>NC_134459.1:12332500-17132500 GCF_047948215.1 Lycorma delicatula
ACATCTTATATCACAAGGTGAATTAAATGTCTTGGTTAGGGATTTAAATTTACCAAAAAATCAAGCTGAACTGAACTGTTAGGATTAAGACTGCAAAGTTAGAATTTACGTCACAAAAATTTCAGGCTTTTGAAGCTGAGAAAAAGAACCTTTTCAGTACTTTATTGATGAAAATAATTTGGTTTATTGCGCAAATATTGATGAGCTTATGTTGCACTTAGAATAAGATGATAAACCTGCAGACTGGCCCCTTTTGTTAGATTCATCCAAGTATAGTTTAAAAGTAGTTCTACTACACAATTGTAACAAATATCCTTCGATACCAATCGTTTGTGGTAATAATTTGAAAGAGACATACAATGTGATGAAAAACGTTCTTGAAAAAATAAATTATAAAAAACATAGCTGGAATATATGTGGTGATTTGAAAGTTATAGCTATTTTGTTAGGCTATGCTAAGTACATGCGTTTTCTTTGCAAATGGAACAGCCGAGCTAGGGATAAACATTATGTTACTAAAGAGTGGAAAAAATGAGACAACTTAACTCCAAATAGAAAAAAATATTATTCATGAACCCAAAAAAAATATTTTTACCCCTTCTCCTGGGGATGTACATCAGGCAGAAATTTCCAAATGTTAAGTGAAGGAAAAATTAAAGTAGGAATATTTTTTGGTCCTCAAATAAGAAATTTGGTCAAAGATGATATATTTAACTTAATGTTAAATAATGTAGAAAGTGCAGCCTGAGCTTCATTTAAAGTCGTTTGTAAAAATTTTCTCGACAAACAAAAATCCGAGAATTACCACGATATTGTTAATCAACTTTTTACTTCATATAAAGCTATGGGATGTAATACGTCTTTGAAAATACATTTCCTCCACTCACATCTAGATTTTTTCCCAGACAACCCTGGAGACGTAAGTGATGAACACAGTGAACGTTTCCACCAAGACATTTTGGTTATAGAAAGGCGCTATAAAGAGAAATGGAATATTAACACGCTAGCCGATTACTGTTGGACATTAATTTGGGATGTGCCTGAGGCTATTTGTAAAAGAAAAGCATCAGCGAAATCATTCTAATACAGGTATAGCTGTGCAAAATTATAAATTTTTTCAGATTAACTATATTTTTCCTTAATTTTTTTTGAAACTTAATTTAATTAAAACTAAGGGTGATGGAAAAATTGTGTTTACAGATCTGTAATGTAAGCAATAAAACAATTCAAGAAACGGTATCACACTTAGAGAAACATTAAAAAAATTTTTTTTTGTCAACAATGTAATCATTCATGAAGTTATGAAATAATTCAGGTTTTTAAAAGTTTTGGAATAGAAAATAGATGTTAACTCTTCAATAATTATTTTAGTGTACATTGATACAGATAATAATGAATGTTTAATCTAATGATGTTTAATAAGATAATTGATATGTAAATAATCATTGTTATTATTTATGGTGTCATGTATTAATAAAATTATGGTTCCTTTTTTTTCAGTACTTGGAGGATATTGTCATGCTTCAGGAGAATGTAAAATAAAATCTGATGTAGGTGTATATTGTAATATTGGAAAGTGTGTCTGCCCGTTTAATTATCATCCTAATGAAGATGGAACAGACTGTTTACCTTCATCTAGTCAGTAGCCTGTTTATACTTTAGTAGCAAGTTAATTTGTAATATTTATAATGTATGTTATAATTAAAGATATAGATAATAATAATGGTCTAGCAAATTGCATCCTAATAGAATAAATTTATTTATAAAGATTAATTTTATTTCTTACTGCTTTACCTTTCCTTCATATTTGGTACACTTTAGTAGTTATTTGCTTCATGAGAATATTTGTGGAAATTAAATTAAAAATCATAATTAAAATATTCAAAATATTTTAATAATGAGGTAGAATATTTTAATGAGGTGTGTTACCTTCTTAGATATTGATATAAAATGAACTTTTCTCTTGCTATTGTAATTATGGCAGATAATGGAACTTAATGTTAATTGTACTATTTGAATTAAATGTGATATTTCCCTAATCTACTCATAAATTATGTTCTAATTCTACTGATTAATTAATTATACCTTTGTTGCTATTTTTTATTATATCTTAGTTGTGAATGTTTACTTTAAATGTCTGCTGTATACAGTTAAATTTGTAAGTTACATGCTCTAATTTTCTACTATTCCATTTATTTGTAATATTGTTTTTGTTGCTGATGTGAAGGATATTTATGTTATATATATTTGTGCATGTCCAGTTTTGGGAAATAGTATGGTCTTGGAAACACTTTTTAAGAATCTTGATTTTAAGTGTGAATATGTTTTTATGATGATTTTTAATGAGTTCCTTTACAGTTGACTTATTTTTCAACAGATTTCAACTGAACATCCTCCGTTTTCTTCAGTTCTGAGCATTTTCCTTCATTTCCTTATACTTTTCTACCCCTAATGTCTGTGAAAATATCAATCATTCTTTTTCCTGTTCTTGCTATAATTTTTACTTTCCCGTCTAGATAGCAGTGCAGCAGAGCTATAGCTCTAGAAGGGAAAGAATTGTAATTGGTTCTATTTGGGCATGTGCGGTTTTCACTGGAACTTAATTTTTAGATACCTAAGGAACCCAAAAAACCAGATGGAAATTTTCTGAATGTTAATGTTCATATATATGTATGTTCAGTATTGGCCTCTAAATCACCTTATATCTCCAGAACTACTTGACTGATTTTGACCAAACTTGGTCAGATTACTTCTATATATGGAGCACTGATGCCATTAAATTTTCAACTTAAAAGGTCAAGCGGATGAGGTATGAGCAAAATCATACCCCCACCCCAAAAAATGCTGCTGTAGTCATCTGCTTTATTATGATGTCACAGATCGAGAGGTAGAATTACATAAATGAATAATATTTAAAGTGTTACTTTTCTGGCTAGGTTTTGAACTCAATTGCCTGGTTGACTTGGGTCCTGGTACATTAAGCCTCACGACTACACCAGTCTGCCGACTGACAACCAAAATTTATTCTATGTAATTTGTGAAATTACATTAGTTTAGTTAGTGCTGACCATCACCGACACACCCGCACAAATTAAATGCGTACGCTTTAGTTAGAATCATTGAATTAAATAAACGAAAAAATATTATATTTAAATGAAATGATAAATATTTTAAATTAAGTTGTGTGTGTGTAAACCATGCATCAGAAATAACCCACAGTTGCAGGACTTTTCCAGACCACAACTTAGCTGTGTGATGGGAAAGTCGTACAACTTGTGTTGTCAGTTTTTTTATAATGATTTTTTAAATTGTTATTCATTATAACAAAGTATATAAAAGAGTAGTATATTAATGTGTAAGGTATTTCATTTCTATTTTAAGCCATAATTAAATTAAATTGCATGTTATTTATTTATTTAATTCTATTTTCAGGTATTGGTGATCCATGTCACAATGATAGTGACTGTGTTGTGCTTAATTCCCGTTGCCTTAGCGTATGTCGGTGTAAAGTCAGCCACATTCTTAGTTACGATAGCACAAGGTGTCTTCCAAGTATGTTATGTCTATTTACATGTAGTTGTAAGTTTTTACATTTCTTAGTAAATTATATTATAAATATATAAGATACCAGTCCAAAGGTTGGTTTAATTGTCTATTTAATCAATAGTGTGAAGATTTAAGTTTTTTTAATTAGTATTTTTTTAAAACTTGTACAAATAATATTGTTTCTGTGAATAAAAATGTGATAATTTTATTTTAAATAAATTGGTAGGAAGATCTTTAAAGCATTCATTTAAATAGTCACTTTTTATAAAGTTAAAAAAAATTATTTTATTGAAAAATTTTATTCTGATGATGACCTTTTAAATAATTAGAACAGTAAAGAAAATCCTGAATTTCTGCACATTTGTTGAATGTATTCAAGCAATGTCCTCAAATAATTTTCATTAATATATTATAAATTTTTTGGTAATTATTTGTTAAATTCATATCTAATTTACTATTATTTCATTGTATTTTTATTTTCCAGAATTAATATGACTTAACCACTTTCTTTTTTAATTAATTATCCATTCTGTAATACTTCTTTGTTCAAGATTTTATTATAGTTTTCCTTGATCTATACACGCAAATGTTGGGATATGTCTTTTACTTTCCGTCAGTCAAATAGTGACTACTTTCAGTCAAAATATGATTGAAAAATAAAAATGGTATATGGGTATTTTTGACCCAGCCATCTCCCAAAAAAAAGTGGGGGTAATGTTTGTACATAAATATGTTTGTGGGTTGGTTTATTTGAAGCTGAATAACTTTGTATAAACTGATTTCTCAAAATTTTGCTACCATAACTACATTTTGCTACATTAAGCTCAGCACATGCATACATGTTTGGCTTACCATTTAAAAAAAAATTGCTTCCAAATTCCTTCTTTCCAAAAAATTGAAAACAGCTATCTTTATATTTATTGTATATTTTTTTAACCAAAATTATTTTTATATCTTCCTAAGCATAGTAGTAGTGCAAGTAGCCTAAAAAAAATATTTTGGAAGCATTATTGGGAGTGGGGGAGCTGATTAAAGTAAAAAAAAATTAATTTTTTTTCATGATTATTATTTTGCCACTGTATAAGAATGCCCGGAATGCCACCAATGCCAGGAAAATATAACAACTATTTTTTTATTTGCTGAGTAGCATACTTACCCATTCCTGATATGATGTGTAGGATTATGTTTATTATGTGTCAACCCATTAAAATATTTATTTATTTAATAGATCAGTTGCTGTGTGTGTGTGTGTGTGTGTGTTTTGTAGTGCCATAACAGGATCTTACTACATTGGTTTGATGATGGAAAAATATTGATCTGTTACTGTTAACTTGTCTCTTACTGGCAACTAGTATTTTCTGTGTTTTACGGTGTACTTTCATAAGAATGTTAGAACTTGATTTACAGCAACAAACCAACAAACATTATTTAATTTCTTATTAAACTGTGAAAGTGGAAGTGGAATCAAAAAGATGGTTGCAAACATTTATTGAGAGGTAACAGTATAATGAACAGAACATCAGTTTGTAGTAAAAATATTTTTCTGAAAGAAGAAAAGGTGTTATTTAGGATGCGGGTAATGGTGGTCATTATTGAGTAGAATTGATAAAAGCTTTATACAAATTCTTCATATTATGCAATGGAATCTTCAAATGGCTGTAAAGAGTAAGTCTGAGGAAGTGAATATCAGAAGACAGTTACTGATATATTTAACTGAAGATTTTGGTGTAAAAATATGGGTGCAAAAGTGTTATTAGATGTTATTAAGCCTGGATATTGAAGTTGGATTAAAGTACTTTTCACCAGCCACTTGTGAATCTTGCATCATAGCAATACAGCTACTCATGTAGCAGTGAGAGAGTTTATTGGTAGAAATATAGTTCTGTTGGAATACTATACAATGGATCTACTCCCTAAACTGTTTTATCTGTGCTGTAATGCTCAAGAGGGGACAATTCAATATAGTCAATTTTTCATCAATTTCAATAATTTATTTCTTGGAAAATATTCATATTAATTATATTTCAAATCTATTATATTGTCTGGTGAAATGTTATTTTTATGATTGCATCAATTTTAGAAATAAAAAATATAATAACATAAATTATTATATTATTTTAATAATATTATATTATATAAAAATAATTTGTAAAAAATCTAAAGGTTTGAATTTTGGTATCCCATAATATTTTATCATATTTTAAAAACTGTTTACTTTAAGATGAAAGTTATAAAAACTTTACCTGTGATTGAATTAGCTTTTACTGTATGTTACACTTTTTCAGAAAGTAAGCTTTTATAACTTTCATATTAAAATGAAGTGTAATAGTCACTTTTTAAAAACTTTTCAAGTAAAAATGTAAATTGCAAGATGCACAGTAAGCATAATTACATGCTTTTCATAAAGCAATGCATCAGTTAACCTAATTCATTTGAAATTATCAGTTATTTACTCCAAATTTTTTAACACACTAGTTGGACTTTTATAAACAAATTCTAATTTGTTTACTTTTTATCAATTCTTAGCGAGGAGGGGGAAATTACATAACAGGTATATATTTGCCTAACATCATCTTATTGTAATCATAATTTATTAATTAATTCTGAAAACCTGCTGTATGGTGGCAGGACTATCTGTTCAACTAGCTATTGAATAAAACAATTTTTTAGTAATCTGTTCTACTCACACCTTGACCTGACCACACTTGACAATATTAGTGATAAAATTTAATTTGTATTTTACCCAGAGTTATTACTTTTCTTTATTTCTTTTATTGCTTATTTCTGGTAATTGAAGGTTAATTCTGTTTCACCTATACTGCAAAGTTTATTTCTTCTGTTACAGTTTTGAAAATTGAGAGCATAGACATTTCATTTTTTTTCTTATGAAAATAACTTTTTGAATTATTATTTTTTTAGAAAAATGGATATTAATTTTATCAAACTTTATTAAAATATATATCCATTTGTGCTTGAGATATGAATTCCTATCAATAAATACAGAGGTGGTTGAAAGATATGTTTTCTAGTCTATATTTTATTATGTTACAAAGTACATTTACTATAACATAAATCCTTTTTCATTCAGTTTTTATAATTGGTATGTATTTGTAAATTATATGACAATAAAGAAAAAAATTGTCATTAAATATTTTACCCTTGTAGAAATATATTCTACAAATCATTTTTTTTTCTTTTAATTCCCAGTTGCAGATAGTTTTGAGAGCAGTTGTGAAGAAGATGGTCAATGCCAAGAATATTTGCAAAATTCAATTTGCAACCCGGTTATTCATCAGTGTAGGTGTACAGCTTCATCTGTTTATAGAGATGGAGCTTGCTGGAATGTTGCGGGTATGTTTAAACAATATTCAAATTTGATATGTTTTTAAAACTTACATTAGCTTTTAATTGTTAAAATCTTTGATCAGACTGCTCATATATTTGTATTTTTGTAATAATGACCGCTGTTGGTATGTTCATATGCTTATGATTTCAACTATTGGTTTATTCATCACATTTGTAGATTTACATTTTTTTACATTACATTTGTTTTTCTGTCATCAACAGATTTTCATTAATAATTTTAACTGTGGAGGAGACACCTGCTGATTTTTTTATGTGTTATTAATATACCACTCCTGAAAAATAAATACGTGTTTACTTCTATTATTTAATTTCTGAAGAACATTGTTAGATTTGCATCACATTTTTTGTTATTCTTTTGTTAAACCCACTTTGATAAATCTGTTGTGTCAATTTTTTGAAAATGAACAATTTTTTAAGATTCAAAAATGGTTTTTCAGTTCATAATTTTGTGTCCACGAGTATGAATTGTGTGCTTCGATATTTAGAAAATAAAATATCTTTACTTATTCTTGTGTTAATGTTTATGAAAAAAAAAAATATATGTGAAAAAAATAAGTCACATTCTTAAAAAACTAACAATATCCACCCCTACCAAATCAGACAACAGAATTATTTTCATTAACTCAACACTTGCTTTGCCTTACGTATTTTAATTCATTTAAAATACAATTAAAATATTTTATTTTGTAGAAACAATATTACTCTGGCAATGAATTTTTAAATAGTAATGAAATTTTTTTAAATGTGAATTTTCTGTTCTTAATCAATGTGTACAAAAATGTTTTGGTCAAAATAATCTATACTATTATATAAAGAGGAAGAGGGTTTTTGATTTCTTCGGGATAAACAAAAAAACTACTCGATCTTTACCCATGTTTCTTGACATAACTGATTTTTAGATATATTTCATCTCAAAAAAAAAAATTACTACATATGAAATTACTTCTATAAAATTACTACATTTATATGTAGTAATGGAGATTTGTCAGTTGAAGCCAAAACTTTAAAGATTGAATAATGAACTGTGAACTGTGAGTCTTTACTGCTGTATGAACTGGGTTGAACTGAATGATTTGAATCAATAGAATGAATAATATTACAAAAATAATAGAATTAAATTTACATTAAATAAAATAGTATTAAATAAATTTTTTAAAATTTCTGTTTAACAATAAGGGCTTTCCGTGGGAACTGTGTGTGAGGCTAGAGTGGTGAGGTATGCAAGCATCTTGTGGGAGGCTAGACCAATCATCACCATTAACTGGTAACAAATCGGGTGCCTGTAGAATGGTGTTGTGGAAGGTACAATGGGGTGCTCTTATAATATCTCTGCAAACAATTGTCCGATTTTCAAAATTCAAACGGGGCATTTGTTAGCAGGTAGAAGGCTAATTTTTGCGTGCATCAGGTACACTTTTGATCTAACAGATCACCGTTATTCAGAAATATATATATGAAATTTGTCTGTTTGTTTTCACATCACACAAAAACCAATCGACCGATTACTTTCAGATTTGCAGGATACATTCTTGGTTTTCCCAGGGAAGGTTTCAAGCCATCAACTGAGGCCCTAGCCTATAGCCCTCTTGAAGGTTAAGATATTAACAACATTCATTTTTTTCCCCCAAGGAGGGTGAAGTTGTGAATTAGATATTCATTAAGGAAAAAATAAATCAATCCTATTACTTCATTATTATATTTCTACCTCCATGGCAAAGAAATTAGTTATGAATTTTTTGTTGTCAAAGGTGTGTGTAGTTCAATTACCATAGTTATTAATATTATATATATTATAGTTTAATTTCTTTTTCAGGTTTCTATAAAGCCTGAATATTGTAATTATTCAGTATTATTCTCACAACCATGAGGATAATACAATGCAGGAGTTCAGTGGGTGGAGCCCTTTGGGTAGATGGGAATGGCGACCAAAGCAAGCTCTGTCGGTATCTGGGGTGCCGGTTCCCTTAGCGAATTGGGGAGCTAAGTGATCTCTGCAGCAATGGGGTAGGCCCCTTGGCCCTAGGAGCCCCTCTGTTGGCTCCAGGATTCACCTGGGCTGATCTGAGCCCTGAGGGCCCAGGTTCTGACTAGATGGGTCAGCTAGTTTTCAATAAATGCCTATTGAAGTGTGATTATTTTGTAATAATTTGTTATTACAAAATAATACGTTATTTAATGTATTTACCTTAATATTATTTCATGTGTTGCTATTTAAATAATTAATATGCACTTTAAACACATTTATTTTTTATGTAATAATTCATTTCTGTATTTATAATTTATCTTGAATTGGCATGATCTATTATCATATGTGTTTTTGTAGTGATGAGAATAAAAAAACTATTTTTTTAAAGTATACCATCTGTGCTGGTATTGTGTTAGTTGTTTACTTGCGCATTAGTACTCCATGCGTTGTGCTTCCTTTTTTTTTGTTATGGCATAGCTTTGTTTTTATATGATGAAATATGGGAATTCATTTCAAATAATAAATCTGAATTTTATAAAATTAACAATGAAAGAAGAAAAAAGTTTGTTTTGTTTGGTTTTGAGTGAAGAAAATTTTTATGTTGATAATAAACATTTAATCGTAAATTTTTCAAGGAAAATTTATGATAATTTTTTCCAGAGGATTTTCTGTGGATAATTCACAATCTTAAATCAATTTATTTCAAATTCAATAAGTAGTGCATATTTTTAAAACTCACTACAGTAGGTACAATTTTCATTTTATAAATTTCTAATAAAATGATTTATTATTTAATCATTAATCTCATGGCTAGTATTATTATACCTGTGAGCTGACATTCAGGAAGACTGAAGAGTAATTTTTGGGCAGTAAGTTTTATTAATTCTTCAGTAATGATTTTTTTTTAACCAAATATATTAGTTGCAACAGTATAGAAAATAATCATTATAAAATTCCAAAGAGGTAATAGTATGTTAGATATGGCTTATGAGAAAATAATGGTTCTAAAATAGTTATTTCTTATATTTGTAAAAAAAAAACAAAAAAAATTAAATAAACAATCTGAGTGGAATTTATAAAATTAAATGTAATGGTTGTGATGGTGTTTATGAGTATATAGAAAAAACAAATAGAGCCTTTAAAACAAGATTTTTTTGAACATTATAAAAATTACAAAAATATTAAATTAGGTTTATCTAATAAACATCCTATTTCTGATAATAACACAAATTTACAAATATTAGAAAATAATAATAACAAAATTAGATAGATATATTAGAAAAATATTACATATATTAATACAAACAAAATTTCAATTCGATAAACATCAGGCAGTGTTTGAGGGAGATAGTCTTATAAAAACAGCACAACAAATAGCAGCACTCGTGTAAATTAATAAGCAATTTTCATTATTTTAGTATTTTTTTTTTTTTATTTCTGTTACACAATAACAGACAATCATGACTGAGGATGTGAGATCTTATGAAAGTAATTTCATGAAAAATTTAGTTAAAATATGCCTATCACAATATTCTGTACTAGGTGGTTTATTTAATAGAATTTAAATATAATTTAACAGTACAGAAGAATAATATGAATCTTAAAAAGATTAATTTCAGGAAAATAATATATATATATCTTCAAATCATGCATTCAAAATTGTAGTATTATAGTATCTAGTATGAGTATATTATTGTCATGTGTTCACAATTTGACAAGGATGTTGGGAGAAAGTACATAAAAATTCTGACAAATATTATTTATTTATTCTTAAATAACTTACAACATACAAAATGAATCAATTATAAATTATAGAATACAATTCCAATTTTATGATAAAACTTACAGCAGCTAATACAAATTAAGATTAAATTAACAAGAGATTATAACACCAAGATAACAATAGAAAAATCAACAATTTATTTTTGCAAGAATTATTTATTTTTAATGTTAATAAAAGGAAATAGCTTACACTGTCACTTTGGGACCTGTTCACAAAGAGCTTACTGAACAGCTTCTCGTACTTAACCATTGTTCAATCAATTTGTTACGCACACTCACTGCAAACGCTCATGTACACTGTTCTAGACAATGAACTATCATTTATCAGACATTGAACTGAGATTCATATTTATTGTACACTACTGAACTGAAGTTTTCTGCTCCTCGGCAGTATTTATACCTCTGAAACAAGGGCTTGACCTGTAGTAACAGCAGCCGACTTATCCTTTAGTTTATTCAAGCATAATTGAGTTGATTTCTATTGTCTGACACTTCTACAATTTTCTATGAATTCTTTCAAGAAAGAATTTTTTTTTGTTTCTTCTAGATCTTTCTATTCAATCTGTTTTTTGATGTCCATTCTTCATCTTCTTCCTCTTCGAATGATTTCGCTGATGCTTTTCTTTTATAGTCTCAAGCACATCCCAAATTAATGTTCAACAGTAATCAGCTAGCATGGTAGTATTCCATTTCCCTTTATAGCGGCTTTCCATCACCAAAATGTCTAGGTGGAAACGTTCAACATGTTTGTAACCAACGTCTACGAGATTGTCCGGGAAATAATTCAGATGTGAGTAGAGGAAATGTATTTTCAAAGACATATTACATCCTATAGCCCTGTATGAAGTAAGAAGTTGATTAACAATATTGTGGTGATTGTCAGATTTTTGTTTGCCGAGAAAATTTTTGCAAACTTCTTTATGATAAATATATATCTATATATATATATATTATATCTATATTATATATTCTTCTCTGATATATTCTTTATGATATATTTAAGCTGCACTTTCTATTATTTAACATCGAGTTAAATACATCATCTCGACCAACTCTCTTATTTGAGGACCAACAAATATTCCTTCTTTAATTTTTCCTTCACTTACATTTGGAAATTTCTGCCTGATGTACATCCAGGACTATCCTTCTTCATTGCTTTTAGAAAATTTTTAATTATTCCTAATTAAAAATACTTTTTTGGGTTCAACCAAGGGCTCATGAATAATATTTTTCCTATTTGGAGCTAAGCTGTCTCATTTTTTCCACTCTTTAGTAACATAATGTTATCCCTAGCTCGGCTGTCCCTTTTCGCAAAGAAAACACATGTACTTAATATAACCTAACTGCATGCCTAACAAAATAGCTACAACTTTCATATCACCACATATATTCCAACTATGTTTTTTATAATTTATTTTTTCAAGAATGTTTTTCATCACATTGTATGTCTCTTTCAAATTAATATCACAAGCGATTGGTATCGAAAAATATTTGTTACCATTGTATAGTAGAACTACTTTTAAACTATACTTGGATGAATCAAAAGGCACCAGTCCTCAGGTTTATGATCTTATTCTAAGTGCAACATAAGCTCATCAATATTTGTGCAATAAACCAAATTATTTTCATCAATAAAGTACTGAGAAGGTTCTTTTTGCTGACTTTGAAAGCCTGAAATTTTTGTATTTTTTTGAAGTAAATTCCAACTTTGCAGTCTTAATCCTAACAGTTCAGCTTGATTTTTTGGTAAATTTAAATTCCTAACCAAGACGTTTAATTCACCTTGTAATATAAGATGTGGCTTATTGGAAGATAATTCAAAATCAAAATCACTGTTGTCTTCTTCAGTACTGCCTGATTCTTCATCGCTGTTTTTGAAACATACATTCACAGGTGGGTCAGGAACTGGAATAATTTCACTGTGAGGTACAGGCCTAATTGCAGATTGCAATGAAAGATATTTTACAGTATGTTTAGATTTTTTAGAAATTCCAGACACACTTGTTAAATTAAAGTAACAATCAGTTACATGATCCTTTGGTTCACACCAAACCAGAGGTACACGAAATGGCAAATACTTCAGTGTACCTTTCAGCCATCCTCTTAAATATACAGAAAAATTAGTGCATACTGTATGAGGAGCCCACATCTTATCCTGATCACCAATTTTGCACTGCAAGTACAAATGATATGCATTTTTAATTTTAATTTATGGTTTTTTTCTAATTGATTTTATGCTAAACTCACCATATACATAACAAAAGTCATCCACATCATTTACACAATTTCAAGGCATTATGACACTGCACTGTTAACAAACTTAAGACAGCAATAAAACTGACTAAAATTAATTCATTCCTAAATCCAGTGCTTAACACAACACATCTGTGTTTTCAGCTACATGTTTTGACCTGCCCAAATATGATTAATCGTGTCCATGAAGGCTTACTCTTTAGTATTAGATACGATGTCATAATATGTGACTATAATATCATTTAATTCATTGTATAGTATTTTTTATTTATAGCTTACAAATTATGTTAACAAAGTTAAACAATAAAAAATGAGCTAACAAAATACAATATAGGAGCTTAAATTGCTAACTATACGTTGAAAAATGAAAAACTCCTTTAATTAAAATTTTAAAATTTTTCATAAATGAGGGGTGATAGAAAGATTCTGAGTTCACATTCGTTTTCAACATCAAAAAGCAGATTAAAATCATGTATTGCATGTTAGGAAACAAAAATTATGTTTATCAGTGTAATTAGTAAAATATCATTTTCACTTTTGATAAAATTTGATTCTATATTTTAATACACAGAATTAATTAAATTGTTTTTCTTACAAGCTTAATTCATTAACCATAAATGAATTCAGCATCCTTAAATGTCATGTAAATTGTGTGGTTTTAGCTTGCATTTTTGACTTCTAAAATTTATTAAAAAGAAATCACTATATCAATACCATTCAGTCAGTGATATAAAATTATTTTATAAACACTTCTTTTCTACACTATTATATTGAACTAAATATTATATGCTGAATAATATTAAAACTAAAATGCTTTATCTTAATTTTAGTAGCAGATCAAATTTGCGCAAGATGTAGAAAGAAATCTTATACAAATATGCACAGTTAATACTTTTGTAATTATACTTTTTTAATTATGTAACAAACAAGGATTATATTAAAAGAATTGACCATATTTAGAACAGTTGTAGAAGCATATTTCAGCCAGCAACTGGTATAGAATCATTTAGTTTTCAAACTTATATTTAACTCTGTTAAATAATGTTTGTTTTTCTTTAAAGAAAAACAAACCAACATACTTGGCATTTATAGATCTAGAAAAGGCATTCGATAACGTAGACTGGAATAAAATGTTCAGCATTTTAAAAAAAATAGGGTTCAAATACAGAGGTAGAAGAACAATTGCTAACATGTACAGGAACCAAACAGCAACAGTAATAATTGAAGAACATAAGAAAGAAGCCGTAATAAGAAAGGGAGTCTGACAAGGATGTTCCCTATCTCCGTTACTTTTTAATCTTTACATGGAACTAGCAGTTAATGATGTTAAAGAACAATTTAGATTCGGAGTAACAGTACAAGGTGAAAAGATAAAGATGCTACGATTTGCTGATGATATAATAATTCTAGCCGAGAGTAAAAAGGATTTAGAAGAAACAATGAACGGCATAGATGAAGTCCTACGCAAGAACTATCGCATGAAAATAAACAAGAACAAAACAAAAGTAATGAAATGTAGTAGAAATAACAAAGATGGACCGCTGAATGTGAAAATAGGAGGAGAAAAGATTATGGAGGTAGAAGAATTTTGTTATTTGGGAAGTAGAATTACTAAAGATGGACGAAGCAGGAGCGATATAAAATGCCGAATAGCACAAGCGAAACAAGCCTGCAGTAAGAAATATAATTTGTTTACATCAAAAATTAATTTAAATGTCAGGAAAAGATTTTTGAAAGTATATGTTTGGAGTGTCGCTTTATATGGAAGTGAAACTTGGACGATCGGAGTATCTGAGAAGAAAAGATTAGAAGCTTTTGAAATGCGGTGCTATAGGAGAATGTTAAAAATCAGGTGGGTGGATAAAGTGACAAATGAAGAGGTATTGCGGCAAATAGATGAAGAAAGGAGCATTTGGAAAAATATAGTTAACAGAAGAGACAGACTTATAGGCCACATACTAAGGCATCCTGGAATAGTCGCTTTAATATTGGAAGGACAGGTAGAAGGAAAAAATTGTGTAGGCAGGCCACGTTTGGAATATGTAAAACAAATTGTTAGGAATGTAGGATGTAGAGGGTATACTGAAATGAAACGACTAGCACTAGATAGGGAATCTTGGAGAGTTGCATCAAAACAGTCAAATGACTGAAGACAAAAAAAAATTTAACTCTGTAAAAAAAAAAAATGAACAATGGGTTATAGAATTGCAATAATTATATAGAGAATTAATTATGATTAATAGTATATTTGCAATAAATAATGTTTATATATGAGTAAAACGATTCAAGAAATGTATTTCTGATAGAAGATTGGAAGGAAGAAATTCTAATTCATTAAGAAAGAATTTTGTGACAGTATATACATTTAAAACAATTTCATAGCAAAAATGAGATGAAGAAAGTGAAATTTAAAGTTACCAATTGATCCATGGTTTAGATGATTGGTTAAATAAAGGTAAAAATTAAAACTTTTAATATTAACTGCATTTAACTTATTAGAATATACTGAATTGATCAATCAAAAATCATATAACATGATTATATGAAGTAATCTTATCTCATATTATATGATGTTAAATTTTGTATCATATTAAAACCAGGTAATTTACAGTAAACAAGATATTAAGACACTGATGTAATGATATGAATAGATCTAAAAACATAAAATTTAGAGTTTGAGTTGGGCTAACCAGTAATATAAATTAAAAAATGTAATCATTGACAGACTGTTTACTATTGGGATCAATGCAAGCGTTGAAAATGCTTACAATTCTATAAAGGTTCATCACAGCCAATCAGACCAACATTCATTCACCACATTGTTTGTGTTTGAGTAATTATATATTATTTTGATTTGAAAAGTCAGTGATTTTAAAATAGAGACTTTTTTACAAACATTTAATTTATTTTTCAACATAATCCCCTTTTATATTCATACACTTATTGCAGCAATTTTCTAACTTTTTAATGTCTTCTAAGAAGTATGATTTGTCAAACTCTCCAAAATAATTATTCATTTCAGCAATAACTTGTTCATTCTATGAAAAAGTTTGGAAACAAAAAGACATCAAAAGGGGCTAAATCTGAATAGGTTGGATGAGGAAGTAATTAATATCACAATTTAGCTAATGTAGCAAGTGAAATCGCAGATGAGTGAGCTGGTGCATTGTCATGATAAAAGAGCACCTTTTTTTAGCTAAATGAGGACCCTTTTTCTCCATCCTAATTTTGAAGCTTTTGTTCTTTTTCTTTTATTGTTTTTCAAATAGTAGTATTTTTCTTGATACAAAAACTTTCAAACGCTGTCAAATATTTACTAATTATTATCAGAATGAATTTTGTATATAAGCCTACATAAGATCTTATATATTACAATTCATGTAGTCAGGAGTTAGTGTGATCTGTAAAGATACTTGGTTGGTTAAATCTTGTTCTAATTTTGAACCATTCAAAAACATTATCAGCAACTTTTTAAAACTACCATGTTTAATCAACACTCAATTTCATCAGTAAACAATTAATCCATAGATTTATGTATTGGTTTTTTCCAGAACTGGGAGAACATTGTAAAGATCCTAGAGAATGTGTCATACAGTCAAAACATTTTACTGCTGTTAGGTGTTTAAATGAAACGTGCAGTTGTATTCCAGGGTTTAAACCTGACTTTCAGAAAAATAATTGTATAAAGAGTAAGTTGATAATTCAGTAATTAATTTTTTTTTAGTGATAAATTTTGCCTTTCTTCTTCATTTATTTATTAATTTATTTTTCACAAAAATGTTTAAGAATACACATAATAAGTGTCTAAAAATAACAACTATAATTTTTTTTATGTCTGAATGCAATGCCACATACCATTTTTCATTGAAAAATTATGCTAAATTTTACCATATGCCAAAATAACATCTTTATCATAGGTCAGTGTTTAAAAATGAATGATAAAAATAGTGTATTTTATAACAAATATTAGATTCTATCGGTTAATTGTCGCATAAAGTGTTATTAACGAAAGTACAAGTCAAAAATTAATTTGTTCAAAACCATAATTGACAGAAGTTATATTTTAGAAAAATAGTCAAAGTAGTACATTTTAATAATTATAAAAAGTGTTTTCAAGTAGGTATGGGTAACTTTCATCACTAATCAATTGTTTAACAGCTGATTTTGAAGCTGAAGGTTCTGAGGTTCAAATCTTAGTAAAAGTGTATTGCTTTTACACAAATTTGAATACTAGACAGTGGTTACCAATGTACTTTGGTGGTTGGGGTTTAATTAACCATACGTCTTAAGAATGGTCAGCCTGAATCTATACAGTACTACACCTTAATTACATATCATCTTCATCTTATTGGATTGTGGTGGGGGGTTGCTTATTGTTCATTAGTTAAACAGATTGCAACGTTCACATTAGGAGAAAAGTGTATATGTCAATTTTTTCATATTTTGGAAGTAAACATTTTTCATTACATATTAAATTGTTTATTTTATATTAAAAATAATTTCACAATTGACTAACACTGACAATAGACTTTCTGAACTTTAATAATTCTACTTGAAAAAATAATAGGGATTCAATTTAAATGAGTGGTTATAAAAATTTTATCATTTTTGAGTATATAAGCTGGACTAGCATTTTCTCCTCACTGTTAAAAAGTTATAACATGTTCTAAGATTTTATCAGCAAGCATTAAATATCTTGCTAAAAATTATGATGAAAAATTAATATTTTTTTTATAAATATGGGTACTCCGAAGATAAATCTGTGGAAAATAATACCCAACTACTTAATTTTGTCATAAAATATGTTGAGAAAAAGTATTTTATTAATTTAAAATATTAACCAAAATTTATAAACAATCCCTAAATGTTTTCTGAAATGTATTGCACATCTAGAAAATGCAAATTAAAACTTCATCAAATTTTATTACTTAAGAATTGTTCTTTTATTTCAAAAAAGAAAGAAATTATACTGTTCTAGCTAGATTTCCATATTATTACATCAGCTACAATAATATTTCTTAAATACCCATTAATCAAATTTCTGGCTTTGCTTGACATCATCACGGCAAATAAAAACTTAATTGAAAATCTCAGTATTAGATTAGATCCTCTTACAACAGCTCATCAGTTCATTCATTATAATAAAATGTTTGCGAAATCTTAAAAAATCTTATCTGGATAATTTGTGACGTGTAAGATCTCATTGTTAAAAGGAAGTCCTTGTTCAGTAAATTATATTTTATGATCTCACATCGGCTTTTCAAAAGTTCTACATACTGTGTAAAACCGAGATATAATTTTACATTATACTAAAATATAATTGTATATTATAATGGTATTAAAAACTAATTAAGTAAATATATATAAAAGTAAATATATGGAAAAAGTATATATATATATATATATATATATATATATATATATATACTTTTTCCATAAATATTTTCGAGTTCCTTCATTTTGACTTATGAAGGAATTGTCAAACAGTTATAGGATTTCCTATCAAATAAAATAATAAACAATTCATACAAATATTTATAGCATTTTTGGAAAAGAATCGCAATAATAAAAATGTAAACATTTTCTCTCAATAGACCTAGGAAGGTAAAAGTTTTCAGTTATAATATAAGAAATTATCAAGATTATTCTGTTAATACCAATATTACCCCCCAATAACGTCTTTGTTACTGTAATGACATAGCATCTGCAAAGAAAAAGTGTAAGGTATCATCATGGTATTTAAGTCTGTTATTACTTTTTGGTAAAAGTTTAGACAAATATGAATGAATGGTAGAGTGACTCAGACACATCAATTAATGCTTTCAAAAAGTAAAAGAAAGGGTAAATTATCTGGAGGGCCGTTCACAAGCAAAAAAATATGTCAAGTATATTTGAGAGGATTATCAACCCAAAGACATTTTGGGTTATCAAGCCGTCACATTTTGAAGCTTTGTATTTCTCAGTCTATATTGCAAGGTATTTTAAAAAAGAAATTATGATTACATGCCTAATAAATACTCTAATTATAGACTTCAACTAAGACATAAAATTAAAAGGTAATCCAAAATGTGCAGTATTTAAAATTAGGTACTAGGGAAGAAAATATGATGAAAACTTTTTAAAATATTTTCACACACAAGGTGTCTTTTTATGTCAATGGTTGTGTTAATCAGCAAAGCTGTACAATCTAGGGGGTGAGAGAAAGCAAGTAAGGTAGTTGAACTTGTCAAAGATTTCTGAAGTGCTTTGGTATGGACTTTGGTTTCAAGAATGTTGTAGAGCTGTTTTTCAGTACAGAGAAAACCAAAATGGTTGTCATCTAGATATATTTCAGCTCTTTGCTTTTCTGCTGATTGAAAAAACTATCTGTTTCTTCAACATTGTAGTAAATATGCTCAGGTTGACATATGCATGTCAGTGTGATTGAGCACAATCACTTTTTAGCTTAGAGGTTGAGGTATGAATGGTTTTGCAATCAGTGGATCATCGGAGAAAGATCTCTTGGTGTTATATTTCTTCAGGGGCCATATAAAGAACACTATTCTTTATATTCTATGAAAGATTGTGATGATTTAGGATATTTGAATGAAAAGATCTGTGATTTCATCTATAATCACATTGTAAATAATGCACTGAACATGAGTTGAAACAAACAGAATATTTTGAAGTTTTTAAGAGATGTAAATGATGCCCATATAAAAACATATTTACTCAGATCATAAATACATTTTTTGAATATTTATTAAAAAATTCAACTTCCTAGTTCATCAAATAAAAAGTTGCTAAAGGATCAAATTTAATTCTTTTTGAAGCATGTATTTTCAAAAAAGGGATTATAACTTATATGCACATAAACATTTATTTATGAAATTAATATAAGATAATATAATTTTTATGAAATGACTGTATTTTTTATATATTTTTTTTAATTGTTATTTTTTAGGTAACAGTACGACACTGTTGATTGAAAGGTTTGGTCTGAAATCATTGTTATTCATCAATTTTATTATTTTTATTTTAAATAAATATTTGTTATTTATCTAGTTACATTTGTTAGGGATATTTCATTTAAATGCTCATGTTGTTCTTATTTATTAATAAAAATTCATTTACTAATTTGTTTAATAAATTAGTCATTGTTTTTAATTACACCAATTTTCATGTTTGCTTTTATTAGCCCTTCTTTTATATATTCATGGTTTTTACAATAAAATTTTATTTATTTTTTTAATTGATAAACTTCTGAATTATTTTCTGTTTGTATTATAATTATGTTGAACATAAATTAGTAACACAAGACATCTAATAATGATTCAGCCATGGTGAAGAACGAATATCCATGTCAAATGTATAGGAGAAAATGACAAATGGTTTTATAAAATTATAAAATTTCTTTGGTTTCCTGTTACCTTATTGCTAAACTAAATATACTACTACACTTAACATTCAATCCTACCAAAATTATCTGAAATTTGAGTTTTCAGTTGACGCCTTCACTACTCACTGGAGGTTGTGTGGCAAATACGATTTCTCTGAGGAATTAGTTCTGACTGTTACCTTTTTTATCTCATATGCTGTATGTGCATTACAACCATTACTTATTTATTTTACATCTGCAGTAAAAGTGCTATGTCCAGTTACAGCCAGCTATCTGCTCTCTTTTTGATGAGGTAAAGTTTTTGGCTTATGAAAAATGCCAAGCCTGATCAGAATTTAAATACAGACTCTTATGGATGAAAAACAGAAATGTGCTACCACTCTGCTATAATGGTTAGTATGAAGTTGAAGCAGGTAAGAAGGAATCTAAAGTAGGGAGCAAACACAGTTTTAATGACACTAGCTTACTTTACAGTCTATAACTCTTTTAATGAGAAATGATTAAAATAACTGACAATAAGCAAAAAAACGGTTGGTTGATTTGCTTGCTAAAAAAAAAAAAACACTATTAAAAAGTAGTATTTTTGCTGGTAATTCTAATCTATCAATTCATCTTTCAGATTACTCTAGCAGTTCATGAGTTTTAAGGTAATATAATTACTTTCTTTTCATTAACTGAATAAAACTGAAAAAAATTGTTATCATAATAAATTGCTTGTTTTTGTGTGAATATTAATTAATTCATATATCCAAATAATGGATATATTCATCTTAATTAATTTAATTATCCTGAGCATTAGTACTGAAATACATGTATACAGTCTCAGTTCATGCTGATGTTTACTTATTCTTATTTACTTAAATTTATTTATTATTTATTCCTTACTTTAAGTACATCAACATGAAATGATTCTCTACTTGTGAAATAACTGAAAATATATGTATGTTAACAAGGTTTTTTTTACTAATAACTACGTACAGTGCTAATGTAATTATAACTATATTTATTGTAAATTTTACATACTTGTATGTGTTTTAAATATAACTCTAAAACTATATTTATACATTAATTAAAAAAACTAATTTTAATTGAGTATCATTCAAGTAGTATTTGTATTAGTAGTATTTGTATTTATCAGTATAGTGTATAATGTTTGTTATTTGTTTCAACACAGCAATTGCTGAAATGCATTTTTGGCTCAATGATTTTTCAAGATGACTAGAAAATTCTTGTGATGAAAGCTGAAATTTTTTTGCATTATCTTTTCTTCTCATAGAATGTTTCGATTTTCATTAAGGTGTAATTTGTCTAATTGCAATTCATAATTTACTTCAAAACTCAACAAAAAAAAATCTGTAAAACTTTAACTGATTCATTTATGCAAATAATACTGCTTTCATTTCTCAATCTAACCATAAATACAGTTATTAAATTTATAAAATCTTAATAAAAACCATTTCAAAAAAGTAATACTAAAAAAGGCTAAATCGCCTGGTGTTCTTCTGGGTACCAGTTCTTATGTATTACCTGCAAGGAATTCAGTAAAAATTTCCAATTTCTATATAAAAATTGTGTTTCTTCTAAATTTCTGGTATCTTGAGAACAGTTATCTGGATTTCAGAAATTTCATTGTTCAGTCTTTTCTAAATTTCATTTGGAGTATAACCATTTCGTTAATTCTCATAAGGTGTGTTTTAGTCAATGAAGAATATTACTGCTTGAAGAATGATGCAAAATATGACTTTTGATTTAAAACTTACTGTTCACATAATAGATCTCCATGAATAAATTTTTGCATAAAATCATTCTCAAATTTCAATAATTATAGCGGTAAAAGTATCATTCAGTTCTGATAATAGGGAAGATAGTCATTTACACCAATCAAGGACATCCTGACCTCCATAGGGATCCTTTAAACTTGATAACACAACGCAGTCATCAGTTAATCAGTTTGGCCTCTGTCAGGATGCTGCTGATGCAAACGCCTTGGCAGACATTTCCATCAGTGTATTCACACAACCTACTATTACTTTCATATAGCCTCTTCCAACCATGACCACCTACCACACAACGTTTAACTATCAAATTAACCGATTCGCAGAAGTGTGATCCCTGTGCCTTCCTCTAATACTGAAGGTTTCACACAAAAACTCTTCCTATATCTAACTTAAATTAGACTATGCACTCAGATCATTACTTCATTGTCTTTAAAAACCAGTAGTACTATCCTCATACCAACAAAACAAGTATTAATCACCAACAAAGACAATTTTGTCCTACAATTCAATTTACTCAAGGTCCTCTTGATTTTTTTAAAATTAAAAATGAAGAAACAGATTCACAGATTTAATGTGCCTCTAATGAAAACATACCCTATCTCTCTCAGTCTCTCTTCCATCCTCATCCCTTCTTCCTTGAACTTACCCTTTTTCGTTGTTTCAAATTATCTTGTATTCCTCATTAGATTCCAAGATACTCCAGGATTAGTGAAATCATAAAGTTTAAAGGGTTGTCCCATTTGTCTGGAAATTTCTGGATTCTGATGAAATTTTTAGTTAGTCTTAAACAATTTATCATCTTTAACATTATGATGTATACATTTCTGGTTTGTCACTGCCTCCATTTTTTCAGAACATACATTACTTTTTTATTAGCATGCTTCATCTGCATATATTTACTATCATTTCTTTTGGAGGTAAAAACTTTAGATGCATTCATACGCACCTAGAATTTTTTTACTTCATTAAATTATTTACTACATTTAAAATGATGTTTCTTCATTGGTATTCCTGTTGGTCCATCAGACTGTTGGCAAATATTTTTGGCAAGTGGATGGCACTGAGATTTAGGATTACCCCAGCGACCCCAAAATTTTAACCATTCATATTCATTTTCCTTTAATACGTTTATGGATTGCCATGTTTCCCACAAAGTTCCATAACCACTTTCATCATACAGTCGAGGTAATCTAACATATTTGTGTTTTCCTATAAAAACAAAAATAACAATTTTTTTAATGATAATAATTGGGTTGGTAGGTTTATAGATCTAAAAATGAATAAAGAAGCAGAAATAGGTAAAGTACAGGACTACCATACTACGGGTTAAATTTTCATACTTCAAGAACAATATCTGTGACCAAAGATAAAATTAAGATGATTCGTTTAGAGTTTGATGGTCTTTTTTTAACAAAATTCAAAATGAAGAGGGTCATTGTACCATAATTGTTGTTTGTATGTATGTGGAGCTTATATTAAAATGGCTGCATTCAGTTTTCATTATCTTAATTGTTTACCTTAATCAGTGAGTAATTATCAGTATGTATCAATTTGAAAAAACTGATTGACTATGGATGAAAATTTATCCTAATTTATAAAACATAACAGTTTAAACTTAAGATACTCCCGGAAAATACTGTTTTAAATACACCCGTACTGTAGCTGTATATAAGTCATAAACATGAATATTATTTCAAGCAAGATCCTGTTTTAACTCAACATTTTTGGCTTTTAAACTGTTTTGTATTTGTGGTGCAATTGTGGCTAATATATTTTCAGATTATTATGAAACTTTATAGTAAGATTTCTTGCTGTAAGGTGGGATGACATTATAATGATTTTTCAAAAAACGTAGCGTTTCAAAATGGTGGCCAATACAGTTTTTGCACAGAGTACCAATCATTTACCTCATTCACTGAATCAATGCCTTTTGGATAATCTTTTTACTTACTAATTTGTGAACATTAACTTAGTTGTTTATTATATATAATGTAGTTTACAACATTTTTTAAATAAGAGGAAAGTACGGAGAAATGAATTAAAAAGAAAAGTCTAATAAGTGATCTGATCAAATATTGAAGTCCCTCCAATAAATTATTTACTAAACAAAAATATAAAATAAAGAAGAAAACATAGAAATAGTGGAAGTTCATCATGACTATGAGAGTCATCAATGAAAAATATTCATTGTCCTACAAACAATAGTTTTTATTTTGCTAATAGAGTAAGATTATTTTTGGTTACTAGCTAAATGAGTTCAAAATGAAATTTTGGATGTTAATGAACTTAACTTTAATTTTCACTTAATAATTTAATTTATTGTTGAGCTCAGTTTTTTATATTAAGTTCAGTATGAGTGAAATTACTATTCACAGAATTAATTAATATTAAAGATAACTTTATTAAAATTCATTAAATTAGGTATTATTTAGTCTAAGGCAAGATGATAAACTATCACTTGAGGTATTCAATATGAGGTTGTTACCTCCTTCTGCTGACCTCCTTTCATTAACCTTGATGGATTTCTTCTACTTTGAATAACTATCCTGTGAATTGAATCAGTTGCTTCCCCAGCTGCAATTTTAGCAGCATATTATAGCTGTTAT
The DNA here is from genome assembly GCF_047948215.1 of Lycorma delicatula. Classification (NCBI taxonomy): domain Eukaryota; kingdom Metazoa; phylum Arthropoda; class Insecta; order Hemiptera; family Fulgoridae; genus Lycorma; species Lycorma delicatula. The sequence goes on from NC_134459.1 coordinate 12,357,176, forward strand.
GGAAACAGCTTCCTTGATATAATTTGGTGTAAAGTCAACTAGGCCTGAGAGCTTGTCTTGAAATGATGTTTCTTACATTGAAGATTTTTCAAATTGCCCGTATAACAACTGAAAAACCTATTAAGTAAAGAACTTTACTTTCAACTCTTATTATTTTAAATATAAATATTTTTCACTTTTTGTCTGGTAAATAAATTTACACAAACTCATTTTTTATTAACTTCATTGTTTTGCTTAACTTAAAAGTTTTAAATAGGCTATTTTAGATAACACTGTTGATTTTAATTATTTAAGGAGAGAAATGTAGAATTAAATACATAATTTTGTAACACTAATCACTAATGTGATCTCAATGAACCTTTCACTCAACCTTTCATGAACCTTTCAATGAGCCTTTCACTCTGGTATGAATGTACTCTAGTAAAATGTTAGTGTGCTCAGTACTAGAGAGAAACATACATGTTCAAGAAGAAAAGTTTGTTAGTTCAGTAGCAAATTAATTAACCATTAGTTTTTTTTTTTGTTTAACCTTCAAGACCATCGTTAGGTATTGCTTCAGAGGATGAGATGAATGATTTGTAGTGTGTGTGAAAATGAGATTCCTGACCGGGATCTGAACCCAGGACCTCCGAATGAAAGGCCGAGACGTTACCACTCATGCCACAGAGGTTGGCATTACCATTATTTAAACTTTAATTTTACTATGAATGAAAGATTTATAGAATTAAGAAGTGCAGATGTTTAGAAAATCAAATATAATAAATCTACATCACCACATAGAATAAAGATTTATGTTTTGGTATATCGATTACAGAGTCTGGGTAAGTTTATATTTTGGGATAGCTTCAAAAAGTATCTAGAATATGTTTATTTTAGAAACAGTATTTTAAATTATATTTTCTTTGGATTAGTTTCCTTTGACAAGTTCATGATTTTGATATTATTCTTAATTTTTTTGGAAACATTCATATAAATTTCCTTCAGTTGATTTGATGAAACTTGATTGCTTTCTTTTTAGAGTTTGATTTTTAAGAAATAAATAAAAATCACTAGGTGCCAAGTTGGAAGAGAATGGTGATGTCTCCAGAAACATTATATTATGATAACTAGGTTCTTCATGACCAGATTGTCCTGGCATGATTTTGGGAAGCACAATCAATAATTGTGACGACAAGAATGCTTCCAAATTATGAAACAATAATTTCCCTATTATGATTACTATTTTAGATAGAAAGTACTGGTTTCAGGATCTTTTTAAGCTATCTCTAATTTAATTTGCTAAAGTATTAAAAAATTAAATAATAAATGGCAGGTGATATAATTATTACATTTTCATGATAAACTATAACAGTATGCATTAAATTATTAGTTTGTTAGTGATTTTGTGTAAATAATTTTGTTTTTTACTTTTTATTACAGGAACTACTAATTATTACATTAAATTAATAGGTAGGCCTATAATTTCTTTAAAAAAGAATACGTTTTACCTGAATGATTCTGTGAAAGTCAGGATGATTCTATCATTAAAGGAAAATGTAAACAAAATATTTTATCAGTGATTTTAACTCATGAAGAATGTTGAAATATATATATATATATATATATATATATATAAGTTTTTATTCATGTACAAATTATACTGAAATAATTTCTCTTTTTATCTCTTATAAAAGGTATTAATATTGAGTAATATGTTTTTATAGTGTGAGACAGGATGTTAGGAAGGAAGTACTAAAAAAAATATTATGTAATACAAGTTAAAATATTTTAGTTTGTTATCTTGTGGTGAAAGTTTCTCACACAGTATTAAATGCTGACCATCTTTAATCCAATGATGTCATTCTAGTTTATTATGGGTTTTGTCAGTGCATAAATTAGTACATCAATTAAAAAAAATTAAATATTCAGCAGTTATAATTTCTAATTATTATTTTTGGTTGCATGCTATATTTAAATTTTTTGTTTGTTGTTAGATAACAGTTGAAGTAGTAGTAGTAGTTTAAAAATGTTAGTAGGCCAAGTTCTTTAAATTTCTATTTTTTAACTCCTTATTTGTCTTTATGCTTTTATTTTTTACTTTATTATTCATACTTTCTTTAACAACTTTAATCTTCATATTCCTTATGTGTTGTTGCATGTTGCAAATTTGTTTGTTTACCTTGCTCTTCATTTAAGATAACTATATGTATTTCAGTAATTTTTTTAATATTTTTATTCCTAAGAAAATTTAAGATTTTGATTCTACTAATTTTTCAGAAGCGAGATAGATAAAACGGGTTCACCAGATAAAATGATTAAAACATAATTTAAATTTACTTGATTTTTTGCATCCATGATTCAGTTTTTAAAACTTACTATTTCTTTAGTTAAAAGAAATACTTTTGTATAAAAACTTTCTCAACTTTGTTGACCTTAATAAGCTACCACTATTTTCTAACATAAATTCATTACTACCATGTTTTTTTTTTATATTGATACTGAAGATAAAAATATTTTAATGTTAAATTATTTATTACATCTGCAACTGTTTGTTTGTATTTGGAGAGATAAGAAGATCCAGTTTTATCAGATAACTACTTCCATCCTGCATTGGGCTTTGCATAGAGTCACTGGATAGCAAAAAAGAATTATGGGAAAGGTGAGAGCTCCTACATAAGGAGGTAGGTATTAAGAAGGAGATAAACAGAGTTATTAAAACAAGCAATTCAAACTCTTCTTAACCTTGACACAGATCTAGAGGGCAATTTTTCTGAATTGTAATAAAAAGCCTTATCTAAATGCTAAAAAAAAGTTCCAAGCCTTCCTTTAGTAATGGATATCCATAGCCTACAATGCAATGAAATAGAAACAAACTATCCTCATTTAGGATGGAAGCAACACATTACTGATTTACAGTAGATTGACATTAGAGATTTTGTCCCAACTGACTCAAATATATAATATGCCACAACAGTTTTTCTTTCAGTTACTAAAGAGCCACCTGAGAACAACCTTAGGCTTTTTTTTAATGAAAAGTTTCACCTACTTCCAGAATCTGGTGCAGTTGGAAGACTCCAATTTGACTGTAAACTGTATATCCATATTTCTACTGGAGGATGTCAGTAACTAAAACAGATAAGTTCTCTGCACTATTGCAGGTCTCCTTATGCAATAGCTCTCTAATACTTGTAATTCATTGGAAAACTACACCGCATAAATTATCTGGTTTATTGATCAACTATTGTAACAGTTATCTACAGTGATGCAGAACCCAGTTTCAAACACAAGAAAGCTAGACAGTAAAGCTAAGTTTTGTAAGTATAGTTGGTTAATGTGCATCAGTTCATTTTGCTAGCCTCTGGGAGCGCGTTAGTTTAGTTGAAATATATAGACTGAGGAGGAGAATAAACTGTTATGCGGTAAACTTCATGCATGCAAACACTCGGTCAAGTGCATGTTTGTGCCTCACCTGGCTCTGCACTCCAACAATATTAACAGGATGTCCCCCACCCATATCTAAAATACATCTTCCGGCCTGCTTAAAAGTTATGCTTACAAAATTTAGACTTACTGTATTTACTTTGCACTAGATTTGGATGCATATATTTATTACTGTAATTTGGCTATTGGAATGTAGTTAATGGCACATAAGATTCTCCTCCCATTTATAGTAAAATACCAAGATATCAAGATATAAAGTGAGTGAGATATCAAGATCTGTTTCCCATAAATAAAATTAAAAATTATAGCAGTGGTGAAAATACATTACCTGGAGCTGCCCATAATCCATGTGATCCTTTTGCAGCAAATAGTATAGGATGTGTTCCTAGGAAAAGCTGTACAACTTTAGGAAAACTGGGCTGCTGAAGAACACCAACACGCACTTCTTGTTTTTGAAATAAAAATTGTTTTGATTTTGATTCAAATTTGTATAAAGCTCCTGCATCATGTGCTGAGATGTACATTAATGTGGGTTTTTCATCTTCCTATTAAAAATATTTTTTATTATCTGTTTTGTTTTGAAAAACTGAATATTGATTTATTTATTATAAAAATAAACAATATGTGTTGATAGAAATGAAATATAAGATAGAAATATATTGATAGAAATATAAGTTCAAATATTATAGATTTTGAATATGTGGGTTCTTAATTGAAACCATATGTTCTATGATGAAAATTTTAAAGATTCGGTTAAAGGCTACCATTTTCAACTTTATGCATATTATTTATTATTTACAAAAATTAATAAAACTTTTTTAACGAGGAGAGGAATAAATACTTCATTTTATTTATCCACATTATAAATAAACAATTCATTAAGTAATTTTTTAACTAATGAAGCTAATGTTCTAAAGTAACATGCTAGTTTGGTATGTTTACTTTATGTTAATTTTTCATCTATAAAACTTAATACAATTTCAAGTGATAAAAATAAAAATTTGCCATACTTTTTCTTTCTCTTAACCACAAAATCTAGCCAGGAGTGAGCTCAATGGCTTCATTAAGGGTAGCAAGGGTTGGTGTTGGCTCGATTTCAGTGGCAAGGTTGAAAGGTATCCTTTGGTAGGTCCTACCAAACAGTTGTGAAAAGGTCTCTGAAGAACATTGTTCCTCCTTCAACAGGAGTTGCTGAACTGACACTTATTGTGGTCACCCTATTCCCTGTGGGGAAGTTAATGCCCTCCAGACATGGAGTTAGTGAAGAACTGCCCTTGATGAACTTGGGAGATCCCTGGCCTGGACTCCAAATGCTAAGGCCAGGGTTTCTGAATTCTCCCCTGTGTGGCCTTAAAGGCTGTAACCCAGACCAACATGGGGGTCTTCCTTGAGCTGTACAACAGGTGTCTCAGAGAGCGTCCTTCTCAGAACCTTGGAAGCAACAGGGTATAGTTCTATTCCCTAAACCAAGGAGGGACCAGTTGTTTCCTGACTTGTTCAGACTATCATGCCTTCTAGATACCACGGGAAAAATCTTTGAAAGGATAATCTACCAGAGATTCATCATAATGGTTGATGTTGCTGATGGGCTGTTGTGGAAACAGTTTTGTTTCTGCAAAGGTAAATCTATGCTAGACACATTGGCCAACGTATAGTCTATCACTAGAGATTCAGTGAAGACCATGAGGGCAGAGTATAAGTACTCTGTCCTTGTGACATTAGATGTTAAAAACACATTTAATTCTGCTAGCTGGCATAAAATCATGCTGGTGGTATTGGATCTCAATGTAGCCACCTATCTGAAGGATCTCGCAGCCTTCTACCTTTCCAACAGGACCCTCCTGTTCAGTACGTGTAAGGCATTGTGACTCAAAGGATCACCAATGATGTTCTTCCCCAGGGTTCCATGCTGGGATCTATTCTTTGGAACCTTACGTATGATGGAAGTGCTTGGAGTCCCTCTTCGAAAGGGGGTCACTGTTATAGGATTCGCTGATGATCTGGTGCTGGAGGTGTTATCAGAGGATCTTGCTAACCTGCACTTATCCAGGACTCTTACCATAAAATGCAACGCTGGATGGACAAGGTCAAGCTCCAATTAGTACCAGATAAGTTGAAGTTGGTTGTGATGATGGCTAAAAGAAGAAAATTAACATGTCTGTGACATTCTTGGAATGTTGCACTTAGTCTATGCCAGTGATTAGATATCTTGGAATCTGGGCTGACACCCGGCTTAACTTTGGGGTCCATATACAGATTGTCTCTGAGAAGGTAGATAATTTGGTGCACCTGATTTTGAAGCTAATTCCCAATATGGGTGCCCCTAGACAGTCACAGAGGATGCTGCTATCGTATCAACTTCAGTCCTTCACTAGGGTGCCCATATTTAGGCTGGAGCACTAAGCACTGCTCTAAATCATAATCCCTTGGTGTAAGCTTACAAGCTTAGCTACCTCAGGATCTACTCTGCCTATCGGACAGTGTCTAAGTAAGTTGTTAATCAGTGTGTAAGTAAGTTGCTGGAGCAGATGCCTGTTGACTTGCTAGCAACTCTGAGGAAGCATGTTCACTGGGGCACTGCTTTGCCACCCAAGAATCCCCGCCTGAGGCTAGGTGGGACAGAGCAGCACTGGTGGGTGAATAGCAGGAACGGTAGAACTTAACTGCTAAGGGGCGCTGGATCGTTTGGCTTACCCTGAACATAGACAGGGATATTGAGGGATCTTTGGGACATGAACTATGCCTTGACACAGTTTCTCTCAGAGCATGGGGGTTCAGGTCGTATTTCTTCTGATTTTGCCTAAACTATTCTGACCTGTGGCCAGCCTATGATCATGTGCAGGAAACTGCTCTCCATGTGTTCTCTGAATGTCCACGATTGGCAACCAAGAGGAGTACTCTAGTCACTGAATTTAAAGTAGACAGGATATTGGGTCCAGAGGACACCGAAGAAGTAATGCTGGCATCATTTGACAACTGGCAAGCAATTTCTGATTGGGCGAGTGCAATTATGAACAGGCTGTGTGTGCTGGAGGACATCAGGAAAAGGAAGAGCTGTGCCTCCTCCAAGGTGCTAGGTCATGAGACAAGCATCCTGAGGAGTGCTTGAAGGGTCCTAGCCTGCTGGGATTTTCCGGACATGATGAGGCAGGTTGCACTCTGGTACTGCATCTCTTGTCAGCAGCTGTAATCAACCCACTACCAATGAAAAAGCCGCTCCTTCCCTGAAGTAATGCTTTGCTGCAGTTCTGAGGAGGAGGATGGCAGGGGGAGGTTTTGTTGATATGCACAGACACACTTACACTTGCATAATATATGAGGATTCCTCCACCCCAATCAAAAAAAAAAAAAAAAAAAACAATCTACAATTTTTTTCATAAAATTTATAATTTAGGGAAGAAAGAATCTAATAATCATTAATATTAAATATACTAATGTTTACCTTAAAGTATAAACTCATATGCTCCCAGTCACCAACATGACTTCCAAATTCTTGTAAAGTTCCAAGGCAGCGACCATTTATTGTTGGAATTGGCCATAAACCAAGCGGTCCTAAATCCACTGTACAAATTTCTTTTCCTTGACTATATGGAAAAAATAGCCAATAAGTAACATGGAAGTGTAATGATTTATGACATGTTGTAACTTGAGCATAAACAGGAACATTAATATTTTTCTTTTCTGTATGATCACCATAAATCATTGAAGATTTATTACGTAGGAGATTATCTGAAAAGTTTTTATATAAAATATTAATATTAAGTTTATTTCATATTCCTTTTTTCCGTAGTTTTTTCTTATTCCAGTAGAGCTTATCTATGAATTTCAAAATATGTTATCCTAATTATTCTGTAAGATATCTAAATCTGTGGGGTGGCTATCTTAATTGTTTATTATTTAATTTTTGCATTATTTTAAATGCTTTTTTTCATTTCAATTATCTATTGAAATTAGTTTATTTAAAATACTATGCAATTATTTTTTTACCATTTTCATATTACAGTCCTGTAATAATAATACAGGAATTTCTGTTATTGTTGATATCTTATAATTTAAACCACTCAAGTATGAAGTATATTGGACAGTATAATTTTGGGCGAAGATGTAACAAACAGAAAACTGGATAGGAAACTTATAGTTTGTTTAAAAATTTATTGTCAGATTTCATGATGAATAGAATCTGTATTTAGTAATGGAAAAATGACTGATTTTAGTGTTAGATAAATTATAAAAACAGATTTCAATTATAAAATAAATTAATTATAATAATCCTACCAGAAATATAAAATATTATGAAAATTTTATTGCAAATATGACTATGTTTTTATTGATCTGCTCTAGTCAGCAGATTCTTAATATCATATAGTCCATGCAATATCATGAACCTTGATATTTATCATGAGATAGGAAGTTAAATAATCAGTTAATATATGAAGAAAAAAGACATTTACTTTTGAACTCAAATTACATTTACTGTAAATTATTTAATTCATTCTGCTTCTTTTGTTTAGGCAGAATTCCATTTTAAATTATCATTTTCCAATGAAATAATTGAAAGTTAAGTAATGTAATGGTTGTCTTAGAAATATCTGATAATTTTTACTTTCCCAACTATAGGTGCTATATCTATAATAGGGAAGTATAAAGATCGATAAAAAAACTATTCTTTTTTACCCTTAGAAGGGTAATCCTGAAGAAGTCATTCAAAAAAAATTAAAAGCAAAAAATTAGATTTAAATAAATTGTAAATAATCTGCACAATAAAGTTTTTAATCTAATGCTTTCAAATCCAAAAAATTTATTTTTGTTAGACGGACATTTGTATTTATGTATGTTGGCCTGAATTTGGTCTTATAACTGTGGACTGATTTTCTTGAAACTTGATAGATAGGTACTACTTTCAGAGATGGAGAGAGAATGTATTAATTTTTTTCAAAAAATTGATAAAGGGATGGGGTGTTTTGGCCAAAATAACATTTCAAATCTTTAATGAGCTATGCTAACAAAGGTTTTTCTTGCAAAAGTTGAAGTTATTCTTATCACAAATTACCAAAAACATTTATTTAGTATTCATCCCCTTTCAAAAAAGATTATTTAATATATTTTCCTTTTTTTACCTACATCTTGCTTCAGAAAAGGAGTTAATGGGAGTTTTTTTTTTACATTAATAGGTCTTCAAGTCACTAATAAAAGTTTTTCCCAACCCACTCCAATGGTTTGTGGTAACAAAAAATATTTTTTTAATTTAAAAGAAAATATTTTGTAAATTTAAATCCGTTTCACAAGTTATACTCAGTACACTTAAAATGTAAAAATCATAATTTTTTGATAGCCCTTACGCTTTAGTATTTCCTGAAAAAAATAATTAGCCTATCATTTTCAAACCTTCCTATAAAATTACAACTTTGATTAATTTTTTAATAATTTTAAAAAATTCCTTTTATTTTCATCACTTAGAGATTATTTTCTTAAAAATTAGTTTTACCTGAATGCTTCCCCTTGAATATGGAAGCCCCTAAAATGAAAAAAAGAAGGTTTATAACAATTTCAAATTTATAATGCTCAAAATGTATTTTGTTGAACAATAAAGTTATTAAATAACTTCATACCCTCCCCTTCTATGATGGAAACATCAAAATTAAGGTTTTTTTTTAAATTTATTAAAATCAATTTTAGTGAATATTTCAATTGTTAATAAAACCCCTGATGGAGAAGCTCCAAATTTTCTAAATGTTTAAAACAAATTTTTCAAAATTGTGATGCTAATATATTAATATCAAAAATGTTGGTTATTGCTTTATTTTGTTGAGCATTGTGACTTCAAAAATTAAAAGAAAAAATTTAAATATAATCAAACAAGTAATTCTATATTTAATAAAAAAAACTTTTTTTAATCAATAACATTAAGGCTTATTACAATATATGTTTTTTTTGTTTTTTTTTAAATATTTCAATGAAGAATTAACTGAAGTGGCTAACTGAACATTTTTGGTCCTCTATTCACTTTCTATATTTTTAGTTTTTGTATAAATTTGGAAAAGAACAAGAACACAAAACAATAAACCCATCATTCAAATTTCATGAAATCCTCAACAAGTAAGAAATAATCAGGTTCTTTTTTTTTAATTTATTTATTTAACTGTGTATCATAAAATTAGAAATAAATAATAGTATTACATAAAAATGTGAAAAAAGATTGGTTATTGTTTATCTACAGAGATTATTTTTTCATAAAGATACAAAAAGAGCTTGAAATGATTAAATTGAAAAAAACTTTCAATACAATTCAAAAATTAATTGAATAATTTAACCAGTATAGCCAGGAAAGGAAATTCATTACTGGATTTTTAAAATAAAATATTAAATCTTATTTTTCTGAATATTAAATGTTATTAAAAGAAGATAAAATATGTGAAGTTTTATTTTTTGAAGATCACATATTAGAGATTAATATTAGCATTTTATGCATATTTTTGAATCCTAACCAGAAGGATCTTCATTATTTGTTTCTAAAAATCTTTACAGATAGTTATCTCATCTCATTGCGTTTACCAGAATTTTTAGATACTGTGAGAAAAATTTCTGACAGCTCCAGAGAGAGTTATGCCATAAAACTGGAAAGAAGCAGACCATGAAACATCTCCAAATCAGGAGATAATATGACCAAGGCGCATTTTTCCAAATACAACCATTGTTATCCTTACTGTTTGAACACTGATTCTATCCTGAGGAACCAGAGTGAACAAAAAACACTGATTCTAGAAAAGGATGCAGTATTTCAATATTATAAACATAAATGTAACTAACAGTCATGATCTGAAGAAATATGAACCCATGATTTCTTGAAATGAAATACCATACCAATCTGCTGCTTTCCTCCTGTGTAGTGGCCTCATGAATTGATTTAGAATTCTCATTTTCCCAGTAGTGAAAAAATTTTGTTTCTTTCCGATGTCTGACAATTCAGATGCACTTCATCTTCATGAGAATACCCTCCATTAAATTTTTTAAATTATTCATTACAAAACATTCTCACAGAACACCATGGAAGTGTTTATACCTCCTAATGGTATATAATTAGTTCTTTGGATAATCATATAATGGTACTCATCACATTCTCTTTAACTGTACACTAAGCTGCATTTTGTTGGTGATTCAAACCAACAAAGTGGATTTATTTATAGTATTTCAGTTATATGTATTTATGTATTGATTATTTTATGGCTGAAGCTGATAAACTATTTAAATTTTTAGAATTTGTAAGTCACTTGTCTGAATCATAATAAGTCTTTAACATTGTTTTTTTACTTGGAATAATTTACATTTCTATCTCGATTACTGCAGCATAATAGGTATGTTTTATATGAATACTTAATGCTTATTTATATTAAAAATGTTATGTTATTTTTAATTTCATACTTTCTTTTGATTGTTTTTATTTAGTTTATATTTATGACTAATGGATTTTAATTCTATCATGGTTAATTTATTTTTCTGTTTGTGAGGTCCTTCGTTAAAAAATACTTATTTGTAATTTTTATGAGCTATATTTTGAAAATGTGATGTCTTAATTTATAATTTTTACAGCTCTTCTGTGAAATTATATATATATATATATATATATATATATATATATAATTGTTTTATATTTTTTTATTCTTTTCTTGGGGTTAAACACAAATAATTAAATTGAAGTGTTTCTCTGTAAACCAAGGTAAATTCTACTTATTTACAAATTTTACAATTGCTAATTACATTAATTATAAAGCTTATCTGTAAACCAAACAAACAACATTCAAAGTCTATTATTTATTATGTTGTTCCCCTCTTTTACAAACGATTTTTTGTTAGTCTAATTCTAATAGCCATTATCACACCACATGTTTATTAATTTCTTATTCTTTTTATCTCCTGCACCACCAGGTATTTAATTTACCAACCCATCAAACTTGTGTGGTAAATTCAGTTGTATTAAAGAAGTAATATACTTTCCTTACATATATATAATATATATTTTACAGTTAGCCAGTGCTGGATTTTGTTGTTTTCATGTTTTTCATCTAACAAAGTTTTTTACATGAATTATTTTGATAATTTTATTAACTGAAGGTTAGAAATGATTTGCTTCTTGTTAATTTTTAATGTATAGAAATGAAAACAATACTAAATATATACATGCAATGTATAAATAAATAAATATATATATATATATATTAAATATTATTACCAATAGAATTTTTAGTTATAAGAAACCAAGATTCTGAAGAGGGTCCAGTAGGGATCTTTGCTGGAATAATAACTGGATTTTCTGGTGTCCATGGTTGTACATGATTTAGAAATGAAGGAGCACTGCTTGGGAAAAACTCTTCTCCAGGTGCTAACCATACCATTGGTGCCCATGTGTTTATTTTTCTTAATACTTTTTGGCTGTAATCTGTAAGGAAATGAAAAAATAAATAAATTTTTAGTCATTTTTATTAATTTTACAATTTATTTTCTATGAACAAAATTTGTTGTTTTAAAAAGTATTTATATTTCTTTTTTGTGCATGTAAAATAATATATCAGAGTAAAATTTTTCAGATTCTATAATTTTTTTCCATTTTCATTGTAAAAAAAAAAACTGGCAAAGTATTGTTTGACTTACCCAGATATTAATAATGAAAATTAAGATAGTTAGAGCAAAAAAAAAAGAAAACAGAACTTATCTTTTTTAGAGGTGGGGAAAAATATTCTTATAGGTTAAGCCTAACAAATTTGCTTAAGTAAAGTTTCCTTTAAATTTAACACCACTTCATTAAAAAGAAGAAATTTTTTTAGGTCTTTTATCCAATTTAGCTCTATGGTCTATAATTTAAAAAAATTGCAGACATTTCTTGGTAGCCCTACATTACGACTTTCAGAAATTTTTTGAGAAATATTTAAATCAAATGGAGATAGAGCGAAAGAATAAAAAAAAACATATATTTACATTTTAAGAGGTGGGGGTGGATTTTTTGAATTTTATATATATTTATTGAAAATAACAAATTTTCTTTGTAAAATTTTATCTAAGATGCCTCTGAAGAAAATGGCAAAAGGTTTTTTCACTATATCCCCCATCTCCATACAAATTTTGAAAAAAAAATAATATGACCAATGCCCCATATACAGAAATATTTTGGCAAAATTGAAAGAAAATTAGTTTTATCAGTTCTAAGATAAAAGACCAAAAGCAGTGAGACACTCATGCATATAAATACTCGCATACATACATATGTATTTTGGTCTAGATAGGTATCAAAAAAACTTGATACCTATTTTTGACATAGTCACCATACTTTCCCCTTTAATATAGCTATTCTAGTTATATTCACAAGAAGTTATTTAGTTATATCACTAAATAACAGTTAAATTTGTTAATACTAACGTAGTAAAATTTAAGATAAAATAATTTAAAACTGTTTCTTCTTTTATCATAAATATTCTAGTATCATAAATATTAATATAAGAGTAAAAAAATGATTCTAAAAGTAACAAGCAACAAGCAATTAAAAGCCTGATTTATTATGTCATGTTAAAGAAAAGGATAACATATTGTAATTGTTCTAACTAAAATCATTAACATTAATAAGGTTAACACTTAAATATCAAATTTTGTAACTTTGAAGTTGTTCTCTTCTTTTAATAATATTTTTAAATCCTGAGCTTTTGTGACTTCTTATTAACTGACAAAATGAACAGTATGTTAAAATACCAGAAAATATTTCATTTAACATTTAAAAAAAAATCTGTTACTAACTAAACTACTTACACAAATTGATAACTTCCCTCAGTATCAGAATCACTAAATCCCCACTCCCATACAAATTTTGAAAAAAAAATTAATATGATCAAACTCCCATATATAGAAATATTTTGGCAATATTTAAAGAAAATTGGTTTGTCAGTTCTGAGATATAATATCAAATGCAGTTCACCCCTTCATTAAAGCCATAACTCCATAACTTTTATGTTTGTTTCAGAGAAAAAAATTATCTATAAACTTGTTATCGGAATATTGCACAGAAAACATCTAATTTTGGGGATTCCCTTTTGTAATGTAAAAGTTCATGGCAGTCTTCTGACCCCAAGATAGGGAATTACGTTTTTTATTTTTTCTACTAAGATGAAATGTTGACCCATCACTACACATAATACAATCAAGAAAGTGGTCATTTTCATGCTGCAACACACTGATTGTGAAATCAACACATACAGCATAGTTTGTTGACTTCAAAACCTGTAATGTATGAAAAAAGGTATGGACGCATATGTAAGCATACCTTAAAACATTCCACACTGTCATCATTGGTATTGCAAGTTCATAGCCAGCCTTTTTAACATATTTTTTAGGACTATGCATGAAAGAACCCCTGACATGTTTAGTATTTTCTTCAAACAACCTCGGTCATACCATATTTTTTCTCTTTATACAGATATCCTGCAGTTTCTAACTGATTATGCCATAGACAAATGTTATTGTCATTTGGAGGATCACTACTAAACTTTCTACAGAATGCAAGTAGAACTGTAACTACAGATTCACATTTAGCAAACTGCAAAACATAAAAGGTTTCTGTTCAGGAGTGGATCATCTTTGATAACGGCATTGTGAAGTGGAAAAGTAAGGGATCAATCTATGTTCACGTGTGCAACTAAGTGTCCTTTTTGCTCTTTGCTTCTAGCGTTAAATCAACATTGTACACCTCATTCAAGAGATATTATAACAATTTAAAACCCTGACATTCTTTTTTCATAAAAAAATTCATGATAGTGGCTAAAATAGATAATATAAAAAAATATAAATATAAAATATAATCAAATAATATATATTATCAATATTTGAATATATATATATTCAAATAATACATATTTTTTATAAATATAAAAAATATTCATGGTGGATATAATTCATCCACCTTGCAAACTTTAGTTCTTAAAACTTGAGGAAATTAATTTTATATAAAAAGAGGAGCTTTAAAGGTTTTTGAAATAAAATTGTACATTGCTGGTTGTCCAGCAATGTACAGTAATATTACATACCCTTTAGTGTTCATTCTGTTTAATACTGGCAAAGTAAAAGTCAGTAGAACATGAGACTTGAATAAGAGGAGTAGTTTCTTGTTGTTTTTACCAAGCTGAACATTCTGTTACATATCAGCATGCCAAGATGACCAAAATGTTCGTGTTTTTTAAAATAATACCTTCACTTTGTAAATCACAGTGATCGATAATGATGCATCATTGATGTTTAATTGAAAGCTACTTTGGTTAATGTCAAATGTAGCTCAAATGCTTTGTGTAACAGCTCTAACAAGTAGCTAATTAGTTTAAAGCAGAAGAGTAATTGTATACCCCTTCTGTGGTAAATAATATATTATAAACACAATATTTCTACTCAGTAGAGAAAAGAAGGACATATTTCTTAAAAATGGAACCGATTCATGATATGGAAAATCAGTTTTTCTTTTTGTTCACTAGATTTTTTTAATTTGGTCTAAGAGTGTTTAGTTCCTGTTTAGAAAAGGAGATAATTTTCTAAAAAAAAATCTGATTCTAATCGTTACAATTGGTTAATTAATAATTAAGTTTTTTTATTCAACTTTTCAATGATCATTTCTTTTCAGATACACATTTTCCCCAAAATAAGTAAGACATGATTTTTAAAGTACTCGAAGGTGCTACCTTTATTTAATATTTAATTCCATGGTCTGATACCCGGTTATGTTAGAGATTTAACTTTTGTCAAGTTTTAGGAAGTAACAGAAAGGCAACTAATGTTTTTTCTGCAAAATAACTTGTGAACTAAGATTTTAATTTTTAACTTCTGTTTTATATATTATTTCTGTTATAATCAAAGATTTTTTACTCGTTATTGGTTTTACTTTATGAATTTCTTGAAGACATTTCTAAGAGGGTTCCTCCTTTGAAAAACAAGTTATGAACCAAAACATGGTCTACTTTGTCATTATTAACCACATTTATAAGTAGCTAAAATAATAATTGATCTGCAGGTCTTATTAAAAATAGTTAAGCTGTTCAAAAGTGATGCCTAAACAGTGTTAATTTCACCTTTAAAAAATATCTTCCATAAAAATGAGTAACATTTTACTCGTCATATTTTTGATGTTGATTTATAGAATGAAGTTGCTGGAGAGAATTTATCTTATTTTTTAATAATTTTTTTTTTTTAATTTTCATCTATTTTTAAAAAAAATTATTTTAAATATATTGTGCAACATAAGGGGAAAGTTAATTGAGGCAGCTGCCCTATTCCTTAACAAAAATTATTACTTCTAGGTCTTTAACTTCTTACCAGATTTAGAGGTCAGTTAAATCATGCACCTTAAAAGCAGGTTACCAAATTATTTTGTACCTTTTTTTTTTTGTTTAACCTCTGGGTATTGCTCCGGGTAAACCATTACGTATTGCTTCAGAGGATGAGATGAATTATTTGTAGCATGTGTGAAAATGCCATGCCTGACCGGTATTTGAACCTGGCACCTCTGGATGGCCACAGAGGCCGGCAATTATTTTGGTACCTATTTAAATCTATTTACTTTGAGTGTGAATGAGAAGGTAATTTTTAAGAAGTAGATTAGGCCACATCACTGACAAATGTTTTCATATCATTTTTCAAAGAGATGATATACCTAGTATAAATTGGATTATTTAAATATTTTGTATTTCTTGTTCAACAATTGATGTTATTAACATCTATTAAAAAATCTCATCTACTGAAGAAATGGATTTCAAAAAATTTTGATGTAGATCTTTGATTACAACTGTTTCAGAAATAAAAAGAAGCGTTTTAAAAGGAGTGCAAACCTTAAATCAATCTTTTTGGGGGAGAAATTTTTTATGATTTTAAAGTATAGAATGATTATGAATTAAGATGTAGGTCATTAAACCAGTGCAATTTTTTGAAATACATCATTCGTATTTCAAGAAAGCCTTCTTACAACTGCTTTGTTTGTTCCACACGACTTTTCCTTTCCAGAACAGTCAAGGCAGTATGATGTTTGACATAAGTAATTTGTTCTACTTCTGATATTCAGAGAGCCGTGAAATACTATCAACAATTTTATATCTCTATTATATCTAATCATTTTATGCTTTAAACATATATCATGTAAGTTCACGATTGTAAATAAACACATAACTATAATCAGCTAAATGTCACTTTTTTAAATCATAAAAGTTGTAATTTTTTTTTAATATTGTTATTTAAATTGTTTAAGAAAGTATATTTGTCAACCATAAAAAATTATTATTTTGAAATAGCTATGTTTCTTAATATAACAGAAAAAACCTTTTTACTCGTTTGACATTTACTGAATTATTATTATTATATTAGCATTGCAATGTTAGGAATAAATAAATACAGAGACCATGTCTATAAAGTTAAAAATTGCTTTCCTCAGAAACAACGTGGGTGGAAAACTGTGAATGACAAAAAACATATCAGAAATATTTATTAAATTTCATGATCAGAAAAGACAATATTGAGAAACTTTAATACAACATTTTTAATTATTTAATAGGAGTGTTCCTTGATGAACTTACATGATCTATTTTTTTCTATTTTAGGACTTTTATTGTTTTGACTTACTTTATAAATATACAGTAGTAATATTTTTTTTATTGTATCTATGCATTATTTGAATGATAGAACAAGGTCAAATCTGATCTTTACGATATTGACATGTAATTGTAAAGTCGAAGGACAAAACGTATGAAATTTAGTAAATTACCGATGTATTTATACAAAGAAAAATTATTTAATATGTCACATTTAATAAATACAGATAGCTTACTTTGTAAAAAAAAATGAAATTAAATAATATAAGAATAATAACACTTCTAAGCTTAAGCAGTACCAAAACCTTTTTTCGTTTACTTTACTGTGAAGTAAAATGTAGTAATTTTAAACTTTCTAAACTACAAACAAAAATTCAAAATTACATTACACCATTTACAAGTTAGTACTGAAGATAATTCTTCTTTTTGTCTAGATCGTCCTTTTTTTATAGTTCTCAGAGGTTAGGTGAATGGATTATCGATATATTTACGGTCGAATACGCTCCCTGTTACCGACGTACTGATAGAGGTAATGATATATAAAAATTTGTAACTTGTATAAAACAATGCCATGCGTGAATGAAATTCGAACCCGGAACCTCCGGATGAAAAACGGAAACTGTAACCCTTCGCTAGGAAATTTGGCAAAAAGTCAGATCTACAAAATCATTTTTAAAATGAGATTTACAGATAAAAAAAAAGAGATTTGTAAATAGAAGGTCGTTGATTATAGAAAAAAATCACTTGTGTTTTGTTCCATTTAAGTCCATTATTGTTGGTTCAATAACGTTAAAAAATTTGGATTACAATATATATTGTTACTAGTTGCGAATTATAAGTTATTGTCTTGTACTATTAATAAACTGCTGTATTCAGTATTATTCATTCATTCCCTCAAGGTTATTGTTACAGTATTTTTTTATTGTGAATATCACTCAATTTCAATATTTCTAATTGAAAATGAAATTAAAAAAAAAAAAATTATACGCATAAAATTAAATCTGTGGTTGACGGGTCGACTGCATAAACTGAATAGCCCTAATAGATGTGTACAGAAATTTTAAAATGTAATAAAGAAATAATTACTCAAACTAAGAAAGTAACATGTTACAAACTTACCGGTTTTATATTTATATAATTTTTTTTATTTTATTTTTACCAGTAAGTAGAACATATCCTGAAATTATTTCCGTTTTTTTTGTTAGACACTATACAGAGTAATATAAAAGCATGGAAACGGCTTATTTCAAAACTGATGAATACTAGAAGGTACAAACAAGTGCAGTTCTACATAGTTACAAAATTACTACTTTATCGTGAGTTTGAAATCTTTGTCCGCCATCTTAGATCTGCCACATTGAATCAAACCTTTTTCTTTAAAATAGGAAGGTGGACTGTGTACATGTCTTTAATGTATTTTTTTTTTTTTTTTTTAATTAAACAATCGTTTAATTTATTAATAAAATGAGGTAAAACGTCCCTCAGTTAAGTTTTTATTTCGTATTCTCTTCAGAATTAGATCCAACAACAAATTTTTAACAGTTAATGGAAATAATGTCCTGAAAACTAATAATAGCCTCCACAATAATATAAATATTATGATAATTAAAGTAAATAATATCAGCTGACCTAGCCATTTCATTTGTGGTAGTGTTGCAAATTATTAGTTATTGTGTAACAACCCAATTGGTTGGTCTAGTGGTGAACGCGTCTTCCCAAATTAGCAGATTTGGAAGTCGAGAGTTCCAGCGTTCAAGTCCTAGTAAAGCCAGTTTTTTTTTACCCGGGTTTGAATACTAGATCGTGGATACCGGTTTCTTTGGTGGTTGGGTTTCAATTAACCACACATCTCAGGTATGGTCGAACTGAGAATGTACAAGACTACACTTCATTCACACTCATACATATCATCCTCATTCATCTTCTGAAATATTATCTAAACGGTAGTTACCGGAGGCTAAACAGGAAAAAGAAAGAAAGAAAGAAAGTTATTGTGTAACAACCCTTTGACAAAAACTCGTCTTTTCCTTATAGTGTCTGACAATTTTTCAGTTTTTGTTTTAAGTTTGTTATTTGAATTTAATTTGACCTGCTTTTTTGAAATTTAGGACCTAAAATTTCTCTTATAAT
Source organism: Lycorma delicatula (assembly GCF_047948215.1). NCBI lineage: Eukaryota > Metazoa > Arthropoda > Insecta > Hemiptera > Fulgoridae > Lycorma > Lycorma delicatula. Next base: position 12,376,327 of record NC_134459.1, read on the forward strand.
TTTCCTTTTATTTCTAAATTTTCTAGTAGATCTTTGTGCAGTCTTAGGGTATCTCCCACATATTATTTCCGGCTTTTTCACAGTTTTATAGTGTCTAAGTTTTGAACTCCATGATAATGAGTGTTTGTTATATTTGTTTTTCATTAGCTGGAAAGCTAATTCAATTTTATTAGCTAACTGTTAAACGCTTTTTTATCTAAAGAATTCAAACTGATCCATTCTTCGAGTTATTTAAAATTATCCACTTTATCTATTTTTGTATTATTTATACTAAGGAAATTTGGACAGTTTTTATTATTATGAGTTATATATTCAAAATAATTTTCAATAAATGATTTTTGAATTATTTTGTAGTAATTTGTTATATTTAATGTACCTTAAAACTATTTCAAATGTCTGATTTTAAATTATTAATATGGACTTTAAATAACATGTGTTTTTTATCTCATGTGTTAATTTATCTTACGTTGACGTGATAACGCATTATTATTAAATTCCGATCAGAATAAAGATTTATTTATACTTTTTTTTTTTTAGTCTGTCCTAAGCGTCTTAAATATTGTAGCTGTAGCTATTGTCTTTATAAATCAATTTATGAATTCCTGCTCTTTCAAGGATTTTAGTTTCATATTTAATGTATTGAAGGAAGAGGTAATTTCTATTCATAGCAACGATAACGCTAAAGTTGTGAATTTGTAACATGTTCTTTACGTTGTTATTATGGAGGGTAATGTACAGTTTTAATCCGTGATTTTTTCCAACTTTTATTCTGAAGTTAAGTATTTTTTTTTTCTGTATTTTCAAGTTTTGTAAATTTTATCCGTGTGTGGTATTTATTTCTCTAGAAAAACCATTGAACTGAATTATAAATTTAATAAAATTCATTTCTGTTATAAGCTTCCAGATTAGGAACCAAATAATTCTAAAATTTATGTTTATGTTTTGAGCGTTTTCATATTTTCCAATTTGATATAAATTTAAAAATAATATAACCGACTTTTAAACTTTTCATTTATTAAAACTGAATTTTTTAGTTCTAATTTTAAATTATATATATATTTTTTTAAATTTTTACTCCAGTTTAGTGAATTTTATTTTTCTTTAACTATTATTACAGAACTAATTATAAAAAAAGTCTCATGACATCTGTGTTTGTGTGTGAACTAGAATGATAAATATTAAGAGAGTACTGTGCAGCCTCTAAATGTTAATTGCTCATCTTAGGTATCACATAGTTTCAGTACAATAATGAAGTCTTCAGGCAATCTTGAAGTAATGACTACATTACGGTACTTCCAATAAAATATCACAGTCTGTTAAAAATAATTAGATTTGCTTTATCATTTATTGTAGTTAATTAATAGATAATTAATTATAAAATTAAATAAATTCTTTTGTATTAATTTCCATCTCGTAGTAAATTAAATAATGGATATGCGACTCCTATATAATAAAAATAGGTGTTATTTTTTAACAATGAAGTTTATTAGGTCAGAAAGTTATTCACATCCGTTAATTATTACGCATGATACTTCCATCTTCGGTAATTAATACTTACTACTTAAATTATAGGCTGTATTACTTTTATTTATTTTACTTTTTAAAGTTTGTTGGACTAGTAGAAAATATTATTCCTTTATAATTTATTAATAAATATTATTACTTTGTATTAATAATAAGATATTCCTTTTTTGTTTTTTTTTTATGGCATATCCTTAGCAACAGGTTTCAATTTAACTTAGATAAGTTAAATTGAATTGATAAGTTAAAAATGTTATGTTCCTGACAACTTTCTGGGAATAATCTATTTAAAAAATAACGAAATTCATCAATTAATCATTTCCCAAATTTATAGCCTATTTTATGTTTGATAAACGAGTTTTTTTGTACATGACTATGTGATGGCAAACAATTATGTTCTGGATTACTATAGTTTATATATACACAGACTTTCAAAGAAATTTATAATTTTCGTTATAAAGTAGGAAATACAGTTTGATTGATAAATGTATCATTAATTTAAAATTAAATATTTGAGTTTTTTAGTGATTTTTAATCGAGTGTTTTAATCAATGTTTCAATGTTTTTTAATGCTTTGAAAACAACAAAAAACAGAAAGGCACTAGGAGTAGATGGTATTAACTCTAAGCTCTTGAAGTGGAGGCACATTAATTAAGCTGCGCCTCTTACACTTACTTAATATGCGTTGGATGAGTTCAAAAATCCGTAAGGAGTGGAAGACAGCCAATGTGATATCCCTTTTTAAGAGAAGGGATAGAAGTTTGATGAAGAATTACAGAGGGATAAGTTTGTTATGCACCTCCTATAAGTTATATAGCAGTATTGTCAATCGTAGACCGCAAAGTATTTTGGAGGTAGTTTTAATGGAGGACCAGGTGGGTTTTCGGAGAGGCCGGTCGTGCGTGGATGGTGTTTTTTCTCTTCAACAGATCATTGCAAAAGGAGTAGAGTTTAATTTGGAGACACATCTTGTAGACTATGAGAAGGCCTTCGATAAGGTACTCGGAGGAAAATTATGGTTCATCATGATGAAAAGAGGGACTTCACAACATTTAATAAATGTGATTAAAAGTATGTATTGAAAGACATCGTCTGTGATGGGAGGATGTCCCCTTCTCTGTTTAATATATGTATAGATGAAATCTGTAGAGAATGGAAGAGTGCAGGGAAACCCTGATGTATCCATCAATATCATCTTATTTGTGAATGATCAGGTAATCCTTCAAAGAACAAAAGATGATTTGTGTTCTATCTGAATGGTTTAAGCTCTCAATATAATAGAAAGATATCCCTGACAAAGACAAAAATCATGGCATTTCTAGGAAAGTTTCCTGTTAGATAAAAAATCATTCTAGGAGATAAGATTCTTGAATAGGTATCTCATTTTAATTACCTAGGCTGTGATATTACTTATGAGAGTAATAGAGACTGCGATAAGAAGATCTCTAGATTTCAAGCCATTTTGGAACAATAACAACACTGCACAGGAAGGTGCTGAATGAGACTCAAATGAAGTTTTATAAAGCAATGGCTGTTCATACTCTATTGTATGGCTTTGCTGGTTGGGTCTTATCAAAGAGACAGCTTAGTAAAATTCAGTAGATACCTGCGTTCGGTAAAGGAGTGCACTCGACAAGATCGTTTTAGGAACAAGGATATCAGAAGAGAGTTAAATATTCTACCCTTGTGTGACACAATAGTAGAGAACAGGGAGAGGTGGAAGGATATCATGTTAATAGGATGGTAGATGGAAGGTTCCCGAAGGAAATAATACACTATCGACTGAAAGGCAAAAGAAGTGTGGGACGGCCAAGAAAGCGCTGACAACCCTTTGAAACCGTTGTAGGTGAATCTCCTATACCATGATGAAGAAGAAGATATTTTAGTTTTTCAAAAAATTGACTTTATAATCATCATCTTCTATTTAATAATCTAATCTTTTGCAGCAGTATTATGAATTTCAGCATTAAATAAATTAACTTTTTCTTAATGCCTAAGAAATAAATTTTTTTTTTTTTTAATATTCCCAATTTCTTATTATAAATAAATTGCTTAAAATTATATATGTTTACTGTAATTCTACTTATTCACTTCTGTCCTGACATAGGCATTCTATTCCCATACATCCTTGGTAAACTTTATCTGTATTATTCGAATAACTTTTATCCTTAAACACATCATACTTTTTTAGGTTTATATATTTTTTTCTTTTTTTGCCCTATACTGAAAATGGTCAATAAAACTATTTTTTTCTTAATAATTGAAATATTTTTAAACTATTCTTTTTTTTTACTAGCGATTATGTGAAACAGTACTCTTATACACTTTACGCTAAATTAAAAAAAATTAGCTTTAATAGATATTAAAGTAAAGCGCAAAACAAAATTGTTGATGTCGTAATTGGTTTTGGAAGGATCATCTAGTGCAAGAAATAATCCTACTGTTACCACCGATTTCAGGAGCCCCCACATATCAATCATATTATGGACTATTGACAACATAGACTAGGAGAAACTTCCAATATCCTCATGTTTTTCTGTTCTATTTTTCAAATGTTTTTGTAAATAAGGTGACCAAGTGTGAGGATAGAAAAATAAGTTTATTGAAAAATAACTTAAGATTAAATATTTGTAATGTATTAAGAAAGGCACGATGTGGTCGTAGGAGAATAATCAGAGACAAAATTTTGACTTAAACGTAGAATATCATATGTGTAACCGCTGAGAAATGGAATGGAAATGGTGTATGATGTCAGGAATAGAGGAGAGACCACGCATTCAATATGCATAACACCTTTGCATCACCTTTTTCTCAAAAAGACAGCAGTCATTAAACGGAAAATATAAAAAAAATTAACATATAGATCATTCTGCTCTAATAACCAGAAATTTCATTGAAAACTTTCATAAAACACATTGCTGTATGTTTATGTCTCACAGACGAACAGAAGAAATATTAAAACATAGAGTTAAAACAGGATCTTGCTTAATTCGGTTAATTTTTTATAGTTTATGTAGTCCCCCAGAGGCGGATTACTTCCACACGCATTTTGAGCATAGAAGAAGATTTTCATTACAGAAACTTGAGCCTGTTCTTTAGCTTCTCTTTTTTTATTATTTGAAGAAAAAAGTGTTTGTTACAGTATACGCATTTTCTGTGTTGCTAAGAGAGCCTGTGAAGCCCTTTTCGATATTCTTAGTGTGGTCCACACCGATTGGAGTCTAAATTTTAAAACTATGAAAATTTTGAATAAAGGTGTATGCAAGGCGATTATGCTTTACTCACCACCTGTTTGGGCAAACTGAAAGTATTGGTTTGCTTGATTTCTCCCACCACCACCCCATTCGGTCGCTCTAAAGCATAAGACCGAATGTCTGTGCCACAAACAGCAATACTGAGCCATGAAACAATTTAGCAACCAGTGTCCTAACTAGCTCCTAAAACTTACCTAAAAGCCAGGTACCATACACCACTCACTTGTGTATCCCACCACCCACTTGTCATATATCACTAAAATGGGTAGGCGCACCCCGTATATTTATAAACATATAAATATCAATAAATAAATTTATTTTGTCAAAGACAGTGATTTGATGCCACGCCTAGGCCGCTGAATGCTAGCAGGTACCTGCCCACCATTAAATCTGGTTGGTAGCCAGCCATATCTCTTGGTTAGCTTCCTACAGCAGTGCAGTAGGAGTCTCTTCCCTTAGGTTAACTGCTGATATCGGTTGAACGAAGCAACCGCATCAAGGAACTCCCACACGGTCCGACAATGCGGCTCTCGCCACATTGACTCACCGCTTGGGAGTGGCCAATTTTCCCCTTGACCTCTAAGTTCCCGGGTGGCCTGAGTTCTGGCCCCCGCCAAGAGCTGGGCAGTCGAACATCATGTGTTTGTTCGACTGGACCTCCCCGCAGCCGCACAGCTCATCAGCTGCCAGGTGGAATCAAAACAAATATTGGTTTAAATTTACATGGTTGGAGAGCACTCGGGCTCCCGTTGCCCTTAAAAACGAAGGAGAGGCATACCATTCCCCCCAGATCCTCTGTAAATCTATACAAAGACCTTCCCTTAGTCGTGGCGCGCCATTCTTGCTGCCATGCTTCCATCGTGAGGCTGTAAAGCCTACTTCGCAGGCGGGAGATGGGCAACCGTTCGAAATTTAGAACCGTTGCTTTGTGATCACCGTTCCGCTCCAGTTCCCGGCTCGAAACCGCACCCCAAATATCTCGAGCTCCCTGTCTCTTCGCAATTTCCACATGACCGCCCGAACTTTCACCACTAAATTGATTGGGAGGGCCTTTCCCAATATAGTGGTAGCCTCGTAGGATATTGTTTTAAAAACACCAGTGCGTACAATTAAGGCTCTGCGCTGGGCACACCTTAAATTTTGAATAAGTGCTCGATTTCTTTCCAACCTATGGGCCCAAACGGACGCCGCGTAAGAGTCCATACTTTCGAAGACTCCTCGGTACACCATGTACAAAACAGAAAGTATAAAAGCTACCGAGAGATTCTTTTGAGAGCTCAACATCTCCTGTTACTTTCTATGACAGGGGGTTATAGGACCATTTCACGCGACGCAATTTTGGCTATGACGGGCGTTAAATCGATCGATGTCCTTGCGTCGGAACGTCAGTTACGCTGCAAATAAGTCGGGTGAACTGGCTGCGTAGAATATTCGGTAAATATAGGAGGAACGTTTTCGTATTTGGCAGGACAGGTGAGTTAAGACGGCAAATGGGAGGTATACGCCAGATCTCTTTCAAGACATAACAGCCTTGAGAGTCACCTTCTGGATCTCCCCGAACCGGCATGTGGCTCAGTTCCTTTCGAGCATGGCGCATTTCGGAACAGGCTAGCTCGATTTCGATCGACTGACTCGGGTCAGTGCCCTCAGTGTTTAGTATTGGATGATGTATGTCATGTGCTGTACGCCCGCTCAAAATAGGAGTTCAAGCGTGCAGAGGTGGTCAGGGAGCTTGAGGGTATGGGTTCGAGTTTGGTTCTGCTAACTGGAAAGTTATAGGCGAGTGGTGCATTGTTGAAAGGTTTAAAGTTTTTGCCGCTTGAAAGGACTGCAAAGGGCGTTTAGTATAAAATAGTAGCCTGGGTGGCTAGGGATCCGTCTGAGTGCTTTTCCGCCAGACTAGACGTATTCGGCAATTGTGCCAGGTTGTTGTTCGGTAAGTTCGTGGATTGATGGTAATTTTGGTTCCTTTTGTATGGAAGGTCAAAATTGCGATGTTGCGAGCAATATTTCAGGGCATGAGATTAATGTTTTGTTATAGCTCAATCTGCACATTTTTACTGGTTATCAGCTTTTTTTTTTTTATTCTGTTTAGGTGAGTTTGAAAAATATCTTTTGATAGTTGATGGGTTTTAATACCGATAGAAATGACTTTTGAGGCATTTACATTGGTGCCATTCTGATAAAGGTCGTACTGATGACTGAAATATGTAATCAGGTACTGAGGGTCTAGCAGATGACCGGTACCCATCAGGGCTAGGAACAAAGGGGGTGGTGTGGCAACTGGGATCGTCACCCCACCTATGCGTGTCTTCCCCTATGGGTCAGGATGCTCCCATTCAAGTAAATATATACAGATATCTCAAGGGATTGCGGAAAGGATAGACGACCACCGCTTGGAAGATTATTTATCTGGAAGCATTCCTTTGTTTTTTTTAATATTTATTTTTTATTAAATTTTGTCTAAACGCTTACTGGATTGAAAATAATGATGTGTGGATCATTAGGGATTGGTACGAGTAGTATTCAGTAAACAGTCAATAGTAATTTTTACTTTTCCGTCTGGATAGCGCTATAACAGCTCTAGAAGGGAAAATATTATAATCGGTCCAATTTGGGCATATTCGGTTTTCACCGGATCTTGTCTTTCACCTTAGGAACCCAAAAACCGGATGGAAAATTTCCAAATGTTCGTTTAAATACGTGTGTGTGTGTTCGGTGTTAGGTGTCGCATTCTAAATCATCTAATATCTCCAGAACTACTCGACCGATGTTGACCAATCTTGGTCAGATTAATTTTATATGTGGGCAATGATGCCATTAAATTTTCAACTTAAAAGGTCAAGGGGATGAGGTTGTAGAGCAAAGTCACTTTTAGTTTCTTTAGATATCGCCTAATTAAGGTCATATTTTTCTTAGTCACATTTGTTAACGATTAAAAAATAACAATATTTGCAAAAAAAAGTTTTGCAAAATCACACACCCCAAAAAAAGTTGTTGTAGTCGACCGCTATGTTGTGACGTCAAAAGTGAGCGGTGGAATAAAATAAATTAATAATATTTAAAGTGTAAAAACGTAATTAAGTCTGGCTGGGTTTGAACTCGATCGCCCGGTCGACTCGGTATCTGGAGCGTTAAGCCTCACGGTTACAACAATCTGCCGACCGGTAGTTCCGGAGGCTAAACAGAAAGAGAAAAAAAGAAATAAACGACAAAATATTGTATTTAAATAAAATGATTTATATTTTAAATTAAGTTGTGTGTGTTAGCCGTGCATCAGAAACAACCCACAGTTGTAGGAATTTCCCGCGGTTTTAGCCGAGTGACGGGAAAATCCTACAACTGTGTTGTCAGTTGTTTTTGAATACTCAACTGAAAATAGATCTGCTTTAATTAAAGTAAACCGTTAGTATTTCGAAAAATAATTAAACAATAATTTGTCGGTACAAAGATGATTTCATAAGATCTACAGAATACAGAAAAAAAATTTACGACATTAAAATTGCAGTAGAAATTTTCAGAATAACTTCATTAAAAATTATTTTTGAAGCATTATAAAACGCGCTACGTTGAAATTTGAAATTTATGTTGAAATTTTTTTTATGTTGCTGGCTACGAAGAATATTTCTTTTCTACAAAGGACTGTTTAAGATCGTTTCCCTGTAGTTCAACCTAAGTAATAACGGAGAAATAGATTTTAAGGATCTACAACTTGATATTCGCAACTAAATATCCGAAGAATATTAAAATTTGTATTTTAAAACCATCAATTTATATGTACAATTTTTGCCGCATAATTTATATGCACGGTTACAATGTGCTTTTATTTATTCAGGAGAATTTTGGTAAAGAGATTTAGGTTACAGAAACCTGATCAATAACAGAGAAGTAATTCTTTTTTCATATAAATTAAATATTGATATCGTTGTATAAGCGAATTAGAATACGATGTTTTGCTATTTAAATTAACGATAGATTACCAATAATGTTTTCTTTCAATCTTCCGTTTCCGCTTTTACGAATAACCTTTGATTTCTTATTAAATTCTTAAGTTATATTTTAAAATTATTATTATATAAAAACCGGTATAAAATATTTACGTAAACTTGTTCGCATTACTCGTATATTGTTTAGTAACCTTTTAACCAGTTATTTTAGTGACACCATTGATTCTAGAAAGTTATAAAAAAATAATAAAATAATTGTAAATTTATTGTATTAAGTGAAGCAAATATGAGATGTACCGTAAAGTTTAAATATTTATGTGATTAAATATAAAATAAATACAACAATCTTTTTAATATTTTTATAAACAAATTTTTTTACCGGTATCGTTACGTTTATCACTGCCGAAAATGCTTTCAACTTTGAATTAAAAATAATATATATATTTACTAACTTGATTATACTTAAACATATACATTTATTATTATTAAATACAAAAAACTTTCTCTTCCATTACAATCATTAAAAATTTACATAGGTACGTGAGAGTGTATAGGGTGTGTTTTAAGGTTTTTATTACAGGTTTGCGGTGAGAGCTGGTAAGATTATGATTAAATATTTATAAAATATATAATCTAATGAAGATGGACCACTGAATATGAAAATAGGAAGAGAAAAGATTATGGAGGTAGAAGAATTTTGTTATTTGGGAAGTTGAATTACTAAAGACGAACGAAGCAGGAGCGATATGAAATACCGAATAGCACAGGCGAAACGAGCTTTCAGTCAGAAATATAATTTGTTTACATCAAAAATTAATTTAAATGTCAGGAAAACATTTTTGAAAGTGTATGTTTGGAGCGTCTCTTTATATGAAAATGAAACTTAGACGATCGGAGTACCTGAGAAGAAAAGATTAGAAGCTTTTGAAATGCAGTGCTATAGAAGGATGTTAAATCAGGTGGGTGGATAAAGTGATAAATGAAGAGGTGTTGCGGCAAATCTATGAAGAAAGAAACATTTGACAAAATGTAGTTAAAAGAAGAGACAGACTTATAGGTCGCATATTAAGGCATCCTGGAATAGTCGCTTTAATATTAGAGAGTCAGGTAGAAGGAAAATATTGTGGAGGCAGACGACGTTTGGAATATGTAAAACAAATTGTTAGGGATGTAGGATGTAGGGGATATACCGAAATGAAACTACTAGCACTAGATAGGGTATCTTGGAGAGCTGCATCAAACCAGTGAAATGACTGAAGACAAAAAAAATTCATAATGATCATGATGATGATAATCATGGCTCAGAATCACAGTATAGGGATTGTCATTGATTGATTAATTAATTAGAATCTAACAAAAGATTAAAAATGGTACACTACGTTATGATGGCGTCAAAAAATAATTGATCGGTAAGGAACGCAAAAGTTGAGAAATCTGCCCCATGAGAAAAACAAGAAAGGATATAAAAAAAAAACTATATAAGAATCTAATATTTACAGACTGTATCACGAAATTCTCTCGGCACTTTCATAACCTATTCTACTCGTAAAAAGTTCATACAAAAATATGTTCTAAAATGCTTCGTTTGCGAGTTATGGCTAGTGAGAAATTTCGCTCGGATTTCAGCTACCCCGGTGAAATCAGGTCGTACTGAAATTTTTAGAACGGTAAATAAGGAGAAAAATTAATGATTTCGTATGGTTTTCGACCTGAAAAATCGAATAAAATAGGTTCCAGAACCGTATCTATAGTAGTTTATGAGAAATCTCGTGTGAAAACCAGTAAATTGGGGTAAAAAACCCTGTTTTTTTTTTTTGTTTGATAACTTTGTTAAATAAGTTATTAACACATTAAATTTTTGAAGAAAATTTGTAAAGAGTATAATTCTGAACAAAATGGTTTAAGATGAGTAAAGTAAAACAAAGAAAAGTCAGAAAAAATTAGAATTTATTTAGAATCGGTATATTACTACATTTATCAGAAAAGCGCGTATCTAATGCAAACAAAAAAACAAATGTGCCCAAGAAAAATATGACCTAAATTAGGCGAAACCTCGAGATACTGAGAGTGAACCTTGCTCTACAGCCTCACCTCTTGATATTTTATTTGAAAATTTAATGGCATCAATGCCCCATATATAGAAGTAATCTGACCAAGTTTGGTCAAACGGTCCGGTAGTTGTGGAGATATAAGGTGATTTAGAGAACGACACCGAACACATGTAGATACATCCGGAAGATTTCCTTCCGGATTTTTGTGATCCTTAGGTATCAAAATGTCAAGATCCGGTGAAAACCGCATATTCCCAAATCGGACCGATTACAATACTTTCCCTTCTACCTCTGCTATAGCGCTATCTAGACGGGAAAGTAAAAGGAACTCCTGTAAGACTTGCATTAAGTATACAACGATGTTTTGAATTTTTTATAATTTCTAATATTTTATCTGCTTTTTAAGTTATGGTTGTTATTAAAAAATGTTTTATAAGATAACTGTCGAGCAAGAGGATCAAATAGGACTCAATTTTTTTTACTTTCTTGTACGAAGAAAAGGAGGTATTGTGATCGCAAAAAATTTTGGTTTCCAGATTTCAATGGAAATATTCATTTTGACCATCCCTGAATATATCTTGACTAGTTTCGGCGTGACGTCTGTACATACATACGTATGTATCTCGCATAAATCAAAAATGATTAGCCGTAGGATGTTGGAATTTTGGATTTAGGATTGTTGTAACATCTAGTTGTGCATCTCCCCTTTTGATTGCAATCGACTGAACCAAAAGTATCCAAAAACCTCAAAATCCAAAAAACAATTTGATTTGGACTTTTTCTTAACTGCAGTAATAAGCCCTCATTGTGAGCTTTTCGAGATATAACATAAGTGGTACTTACTTTCATTAGTTCCAGAGTTATAGCAGAATAAAATTTTACAAGGGTATGGCACATCGGTTCGAATCAGACTTCAACCCTTTTTTTTTAAACTTTCTTTTTAATTTAAATATATTGATTTATTAATTATTGTTAACCTGATTTGAATTATTAACCTATGATTGTAAAAATAATTTATAATAAACAATAATTCAATAATAATAATAATAAAAAAATATGAAAAAATATCAGAAGTTATTAATGAAATAAAATTTTATGTACTTTTTAATTTTAACAAAATGTGTATATGTAATTTAATAGGCGTACAAGAAAGTCATTTGATGTCCACATCAGATTTTTCTTTTAGCAATTAAACTTCAAAAGCGGTATAATTTAATGATAAAAACGTAATTTAGTCAAGGAGGTCAACTCTGACCCAAAATATTTTACTAAGAATTGGAACTCTTTTCTCATTTCTAATTTTAGTGCTTCATAATGTTTAAGGAAAAAAGTCGTTTGACCAAAGTGTCAAATCGGAACCAAATTTTTTTAACTGAATATTTTGATCTTTTTATAACTTTTTATTTTTATTTTCCTAAGGTGTACGTTGCAATTTGTTCAAGTAGTAAACAATTCCCCAGGTTTAATGAGATGGGGTTGATATGTTGATATGACATGTAAATGAGGTTTACTCTTTCTACAGACTCAGACCGACCATTCCTGAGATTTATGGTTAATTGAACCTCAATCACCAAAGCATACCGGCATCCATGGATAGTATTTCTCGCAATTGTACACAAGATATTTAGTAATTAATATTTATAAGCCCTATGCCGTATTTAAAATAAAAATCTTTTGATGGCAAATCTAAGAAAGTTATACAACCTTTTGTCGATTTCTTAATTCTTTTTTTTTATAACTGAATGAATTTTGGAACCATTTTTTTCGCGTAAATTAGAAACTGTTCTAATTTACTGGAGGAAGAGTTACCTAAAAACTGCAATAGATAAATTTTGTATCAATGCAAGTTTATAGTTGCAACTGTATTTTTTATTTTATTTATTTATTAAAAAAAAATATTTAAAAAAAAATGTTGTTTTTTAATGTTATAGAAATGTTTAAAAAATCCGTTATGTATGCTAATGATAGGTGTAAAATTATTCAAAATAGTATTTTTAACGTGTAGTATGTAATAAACTATTTATCTGTAAAATTGGTAGCATAACTATGAGTACGTGCATATAATCTTTTAATGTGATATGTAATAATTATACATCTTCTTCAGGTTTATATGCCTGTAATTAGGAATTAGGGTACGTAAATTAAATAAAATTATTTATCCTAGGTACTGTACTAGTGTCCATTGAAACATTACTGTACAATTTATATATATATAAATTGTACCTAGGATAAATAAACACATATACATATATATATATATAAACAAAACATATTAATTAAATCGTAAATGAAAAGAAATATTTTTTATTTAAAAAAATCATATATAAGCATTATATTATATGTAGCATTTACCTGCAGAAACGTTTTGATTTCCAGTATCCTCGATCAGGGTTACAGCTGTCAGAATTCCATAGTCCAGAACAAGAAGTAAAGTTTTCAGACCTAAACATTTCTGTATCATTATACGGGATTTTTTTTTCATAATTTATTTATAAGTAATAAGTTTAAACACCGAAGAAAATTTCATCGTTAGTCGTATTTATTTCACTCGTATTTTTTGATAATTTTTTATTTATTAAATTTTAAAAAGTTATTTTTTTAAATTTAACTATGTTTAAGATATCTTGTTCACAATTTTATAATTAGTGTTTTTATTAATTAAAAAAATCTTTTTTAAAGAATAAATTTGCTTCTTTTGTTTAACGCTTCTAATTTATTAATTACTTTAAAGAATATTTGTACAATTTTATTAGAAAATAAGAAACGGCGATAAAAATAAAAATGAAATAAAATTGCTGAATATATTAATTTGAATAATAAAATTAAAATAAATACATTTTATAAGAAAATGAAATAGCTGCCGTTAATTGAATAATTGTAGCGTCAGAATATATTGTAATTAACACGCGCTAAATTAAGAAAAAAATTGTTTTAATTGACTAACAATAAGTTGGAAATTGTTATATAATAGTTTACGATTTAATTTCCTTATGATGAAATAACTTCTTTAACGGGATGAAATAAATAACGCGATGAAATAACTCATTTTAATGGGTCAATTAAAATTTGGTACCGCTTCCTTGTACGACTACAATTTTTAATTTTTTTAAAAACGAAATTACTGTCTAGTCGTTAAAGTATTAATAACTATAAATTTTAAAAATATATTTTAAATAAAGAACCGGAATAGTTCTTTGATGCGACGCTGCACACCGTTGCTCCGCACCTGCGGTTCCTCCAGCGAAACAACCGTAACCGCGCCACCACGATTAGTCGAATGGTATCTGCCGACTCGAACCATCTTTCAATGACACGGACGGACTCGTGGAGTAAGGAGGCAGTGTCACCCGATACTTTCCCCGCAGCAGATTTGTACTTTCACCGCGCTATACCTCCTTCCTTCCATTCCGCTTCGAATAACTGATTACATCACAAATGCGGTAATAAGGGACTACGTACAGCAATAAGAAATAAAACAACCTGTTATTATATTTAGATTAATACGTTAAAAATACTCCTTGTTATTTGTTGTAACTGTTATTCGTTACCTAATTGCATAATCTTACTCCACTTTATAAGAACACTTTTTCCGATCGGTTGTTGAAGGTCACATGAAAGCGGATGTTATTATTTATGTTTTTAATAAAATAATTAATCAAAAAAAATACAACGCGGTTAAAAATAATTTTCTGACTGTAATAAAAGAAATTAAGGATAAAAAATGTTGATATTCTGGAAACATTAGGTGTTTTCAGTTTAAATGAGAAATAGATGATCAAATTTGGAAAAGCTATTGCAGATAGAACGAATAAAAATCGTCAATCAAAGATTCTGCTGCAGGCTCAATCCGGAAGTTTATGTTATACGGGTCGATCGGAAAAACAACAGCTAGACTAGCAGCAGCCGAAGATCCCGGGTTCGAATCCAAATCAGACATGACGTTTCCACACGCAACAAAATTGCCATTTCATCTTATCCTTTAAAACAATACCTAACGGTGGTCCCGAAGACTTCTTCTTTTTTCTGTTTAGTCTCCGGAACACCGTAAGGTATTACTTCAGAGGATGATATGTATGAATGTAAATGAAATGTAGTCTTGTACAGTCTCACGTCGACAATTCCTGAGAAGTGCTGTTAATTGAAACCCAACCACCAAAGAACACCGGTATCCGCAATCTATAATTCAAATCGGTATAAAAGAAACTGACTTTACTAGGATTTGAACCCTAGAACTCTCTACTTCGAATACAGCTGATTTCCGGTGATGAAAAAAAAGACCAGCAGCAGTAATTAAATTTACCTTAGGCCAAAAATTATTTCACATGCATTAAGATAGAAATAAAAAAGAAAAAATGAAGAAAGTTTTATGCATATATTTTATGTTAAATTACGACAATAAAATAACTTTTCCACGGTAGAAGTATTTGCTAAATTTCATTTTTCTATATTTACTATTGAAACTTATTTAAGGGCTACCATAATTTCTTAACTCCTGGTGTGTGTGTGTGTATATGTATTTACGCGCGCGCGGTGCTTATGTGTGCATGAAATAATAGCAAATATATGAAGATACTAGAAAAAAGGCCGGCCTATAGCCCACCGCGAAAATGTTACATGGTCAGAAGTATAAATCATTCGAACGAATGAATCGTTCGTGCGCTGCGCGCAGCCGCCCGGCTCAGCACCATTGGTCCACTCAACATCAATAGCAGCTAAAATAAAAATGTGCGCGCATAAAATAAACACACAAACTCATGCACCATTCTTTTTTATGGAGAGTGATTTGGGGCAGATAAAATAGCTACAAAATAAATAAGAGTTTAAAAAACTTAAGTTATTTGAACACATATTTACATGCATGTTGTACTGAGATGCACAAAATTCAGGGTTTTTTATTTGTATTCTTTAGAATTTCATCACTTGAGTAATACTGTTTCTCTTCAGAATATTGATCAGTAATGTATTATTGTTTAAGAAAATCTTTTATTCTTATTTTAAATAAAGTGAAGTTCTTTTAAAATGGATTGGTAATTTATTAAAAATTGCAGTGGAAGGATAAGATCCTTTCTTGTAAGTCAAAGTTTTGAGTTAACACGAAAAGTTCTGTTTGCGTTTGTTATTGCGTTTCTGCTTAGTTATTGAGTTACTGTATTACAGTCTTTATTCAGGAACTATCATTACTGAACTACAACCATCGTTGTAGAAAAAACTGATCCTTTGAAAGAAAAAGAAACATTCCAAATGAAAAGAAAATTTACTAATAAGATGCATTTACAGTTAATTTTGGTTTATATAAAAACAAAGAAAAAAAAATACTCACCAAAATTTTTATGCTGTGTTGCATTCATAATACTCGTGCATTACTAATGAATCTATAATACATTCAGTGATGAATTTAATATTAAAAGATGTAATTAATTTTTTTAAGGATAGTGACTGTTGTCTTTTATAAAAAAACTGCCCATTCACAAATATAATTGATGGACAATTACAAATTTTAATTTAGTAAATAATCAATCATGATACATTTTTATAGGAGCCAAACAATAATCTAAGATATTTGTACCTTGAAAATTTGTTCTGACTTTTTGAGGGTGACCTAAGAGATGAATGTTATATTTCAGACAGAAAGATAAATAGACATATGCATAATAAATAAATGACTAATAATGGTAAATAGCTTAGCATTTTATTTATATGCTTTAAATCAAAACAAACTGTCTGCTATAAATTCATAATATGTAAGTTTGAGGCTTTTCGTGTGACTAAGTTGTAAGTTAGCTTGAGAAAACTCTACTGTATATAACTAATATTTTTACATCACTTAATAAAAAACAGGCTGAAAATCAAACTATGGCAGTTAATTTTCAATAAAAATGTTTATTTTTTAAAGTTACAAAAAAGTAGCAGCTATTTTATAAAAATTTAAGTAATAACTTATTCTTAAGATAATTATAATCAATGATTTTAGTATAATTAAAAATAATTTTATTTCAGTTAATTTCATAGGTAGAATTTAAAGTTTTATTATTAATACAACATAAAATAAAATATTGGTGCGTGTGTTTTTTGCTTTGTTTTTATATAAACCAAAGTTAACTGTAAGTGCATATAATTAATTTTCTTTTCTTTTAGAGTATTTGTTTCTCTTTAGAAAGATCAGTTTTTTTATGATGATGATTTTATTGATGCCAGATCTGATTCTAGTTCCTGAATAAAGAATGCAATACAATAACTCAATGACTTAGCAGAAACACAATTTTTATTATACACTGATAAAATGTTCTACTTTTAATATTACAATTCACAGAACTAAGCTATTATAAAATTTAATGCTGATTAGTTACACTTATTACAAACTGTGACCTAGAAAAGTTATTAAACTCTAATACATCCCTGTGTTTTGTGTCAGTTATTATTTCTACTCTTGTAGATGTTATGAGTAGAAATAATAACTGACACAAAACACAGGGATGTATTAGAGTTTAATAAAATTTTCTTGGTTTTTATTTAATTTTGGTTACCATTAGGGAACTAGCATTTTTCCATCTATTGATTAATTAATTTTAACATTTGTCAGTGATGAGAATTATTTAAAATCATAGAATTCTGAACTTATAAATCAAACCAATTTTATAAATAGAATGTTTATAATAATAATTAAGTTAAATATGATTTTAGTTTTCTTACAAAATTTTAAGTAACAGTGAGCAACTGATCTCATTCTGGCACCAGCTGATGTTTCTGACATTTATTTTTAATCCAGGTATAGTATAGTTAATAGAACAACAAACAATAAACAAACAAAATCATTAAACAACTAAACTGACTAATGTAATTTCATAACTTACATAAAACAAATTTTACTCACGTGGTCAACAGACTGGTGAAGCCGCAAGGCTTAATGCACCAGGTACTGAGTCAGCTGGATGATCGAGTTTGAGACCCAGCCAAACCAGAAACGTTTTTTATACTTTAAATATTGTTCATTTATTTAATTCTACTGCTCCTTCATAATGCCACAACATATCAGATGACTACAACAGCATTGTTTGGGGTCTGGGTGTGATTTTGCAAAACTTTTTTTGCAAATATTTTTATTTATTTATAACAAATGTGTTTTAAAGTTTTTATTATAATTTTTAACAAATGTGCCTAAGAAAAATATTACCCTTATTAGGTGAAATCTCAAGATACTGAGGATGAACTTTGCTCTACAGCCTTACCTCCTTGACATTTTAAGTTAAAATATTATTGGCATCACTGCCTCATATATAGAAGTAATCTGATCGAGTTTGGTCAAAATCGGTTCAGTAGTTGTGAAAAT
This sequence comes from Lycorma delicatula, assembly GCF_047948215.1. Taxonomy (NCBI): domain Eukaryota; kingdom Metazoa; phylum Arthropoda; class Insecta; order Hemiptera; family Fulgoridae; genus Lycorma; species Lycorma delicatula. The sequence continues at coordinate 12,394,427 of NC_134459.1, forward strand.
ATATGGTAATTTAGAGACTAACACCAAACACATGTACATACAAACATTAACATCTGGAAAATTTCCATCCACTTTTTTGGGTTCCATAGGTGTCAAAACGTCAAGATCTGGTGAAAACTGAATTTGCCCAAATTAGGGTGATTACAATACTTTCCTTCTAGATCTATAGCTCTGCTATGGCACTATCTAGATAGGAAAGTAAAAAAAAAAAACAATATGAAAAATATAGTAGTAAATTGTATGTTGAATAGTTGTTTGATGTACTGAATTATTCATTATCATGATAAGATTCTGTGTATACCGATTATGCAATGAATTAAATAGATAAAAGGTTTTAATTTTACTGGTAAAAATTAATATTTGTTTTTTTTAAATTCATAAATGATGCCTCATAAATCTCTTGTTCTGTATAAGAACAGGCTCTTGAAATAACAGTATAATTAAACCACTAATATAATCTTATAACACGTAAATTTCTTCAACATAATTATACTTGGTTGTTTGATTAATAAAAATGTGATTTTGCACTACAAAAAGATTTTTTCTTTAAACTGTTTTTCTATACTTCTTTGAAATACCTAGTTTTGTAATACAAAAGAAAATTTAGTAGCAATGTTTGTGTGATTTATCTGCCAGGAATGAAGGTGAAAGTTAGGTAACAACTGTACAATTGGTAATCATCACCTTCCTGGTTTATAGGAAGACTTAGTGTACTGTTGTAGTTTTGTTATTATTCTGTCTTTTTATTTTATTTCAATTCGCTAACAACTGGAAACTGGAAAGATTACTATTTGCAGACAAGAAATTAAAAAAAATCTACAGTACGGATTAAAAAAAAATTATTTTGAGGTTTCTTTCACATCTAAAAAAAGTAATATTAATGGTCTAACTAGATTAATCTTAATGATAATTATTATTTATGTAAAAAGCTTTTACTTCTGGATAAATGCAGAATGAAAATAATAGATTCTACCATTGTAGAATCTCCATTGTTGGAGGATATAGTAGATATCATCTATTTTCTTCATTCGATATGTAAGTGTTGCCAGATTTAGAAAAAATTTAAAGGAAGAATTCACAGCTCAATGTAACTCAATACATCATTGTGGGAAGTTATAAGCTTTTCCTCTTATAGGTAGGCCTATATATTGTAGTATATATATTATAGAGAGAAAGCATAAAATGCTAGAGCTATTAAAAACAGTTTAATATTTATTTTAGTTGTTATTAGATTAATTTTGTAATAATTAATGTACATATTTAATACTTTTTTAAAACAGAAATTTGTCTCTGAATTTATTTTCAAAATAAATCTTTCTTATCTTTTTTTTAAAATGATCATCTTTCTTTTTACAAAAAAGATTTTAAGGAGCAAGTATGACTTTATGCAAAAAATGAAATCAAAACACATTCTGTTAAATATTTCTCATGATTTATTTAATATTTGTTTTGACCCCTGTTTACACATATAATCATGCTTTTTGCAAACTATATAGTAGATCTCAACAAAAGAGATGCGATGAACAAAATGTATCACAACTTATTTTTAAATGGTATTCTTAATAGTGTTTCGTATCTTACTGAATTCATACTGTAGTATTTATTTTAGGATAAAAGCAATATGTCTCGTATTAAAATGGATCCTTATAGAAAAAATAGAATTGACCAAGTATCCATATCGTTACTAAAATTATTTTCAGTTGAAAACACATGGAACTTGGACCATTCTTAAGAGAAATAAGAGATTGAAGAGTCTAAAAAATATACGTTTATCAAACTATGCTAAAGAGCTTTTTAATAAATGACTAATTTTCACTTTTGTCTTTTTATCACTTTTTATCTAGTTTGAATTTCATACACAGTTGATTAGATGAGTTGTCCCACTAACACTGTTCAGTATCTTTTTTAATTTCAAGAAGATTTAGGCCCTTCATTAGAAATGCACTGACAGAAAAAATGCTTTTTATTTAAATTATATAGATTGCTTGGCATCCTGTGTATTTTAAAATGAGCTGGAACGACCTGAAGTTAAAGAAAAGGCAAATACTGGTCAAAGTGAGTACATGAACTTTCATGCAATCTTAAGTTAGCAGAGATGACAAAATCAGGGTCAGCTCAAAGTAGATGCAATAAGTTAGAATTATTTGAATCTAATTTTTCCCACGTTTATAAGTTACATTGCTAAATGAAAATATAAAATATTTGCAAGAATTACAAACATATACTACAATACAAAAATTTTAGTTGTCCAAGCAGCCTAATTATTTCCAATTAAGAGTATAACTTACTCTGCTTTTGGCGAACCGGTCAAATATGATCAAAATCTCATGTGTTTTCAATTGAAAATCAATTGAGTAATGATGTTGGTTGCTTGGTCAATTCTATTTTTTCTGTAGGGATCCCATTTTAATGCGAGACATATTGTTTTTATCCTACAATGAATTCTACAGGATGAATTCAGTAAGATACAAAATACTATTTAAAAATAAGTTATGATAAATTTTGTTCATTACATCTCTTTTGTTGAGATCTAGTATAAAAATGATTTGCAGAAAACATGGTAGTATGGGAGAACAGTTTTCAATATAAATATTAAATAGATCATGAAAAATGCTTGACAGGATGAGTTTTATACATATATGCCTATGTAAGGAATTTTGAGGCTCAAAAATCTTCAAACTACTACATAAGTTTCAGTAAAATTTAGATATACATGTTAAAATTTGATGTAAATTGGTTGAGTTGTTCTTGACTAATCAATATCATCAGCTGATCTTGGACGGACTTCTTTTAAAGGCTGAATATTTTTATAGTACTTACTATGGGAATTTAATGTGTTACAGTAAAACAAAAATGCTAATAGAGAAACTGTTTTGCACATAAGATTAGATTTTTATTCAGGATTCATAAACACATCATTCTTATTTATTTAATAAAATTAATTTAAAGGTACGGAAGGTGTCAAAAAACCCTATTTTAAAAGATTATAGAGGTAGCGTCACCGCCTCTCTGTCAAGTTGTCATACTTGCCAGAGGGAGTACTAGCAATACCCCTCAATTTATAAATAAAGGTTAACCTTTAATAAAGGAAGAATTGAAATCCTAAGAATTAGGAGAAAATACGAAATTTAACTATTTCCCTGATAGCTCCAGAACAGTCCACGTTATATTACATAAATTCATTGGTATTGCATTTAAAACTACATCAAAATGTGTAAATATTAATACCAGTATTTGCATAAGTGTTTGTGCAAGTTCCTTGGCTTAGATTTTGAAAATGATTTGAGCTAAGATGATCATATTAATTTTGCGTGTAAAAGACTTTCAAAGTGAAAAAATATAGAAAAGAAAATTGATACTAAACACATATTATGGTTGATTTTTCCCAGTAACATATATATTCATTACTGGAGGTTATTGTAAAAAATTTGTGAACAAGGAACTTGTGCTACAATTAATAATTTTTCATATGTCTAAAATTTTTTATTTTGAAGCCAATGCTAATGCAAAACAACTACCGATTGCAAAAATAGATAGTTTCTTTTCTTGATTTGGCACAAGACTACAAAAAAAGTCAATATTTAAAGAAAATCGAAGTAGTATTATTTTTTCTTCATAGTATCCTTATTTATTGTAGTTTACTATTATTTTATTATATATTTCATATTTGTTATTTTTATTTAATACATGGAAATGCCTGTAAAAACACATTGTCCATGTGAAAAAAAGATGTTTGTAAGAAACATACAAACCTAGTTTGTAAGAAACTTACAAACATACAGATGTTTGTAAGAAATGTACAAAATTGTTACAAAGGGTAAAAACCCTTTGTTTTGATAAAAATAAGAAAAAATGTAGACACAACATTAACTCTTAAGGATATAAGTTAAAACTTTCTGCCATGCAAAAGTATGCATTTTTTTAAATTATTTTTTTTTTTACAATCTTGCATAGACAAAATATGTTGGTGGGCTATATACTAAAACATCAAGGTTTAGTTAACTTGATGTCTAAAAAAGTTAACGTAGAACAGAAAGGAATGAAGAGTAGCATCACACTAATCAAATTACTTACGAAAAATATAAAAGTTATTGGGCTACTGATAATTTTTGGTAAACTGATAATTTTTTCAAGTCAATTAGAAATATTTTATTTGAAACCAACTGACGTCTTATTTATGATTTTAATGGTAAATAAACAAATTATTTAATGCTTTCAGGGATTCCTGTTGAAATTTTGTGTTATGATTGTCAATTATTGTTAGAATGAAATGGTATATAATATTAATGTAAATAGCAATAATTGTAATTGACATCGTTAAATGTCTACATTTCAGTGAATTTGTTAACAAATAAAATCAAAATGAAAATTCTGTAGGAATGTTGAATATCACAAGATTCATATAGATGAAGAAAATTATTTTTGATTTGCATTTTCTTTTACTAGCATTAACGATTTTATCATACATTATTGTGGTTCTTTGATTGATTAAGAATTACTATCAAAAGTTATGTATTTTTTAACATAAATCCATCTATATTGTATTCCTCTTTTTGCTTATGAAAATTAATACATTTTTTTTTTAAAAAGGAATATTACTAACTGAAGAATCGGAAACCTGGAAAATGAATACTTATTCACAAAGCTATTGGTTCAAAAACTTCCCGTATGAGCAACTACTTTGGGATGAAAATTGCTATTCAGCAGCTTGTAACTTATTACAGCATGATATTATTTGCACATTTACTTGGGTATCAAATTAAACATTTACAAAAATGATTTTTTGGCAAAGAAATAAATGTTTTTATCCCAAAATAAATGGAATAGAATTGTATAAATTTCAATAAAAATTAGTAGAAGTGAAGTTGGTCATTTTTTTTTGTCTGATGAATTAATTTAACACATAAGCCTGAGATTTGTCTGTGGTAATGTGGAAATGGAATTTTTGTAGTGTATGAAAAATGATATGCCTGACTGAGATTTGAACCTGGGACCTCTGGATGAAAGGCTGAGACACTGACACTCAACCAAAGAGATTAGAAAATCTTTTATTTTTATTGTCCCTGATGCAAATTTAAAGCTTCAAACTTAAAATGTTTTTTTTTTTTATTCAATTAAGTATCATAAAAGAAATTTAAAAAAATTGTTAATACTATTTTAATTATTTATTCATATTGGGAACAGCTACTTTTTTATGATGAGAAATGAATTTTGTAATTTATGAAAAATGCTAAGCCTGACCATGATTCAAACACAAAACCTATTCAGATGAAATGTAGAGATGCTACCATTCTACATGGAGCTTTTGAGAGTGATAATCACTATATAGTCTGTATACATTTTTTAACCATGAGGTGCAGTTGTGTCAATTAAAATTTTTTTTTCAATTAATATACTTATTTAATCTAAATAATTTGAAGTTTTCTTTTACTTTTTACCAGTTGTATTTTATGGGTATCTGGTAGTTGGTGTTGGAAAATGAGTTATATTTGGAATGATTGTTGATAACAATAAAAGGTTTTACAATTTAAAGTAAGTACGTGCCAACTAGAGTTTTTAACTTAAATTCAATAAAAATTGTATAAGATACTTTTTAAATGAAATTTTTCTTTGTTCTTTCTCCTATACTAGCCAAATTATTGTAAATAGCATAAGAAGTAGTAAATGTGAAGAGCTTGTTCTATAAAATAACTTGTTCCAAAAACAAAAATATTTTACTTGATATATGGTCTTATAAAAAAATACTTTTAAAAACTTTGCAGAAGGGCCTGATGAATTCTAAATTCTAAAAATAATCTTTAACATCAACAAACTCATCACAGTCAAAATTCTACAAGTAATTCTTGTGATGTTTTACTGCATAAATGTTGCTTATATTTAATGAGTCTTAGCTGACAGGCAAACCATGATGAAAAATATAGTGAGTGTTTATTTGTGATTGTTTGAGATGATTTAGGAAATAAATATAAAAAGTCACTTTTAAATTATTATTTTGTTCTTATTGATAATTAAATCTAAAAATAATAATAATCACTTAAAATCATTACTAAAAACAAAAAAGAGTTTCAGGGTTTATATATTTATGAAATGATTATCAGACTTCATGTTAATAAAATTGTTTATTAAGAGTATTTAACAATTTTGTGGAATATTGGTAGGTTTATGTTAAGCAAAATCAAGATATTTTATAAATTTATTGGTTGTCTATTAATGGATATAATTTTTAGACTGACTTCATGTAATATATATATATATAAAAGAAAAGGTAATACATATATAGAAATTATTTAATGAAATTTCTATTTCTTTTTTTTTTTTAAAGCCACAAAACATCTTTGCCTAAATAAGTTTTTTTGTAGTATAGAAAGTAGGATAATAACTTTCTTTAAAATGTCAGCTATTTGGTCATATTCATGTGAATTTCTCTGTCATCCAGGAAGTTGTTTCGTATTAGGTAAAATTTCACTATTCTGAATTTCTAAATCATTTGAGCTATACAGAAAATATTGATTTGAATAATTGTCTACGAAATTAAATGCAATTAAATTAACGATATTAATATGATGCTGGTTGCTAAATTGTATGGGAGCCAAAATATTTTTCGTAGAAGGTGATGCTTCCAATTCTTGTAACATAAATTTACTTATATGCAACTTCTTTTATGCATCACTTGCTTGTCATTATTTATGACTGTAATGAGAGTAGACTGTCATTTCATTTAAAAATTACAATTTTTGTACTTGTATATACTTAAATTTAAAATCTGCTCTTTAGGTACATTTTTTACATTAACAAAATAATTTATTGGTAAGTAAAAAAAATAATTTTGTTTGTTTAATGTCATTTAAATAGAATCATATATATCCTTAAAATTTGAAATCTCAAATTTCTCTTACCAAGTAGAAACAGTGTATCAAGTATTGTTTTTGACAGAAAAGGTACACAAATTTTTTGCTTTACATTATCATCTCAGTTTTTCTTATGTCTGTGACATATGTAAATGTCTGTGCCAATCATAATTTCCTTTTTTACAACAATGTTCACTATTTAGCCATTTTCAAGGTGAATGAAATAAAGATCTGCTTTATAGGGTTGCATACCACTCATTTTAGTATGCATGCTTAATGTACTGATACGTACTGATTATACTATTAACCTTAAGGAAACAACAATCATTTCATATCTTACTTACCTAGTAAGCCTGGCATAGCATGGATAGTTATTATCCTCGAGGAAGCTAGGTTATTAACAATGGTGACTTGTCTTGTGGCAGGATGCATACAACTGTTTGGCATGTAAGAGATAAAGTTGTACACCTCTAAAACAGGGGGGACTGACTGGGTATTTCTTTTGTCCTCAAAAAGGACCCACACTACATTTGATTAAAAATATAGTCAAAAGAAAAAAAAGTTAAAACATTTTTACTCATGTAATATCTAGATTATCAAGCTGTAATAAAATATTAAAATAATATAAAATATTATTAAATTTAAAATATCTGTAGGAATAAACTAATCATTGATTTACTCTGTTAGAGTATACATTACCACCCATTAAAACAACAAAATCATTTAAGTCCACTGTTTATTAAAAATTTTTAATTTTCAACTAACCAAACTGTAGTACCAGTTATAATATTAATCTCAACCATAAATTCTGCATAATTTTGCTAAACATCATGGCTGCCCTCGCATAGCAAAAAACTTTCTTCTAATTTTTTCTAGTTCTCCTTCCAACTATTTTTGAAAAGTTACTGTTTTTGAGTCTAAATTAATCTTAATTCATATTGATATTCTCTATAAAAATTTGCACTGCTATTTTTTTCTTTAAGATGGTTTTGATCATCAATTTCTAAAATAATATATAAATATTCAGTAATGATCTTCAAATGTAGTTTTAAGATTGCTTAAGGTTGATTTTAAGGCAGTTTTAAGGTTGATTTCCATTTACTTTCCTTTTCGTAATGACATAATTTTTTTTTAATAGCACATGGAAGGGTTTCTTCTACCTTCTTATAGAAGTATTTGTGAGTTCTCACTTCAAATATATTTTATTAAAAGATTTCAGAGGACAAGAATTAAATAAAATAAAATTTTAAACAATTTTTACATGAACATATTTTTTTTAGATTTTGGATAGGTATTTCCTTCTACAAGACACACCGACTTCTTTCAAATCCAATTATTTATTAATAATTAATTATTAACCTCTGATTGTAAAAAATTACAATAAACACTAGTTTAATAATAACAATAAAAAAGTTATTAATGAAATAAAATTTTATGTTCTTTTCATTAAAAAAAAAATGAGTATGTAATTTAATAGGCGTAAAAGAAAGTCATGCGGTGTCCAAACAGATTTTTTAAAGTTGTTTTGCAAGATGACATAATCCAGCTGGAATAAACATGATGTTTTTATAGAAGTAAGTAAATTAAATATGTAAAAGTTACATAATTTTCTTTTGAAACGTACTTAAAAATATATAATTATTCATATTATCACATAAAATATATAACCTGCAGCTATTCATTTCTCCTATTTCGATGTACTTTTAAAAGGCTGTTTTAAAAACTCTTATAATAATTTTCCATAAAATGCAAAGTTAATGATAAGGTATTTTTTTTAGTTCCAGTTTACCAGTTGACTGAAGAGCTTTTAAAGTATTTAGATATTTTTTCCTCCCCTTCCTGGAACCGTTCATGGAGAGCATTATGTCTGGTAAAGGGGAGGGCCCACTGGCTCATTGTGCAGAGGCAACTCCTACGTGCTCGGGGGGCCCCCTAAGCGCTCAACCTATCCGCCTCGGCAGCCTCTGACATCTCATTTCTGGCAGGACTCTTCATAAATATGTAGCTTATCCATCACCTTCTTAACATAGCTCTCAACCGCCTTCCATTCTTTAACTCTTTTTAGCAATATGCTTTGTGTGTCCTCTGAACAGAACATATCTTCCAAGCCTAACATATTTAACATCTCTCTGCGTTCTTCATCAAAGTGGGGGCAAGAGAAATGCACGTTAGGAGTCTTTTCCTCATCGCAGTCAGGGCAGCGATCCATGTGATCCAGGCCATATTTATACAGATAAACCCTGAAACCGCATGACTCACCAGGAACTGTGTTAAACTATATCCCAGCAAGCCATGGCTCCTCCTATATATATATATATATATATATATATATATATATATATATATATATATATTTTAAAATAATGTTTTAAATTTGTGGTAAAATAGTAAAAAATATAGATATTATTTTGCATATCATTTCATTACTTCTAATAACCTAATGTACTCCTTACCTCAAAATCATTTTTATTTGTCTCAGATCTGATGTACCTTTGAAAAGACATGTAAAATTTAGACTGAATTGAACCAAAGAATTTTTATTTTATTTTTATATTAGTTTAACTTCTATTTAGGACTTGAGAAAGATTAAATATTAAAAAAAGCAAAAAAAAATTCAGGACTCAGATTTTTATGGATATCCTTTTAAAAGTACATTAAGCATTTACATCTATATTGAATGTGGAAGAACCAGAACTGTACTGTCGGACCCAGAAGGTTGAAGGCCGTGGATACATTTATTATATTATACTATATAATTTATCAGAATTAAAAAATATAAGGAAAGAGAAGTATATAAAACATGTAATCAAAAACTTAGAATGTAATAATTATCATGAGCTTAAAAATTACCTAAAATTGGAAGAACTGGAGGAGAGTAAAAATACTAATTAAGTAGCTGATCACAAATCATGTCGTCAAATGTATGCAGTCATGGTTTGTATAAATGTTTGCTTCACAGTCAGGAACAAAATAAGATGAAGATCTAAAGAAATTTGATAGTAAATAAGTGGAAGGAATAACATTAAACTGATAATAATGGATGATCTTAGGGCTCAAATTGTAATATACTGGATATATTGATGGTATTTTTACTTTAATCATTATATAAAAATTATATAGAGTGATGAAATTAAAGAGGCAATTCTAGACAAAGAATGGGAGGGAAGAGTTGCTGATAAAAAATAACATACAACAAACATGCAAAGAATATTTTCAGAAATTGTTAGATGTGGTATGGGAGGCTAATGATTTTAATTGGGATGAACCAGAAAGCATGCTGAGTACAAACTGGAGGGTGAAGAGATTTCCAAAGGTGAAGTGAATAAATAAATGTGAAGTGAAGAATGAAGACAATAAAGAGAAAAGAATAGCCAGTAGTGGTAGCATTTCTAAAAATAATTCAGTATTGGTGATAGAAAAACCTTGTCGTTTAATTAGTATAAGTTGAACTTTAGAAACTGCTAGTTAAAAATAACAAAACATATATTAATAAGCATGCCATTACATTCATTGATAATGTAAATAGTTAATAAACAAAATTTAAAAAAATAAATACTTGAAATACATCTGATTGAAGTACAGTATTTATACTTTGATAATATTTGTTTACATTAATTATTTTATGTTTTTACTGATACATTGTGAACAAAATATTTAAGACAAAGTTAAAAATAAATAGTTATTAAAACCAATTAAATAAGAAGTATGTGTTATTAAATGGTAGATTTAATTTATATTATTTAATTAAACAAAAAATATTTAAAAAATAAATAATAGTTAAACATTTTTGAATTTAAGTATTTACAATGACTGCTGTTTGTTATTTTAAACAAAATATAAACAAATATGAAGAAGGTACCCTGGCTGTAATTTATGTTCAAGAAACAGGTGAAACTAGCTTATATTGTTTTTTATATATAAATATTTGTGTATTTTATAAAAAATAAACTGCAAATAAAAACTTGGCCATCTATGTGAGCCCACATTTTGTATGTGAACATTTTAATATCCATGTTCACAATATAAGAGGATTTTTTGGACACATATGATATGTGTCCAAAAAATATGAAAATTAATATAAATCCCTGTGTTGTGTATATATATATATATATATATATATATATATATATATATATACACCTCTACTTCATATTCCTTGATGTACATTTCATAATATATACACATAAAATATACAAATATATACATAAAATTGATTAAACCTCATCTTTCCATAAGTTTAAATTGTTTATGTGTTGTAATAACAGGGCTGGTGTTAATGTTCCCTCAAACCTAAATCCTATGTTAGTTCTATGTTCCTATGTTAGTCTCAAATGAATTCATAAGATGAATAAACAGTAGTATTTAAGTCTAAAATTGCTGTCATAGAAATGAGAATTTACTGGAGTGCTCAGCAAACATTTGTTGAAATGTTGCTACATTTCTGTAGTGACATCACTTATATGTTTTATTCATTTTTATTGTATATTAACATTTTGGTTATTTTTTTATGAATTTATCTAGAGTAGTTTTAGAGATCAACTGTGTTTTCCTGTCTTAACTCAAAGTCAAACCAGTGCTGTTTAAAGTTATCTTTGATCAAAAAACACTTTATACCAAATTTAACCTTCTCATTGACTGGTGCAAGATGTAAATGTTTGCACATGCAAACAAACATACATTTGCAACATGCAAATCTACAACAAAGTCAAGTTAATTTATTAAACACATTTTTCTGTGTATGTGCTGTGTAATTCCACCTATCAAATGACTAAGGGGCGATTCAGGTATTACTTCATGTTACTCTACCTTGTTTTAATTTCCCTTTCCCTTGACATTTATATTTCCCACTAATATATATCATCAGACAATGTTTGTTACATTAAGCCACCTTAATTTGTTTGTTTTCTCATTTTTATGATTTATTATCTTGAATAATTTCTGTTATTTTATTAATTCTAGTATCTGTTTTTTTAAGAGATGCAGTAAAAGAAGACTTGTTTGAACTTCACTCAGAAATAGGGAAGTTGTTTGATATCAGTGATAAAGATTAGGATCTGATTTGGAAAATTTCTAAATAAATAAATTTTTTATCATTATCTACAACTTCTGAATACTATTCTGTGATATCATTTATGATGTTGGTAGACCTTGATAAGTATTTTGTAGTACTGAAAGAAATTTAGAATCTTACTCAGACAAGTACTGAAATCATTTTATAAAATATGAAAACTTTTATTCAAATTTCTGTTTCATCAGGTGTTACGTCTTTTTAACATTTTCATTATACCTTACATTTTCATTACTTGTGTAGAAATGGTTTAATAAAAGAGCTACAGCATGTTGCTAATTACTGTTTGAAACAAAGTTTCTTATCATTCTGTTTTATTTCTCTTTAGCCTAAGTGGAATCATTTTAACTTTAAATTTAACCTTCTCATTGACTGGTGCAACATGCAAATGTTTGCACATGCTAACAAACATATATTTGCAACATGCAAATCTACAACAAAATTATCACTTTTTCTGTGACCATATTCATAATTATTCATGTAACTGAGGACTCATTTTATCATTAAATTCTCTGAAAAAATTCTGCTGCTTCAAACATTCTGCTTTGTCTTTAAATAAAACTATGATTTTTTTTATCTGATGTGATATCTTCTAACAGGGGACTTTCTTCCAAACTTCTAAGTTGTCTAAATAAATAAACCTTTATTCTGATCAGTTCATAAAAGACATTGTATAGATCACATCAATATAAGATAAGTTATAAATATAAAAAGAAATTATAAAATAAAAAATGGATGTGTTTCAAATCCATATTAATTATATTTAAATGCAAATACATGAAATAATGTTATAATAAATACATTAAATTAAAAAAAATACTACAAAATAATTCACAATAAAGAAAACACAATTGAAAACTATTTTGAGAACATATTTACATACATGTTGAAATAGAGGCCACAAAAAAAAAGAAGTTTTTTGTTTTGTTTCTAACTAGTATTATTTAAAAACTTATCAACAGAATGAAAATTGAAATGGAATTGTGGAAACCCATGCCAGAGTCTACATTTTTATCATTGTATCCATTGCTGTGGGGGATTCGACATATTCTGCTAGTAGTATATTATTTTTGTTTCATGTAAGCAAATTTAAATTTAAAAAAATAAAGATTTTTTCACCTTGTGCAGTGGATATTAAAAAAAATAACTTATATAGTATATTTATTGAATTAATTTATGATAATTACTTCTATTTAATTGTACTTAAACGTTTTATAACATAAAAAATATCAATATAAAGAAATTATTTTGCTTAAGAATAAGAAAGAGAAATTTTCAGTCAAATGAGGAAGAAAAATCTTCAGTGGGAATCATAGAAATAGAGAAAATTCAGCCATATCCAAATTAAATGTAGATCTAAATTATATGAAGGATTTTAAATATCCCCACCTGTCTTGGGAAAATTTTATCATAAAATTCCTCTTAGTTTACCTTACTACCTTCTATTTTTTTTTTTAAATCTTTGTTATTAATAATATTCATTTTAATTAAGTCTTCGATTTTGCAAATGAGTTAAAAAGATTTTTTGAAAATTACTTATGTTGTGGAATGCATTTTTGTTTTGTAATCTAATCTCTTTTTTTCTGTTTAGCCTTCGTAACCATCATTAGGTAATAATCCAGAGGATGAATGAAGATGATATGTATTAAGTAAGTTTTGTACAGTCACAGGTTGACCATTTCTGAGAAGTTTGGTTAATTGAAATCCAACCACAAAAAAAAAAAAAAAAAAACACTGACATCCACAATCTAGTATTCAAATCTGTATAAAAGTAAATCTGTCCTTAGTAGGATTTGAACCTTAGAGCACTCAACTTCAAAATCAGATGACAAGTTCACCTCTAGACCAACCCAGTGGGTTTCTGTGATCTAATCTGAAGAAATTCAGAATGTCTCTTCTGGGAAAAACTTTAAAAAAAAATTGTATGTATTAGCCAATTCATAGATCAAAACCTTTTCCTAACTGATTAAAAGGCACACTCTGTATCATGTCAAGTATCTTTATGTAATCCCAATTTAATTAATTTAATGAATTCTAATACAATTATATGTATAGTTAAAAGTATTGTACACATTATTACAATAGCTGAATTAAATAAAATAAATAAAATTTAACAAACAATTAGTAATTCTATTATTACCATTATTTTTTTATTTTTCCCCTTGTTTTAGCTTAAATTATATTGTTTTAAATTATATGTTTAGATTACATATATGTACTAGACATGATTCAGAAGAAGATTGTAGTCTGTTATGAAAAGGTTTTGATACATGAATTGGCTATTACATAAAATCTGTTTTTGCTTTTCGAAAAAGTGACATTTTGGATTACTTCAGATTAGATCACAGAACCTTATGGTTTAAAATTGAAATTAAATTTTAAGTTTATTTATTTATTATGAATTATTTATGGTAGGAAACAAAACTTTAATTTTTTACTTCATCATGTAGGTCTATTGATACATATACTTTTTCTTCGTCCCAAAGTTCTTAGATTATTACAAAGACTCTACATACAGATTACAAGATCATCCTGGTTATGGTACACTCATAATCAGGTTTTGGGCTATTGTCATGATCTGGCTTTTTTCTCTTATCATTTCATCCATCTCGTACTCACTAAATTGTATCTAGAATGTTTAGCTATTAAACTGATTCCATTTTGTACTGATAAAATTTCAAATCCCTAGATAGATGTTTTTTTACACCTAACAGAATAAACAAAGGACAACAGGATGTATTCTATTTTAAACACGTTTGACTTCTTTTCACTGCTTACCTTAGTGTCTCATTTGATGCACTGATTGTGATAAATAAAAATAAAAATAATCAAATAATCATTTGATTATTTTCTCCAGAAGCAGTTGATCTAAGTTCTGCATTTTGAAATAGCTATGAAAAAGCTGTATTATCATATCAGCTGTGTTTTTCTGAAAAAATACAAAAACAAAATAAAAAATTTTTTTAATGATCAAACCACATTTAGTAGTTCATTTGTTCATTGTCTATAATGACATCTGTCTTGCAAGCATAAGCATGAAATTAATAGGTTTTCTTACCACAATAAAGATTGTTAAGAGTGTTGCAGTAGCTTCCATCACACTGAACAATTGAGGTTAGTTTTTACATAGTCTGTTTTTAAGAAAAGTTAGAATCATTTATACATGTATGCTTCCTTGAAATTCCTGTGAGCATAAGATCATATCAACTTATATCATATCATATCAACTGTGAGCATAAGATCAAATCATTATAGTAAAAATATTGTTAGAAAAACTACTTTGAATTGACATTGTCATTCTGTAAACAATCAAACTTTGAAATGTTTACATTCATGGTGTCAAAATAAAATATTGTATCATATTAATTGGATATTTTCCATTGTCAGAGATGTTTTGAACATAATCTAATTAGCTATGGTGAACATCTAAAAATAGAATATTTTGCTTATTAAAAAATATCTATATAATTAACAGATTTTTAAGTATCTAATCATAGATCTTATGTTAACTTTTATTTCTGATTTACATAGATGAATTGTGGAGTATTTTAATACAGAGTTTTAACTATCATGCCTACAAGATACTCAATAATCTGTTCAAGTAAAGGTTTACTTACACTCGTTATACACCACCAGGTAGATTTAATATCAGTCCATTAAAATTTTAGTAGAAATAGATTATTAAATTTAAAAAAAAACATAAATAAAAAATAATTAAAAATTAAAAAATAAATACATAAACTTAATTTCAGAATTAAATTTAAATATTTAAATACATATAGAAAATATTATCTATAAATTTCTAGTGTTACATTTCAGAAATATTTATCATGAAATAGTGTAGTGTACATACTCTTGATAAAAATTAAAAATCTAGGTGATAGGAACTTAGGTGATAAAATCTCATTTTACATATTAAATGTAGAATGTGTTGTGGCTTAATTGTATTGTGCTGAGCTGTTTGTTGTGTGCTTGATGAATATATTGTATAATTTCTGCAACAAACCACCTTCTTTTGCTAAGATGCCAGCCAATTCGCAAAAATCATAATTATTAAATTTTGTCTCCCTTTTTATATAAAAAAATTGTATATTTCGCTAAGACTCAATGATACATATCTAGTTTTTAATATTTCATTCAATTTACAATGTTAAACAATTAAAATCTCTATATGGTAAATGTATGTTAAATGAATATAATAGAAACTGAAATTGACAGGTTTATATCCTTAACAATGATCTTAATCAGTTTTTTAATCAAGTTTTTATCAGTTTTAGACTGTTTGTTATATCTAATAATTTTTCAAATCATAGATCCATATTTCTTTGAAACAAATATTTCTGTTGGTTTCAGACTGAGATTTGGTTTGTGTACTAATATGTTATGGAACTTTTTTATTTAAGATTCTCAAAGTTCCTTGCAGAACTTATCTCATAAAGGTACGTTTCCAGCAAGATGGGAAATCAGTATTAGTAGAAATCAGTAGGTACCATACTGTCAGAAAACCTGAAACATCTGTTCTATAAATTAATCAAGGTTTTCTGAATTCTGAGAAACTGTTCTATAGTCAGTATGTTTTCCAGACTGCAGTATGTGGCTACTTTTTTGGGAGACCTTAAGGTAATAAGGTAAGGTTAGATTATCAGACCAGGGACACTAATAAAACAAAATACTAAACAGAAGAAATTACAACCGTATCACGTAGCTTGGAACAAATAGAAGTTCAGAATCTACTTAACAGATTGAAAAAGTTTGGAGAATGAATTTTTTTTTAATAATTTTCCTACTGGAGTTATTTACAAATAGATACTTAGAATGTCACTCATTCATTAGTTATAATTTAGGGTATTTTTAAAGAAAAAAAATAGCTTCAAACCAAATCCTCTGAAAATGCTATATGAAAAAATCATTTTGTTAAGATGTACTGCATTCAAGTAAGGCTGGAAAGGCAGCATGTATAGAATTATATGATGCTTAGTTATTAAGATATAGAATGAATCAGGGCTTAAAAAATCTGAATAGGTTTCTTTTGAAAAGAATCTCTGGGCTCCTCTCAAATACATATTATTGTTACAATTTAAGTCCAAATATGTGGAATAAAATTTTAAATATAACAAATTACAGGTTACCAGAACTGTTTACAAATTTAGTCATACTGAAAAAAAATTTGGTTAGTTTTGTACATAGTTAATCCTGATGGAGAAACTCGGATTAACTTTAATGTAGAATTTAACCTTATCATAATCTTAATAAAGGGTTTAACAGAAGCTAGATAGTTTTTGTTTTGAAAGATAAGGTAAGGTCCAGTTTCCAACAATTACATTTTAAATTATATTTAAATTGAAGAGATAGATTATATATTAAAGGTAGAATGAAGAGCAGTTTTACAAATCTAATATTTTAAACAATAGCAGGAATGTTACTCTTAAGTGCACACTAAACTGGAAATCAAAGAGTATACCCTGTTCCTCAAGTAGTAGTAGAGAAGAAAGAAAAAGTTATGCATTTAATAGAACTCACCATAATGAGAAGTTAAGTTATTGTTTATTAAGATTAGTTAAGGGTAACTAATATAATAAAGTGAGAACTAGAGTATTTTGGTTAATTATATATGAGAAACTCTATCAGCAAGCAAAATCTGATCAACTACTTTAGTATAATTTAATATAAACATTGTAGTGAGTTAAAGATTACTAAAAATAATATTATTACTAGTAATCATTAATTTATTAATAAATATAATTTTACTTTTTAGAGAACAATATAATATACCTGGCAGTTAATTAACATATGGTTTTGCCTTTCTTGTAGAAAGTGGAAAAAATTAATAGTTTCAATTTCAAATAATCTCTTCATTTGTGTATAAATGAATGATTTTTCTTTTCCTTCTCTTGTGGTTTTTTTGTGCAAATTTATTTTATCAACCTCATATTTGATAACCCTTTTCCAATTTTACTTCCCTTTTTTTAAATTTGTTTAAATAAATATAAAGTCATCAATATTAAGTTATTGTTGTATGCTGATAAGTGTTCTGTTTTCTTTGATTCAAGAATGTTTTAAAAATGATTACACCTTTGTAGCACTACATTTACATAGCTATACAGTTACATCACTTTTTGTAACATTTTTACACAGCATGACTTTTTAATGACACCTTTCTGAGATTGAAAACTTTTGTGAAAATTAAGACTTAATGGGGTATGTTACAATACAGCCCATTTCAAATATGATCTATATTGTAAATTTGATAACCATTTTCTAATCAAACCCTACCTTTTTTCAGCAGCATGCAACATTGGTTTCAACACCCATTCTTATTGTTCTTTGAAGTGTATCTGAGAGTTACTTAACTCAAATCTTCAGGTAATAAATCCAGCTTGTCATTAGTAAAGTGTAATACATGAATAGACTGAGAACCAGTTTTTTTATTATATTTAAAACTACTACTTCCTTGTTGGATTTAATTTGGTGTCTTGAAATTTCTATTTTTTTTAATTTTATTTATATATTAAAGTTAATCAGAGAAAGACTGAAATTGATTAGTTGATGTATTTGAAAATTTATCAAACATGAGTGTGAACCTTTTGCTTTTAGTTTAAAGTTGTAAAGTATAACTGATTTCTAAATCATACTCTCTACATAATTTATTAAAATATGATATTTTACTAGAGCAAGAGTGAATAAAAACCGTAACTGTTATTGCTACAGAATAATTACTAAATAAATGTTAAACTCTGGAAGAGCAGTTTTCGACAAAATATGTATTTTTGCAGATGACAAGGTTTTTAGACAATGAAACACAAAATATTCAAAAAATGACTGTGACAATGTGGAATGAAAATGAATGTTAAGAAGACATAAATGGTGAGAATAGGAGGTAGATAAGAAGCCAATGATTGAAATGAAGTTTGAATTGAACAAGTAAAACAGTAGTCATTTAGATACCATTTTAACAGAAGACTGCAAAAGTAAAAACAAAAATAACAATGTCCCTTAGACATTGTTAACAATTAACAGTTATTACATCAGTAAGATGGAATTTAGAGTTGAAGTGTATTTTTGTATGGATGTGAACACTAAGGAAGGCAGAGGAATTTGAAAATATGAGCATGGAGAAGATGGTCTAGGAAATGATTAAATGAGAGTTAATAAGGATTTTGGCTTAATCAAAAGAGTTCAGAGTAGGAAAACTAACAGGCTGGGATCATATCATAAGTAAAAGGACCAATTAAAACAGTGCTAAAAGAATTACTAGTAGATATAAAAAAGAAAGGCTGAAAAAGAATAAAGTTATAGATTTAAAATGAAGTGGTAGCTACCAGGATCTTAAAAGTTATTCTGGGAATAGAAAACAAGGCAGACATAGTGCAAGAGATCTGTCTCAGTCCCTTATGATAATATTAACTATTCTTTTCTTATTTAATTTGGAGTTAACTTTTAAGATGGTACCTACTTTTACTACGATCTGGTTACTATGACAGATTTTTATACAGACAGTAGGCTCGTGAAGACAGGTTGTTTTACACACTTTATTCATATGAAATTTTTTGAAGTGCACAGGGAAGTGAGAAAGCGAGAGAGGTACATGGGTATACACCAGCATTTCCCAACCTGGGTTTACAAGACCATCAACAAAATCAACTCATTATTTTTTATTTTTAATCTTATTTTCAAAATAAGATTATTTTAAACTTCAATTTATCATGTTCTCTGTTTGTAAGAATATTTTTAGTAAAATTAACCTTATGGTTAGCCTTATTGTAAGTGTAAAGTTTTTCTCAGTGACATCATATAAAATTATGTTCATATTTATAATATGTTTTCAGTTACATTTACAACCTAAAGTTATAAATCAGTATTGGAAGGCAGAGAATGTTGCACACCATTTTTGGTTTGTAGTGTGACAGAGGAAGTTCAAATCATTAAGAGGTTTGAAATACATAATTAGGCTTGGAGGTTGATAGAATTCCGTATGCATTCTAATTAAGCCCCCCTGAAAAATACTTTGTTACCTTTTATGCAAATTGGATGAAATATTAAAAGCTAAATGAATCTTGAACGTGCTTAGTGAAATATAGACTTGAAAACATGCAGCATAAACAACTAACTACTGGCTATGTAACTGACTGCGAGTAACTGACTTGGCTATGGACTGCGATTAGCAGCGAAGATAACCGATTGTACGCGGGAAACAACGAACCGTCGTCTCATTCATAGCGCCACCGTTGCTTGTTGAGTTTTAGAAAATTTGTGTTCCGTTAACGTACGTAAAACATTGCGTATCTTTGCGTTTTATGTTTGTGTTTAATGAAATTGTTTATTTAGACAATATTTAAACCGAAGGTTTGTATATTACTTTTTTATGTCACCACAAATGTAATAATTCATCATTAATTGTAATCGTATATTTTAAATTATAACCATGAAATCGAACAAATGTTATACTGCTGTTTTTCTTTTATACGGTCGCTTTTACTTTTCCGGTGAGTAGAGCTGGAATAACTATATTAAAGGAGAAAGTATGGTGATCATGTCAAAATGGATATAGAGTATTTTTGCAGATTTTTACGTTTTAGGATCTAGCTAGTTCATCTAGGTAAAAAAACATATGTATGTGCGTACGTACGTGTATATCTGACTGCTTTTGGCATTATATTTCAGGACTGAACAAACAATTTCTTCAAATTTGGTTCAACTATTTCTATATATAGAGTTGATCGTATTAATTCTTTTTCAAAATTCTTTAAGAAGGTTGGGGATATTGCGAAAAACCATTTTCGATCTTCTTAAGAGGCATTTTAGAAAACTTTATTAAAGTAGTTTTGTTACGTACAACGTATATATGAATAGCTTTTTTCAAAAAATTAATCCTTAAAGTTGAATTGTTTTTTGTTCTTTTGCTTTATCTTAGTTTGGTTTAAATATTTGGCTTAAAAAATTTTTTTAATGATCAAACCACATTTAGTAGTTCATTTGTTCATTGTCTATAGTGACATCTGTCTTGCAAGCATAAGCATGAAATTAATAGGTTTTCTTACCACAATAAAGATTGTTAAGAGTGTTGCAGTAGCTTCCATCACACTGAACAATTGAGGTTAGTTTTTACATAGTCTATTTTTAAGAAAAGTTAGAATCATTTATACACGTATGCTTCCTTGAAATTCCTGTGAGCATATCCTTAAAGTTGAATTGTTTTTTGTTCTTTTGCTTTATCTTAGTTTGGTTTAAATATTTAATACACAAACATACACACACACACACACACACATACACACACACATACACACACACACACACACACACAACACACAAAACTCAACTACTTACCAACTTATCACTTAAAAAACGTGAACAACGCCCTCAGACACTGGGAGTGGAGTGTCCACGGGCTCACCACACCAAAGCGACCCCCTCATGCTTGAGAGGCCATTCAGTCTCAGACCTGTCCAACCTGGCACCCTCCGACACCTCATTTCCTTGTAGGCCACGCCAATGCTCACCATTTCTTATGAGTTTTTTCTGCTTTAGTAAGTTTTTCTAAAACTTTTCTATTATAATTTGCAATAATAGTTTACTGCTTTACACCCTGAAACATTATCTGCTGAAAATCCTCAGGTCTGAACATGTCCACCCGACCCAGGGCATCTAGCATGCACCTCTATGCATCCCGGAATCTTATACAACAGAAAAAGATGTAGTACTGAGTTTCCTCCACATCGCAGGCCGGATAGAGGGCTGAATGTCAAGAGCGAACCTAAACAGATATCATGGTGTAACCACCATGCCCGGCCAGGAACTGTGTAAGACTATAATCAATTGATCTGTGAGTCCTACTGTACCAACTCCTTACATTCCCAATCAGACGGTAAGTACACTGACCTTTCTCTCCCGCCTCCCACTGTTCTTGCCAAGTATTCATCAACTTTTGTAAATTGGCCACATTCAATCTTTTTTTCTCCGAAGAAGGAATCACCGTTAATTCTCTACACTTCCTTCTGTGAGCAATTAGCAGGTCAATTGGCATAACACCAGCCAGCAACTCTGCAGTCTCTCTTGAGATCATACGATAAGCTGTTGAAATCCAGAGGCAGCATCTCCTATGCAGCGCAGCAAGTATTTTCATGTACCTTTTATACCTCAGAACATCTGCCCCATGTAAGAGGGAAGAATACACCACACGTGTTAATAACCTCCTACTGAGTTCTCCAGGCCCCCTGGTGTTGTGCATGGATCCCCCCCCCCCCATGTTGCGATGCATGCATTGTCCTCTCCGCTCTCTCACAACTTTCCATAACATGGACTCCATACCTCAATCAGGCATCAATCCATATGCCAAGGTATTTAATGACCATTCTGGAATCAACCCTCCTTCCCGCCAGTTCCAATGACAGTGTTTGACGTCTTTTATTAGAGGTGAGTAGTACAACCTCCGTCTTTTCAGGGGCCATTTCAAGACCAATCCCAGCCATCCAAGTGCTGATGCTAGTATACAATGCCTTAATTTTATCCACAATCTCTCTCTCTTTGTAGTAGCCCTGACTGTGAGTACTATGTTATCCGCATAGCCAACCACAGCAACATCCTCTGGAAGTGAAATTCGAAGGACTTCATCATATACCACATTCCATAAGGTCATAAAATTTATAAATTATATATAAAGGTAAAATATATGCGTACATATTACGCATATGCAATCATAAATATTACAAAAAAAGAATCAGATTCTACTTCTTTAACACTGAAATGTGGATTGTATAAATGTTTAATCTATCTGCATGGTAGATTGTTATGTAATAAGAAAATATACTACTAATGTATTCAACCTTTTTATGTCCAAATGTTTATTTAAAGACAGTAGTAATTTTTGCATGTAGTTAAATATGCTGATAATCTTTCTTTCTTAGAAGGATTTACAAAATTCTGGATGCATGTTGAATTTTTATAATGAATACTGAAATGCTCTTTAATTATATTGAATGCACTAATGAAATAACAGTATCACTAACATGAAATAACCTAAAGGCATTTCATGTTAGTGATACTGTTATTTCATTAACAGTCTTAGTGATACCAATATGACATCATTCAACAATTCGAACCAGTGGTGGGCCATGATTTATGAGAAAGAATGTTTACATTGATAAATAAAAAAAAGAAGACCATTAATGAATGTTATATTTAGTTCCATGCAGTTCATTACCCTGAAGAAATCTTCAAAACAAATATTTGGAACTGTTTAATGGGAACTGTTAAATACCCACTTCTCTATTCCATAAACTAGGTATTCAGTACAGTAGAATCAAGTTTGTCATTATATACCAATTATCTTACTTAGAGATATATTTGTTAACACCAATATATTATAATATATAACCAATATAAAATAATATTCAACCAATATATTAATATTGTTTGATAACCAATATATCTCTAAGTAAGATAATAAGAGTTCTAACTAAGAGTTATGTGTAGTACTTCACTTTAAACAGTCTATTTAATTTTAGAGTTTTTGGGGTAAGAATGTATGTTGGTTCTTGACAATTAAAATTTTAGTTTGCACTTGAAGTGTAAATTTGCTTCAGCTGGTAACTGCCATTAGCCAAGGTCATAATTTTTTTAGTTAAATAATTATGCTCGATTTGGTGATATGAACAATAAACCACTGTACAATTCTGGTACTTCTTTAATAACAAATAAAGTAAAATGCAGTTAAGGTTTAGGGGTAAAATCATTTTTTTTTTTAATATCCTAAATAAAATTAAAATCTTACAAGGGTTATTTTAAAATTTGAGTGCATGAATTAGTAAGATAAAATTATCTGTAATGTAAAAAATATTGATTTACTTGTATTTTGCTATTATGTATTCTTGGGTAGTTAAGTTTATTTAAAAAATAACATTTTATTAACTTGCTACCATGAAGTTCATTTTTTAAAGGAAATATGGTACTTTAAAACTGTGTACTAGATTACCCTATTAACAATTTAATGATTAAGAAAGATTTTAACCAAAGGTTTAGTTTTATATGCATAAAGTAGGCTATTTTAATGATTTCTTTAATTAAAATAAAACAAATTAAACATTTCAAATTAATTATTTGTTTCAAAATATTTAACAGGATTGTTTGATTATAGTTTTAGGTGATGACATTTATTTCTCTAAAGGAAAAAATGTGTTAGAAGTTTACTGAAGATGTCTTTTTTTGTACCCTTCTTTACTTATCCAAGTAATAAATAAGGGTGTCTTGACGCCTAGATAAGTCCAGCTGGGATTATCTCTGGTGGCAACCTCAGATTTGGCTTTGAAACCCCTCTTCTTACTCTATCCCTAGCCTATTCATCGCTAAAATGTTAGAATTCACCATTTCTTATTCTTTAAGTCTATCACGGGCAAACTTTTTTTTTAAGGATTAACTTTATCGAGTTTATAATAAAATATAATCCTATTAATTATTTTTTGTTTAACCAGTTTTATATTAAAAATTTTATTTTTTTACAATATATGTTATTATTGATAATATATCTAGTGATAATCACTCTTTATGTAGTAATAATTTAAAATTTAAGTTAAACATAATTTGCATCCCTTGATTTCTGTTTTATTAATAAAAATTCAATTTTTAGTTTGGAATTACTTGAGTCAGATAAATTATTTACATTAATTTTTAACTCTACATTTTTAGAGAATGTTGTAGTATTTTTTTTAATATATTCACTGTTTTAGTTATGGACTTATAATTTTTTTCTTTTATAATTTTCTATTTTTTTATTATCATTTGAACGGTTTCATGAAATATTCTTTATTCCTTTTCTACTGGAACTCCTGCAATTTTCCATTATGTGCTAATTTTTAAATTATTAGTTTTTTAAATTCCTTCACTTAAATCCATGTCACAAGTTTTAATCATAATCAGGTATTATACTAATCCATTATTTTTGGTAATGAACGAAAATAGTAAAGAATACACACACTTATTTTACGTATCAAGATACTCTTAGCTTAAACAAAAACGAAGTTAAAACATGTATTACACAAATATTACATAAATAAAATGATTGTTTAAGATAGAGTAACAAGTTTATTGTGGATGCAGAGTTCAGAATTTGCTAGTAAAATAATCATTAAATGTCAGTATTGGTTCTTTTTTTGTTTCTACTGTACCCTCATGACAATAATTTGCAAGCTGATAAAGATTTTTTTAATATTAACTGGTTATTGAGCATTCATCCTTTCTGAATTTTAGATTCCTTTTATGTTTTGAATTGCTTTACATCATTCATGTATAGAAAACTTTCATAAAAATTAAATTATCTCTCATTAATTACTACTTTTTATATTTTCAGTTATCTGTTATTACATTTCAACTTTTGTGTTTCTTTATAGTTTTTACTCTATATCAGCATTTCTCAACCTGGGGGTCATGGTGATGTGATAGAGGGGTCATGAAATTAGCCTACAAATTTACAATAATGAAATCATTTTATGAGAAAAAAAATCATTTATTATTAACATTTATAAGTACACGTGTAAAGAAAACAAATTAATGAGATGGTTATATATTTTTTTTAATTTAAAAGTAGCTCCAAATGTGGATCTATGTTAGAAACACTCAAAAGAAAATTGTTTTCAAGTGATAAAAGATGGTTCCTTAATTTAGTTTTTAGCGTAACCCTAGACAAAAAACCCTTTTCACAGAGGTAAGACGTGGTGAAAGGGATTAATATTTTCAATGCTTCTGTAATT
Organism: Lycorma delicatula; assembly: GCF_047948215.1. NCBI lineage: Eukaryota > Metazoa > Arthropoda > Insecta > Hemiptera > Fulgoridae > Lycorma > Lycorma delicatula. The sequence continues at coordinate 12,420,085 of NC_134459.1, forward strand.
AAATTTTCATATTCATTTCTATGAGCAAGCCAAAATGTACATAAATCTTCTGTTGTTTTAACATTTTATCAGCAGACATTTCGATGAGCTGGTCATGAATCTCAACCGATAACTTTGCACCTGCAACAATGTTTTCGCTAAATGGATTCATTACCTATCTCTTCGAGAAATCATTTTTATCTTCCAGGATATACTCCCCAAATTGAATTTTTTTATGTTCGTACAAGACGCTCTGACAGAGTATATTATGCAAGCAGACCAAATTACAAGGAGCCTGTATACATCAAGTTGGAACCTGTAAATTGCTCATGTTTGTACACATCATTCATTCATGTTCATACCTGTCACTATCAACACAGCTAAATAGTTTTAACTAGGTTTCATTGGGTAGGAGTTGGGGGGAGTTGGCAAAATATATATATTTTTTTTTTTACTTTTTGGAGATTATGGAGCTAAAAAGGTAATCATTTCTCTATATATCCCTTTGTTATCAAATTAAATAAAGTGTGAGGTCTTAAATTAAGGCTAATTAACCTAGTTTGGCTTTTTACATAAATCTATTATGAACTTCTCTTCTCTTGTATTTGTCTTAGATCATTTCATTTCATGGTTTATCAACCCACCTCCTTTCAACACCATCTGCAACTCCATGTTTTTCTATGGCCTTTGTTTGTTTCTTTTTGCTTTTCCTATTATCTATGTTTTGACAAAAGCTGCACCACATACAAATATCATAAGAATTAGGAATGGCTTTCTTCTAAATCTTTGAATTTCATACTAGCTTTTTATCTGTGTGGAAGTTTTCCTTGTGTTTTGATATGTATCTTACTTTACCCACTGTATTTTTTTTACCTAAGTAACAAAATCTTGTATATTATGATCCCTTTTAACTCCTCTCAATAAACTTGTAGAATAGCCTTTCTTGTTTCTATGGTCTTTCTAAAACTAAATCTAGTATTATTGTACATTGGGGTGGTGCAGGCGATTAAGCGGTAAGCTTTCCCATGCAGGAAATGTTTTGTTCAAGGCCAGACTGAAACAAATATACTTCAGCATTAACTGATCCTTTATAATATCTTCCAAACATTGTTTTATTGTTGTGTTCTGATTTATAAACAGATCCTGGGAGTCTGTAGATTTAACTCATTCATTATATGAACAAGGACACATCATGAATAAAGAGATATTTTGACAAACTGTAAGTGCATGTATGTTAATAATTTACTTTCAAATTTGTTGATAACTTTCAAAATAGTGTGGTTTTATATAACAATGTATAAATAAACAAAAGAAAAATTTATTTTTAAACTGTCTTTGGAGTTAATTAGCAGCACACTTTTCATTGGAGTTCAGTAATGTTGTTTGAATGATACCTATTGTAAAAATGTTAGGATTTTGCTCAACTTATGCTCATTCATTTAATAGATTACTTTTGCCAAGATTTATATGTTTATACAGTTCATTTTGTTCTAATGTATTGAGAACTTGGTTTTTTTGTTATATGCATATTACTCATAATATCTTTGCTTGTTATCTTTTGCTATAAGTGATTCACAAAACTTAATTTTTTTACCTGTAGAGCCTACTCATGTTCTTGTGTGGATGAATGAATGTCCAGTATGTATTTAGTGCACACAATATTTACCCCAAAAGAGGGATTTCCCCCAACCTTTTAAAGTTGGATATTATTAACATCAAAGCCACTTGACTGTAACTTGACTGAAGAAGATGCTACTAATTAGATTTGAAAAATTTTATGGAAGAAAAAATGAGATGGTTTCAAAATGAGTTGCTTAGTTTTTTTTAATTTAATAAACTTTTTATTACATATTCTTTTCACCCTTCAACTGTCCTAGTGATATTTTCGGTGCATGAGAAGTTAGACTGGTAGTACAGTAGTCCTTACACTTTGCTTCTGCTTGCCTTGATATGACAAGAATTAAGTTGTTTTTTTTAATTTGGATACTTCTCCAGTCTCATAAAGTCTACATATTAATCTATTTATTGATTACCTTCTACTAAACAAGGCAATAATCTTGATAATTTACAATCTATCCTAACTTATCCCTTATCTTTGCTTAACTCTTTAAGAAGTCTGTCTGATCTCAAAATATTGTCTTCTGATATGACCAATTTATTTTTCTCTACTCATCTGATAATTCCCCCTCGCACAGTGTAGTTCTTCAGAATATTTGTTCCTGCCATTTGTGTTAGCTTTCCTCTGTCCTTAACAACTGTTTTCCATCTATATATCTGAATCTACTATTTTTGACTCCATTTTTTCAAAGATTTCCCTTATTTCTCTATGCGCTACATCTACTTTCCCAATAATAATACTTTTTTCTATTTCGCTAAATTTATTCAACAACTAATTTTCCTTTGTTATTTTCCTTTTTCCAAAATTTCTATTAATTATTTCTGTAGTATCTGGAGTCATCATCAATAGATTTTTGCCTGTTCTTGTATTCATCCATCAACCCTAATTGGCAACTAACTGTATACCACATCCTTGTGGATTTTGTCTGTTATGTGGTATTGCATCGCAAGTTTAAACTAGAGCCTAACATGCAAAATGTGTTAGGGAACAATGAAATGATATTACCTAATATTTTACAATTTCTTCGAGCCGTTCATTTACATTGAAATGTTTGAATTTTCTTAGTACATTTCAACTATTTATACCAATGTTAATTTTTAACATTTATTACAATATAACTGTTGTGTCTGGGCATTGAAAATGAGACTTCATTGTGCACCCAGAAAAAAACTCTGTAACATATTCTTTTTTGCACAGTTTTGTACCAGCTGTTATTTTTATTTGGTTTTCTTTAACTCACAATGTTTTTACTCTGTTATACAAAGTAAAGGAAGTATTGTGATCGTAAAAAATTTCAGTTTTCAGATTTCATCTCCTTTTTTATTTTTTTTTTACTTCCTTGTACGAAGTAAAGAAAGTATTATGATCGTGAACCATTTCAGTTTTCATATTTCAATGGAAATATCCATCTTGACCACCCCTGAATCCATTTTGACTAATTTTAGGGTGATGTCTGTATGTATGTATGTGTGTATGCCTCGCATAACTCAAAAACAATTAGCCATAGGATCTTGAAATTTTGGATTTAGCACTGTTGTAAGATCTAGTTGTGCACTTCCTTTTTTGATTGCAATCAAAATTAAAATTTTAATTAATGAAAAATTTTGATCTTAAAGGACATTGGTTCAAATCAAACTTCATCTCCTTTTGTTTTTTTTTACCCTTTTTTTATTTATATTTTTTTAAACTTTTATTTCTTTTAATTTGAATATAATGATTTAATAATTATTAATCTGTGATTGTAAAATTACAATAAATTAATATTCAATAACAATAAAAAAAATGAAAAAATCAGAAGTTATTAGTGAAATAAAATTTTATGTACTTTTAAAAATGTGTATATGTAATTTAATAGGGTACAAGAAAATCATATGATGTCCACATCAGATTTAGTAAAACATTTGATTCTTTAATAATAATTGAAAATTATAATTTAGAATTTGTTGATTTGAAGTATCGTTTTGTTTTTAGCTGTTTGTGGTTGTGTTTAAAAATTAACTTAAAATGAGTGCTCCTTTATCCGATTGCACTAAGGGTAATTAATGCAGTGTTTTCTCATTTCAGAAGATATGAAACCAGAAGCAATTGGTAAATTAGTTTTAACAATTTGAAGAATAGTTTGATTGGAACAAAGATCCTCGAATGGAGTGATCGGTTAAAAATAATAGAATTTTTGTGTACAGTGAACAACTGAAAGTCAGGGTATCAGCTTGAAAGTAAGTTATGACAATATTTTAAGGTATGTAAGATCAGTTTTTATTTACTTCATGCCTAAAGGTGAAACCTTGAAAACTGAAAACTACAGTGTCACTGCTCTCACTGAAGGCAAAACACAAGTCTGAAAGGTGTGTCAATTTTCAAAAGGTTTAATTTTGTTTCACGGTAATGGTTGTTCTCATACACCCATAATAACAAATTTTTGCCTTCCAAGATTTCAGTTTTGAAGCTGGATTATCAGTCATACAATCCTGATTTGACTCCAAGTAGGAAATTGAAAAATGCTTGTTGAAAAATAGACAGAAATGTATAGAAGGAGAGACGATTATATTGAAAAATAAGCATAATTTTTTTTAGTGGAAATAAAAGTAAATGTTTTTTTTTAATTTTGCATTACTTTTTGACATACTCTCTTGCATACGTATTACGTTCCTGCCAGTTCTAGCCAGAATAGCTATTTTGAAAGGAAAATTATGATGATCATTTCAGAAATAGGGTAGCTGATATTTCAAATCTTATATTTTAGAGTCCATCTAGTTCATTTACACAAAGAAAGAAACATATTTATGTAAAGATGCATATGCATCTGTTTGTAGGAATTCTTGTCGCATGCTTTTGGGCTTATATCTCAGATTGACCAAACAGATTTTCTCCAAATTTGTGCTCAAGAAATTCTAAATGTGGGCTATTAATTATTTTAAATTTTTCTCAAAATTCTTTAAGGGGATTGGGGATACCCCTGAAAAGAAAAAAACCAATTTCAATTTCATTCTGAGGCACTTCAAAAAACGGTTTCTTTTGGTAGATTTTATACTTGAATTGTATAAATAGATCAAAAAACCTTTTTTCAAAATAATTTTGAAAAAATTATTTTGCTCTTTAACATGAATTATAAATATATGTATTTTTTTTCTCTGTTGCCCTTCAGTTTTAATACATCTTTCTTATTTTTTTCCTATGTAGTTTGTACATCATTATGTAGGCCTAACAAAAAGTTTCTACAGTTTTCCAAAATTATAAGTCCCAGACCTAAAACAAAGAAAAGCTTTTTGAAAATTTTTACATTCTTGTTTACCTTTTATTAGATGGGTAGTTAGATTTACAGAAAATCAAATTAAACCTTAACCTATGAATGAATATTTTTAAAATTTGTTCAAATGTATCCCCTTTTTTAACAAATGTAATATTCTGTTTTTTTTTTATTTGTGTTTTTGACTCTAACTCATTTAATTTTTACTTTCTTGTACGGAGTGAAGGAAGTATTGTGATCGTGAAAAATTTCAGTTTTCAGATTTCAACCGAAATATCCATTCTGACCATCCCTGAATCCATTTTGACTAGTTTCAGTGTGATATATGTAGTATGCATAACTACAAACTCAAAAATAATTAGCTCAAAAATAATTAATAACTCAAAAATGATTAGCCGTAGATGTTGAAATACTGGATTTTTGTAATATTTGCTATGCACCTTCCCTTTTGAATCCAATCAATTTTTTTAGACCAAAGGTATCCAAAAAAAACCCAAAATACCAAAAATTTGGACTTTTGACTTTTTCTTAACTGCAGTAATAAGCCCTCATTGAGAGCATTTCAATTATATATCATAAGTGGTACTTATTTTCATTTGTTCCAGAGTTATAGTGAAATAAAATTGTAATTATGAAATATGTGGATCTTACAAGGGTAACGCACATCGGTTCGAATCCGACTTCATCTTGTTTTTTTAACTCTTTTTTTTTTTTCTTAACTTAAATATATTGATTTATTAATAATTATTAACCTCTGATTGTAAAAAAGTTTTACCATAAATAATTCAATAATAACAATATAAGAAAAAAAAATAGGAAAAAAATCAGAAGTGATTAATCAAATAAAATTTTATGTACTTTTCATTTAAAAAAAAATGTGTTTAAGCAATTTAATAGGCATACAAGGAAGTCATGTGATGTCCACATCAGATTTTTATCATGTTTGTTCTCAAATCTTGCATCCTTAACTTAACATACATTGCTTAACTCTCATTGCTGTTTAATGAAATTTTGCACAGTTACTAAGGTCGGGTGACAATACAGTATTCCACCATTACTTTTGCAAACATCCTCCCATGGGTGGGGGGGTAAATTAAGGGTGCGGGTGTAAAAAATTGCAAAATCTGCAAAATGACTATGCAGGGTTTTTGGGTTCACAGATGACAAATCCGATAGCCATTTGACATAAAAAATGATAAAAACTTGGTATGAGAATTTTTGTTGTATCGAATTTAACAACATTTTGTCATCATTATCTTTTGAAATCAAAATAAACCTACTAATTAAACTCATGCAAGATATGATAATCATTTGATTAAAATTTGCAAAAAACTACTTTCCCAATAATAATACTTTTTTCTATTTCACTAAATTTATTCAATAACTAATTTTCCTTTGTTATTTTCCTGACTAGAAAAATATAAAGCACGTTTTTAAAATGTTGAAAAATTTTTGTAACATTATTGTACTTAAAGTGTGCTCTCTTGCCTTAATTATTACCTGTTTTAAATACATCTACTCATTTTAAATGGAATTTACTTTTGCAATCATTTTTAGTCCTGTAAATATAATTTTTTCAAATTTTAACCTTAAGTATAACTTTTAATATGACTAATTTTTGCCTCCTTATTTGTCATATTTTTCTTTAGTTTCTTAAATCTACATCTCCTTACAACTAAATTGTGCTTAGAATCCTCTATTCGCACCCATAGAAGTATTCTGTAATCTACATTTTAGTTTCAAAATTTCTACCCAAACGTTATATAATTAGATACTGATATAGTGATTCCATTTGACATGTGAGAGTAGAGACTTGCAAGGGATATAAGGTATGTGATAAGTATAAAGAGTGTTCAAAAAGTAAAGAAACCTTACGGAAAAATTTAAGTAAGTTACAATAGTTGTTGAAAGTGGCCTCCATATGTGATTCACATAATTGAATATAATGTTACATGCTTTTAAACACATGTTGTAATGTTTGTTGAGGAATTGCAATGACACATCATTCAATTTCATTCTGCAATTCGGGAGTTATGTGAGGGTAAGTTTTGTAAGCAGCATCCCTTAAGGTATCCCCACAACAGGAAGTCAGGAGAGGATAAATCAGGAGATTGAGTGGGCCACAATCCCTTCAGTCCATGAAAACATTGATCCAAGAAAGTGATGTTGGCTGTATGAGCCCTAGCATTGCCTTGCTGAAACCACATATAAAAGTAAAAAGAGGTTTCAGCAGGACAGTGCTACAGCTTATTCTGTGTGTGTTTGGGAGCACATTATGTTTTAAGTACCACTGAATAATATCGGAGTTATATTTTGTAGAGTAATTTTTACAAAAGTAAAAAAGGAGTTATTTTTAAAAAAATTATTTTTAATTTGTTCTGTTTATTTACAGAACCTAGGAAATATTGCTTGAATGGTGTTACATTCTTTATACATGAATGCTTTTTCATTTCATTACATGAATTTTTCATTTCATTAATTCCCACAATTTTGACTGTTTGTTCTGAGATAATCTCATTGTTTTTCTGAAAAAGCTAATTACTGTTTAAAGTTGGACTTTCCAAACGTTATATCATGGAGCTTGTATTTTTTGAATATAAGCTCCAGGTTAATAGTGATGCAAGTCTGAACTGCACACTCCATACACTATACTGTGCCTTTGTTGACTGTTGTCTGGAGATTGGATCATCTTGAAGAACTTGTTCTCCACCTAGATTTGAGCTTCTGTGATGTTCAGCAAAGCGAAGTTTATCAAAACTGATCTCTAGTCTCAGACAATTAAAATGTAAGGTATATATGAAGCACATTTAATGAAGTTAACTTTGAAAAATGTTTTAAAAGGAATTGATATGAGTCCAGGCTTGCACATCTGCATATAGAAATTAAATACCTTTATATAGCTGTCCCATTAATTATAAATCTATTAAGTCAAACATACAGTGATTTTCAAAAAGCACTGTACAGTAATTTTTAAAATATCTTAGTGATTGAGACTGACTTGAGACTTGAAATAAACTTTTTTTATGAATTAAATATTTTTGAAATAAGTTATAATTTTATGAAACTACTGAATATTTTGTTTTAATCCATACTTTTAGTGACTGTCCGTTCTGTTGTATCGCTGTGTTCTTTATTAGTGTGTTAGTGTTCGTTTGAGTACTTTTGAAGTGGAGTCATTGATATTTATTGAGTTAGGGAAACTATTGAACACATACTCAGAAAATAATGTAATTTTTATTACGTGTGGTGGTTTAATAGTTAGATGTAATATTTATTGCAGCTAGTTCTAATTCTTTTTGCAAGTAATTCTGTTTTCGAAGAGAACTAGTAGACAAGATTCATAGATTTGAGATCTTTGAATAAGTATAATGTTTACATTAAATGTTTGTTTTTAAGGTGGATTCTATTTATTCAACCACAAGTGCAAACAACAATTGTTTGCACTTGTGGTTGAATAAATATACTTTTTTGCTAATTGAAGTGTATTGGCTGGTTCTATTATGTAAAAATAGAGAGAAATATTTAGTTTTAATTTTTCTTAAAAAAAAAATTTCTATTCCATCATGCATGAAAAAAGAATTATTTTTATTTAATTTAGTGTACATGCAGTTAAAATTATTGGAATGGATTTAACCTAAGTAAGTTCTACCACAGATTTTTATACTGGGTGAACGGTTTGTGTAGGAGGAAGTGTTATGAATGTATTAGGTTGTTCCTTTTACTTGAGAGTATGTAACTTTTGTATTGCAAACGTATTTTGAGGAATCTTTCATATCCCTTTGCACTAAGTCTTCTTTGTTAACAAACAAAGCATTTTACTGTGCTCGCTTATTTCCAGATATTCATATTAAAAAATCAGACCTCTAAAAGAGAGTCAGTCAATGGTTATTTAATTTTGAGTTTTTGGACTTGAAAAGATGCAAGCCCATTTACACTTTGCAGTTGATCCTGTGACTAGTACACTATCATAATGATCATTAAATTATTCATAATTTTCTATATTTGACAAATTTATTTAAATAATCTCTTTGGCTAATTTGCCTTTTTGATTGAAACAAAGTCTGAGGAGATAAATGGATAGAAACTAGCAGAATAAGAATTATGATGTTAGATATCCTTTTTATAACCTAACCAAAGAGCAGTAGATCTCTCTTTTTCCTGGTACAGATCAGTTATATTAAACAGCATACATTAACTACAATAATTTGTAAAATAATAAGATGATACTAAAGAAGCAAAGCTGGGGTAGGGAAAATTATAGACTTCAAAAAGTGCGCTAGAGATCTGTCAGTTATTCCTTCCCGACCAAATTCAGAGTAAGGCAGTGAAGTTGTGTTGTTAATCAAAATTAAGTAAGTATGGCAGTGAAGTTGGGTTGTTACAAATTTTGTGGATGTTAGGGTTTATGTTTTCTAAATTTTTAAGTTTTTTTTTAATTTTTTGTTTTTGTTATTTTTTGATATAATTTGTAGAATTATGTATTGACTGATGAGGCAGGATACTGCGAAAGTTGACTATTGGTATTAGTTTTTAGATTTTTCTGTTATTGTGTTTGGTGGTTAAGTGTTATTTTTTGAGTTTAATTGGCGCAGTGATTGGTATGTTGATAAATTATTTGAATTTTCAAAAAGTTGTGTGTATATATATATGTGTGTATGTGTGTGTATATGTGTGTATATAAAATTGGTATATTTTGATACTTTTATTTATGATTAATGTTTATTGATTAAATTTATATTATCTGAAGAGAACAATTATCAATATACTACAGTTGCAGAATGGATAATGACCAATTTTAGGGGTATACTTCTCAAGAATAATTCATATTGTAATTACTATGGTATATTCTGCAACTGAAGGACCTCTGAATTCTAGCTATTACGAGTTTTAGTGAATCAAAAACTAGCTTAGTAAATGAGAGCAAATAACAAAAGTACAAGTATATTGATAAAATTTGTATAATGTCATTAAGAAAGGCAGTGGAAGTTGGTGTAATGTTCAGTGAAGACATAATTAACAACAGTATTTTTTTTTTATTTCTAATAGATTCAAAAATAAAATAGTTAAAATGAAATGGGCTTTTTCATCAAAAAAAGTATTTAATTTCTAAATGAATAAAACAGAAAACTTGTTTCATCACAAGTGAATTTCATCAAGATAGAAGGAATCAAATGATAATTGATTTGAATGTGGCAGAACAATTTGGGAGTGTTCTGAAAGTGTTGGGAGTTTTACGGTTCAAAAATGAAGTTGAAATAAATATTCCCAAATAAGTTTACCAGTTTATCAGGAAATTATGTTAAACAATTATGTTATGGAATTTGACACTAATCTGTTTCAGATAAGATTAAGATCAAACTCCAAAAGATTGATTTAAGGAGAATTGGTGGAAGAGATTTTCTCGTTCATCTACCAATATACAAGGTTTCTTAGATAATAGCTGTAGGATTTATATTATATTATGATATAGTAAAGAACACATAGAAATATGTATATATATATATATATTTATATATTTATCATTATGTATATATATATATATATATATATATATATATATTTATATATTTATCATTATGTATATATATATATATATATATATATATATATATTATATAATGACATAGTAAAGCAAAACACCAAACACAGTTATATTTTCTTTACAATATCATATTAAGATCAATTACAGTGGTAACTATGATAATAAAATATTTGAATTTTCAGGAAATATATATATATATATATATATTTAATTTTACTGTAGATCCCTAAATTTCTTTTTAACACTATCAACCTGTAACTCCATGTTAGACGTAAAGTTAGTCAAATGTTAAACTTCTTTCTTTTCCTGTTTAGCCACTGGTAATTACTGTTTAGATAATACTTCAGAGGATGAATGAGGATGATATGTATGAGTGTAGTTTTGTACAGTCTCAGTTCGACCATTCCTGAGATGTGTGGTTAATTGAAACCCAACCACAAAAGAACATCAATATCCACGATCTAGTATTCAAATCAGTGTAAAAATAACTGACTTTTCTAGGACTTGAACACTGGAACTCTCGACTTCCAAATCAGCTGATTTGGGAAGACGTGTTCACCACTAGACTAACCGGTGGGTTAGTCAAATGTTAAAGTGATCTAATGTAACTTAGAACTACCTAACTGAGTTATGACTGGAGAATGAAAGTAAAATCAACCACATAGTAAAAACATTGATTAGCCATTTTTAAAGATTGTATCATTATAGATATTGACATCATATGGAATTTATGTCAATGAACTGAACTTATGTCATGAGATGGCTCATGTGGCTTTTCACAAACCTACTTATTCCATATCTTTTGTCATAAAATTCTTTATGGCAAAGTGTCTAAATTTAAAAAAAAATGCCTCCATCCTGTCATTGCTTCTTAAAACAAATAATGAAAAAATTAAATGAAATTATTGTCAATTTTTCACACTGCTTTTTATTAGTTATGTATGTTCATTAAACATTTGGCATATGTTCATAGAAAGGTTCATTGTATGAGTTTTAAAAATTTTTTATGGTAAAAAAGCAAAGCATATGTTATCACCTGAATGCCAAAATAAAATACTAAATTTTAAGTCTGTAAAAGAGGATATTTATTTTAATGGCAAGAAGAATAATGAATTACAAAAAAAAAGCTCTTAAAAATTCATCTAGAAAAGTCATATAGTCTCAAATACTTAACAATAATTCAGATAGAAAAGACTCGTAGTCTTAAATACTTAATAATTTCATGAAAATTCAATATAAATTAATATTAATTTTTTGAACATTTGATGTACAATTTAGTGCTACATTTTTTTATTTTATATATTTATTTTTATATGAATGATTTATTATCTCTTAACACATTTTTAGGAGATGAAACTAATTGCAAAAGAAATCTCCAAAAATTCAAAACTAAAATTAAATCAAATTCCTAGTTTATGATCCTTAAAATAGGCTGGTTGATATAATGATCAGAATACTTACGTCTTATCCTGGGTTCAATTCCCAGTTAGTGTTTGAAATATTACTTGATATTATAAAAAAGAAAAAATAGCTGTAATTAGTTGCTTTGCTTTTTTAATTAAATGAGTGAATAAATAATAAAAACGTAAATAAATTTTCAGTTTTGAATCTGATAGTGTTCCGGTTTAAAGTATCTATTCAAATGATGATTATTTCTTTGAAATGCCTGGAACCTGTTAAGCTTATTAAGAGTCATAGAATGCCAATAAAGTTTTGTAAAAAAAAACTGTTAGGAAGTGTTTCTAGTATTTTTAAAAGTTAATAATTGGTCTTAATTAGATATTTCTGAAACAGGAATATGTATGATAAAATTGTAACGAAAGTTAAATATCAAATAATAAATTTTTATTTTGTGTTTTTGTTAACTGATTAACAAAATAAATGGTTAATTAAAATACTAAACAAAAAGTGCGTTCCACCGTAGTCTGTCTGTGTTAATGACAAATCAGATATTTAACTTTTTTGTGTGAATGTAATTGAAGAAAAGCAAGCCAAGTTTCATAAATTTACCTTCGTCTAATATTTTATGTTATCTTTATTCTTACTTTTACATCTGCGATCATAAAGACACACAGTCCACAAAAAAGTAAATAAATAATTAAAATCAGTATTTAATTTTACCATTTTAATTTAAAAGAGATTTTTTATTTAAATTCTTACAACAGTTTTTTACAATAATTTTTGGAAATGTGTACTACTTCTAGGCAAGTTTCATTCTAATCATACTTGCTGAGACCTTTTATAATATGGCAATGGTAATTTTTTTAATTTAATTTTTTGTGTTCTCAGTTCTTCACTAGCATAATGACTTATTTCATTTAAGAAGATACACTTTCTGAAAGCTTACAGAGAAACGTTTTAGCGGTATGAGATCAGATGACCAGGGGAATAGGCATCCCAACCACAAAAGGGGAAGACACCCGCATTGTGACGTTACCGGTCGCCACACCACCCCTAACCGTTCCGAGCCCTGAGGGGCTTTACTGGAGGTTGTCTTTAGACCCTCTAACTGATTACATTTCACAGTCATCAATCAGGCCTCGGTCGGGATGCCACCGATGTAAATGCCTCGGCAGATATTTGAATCGGTAAAATACAAATCAAATTTCGCCTTCACGTAGGCCTCAAACGGACATCTTCACATCCAACCTAACATGATTCCCTCAAACTAACTGACTGAAAATGCGGAAGCGTGTACCCCGCGCCTAGTCCAGATTTGACAGCGCCATTCATGCTGTCAATTACAGGGGAGTGGCCAGTAATCTTCTTTGAAATCAAACAGTCGTTCTAAAAATTTTGTATTCTGCTGTATATCCATGGTTTTGGATGCTGTACATTCTGTGACACCAAAGTGTTTTTGGTAAAAATGCCAATCTTGAGATCCTAAAAGTGCAATAAACTGAATCATAGCCTATGTAAATATGTTTATCTACAACTTTTCCCCTGCAAAATGTCATATCGCAACATTTTTTTATTATAAAAAGGCAATTCTTCAAAAGCATTACATTTACACTGCTGCAAATCTGGTGTATTAATGTAGCCGTTTAAAAGAATTTGCCCTTCATCAGCTAAACCTCTATTACCATGTGCATACTTTTGATATATTGAATCCACTTGAAGTAATTAATTAATTAATCTGGTGAGCTTTATCAGATTTTTTAAGTTTTTGATTAAGAAGTTTAATTTTAACCATCGTGTTGCTCTTAGAACTGTTGTTTTGCAAATTTTGACCCAAGAATATACTTAATGCAATAATAATAACAATTTTCCACAATGGAGCACACTGTTTTTAATACTGTTAACCAAACGTTTACAATGATGGGTAACAACCGGAGTGCGCATTATTTCGTTCTCAATCATTTTACAAAACGATCAGGGTGTCCCACGAAGAAACGGAGAAACTTTCAGGACATGTTCTGAAGGTGAAAATAATGAAACACGTTCATAAAAACGTAGTTCTGGAAAGGCTTTGTTTTCGAGTTACGGCTAGCGAAACATTTCGCCCGGATTTCAGCTCTTCTAATAATTAGAAGCTCTACTGGAGTTTTTGCGACCCAAATGAAGGAGTAAAGTTGGTGATTTATTATGTAATTTGAACTGAGAAATAGGATAAAATAGGTCCCAGAACTGTAACTGTAGTAGATTTTAAGATGTGCGGCGTAAAACACAAAATTCGGTGTCACAAAATTACGGTGTCCTTCATTTGGGTCCCAAAAATTATAGTAAGGGCTTCTAATTATTATTAGAAGAACTGAAATCCGGGTGAAATGTTTCGCTAGCCGTAATTCGAAAACAAAGCCTTTCCAGAACTATGTTTTTTATGAACGTTTTTCATTATTTTCACCAGCAGAACATGTCCTGAAAATTTTTTCGTTTTTTCTTGAGACACTCTGTATTTCTCACAAAACTAATTATGGTTAACTGTTTAAATGAAAAGTGCGTGCCACTTTAAGGAAAAAATCATTGTTACCAGTACTGTAAGACGCCGGACGATGATAACGTCAAACGTTTTTCGTCCACAAAAAACACAAAGAAAAGTACTGTAACAATAAATTAACTACGCTAACGAGAGGTATACTTTCAAATTTTGAATTTGAATGGCTTTTTAACCATCTGTTATGTTACAGCGGTCGTATTTTTTTATAGACAGATGGTAATTGGTGTGCATTTCATTTGTTTTTACATTTTGAACCCCCTGATTTGAAAACTGTTAAAATCTTAGCAAAAGGGTTTATGTGTATGTTAGCTCTTGGAAGGGGGGGGGGGGAATGTGTAAAAGTTAGCTGCTATTATTTGGCTTTGGTTTTATACGTCTGGAAAGGATTGATGTACAGTAAAGTAATTTGGTAAGGTACCTTGATGTATTATGAAAATCGATTCGTTTGTACGTTTTTAAAAATCGGATGAAGAGGTGCTACATTTTTAAGGGAACATTTACGGAATGAATATTTTATTTCGAAAACATAAATTGAAATAAATTTTATTTTAAAATTGTTTTTAAATTTCATTAATTTCTACAACTAAATATTTAGTTCAATAGAAAAATTAAAGTTTCAAAAAATTTTCAAAATGGATTGTTACTAGATGGAAATGATTTTTTCTACCTTTATAAGAAGATTAGTGATTAATACACTTTTCTTATAAATAGAATTTTTAAAGAATCCCTAACTTATAAGTCGATTTAAAATCGCTAAATCAATGTTTTATCTGGTGGTCGGGGAATAAACACCTACCCTTAATAATTATATCTAAAATTTTTCTGTTTCAATCCGTCGACTTGTAACTTGTTTTATTATATTTTTCTCAACAAAATGTTATCGTAGTAGAATGAAAAAATTACTCATTTATTTTTTAAATAATTAATTTTCTGTTGAAATAACGTTACTGATAATCATTTTATACGCTTTAACCATTTTACTTTCCCGTCTAGATAGCGCTATAGCTCTAGAAGGGAAAGTATGTAATCGGTCCGGTTTGAGAATTTGCGGTTTTTACCGGATCTTGACATTTTCGCAATAAGGAACCCAAAAAACCGAATGGAAATTTTCCGGATGTTAATGTTCGTATGTACGTGTGTGTGTTCGGTGTTGGCTTCTATATCATCTTATATCTCCAGAACTACTTTATTTACTGGATTCCACCAAACTTTCGTCAGATTACGGCAATAAAATTTAACGGCATCAATATCACATATATAGAAATATATGTGATATTGATGCCGTTAAATTTTCAACTTAAAAGGCCGAGGGGGTGAGGTTGTAGAGGAAGGTCACGCTCGGTATCTCGAGATTTCGCCTAATTAAGGTCATTTGGGCCATTTGTTAACGATTAAAAAATAACATTTAAAAGAAATTTTGTAAAAATGCATCCGTACTCCAAAAAAGGCTGTTGCAGTCGTATACTATGTTGTGACGTCACAGGTGAGCGGTAGAATTAAATAAATGAATAATATTTAACGTGAAAAAAGTAACTCGATCTGGTTGGTTCTCGAACTCGATCGCCTGGTGCGTTAAACCTCGCGGCTAAACCAGTCCGCCGACCATACAAGCGACATTTTTTCTATGTAAGTTGTGAAATTATATTAGTCGCCGGTAGTACCAACACACCCTTCCCAAATCAGCTGATTTGGAAGTCGAAAGTTCCAGCGTTCAAGTCCTAGTAAAGTCAGTTATTATTACGCGGATTTGAATACTAGATCGTGGATATCGGTGTTCTTTGGCGGTTGGGTTTCAATTAACCACACATCTCAGGAACGGTCGAACTGAGATTTTACAAGACTACACTTCATTTAAAGAACAATTTAGATTCGGAGTAACAGTACAAGGTGAAAAGATAAAGATGCTACGATTTGCTGATGATATAGTAATTCTAGCCGAGAGTAAAAAGGATTTAGAAGAAACAATGAACGGCATAGATGAAGTCCTACGCAAGAACTATCGCATGAAAATAAACAAGAACAAAACAAAAATAATGAAATGTAGTAGAAATAACAAAGATGGACCGCTGAATGTGAAAATAGGAGGAGAAAAGATTATGGAGGTAGAAGAATTTTGTTATTTGGGAAGTAAAATTACTAAAGATGGACGAAGCAGGAGCGATATAAAATGCCGAATAGCACAAGCTAAACGAGCCTTCAGTAAGAAATATAATTTGTTTACATCAAAAATTAATTTAAATGTCAGGAACAGATTTTTGAAAGTGTATGTTTGGAGCGTCGCTTTATATGGAAGTGAAACTTGGACAATCGGAGTATCTGAGAAGAAAAGATTAGAAGCTTTTGAAATGTGGTGCTATAGGAGAATGTTAAAAATCAGACGGGTGGATAAAGTGACAAATGAAGAGGTATTGCGGCAAATAGATGAAGAAAGAAGCATTTGGAAAAATATAGTTTTAAAGAAGAGACAGTCTTATAGGCCACATACTAAGGCATCCTGGAATAGTCGCTTTAATATTGGAAGGACAGGTAGAAGGGAAAAATTGTGTAGGCAGGCCACGTTTGGAGTATGTAAAACAAATTGTTGGGGATGTAGGATGTAGAGGGTATACTGAAATGAAACGACTAGCACTAGATAGGGAATCTTGGAGAGCTGCATCAAACCAGTCAAATGACTGAAGACAAAAAAAACAAAAAAAAAAACACTTCATTTACACTCGTACATATCATCCTCGTTCATCCTCTGAAGTATAATCTGAAAGGTAATTACCGGAGGCTGAACAGGAAAAATAAAAAAGTAACAACACACCCGCGCGAATTAAATACGGTATTCGTGCGTGCTTTAGTGAGAATCATTGAATTAAATAAACGAAAAAGTATTATATTTAAATGAAATTATAACAATTTTAAATTAAGTTGTGTGTATAAACCGTGAATCAGAAACAATCCACCGTTGTCAGCTTTTATTAATTCATTTAACTGTACTGATTTAACAAATTTAGTAATAAGAATTTAAGCAATAATAAACAAAAAAAGTAACGTCATAAGATGATAATGTTAATTCTATCGACGGTTAAACTTTAGGTTTGAAGCTGTATAAAAATTACGATATAATTCACAACATCGTTGTCAAATTTTTAAAATTAAGTTTAGAACCAGATAGTTTTATTCAGCTTTATATCAGACTAATTTTTTCAATTATAATTTGTCTTAAATTACATTTTGGATGTTTCTTGCGCGCACGCGCCGCGCGTTTGTTTTGTTTGTCTCATACTACGCGCCACAAAGTTTAATGACTTTTTTTCTTTCATAATACACGTTTTAAAATAAATTAGATTTTAGTTAGAAATCTCATAAATTTAAAATTCGCTTGTATCTACTAACGGAAAAGTGCCCCTTTTTATTATCAAGTTTGTTTCATAATCTGATAAAATCAGATTTACATGTGTGTATGTATATACTTCGGTTTGTAGAAGTATACGTGTGTGTACAACGTGTGGGTGTACCGAGTACCCGCTACCGATAACATTGTTAGCATGCTAACTCTGTCGGAAGTTGTTGGTCGGTAGATAACCTGGAAGCTTATTTTGTTCCCTTCCATTCATCCCCTGCCCCGGTGGTCGTGAATTAAGCCTACGTGACTTGTTAATGAGAATACAGCAAGCACTAGAGAGTACAGCTGCTGATCTTACCTTGATAACACGTTAACTTACTTGTTCATAAAGGTAATACTGCATTAACATCGCTTACAACTTACAACAATACGCTATACCGACTAGCCTGCCTGCTTCATGTATATATCTCGTGAACAATTATTATCAAAATTACAAGATATTCTTACTTCTTACTTCTAATTCTATTATTATTTGTATTAAAAAAAAAAATATTTAATTAAACTTTTTACTTAAACTGCTATCTTATAAATCGAATATTCTACGTGTAGTTTCTCTATTACAAAGTTATTTTTAACCGATTAATGTACTTTGTAAACCGATCTAGGAAATAGAAAGAAATAGCTGTGCTGAAAAAAGCTGTTGAAATAAAATAGCAAAGAAAAATTTTCAAGAATTATTAAAAGAAATGTAAAACAATCTACGGTTAGATGTCCATTTCGATTGTTAAACAATCATTGGTAGATATTATGGGATAATTTAAAAATAAATATAAATACAAAAGAAAAAAATTGAAAAGCGAGTAAATTAATAAAATAAATATAAAAACAACACTACTTGAAATTAATTTCTAACTATATTTCCAGCTGAGTTGTGTCATGTTGTATTTTTAAACTTACAAATACAAAATACAGGTGGAGAGTTTTACGTTTCCTAGTGCTATTTAAATGACTGCTAAAAAAGGAGTGTAACGTATTTACCCTGTATGTATGTATATAACATAAATTAAAAAAAACAAAACCGAATTTTGTGGATTCATAATTTTATCTTCCACTTTTGTCAAAAATATTTATACTTAATATTTTTCACAAGATTATTTGAAACAACTTCAAATATGATTAATTCCTAGACATCAATACAATTTCATTAATGGGAGGGGGGGGAGATTTTATAATAAAGAAATTTAATCTTGTTACCGGAGTAGTTAACTGTTCTTACGGTGAGCCTCATGCAGTTAGTATGTTTTCCTAGTAGGCAGTTAACAAGGTATTCGTTGCTGGTTTGAAAAGTTTAATTAATAAATCTAAAATATTGTCGTGAAATCGTAATTTCGTAAAAAAATATTTTTCTTATCTTTCTGTATTCTTTCTTAGAAAAACAATATCCTTTAAATATTAATTTAAAAAGTATCCTTATAAATGTATGGAACGTAAAATGCCGTTTGTAACAAGAAAATGTTGTCGCCTCAGTATTTGCAACTTTTCTTTTTCCTGTTTAGCCTCCGCTTACTACCGTTTAGATAATTCTTCAGAGGATGAATGAGGATGATATGTATGAGTGTAAATAAAGTGTAGTCTTGTACATTCTCAGTTCGACCGTTCCTGAGATGTGTGGGTTAATTAAAACCCAACCACCAAAGAACACCGGTATCCACGATCTAGTATTCAAATTCGTGTAAAAATAACTTTACTAGTACTTGAACGCTTGAACTCTCGACTTGATTTGGGAACACGCGTTCATCACTAGCCCAACCCGGTGGGTTCAGTATTGTAACCTACCTGCTATTATAAGAGGAGTCCCTGGTTGATAAAAATTGTACCTTTCATTAAAAGTATTCACGTGTTTCTAAATAATTCGTAAAAGTGATTTTATACTTCAAAATATCGATAAAACCAAGTGGATATATGTTATATTTATACTTAATAGGAAACCTGGTCAACATTAATACTGTACGGAATAGTTCTTTTATGTGATTCAAAGATTTGGAGCTATATGGAAGAGTAATTACTATGAAAAAGGTTACATCTTAATTCTAAAACCTTCTTCTACTACTCAAACTTAAAACCAACTGAATATACACAATATACTTCAGTGAAATGAAGGTTTATTAAGTCAAAATCTCACTCGAATCTACGGCATAAAACTGTGATAGATGATCTATTAATAACGACCTTGAATTAAAATTTCAAATTTTTCTAAAAATTCTAGTTTTATTATACCGGGTGATAAAAAAGAACTTCACAACTTTAAAAGCAAAAAGAGATTTATTGTGAGATAACTTACAGATTCCGTTGAAGTCTCATCTCATAGATCATATCAAGTTTGTCACCCATCATTCATTTCGATTCGATATGGCTTCCATTTGTAATGCGACATACATCTCACCCGAAGTCGATTTCATTCCAGACTGTAGCCAGCAGGTCGGGAGTTACCTCTACAGTTGGGCGTTAATTCAAAGTATTTTTTTAACAATATCGGCAGACAAACGCGGTACATAAATGCGATCTTGCGGGGTCAAATCTAGGGAGCGAGGTGTCAATGCGATTGGACCTTAACGACCGACCTGGGAATCGAGTATCAAGAAAATCTCGGTCTTTTAGACAGAAATGAGTCGATGCCTTATTTTGCTAATAGTTATGGCGTCTATCTTTGTCATCGGCGTCTAACTGAGGAATTAGGAAATTTTGAAGCACGTCCAGATAAATGATAACCGTTTACGGTTGCTTTCTGGAAGAAGAACGGGCCGTGCGGTCTTCGTTTGTTTAGAGCACAAAAAACATTGGTTTTTTGTAGCCCTAAGGCTACCGCGAATATGCTGCAAAGATTCTTGAGGGTTTTCGCTATTCCATATTAGGCAGTTTTGGTTTGTTCACCTCTGATGTGAAACGTTGAGTCATCACTAAAAAGTACACTGTCTAAAAATGTATCGTATCTGCAAATCTACACAAAACTACAGCCGAGCAATTTTGTAGTTAACTATAATGCGTTGAATCACGATTAGTTTGTATAGCTTCAAGTGCAGTCGTTTACGTAATACGCGTCCAAAAGACGCGGAATACCAGTCTCGCATAACGCACGTCGAGTTGATTTCATCGGATTACTTGCAAAGCTTTCTCTGAGTTGCTCCACAGCAGCTTCAGGGACGCGTGGACTATCCCCGGTGATTATGTATATTTAACAGAACAACCTGTCTCGATAAAGGTTTGGTGGAGTAAATTGTATGCCTAGTAGGAGGCTGGTAGCTTACTCTCTACGAAAATTAAGTTGAACCGCACTTGCTGACTGCAAATCGTGAAACCAAAACGCACAGCGAGCACACTTCTGTAACAGTAAATGTATCCATTTTTAACAACACTGGTGGCCGAATTCGGTAAGACAAGAAAAAACTTGATGCACTTTGCTAGGAAATGAGACATCAACCGAATAGAAATTATCTAAATAAATTTTTATACGCTTTAAAAGTTGCGAAGTCCTTTTTGAAAGACCCGGTGTATTAGATAGTTACTTGTTTGTACCTAACAAATAAATAAATAAAATATTTATAATTCTTGTAAAATTATAAAATATTTTTCTTTGTTTACCTTTTTTGTCGATTCAGAAGATTAAAATGTAACTTAATGGCGAAGAGAAATAATGTTCGCATCCGGGCGCTTGTATACAGATGTCTCCCCTCTCCGAGGCGGATCCTTTACCACCTCAGGCCTGTACACCGGATGTAACCAACCAGAAGTGTTGATTCACTAATTTTTATGACTCTAACCTACATGTATCCTTGTAAGACTACCAGGAAGTTATTAGTATTATTTTTATACGATTATATCTGTAAGATAGCGTTTGATAGAGTTAAGCCTCCTGGCGAAGAGAGTTAACGTACAAGACGTCATGACGTGCGTTTACTTTTGCCTTTACACATAAGATTATTATGATAAAATGTGTAACTGTGTGGGAAATTACTTCTGTGGCGTATGATACGAATTAAAGAAAAAAATTCGTGTTTGGTTTTTTATTTTTTTTTGAGATTAAATTTCCGTTCTCATCAACTACAATAAAAAACACCAGTGGTGAGAAGATTATATCTTAGTTTTTGTTTGTTCTTCGGTCCTAACAAACAAGCTGATACTCATTAACTTTGTTACTTTTATTACACATAGTAGGTAGGTTTTACGACTTAATTTCAAATTAGTGAACTAACAATGCAAAGAACATTATTTTACCTTCCTTTTTCCTTCCCTTTTGTCCGTTTCTCTATCTTTTTATCTTTTACCCTTTATTCTTTTTTTATGTTAAAACACAAACACATACACGATTCCTTATTTTCGTTCTTTACTCTGTAACATATTTATGAACGCGCATGTTTATCATTATGCATTACCTATCATACAGAACCGTTCTGTTCAGGTGTTCGTGAATTTTTGTAACAAGTAAGCTATTAAAATAAACCATTTGATATAACTAAATTCACTGTAGTCATTTTTATGAAAGAGCCGATATTAACAGCTATGGTCAATTAGCCCGGTGGAATTTTGTAGTTATGAAAAGATTCGACGCCTGACCGGGATTCGAACCCCGGACCTTCACACGAAAGGCCGAGACCCTACCTACTTAGCCACGGAGGTCGGCTGAGTTTTTTTTTTAGTTTGTCCATTGAAATTTAAAAATATAGAGTAGAAGTTGATATTTATTTAATTTAATATCTTGACCTCATTTTATTTTGAAATATATCTTAACAATTCGCGTAAGAAAAACAAATATTATTAATAATTTTGTTAAAATCGTAATCGACTTAAGATTATTTTACAACCGTACTGTAAGACCGTTTCGTATTGTCCGTTAATAGAAGGGGAAAAGCTGTTGCTGCTTAAATGAAGTACGAGCCGTACTGAAAACATCGAATATCACAACTGAATTAGTTCAAATTAGTCAGTAAAACTAAAATGTAATGTAATTCATTCAAATAATATTTTAAGACAGATTAGTTAAGATTTTAAAACTATTCATGAACCGATGGCTTATTAACGGTAAAATATTATTAAAAATTTCAATTCGATTAATTGAAACGGTAAAAAAGGAAAATAATTATTTTTAAGAGTGGGGTTGTATTAACTCGTATGATAAAGGAAAAATATATTTCCTAATTGATACCGTTTCATTTACAGTAAAATAATTTTTTTTTAAATTGAGGAAAGAGAAAGATTTCTTTTAAATTACAAATTTAACGTTGACACGTTTTGAAAACCTTTTAAAATGATTTTATATTCTCGTTGTAAAATCGTCGTTGGTAAAATGTTCATAAAAATTCAATCGCTTTCGGTTTCAAAAGTTTTCGGATCAAAAGCTTTCGGTTTCATAGTTTTACGCTAAATAATATCCAGAGAGTAAAGCCAAATAACGGTTAACGTATTAAAAGATACAGAATTCTATTTCTATAACAAATATTTTAATTTCTCTTTCTTATACACGTACACGGTTTTTATAACCTTAGCAAATAATTTTATAATTTTACTAGCCGGCTAGTAAAGCCTAGTCTGGCTAGAAACTGAACCCTCAGGGGCCAGGTGAATCTCAGAGCCAACTCAGGGGCTTCTCGGGCCCTCATTGGCCACGAAGCCTACCCCAGGGCCTAGGATCTGGCTTCGGTCGCCATTCCCGTCTACCCAGAGGGTTCCGCCCCGTGGAACCCCGCAACACAATTCATTATCCTCAAGATTGTGAGAATAATACTGATAAATAATTAAATTATTTAACCTGAAAAAGAAACTAAATTACAAAAGATAGAACAGTAGTAACTAAGGTAACTAAAGTACAAACACCTTTGACGAAGAAAAATTCATAACTTATTTCTTTGCCGTGGTGGCTGAAATATAATAATGAAGTGAAAGGATTAATCTTTTTTCCCCTTAATGAATGAATACCTTTAACTTACTACTTCAACCTCCTTGGGGTGAATAAATAATAAATATTTTTAATATTTTAACCTTTAAGGGAGCTAGGGTCTCGGTCTGTGGTTTATATCCTTCCACGGTTAATACGAATGTATCCTGAAAATTTGAAAGCAATCGATCGGTTGGTTCTTCGAGATTTTTTCGAGATAAAGTATATCTAAAAATCTTCGCAGTTACACCAAGAAACATGGATAAAAATAAAATAGTTTTTGTTTATACCGAAAAAAAGACCTTTGTCTTTAAACGACAACGGAGAAAACAAAATAGGAATCAAGAATTTTATAAACTCACGCATTTTTTACGTCTGTTTATTGAAATTACCAATATTATCTTTATTTATGAAACAACCGCTTAAATAATGATCTAAATAATTATTTTAGTAATGTTTTCACTGAACTTTGGGGATGTTTTAACCTTTTTTGAATAACTCAACCAGTGGGTAAATAGTAAAACTAAAATTATTAACGCGTCGTATTTTGTAGCGTCATTTTATTGTTTAGTAATATTTTGAGTGGCAAAATAAATCATGTTCCGTCGGACATATCTGCAAGGTTCCTGCAAATAAAATTTAGAAAAGTATTGAATTTTGTTTTGGTATTCCGTTTAAGAAAATCGGGTCATCAGTTCTCAAGATATAAACGATTTAATTGAAAATTGTATATTGCCGAAGCAGTTGTAGATGATGTAAGGTAATTTTTCATAGCGAGTGCTTTTTTGTATATTGTAAATATAATAAACGTTACGTCTGTAAATAATAACTGTTACAATGTATTCTAATGCACATTAAACAAAAGGGTATTTTTTTTTTTAATTTGTAACCGCTTTGTTTTTTTTTTAAAGCCATTCATTAGTATGTCTTTTATATATTAATATTACTATCTGTTTACTAATTGTTTTTAAAATTATGAATGAAGGGACGTAATCTGCTTTTTTGAGGAATTGAAGAATTAATTTTAACAATCTACGTCTTTGAAATCTTAGCAGTATGTGATACTTCATTTGAAGTAGTTGCCAATTGGTAGTCTTAATTTAAAAAAAAAAAAAACAGATTTTTATCATTTACTCGCTCAGAATCCATTTTACAAAAAAAAGAGATAGTGGTAAGACAAAAAATTCACAGTAAAGCAGGGGAAGATCCTGCAACTGAATTTGGGGGGGGGGCATTGTGGGCAAGGGATCACATTTTCCAACTCCCTTCTAATTGGGTTGGGCATATAATATTCTAGTTTTGCATACTACATTCTAAACTATTTTTAAATTCTAAAAATCGTTTAGCCAATTATTAGTAATGCTATAAAGGAAGCAAAAAGAGACGATTTCGTCAAAACTAAAAAGGTGCTTAAGTCTCTTCAAGTTTATTTCGATTTATAAAAATTAAGCTGTAAGTTATCTGAAGTGACCCTCACAGGAACTCCCGAAGCTAAATTAAGTATAACCTCCAACTGTATAGTCCTAACAACTCTAATCAAAACACCATGCAAACAGTACAAATTCAAATATATGATGGGATAAAAAATTAATAAGATGAAGATTTAAATTAAGTTGATTTTTATTTGTTCATTTATCTCAATATATATAATTAATCCATTACAATCCAAAATTTTACATGTTTACTACATATAGCTAAAACCACCCTCCTTTTACAAATATTCAACCCGGAACCGTTTAACGCATTACTTCAGGACGAGTCGTCCTATCCTAGCCTGAGAAGGCCGGTACTTAGTTTTCACGACTATCCAGGTCACCCTTCTTGGTCCTGAGAATTCTGCCGACAAATCAAGCCACACTCCCAACCGCTCAGGTCACGGAGCATCATTGCAGCTACGTTATGGGGGCTGAGTGCTCCCCGTACACCAGGGCAATAGAGGCAGTCGGTGGACAGCGCTTTCCCTATGACATGGAGATAAGCGCGGAAGTACCCGTCACAGACTGAGTCACATAGTACTCCACCTCTCCATGCCGCCGCTCCATCCACGGTCTGACCAGAGGGCCTTGTCCCAAAAGCCTTGTCTTGGGATCGACCTCTGGTCTCGTGGTCTCAGGTCTCTTGCCGTGTAAGAAACGTGCGAGTCCGTTCCTCCTTGGCGATGCTCTCGCGGTCTTCGCCTGCCCATCACCTGTTGTAGAGCGCCAGGCCCTCCATTACCAAAAGAGCAATGCGTATGACGCTGGCGATCACCAGTACGGCAAGTTTAGAAACGGTTCAATATGCGGAAGCGAAGGCCGGTGTGTTACATCTGCGCGAGTCGCTTCCGGTTTCTTTCGAATCTTAATGCCTGGGCCCACACTTCTGCCCCGTATAACAGGACGGATTGCACCCAACCCCGTAGGGGGAAGACATCCACCTTGTGACGTTACCGGTTGCCACACCACTTCCTCTGTTCCAAGCCCTGAGGGGATTTACCGGAGGTCGCCTTTAGACTCTCTAACTGATTACATCTCACATTCATCAGCTAGGCTTCGGTCGGGATGTCACCGATGTAAATACCTCGGCAGACATTTGCATCAGTAAAATACAAATCAAATTTCGCCTTCACGTAGGCCTCAAACGGATATCTCCACATCCAACCTAACATGATTCCCACAAACTAACCGGTCGAAATCGCGAAAGCGTGGATCCCGCGCCTGGTCCAGATTTGACAGCACCGTTCGTTACTGTGAATGCCTCAGAAAACGAACGGGTTTAAAGTTTAATCAGTACTACATTCATACTAATCAAAATTATGTCTTACGAAACGTAGAAATTCAGACCTACACCCAGATTAATCGAGCAATTTAGGTCACCTAACAAGGGGAACGTAACCTCATTCCGGTCCGCGCAGGATACGGGGACAAACCTCGTACCCCCCACCCGGTTCCATCATGGTGTCTCGCGTGGTATTACCAAGTCACGATCAGGAGGGAAGCGGAGGGAAGCCACGTTCCCAGTCGCACGGGTTACCATACTCCGGCGGCGCAGCCACCCTCATCAGCGGAAGCCCGAAAGCGAATCAAACAATACCAATATAACCGTGGCACGATGCCAGTGCGCCTACCTCCAATGCCTAAGCTGGAACCCTAGCTACCCGGGATCCTACCACAATCGAGTACCTTGATTAAACTCCCTCTGCAGAGCTACTCACCGCAAGGGCACGAAGAAAACCAGCCACTATAGACCATTCCTCGCGGAATGGTAATTCCAGTTAATCCGGCGATCTAGAAAGAAATGTATTCTCTCAAGTTCCCTAACAGCTCGTGAACGTTCAACCTCGTATCGGGGACAGACGTAGAAGACGTGGTCCACTGTACCATCAGTCCCACAATCCGGGCATCGACTCGAATTCAGCAAAGCAAACCTAGCCAAACTCGCCCGAAAGCCATCATTCCCGGAGAGAAACAGTGTGATATACCGATTGGGAACACCCATCCAGTCGAAAATAAACCATGCGTGTAGCGACCTGTGGGGGATTCATCCTACCTGACCTGCCAAAATGCAAGGCCCTGGTATTCAATCTCCTGCATTCGTTCTGACGTCAATAGGTCATTAGGGATGAGGACTAGAGTCAACTGATGGTCGTCCAGCCGGGCACTGACTCTGTGCACGGCTCGGGTGAGCCTCAATCGGGCGCGTTCCACGTCGCGGTCTGCGACAAGTAGCATAACGTTGTCAGCGCTCCCAATCAAGATCGATTCTTCAGGCATCTCCAGCCTCAACAAGCCATCATAGACGGCGTTCCAAAGGTCGGGATCAAGAATCAACCCCTGCGCCGCCATGACGTAATCGCAGTCCTATGCCAGCCTGCCGTGGTCTCGTATATGAGATCGCGGTTTCTCAGATATGCGTCCACCATTCTGACGAGGTATCGAGGCACGTGGAACGAATACTCCAGGGCCCGAATCATACCGCTACACCGTTCAGAGTTGAATGCATTTTTCACGTTCAAAGTAACGAGAAGGACCGCACGGCGCGAAAAATGATTGTAATATTAATTATACAATAACTTATTTACAAAATAAATTCATCTCGATGATTACGTATCTTAGCATACCGATTGAAAAAACGATCTTTATCAATTTGCATGTCGGTAGAGATGTTCATTAGAGGAAGTGATGTCAGCTTCTCTTTAATTACCTATTGAGAAAAAATATCCACGTTAATTTCAGAGTTGTAACTTGCAACTGGTTATTTTAACAATACAGTATTGATAAAATATTTCAATTCTTTTCAACCGGGTTTTCAAAATGCAGGGCCTTCGGACCTCTGGAGGGCCATGACCTCCATAGTCCCCCTTGGATCCGCCTCTACTGTAAATTGAGAAATTTCACAAAAACCTTTTAGAAATTTCAAATTTCAACCTGGGCTCCTTTCCCTACCTTGGGAGGATACATTTTTTCGATTTACAAGCTGTAGATAAACTTCAGTAAAAAAATTTCAAAGATGCAAGAATTAGAGAAAATAAAAAGTGGATAATGTTTATACGAATCTTTGTTTGAAACTCTGAATAAGGATTCTTTCCAGAACTTAATGGAATAAAATCTGGTACTCTCAAAAACACCATTAGTTCACTTTACGGCTACATGTACTTATATTGTCCATAGTTTTTTGTCGCATTCATTGTTTTCCTTTAATTTATTTTCATTTGTTCTCCTAATTTTCCTTTATGTACTTTCAAAAATTTATATTTTTTAATCGTTTCAATTTCAGTTCTTTATTTTAACGTAACGTATGTTTTGTACATTTATTCTAAGTATAAAAAATTATAATCAACAAATGAGAACAGAGGTAATAAGGATAAGAAAGAAAGAAAGAAAAAGAAAGAGCGAGACAGAAAACACAGGTAGAGTATTTATGGGAACATATGCATTTAGCGTAATCCTTGACAGTACTGTGTGATATTAATTTAAAGCTGTTCTAATTATTACAATATTTCTTGAAAAAATCAGCAGGTGTTCTCATTTTGTTTATGAATGTAGTAAATAAATGAAAGTATGCTAATATTATTAGAGAATAGGTCTTGTTAGTACACAGAATTAATTTTCTGCTACGCCAAGTTTTTTTTCTAAAAAAGGATGTAATTTCTTTTTTTTCTTATTTTAAAGTATCAAATGAAAAAATTTTACTCGATATACGTAGAACATGCAAATTTGTTGGCTTTGTTTTTTGTATTTTTATTTTCAAGATAAAACAAAAACAATGACAATTTTATTTTATCAGTATTTAAATTTATCGTTGAAAAAATTAATGTATGCTAATTTATTTGTATGTGGTATTCTATATATATATATATATATATATATATATATATACACACACACACGTAACATATATTGGTATACATTTTTTTTAAATGTTGAAAGAACAGTTTTGTTGTTTTTGTAGATCGACTACTGGAAATTTAAACTTTTTTAATTTATCTGTGATAAAGATGAAATAAAACGTTTATTCTTATTGTGCAGATTTTATATTTTTATCCTAATAAAATAATTAATTTAATAACTCTATAGAAAGTTGTTAAATATTGGGAGCGGTTCTTAAAGATGTAACAAACATAATCACCACCTACATATATATTCACTTCATCTTCTCTAACCAAAAATACAAAATTTTAGCATTAAAAGATTTCGGAAAGATGATTAATGTCAGCCTGTTCTTTCTTAATATCCAGATTGGATCGATCGATTTGGATGAAGTTTTGGCACGACGATTCATTTATATGGCACAATGATGCTATTTAATTTTGATCACAATCGAGAGATATGGACCCATTATATGTGCCATATCTCAAAACATACTGAAATTTAAATTTATTTGCTTAATTTAATGCCCTTAGGTCGCCACGGATTTTTCTGATGTGTTTATTTTTCTCCAAAACCTTATAAACGGGTGAGAACAAATAAACACTTTTCTCTTCTCAAATCGATGAGAATGAATGTGTGAACTCTGAGATGGGGTTGTGGTGTGGAAGGGTTTAGGAATTGACCTCCGTTCCTAAAGCGGACAAATGCAGAGAGAAACAGGATATGTTTTCACTAGAGGCCTATTAAATACATGAATTTGTTTCTTGATTTTTAGATAAATCAAGAGGCGTTTGAGTAAATTGAGATGGAAAAAATTGTCGTTGTTGCCAACAACACTTTTTTTGTGGTATGACGATAGTATTTTTGGTGTTTAAAAACTCAGTCAAGAAAGGATCCCAGTGTAAAGTCTAATTAAGGGTAGATGCAGGAAGAGTTTTGTGCGAAACCTTCGGTGTTAGAGGAAGGCGCAGGGATCCCACTTCTGGGAATCGGTTAATTTAAAAGTTGAGGATTATAAGTTATGGTAGATAGTCGTGGTTGGAAGAGGCCATTCGAAGGCGATAGTAGGGTGTGTAAATTTACTAATGAAAATACCTGCCGACGCGTTTGCTTCGGTGGCATACTGACAGAGACCAGATTGATGACAGTGTTGTGTTATCAAGTATAGAGGGTCTAAAAGACGATCTCCGGTAAAGCCCATCAGGGCTAGGAACGGAAGGGTTGGTGTGGAGACTGGGATCGTCAGAAAGAGGGGGGTGTCTTCCGCTAAGGGGGTCAGGATGCCCTCAGAATCACATTCGTGTATTAGGTAATTCTGTTGCATTAGATGTCACTTAATTCAATTCAGGGATTGCAGGATAAGTATATCTTATTTGCCTTCTTTTTATCTGTTGCTTTTCATCAGTTATCGTTTTGCTTGATATCTTTAGACCGGATAACCGAACCCTCCGGGTTGGTCTAGTGGTGAACGCGTCTTCCCAAATCAGCTGATTTGGAAAGTCGAGAGTTCCAGCGTTCAAGACCTAGTAAAGTCAGTTATTTTTACGCGGATTTGAATACTAGATCGTGGATATCGGTGTTCTTTGGCGGTTGGGTTTCAATTAACCACACATCTCAGGAATAGTCGAACTGAGAATGTACAAGACTACACTTCATTTACACTCATACATATCATCCTCATTCATCCTCTGAAGTATTATCTAAGCGGTAGTTATCGGAGGCTAAACAGGAAAAGAGAGAGAGAGAGAGAGCTCATTGCTATACAGCAAAGCTCTTCGGTACACAAAACATTTTTGCGAAGAGAGAGTACTATATATACATAAATGGTGGAACACATTCGTGGGAACTGCCAAATATGGCCAGTTTTAACACGGTAGAGCTCATTGCTATAACCCACCGGGTTAGTCTACTGATGAACGCGTCTTCCCAAATCAGCTGAGAGTTCCAGCGTTCAAGTCCTAGTAAAATCAGTTATTTTTACACGGATTTGAATACTAGATCGTAGATACCGGTGTTCTTTGGTGGTTGGGTTTCAATTAACCACACATCTCAGGAATAGTCGAACTGAGATTGTACAAGACTACACTTCATTTACATATCATACATATCATCCTCTGAAGTATTATCTGAACGGTAGTTACCGGAGGCTAAACAGGAAAAAGAGACAGAGACTGGATAACCGATTTTTATGAAATTTTATACGGTGACTTCTGATTACTATTGTTGTCATACATTTGGTCAAGGGAGTAAGAAGATACAGTCACTAAGAACCAGTAACTTCACAATGAAAATATAAATGTTTTTAACGACGAATTGGAACTAATTTAATAAATACAACTTTTTAAAATTTACTTCATAAAGCTTTCCACTGATTTTTTGACCATCTTGAGTGATTACTATTCTGGAATCAGCTGGTGTTTTTGCTGCCAATTTTTTTTTTTATTATTATAATTTATATATTTTTTTTAACTAGAGACATATTTAGGATGGAGTGAAGTTTGTAAAAAATGTTTGATTTAAAAATTGGCTCTATTTATTTATTACTTATATTATTGTTGTGACTTTTGTGTGTATGCATCAGCGCAATTTATTTTCATACTTCAATACGGTCGATTATGTAAGAATATTGTTCATTTTCAAAGAACTTTAAGGTTTTTATTAAAGTTGGTGTGTTTTTGATTTTTATTTCTTTGAGTGTTAGTAAATGTTCACTACACGGTTTTTAAGTGTTTATTTTATTTCTGCCTCCTGTTTGTCCAATGTAGAACATTGTACATTCACAGCAGTTCAGTTTATGTATTCTAAGGACATTGTTTTTATATGGTGGTTGTGGTTCGTACGTAATGATTAACTCTTTATTCTAATAGCTACATTGCAAGCTTTGTTTATACGATGAACTTTTTTATTTGTATTTATTTTGTATAGGCGTAAATCGTCGATGTCGTATCTATTTTTGTTTTAAATATTCTACTGTGTCGAGTCTTATAAGTATTGTGTTCTATGAAGATCAAAATAATATTTCATCAGACTTAAAATAGATTTTTTTTTTGCAATTTTACCCAGACCTTTTTGCCTTATGGTAGGACAGCTGTTGTCGATGGCAATTAGACAATTTTAGTAATGATAGTTCCATTTTTAACAGAACGTAAGAAACTCGCTTTTAAATAAACAAGACTGTGTAGGTCGAATAAAATTATACACATATAACCTATTTGTCTGGATGCGGCCTACGTATGATTTGTGGGTTCATGATATGTGCGGCGGCCTGTCATTTATTACAGTTAATTTTAAAGTATACGTCAAAATTTATTAATGTTATTTTATTATAATTATATTAGACCCTATTTAATATCACGTTTATAAGCTTACCTTCTGTTTTTGGATTTTACGTGTCATTTCCGATTTAAGTTGTTACAAGTCTAGGCCGATAATAGACGTTCTAAACTGTACTAAAGTAACGGTTTTGACACTATTCATGAATCACGTTGACCGTATAATTCACACATTAAGGTACTATTTTGAAATTTGTGATGTCACTGACAGCCGACACTTAGTTTTACTGTTGGTAAAATTTGAATGATTTAAGTGTTGAGTATTATAGGGCCGTATATATGTTGTAATTTATGACAAAGGATATTGAATATCATCGTTTCATTCATAATATTATAATTAACAAAATGACGTGTGCCATTTTTAGTTAGTAAACCTACTTGTTCAAATAATCATATAAAGCGATTGAGCTTCATAATTTATATGATCGACTCTCTTTTTTTGATAAAAAATCAATAATTTATGTCAGAATTATCAGTAGTAATCGATCGATAGATATTTTATGATAAGTAAAATAATTCTGTTGAATGTCATTATGTCAAGATTCAAAACAGAGTTAAAGTCCGATCTCCAATCGGATCTGTCACTGACGCAGCTTATCGTGTTTAAATACGTAAACGAAACATTCATACGTAAACGTTTGATTGTGTTTATGTTTTGATATGAAATTATTAAAACAATTAAAAAAATATATAGCCGGTAACCAAACTGAACGCGATTCAAATTTTTGTAACCGGTCGAACCCAGGACCTCAGTCGATTTCCAAATTGAAAATATTGCAAACAAAAGTTTGCCTACAAATTTCTGTGTCCAACTCTTTACGTCATTTAACCGAATCAAATGAGATCACGTGCGAAGTAGCAATACCAAGATATTATCACATATACTGAATTATGTCTCCTAGTACTTTGGTGTACTAGCCAATTTTATAGATGTCATTTGAGATAAACCAATACTGAAAGTAGCAATATTTTCACATGATCGTTTTTTTGCGTTATAAGTTTAGTTAGGTGCGTGGTCCTTATACAGAGTGATTCAGGAGGATAGGGCAATACTTTGACAACTCATTCTAGAGACTAAAAATAAGAAAAACGTTCATATAAAAATAAGTCCGAAAACACTTCGTTAGCGAGTTATACAGGTGAAAGATTTCGCCCGAGTTTCAGTTCCTCCGGGTAAATTAAGGCTTTCTGACATTCTGGAAAGGTCAATTAAGGGGAAAATTCAATTGCTTCTTATGGTTTTTGAGCTGGAAAATCTAAAAACATAGGTCCCAGAACTGTACCTCTCTTAGTTTCTAAAATATCCCCTGTAAAACGCCAAAAATAGGGTAAAAAAACACATTTTTTTACGTTTAACGTACAATAACGTATAATAAAATAACGTATAACGTATAATAAAATTTTAAACATGTCGACTCTTATTAACAACAAAACCGACGAAAACTTAGAAGAAAATGTTACAAAAAAAGAAAAACAGATCTGTCTAGTAGGTACAATAATTTTAGACCTACGGAAAACAAGTTGGCTACACTGATTTTTTTCATCACAATTTGTTTAAATACTACTCATTGTTGTCAGTTAATTGTGGTAATGTGTTAAATAACTTTTAGCTGATCAATTGTATTTGCAGTATTACGATGTACCTTGCAGTATTATATGTTTAAAATTATAATAATAATAATAATTATTATTATTATTATTTTTATTTGTAGCAATAAAATATTTTTTTCATTAAACAACTTTGATTGTATTTTAATTGTATTAATGGATTCTGGAAATTACATGTAACAATTTTTTCAGTATTATTTCTTACAGCGTTCAAGTCCTAGTAAAGCCAAATATTTTTTCATGGATTTGAATACTAGATCGTGGATACCGGTGTTCTTTGGTGGTTGGGTTTCAATTAACCACACATCTCAGGAACGGTCGAACTGAGAATGTACAGGACTACACTTCATTTACACTCATACATATCATCCTCATTCATCCTCTGAAGAATTATCTAAACGGTAGTTTAGATAATTCTAAACTACCGGAGGCTAAACAGGAAAAAGAAAGTATTATTTCTTTATCATCAACGTTAAGATATGAACTTTTGGTTAGAAAATAAACAAATTCTTGATTTTTTGTTGTTTTTTACTTATAAACACGTTTGATACTTTTAAACGCATAAAGTTACATTTTGAATTGAATGAAGAAGTCTATATTGTATTCACATATAAATAGATTACATTGATACATTCGTGCACAAAAACATAAACACACACATATTAATACATGTAAACTTATATAATCCACCAGAGGTTGCACTATATAGGGACGGATAATAGACATGAATAGAGTCGCTCGTTAGGAGAAACATAGTCAATACCCATACGTTATTAAGTTATACTACAGTTCAGAATTAAATGACGTTATCTTAAAAAGTTAAAAGAAAAACGATCGTAGAGTCTCAGAATATATATTTCTATTATCTTTCAAGTAATAAATATTTAACTAACTTTTGTATTTTATAACTAACGTGTAAATTTGTAAAGTAAAAATGAATAAGGAGCGAAGTCCTCTGTACGGTATGAGATAATCAAATTTATGTAAATTTTCTACTCGTAAGCCGTACTTGAGTAATCATAATTATTATTTCTAGTATGCGAAACTTTTGATTTACAGTTTTACTATCTCTATTTAACTTGATATCAAGAAAGCTGTTTTTACCGTATCTACGGGTTATAAAAAGTTTATATTTTTACGTTCTACTTTTTCTTAGATTTTTACCTTAACAACATATATCAGCTTATTATATCATAGCTTTTTTAGAGGAAAACTGTTGCTGTCTGTCCAAGAAATGACCCCTGATTTTAATGTTTTTTTAGGTTTTGCGGTGTGACAAATATTCACGCCACTGGTAAGTGCTGTGACTATTTGAGATTTGCTGTGCGGGTGTGTATCGTTTAGGTATTGTGAATGTTAGAAGCTCTGTCCTCTTTTTTGAATGGTTTTTAATGTTGTTGTTGGTGTTTGTATTTGACGTGCTGTATGTGTTGTTTGTGTGGTGTATGACATGCTGTTGGTTTGTCATGACTGTATGTGCGGGCGGTTCCCCTTTGTTCTAATGAAATGCTTTTATAAGCAGTACCAGGAAGGAGGTAAGCCAAGAGTGGAGGTTTAGTCGGTAGTGCGCAGGTATACATACGCCCTTGGTTATAACTGGCGGAACCTGTTAGCGAGCCCGATACTGCTTAGGCGTCCGTAAATGGGGTTCCTCCGCCTCTTTAAAAAAAAAAAAAAGTTTTGGGTACCCTCAAAAGTATTAAAAAATCTAGTTTATAGAATTCCGTGTGAACGGTCATTGAGTGTTTTTGTTAGCTTGTAAATAGATTTTTCTTTCAGGAACCGATTAATATACAGTTTTAAAATTTGATAAAGTAACTGATATATTAATGAAATTGATTGTATTCTGTTAAAAAAAGTAATAATAAAAATTAGATATGGTAGAATATACACAATCTACCCGGTGAGAAGAGTGGGTTAGACTTCCTGAACATTTCAGGAGTGTGTGAGTCAAATTTCTCACACTTGGATAAACTTTATTCACTATTTGACTAAAATTTCAATTAAAAAACTTTTTTAGCTTACAGAGAATATAATCAGAAATATTACTTTCGATTTCTAAGTTTTAAAATACTTCCATGTAAAAAAACCACGGCTAAAATATTTATTTTTATAAAACTATTTTTATCTTTTGAATTTTTGAAGTTAAAATATACTTTTTTTATCTTTCTTTAAATGAAACCTTTATGAGAGGGTTAGAAGGGGAATTAATGCAGCTCTACCCTACAGAAAGATATTATATTAAGTTAACGTTATTTTTAATCTTGAAATTTATAACTTAAAATCCTTTATTATATTTTTTTTTCATCAGGTGAGAAAGAGTTTTTATCACATGTCTTAGTGGTAGAAAATAATACAATTTTATAAACAGAATGTTCAGAAAGTGACGCAACCTTATGGGAAAATGAGTAAATTACAATAGTTGTTGAAAGTGACCTCCCATTATGCGATTCACATAATTTAATATAATTATATAACGGTATGCTCTTAAACACGTACTGTTACGTTTGTTGAGGAATTGCAGCGACACTCATTCAATTTCGCTCTGAAATTCGGGAACGGTATGAGAGTAAGTTTTGTAAGCGGTATCCTTAAGGTATTCCCACAAGAAAAAGTCAAGAGTGGATAAATCAAGAGATCGAAAGGGCCATAACCCCTTTTTAATCACTTGTCCGTCACAATTATGTTGGCTGTATGAGCCGTAGCATTGTCCTACTGAACCCACGTGTTCTCTAGCCGGTCTGCGGATATAGTGTTTACAAATTGTTGCACAATCTATATATAGGCCTCACTGTTCACTGTGCCGTGAAAGAATGTAATGAAGATTTGGTTAGGTGATATAGTACACCAAACAGCTATTCTTTGTCCGTGCTGAGGAGACTCGAGGAACTGATGTGGATTTCCCGTACACCTAATACATGAATTCTCTGCCCAAGTATCCACCAAGGTGGAATCGTGGCTTATCAGGCCGAAACCGATCATCGAGTTCTTGCCCATCCGGCGTTACAGATGACATGAACCGCTGACAAAAGCTATACGTCTAGATGTTCGCAGTTAACAACTCGTGAACAACACGAATTGGTACGGATACATCTTTAAACGCTTGGGCGATGCCGTGTGAGCGCTACCAACAGCAGACCGGCTAGACAGGCGTCGCACAGACTTCTTGGGATTAACAAAATATGCAGCTTGTACGTCGTTCAAATTTTCTGGTGTTAGCACTTTTGGCTGCATCTTCAACATTCCCTGCCTCTTTAAACTTTTCATAAAGCTTCTTGATGGAGGACTTGTTTGACGCATCCACACCGTACTTTTCTGTGAAGACATTCTGAGTCTGGGCAAAACTGGCACATCTAATATACCGGGAGAAAATAGACAATCTCTGCTGCATTGTGTAACCCATTTTTCCCTCAGTTTTTCTCAATTAAACCTACGAAAAAAGAAATTCTTTCATAAGATTGCGTCACTTTTTGAACTCTCTTATTTAAAAATAATTAAAATTAGTTTTTTCGTGCAAAAATCCAAAATTATTGTTTATTTAAGAATTTGAATGGTAGACGTGTATATCGGTGTTCTGTAGCAGTTGGGTTTCAATTAACCACGTCTCAAGAGCGGTCGACCTGATCAAGGCTACATGTTTACCGGTACATTTTTACACTTGCAATTAATCTGCAGTTACGTCAGGTCTGGTAAGTCGATAGCAGTAATTAATTCCTTATACACACACATACCTAGACCCCGCAGTAGCTGGAAAACCGGTTACAGAAATATAATCTATTATATAATATATATAATAGCCATATATATTATGTAATATCTTAAATACATATATATTTTACACTACATTTTGTAATATTACATACCAAATTAACAATACAAAAACAGCACGATTAACTTCGTTCCGTGTTTTCTATGATTTCAGCAAATTTTAGATGTAAAGTACCGGGAAAAATTTTGTTCTATCAAAAAATAATATGAAAATTGTTCAAATTTCAAGTAGATTAAATTTCACCATTAATTTTTGTAGTTAAATGATATTAAAAAGAGTAAAATGATAATAAATAAAATTAAATTAACGCTAAGAATATTAGGCTAATAATAATTATTATTTATTTGTTACTTTTTTTATAAAACATTAAAAATTTTCATGAATAGTCTAAAAATGGTAAATTTAAATTCTTAATGCTAAATGAAGCTTAGGTTTATAAAAGCAGTTAACTAGAAAGCATTTATTTCAAAAATGGTTGGTTTCGGTATTTTAAAATGCGGTTTCAATTTACATTTATATTTACATTTAACTTTATAAATACAAGAATTTTTATCATTGTGTCATAATTATTTATAATAAATACAAATATAGATTCGTAGTTAAGTTACTTAAAAACTGTATGTTTCAAAGATTTTTTAAATCTTTATTTTAGATCAATCATACCTTTAATAGGATTTTTTTTTGTAGAGAGAGAAAGAGGAGCGCTGAGTGAGTGAGTGAGGATGAGGTTTTGCTAGGTTTTTAGGTTGGGTTGCACAGGAAAGAAGTGTTTTTTTTTCTTTTTTAGAAACACCTTGTCCGGGTGGTAACTGAAGACCAAAAGACTTTCCTTCTTCAGTAATGGGCTCGTTTAGATGCAAACAGCTTGGCTCAGAGACCTTCAATATATTTTTCTACTTCCCCAATAACATATATTTCCCATCGCTTTCCAATTTAACGTAGGTATTTTTTTTTTTTTTTACTGACGTAAACATTTCTCGTTAAATTTTAATTTATGTTTAGATTGCGGTACTTGCATAACAATTAAAAAAGAGTATAAATTTTAGTCTTTATTTAATTAAAAATTTTAAACGCGCAACCTATCGCAAAACACCTAATTAATCATCGTAATAAATATTTATAATAAAAATATGACACGTTTTAGCGACTTCATTTTTATTCTGTTTACGCATTCGTTTTGTTTAAATTACTGTATTTTAAAAATAATAGAACGTAACATAATTATATCTAGTACAGATTACGTCGGGAATTATAGATCGGAAATTCTTGACAGAAGTCAAATAAATAGTTACTGATTCAGCATTTGCCTGGAAGGATCAAGGGGAACCCATAGATAAACCTCATCAGAGATGAATTACTAATACATAAATTAATGAGAAAAAAAGGAGATATATTTTTATATATTAAGAGACAATTTATGCATTAATAACGGTGCTACTTCGAACGATAAATAAAATCGGTACAGAATGAAATTATTAAAAAATCAATTTTTACATGTTTGGGTACAAATTTGGATATATGTTAAACGAGTATGCGTAATTGAATTAATAACTATTTAAAAAAAATTGAAGGAAATAGATAGACGAATATAATTTAAAAATATATTACCGTATCTACAAAATTTAACAACAAAATTCTGAATTTTTGAGAAAGAAATATTGAATTATTCTGTTTGTCAAGATTTAAAACCTTTTAAAATGCAATTTACTTTTCGTGAAGCCCGGTGTAACCGATATTGCTATAATTAATTCTGCCACGAGAAATCGCTTAGTTTCCTACTTCTATTTTCCCGTCTAGACAACGCTGTAGCTCTAAAAGGGGAAGTATTGTAATCGGTCCAATTTGGAAATTGCGATTTTCACCGGCCCTTGACGTTTTAATACCTAGGGAACCCAAAAAACCGGATGGAAATTTTCGGATTTTAATGTTCGCATGTAGGCGTATGTGTTCGGTGTTGGCCTCTAAATCACCTTATATCTCCAGAATTACTAGACCGATTTTAACCAAACTTGGTCAGATTACTTCTATATATAGGACATTGATGCAGTTAAACTTTCAACTTAAAAGGTCACTACTGTTATGTTGTGACGTCACAGGTGAGCGGTAAAATTAAATAAATGAATATTTTAAGTGTAAAAAAGTAACAAGGTCCGGCCGGGTCTCGAACTCGATCGCCCGGTCGACTCGGTAATTGGTGTGTTAAGCCTTACGAGTACACCAGCTGCCGACCGTATAAGCGAAATTTGTTTTATGTAAGTCGTGAAATTAGATCGGCTCGGTTAACGCCGACTGTCACCGCTATTACCACCACACCTGCGCTAATTAAATGCGGTAGTGCGCGGGCTTTATCTACAATCGTTGAATTAAATAAACGAATTAAATAAAAGGATAAATATTTTAAATTAAGTTTTGTACGTATATGTGTGTAAGCCGTACGTCAGAAACAACCCACAGTTGTGAGCTTTTTTCATACATACAGTTCTGTAATATCGACAGAAGCTCTTAAAATATCGCAAGCGTGGGAAAATGCAAATTTACCGTCGACCCTGCCGTACGGTTTATATTATTTCTTTTTTGTAGAGGTTTTTATCGCCGTTAAAACAAATCCATATAAACATCAACAGATTCATAACGAACTATATGATTACATTAGCACAGAATTTATTTATATATATTTATACATATATATAGTTATTTTTTATAATAATGTAATTACGTGAGTTCCCAAAATCTTGAATACTTCAGTTTGAATAAGAGATTTATAAATAGTTGCCGGATATAAAATACGTACAGTTTTATGTCAATAATTCAATTTTTTTTTAAATTGTGCCTCGCAAACTCATCATTTACATAGCAAAAATATTTTTTACTGCGCATCTATTCGATCTATAAAGAAAAAATTACAACCGTCATTTTTAAAGACTTACAATATTAATTTTATATGCGATTTATTTATTTACTTCTTGATTACTCTAATTTATTATTTTGTCGATTAATAAAATCACTAAACTCAGTTACTTTGTTTGTGAGTAGTTGCAGAATATAAAGAGATTTTACTTCGAAATTTTATTAAAACAATTTTCTTTTTCCTTTTTTTAACGAAATATATTTTTCTGATATTCTATCGTTGTATAAAAGAGACTGATTTTCTAATTCAACCGTATTAACAAAAAAAACTCGTTTATTGGTTAATTATTATTAATAATTAAATTTTTTAACTTTATTAGGTGTTAATAAAATTAGGGTTCAAATACAGAGATAGAAGAACAATTGCTAACATGTACAGGAACCATACAGCAACAGTAACAATTGAAGAACATAAGAAAGAAGCCGTAATAAGAAAGGGAGTCCGACAAGGATGTTCCCTATCTCCGTTACTTTTTAATCTTTACATGGAACTAGCAGTTGATGATGTTAAAGAACAATTTAGATTCGGAGTAACAGTACAAGGTGAAAAGATAAAGATGCTATGATTTGCTGATGATATAGTAATTGTAGCCGAGAGTAAAAAGGATTTAGAAGAAACAATGAACGGCATAGATGAAGTCCTACGCAAGAACTATCGCGTGAAAATAAACAAGAACAAAACAAAAGTAATGAAATGTAGTAGAAATAACAACGATGGACCACTGAATGTGAAAATAGGAGGAGAAAAGATATGGAGGTAGAAGAATTTTGTTATTTGTGAAGTAGAATTACTAAAGATGGACGAAGCAGGAGCGATATAAAATGCCGAATAGCACAAGCTAAACGAGCCTTCAGTAAGAAATATAATTTGTTTACATCAAAAATTAATTTAAATGCCAGGAAAAGATTTTTGAAAGTGTATGTTTGGAGTGTTGCTTTATATGGAAGTGAAACTTGGACGATCGGAATACCTTAGAAAAAAAGATTAAAAGCTTTTGAAATGCGGTACTATAGGAGAATGTTAAAAATCAGACGGGTGGATAAAGTGACAAATGAAGAGGTATTGCGGCAAATAGACGAAGAAAGAAGTATTTGGAAAAATATAGTTAAAAGAAGAGACAGACTTATAGGCCACATACTAAGGCATCCTGGAATAGTCGCTTGGAAGGACAGGTAGAAGGGAAAAATTGTGTAGGCAGGCCACGTTTGGAATATGTAAAACAAATTGTTAGGGATGTAGGATGTAGAGGGTATACTGAAATGAAACGACTAGCACTAGATAGGGAATCTTGGAGAGCTGCATCAAACCAGTCAGATGACTGAAGACAAAAAAATAAAAAAAATAAAATTTGTAATATGCTTTAGAATTATGAATTTTTCAAATACGTCTATTTTTCATTATAGTTTATGTATGAATCAAACGTTTTCTGTTAAGTTTTACGTTCTTTTCATTCACTTTTTAAGCGTTAAATTTCAAAATACGTTAAACAAAATAAAATAATATATATATAATATTATGTTTGTATGTATGTCTCTTATGCCTTCCTAAACCGTTCATCCGATAGCGATGAAACTTTGGTGAGTTGTTGCGCGCCCGCCCGCGAAGGTTTCTGGATTAGTCTGGATCCGCTAGGTGGCGCTGGGGTCGAGATATTTCGGAAAATTGTATTTATGGTCCGATTTGGCTCACACTCAGAATATATATTAGTTACGTGAAAAGAAATATTTTTTGCAAAAAATGGAAAAGAGAAATACGGAGAAAGGGAAGAAAAGAAGAAGGGAAAGGTTAAATTTTGCGAAGTTCCATAATGTTCATTTTGTTAATGTTTTATCAAAATTTCATTTGTATTCATTTAATCTATATATACTCAAATCTAGCAATGGCGAAGCATTGCCGGGTCAACTAGTATATATATATAAAAATCAGAATAAGGATTTTTAAGTTTGAAGGGTAGTATTTTTGACTTTATTCCGAAAATTTCCAAATTTAGTTTGGTTTGGTAAATTTCAAACGCTACAGTAATTGTTTCCCATTATGCAGAATAAGTGGGTAAAATCAAGGTTCGAAGTTTTCAAGCGAAAGAAAGATAAATTATTATGAGTTTAAAAAACGCTTTTAATATCTTATGAAATAAATCTAAATTGAAAAAAATTCTTTAAGAAAGTAAAAAAATAAGACTGTGTATGATGACAAATGCGGTTAAATGATGTACTGAAATTTCACAATTTATAAAGTTGAAGGATTGAATTGTTAAACCTTTATTAGTTTCGTGTATTTTATTTTACTTAAACGATACAAATTTTTTGGAGATAATTTTTGGAAAGAATTAAATTTTATTATTTTGTAATTATTTATATTTCAGTTGTAAAAATTTAAGGGTATTGGCGGTTATACTTTTTACTTCCTTGAACGAAGTAAAGGAACTATTGTTATCGCGAAAAATTTCGGTTTTCGCATTTCAACGGAAATATCCATTTTGACTAGTTTTTGGCCGAGTCTGTACGTACGTATGTATGAACCTCGCATAACTCAAAAATGATTAGCCGTAGGATGTTGAAATTTTGAATTTAGGACTGTTGTAAAATCTAGTTGTGCACCACCCCTTTGGATTACAATCGACTGAACCAAAAGTGTCCGAAAAACCCAAAATCCCCAAAAAATTGGATTTTGGTATTTTTGTTAATTACAGTA
The DNA here is from genome assembly GCF_047948215.1 of Lycorma delicatula. Lineage (NCBI taxonomy): Eukaryota > Metazoa > Arthropoda > Insecta > Hemiptera > Fulgoridae > Lycorma > Lycorma delicatula. Next base: position 12,463,324 of record NC_134459.1, read on the forward strand.
ATAAGCGCTCATTGAGATTTTTTTCAACATTTCATAAGTGGTACTTATTTTCATTGGTTCCAGAGTTATAGCGAAATAAAATTTTAATTAATGAAATATTTGGATCTTAGCGAAGGCACATCGGTTTGAATCAGACTTCAATTTCCTTTTTTTTTAATTTAAATTGTTGATTTATTGATCATTATTAACCTCTTGATATAAAAAAATAAAAAAAATTCGATAAACAATAATTCAATAATAACTAAGAAAAAAAAATATCAGAAGTTATTAATGAAATAAAATTTTATGTACTTTTCATTTAAAAAATGTGTCTATGTAATTCTGTAATTCAATAGGCGTACAAAGAAGTCATGCGGTGTGTCCACATTAGATTTTTTAATGATGTAAAAAAGTTTAAAAAATAATAATAATAATCAACTTAAAAAAAAAAACAAATAAAAGCTAATAAATTGAAAATTTATTAGCTTAAATTAATTTAAAATACCGACACATTCAGAATTGTCCGCTTTCTAGAAGACGAAGTTAAGTGAAAATTTAAAAAAATATTAATTAAGTGTGAAGTCTGTTTTATTTGTATAATTTTTTTCTTTATTTTATATATTTAAAACCTTTTTTAAAAATTCGATAGGCTTGCAAAAAATTTTACTGTAAAGAATAAAATAAACGCAAAAGTGAGAGATCTGTTAATCTTGATAAAAATTTTTTAAAAATACGGTAGGTACAGACGTCACGCCGAAACTAGTCAAAATGGATTTAAAGGATGGTGAAATTGGATGGTAATTGTGATGGATCCTGGATGGTGAAATTGGATATTCTGTTGAAATCTGAAAACCGAAATTTTCCGCGATTACAATACTTTCATGTATTTCGTACAAGGAAGTAAAAAGGAATCCAGAAAAATGAAATGAAAAATACGGTTTTGACCGTTAACTAAGGCTTTCTAGGATTCTAGGAATATCTACGTCTTGATAAAAAATAAAAAAAAAGATGCAAAGTAATGGCGTAAAGAAATCACTATCTAGTGTAATTGAGGTTCTTTGGAATGCAGGAATGTATATAATTTTTAAAGCAAGTTTTCCAAATAATTTTTGAATCTTTTTCTTCAAAATATTTCAACTTTACAGTGACACAATGGGTTTCATATATTTTTTGTTGTTAAGTATTTGAATTTTTATTGTTGTTTTGTTATCTGTTTATTTACATTATTATTTTGATTTGTTGTCAAAATACTGCATTTACTGTTCTATTTTAATCCAACGCTAAGCAATGATGACGACCAAAAAATAATAGTATAATTTTTTATAAAAAAAAAAATCTTCCGCTTATGTTCTATTGGAAAAAACTTGCAATGGTGTAATCAGAGACATTTCCTCTACAAATTAAAAAAAATCGACTGATCAGATTGAAAACCTCTTGTTTTTATCGGTCTATTAAAAAAAAAATACAAGTTCGTATGAGCGAGCGAATCAGTTTTACTACAATAAATTAAAGCTCATTTATTCTTTTTACAACCGATTAAATATATATTAATTATTTCATATTTTTAAAAGATTGTGATTTTGAAATTACGAAGAAAAAAAACACGAATTACAGTTATTTAATGTATAAAATCAAACGAAGGTTTAAGATTTTTATCTTATATGTGTAATGTATTAGAAAACTAAGCATGTTAAAAATACCTTTACAATATTTTTTCTTATATATTATTATTATTATTATTGCACTACATCTTTTCAGGTATAAGCATTATAATTATACATTTTTGGTGTGACCATATAAAAAAAAGTGATGGAATTTCTTAAACAATTATATATTGAGATTAAAAAAACGATAGTCGGTTCACAAAAACTGGTTCGAACCTTAGTTTAGAATTCCTTCAACGACTATATGTGAGTCTGTATTATTATTATTATTATTATTATTATTATTATTATTGGAGTTAATTTAAAAATCTTTATACATGAGTTAAAATTAAAATTCTTGATCAGGCAAAAATGGAAAACTAACATTATATCGCCATATAAAAAAAAATTCCTTTTGCTTATTTATTTCTAACTTTTTTTATAAATTCATGCGCTAGATTTATTTTTTAAAAGAATTAAATTATTTATATACATGTATATAATCTACTAAGATTCGTGTTGTTTGAATTTTTTTAAAGTCTAATACATATTCCGTCGTAATAATAATAATAATAATGATATAAATACGAAGTATTTTACAAAAAAAGGAAGTTCTCAATTAAATTCAAAGTTTATAATTATGAGTGTTAATTATTAAACTTAAGTATTTAAAAAAAATAATGTAAAGTAATACGAATAATAATATAAATTTAATTATACATAATTATAAGTTAACGTTTTATTTTAAAATAATTTTGACAGAATAACCGGATATTTTACTCTGGGTCAGGTAATTACGTTACTTTAATTGAAGTACAATTGTAATAATGTATGCTTATTTTACAATACAGCAAGAAAATGAGAATCCTGACAAGTAAAATCATCTTGTTATTTTGATTGGCATTAAAGGAAATATACGTCACTACTACTATATTAAAAACAAAAGTCAGATTTGTTAATTATATGTTACGGAATAAAATGTTTATTATATATTTTAGTAACTGATTTAATATACAAGGGTCGTTTAATAATTAAAGAACCAAATGACTATAGAAAAAATATTAATTATTAAGACAATGAAACTTATTTTCAAGATGATCCCCAACTGTACTTAGGCATTCATCCCGTCTTTCTGTGAACTTTCTTATTTTCAATAATAAGAATTGTTCACCTCGGTATCCGAGCGTTCTTGACCCGATCGTTCTAGCCGGACTGTGAGCCAAGAAAAATCTCATCCAGAGAACAAAGAAAAAACACTCTGATAATGTGAAATCGAGTGTAACGTAGATGCGGCTACAATTCCTAACCCGTTTGAATAACTTCTATGTCCGTAAGTAAAGGGTTTCTTTTAAGGGGTACGGGAACGAGGGTTTTTTTTCATTTTTCTTCTTCTCCCCGGGCCGGATCCTGCAGTTAAGTATATTACACAGCCCAGGGGAGTGTCCTTTACTCTAACGGACCTCTACGTCTCGGCCCGCCGGTCGAATCTCATTTTGCGCTCGCCTCAAACCCCCAGAGTAGGATCCACTAGGCCCGGCTATGCCGTCCCTGGGTCCCCACTCCGGGTGCCGGGACTCGGTCTTTATGCCAATGCCTCTTGCGGGGACACCCCAAATGGGGCATACCCGCCGGACTCGGTCTTTTTTGTGAGTTTTAAAAATTTTTTTAGGGTAAAAAAGCAAAGCATATGTTATCACCTGAATGCCAAAATAAAATACTAAATTTTAAGTCTGTAAAAGAGGATATTTATTTTAACGGCAAGAACAATAATGAATTACAAAAAAAAACTCATAAAAATTCATATAATAAAGTCATATAGTCTGAAATACTTAACAATAATTCAGATAGAAAATACTCGTAGTCTTTAATACTTCGAGGCTCGAAACATAGTGGCGATGATGTTCTCCACGCTGAGCGGTCTGGTAATCGCCGAACAAGCTAGGCGGTAATGATCCCGCTGCGGGCATCAGAACACCACGTGTTCTGAGATATCCGGGTCGCCACAGTAAGTGCAGTAGGAAACGAGCGTTATCTTGCAAAAGAATTACGCCTTTTTAGAGAACCAACGCATTTCCTCCTTATTGCTGGTTTTACTTTATTTTCTAGCGCGTCATAATATTACTCACTGTTGATCAATTGTTCTTCCAAATAATCGCAATAGATTGAGTCTTATAGACCCAGAACACCGTTATAAAAACGCGTTAACAAAAAGTTAATAACAAAGAAGTTATTCATTAAATACGAAATGCTGGTGAATTTATTCAAAATGAGATTGAAATGATACGGAAAACCACCGGAAATATTTTACGTCGGGCAGAGTACCGTGTACATTTTGAAGAAGGGAATTTCGAACGATTACTGTAACTGAGGTTTGAGGTTTGTTATTCTGTTACCACTTTATCATTTCGTGTATTTTATTTTTTCGTTTTGCTATATTAAGAATAATTATGTACAGGAAGAATATTACGATTTTCTGTCTATTTTTCGTACGCCTTCCTTTAATAAAAAAACAATTTTTAAACATTTTTATTAGCTGTATTTACATTAATTTTTCACAAAATTAAATTTTCTAAAACGTTTTGTCACTAAATTTTCCGCATTTATTAGTCATTTAACAAAGCTATTGTACTACAAACCTAAAAAAAAAAAAAAACTTGTTTTTCGACACAGAATTTTGTGTTTTACGTCTGATATCTAAAAAACTACTGGAGGTACTATTCTGGGTCAGGAATTACATTTCCAAAATACCGTTAGCGACACTTTACCGGCCAGTACGAAATTTTTCAATTTTTTTATTGTTTGCCAGGAAAAAATTCCGTACTCTGATGTTTTGATTCCGGCTCAAAATTATGATCAGAAGTCTCATCACAACTTATTATGCGATCTAACAAAATTTCAGCTAAAAACTATCGTTTAAGTTCTATATAAGTTTGAAATGTTATTTTGAATCGACCGTCTCCAAACTAACCTCGAACACGTTTTACAGAAATATATCATGAATAATGGAATGGAGAGTATCGATATTCGCACTTCAGTAATTTCCCAGTTTTTATGCGTTTTTTCCTCGTAAATAAGATCATTAATGCGACTTTGCAAAGCGTCAGTCAAAACTTTCTTTGGTCTTTCGCAAATATGAAAAATCGATAACACTTTTTCTGGTCGAATTAATTGTTCGATCCACTTGGAAACAATTTTCGTGGTTTTTATCGCCTGTTTCAACATCCGCGAGTAGTTTTTGGTCGATTTTACATCTTTAGAAAATCAAAATCTTATCAAAATACATTGTTTTTCCACGTTACCATTTAAACGGAGCCTTGTTTATTTAGAAATAAACAAGATGTTATTAGGATGGAAAGTTTTCAGCTGATATTTTGTACGCAAGCGATGTCAATTTGATCGTTAGACAGATTCAATTTATTCTGTTAAATAGTTTTCAGCTGTTCCATCTGTTTCTAATTATCGAACTATCCTCATCGTTCAAAAACAATTACTTATTACTACAATTACTTATTACTTATTACTATTACTTATTCGTACAGATAATTTATATGCAATTTATAAAAATATCTCCGAATAATTAAAAATATATTAATTTATATTTATTTAAAATTATATAGAAAAATCAAGGCACTCTTTACAAGTTGTATGCAATTTCCCATTATATCGTTCTACTTCTCAGCGAACCCGAATTACGCATCAAGTACCCGAGTATAAATTTTTTAATGCAAACAGTACACTGCACCCTAGATTAGAACAATTTTTTACAGATGAACTGCGCACCGTTTACCTGATTTTAATTAGGTAATATTATAATAATACAAAATCGTAATTAAAAAATTTACGAAAATAAATTTAAGGCTAAATTATAAAAATACAAATGTTAAAATTTATAATTTTGCTTAAAAAAATTAAGATTTAGCTTTAAATTATACCTTTGAAATTATTTTTTGTTAAAATACCCCAAAAATGTTACTTGTTTAAGCCTGCCCATTTAATGATATTTATAATTTTTTTTTTAAGAAGTCATTTCAACGTCTGGTTATAGGATCCTTAACTCTTATAGTTTCGTTTACACTTTTCAGTTTGATATAAGTATTTGGACTACAAAATTATTTAACACGGATGGGCGTTGTAGAACCTTCCATTAAATCGTATGTGAAACGATTCGCTGAAGTTTGTTCTTTTTTCTAAACTAGCTATGAAGATGGACAATATCGTTGATGAAGGCATTACATTTGCATTTTTCGATATATGTATCAATGAAATAATCTGAATATCGTTTTAATCCTTTGTCTTCTGGTTGCCCCTTAATAAATCGAAAATAAAACAATCGGATACCTTAGAAGGTTCCAAAAATTTTTAACCGATCGCATAGTTCAACCGTCTCCTAGGATCAATTTCAGCAGTATTTTACTCTTGTCATTAAACCTTGCTCCTGAATTTTTTATAGAAATTCTGGCCGAGATGAAAACGACCACCAATTAACTGCATCTCAGGCTATACTGATTATAATGAATCTCGAATACTATTTTCTAAATCAATTACTTTACATTTAGGATTTAACTCAACATTTAAACTCTGCATTTGTTTTTCGATGGCTGAAATCGGAAGTTTTTACAAGTTTATTTGGTAAGATCCATAAAGCTAAGTGCCATAATAATATCCATACGTAATGCTCGTTTACTTTATATGAAAGGCAAATAACTGTATAAAAGATTTCAAACGGTAATCAATCGTACCATTTAAATAAATGTTATCCGGATTACATAAAGCCCGAAAATTACTTTCGAGAAGATATTGTTATATTTTTTTCGGTGTTAATAACAGGCAAGAAATTTTAACCATAAGGGGGTTTTAAATTTTGAATTTAACAAAATACCACCTGTTTGGCACTTTTTGGCATAGGTCGCTGATTCTTCCTCCTTTCGTTATATGTGTTTACGAAAGTTGTTAATTCTGTCTTGGTTATTATATCTACAGTCGCGACGTCTTCCTTTAAAAATACGTTTGATGGTTTTTCCGTTAAATTTTCAGTAAAATAGAAATATTATTTAGATACTAACGGGTTAATGGCCGGCGGTTGGTTGGTACGGTATTCGTGCTGTTCTGTACAGTTACACCAAGCAGGAGGTAAAATCGTATTTTTCAGATTCTGTCGAAATTTTTCGGATCTATGTCCTGAATGCGCAGAGGAAGAAACCCACTCTCATGTGTACTTTTGCTGCCTACGCTTTGAGGGAGAACGTGAAGAAATGCTGGCCGCCTTTGGTGTCGAGGCCATGTTTCGGCTGTAAGAAATACAGTGTGTATTGATGAGAGGACCCGGTGAGTGGAAGGTAGTGGAGTTGTATGTAAAGAAGGTAGACGAGAAGTTACACGCATGGAAGGAGTCCCGTCGAAGAACGAGACGCCGCAGGGTGCCGGGCAGGACAGGCTCGCGGCTGATCGCCTAGGAGGTTCTCCTTAGCATCTGGAGGTCGCCTTGGTACGATGAGGCCACGGGCACTCCCTCGAAGCCTTCGGAGCAACGATAGTGGCTGCAAATGATAACTGTTATTTTGTGTACATTGTTGGGTGTGCGTGTATGTGAGCTTGTGTGAGAAGTGCGGGTAAGATTTTTGTTTGTGATTGACTCCTTTGCTTTTAGAGGTGTGTCTGTGTGATGTTTTTGGTTGTCGCTTGTTTCGTCGGGTGTGTTGTTGATTGTATGGGTTTTCACGTATGTTAGCGGTGTCCGATTGTGTATCTGGGCGTTATATCCCCCTTCTGAAGTAATGCCGCATCAGCGGCTTCCAGGAGGGATAGTTAACCAGGGATGGAGGTTTAGTCGGTAGTGCCCAGGCATACATACGCACTTAATACCGTCTTGCGGAACCTGTTAGCAAGTCCGATACTACCTAGGCGCCCGTAAATGGGGATCCTCCAACTCTTTAAACAAAATCAGAAGGTAAAAAGGATTACACTAGTCTGCAGTTCGTGAACTTTGTGAGTTTTAATGAATATGAGGGTTTTTACCTTAGATATCATGTCTAAGATAAAAACAAATCCTTTAATATTAATGTAGTATTTTTTTTTATCGTCATGATTTAATGTAAATGATACTGGTAGAATTTAGGGCTAGTTTGAACTGTATTTTTTTTTGAAGAGATGGTAGATGATGAAATGAAGCAACGCTATGTTCTTCTTGAATCGTTGTATTTAATTTGTTGTCACCCTTGACATTTTAATTGAATTACTATAGTCTCATTGAACTTAAGAATGTATGACACCTTAATAATAATTGAACTTGAACGTTATCAAGAAACTATGAGTCCCCTTGGACTGAAATGAAAACACGACCGCACTGTGCGGGATCCTGACGTAGAATATAACTAACACTAATTGTCCATCTGGATGATGAAGTATGGTTTTAAGCGTAAATTAACCAAAATCAGTCCAATTTTAAATATGGAGAGTAGTAAAACTTAGAGAGCACATCATATTTTACAACGTCATTTTTCGCGTAGTAATATATTGAATCGTTGGCTTAATTAGTTATGTGTTATAACAGAAGGCTATAACAGATGGTTCCCGAGATTAAAATTTAGAAAATAGATTGAAATTTATTCTAGTATTTCATCTACCAAATGATTTAATTGTTCTTGAGGTATCAGGGATTTAATAGAAAATTTCATTCATAGATGCAATTTATTTTTAAACGGGGGTAAAATTTTGTCGTTATGAAATAGCATTATATAAATTAAAAAAAAAAAAATATATATCTGAATAATAGAATTATTTTTTAACATTTCAAATGTTGTGGTGTGTTAAAAAATATTTTTTTTAAAATAATTTTTGAAAGAAATACTCAAATTTTTCAAAAAACTCTAATGGCAAACGCAGGGATTTCACAAGTTTCATTGGTAGATGAACGATACAATTTTTGTAGCTGGTCTTATTATTTATTTTTTTTTAACCTCCGGGTCCACCGTTAGGCATGCTTAAGAGGATGAGATTAATGATTTGTAGCGCGTGTGAAAATGCCATGTCTGACCGGGATTCGAACCCGGGACCTCCGGATGAAAAACCGAGACGCTACGACTCGCTCCATGGTGGCCGACAGGTGGTGTTATTTATGTACTGTATAAAAAATACTACAATTATGCCTTTAAATGATTAAGATCCCAATTTATTTACGTATTATTTTTGTATTTAAAACTATTATATCTTTTCGTTACAAATCGGAAATAATTCATTATTTTATTATTTGTTCTCATTAACATGATTTGTATTGATTTTTTTTTGCTTGTTGGGATCAAACATAAACGGCAAAAAATGGCATAAGAAAACTTTTAAAATGAAGATAATTTAATCAGGCATACCAATTTACACGATTGAAATTTTTTAACTTTTTATCCTAGAAGGATAGGACGGTTGTCGTATCCTTTTTGGTAAAAAAATGGTTTATTTAAAAAAAGGTTTTTTTATTTTTTTTAAATGGATGCATTTAAAAAATAAATTTTAACAGGCTAAAATAATATTTAAAACAACTTTCCTTGGAAGTTTTAATTTTTATTTTTAATGAAGAATAAAGGTTTCACTCTTCTTTTAACCAAACCTCTTTTTATAATTTACTAGCCGAGGATGAATTTTATCGAAAAGTTTCAAACAATGTAAATTGAAACAAATATAACAAACAAATAAATTGAAGCAAATTCAAACGAGGATTTTTCCTCTGTCTTCCGGGACAATATTTTTGTGTATGATTTGTTCAAAGGATATAAATTAGAGTAAAAAATTTCAGAAATCAGAATTAGAAATTTATTTAATTTTCGTACGAATTAATTTTTTAAGTTTTGTGAATTATTTTCTGATAAAAGATAAGCATTATTAATTGGTGGTACACCTATTCAGATTATGTTGTTAAAAAAAAAAAACAAATTAAATCAGATTTCGTTTGAGAAAATATAGATTTTAAAAAAAATTTAAGTTAAATTTTTATGAAAGAATATCAAATTCTTTATGATGTCCAATTCTCATAGGAACTAGATATTTAGATGTTCAAGGGAACTTGACAGTCTGAAAAAAGGAGTGTATTTAGTTATACCCCTATATCCGTTTCCGAAAAAGAGAATTCTGCCATATAAATATTATATTTTATCTAATTTATTTACTTCCTTGATGGATGCGATTCATTAATATGACTTTTATTCTGTCTATCTTTACCAGTTATTTGAAGCTTAACAACTCTCTTTCTACATAAAAGATATTATTTTATTAACCATTCGTTTACTAAAATATGCAGTTTTATTCCATTAATGAAATCCTAAGCAAAGAAAAGAGGACTATAGAAAATTTACTCTTTTTGACTACTTTTTAGCCGTGATGAATTTATGCCACTGTGAAAATAAAAAATGTGTTTTTAAAATATCCATTTGTAATCGAGTTATTTGAGAATTGACTTCTAAGATCATTAGCCCTCGTCCCATTTTTAAAAAGAGAATAAAATCACCAGTAAGATGGACAGATTTGAGAGTTTGTAGGACCCTTATATTTTAATATAAACTCAAAAAATATATCTACTGAAATAATTAAATAAGACAGACACATAACACATGCAGTTTGTAAAGAGCCCTGACTTAACATAAAAATAAAAATGAAACATTTATTTATTTATTTTTTTGTTGTCTTCAGTCATTTGACTGGTTTGACGCAGCTCATTTTTTGGGGAAAAAAGCAGCTGTAGTTTTCCATTGCTTTCAGCTGCGCAGTACTCAGAGGACTGAGTGATGTTGATATGGCCGTTTAAGTCATTGTGACTCACGCCCCTAACAACTACTGAAAGAGCTGCTGCCCTCTTTCAGGAATCATTCCTTAGACTGGCTCTCAACAGATACCTCTCCGATATGGTTGCACCTTCGGTCCAGCTACTCTGTATCCCTGAGCACTCAAGCCCCCTCACCAACGGCAAGGTCTCATAATTCATAGAGGAGGAAACATGAGAAACATTAAACACACACAAAAATAAAACAAAAAAAAACTGTTTGACAATATCATGTAATTTTGAGAGCTCTATGTTCGGGTGAAAATTGCCTTCACGTAGAGGATTCTGTCAAACGTAACGCACATTCTGATTCCGTCGAAGGCTTACCATAAACATAATAGTAATTAATATAGGTAAGCAACTAATTTTTCTTCTTTGCCATTTTCAAAATTAGCAGCAATATTTCTTAGTAAATGCCTCTTTCTGAGGTTTTCACGTATTGTACATTTCGCCGGTTAACAAATTTGAATTTTTTTGTGTGTGACCAATTCTGAGTCTGGCTAATTCTAGAGTAATTTTAATCGCATCCAGTTTCGTGTTACGTTATCTCCATTCATTATTCTAGGTTCTGTCATTTCCTGACAGTGTTAGACGATTAAAATTTTCCGTGCGAATAGGATTATGTCCATATTCTCACAAATTGTTGCGGTTCTTGCAGTTTTGTCTGCGTTTTCATTTCCTAAGTTATTAGCGTTTCCTTGAAGTCCATACACACGTCAATGTCCCATTCGGTTTAGTTCATACAGAATGTTTGCGATAACGATATTCTCAATCTTCTGTTACGAATAAAATTTTTAGCGGTCTTAAAGAATCCGAACATGTAAGTACGCTCTCTTCGCAAAAATGTTTTGTGTACCGAAGAGCTTTGCTGTATAGCAATGAGCTCTCTCTCTCTCTCTTTTCCTGTTTAGCCCCCGATAACTACCGCTTAGATAATACTTCAGAGGATGAATGAGGATGATATGTATGAGTGTAAATGAAGTGTAGTCTTGTACATTCTCAGTTCGACTATTCCTGAGATGTGTGGTTAATTGAAACCCAACCGCCAAAGAACACCGGTATCTACGATCTAGTATTCAAATCCGTGTAAAAATAACTGATTTTACTAGGACTTGAACGCTGGAACTCTCGGCTTTCCAAATCAGCTGATTTGGGAAGACGCGTTCACCGGTAGACTAACCCGGTGGGTTATAGCAATGAGCCATATTTGGCAGTTCCCACGAATGTGTTCCACCATTTATGTATATACAGCATCCAACTTCATATTCAGTTTTAGAACTTATCAATTTATATACATCCTTCAGAGCTACTGATGATTAACGAAAACTCCGGTTGGATGATCAATGCTGGTTTCTCTTTTATTTTTCGATAACAGAGATCTAATCTTGGGCTTACATTTTGTAAAATCATGGTGGTATTTCTCTCTTAGATATTACTAATATATTTGGCAAAGCAATTCCGGTTTTGTTGTTAACTTACGATACCGTATTCCGGCTGGTCTGGGGTAGGTAGTGCAGCCGAAAGAATGCTCTGAAATGTAATGGCGTTATCCCAGCTTCAGACATTAAAGTAGTAATCTGATATGTTCGGAAAGTGCCTGTGGTATATCTGACTCCGTTGTTATGAATGACGTCTCAGATGATGTCATTCTTAGATGCGACTTTGTAGCGAATGAATATGCAGTACACCCGTAATCGAGATTCGATTGAACCAATACTTTATATAATCGCAGTATGAGCCCCAATTCATATTCAATAAACATTTAATAAAATAAAAAGCCTACATTACATTTGTACTGAATAGGATGATATAAAACACGACTGAGATCAGGAGTTCTCATCCTACAGCAAGTTTTCTGTAGTGAACATTTGAATCCATTATTCTTTGCAACTTTGTTGAGAGCGTTTATCGCTCGTTGAAATTTATACTTCACCTTAACTATATTGCTACTGGCGTATACGGTTGCCAGATCATGACGTAGACGCTTTGCCGATTTCTCCTGGAATGGCTATTATCAGTTTCTTGATCGCGGTCGTAAACAAAATACTGTTCAACTGCGAGCTTTGCGATGTGCAATTTTCCAAAACGTTTTCTTACGAGTACTCATTATAAACTCATAATGGAAAGTACAGTTGTTCAATTAATGCCGGTAAATTGTCACGAATGCCCCATTCGTGTAGTTGGAGCATTAATCCATGTCGCCAAGTCATATCTTTTTTCATATCATATTTTTTTTATTTTTACAGAAAAAGCTTTCTGAAGATCAAAAAAGGCTCCTTTATAATATTTCCTAGCGGTGAAGCTGTTATACATAATATTTTCAAAATTAATAATTGGGTACTGTCGAAATCATGCTTTATGCTAGAATAAAAGGCCTTCTCTTTCTAAAATCCAAACGATTCGATTTTTTTTTCTAATAACACACGTTAAGGAAATAAGATAGTAATTATTGAGATCGGTCTATTTTTTTTTTTTTTTTGGAGTTGGAATAAAATATGCTTTCTTAAACTTCCACAGGTACATTCCCACCATATCTGATTGTATAATTCTAGTAATCTAACTTTTGCAGGGGTGCTTAGCCGTCTGATCGTGACGTAATATATTTCGTCTGGACCAGATGATATATTGCCCGTTTTTCCGACGCTTACACAAGTTCGTCTATTTTGAATGGTACATTGTATGAAAAATTCAATTTAGTTTCAAAATTTAGGTGACCCTCAAGTTCTGCTTTTTTATTTTTGAAACATCCGTCATAATTAACGGTTTTACTGGCAAGTAATGGGAGTAAAGTTTGTACACCCTAGATAGCCTTCTGTGGATGTACAAATGTCTGCTGCAGTCGTATTTGTGCTGATAGGTGAGATGTATAATTGCCAGAATCGTTTTTTTTGAATCTGTCACAAGTTGTTTTTTTATACGTCCTTTGTTTTTTAAAATCAATTGAATTTCCGATGTTGGACTTTGCAAAGCGTTATATGCTTTTTTCTTACTTTTTATCGTTTTATTAATTTCATCATTCCACCACCCCATGGGTGGCTTCTTGAGTTTCTCGGATGTTATGGGAATTAGTCAAACTAAATTTTAACTAATCTTTTCTCATTGTAAAATTTCTACAATTATAATATTTGGGTTTTCCAGTCATCGGTAATTTTTCAAGTACTCCTATTTCAATCGATAATGGTTAGTAAAAGAAAAAATTCTTTAAGTATATATTCGTTTTGATAAGCTGAATAAGGAAAACTGTGTACAGTAATTCAAATGTGTACAATAAAAATTATAGATAACTACCTTGAAGAAGAAAGATTTTTGTTAACTATCGCATAACACAAATAATTAGAGGACCCTTGCTCGTAAAACAATATGCTGGCTAATCAGTTATGTACAAACGTAATTGTGCATTGCCCACTCCGCAAATTTACTCCTCACTTTAATTTACAGATTTTAATTAATTAGGTAAGTAATATTGATCGTTTTTTTATTTTTAACGTATTATTTCTAGCTGATCAAAATGAACGTACCATTTCCATTTTTACTTCCTTGTACGAAGTAAAGGAAATATTGTGATCGTGAAAAATTTCATCTTTCAGATTTCAAAGAAAATATCCATTTTGACCATGCCTGAATCCATTTCGACTAATTTCGGCGTAACTTCTGTACATGCGTATATATGTACGAATGTATCTCGCATAACTCAAAAACGATTAGCAGTAGTATATTGGATTTAGGACTGTTGTAACATCTAGTTGTGCACCTTCCTTTTTGATTGCAATCGGTTGAACCAAAAGTGTCCAATAAAGTCTAAAATCCAAAGAAATTTATATTTTGAACCTTTTTCTAACTGCAGTGCCCTCATTGAGAGTTTTTCAACGATATATAATAAGTGGTACTTATTTCATTGGTTCCAGAGTTATAGCGAAATTATATTTGAATTAATGAAATATTTGGATCTATAAGGGAAAGACACAAAGGTTCGGATCTGATTTCTTCTCCTTTTTTTAATTTTTTTTTTTTTTTTTAATTTAAATATATTGTTAATTAATAGCCCGTGATTGTAAAAAAAATATATATAATAAATAATTATTCAGTAATAATTTAAAAAAAAAAAATTTTTTTAAATCAGAAGTTATTAGTGAAATAAAATTTTATGTACTTTCAAAATTGTGTATGTGTAATTTAATAGGCATTATTAGAAATGTGTATATGTAATAGATTTGACGAAACATCTGATTATTTAATATTAATTGGAAAATATAATTTAGAATCGTATAGATTTTCTAGTTTAATTTCCGTTTAATTTTATTTAATCATTGGAATTTCTGTTTAATTTTATCTACATTTTAGTTATCTACAGAGTAAATGAAAAATAGACCCTCGCAAAAACAACATATACACTGAGGCACGCATGCTAGATCTATAATAAATTACAAAAAATTGTTATCTTGTAGTTCATTACTCCTCTGATATTGTCGGATACTATTCTCCCTAATTCGGAGTTGATAATTTCGTTTATTTGTTGCCAATCATTTAATCGCTCTTTGGTTTGATACAATTCTTCTGATCTTAAATCGTGTCCACGTTCTCTAGTTTTCAAATTTTCTCTCTCTATGTATTCATCATCCTCTCAATCATTTTATTCTTCCTTGGTTTTACCGTTTTATTCCTCTTTATATTTTTAATTTTCTCTTAATCTTTTGATTCTTTCTTTGGTTTTAACATTTTCTTCCTCTTTATATTTATCATCTTCTCTTAATTTTTTTATTCTTTTCTTAACATTTTATTCCTCTTCATATTGATCTTAGTGTTGGTTTTTTGAGATATATTATTTCATGTTATTTTTTTTTTTTTTTTGTATGATTGTCTCTTTTTCATTTTTGATTATTCACCAAGTAATCCGATAATAAAAACTGAATATTTTACCCCGTAAGGACGAAATTAATATTTATAATCAGTATACAGGAGTTCATTAAACGGAAGAGTTAAATTATTATTAAATTTTATTTATACGACACACCAGAAATCTGAAACTTTGTTAATCAGCAACTCACGAAGATACGAATAATACTGATTTAGTAATACGAGTAATAAAAGGACTTTTATTTATCCTAATATTTCATGTAAGGATGTTAAATTAGTAATTGTATAAATATTTAATGTTAATAAAAACTAATATTTCAGCAATTGTGCAACTGTCTACTCTATTAAAGTATTGGATGATCGTATCTCACTTTCAAATGAAATAAGTTTAAATGAAGTTCAGCAAAAAAGTGTGTATGTAATTTAATAGGCGTACAAGGAAGTCATGTAGTGTCCACATCAGACTTTTAAAAATAACAATTCCTGACCGATAAAGCTGTTGCTGATAATTATCAATAACTAGAAACAAAAAAACGTGTAGGGCTGTGTCGGGGCACACGGTAGTTGGTTTAAAGTGAAATGTCACAGACCTTAGATGAAGTTCCTCCGAGCTACAGACCGACCAACTTATCTGTACAGTTAAATGGGAGAGCCATCATCGCATTTTTTTGAACAAAACCGAAAGTCTTCAATGTAAAATTTTAGTTCCTTCATTTGGCCAACTCTGTAGAGTTGGCCAAATCCGATACACTTTTAGTGTATCGAATTGAAATAAAAACGAGGCGTTGACTGCGCACTAAATTTAATTTTAACATAAAACAGACACTAAATGTACATGATATTTATTTCGACTAATATTCGACGACAGTTCTGTTCAACATCGGTCTGTAATATGAGAAGTAAGAGATATACGTAATAAGTAACGGTAAAGGTGCTCGCGTCGTGCCACCTTTGCAACGCTCCCGAAACAGTCTCGCTTGCTCGACACCGGACCTTGGGGTTCCTGTGCGTGGCCCATAACCTAATATGCGTAATTTATATTTCCAGCTGGCTTTTGCGCAGGCTGAGGCTGACATATTGAATTTCTATACTTTTTTACACATTGCCCAAAATACACTTATTAATACTTAAATCGATGTATCTCAAAAAACACAAACATACGAACCACCGCGCTATCACGTCTACGTCGTGAACTACACTGAATGGAAATTAGCGATAGAACCAGTTTTGGCCGATCTGCGCTGCGTCCCCTCCCCGACAACCCGCTCACCGGTGACGCAAACTCAAAACCACATCCGCGAGCTGAATAGTTAATTTATAAAATGACTTTACGTCTCTGAGACTAATAGTTAGGGAGTTGCTGTTAAGGCAGGACGATATAGATTTTTTCGTTTTGCTACAATTTTTCGTTCTGGCACCCGTGTGTTTTCGTGTGACTTTAGAGACGTTTCACGTCAATCCGGTCTAGTAATACCCAAATTTAACGAGGATAATAAGAAAAAATTAATTGTTATTAGTCAGTTAATATGAGATAGAAATGGTTTTGAATTTCACACAGGAGTAATATTAAGTAAAAAACATATTTAAAAAAATTGTTACTCTTTTGTTAATTTTTCTATCGTTATTGAAACGGAAAATAGGATACCTCGATTATTTACCGCTATTATAAAACAAATTCAGGGTTTGGATAGATCCTCACTTTAAATGGAACGCACACATTAACAGTGTGTGTAAAAGACTTATATACTTAATCTTTAAATTCTACCAAATTAGTAAACTAAAAAATAATAGTATCGCTAGGCTTGTATGTTTTCCGTATGCCGATCAATATTGCAGTATGGAATATGTTCACGGGGTAAGGCAAGGAAGTGCACTTCAGAAAGCGTATGTTCTTCAAAAACGCTTAATAAAAGCAGCCTTAAATGGGCCCAGAATTACCCTACAACTGACCTATTCAGGGAATTTAACGTATTAACACAGACAGACGTAGAGCTCTACGTCAAAAACATTGTTTTATATATTAACAAAAATATAAACCTTTTTAATACCGGTGATTCATTATATAATCTGAGGCCATCTGTTATCACCTTTATGAAACCCTGAAATGACCTATCCCTCTGCAGAAGACATTTCATGTATATTTCTGGTAATAAATTTTAACAAAGTAGTAAATTTTAAACTAATAAATTTTATTCCTGCTAACTTTACGTATAAAAGACTCCTGAAAGAAATAGATGAGTAGATAATGATAAATAATGTGTACAAATCACTATTCTAAACGTGTTTTTACCGTCCTTCTAAATGATGCATAATTAGTTAATTTTCTAATCCGATCTTAATAGTGTTTTGGTTTTTTATATATACTACTATAACAGAGCTAATCCAAACTAAGGAAGGTAAACTTATTAAGGATAAATTTATAATTATAATTATAGTCATAAAATTAATACTAAGATTATTTTATATTGTTACAAAATAGTGATAACAACATTACATTCATTTTACTGCGATTTGTACAATATACTAAACATAAAGGTGTACAACAATATAAATATTATTTACATCAACTTCATATCCTTGTATCTTCTTGATATTTAGTTAATCTACAATGCTCAATTATCTTTTTTTTAGCCCACCGGGCTGGCTGGTTTAGTGTTTAATTCTTCATCGCAAATCAGATGATTTCGAAGTCGAGAGTTCACGCACGCGCATAAGGTTCAAATCCTAGTAAAGGCAGTTACTTTTATACAGATTTAAATACTAGATCTCAAGCTTTAACAATTAAGTTTTTGTTTGAAAAAATTTTTATTTATTTATGCAAATATTTTAATTTTTAAATTCCCTTTTTATAAATATTACATACAAGTGGCTCGTGCCTGCGAACAGGTTATCCTTTGTTTGCTAATTATATATTGTAATTCCTTTTTTATACAACGGAAATAAAGGTTTATTCTTTCATTCATTCAGTCATTATGCTACAAACTTATCGGCAAAAATATAATGTTGTAATCCCTTGTAATGCAGTTTTTTTCTTTTTTTTTAAAGAGGTGGAGAAACCCCATTTACGGGCGACGAAGCAGTGTCGGGCTCGCTAACAGATTCCGCAAGATGTTATTAATTGCGTATGTATTTCTGCGCACTACCGACTAAACCTCCATCCCTGACAACCCACCCCTCCTGGAAAGCGCTAATAGAGCATTACTTCAGGAGGGGGATAACCACGCGCGCGCGCGCACACACACACACACACACACATACAATCGGTCACCACAAGCAAACATCAAATTCAACCATCACACAAAACACAGAAAAACGCAATCACAATATCAAAACGTACAGGCACATAGATACCTCGCGCACAAATGCCTATTGTAATAAACAATACCTATGTTATCTACATATTGTAATGTACAGTTATTTTAGTTAAATTTAGAGTACTATTTGTTAATGAAAAGAGTGAAAAAAATCAAGAGATGGCATTTTAGTGTAACTACGAATTTATGTTACGTATTGTAACAAGACCGGTATATCGAGCCTGAGTAACGGATTCCCACCAATTAAGAAGAAAGTAGTAGAAAATATAATAATGGAAGGAATCCAGAAAGTGCTAAAAGGAACTCTTTTAGCAAAGGTAATAGATCCGTTTAACATTCGTATTTTGTAATACCGCCCACTGACTCACCTAAACAGATTTTTATCCGTGAGAAGAGTTATCGAACCCAGATTAGGAATGCATGGGAACGAAAGGGCTTGGTCGATCGTTCTCACGCTCAACTGGGGTCTGATCCGGCAGGTAAAGAAGATATGAGTATAAATACTCCGGGGAAGATCAGTTGAAATTAGTTCTGCGAAATCGGTCTAAGCGAGACGTTATGATGTCAGTCTGCGAGATGTCAGTCAGCGAGAGTATTCTGCAAAGACGTCGGTGAAGAAGGGAATTTCTAGTGAATTACGATTAAGCGATTAAGATGACGTAACGAGTAATTCCAATCTGGACAGTACACGAAAACAAGAAATGGTTCGGTGAATTACTGTAAGACTATAAGTAAAATAGATAATGTACTAAATTTCATTCATAAATTTTTAGGGTAGTTTTATTTGTGAACAGCAAAGGTATTTACAATGAAATGACTTTATACTTGTCTTATCTATTGTACTATTGTTATTAATACAAGACTGGTGGTTAAAAGTGTTAAGATTAGCGGTCATGCTAATGTCTTTTGTCAATGGAACTGAATTCAGGTTTTCATTATTTATCAATCTGTGAATAAATCCTGACGATTACTTTAAATTCTGTTTTGTATGTAATCATTTTTGTGTATTATTATTATTATTTAGGTTGTGATTACTACTTTTATTATTTTAATTATTATTGTGAGTTGTTTATTATTGTCGGTTATTATTATTATTATTATTATTATTATTATTGATTTGTCTTGTTTTACTTATATTCTTATGTAATTATATAAACATTTCCAATTGTCAGTCTCTCAATATCCTGATCGAGCCGCGAACACGCGACAAAATACATTTGTAAATTATTATTCCTTTATTGTATTTTAGTAAAGTTTGGTAATGGAAAACCATTTCATGGTTTTACCTTAATATTCTTACTATTTTTGTATCGGGTTAAGTTTCTTTGAAAAAATAAACGAATTCAGTTTTAAGTTTTGTTAATCATGGCTTATAAAGGTACAACATAAATTATTGAAATTTAATTTACTTTTAATATCCGTCGATAATTGTTTTCAAAAATTTATCCTCTAGGCTTATTTAGACTTATTCACGAACAGATATCATTATACAATAAATGCTGACCACGTTTCTTCATTATTTACGTTTTACCGCGTAGTTTTTTCTTTTTGTTGTTTTATTTTACTATCCGCCTGAAGTATGGTAACATAAAAGAAATCTTTTCCATCATATCTAGTTTCAACCCCCGGTTGTTTTGTATAACTATTTATCAAATCGTACTTATGGGTAGGTACAAAAGATGAAAAAAGAAACTAAAAAAAAAAAAAAAAAAAAAACAGAAAAAATAAAGAAGAATTCATTATAGACAATTGTGTCTCCTTAAAGGCATATCCATAACATCTCCGTATGTTCAAACGAATCATGAGCTTTAATTATGGTTGTTTTGAAATTCAAATTGGGTTCTGTCCGATATTATTTATTATCTTTCATTGTCTTAACTCATCTTACACAATTATATTTACCCATATTCATTATAAAAGTTTATATATATAGCGCATATTATTTTTGTAACATATGTTCACGGTTAACAATGGTCATAACAAAGATACTTTGCATTTAGTTTAAAAAAACTGTGGGTTCATAATATTATTGCTATTTTAATTCACCCACTGATTAAACAAATTTTTATATTTATTTTAAAGTTATTTTAATTTAATTTTGAAGTGTACTCATTTTTTGATTCACAACACACACACACACACACACACACACACACACACACACACAAATTGGTTATACGTGCCAAACTTATCCTACAAAAATTTCGTGATAGTATTTACTTTTCATAAAAAAATATTTAAAATATTTACATTAATCATATTAAAGGTTACAGGGATTTAAAGTTAAACTTATAAACAGAATATTTTGATGTAAAAATATTGTCTCATAAATATGGAATTACAAAGCTAATTCCTAATAAAAATTATTTATTTTTATTTCTTTAATGTTTTTTAATAAGACGAATGAAACAGGTTTTATTATTTAAAAATATATTTTTACAAGTGAAATTGATTTTCGGAATAAATAAAATTATTTTAAAAAAATGTTACTAATACATAAATCTAAATAATATGGACCCGATTACAAGGACGGAATTTATAAAATAAAAAGTGAAAAAGAAATATATAAAAATGAAAGACATCATCCGGAGAAGATTATAATTTTACGGGTATTTATACAGAATGAGCGAAAACAGATTAACAAAACAAATAAATAACTGTTATAACAGTAGAACTATTAAAAGTATCCGGTTTAAAGAAGTAGAAAACAATCTTAAAACTTTAAAAATATCCACAGAAATTTGTTTAAATAGAGACTAATTTAAAATTTAATCGAAGAATCTAATTTTCCAGAGAATAAAGATAGGAAGAACGTGGGCAGACGAAGAAAAATAATAACAGAGTGAAAGAATGAAAAAAATATTGGGAAAACAAAAGGAGTTCCTAACTATTATGTCAACGTAATCCTTAGTGGTCCGGACGGACAAAAAAGAAATCTAAATAAATTGACTGGCATATGATAATTTAAATTTTGAGAAAACAACTCCGTTCATATTTATTTCTGATTACGTAATTTTAAACCTCATCGAGGTTGATCCACGTAATCGTAATGATCGTAATGATCCTCATCGAGGGTCATCCAAGTAATGATTGTAAATATCATAAAAGAGAAATTTAAAAAATATATTTTTTTTATTGATCAACGCAAGAGCGTTTATATTCTAGCTTGGATTATTTCTTTTTGCGTTTATATAAATTGTATTTCTTAATCTCCTGTTTCATTATAACATGAATGTTATTGTGTATTAAATATTCTTCTTTATTCCTTTTCTAAGTTTTAAATTATAAATTTCATTACTAATTATAAATAATTTTATACCCTTATTTACGGGTTTTTTTTTATTAGAGCTTTTATAATTCTTTTCCCGTTATTTGATCTTTACATGCTATATTCCATGAAATATTTTTTTACGTGTCGTTAAATTTATTTATATTTTTTAGTTTTTTATAGCCAAAATATCCGCACGTAATGTATCTACGGTTTAAAATGCACCAATCACAGACGCTTTCTCTAATAGTACTGATGTTCACATGGCAGCCAATCCTTGACATGAACTAAGTGAAGGTGTAACTTGTAATATCATTAGCGTTTTAATTTGGTGGAAATACCGATGTTCAGCAGTATATTTTTGTCAAAAACGAAAGGAACCCGAGGATAGCGAGAGATACATATCCCGCTATTAATCGCAGAACCTGAACAACAGTCTCTCTAGCTGCCCGATCTTTCTTGTTATCGGGTGGGTATTTTTGTAGTGTCGGTTATATATTTGGTTTATGAACGGAATTGCGGTCCGATCCTGACAAAACGATTTGAAAATAATTACTTTGGCTGACCTTGGGAGACTGCCAATGTACTTTCTCCCGGCAGGTTTCCGATTCAATTCGTCCGCTGAAGCCCTTTCGGGAATAGTGTCTTTCGGTCTAGCGCCTAATGGAACCGTAGTTATTAAAGAATGCAATGCGCTCCCTTCGCCGTCGCATGTAGTGGCTAAATTGTAATTGGAAAGAAGGATGGTTGGTGAATTAAAGTTTGATAGATTCTTCGTCACCCTGGCCATTTTCTTGGTCTTGCATCGGCCGGGTCTCGGCTGAGCCGAATTGGAATTCTTGAGACGTAGTTAATAATTTTTATCGATAAAGAATATAAAGTAGAATATTCGGGCCTGGCTTGGAACGCTTCATATCATTAAGATTGACTATGGCTTTTACGGGAGAAATTTATGTGTCGTGACAAGTTGTCTACAGCCACTTGGATATGGCTAACAGAAAAATTTTATTAGAATAAATATTTAAATTAATCTGTAATTATTTTTAGCATTTGTTTGTAATCCTTTTGGGTTTTGGTTTATTAAAAATGTAGCTTTTAAACATTAACGGTTAACTTTAACTAAAATGCACTTTTTAACCGTTTATATCACTAAATTAAAAAGAAGAAAATTAGCTTATTGTTTATTAAATTAGCTTTATTGTAATTAATGAAGATTATAAATTAAATTTAAAAATATTACCCGATGATGAGGTTTGAAGAAATTTTTACGATGTTATTGAAAAATTTAAGCGGATTATTAAACCAATTTTATTTTCGGGCAAAACTAAAAATGAAATTAAGTAACTGAAAAAAGTTTTAAATTTATTCTTATTATTTTCAAAAATATAATACGACGTGAGACGTGGCAAGCGGTGGGTTAATGAACACAAGTTCATGTTAAAGAAAATTATTAATAAATAAAGATGTATTTTATTACCGAAAAAATTAATACCGATTACCAATAAATATCGATTTTAGTTTTCAAATGTTAACACATTTTTCCATTGAAATTTTACTCGACGTTTATCTATGTGAATCTTTCGACCGAACATAAATTTAAACGTAAAATAATTTTTCACATTTTGCATAATTGCATTTTTTTTTAAATGTAGCCTGGCATAAATAGTTTTGATTTGATTATGTTACCGTGAAAGACCGATATCTGGCAAATATCGATATTCTCCGGTGAGTATCGACACATTCCAAATACGTCGATGGAAGACCGAAATATTTGCTTATTCGGACCTAGTCCGGTACATGTTGACAACCACAAGTAACCTCTGTAGCGGTCGAGACGATAAGTACAAATTAAAAATAAAATTACCCAATATCAATCTCTAAGGTAAATAGATGTAATCTATTTACCGAGGTAATCTATTACAAGGAAGAAACCCTCGTAAAACAAAGAAAGTTTAAATTTCAGCTAAACATAACGTACGCTCGCTTCGCTCGTAACGTTAAATAAACAAATTATATACGTTATTCTCCAACATTGGAGGCGATTAATCAAATTCACCGTATTTATAAAAAAAATTAAACAATTTTTCAGCATTTTGTAAACTGAAATGGTCGCCAATCAGAATATATAGAATATGTTAACTGCATGAGTGAACAATAACGACCCAAATAAATTGTCAGATGGTTTGCTCTTTGGTCATTTTTTTTTTATATAAAAATACTTCTACTCAATTTTCACCATCAGTGCATACTGAATGCGGTGAATTTGATTAATCGCGCCTTCAATGTTAAATAATAACATAATATATAATTTTGTATATTTAACGTTAATTAGACGATGTTAGCGAGCTTAGATTATGTTTGGCTTGAATTTAGACTTATTTTTTTACGAGGGTTTTTCGCAATTTATTTGCTTTAGATATTTGTATTGAGTGATTTTTTTTTTTTTAAATTTCTAATTATCGTTTCGACCCCCATTACAGTTTATCTGTATTTGTCGCAAATATATATAGCGGCGAAGGTTCGAATTTATAATAATATAAGCAAATATTTCGGTCTTTCATCGATGTATTTGGTATGTGTCGACATTCACCAGAGAATATCGAAATTCTCTTATTTCGGTCTTTCACGGTAATAATTACACTGTTAAAATATGAATACAAAAACAAGTCTAATTTAAATTTCAACTCCTAATGTTGAAAAAAATTTATCATTAAAGTTAATGACAGTTTTAATAAAAAAAAAATTATAATTATAGTAAAAAATTTAATAGTCATGTTTTTAATTACCAATCAAATATTTGGTTACATTAAAGAAATATTTATTTATTAATATTTTGGCTTGTGCGAGTATATAACGAAAATATAGCAAGTGCATCATAGCAGTGACTCAGTTAGTAATTTTTTTTTTTTGAATTTCACTCGCAATGGATTTTGCTTAAATTTATATTATTTTCCCCACCTTTTACACACCTATATATATATCTTCGTTATTATTTTTATTATTCTTAATAATTTAAATTTATTTAAACCCACTGGGTTAGTCTTGTGGTAAACTAGACGTCGTAAATCAGTTGATTTCAAAGTTGAATTTCTCAGGTTCAAATTCTAATAAAGGTTTTATTCGGATTTGAATACTATGTCGTGGATTCTTTGGTGGTTAGGTTTCAATCACACGTCTCAGGAGTAGTAAACCTGAGTTTGTTAAAGACTATAAATTTACCGGTACGATTGCATTACACTGATATGTCGGTAATGAATTTAATTGTTGATGCGACTATAAAAAAATATAAAATAAATATATATATTTAACAGGAATTTGAGTTTTGAATTATCTAGAAAAATTAATATATAATAAACACATAAAGTAAAAAAAAATGAAGTCGATAAAGATGGAGAAAACCGAAGAGTATTTTATGCGATTAGCTGTACATAATGTTAAAACATAAAAAAATGACGGTTTAAGTTGATGACCATCTTTGTATTATAGAAAGGACGAACATTAGCCGTCTGTAATACTTTTGTATGTGTACGTATCGGTGTGCGTTTGTGTGTTTGAATGTTCAGAGTAGAAAGAAGGAAGACCTGCTGTGGAATATCATAGACTATCATAATAATAATAGGCTTTATCATATAGCCGCCCGCCATTAACTTATCTTGACGGTGATTGGCCGATTTGATGGAGGAAGGTAATTCCCCCTACTCTATGTTCCACTATTAATGCTATTATTATTTCTACTATTATTTTTACCGGTACTCGTGCTACAGATAACACAAATTAGGGGGCGTATAAAATTGCTTTGCGTATGAATTATGTATGTCAGGTGTCGTCAGGTATTTTATAACTCACAAGCACGACACGAAGTCCTACCGTATGTAAAGAAAACCGATAGAGCGGTTAGCGAATTGATCCGTTCATTAACAAAGACTAATTTTCCGGATTAAATATGTTTTTGTGAAATATGTGTGTGTATTTATGCGCGCACACACCTGTATTTTATTAGCAGGTAAAAAAAAATATATAAATTAGTTTCCACATCTATGTTCTGTTTTACTTATTTATTTTATTTATTTATTCATTTTTTTAAGATTTATGTCATGTGGGTCGGATAATTATGAACAGCTGGGGGATGTAATAACTTTAAAGAATTATAATTAAGTTTCTATTTATGTTCTTAGGTTAATAAACAAAAACGAAAGAATTGAAAAAAAAGTTTAGTACAAAAAAATTTGTTTTAATTCACAAAATTTTTACAAATATTTGATCGCTTCTTAGGTCATCATATTTTGATCAACAAAATAGTCTGCCGTAGGAAAGGTTTTAAAAATTAAAATCCAAAAAATTAATTACACAAAAATATTTTTATTCGTGTTAAAATACAATATCGTTATAGTTAAATCCTCTGAAAATTTATTTTTACATTTAAATTCAATAATCAAATAAACTTAATAGCTTATTTTCAACGCCGATTAAGGTATATAAACGTTAATACGTTTATCTTTTCTTATCGGTTTATCGATATTCAATTAAATGTTTGGTAAAAAATTACTCGAAAGATGTTCGAAATTTCTTATTAATTTCGTCTAAAATTCACTTACCGTTAAAACATATTCATTTTTTATACGCATAACATTATAGTCTAGCCAAATTTTTCTTGCGAAACGAAAACGATAGACAAAATATTCACGATCACATAATATATTAACAAAACGCATATCTGTAAATATAGCGATATAGTAATAGGCTATATATATTAAACTCCGGTTTGACTGCATTTAATACAACTCTGAACAAACCGGACGTGCATTCGACCACATTTACTACATACATAGCCCTATGTGTTATAAACACGACACAAAACATTTGAAACGCATATAGATTAACTATAACGTTCAAATTTTACGCACAGCATGTCAAAGCCACAAACGATGCGCTAGAATTATTGAAAATTTATAGACACGTTAAATATGGCAAAAACAACACGTAAAAGAAGTAACACGCAACTTCAAATTTACTGTTCAAATATTTTTTTATTGTTCAAATAGTAAATTTGAACAAATTCTGAACCGGTTTACTTACAACTTAAATACGAGCGTACTATCATCAGTGCTATCTTCAACGTCACAGTTCCTTTCTCTTTAGTTTTTTTTTTAAATTTAGATAGAGAGATATCAATTTTTATCGCAATGTATAGATTGAGCTACTTAAAACCGAACTGAGCTGGCTCGCCCTACAGTAATTTGAGACACCATTAACGCTGCTACTTGTACACTGTAGCAACACTATTGGGGTTGTGTTTGTTACTACTTGGGTCTACTGTTGTCAGTTTTAAAAAGTTCATGCTTCAATACAGTAGAGTTTCGTTCTTTAGATTTGTGCTTTTTTTAAAATGAGAAAAGGGTTTCTGCAGTGGAAACTTAGGTACGTTCTGTATCCTTTCAAGGAACGCTTCAAATATTCTCGGAAAAGCTTCCGAATACTAATATCCTAGCAAAGAGTAGCATACACGATTTGACTAATAACTAGCTCAACGGAACTGGTTTCAATCGCAAAACGAAATGGGCAGCCTTTTGTTAGGATCCAGAGGCTACAAACGATATTTAAAGAAGAATTTCTGACGGAACGAAAAATCTATCGCAACGAAATGGCGTAAAATGACACCTTTCTGTAACATTTTTCACGATTTAGATTTCATATCGTGTAACAACTATGCAACAACTTATTTGTATTTGGGGATACAAAAGTGGCAACGGTGGCGGTTTCGCCTCTGCTCGCGAATAAATTGCTGAAGGACGGCCGCATCCGCATTGGGTGGGTATCTTGCTCGGTTTCAAGGAGGTCAGCTGAAGAGTGTTGCTATAAAAGTTGGGAGATTGAGCACCGGGCTGGGTCCTGCGGCGGTCCCGATAGGCGAGGACATTGTTTCAATTGTGGGATTGCGGAGTTTTCCTCGCCCTGAGCAGAACGACTGAAGGGGTATAAGTAGAGTAGTACTCCGGGTGACTAGGGATCGCCTGGACAGTTGATTGGCCAGAGATAAGCGTGTTGGCATGGAGCTACGGTTAGTAAAAATAAGTAATGGTGTTTTTATATTGTTCACTATCGGTGAAAAGAGGACTGCACTGCCGATACCAGGGAAGTAAGAAATGTTTTTAATTCTTCATATATATATATATATATTATCGTGAAAGCCCGATATCTGGCAAATGTCGATATCTTTGGTGAATGTCGACACATACCAAATACGTCGGTGAAAGACCGAAATATTTGCTTATATTATTATAAAGTCGCACCTTCGCCGTATATGTATTTGCGACAAATACAGATAAACTCTAATGGGGGTCGAAACGATAATTAGAAATTTAAAAAAAAAAATCACTCAATACCAATCTCTAAAGCAAATAGATTAAGAAAAACCCTCGTAAAAAATAAGTCTAAATTCAAGCCAAACATAACCTACGCTCGCTAACATCGTCTAATTAACGATAAATATATAAAATTATATTTGTTATTATTTAACATTGAAGGCGATTACTCAAATTCACCGCATTCAGTATGCACTGATTGTGAAAGTTGAGTAGAAGTATTTTTATTAAAAAAAATGAACAAAGGACAAACAGTCTGATCATTTATTTGGGTCGTTATTGTTCACTCATGCAGTTAACATATTGTATATATTCTGATTGGCGACCCTTTCAGTTTACAAAATGCTGAAAATTTGTTTAATTTTTTTATAAATACGGTGAATTTGATTAATCGCCTCCAATTTTGGAGAATGACGTATATAATTTGTTTATTTAACGTTATGAGCGAAGCGAGCGTTAACAAATTTAAACTTTCTTTGTTTTACAAGGGTTTCTTCCTTGTAATATATTACTTCGGTAAAAAAATTGAACAAAGGGCAAACCATTTGACCATTTATTTGTGTCTTTATTGTTCACTCGTGCAGTTAACGTATTCTATATATCCCGATTGGCCCTTTCAATTTATAAAATGCTGAAAATTAGGTTAGCGAGTTAACGAAAAGGTTAGCAAATGTCGATATCTCCGGTGAATGTCGATATATACCAAATACGTAGGTGAAAAACCGAAATATTTGCTTATATTATTATATATTCTGACCTTCATAATATATATGTCGACATACAGAGATAATCTCTGGTGAGGATCGAAACGATAACTAGAAATTACAAATCAATTAGCCAATACGAATCTTTAAAGTCAATAGATTATGTGTATTAGAAACCCTTGTAAAAAAAAATGTTCAATTTAAGCCAAACTATGCCAGTAGAAAGCCAGAAGAAAGCCACCTATGCTACCTTCGCTCGGTAACCTTGTCTAATTAACGTAAAATATACAAATTATATATATATATATATATATATATTATATATGTTATTCTGCAACACTGGAGGCGATTAATCAAATTCACCGCTTTTATAAAAAAATTCAATCAAATTTTCAGCATTTCTTAAATTGAAATGGCCCATCAGTATATACAGTGTTTGTTAACTGCATGAATGAACGATAACGATATAAATAAATGGACAGATGGTTTGTTCTTGTTCAATTTTTTTTATAAAAATATTTTTATTCAACTTTCACCATCAGTCCATGCTGAATTTAATTAATCGTCTCCACAGAATTTTTTGGCTGGTCAACACAATATTTTTTTCACGGGTAAAATAAATAATACCGGTTAATGTTTCAAACTGGTCATCTTTATCATATACCCAGGATTTATTATTTTTTTAAAGAAAGCTTTTCAATTATTTTATCTAATACAATTTTTATCTTTAAATTAAATGATAAATAATGATTTATTGTAGACCTTTTAATAAATTTCTTAATATGTGGCAATATTAGATTAGCCGAATGTTTAGGAATTGAATATACAATTTTTAGAAAGGAAATTTATGTATAGAATATGGATATATAACATATAAATGTTGAGGTTAAAAAAATAATGAAGTATTACTGATAGCCGAATTCAAAACCGACTGCTTTAATGTGTTTAGCATACGACGAATTTTTTCACCATGAAGATATCTAAACTTTTTTTTTAAATCGGTTCACAATACGTAAAATAATAACTCCGTTATAATGAGATAATATATAATCTTAGCGCCTATTCCTCTGTGTTCTTTTGCTAGGCCTACACAATTTACTCTGTCTTTAGAGTTATTAAGGCGGTCCATACTGACGACAGCTTCCTGATAATAACCGACTGAACCCGTCGTTCAAGTAATCTATGACACCCTCTAAAGAGTAAAATAGACATTCGTATGGATACCGGGCGGTTGCGGCATCCTCTGGAACGAACGGGCTCATGAGGCTGCCAAGAGAGCTGCAACAAATGGCCTCCGATTAGAATTAACGTCTGAGAGCGACTTCATGAAGAGGCAGTCGTATCAAACTACGTACTCAGTGGAATAAGTTCTGGCTGGTGAGTCGAGTCCTCTCACGGCCTTACATGGCATCCGGGAGAACGTCTTCGAAAAACCTTTTATCTCAAACGACAGAAGAGACCAGGTCATCCTAACTCAGCTGAGGATCGGACACACAAAGCTATCGCACGACCATCTATCTGGCCCTCCTCAGCAGAAGTGTGAGGTGTGAAATGTAAAATGGTCTATAAACCGCTTACTCATAGATTACCCAATGTTCGGGTTTATTCGACGACAATTACACCTGGGTTCAAGTGTGAAGGATTTATTCAATCGGAAGAAATACATAAAAAAATGCACATTTTGGACATTCTATTAAAAATTACAAACAATTCGAAAAAATGTAAAATATAATCTTTTACAAATATTAAATGCTGAAATTAAATTTTTCAAAACGTTATATAAGAATTTTAATCGATACGGCCTTCATAATCTATGTGTTAGGCTTTTTCATTTATTTTACTAAAAAAAATGGGGATAAAACGAAGTTCCAACGTTTAAAAAAATAGACTGATATAAATATGAGAGAATTAGTATTTTATATTTAATACAAAATGTTCACATTTAGTCTATAAAAAATATTAAAATTTAAAAACAGATAATGTATTAATGTACAGTTAAAAGAAAAAACAGTTTCGGAACATCTTTCTTTCGGTTCGCTATATTTTTTTATTGATTTATACTTTGATACCTGAAATTAAATTAAATTTCTAAAAACGTTATATATTTTCCGTAAAATGTTAATAAATTTATCTTTGTGTGAAATAATAAATGTAACGCATATTTTTACCATATGCAGGCAATTTTTCATAAAAATTAAAAAAAAAAAACAATATGCTAATCTAGAAATATTTTTTTGGAATGACTGGTTATTGTTGTAGTATCGAATTTTTAATAAGGAAATATTTACAGAAACATTATTTAAATTGATCTAATAATAGAATTCCTACAGGGATAGATACGTTCTCTAACATACATCGATACGAAATCCTACAAGTTCAACTAAAACTAATCTTGTTTTACTGACTGTTATTAAAAATAAAAAAAAAATAATTTACAAAAAAAAAATTACATTAGGCTTTCCTATTAACTAAAAACGTTATTTCTACCTAAGAATTAATCTATAAATTTTTTAAATTTTGTTTACAGATATAAAAAGTGCAAAAAAGTTGAAATGGGTTTTGAGTTATCAATGAAGAAGGATTTTTGAACGTTTAGAAGGTGACTCGTTATTTCCCAGTATAAAAGGTAAAAATAGTATTCATACGTAATGGGATGACTGAACAGGTATAACAGTTATTTATGCGTATTGTTTTCTTTGTACTTTATTATTTAACATTTTAAGGGAGATATATATATATATATATGTTTGAACGGATCTATGGTTTATTATTCCGTTAGATTCTTCCATACGTAACATATTTCTGGGGATGGTTGACTATTTTTCTTAATGAATCCATGAGTTTGCTCTTGAACGGATAATTAATTTCTATAAAGAGGAACAAAATTTGTTGCAGCGTATATTTTCAATAATCTGTACAGTCTCGTTGATTATTAATTAATCAACGATATGCTACTGTCATCTACTGAAAAAGAAATAGGAACAGTCGAAGATTTTGACTGCAATAGTAGATTTGCTTGTCTTTATTTACGGACTCTTTCTGATGAGCTTAACTATCTCGTTAATCAATCGTTTATTTGTGTGTAGCAAAAATCGTATAAAACGTGTCATGCTAAAAACTAAATTAAAATAAATCGCATAATTGCAGAATTAAACCTTTCCATGTTAAATACTAAAAGATTAAAATATTTTTCACAGTCATAAAATAAAATAAAGTAATCCATTATCACAGATGTGAAATAACTGATCTAGATTTCAAACAGACCATAAAATAAAATAAAAATTTTCCATCATCAGTAAATATTCAAAAGTCGTAAAAGCTTTATTCTACTAAGTACGATTTCAGTACTAAAATATCATTATTTTACCTTTATTAATTCGTCTAATTAATTGTCAGATGAAAATACTTTTAACTGATGATTTAACTATAATGTCGTTCAAAGGAAAACTAATCGACTTCCGAAAGACTTTTAGAATTATTGTTTTGCTCAGATTAAATACAAATCCGTTTACCTGGATTACGTTGTTTTCTCTCAACCTTAATCCTTATTACTTTGATGTGTACAGACGATTTGACTACATACCCATCCAAGCCGATGGAAACAAATATTGTTCCTACATCTTTTGCATTCGTATAGTATTTTCCTGTGTCCAGTGGATGTATGGGAACTCATATATCAGGTAGATGTGTAAATGTAAAAAGTCCAACTTTCGTATTTATGGGATAAATGTTTATTTTTGTTTTATAAGAATTTTTTTCTGTAATTTCATTGACAAGCAGTGTATCTTATTTAATTATAATTTGTCAAAAAATTGTGATTATATTGAACGATTTTATATTTAAAAATAGCCTATAAGATTTAAAGGCATATTTATACATACACAGGTATTATTTAAAAGTAAAAGAACGATTGTATAATAATAAAGTACAACGGACATTTAAATAAACGGCAATTAACATAGCCAAGGGAGAAAAGGATGTTTTGTTAGGAGGTGGACGAAGGGCGAGAATCGATCGAAAATATGTATTTATTTTAATAGCCTGTAAAAAAATAAAAGATTAAAAAGGATTTTTTCCATTCGTCGAGCTCGTTGGTCGTTTCTTTATTGAATGTTTCGGATCTGAAATGGGCGTGACTCATGAATAAAGAATATAATAATTGGTCCGGTCCATAACAGTTTAATAGCAGGCCGCGATTTGTCGTTCGCTATTATAAACAACAGGTATTATAGACGTAATGTCTGTTATTTATATTGACGGTAGCTAAGGAGTTGTTAGTACGATAGTATGACTATAACTCAGTACCTAATTGCCACTTGCAATCAACAACGTTCTCCTATCTCGTCGTGTATGTTCAATCATTCGTTTGTGTGTGTGTGTGTGTGTGTGTGTGTGTGTGTGCATCCGTAATACATCTGAATTGAAGCCTTTTGACTCGCCAATCAAGTCGATATTAACTTAAACCGCGGTTCTAAACGTATCTAAACTATTTATTATAATCTTTTCGCAGTTGAAATTTTGCTTAATTTTTAATTAAAAATTATGATTTATATTTTATATCGTATAAGTAATAAAAATTATTTCGGCATCAGTTGTAATAATGAAACATAATGGACTTTTTTCGTTTTTAATTTAACAGTTAATTTCGTCTAAATAAATATTCTAATATATCTAATGTAAATCTTTTCCTTTGATGTCGGTTTGATAATCATCTTACCTAATTTAAAAAATAAATGAATAAATATTTATTAGACTAACTTCTATATCAGGTTAAATAATATTTTTTTTAGAATATTTTAATAAATTGCATTATTTCTAGTGCAACCAGTTTTTTTTAGAGTAAATTTATTAATACAATAAAATAAACGGCATGTTTTATTTTAGCATACGTTGGTTATAACCTGTACGGTAAATCGTCAGCTAACTTCATATTTACGTTCAGTAAAACAACAACGTAAAATGACTTTATAGAGAAATATTATTCCTCATACAATATCATTAGAGAACGTATTAGATATTTCAAAATAGGTGGGTTACGCATGAAAATTATGATTTGTTTTTCCTTTTATTTTGACACACACAACACACACACACACACACAAAATGTCCGTCCGAATCAAGGTCAAATAAATTTAATAAAATACATGTATATATTTTTCATTATCAATTAGTTGTTTGGTTTGATTGCTATTTATTGTAAATCCTTTCAATCGTGTTAAAATTTGACCTTGAGATATTTACTATATCAAATACATAACGGATTTTCATATGTTTTATACATTAAAATCATTACATTCCATTAAAGTTTTTGCACCGTAATTAACCCTCTTTTACTAATTTAATTAAATTCGAACGTAAAAAAATCCACGTTCATTTATGCTTCACCAGTTTGGTTAGTATTTTTTACTGACTACACAAAAAAGAGATTAATGCGTTTGGGTAGCTTATATTCTGCTTCATTAATAACAACAATATTACCTTTGAAAAATAATAATAAAAATAAAAAATTATTTATTTGATTATGAAAATAAATACTGCGGTGCTACAATCGAATCGTTGCAGGAGACCCCCACATAAAACATATAAAAGTAACTTCCAAGAATAAACTTCTCAAGAATAAAAACTATCCTGTGCTAGGATTATTAGGGAATATGTAGGGTAAGGTGGTTTCTTGTTATTTCTTCACTGAACTGTCACATATTACCATGTCAAGCTCTCGACAATGTGAAATTCGGTCCTTTAAATGGAATCTTTACTACGATGACCGCAAGGGCTAGGTTGAATATAATGTAAAAATAATCTTCAGATATGATGTAAAAATAATCATCATAATATCATGTGATAACCTTCAGAAAAAATAATCTTGAGTAGTACTAGCTTGTACCTCATCAATTTAACACGCGTCACAACTATAATAAAGATAGGGACATATGTTGTAAAGCAACAAATTAGTATACGTGCTTTTTTGTGAGTAGAAAAGCGTTTAACTACTCATTTCTACTATGTAGTATATCCATTCTCTGTGTAAACAATATATACTAACCGGTCAGGGTTTGCTTCGATTGCCCTTCCCGTCCAGCCAGGAGGCTTTGCTCCATGAACTCCCGCTTTCACTAAACTCATGCTTATGACAGTAATAATGATAAATAAAAATTATAGCATGTTCAGTTTATAAAATCCATCAGTGTATTGTAATTTCTGACAGATTCGAAACTTTGAGTGATCTGAAAAATGTGGGTTTCAAAATAGTCGATATCCATCTTAAAAATAATAGTTATGGGTAAAATGTACTTTTCCCGGTTCTTAGCGTTACTCGACAAACATCAATAGGAGGTGACCGTACTTCGTTTCTCGTTTTTTTTTAAATTTACTTTTAGTCAAGTAACTGAAGTAAAATACAGCCAGCCGCGTTGCACATTCAGTAACAGTGGCTGTATTGGTTGAACCGCCGGATAGTATGTCGTCCCACCCCTTAAAAAATTGAAATTTAAAGAAACCCGATAATGGTTTTTAGATGTTTATCTGAAAAGTATTTGCAATCCTAAATCGAGAGGATATCTCGTTTAGTACGGTGGGAAATGGGGAAAATTTGCATTAATTCATAAAAATTTTCTACTTTTTTCATCCCTTTTAAAGTCGAATTTCAAAAAATCTAGAAATTGGATATTAGTATTCACTTGAAGATTACACACACCAAAATCGACTTGATATCTTCATTTATTACCGAGAAATTCAGAAAATAGTAAAATTTAATGTTATCCCATTCTAACCCGGGGAAACTTTAAACTGGGAATTTCAAAAAATCGTTTCTTACTTTGCACTTACATCTTAAGAAGAACGTGTACAGAAACTTTAATCGATTTATCTTTAGAAGTTTTTAATGGGCGTTGATGATGAGTCAGTCCTGTTTAAAACATCCTGTTTTATAGGTACAGATATATAAATTTACAATAATAGATAAGCTTTATAAAAACGTCCGTGAATTTGTTTGTATCAGTTTCTCAAGAACTGCTTGACCGATCCGATTTATTCCCTAACCACTGTATTTACTGAATTTTGAGGAAGGCCATTGTGAAGGTCTTGTAATCTAATATTACAATTGAGTTATCTATTATAACAATTGAGACCTTCATACTGACATGACGGATAATGTTAACTTTATTTTACCTTTTGACGATCAATTGTTATATTTATTTTTTTATAAAATTCAATTTAATATAATTAATTATATGTGAAGTAAATAATTATAATATATAATACATCATTGTTCCTGAGGATGGATTAATAATCCGAAAGCGTTCGAACATTATTATTAAAGATTGTTGATAAGTGGAAACTATTATATAAATAATTTAAATATCTATGTATACTTTATAAAAATCTGACAGTCTAATTCCGATATATTTATTCTATATCCGACATAACATGAAATATTGTCTGTAATACTACACAATTATTGTATAATGATTAGTTCTAATATAGTGTCACAAAATGAATAGCGGAGTTTTAAAGTTATGTAGTATTCATTAAGTTTTACTTAAATTGATAAATTACATGAAATAAAAAAGCAACTCAAACAGTTTTTCCTGTAAGTATTCAGTAAGCGTTATTCGTCACACGGGAGACATTCAGCCGACAGGAGAGTTTATCCCGTACTTATACTAGTCAGCAAATCTGGAATAATTGATGCGACAACTGCTTCAATCCTGTTTCTCAAGACGGGTAGATCAGATGCTAACGGTGGCACATACACTTGACCCTTTATAGATCCTCAAAGATAAAAAATTGCACGGGGTCAGATCGGGCGAACGTGGAGGCCACGGCAAACAAGTCCCATCATCTGGTCCCCGGTGACCGATCCAGCGACCGGGAAGAATTTCTTCAACCGATCACGTACAGCGTTGTGCCAGTCAGGAGGCGCACCATCTTGTTGCCAAATAAAGTTCTGTGGTTCATATTGCAGGTGAGGAAAGAAGCACATTTCTAGGACATCAAGATAGTTAATTTTATACACATTTGCTCCCGCGAAAAAGAACAGTCCGTAAACTTGCCGTCGGGATACGTCACAAAAAAATTCAGTTTTGGGTATAATATTTCGCGAGGATTTTCTGATTTTCAGTTACGCATATTATTATGAGTGTTTGCTTTTCCATTAACGTAAAATTTTGATTCGTCATTGAATACGACACGATAAAAAAGTCTTCATCCTCACGGTGCATCATTTCATTTGCGAAGCTAGCACGCAAACCGTAATCTGTAGGCTTTAGAGTTCGTAACAGCTGTAAACGATATGAACGGAGTTGTATAAGCGCTTCCTTAAAATCCTCACAGACGTCACTTGCTAATTCGCGGCTAGCCTTTCTAACGGATTTCCTAGGACTACGCACAAAATTCTTACACGTTCACAATTGTTTTCGGACACATTCGGTCGTCCTGTACTCTTACCTAAACAGGTATAGCCCCAGCGGTTTCAAAGTGTTAATACTATCTTTTAATATTATTTTCGCTCGTGGGATCACAAGGGAACTTCAAACGGAACGCATGTTGAACGGTAATTACAGATTTACCCTTTGCAAACTACAGAACAGAGAATGCTTTCTGTTGGAGGGTCGCCATCTTTGCTAGTAGCGCTTTCAAGCGCAAGGCACAGGAAACAATTTATGAGTTTGCTATCATAGACGGTTATATGATTAGGAAAATAATTTTGCATTATTGAAAAAATTTACTTATAGATTTTACGAAAATTATGAGCAATTTTGGAGTTCCTTTTGTAAAATGTTGGTTAATTAATGTCGACAACCGTCTGGGCAATTACAACTATCTCTGCAGATGACCCAAATAAATAGCTGATTGATCCCGAAGACCGTTATTTTAAATTCTTCAGCCATGAAATTGTTCGTCGATCTCTATTTTCTATGATTTTTCTCTTGAAATATGGACTTAGAAAGCAGATTCTTCTGAAGATGTTTTATAACTTCTGTAACTTTTTCCTTTTAACAATCTTAAAAATATGCTAATAGCCAGTGTATTGATTACATCCTCATTGCGGTCCTTTTTCTCCAACTAATTTTAAGGAATCATCGGTAGACCATGTCAAACGCCTCAATTTTATTCAAACAAGCTTTTGATAAAATCAAAGACTTCACTCTATGTAACAATATTTAAGCGTTCTCTTCCTTAAAGTTAAGCTTAAAAATATGGCTCTATAGGATAATCCTCATTTGCAGAAAATTGAAGAAACAGGTTTTTTTTATTATACTTTTATAACTCGGTAACGATCTCAATCATCAGCCTAATTACATAACATGTGATACTTTTCCAACAGGAATAACCATTTTCATAGAGTCCATTTTTAGCTTATTCATCTTAGTATTCAATTTTATCCGTAGTAGCCACTTACATCTTTCGCTCTAACAAATAGTAACTGCAGTCCTTTTAAGGTATCAGCACTTATACTGTTTCATCCGCGTATACTAAACTACTGGTGATATTATCATTCACTCAGATTTTCTTTGAAATGTATACAAAGGTTCTTTAAAAATCCTCTACCAATAAATATTGAACATAATAGAAGATAAAATAAAATGTTCTTAATCCCATCTGATTATGTTTTCAGATTGGGAGTCAATTTTTGAAATTTAAACAATTTTTTCAATCGGTCTTTACTTTCTGCAAGGCCTTTAAATAAGAGTTATGGAACGCGTATTTAATTAGCGATACAATATTCTTAAGTTTTTCTTTGTTCACTTCATTTAATTGAAATTAACGTATTCCTATTTAGGAATATTACAATTACATATTAGGTAAAAACTTATATCTTGTTCATGAATAGTATAGATAATACTATCAATTATAAAAACGAACAAAGCACTGCCATTTTATGTTTGCCAAGTTAGAGTATGTTTTTAGTAGAACAAATAGTAATTATTAATTTATATAAAATGAGGATTATAAACAGTTTTTTTTATTTTGGTTTTTTTAATTAGTAAAACTCAAAGTTACATCTGCAATGCCAATAAAATTGCTTTTTAGTTAAGGCTGTTTTATTATTATACACTTAAGTTTTTTTTTTAACCTAATAAAACTTATTTTCTTTTCTTCTTTATTTTAATAACATTTTTTACTCTATTTAATATATTTTTTTGCTTAATTATAAAAAAAAAATAAGAAATGTTTTATCATTTTAAGAGAGTAAAGGGGAAAGCAATATGACAGCTCTGTTGAATTATAACCATAAGTGGTGTTGGATCGCATGTAAATTATATACAGAGCTACTGTGATATTCTGTTTTTTTTTGGGAGGGGGATTATGGGCATCGAATACGTTGGTTACCCTTTTCCCAAACAAAAAAAAAAAGAGAGAGAAATAACTTTCCCGCTCTGATAATAAAAAGTAACAACTATATAAAACATTTCTGAAAATAAAATATATTAGAAAACTTAGAAAATCTATATTGAAAACATATCACCGAGCTTTTCCCTTAGACATTCAGATGTCTCCTTTCTTACTTCTTTCCTCTTCCCCCTCCTGATGGGCTCCATCTCTGATGTCAAGGTGACTGAGGTCTCGAAGATGGTATCTTCATCCTTCTCCGGTACCAGGGAGGTTCTGCGGCCGGCATCAGGTAATACTGACCTAAATAGAGGGATTAGCATTGTTGTTTCAGAATCCAAATATGATGATGCACTCCCCGATGATATTTTTAGAGCGGTTGAAGTACTCGCCTTCTCCACCGTAAGAGCCCTCTGGGCTTCTGAAGGTTTCATAGCTGCATTTTGTACAATCTTGTATGAAAATAGAGAAGGCCTTTGT
The DNA here is from genome assembly GCF_047948215.1 of Lycorma delicatula. Taxonomy (NCBI): domain Eukaryota; kingdom Metazoa; phylum Arthropoda; class Insecta; order Hemiptera; family Fulgoridae; genus Lycorma; species Lycorma delicatula. The sequence continues at coordinate 12,503,063 of NC_134459.1, forward strand.
ATCTAAGGCCTTCTGTAACGTATCGAACCTGCGTCGCACAAAGTTCAGACTTCTGCGCCTTTGCCATACCTTCTTTCACCTTATCGGCGGTCGAAGGACTGGTTTTTCTGTCCTTTTCATGTGTTTCCTTAACATCTTTATGAACAACGTTCATCGGTGGCTGGATCTTTGCAGGTTGTTCTTTTACTTACACCCGGCAGGTTCCGGGATTCGTCTTGGCTGACCTGAGTCGCTAGGGTCCAGGTTCTGACTAGAACCCATCGGGTTAGTCTAGTGGTAAACGCGTCTTCCCGAATCAGCTGATTTGGAAGTCGACAGTTCTAGCGTTCAAGTCCTAGTAAAGCCAGATATTTTTACACGGATTTAAATACTAGATCGTGGATACCGGTGTTCTTTGGCGGTCGGGTTTCAATTAACCACACATCTCTGGAACGGTCGAACTGAGAATGTACAAGACTACACTTCATTTACACTCATACATATCATCCTCATTCATCCTCTGAAGAATTATCTAAACGGTAGTTACCGGAGGCTAAACAGGAAAAAAAGAAAGGTTGTTCTTTTAACTGAAGAAATTCCACCCTAGAATGTACGACTTTTTCAATCGTTTCATCAAGGCTTCACGCAAGAGCAGAAAGCAACTGCTGCACGTTAACTTTGGGTGAAGAAGGAGCAGCAGCTGCTTCTTATAATTCCTTGTGGATCGACTTATAAGTCGACTCTTATATTGTCAGCAGTCTGTTGACAATTTTCCTTGTTTCAGGATAACTTAGTTTTTTGAGGATACCTCGTAAATCGCCGTTTGCATTTTTTAAACCGGACAGTTGTGCTGTCCTTTGCAGTAGGTATTAACTGGAGGATCTTTGCACGGGTCGCCTTCATGAGTCTCCGCTCTACACAAGCGGATTTCTTGTCTTTCACATCTGACTGGAGTGTTCGAAACGCCGGCACTTAAAACACAGCGTAGGCTACGGTATGAATTCACGCATATCCAGACGATATTTGCCAGTACGTACTTTCTCGGGCAGGTCAGGTTTGTATAACGTTAATATATGTGAAGCTGAAGGAAGAACCATTATTTTTCGTCACGGTTAACCATCGGCATTGTGTCACGCCTTGATTTGACAATTTCTCAACTATTTCTGCTTCCGTGTAATTAAGATGATTGCGGCAAACAATAGGTTTTTTCGATGAGTTAAAAGAACTATGAAGTTGGAAACACGCAGGGAATTAAACGATCATTTTTAAAGCTTGAATATTTAGGTTTCACCATCATTCACCGTTTCGACTTTCGACTAAGACCGTTAAAAGTTTTACATATTTCCCTGACAAGACCATCGGCACAGTTTGTTATCTCACGAGCGATCAACAACGGGCTGACTTTTTGGAAGTTATCATTCTCTCTCAAAATCACAAGATTTTTCGGTATGGATGCACTATTTTGCTAAATAAAGCTTGTCGACTTCCCAATGTTTTCAAATTTTATGCGAATATTTATTTCGTTTATTCTTCGCTTCTAGCGAATCGGCTGTTTCTAGACGAAGGTGTTTACGTGAACCGTCTTCCACGTTTGGTTGATCGCTAGGTTACTATTTTTTTAAACAAAAAATAGTAAATGAAATAAAAGTTAAATGTCCTTTCACTTCGACAAAGGATTATATAATTAGTAAAAGAGAATTGCCGTAAAAATCTATTTTTTATTTTAAATTTATATTTTTTTTACGTTTTTTAATTTATTTTTAATTTTAATTTATTACTCAACTACATAAATAGAGTATATACATTTTTACTAATGGTTAAAAAATGATAAAATAAAATATCTTACTAGTCATAATAAATAATTTATAAAAGCTTTGTAACATACGATTTTAAACAGTATTTATTGCACGGATTAATTATTGTATTATAAAATAATGAGAAAGAATTGATTGGAAAACTAATTTTTTCGTGGTGCAACATTTTCAAAAGTCTATAATGAGCAATACTATCTTTATTTTATACATTTCTTGTTTTGTAGTACAGTAAATAATGCTCTGGACAATAACTTTAATTACAAATGATTTCCTTTTTTTTTTTTTAGTTTTACATTTCATTTGCATGTCTCACTCATGTCTTTTTGTGGCACTCTTTCGGAATTTCCCCCCCCCCCCAAATTTTTTCTATTTTTTTAATGATATATACTGTAATATTGTACAATATCGTAATTCATTAATGATGAATTTAAGATGATTTAGATGATTTTAATTGTTAGATAAAAATATTTTGGTGAAACGAGAGTATAATTAAAAATTCGTGTAATATATTTTTAAATATAACATTTATTATAAAATCTTATTTGCAATTAGTTTTATAAACAAAATACAATACTTATTTTATTAAACGATAATTATACTACTGCATGAAACTCACTAATATGTTGGAGTATCAAATTGAGAAAATCTTCCTCATCCTTATTTCCGTGACGTCATAAAAATTCACGTAGTAAGAATCCGACAAACTTTATTAGCCATCATTAAAGGTCGCATCATTGTTGTATATAATTTGTATATTTAACGTTAAGTAGACGAGATTAGCGAGAGAATCGAGCGTAAGTTATGTTTGTTATGTTAATACGTCATATATCGTTTAAAAAAAAAAATAGATTAACTTTTGGGGGGAAAATTCGGAAATAGCACCCTTTCTGTTTATAATTAATTTTAATTTATAATTTAAAATAAACAGTACTATACGAGAAGAATTAAAGTACCGAAATATAAAAATACCCACTGAAAACTAAAGTCAATCCTTAATTATATGAAAGTATATTTCATTTCGTTTAAAATTATATACGATTAACATTAAGCGCGATCTATTTTGTTATTTAAGATAACAAATTTCTTAATCGTATAACTAGGTTACTTGTTCTGTTAAAAACATACATAATAACTTTTGACAGTTATAAATCACTTAAAAGTTTGTTTCTATGCCAATAATTATAGTTATGTACAGTCCCTACAGGGTAATAACTTAAACGGATGTTTAAGTAACCAATGCGTATAACCAGGTGAATGAATCCATTATAGCTGTGACTATATCGACGACAGTCTAGTTCAAAATTTTATTTAAAAGCACTTAAACATAATTGTCTCTTGGTAAGTTGTAACGGTTTGTTCTTTCATTAATTTACTTTTATTTCTACGTCGAGTATACAACTGCCTTTTGAATTGTTCATGTCATATGCTAAACATTTTTATTACACTAGCACAGAAGTAGTTTGCTTTTAATATATTATTCGCTGAAAATTGCTTTCACAGCACGTGTTATTGCCCGTTTTATTTTAGAATTCAATACATCTATGAATTCTTTTACTTATTAGTATTACGAGTAATGACAATATCGTACTTGTTATCGCTGGCAATCGTGTTTATTTTTGACATTTCGATAATTCTTTTTTTTATCCTTGTTAGCTTTCAGTAAGCTTTTAATTTAATCGGTTTCAGTTATACGATTCATCGATACATATAACGTTCTGGAAATCTCCAGATAGATATCTAATGCGTACTTCTTAATTCAAGGATATTACACAGCTTCGTTTTCGTGTGATGAATGTACTTACAGCTTTTTTAGAACGTATAAATCGGTCGCCAGGCCAAGTTGTATTGTTAAATAGAATTCTACAACAGAATGGTATATGGGGACAGTACTGAGAAACTGTTTGCGTTAAAATAAAACCGATTCGCCTCTCGATCTATTTCTTCAGGAACTTGAAAAACTGATTTTTATTATATTTCTTCAAATTAATATTTCAGAGTATGAATACTTTAAAAATTATATCGGAGGGACCTCTAATCTCTGTCGGGGATGACAGAACAAAGAAATCTGATTTGAGAGAATAATCAACGTAAGTAGAGTTCTATAATTTCAAGGCAATATTAATGCGTATTAAAGGAGGAATACTATATTTTATATTTTAGGAGGTATTAGAAGGCCCAGGTTTAGCGGGTAATCACTTAGCCGTTGCCAATTAAGCAAAACAGGAAAATCCCGGGACAGATTATATCAAAGATGAGGTGCTCTAAAGGTTCTTGCTAATTCTCATCGTGTATCTTTCAGACCCAAACAGTTACTTACACCCAAACAGTAGTAAAATTGGAAAAAGAAAGTATAGAATAAAGGATCGATGATGAGAAGGGAATAAAAGAAGGGATCAATTCAAATATGAACAATAATTTTACAAAAACCACCCCATCCAGATAACTTCAGATCTCCTTCTAGGAAATGGATTCCCATTCCGTTCCCAAAATTTTCAGAAGTTTGATATTTTAATTTGATTAGGAGCAGAACATTGCTGATTGATTTTACTTTGATCGGTTTAAAATATTCTTCTATAAACTATTTTTTTCGATAAATTCAAGAAATAATAAAAAAATACTTTCAAGCTTCCTAAATTTAAGCAGTTTATTCTCGTCCTTTCCTAAAATTATGTGGTGTGAGTTAAAAGTATCCAATTAAACTATTTACCGTTCACAGCCAGAATCCCCCCCTACCTGTCCATTACAGATGGACAGGTAGGTGCTTTGGGAGAGGATAATTGGCAGTATTACTTTCAGCATCTGGATGTATAAGGGAAAGGTCGCACGCTGAGGTTACCGTGTGAGGGGAGCTAAACGCATCCAGACTAGTAGTATTAACTAACCGCAACATTCTCATTTCAATTTGTTTGATTAGTTGAAAATCTCTTTTGAAATGGCACAGTATCCTGAGAAAAAATGTTAGTTTTGTTTGCGACTGCAATTTATTATTATTATTCCACACTTTCACAGCTTTTACTTTTGCCGGTAACATTCCCTAAACTCGGAGTAATTTATACCGACGAGATTAGGCTTTCTATTGTTGATTAAGTGCCTTCCGGGCAACATGGCAGGTGTCAATTATCACGCTCCTTTGCATTAGCGCGTGGGTCTTCCACTGGATCGTCAGTTTTTCAAGAATGTTGTGCAAAGTAGATGGTATTATTCCCTCCGCAGATATAATTATCTGGATTATATAAACTTCTTTTGATTCCACATTTCTTTAATTTCAAAAGCAAGATCTGTATATTTCTTGCAGCTTCTCATTGCGTTTAGTGTTGATGCTGTTACTTGATGGGATGGCTACGTCTATCGGGTAAGTTACTTTTTCCATTTTGTCAACTACTACTATATCTGGCTTATTACAGTCGATGGGTTTTGCTGTTACAATTTCTCGGTCAAAGAAAATTTTTGCTTTATTGTTCTCCAAAAAGGAGGCTGGCTCATTAGTATAGTATGGCCTATTTTGAAACTCTAACTTGAATCTATTGCAGAGTTCTATGTGTACAATTTTTGCCATGTTGTTGTGCCTCCTGGTGTACTCCGTAGTTGTTAGAATCGGACAGCCAGTGATTATATGGTCTATTGTTTCAGTGTGTTGCATACATAGCCTACATTTGTTATTGATATTTTCTTTAAAAATAAATTTCTTGTTGTTACTGCTTGATCCTGTATGCTACATTTAAACCCCTCCGTCTCGGGATGTAACTTTTCTTGCACAAACCAATTACTTGAAGCTACTTTGTCGACTCCTTCCTGGTTTAGACGGTGCCTATATCTCCCTTACAGGTCTTTTCTTCCCCAATCTAGAATTTTATCTGCATCGCTCTCTTTCATGTGTTCTACGTTGTTAGCCCTGTTGGCTAGGTTTAATGGCGTATAGTTTTGGTCTGCCGCTACGATGGCTTGATAGAAGGGGTGTTCCTTGCTACCGAAGTAATCCCTTTAAGTTTTCGTTCTGGCCTTAGCATAGATTTTTAATATCGAGTACCCCTCTTCCACATATCTTTCTCGAGAGCGTGAATGTTTCTCTTGACGAGTGGATGTGGTGTGGGATCTTTCTCGGTAGAATATTTTTCTTGTGAGTCTGTTCAACTCGTCTAACTCTGTTTCACTGTGCTTTATTATACTTAATGTATACGTGAGTACTGGTACCGCATACGTGTTCACTGCCTTCACTTTATTTCCACCATTAAGCTCCGATTTTAAAATTAATTTTAAGCTCTTTTCATACGTTTTCTTAAGTTTTTCCTTAATGGCTTTGTGCTTTAATTTTATCGTTTGATGGCATCTTAGGTACTTGTACGTGTCCTCTTCTTTCATTGCTTCTATGCTACCTTGGGTCTGCAGGTCGTAATTTTTAGCCTGGTGGAACTTTCCCTTCACAATGGCGTGTATCTTGCATTTACTTATTTCTAGCTCCATTTTAATGCCTTCGCTGAACATTTCGACAAGTTTGAGCAGTTGCTGCAACTGATGTTCAGCTCTCCATAGATCTTTAAATCGTTCATATAGAATAGGTGTGCCAGCTTGTAATCTCCTGCTCGTGAGTTTATATTATAACTGTATCTTGATTCCTTTAGCATCCTTGAGAGCGGGTTGCTAGCCATACAGAACCAGAGCGGGCTTAGGGCGTCACCTTGAAATATTTCTCTACTTACATTTATGGGTTCTGTTTGTATTTTCCTGTTCCACTGTTTGCGATTAGTATCGTGCTCCAAGCACTCATTGCATGCCTCAAGAACCTAATCGTCTTTTCATCAACATGATAGGTTTCTAAGATCATCGTCAGCCAAGAGTGCGGCACACTGTCGAATGCCTTTTTACACGGAATGGAAATATATACACGAGCACCTTGATACATACAATTGGAATTAATTACATTAAATAATGGAATAATTAAATCACTATTTAGGGGACTGAATATAAAAAGTTTGAGAATAATCAACATCGCGAGTAACTTGCATTATACAAAGATCGGCAGGCAAAGGGAGTACCCTTTGCCTGCCGATCTTGTTGAGCTAAGACTTGGCATTAAGGCCACAGCTGCAGAGGTAACGCCCGACCTGCTGGCAATCTGTAATGAAATCGATTGCAGGTGGAATGTATATCGCATTACAAATGAAAGTCATACAAACCAAAGTGAATGTTGAGTGACAATGTGTTTTTCTATGAAGTGAGACCTCAACCGAATCTGTAAGTTATCTCAATAAATTTTTATATGCTTTTAAAATTGTGAAGTCTTTTTTTAATTACTCGGTATTATCTCTTCGGTATCTATTTAGGTACTTTAATGTGGTTTATGAGGGTTAATATATGTACAACAGACATTTTTAAAGTAAAAACCGCTAGAAAATTTCTCTCCTTAAGGTTGGCAAACCTGTCGTTCGTAGCTAGTAATGTACACTCTGTATTGCTGTGTGTAAATTGCTGAATTGTAGTATCTTTGATTACGTGTGAGTTATTACGTTATAAAATAAAACGGAATATCGATGTTGCCACTGACTCTGAAATACGCGGAGTCATCCTTTTCTTAAACCATCAAAACGTTAAGCATGATGAAATTCATAGGCGATTGGTTGCTGTGTACGGTAATAATAAAATGAATGAAAGAAACATCCGAAAATAGTGTGAAAGGTTTAGAAATAACGAAATTAATGCGCACGATTAAAAACGTTCGGGGAGGCCCTCGATAATCGCCGAGGACTTGTTGAAACGCGTCGATGATGAAATCAGAAAAGATCGTCGCTCAACGATTTCAGATCTGGTTTTTTTCCTGATATTTCAAGAGCTGTTATCGGTTGCATTATTCACGACCATTTAGGCTTCAGAAACGTCTATGCACGTTGGGCGTCGTACGTCTTAACGGAACGTCACAAAAAATCCAAATGAGATCTGGTTTGGAATTTTTGATGCGCTACACAGAAAAAGGCGATGAGTTCCTCAATTCAATCGTTATCGGCGATGAAAAATCTATTACGAATTACACACCACAGAGAAAACGGCAGTCAAGTGTACGGCATCAACCTCAATCACCAACCAGACCGACAAAGATCAAGTCGTAGACATTTGGACGCAAACTGATGGCCGCAATCCTTTGGGATCGGTTTGGCGTACTGCTGATCGATTTAACGCCACGTGGAAAGACTATAAATGCAGAAGCCTACTGCGAAACTCTACGTAAGTTACGGCGCCATTCAAAATCGGCGACGTGAGCGGCTGATCGACAGCGTCGTCCTGCTGCACGATAATGCACGTCCACATGTTGCGGGTCCGACACGCGATTTACTGAGAACACTCTAATGGAAAATTTATGATCACCCACCATATAGTCCGGACGACTTAGCTCTTTCTGATTACCGTTTGTTTGGGAACTTGAAATAATTTTTGAGGGGTAAGAAATTCGCGGTGACGATCAACTTAAAATTGCTGTTAATCAGTGGCTAAATGGACCGGCGAAGAGAAGAATACGATGAGAATATATTGAAGCTGGTGTATCGGTACGATAAATGTTTTTAATTCATGTGGCGATTATATAGAGAAGTAGTATAAAGTATGTAGTTAAGAGAAATAAAAAGTATTTATAAAGTTTTCAGAATAAATTTTTTTACAATGAAACTGTCATTATTTTAAAGATAACCTCTCGTATTAAAAAGAAAATATGGAAGTTCATTTAAAAATATATTGTGTAAAACAAAAAATTGAAAAATAAATTTGTATTGAATTACTTATATATAATGAAACGATTTGGATTGCGTAAAGATAAAACATAAGACACGTGAAATTAGATTCGAGTAGTTAATAGCTTTTGCAAACTGATAACCTTTCTTTAACTCCAAGTGGAGAAACTCAAACATTTTTAATTTTAGCAGAATCTTTTTAAAAAAATCTGGTTTATTTTAGAATTTTTTATTAATTAGTGTTAATCTTTTTTAGTTTATTTTTACTTAGTAATTGCGATTATTTATTTTTTATATTATTTTTATGTATTATGTAGTGTAATAAATGCATCAGTGTGCATGTATAAATTCATTTATTTATTGTGGAGAGTTTTAGTGTAGGAAATTAAAGTTTTATAATAGAGCCTTTGGTTGACGACACTGGCTTCTGTATCTACCATCTAAGTTACATGAATTACCACGTAACATAACAGCGCTACAGAAAGCAAACCGGCTCGATACAATAAACCTGTGTGTTTAGAGTAAACACGCTCCAGGAAAAAGATAATCCAAACAACAGATAACGTTTCTCTTTCTAGTTTTTCACTGCCTCTTTTATATTGAGGAAGAGATTATCTTATTGATTTATGATCGCCCATCCTGTTTAAACTCACGACACGGCAACCGCGCTTAACTGTTTGTACGTTATGCCTGTAGGTATATAGCTTACCTTTAAGTTTTCTTTAGACTAGCACACTTTTTAATTACGTTTCTATCCTCGACTGATATTTATATTTTTAATTATTCTTTTTAAATTTAGAATAATTTTAAAACACGTTGATGCAGATTCTAATCTGTATCATACAATTTTTATCGCATGTAACTTGTCCCTCAATATAGCGTTATATATGTTTTATGTCTTATCTCTTGGAAAAGAAATTTTCATACATCGTTGTGCTAAAAACTAAATGTAGAAATCGTCTTTTATCGTTTGAAAACAATTTGCTTTTGTGTATTTCTAACATAGGTCCATGAATTGAGAAAATTTTAAACGGAAAAAATGCACCATCTCATTAATTTATTTTCTTTACATGTGTACTTAGTTAAATGTTTATAATAAATGATTTTTTTCCTCATAAAATTATTTCGTTATTGTTTACGTGTAAAATTGTAGGTTAATCTCACGACCCCCTTTCATTTCACCGCGACTCCCAGGTTGAGAAAAGGTTATAGAAAATTACTTGTTCTTTTATTATAATTTAAATTTTAAATTTGTGTCGACTAATATATATATATATAGTACCGCTATATAGCAGCGCTAAGCCCCGCTGTTATAGCACTAAGCGCTATACCACCGCTAAGTCTCAGTTCATAATTAAATCTTTCTGTTTTCTATCCTGTGTTTTAAGTGCTGATTAATAACGGTCTTAAACACATAATTTAATAGATTATAAAAAAATATCTTATAAGTTTATAATACAAATAACCTGACACGGACATCACATGACTTCCTTGTACGACTATTAAATTACATATACGCATTTTAAAAAAATGAAAAGTACATGAAATTTTCACAACTTTTCACAAAAAGATTTTTGAAAATGTATGTTTGGAGTGTCGCTTTATATGAAAGTGAAACTTGGACGATCGGAGTATCTGAGAAGAAAAGATTAGAAGCTTTTGAAATGCGGTGCTATAGGAGAATGTTAAAAATCAGATGGGTGGATAAAGCGACAAATGAAGAGGTATGGCGGCAAATAGATGAAGAAAGAAGCATTTGGAAAAATATAGTTAAAAGAAGAGACAGAATTATAGGCCACATACTAAGGCATCCTGGAATAGTCGCTTTAATATTGCAAGGACAGGTAGAAGGGAAAAATTGTGTAGTCAGGCCACGTTTGGATTATGTAAAACAAATTGTTAGGGATGTAGGATGTAGAGGGTATACTGAAATGAAACGGCTAGCACTAGATAGGGAATCTTGGAGAGCTGCATCAAACCAGTCAAATGACTGAAGACAAAAAAAAAACATGAAATTTTATTTCATGAATATTATTAATAACCTTACTGAATTCTAATTTATCGTAAAGTTTTTTACAATCAGAGGTTAATAATTATCAATAAATGAAACGTGAACTTTATTTATACAATTGTTATATTATATATTAACTGTAAATAATTAACTCTTAATATCATTTTCGGTATATGTAAATGATGAATTAAATAGGCCGATGAAGCGCATCGAACGAGTACTGCAATAGAACGACGAAGAAAAAGACCAAGGAAAGAATAAAAAGATTAAGAGAGGATGATGAATAAAAAGAGAGAGAAAATTAGAAAAGTAGAGAACGTGCACACAAATTAAGATCAGAAGAATTATATCAAACCAAAGAGCGATTAAATAATTGGCAACAAAAAACAAATAAACGAAATTATGATCAACTCCGACTTAGGAAGAATATTGTCCGACAATATCAGAGGAGTAATGAAATAAAAGATAAGAATTTTTAGCAATATGCCTCAGTGTATATGTTGTTCTTGCAAGAGTCTATTTTTCAGTCACTCTGTAATTAACTTTAATGTAGACAAAAATTAAACAGAAATTAAATTATAAAATCCATAAATAATACTATTCTAAAGTATAATTTTCAATTAGTATTAAATAATCAGAAGTTTCACCAGCTCTATAACATATACACATGTGTAATAATGCCTACTGAATTACATATACACATTTTTGAATGTACATAAAATTTTATTTCACTAATAACTTCTGATTTTTTTTTTATTGTTATTATTAAATTATTTTTTATTGTAATTTTTTTTTAAATTGGAAGTTAGTAATTAATAATAAATCAATATATTTAAATTAAAGAAAAGTTAACAAAATTATATGTATATGAAATCGGATATACAAAATCGGATATTCAAAAGATTTTTGAAAGTGTATGTTTGGAGTGTCGCTTTATATGGAAGTGAAACTTGGACGATCGAAGTATCTGAGATGAAAAGATTAGAAGCTTTTGAAATGCGGTGCTATAGGAGAATGTTAAAAATCAGACGGGTGGATAAAGTGACAAATGAAGAGGTATTGCGACAAATAGATGAAGAAAGAAGCATTTGGAAAAATATAGTTAAAAGAAGAGACAGACTTATAGGTCATATATTAAAGCATCCTGGAATAGTCGCTTTGGTATTGAAGGGACAGATAGATGGGACAAATTGTGCAGGCAGACAACGTTTGGAATATGTAAAACAAATTGTTAGGGATGTAGGATGTAGGGGGTATATCGAAATGAAACGACTGGCACTAGATAGGGAATCTTGGAGAGCTGCATCAAACCAGTCAAATGACTGAAGACAAAGAAAAAATGAAATCGGATTCGAACCGATGTGCCTTACCCTTGTAAAACCCAAATATTTCATTAATTAAAATTTCGTTTGGCTATAACTCTGGAATTAATGAAAATAAGTACCGCTTTAATATATCGTTGAAAAGCTTTCAATAAGGGCTTATTACTACAGTTAAGAAAAAGTCCAAAATCCAATTGTTTTTTTTAATTTTGGTCTTTGTTGGACAGTTTTGGTTCAGTCGATTGCAATCAAAAAGGGAGGTGCACAACTAGATGTTACAACAGTCCTAAATCCAAAATTTCAACATCCTACGGCTAATTGTTTTTTAGTTATGCGAGATACGAACAGACGTCACGACGAAACTAGTCAAAATGGATTCAGGGATGGTCTACATGGATATTTCCGTTGAAATTTGAAAACCGAAATTTTTTGTGATCATAATACTTCCTTTACTTCGTAGTAAAAATACTTAAGGAAGAAAAATACGTTGATCTCATTTTATAGAATAAAATGTTTATTAGTTTTAGGCGCTACACGTTATCAGAAAATACGGTAACATATTATAACTGATCATAGCAAACCTTTTCGTACACGCTTAATTTAAATTTAACAGAGCTTTAGTATAATGCAGTTTGCAGCATGCTTTATTAGAAATAAATGTATTTTATTCCGTGCGTGTTTTAAATATATCATTTTAGGAGCGAGGTGATTCAATTTGAATCAAGATCATGGCACCTTAACGTAAATTTACTAAAATATTAAAGAGCGAGTGTTTTTATAGCTGGGTTTTATTCGTAATTTGAATTACAATATTTTGATTTAAACAACATATTTATTATTATTTGATAAAGGTATGGAGAGGTAATATAGTACATAAAGTTAGGTAGATGTAGGATGTGATGTATTTGAAGATAAACCAATAAAAAAATTCATTTATTTATATAACATGTCATCAAAAATTACCCCTTATCTCATATCCATATTTTCAGCAAACTGAATAGTAAGCTAATCGTAGGAAGTTTCATTCTAAAAGATCACTTTCAGTCACTTAAACTTTTTTTTTTTTAGATATCCTAAAATTTGGATTTATTTATAAATAAAATAAATAATGGACCTTTTTCCGTAAGCGGTTACCACTTTTTTAATTTTTTTTCAAAAAGTAATCAACCCGATATTTTTTTGTTTTTTAATTACCAAATTAACCTCCCTCCGGAACATAATTTTTATTAAAATAACCCTGTAACCCAATAAAATCGTCTAATTAATGTTAATTAGATGAGGTTAACGAGCGTAGGTTATTTTTAGTTATAAAATAATAATGCAATCTTTAATGATGGCTATTGACTGTTTTCCAGCCGCGTATCTTTTGTAATAGAAACCTTTTTTATCTATATGTTCATTTATTAAACCACCTTTCTGGACCACATCGTCCTTTTTCAATAACTAATTTCATTTGACGGTTTTTTATGTAATTTCGTCCAGATTGAATAGTTTTCTTTTTCTGCAAAAATTCAACAGCTTTTTTATTAATATCATTGTTCTTAATTAATGAAATTAATGTAAAATTTTCCATTTTACAATCAATCTTTGATTTAATCTTCTATATCTTTTATTTCCTGTAATAAATAAAATAATTATCATTATTAAAAACATGTTATTGGGTTATTCGGTTACTTTTTCATTTTCAATAATAAATGTAGTAACAATTATTATTAAAAAAGATGTTAATTGATTATTGGTTTATTTGGTTGTTATTAAGTAAATGTAAAAATGAGCGTTTTTATTGTTATTTTTGAAAAAAAAAAGAAGTGGTATCCGTTAACCGAAAAAGGTCCGAAATAATAATCGAAAATGAATATTACTAAACGAAGTTTTGAAGAATTCGGTTTGTATAAGGTTTGAACATTTTCTTTTAGTAATAGCTACGTTACCTTTTTTCAACCGTTTGTTGTTTTTTTTTTCTAATGGAAATTCTTTAAATTCAAAAGTAAGATGTGAGGTTAACAAATTTATTTTACAGAACTAATATTATTTCATCTTTTTAAATTGTTACTGGACTATCTTGAAAAACTGTAATTGATGTGTTTTTTTTTTTAACTAATTCAATTTTAGGGAAAATTTGATTGAATTGTTTTTAATGCTACCTTGGCGAGGTTTTCGATTTTTTCACTGACTTCTTAAACGGTTATATGATCATTACATATAATTATTTTTCCTAACTTAATTCCTTTTCATTTTTTTCTATTGAATTTTTTATTTTTCTAAAAAGTAAAATAAAATAATTTCACAACAATTAAATTAATAGAAAAATAAAACGTTTGAATCAAAGATAATAAGTTTAATACAGTTTTTTATCACATTTTCATGGGATAGTTCTACGCAAGAACTATAGCATGAAAATAAACAAGAACAAAACAAAAGTAATGAAATGTAGTAGAAATAACAAAGATGGACCACTGAATGTGAAAATAGGAGGAGAAAAGATTATGGAGGTAGAAGAATTTTGTTATTTGGGAAGTAGAATTACTAAAGATGGACGAAGCAGGAGCGATATAAAATGCCGAATAGCACAAGCTAAACGAGCCTTCAGTAAGAAATATAATTTGTTTACATCAAAAATTAATTTAAATGTCAGGAAAAGATTTTTGAAAGTGTATGTTTGGAGTATCGCTTTATATGGAAGTGAAACTTGGACGATCGGAGTATCTGAGAAGAAAAGATTAGAAGCTTTTGAAATGCGGTGCTATAGGAGAATGTTAAAAATCAGACGGGTGGATAAAGTGACAAATGAAGAGGTATTGCGGCAAATAGATGAAGAAAGAAGCATTTGGAAAAATATAGTTAAAAGAAGAGACAGACTTATAGGCCACATACTCAGGCATCCTGGAATAGTCGCTTTAATTTTGGAAGGACAGGTAGAAGGGAAAAATTGTGTAGGCAGGCCACGTTTGGAATATGTAAAACAAATTGTTAGGGATGTAGGATGCATAGGGGATACTGAAATGAAACGACTAGCACTAGATAGGGAATCTTGGAGAGGTGCATCAAACCAGTCAAATGACTGAAGACAAAAAAAAAAGAATAAATTTAATAATATTGAATTTCGGTACAAAAAAGTACGAATAGAAATATTTTATAGAACTCGTCTAACGGTTTTATGAATCTATTTTAAATGAAAAGCTACGTCACACGTAGATATTTCAAATAGATTTTATCATCACTGCTTAGCTATTTATTTTTACAGCGTATCCTAATACCATCGTGGTAGTCCAACCAAGTATTACCGAGCGAAAATAAAAGAGAATTAATTCAAAACTTAGTGTAAAAATAGCACATATTCTTGTGCTCCAGATTCAGTTCATGATTAGTAGCAGTTTTTTTAGATGGGTTCTTTCCATTAGTTTCCTTTTTTTTTTCAAGACACAGATTTATTGCATTTGACTTTTTTAAAAATCTATTTTATCAAAAGAGGTCCGTTTTTTATAAGCTTATACGTATCTTAAATTAGAATAAATTTAAAAATTTAGATTTAAAAAAACTAAATAGACTTATTATAAAAGCTAGTAAAAAGACCATAAAATAATAATTTTCTTAATAAAGACTTTTTGAAGTCGCCGTCAAATTAAGTATTAGTTATATTTGGTTTTTAATTTGACACAGATTTCTAAAAAAAATTAAAATGTCAATATTAATTGTAAACGTATTATTTTTCGCTTTTAAAACGGTTCTTTTATGTATATTTTTAAAATGTTTATTTTGTATGAATTACGACAGTTTTGTAACGGGAGGGGGAATTGCATAATGTTTGTAGATAACATTTCTTAGTACTTTTAAAAGTAATTACGCTTATGATATTATTATAATTCTACCACGGGTTTTAAAAGTAAAAAAAAAAAAAACTACTTAACGGTTTTTATAAAAAAAATAATAAAAAAATTCATAGACTATTAGAATAAGACTTATACTAAGCGTCCAAAACATTTCATTTCTACAGTACGTTCGGAAAGTTGCTGTGCACTGGAATTATGTAACTGTGACGACGAAACTTTCTTAATTATTAATTTGTTTCTTTATTTAAAATTATTTTATAAAAATGGATATTACAATAACCGGAATAGTTTATAGAAGACGTTAAAAATGACCTCCTCCAACAATCCAACATTGTACATGTTTCAATTTAAGCGGTTGATGTTCTTCTGGAATGTCTCGTAAGTATGCCGTTGTTGCGGTTTTCAGTTCATCAATCGTACGTGGTCTGTTGCGATAACCTGCTTGTTTCGTTGCCCCCCCCATAGAAAGTAATCCGGGGGAGTCAGATCGGGCGATCGTGCAGACCACAATCCTCTTGAAATGATACTTTCAACTAAGAAATGATAATTTCTTAAAGCACAGTAGAAATGAAATTTTTTTGATGCTTAATATATATCCTATTCTGATAGCCTACTGGCTTTTTTAGTACTGACGTATTATCCCATCGACCAAACTTTTGGGTTATTATTAATATCACCCGATATAACCATTATATTACCATTTATATTTATTTATTATATAAATATAATTTAACCAAACTTAACCTACGCTCGTTAACCTTGACTAATTAACACAGTAATGTTTTGAGTGTTTATAAGTAATAAATTCAGTAATGATTTCAATTTAAATATTTATTATTTAAATAACCAAAACATTATTGTTAATTAGTCGAGGTTAGCGAGCGAAGCAAGCGTAGGTTAACTTTGGTTAATTTATATCTATAATTTCTATAATGCTTATCTACAATTTGATAAGCAATAATGCTTATACTTTTAATGTGCAAAATATGAACGTATAAGCAATAATGCTTATACTTTTAACGTGCAAAATATGTTAATGATCCCATAACTTTTGAAAATACTTCAAAGTTACGGGATCATAATGATTATGGTCGACGGGCTAATACATAAGTACCACTTTTTTATTATATTTTTATTTAAAAAAAATTTATAACCTTTTTACTTTTGAAAATACGGTGATAGAATTATAAATAATCTCATAAGCACTAATTACTTCTAAAAATACTAATAAATGATTTTCTAAAAACGTCATTGACCTGCTAGCTGTGTGTGCTGTGGCGCCATCTTGTTGAAACCAACCGCGTGATTGATCTCCACTTCTGTTAACCGACTAATGAAGTTTGTTGAAACAGCACAATACCGATCACTATTTATTGTATTTTTAAAAAATATTGAACCTACAATGCGCGCTCTAATCGCAACCACCTAGACTCCAATTTTCGCTTAGTATAAAGATTGTTCGTGTAATTCATGGGGTTAGTTGTCGACTACAGCCGTGTATTTTGTGAATTAATATAACCTTCCAGATGAAACCAGTCTTCATCTATAAAAACGTAACGTCGAGAATACCTACAGAATTTGGTCAACAAAACGTTTAAACCTTTGACAATAATTTAGTCTTTTGGCATGATATGTAGGTTTCAGTTCTTGAACACACGTTATTTTACGGGGGGAAAAGTTTCAGTTCTTTTCTTACAGCTTTATGTGCGGTACCAAGCCCGATATCTTGCTGCTGTGCTAACTTACGTGTTAACTTTTATTAACTTTCGATCATAGCATCCGAAATATCAAGCAGCTTCTGTTTGTTTAGTTCCGCCTCGATCAGCGTTTTCAACAAAGCCTATTGCCCGAAATTTTTCGATAAG
This sequence comes from Lycorma delicatula, assembly GCF_047948215.1. Classification (NCBI taxonomy): domain Eukaryota; kingdom Metazoa; phylum Arthropoda; class Insecta; order Hemiptera; family Fulgoridae; genus Lycorma; species Lycorma delicatula. The sequence continues at coordinate 12,520,600 of NC_134459.1, forward strand.
AATTCAAATTGTATCGGGTAAGGAACTTTTCTGAATGCGTATGCTTCACTAAATGGTATAATTGTCATCTTCATGAAAGAAGTATTCAACGAAAAAATCAAGTATTGATTTTGATAAACGAAACAACACGAAGCATGTTTAATTACAGCTCAACAATTAAGGCCTTGGTTTATTACTGAGCAACGCCCAATGTACCCTTTATTTTCCCTGTTTAGCCTCCGGTAACTGCCGTTTAGGTAATTCTTAAGAGGATGAATGAGGATGATATGTATGAGTGTAAATGAAGTGTAGTCTTGTACATTCTCAGTTCGACCGTTTCTGAGATGTGTGGTTAATTGAAACCCGACCGCCAAAGAACACGGGTATCCACGATCATCTAGTATTCAAATCCTTGTATAAATAACTGGCTTTACTAGGACTTGAACGCTGTAACTCTCGACTTCCAAATCAGCTGATTTGGGAAGACGCGTTAACCACTAGATGAACCCGGTGGGTTGCCCAATGAACCCGTCGACATCCAAACTAACGCTGAAAGAACAGAATGCACCACATAATTCTAAAACGTGCTTCACAGAGACTTTCTGAACGTACTGTATTTACATTAAGTAAATAAAAATGAATACGTATGTTTATGAATTTTTGTTTAGAAATAATTAATGACAAGAAGATAGATCATTTAAGGACCAAGCTACCTCTGAGATATTTTTAATTTAAGGCATGTTAGTTTTGGTCACGCAGATCTACGTTATTCCAGTTACAATTTTTATTTAAATTGGATAAAAAGATAACAATTTTTAATTTCCCAAGTGATTAATTGTAAATGGTGAAAGTAGAATTTCAGATAATTTTATATGGGATATTATTATTATTAGTTTATATAGATTATAGTTTTCAGAGTAGCAGTTATGTTACCTTATGGATTTTTAAATTTTCGTTTAAGGTTCGATAGGTTTTTAAATACAAAGGATTTCAAAAGGATTTGCCAAGTGATATGCAATGTATCAGTTAAATTATATTTATTTAAATCCAACGACAATTTCTTTATTATTTATTTTATTACAAATACAATAAAAATCCATTTAAAAAACGGTGAAAAGTTTGTAATTTATAACGTTATTTTAATCCTTTATTTTTACGGTCTACCTTTTTTTTTAAAAAAAAAGTACCCCTATAACGGTTTGGTCAGATGATGTAACTTTATTCGTAGCAATTAAATTATATTTTATTTATTTAAATAGGTTTGAAAATGAACATCTGTTATGTTTTTAAAAGCGATTAGTGACAGCGCAATTAGTTATAACCACTTCCGAGAGAGGTTGTTACTTTTTATAAAAGTACATTAGCTGTACCACGGTCGCATGATGATGTCTGACGTATTTAAATTATTTCGATAATATTATAGTTATTCAGAATTGAAGCACAATTCCATAAATTTTTATATGTAATTATAAGAAAATGTGGCAATTTGTAATGTTATCTCCGGGATTTTCGTATTTATAGGTTACAATTAGACGAATAATTTACGCATACATTACAGTGGTTCGCTAACGTGGTGTGTAATACTTGTAGATTCCCAATATTTCTATTATAACTTTTATTATTAGATCAAGAATCTCTTCAGTAATTAATAAACTATGTAATTTGTGTCTGTATACCTAACCTCTAGTAGATATTCTAAATCGTTTTAATCGATGAAATACATTTTGAAACGTGTAAGTCATGATCAGTTCATCAAAGTCAAATTCTAAACAAGTGGTCTTTTTTATTATTTTACAATTTTTTTTTTAATAAAATTATCTGAGGTGGTCTGGAGGCATATTTCTTATATATATGATTTTTGAATTCTTTCATTACCGATTTATTTATAAAATTTGACTACAATCATCTGTTGCATTATCGTACTTTGGAGTTTTGTGTGGGTTAATAGTTTACAAATTTTACGAACTGCTACTTGAGAATGTAACAGATTATTGTTAGAATTTAAAGGATTTTAATCAAGTATAAATTAAGGAACTCCTCCTGACTTGATACCTCATAGATATTAAATTCTATTTAAATAGGTTCCCTTTAAAACTAAATGTGTGGTTGGTTTTTCAAAGTTAATAATGTTGAAACACATAGTTCAAAGTTAATTCTGAGTTAAACTTATTACGAAGGCGATTATACTAAAATTCTTATTTTTTCCTAGACGCGACTATTGGTGAGTAATGATCGTCCAGTCGGCAACCCTTATGTTTCTTGTAAGCTTTTCTAAGTTTTTAACTAGTCCAACAGTTTACTGTTGTTTGGACGCAATGTTGTGATCGTGAATATCATGTCGGGTTTGAGTTAGAAAAATAAGCGTCTTTTTATTTGCTGAGTGAGGAAGAAAACGATTATATATCCTTACCGAGGAAAGAGATGCATCGAATATTCAAAAAATATATATCTTTGGAAATGAACGAACCGAATAGCGTTTTATCGGACATAATGTACTGTTACAGATGTAAAAAAATAGGTGACCTTTTCCGTACGTCATATTGGTTTTAATTTCATGTTTCGCGAATCACTTAATCGTTCCTTTCTTTCCCCACATTCCAACTGCATGTACAGAATAAAATCGAATTTAGATGATTAAATACAATCAATTTTAAAGAAATAAATTCAATCTAATATGCTTAAGGTGGTGAGCATCTTACATAACTCATCAAACATGAATTTTCGAATCAAAGCACGGCTAATTAATGAACTCGCTGTGTTCATAATTAATTAGAAAATGTAATTAAAGAATGTGACTGTAATTAAAGATTCGATAAATTTTTATTACGTGTAAAATTTCAGAACTTGACTCAACTTATATTAAAATCTGTATATAGTTAAGGTAATAGTGTCATGTTGCCGTACGTTAAGAAGCGTACTTTTTAAATATAATTTACGATATAATCAATGCGGGTATTGAATAATTCTTAAGTTTTTCGGACTAAATTTCAAGTTTATTTATTAACTTGAAATTTTCTCCGAATAAATTACATTTTATTTACTCCGGTTAAATAAATTTTATTTAACCTATTTTCAGGAATACTATTGTGTCTGTAACTTACTGAAATAAAAGCGGTAGAAATTACACTAACGAAATTCTCTCGGTCCCGGGCCTTCTTGATTACAGTTACAGTAAGATATATAGAATGTATATTACACACGCGCGCGCGCGCAGACCGTAGTTTATTATTAACTTCTGTGTGCGTGTGTCGAGAGGGAGCGAGAAAGTAGTGTTGTATGCTGAATCATATTCATATCTAATGATTAATGCCAGAGACCTTTCTTATCTAACAGGGTGTTTGACTGGCGTACATCAAAATAGTTTCATAATAATTAAGATATCATTCTTATAGCTCGCAGGCTTCACCATTCCATTTTGTTATTGTTGCTTGTGCAACTCATTTATTGAATAATTTCAATTTTTTTTCTGTCTCTATTTTAAAATGTTAAACATGTACCGCAAGTAAAAGGTTATAGAAAGCTAGATACAACTATTATTAAATGTTTGTACGTTGCACAGTGAAAAAAATTGTAATAATTAACGGTTCTTTGTATTTATTATTTTATTCATAATATATAACTCGGCAAAACGTACTGTTTATCCAGATGAGGGAGTAACACTGGTTCTGTTTATGTTGTATTGGGAAAAAAAATAGATTTACGGAGCGGTACAGTCGCCTTTACTATATGTATGCAGTTAGATTACGTTGTAATCATTTTTAGATTACACAGGTTAAAAACGGTTTTAGAGTATATAAAATCATTATTTCTATATAAGATGAAGTAGTGTGTTCTATTACGGTGCTATTTTTTTATTTGGATAGTTTATATTTGCTATTATTTACTAATAATAATATACTTTATACACTTTATAAGTAATAGAACAATTTTAAATTAATGCCGTAGTAAAATACTTACCTTCAAGGGATGTCTAGATAAAATTGGTCTAATTGGTAATCTCTTTCATTTAAAGGACACATCATACATTCCAGTAAAATACTTACCTTCATAAAAAGATTAATCGAATTATATTTAATAATATAATAAGAGTTCATAGTAATACGAGAATTAATACAAAGTATTTCTTAAATTTATTGTATTAATTTGAATAATGGAATAATTTTAAAAGACTTCAAGCCCAAAAAATCTGTAGAGATCTATTCATCACTATGAGCTAATGTACTAATGCGATCAGATTAGTTTAGTTCACCAAATATCCGTTTGCCCATTAGCTTTACCTAGTAGTATGTGAATAAAAAACTTATTTTTAAGAAAATAAATTATTGCAATTCAATTTAATTTGTAGAATACTTCAATTTGGTATATCCGTCACAGTTAGTCATGATAGATCTGCCAGTTCATGAAATCGATTTATTTTTTAAGTTGTAAATCGGTTGATTTTTAGTTGTAAATGACTCTAAAAACTAATTGATGATTAATATTTTGTATTAGAGGAGTGTCAATTTTTTATCAAAGTATATTGAAACATAAAAATTAATTTAAAAATAATTTTATTAAACAGTTGTAAAAAAAAATCGTGTTTATTTCTGGGGATAGCTATTCTTAATTAAAATAATGAATATTTTTCATACCTATTATTTAAATCTTATTTTTCCCCTTTTCATATTTTAACAAGATAAGAAAAAATCCTTTAATCTAAAAAAATTTAGTTTTGATAATCTGACTGACGTAATGAACATGAAGTAAGTGTCTGCTTTTATATCAGTTTAAATTAAATTCGCAAGCATTTTTGTAAAATAACTTTTTTTTAGATTTTCAGTGTACCCGTACCTCTTCTTGGTTGTTAAATTTGGTTCAAGGATATCTCGAAAAGTAATTTAAATAAAATATGAAAAAAATAAATTATTAGAGAACGAATGTGTTTTGTCGACTAGATACAGTTTATAGTACAGAAAGATTTTATTTACTGATAATGCTTTATCAAAATCTGAAATATGAGTTATTGAAAAATCTTTACAGAAATGCGTACTAAATATTTTTATCACCCTTTAGATATTTTGTTCTATTTTCCTGTTTTACTGGAATATAGTGAACATTTTTAAAACTTGTAATAAAACAACTATAGAAAAAATTATGGGGAAATTTTTTTATATTTTTTGGCTGTTTGAACTGTAGAGATCAAGAAAAATCGAAAAATGTAAAAAAATTGTGGAAATGCTGCTCGTTCGTATGTGTGAGCGTGTGTGTGTGTAAATCATATGTATTTGAGTGAATATCTCTGTATTAAGAGAACCAAAAATCTTCAAATTTGACGTGGTATGTAACAAACATATGAGGCACTGATACTATAAAAGTTTGGAATCGGAGAGTCTGAAAAGGATGCGGAAACAAATAGGAGTGAAACGGTCATATTTCAGCTGGAACTGGACTTGAAAATTTTACACGTATGAGTTAGTTCTTTTAAGAAGATGCAGATTTTTTCTTATAATATATTTTTCTATAATGACTTCCAAATTAAAAATATATAACGCTTTTAGTTGGAATTTTCCAATTTTTTTTTATTTTTATAATTTAATAGATGAACTTGTATATTTCCATGTGTAACTTGCATTACATTTTGAAGTTTGGGTCTCAAAAGGGAAAGTAATTGAAATGTGTCGATTACACACAATAAAATTTTTATTATTCCAGGCCTAATATCCCTCATTTTTAATCATGGCGCGTATGCTTGTATTTGCAACGTAAACTTAAGATATTTGACGAGAAATTTATCAACCCCGGATTTTTTTAAGCAGTTATTTTTTAATATTATTATTATTATTATTATTATTTTTCTTTTAGTTAATTATCTTCTAGTTTTAATATATATATTTTATCTATAAATTTATTTATTACGGTTGGATTGTTTCAATTACGTTAAGAATGTAACGAATTAAATGAGGAGTAGATTAGATTAGATGTAGACTTAATAATTATGAATGTAGATGTATAATACAAATGTAAATAAGATATAAAGCGTTAATGGATCGAAGCTAGAATTAAAAGAACGAAATGGAATTATAAAATTGAAGTTGATATGAAATAGTATAACAATAAAAATAAAAGAAGTTAGATAAAAAAGAAAGAAGAACTAAATGAGTCAGAAGTAGGATAGTCAGTAATAATTGGCTTGATTTAATCTCGATTTTGTAGTGTCATTCCATTAGGTAGAAAACACCTGTCCCCATAAGTGAGGGTTTTCATCAAAGTGCCTCATAGAACTTGATAATGGTCCATATGTCATGACGTAGCCAAAACCTATTGATGTCTTCCTTTACGTTTGTGTAACAGCGTTCAGGATGTATCTGTTCGACCTACCTTACCTATTTATTTTTATACATATAATATAAAAATAATAGCTCTCCCCTTATCTTTCGCCCAACCTTTATATCATATAAAAAAATTTTAAGAGGTTTTATTTTTTAAAAAAATAAATGTTTGAGTATTTTTTTAAAAATATGAAGAATGTAGATCGAAGCCCAATCTTTTTTACGCTTGCTTTTTATTTTGATTTCACCAGATAATTTTCTGTTTATATTACAGTTGTTAATTTTATTTTGCAGTTGATAAAAACAAAACAAGCTTATGTAAGAATAATAAATAAAAAATATTAATGAAAAAAAACTACATTTTTCTTTCTATGTAACAACGAGATAAAAAATAATCTTAAATAAGTAGAAATTATGTCGTGATACACCTAAAAAAAATTAGCGTATATCTAGAAAACGTTAAAGACAGAACTAAACCGGTGAGAGAGCGACCATCTCTTTTATTTAGTATACGATAACCGTTACTTGCGATTCGTAGGGTAAATTACACTCGGTAACCTGCGGTAAAAAGACTGATCGTATCGCTTGTAGGATCTGGATTTTGGCGGGCTGATGTGTTGACCGAGCTGAATAATCTTCTGCACAGTCTATTCAGCTTAGTAAAACTTCTAACGGGAATTCACCTCGCTTCTCGATTTCCTTAGTAAGCTTGGCATAAGTTTGCTTTTCTCTTTCTTTTTTTTTTTGAATGAGATGTTTGAAAAGAGATCGCCTACAATCATTTAATTATTGCTCCTTTAACATATACGTTATGGTAAATTTTATTAATCCGGTAATTATACATAATTATCGGATTAATAAAATTTGATTAATCAACTCCAATGTTGAAGAATTTAATAAATATGTAACAATTTATTAAATATACCGGTCATTTTACATATCCTCCGTATTAAAATACTTAAAATAATAACTCGACTATAAGCAGTAATTACTGAATCTATTATTTAAATAGTCAAAACTTTACTGTTAATTAGACGGGTTAGCGAGTGAAGCGAATGTAGGTTAAATTTGGCTAGATTATGTTGATTCCGTGTACTGACGAATCGTACGTATATCAACATCACCTACATAACTTTCGCTCGCTTGCTGGCCAACCTTGTCTACTTAAGGTTTAATATACAAATTGTGTATTTTTATTAAATTATCCGCCATTGGAGGCGATTATACATATAAATCGGTAATTATTCTTAATCACCGGATTAATCAAACTTATCGTAACATATATTTATGTTACGATAAGTCATATTCTGAAGTCAAGTGAGGTTGTTAATGGCTCATTATTCCCTACGAACTATCATAAAATAAATTTTTTTAGAGACAGGCCTTTTTTAAAGTATGCGATAATAGGTAGGAATTAGCTAATTTTGAAATATATATTATTAAAAATAATTTTATCCGATTCTTCTTTAAACTTCGATTTTGTAGCCATCATAACATTAAAAACAAAACCTACTCTACCAACGATTAATTAAACCATTAATCTTATGGTTCAATCACAATTTCAATCATTTTTATTCATTTTATGTTGTTAAATAACGAAGAAACTTTGTATGTGTGTGCGTGTATATATAGTACACTAATTAACAAAGTAGTTTCAAAAAAAAAATACAAAAAATTCAAGAGTAACAAACATACTATGCCAGGATTAATAAGGGAAGTTAAGAGTGAAATGGTTTCCTACTGTTTTCTTCCAAACCAAGTATGGAGTATACAGTTACAAATCAGCATTCTAAGACCGTCGAAATTCAGATTATGTTCGATCCTGTAATTGACACTACATGGACTGGCAGTTTAGTAATCATAATTTCTGTCAGGGAGAGCAGGTCTGATTGTACGATAGTCATATTTGAATTTTAGTTTTTATTTTGTACAAGTAAACCTTTTTTAATCGCTTCACAAGTACAATTATCGATTACCTTAAACTAACGAAGTAATTAATTATTAATTAATTTATAACTAATGCCGTTAAAATTACTGATGAAGATGATGTTTAACAACTAAAATGCGTTTAAAAGTACTTTACTTTTTTATATTACATAAACCTTTTGGGATTGTTCTATTTAAAATTTTTTTGTTCGAATAATCGTTTTGGCAGATATAATTTTGTGTTAACAGATAGATTAATTTTATTATGTTGACAGATGGATAAAGATTTTTTCTTTTTTTTTAAATTATATAATAAATCTTTTATAAAACATGATCATTATTGATCTGTATGGTCGAAAAATCTAAAATTAATAACAAAAATAACAAATTAATACATATAAAGACATAAATTAAAATTTATGAAACGTACCGGATCGGTCTAGTGGTAAATCAGCTGATTTCGAAGTCGAAGTTCTCAGGTTCAGATCCTAATAAACGTAATTGTTTTATTTCAATACTAGATCGTGGAAATCCGTGTTCTTTGGGGGTTGGATTTCAATTAACCACGCGTCTGAGAAATGGTCGATCAGAGTTTGTTACAGTTACTGATAAGTCGCTAATGACTTTAATTGTTGATGAGACTATAAATAAATGTGTTAAAAAAAATTTATGAAATTCAGTAAGTAAAAATAAAAAACATTACAATTACTCCTACTGAGATATTGTGTATCTGTTGTTGGGATTGTAATTAAACTCAATTTAATGTGTGCTTATTTTTAATTACAGTTATTAAGGTTAAACTCAGTGATTTATAATAACGTGAATAATTAATAATCCTTAATATTATTATTCAGGAAATATATCCGAGAATAAAAAATTCTCAAATAATAATGGAAATCGAACGGTGCTTGACATTAAATTAGATATATTTCAAGTTCGATAACTACATTACACTACGATCAGAATTCTTGCCTTCATTGAACACCGCTTCTATAAAATTACATATTTAACTTTAATAGACAAGAACCTAATAAATTGTAGTCGTAATAAAAATTTTATTTATTTAATACTAAAATAAATAGAGTAATGCACAAAACACGTACCTTAAAAATATCGTATTTAATGCAAGAAAAAGTTATAACTACGTACAAGTTAGATCGATTTATAAAGTTTCAACGTTTCTGTATTAAATCATGACTTTACCTAAAGTTATTCAAATCGAAAACAGTATTATTTGTTTAATATACACTTACATTGTACGAAATATTGTGATATTTATCGAGTTCTACTTTAATAAGTTTAATAAATGTAATATATTTAACTAATCAATCTAACCTTGCAAAAATATTTGAAATTGTAAAACTTTTTATTACCGTACATTTTTTAAATCTACTCTTTCTTATACGTAGAAATTCAACTGAACAGTTTTTCCGCATCTAATTTCAAAACGACGATAAAGAAAACTATTTATACAATTATTAAGAACAAAAAAAAGCTGACCGCACAGCCGCTTCTGATGCACGGCTTACACACACAACTTAATTAAAAATATTTATTTTTTTATTTAAATATAATATTTTTTTCGTTTATTTAATTCAATGAGTATAATTAATGTGCGCGTGCGCATACCGTATTTAATTCGCACGAGTGTGGCGGTACTAACGGCATTACCTAAGCTAATGTAATTTCACAATTTATACAGAACAAATTTCGTTTTTACAGTAGGCAGACTGGTCGCAAAGCTTAACGCACCAGATACCGAAATGACCGGGCGATCGAGTTCGAGACCCAGACAGACCGAGATACCTTTTTACGCTTTAAATATTATTCATTTATTTAATTCTATCATTCGAATGTGACGTCACAACATAGCAGACAACTACAACAACATTTTTTGGGATGGAGGTGCGATTTTGTAAACTTTTTTGTTAAATATTTTTATTTTTTGAAACTGTTAAAAAATGCGCGTAAGAAAAATATGACCTTAATTAGGCGAAATCTCGAGATACTGATGGTGTCCTTGTTCTACAGGCCTCACCACCCCCTTGACTTTATAAATTGAAAATTTTGCGGCATCATTGTTTCATATATAGTAGTAATCTAACCAAGTTTGTTCAAAATCGATCCACTAGTTCTGGAGATATAAGGTGATTTACAGGCCGACAGTAAACACACACACACACGTATATACGAACATTAACATCCGGAAAATTTCCATCTGGCTTTTTTAATTTTTTTGGGTTCGTTAAATGACATGATTCGGTGAAAACCGCGGAGCGGTTACAATAATTTCCCTTTTAGAGCTATAGCGCTTTCTAGATGGGAAAGTAATATGAGTATTACTAGTTTATATAACCGACGTTGCTAGCGGTTATAATTTTTTCACGGGTGTATTCATTTCTCTTTTACAAAAATTGTCACCGCATTTCCACGACAAATATAAATTTCCTTTGGATTCCTTCTTGTTGATTTTAACCTTTCAAATGTAGCCTGTTTATTACCTTGTAATAGTACGGTTTGACTGAAAATGCTAGGAGTTTGAAGAAAGAACATGTATTTTAAACTTTCAAACGATTTACAGCTCTATAACTAATGCTACTATATAAATAACTTGGGTAACTACAAAAATATGTTCGATTTAATTTAATTTTTAATTTTAATTTACAAGTAGGAAAAAGCCGGGTCTATGGCCCACCGCATACTAACAACAACAAAATCTTTTACAACGAAAAGTTTCAAAATTCTGAACATGTTTAGCTGTTTCTTGAGTTGTGATTTTTTAACACAGCTCTAACCCTAATGTTTTCCTTTTTTATCCCCAAATCACAAATATAATTTTAGATAAATCATTCGTATCAAGAAGTATAAATCTTTCTCATAAAAAAGGGTGGTGCGTGAGTTTGTTTGTTGTATGCGCTCAAATTTTTATTTTAGCTACTAATGGCGAAAGGCGGACCAATGGTAGTGCGTCGGGCGGCTGCGCGCAGCGCACGAACGATCAACGAATGAAACAAACTGAAGCACTATCCTTTTTTATGGGAAAGATAATGTTAAAAATTATTCGAGAATGATTTAGAATACTCCAAAATTTTCTAGAAACTTTTAGGAAGTTCTACAAAATTTGTAAAATATATTGGAAAAAAGTCTAAAACATTCCCAAATGTTTAAGAATTTTAACCTTTCATAATTTCTTAAGGGTCTCACGCCTCACCCCTTCCGAAGCGGTTGCGATAGGAATGTAACACCTACATTTTTTTGTTCGGTTAGTAAGTGATAATTGTCCCAATTTTGGTTGATATCGGTCCTGTCGTGTAGAAGTTACATAAAGTGATTTTATTTATTTTAAGATATTATAAACATTAAGCGAATTTTTTTATACAAATGACAACGCTTTGTAAGTAAAAGGCTTTGCTTATAAGGATTTTCGTGTGATATTTAGAGCGACAAAAATATAAATTATTTGAATATAAAAAAGTATGGATTCACATAGGCTGAAACTTCCTTTTGTTATTACACATAGATAATATTCGCATTTTCAACAAATAAATCGTGTTCAGTTGAATAGATTATTATGCTACGAAAGAACATAATTTTACATTAACATAAAGTTCCTCCGACTAATGTTTCTGAATAATAGCCGATAGTATAAGTGATTTGTTTTTATTAATGATAGTGTGAAATTAAATTAAAATTACTAAGAATACGAGTAAACATTTTTAAAACCGTTTACGAAAATAGGTATTAACATTTACAAAAATAATATGATGAATCGCTTTTGAAAAAATATTTTGATATTTAAAATATTTAACGAAAAAGTAAGAATATGTGGTTGTTAGAGTAGGAGGTTTGATTTATTTGATCTATTTTAGAGTTTATTTATTTTAGAGTAGGGGAATTATTTTATCAAATGATAGATGAAACGGAAAATATATTATTATCAAGATAAATAAAGGGAAGATCCTTACTAAAAAGTTGCATGCGTTGTTATGAAACTCGAGCATTTCGAAACCGCTCAGACTTCAAAATTTTAAATCAACGGTGGAAAGTTGGATTATGTACAATGCAGACGTTTCATCCTTGTGCAAGTATATGAAAAGGAGGTAATTCCGTAGAAATGGAATTCTGAAGACGTTGCTGTGATTTTGTTGTATCCAGTAAGAAATAAGAAAATTAGAAGTCATACGGATCGAAAATACTGTAATTGAAAAGAAGCAGGTACCAAGTAGGTTTGAAGAATAATTTTTAACAGATTCCCGAAGAACGTTTATGAGCGGTTCCTTTTGAAAAGGGTGGAAGATCTTGTAAGCAATCGAAGAGGTACCTCTAGAGTTGTATGTAGAATTCACGATGCTTGAATTCTAGTAGCGTGAATTCTAGAGGTACTGAATCAATGACGTGTGGAATACGTGTAATGTTTTAAAGTCTGCCTGTAAGTTATAAGTAAAATTTTAAAGAGACAAATAAATAAATTTGTTTACAGTGCTAAAAATTATGCAAAAATATAATATTATGCGTGAAATTGTTTATTTTGTCAAGGGTGTACGTAAAGTTTAAAAAAAGATTCGTTTAATGAACTTTTTCAAAATAGTAGCATTCGCATACAACTTAATCTGTTTATAATAAAAAGCTTGGAGTTTTTAAGTGAATTGACATAAATTAATTGTTCTGTACCATTAGGCGTCAAAAATATTCAGATCGTTCTACGTTAGTGATTTTAATCCAAAATTTTAAACGTAACTATTTTTTAGCCGAAGCACAACTCCAACAAATACAGAACATTGATCTATTTTTAACAGTTTTAAAAATTAGGAAGATATTTCAAATTCGATTCGTTAATATATTTTTTCAGAATCAAATACGCTGAACTTGTTATATTTAAAGATACTTTTAATTTTTTCATAGTCATCGTTAATTTTGGATTTTTATGTTATATAGCCTGAAGTTACTCTGATATTCAAAATATTTTTAGCCTATATTTTTAGCAAAATAAAAATAATTAAAAAAAAATAGTAGTATTAAAATAGTACGGCTGATCTCAATGACGGAGTGGTAGCAGCACTATCTTTCTGGGTTCGGGTTCTGGGTCGTTTCCCGGTTAGGCATGGATACACACGCTACTGAAAAAAAAAATTAATCTATCATCATTCAACGGCAATTGTACAGAATGTTAGGCAGAATAAACGGAATATAGGGGAGTTAATAGCTGTTGGGTTTTTCTTTCCCGCAAGTCCCCGCATTTGCAGACATTCAACAAAATTATTCATTGTTTCTTATTAATACTATTTTAAAAGCAGTACATATTTTTGCATTCAGAAAACCATAATTCGTGCGTAGTACTAGTCTCGTTACGTCGTTTCTCCTTTTGTTATTTTTATCAAGATCCATGTTTTTCGTGTAAATTTTCACTGTTTCTTTAAAGGTTATATTAATGGATATTTTAATATTTTTAATAAAAATAAAATTAAAAATGTAAAATAATTTTAAAAAGTTTATAAATTGTTAAATTTCTACTCTGTAAGTTAATGTCAAGTTAAGGATTTAATAAGTTGTTTTTAATTTGGCGCCAATGTCAAAATTTAATGAAAATATTCTATTTTTTACCGAGTTTTTTTATTTTACCTTCCTTCATGTCCAAATATTGTTTTGCATTTGTTATATTAATTAAATGAAACATGCCAAATTTAAAAAATAAAGGAATTATCCTTATTTAATAAATAAGAAAATGATACTGTTATCTATTAAATTTTAATATCATTATATCAATAATTATAAATGTAAAAAATTTCTCGTTTCTCGTTAATCACTTCTACAGAAGCGTAAAGTTTATAGGTAGTATACCAGTGGCAGGGCGTGCCACCGGCATGCCTCCGCATCTAGGCCCTCCGGGCGGGTTGCCTTGGCGGGTGGCGTCTCGGAATGGGATTATTGGGGTTCCGAAATTGATTACATCTTGTGTAAAAATATTTTTTTTGGATGATGAAAAATTGATATAACGAAAGTTAAATTACAAAGTTTAACTCTAATAATTGATACTAACGAATCGGGATTTTCCGTTGGTGAGCGGTACATTCCGGTGCTTAATTTTTGGTTATAGTTCATTATTTTATGAAGAAAAACAATCACATAAATAAATGAAAAATATGTAAAAAAAGATACCACTATTAAGTTAAATGCACTAAAAGGTAAAAAAAAAAAAAAAAAATTAGGACGGTATCTCAGAATGGATTTGACAGCTTTGATGGTGGATATATAAGATTATGTGAAAGTCATAGCTTCAAATTAAAAATCTGATGTTTTTGCCCATTTCTCTTATGCGTGTTTGTTGCACCCCATACATTAAATTTTGTAATTTTAAGCTATAACTTCCACAAAATGTAACATATCACTATCAAAGCTTGTTGTCGAATCCATTCTGAGACACCGTCCTAAAATTATTATTTACATTTTAGTGCGTTTAATTTAAGAGTAGTATTTTAAAAACGTCTTTTACATATTTTTAATTTTCTACTTTTTAGTGCATTTAAAGAAACTTTTTAAAATCAATCATAAGTAGTTTTTAAAAAGTTTCTGTATACACATATATATATCTACTTTTTATTCTTCATACGTTTATATTTTACAGCTGCGCTAGCACACAGGTTTAAGCGTATTTAGCAAAGATCGGATCGGTACGTTTTACAGTAGATGAATGCAATCAAAACATAGGGCTAAACGATTTAATTTCCGGATAACCAAGATCCGGTCGATCAAGAGTGTACCAGATGCGTTAAACAGTTAGCCCTCGACCTGCTAATGCATAGCCGTTTGAATCACGAAAATCGGACGAGCGGTTATCAAGGTATTACGGTGGCATCCCATCGCATCCCTTCCTCAATTTTCGAACGGCGCCCCGAGGGTACTTGAAAATATTAACATCCGACGGGTACCATTGGGAGCGAACGGGTGCCACTGAAAGCGACCCCCCGCGGCACGGGTTGAAAAACTTTTAGAGCGCTAGGACCGACCGTTTTCCAGATATTTGAGATTTTCGTCCGAAAATTCGGATCCGGTTAAAAGAACGAAATTTTCCCAAAACTTCGATATATATTTCGCATATATATCGATATATAATAAGATAAAAAATATACACCTGACCACCACGAGACATGTACTAAAGAATCGATATTTTCCGCTAGTGATCGGTAGATTCCGTTGCTAAGCTAAGGGGGTCGCACACACAGACTCACTTACAAATGCCGTTTAGTAGAGTAGGATGTTTGATTTAGGCCTTGTTAACTCCAGAATAACTCTGTTAATGTTGTAGAATATTTTTTTATAAAATGAGTGATGGATATTAGAAGCCGTTTTGTTCTAATAAAAAAAAAAGTTATTTGAAATTTGTCAGTGTGGGTGAATATTTACATTTATTAAAAATGTTCGTCAAAGTATTAACAAAAATAAATTCAGAGATAACATAATAAATATGAAAATAAATTATTTAAATAGATTTTTTTGAATATGTGAAAATTTTAAATAAATTGCTGAGATTATAACTGAAGAAAACGAAAGAAAAAATATGATAGTTTTAATTCGACAATTAAATAAGTTTAAATATTGATTATATATTTAGAATTTCACTAATTAAAATTATCTAACTCTCGTCTTTTCGATAAGCGACACTGACTACCAGTTTGATAAAGAATTAATTACGATTGCATTAATCGAAATTCTTTTTAAATTTTTATATTCATTTTTGAACTAGAGAATTCCGTCATTACAAATCTTATTGTTTTCTTTTCTGTATTTCTTTCATAATAAAAATGTATGATTTTATCTGTGTATTTTAGCGATTTACATTATCTTTATTTATTCTTCGTTGATGTATCGATATAATTAATTTACTAAAGATCAACTCTAAAACGCGGGTTTTTTTTTTAATTGCGTTTATTCTGTTTGCATTTTATATCTTATTGTTTTTTTTTTTTTAAATTAATTGACATTTCTCCCATCTTTTTTTTTAATGGAATGCAACCTGTTATAGTTTATCTTTTTAATTAACATAATCGTTCCTCTTAGAAGACAAATTTAAATAACGCGTTAATCTAATAGTTAAACTTACAATTCATCAAATCGTTACGTTTTTTCTTAGTTGAGATTGCGCTATTATTCCAGTTATGAATGGCCCCTTGAAGAGGATGAGTCTGCCGTCTCATCCCTTACTGACTTGCAATTTTTATTCTTGCTAACAAGACCTTACAGTATTTTAAATGGTATCTTAATTTAGTTAAAATTTATCTGTATCGTAATTTATTTAACTTTTCTTTTCGTTTGTTAACCGTATAATCATATTTCATACTAATACTTTTTTTTCTTAAATTATTATTTATTTCTTCCTGTTTAATTCGCGCAACGGTAAATAATATTGTATGACTGTATAAGTTAGAGATCTAAAAACTCGGTATTTTTGAGTCAAAATGCTGTTTATTAATAAAAAAAGGGGTTCAATTATTTAAAAAAAAAAAATACTATACATACTAACACATAACACAAGCCAATATTTCGTTCCTTCGGTCACTTTTCCTGTTAAACGCTTTCCATGCAACATTTTAGATTCCTAAATATTTATTGATTTGCTTTAATAATTTTTTTTTTTAAATCTTTAAATTGTTCCTTAAATCTGAAACAATTCCGTAGAAAAATTAAGGGATCAAAATCACGTTTAAAAATACATTATTACTTGATATTATTCTTGTTTCATACAATTCTATATAACATATATGCTATTTCTTCTTTACTACTTTCCCGTCTAGATAGCGCTATAGCTCTAGAAAGGAAAGTATTGTAATCAATTCAATTTGAGTATATGCGTTTTTCACAGGATCGTGAAGTTTTGTCACCTAAACCCAAAAAACCGAATGAAAATTTTCCCGATGTTAATGTTCGTATGTACGTGTGTTCGGTGTTGGTAGAAGCCAAGATGATTTAGAGAAATCATCTTATATCTTCAGAACTACAGGACTGATTGTGATCAATCTTGGTGTTATCACTTTTATATATAGTGCATCGATGCAATTAAATTTTCAACTTAAAAGGTCAAGGTAATGACACTGTAGAGAAAGGATACCCTCAGTATCTCGAGATTTTGCCTAATTAGGATCATATTTTTCTTTTGGTACATTTGTTAACGATTAAAAAAAACAATATTTGCTAAAAAAAAATTTGAAAAATCTCATCTCCACTCCAAAAAATGCTGTTGTAGTCGTCTGCTATGTTGTGACGTCACAGGTGAGCGGTAGAATTAAATAAATGAATATTTAAAGTGTATAAAGTATTTCGGTCTGGTCTAAAATATTTGTGAAATACGAGTGACGATTCATAAATACATCTTTTCTTTACTCGCTTACATTAACATTTTAGTTTAGATAATAACTCTTTAAAATAGTTTAGTGGAGTCCCATATTTGTCACTGACCGCTTTCAAAAGATTTGCTTTTCTAATGAGGCACCACTTTTATTTGGCCCTTGGATGTGCCGAGTAACCGCTGTAGAAAGATTTTCTAGGGAGAAAAACCCTGCCCAAATATAGATTCTTATAAATTTGGGAACGAATCGTTTCCAAGTCTGAAGGACCGTACGGTATATGAGGAGGTAACATTTTCAATTCGGATTCATTTACAAATTTACCAAAATACATGTGTACATTGTCATAAAATAAAAGTTGCCCATCTTTTAGCAAGTTAGATCGTTTTTTTGTGAATTAGTTTTTTGTGAACACAATTAAAATACACGGTCTGCATGGAACTATGTGATAATTTATTGAGATCATAAGCAGAGATTGTTTTTTACTCGTGCCCTTGATTTTTTCTTCAAAATGTTTTAGTCATGGGAAAGATGGAATTTTCCACCCTTTAACTATCTAGCCCACGTTACAACAGTAATAATTCGAAACTGGAATGCATATCCTTCAACTATATTGTAACATCTAGCGATTTTACTTTTATTTAACAGTCAACATGTTAAGGACACATCGAGCTGAATTTTGTTCTTTTCCATTAACGTTTTTCAGAATACGTTAAAAGTTATAAAGATATTTCCTGACGCGTCGCTAGATGACCGACCTTCCACAAGAAAATTCGAAACAAATTTGACTACTCGCTTACCTGTTGATGTTCTCGTATATTGATGTTTTCGGACTTTCTGTTTATATATTTAATTTCTTGCATTTCAATAAGAAATTCAACGGGAAAATGAACGACGTTGGAATTTTTTTCTACAACTTTCATGAAAAGCCATATGAAATATTTTTTGGTTTTTCCCGCATAAAATTTCAATTTTGATGTCGTGCATTTAATTCTCAACTGTCACAATACCTGAGACGTCAGCATACGTTATTTATAATACTCGACAATTCAAAACGGCATTATTTAATGAAAGTAATATATACATATATATATCTGGGTGATTCAAAAAAGATTTCATAACTTTAGAAGCGTATAAAAATTTATTTACATAATTTACAGATTTGGTTGAAGTCTTATTTTATAGAAAAATACAAGTTTGTCACTCGACATTTATTTTGGCTCGATATGGCTTCCTGTTGTAATGCAACATACATCCCACCTGAAGTCGATTTCATTCCAGACTGTAGCCAAGTCGGTTGTTACCTCTGCAGCTGCGGCTTTAATTCCAAGTCTTAGGTTAACAAAATCGGCAGGGAAAAGCGGTGAAAACTGATCTTTAATGAAACCCCATAAAAAGAATCCAGCGGTGTCAAATCTAGGGAGCGAGGTGACCATGCGATTGGACCGTCACGATCAATCTACCGACTTGGGAATAGGTGTATCAAGAAAATCTCGGAATTCTAAGGGATAGTGAGGTGGTGCCCCGTCTTGCTGATAGTAATGGCGTACATCTTGGTCATCATCGTCTAACTGAGGAATTAGAAAATTTTGAACCGCGTCCAGATAAACGATACCAATTACGGTTCCCTTCTGGAATAAGAACGGGCCGTACAGTCTTTGTTTGCACGAAAAACATTGACCTTAGTGCTATCATGAATGTACTGCAAAGTTTCATGAGGGTTTTCACTACCCCGTATTCGGAATTTATGGGTGTTCACCTTGCCGTTGATGTAAAACGTTGACTCATCGCTAAAAATTACATCGTCTAAAAATATATTGTTGTCTGCAATTCTACGCATAATTTCTGCACAAAACTGCAGCCAAGCAACCTTGTCGTCATATGTAAGTTGAACCACGGTTAGTTTGTACGGCTTCAAGTGCAATCGTGTACGTAATACGGACGAAACAGTCGTTTGTGGAACGCCAGTCTTACGTGAATCACGTCGAGTTGATTTCTTCGGGCTACGTGCAAAAATTTCCCTTAGTTTTCCCACAGCAGCTTCAGGGACGTGTGGGAATCCTGGTGATTTTGTACGTTTAACAGAACAACCTGTTGTAACGAGGGTTTGGTGCCAAGAATAAATTGTGTGACTATTAGGGGGCTCCCTACCGTTCTCTATGAAAATTACGTTGAACCGTTGCTGACAGAAAGTCGTGAAAACAAAACACACAGCGAGCACGTTCTTCCTCACCAAAAAAACTATTTTTAACAACACTGGTGACAGCGCTGGTGGCCGAATTCGGTACTAATATACTAGCTGAGTCAAAATTTGTGGTTTGTTATGATATGAGATCTCAATCGATCTGTAACTTATCTAAATAAATGTTTATATGATTTTAAATTTGTGAAGTACTTTTTGAATCACCCATATATAGTAGTCCTAATGGTAAGCTTTTAACCTATATGCATGCTGCTTGTATATTAAGAAAAATTAAAATAAGATGCAGTGTTTTTTTGCAGTATTTTCTGGTCGTTTCCCATATTAACTAATATTTGTCCAGTTCTACAATAATATAACAATAGCTACTGGAATAATGTCCATTATGTCTGTATTATATATAACTTACAAAATTATTTTATAGCAAAAGAAATGTCAATATTTCCAATTATTGCAATTATTATTAATTTTTTAATAAATTTAGAGAGCTGTAAAGGAGTAATTATGATAGTTCATGGAAAAATTTATTACTGACATTGTGTACTGAGGAGGAAGTGTTCGTGAACGTTTCTAGGACCTGTCGATTTCTTTTAATTCTTTTGTTAGTTCTAACTTAAATGCAAAGTAATTCAATCTCCTTTGTTACTCTCAGTATAGACTGTAAAAAAATCGCAAACTAATAACGTCATTTAAAATTTAAAAAAATGTATGAAAGCTTAAATATATATATATATTTTTTTTTTTTTTTATTATTATTAAAGAAATGTTAATGATATATTGAATGTAGATGAAAATGCAATTTTGCAGCAGCTTAATGTTAAAAGTAAGAAAGAGAACTTAGGTGAGGTCGGTGCATGGCGGAAGTATCTCACAAAGCTAATGAGATACAAGCCACATAATTAACCGGTACGTTGTTGCCGCCGTCTCAGCAGCTATTTGCATACGGTTTTGTTCAACGGTAAGAAATTCCGGAGCGCGTGTCCGGAACGCTCCTAAAAATACTTGCGCCGCAGTTTCGACTCCTGTTTTCTATCGCAATAAAAATGTAATCTTGTTCTAAATAAAACCGGCTTATTCGTTAATAAAAAAAGTGCACAGGTGTGTGTGTGTGTGTGTGTGTGTGTGTGTGTGTGTTGTGTAATGTTGATAAATACTGATTTATATTAAAGTAATTTTTTATAGAGAATTATAATATAGATTTGATATGTCAGAATATTTCATAAATATACTTTTACCTTATGTGCATACCCCCTGAGGTTTTACAATCTCTATTTCATTTTATTGTAAACACACTCACAGAAAATATACTTATTGTTGTTATACTGGACAAGTATTTAATTAACTTTAATGAATTTCAGGTACTTCGACTAGGGGGAATTGAGTTATTTGAATAATACACCTATTTTGAGTAGACGTAAAGTAAAAATAGGAATAACACCGTATATGAATTTATTTTGTTAGAAGTCTAAATTACGAACATACTTTGCGTAAAGTTAGGAACGTAAAAGAACAAATTACGACTAATCAAATATTCTCACAAGACCTACAATTTAAAGCGATCTTATTTAAGAGAAAATAACTATTAAGGATTCAAATTTAATATTAATAAAAAAAACAAAAAGAAGAAGCCAACCGAATAAGTGTAAGCGAATCAGACAAATCAGGATTCTAGGTTTTTGGCCGATCAGAACCCTCTAATAAACCAAACGCTTTTATGAATTAACAAATTTTCAGAATATTTACCGTTCAAGTGATGATATCGACTACTTAATCTAAGTTATATGAATAGTATCTGTTTAGATTTGATAAATTATCGATATCAATAACTGATGGAAGCTATCAAATAACAATTGCTCTTCCACTATCTACAAATGTCTCGTTCATAAAACAAAGAAATGTTTAAATATATCATTTCTCGTTATAGATAAAAATATATTTGACATTGTTTTTTTCCTTGTATTATTATTTTTATTTTTTTTTATTTTTTTTAAAGTAAACTATAATTATTATTGAATTTTACTCTCTGATATATGTTGCTATAGCGATAATAGGAAAGAACACAGATCGATAAAAAAAAATCTAAAAAAATTGGTCTTTTTTTATGTTTTGTGCATAAGGAGACATTTAAAAAATGTATATTTTAACAAAAAAAATTAGATTTAAATAAATTTAAAAAAATCGGCGATAAGTTTTTTATTCCAATACTCCCAGGCCAAAAAATTTATTTTTCACCGAAGGATGTTTGTGCGTATGTAAGTATGTACGTCTTATAATTCCGAACCCCGTTGACTGATTTTTCTCAAACTTGGTAGACAGGTATTACCTTCGGCGAGATAAAATGTATTACATCTTTGCAAAAATTGGAAAAATAGGACGGGGTATGTGTTGGTCGAAATAAAATTTCAAATCTTTTTACTGGAGCGCTTTAGCAAAAAATACTTTTTTACAAAACCTGAAGTTTTTTATAAGATCACAAATTACTAAAGATTTTAATTTAATACTCACCCTCTCCCCATCAAAAAGCTATATATTTCTATTTATTTTTTTTAATTTTTAGCTATATCTTTCGTCAGAAAAGAAGATAACGGGAGCTTTTTGGAACTATATTTTCTTCATCAATATTCCTTCAAAGCACTTTTAATTTTTTTCCCATTCCGCTTCAGTGGTTGTCTGTGGTAACAATAAATATATTTTTTCAATGTTTTAAAAACATTTTTTTAAATTTATTTTAAATCTAAATCCACCTCGTAAGTTACTCGTTGCATTTAAAATGTATAAATATTAATTTTTTGATTGCTTTTACTACAGTTCTTTCTGACGAAAAAAAAACATTTTTCACCTCCTTCCTAGAAAATTACTACTGTATCTTTGAATATTTTTAAACAATTTAAAAAAAAAAAATTTATCACCACTTGGGAATCATTTTTTTAAAGATTAATCTTACTCGAATACTTCCCCCTTCGAATATAGGAACCCTCAAAATAAAAAACAATGTCGTTTTTCAAGAACACAAAGCAAAAGTCCCACCGTCCAACTTTCATTAAGTCCTGCATAAGTATAAAAATAATAATTTTTTTTATTAATTTATTATTTAACTATGTATCAAAAACTATAAATAAATATTTTTACAAAAAAAAAAAAAAAAAAAAAAAAAAATATGAAAAAAGAATTTATAATTTTGGTTATTGTTTTTCAATAAAAAGGAATTATTTTTTCATAAAGATACAAATAGTTCTTAAAATAATTCAATTTAAAAAAAAAATTCTGCGAATTTGAAAAAATGAATTACGTAACATGATCGGCGTAGCCGGGAAGTTTAACAATTCATTGCCGGTTTTTTTTGTTATATAGTTTTGATTATTATTGATTGATTAATTATTATTGATTGATTATTATTATTGACTGAACTGGTCTTGTTTTAGCTCAAATTTTTAACACAGTCGTAGTTTCGGCCACAGTCGTTTTTATTCCAATTTCTATAATTTCTTTTTTGTTTTCAGTCATTTGACTGGTTTGATTCAGCTCTCCAAGATTCCCTATCTAGTGCTAGTCGTTTAATTTCAATATACCCCTTACATCCTACATCCCTAACAATTTGTTTTACATATTCAAAACGTGGCCTGCCTACACAATTTTTCCTTCTACCGGTCCTTCCAAAATTAAAGCGACTATTCCAGGATGCCTTAGTATGTGGCCTATAAGTCTGTCTCTTCTTTTAACTATATTTTTCCAAACGCTTCTTTCTTCATCTATTTGCCGCAATACCTCTTCATTTGACACTTTATCCACCCGTCTAATTTTTAACATTCTACTATAGCACCGCATTTCAAAAGCTTCTAATCTTTTCTTCTCAGATACTCCGATCGTCCAAGCTTCACTTCCATATAAAGCGAAGCTCCAAACATATACTTTCAAAAATTTTTTCCTGACATTTAAATTAATTTTTGATGTAAAAAAATTATATTTCTGACTGAAGGCTCGTTTCGCTTGTGGTATTCTGCTTTTTATATCGCTCCTGCTTCGTCTATTTTTAGTAATTCTACTTCCCAAATAACAAAATTCTTCTACCTCCATAATCTTTTTTCCTCCTATTTTCACTTTCAGTGGTCCATCTTTGTTATTTCTACTACATTTCATTACTTTTGTTTTGTTCTTGTTTATTTTCAGGCGATAGTTCTTGCGTAGGACTTCATCTATGCCGTTGATTGTTTCTTCTAAATCCTTTTTACTCTCGGCTAGAATTACTATATCATCAGCAAATCGTAGCATCTTTATCTTTTCACCTTGTACTGTTACTCCGAATCTAAATAGTTCTTTAACATCATTAACTGCTAGTTCCATGTAAAGATTAAAAAGTAACGGGGATAGAGAACATCCTTGTCGGACTCCCTTTCTTATTACGGCTTCTTTCTTATGTTCTTCAATTATTACTGTTGCTGTTTGGTTCCTGTACATGTTAGCAATAGTTCTTCTATCTATGTATTTGAACCCTAATTTTTTTTAAATGCTGAACATTTCTATAATATGTTTTAGTAATGTTATTTACTATTATACAGAATGACATATGTATGTAAATAACGATTTTTCATAAAACTTAACGTTTAAAAAATGAGTGTTAGCAAAGCTGTTGGGAGGAACACTGGGCTGTTATCCCCCATTTACTGAGTTACCACTTCTCTGTTGTTCATTCTACTTTGTAGTTTAAAAAAATTTGATTATTGAGAAACTTCTTTTATTATAAATCTTAGGAATATAGTTGAATTACCTTGACCGCAGTTATCAGTCATTGATAACAGTCTTTACACTGTTGTTGATACTAGTTTGCAATATTTTTTACTGCGGGTAAAACTTCTAACATTAACAAATTAGGGTCATCAAATCCTTTACTTTAAATTTCACTTCGTGAATTAAATTTCGTTAAAGTGCTTTATTAAATTCAATAAAAAATGAGTAAAATGATCTAACTGTAAAAAAAATGTACCGTATCGTTTAGTTTTTATAGTATACTATCATTATTTTAATGTAGTTCATAGTCGATTAATTAAAAATATATTTACGTGACAATGACTGTTAATAATTCTGTATGCGTGATTTCAACGGTTAAGGAAAAGTTTACAAGATTTATGTTCGCAGTCGATAAAGAAAAACAAAAATAAGAACGATCTTGTTTGTTGAAAGATAAGCCAGAAAGCAAGCAAGCCATCGTCGGACGGTTGAACTGCATTAATTCAGAAAAAGAAGAAGAAGAACGACAACAACGAGAGAAAGAAGGAGAAGAAAAGACAAAAGAATGAGTATAAGAGGCCGATGGGGAACCATTAGTGGCGTGCAATCTGACGGAACGCAATAGCAGCAGCAGAAGCATTGGCATTGAAATCAAAAGTGAATTCTTCTTGCGGTTGCAGCTCTCGATTGCTTCCCAGCTGTGATAATAAATACCGTGTACCGGTGGAGTTTTAAGCTTAAACCTTCGATGCACAGTCGGTATTACAACCAGATGGTATCTTGTATCATGCTGCTGGCAATTAAATTCAGTAACAGACGGTCTAGCATAAACAAACTTATTACCCGCTAGAAACAATACGTTGTACTCTACTAACGTAATTAATTACACGCGAACAATTAAAACGTTGCGGTGATCCGGGCAAACGTTGAAAAGATAACATTAAAACACTTGTACGTTAGTTGTTTTTTGTAAATTTACTTCTCTCATTATTTAATTCGATTTCATCTTACGCTAATTTATTAATTTATTTTTTAACTCTAAACTAAACGTGTGCTCTGTGTGATGGGTATTATTATGCACTGAAATTGTAATATTACATGTGATCTAATCTTTTTAAAATTGTTATACCGTTTTGTTAGCCTTCTCAATACGTAGGCAAAGTTTATTGTAATCTTTTCCATGTAAATTTAAAACCGGAGCAAGGACAAATTGAGAAGTTTATTATTATTATCAGATCGTCGAATTATAGATTTATATTCGACCTATTATATAAATAAAAATTTATTATTTAGAACATTCTCTCGGTTACGTTAATTACATAATGAAAATTCGAGAGTAGAACAAAAACATGAAATCGTTTGGTATTCGTCGATAATATTCATAGAGAATTTAAACTTAATATTTTGTAAAAATAAATGTAACAAAAATATTATAAGAAAAGAGTAGTAGTATTATTTCTGCACTTAAATCAAAGCGAAGTTGACAAGTGTAAATGTTTCTTTGAATGTTATCAATTCAAAAATAATATGGATGGAAAGTATATGAGTGAAAACTAAAAGGGTGCAGTCGATTGAACCGTGAAAAGATTGTTTTGACAAGCGTACAGAAAAAGTATAAAAGAAATAAATAAAGGAAGAATACAATGTTGATAAAAGAAAGTGTGTGTACTAGAGAATGAAAAAAAATAAAAAATATAATACTGAATAGAGAATATAGCTTATAATAAGAACTGTGCTAGAAGCTTGTATTCTGTACAATACAAGAGGGTGATGTATAGAATTCGTAAAACTTAGTTATTTTTGTAGAGAAATATACAATACATTTTTTTTTTTTGTTTGTTACAGTAGAAATTTTAAGATTATATTATTTACAATGTTATAAAGTAAAATTAAGTTTTTTATTTACTTCTCGATTGAACATCCCAGTTGTCTGGATTTGAAATAATAATATTCTACGAGTATTTTTTGTTGTAAAACAATTGATAAATATTAAAAAAACACGACTGCTAAGAAAAAGCATTGCTGAAAAACACTGCTCTTTAATATAGGATAATTAAAGAGCGAGCGGGTGACAATTTTATATATAGCTTTTGTATATAATATAATTTTTTAAATTTATTTAATATATATGCATACATATATTTATATAAACTATGACTCTCCCGGTAACATAAGGATTCCAACGCGGGGTCATTCATATAAATCGGTTCAGCCGTTGAACTGCTAATGAGAAACAAACAAACATACATATTTACTCCCTAAATACAGTACACTCCTTTTTTGGCAAAAAATATTTCAAGAACACATGCATTTTTATTAATGTCATTAAAATAAATGAAACTGTACAGATCGCATTAGTAAATGAAATCGGAAAACCGATTGCAAAGATATAACAATATTTTCGAATAACCGTGATCTGTTAGATCGAGAGTGTATCTGATGCGTGCAAAATTTAGCCTTCAACCTACTAACAAATATCCCGTTTGAATTTTAAAAATCGGACGATTGTTTAGAGAGATTTTATAAGAGCACCCTATTGCAACTCCCAAAACAGCACTTATTTTTATTGTATTTACGACAGACCTGGAATTTTTTTTCATTTTCTAAGCAATGCCATACATTTTTAGGTGATTTTTAACTGAAGGTAACCAACTTCAGGGTTTAGTTTCTGAAAAAAGTAATTGTCGCAAAATATAAAGTTACATAACTGGGATAAATTTACTTATATTTAAAAATTAAATTCTTGGTAAAAACTTAATAAAAAATCAATAGACCAAATTAATTTTTTGGAAAGAAAAATTATTAAACATTCTCCAGGTTTAGAGCAAGCCGGTGATATCTTTTAAAAACTGATATTTTCATAAAATCTGTTACCACCTTACGGGATGTGTTATGGAAATAGAATGGGTGTAAATACTATTAGTCGAAAGTGCATGGTGTTTAATAAAATGCCTTTCATGTTGAACACCGAGGTAAAAAAAAAAAAAACAGAGAAGTTTTTCTTCGTTTGAATAATTGTATTCTGTTGGGAATACAAATTATTCAGAAATAATAATTTGTATTTCCCTACAAAAAGTCCCTACGAAAGTATTTTATCAGAAAATTGCACCTATTATTCCTGACAAACTATATTTAAAAGTTAATGAAGATTAATCAAAAATGTTTGAGCTTTTTTAAGAAAAAGTCATTTAATCATATCCACAGCGGTAGAATACGCAAATTATTCATCTTCTTCTTCACTCGGATAAGCCTAAAAGACAACACGATTGTACAGCATTTACATCCATTTCTTTCTATCCAGAACCTTTTCTTTCCGATTTTCCAATTGCAGAACTTCTAAATTGGAACAGTCTGATCTATCCATCTTGATTTTGATCTACCTGTGGGTCTTTGTACAAATGAATTAGCTGAAAAGATCTTATTTCATCGTCCAGTCGGTGCAATGTCCTAACCGTGACAATCGTTTCCATTTCAAATTACTAATTTCTCTTTCTTCTATTCTAAGCTCTTAATTTATTCTTCGTTTCCATTCACCTGGTGCAGTATCTTTTATCATTCCATAAATTTTTTTTAATACACCGTTCTTAGTTGTTTTTTGTTTTTCTGTACTCATTTTCTGAATTTTCACGGTACAAAGCCGTTGAATAATATTCGCCGAACTGTTGTCTTGTACAGCCCCCAGTTTGGTACTTCGCGATAAGGTTCTGTTTTTAAATGCCCCAGTTTATAGAAATATCTGTTGTAATTGATGTATCTACTGTTGCATTGCTGTATGTGCTTTCGTAATTTTACCTTTAATTCCTGGTTCCATAACTCTTGTCTCTGTAAAAGTTGATCCCAAATATTTGATTTCTCTTACTCTTTTGAAAGTTTCTACTTCAAAGTGTTTCTATCAAAATAAGCCTATTCTGATAATTTAATTACGTTTTATTTTTATTTGTTATAAATAAAGTAAATTTAGCAGTAATATGTAACCAATATTTTTTGTTACTCGTATACGGGCATAAAAAAATGTGCTCAGAATTTGACAATATATAAATTACTTTGATACCATTTACGTACAATAAAAGAAGGTTATCTAATAATAAAAATTGTTTAATGTTTGTTATGATTGTACACCTGCTTTTATAGGAATTTATACCAAATACAGAATGCAATTAAAATAGAATCTAATAAAAAAAATATATAACACTAACATACATCATCATTTCCAGCAAAGTGGGTTACCCTTTAACTTAATTTCCAAAACCACAGGTAGAACACACAAGGTCAAATTATAAAACAAAAAAATTGATGTGGACACCACATGACTTCCTTGTACACCTATTAAAGTACATATACACATTTAAAAAAAATAAAAAGTACTTAAAATTTTATTTCAAAAATAATTTTTGGTATTTTTTTGTTTTATTGCTATTATTGAATATTATATCTCGTAAAATTATTTTTAAAATCTGAGGTTAATAATTTTAACCTCTGATATATAACCTCTAATATATTGATTAATAAATTAATACATTTAAATCAAAAAATAAAAAGTTAAAAAAAAGGAAAGGGGATGAAGTCTGATTCGAACCGTTGTGCCTTCCCCTTGTAAGATCCAAATATTTCATTAATTAAAGTTTTATTTTACTATAACTCTGAAACCAATGAAAATAAGTACCGCTTATGATATATCGTTGAAAAGCTCTCGATGAAGGTTTATTACTGCACTTAAAAAAAGCCAAAAATCCAAATTTTGTTTGGATTTTGGTCTTTTTTGGGCACTTTTGGTTCAGTCGATTGCAATCAAAAGGGAAGGTGCACAACTGGATATTACAACATTCCGAAATCCAAAATTTCAACATCCTATGGCTAATCGTTTTTGAGTTATGCGAAGTATATAAGTACATACTTACGTAGAGAAGTCACGCCGAAACTAGTCAAAATGGATTCAGGAATGGCCAAAATGGATATTTCCGTTGAAACCGAAATTTTTCGCGATTATAATACTTCCTTGTACTACATGAAAGTAAAAATTACACACCAATAAATACGGCAAACCTGGACTATATAAATTAAACTACAGATAGCAGTACTGGATAATACCGGATGTACAAGTACGAAGAAAATTTTATAAAAAATACATAATATAATTCTTTGCGAATCTCCTTAAAATACTGGAAACGTACAAATATATTAATCACAGAATGCAAATTTTACATGTCGAAAATAAAACCTATGAAATCAACATCCGTAAAGAATATGAAATTGTTAAACAGCGATTAATTTGTGAAGAAAAACATATTAAAACGTTCAAATACTAATAATAAAAAAATTACTTTTTTATGTATACTGAATGCGTTTACTGATTTTTTTTACTATCCCGTCTAGATAGGCTATAGCAGAGCTGTAGCTCTAAAAGGGAAAGTATTATAATCGCCCTTTGGGCATATGCGGTTTTCATCGGATCTTGACTTTTTGATACCTAAGGAACTCAAAAAAATCGGATCGAAACCCGGATTTTAATCTTCATATGAACATTAACATCCGAGAAGATATAAGGTCTAAGTCATCTTATATCTTCACAAGTACAGGACCGATTTTGACCAAATATGATCAAATTATTTCGATATATATATATATTAATGCCATTAAATTTTCAAATTAAAAGGTCAAGGGTGTGAGGCTGTAGAGCAAGGTCACTCTCCTTATCTCGAGATTTCACCTAATTAAGGTCATATTTTACTTAGGCACATTTGTTAACGATTAAGAAATAACAATATTTGCAAAAAAAAAATTGTTTAAAATCGCACGCCCACCCCAAAAATGCTCTAAACTTTGACGCTTTGTTGTGATCGCTATGCTGGCTGTTTTTCATTGCGGTTTCTTTTATTGTTCTCTAATTACGCATATAATTAAAGGAAGAGCGGCCGTGTCTGAACACGGCCATCTCCGGGTCATCTGCCGAGAGGACCGTACTCCACAGGGTATAAGAGAACGGTCTCATGCCGTATTAAACGAACCACCGTGAAGAGGCGGTACGAGAGTCAAAAAATGACAAACCAGGCTTAGGAGCCTCTATATCGCGTAACCTATAAATGGAAACCGTACAAAAATTCCGGCCGCGAAAGTGACCGTTTTCGTAATTAAATTCTGTTAAAACTATAAAAAGCTAGACATCACCCCACACCGGCCCACAAAGAGACCACAATTTCATTTAGTCAGCATATGCGACTCCCTCCGGAGAACGTGGTGCATTTCGCCCTCCAAATAACTAGAGCTCCGGTAGGCGCACTCCTGCTAGCCCATAGGTGCTAATACCGAAAGTACTTCAGCGGATGGACTGAAGGGGAATCACGCCGGAATTACTAGGCTCAAAAGCTTAGTCTATCACGGTCAGAACCAGTAAACAAATTACACCACGGTCCATACGGATAGGAACGCAAATTACCAAATCCGTCCATAAATAAAACTTAAAATTTATAACCGCCTCTAAATAACCGATGAAATCCGTCCGATAATAGAAAGATACAGCAGCAAGGGACATTGTCTAGGCTCTGCGATCTGTAAGGAGAAAATTGAAGCTCCCGCCAATCTTGCGTTCCGTTCCGTTTCATATAATTAATCTTTACAAAATTTGGAGCCCCAAACCCCACGAAGCGGCCGAACCCAACCAAAAGTAATACGTTTTTTAACATTTTTCTTCTTTCCCTTTTTTGTTGTAATCAAGACTGCTTTAAAAAATAATTTTTTTTTAAAATTGAATTTTGGATCCCACTTTGGGGTTCGCGCAAAAAGTAACAAACATGGTCGTTGAGGTATCAATTTATACTTTTTCAAGAGCGCTGAAAACGATTTTAATATTTAAGTTGTTGAAATACAAGGTTTTTTCTTAGTAATACCAGATTTGAAATTTGCGGTTTTAACTTCAAGGCAATATTATTATCTTGTAATTATAACGTGGGATTTTTTTAATATATTAATTATATTTTATTTATAAATAGCCGCTCGACGGGAAAGTTCTATAACTGCGTTGTGAGCTCTTTTAAATCGTAAGCGAGTAACAATTATTATATCTCTCCTCAGGCTACCACCAAACCACTACGAAAGGATTGTTTTGGAAACGCAGTATAATGCTTTAACTGTCCCCCGTTTATTGGTCTCAGCCCAGTCTTACGCTAAACTTATTTAATAGGTTTATATTGTAGATTATATTAAATATTTAGTATCAAATGAATGTAAGAACTGTAAATTATGATAGCATAAGTGTAGAACAAGTAATCGTTGAAAACGGCAACTCCTCTTAATAATCTATATTTTATACATAGTGATCAGCTTCCTAAAGTGGCCCCTTTTTTTAGCCCAAAGAACGTTTAAAAGTAAATAGTATTAAGCTTAATTTTTTTATAAAACATTAGTTTTATTATTTCTTAATAATTAATTTCTTTTTTTCTCGAATATAGTCTTAATGAAATTGACGAATGAACTCATTTGTCTATTTACATGTTCCTTCGATGACTTATACAAATATTTAGTACATTTATTTTATGAAACTCGTTTTATAAAAACAAAAGGTGTGTTAAAAACACGACTGGTTATACAACATTGTGTTGTACTTGTAATAGAATTTATTTGTGATTAGGAAAGTTAATTAAATACAATAATTATTCGCACGTTTTGGATTTTTTATTTTATTTAAGAATAAGGATTTCGCATCGATGTAAACCGATCGAAATACAGGAAAAAACGCAAGATGTAATTAAATTGAAACGACAAGCTAATTATCGAGAGAATAATGAAGTAAAAGTGAATTTATTGAAGGAATAATAACAAAATCCCAAACAATGAACATAGGTTGTACGTGCGTGAAGGAATAAGACGAGTAGGTAAGAGAAAGAATTGGCGGAGAGAGAAGTCGAATGAAAGAGCAAGCGATGTCCCGTAGACAGGGGGTTCGCAAGGTTGGTCATAAATCTAGCGTGAAGCTTTAAGAGTGCTGGCTCTCTTGACTCGTGTGCTCACATATAAGGGGATAACTTGGACCAAGAAGCACGAGTAAAAAGACATTCTTCTGTTGAAAACAAACCAACATTTCCCATTGAATTGCAAACATCTCGATTGCTTTGCATCTTTCAAATTGGGTCTTAGTCATTTGGGCGACATTAACACAGAAGCACGAGACTATGAATTTTATTCTTTTTCTCTTTAGCGCGATCTCCTTCAGTGAATAAATTCATTAAAATTCTCTTTTGTTCAAACATTCTTGTTTAAATTATTTATTTGTGATAATGAGGTGACTGATATTAAGTATGTGTAAACTGTAGACTTTTCCTGAAATTATTTATTGTAAAATAAATAAATTGTAATTTTACAAATTATTATTTGTAAAGTTTTCAACCAAAAAAAGGTTGTATTCCTGAAATTATGTAATTCCGGTCAGTACAATAACTTCAATGACTAAAGTTTTTTATAAAATTTTATAATAATAATTTTATTTATTTTTTTATTTTATTTATATATTTTCATATAATTGTATAATATAGACTCTCGCTAAGACGTGAGTCGTATCAGCGGATTCCCGTATTGAAAAAATTTGAATTTAAGTTTTTTACACAATATAATACAAAAAATACAATGAAAAATATACTTATATCCTTAATAAATAGTTAAAATTCTATCAAATGATGGCGTCAGAAAGTAATACAAAAGTAAATAAAAATTAAATATGAGAGTAATTTATAAAATTATATTAAATAAATTATTGTAAAAAAATTAAATATTTTAAGGGAAAAATTTATTTTAAAAAAGGTTTACGTTAAGGTAACTTTTAATAAATGTGTACTTGTTTTTGTGTTTAAATTATATATTATAATATAAAATACAAAAATAAATAATACTTAGATCACAAATTTTATAATAAAAACGAAAATAACGATTATAATATACGAATATATAGTAAAAAAAATAAAATAAAAATAAAAATATTAAATAACATTAAATATTGAAATAAATATTAAAAATATTATGTACAGTACATACATATACGAGAGTAAATCAATTATTATCCGCAATGTAATTATAAATTTTATTGCAATACAAATAGGAAACTTACATGTACATCATTTTTCAACATAGTCTCCTTGCATTTCAACAAGCTTCCTGATGCCCTCATAAAAGAAGGTTCTCGGTTGAGCTGCGAGCCAGGAATGCACCGCTTCTTTCACCGTTTCGTCGGAGGTAAATAGACGGCCCCTTAATGCCTCTTTGAGTGGACCAAACAAGTGGCAGTCAGAAGGGGCAAGATCAGGACTATACGGAGGACGAGCCGGTACTTCAAAGTCGAATTTCTGGAGCGTTTCAACAGTGTGGGTAGCAGTATGTGGACGGGCATTGTCGTACAACAACACAACACCTTTCGACAGCAGTCCTCGGCGTTTGCTTCGAATCGCAGGCTTCAGCTTGGCAGTAAGCATCTCGTTGTAACGCGCACTGTTTATTGTCGTGCCCATTTCCTTGTAATGTTCCAGTACTGGGCCTTGTGAGACCCAAAGAACCGTAAGCATCAGTTTTCCTGCGAACGGTTGGATCTTGAACTTTTTTTGCAGGTCGAATTTGGATGTTTCTACTCCATACTCTGCCGTTTACTCTCCGGCTCGTAATGATGGATGCATGTTTCGTCACCAGTGATGATTCTGTCCAAGAAGATGTCCCGTTTGTTACCACAGCGATCCAGATGTTTTTGGCAGATGTCCAAGCGTGTTTGTTTATGCACCTGTGTGAGTTGTTTTGGGACCCGTCTTGCACAGACTTTATGTAACCCAAGTCTGTTGTGGATGATTTCGTAGGCAGAACCGTGACTAATTTACAGACGATGTGCCACTTCATCGATACTTTCTCGTCTGTCTAAGAAAACCATGTCACGTGCACGCTCATTGTTTTCCTCATTTGTGGCGGTAAACGGTCGTCCGGCACCTTCGCCAAGCGTAATACTTGTACGACCATTTTTTAATGTTTCAATCCGTTCGTAGACACTCCGTTGCGGCAACACACTGTTCCCGTACTGTACCGAAAGTCTTTGATGGATTTCAGCCTTTGATACACCTTCTGACCACAAAAACCGGATCGCTGAACGTTGCTCTTCTTTAGTGCAAACAGAAAGCGGAGCAGCCACGATTAACGACAGGGCAGCGATAATGGAACTAACCTAGCAGCATCAAACCTGCACAGACATAATAACAATTAAACCACTCATGCGACATCTACGCAACACGACAGTACTACCAACATAAACAAAAATATTACTAAATTGCAGATAATAATTGACTTATCCTCGTACATAATTAATACTTAATACAAAAAATACTTTGTAATAAAAGGAAAAATAACTATTAAAAAATTAACGCTAATAAATAATTAAAAACTTTGTTTTTTAAATTAAAATTTTTTTCAAATATTTTTTTTATCTATTTTTAAAATATGTAAGTCAATTTATTAAAAATGGTTGGATTTTAAAAATCTTATTACCATATAGATTAAAATAATTTGATACCATGTATATTCTCTTATTAAATAAGAATTAATAATAATAATAATAAATTGATGGTATATTTTTACATTTTGATAATTCTCATGTTACACGTTGAAAAATTTTCTTTTTATAAATTTTTATATTTGGTTTTATTTAATTATTATAAATAGATTTTTCTTTTTACAATAACGTGTTAAAAACTGGATTATTTAAATAAATTTAAAATAATAATTGCCGGCCTCTATACTGTAATGGTAACTCATCCGGAAGGTTTGAATTCCAGTTAGTCTGTTTAAATATTTTTTTGCCTTATAATTTGATTATTTACAATCTGTTCCGAGTAAGGAAGCACAAGCAAATCGTATTATAAAAAGCGCAAGATGAGGGGTTTCCAACGAATACTCTAAATAAAACGAATTGGTAGAATTTAGAGCTAGTGTGGACAGTATTTTTGATGAGATGGTAGATGATGAAATGAAGCAACGCTATGTTCTTCTTGAATCGTTATATTTAATTTCTAGTCACCCTTGACATTTTGATTGAATAAAAATAGTTACATTAAACTTAAGAATGTATGACACTTTAGTCATAATTGAACTTGAGCATTATCAAGAAACTATGAGAGTCCCCTTGGACTGAAAACACGACCGCACTGCGCGGGATTCTAACGTGCAATGATCGTACGGCTTAACTCGCCGGTGAGCGCTAGCACCCACTAGATCGCAGCACCGGACGGCTTGACGTGGAATGGAACACGTACATATACTTCAAGATAAATAGAGTTTTGTAAACTCTATTTATCTAGTGTATAAACTGACTCGCACTGAATAATATAAGTACAAGAGTTAACAAAACTTTAATGAAAAACAAATTTAAAAAACACATTAAACAGTAGACCAAGACAAACAATTAGTAACATATTAAGCTCATGAAGCTAAATGGAAAGAGGCTAGGATTTTCATCAAAGCATAATGAGATACTCATCATACATCTGATACTGAATCAGCTTAAGGGTCACTCAGATTCCGGCACATGTAGGCGTTTTAGTCACCGGATATCCTCGCTGTTGTCAAGAAGATTAACTGCTAAAACGTTCACAAGATTATCTAACCGCTATCTAAAATTTAAGCGAACCGTTTATTTCTTCGCGCATTAGGTAATTCTAGGTAGTAGTGATTTTCTCCGTTCCATGCGAACCACGGTGTCTCTGGAATGGATCTTTTTAACTTATTCTAGAAACATTGTATAATCCCAACGTTAATCTTACTCGTCGTACCCCATAGCTCTATGCTATACGTCAAAATCGGTTTTAGAATTATCTTGTATATTAAACGTTTGTTGGACAAGTGAGAAATCCTGCCCAATAACCAATAAAAATTCTTACACCTCGTATTTACTTTTTTTTTCTTAGAATGTGGGATGAAAATTCCACCTTGGTGGACCCGAGGATAGTCACCTGTTCTCATCGCAAACGTAATACTTACCAAAATAAAATGGCAAAGTATCTTCAAAAAAATTTCATTCTTCGATCTCAAACTTACTAGAAAAATGAAGGATAAAGTGATTTCTCGTTACCTTTTTCACCGAGTAAAATGAATCGTTGTGCATAACCATTTTAAGCTCACCGAAAGCCCAGTTTATATTAAGAACTACAAACGATTGCTTCATTCTGCAACAGTACTTTAGAATTGGTTACACAGCGAACATCATTACTCACGGAAGAAGCAATTTTTATTAATTTCTCGTATACTTCAGATGCTTTACGAATGTAACTATAAAGTCTTACACGTACGTGTAGTGTGAAATAATATAAATTAACCTAGACGTGTCTCTGTTTAGAAACAATATCATGTATACATTATCAGTTAAGAAATTTCTAAGCCTTTGAGTTGTAAAAAGGGTCTCCTGTTTTAAAATCTTTGAACGGAATAAGTTATTGTTAGTATTCTTGATATTATAAAATAATTTTTTTTTTCTTTTAGCGTAAACCTAAAATCCAAAAAAATTACGATGAAATTGTAAACCGTACAGTAAGAGTCTCGCAGATATCATTTCTTCCGTTCAAAAAGCAAAAATTTCTGTAATGTAAATAAAACTCTTTTTAACAAAACGATACTGATATCAAAAAAGGTGAGACACTACATTTCTATTATCAAAATCTGTTGTTAATTTAGAATTTTCTTTATAAAAAAAATACATGTTAAATATATGTAATATTTAATTTATTAAACAACGAATAATCATAAGAATTGTATTATTTCTGTAAATTTGATATGTATTACCTTATAAATAAAAACGGGCCGGTAAGAATTTTGTAACAATTTTTTTTTCTTATTATATGGAACGCTTAAACATTGTTTTTTATTATCTATTATTGTATATCTATTGCCTATTACATATATTTAACATGTATCTTTTTTTTAAATTGTAAATTAATAACAGATTTTGATAATAGAAATGTAGTATCTCACCTTTTTTTGATATCAGTATCGTTTTGTTAAAAACAGTTTTATTTATTTATTTTTTATTTTTAAGGCAGCAAAGGACCACTTTAGTCAGAATAATTCAAGTCTTTTTTGCCGATCTTTTCGCCTTTAAGTTCTTAGCTTTTACTTTCTCCCAATATTTACTCGTTCTTAATGATCTTGCTTTACGATCCTCTTCTGAATAAACCCTTTTTGATTAATTAAAAGTTCTTACTTTAAAGTCGGTATTCGGATCTTTAATAACAAATTTTAATTTTTCGGATTTATTAAGTAAATCTTCGTAAGTCAAATTTAATTCTTGCATGTCTTCTTTAATTTATTTGATCCATAATGGCGGATTTTTTAAAGACCAAAATTAATCGATAGTTCTCTTAGTAATCCTTCTTTTTTTCCTGTTTAGCCTCCGGTAACTACCGTTTAGATAATTCTTCAGAGGATGAATGAGGATGAAATGTATGAGTGTAAATGAAGTGTGTAGTCTTGTACATTCTCCGTTCGACCATTCCTGAGATGTGTGGTTAATTGAAACCCAACCACCAAAGAACACCGGTATCCACAATCTAGTATTCAAATCCGTGTAAAAATAGCTGGCTTTACTAGGATTTGAACGCTGGAACTCTCGACTTCCAAATCAGCTGATTTGGGAAGACGCGTTCACCACTAGACCAACCCGGTGGGTCTCTCTTAGTAATCCTATCCTGCGGTAATCTTAAGAAGTATGCGCAGAAAGAAATTCGCTTCTTTTTCATAGTATCAATTAAGGATTCCAAGTTTTCGTACAGAAATTTATTAGGCAATAATCTGTACTGATTTTCGTGTTTATATTTTTATTTATATAACAGAAATTTTTGTTTTTTGAGCGGAAGAAATGATATCTGCGAGACTTATACGGTTTACAATTTCATTGTAATTTTTTTTGATATCACTATGTTTTGTTAGATTATTTTTTTATAAATTACTGATTGTTATCATACGGATTTATTATTAAAATTTATTGCTTTTCTAGAACAAACAAATTGAATTTCACGACCAGTTTTTTTTTTTTTTGATAATTATATCAAATTTTTAATAAAACGTTTTTAATAAAACTAGTTTAATGACCTTCACGAACCGAAGATCCGTGAAGTAATATTGCACTTATTACTTTCTAAGTGTAACCCTCGATTTTTATCGTATCCGTGGACACACTTTTTATATTATTATTAAAATAACTTTTTTTTTGTATTTCTCCATCAGTTAGTTCAAATAGTTCAAAATTATTCTTTATAAGAAACATAAAAAAAGAAAACAAATTGAAAACGATAACAAGAATGGTAGAATAAAAATTTTACCGTTCGAATTTATTTCTGTTTTACGTAACAAATCTTTGTTGCTACATTGGCAACACTTTCCTACTGTTCGAGTTTTTTGTGTTCTATTAGCAGCTATAATGTTTTGTAAAGTAATACTTTTATTTTTTAATGAAGTGATGGGAAATAAAAAAATTGTTTCATCTTTAGTACTTTCATCAACATAAGAGCATTTACTATTAAAACAAGCTGTAGTATATTTTCTTTTAAATTTTATTAATTCAAGTAGATTATCAAGTTTTTGTACGATAGCTAGTACTACCTAGTATTGCAACCTAGCGGTGTGATTCGTAAAAGGTACGTTAAAAATTGTCGAATATGACATATTCGAGACCCGCGGTTCATCAAATCGAAAAAAACGTTGTTTAATAAAATTCGAGGTATTTTTTAAAAGTATTCTTTATTACAAATATAACTGAACTGAAATATAATGTTTTCACCCTTATTTTACCCCTATTTTCATTTCACTGTTAGGTTAGTCATTTTTAGAACTGTAAACGTAGTTCGTTGACTTCGTCGCCTCTTACCGACGAAGTCGGTAATAAACTCTACTGTGATAAATGTCAGGGTACGATATGGAAATGAGTTGTATTAAATAATTATTACAAAGTAATTAATATTGTCTTTAATATTCCTTCGAGATATTTAAACCTTCACGTTGAACCGCAACATAAAGTTTTAAACATTTCTTAATACGCATAATAAATAATTATTTCAAAATTTTAATTATAAATTTAACGAGTGTATACAAACTCCCGACCACCAGTTATTTTCTTTAATACGGTAGCCTGTATACCGGTTCACCTTACTGAACTTCGTTCGTAATCTTATTTCCTTTCGTTATCTTATAACAAAATATAAGTACATTTATTTTCTGTTATCAGCTGTTGTTAGTTAAGTTCTTGGTTGTTGCGGCTGTGGTTTGTGGTAGGTCGTTTCAGTCGACAGGTATATCCATCAAGAGGGGCGGCAATGAGGTCCACGGTTAAAAGCGCTTGTACAGTCATTGTATGCAAAACAGTCTCTCTTATGTTACGAGTTTTTACTGCACCGCTGTATCCTTGTCCGTTTTATTCAAAGACTTCGTCCAAATTAATTACAGAGTTTAATCTTATGATGTTCTTGACAAAACCTTATCTACTTAAATATTTTTTTTTTAAATCTCATTCACACGCACGCACGCACGTGTACTCTCGATCGTGGGTATAATAGAATCATTTAGTTTTAATAAGTGTTTAAGTTACATTTATAACTAACAATTTATCATATCAGTTATAAATTACTTTCCATCGTGGTAAGAATTTTTAATAATGTTCTCGGATTTTTTTTTAATCAAGTGTTTTCCAATCATGTTTATTAGATAATATTTCAACGTAGCTTTAATACTATTATTATTATCTTTTTTAATTTAATGTATTATTTTTAGATATATAGTTAATATTACTTTGGTTCTTAAAAAAAAAATTAATCATATAATAAATAAGTCAGTATTTTGGACTTTAGAAAAATAAGTTTAATATAAAGAGAAAGAGGATATTAATAACAATTTATTCAAGAATTAGTCAAATACGAGTAGAAATCGAGAAAAGACGTGCTAAGCAACAGATAATTCTGACAGTGATAATATTCAATTTCCGTTCATTTTTTTTTTTTATTTTATTTATAAGCCCTCATAGAAGAAGTAGTAAGAAACCAGAAATTTGACATATTGATCTTTTTGCAATCATTATAAATTAAGTTGAAGTATACTGCTGGATTTCAAAGGTTAATCTTTATGCAAGAGATTCTATTTGTAATGAAATAATGAAACAAAATTTTCATATGAGAAGGCTTTTGATAGGGTTAAATACGATAAGAAAGTTGCACGATGGAGATATTTTTTTTAAAGCTAATCCTGCATTGGAACAAGAAAGAAATATTCAAACAAGAGGTAGTATCTGATGATTTTCACGCCAGGAAAGGTTTTGACAATTCTATGTTCCATTTTTTTTAATATTTCTCCGCAGGAAATTTTTAAAGAAACTTTGAATAATGTTTCAGAAGGAATAAGAACGCATAGTAATTTGTAATCAATAGTTTAAAATAAACTATCGACACAATAACTTAGAAAAATTACCGTTGCAGATTAAATATAAATGAAAGATGCGAGTGACCGCTTTGAATTACAATTGAATGTTAAAAAGAGAAAATATATGTTAGTCAATAAACGTAAAATCCTTATCATCGGTAACATTCCTGTTGCAAAAATATGAAGTTTTATATACTTGTAATACTTCTTGAATAACGATTAAGGTTACGTCTTAGAAATGAACAGTAGCATAGAAAAAAGTCAATGCAATTTTTCTACAAGTGAAAACTGTCCTAAGCAGTGTTAATGTAAATTTAGGTCTGAGAAAAAAATTAAATACTACGTCTTCTCTGTACAGCTGTACGGTATGAGTCTTAGACTGTATTAAAAGCATTTTTTAAGAGACCGAGGCGTTTGAGATACGGGTCTATCGACGAATCCTTAAGATTATTTAGAAAGATAAGGTATGCAATGTGAATGTACTCAAAACGTTTGAATACTTACACAGGTACTTACACAGGGTTGTTAAGTGGAAAAATCTAGGGATATCTAGAGAAGTATCGGCGAC
Source organism: Lycorma delicatula (assembly GCF_047948215.1). Lineage (NCBI taxonomy): Eukaryota > Metazoa > Arthropoda > Insecta > Hemiptera > Fulgoridae > Lycorma > Lycorma delicatula. The sequence continues at coordinate 12,562,057 of NC_134459.1, forward strand.
TACGAGTCATATTTCATGGAAAAGGAAGAATTTAAGGTTGTGGTTTACAGGGATCAACAAACTCTTCATCCTGGTCAGCTCTAGACAGAATTGTAATTTTCCAGAAGTGGATGATGGATATAGTACGTGCAGAAGAAGAAAAAAAAGAAACAAATGTAATGAAATATTACTGAAATTAAATGTTAAAATCGGAGGAAATCATATGTTAAAGGTTGTAAATTTGTTATTTACGATTTGGTAATAAAATAACAAAAGATGAACGAATGACAGTCAAAAAAAAACAAAAAAAAACAGACTGTCATTTGCTAAACAACAGTAACGTAGAGGAAAATATCTGCTAGAATCAAACCTAAATTTAATTTTAAAATTGTTAAAAATTTTGTACAAATCGCTATCAATTTTTTGGAACAGTTCTTTCAAAGACTTTTTGAGATTTATTTCCAGCATCTTTCTCAGTGAAATCCACGTTTTTAATGGCACCCCACACAAATTTGAGAAAAATATATTTATGTACGTTTGTTCGTTTCTGTATGATTTTTGCAAGATTTAATATGCTTTTGGATTTTATATTAAGTATGTAAAAAGCGGGTTTTACGAGCCAGAAGCAAAATTTCCTTATTTTGGTTACCGTATTTTTTTTTTTTTTTGTTAAATTTTATAAAGCGTTCGGAAAGTTGGTGTGTACCGGAATTATGGAAGTGTAATCATGAACTTTTCTTAATTATTACTTTGTATTTTTATTTTGTTAAATTATAATAACGGATATTACAATAACCGGAAATAGTTTATAAAAGATGTTGAAAATAACCTCCTCCAACATCAATACAACACTGAATACGTTTCAATTTGTTTTCAAACACTTTAACCGGCTTTTATGTACTGGAATGTTTTGTACATATGCCGTCATTGAGGTTTTTAGTTCCATCAATCGCGAGTGGTCTGTTGCGATACACTATCTGTTTCGCTGTCCTCCACAGAAAGTAATTTGGGGGAGTCAGATCGGGTGATCGTGCAGGCCACTAACCCCTCCAAATGAATCGTTCACCAAAGACTTATCGTAAAAACGTCATTGACCTGTTAGCAAAGTGCGTTGTGGTGCCATCTTGTTGGAACCAACCGTGACCGATTTTCACTTCTGTTAACTGACTAATGAAGTTTGTTGAAACAACACAATAACGATCACTATTAATCGTATTTTCAAAAAAGATTGCATCGACAATGCGCAATCTACTCACACCTACACAGACTACAATTTTGTTTCGCATAAAGGTTGTTCGTCTAATTCATGGGGGGTTAGTTGTCGACCACAGTCGTGTAATTTGTGAATTAATATAGCCACCGAATAAAACCACGATTCATCTGTAAAAAAACGTGATGTCGAGGATACTTACGGAATTTTGTTCGATAAAACGTTTAAAATTATTGACAATAATTTAGTCTTCTGGCGCGATCTGTAGGTTTCAGTTCTTGAATACACGAACTTTGTAAAGGAAAAGTTCTAGTTCTTTTCTTACAGCTTTATGTGCGGTACCAAGTCCGATACTTTGCTACTGTGCTAACTTACGTGTTGACTTTTATTGACTTTCAGCCATAACATCCGAAATATCAAGAAGCTTCTGTTAGTTTAGTTTAGGTGGTTTTCCTCTTCGATCAACGACTTCAACAGAGCCTGTTGCTCGAATTTTTTCGGTAGAGTACGAACTGTATTGAAGTGAGGAAAAGGAGTATTTTGAAACTTTTCAGAAAACTTATGCTCCACTAAATCAGTATGATTGTAACCTTCACAAAAGACGTTTTCAACGAGAAAAATTCGTTTTCTACCAGAAAAACCATTATATTTCTCCCAACTATTAAACCCGATAAACGAAACAACACGAAACGAGGCGTTTCGTGTTGTTTCGTTTATCGTTGCTCTGTAATAAACCAAGACTGACGTCTTGGTTTATTACAGAGCAACGCCCAACAAACCCACAGGGCAACCAACCTAACGCCGAAAAAACAGAATGCATTACGTAATTCTAAAGCATTCTGTACAGCGATTTCCCGAACGCTCTGTATTTCTATAAATGCTCCTTGTGTCTGTTGGTCCAGTCTTTAAGTTACAATATTTTGATCAATCGTAGTTAAATCTATATTCTTTGGTTGCTTTATTTGTCGGTGTCTGTTTTATTTTTCTGCATAATCTTGTGCATTCTGTACACAGTATGTCGTTTTGAAAGCGATACAGTAAATAATTTGCTTCTTTTCTCAAAATGTAAGTCATTTTGTATGTTTATTCGTTGACATAGTATTTTACTCTAATTTTATGTAAAGATGTACGTTTTTTTTTTAAATGTATTTTAATACAACTTAATTATCGATGCAGAAAATTCCAGTTTAGTAAAAAAGTATTACTTAAAAGTTCATTATCAAAATAACGTGTTTTTTTTCAAAAGGAAATATTTTTTATTTAATTTTAAGTAATATGGATGAAAGATCTTGAAGAGAGTTATATAACTTATTTAATTTTATTTATATAATTTATTTTAAAATTTATTAAAAAACAGTTATATAATTTAATTTAGTTATAAAATTTATTTAAATAAATTCTATTTAATTATTTTATTTATTTATTTAACAGTTATATAATTTATTTTGGGGACGTAATTAATCTTTTGTTGTATATCACGAAAATATTTCTGTTGATTGGTTTGATAGAATTCGGGATTGTTATTTTTTTTACGAAAAAATGATAACTTTTAAAAAAGATAGATGAATAAAGATAGAAAATTCGTAAACATAAACATTTTGAATGAAAGAATTTTAAATTCCTTAAATATAATTTTACATAATTAATATTTTATTACCACCAACTGTAAAATGACAGACCTCTTTTGTAATCCAAAAATTTATTCTTTTCAAATATACAAAATTTTATCTGAATTATAATATTATAATTTCAACGAGAATATTCGAAATTGTAATAAATATTAAATGAAAGTGACAAAATTTGCGTTTTATTAAGACGGTTTAAATGGTTATAATGCTTTAAACGGTATGGTTTAATGCTAATAACGAAATCAATTTTATCGTTCAAAGATAATTAATCATCTTATAAGCCTTCTACGGTACAAATTTCATACTACGAGCAAAAGAAATATTACTATGTTCTAATAGGTATACCATCCACGTTCTAAACACCGTTACGGCTATCTGTGCAGCGACATTTCAGCGGCTTTAAATTTGTTATAATCCAGAAATTATATGAATTGTATTCCATAAGCACCTACGACAGAAAAAAAAAGAATTTTTTGTATTTATTTATTAATAAAAAATTTGTTAACAATGAAAATAATAAAATTAACGTAAATAAAATAATAACTTTTTACAAAATAAAGGGTATTTAATTTTCTTCACAAAATAATATTAATTTTTTTTTTTAGTTTTTTGCGAATGGACCATCAAAGGATCATGCAAAAAGCACTTTTAACTTCTTTTTTCTTTTCAAAATTTCTTTGTTCTAATTTCACCTTTTTTTCTTGTTCAGTCCATTTCCTAGCATCGTGCTTTTTCTGTTCCATAGGTACGTTTAGATCGTACAAGAACGTTTTAAATTCACCTCTGTGTGAATAACTTTACCGAGTTATATTGAATTTTTCCAACTCAATTTTTTTTATTTATTTGACGTAACCGTGTTGATTTTTGTATTTCCCAATTTATCAAAAATTTATTTCTTCTCGCTAGATTCATTCATCCCCTAGTCATATGTCCAAGAAATCTTAATTTTCATTACAACCTGTTTCAAGTGAATTGATATTTTAATAAATTTTTGTACTTGATCTACATTCATTAGTATTTCGATCTTTTTCAGGTCTATATATTTTTCTGAGGATTCTCCTTTCTACTTTCAATTTTTTATAGGTTGGTAAAGTAAATTGTTTCCATACTGTAAAAGATTTAATTACTCTGTTGTAGAGTCTAATATTAGCATTGATGGATAAATCTTTTTTTATTATAAATATTTTTAGCTAAAAATAGTAATTTTTTTAAATTCTGCTAGTTTACTTTCTAAAGAAGTTTTGTCTGTCCCATTATAACTGATTATTTTCCCTTTATATTTAAAATTTTTAGTTGTTCTAACATTTCCAAATTTGGTAAGGATTAATTTTTTGCTGAAGTTCTTAATGTTTTTCATGATTTCTGTTTTCGAAAAGGAAATTTGTAAGCCAGCCAGTTCAGCTATAACTTTAAGGTCTTCAGTTTGGGAAATTGCTTCTTCTACTGATCCTGAGAGTAAAGTTGAATCGTCAACAAATGCTAAACATTTAATTGTTATCCCCCTTTTATGGTGAACTTTTTAGAGATAATGGATACAGTGGGAACTTACAGACATACTGTGTACACAAGATAAATTACTCCACTTTTGTCCATAATAACAGTTTTCTATAGAGTATAAGTTATTATTAATATTTTATTTATAAATATGCTAAATATCCTCTAAAAGATTTTTTAAAAGTGATTTGTACCTTTATTAAAACTCATTTTTTACAATAGAAATATTCAAATCGGTGATAAACACTACCCTTCAACAGAAGTGTTTGACCGAAATATGGATATGATTAATGTCAAATTATGGGGCTTTTTTTGCCTATTAATAAAAGGAAAGAATAATAAATAAACAGTTGCTTAAATTTATGTTATAGCTTTTTTAACACTGAATAGACAGCTAGACGTTTTTTCAAAAGTGTTGAAATTTATGTTCTAGATCTAATATTAAAGTAGTTTTACTTCATTGTAAACTAGATATACTAGATAACGAAACAAGCTTTTTGAATAATCTACTTTTTCTTCTTTTTACTATACTTTATGAGGTATTTAAATTTGATGAAAATTTGAAAAAGGACATAAAGTTAATAAATACATCTCTATTCAAAACAGTGATTATATAATATGTATAAATTTAACTGAAATCGGTAAATATTTAGTTAAGTAATCACGGAAAATACATTTTAAAAATTACTAATAAAATACCACGTTCATTTTATAAATAAATAAGGATATAATTTTCTACTTTTACTATTACTTTCAGAATTAGTTATATGAAAAATCACATTAATTACTTCTGGTTAAAAAAATATTAGTTACAGAATCTTTTTTGCCTACCTCAGGGAGTGTGTAAATTTCATTTTATTTGGAAATTTCAATTTTTTGTGTAACTGTATTTCAGTTTAGCTACGCAGTAACAAAAAATATGCTTTTTAAAAAACTTTGAATAGAGATATTAACTGTGTTATAGTATTTAAGTTTTTATTAAATCTGATATACTAAATCTTAATTTGGTCTGCATATTTTTATTTGCTTCGTCAGGTATAACAATTTTCTAACTGTTACGTCTAGTTTTAAAAGAACCTCCACTACATACGGTACACAGATTAGTATGTAGAATTTATAAGATCAAAAAAAGTACAATTGTAACAAAACTATAAATAAAATAAAACAAGAGCATATAAATGTAAAAACTACGATCTGAAATCTGTCTGAGTTCTTATGTATCAAAACATTAATCGAGATAATTATCGGACTAAATTTGTAGAGGAAGGTGTTCATAGATGAATAGATGAATACTATTTTGATTCCAGGAAATGTACAGAACAAGGGATACCATTCTGGTCTTCAGACTAATCTTACAAAGCAAGTCAGCATGAATAAAGAATAAAGCCACCTAATTTAAAGTTTATTTATTTGGAAAAGACACTTAACAATGTAAAATAGCTAAAAATTTTGAAATATTAGTCTTCTTTAGAGTTTGGTTGGATGCGTGAAATAGAGGACCAAAGATTCCATTCATGGCCGACCAGGTGAAATAAATCGTCTCGTGGACATAAGAGGTTTATAAGTTATTAGTTGGGTCTCTCCTAATTGCCATATTAATCAGTTGATTTCTGGAAATGGTGTTTTTAGGGAAAATTTGGCTAGGTTTGGCTTCTGTCTCAGGTCTATGTCCGGAATGTAGAATTGATGACAATTGATGTTCTGTATGTCTGCCCAAAGTACGAAGCTGAACGTATTAGAATAGTTAGAGAACTTGAAAATATCAATTCTGATTTAGATTTGCAACTGGGAAACCCAAAGGGAGTGGAATATTGTTGCTGGCTTCCTTAGGTTTTGTCCCTGCAGAGAGTGGCTGAAGGGGTTTGATTCTCTAATAAAGTAGAAACCCGAGCGGGTAACTAGAAGCCCGCTTGACCTCTTACTTCGCTTTTAGTATTGTTCCTGGATAATTTGAGCTATTCGTTTTCTGGATAGAGGTAAATTGTGTCGGAAACTCTGCGATGGAGTTGCACTGTGGAAGGGTAAAGGCATTGACCTCACTCCCAAAAGCGGACCAGATCAAAGAGAGTTAGTGTTTTAAAATTTAATAATTGCATTTATCTAATTGAGACAAAGATAATTTTTTGTATATCCGTGGGACAAAATTGTCGTTGTTGCGATCAACACTTGTTTGAGACGTTTAAGAATAACATTTAGATGTTTCTAGTAAACTCAAAAAATAAATATTTTATGTTACGGTCTAGTTTGAAATTTACTTATGAAAAATGACTATTTTATGTCCTTCGGTGTCAGAGATAGGCGCAGGGATCGCGCTTTCGCGAAACGGTTAATCAGTTAGTTGAGAAGGCTATAAATTAGAGTAGATGAGCGAAATTGGAAGAAGTCTAATACGAAAGCGCCAGTAAAACTGAGTAAACACCCTAATGAAAGTGTCTGCCGAAGCATTTGCAACGGTGGCATTCTGACAGAGGCCAAACAGATAACTGTGAAATTTATTAGATTTTTTTTTGTCTTCAGTCATTTGACTGGTTTGATGCAGCTCTCCAAGATTCCCTATCTAGTGCTAGTCGTTTATTTCGGTATATCTCCTACATCCTACATCCCTAGCAATTTGTTTTACATATTCCAAATGTTACCTGGCTGCAAAATTTTTTCCTTCTACCTGCCCCTCCGATATTAAAGCGACTATTCCAGGATGCCTTAATATGTGGCCTATAAGTCTGTCTCTTCTTTTAACTATATTTTTCCAAATGCTTCTTTCTTCATCGATTTGCCGCAACACCTCTTCATTTGTCACTTTATCCACCCATCTGATTTTTAACATTTTTCTGTAGCACCACATTTCAAAAGCTTCTAATCTTTTCTTCTCAGGTACTCCGATCATCCAAGTTTCACTTACCAGATTTAGAAGGTGGTAGATCCGGCGACTTAACTATCCAGCCCGGAGTACCATGAAACGATGGTAGATTTTAGAGCGAGTATGGACTTTAGAGGTGTTGATGAAAGAAAACAACTCCTTGTTGCCTTTGAATTCTTATATTTAATATGTCGTTACTCTTGACATTATAACTAACATGACAAACTAAATTGACAATAATAAATGCCAACATAATTAGACTTTAACATTATCAAGTATACTATTACTAGTAACACTAATTGTCCATCCGGACGAAATGAAAAATGCAACTACTCTTTGCAGGATTCGGACGCCGAATGAAATGTACTTAACAGACTCGCTAGTACATACTAGAGCGCAGCTCCAGACGGCTCATCATGTAACAGAGGGTCTAAAAGATGATCTCCGGTAAAACCCATCAGGGCTAGTAACAAAGGGGGTTGGTGTGGCGACCGGGATCGTCATTAGGCGGGTGTCTTCCTCTACGGGGAGGGATGTACCAAGAATAGAAGACGACAGAAAGGCAAACTGTGATTCATAAAGGCCGTTGATTTTCAACGTTTTATATAGAACAGTTATAGAAATTATAAACCAAAATTTGAGACTGTTAATAAATATCCAACGGGGGAAATTTTTTTTTTTCATTTATTTAGGAAGTTCTTTTGAACGAAATAAAAAATGAATTTCAAAAAAACACCGAATAAGAATTTGTTATTAGCAAAGAAATTTAGTATCAAATTAAAATTAATGAAATACTTGCGACAGAAAAAAGTGCATACGAGAAATTGTAGATTTTTATTTTTTGGGTAATAAAATTACAAATGTTGAATGCAATTGGCACAATTAAAGAGAGTTTTCAGGTAGATAAGAAATCTGCGAGTATCAAATACGGATGCGAATTAAAAAAAATATTATTTTAAATTATATTTGTAGCGATTTAGGATTTCAAGGTGTATATAAGTGATGATATGTGGTTCAATGTATTTGAAATGTGGTTCAAGAAGTTGAAAATTAGATGTATTGATAAATTTTTCTATGTTTCTCTATTTTGAAATGGAGGAAAAGATTTATGGTATATTTATAGACGTACAGAAATTTATTTGGTTTTTGGCCTATTTATTAATATATATATGGTAATATAGCGATCCAGATGGTATTAACTATTGAGAAAGACATTTAAATATATATATATATATATATATATCAGATAGGTGATAAGGTTGGATATAGAGAGGGAAAGTATTGATACAGAACAGCAGAAAAGAATGTTGAATGATATTAGACCAGTCAAATGACTGATGATTTAAAGATAAAACAAATATTAGGACGATGTATATTACCCGATATGAAGAATACTGCATTAAGATACCGATTGTAATTTTCTTTTCGGTTCAATAAAAATAAGATTTGAACTACCTTCTACTGTAATATCAGACACCGTAATATATTACATATAAGACAGTTATCAACAGGTAAAGATTTATCGGGCGATAACTGCTGTGTGCAGTTTCGGAAGCAATATTTATGGCGGGTACGTAACTTATCCACCGACATGGGCTTATTACTACCGCCACTTTTTCACACTATATTTACGCCGCATTTATTCTACTACATTCGTATTTTTTACAGGTTGTTTTTTTTGAGAAGATAATGACCCATTTTTACAACTAACCTACCTTATTTTTACTTTGGAAATTATCAGGTAATTTTTTTTTTTTTTTACTTAATACCTGTTATTTAGAGTGACACACTACTTATTATCGTAATTATTATTTGTATTTTTTTGTTGTTGAGAAAACTACTGTGCAATTTGATTTATTTATATTTGTTTTATATAAAGAGCTTAATATCCTATTTTAGTGTCCCTTTCAATATTCTAAAGGAAAATCTTTTTTTATCAATTTCTTTTTTAAATTATTTTTATTAACATTATCAAATAACGAATTAAAAGTATTCTTAAATAAATACGATCAGATTTTACTATTAATTTTTTTGTAATCAATCTACAAACTAGGTTGTAATTAAATTATTTTAGATTTTAAATACGGAAATAATTTTGTAATATTAAAAATTAAGTTTTTATTTTTATGTAATGAAATGATTTCTCTAATTTTGGATACAGGTTTTTTAAGGTTAACCACAAATATTATCCTCCTTATTAATAAAATATTACAAGAAGTATTAATTTTTTGTGTTGCGCAGTAGTGTAACTTAATTATATTTAAAAAAAGATCTCGATTAAAGATCTATATTATAATAATATAGATCCAGTTTGTAGACTTTATTTTTTTTTTTTTGTAAAGCTATTAAAAATATAAGTTTTGTTTTTTAAGTAGGTTTATTACTCTTTCATCTGCAGCACTGATTTTCTAAAAAATATGAATTAGTAATATTAAAAAAAATAAAAGATAAATGGTAAGTTATTTTCCTTCCTAACACCAAAGAGATTTCCGTAAATATAATCAAATTCGTTAAATGTTTGTTTATTTTATATTCCAGCGGCTCATCTTTTGATTTTCAGTTCGTTTTGTTTCTTTAAACGATACAAAACTATAAAAATAAAATATATTATAGTAATTTAAAAAATTTTAATCGAATAATTTATAAATTTACTCTAAAACTCTTTTTAAACGATAAAAGATGCAGCATAAAAACTAACGGTTTTTCAATAGAAACAATAGTTAATTACTGAAAATATTTTTACAAGCAATTTCTCAGTTACGCAAAACATGAAAAAAGATAAGACGTTAAATTTTAAAAATAAACACCATCCATATGACGTGCATTTTTCATCTGGAATTCTTCAAGCCTTCATCGAAGCACTCAAAATTACAGAATTCAGAAACTGAATTTGGGGAGCCGTTGGTGGCAAGGGGTCACATTTTCTTATTCCTTTCTAATCGGGTTAGGTATATAATATTTCATACACTTTCAATGGATACATATTGTATATGTTTTGTGAACAATTTTTAAATTCGGAAAATCGTTTAACCAATCAATATTCATGTAAAAGTGGCAAAAGTACGGTTTCGGCAAAACCAAAAATCTGATGTAGACATCACATGATTTCCTTGTACGCCTATTAAATTACATATATATATATATTGCTGCAATTCAATTAAAGTTATTTCATTTGAAAGTGAGATACGATCCTCTAATTGTTTAATAAAGATTTTTTTTTTCATATCTTTTTTTTTTGTTTTGATTGAATTATTACTTGTTGCAATTTTTTTTAATAAATCAATATATTTAAATTAAAAAATAAAGTTAAAAAAAAGGAATGTTTGATTCGAACCGATGTGTCTTCTCCTTGTAAGATCAAAATATTTCATTAATTAAAATTTTATTTGGCTATAACTCTGGAACCAATGAAAGTAAGTACCACTTACTTACTGAATGATATATCATTAAAAAGCTCTAAATGAGGGCTTATTGCTGCAGTCATGAAAAAGTAAAAAATCCAATATTTTTAATTTTGGGCTTTTTTGGACACTTTTGCTTCACTCGATTGCGATCAAAAGGGGAGGTGCACAACAAGATGTTACAACAGTCCTAAATCCAAAATATCAACACTCTTCGGCTAATCGATTTTGAGTTATACGAGATATATACGTCACGCCGAAACTAGTAAAAATAGATTTAGGGATGAGCAAAATGGATATTTTCGCTGAAATCCGAAATTTTTCGCGATCACAATACTTCCTTTACTTCGTACAAGGAAGTAAAAAAGTTTCTTCAGTTTTATTTCGATTTATAAAAATTAAGCTGTAAGTTATTCGAAGTGATACCCTACGGAGACTCCTGAAGCTAAGTTATCCTTAATCTCGGATTGTATATTCCTAACATCTTTAATCAAAACTGCCGTGCAAACAACCAAACTTATACAATAATATAAGATGTGTAAAAAATGATAAGTGAAGATTTAAATTAAATTCATTTTTATTTGTTCATTTATTTCAGTAATCCATTACAATCCAAAATTTTACACATTTTATTTCATACAATAATAATAATAATAATAATTTATTTATTTATTTGTTTGTATTTTTTGTGCAATGGGACAGCTAATTATAGCCTTTGTGTATTACACAATAGTACATAAAAAAAATATCTATATACATTAAATATAAATTAAAAATTTCAATATAAATTAAAAATACAAAATTTAATCATTAGTTCATAATTATTAGTCATTGGTTCATAATCATAGCTCATATAATTATTAGTTCATGAAAATAAGAGTAATACTGGTGTTTTAATTATGTTACACAATTATATTATTATATGTCTTTGCATAAATACAAGATTACAGGTAAAAACTTGTACACATAATTAAAAATACACATAATTCAGGAAACAAAATTAAATAATATAGTTTAATAACAATAATAACATTAGTTATAAATTCAAAAATTTACATCTTATCTCCTTCATCCAATTACATTTAATTAGAATTTCAGTTACTTATACAGCACTGTCGATATATATATATATACATACATATATATATACATACACACACACACACACACACACACATATATATATATATATATATATATATATGTGCAGGTAAAATAGACACAAAAGAAATTTACGTCATTGTTATACAATATAATTGATTTTACTTATTAAAATATTTATTTATTTATTAATAGAAAATTGCTTTAATTTATATAACTTAACTACGGTCAAGCAGAACAGGGTTAGTGAAGTTCTGTAGTAATCCAGTATTATGGGTTTTTATACTTTTAATATCTATATTATATCGGAGTAAAACCTACTCAGTTCAAAAACAAAATTCTTCCTCGGTTGAAAAAAGTCTATTTTATCATATTTTTTTACAGCAGTTAAAGCGCATCTCTCTGTGGGTGAGATAAGTTGTGTAGAGTATGCAAGAGGACATAATAATAATAATAATAATAATAATAATAATAATAATAATTATAATAATTTATTTAAAACATAAATTCATTTTTGTAATCACAAAAATCGATCGATAACGTGACCTATATCAATTTGCATGTCATTATGAATATGCATTAGAGCAAGTGACGTCAGCCTCTCTTAATAACCTATCAAGAAAAAAATATATATTCACGTTAATTATAGAATTGCAACTTGCTACTGCTTATGCTGACAACACAGTATTGGTAAAATGTTTCGATTCTTTTCAGCTGGGTTTTCAAAATACAAGGACTTAATGGGAGCGATGGCCCCGATGACTCTCCCCTGCTTGCATTACGAAATAAATTTCCTGGAATATGACCTCCTTAAGGTTATCCAAACTACGGTGTTTATCGATATAATTTTGTATTTAAGAAACCCCCCCACCCCTCACGGAATAAATCACATATGCTGAAGTTTGGAAAACGAACAGGTCAAGAAATATTTCTGCGATGAGAGATTTGGCGCCTAGAAAATTTCTGTTTCAAATAATTCAAAGCAACGGTAGCTGTGTGAACTCATCTTGCTAGCACCAAATTCGATCGCGAGCAATGCGTATTTTTCAAAAACTCCAGCATTAGGAAATTCTGAAGCATAGAGAGGTAGTTTCCATCGCTTACCTAACGTGCTCGACGTTCTCTGGTCTCCTGGCTGACCTTATCTTCTCGTCGGCTTACATTTTAAACCTGAATTTAGTTCTGAAGTTCTACACTCGCAAAAAAATTGTGTTACAGTATGGAGCGCGACCACTTCTTCAACCGACATTGAAGTGTGCTCTGGGAACTGGTGCCGGGTAGTAGCAAAAACCTCACTTTTTTAGAAAAATGAGTCTTGGCGAACGCACCATCTTCACCCGATCACACCTCTATTATCCATCTAAAAATTTCGCCGTCTGGGTAATCGGCCCAAGTTCTTTTCCCCTCTCCGATTGTGCTGTCAGCTGCGCGTTAACGAAAAATATCAGGTTTTTAAGCCGCAATCTGTATAACGATAGGTAAACATTTAGCAGGTAGGCGAAGGAATTCAAAGTAAAAGAAATTCATTGTGGAGTTATCTTTTACAGTCGATTTGGTAACTTAGGTTTTATGTTTACAGATACCGAATTATCAGGTTGAAATGCTTCCCTCCTTTTTAACTTAAATCTAATTTAATAGCTCTGAATTTATATTAAGAGCAAACGACAAATAAATTTTATTAATAAGTTCATCTTAATAATTTGAAATCTTCTACAGGAATTTATTTCATACTGCTTTTTTAAACTGGTTTAAACAGAGGTATATTTATCTTATTTTAGTCCGTAAAGAATCGTGTTTTATATTACTTAATTCTTATTTTTGTTCTTCATTCGATATTCTTTAAAGAAAAAAGGTCTTTATTATGTTTCATAAATATTAATAAGAAAACCTGTGTAAAATGTATTTATCTAAGATAAATTTGCATATAGCCTACGAGTCAAGTTTATTGTGTATATTTAAAATAAGACTTTTTATTTATTTATTTTAGTTACTATATCAACAACAATGCAATTGGAGAATGTTGCAAACATGGACGGTAAAGTTAGTGAAGGTTAAAAAAAATGGTTTGTGTGAGTGTTTGTCTGTGTGTGTGTGTGTGTGTGTGTGTGTGTGTGTGTGTGTGTGTGTGTGTTTTGTGACCGGCAGTAACTCGCATCGGATCTCTTAGCTGAATTCTTCAAGACGGTATCAAATTTCTAATCAGTGGAAATAATCTACAATTTACTTGCATCGGTGTGAATAATTTCTGTTAGTTAATAATGGCAGACAAAACCTTGGCAGACTTGTTAATGCCTTCTTTTCGTGGTATCTTGATACTTAAGGACGACGATAAGTTACAATGATCCCAGGTTTTTCTGTTCTTAACTTTCGCCCACTTTACCCGCAATTCGTTGTGTGTGTTCACCATTTTCGTCTACGTCCGATACCGTGATATATATTTATAAAAAAAAATTCTTTTATGCGTTTTACTTTTAAAAGTTTTTAGTAAAAAGGTTTTCTCAATATAAAAAAACGTTTTAATAGAATGAATAATGTTAAACCGAGACTATAATTAAGCTTTGTTTTAATTAATATTAAATCGTTAAATCAGGTATTAAATAGTAAAATATCGTTTAAATCTTCATAAAAAACGCTTGAATTTACATAAATATTATTAATAAAAAAACAAAGTTGTCTGATCACTATAATAATTTATATTTCCTGAAATAAAATTTTAAGGAAGTAAAATTTAATAAAGGTCAGCAGTGTATAACTACGTGGTAAGCATCTGTAATAAATATTTAACGTAGAATAACAACTTAGTTATCTATATATAATGTATACAATTCAAAAATTATAAATTTTGTAAAAATATATTAAAATCTAACGCATGAATTCTCTCTCGATTAGAGTATTCTACAAGTATAAATCTTTTCTTTCTTAGAAAAATAAATACAATTAGCTAACTTTTAAAAAAATTTTAAAACTGTATAAATATATACGAGTATATATATATATATATATATATATTCAAACTCGTTGGTAAAGACACTGCGCGGCTAATGTAGTTTCGTATTTGTGTTAAAAAATTACTTTTACTAATACCTCCTTATCTATGATAAACACAAGCGAAAGACATCACCTAGTTTTACATTTTAATATTTTTAGACTGTTCTTGAACGTTTATCTCTTCTTTATTTCACTTCCATAATTATTTAGATAACTTATTTTTTTAATAAATCTCTTCTGCTATTTTAAACTATACCCTAATTTAAATCGTTAATCGTTTATAACTGCTAAATTATAAATAATTGGCATGAATTAAAAAAAATTAAAAATTATGTAAAAGGCTGTAATGGGAATAAATTTTTGGAGAACGGTTTACTCAGTGTTTGTATGTATCTCATAATACTTAATCTAATTGAACAAATTTAAAATAAGTTTTTATTGTAATGTTAATTGTCACGTGCTTTTTCTTTAACTTACATTGGTTCAACCGTGTCCTCAAATCTTGCGACCTTAATTAAACTCATTTTCCCACGTCATGTAATGGTGAAATTTTACACAGCGACGAACTTTTTTAAAAGCGTTTTGAAACAGCAGCACTTTTTAAAAACTACCTGAAAATGACAGTTAGTTACAAATAATTTGTGGAAAATTGAATTTATAAAAAAAAATAATGAACAAAAAGAATTAGATTAAAAAATAGGTGTTGCTGGAATTAAAGCACATGATTAAAAATCCTTTTATTAATTGATCGGCAGATTCTGAAAAGGGGTTCCACAACCGAAAAATTTCAACAATAATGAATTTAGCCGGTATTATTATGATTATAATCGCTTTAGTTTAGAACAGTGTTTCTCGACCTGGGGGTCGTGAATTTAACCTGTAACTTCACGCGTAAACGATAATGAAATCATTTTAAAAGGAAAAAATCTATAAAAGTTTCTCAATACATGTATCTGTGTTAGAGAAGTGCCCAAAAGCAAATTGTTTTCAAATGATAAAACACGATTTCAATGTTTAGTTTTTAGCGCAACCGTAGACGAAAAACCCTTTTCACAGAGGAAGACGTAGCGAAAAGGATTAATATTTTCAGTGCTACTTTTGAAACTAAATTTCCATACTCACGTCTACGAGTAAAGCAAAAACGTATCTAAATCTTCAGATGTGAACTGTAGTTGTCACTTTTTATCGATAGACATTTCGATGACCTGGTTGTGAATCTCAACCGGTAACTAGTAGCTGCAAGAACGTTTTCACTAAATAGATTCATTAACCATCTCTTCGAGAAATCATTTTCATCTTCCAGAATATACTCCACCGACTGGATTTTTTTTTATGTTCGAACATGACGCTCTCACAGCGAATATTACGCAAGCAAACCAAATTACTCGTACATGGAGCATGTACACATCATGTTAGAACTTGTAAATTGCACATTTTAGTACACTTCATAAATGCATGTTCATATCCGTCACTATCAACGTAATTAGATAGTTTTAACTAAATTTCATCGGGTTGGGTTTTGGGGGACATGATATTTTCATTATATATATATTTTTACTTTTTAGGGGTCGTGGAGCTGAAAAGGCTGAGAATTACCGGTTTAGAGTATTAATAGATAAATTTAAGCCCTACATATTTCTCAATGGGTTGTTATAAAGATTTGACATCGATTGAAAAAAGCTACAAAACAATAATTTACAGTATTAAGTCTTAATAGTAAAATTAGAGTAATGATTTTTCCTTTAACCAATCAACATCAGAAAAACAGGTTTGCGTTCCGTTATTGGATCCTAAAAAGTTATGCGAGTTTTCCACAAAATTTCTTTCTTGTCGTTATTTGAAAAATTTATACATTTTTTTTAAACGTAATTCAGGATTTATTTATAGCTCCGATTCGTCCCAGTTTCTTAATTTGTTAAATATAAATGTAATTACAAACGGTTTTTAAAACGTAATTTAATGGTACTGTAAATAAAGATAAACAATTTATGTATAAATAATCCTTTTTACCTAAACGTACAACTTGTTGTTTATTGACGTTTGTAGATTATGCTAAAATATACAAAAGATGAAAAATAATGTAATTTCTAAAGTGAAATAACATTAATAAGTTGATATAATTAACTTGTTTGTCTTAAATTAATTTAAAAAAAGAGATTCTCAATCGAATTGTATGTAATTTTATTTGTATTTTTTACGTTCGTCTCGCTCTTTACAAACTGGATTGATTTCAATAATTCTATATTATTATTTTCTCAAGGGGTTTGAAAGATAGACGCTTTTTCATAGAACTTAATTTGAGAATTTTTTAACGTAAAATTACATCTTTGCATCGTCAACATAAACGATTGAAAAATATTAATTTTATTTTTGTTATCATTGCTTAATATTGTATTTTTATAGCATAAAAATTTATTACCAAATATTCTTTTTCTACTTAAAATATTTTTGCGCAAAAATTCAAGAAAAGTAGTCGGAAAATATAGAGTAAGAAAAAAATAATAATCTCTCTTTCTAGAAAATTTTAATTCCCTTTCGATTGTAGTCTTTTTTTGTAATTTTTTATTGTTTTCAACAAGAATAAGGTTAAATGTTTGTTTTTTTTTTCTTAGGGTGGTCTTTTTACCTTCCCTTTTAGATTCTAGCGCTATCTATCCACTTATCACTAGAAAGCGATAAGAGAAAGAATTGTAATCGGTCCAATTTCGGAATATGCGGTTTTCACCGGAACTTGACGTTTTGACATTTAAGGAATCCAAAATACCAAAAAACCGGATGGAAATTTTCCGGTTGTTAATGTTCGTATGCACGCACGCGCGCGTGTGTGTATGTGTGTTAGCCTCTAAATCGCCCTACATTTCTAAGTCAACGGGACCGATTTTGACCAAATTTGATCAGATTACTTCTATATATGGACCATTGTTACCATTAAATTTTCAACTTAAAAGGTCAAGGGGTTGAGACTGTAGAGCAAGGCCGCAACTCAGTATCTCGAGATTTCGGCTAATTAAGGCCTTCATTTTATTAGGCGCATTAGTTAACAATTAAAAAGTAACAATATTTGCAAAAAATATTTTTTGCAAAATCGCACCCCCACCCCAAAAAACCTTATTGTAGTCGTCTGCTTAGTTATGACGTCACAGGTTAGCGGTGTGAATAAATAAATGAATAATATTTAAAGTATAAAAAAGTAACTCGATCTGGCTAGGTCCCAAACACCATCACCCGGTTGAATTGGTACCTGGTGCATAAAGCCTCGCGGCCACACCAGTCTGCCGACCATATAAATGAAATTTGTTTTATGTAAGTTGTGAAATTACATTAGTTTAATTAGTGTCGACCATCGCCGGAAGTAACACTACTCCCGCGCCAATTAAGTACGGTAAGCGCGCGTGCTTAGTTAGAATCATTGAATTAAGTAAACGAAAAAATATTATATTTAAATAAATACTTTAAATTAAGTTGTGTGTGTAAGCCGGGCATCAGAAATCACCCACATGTGTTGTCAGATTTTTTCTAGGTCTATCCACATTTTACATAAAAAGCGTGAGATAAAATTAATTTTAAGATATAAACCGATTAAAATCATCAAAAACAGATTTTAAAAAATCATTATTGAAAATTAATAATGATAAAACCATTATTAAAACTCAAATTTTAAAAGTGAAAATCTAAAAATAAATTGTTATTTATTTAATTTCAGTACAATTTTACAGAATTTATTTTGAATTTATTAATAGAAAATCTTCCATATTACGGGCTAAGAAAGATAAAAAGTAAAAAACCTTTTTTTAATATTATTTTAAAAGCTGACAACAGTTTAGGACATTCCCGTGACGCGACTTTTTGCTGATGCACGGCTTATTTACACAACTTAATTTAAAATATTTATCATTTATTTAAATACAATATTTTTTTGTTTATTTAATTCAATGATTCTAACTAAAGCGCGCGCATACCGTATTTCAATCGCGCGGGTGTGGCGTTACTAGCGGCCACTTTTAATAAATATTTACGGTTTAAATATTATTCATTTATTTAATTCTACGGCTCACCTGTGACGTCATAACATAGTAGTCCACACTACAGCAGCAGTCCGGCCATTAAGTGGGATGTGAGGTGTTTAAGGGAGTTGCCTGGGTTAAGACCCCATTTTGATGGGAATAAATGTGTGGATCCAACGAGATGCTAAGAGAAAAAACTGCAACGAAAAAGACCCACTGTACCGCCTTCTACAACCTTTTAAAATTATTACTATTTTTTGAAGTAGGGGTGCAATTTAGAAAAAAAAACATTTTACATGAGATATTTTTTAATAATTGTTCACAAAAATTAAAATAAATTAACGAAAATCACCCATTATGCTGCCTTCTGTAAGTCTTCAGAATTAAAACCATTTTTAGGAGTGGGGATGAAATATTGCAAAAAAATTTTTTTTACAAAAGTTGTTTATTAATACTCATAAAATTGTTAAAAAATATATATGTAATCTTAATTATGCAAAATCTGGAGACGATTTCGTTTTCCTCCCTGTATCGGTTACCACCTGACCTTTTGAAATGGAAATTTAATAGTATCAATGCCCCTACTACAGAAATATAAATAAGAAAGTTTGGTGAAAATCAGTCAAGTTGTTCTGAAGATATATGGCGATTTACACGCCAACATACGCACATTTTGTCGCGGAAATTTCGATGCCATTTTTTTGGTTTTCTGGGGTCCTTAGGGATCAGTTCGTCATGAATAGGTGAAAACCGGATATGCCCAATTTTGACCCATCACCATACTTCCCCTATTATATAGTTTTAGCTTCGCTATAGATGCTATAAAGACGGGAAAGTAAAAAGATTTCACGGTTATTTCATGTGCTGGTATATATTAAATAAAAAATTATATTGCAGTAATGATTAAAATTTAAATAAATGATAATAGATTTTTTTTAATCTTTTATTATTATTCTATATATTTAGAAATTAAATTATTATACGATATTTACTAATTAAATGAAGGTTTAATTAATGTTACAACGGTTTGTGTGTAATAGTAAGAAACAGATCCATCCGGTGAACTTACACCCTGCGGTAAAAGTCCGGTGGGATGGTGTGTAAAACGAAACGAAGAAGAAAGGTTTAGAGATAGGGAAAAGGAAGAGGCTAAGGCAGCTAATGCAATTAGGGTGTAATGGGCGACCAGAGGGATGCGATTAGTGTGATGAATGTAACGGGGGAACATTCTAAAAGGGGGAACATCCTACCGTTAGAAGAAAAGGACACACAGGACTAGCGTGGTCGAGCCAGTAATATCACCTAAATCTTTTTACACCAAATTCCACGTTTCGTCTCTCTTTTGTTCAAAAAATATTGAAGTGTTATTCATTTTATTTTCTTACATCCTAGTATTATAGATATAAAAATATAATCTGCGGCGTTATTTTACGCGGAACAAATAATTAAGTCAGAATCTGTTTTATGTGTTAATCTTATTAAAATTACAATGAAATTCATCTATTTCTGATATCTACCTGGAAAAGAATAAATGATCCTAGATCATAGGACCATTAAAATTACTTATTCGCAAATATATTTTTTTATCAGCTTTTTTTCTACTTTTCGCTATGAAGTATTAGCTGTTACAGTTTGAAACGGTTATTTTTAAAATTTAAATCGAGTGTAGCTGTGTAAGAGAATACGTTAAAGAAAAATAAGTTTTATTCATCGAGGATGAATTAATATTTTACAATAAAAATACGTTTAAATATTTCACCGGAACGCAGATGTTGCAGAAAAACACTTGCAAGAATATATATAGACTGCTTATCAATTTATCAACAGTATTCTATAATCGTAATTTATAATAAATGTTATTATGCAAGTATTTTTTTTCACTTATTCAGCAGTTATTTAAAAAAAAAAATTTCTTGAACACTATGGCATTCCATAATAATAATAATAATAATTATTATTATTATTATTATTATTATTATTTAGATTTTCTTACGCAGCTCATAAAAAATCCCATAACTCAAAAAATTCCCGAGTCGGGCTAAGGTAATGGGTACAATTTAATTATTAGGCAATTAATAGAGCATATTACAAAAATTGACATTTCAAACAAAATTAGGTTGAAAAGTAATCCAAAGAATGTTTTTATTAATTTTTTCTTCAGTTTTTCCCTAATAAAAAATTAGTAATGAATGAAATTATGTGTTTTAACCAAAAAACTAATCGAAATTACGATTAGAACATTCTCATATTTTACTATATTAAGATTAAACTCAGCAGTAAATATTTAGCACGACTAGAATAGAAAGTAATTGTAATTTATGTATTAATAGGTTAATATATCTATTCCCTAAGTATTATAAAAATTATACTAAAAATAAAAATAAATTTTCCCTTAGATACTTATAGCAGTTTCAGTAATGTTACGATTACCTAATCCGGAAAACATTTTCAACCAGCACGGTATTTAAATTTCACGTACACAATTTAATTTTTAATATAACCCAATTTATTTGATTTTACTGGAACTTATCGGTCATTCTCTACGTATTCATGATGATCAGTTAGGGATTTTATTCAGATAATATTATCTATCGACAAGGATGTGATATTGATTCATTATTCCGAAATTACACGTTAAGTATACGCGATTTAAAATTCTTTAAGACTTCCTATTAAATTTTTTTTTTCGCTACTAGAAAGATAATTCTAATTTCCCGGTTGTTATAATATATAATAAATATGAACGATTATTAATAGTTAACAAGATAGATATTAAAAATCAATAAACGCGACGGTCAAAAAAATAAATACAGAATAATTAGTAATATAGCATAATTAAAGAGCGTGCGGGTATGCATATTTCATATGTAGCGTAATATTTTCTTATCTTTTTAAATCTAGACTTTTTTAAAGATAAAACATTTCCGAATAACCTTGTCCTGTTAGAACGAGTGTGTATCTTATGCATACTAAAGTTAGCGTTCAACCTGCTGACAAATACCCATTTGAATTTTGAAAATCAGACAATTTTTTGTAGAGAGCACCTCAATGCACTTCCCAAAACAGCACTCCAGGGGTACCCGTTTATTACCAGTTGATGAAAATGACTGATCTAGACTCGCAAAAGATTGATATTATTTTTTTAATGTAATATCGTGGTGTATGAATGTCTGAGTAAGCGTTATTCCCCCTTCTAGATGAAATGCCACATTAGAGTTACCAGGAAGGTTGAGAAACAAGGGATGGGGGTTTAGTCGGTAGTGCGCAGGTATATAATATATACGAACCTAATAACACCTTGCGGAACATGTTAGCGACCCCGCCACTGCTTAGACGTCTCTAAAATGGATTCCTTACCTCCACAAAAAAAAAGGACTCACAAAAGGGATCGCATCATCTCACCATTCTAGTCTCACACACAGTCCTCACGAGAAACTCATTATTATTAAACATTTTTTTTTTTTTAATTTACTCGTTTTTAATATTATTTTATTTTACTTAAATTTAATTCTATTATTTTTGTAATATTATTCACTCCATTTATTCGAATTATTTAATTCAAACTCAGCTCACATAGTGATAGAGAATTAGAGTTAATAGTTCATTAATTCGATTCGTTAAAGTTTGTGCTTCAACCGGCAAATCTCCACGTGTCACATGGTGTATGTTTCATTACACATGATTTTGTTAAATGTTTTTGCCAATTGTAACTAAATAACGTGCGTGAATTTAGCGTACTAATAACAATAGAAACTTACAACGAAAATCTTCAAAATCCTGAACATTTTTAGCTGTTTCTTGAGTTGTGATTTTTTAACACAACAGCCTCAATATTTTTTTCTTTTTTATACCCCGAAACACAAATATAATTTTATATAAATAGTTCATAACAAGACGTATAAATTGTTAACCGAGAAGCATAAACTCTTTGAACGAATGAATCGTTCGTGCGCTGCACGCGGCTGCCTGGCACACCACCACTGGTCCGCTCTGCGGCAATAGTAACTAAAAAAAATGTGAGCACATCAAACAAACCGACGTGCCATCCTTTTTTATGGGAAAAATAAGATACAAATATTTATATAGGCTATGACTCCCGGTAATGTAAGGAATCCAACGCGCGATCATACACCTAAATCGGTTCAGCCGTTGAGCCGCTACGGTGGAACTAACATGTTTACAACATACTAAATGCATTACACTCCTTTTTGGACAGATATGAAAAAGTAATCCTTTCCCAGTCTTTCTGTTTCTCAAAATTCATACAAAAATTTGAATTAAAAAATACAATTGTTTTCTACTAATTTACCTTTTTTGTCTTTACAGGCAGTTTAACCTACCGTCATAAAATTTAATAAATGAGCTGCAATAAATTTTTTTTTAAGTTTGATGAGGGGAAGGGTTTAATATCTGTGGTGAGGAATGAAGTTGTACAAATATTCAAATATTTTTTTTTTTAGTTCAACTCAAGCAATGTTTGAGTAGGCAACTCAATGTTTTTTGAGTTTATGGCTCAAATATTTTGTTTAATTTATCAAAAAAACGATATCATTGAAACCTTTAGAATGATCATTTTCGTAAAAACCACTTCACCGATGAAAATTTGGTTTTATAACTTTTTCTAATTTTTAATTGTTTCGATATATTAAAAATTATTTTGCTCTAAATAACGTATTGTAAATACACAACATTTAAGCGTTTAATAAAATGCTTTAACCAAATGGTCATAAACGATTTGACACAACTCCATTACCAAAATTCTTTTGTAATTCCCAAGAGTTTCCTTGACTATATTTATAATGAAAAATGAAGGATGAACTTTTTACCGGCTGACTTTTTCATTGCCGAATATAATGTTGCGCTTCTGCATGCCACCAAGCTTACGAAAATGTAGGTAATGTTCAATCATAAAAATGGCTTCTCAATTTTGTTTATCGCAAGAATTATCTGTGATCTACCTAATGATTATTACTGTAAGACAATATATTTTATGTTGTTTCTCTAATACCTTTACATGCAAAATAGTTCTCTAAATACGTTATTTAGAGCAAAATAATTTTTAATATATCGAAACAACTAAAGATTAGAAAAAGTTATAAAACCATACGCACATTACAATCTATCGATCAACTATTTTTCGTTGATGAAACTGCCTTCAAATTATATCACAGGTTTAGGGAGTAACTTAATAATACACCTGACAATATTTTTACTTTTTTTACATGTAATTTTATTTTTTATCATTTTTTTTTTTTAGATAAGTCATTATTACGATAATTTTTTCAAACATGCTTTAAAAATAATTTTTTAAGTTTAAAAATATTGTCATTTTATAAGTATAGAGCACTTAGAACTAACTTTTATATTAGCAGATTTACTGGAAAGTTAAATTTCATAAATATTTCCTGATTTAAATTTATGAAATTTAAAACAAATAGTTATTCTTATTATAAGAGAACTAATTAAATAAATAGGAAATTCCGTAAAGGTAGTAGTAGTTACCTTTTAGCTTTATTTCTGGAAAGAAAGAATTAAATTTTAAAGTCTTATATAATTGCAGAGAGATTTTAAGAATAGAGCTGCCGTTATTTTATTTTATTATTTTAATCCGCTCTATTTTATATGCTATATTATAAATTATTTATGGTAGAGGGATACCTCCAGAAATAAATCTATTTGATGGTTATAAATTTATCAAAAGCATCCATTATATTAGATTCTTAATAACTGAAATAAATACACCGAACTGTATTTTATAACGAAAACGTTAGAAGAGAATTTTTAATCGGTATATAATGCCGTTAAATATTTAATCCTGTTCAATCAATTGTTGTTTCCATACGCACATAAAATTGCTGTTTTATGTAACACGTTACGTAGTATTTTAAATCGTTTTGAATTCGTCACATTTTAGTTAATGAATAGCGACTGATGTACATTAGTCATTCGTTCAGCGGCAGCAGAATCGGCTATCTGCAACAGTTACAATATTAGATAATATCAAAACTATATAATGTACGCGAATCAGTATTTATCAGCGATGCAAAATGTCAGCAAGATTATTGTAAAGTGGATTTTCGCTTCCGCTGCGTCAATCAAAGTTTTTCCCGAATACCGTTGCTATGATTCCAGCGCCATCTAGATCGTTGTAAATGGATGACAGCCTCGCTTTTTCATTTATTCATCTACTCGTTCATTTATAGCGCAATATTTACAGACAAACGATTGACGTATCAGCATCGCTGCACTCGTGTTAAACAAGCTGGTAAAAATTGTTGCATTTTGATATGCTTCCCCTTTTTCAGTTCACGCTCTTTTCAAAATTTTGATCCTCAAACATCACATCACCATTCGCCTGTTGTCTTTTTAATATATTTCACTGAATATTAAATCGCGTATTTTTGTTCATCGAGTCGTATATTTTATAATGTTGTATATTGT
Organism: Lycorma delicatula; assembly: GCF_047948215.1. NCBI lineage: Eukaryota > Metazoa > Arthropoda > Insecta > Hemiptera > Fulgoridae > Lycorma > Lycorma delicatula. Next base: position 12,587,160 of record NC_134459.1, read on the forward strand.
ATTAAAATATACTCGAGTATTAATTATAATAAATTCATTCCAATATACTATGGGATTGTCGTCAATAAATCCTTTTTTTGTTTGTTTTTTATTTTTTATTTTATTTCTTATTCTTTTTCTTTAGCTATTTTCTTTCTTCAGAATATCTCGATTCAGCCATAAAAATAGGCCTCCTCGTTTTATTCGCGAAGAAACCGATGTACGAAGGTTGGCTCATATATAATGCACAGCCGCTCAAAACTTGCAAATGAAAAGAAATAGTCAAGTAAAAAAAATATGGAATAAAATTAAATTTTATGTGCTACCAAAACTTAACTTTGTTTTTCTACGTAGTTACCGTTCACAGCTCCCAATGGTGAACAATTTTCCGTTGTACCAGTGAAAAATTCTGGTTGGTCTTTCCTTCATCCACGACTTTATCAAGTCCTTCTTCCCTTTATTATACCACTATAATTGCGAAAAGAACTTAAAATCGCAGAGCACCAGGTCTGGTGAGTGTGGAGTAGGTTAAAATCCCAACTTCACATTAGCCTGGACAGTTGCATGCGATATATCTGTCCAAGCATTAACGTGTTGCTGAATTACACGAGGTGTGTGAGAAAAGTAATGAGATTGACTTTTTACTTACCAAAGTTTATATTTTTTCAAACAACGATATTATTCCCTTCAAAGGAGTTCCCTTGGGCACCTATACAGCGGCGGAGTCGTTGTTCCCACTCCTGGTAGCAGCGCTGGAAGGCTTCAACTGGTAGGGCTTTTAACTGGTCGGTCACAGTCTTTAGAATGCTCTCCAGAGTTCCAAAATGACGTCCTTTTAAGACATATTTCAATTTCAGGAAAAGGAAAATGTCACAAGGACTCAATTCAGGTGATTAGGGGGGTTGAGGAACCGTAGCAATGCGTTTTGCCGTCAAAATTTCCTTGATGGAAGTGGCCGTGTGACACGGGGCATTTTCATAAAATTGTCACAAATCTTTCGCGTGTTCAAATCGTCTGTCAAAATTTGATGTACGGTGAAAGTGTTTAAATTTAACTGTTCACCCATCATCCTTATTGTTAAACGACGGTCTGATCTCACAAGAACCCTCACACGCTCAACGTTTTCGTCAAATTTTGATGTTGAAGGTCTCCCTGAGCGAGGTTGATCTTCAACGTGTTCTCGGCCTTCCAAAAATAATTTTTGTCAGCAGAAAACTCGTGCTCTTGGTAAGCAATGTTCCCCATAGACCTCTTTCAACTTTTCAAAGGTCACACTCGCGTATTCCCCAAGTTTAACACAAAACTTGATCGCACAACGTCACTCTAAATTCTGATGCTCCATTTTCGTAACACAACTTCACTGATGGTGCTGTCAAAAATAATGTGTTGGCTGAACGGAGTTGAAACTCGTACCGAGCATGTGGAAGGGATGAACAAAAACCGGTGTAGCACAGACCGGTAGACATAGCGTTGCCAGATCGCTCGCAGTGTTACCAGTCTCATTACTTTTCTCACACACCTCGTAGGCTTTATGAATTGTCAAACACGATACGCACACCTGTTAAGGTGTTTTAACTTCTTTTTGTATCGCACAGAATGTTTGGTCTACCTAGCGTCAAGTTACTCAATCACGTACATATATTTGAAATACCAGAACACTGCCAAAGAGAATTTTTTGCAAAGGGTTATGTTTTGATTTTTTTTTATTGTAGTGAACTACAGTGTCGGTATTCCACACTCGGCCGTTTGGTATCTGGGTCGTAATGATGTACCCAAGTTTCGTCACAATTACTGAAAAGAAAGTTTTCTCTGAAACGATAACGTTTCAGTAACTCTTCGCAACACTTCTCTCGTTATCGTTTGTTAATTTCAGTGAGTTTGCGTGGCACTCACTGATGATAGACGGTAGTCCAGTCGTAAAATAGTTTGTACTACTCGTTCTATCGATGTGTCTATGTGGTACCGATGCGTTGACGATCGCCTTGGCATTTAGTTGACGGTGAAAGTTACTAGCGTTCACTTGCCGCTAATTAAAATTTTATCACTTCCCCTTTTACAAGACTACCCAAAAAGGAGTGTAATGTATTTAGGGTGTATGCATATATGTATGTTTGTTCTATGGTAGCAGCTCAACGGCTGAAGTAATTTAGATGTATGACTCCGCGTTGGAATACATTACCGGGAGTGTCATAAGCTATATATATATATATATATTTGTGTGTGTGTGTGTCTGTGTGTGTGTGTGTGAGAGAGTCTCGATCACTGTGTCAGCTGGGTTTGAACTGTATGTTTTGAATCAATCGAATGAATAATAGTACAAAAATAATAGAATTAAATTTATGCTAAATAGAATAAATTTAAATAATACCTGTTTAATGGGCTTCCAGTGGGGACTACGTGTGAGGCTAGAGTGTCGGGAGCACCTCGTGCGAGGCTTAACCGACATCACCATCAACCGGTAACAAACAGGGTGCCCCTGGGGCGCTGTTTTGAGAGGTGCAATGAGGTGCTCTAATAATACGTTTGCAAACAATCGTGCGTTTTTCAAAATTCAACGGGGTATTTGTATATGTTGAACTTTTGCATGTGTTTGATATACTTTTGATTTAACGTACATCTAACGGTTATTCGGAAATGTTATATCTTCGCAACCAATCTTCTGATTTTCAAAAAAAAATTATACTATATAAAAATACTATTTACAAAATTGTCTCCCGCACGCTCTTTAAGTATCCTATATTAGTAATTATCGTATTATTTAAAGAGTAATGTTTGCCCAGCAATGGTTTTTTTTTTTGACAGTTACGTTTTTTAATAGTTACCTCTTGTTTTTAGACATGTTGAAATAGCAGGTGTCTCGATTCCATAACAATGCCGAATGACAAAAAGTGAGTGGTAAGGGTCAACGAATTTTGAAATGTTAGTAGTAGGAAAATGAAAATACAAAATAACATCCCCTGTCCGGTTGTTCGTTAGTATTCTCTCGTTACGTTCAGCGTGCATTACATTTAGGCCCCTTCGTAGTTGCCCAAACCGTCTTAACTTGTTTCAGTTGTTCTTTTTAGCAACTTTTTCTCACACTGTCCCTTTTAAAATTTTCTCAACTTATCTTGTAAAAATTTTCACCTCTCTTTACGTCTTACTTCTTTTAAATGCACAATCCACGCTCGTGATGAATATGTCACGATAGTAGTTTTATACAAAAAATGTTTATGATCCTCTGCCTTGCACAATTCTTTTGTAGAATAATGAAGTGATTTGCTTATTGCATCCTTATTATTAATCCCCTATATATTTTTTCATCTTTTGATGTTACTATTCCAAAATACACAAATATTTAACTTGTTTGTCACTTTCTCATCTGACTTCAGTCTCACATGATTTATGTCACTCTGACGTCTCTTTAATTTTTTTTTTCTGTACAACTGGTCATTCCATTACAAATTTAATTTCAAAATTAGCTATATTTAAATTCTTTCTCTACTTTTCTTTTATCAGGTTATCTAAAAGTATTGATCCTTTGGAAGTCAAAATTGAGAATGCTTTATTTTTATTGGAAAATAACATTGTGAGACTACATATGCACCATTTTCTTCGATGACCTTCCATTTTTCTGACATCACCATAATCCCGTCGCTATAGAACTTCTGTGGTTTGTGGTCAAAAAATTCTGACACCTAATTTTCACAGGCCTCTTCTGAAACTTACTAAACACCATTCAATGAGTTCTGCAAACCGAAAGAAATGGTAGTCTGGCAGTGCCAGGTCCGGGTTATACGGTGGATGCATTAAAACCACCCAGTCAATTTCTCTCAATTTCTGATGAGTAGTAAAATGTTATGCTCTAGCATTGTCAGTGTGGTATACCATACACTTTCTGAATTGAACAAGTCAGGCCGTTTCTTTTGAATTGCTAGGTGCAATCGCGGTTATTGTCAACAGTGATGTACGCTTTTGATGTACCCCCACAAGAAAAATTCGCAAGGTGTCAGGTCTGGGATCCTTGGAGGCCAAAGTATGGGTCCTTGCCGGCCTATCCATCGATATCAAAATTTTTCGTTCAAAGCGTCCGTGACCGATGCATTGAAGTGCGGGGGAGCAGCATCTTGTTCGAAATGAAGTCGATGAATGTTTTCGAGTTTATCCGGCTGAGGAAAGCAATAATCGGTTAACATGTCAAGATACACAACTCCATTAATTGTTTTTTCAGCAAAGAAGAAAGGCCCTATTACACAATTTTTCATCGCACCACACCAAACATTAACTTTAAGCGAATCGCGTTGTTTCTCAATAATTGCGTGTGGGTATTCTGTCCGACATTTCAACAGCGAAATTGTAACGTTTTACACCATCATCGGGTTTCAATTCCTGCAGTATCTGGATTTTATAAGCGTGTAATTTCAGTTTTTTACGTAAAACTTTGTGAACTGTTGATTTTGGAATACCTAATTCGACGCTTCGACGGGGGATGGACTTCCCAGGACTTCTAATTGCCGATCGTCTAATTAGTTCAACCGTTTCGTCTGGTACACTTGGTCTGCCGGTTGATTTCTGTTTCTTAACCGATCCGGTTTCTTCGAATCGTTTGAACCGATGTATTATGTTATTTTTGTGTGGTGGATCTGTTCCGAATTCACGTCGAAACGCACGTTGAACTAAAATTACGGATTTTAATTCGGCCATCAATAAAACACACTTTGCTTTGTCTTTATCTGAGAACATAGTAACTCACTAAACTCACCGCAACAACAATACAAGAACTGACGTTGCGGTTACAACTGCCGATAAACAAACTTTTGGGTTGGAGGCTCTCAGGGATACCAATATAACATCTAGAAATTTCCCTACAATCTTCGTATGAATTACTGAAACCGCACCATTCTTTTATGATAACTCTATATTTTCTTCCATAAAGAAAGGATATAAATTTTTGTAAAGGAAACCGGAAAAAAAATAATTTTTGGTGAATCTGGTTCCTACTGTACAATCTCATGGATTCCCAAGCCGCCTTACTCAAACACTGTTATGTGAACATTTTTCCACTTAAATGAAGTACTGTTTCATCACTAAAGATATCCTATCGAATAAGACCATATCACAGAAATCTTTTCAAGTTTTCTTTTCACTTACACGAGGTATCAGCTGTAATCGGTTCCACCTGGAATACACGCCAAACAGTCATTTAAGGGATGGTAAGGTCGTGGCACGACGAGTTGAGTTTTTTGGTCTTCCCCAAAAACGTCAACTGAACTATTATTTCAGACTACGGACTCTGTTTTGCTGAATTGTGAACACAAAACGCCTTCTACTGTATAGTTGCATTGTTGTTTAGTGCTGAGGTTAGCGTACGTTTGAGCGCTAGTATTGTAATCTGACAGCGAGTATTTGTAACTCTAGGATACGCACATTCATACGGTGAAAATTTCATTCACTAACCGTGCGTTATCGCACTGATCTACGGTTTTGAAATCGGATCATTCTTTTTAATACACGCTGTATGTAAAATTTGACACATTATTATTTCATATATTCTGGTATCTCCTTTCAATTTATAGATTTCGCATTGACATATTTTTAGCCTATTATAGTCTACTACATATGTTACCTCAATAAACCGGTAAATTAATATGATTAATAAACCGCACGTTGTCTTTATTTTTCTGTTTAGCCTCCGAAACCACCGTAAGGTACTACTTTAGAGGATGAATGAGGATGATATGAATGAATGTAAATGAAGTGTAGTTCTATTGGTAAGCTTGTCGTCGTAAATCAGCTGATTAATCAGCTGATTATGAATGTAAGTAAAGTGTAGTCTCAGGTTGACCATTTCTGAGATGTGTGGTTAATTGAAACCCAACCACCAAAGAATTCCAACCACCAAGAAGATTGTTGGTATCCACAATCTAGTATTCAAATCAAAATGGTTCTCAGGTTCAAATCGTAGTAAAGGTAATTGCTTTTATTCGGATTTGAATACTAGATGGTAGATACCGGTGTTCTTTGGAGGTTAGGTTTCAATTAAACACACGTCTCAGGAGCATCGACCTGAGTTTGTTGAAGACTACAAATTTACCGATACAGTTTTATTACACTGATAAGTCGTTAATGACTTTAATTGTTACGCGATTATAAATAAAACTATTAAAAAAAAAGAATTTTTAATGAGTTCCGATAATTTATAATAATTATTGCTGGGTATTTGGTTTATAATTTTAGGTCGAACATAAGTGGCAATAAAATATCGGTCGTTAGTCATTATTTTCCTCGATTGTTTGAAAATCAAATTAACCAAAACAAATTAACTATTTGTTTTTTTCATTTTTCGTTATTTTTATCAAAGTTAAAAAAATAAATGTTGAACTTAAATTACAAAATTGCACTTGTAATTAACAATTACCGAAACACATTTGGAATTTTCCATTTAGTTTTTATCGGCTTTTATCGTAACAGTATGCAGAATTTAAATTCATCAATTAACCCTACTAATTTAAAAATTTAGATATATATTTTTGAAAACATATGAAAAATAATCATTTCCAAATTTTTTTAAATGAAAAATAAAAATTTATCATAATTTAAAAGGAATTTGTAACATTATTACCAGAATTGGTTTTATGGAGAAAATAATAAAAAACGTTAAAACAAGATAATGTTATTAATAGGTCGAGAGAAAAATAAATAATAAAATCGGTAATAAGAAACGATAATGATACCCTAATAATGTTTTTAAAAAATAATCTACCCGAAAATAATATGTTTGAGCTAGAAAGAAAAAGAACATAGCAAGCGCAAATGACAATTTATCTTTTTGACCGTCGGTGTCTGTGCGAAATACAGATAAAATCGCTATTGATTTATCGACGTCCCCTCCACCGATATACCTTTTTCTTTTAATCCTACTGTCTTTCATTTACACACACGCATATACACGGACACTAATAGCAATTTACTCGGTTTTCGTCTGCCTATGAACATAGATGACATATTAGCAACACATTATCAGCATAATATCTGTAAGAGGTGGTCGCGGCCACCCTCCGTTCTGTCATATTCTGATATATTATAGTTACTGGTGCGTGACTGTACTACTAAATTGAGATTTTACTATAATAACACGTTGAGTCGCTCTGTAGGTCCTATGAAACTTGTAACCGCGAGAATAACTTTATTTGTTTATTATTTATATTGTTATTTATTTATGCGTTTATAAACGTCTTAGTATCTTTATTAGACGTACATAAATATTTTATTTCATACCACACACGGAAATATACTAACACCTACGTAATTTGAAGTACATATAACGACTTAAAGCAGCTAATGTATAGTTTTTAATTTTATCATAAATATAGAACATTATTTTTATAATTTTTTATTATTATTATAAAAGTATACCGTAAATTAGTAAGATTTTTTTTTTGTCTTCAGTCATTTGACTGGTTTGATGCAGCTCTCCAAAATTCCCTATCTAGTGCTAGTCGTTTCATTTCAGTATACCCTCTACATCCTACATCCCTAACAATTTGTTTTACATATTCCAAACGTGGCCTGCCACGTTTGTAAGATTTGTAATTAGTAAGAAAATTTTATAAAATAGACGAAAATAATTTTTAAGGAATATCTGTAACTTATGAAATTCATTAAGAGAATAATAGACTTTCTTTTATTACAGCTGAAGTGAACAGTTTTTAGAAAATGTAACATCACAAAAGAAGATTGCGACTTTTAGTGTATTCTGTTCTAATCCAATTACAAATTCTTTACAATTAAATTTTTTTTTTCTATTACAGCTTGCAGAATTTCTTCTGCATTTTTACTTCCTTGTACGAAGTAAAGGAAGTATTGTGATCGCGAAAAATTTGGTTTTCAGATTTCAATGGAAATATCCATTTTGACCATCCTTGAATCCATTTTGACTAGTTTCAGCGTGACGTCTGTACGTACATATGTACGTATGTATCTCTCATAACTCAAAAACGATTAGCTGTAGAGTGTTGAAATTTTGGATTTGGGACTGTTGTAACATCTACTTGTGCGCCACCCATTTTTATTGCAATCGACTAAACCAAAAGTGTCCAAAACAGCCCAAAATAAAAAAAAATTGGATTTTTGAATTTTTTTTAACTGCAGTAATAAGCCCTCATCGACAGCTTTTCAACGATTTTTCATAAGTGGTACTTATTGAGTTCAGAGTTATAGCAAAATAAAATTTTAATTAATGAAATAATAAACTTACAAGGGAAAGGTACATTGGTCACAATCCGACTTCATCTTTTACCTTTTTACCTTTTTTTTAATTTAAATATATTGATTTATTAATAATTATTAACCTGTGATTGTAAAATAATTTACAATAATTAATTATTCAATAATAAAAATAAAAAAAATAATTTTTTAAAATCGGAAGTTATTAGTGAAATAAAAATTTATGTACTTTTAAAAATGTATATATGTAATTTAATAGGCATTATTACATATGAATATATGTAATATATTTGGTGAAACATTTGATCATTTAATATTAATTGAAAATTATAATTTAGAATCGTTTTATTTTTGGATTTTCTAGTTTAATTTCTGTTCAATTTTATCATAATTATTCTGGAATTTCTATTTAATTTTATTTACATTAAAGTTAACTACAGAGTGAGTGAAAAATATACCCTCACAAGAACAACATATGCAGTGAGGCATGCATGCCCGATTTTTAAATGGCAAAAAATTCTTATCTTTTAGTTCATTACTCCTGTGATATTGTAGAACAATATTCTCCCTAAGTCGGAGTTGATCATCGTTTCGTTTATTTGTTTTTTGTTGCCGATCATTAAATTCTCTTTGGTTTGATAAAATCTTGTGATCTTAATTTGTGTACACGTTCTCTAGTTTTCAGATTTTTTCTCTCTTTATATTCATCATCCTCAATCTTTTTATTCTTTCCTTGGTCTTAACGTTTTCTCCGCTTTATATTTATCATCTTCTCTTAATCTTTCTGTTCTTCCTTTGGTTTTAACATTTTCTTCCTCTTTATATTTATCATCTTTTAATGTTGTTATTCTTTCGTTGTTTGCCAACATTTTCTTCATGTTTACTTTTTTTGGTTTGCAAAATTTTCTTCATTTTTCATTTTCCTTTTTTTAACGTTATTTTTTTTTTTAATTTAAATATATTGATTTATTAATAATTATTAACTTCTGATTGTAAAAACGTTTTTATAATAAATAATAATTCAATAATAACAATAAAAAAAACGTCATAAGTTATTAGCAAAATAAAATTTTATGTACTTTTAAAAATGTTTATATGTTATTTAAACAAGGAAGTCGTATCAGATTTTTATAATAAAAATAATTTTACTTCAAAATTTGAAAGCCGACATCAGTTAGAGTATCTGTAAATGGGATGTATTTTATCTTAACTACTTTAATACTCGTATCCATTTTTTAATGATAATTGAATGTAATAATCCATCAGCCTCTGAGGTGAAGCTTTATTTAATCGGAACTTATAGATAACTGCGTTTCTTATTCGTATAGATAGTGATTTTACCAGGTTATTTAATAAGGTTTACTGAACTCATAATGTTATGCCTCCAAGAAGACAGCAACGATCTATTTTTGTGTACACTTCTTTCATCTATCGGTAATTAGATTTGTAGCGGTGATTTCACACGATAGAACATAGTTTACAAATCATCGTTAAAACGTATTACAGAAATGCATTATCTATTTTTTTTAAAAACGCAGTTCACAACCTTTGTGATTATTTCGGTCTGCATTACTGCCAAAAAAAAAAAAAAAAAAAAAAAAAAAAAAAACAGTAAAAAGGTCTGTAATTGCTGGATTCTTCTCTTTGGATTTATGAGAAGATATTAAGTATACGCAAACTGCCTGTTAGCTCAAAAACGAAATTCAATGCCTAATCTGTGAGGTCGAACCATAATTACACTCACTGTAATTGAGAAATTCAATGAATGGGTGGCTATGTTTAAAAATGGCTTGAGTTATTTTTCATACAAAGTTTTACGTTTCCAAATTCAATTAAGGTTTTATTAAAAAATAATAATAATTCTTTTTGGAAAAAATCTTTCACTGTTTATTTTAGATTATATCTGTTTTCAAACTAGATTCGCCAAGTCAGGATCTGTCGTAAATTAAAACTAGTTAAATGTAGCCAGGAAATAGAAACGAGGTGTGAGACTGTTAACTCCTGTTTATCACTGATTGACAATATCGATTTAGTTTTTGGGAAGGAATAGTCAACATTTTGAAAATAGAAAAATATAATAAAGAGTGTCCCAAAATGTACTGATATTTTAAATTTGCCGTCATTTTTTTGCAGTAAAACCAGAGCAGAGATTTTTATATACTGTTATCACCAAACACTGAGGTTAAATTATAGAAAAGTACATACTTGAATTGCGCATAGAAATTGCAATAAACTATATACCGAGTTTTCGAAAAAAAATTAACTTTACCATCGACGCAGAATTTCTTCTTACCGGCTTTGTCAATAAACAAAATTGCCGTATTTAGAGATAGGAAAATCCACAAAAAAAAATTAAAAAACTTCCTATGTTTCCTTGACGGGACATGGTTTGGGGAGGATTTTGGGCCGGGGGATTGATTGAACCTTACTTCTTAAAAAATGGAGTTAGATATCGTGAAATGATTTCAAACTTTTTGTGGCCAAAAATTAATGATAGGGATGTAGAAGATGTGTGGTTTCAACTAGAAGATGCAACATGCCACACTACCGATGAAACCATACAGTTATTGCAATAGAAATTTAATGTTCGTGTTACCTCGCAGCAAGGTGACGTGTATTACCCACCAAGATCATTGACTTCATACCGTTGGACGTTTGACGAGAAACGTCTTTAAAATCACACCGAAACATTCGGGTACCAGAACAGAAATTTGAAGCGTAACGAAAAGGTCTATATCGTCCTTCCTTAATAACTCCTTAATTATTGGTCTTAGATACATAAATGCGATGTCATTTTATAACTTACCTGATCAGCTCACCGATACGACTTTGAGTTTGCGTCACTTTTGAGTGGGTTGGCGGGGAGGGAGCACACCGCAGATCGGCCAAAACTGACGCTTCCACTCAGTTCCATTCACTGTAGCTCACGACTTAGACGTGATAGCGCGGTGGTTCTTGAGTTTTTTGAGATAGATCGATTTAAGTAATAATAAGTGTATTTTGGACAATATTTATGTCTAAAAAAATATAAAAATTCAATATATCAGCCTCAACCCGCACAAAGGCCAGCCGGAAATATAAATTACGCATATCGTTGGAAAGGGGAGGTTATGGGTTACGCACAGGTACTCCAATATCCGGTGCCGAGAGAGCGAGACTGTTTCGGAAACATCGCAAAGGTCATAACGGCCGAGCACATCTACCACTGCTTATTATGCCTTATATCTCTTACTTCTCATATCACAGACCGATGTTGAACAAAATTGCCGTCGATCATTAATCTAAATAATTATCATTTAGTGTCTGTTTTATGTTAAAGGTAAATTTAGTACGCAGTCAATGTGTCGTTTTTATTTCAATCCAGTACACTAAAAGTGATTCGCTGACATACAGAACGATCAGTTTATCTGTAGAGTTGGCCAAATGAAAGAAGTAAATTTTTCCATTGGAGACTTTCAGTTTTATTAAAAAAAAATATTGCAATGGTGGCTCTCCTATTTAACTCTATAGATAAGTTGTTCGGTCTGTAGCTCGAAGGAACTTCATCCAAGGTCTGTAACCTGTCACGTTAAACCAACAACCGTGCGCCCAGATACAGCTCCACCCGATTTTTTTTCGTTGGGGTTATTTTCAGGATAAAGCGTACATCTATAACTGAGAACCTCAAAGAAAAATTCGACACAACATTGCCGACATTTCCCAGCAATTATGTCAACATGTTTTGGAAAATTTTGACAAAAGAGTGAACGTGTAATAAAGCAAAAAAATATTAACAATTATCAAATAAGTAAAAACAAGTGCGTCGATGCGTGGACACACGGCAGAAGCGAAGCTTCTTACGCAGTATTATATGAATTATTAATGGTGTAAAATAACGTATACGCAATATACATAAATGATAAAACATAGGAGGATTGCCCGACAACGCACAGTGTCGGGCCGTCAAATGCTCATGGTGTACCGAGATGTCTTCCAAAGCATGGTCTCTTACGCAGCGCCCGTTTGGTCGCATAGGTTGAATATGAATAGAGCACTTGTTCAAAATTTAAGGAGTGCCCAGCGCAGAGCCTTAATTGTATGCACTGGTGTTTTTAAAACAACCTCCTACGATGTTACCACCGTATTGGGAAAGGCTCTTCCAATAGATTTAGTGGTGAAAGTTCGAGCAGCCATGTGGAGATTGCGAAGAGGCCGGGAGGCCGAAGTATTTGGCATGTGGTTTCGAGGCACATGGCCGCTTTGGTCAGTACCAAAGCGGAACGGTGATCGCAATACACCGGATCTAAATTTCGTTCAGTGCTCATTTCCCACCTGCGGAAGAGGCTGTAGAGCCTCGCGATGGAAGCATGGCAGTTAAAATTAAGGAAAAATCCATGTATAAGTTTATACAGGATCTGGGAGGATGGCATGCCTCGGGCTCGCATTTAAGGGCAACAGGTACCCGGGTGCTCATCAACCATTTTAATTTAAGAAAATATCTCTTTCGGTTCCGCCTGGCAACTGATGAAGTGTGCATCTGCGGGGAGGTCCAGTCAAATGAACACCTGATCTTTGATTGCCTTGCTCTTGGGGGGCCAGAGACCGGGCCACCCTGGAACTTAGACGTCAAGAGGAAAATTGGCCACTCACAAGCGGGGAGTCGGACCGTGTGGGAGTTTCTTCATGCGGTCAGTAGTTTACCTAAGGGAAAAGGCTCCTACCGCACTGCTGTGGGAAGCTAACCTAGAGATATATATGGCTGAACATCAGCCATTTACCGGGTCCAAGCGCTTTAATATGGTGGACAGTTACTTGCTGGCATTCAGCGACCTAGGCGTGGCAGCGAATTGCTGTCTAGGCGAAGTAAATTTTAATTTATGAATGTCATATATACTTTTAGTAGTTGACGTGGATCCATTTTAGTAAATATATGACAAGTGAGCAGTTGGGACACGTAAGCCGGTAGTGTATGGCACTGCGCTTAGTCCGTTCACGCTGTTAGGTATGCTCTAGGAGTTATTTAGGAGATTGGTCGCTAAACTGTTTCGAGGCTCGGCAGCCGTTTGTGGCACAAGCATTCGGTCTTATGCTTTAGGGTGACCGAATCGGCTGGTAGCGGGAGAAATGTCAAGCAAACCAAAAGAAATGATGAAACTTTTTATTAATAAGAATTGTGAACTAACAATGAAACTAACAGAGAGAACGCGCGTATACGCATAAGCCGTGTATAAGTGAACGAGAGAGAGAGAGATAGAGAGCGCGCGCGTTTACCGGCGTGTTAGAATCTATATATAGCACGCGATAAGCATAGTTGGGGAATCAGCTAACGCGTGACGCTTTTTCGTGACGCTCGTCTTTTCTCAGTTGACTTCCCCTCCCAATATAAGCCTGTGTTATGAAGCTTTGCTTCAAAAATGTATTTTATTAAAATGTCTGCTCATTTTGGGACACCTTTACTATATGAACCAAAATTCTAAAATTGGCCTAACAAACCGTTCTTAAGTTACAATTCGTTTATAATTTCTTTCCATCATATCCTATTATGGAAAAGTCGGTGGTATCTTATGGATAAGCGGTCGTCTTTCTTTCATTTCGTTGTGTATGGAAGCTGTTAATTGTTTTTATAAGTTTACGTATCTTCTTACCTGCGGGTGCAGTTTTTTTTTTTTTTTTTTTTGTATTTCGTTTACGAATTATTTCTAATCTTACTGCAAGTTATTTCCTTGTATTTTCCCGGATGATTATTCCTTACCGAGCTTCTGTTTTTATCCTAGAAAAAAGCTTTTTTCTTAAAAATTTGTGTAATTGTAATTAAATTAATAATAGTATTTCAACGAAATTATTCGTCAATTTTGGTTTATAAATAATATATGTGAATATATTTAAATATAAAAATTATGACTTAAACTTAAGTGTCTTATTTTTATGTTTCTGGAAATGATTATTTAGATAGATTATGAATTTAAAAAATATGTTTGTACAAAATTATTCTTGAAAAATAATTACAAAAGTTAAAAAATATTTATAATTTATTACAAATAATCGTGAAAACAATATTAACTATAATTAGAGTACATTTGAATTGATTCTTAAGAAAATTCTTCTGAGAATATTTCAAAATTAGTTGTGGGAAAAACAACAAATAAGATACTTGTTTATAGACTAACAAATGCAGTTTGAATATTGAATTTGTGTGTGTGCGTGCGCGCTCTGTAAAATTTTTAATCTTTCATTATTAAGATATGAAACTCTTAGTACAATTTCTATGACCGATTCTGTGGTCCATGCCAAATAAAAATAAAAGTATAATAATAAATAAATACAATTTAATATTTTTCATATTGTTTTTATTATTTTTTCTTTCTCAATAAAAATAACCAGTTTATTTACTGTTTCTATAGATGTGTTACAGAATTTAGTAAAGGTCTAATTGAATGTGTGTTTTTTGTAAGGTCTTTATTTAATTCCTAACGACCTATTTAATAAAAAGTATCGTATGTAAGTAAGCCTGCTTATGACTAACTTTTAAGCGACTTGAATTATATCGGTCTAGTTTTAATTATTTATTTTAGGTGATAACAATGATAAGACTGTGTTTCAATAAAGCAAACTCGTTCATTCGTTTTTTGTAACGTACGCTACAATTATTTGCACAGCTGCTCTTTTACATTATCTCTCTTTCTCTTCTTTCGTAAATTTTTATTCTATTACTCTTTTTTCACATATTTCCGCGCAAGAAAGGTGCATAATTTTTTTTGCGTAATTTTGGAATTAAAATTTATATCATAATCAAATATAAAATATATTACGTTAATAACTTAAATTTGTTATACTTATTTTAAAGCAAAATATTCCACAAGGTCGACGTTAATGTATTAACATAGAATTTTTATGAACAGTCTTGTAAATTAATTTAATTTTTTTTTAAGATTTCTGAATATTATTTTTGTAAAATACTCGAGTAATTTCTAAAAGTTTGAGCGAACAAAAAAATATTCGCTGAGGACAGGATTCGAACCTGCGCGGGTAGAACCCATTGGATTTCAAGTCCAACTCCTTAACCACTCGGACACCTCAGCTTGATATATAAAATCGTTTTATTATTTTATAGTTATAGATATATGTTTTTCTTTTTTTTTGTTAAAATTCTTTTGATAATATGTCAAAGAATATGCGGTAAAGATTTTAAAATTAATTATATTGTATTTGTTTACCCAGTAAATAGAATTTAGAACTTGGTTTAAAAATTTAAACGTGTAGTGTTAATCAGATTCATAGTTATAATATTCATGGATAGATTCATAGTTCAAAATTTACCTATTTTTATATTTTTTGTTAAAATCGTAGACTTTTCCGGCTGGTGTTTGTTTGATTAGTGTCAAAAATCACTTGAATGACTTTTTTAAAATTAAGAAAAATCAAGAAATGCAAAAAAAAGTAGTGATTTTTCTTATTTATATATGACCATGTGTGGGTATAATTCTATTCGAAATAATAACGCGGATTGGTTGGACTAAAAATCATAAAATTTGGCACGGTGATATTTTGAATACGTACAGTTTGCATTCGAGGTTTCAAAGAACGATGATAGAGTATATATAATAACCGGAAAAGTTTTCCAACGCAGATACTAATTTTTAACTACGAAATTGTTTCATCCTTTAAAATAATTGCAGAAAATATAAGTCTCATTTTCTAATATCACGGAAAATTTGCAATTTTAGACGCATGAAGCTAAACGTATTAACGGCAAAATTGATCAAAATCTTAAAATTTGGTTTTTTAGGTATTTTAAGTTTTCGGTCCGCGATCATAATTTCTCTACTGATTAGCATGTTACACTGAAACTTGGAAGTGTGTTCATTAGAACAGAAAATCGATCGTAAAATTAGCACAAAGTAAAATATAAACCGAAAGAAAAAGATTCTTAAATTTTAGAAAACCATCGTATTTTTAATGTTTTTTTACAAACTTCGAAAATTTACGAAATTATTTATTCTATCCGTACCTACGTTTTAGCCTTACCGACAAACAAATGTATCGATTTCATTAATTATTTTTTATTTTATAGAGCGTGTTCCTGTGGGTGACTGTCGGCTACTTAGTTTCTAAGAGATAATTTTAGTATGCCGGCCTTCGTGGCGAGAATGGCGGCGTCTCGGCCTTTTAACCGGAGGTCCTAGGTTCAAATCCCGGTCAGTTGTGGCATTTTCGCGCGTTATAAAATCGCCATTTCATCTCATCCTCTGAAGCAATACCTAATGATGGTCTTAGAGGCTAAAAAAAGATGATTATAGCGGTAGATTTTGAAACGAAAAATTACATAGCCGATGTATACTACCGGAAATACATTTGGTTTGCATCATTATTCTTTAGTGAACTGTTTTAGTGAATAATGAAGTCGTTTTAATATACAAATTATTATTATTTTTATTATACACAACTTTAATATAATTTGTTTGCAAACTTAATCCCGCATCCATACAGCCTTAGCTGTCTAAAAGAGTTATTTAAAACCATTTTTCTTCAATATGCAGGTCTTTCGACTTTTGTATTTCTTGCGAGTATTTTGTTTATACGGGCGATATTTGTCTATATTTTAAATAAAAAACATTTTCATGTAAAATTAACTTAAAAAAAATAATAAATTAAAATAAATAGTATTATTACATTTTTTAACTTTTGACTTTTTCAGTCGGAGCCGAAGTAATTGTTTTTGGATTGTGTTTTTCTTTTTTTTTAAATCTTCAACGAGTTAAAAATATTTTGGTGACCACTAATTTAGCTCAGCTTTTAAAGAGTGAAATTTAAAGAATTATATTTTTTAAATTTTGTTAAAACGTAAAATTTTTTAACAAGTCAAATCAAATTTCAGTATTAAACCCTTTTACTTCTTTATTAACTTTTAATATCTTAAATTTGGTAATGTTTGTCTTTATAAAAATTTATATTTTTGTCATCTCTGGCTCACGTGAACAAATACACAGATATATTTTTAAAAATATTTCATTATTGTATAACGTTTTTTCTTCTTTTAATTACTATTAAATTTGTCTAATGAGTTACCTTATATATCTTTACTGGCTACAGCGATATGTGCTGCTATGGCAGTTATAGCTAAAACAGGAAAGTATATAACGGCAAAAAATATATTAAAAAAATTAGTCTGTTTTGTGCATAAGGAAGGCATTTAAAAAATTGTTTAATAAACAAACAAAAAAAAAACTTTAAATAAATTTTGGATAATCTGCGACAAAAATTTTTATTCCGATGCTCCCAAACCCAGAAGGGTCTATTTTTATCAGACTCGTTTCTACGTATGTACATCTTATAAATATGGACTTCGTCGACCGATTTTCTTCAAATTTTGTAGACTGGTAGTATGCATTTATTGCACACATACATAATATGTATGTAGTCAAACATGCGGGAGGGAAGAATGTATTAAATCTTTGCAAAAATTTGAAAAAATAGGGTAGGAATGTTTTAGTCGAAATAAAATTTTAAATCTTTACTGCAGCACTTTAGCAAAAACCTTTCTTACAAAAGTTGAAGTTTTTTTATCGATATCACTAATTAAAAAAAATTTTATTTAATATTCAATCCCTATCCAAAAAAAAAAAAAAAAAAAACTATATATTTTTATTTTTTTAAATTATATCTTGCTTTCGAAAAGGGTTTAACGGCAGTGTTTTGCATCTCAATTAGGCCTTTAAATCACAATAAAAATTTGTTTCCCATCCCACTCTCACAGTCTGCGGTAACAAAAAATATTTTTTTAAATTATAAACTTTTTTTAAGATCGTTTTAAATTTAAATTCATTTCGCAAGTTACCTATTAAATATAAATTGTTAAAATCTTAATTTTTTGATAGTCCTTACTCTTCAATATTTCTTGAAAAAAAAACTACCCAAAAAGTTTCAACCTCTTCTTATAAAATTACAACTTCGTTTATTTAGAATTTTGTGATTGCATATTTAAACAATTTTAAAAAGTTCTTTTTATTATCACCACTTGGGGAATATTTTCTTAAAAAATAATTTAACCCGAATACTACCATTTGAGTATGGCAGTTCCCAAAATTGAAATTCTTTTTATCGCAATTTCAAATTTTTAATGATCAGAACGTATTTTGTTAAACAATAAAGTTAATACTAATTATAAAAAAAAAAGTTAATAGTTAAAGTGAAACTTAATACTCCTCTCCTGATTAGGGCGCTCCCAAATTAAAATAAAAAAAATCGAAAAAAAGGATTTTTAATTTATTTAAAAATTAATTTTAGTGAAAATGTTAATCCGAGATTATTGTTTTTCAATAAAAACGTATCATTTTATTATAAAACTACGTATAGAGCTAAAAAGATTCAAGCCAGAAAGTTTTTTTTTTAAATGAATTGCATATTTCACGAATTTTATTTATTCAACTTTTAAAAATTTATTTTCATCGCTAAAAAAGTATTCTGCTAAAAAATTTAGTTTTTAACTGCTTTAAAAATTAAGTTGGAACTTATTATTATATTTTTAAAATTACTTTACTATTTTCTTTAGTGTGATTTTAAGCGCCGCCATAAAGTCATATTTAAAGAAAAAAAAAAATTCGCTGAGGACAGGATTCGAACCTGCGCGGGTAGAACCCATTGGATTTCAAGTCCAACTCCTTAACCACTCGGACACCTCAGCTGTTGTTAGTGAAACTAGTTTTTCTGCTATGACAATCAAACGCTTCCTTATGATGCATTTCTTAAGTCATATATATATATATATTTTTTTTTTTTTTTTTTTTTTTTTTTTTTTTTTTAATTAATAATTTCGTTTACTTTATATTATTGTCATGAATTATGACAATGAATAATTAATAATGAACAATAATCTATACCTGTTATTTGCAGTATACTTGTAGTAATTTTATTTTTATTTCACGATTTAAATGCTACGTGTCAGAAATAAATTTTTACAATATTATTCTTTTTTTAATTTTATTGTGTAGAAATATAACATTAGGGCATTTTAAAATGTTGTACATAGTATTTTTTACCTATCAAAACTTTTAAAAAATTAACAAACTATATTTAAAAAATTAAAAGACAAATTTTTTATCATTATTATTATTAATATATAAATAGATTAAAGCATTATTCTTGTGAGCGTTAGACAAGCGTTTATAAAAAAAAAGAATACAATGCAGTATCAAACAAAAGAAAATCAAATTAAGTCAATACGCCAACGAGAATTCAGAAGTAAATAAGTAATACGGTTGCACTATAATCGATCGGTAGGAATAATCATCTATGATATCCTGCAATAATTAAATCCGTCCTTAAAATACTAAATATTAAATAAAACAAAACTTGAAAAATTAGACCCGTCACTTAAAATAAACCTTTTAAAAACACGCCCGATTAGAATCATCCAGCAGCAGGGACTCTGTCCAGGTTCTGCGATCCGTAGGAAGAAATAAACTCCCGCCAACTTTGCATTCCATTCCATTCCTGCAATATATTCTAAAATCGACTCTTAAAGCCGTAATACCGTATCGTAATAATATTTTCAACGAATATCTGTCTGATGGTAGCAAATATATTCAAATTTATTTGAACGCGTTGGGTTTAATATTTCAAATTTTTTTCTTTAATTATTAAATAATATGCGGTACTAATATTTTAGTTATGGTAATTATAAAATACGCCAAAATAAAAACTCCTCGAATAATAACTGACAAAATTAAAAATGTTTATCCTGTAAATGGATAAATATAGTTATTTATCCATTGTAGAGATGATTTGTATTAGTTCACACATGTATAGTGTAAGTTTTTCATATTTTATTCGAGTAAGTTAGTTTCTTTTTTAGGAGGAATCGTATCACATCAGAAAACTAACATTTCTGTTATGATTTAAATTATAGGGTTGTTAAAGCTAAGTTATCACGCTATTAGGCCAAAGTATTTTCGTACTTTAACCGACCTTTTAAGAAAAGGTAAACAAATAAAAGAGAAATGATGTATCTCTTTATTTCTAACTAAAATAAAAAGCTTTGTTTCATACTCCAAGCTTAAATTATAAATTATTATAAAGAATCGTTCCTAGTGAGGCGGTATGAAAATAAAATTAAATCGTGCCGCTACTATTACCTGTTTATTTTATAAAGTGGGCGGGAAGTCTCTTTATGCTACTTATGAAATTATTAGGATAGATGCAGCTTAATTTCTACGGATCTAAACATCCGAATGGGTTCCATCATGAAAAAGCACAGCTGTATGCGCCTGCATGTCCGGTTGTTCAACCGTAACAGTATAACAGAGGTGATCGTTTCAAATATGACCCAACAACGTATCGAAACTGTTCGTTGTTGACGTATCTGCGTTTTCGGATCTCTTCTTTTACAAAACCGTAGAGTGCATTGTCAGTTGTGATGAGGTCAGAGCTTTTTGCTGGCCAAGGCAATGGAACCGGTAACTTTTCTGACCCGCGTCCGATCCAACTATTCGGCAAGATTTCATCGATATTTCTGCAGAGATTCAAAGCAAAATGCGCTGGAGCACCGTCTTGCTGAAAAGTAATGATAACAGAGATCCATTTTACCGTTAATTCTGGAAGCGACCACTCATCGTCGAAAAAATAAGGGCGAAGGAGATGTTCAACTGTCACCCCAGCCCAAATTGTAACGTGAGGCAGACGGTGTTCGACTTCCTAAAATAAGTGGCGATTGTCGTTCGCCCGGCAAAAATCATTGGTTACTACAGCTTCGATAAATCGCTTACAGTGGGTGTCACGCTCTCAAAACGTATTCGAAATGATCACGTCTGATATGCTGCTGCGGATGAACCGGACATGAAGGCGCATACACTTATGTTTTCAACGTGGTGGAACACACACAGCTGTTTTAGATCCATACAAGGTAACCTTTCCTTTTAATTTCATAAGTAGCATAAAGGGACTTTCCGCCACACCGTATTTATCTATTTAGTTATTTATTTAATTTGATAATAACAGTCTCTTATTATAATTACTGAAAGATAATACGGTTAAACTTAATAGTAGTTCGAACTCGAAACTTTCCAAATGAAAAATCCGATTAAAAGTTTGATTAGTTACTGGTATTATCGATGACATATTGCTATCTCAGGAAGAAATTTGTCCAGATCAATTGAAATTTATAGATAGTTCAGTAATCGGTTTTTAATGTCCGTGACACCGGTGTTCTTTGTTAGTAGAAGTAAGTGTATGTATTTATTCGGACTTGACAGGAAAATTAATATACATTTTAATTTTCATATTATTTTAAGATTTTGTTTTCAAAAATTCAAGTTTAAAATAAAGCTGTATGAGAATAAAAATATCGAGTGACTATTCGTGTTGAATTTATATTTATTACGTGCTAAAACTTAAGGTGTTAAGAGACATTTTTTGAAATTACATTACTTGTCTTTACTTGTAAGTAAATAGAACGTAATCTACCGTGTCGGTCTAATGGTAAAATCATCGTCATATCAGCTGATTTCAAAGTCGAGAATTCTCAGGTTCATATCCTAAATAAAGGTAGTTGCTTTTATTCGAATTGAATACCAGATCGTGGATACCGGTATTCTTTGGTGGTTGGGTTTCAATTATCCGTACGTCTTCCAAGTGGTCGGCCTAAATTTGTTCGACTACACATTTACCGGTAGAGATTACAATGATAAGTCGCTATTGACTTTAATTGTTGGAGCGCGTTTAAGTAAAAATAATAACATATAGTACAATGAACGTTTTCTACTATTTTTTTTTTTTTATACTTGCGAAGTTTTTGTGTGACGGCGAATTAATTATGCCTGACGTAATCTTAAAGAAAAACAAACCAACATACTTGGCATTTATAGACCTAGAAAAGGCATTCGATAACGTAGACTGGAATAAAATGTTCAGCATTTAAAAAAAATTAGGGTGCAAATACAGAGATAGAAGAACGATTGCTAACATGTACAGGATCCAAACAGCAACAGTAACAATTGAAGAACATAAGAAAGAAGCCGTAATAAGAAAGGGAGTCCGACAAGGATGTTCCCTATCTCCGTTACTTTTTAATCATTACGTGGAACTAGCATTTAATGATGTTAAAGAACAATTTAGATTCGGAGTAACAGTACATGGTGAAAAGATAAAGATGCTACGATTTGCTGATGATATAGTAATTCTAGCCGAGAGTAAAAGGGATTTAGATGAAACAATGAACGGCATAGATGAAGTCCTACGCAAGAACTATCGCATGAAAATTGACAAGAACAAAACAAAAGTAATGATATGAAGTAGAAATAACAAAGATGGACCACTGAATGAGAAAATAGGAGGAGAAAAGATTATGGAGGTAGAAGAATTTTGTTATTTGGGAAGTAGAATTACTAAAAATGGACGAAGCAGGAGCGATATAAAATGCCGAATAGCACAAGCTAAACGAGCCTTCAGTAAGAAATATAATTTTTTACATCAAAAATTAATTTAAATGTCAAGAAAAGATTTTTGAAAGTGTATGTTTGGAGTGTCGCTTTATATGGAAGTGAAACTTGGACGATCGGAGTATCTGAGAAGAAAAGATTAGAAGCTTTTGAAATGCGGTGCTATAGGAGAATGTTAAAAATCAGACGGGTGGATAAAGTGACAAATGAAGAGGTATTGCGGCAAATAGATGAAGAATGAAGCGTTTGGAAAAATATAGTTAAAAGAAGAGACAGACTTATAGGCCACATACTAAGACATCCTGGAATAATAGCTTTAATATTGGAAGGACAGGTAGAAGGGAAAAATTATGTAGGCAGACCACGTTTGGCATATGTAAAACAAATTGTTAGGGATGTAGGATGTAGAGGGTATACTGAAATGAAACGATTAGCATTAGATAGGGAATCTTGGAGAGCTGCATCAAACCAGTCAAATGACTGAAGACAAAAAAAAAAGACGTAATATGTATGTTCCTGTAAACTTTTATTATTATTGTTATAAATCCCGCCTAGACGAGTGATAAAAATAACAGTGATCAGTTACCTAGCAAATTGACACTCAGGTTATGGATTTATTGGATAAGGATTTGTCGATTAAAACACAAAATATAGGTGCAATTTCCAAGATGGCTGCTTTTTGTATTTACATTTCTCACAATCAACACTTAACATTCGTTAACTATTTGTTACCTGTTTTATCTGTTTCAAGATAATTATGATTTTTATAAATTTTTTTTTACCTCCGGGACCACCGTTAGAGGTATTGCTTCAGAGGATGAGATGAATGACTTGTAGCGTGTGTGGAAATGCCATGTCTGACCGGGATTCGAATCTGGGACTTCCGGATGAAAGGCCGAGACGCTACTCGCGCCATGGAGGCCGGCATCTGTTTCATGATAACAAACACCCTTTATCTGTTTGTCAGCAATTTTGGTATTAATCCAGTTGTATAAACGATCGATAACAAATAAAATTATTCTTGTCCTGTCTAAAAATATCTCATCTCTTCGGCCGTGAAAAATAATTCGTCTTTCTTTCGTTTCATACTGTTGTTTGAAATTTACTGTGGATCGTTCGAATGTTTTTTTTTTTTACAATCAAAAATTCCTTTTCTTTTGTTATATTATTGTAAAGATTTTCTTATTTATCACTCGACCGCTAAAGCGATCTGAGAAGGTCGCTTTAGCGGTTTATTAAAAATATCTACTAAACTTTTGGTTTCTAATTTTCTCAATTATAAGAAAGTACAATTAGACAGTAGAACAAGTAACAAGAATAAAAGTAGAGCGTATTTTCTTTAATAATTTTGCTGAGTTTCGATTTGGCAACGTGTTATGCTGAAGGGAATGTACATCTTCCTTTTTTTTTCTTTTTTTTTTTTTTTTTGGTAGACACAGGAAAAGTAATGTTATCAATAAAAAATGTTCTTTCTCAAAATTATTAATTTTTGACAGTTTGAGATCCCCTCATTTAAAAACACACTAAAATCGAGGTTACAAAATTCGGTGTGTGCATCTACTTTGTTTTATACATCAGTAAAAGTGTAACTTGTAGTTATGAAATTTGGTTTATAATTTGTAAAACAAGGGATTGATTCCATTAAACTTGTAGAAAGTAGGATAAGGAAATACGGAGACAATGAAGGAGTGAAATATAAAACGGTAGGAAAATCGCTGTCACGACGGGTACCGCTATCAGTTCTTATCAAAACTGGTAATTGCAATACGCCTTTAAATCTATCGACTTGATTTTTTCTTTATATCGGTCATTATCAAAGTAAGAACTATTGTCAAACTTTATAAACGGGTTTAAAATTTATTTTTTTCTCAGAAAGCTCATTTTATTATTACCGGTGGTGAGTTTTAATTACGTTTCATATAACTTTACGATAGATCGGCTAAGCGCTTATTAATTTTTTATTTCTTGTTATAATTTATAATTTTCTTTAAGTAAAACATAATTACTTAA
The DNA here is from genome assembly GCF_047948215.1 of Lycorma delicatula. NCBI lineage: Eukaryota > Metazoa > Arthropoda > Insecta > Hemiptera > Fulgoridae > Lycorma > Lycorma delicatula. The sequence continues at coordinate 12,611,765 of NC_134459.1, forward strand.
ATTATAATTTTTCTATAATTATAATTTATAATTTTCTTTCTACTTAACACTGCTTATTCAAAATTCCTACGAAACTTTTGGTTTCTAATTTTCTTACTTTTTTTTAGACAAGACTAGTATAATTTTATTTGTTATTGATTGTTTATACAACTGGATTAATACGAAATTGCTGACAAACAGATAAAGAGTGTTTGTTATCTTGAAACAGATAACAAACACAGTTAGTGTGTGTTAAGTAGAAAAAAACGGCGTAACTAATAATTCTGTAAACAGAAGACCTTGCTTATTTTGTACTGAATGTAAGAAAACGTGTTTTAAAATTAAAATGAATTAACAAGATAAAGATTATAATAAGACGCAAAAAGTAAAATTTTTTATCGTTATTAATATTGGAGGTTTCGACAAAGACAAAAATAGTTTTACTCCATTAACAATATTCAAACTATTGTTTCCAGAGACACCGAACATCATTACTGATTACAGCAGAAAAGATACTTTTTCTATATTCCAATATAGTTTTATTTTTTTCATCTAAATGTAGATTAGTATACCGAGAAATACCTGATGCTGTACAGTAATAGACGAACGTCGTCAAAGTAAAACGTTAAGCTGGATTGGATTGTATACGTTAACATAAAAGTGAAAAATCTAAGTTTAACCGCTGAAAAACTGACTGGAAATAAGACTAGGATGAAGATAAGATCCGATCGTGTCATAACGATGGAAAAACCGTTTTATTAATTTAGCCGTTCATAATTTTTTAAGAAAAATTCTAGCCGCAACTATAAAACCAAAAATTTTATGAAAAATCTTTACATATGTATGTCGTTCAATTTAATCGTCACTACTGTTAATACAAAATAAATATCTGAGATCGCGTTTGATTGTTACCGGGTAACAAATAGACGAAATGCTTAAATTTTGAGTTAACTTCGTTTCACTCACCCGATGAATAGGCTAAGTAAGAAAATAAATTATTTTTCAATGGAATTAATAATTTTTATCGATGGAAGGCTTATGTTTTAAGCCGTTTACAAATAATGGAAAATTTAATAACGTCATTGCCTGCCATTTTGTTTAAACGTTCTATTTCTATTCGTTGTTTCATGTGTTTTTTTATTTTATTATTTTATGTATTTGTTGTATTATCTTTTAATTTAAAATAGAATTTAATCTATACGTTTATTATTTCTGAAGAAAAGACGTGTTTATCTGTATTCTAACACGTAATTATTCTTACTCCGCTTTTAAATTTATTAATTATCTTGTAAACAGTATATATTTGTACATTCTCTACCGTTTTCTATCATAACATTTTTTCCTTTTTATTTTCTTTTTTTTTAATTTTACTTCTGTTACATTTCTCTCCCCCGTTGTGAAACGAAAACAAACATTATCGGCTATTTTTGTGTTACCAGTCTTTTGGTTACCTTTCGCCTTCTTTTGCCTTGTAATCAACAATCATTAATTACAAGAACTATTTGTTGTTCGTTAACGGCTGCTGTGCCGGATGGTTCTTTACAGCTATATAAATATTAGCACTGTACATCATTAACGCAAGAAAACCAAACCAAACTAACCTAACGTAATCTAACCTAACCTTATATTATACCTTTGTTTACCTTACAAGTTGATTAATGTATAATACCTGTCAGTGTTTTGCTAAGAATAACTGAATAGTTCTTTAGAAATGAATATTTATTTTATGAATAATATATATATATATATTCTATTTATCGAAAAGTGTGTTGTATTATTTCTTATTTACATGAAAATAATAATAAACTTATAATGGGGGATAGACCCCTCACCACAGGGTACACGTTTCATTAAAAGAAAAATAATTTTAAGGAATTGTATAATGTTCGTAAAGTAAAATAAAACTGATATTTAATCGACTGTTTCTTTAGGAGAAACTTAAAGAGCAAATAATCAGGATATATTTGTCATCGTTTGAAGAGAAAAAAAAGAGTACTTAAGTATTAACGCCACCGCAGCTACAGCTTTATTTAAAAACAAAATAGTCAGTCGGATTTCGGTGGAAAATGAACACTCTCTTTATTAATTTTAATAAATGGTTATTTATATTTATTTATTTTATAAATATAATTTAACCAAACTTAACCTACGTTTGCTTCGCTCGCTAACCTTGACTAATTAGCACCGTAATTTTTTGAGTATTTATTGAATAAATTCAGTAATTATTGCAATTATTTATTATTTTAATAATCAAAACACTTCTGTTAATTAGTCAAGGTTAACGAGCGAAGCGAGCGTAAGTTAAGTTTGGTTAAATTATATTTATAAAATAAATAAATATAAATAATCATTTATTAAAATTAATAAAGAGACTGTTTTGAATCTATTTTAAACTCTATATCGGCCCATTTTCCACCGAAATCCGATTTACTACTTAGTTTTTAAATAAAGCTGTAGCTGTGGTGGCGTTAATACGTAAGTACCGAAAAAAGTAATAAAGTTAATTTGTAAAAACACATATACAGAGTGATTCACGAAGAATGTAACAAATTTCACTCTTCTATTCTCTCTTTTTTCTGTTTAGCCTCCGGAACCACCGTAAGGTAGTATTTCAGAGGATGATATGTATAAATGTAAATGAAGTGTCTTGTACAATCTCAGATCGATCGTTCCTGAGACGTGTGGTTAATTGAAACCCGATTACCAAAGAACACCGTTATCCACGATTTAATATTCAAATCCGTATAAAAGTAACTGCCTTTAGTAGGATTTGAACCTTAGAACTCTCGACTCCTAAAATCAGCTGATTTGCGATGACCAGTTCACCAGAGACTCAACCCGGTAGGTTTTCTCTCTCCTTCTAGGGGAAAAAAAGAGAAAGTTAATATAAATATAGGCAAGGAAACGCTTCCTTAGTGAGTTTCGGCTGGTGAAAAATTTCTGCACCTTCGATAAAATTAAGCCAGAGTATTATACTCGGGACCCCAATAAAGCGGTAAATTTAGTGGTTTTATATAAAATATGATATGAAAATTTGGAAAAACAATAGGTTCCAGAATTTTTTTTTAGTAATTTTTGATAAATGTGTGATAAAAGACAAAAGATTGTGGCGAAATACATGCTATTTTATGTTTAGCGCAAAAAAAACCTTTTTAAATGGAGGGTAATAAACGAATAAAATTTTTAAACAAAATTTTTAGAAAAATAGTATTAATGAAGTTCACAGAAACTAAATGCAAACGTAAGAATTTTGAAATTAATTCTCAATTTGGCTTGAACTTCTAAAATTAGAATAATTTTAAAAAATACATAAAAGTGTATATGCATGCTTTTACTGTCCAGTGTAGATAGTGCTATAGCAGAGCTAACTCTTACAAGGAAAAGAATTGTAATCGGTCCAATTTCAGTATATGACGTACTCACACCTAAGGAACGCAAAAAACCCAAAAATCCGATGAAAAATTACCGGATGTTAACGTTCATATGTACGTGTGTTCGCTGTTGGCCTCTAAATCACCTTATATCGCCAGAACTACTGAACCGATTTTGACCAAACTTGGTAAGATTACTTCTTTATATGGGGAATTAATGCCGTTAAATTTTCAAATTAAAAGGTCAAGGGGGTGAGACTGTAGAGCAAAATCACCTAATTATCTCCAGATTTCGCCTAATGTTATATTTTTCTTAGGCACAATTGTTAACAATTAAAAAATAACAATATTTGCAAAAAAAGTTTTGCAAAATCGCACCCCTACCCTAAAAAATGCTGTCGTAGTCGGCACTATGTTGTGAAATCACAGGTGAACTGAATGTATAAAGGTACTGAATGCAAGAAACCAAGTTTTAAAATTAAAATGAATTAACAAGATAAAAATTAAAAAGACGCAAAATGTAAAATCGTTTATCGTAATTCATATTGGAAGTTTCGACAAAGATAAAAATGATTTTACTGCTTTAACAATATTCAGAGAATTGTTTCCAGACACACCGAACATCATTTAAACCAAAAATTAGTTTTGTATTTACAGCGTAAAAAAAAACCGCTATCGTCCTGTTAAGTCAATACCTGGTACGTTTAGTTTCGCGGGTACACCGGTATGCCGATCGTACAAGTGAATTTTATTCTATGTAAGTTGTGAAATTACATTACTTTAGTTAGTGTGCCGACTGTCGCCACTATTATCATCACAACGAATTAAATACGGTAAGCGCGTGCATTAGTTAGAGTCATTGAATTAAATTAACCAAAATTTATTTTATTTAAATAAAATGATAAATATTTATATAATATAAAAATTTTATAATTAAATATTTATATAACTTAATTTAAGTTGTGCGTGTATGTGTTTTGTATGCCGTGCATCAAAATCAACCCACAATTTTAAGACTTTCCCAGAATTGACTTTTGCCGTTTGACACGATTAAAAAAAAAAAACATATAATAAAAAAAAACACGATTAAAAATATATATTAAAAAAAATTTGTTTTATCTAATTACGAGGGATATTTTTTTTCAAGGTCCGATTGGTCACGAAATTAAAACCACAGTGAAAAAAAAAAAAAATATTTGTCCAAGTACTTACATAGTTACGCTATTTCTCTACATACTCGCCACTCCGATTTAGGCATTTGTCGTAGCGTGTTTTCCAATACCCTCGTCATAGAACGGAGCCGCCTGTGTTTTCAGCCATGTTTCTACGCTAGTCTGCAGCTCGATGTCTGTGCCAAAATGTTGTCCTCCTAGCCAACGTTTCATGTGAACAAAGAGGTGAAAATCGGATAGAGTGAGTGATCAAACACTTCTCAACGTAAACGCTGCAGGAGCTTCTTTGTTACATCTGCAGTGTGCGGCCAAGCATTGTCATGGAGAAAGACAATGCCTGATGACAACATTCCTCTCCTCTTATTCTAAATTGCCCTTTGTAGACGTTGAAGAGTCACGCAGTATGAGGCTGCAGTGATGGTCGTGCCACGTTTCATGAATTCCACCAAGAGAACTCCATTCCGGTCCCAGAACACAGTAGCCATAGGTTTTCTGTTGGAGAAGGTTCGCTTGAACTTCTTTGGTTTACAGGGAGAATGAGAATGCATCCACTGTTTGGATTGTTCTTTTGTTTCTTCAGTTTCGAAATGGACCCACGTCTCGTCTCTTGTGACAATTTTGTTCAAAAACTCTTCTCTTTCGTTGTGGTAGCTCTGGAGAAACGGTAGGGAGGCGTCCATTCTCATTGTTTTGTGATGGTCGGACAGCATCTTGGGAGCCCATCTCGCACACAGTTTGCGGTACTGTAGGCTCTCACTCACAATGGTGTGTAGAGAGCTGACCTTGAAATTTCAGGAAACGAATCATTCAATACAGAAATTGTGAACCGACGATTTTCTCGAATCGCCTCATCCACTCGCTCAACGAGATCATCGGTTGACACTCGCTTCCTTCTCTAACCGCCTGCATCATGAAAATCTGTACGTCCTGCTTTAAAGTTCCTGCACCATTGTCACACTTTGTTGTCAATCATTGAAGTTTCACCGTACACATTACTTATTCGTCGATGAATTTCAGCCGAACTATACCCCTCAGCCTGAAGAAATCGAATTACCGCACGCACTTCACACTTGGCGGGAGATGCTATTGTTGTAGACAATGTTTACGTGCTAGCTGCGTGCTCAGAACTAAACGAAGTGACGCGGCGTGATTGAAGGCCATACTAGAGACGCTGCGTAAAGGTTCATCCGATTTTTGGGCGGGTTTTTATTTCGCGACCGATTGGACCTTGAAAAAAAAACAACCCTCGTATATAACTAGTTAAAAAAAAAAAAATTATTTTCATTCATAACCGTAGATTAAAGATTAGAAAACTGTGAATTTAATAAATCCATGACTTCCTATGGATTCTACTAGAATATTGAGTGACAGTTGGCAGATATTTTAGATCTAAGAACAGTTGTTATTGAAATATAAAATGAATCCATATATAATTTAACAATAAGGAAAATATTTGTAAATAATAATTAGTTTAGACGTGGCTTCGAAAGACCTCCTGTCATTAGGTACAATCACTAGTATATGATTGCTATTACATACTAAACGTCTCGTGGAAATTGTAATATTGAAAAACGATTTTAAAGATGGTTAAAGTACTTACTAAAGACACTCATAACTATTCTTAAATGAATTAATTCCCTTGTAAATTAAAAATAAATTTTAATTTTCACGCGTGTGTTTGTATTATACCTTCTTTTTTTACATTTTTATGCTTCATTGAAGCCATTTCTTTATAAATGGAATATACTATATTGGATATTCCTATCGTAAATTTCTTATAATTAATTATTATCATATATGCTTAAGGCTTGTGCGTGGGAATATTTGTGGGTGTAATATTTGTGTGTATAAATAATGACTAGTTTGAGAAATAAAATCTTCTGGATATAAGATGCTGTAACTCCTTATCGGTGGTCAATAGGAGACTAATATACGTAGTAATAATATTCGTCATTTAGTTTAACAATAAGAAATGACATTTAGTTTCACGAAATTATATCAATAAAACCAGTTTTTATAAGAAAAAAAAACGTATATATATTTATACAAAAAAACTGACAACACAATTGTAGGACTTTCCTACAGTCCTTAAGATTGTAGGAAAGTCTTACAACTGTGAGTTGTTATTGATACACGGCTTACACACACAACATATTTTTTTTTTTGTCTTCAGTCATTTGACTGGTTTGATGCAGCTCTCCAAGATTCCCTATCTAGTGCTACTCGTTTCATTTCAGTATACCCTCTACATCGTACATCCCTAACAATTTGTTTTACATATGCCAAACGTGGTCTGCCTATACAATTTTTCCCTTCTACCTGTCCTTCCAATATTAAAGCGACTATTCCAGGATGCCTTAGTATGTGGCCTATAAGTCTGTCCCTTCTTTTAACTATATTTTTCCAAATGCTTCTTTCTTCATCTATTTGCCGCAATACCTCTTCATTTGTCGCTTTATCCACCCATCTGATTTTTAACATTCTCCTATAGCACCGCATTTCAAAAGCTTCTAATCTTTTCTTCTCAGATACTCCGATCGTCCAAGTTTCACTTCCATATAAAGCGACACTCCAAACATACACTTTCAAAAATCTTTTCCTGACATTTAAATCAGTTTTTGATGTAAACAAATTATATTTCTTACTGAAGGCTCGTTTAGCTTGCTATTCGGCATTTTTATATCGCTCCTGCTTCGTCCATCTTTAGTAATTGTACTTCCCAAATAACAAAATTCTTCTACCTCCATAATCTTTTCTCCTCCTATTTTCTCATTTAGTGGTCCATCTTTGTTATTTCTACTACATATCATTACTTTTGTTTTGTTCTTGTTAATTTTCATGGGATAGTTCTTGCGTAGGACTTCATCTATGCCGTTCATTGTTTGTTCTAAATCCTTTTTACTCTCGGCTAGAATTACTATATCATCAGCAAATCGTAGCATCTTTATCTTTTCACCATGTACTGTTACTCCGAATCTAAATTGTTCTTTAACATCATTAAATGCTAGTTCCACGTAAAGATTAAAAAGTAACGGAGATAGGGAACATCCTTGTCGGACTCCCTTTCTTATTACGGCTTCTTTCTTATGTTCTTCAATTGTTACTGTTGCTGTTTGGTTCCTGTACATGTTAGCAATTGTTCTTCTATCTCTGTATTTGAACTCTAATTTTTTTAAATGCTAAACATTTTATTCCAGTCTACGTTATCGAATGCCTTTTCTAGGTTTATAAACACCAAGTATGTTGGTTTGTTTTTCTTTAATCTTCCTTCTACTATTAATCTGAGGCCTAAAATCGCTTCCCTTGTCTCTATACTTTTCCTGAAACCAAATTGGTCTTTTCCTAACACTTCCTCCACTCTCCTCTCAATTCTTCTGTATAGAATTCTAGTTAAGATTTTTGATCCATGACTAGTTAAACTAATTGTTCTGTATTCTTCACATTTATCTGCCCCTGCTTTCTTTGGTATCATTACTATAACATTTTTTTTGAAACACAACATAATATAAAATATTTGTATATTTTTATTTAAATATAATATTTTTTCGTTTATTTAATTCAATGATTCTAAATAAAGCGCTAGCGCATACAGTATTTAATTCGCGCGGTTTTGGCGGACGACACTAACTAAACTAACGTAATTTCGCAACTTGCATAGAACAAATTTTGTTTTGTCCGGTCGTGGCAGACTGGTGTAGCCGTGAGGCTTAACGCACCAATAACGAATCGTCCGGACGATCGAGTTCGAGACCCAGCCAGACCGAGTTATTTTTTTACACTTTAAATATTATTCATTTTTTTAATTCTACCGCTCACCTGTGACGTCACAACATCGTAATCGACTACAACATTTTTTGAGGTGGGGGTGCAGTTTTACAAAACCTTTTTTTGTAAATATTGTTATTTTTTAATCCTTAACATAGTGTCTATGAAAAATATGATCTTAATTTGGTGAAATCTCGAGATACTTAGGGTGACCTTGCTCTACAGCCTCACCCCTTCACCTTTTAACTTGAAAATTTAATGACATCAGTACTACATATGTAGAAGTAATCTGAACAAATTTGTTCAAAATCGGTTTAGTAGTTCTGGAGACAATGGTGATTTAGAGGCCAACACCGAACAAATACGAATATTAACATTCGGAAAATTTCGACCCGGATTTTTGGGTTCCTTAGGTGTGAAGACGTCAACATCCGGTGAAAACCGCATATGCCCAAATTGGACCGATTACAATACTTTCCCTTATAAAGTTATATCTCTGCTATAGCGCTATCTAGACGGGAAAATAATAGCATATATCAAGCGACGTTATCTTTATCGTTGTTCACAACTTTACATGAGTTCCCCCTCCAGAAAAAAATCATGTAATCCCATACCAGGCTTTCTATGGTAAGTGAAAATTGAAAGGATGCCTTCCTCATTTAGCATGATGCACGGTATTTCCAATCTGTTGAAATACTGGTACACGTGATAAACAACCGTATAAATATCACATTTTTTACCCTTTTTCGACACATGAATATTTAGCGAACGTTACTTTCGAAGAAAACAATTCTTATTGCTGTGATTTCTGTGCCTCAGATTCTTCATATGTGTCACGGTCATAATAAGCATAATAAACACTGGTCGTATAATATAAAGGAATTAATTAATGAAACCTTTTTCTCTTGGGAAAAAGAGCATTTTATATGTTGTTTCTACTCGACAGGCAAAAAAAAAATACCTTTTATATGACGTACAATGATAATTTAAAAAAAAAATGCCACTAAGTGGAGATGACATAATTAAAAATGAATGAACATATGTCAAATAAATATATCAATATGTCAAATAAATGGAATAACTGATATCCATAAAATAGGGGAAAAAACGTATAGACATGAGACTGAGTTTTAACAATAAATTATGAAGTTTTTTAATTAATTATATAGTTGCAATTCCTTATTAAATTGTATGCTTTTAATATAAAATGCGCTTATCTTATTACTTAATCTCTGATGGTAGGAACCGATTGATTTGAAAATTACGATAGATTGTCCGATTGCCCGTTTTATAATTAATTTTAAATATAGAAGAGAAAACCTCGTTCTAAAATCTGTATTTAAAGAATAAAAATACGCAACACAATTCATTCCTGTATTGTTAGTCTGAATTCTCCATAGGGTAGCTGATTTATGATCCTTTTTTACTATTTTATTCCATGTTTTTCTTTCTAGTTATTGAACATTGTTTGGTTTCATTGCAAAAGAATCCCATTCCTGTTTTCTATGATAGTTTTCCAGTTTCAGTAAAGATCTACGAGATCAGTAAATTTATAACTGGAAAAGAATTCAGACAGGTTTTTCCGATGAAAGATTTCTTGACGCTTCCTTCTTTTTTATAGAATACTTTTATTCTCTTTTAACTAGGGTTTCTACCGTAGAATGTACATTTTCTACCTTTCTCCCCTTTCGCTGTCTCTTTCTCTGTCCATGTAAGAAAATTTATTAGAAAACTCCAAGCGCAAATAAATTCTAACTGAAGTTAAATGAAATAAAATGAGTTTAGTTTTTTTTATGAAAAGTAATGGTTGATTATTTGGATTGTATCGTTTAGATTTATTTGATAAATCAATTTTTCTTTTCTTCGTCGGAGAAGATCTTCTGTAGACACCACGTAGTCTCATACACCATAGTAGTGTGAAACTCTCCCTTGCGGGCCTACCTACTAAAATCCCCTCCCTCTCTACAACAACAGATATCGGGCTACCCTTACGTATTATCACCCCATATGTCTTGTTTCCATCCACTTTACTGCCGGCTCTACGCCTTGAACTTATCGGGACCCAAGCGGGTATTTTTATCCTCAAACTTGGGACCGGTAACCTGTCCCAAGGGAGATTCGGAGATAGTTATTCACCCCTGAAAATTTTTCACAAACTTGACTCGGATAATCTTAACCAACATCATGGATACCTCGTGCCGCGATCGTTCGGTCTGTAGCACAGTCCCAATGATGTTATCTGGGGTAAGCACGCCGAATTCTCTCTTGCATGCTTCCCTATGTTGCAAGAACCGATCGCACCCGAACACGTTATGTTCTACGGTATCCTGATCCCCTCCATAATCACATTTCGCGGAGAGACTCAGCGTCCGCGCGTGCCAGTATGCCTTAAAACACCTGTGACTCGAAAGGAACTGGGTCAACTTGTACCTTAGTTTCCCGTGTTTTGTATCCTGTGCCATCTCTGGAAGTCCAGAATCAGTCTGTAGTCTATCTGTCTTTCGTCGACTGATACCATCTCTTCCACCCCTGCGGACAACCAGGCGTATCTGGCTAAGAATTGTACGGGCTCTTCCCTTTTTAGCGCGATGGACCACTCAGGAACTGAGGTTCCTGAGTGGCTCACCTCTCAGTTACTTTCGAGAGCACCACTTGAGACAAGACCCTCTGCTTCAATGTACGAGGACCCCGATATTGGTCATTATCCGATCGATGGTCAGCCGTTTTCTCGCTTTTGACCGACACTTATATTACGAGCCTCTGGAATGTGGCGTTCTTATCCACAATTCGAGGTATTTCACTGCAGGGATAGGGTGGACTACTGTAGTAAATTGATGGTAGGGTAGACTACCGATAATAAATGAAATCAGGAGTCAGCTTACGTCAGAAACTGCGACCAGTTGGGCCTTCTCTGGCGAAAGATGAAACCCGATTTCCTGCAGGTGCAAAACAATAATGTTTATCACCTCGTTCCCAGTGTCCCATCTCCACCCGTTCTGATTTCATCATCACCACGACTTCCAAATCGTCGGCGAACCAGGTTAGACTGGTTAGACAGGTTAAACTGGATTCCAGGTTCACTGGAATATCAAACGCGGTATTCCAGTGTTGTCCCCAACACTAAACCCTGTGGAACACCGCAACTCATCCTTACCCTTATCTCTTCCTCGGCGGAACTACCCGTCGCTGACCATTCGGAGAGGTAAACTGGATTTTCCTTTTCAGGTGTGAACTGAAGCCAGAACTCTTCAGCGCCCAGAATTTTGTGCACCACGTTACTGTCCACCTCTGTCAAATGTGTTTTTCACATCAAGCAGGATCACCGCCATAATCAAACGTGTATGTTTTCAGCCTATCTGACCTCCCGGATGTTGATCGTGACTCTAGATAATGCATCTTACGTTGACCTGCCCTTACGGAAGCCAAAGGGAGATCGTCAAGATCACCGGTTGCCTCCAGATGTTGGTTGAGCTTGTTAACCGGTACCCTGTCGAAAAGCTTACTCAGGTAACTGATCAAAAAGATCGGCCTAAAGGATGTTGATTTGCTGCCTTGGCGCCCCTCATTCCTGAGGACCACAAACCGGGCGGACTTCCAGGATTCTGGGGACCATTCCCGAGGAATGACTCGAGGGAAATTTACAAAAAAACGACCTGTCAACCACGCTACTTAAATTACAATATTTGGACCGTGCATCGATTAGTTCAGGAGGTGTGTGGATGAAAATGTTCAATTTTACTGAAGATACTAACCTTTATTCTGGGGCTGTAAAAAGATAAAAAAAGAAGATGCTTTTATTTACATTTAACGGAAAATTTCTGTTTTATGTTTGCATCCTCAGTTACTGATTAAAACCGTAAAAATAGATCTTTCAATTTCATCTGATTCTTAATATAAATAGACATTTACCTATAAATATATAATAATATTTTTAATTAGATTTGTTTTTGAAAAATATACATTGAAAATTATTAATAACTTTATACTTAATTTAAATAAACCTATTTATTTTTAATTTTATATTACCGTTTGGCTTTAATAAAAAGAAAAACTATACGTGTTTGGTTTATCTTTATTTATTTATCTTACTTTCTTCTTTTTTCTGTTCGCTTGAGTGGTTACCTGTAAGTTGGATTCGGCGGGTCGAAGAGCAGCAAACCGGAGTTGAGTCTTGCTTGAAATCCAATTCCAGTAACGTTCCCGTAGGCTGTAAATCTCCTAACTTTTTCGATTATCTGACTAAAACCAGAAAATTCTTCTACAAAAAAAAGTAGTCGATACATTTTTCGTCGTAAATTATTCTAAAAACAAACGGAATTATTATTTTGTTCAATGAAAATAATAATTTGAAATTTACAAATTGATATATTATAAAATTAAATTATAAAAGATTATGTATTCGTTTTAAAAAAAGTACGCCTTTTTATTTTATTGAGCTAAACGGTACCGTTACAGTCTATCAACACAAAAAGTAATTCTTAACACTAAAAAATTATAATGAAATCTAAACCTAAAAAACTTTTAATTTCCAATAATATCTCATTTAGTATTTATAAAAATGAGTTTCTCTACTTGTTGCTTTATTTTATCCTGTACGTTTAATACTACCTTAGGAGAGAGATCTCTCCTTGATCAAAACTTACCAATGGAAATTTAGAATAAAAATATAACTAAAAAATCCCTTTCTGCACACCGGAAGGCGGAGGTAGATTTCACCGGTGCTAAGAAGAGGATAAAAAATGTCCACCTTTAAGTTAAGAAAAACTTCAAATTTACTCAGTACGACAATGATTGGATGTGAAAAAAGTTTCACGTGCTCCAACAACATTTTGGTCATCCCTTGCCGTAAGGGTTCGTCATATCAAAATTTGTTTCAGACAAGTTTTAGGTAATGTTTAGAGGACTAATTATCACTTTAAACCTATTCGATCACAGTGCCCATTAAGGGAGGTATGATTTTATTGTCTTCGAAACCCCATTTTTTCCACCCCCTAGGCCAATTGTTAATGATATAAAATAATTTTACTTAGATACGTTTTAGGCCCTTATTCAAAGAATATAGGAACTTTAAACGAATTCGATATTTTACTTAATAAGAAAGTTATAGCGGTATTTTTTTTTTTGAAAAAGCCCTCCCCATTTCCACCCCCTTGTTCCTATTTTTCCTATTAACGAACTCAACTGAGATTTTGGGTCGTTATATTTTATGTATCAATTTGAAAGTGATTGGAGCAAAATTACGGCAGTTATCGTGTCCACAAGAAAGTGAAATATGTAGCTTTCTTATGAAACTACCTAAAATTATAAATAAAGAAATAAGTTTTCCATTATCAGTCGCTAAAACATACCTCTCTGTATTTTTAATATTGGAAACTACAAGTATGTTTTTAATCAAATTTCCACAAAAGTTTTATCAAGCAGAGATTTCTACTAATGTACTAAACGTAGAGGTAAAAATAAAGCAGTAAATAGTAACATTAATTTTCATAAATAGTTCATATTCTTCTGCTAGGATGCAAAATTTGCTGGAATACTTATTAAAATGTTATTTCATTTAAGGCAGAGATTATTGAAACAGTTTTCTAATTTAATTAAAAAATTAGATTCTCAACCCGTCTAATGTATTTAACACTTTACATATATCAATATAATCTTGACGAAGACAGTATCACAAAATTTATATGCATCCCATTCTACTTGTACATAACTGTCTGGTCAAAATAATTTTCAATAGCGGCTTCTGAATTGTGAATTTGTTTTGGTAATTTATTTTTATTTAATGTATTTACCTTAATATTATTTCATGTATTTAAATTTAAATATAATTAATATCGATTTAAAACACATCTATTTTTTATCTTATAATATATTTTTATTTTAAATTTGGATCTAGAATTAGATTTATAAGTAAAATATTAGTTACTCAGCTTTTTTTATAACATTCATATAATCTAGTGAATTTGTTTTTAACAGTTTAAAGTTAAAAAATAGATAATTTTATAAATTTGCATACCGTAGCTATGACGCCTAATAAATTTTTCTGTAAATACTAAATATTGTTTTGTGTTTTCTTTCAGTTTATAAATCCTACTGGTTCTTTTAACAATGTTCTTTAAATTTTAAATTCTCGAATATTTTTTTCAGTTATCAGTAACTTAACTTTGGTATTTAAACCGGTTAATTGTTTTTTTTTAATAGATATTTCATCGAAGATTTTTTTGAACATTTATAAAAATTTTATTCCCGTAAATTTGTTTAAATTTCATTCAAACGAAAAATGAAATAAAAGGTAAAACTAGAATATCGTTTGTAATTCTAGCGATTTTTAACTTAAAACTAGCAAACCATCACTGTAACAATAATGAAAACAGTGTTTTAACTGTTTTTCCTTTAATGTTTAGAAAATAGGACAAAAAAAATATATTTAAAATTAGTCTGTTTCTTCTTAAAATAACCAATAATGTATTAAAAAATAAATGTTTATTTAAATTTCTTTATTGCAGGGAGCGCGAATAGAAGATTTAAAGAAAAATGAATAATTTCTTCTTCTGACTATTTGAAGATATCTTTATAATTTTATCGTGATTATATTGGTAAGTATTTGATTTTTATAATGTAATAATATAATATAATTCATTTTTATAATGCGCTCTAGTAGCTCAAAAACTACGTAACAGATTTCGCTATAAATTTCACAGTTTATTATTATTTGTACCGGGAGTGTTTACATGTTATTGAAATAGATAGCCATCTATGTAGACAATGACAGTCGATTTCGACGATATTTCTCGATATATACAACGATATTAAATTTGGTAAGAGAAATTTTGGATTATTTATTTATTCGTTTTTTTATTTCCTTGTATGAAGTATTGTGATCGCGAAAAATTTCGGTTTTCAAATTTCAACGGAAATATCCATTTTGACAATCCCTGAATCCATTTTGACTAGTTTCAGCGTGACGTCTGTACGTACGTACGTATTTATCTCGCATAACTCAAAAACGATTAGCCGTAGGTTGTTGAAATTTTGGGTCTAGGACTGTTATAACATCCTTATCACAATTTTTGGATTGTGTAGCTGTCCACTTGCATTAAAGAATTGGAGGATCGTATCTCACTTTCAAATGAAATAAGTTTAAATGAAGTGTAGCAAAAAATGTGTATATGTAATTTAATAGGCGTACAAGGAAGTCATGTGGTGTCCACATCAGATTTTTTATGGTGTATGTAGTAATGTGATTGGTGAGATTTGAACTGTGGTAAACATTCCGGGGGTAATAAGAAGAAAGAAATAAAATTAATAGTGAATTAATATTGTACAATTTATTGTTTACGTAATATTGTCTGTTTCATTGTTCTTGTAAATTAAAAAAATGTAAAAATAACGTAAATAATAATAATAACAATTATATAGAAAATAAAATTTTTATAATTTAAAAATAACAATTCATCCAAAACGACAAAATATTGGTTGACACATAATTCGAGCAAAGAAAATGAAACGTTAAACCAGTTCAATATTATTAACATATGATTTAGTAGGTTATGTTCTTCAGTTATGTTTGAGAAAGCTTCGAATTTGGAGCGATTTATTCTTCGATTTATTATAAATAATAAAACCTCGTTTTATTATTTTTTTTTGTATTTATTTTTGTATAATAATAATAATATTATAATATTACCAAATGGTTGTGTTATCTAAGGAGTTATAAAATAAGATATTTGTTTTATATATATATATTATATTATATAAAAACTAACGTTAAATACGTTAGGCTTATTAAAATGCATGGGCAAATATATTGCATAACTTATATATATATATATATATATATATATATAACTTCAAAAATTAAAGTTGGGAGCTGATACTTGAACATTTTTCTGAGGTTTAAGCTAACTGTGTATTATATAGCATTTTCAAGATTCTGTTTTACATATTCCAAACGTATTACAAGATTTTACTCATTTATAGATAATCCAATAAATCTATAAACATATTAAAATTAGTAATAAAAATGTTGATGCGACGTCACGATGAATAAATCCGTGAGCTCTGAACTTTTAAGAAAATTATAATAAATACAATAATAAAAGTACCTTTAATCGTTAAAAAAAGGCGTAAATGTTAAACATAATTCATATAACATGTAGATTAATAACGTTGCCGGTTTTGTTTAGCGATCAAAAGACTCCGTTTGCGTGTTAATACGTGAGTGTGAGTGTGCGTATGCACCTAAGTTTCTCTAATGATCTTTGTATGAATCACAAGTTACAGCTATCGACGTATATTTCTTTAATAGGTCTTGTTTTCTATCATAGAATGCCTATTGTTTCCACCTGACCACTTCACGTTAATAAACCTCTTTAAACAACCAACTTCTCATCCGACTGACCGAGCGTCTTAACGGCTTAAATTATCGCTTTTCAACGTTTGAACTTCAATTTATACCTGTATTTATTTATTTTCGTTTTATTCATTCCTTTGTCTCTCTCTCTTGAAAAATGATGTGTGAATTTCCTTTAATCGCTCTTTTTGTTTTATACTTGCCAAATTGGATAGAGTTAAGTTTCAGTTTAATACGTTTTGTAGAAAAGAAAAAAGTGCCGAGTCGAGTACAACGTTAAAAATTGAATAAATAAATGACTTCTCGCCTATTACTTATGTATATTTTATTATTATTTCTTATATTTATGTTTTGTTGTACGGATTTACTTTGTTATTTCTGTAAGAACAATCTCTTTTTCAAGTCACTACATACTATCGCCGCCAAGTAACGGCGAGCTTGAAGCGGCGATGATTATTACCCGATGTAAAAGCATGTTTCTCGCTCTTAGTAATTCCCCTTATCAAATAATTGTTAACAAATGAACGCAACGATTTTTAAATAAAACACAGTCGGCTAATTCTGTACTGTACAATGTAAATGTAATAACGGAAGACGAAATATTATCTATTACTAATTACACGGTAAATATTACGATAGACGGTTATTTCTGTAATCTTAATTACTTACTGGAGAATCAATTATCCGTTTATTACCTCATCGTTATCATTACTATCATCGGTGTAATTATCACTGCCGCTACCTAAGGAAACAACGAAAGATTCTGTCAGAGAATCTACTAACTATTCCTGACTCCAATATTCACCTTCGATTTTTTTACATTTTTACAATAAGGTTTCGAGTGTTCGTCACTCATCGAATTCATTTTATCTTCACACAGTTTCTGCACTTGTGACATTTTAAACTAGTGTTGTGGCTAGCAACATGTCGTTTTACCTCTGACCATACCGTCTGATTTAATCAGGACGATAAGGTGGAAGCAGCAGAACTTGATGCCCACTTCTTTCCAACAATTCGTCATATCGGTATATCGTTTTCTGTTGCTTTTGTTCAACTTAATTACCTTTCAAAACAGACTTAAATTCAGTTATAACTACTCGCGCGTGAACGAACTACTTTAAAAGGTTTGAACCGTAAACCGCGATAAAAATTTTTTACAAAATATAGTATCGTATATTAATTAACTATGTAAGATAATACACGACACATGCCAAAAGAGCAGTACCGAGAGGCAGTACCACAGAAATGTACTTTAAATACATGAAAAAGCAAAAGAGAAACAAAAATAAAATAAAATAAAAATATTTGTTTTGTAATTGAAACATGATTTTATTTTCTAAATACTGTAAACATAAAAAAATACATTGCTTTGTAAAAAAACAGCTGCATCTTGTTTATGCTACTAATCAATTTTAGTACTGTATCAATTAATTGAATAATTGCAAAGAATTTTGAAGAATGTAAACGAATCTAATTAATGTTGGACTCGGCCAATCAGACAAGTAACTTCGGACTCCTCATGCTACTAATCTAAATACTAAAAAGATGACTGATCATAGTTCGTCAATGTTTCAGAGAACAACAGTATAGCAGTGACGTGCGGGCTGATTATCCAACCACGCCGTTACGAGGCGCTTGTACGTTAATAAACATGTACGTTTAATAAAACATTTCATACTATTACTATTTTGACCTTCAGGATAACAATTTTTTCACGGTTGTATTTCCATATACTTTTTGTCCTAGCGGTTAAAAATTAATAGCTAATCAATTACTGCGAGAGCTGTTTTGTGATCGTATAGAATCAAGTCCGTTAAATAGGTTTTGGCTATAATTAAAAACCTGTATTACACGTATTATTTAAACTTTAACTTTCAGTAATAGATTACTTTTACGTACTGTCAGCCTGATATTGGATAATACTGTATAACAAACTATAATTGAACAAACAGTCTGTTGTGAGCATATATTGTCGAGATAAGACCTCCTTTTTTCTTTTTTAAAATCTACAGTACTACAGAGTTCTTACAGGACAACTTATGGATTGTGAATGTTTTTTGAATCGTTTTAAATTACAAAAACAAATCTTAGTAATATGAAGTCTGTAACATCGTATACGAAGAAGAACGGACTTGATGAACCGGCTTATTTTTAAGCGTTCAGATTTATTATTTGTGTAGTTTAAGAAAGGGTAGAGAAAAAATTACGTGAATACGTGCCCGCATACGTAAAAGACCGTAATATCAGTACCACGTAGATTTGTGATTTTTGTTTTTCTAAACGACGATATGGGCATTTTATCAACCGCTATTATTCGTATTCATGTAGCGGTAAATGATTTACGCCGTATCGTAAACTCTAACTTTGACTGCTATAGAAATATTATAAACAGTGTGATACGGTTATCATATAGTTCCGATTATGACGCACCTTAAAAGAAGAGATAAGAATTCCAACCTATAAGATCCATCCACGCTTGTAACCGTTTTTCCCCTTTTACAAGTATCATCTACATATTGTTAAGGTAAATGATTAGTAGTGACAGATACCACTTTTATGCTAAAATTAATTCCAAGAACTAATCTAATTTCTTAAAAATTATTCGTATGATTTTAGTTAAAGTACATTTTTTCAGTAATTTTAGTTTATTTTTATCAGTTGCAAGCAGTTTTCACAAAATTGTAGAAGAAGGAAATTTTTTAATTCTCCAAACTTGACAATCCTTTTTAATCTTAAAAAAAATTTCTTAGTGCGGCTTTTGATTCGTGGCCAATTGGTGACTGCGTCCGTAGTTCATACAATAAGTGTTCAAGTAATTATTTAAATCTTTGATTGTCGAACACCGATTGTTAACCGGCAACGAATGGTGGCCAGGGAAGTAACTAAACGCCAGACTATCTAACTAGAGTTAGATAGTCGGAAAACGTATTTATCAATTGATAAAGAAACTTAATCGTTGAATAACAATGGGGGCCAAAATCTAATAGCCTTCTTGAATTGTAAATTTATTAAAACTCCTTTACTGAAAATTTTTAATCATAAGAGCGTTAAAATATTATCCTCTCCCTTAGAATTTTGTTAAAAGGCGGGGTTATCTGTTTGATGATTTAACGTTCATGATATTTGTATAAGGTTTTATTTAATTTTTATTTTATTATAAGGTCTATTTAACAAATTTAAACAAAAAAACATACATTAGTTCGTACAAGGCAGTTTGAATTGGATATTAAAATTTTTTTACGTGTTTTTATGCTAAATTTATATTTTTGCTTTGAATTTACCTGAAACGACAATAGTTTGAATTTTACTCTAATTCTAAAATGCCTGCTAAAAAATATTTTTATAATCACTTATAAGTGCTGTTTGTATTTCATTTAATATTTTTTATTGTTTTTCTTATTTCTTCTTTTTTTACTTTTTCTTTAATATATCTACTACTGACGATGATTGTTTAGCAATCAAAATGATCGTCCAGACTAAATCAAAAGTACATTTTTAAGCGAGTTTTTTTTTTCAATTTAACTAATCCAAAAAAAGGATTATTTTGAGTTTTTTAAGTAAAATTCTCACTACTAAGGGTTTAGTAGTAAAATTCCCGCCGAGATAGTCTAATGATTAACTCAAGAATCAGCAAAAAGCAACTGATTTGCGAAATCGAGAGCTGTAAGGTTGGATTTCTTGTAAATGCAGTTGCTTTTATATTGATGTGAATGCTAGACTGCGGATACCGGTGTTCTTTGGTGGTTCTTTCTTTTATTTTTCCTGTTTAGCCTCCGGTAACTATCGTTTAGATAATTCTTCAGAGGATGAATGAGAATGATATGTATGAGTGTAAATGAAGTGTAGTCTTGTACATTCTAAGTTCGACCGTTCCTGAGATGTGTGGTTAATTGAAACCCAACCGCCAAAGAACACCGGTATCCACGATCTAGTATTCAAATCCGTGTAAAAATAACTGACTTTACTAGGACTTGAACGCTGTAACTCTCGACTTCCAAATCAGCTGATTTGGGAAGGCACGTTAGCCACTAGACCAACCCGGTGGGTTTCTTTGGTAGTTGGGTTTCAATTAACCACACGTCTCAGGAGTGATCGACCTGAATCTGTTTCAGACTACGGAATGGGGGGAAGTTCCTTTACGCTAGTTATGAAATTATTAGGATAGGTGCAGCTTACATTTTATGAATCTAAACCGTTGTGTGGGTTCCACCGTGTTCAAAGCACAGCTGCAATGCGCCTTTGTATCCGGTTTTTGATCTGCAACAGCATATCAGGGGTCATCATTTCAAATGCTAAAAAAACAGTGTCTTGGAGCCGTTCGTCGTTGGCGTATCTGCATTTTCGGATTTCTTCTTTTACAAAAGACCAGAGTGCATTGTCAGGTCGGTTAGGTCAGGGTTTCTTGCCGGCCAAGGCAGTGGAACCGGTAACTCTTCTGACCCGCGTCCTATCGATTCGGGAAAATTTCATAGAGGCGTCTGCAGATATTCAGAGCAAAATGCGCTGGAGCACCGTCTTGCTGAAACGTAATGATTAAGCCATCTCTTTTGCCGTTAATACTGGAAGCAACCGCTCGTCGATCGCTCTCAGATAACTGTGCTGATTAAACGCGTTATTGAAAAAAATGAGAACCGAGGAGATGTTCACGTGTCAGCCCACTCAAAATCATAACATGAGGTGGATGGTGTTCGATTTCCTCAAATAAGTGAGGATTGTCCTTCGATCAAAAAAAAATTTTCGGTTACGAGAGCTTTGATAAATCGCACACTTGTCCGAAAACATGATGTTCTTTTTACCGTTTGCTCTTGGAAAGTGTTTAAGCAACCGACCTACACAAACAAGTCGTTCAAGGTCATTGTCACTGAACTCATTAACTACGGCCGGACGAAAACATTTAACTTTCAACTCCCTTCGCATATGTCTCGCACGGTCGATCTCGGAATGCCTAAACTCTGCAGAACTATTGCGCGTTGATTACGTCGGTGATCGTTGAATCGATGTCTCCACAACAGCACACATCTTAGCTCGAGTACTCGGCCTCTCGTTGCGTGGCTATCACGAACACTTCCCGTTGCGAAAGCCTTCTTCTCCTATATCATTAACATTTGCCGTGACGGTGACGATTTCTCACAAGCCTGTGACACACACACAAGTGAACCGACGTTCTTCAACAGCAAATGCAATCGTATTCGCTATCGTTTCACGCTTGACTACGACTAAGGTCATCCTACCACGAGTGAACACATCGGATGATCCCCCACCACAGCTTATCCTCCCTTCTTTTTTCGGTAGTAGTAGCGAGCTATATCAGCGGTGACAATTGGCGATGTTAGAGCTCGATTTAGCTAGATTTATTACAGTGTAAAAAGACTTCCCGGCCCCATGGTGCAGATTTACCGATACATTTACACTTACATTATACTACATCTACAGATACATCAGGCCTGCAAGCCGGTAGCTGTAATTGCGTTGCCTACATAAACACTCACACTTACACCTGGCAATAGTTGGAAAACTGGTGGGAGAAAACTTAATATTAATGGATTTAGACATAAAAAGATAGGAATTGTATTTTTAAAATACTAATTAGAAAATAATAACTTTCTTTGTTATAAAAATAAATAAATAATTTCATAATTGTATTATATACAGAATCGGTATGAAAATGTGTTATACGCAAGTGTAGGAATAATCCGCTAAATGGATATTTTATGTGATCCATTAGAGTTATTAATAATTTTGATTTAACAAAAACTAAAAAGCATTTATTTATACATTTGAAAGGGTTTTAAACACGTCATAGTATTTGTTACATTTTGTTTTGCACTTTACGAATGTATATTCATAGACCGTACACATATTATACGGATTATAATATACGTAGTTATGTACGTATGTATTAAAAGCGAGAAAGTTAATTGGCAACCGGCTAAGGGGACAGCATAAAACAAATTAGTGAAACAGCTCTAACAGCGTTACAGTGTTACACCGTTATACTGTAACAAGTTTACATCAGTGAGATTACTGGTACTTTCCATGTGGGTTCATCCAAAATGTGACAAGTAAATGAAACGTAAGTGAATAATATTGTTGAGATACACGTAGCGCGTGCGAGTTTGTACGTGTATGTATCGTACTTTACTGTTACTACTACTACTAATAGCGAGCGAGGGATATTTACAGGCGTGAAATGTAGTCAAGGGATTGTATGAAAGAGTGTGTGTCACAGAAATTTGAATTAATTCAACTCATTCGGTAGAATATCACACAAGCAGTAACGTTTTGAATCTTGACCGATACAAATATTTGTCTACCTACTTGTTTTTTCACATTAATTGATACATTACATTCTAATTAATAGCTTACGACATAATCGTTCGTTAAAAGCTTAGTAATAAATTGTATGTGTCCACTGGTTTCAATTTAAATTATTTTTAATTTCTTCTAAAATATACTTGAATCAATTCTACCTTCACCAATCACCGACTAACAAATATATCATTATTTTTATACTAACTCTAACTGAAATCTTCTTTATTTTTTAAGTAAATTTAGCTTAAAATCATCCAAGTCATTTGAACTTCACCGCTTCGACTCGATGCACACATCTTACACAGTCGGATAAATAAAACTTATCTCTCTCTTTTTCTGTTTAGCCTCCGTAACCACGGTAAGTTATTACTTTAGAGAATGATACGTATCAACATCGATGATGTTGAAGTCTTGTACAGTCTCAGGTCGACCGTTCCTAAGACGTATGGTTAATTGAAACCCAACCGGCAACGAACACCGGTATTCACGTATTCACGTTCTAATATTCAAATCCATATAAAAGCCTTTAACTGGGATTTGAACCCTTTTAATAGGATTTGAACCTTAGCACTCTCGACTGATAAATCAGCTGATTTAAGATGACCGGTTCGCCATTAGACCAATTTTATTACACGACTGCCCAAAAAGGAGTCGTATACCTAGGACTCGTATATTTAGAGTGCTGTTTGTTCCACCGTAGCAGTTGAGCGGCCGAACCGATTTAAACGTATGATCCTGCATTGGAATCCTTACGTTACCGGGAGTGTCATAGGTTATATAAATATGTACATATAAAAAATATATATATAATGGGCTTCCTATGGGGGACTGCGTGTGAGGATAGCGGTGAGGTGATGCAAATACCTCGAGGTGTCACTATCAGTTGATAACAAACGTGGTGCCCCTGGGGCGCTGTTTTGGGAGGTGCAGTGGGGTACTCTTATAATATTTCTGCAAACAATCGTCCGATTTTCAAAATTCAAACGGGGTATTTGTTAGTTGATTGAAGGCTAAATTTTACATAATCGGGTACACTTTCGATCTAACAGTTCACGGTTATTAGAAATGTTATATCTTCGCAACCAACCTTCCGATTTTCAAAGTTCAAACGGGGTATTTGATTGGTATAATGCAAAATCATGATTGTACCAAACCAAAAGAAAAAGAACAATGGTTTTTTTGGAAGTCGTTTTTTTTAAATTTTTTATATTTATTTTAAATCTCATGAATAAATGCTATCTCGAAGTGGATTGGATAAGAATATTTTGCTTGTATATTTTTTTAGACCAATAATTAATAATTAAAATAAAAATAATTAATTAATTAATTCATAATTATTTTTTTTTGTACGAAATATTTAAACCAAACATTTTTAGAAAATATTCTTTTTCCACCACAAAATGTTAACTTGTCTTATGTTTTCTAACTTTTCGATATTTCAAGCTGTAAAATGTATTTTTTTATTATTTTTTTTCCTTAAATAATTTGGTATCGGAGAGTGGACAAATTTCTGTTAGTGTGTGCATGTTAATATTAATTAATACATTAATCATCTCAAAAAAAGAAAAAAAAAATAGAAATTCATAATTCCAAATGTATGTGGTTTTTTTTTTTTGTTTTTTGTTTTTGGTATATACTCAAATTCATACTTTACTAAATAGACTGATTTCGTTGATTTTTTATTTTACAATGGAAGATTCTGTAGTTTTCCCATAGTAAGTTTTTATTAGATAACTCAAGCAGAGAATTTTTGAACGAAAAATCTTTCTTTGTCTTCATAAACGATTTAAACAAAACTTTTTCGTTGACATTACATCAGAATGGGATAAATTATTTTTGATTGTACTGTTATAGGGTAGTAATAAAAATTGATATTCAAAGTATTTTCGTTTGAAAATTTAAGAACGTTAATAAAAAACTTAAAGTTTACTAACTTAAAAATATTTTAACATATGCTCCTGCATTAGAATCCTAACTGATGTACGTCCAGAATCCAATTCTGCACATCTTACTCTGCTTTTCTTTTCTTACACATTCTTTACGTTTTACGTTTTTTATGAACAGGTTTTTTTTAATTAAAAAAGTCTTAATGGCAACGTTTTTTTTTTTTTTTAATGATGAATGAATTCATTAATTATGGAAATGGAATTTTGTAGCTTATGAAAAATGTCATGTTTGATCGGGGGATTCGAACCTAAAACCCCTGAATGAAAGGCCACGTCAGTACCATTTGGCGGAGTGAGAATGTTAAATGGGTATGCCATTTTTTAGACCATATATTAAGTTTATACTAAATTCATTTGTTAAATAAAAATACTACTTAAAAAAGTATAAAATAAATCGCATTACAAAAATTGCATTAAAAGTAAAAAAAAAAATTCAATTCGTTTTTTTAATTTCGATGTTTCTAAATGCGGCGGAAAAGGAAGTTGTTGGCAATTGTTTTTAATTAGACTTTTTTTTGTTTTTAAAATACGAAATTTATTTTAAAATTGAATAATTATTATTTTTTTTAACTTTTTAGTGCGGTTTTTAATTTTTTTGTGAGAATCATTAATGAGATGTATAATTGTACATTTTCAGTTTTTAAACCATTTTAACAATATTGCGTTAATTGAACCCTAATTTAATAATTCATCAAAACCTTAGGTATTCAGATCCGGTTAGAAGGTTTTGGCCCTGAACTTTGCTTTTTCATGTGGGTCTTATGACATTTGAGCTGTTGTAACCGCTAATCTGCAGATACCTCTTAACGGTTGTAATATTTTTTCTATATAACTTCAGTGGAATATATTTCTAAATAAAAATTAATTAAACTCAATTTTGGTTGGTTATTTCAATAAAGCCGTGAACCTTTATTTAACACTCCATAAATTAGTCCTACCTACATCATTTTGAACGATTTATTCATGATGACGATCATTTAATATACAGTTGTGTAAAAAAAAGATTCGGTTTCAAACAGATATATTTCATAATAAAAATCTATTACAATTAAAAAAGAGATTACATATTTTTCAAAAATGTTGAAAACTTTTCTTAAAATTATAAATGTTTTATATTCTCTCCATCTGTTGCAAGCATAACATCAAAACGACAGCTGAATTTTTCCACAACGCGTTGCAGACAGTTCTCTGCTTGAAAAAGCTGACAATACAGTTGTAGTTTTTTCCCGTCAAGTGGCTTTTTTCTGAGGCACAGCTTACACACACAATTTAATTAAAAATATTTGTATCATTTTATTTAAATGTAATGTTTGTTGTTTATTTAATTCAATGGTTCTAACTAAAGCGCGCGCGCATACCGTATTTCATTCGCGGGATGCGGCGGTACTAGCGGCCACTTTAAATATTATTCATTTATTTAATTTTACCGCTGACCTGTGACGTTACTACATAGTAGGCGATTACAGCAGCTTTACGTTAGTGCTACACTAGCACTCCTTGTGGTGAGGTGATTACTATTGAGGTAGTATATCCACTTAGCCACTAGTTTATTTAGATAACTTTTGGTGAGGGGGGTGTGATTTTGCAAACTTTTTTGCAAATATTATTTTTCTTTAATTGTACCTAAGAAAAATAAGACCTTAATTACCCGAAATCTCGAGATCCTGAGGGTAACCTTGCTGTACAGCCTCACACCCTTGACCTTATAAGTAAAAAATTTAATGGCATCAATGCCTCATATATACAAGTATTCTATCCAAATTTGGTAAAAATCGGTCCAGCAGTTTTGGAGATATAAGGAGTGAAACACCAAACACACACACACACCTATACACGAATATCCTGAAAATTTCCGTCTGGTTTTTTGAATTCCTTAGATATCAAAACTTCAAGATCCAGTGAAACCCGCATATGCCCAAATCTCACCGATTACAATACTTTCCCTTCTAAAGCTATAGCCTGCTGTAGCGCTTGACGGAAAAGTAAAAGTTACTGCGGCTGTGTCTTAGTTTTCAGCTCATCCAAATCAGCAGATAGTGGTGGAACTTAAACACTTTGTTTCCTATATCGCCACAAGATAAA
This sequence comes from Lycorma delicatula, assembly GCF_047948215.1. Taxonomy (NCBI): domain Eukaryota; kingdom Metazoa; phylum Arthropoda; class Insecta; order Hemiptera; family Fulgoridae; genus Lycorma; species Lycorma delicatula. Next base: position 12,638,742 of record NC_134459.1, read on the forward strand.
ATCACGAGTTGTAATTTCTACTGATCTTGGAGACGAAGAATGTATTGCCAACTCTTGTGCTCCTGTGCGCTTTATCCAGTTGAGGGAATTTTCATTTAAAAACCGACGAACTTCGTTGTGCCAATGGCGGGGCCCCATTGAAAAATAAATTCTTCAGTCTTCATTTAGTTGTCGATCAAATCAGTCCTGCAGCATCTCAAGTAAGAATGCCTTTTTACTGTGTTTCCTTCAGAATAGAAAGTCAAACGTTTTTGTAAACGAAACCTCACAAAAAATAATAACTTTTGGTGAAACTCGCCCCTGCTGTACAATCGCATGCAGATTCTCATATCCCATATGCGAACATAGTGACGTGAATTTTTACCACTTAAACGAGACGTTGGTTTACCGCTAAAAATTAACTGCGGTAAGAACCTATCGTCTTCCATATAGATTAAGAGCAGATCACTGAAATTTTTACGTTTTCTTTTGTTATTTATACGAAGAGTTTGTACCGGTTGTAATCGGTACGATCTAAAATGCAAGAGTCTTCTTAAGATATGCCAAAAAATCATATGAGTAATCGCAAGTTCTCTGCTAGCGCGAATGGATTTCTTGGGCTTTGCTGAAAAGTCTGTTGTATTCGATGTATATTTTCCTCTGAAGTACACGATCAACCTGAACTTTCATCTTCCATAAACACTCCGATTCTTCAAATTGTATATACCAGCGATGAATGTTCGTAATCGATGGTGGATTGATCTTAAAACCCTTTTGAAAAACATGCTGAACCGCTGTTACCGAGTTTGTCTTGCTAGATTGAAGGACACAAAACACCTTCTGTTGCATGGACGCCATGTTGTTTACGGCTGAGGTTACGTATTTTTGAGCTCTAGTATTGCAATCTGACGGCCGGTATTTGAAACTCTAGGACGTGCGCTTACTAACGGTGCAAATTTCATTTACGGGCTACGCGTGGTTGCGTGTAGGTGTATGGTTTTGAATAATTTTTTTGACACGCTGTGTAATAAGATATATTTATTCTTTTATAAGGAACATTTAATTACTTTCTAATCTGAAATTAAAGGAAGAGGAGTTGCATTGTTAGTTTTAAATCATTAATTAGATTTAGTGTTAATATTATAGTATTTTACCGTTACATCCCATATTTTTTCGTTAATATATCTAATAAGAAGAGTTTTAACAGATTTGTGAGGTGGTGCACGGTTTATTTGAATAAATTGCCGTATCCTGTCATTCTCTATTCATCGGACTCACGCATACCGGGATAAAATAGTGGTGAGTTATTTCCCATTAAGCTATTTTTTTATAATCTTTTATAATGTAACTACTTCTTTTCTTTTCTCTAATTTTTTTTCTTCTCGGCTAGTAAAGCATCAGACAATGTCTATTAAAATTACAACCACTTTATGAACAAAAAATGTTATACTATATAAGTACTTATTAAGAGCAATATTTTGAGGTCTGAGTTTTATCCTTTTTTCCCGCATATATTAAATTTATAATGAACATTATAAATTTAATTCTTCTGCGACATCAAATATGTGGTCTATATTTTTGTTGCCATGTTATGAATATTAATTTCCTATTAATAATTATATCCTTAGGTATTTATAATTATGGTATAATTAAGCAATTAATATTAATTTTTTCGCTTATTCGTAGTTAAAAGTTACAAATTCTAAAATTGCCCTCGTATCAATTTTCAGTATTAATTATTGTATTACAAGTAACACCGAGTTCACGTATTAACAATAGATTTTCTAAATTTTTATGAATCGGTCCAATAGAAATTGAACAAGTCAAGCGGTACGGTTCTTTATAAATCTCAGTTTATCTGAAAATAATGAAATTATAAATTATTACAAGTTTGTCGTCTTGTCTGAAACTTTCAGATGATCAGGATACGTAATAAAACTGTTAATTTTTGTTCAAAGGAAGAAGAAAAGTTATCATATATAAATATTGGACTCTTTCATATGCATCAGTGATTGGAATTTTTATAAAGAAATATTATTTGTGTTTGTTTTAAAAACATTATATCTATGTCTACAATAAGTATGTTCTGTAACATAACATAATATTCTTATCAAATCAGCAAAAAATGACGAAACCACGTAATTTATTTTTTATTTTTTAATTCTAGATGTCTAAATAATTTTTGATAATAGAAAAAGTTTTGTCTACTAAATATTACGATTTGTTTAATAACATAAAAACCATAATTGCCACATGTTAAGACAACCGCCATTAAATGTTTAGTAGTACATATATTTAACACCTCCTTTTGCGTCTTTATTGTTAAAATTTATTTAAAATTACACTCGTATACTAAATAGCCAGAAGACATTTATTTTGTTTAACCTGTTGTTTAAGTTGCCAAATACATGTTTAATATTTATTTTTCGAAATATAGTAAAGTATTGATTACCGACCGTATTTTTTTCCGGAGATCCGAGTATTTTAACTGACGATATTTTGTCGTGTATATGTAGAATGTTATTACCTTCCGTAAAGTCGCTTTGGAGACTTTTAAGATGTCGTGGATTGTCGTGGATTGTCGAAAAATTGTTCCGTACATACCATATTTAAAAAATAATTACTAGATACAACTCATAACAAGGAAACAAGGAACTCATATTAAAAGGTAATTACAAGAAAACAACTGTTTTCAGCGTTTAACAGTTTTATCTGAAATCATATGAATATTTTACAATGTTTTATTTTACTGATGGAATAATTTTTATCAATGATTACTTAAAAATAAAATAAAAGTCAAAATTTAACTTTTGAGAACCCGCATATCTTCATGAATTATGCGACAATTGCGCACAGTAACATTTTTAACGTATGTTGGTAATAATAATTCTACAAACAATTTCTCTCATACATCCGGTTTGATCGCTTACAAATATGAGGTAAATTTAATTTTGTTCTCATTCTAATTCGTAAAAAAAAAAAGGTCTTACTTGAAATATTTTATTATGCAGGTATAACTAAACATAAAAAATAAACCCTATAAATATTCCATAAGCATTTTAACGAACATTAGTTAGGTCTACTAATTGATTATTCTTACAAATATTTACCATTCCGTAAATCTACTTCCTCAGCTTACAGCATACACTCGCAAGAAAATTTCGCAGATCCCTTTAAAAATTTGTTGATGGCGGTTTAAGAAAAACACATGTTCGGATCTTCTTAGAGCGAAGGAAAAACGAAGGCTATTTTTACTCGTATAAAAAAAGGATGTTAAAATTAACAAGATTCACTACAAAAAAAAAAAAAAAAAAAAAAGCATTAAAATCGATTTTTGTTAAATTATATCCAACATATCTTTCGAAAAGAATATATTATTACAATCTCTTTAGCCCGCCAATGTAGTCGAATGCTAAATTCGTCGTCGCAAAATCATTTGTTTAACAGCTAACCTTCACAGCCGAAGGTTTTGAGATTCGTATCCTAGTAAAAGTTGGTCGCTTTCATAAGGATTTGAATACTAGACAGTGGATGCCGGTGTACTTTGCTGGTTGGGGTTCAATTAACCACCACACGTCTCAAGAATGGTCGGCTTCAGTCTGTACAAGGCTACATCTTAATTACACATCATACATATCATACTCATCTCATTGAGCGGGGGAGGTGTTGCTATTGAACAACCAGATGTACTTAACAACATATGTCCAAATCTTAATTCAACGTATGTCGTTTATTAAAGGTCGTTCACCAGCTTCTAATTTGGCCGCCTTTTTGCAGGATTCAGTTAATGCAATTGAGCGTAGGGGTGAAGTGGATGTGATATATTTTACCAAAGCTTTTGACAAGATGCCCCATCATTTGTTGTTACCAAAGACCAAGGGCTTCGGCTTCAGCGATCGTTTTAATGATTGGCTGTCCTCTTATCTTCGTGACAGGCGTTTTTCGGTGCGTTTTGGTGGAGAGATGTCTGAGGCATCCTTCTTGGCTAAGTCTGGAGTGCCCCAAGGCTCTGTTTTGGGTCCCCTTCTTTTTATTATTTTTATAAATGATATCGGGGATCTTTTGACGTGCAATTTTCAGATGTTTGCGGATGACGTCAAATTATATTGTCCGATCAGGAATAGTATGGATCAACTGTTGCTACAATTGAATATTAACAAAGATGTTGAGTGGGCTGACCGCAATTGTATGCCCTTGAATTTTCGAAAGACCAAACATTTGACTTTGTCTCGTAAGACGTCGAGCTCTGTTTTCAGCTATAGGATTGGTACGCACGCTATTGTCAATGAGACATTGGTCGAGGACCTCGGGATTTTATTTGACACGAAGTTGTATTTTCACGAATATGTTGCTCGGATTGTCAATAAAGCACGCCGGGACCTTGGTCTTGTCCTTTGGATTTGTGGAGGGTTTAACACTTGTAACTTGCTGTACAAATCTTTGGTGAGGAGTCGCTTGGAGTACTCGACCGTTGTGTGGAATAGTACACGAGTTTTTGGCTCGATCTGGTTGAGGGTGTTCAGAATAGGTTCTTGAACTGGATGCGTTTCAAGTTTGGCTGTTTTGTTGGCGCTAGTAGAGAGGATATGTTGAGGCGATTAGACCTTTACAGGTTAACTGATAGAGAACCCACCTGGTTGGTCTAGTGGTTAACGCGTCTTCCCAAATCAGCTGATTTGGAAGTCGAGAGTTACAGCTTTCAAGTCCTAGTAAAGCCAGATATTTTTACATGGATTTGAATACTAGATCGTGGATACCGGTGTTCTTTGGTGGTTGGGTTTCAATTAACCACACATCTCAGGAACGGTCGAACTGAGAATGTACAAGACTACACTTCATTTACATTCATACATATCATCCTCATTCATCCTCTGAAGAATTATCTAAACGGTAGTTACCGGAGGCTAAACAGGAAAAAGAAAGAAAGGTTAACTGATAGAAGAACGTACTTTGACTTGGTTTTCTTTTATAGAGCTCTGCACAATAAACTTCCGACGCGTTACCATGTTGTCTTGCGGAACCAGGCCAGGTCGGTGAGGTCTTTTAGGCAATTTGTGACGCCGGTTGGTTCCACCGTGTCTCCGATTGAGCGGTGTACCAGTGTTGCAGTGGAGTTCCAGGATAAGCTAAGCCTTTGGGAAGATAAGACAACCTTCATTAAAAATTTGAGAGTGTTACGTGGCGATGGATTATTGTCCTTGGTGTGATGCTCACTTTCATGATTTTAAAATTATTGTTGTTTTTTTAAGGATTATTACTTATAACTTGTTTTATTTGGAATGTATTAGTAATATTGTGTTTTTGTTTTTGTATGTTTTCATCTGTGTTTTTATTATCACTCCATAGCTACCGTTTTTAAAGTTCTAATTAATATTTTTTTGTATTTGACTGTATAATTGTTATTATTATTATTTTTATTCTTGTTATTATTATTGTGTTTTGAATATTGTATTTTTAAATTGTTTGTGGGCTGTTGACTTGTGGCTGTTCTTTTGTGACTTTATGTGATATTGTGCAACATACAAAGGTTTTGTCTAACTGTTCTGTTGCACAATCAAAGCAAATAAAATAAAATAAAAAAAATAAAAAATTATTACTATTATTATTATTATATTATAAATAATTATAGTATTTTTGATGTCAATAAATAAAAAGAAGATGAATACATCGGATTGAACAGCTGCTTATTGTTCAGTAGTTGATGCGATTGCAATGTACACATTATGAAATAAGAAGAAAAAGTATTGTAATCGGTCTGATTTGGGCATACGCAGCTTTCATCCGATCTTGACGTTTTGACAGATAAGGAACCTAAAAAACCAGATGGAAATTTTCCTGATCTTTATATATAGGTGTGTGTGTTCGGTATTGCACTCCTTATAACTCCAGAACTACTGGACCGATTTTGACCAAATATGGTCAGATTACTTCTATATATGATGCATTGATTCCATTAAATTTTCAACTTAAAAGGTCAAGGGGGTGAGGCTGTAGAACAAGGTCACCCTCAGTATCTCGAGATTTTCGCCTAGTTAAGGTCTTAATTTTCTTAGATACATTTGTTAACATTTGAAAAATAATAATATATGGTAAAAATATTTTTTTTTGCAAAATTGCACCCCCTCCCCAAAAAATGATCCAAACAAACTAGTGGCTGTGTGTATACTGCGTCAGTAACATCCCCTCTCGCAAAAAAATGCACTAGTGTAGCATTGACGTACAGCTGCTGTAGACGTCTGCTATGCAGTGACGTGACAGTTGAGCGGTAGAGATAAATAAATTAATAATATTTAAAGTGTAAAAAAGTATTTAAAGTGGCCGCTAGTAACGTCGCACCCGTGTGAATGAAATACGGTATGCGCGCGCGCTTTAGTTACAATCATTGAATTAAATAAACAACAAATATTACATTTAAATAATATGATAAATATTTTAAATTAAGTTGTGTGTGTAAGCCGTGCATCAGAAAAAAGCCACGTGACGGGAAAATCCTAGAACCGTGTTGTCAGATTTTTTACGCAGAAAATTGCGTAAACGCAGTTTCCACAACTGCAAGCGTTGTGGAAAAATTTAGCTATCGTTTTGGTGTTATCCTTGCAGCAAATGGAGAGAATATAATAAAATTATAACTTGTAAGAGAAGTTTCCAACATTTTTGAATGATATATAATCTCTTTTTTAATTGTAGCAGATTTTATTTTTTAAAAAGCCACTTGACGGGAAAGTTTTTCAACTGTGTTATAAGCTTTTTGTACTTTTGTTTGTGGATAGACATTGTAACTGAACACTAAAGACTTAATATATCGTACCTGTGTAATGTTTCTACATGATACCATACAGCCTGTATGATTTTTTTTGAAAATCCTCTTTGCAATCAAATAATTTTATTTGTTATCCAACTTAATTGCCATTAAAAAATACGTCTTTCAACCATTTTTTTTTCTTCAGTGTTACTGGCGTGATTGAGGCATGTCATTTAACACCTACTGAATTAAATCGGTTTAGACGTTTACTAACAGGTTATCTTTCTTCTGACGTAGTGGGATAAAAAGTAAAAAATTTATTTACTATTTATTTTTTTTTTTCAGTTTTTCAGTTAAATTTATCTACATTTGACAATAATTTTATTTTTATTTTTTTTTTTTCATTTTTACTGATCGGTAATTTTTTCTTTCTAAAATTTATATTGTACGGATTCACTTAAAAATATTTGTAATTTCATATATACATGCGTACACACGCACGTGCACGCGCACACACATTATTAAATAAACAGAGAAAGAAGAAGAGATTATTAATCAAGTGAACCGGGATGTTAGTCGTTCTTGAAATTGCTTTGGCTTCTTGATTATTGCGAAACGGGTATTCAAGCAACCTTTTCAACTATCACTGTAATAGTTTAATGATATTTGTCAGTTATTACTGGCGTCTTAAAAAATATCATGAAATACCAGAAACATGACATTTATTTTAATAACAACACATACACTAATATCATTATTTTATATATATATATATATATATATATATATACTGCTTGGTTCATGTTCAGAAGTAATTTTAAATAACTTGTCTTTTAAATTATGTATAAATTTATTGACGTATACAAGACCTTTATATTGTCCCATATGTTTATTATTATTATATATTCTTTAATGTCAAACTACTTTGTTCAATTATATATATATATATATATATATATATATATATATTGTTTTATCCTTCAGAAACCTCTACGACATTTCACACATATTGGATGCTATAATAAAATAAGTGATGAAATTTGTACTTTGATCAAACCTTAGGATTTTTTTTCATATCTTGCTTATAAATTTATATGAAGTTTATTTGTATAAATTATATGTGCAGTATTAAAAAAAAAATAATTAAATCAATTTTATATTTCTTACGTAAATATATAATGTAATTTTATAAACTATTTTAATCTCAATGTAAACGATACTTGTTATAAATGACATGTAGGACGATTTGATTTGTGCTTTTTTGCGTTGTAAAAGTCTATTTTTTTTATATTTTACAAAAAAATACTAAATTTAAAAATTTAGTCCCGAGAAGTAAAGTAGTTACGTTAAATGAGTAAAGTACAAGTAAAGTTTCTGTTATCCGAAAAAAAATATATATATATATATTTTAAAATAAAAGTTTAAAAAATAAATTTATTGTCATGACGCAAAATAATTTTGTAGTATGTTTAGAACTTTAAGCAGTTTTCACGTAATCATTGAGAAACAGTCACATAGTTTGCCGAGTGCCCGATTCAGGTCGTTATTTAAGCTATTATTTATTGATATAATTTTAACTATTTAACCCGTCGAGTTAGTATAGCGGTTAATAAGTCATCGAAAAATCAGCTGTCTCGAAGTCGAGAGTTTTAAGGTTCGAGTCCTTGTAAATGGAGTTATTTTTATATGGATTTGAATGCTAAACTGTGTATACCGGTGTTCTTTGATAGTTAGATTTCAGTTAAACCACACGTATCAGGAATTGTCGGCCTAAGTCTGTTCAAGACTAAATTTTTATCGGTACTTACATTGCACTATATCTGCTGGTATAACAGGTCTGCCACAGCGGTAGCAGTAATTGCATTTACCTATACACGCGCACACACACACACCCAGACCCGGCAGCAGCTGGAAACTGGTTGTAGTAATCGATATACAAGTTTTATGTATTTAATATAAAAATTACTTTTTAAATAATTTCAATTCCTTTCAAGAAATTAATACTTCTTTTTTTTTCTTTATAATAATATTATTCTCCGATAATAATTAAATTTTAGTAATTTCTCCACTATATTAGTCTGCATGATTTCCAATAAAATGAAACTTGTTTTATTCCCCGACCAATTTTTTCTGTTAATCAATGGAATTTCACTTCATTTGTAAAACATTCATTTTAAATAAATATTTTGGAGAATTGAGAACAAAGTATCCCCTCTGAAATATTTTTTTAATCTTGCTCTATTTTACGAACGTAACAACAAAAAAATAAATTAATAAATAAAACCCCTTAATAATTAATTTTTTTTTTCATTCTCTTTGCCGATTTTCGGCGTTTTTTTTAAACATTTTTCCAGTCATCGGCCGATTTCAAAGCAATATGTGTTTCACACATACTTCAGGATCGTTTATTTAAAAATTAAAAATCTCCGTAATTCATCTAGAAAGGTTGAATAAAAAAGTTTCGTATATTGATTTAAAGTAGTTATTATTAACAGGGATGAGGAAAAAATTTCTTACACAGCTAAATTAGCTGCTGTGGACGGAAAAAATAATGTAACGACCGCGTAACGTAGACCTCACTGTAGACTCTGCCTTACGGTTCAGCTGATCGTTTTCCTGATTAAGTTATTACTAAATATCTTCTGTTATGTCGGGAAATATGTTTATTTAAGTTTTTCGAACACGGCACCGTTGGTAAAATAACTATTATACATAAGTTTAAGAACATCTTACCAAAATTCCATTTGGCTTACTCAAGCGCTTTCGGCTATACTGCCATATTCAGGAAGAATTTATAATTAAAATATATTAAAAACATGTAAAATTCACGTAATAAAATTAAATACATAACAATTGATTGTCATTTTGTAATGTTAAAGTCATTAGTTGTCGTTTTATAAGGGTAATACAATTGTTATGACTTTAAGATTATAAAATGACAATCAATTATGTATTTAATTTTATTATTGGAATTTTACATTCTTCTATATAATTTATATATAAATTATAAATTCCTCCTGAAGACGGCAGAATAGCTGAAAGCGCTTGAGGAAGCCAAATGGAATTTTGGTAAGCTGTACTTAAAATTATGTTTATTTAATTACGTAATAATTATTTACATACGTATTTATTAATTACATAATAAAATTATGTTTATTAATCTATACACATATATAGATATGTGTATAGATTCCAATGTTATACTACAAATGAATTTTCTTCTGAATTAATGAATTACATCGATAAAAATTTGAAATATAAGGAAAACTTCATCATTGTAAAGACGTAAATATAAATTTTCTTGCAATTACCAATGATGATCATTTAATGTCTCTGAGAAGGCTGGTTTTGGTAGAATTATTAATTCCACTAAATATTTAGACTTAATTATAGATTCTGAATTAAGTTAAAAGCCTCACATATTGAAATTAAGGAAAGAATTATTATTACGCTAGTATAAATTTTACAAGTCACGACATTATTGTAATCAAAAAAGGTTGGTTTTTATATATAATGCGCTTATTAAATTTTGAATTAGCTTTTATTTTAGACTAGAATTTAGAATCGAATGTTGGGCAGGCACTTATAAATCTCACTTAACAAATGTGGAAATAGGACAAAAGAGAATAATTATTCTCTTTTAGAATTATGGATTTCAAAAACAGTTTCAACCCATCTCTTTAGGTTTTCAAAAAACTGAATATTTTATCCATAATGAATCTATATATATATATATATATATATATATATATATATATATACAAAGTATCCAAAAATATTACAATGAAATTGTTAACCGTAAGGTAAGAGTCTCGCAGATATCAATTCTTCCGCTCAAAAAAATATTTCTGTAATGTAAATAAAACTGTTTTTAACAAAATGATACTGATATCAAAAAGTGAAACGCTAAATTCTGTTATCAAAACCTGTTATTAATTTAGAATTTTCTTTAAAAAAAAATACATGTTAAATGTATGTAATAGACAATAGATATACAATAATAGATAATAAACAATGTTTAAGTTTTCCATATAATAAGCAAAAAATAAAAAAATATCTGTTATAAAACACTTACCTGCTCGATTTTATTTATTAAACAACAAATAATCATAAGAATTGTATTATTTCTGTAAATGTGATATGTATTATATATAAATGAAATCGGGCAGGTAAGAGTTTTGTAACAAATTTTTCTATTTTTTGCTTATTATATGGAACGCTTAAACATTGTTTATTATCTATTATTGTATATCTATTTGTCTATTAGATATATTTAACATGATTTTTTTTTTAATTGTAAATTAATAACAGATTTTGATAATAGAAATGTAGTATCTTACCTTTTTTGATATCAGTATCGTTTTGTTAAAAAACAGTTTTATTTATATTACAGAAATTTTTGCTTTTTGAGCGAAAGAAATGATTGATACTTGCGAGATTCTTACCGTACGGTTTAGATTTACAATTTCATTGTAATATTTTTTGATATCACTCCTTTTTGTTAGATAATTCTTTTATTTTTTTTATGAATTACTGGTTGCTGTCTTATGGATTTATTATTAAAATTTATTACCTTTCTAGAACAAACAAATATAAGAGTTTTGAATTTCTCGACCAACGTTTTTGTTGATAGTCATATCATTCACTTCATACCTTATTTTTCTTTTTTTTTTAATAAAACTAGTATAATGACCTTCACGAATCGAAGATCCGTGATGTTATACTTATTACTTTTGTAATAAGTATTACAAAACGTATTACTTTATAAGTGTAACCCTCGATTTTGATCGTATCCGTGAAGACGCTTTTTATATTATTATTAAACTTTATTTTATTACTCCATCAATTATTTCAAATAGTTCAAAATTATTCTTTATAACAAACATAAAAAAAGAGGAAGCAAATAAAAAACAAAACAAATTGAAAATGATAATAAGAATTGTAGAATAAAAATTTACCGATCGAATTTATTTTTGTTTTACGTAGAAATTCTTTGTTGCTACATTGGCAACACTTTCCTACTGTTCTTATTTTTTGTGTTTTATTAGCAGCTATAATCTCTTGTAAAGTAATACTTTTTTTTATTTTTTTTAATGAAGTGATGGGAAAAAAAACTGTTTCATTTCAGTACTTTCATTTACATAAGAGCATTTATTATTAAAACAAGCTATAGTATATTTTCTTTTAAATTTTATTATTTGAAGTACATTATCAAGCTTTTGTACGCTACCTAGTACTATCAAGTACTGCTACCTAGCGGTGCGATTCGTAAAGTCACCGTAAAAGAATGAATAAAAAACATTTTCGAGTCCCGCGGTTCATCAAATGAAAAAAATCGTTGTCTAACAAAATTCGAGGTATTTTTTGAAAATATTCTTTATTAGAAATCTAATTGAACTGAAATATAATGTTTTCACGCTTATTTTTCCCATTTTCCTTTCAGTTTTAGGTTAGGTCACGTTTACAAACGGTCGACTTGTGATTTTACAAGACTCCACGTCACTTACACTCATACATATCATCCTCTGAAGTAATACCTGACGGTGATTCCTGGAGGCTAAATAGGAAAAAGGTCATGTTTAGAACTGTAAACGTAGTTCGTTGACTTGGCCGTGCCGTCCAGTTCTGCGGAATCTTACCGGCGAAATTCGAACGAACTTCTTGATTAAGAGTATTTTTTTAATACTTGTAAAGATCATAAAATAAACAATGTGTACAATAAAAGAAGTATGGATTCAAAAAATACACAAATCCTCGCTGTATTTAAAGAACGGTTTCGAAAATAATTTGTCTATTTAGGACATAAAATTTATAATATGTTAGACAATAGTATAAAACGTATAACTGTTGAAAATATCTTCATTAAAGAGTTGAAGAGATGGTTTGCCAGTATTTAGTTCACTAGTCCACCGGGTTGATCTAGTGGTGAACGCGTCTTCCCAAATTATCTGATTTGGAAGTCGAGAGTTCCAGCGTTCAAGTCCTAGTAAAGTCAGTTATTTTTGTACAGATTTGAATACTAGATCGTGGATAGCGATGTTCTTTGGTGTTTCAATTAATCACACATCTCAGGAATGGTCGAACTGAGACTGTAAAAGACTACACTCCATTCACACCCATACAGAGGATCTGGCATATAAACCTGACGATTTTTGAGGGATAATAATTAAACTGTTTCGTACTATTAAAACATTAAATATATCAAATTAAGATCAATTTTTGCAATTTATAGTAAATTACTTACATAGATTTTTTTGATTTTTATTTGAATATTATGTTCTCCAAATGTTTTCCATTACTCCTCACACATCACTTAACCTCATTCTAAAATTTGACATTGCTCGCTCAATCATCACTTGTGGAACCGCTTCAATTTCTGCTTGAACGGCCTCCTTGAGTTCTGCAATTGACTGTGGTCGACTTTTGAAGACTTTATGTTTGTGATTTTTTCTGCGGGGGTATCCCACAGAAAAAATCACAAACAGCCAGATCAGGTGAACGCGGTGGCCAAGGAATGTCGCCAAATCGGGAAATCAAATCCAGGAAAGGTTTCTCGCAGAACATCCATTGCGATTCTCGCCGTATGGGCGGTGTTACCATCCTGTTAAAATCAATTTCATGTCCTTGAAAGTCATTCGGTTTCGGTCGCAGAAATTCATTCAACATGCTTACGTATCGATGAGAGGTTACTGTTACTCTGCGATTTAACTCCTCAAAAAAATACGGGCTAATTATGCCGAACTTTGGAACCGCACACCACACTGTAACATATTGACTGTGAAGTGGTTTTTGAAGAATTTGCTGTGGATTATGCGAAGCCCAATAACGGTAATTTTGTTTATTCACAAATCCTGACAGATGAAAATGCGCCTCCTCACCTAAAAGAATAATGGCATCCTGGTGGACCTTTTCGAGGATGACCTCGCAAGGTGCTTTGCGAGACGCCCAATCATTTGCATTAAGTTGCTGCACTAACATCATCTTATACGGATGGAATTTCAGGTCGGCATGAAGAATTCGTCGTACACTTTGATCAGAAGTGGCTAGCGCAGCAGCATGTCTCGCTGCTGAACGTTGTGGAGACCGCGTAACAGCTAACCATACAGCGTTAATTTTTTCAGGCATTCTCGTAGTCCGTTTTCGTCCTGTCGGTTTCATTTTTAAAGCAGACGATGTGTTTCTAAAATTCTTCACCCGCAACAATATCGTATTCCTACTAGGAACAGACGCGTGTCGATTTAAATTGAAATGTCTGCGAAATAAACGCTGTGTTACAATAACCGAGTCGTTATTTTTAAAATAGGCTTCGATCACAAACGCTCGTTGTTCACCCGATCACGACATACTGGCTACTGAAATAGCATGAATAGACCTGTCGATGTACAAAACTCCCGCCTTCTCATTGACAGTGGTGCAATCATAACAATTACTACAAAATCGTCAGATTTATATGCCGGACCCTGTATATCATCCTCATTCGTCCTCTGATGTAATACTTGAGCGGTAATCCCGAAGGCTAAACAGGAAAAAGACAAAAGTATTCGGGACAGAAGTTTTTGTTTTCTAAATTAGAATGAATACAATTAATATAAAAAGAATAAAATTAAAATAGTATTTAAAATATATTCAACGTTCTGTAATACTGTTGATGAATCACGTCGCACACTGCCTTATTTGTAACGACTAGTAATATGAACTAGATTCGATGCGACAAACTTAAATTAATTAAATTTAGATTAGGCTATATTTTAAGATTCATTTATGTATTATTATCTTTGGCACTGAAGCTTTTATGTTCCTCTAGGTATTACATAAAACGGAACTTTGTATATCTATTTGTAAAATTATATTAGAATAAATTTAAATTTTAGTTTTGAGATATAATTTTATTCGAGATATAATTTTTTTTTTATTAATAAATATATGTATATATTTTTTACCCCGACTTATAAAATCATTACGACAAATTTTTTAAATTAATAACTTTTTAATAAGTCAACTTTTTTTTATTACCTCAAGGCTGTATTAACTAACAGTCATTCATTGTTAAATATGTTGGTAGTAGTTGTGCGTAAATTAGGTACTAGGGCACTGTGTAATCTGTTTTTAAATATAAATTTGAAACTAGATCTATTACTAATTGTACATAATTTGATCATAAAGCGCAAAAATGCAGTCAGGAATGAATAGTACTCTGGAATTTTAATTATATTTTGTTCGCAAAAAAAATGTTAAAGCTACTTTTTTTGAGCAGTTCCAACCGATATAATTTATACTTTTTTGATTAAAAAAATTTATTGACACAAAAAATATGAGCAAAAAAACCTCTCGATGAATATTTGTTAATTTTATGAATTACAGAAAAAAAACCGGTTACTTTAAACAGGTTATTACATTTATTATTACAATAAAAAATTATAATAAAATGATAATTTTTACTTCCTTGTACGAAATAAAGGAAGTATTGCGAACAATTTCTGTTTTCAGATTTCAGCAGAAATTTCTATTTTTGACCATCCCTGAATCCATTTTGACTGGTTTCGGCGTTACGTCTGTTCGTACGTACGTATCATAACAGCCTTAGGATGTTGAAATTTTAGATTTAGGACTGCTGTAACATCTAGTTGTACACTTTCCTGAGATTGCAATCGACTGGATCAAAAGTGTTCAAAAAAGCCCAAAATTCAAAAAAATTTGGATTTTGAATTTTTTTCTTAACTGCAGTAATAAGCCCTCATTGAGAGCTTTCAGCTATATATCATAAGTGGTACTTATTTTCACTGGTTCTAGAGTTATAGTGAAATAAAATTTTAATTAATGAAATACTTGAACGATTAATGAAATACTTGAAATTTTAATTAATTAAATATAAGGGGAATGAACGATCGGTTCAAATCGACTTTATCTCCTTTTTTTTTTAACTTATTTTTAAATTTAAAAATATTGATTTATTAATAATTATTAACCTCTGATTGTAAAAAAAAAAAAAAAAATTAAGATAAATAATATTCAATAATAACAATAAAAAATAAAATATATGAAAAATATCAGAAATTATTAATGAAATAAAACTTTATGTACTTTTCATTTTTTTTTTAAATGCGTATATGTAATTTAATAGGTGTACAAGGAAATCATGTGGCGTTCACATCAGATTTTTTTCTAATGGAAAATTGATTAAATATTTTCCGTATAATCTATTTTGCACACACAGTCAAAATTAGGCCACCGTTTTTTTTTTCAGTTCCACAAATTTAAGGATATATTTGAAAATACTTTACAAAAATTCAAAAGGCACTATTGAGTCTACAGTAAACCGACTTTCAAATCTAAATATATCTTACAACCTGAGTTTTAGGATGAGATAATCTTAAGATTAAACAGAAAAAATAAATTTTAGAGAGAACGATTAAAATTAAGTCGTTTAAAACTCTAACATGCATTATAAATAAGTATTTTATTTTTTTTATTCATACATAAAAATAAATTTTATTATGAATGTGGAGATGTATTACTTCACGGATAAAAAAAGTAACTGCACAGCACTTGCATGAACGATTAAAGGAAAAACTATAAAACATCTAAAAATCGAAGAATTGTCTCGTTATAAACAATTAATTTAAAATAAAGAAGAAAAAATCGGCAACGGTTTACTAAACTTTCCCGGCAGATGACTCAAGGTATGAACCCCGATGTCCTATCTAAACGATTAATCCTGATTTCAAATATTAACGCCGTTAATGACTAAGTGAAAAAGTCACCGCGAGAAATTTTTGATTGTCTCGTCAATTCCGAGTTATTAATCCTAATAGAAGCCGAAGCATACACATATACAAAGGAATATAATTTACAGTTTTTTAATTTCTTAACGCTCATGAATTTTTGAGTCTCAAAAACACCAAAATTTAGAAAGGTGATTTTATAGATGATTCTAATGTAATTATGTAAAGGTAGTAAATAAATAAATAAGTACGAAATAATTAACAGTTTTAGAAGCGCTATTTGAAATCGCTTGAATATATATTATTTGTGCACATTAAAAGTCGATATAGAAAATTTACGATTATTTCATTGGTATTTTTAAAATCGCTTCGTTAGTGCCATATTATTTCTGTAAAAGAAAATAGTTTATCCTAAATGAATCGGTGGGAAGATCTTTTAAATGGGTTGATTCATAGAAATTGATATTATTATTTTTTACGAATGCGTGACTACTTTTTTATCAAAGGTAACACATACAATATATATATATATATGTGTGTGTGTGTGTGTGTGTGTGTGTGTGTGTGTGTAAATTATAGGGTTTTCTTAGGACATCTTTTATTAAAAACCGATGTATTATATACAATTAGAATAGCTGGTTCGTTAAAAAGAAACGATATTAGTTAATTATTTAAGTTATCTATTAATGAATTATAGGATGTACGTATATATATTATTCTCTGAAGAAATATTAATTAATGGTACTGATGAAGGTATCAAAGTTAGAAATGATTAGGGAAGTGTAATGGTGTGCAGAGGGTAGACCGGAATAGATGAGAATGAAACAGAGAGGGAACTACAGAGCGAGCGAGAGGGTAAGGGTAGGCACTAAGCAGTGTGAAAGTGCGCTCGTACAAAATGGTAGTCGGTCGGGTGGACTGAGCCTGCCCGGCTGACAGTATTATTGATGGTAACCGAGCACGCACACCGTTCTGTAATAACCTCAAAATGAGAAAAATAATCATAAATTGGAGGAGGAGAAGGCTCTTGAGGAGGTGGAAACGGTGCCGCCAGTGCCTGGTAACTCCCTCCGAATACACGTACAAAATGTTAACACATAGACACACTCTCGTAACGCTATAAACGTTCTAGTCCGCACGCATCCGAGCTGACCGCGTTACGCGCTCCGTTGCGCTTACACGCGCATGCACATAAACAACACATACACACTAACATATGAGGGATAAACAGAGAGAAAAATATAGAAGAAAACGAGAGAAAGAGAGAAATAGCCGATACATACAGCTCGCCATCGCTTTGCGTGTAAAGAATTTACTTTGGCATGACTGACTAGAATTCGGTGAGAAACATCGCGTCGGATATATTTATATATAGATTGCTGTTGTATGCAGAACGTTGTTTTAATTCAGAAATTAACGAGATAAATTCTGTTTAAAATTTTCGTGCGGTATTTTTCTTTCACCACTAGTTTAGATCATTGTTTTACTTTTATAATACGCGATAATATTTATGTATTTTCTACTTTTATAACTACAACAAATATATGCGCATTGCTATTAAATTTATACGTGTAAACAAGCGGTAATCTTACGATATAAATGGAAATATAATGAATTAAAATAGTAGAATTTACTGTTTGTAAAAATGTAATAATAAAAACAATTTTACTTAACTTTCAAAACATTTTTTATTTTTTTACTTTTATTTGTTAGACATTAATTATAATAAAAATGAGCTTTTAAATAAACCATAGACCGGCGCAAAAATAACGATCGAATTCATTTTATTGGGGAAAATTTAAAGATTTTTCTTATTTTAATTTATTAGGAGAAGAAAATTTTCATTAAAATAAAGAAAACAGTGATAACATATTAATAAATGTTTATCATTGCAGTCCTCAGTCGCCTAATTTCTCTGAATGTTGGCCCACTTACCAAGATCTGATTCCTACTACCACACGCATCTACTCATCCGACATATATTTTCAGGAGCGGTTGTCCTAGTAACACGTAAAATATATTCTTTTAAATCTTCAACTACTTTACCGAAATTCTACTATGATTTATTTTCACGTAGTAAACTGTATTCAGTTGTCGTAAACTGCAGATCCAGATTTTAGAAAACGTAGTTTGAGAGGTTTACATCGTCCGATCCAAAACGAAAACTGACTAATGAAGCATTCTGTTAATGGAGTTCGTAATGTCCTAGAGGTGTATCATATTATATGATAACGGTGTTAAATAAAACGACGCTGCCAAATTTTAAAATTTTTTAGAAGAATGAAAATACAATGTGCTATTCACAAATACCGTCCGATGATAGTTTCATTTGTAACGTAAATCAAAACACAAGGTGAATGTTGATTTTTCGTATAATAACGACCGGTTTTAACACAGAAATAAACGTATATCGTAGATCTATCCACTATTATAACATTACGGTGTAGAAAGCATTTAAGAATTATATATACAACGCCGAATATAGATATTATGATTTATTAAAACTGTTATTTTATAAAGGATTTTTAGAAATCTGAAGCGTTAAAGTTTTATTTACAAAGTATATTGCAGCATAGATTCTATCGATCGTGACTTTTGTAAACAATTTCGTTATATTTATAAATTGTGTTTTTTTTCATGAATTAATTAACCTAATGAGAAGTGGTTTTGTCTCATTTAATCTTTATAATGTGCGAATATATTTATTTCTTAAAAAACTGTAGAAACTATTTACGTTGACATATAATTAAATATAAAATTTTTTACAAGAAATCGTATTAGCCCTGTAAAAAAATTACAGAAAATTAAAAAACTCGCAAAATTGGTTTTTTGATTTTGTGATCTCTTTGAAGTGATATGAAATTAACAGAAGTTCTCAGAAAGAAATTTGAGAATTGCTTATTTTTAACAGTTTCATTTGGATGTATTTTTTTTCCAGATGGCGTAATTTAGTATCAGATGTTCCCCATTAAAATTAGTTTTGAATGATGCCTAAATGATTAAAGAATCATTTTAAGTACAAATCTACCTTTATTTCAGAATTAAAAAAAAAATCTGTTGAGGACAACACATGGCTTCTTTTTACGCCTATTAAATTACATATACACATTTTTAAAAGTACATAAAATTTTATTTCACTAATTACTTCTGATTTAAAAAAAAATTTTTTTTATTGTTATTATTGAATTATTTTTTATCGTAATTGTTTTTACAATCAGAGGTTAATAATTATTAATATAAAATATATTTAAATAAATAAAAAAACTTTAAAAAAAAGAAAAGAAATGAAGTCGGATTCGAACCGATGTGCCTTCCCCTTGTAAAAAACAAATACTTCATTAATTAAAATTTCATTTCGCTATAACTCTGGAACCGATGAAAATAAGTATCACTTATGATATATCGTCAAAAAACTCTCTATGAGGGCTTATTATTGCAGTTAAGAAAACGTCCAAAATCCGACATTTTTAAATTTTGGGCTTTTTTGGATACGTTTGGTCCAGTAGATGGAAATCAAAAGTAGAGGTACACAACTAGATGTTACAACAGTCCTAAATCCAAAATTTCAACATCCTCAGCTAATCGGTTTTTAGTTATGCGAGATATGTACAGAGGTCACGCCGAAACTAGTCAAAATGGAAATCAGGGATGGTCAAAATGGCTATTTCGTTGAAATCTGAAAACCGAAATTTTTCGCGATCAGAATACTTTATTTTCTTCGTACAAGGAAGTAAAAATTAGGTTTAAAATTGAATAGCGATTATTTTTTTAGACTGATAGTTATCAATAAATAATTAGAATAAGATAAACCTTTATTTATTATAATTTCTAATCATTGAACCGGTTAAGAAATTCAGCATTTGGAAATTTCACGTCATATAATTCTACCTTATATTAACTTAGAAATTAACACCTAACAAATATGAGGTAAAATGTTCAATTTATCAAGGTTTTTCGCTTTTACAACTTGGCTAAATTGTTTGAAATCTTGATTATTACTCAAAAAAAGGTGTTACGTACGCTATAGGCTGTAATTTAGTATTCTTTTACTATTTATATATATATATATATATATATATATATATATATATATATTATTTTTTTTATTTAAAAACTTAAACCCATTTATTGAACTTTTTTTCTAGTTAAAGAAGAATTTTTAAACATTATATTTTGTCATATTTTATTAATACATACTCCTTTAAAAATTAGTATATGGATGAGTGAAAAAAAAACTGGTCACCACTTCACTCCTCATTTTCTTATTAAGACTTGCATATGATGCTGCTTGTTGTTTTTGACAACGGTTATATCACTTAGGGACTTTTCCGTGAGTAAAATCAGTATTAGGCCGGTATTCTCACAAATTATGCCAGTTTTTGCGGAAATTAATTACTCCTTTTTTTGTACATTGGCAAAAAATTACCAAGTTAGTGTATGTTTACCGTACATATATATATATATATATATATATATATATATATATATATATATATATAAACTTCGGCAATATGTCCTAAAAGGTTTCGTTTGAAAATTACAACTAGTGAAAGATTTCGCACGGATTTCAGCTTCACCGATGAAATGACGTCGTATTGATAGAACGTTATTTAAGGGACAGAAGTGGTTTGTTATGGTTTTTGACCGGACAATCGAATAAAATAGGTCACATGAACGTCTTTAGTAGTCATTGAGAGATCTGTGGTGAAAACTAATAAATTTGGATAAAAACCTTTTATTATGTTTGACGTACAATAACTTTGTTAAATGGGTAATAAACACGTTAAATTTTGAAACAAAACTTTTAAAGAATTTAATTCTGAAAAATGGTGTAACATAAGTTGAATAAAACAAAGGAAAGTCAAAAAAATTCGAGTTTTATTTAGAAACAGTACGTACACTAATACATTCGTCAGGAAATTTAAGGTAAAGACCAACATTTTTTTTTTGTATATAAAATTTAAAAAACGAAATTTACAGTTAAAAGATGTTAAAAAACTGGAAATTACACAAAAATCGTAAAATAAAATTTACTTGGAGAATAATTTTTTTATTAATTACAGAAATACAGTAAATTATTGGAAAAATTATTATTTCAAAGTTGTTAATAAAATAATAACAATTTATCAACAATGCGCAATACCGTATTAGTGTTTAAATAATTCTGTAAGATATATTAAGTCTATCGGGTACTGTGAACTGTACTGTCGTTAGAAAAGGTTTTCTGTGAAATTTAGTTTGAACGTGATCGGCATAAAAAATAGGGGGTTTTCATTTTTATTCCAATTCATTGGTTTCACCCCAGATTTCTCAAAAACTATGCAGATATAGTTCTGGGACCTAATTTATTTGATTTTTCACGTCAAAAACGATAATAAATTACTAATTCTTCTCCTTTATTCTTCTTAAAAATTTCAATACGACCTCATATTTACCGGGATAGCTTAAATCTTAGCGAATCATCACTAGGCGTAACCCGTAAACGAATCATTTTAGGACATATTTTTACATGAACTTTTTCATTTGGATCCACTTCGAGCTGCTCTAGAGTCCAGTTAGCAAACCGTCGACGCGAAGAATGGTCTCGTGGCTTTAATTCTTCAGTCAGTTGAAGCTTATATTAGTATAAACAAAGATATTTACACAAAATTCGCCATTGTGTTTTGAAGAAAGGCCAGGTTTATCTGAACCATGTGAATTCGATTTTCGCGAACATTTGCTCTTAGAGTAGCAATATTCCATTGATTCCTTGCATTTCTTTTGTGAATTGGTGTTTCACAAAAAAATTCTCTTGAGTTAACTGTTCGAAGAGAATTTATTAACCAAACGATGAATAGTGACTTTTTGGCCGATTATGCACACCATAAATATCGTGAAGCACACAATATTTAGCCGTAACCGATTCCATATTTCCATAATAAATTTTTATAATTCGTAAACGTTGTTGAGGCGTATAGCTTTCCGTAATGATTTATTGTAAACTACCGTACACAAATGATGCTTGAAAAATATTTAAAGAATCAACGTTGGCATCACAATCTGTCAATTTGAGCTCAGTTTGAAAGACCCCTAATTAATACATATATTTTTATCCTCATTTGATATTAATGTTTATTTATTTTATTTTTAATTTAAAATCGTAATTTTTTTTTGTTTCTTTTGGTTATTTATTGAGAACAGATTAGGATTGTTAAAATATACTACCACAACGATTTAAAAAAAAAATAATTAATGTTATATTGACAGTTACAAAGTAAGTCATCAAAGAAACTAATTGTTATAACAAGAATAATAAATTTTTTGTCCTTAGACAACCTTACTAAATTTTAATTAAAATAATTTAATTATTCAGTTTATTCGAAGAGAGTTGTCTAATGTTTGTAAAGTTTATGTCGACCTCTTTTTATTTAAAAATAATTAAAAACGTTTCGGTAAATATTAAAGAACTTGAACTAAACAGCTTTATATTGTTATAAATTGTGAACGATTGAATATTCATGATAGATCGATTGATTTTTTTAAATCGATTTATAACTATGAAAAACATTTCGAAATAATAAAATTTCATCGTGAATTCCTGTTAAATTTTTCGTTCACTAAAATCTCAGCTTTAAAACCAAGTGGAATT
Source organism: Lycorma delicatula (assembly GCF_047948215.1). Classification (NCBI taxonomy): domain Eukaryota; kingdom Metazoa; phylum Arthropoda; class Insecta; order Hemiptera; family Fulgoridae; genus Lycorma; species Lycorma delicatula. The sequence continues at coordinate 12,661,813 of NC_134459.1, forward strand.
ATACCTTGTTAGTAAACTTACAAACCTGTTTGGATCTATTTATGGCCTTTGTACACACGAATTTAACAATATAAATTTAATACGAAAGAAAAATTGTGACTAAAAAATACATTTCAGTCGTATTTTTTAATATAGTAATGAATACAACAGCATTTCCAGCTAATATAATTAATTTTATATCTAAAATCTATTATTTTTCAACAAAACGTGAGTTTTTTACGGTAAGGATTTATAAACAAGCAGATAAATAAAAAAGAAATAAAAAATTAGGAAGTTATAGTAGGAATATAAAAATCATTTGTAAGACTCATTATAACTAAATAAATAAAAATCGATAAAAATAGAAATAGCATTTTTGTGTTTGTTGACCGAGTGGAAAGTTTTCTCGTTAGTATGTTTATTATGAAAAACCTTTTGTTGGATTATTAGACGATAAGTTCCTTTACAACTTTAAAATTCATTTCGTTTGCAACAAGGTCAAATCATCATTTCGTTTCGCTCTGAAACTTAATAAAACAATAAAAATGTCGTATTTTTTAATTCCGTAAAACTCCTATCGGAGATGTAACATTGCATCTTGGGATTATTTATAATATATACACCGGAAGGCCAATCCTGGTATATAATGGGTTACAAAATACGAGATAGAATATCAGGGTTTAAATTTGTAATATTTCTTGGATGAAGTGTACAATGTTCATTTAAGGCTAGAATAAAAGTGCAAAAAGTATAGTTTTAATTGAAGGCACGGCTGCGCAAAAGTTGATTCCCACTTGACAGCGACAATAACAAACATGACGAGTGTTAAACAGAAAGATTTTTTTTTGCAGTTTTTTAAATGTGAATTTGTAGTTCAACATGTGTTCTGTAGAAAATTTAATTAAAATCCTCCAGTGACAATAGCATTTATCCAATGTTATTTAAAATGTCGATTTGAAACGACAGGATGTCTGTGTAAAGGGAAGAGTACGAAACGACCGATGGTATCTAAAGAAAATGTTGAACGTGTCAGGGAGTCATTTCTGCGTAGTCCTAAAAAATCTGTTAGGAAGTGATCTTAAAATGTGATCGGTTCCCCCGCCCTAAAAGTATTTTTTTTTGGGTCTTTTGCACTACTACTAAGACTAGAAAGACATTTTAAAAAAATCGGTTAAAAATATGCAATACATAAAAAAAAGCTTTTTTAGATTTTTGGGGAAGGGAGAATTTAGGGAAATATTTTTTTTTTAAATGTTAAGAAAAGTATGCACGCTTATATTTATGTACTTAAGAGCTTAATATAAAGTGGGGGTTATGCTTGTAAAATTATGAGAAAATTGACCTCCAAAAATCTCCCTCACCTCCTTGAGTTATTGACCCCAAAAATTTACCAAAAAATTGCCCCATATACACAACCAAATTTTGTTTTTTTTTGTTTGTATCTGTACAAGATTTCATCGTAATCAGTTCATCCACTCAAACGTTATTAAAAGCTTCAAACACGCACCAACACACGTACATATACATATGTACGTACGTACGAACGAATATTTTTTAAATATTAGAAAAATAATTTTTTGGGGTTCCTTTGTCATGAAACGTCAAAAATACAAAAAAAATCATATCCATTTTTAGACTGATTACCGTACATACTTTTCTTCTTGCTGCAAAACTCTTGAGCTATGCTGCCAGGAAAGTAAAAATAAACGTCTATGATTTTATTTTATTTCATTTCAAACAAAAAAAACGAAACACAGAATCGGAAAAAACTTTGTGGGGGTAAGATAAATTTTTTCTTGTAATGTGACATTGCATTTTCCGATTTTTGCGTGAGAGCACCCACAAGTATTTTGATATAATTAATGTAAAAGAGTAAATTTAGCTTAATTCATGGACTTGTGAACAATATATCGGCTCCTTTTAAAACAGGTTTATCGTTTCTTATATTTTAATGTATGTTCACATATTAAGTAAGATAACTGTAAAGGTTAAAGGGGATCTGACATAAGAAAGAGTAATTAACGAAATTCTTTCCCATCCCGTAAAAAAGGATGTTGAGTGGATTTGTTGTACGTACTACTGGCGTACAACGTACCAATGGTGGTGCACCGGGCGGCTACACGCAGTGCATGAACGATTCATTCGTTCGAACGATTTATACTTCTTGATACGAACGGGCTGTTAACGGGTCTTGATAAGTTTGCCATTTCACTGGCGTTACAAAAATTCTCAGGACCAGAAAGTATCCTTGCCAGGATTAGTAAGGAAAGTAATTTCCTTTAAGTAATAAGCTTTTTCATGGAGTCAAATATATACTGTTGCATATAAAATGTCCACGGCATGTAGGATGTGGAGAATTGATGTGATGCGACTCCTAATCGGTTTGTGAAATATAACTTAAGGAAGGCGTAGCTGACATCACGGTTTTAAATACGATGCTTTACTGTATACAGAATGGAAGAGTGATATTTTACCCTGAAGTCTACTTAAGAGCAATGATTGCTTAATCACTGATTTAATCGTTGAAAGATCGCCTACTATTTAAAGACCTAACGGCTGATGAATTTTTTACGTGTTCAAGGGATTATCCGCTCGAATAAACATCGATGTTTGACTGCCGTGCTCCTTGGAGGGTTAGAAACTATATTAAGTATTGGTCCTTGACAGAATAGCCGAGGGAGTCTAGGATCAATAGTTAGATTTTGACCCGGATGAGCTAGGGTCCCGTTTTAGTGTTCTTTCCACCAAGATAGCCGGCTTGATAATCGTGCTCCGGTTAGATAGATTTGTGCGTTAGTTTAAATTTATTATTATATGTTTGTGTGTCGGAGACTGTATGAAGTTCTGCGATTCGGCGTGGGGCCTTTTCGGCATTATTCTGGGAGCAGTCGGTTCAGCGATCAGTTATTTTGTTTTTATTTGTAATATGTGTTAAAGAATTTATTTAGGTCAAAATTTGCGATGTTGCAAAAACGTGTTTTATGTGGTGGGAAAATCGAATGTATAATTAAATTCGATAGGATCAAATTATATAAATTTAGATCGATCTAGATTCTTCGTAATTATGTGAATAAATGAATGCGTTAGGGGGTTCCTTCGGTTAGACTGGCGCGGGGTTCGCGCTTCCACGTGGACGATTATTGTAGTTGTTTGGTGGATTAATTAGTGTAGCAGTATGTATTTGGGCAGGGAATGATACGAAGGCGATAATTTAGGATTTTCTATTGGCATCCTGGGAGAGGCCAAACTGATGACTATGATGTGTCAGGGTTGAGGGTCTGAATGATGACCTCCGGTAAAGCCCATCAGGGCTATGAACGGAGGAGTTGGTGCGGCGACTGAAATCGCCACAGAGCGGGTGTCTTCCCCTACAGCGTCAGGATGTAGCACCTTAGAATTTCAAAGCAGAGATAAAACTGGCTTTTCATTAACGGTATAAGGCTTTCCGGTACGAGTCATACTGCTGTTTTGTGTGGGACTTGTTTGATGCAGTAGCTTCATTCAACTGTCATCGATAAAGTGGGGAACCCCTGTTTTGCTGTTCAGGTGGATCCAGTAGGCGGCTAAATTTTATATAGAATACCGTAACGGTGTACAGACATAAACTAACATACACACGAACGTGCGGCTGAAAGAAGGCTCGGTAGTTGGAAACCGGTCTAGCCACCTAACGATGGAAATTTATCCCCGAGTTAATTATAATATAGTTTTGTTATAGTGATCCCGGTTGAACTTGTTGATAGACTTGAAAGTGGTGAACACAATCTTAGTACCGCCTAGTAGGCTGTATTCATACTCTTAACGAATTTTATAGTTTAAATTTGAGATTTAACAATATTATAGTCGCGATATTAATATTATAATCGGTAAATGTTACCGGAGATAAACTCCAGGATTATGTCATTAGGTTACCCAAAAGGAGTGTGTGAGAGGAATTCGGTTCTCGGTTTCCAATTCTCACCGAAATGCAGGTGAAATTTAACTCTATGTTTAACTATGAAATGAATATACAGCTCTCAGTGAAAGCGACTCTGGCAAGTACTGGTTGTACTTCAGGTGCTTTATACATACTTTACAAAAATAAAAATGATATTCAGATAACCTTGTAAAACAACAAATTTACCTGTTTTTCTGAAAAATAATACATTATACATATTGTTTCCATTGCGAAGTGATTAATTTAAATAAAATACAGTTTAATAAAATATTTAAAAAAATTGTATATGTTAATAATAATAATATATAATTGCGACAAATTATTTTTAAAAATAAAGATGTAATTTTTACATATGTCAGTATCTGTTAGTTAAATTTAAAATTCTAATTTATAAAAGATACAATAATTATTATAAACAGAGGAAGAAATATTATTTGAATAAAATATAACTTAGAGAATAAATTAATAAATAATGATAATAAATTATATCATCTATATTAATAACAATAATGATCGCTAGTGATATCATTTAAGAGATTTATAATTAGTTAAAATAAGCGAATATAAATTAATTTTTATGTATTATAAAATACAATCTCTTAAGCGATAAAAAAAAGTAGTTTTTATTGAACGTAATAAATTTTATTTAAAATTATAACATTGTTTGTATGCAGAATTATAATATTAACAATAGGGATGATGCAAATTTTATTCTAATGTTTTATATTACAGATTGAATAGATATAGAAGTAAAAAGGGTTGTTGTCTATTATTTTTAATGTTAATAAAATTATTATATACTGAGAGAGAGAGAGAGAGAGAGAGAGAGAGAACTTGTTCAACAAAAGAAATATAATTTTTAGGTTCTTTACGTTGTTTTGTCCCTTATATGAACTTTGTTGGGATTACGCTATCCTGTCATAGGATAAAATTTCTCCTTCTTCCACCCCCGTTATTCACCAGCTATTGTTCTTTAAATATGGCCATAAATAATTTTGTTCCAGGAATGTGTGGCTCCTTTGATGGTATCTGTATAGAAAAGATACGGACGGCCACATATTCGTTTTGAAAAGGGAACATAATTTCGACTAAATAGAAAAATATAATTTAGTGGTTTGCCAGGGACCAGGGTAGTCGACCGGTTGGGAGCTTGTTTATGTTAATGAAGGTGGGTCTTCTTCATCTTTTCACTCTTTCTCTCTATCATCTTCACATTTATTCTATCTCTATCTTTCTTTTCTTCATCGTAAAGGTTTCTATCTTACCAATGGTCCATCCGCATCAACTCATCTCATCTCTCGTTTTTTTTTGTTTTTTTTTTATTTTTTTTATTTTTTGAACGACTAACTTTTTCCATCATTCTATCTCTAGTATCTCATCTCCAAATAGAAATTCACAGATTTTAAAATCATCGATTCCTTTTTTTCTTATGTCATTTTCATCTATCAAAAAATAAATTATAAACCGAATTCATTTCCTCTTATTAATGTGTGGTTTTTTTTGTTTTTTTTTTAATGTAATATTCAACAACACCTTTTTTTCCTAATGTGTACGTTTCAATCTGTTCAACTGATGAACAATAAGTAACCACCCCGTGGCCCAATGAGATGAGGATGATATGTATGACGTTTAAATGAGGTGTAATCTTGTACAGACTCAGGCTGACCATTCCTTAGACGTGTGGTTAATTGAACCCCAACCATCAAAGTACAGTCATATCCACTGTTTAGTATCCAAATCCGTATTAAACCAACTAACGTTTTCTAGGATTTGAACCTCAGAACATTCGACTTCGAAAATCAGCTGTTAAACAACTGATTTTCGACGATGAGTTAACCACTAGACCGGCCCTGGGCTAATAATAATAATATGAGATTCATTTCATTCTTTTTTGTCAGAATTCTATTAAATCTATCAATATATTCCTAAAATTTTTGTAAATATCTTTTATTAATTTTTTCTTATTAAAAATATATAATTTGTAAGTTAATTAAAGGTGTTAGATAATATTCTGGTTTTATTTTATTTTTATTTAGTTGTACATTCGTAAAATAATGTACAATTTTTTTTAAATAAAATATTATTTATGGAGCTCAGAGGAGAACAGCATTTTATATTAATAAGACAGAAGATATTAATAAATCTTTATACATTAATTTATTTAATCATCGGTAGTAAATATATCTGCAAAAATAGCATTTTACCATTTTCTTAAATTAATTTTTTTCACGTTAAATTTACTTTCCCGTCTAGATAGCGCAATAGCTCTACAAGGGAAAGTATTAAAATCGGTCCAGTTTGGCCATATATGCGGTTTTCACCGGATCTTCACGTTTTGAAATCTAAGAATCCCAAAAAACCCCGAAAGCCGGATGGATATTTTCTGGATGTTAATGTTCATATGTAAGTGTGTGTGTTCGGTATTGCCCTCTAAATCACCTTATATCTCCAGAACTGCTGGATCGATTTTGACCAAATTTGGTCAGATTACGTCTATATATGAAGTATTGATGCCACTAAAGTTTCAAATAAAAAGCTCAAGGGCTTTAGAGCAAGATCTCTTAGGGGGATACCCTAAGTATCTCGAGATTTCGTCTAAATAAGTTCATATTTTTCGTAGGTGCATTTGTTAACGATTAAAAAATAACAATATTTGCAAAATCGCACCTCCACACAAAAAATGCTGTTGCGTCGTCTGCTATGTTGTGTGACGTCACAGATGAGAGGCAGAACTAAATAAATGAATAATATTTAAACTGTAAAAATGTAACTCGGTCTGGTCGGATCTGAGACTCGATCGCCCGGTCGACTCGATACAAGGTGCGTTAAGCCTCGCGACTACACCGATCGTACAAGGGAAATTTTCTCTATTTAAGTTGTGAAATTACATTAGTTTAGTTAGTGTCAACCGTCGGCGAGAGTACCGCCAAACCCGCGCGAATTAAATAAGGTATGCGCGCGCACTTTACTTAGAATCATTGAATTAAATAAACGAAAAAATATTATATTTAAATAAAATAATAAATACTTTAAATAAGTGTGTGTGTGTGTGTGTGTAAGCCGTGCCTCAGAAACAACCCACTCTTGGAGGACTTTTCCGGAACTACAAATGTGCTGTTAGTTTTTTTTTTGTTATGGTTGAATTTATCTTTAAATTGTCGGTGGAATTTCTGAAATAGTTCTTTAATGTACATTTCTTGGAAGTTATTCAATAGTGTTTTTTCTTTAAGTATATGTTGGTTTACTTAAGTATGTCGGAACGTCTGTTAGAAGTAAAAAATTTTATTAAAGTGCTGTGCTTATAGTTTGCTACTTTAGTACATGTAACTTGCGCACATTTTTTAATGATTTAAATCGTCATTCAATTGACAGGTTTGATGATATTTTTTAATCCTTTCTGTTGCATGCGATCTTTTAGCTCCAATATAATTACTATGTCTTACGTCCTCAGCAAATCCTTTCTTATAGTCTACTTTTTTCTTCCTCTACAGGCTCTTATCACCGTAATTCCTCTATTAAATAAGCTAAATCTTAATGTCTTAATATACGACCCGCCGATGCAGTTCGTCTCTTTACAAGATCCTGCAACAAACTTCTCTTTTTTTCTATTTGTCTTAAGGTAACTCCTTTCGTATTTTATCAACATACTTATTTTTTTCTTCTTGTTATTACAGGAAGAAGAAATGATCTCTTTTAAATTTTTTCCTTGCTGCACTTTTACTGTTCATATTTCGTTAACACAAAGTGCTATATAAAAATATTTTTTACGAGAAATTTTCTAATTTTTAGATATAAATTACATACCTAAGCAAAATTTTATCGCCTGGAAAATCTTCTTACTTGAATTTTTTTGTGATCTACCTTACTTTGACGATTAGAAATTAATTTGTAATTTTTTTCCCTCTAAATATAAAAATTCTATTAAATTCTGGATTATCGTAATATTTAATTCATCATTACCGTTACAAAGGTAACGATAATTTATTCTTATGTAAAAATAAAATAAATTAAAAAAGTTAATTAAAATTAAATTTAATTAAATTAATATAAAAATAAAATAAATAGACTAAATTATTTGTATTTATCTTTTAACTGAATATCATTTATTGTAATAAATTCAGACAGATTTCTCTGAATTCTGCCGAAACGATATCGTCATCAGGAAAATTAAATTTTTTATATCTTCTACTTAGGTGGTCTTTTCAATTCTCAAATTTGTCTTCCAATTCCTTAATAGGTTTTTCATTATACTATTTAAAACATAAAAAATTAAAGATATTTTTACAAATTCCTTTGTGAATTAGAGTCTACGTTTTTACATCTTTTATCATATCACCGCTGTCTGATTCTTTTACAAATATATGTAATATTTTTCTCTCTACATTTCAGTCCTAAAATGTTAAATCCAAGTACGTTGTACTATTCTACATTGACAAATACAATGTTATTGACTTTATTTTTTTACGATTGTTTTTTTAAATTATTAAATTTACAATAATGAATTTATTTTCTACAATTTTTTATTTTATTTATAAAAAATATATACGATAAATTTACGGTTTGAAATGTTATAACTATAAAATTTAAAGTTATTTTATTTCATTATAAAATATTAATAGTCATCTATGTGTACTGCTATGTCTGTTTCCTACAACTTGCTTCTTTCGTTCAGGGAAATTATAATTAAAGATAAAAAAGAATTAGACGAAAATAAAAATATCCACATTTCCTTGAAGTGGTACTCAAATCGTAAAATGATTCAAGATATTTTTGTAGAATTACACGTTATTTTTATTTTCAAAATTGAGAATTTTATTTATTATTTTTATTATAAGTATATTTCATATTCTATTTAAACTATCACAAAATTTTAAAAAATACCAGCAATATTTGTAGGCCTAGATAAAAAAATTTAGCTTTCATAATCGAATTAATTGTGTTCCATGCAGCTTTATTTATTTATTAACATATTAATTAAATTTCAATATTTATACGTAAGTTTATGGTGTATATTAAATATATCGATTGTAAAATATGGATAAAAGAATGCGTGTTCAGTTTCATAATAAAATAAATTAGGTCGTTTGAGTAAAATGTAAATTAAGTAATTACTCAAATTCCTTTGAGGTATTTATTTAAAATATAGATATGTAATTTCACATAAAGAAGTAGGTAATTAATTCGTAAACATTGTAATTAAAAAGAACCTATTAACTTTCTATTATTTTTCTCTCTGTGACAATTCACTAACTATAATATTGATTTACTGGTTATTTACTTATTCCATTTAATCGCAGGATTCTTAAAAAAATAATTACATATTATATATATATAGTATTTGGTTTTAAAAAATGTTAAATCAAATAATAACTTTAAGAACGCATTTAAAAATTGTCTTCTTAAAAATAAATATTTGTTTTATCAATATTTATATTTATTTTGCTTTATCAAGAATTTTTGCACATCGAGGTTTTTGTTTTGATGTAAAATATGTCGTTCTCGAGCAGCAAAAATTGAATGCAAGACATTCGGAATGTTAATCAGCTTTTGAGGTTTGGAACTGGCCACTTATATCATTAGTCATCGTCAACCGCATCACTTTATTGCCGCCTAGGATTTCTTTAGCAGGATTAAGTAAGTAACTGTATGCAATAGGTTACGCCAGTTTTCGGACTGATAAATCATATTATAAACGTACAAGTTACAAAATCTACCGATGTAATTTAAAAAAATAAAAAGTAAGATTCTTTTACGTTAAATTGTTTAAACATTTTTATTTTAAAATTTAATATTAAGATGTAATTTTTAAAAATGATTAAATACCTGGAATAAAATGAAATATCACAAAGGTTTTTTTACGAATTAAAAATCTTTTAGAATTATGAGTTTTTTCCATCTCTATTTGTAAAGGAACGAAATAAACTAACATGATCTATAAAGATATCACCTGTAAGCTACAATTTTCACTTATCTACTGTAAAATACGAAAACTCGGACAAAAATAAATTTAAAATAAACTGTAATCTTATTTCATCGTTTATCATTTTGCAATGCGGTAAATTACATGTATTTTCTATTTTATAGTAGTAAATTAAACGTAAAATAGCATAAATATCATTTTTAATTATCTCATATATATATTTGCGCATCGGCTAGCGCAACGTATGTGAATACATGCGCAATAAATAATTTTATTATTTTTACAGAAAAACTTATTTAACTTGATGATTAATGATTTACAGACCATTATCATACACGAACTTTTTACAAGACACAATTGAAAAGAAGGTTATTATTTTTCTCAAAAGATAGCGTTCACTGTTTCTTTCGTACTCTTCAATATCTTGTCTCGACTTGGTGAACAAAAAGCTTAGAAAAAAATGAATGAAGTAGATAGAAAAAATCTATCATAATTAAGTAACAAATTAAAAATACATAATTATAACATAAGATTTCTTCCTTTTTCGTATTTATGAAATCTAAGCGTTGAAACCGTCGTCTACTCATTTATCACTCATTGACAAATGATCGGTGATGTATAACTATACTACGTAATATATTTTTTCATTGTAATTAAATTATATCATATAATTTAAATTATATGTTATATTTTATCGACTAAATAAATTTAGTCGATTACAGAAATAGATTTTCCAAAAACTTTTTAACTTTTGTTGAAAATACATAACTGAAATCGGTACTTAAAATGGTATTTAATAAATTGAAAATTTTTATTAATAGGTCTGATTTACAAACTAAAAAAAAAAAAATTGTGGACTTAAAAAGAAATGTAGTAAACGTTTTTTAAAAAAACTAATCAGTTATTTAGATATGTTTAAGGTTTACATACGCAGTTTAAAAAAATATTTTACAGTGGAAGATTATTATTTTTCCCAATTAAGGAAGAAGGAAACAAATTTTCTTCGATTAACGTGTTTATATGTATCCCTTTTTGTCCCTACAAATTCAAAACTAATATTCCGATTTTTATAAAATAACATTAAATGACTCATTTCGATTGCTTGTGATAATTCAAGAAAAACAGAATAGAATACCATTCTCTCTAAGCGAAAAATTGAAGTGAAATTTTTTTAAGAAGTATCAAATAAAAATAAACTACTTGGAAAACGGCTTTCAGAAACACATCTTGTATTTTATAAAAATAAATCTACTTAAAAAAATTTCTGTAGTTTAAAAATTATGACTGTATTAAATATATAAGTGAACGAAAATGCACGAATGAATGATTGGAAAAATTATCTATATAAAAAATGAAATTCGTAAAAAGCTAATTGATTAATCGATCCAACTTGATTATGATAGTTAATTTAATATCAAATTTAAAGAATAATATGAAGTTTATACATTTTATTATGTAATAAATTTATAAAATTTCAACATCCTTCAAAGACTAGTAATAAAATAAAAAGTTATTTTAAATAATTTTATTAACTGGATCTTAACTAGTAGGTTTCACTGGTTTTGTAAAATTTCTTTTATTTATATTTTTATATATATAAAATGATGATGATCGGGTCAAAATGCATCTGTAGCTAAATAAATTTTTTTATGTTATAAAGAAAATACAAATAACTATAAATAATAACTACAATAATAAATAAATAAGATAAAAATTAATAACAAAGAAATTAAATTAATACAAAAATTTAGATGTTTGGTCGAAAATACAGATTAAAGATTCAACCTGGAAATTTTTTTTTTTTTTGTTGTCTTCAGTCATTTGACTGGTTTGATGCAGCTCTCCAAGATTCCCTATCTAGTGCTATTCGTTTGATTTCAGTATACCCTCTATATCCTACATCCCTAACAATTTGTTTTACATATTCCAAACGTGGCCTGCCTACACAATTTTTTCCTTCTACCTGTCCTTCCAATATTAAAGCGACTATTCCAGGATGCCTTAGTATGTGGTCTATAAGTCTGTTTCTTCTTTTAACTATATTTTTCCAAATGCTTCTTTCTTCATCTATTTGCCGCAATACCTCTTCATTTGTCACTTTATCCATCTGTCTGATTTTTAACATTCTCCTATAGCACCGCATTTCAAAAGCTTCTAATCTTTTCTTCTCCGATACTCCGATTGTCCAAGTTTCACATCCATATAACCTGGAATAAAAATGAGAAACACTCAAATGTTAACAAAATCAATATACATTAAAATATGTTTCTCAACAAACGTGAAAATGCGTCATTACAGAACAGTAATTTTATCAGAAGCGCTTTACGCTTGCGAAACATTATTCTAAATCAAAAACAAAAATAAAATAAAATATCAAATCAGAACGAATAATAATCAGACCGTATTTAAATAAAAATTATAAAAATGATGGAGAGTGACGAATCGCAAACGACGAAACCGTTTACAAAAATATTTTACAGAACCAGTTATTTGGTCTCGTGAAAAAACGAAGTTTATCCCGCTTTTTCCACATCATAAGAATTCCAGAAATAGATTACTAAAAAAACCGATAATCAGAAGCCTGAGCTTAAAAAAACGGTGGGAAATACATAACAGTAATAAAGAATGACTTAGAAGAGATCGGTCTCAAAATTTAAGACGCAAATGATAAACCAAATCTCAACGAAATTCTAAAAACAGGATATTTTTCTACAGACAAAACAATCCGGGTTTTGGACGAACTTAAAAAAATCAGATCCGATAACCTAAAGAAATACCGGCTAATACAGAAGACAAAGTCAACGAAGGTCAGAAGGAAAATTAAAATAAATTGGCATAAGTGATTCAGTACGGTCATGAAATCCAAAAAAAAAAATTGTTGAAACTTAACATTCCTCTTCAGATTTCTAAAAACATCCGGTTAACTTAACATTCGTAGATACTTTTATACGGATTTGTATACTAGATCGTGGATACCGGTGTTCTTTGGTGGTTGGGTTTCAATTAACCACACATCTCAGGAATGGTCAACCTAATTTTTTTCAAGACTATACTTCATTTATATTCATGCATGTCATCCTCTGAAGTAATACCTTGTGGTGGTTCCGGAGGCGTAGCAGTAAAAAAAAAGCGGTAAATTAACATTAGTAGAATATTTTTAACAATTATAAATATAATTAACTTATAGTTTTTAAATGAATATATTTATATTACAAGGTTGCTTAATAAAATTATGTATAAAAAAAGTGCGTAAAACTTGAAAAATGTATCTCCTTTTCAGAAATAATCGTGAATATATAAATATAATAAATCAGAAAATCATTATTAATTAATAACCTTTTAAAAACTAAACAAAAGGTTTAATTTTTTTTTGTAACAGACTCGGCAAAAATAATACGAAATTTATACTGGAAAAAGCAAAAAAAATTCACTGGAAAAAAATTTGCTTATCAAGTAAATGAATAAATATTACTCGAAAATTTTTTTGCAAAATTTTTAATTTTCGTTAATAAAGGAAAACTCTTTTGTCACAGCTCTACGAATTACTTTCGATGTATGATAAATTATTTAAAGTAATAAATGAAGAACAAGTTACAGATTATTCCAGATTAATTAATTTCGTTGTCGAGAAATTAATTATTTTGGTTTTCTTATTGCTCTTTTTCTTTTATAACAAAAATAATTCCTCAATTCTTTCACATTGCTGTCCTTCTGAGATTAATAAAACACAATTTTACATAGCATAATAAATGTACTGTGTTTCGTGGCAAATAACCATCATTTAATTCAATTTCTACATTTATATGTGTTTTAGTAACACTTGCCGTCTTATAACTGTAATGATTATTGTCTTCCTGACTAAAATCACAAGCTATTCCCGAAAACTATTTAGCCTTCCTCAAGAATAACAAGCTTCCTATTTAACAGTTGTTAAATAACTAATTACAATCATTATTTAGGCCTATATAAAAATCATTTAGCCCAAAACAAATTAAAAAAAATATATACTATTCTTGAGAAGATTTTATATTCTCGACCTTAATTGTAATCTAAATTAACGAACGGTTACTTAAAATATTTAATAACTTAATTTAATAATTAACCTTAAAATTGTACCTAAATTTGTTTTTTTACGCTACCGTATTAATTTCCATCATTTACTCTGTATAATTTCCTTTCAGCCTTTAAAGACTGGCTCCAAATATAAGATATGATCACTGAAATAACGTGGACGTTTTTTTAATTGAAATATAATTTGAGTTTTTAATTTAATTCCTGACAATATATGATAAAAAATTTACGTTTATCTAATTTTAGGAAGATTTTAATGTATGTTGTGTAGTTTATGGATTTTTCCAAAACGAAAAAATGGATTTAGGCTTACATATTTTGACCGTTTAGTATATGTAATCATCTTTTTTTCAGTTTATATATAAAGAAATAAATATTATTAAATAATTTTATTATTTTAAAAGTTCTGTTAAAAAGAATTTGTTAACCACTTTCAATAACGTTTCTGTGAAGAAATATAAAAGCATATCTGGTTCAGACAAACAAAGAAAATGTATGTTTTTATAAATTTATAGCGTAACACATTAAAGAATAAAAAACGGTTAAATGAGAAGTATATTTAACTGAATTTGACAAAAGTGTTATTAATTATTATTTTTTTGTTATTATGAAGTTCATGTAATTTTTTTCTAATTAATTTCTTTCGAGCAGTTATTTAGGTAGTATTATTAAACTGTCTTACGAGAATTCTTTTCGCTATAAAAACTTTTATTTCTTGACTACAGAACATTTCCTTTTTTATCTTAAACATAGTATCTTGGTTGAAAAATAACCGATTTTTTTTTATACTCCTAATTATTACCTGCTCTTCTGATTCGAAATAAAAAAATTTACGATCCTGTTATATCGTATAAATTTTATCCAAATTAATTTTGAATAATATGGATTGTTCGATTTTTGATTAAAAATGGTTTTCTAATCGCTTAATTTTTTTGAAATTGTATTCATTCTTTTGCTTTTAATTAAAAATGTTTCATTACTTACAGTTTTTGTCTTCTTTAGGGACATTTCAATTTGTCTGTAAATACGGTTATAATACCGTATACGTTATATAGCGTTTTCCTCCTATTTTCTAAAATTTCTCAATTATTAAAATAATACAATTTTTAGATTATTTTTTTTTGTTGTATGTGTTTAAGAAACGAATATTTATATTAACGTATTACAAATAGATAAACTTTTCTCGATATTTTAAATAATTTGTGATTTTTAATAGAAAATTCGAGTTAGTCAAGTTTTTAAGACTTCAGTTGTAGTTTTGCATGACGAATTCACTTACTGTAAGGAGAATCATCTGGAAATCAATTAATTTAAGTATAATTTGTTTATTTTTTCAAAAGAATTTTTATATTTTTTACAAATATTTATTAAATTTTTGCTTCCATTACACGTAATTTTTTTGTATTATTGGAAGTAATTTTAATGAAAGTATTTATTTATAAATAATCTTTGTATATTTATTTAAATGTTATTAATTTTATAAGCTAAAATAAAAATAAAAAACGCTTTCTTACCAAATTATTAGTAATTTTCAAGGAAAGTTGGTATGAATTTTGTAAATAAATATTAAAATATAGAAATCAAACGTTTTATAGAAAAATATTTTTAAAAATTGAACATTTTTTTAATGGGTTAATCAAATTACAACCCATCTTAATTATATCAGATACAAAAATCGACCGACTTAAGTTTCTCGTAGTATAACGTTTGACGTTAGGCCCCAACATTAATCTGTATATTATAGAAGAAAAAAAACCATTTTATTTGTTAAAATTTTTTAAAATAAGATCTCTGCTTATTACACAACTACCCAAAAAGGAGTGTAATGTATGAGTATTAAGGGTGTATGGACGTATGTGTATTTTTTCCAACGGAGCAGCTTCACAGCTGAACCGATTTACACGTATGATCCCAGTTGCAATCCTTACACTACTTTAATAGTGTCACAGGTTTATAAATATATGTGTGTATATATCTATATAAATAAAAATGTAAATGTTCGTTTGTTCAAAATCTTAAATTTCCGAAAGTTCTTCACCGATTGCTTTGAAATTTTGATACAAAGTTGCATTTGAATAAGCGCGTGTTTTTATATTCATACCTAAGATGTCACACTTGTGACAGGTAAAAACATGTTGTTTTTTTTTTAAACAGCGCTAACTGCTGGACGTAAAAGCAACACACGCTATACTAAATATTTTACGATTCCATTTCAGTGTGTCCGCTATAGACTAAAAAAAACTACTGGTGCGATTTACGCGCGGGGGAAAAAGGAAATATCTGTAAATGGAATTAGAGAAAAATCAGAAAAGGGGAAAATCGATAAAGGTAAGTAGGGGAAAATTGTAAAAAGAAAAGGGGGAAACTGGGAAAAGGAAATGGAAAGGGGAAAGGAGAAAAATAAAAGGTGGAAAGAGGAAGGGTAAAAGGGAAATAAGGGAGAGTGAAATGTGAAAAGGAAAGGGAAAGGGTGAAGAAAGAGGGATTGAAAAGGGAAAGGGGAAATAAGGGAAAATTAATAAGGTAAAAATTAAAATGGGGAAAAGGAAATGGGAAAGGGTAAAAGGGAAAGGTTAAATTTTGTGAAGTTCCGTAATGTTCATTTTGTTAATGTTTTATTAAACTTTCAATTGTGTTCGTATAATCTATATATATTTACTCAAATCTAGCAATAGCGAAGCATTACCGGGTGTGCTAGTGCATATATACATTAGCTTAAATAAATTTTTTAAAAAATTATGTAATATATATGTAAATAACGCAGCAAAATCAATACGCCGAACCATCATTTCAAAAACATAGACAACAGGAAGTTTATAGTACTTGGGCATTTTAACCAAGTCATATTGGCGTAAAGCCTTAACGGATCCAATCGCAGCGGTCTGAAATTAGAGGCTCCGCCACTTCTCTACATTACACTTTCGTGTAATGATCTGCACTGGCCGGAAATCCGTCGTTTTTCATTTTTAACAGATTTTAAAACTTGTTTTTTTCTAATATCTATCGTCCAATTTACATGCAAAGTTTTATCACTTTCTTGCGGATGAAATTATTTATTGTAGATAACAATAAAAATCATTCGGGTTTTTTTCTTAACTAAACTGCATTTCTTGACAAATTTGTAATATTTAAATTATTTTAGAAAAAGTGAATGCATTTTAGGACAATAATTTTTTAAATGAACCACATTATATTAATATTCCTTAACGCAATGGTATGTGTATTGTAGACCTGTTTGTTTGATCCACCAAATTGGTCTAGTGGTGAATTCGTCTCCGCAAATCAGCTGATGAATTTCGAAGTCGAGAGTTCTAAGATTCAAATCCTCGTAAAGACGCTTACTTTTATATGGATTTGAATAATAGACCGTGGTGTTCTTTGACGGTTGGGTTTCAATTAATCACACACCTCAGCAACGGTCGATCTGTAACTGTACAAGATTACACTTCATTTACATTCGTATTTATCATCCTCTGAAGTAATACCTTACGGTGGTTCCGGAGTCTAAACAGAAAAAATAAAGTATTCAAATCCAAATAAAAGTAACTACTACCTTTATTAGGATTTGAACTTAAGGACTTAGATTTCGAAATCAGCTGATTTATGAAGACGAGTTTACCGCTAGATCAACCCGGTGGATTAATTGTAATTGTGTGGAAAAAAATAATACAATAAACATAGAAAAAATCTTCTTTTATTGTTTTCTCCCTTCTTCTAAATAAACTAACTTAGACTTAGACTCGTATATTTTTACATGTTGGGATCAAGCTTATTCTTTTTTTGTAAAATATCTTACGAGGAATTTGTGTAATTTTTTCGATTTAAAATTCATTAAAAAAATACTTTTAAAAAGCGTTTCGTTTCACCTTGTTTCTGGTAACACCGATTTCTGGTCATAGTTTGGAAAATTATTTTAATTATTGAATCTATGTTTCCTTATTTTCAAATTTATTTTTTCTATATCAGGTTATCTATGTTATATCAGTTTACTTTTTGACGTCTTTCTACTTCACCAATCTTACACAATAATAAAGTTCTGATATACATATTATTTTATTAATCGCATTTAATTAGTATGTTTTATTTACACATTATTTCTTCTTATTCGATAACGTAGACCTGAATAAAATGTTCAGCATTTTAAAAAAATTAGGGTTCAAATACAGAAATAGAAGAACAATTGCTAACATGTACAGGAACCAAACAGCAACAGTAATAATTGAAGAACAGAAGAAAGAAGCCGTAATAAGAAAGGGACTCCGACAAGGATGTTCCCTACCCCGTTACTTTTTAATCTTTACATGGAACTAGCAGTTAATGATGTTAAAGAACAATTTAGATTCGGAGTAACAGTACAAGGTGAAAAGATAAAGATGCTACGATTTGCTGATGATATAGTAATTCTAGCCGAGAGTAAAAAGGATTTAGAAGAAACAATGAACGGCATAGATGAAGTCCTACGCAAGAACTATCGCATGAAAACAAACAAGAACAAAACAAAAGTAATGAAATGTAGTAGAAATAACAAAGATGGACCTCTGAATGTGAAAATAGGCGGAGAAAAGATTACGGAGGTAGAAGAATTTTGTTATTTGGGAAGTAGAATTACTAAAGATGGACGAAGCAGGAGCGATATAAAATGCCGAACAGCACAAGCTAAACGAGCCTTCAGTAAGAAATATAATTTGTTTACATCAAAAATTGATTTAAATGTCAGGAAAGATTTCTGAAAGTGTATGTTTGGAGTGTCGGTTAATATGGAAGTGAAACTTGGACGATCGGAGTATCTGAGAAGAAAAGATTAGAAGCTTTTGAAATGCGGTGCTATAGGAGAATGTTAAAAATCAGACGGGTGGATAAAATGACAAATGAAGAGGTATTGCGGCAAATAGATGAAGAAAGAAGCATTTGGAAAAATATAGTTAAAAGAAGAGACAGACTTATAGGCCACATACTAAGGCATCCTGGAATAGTCGCTTTAATATTGGAAGGACATGTAGAAGGGAAAAATTGTGTAGGCAGGCCAAGTTTGGAATATGTAAAACAAATTTTTAGGGATGTAGGATGTAGAGGGTATACTGAAATGAAACGACTAGCACTAGATAGGGAATCTTGGAGAGCTGCATCAAACCAGTCAAATGACTGAAGACAAAAAAAAAAGAATGACTTCTGCTAATAAGTAGCACAATTCCTTATGTTTTCTAATTACATTTAGTTCTGCTAAAATGAATTGTTATTTTAATTAATTTTATTCTTTTTAAAGAGATAAAATATGTTTTATAACAGTTTTTTTTTAATACAATTTAGTAAACAATACTTCACGTTCGTATTTGTATTTTCATTTTGAATAATGGTAATTAGAAGAATTTTGTTTATCATTGAAACACTTCATAATTTTTTTTTATCTCATTTATCTTTTCTTCGGTAAAGTATTATAGGTTTTTGGAGGCGCCATTAAATGATACAATCATTTTATGAATTTTTATTTTATTACTGTTACAGGTTATTTTAGAAAATATCTACACCGTTTAAAACTCCGTTATTACTAATTAGTAATTAAATTATATTACTGGTAAATAATGAAAAAAACAATGAATACAATACCGTAATAAATAATTTTGATGATATGACGTGATACATAAAGCTTTATCATTAAAGTGGGTAATTTATTTTATTGTTGACAAATCCTTTTATCTTAATAGTAGCAAAGAATAATGGTAATTAATAATAATACTATAATATAGTCGGCTTTAATTTTATATTCATAACTCCGTTATATTTATAACTGTATAACTTCTGCAAACATCGCCGATGTACTTAAGTTGTTAATTCTGGATTCTGATCTCATAATACATAGAAGAACTTGGGTGTGGTATGGCGTGAAATTTAGGTTTGAAGAATTAATCTTGTACTTCCTGTTTACAAGTTAATTAATTAATTCCTAGAATTGAAAAAAATATAACTAAGAAAATCCACGAACGTAACGTTAAGTTTATTAGACGATTATTAAAAAATACAAAAAAAAATTAGCGTAGATTTCATTCATTTTCGCGTATCGATACTTCATTATTTATATTATTTGTAAATAGTCGATTGAATTATTAAATACACAATATTTTATTGATATTTTCTGAATATTATATTTTTACACGACTCCTCAAAGAGGAATGTAATGTGCTAAGGGTGGCAGCTCAACGACTGAGTCGATTTAGATGTATACGACCCCGTGTTGGAATCCATACGTTATTGGAAGTGTCATAGGCTATATAAACATGTATATTTATATATACGTTTAAATAAGTTAATTTTTTTTTATAAACTTTACTGTATGCAAATACTATTTACAAAATTGTCACCCGCACGGTCTTTAATTATCCTGTATTAAAGAGCAATATTTTTTTGGAAGTCGTGATTTTTAATTTTCAATTTTTATCTCTCGTTAACAAATAGTTAAACATAGCAAAATAATAAAATAAACACAAAATAAAGCATAAACAAATATTAACGAAATATATTTGTTAGTTTAACAAATATTTCTACAACTGCTAAGAAGATAAATACTCGTAAATATTTCGTTTGCTTTCGCGTATATTATAATATTTTATGCGTACTTTCAACAGCTTTAAACTTTTTTTTTTCAGCACTTATTAATCCGTTAAATTAAACTAATGTTAAATATTAAAAAAATATCATTTACTGGAAATTTTCTTCTATTAATTTAAAATTAACATTTGCATGATACGATTGATATACTGAAATGAATGCTTTTGGACTAATAAATATCGCCAAAAAGTTCTATTTATACATTTCCCCCATCCGAAAAACAATGTTCTTGATAATTACACGATTCATCAAGTCAGTAATTTTATTTTTCTTTGTTATACTGTATTATTTAATAGTGAACTTGATATCGATAATAGGGTTGAACGATTTAAAAAAAAAAACATCCGAATTATAAAAAGAAGTAACACAAGAAAAACGTCTAGAATTTAACAAATTAATGTCAATAAATAATTCCTACTGATTTGTAACATGTGTAGTGACATCCAAGCAGAAACGAACGTTTCAAACTGGAAAATTAGATTCTTAAGGCTCGTTATGCAATAGGCAATCAGTTGTTGGCGTCCAGGTTGACAGCAACTATTAAACTAAAAAGTTAATTTGAGTATATACGGATTTGTTCTGCAATATATTTAAATTTTTAAAAAAAGTTAAAAAAAAAAGTCGGATTCGGAGCGGTGTGCCTTTTCCTTGTAAGATCCAAATATTTTATTAATTAAAATTCTATTTGGCTATAACTCTGGAACCGATGAAAATAAATACCACGTGTGATAGTATATCGTTGAAAAGCTCTCGGTGAGAGCTTATTACTGCAGTTAATAGATTTTGGGCTTTTTTCGACACTTTTGGTCCAGTCGATTGCTATCAAAAGGGAAGGTACACAACTAGATCTTACAACAGTCCTAAATAAAAAATTTCAACATCCTACGGCTAATGGTTTTTGAGTTATGCGAGATACGTACACGATATGTACACGTCACGCCGAAAGTAGTCAAATTGGATTCAGGAATGGTCAAAATGGATATTTCCGTTGAAATATGAAAACCGAAATTTTTCGCAATCGCAATACTTCCTTTATTTCGTACACGGAAGTAAAAAAGTAATGGTTTTATGCCTTTTACTTTTTTTTTTTTTAATTCGAAATTTCATATTAATTTTTCTTACAGGATTTTTTTATCGTGAAATTATTACTAATAATATGATATAAAGGACAGACAGCGTATTTTTAAATTAAAAATCTCGTTTAAAGAAAGGGCTGGAATGTATTCACACATCGTATGCATAATTTTGGGAAGAATTTAATAATTATAAAAAACAATTGTAAAACCATCCAAACAAAATCAGATGTTCCTCCTCATCTTTTACTTTTGTGGAGAATGGAATGTGCTGACCAGTTTTTTTTAATTTTTTATTAATGTATTAAAATGTAAATTTATTTTATTATACTACTGAGATCTTAGAAATGGTAATTTTTTTAAATATTTAATAACTTAACTTAAAAATATATGACAGGTTGGATTGATATTCGTGTGCAACATTTATCTGCATATAAATATTGTGTTATAACTCTGGTAGCGGAAAAAATTTCATAAAATATTAGCAGTAGCTGTTTTTTAACTTAAAATATGTCGCTAGAATAGATCTTGCTGATTAAAAATTACGTAACTTATAACAGTTTACTTATAAAAACACACTTGTATTAAGAATTATGAAGAAGGATATTACATTTTATTAATCGTTTCACAGTTTTTTTTATTTTTTTTTATTTTGGTTATTAACTTGATAAAATGGAGACTGTTTAAAAAATTAACATTAAGTTAAAATATTTAACATTATCGGAGAAAAATAATTTTTGTTGATCTTAAAGTCTTTTAAACAAAGCACCTTACAAAACACAATAAAATTTTTTGTGGTGTGTGCGCGCGCGCGCGTGTGTATGCTATAATTTATGCTAGTTTTAAAAGTTTATTTGCTAAAATTTATGTAATGTTACTAAATATATTTTAATACATATAATAATTTAAATTATGTCATCATTTTCTGGTAATCGAGTCATGAAGCAGGTCCTTCGCACCGTGTTCGCCTCCATTTCCTCCTATTCTTGCTTTTTTAAATATTGATGTCTATTTTCTTTAAATCCTATTTTTTTTTTTTAATTTAAATAATTTTTACTATCGATGTATATATTCCTTGAAGGGAGAAACGCTCAGAATAGGGGATAATTCTCATTATATCCTAACTACCTCTCCCAATCTAGACTATTTGCCATAACTACAATCGTCTTTCTCCCTGGAACGTTTTCTTTCCGTAAAAGTTTAAGCCGCTTACGCGAATTATAGATAAATTTCTCGGTTCGTATCTAGATGATATAGTATGCAGGTCCGAGAAGTATGCAGGTAATTAAGTGGATTTCCTCCGATCGGCAAATTCACAGTTTCTTTCTAGACGTGGTGCTTTTTGAGATAGGTTGGCAAGATTTAGTTTGATTAATTCAGGCTTGTTCTCGGAATTTAGTGTCACTAATGACGTGCACCATGTCTTATATATCTGCCCCAGGTACGAAACTGAACGTACCAAAGTACCCTGAGAGCTTGCGAGGATCAGTTGTAGTTTTGATTTGCAAGTTAATTTGAAAAATCGAAAAGGAATGAAACATAGATGCTCGATTCCTTAGATTCTTAGCCCTGAGGAGGATGGCTGAAGGGGTCTGTTGATGTTATAGATGCATAGAGGGAATACCAACTCGGATGAATAGGAGCCCGCCTGGGTACTTCGCCAAGAGGCGCTTGGCAGCGAGCCCCGGTTAGCTTTGATATTTGCTGTTAGGATGAGAATGGATGTGTAGAGAATTCTGCGATTGGGCTGCCCTGTGAGAGGATGTAGGCGTTGTCCTCGGTCCCGAAAGCGGTCCTGAGCAGAGAGAGATAAGGTATGTTTTCAATTACAGGCTTATTCAATTTTGTGAATTTGTTTCTTGATTTTTAAGTAAATCAAGAGGGCTTTGAGTAAATTGAATCGAAGGAAAAAATTGTCGTTGCGATCAACACTTGTTTTGTCGGTATTAGAATAGTATTTTTGATGTTTAAAGACTCTATTAAGTTATGATCTGAGCGGATAGTCTTAACTGAAGTTAGATATGGGAAGAGATTTTGTATGAAATCATCGGTGTTAGAGTAAGGCGCGGGGATCGTGCTTCCGCGAATCGATTAATTTGATTGTTGAAGGTTGTAAGTTATGGTAGATGGTCGTGTTTGTAAGACGTCGTGCGAAAACGATATTAGATTGTGTAAATACACTGTTAGAAATGTCTGCCGAGACTTTTGCCTCGATGGCACCCTGACAGAGGTCAAACTGATGACAGCTATGTGCTGTCAAGTGTAGAGGCCTAAAAGACCCTCCGATTAAGTCCATCAAGGATATGAATGGCGGGGGTGGTGTGGTGACCGGGATCTTTACAAAACGGGTGTCTTCCCCTACCGATGTAAGGATGGTCCGTAACTAGATATGCAGCTGAAATTCATTGCCATAAGAACAAGAATGGATCCAGTAAGGATACATGCATAACAGTAAACACAAAGCAGGTCTCGAAACTTTTATATTACAATTTTATTGTATGTTTCTTTATATCTATTGATCCTTCTACCGCTATTTTTATTAACTCTTTTCCTTTCACGATATGTCCGAACATTTTCCTATTTTACAATATCAATTGCTTTAATTTTTCTTTTATTCTTGTTCATTTTTCTTATTATTTCTTCATTTTTTAATCTCGTTTAATTTTCTCTCATTTTTTCGATGACATTTTAAATTTCTCCAGTCTTTCTATCTCCCATTTCCATGAATTTTAGTTTTCATGTTTCATATCCACATAGAAATACGTTCAAATCGAGTTCTATCTCAATTTTAATTACCCTTTAAGGGCATTAAGGTCCCCAATTTAAAAATAATAAATGTTTTATCTATTATTAACGATTTTAAACGGTTAAAATCGAAACAGTTGTTTTTCTCTTTATATTATTTTAGTTTGTACGCCCCCTAGATAATTAATCTTATTTATAAATTTCCGAAGTGTTTAAGTAATGAAGATTGTTCTTTTCTTTGCTCATTATTAAAAATAAAGTGATCTTTAAAAGGGATTCGATCATTTTATTTTTTAATTATTGTTGACAATTAAAATAAATGTATGTTACCGTAAGATGATGATAGGGGGATTGGAGGAGATATAGGAGAAGAATGGAATGATTTCAGTCTTAGAAGAATAATCAGATAAGAAGATTCTTAACATAGTTTCTCTTCTCATATACCCTGCGTCTTACCCCTCACCGTTTGACCGAGACTGTCTAAAGAGTTTTACCGGGCTAAGAATCAAGAGGAGGTTGTTTTACTAGGGTCAGTTTCAAAGTTCTTCGTCTCTGTTCTTTGTATCTATACGTATTATTATGTGTAGAGGTGAACATGCCTTACTGGGATTCTGGTATTCTTTTATTTTATTTTTTTTGCTTCTCCTTTTTCTTTATTTCATCTCTTTAATCCCAGATCAGATGGTCATTTGGTATCCATTGTAATGTCTACCCCGTGTTATGTATTAGTCTTTGGAAAATGCCTTAGATAAACCGCTATGTAAATTTTTTTATTATAATATTTTTTTCTTTTGAAGAAAAAAAAAACTTATATTCTCCGATGCAATTAGCTTAAGCTAACAGTATATATATGACAACTGACCCCTACAGTGACTGTCGTGTTATACACGTATATCTATCTAGTTATTGTATTGTTATTCCTGCATCTATTTAAATCCATTTTATTTATTATAAAGTTTGAAAGTATCCTATAATATGTTATAGGCTTAAAATTTAGAATTATATTCAGTTCTATTTGTGAACAAAATTCTACGATTCTTTTATTTTTATTTATTAGATAAACTGTTAATTTTTTGTTGGGGTATTTTTCATGCAGTAAATACTAAACAAATATTTAATAATTAAATACATTATTTTATTTATATATATATATGTGTGTGTGTGTGTGTGTGTGTGTGTGTGTGTGTGTGTGTGTGTGTGTGTGTTTGAAAAAATAATGAATTGTATCGATAACGGTGAAAATGAAACCAAATCAACTGCAAGAAAAAGAAAACATTTTTAGCTAACGTTAATTACTTAACGTTTTACTGAAGTTACCTTCAGTAATTATAAGGTAAACTTTTTCAAAAATGTAGCACTTATTGGAAAAACATCGTGTACTGATTTATATTTTTATGTAAATTTTATTCCCGTTTTTATCAGATATTTACATATTTGTCTTATCATATGTAAAGTGATACAATCGGCTAAATTGTTTATAGCGTCTATTATAATGACGTTCGGTTATTAGAATACAGGTAGTAATAATTCTTATATTTACATGGATTTGAATACTAGATCGTGGATATCGGTGTTCTTTGGTGATTGGGTTTCAATTAACCACACATCTCAGAAATGGTCGAACTGAGACTGTACAAGACTACACTTCATTTACACTCATATATATCATCCTCATTCATCCTCTGAAGTATTTTCTGAAAGGTAATTACCGGAGGCTAAACAGGAAAAAGAAAAGGTAGTAATAATTCAACACTCCGGGTTGGTCTAGTGGTGAACGCGTGTTCCCAAATCAAGTCGAGAGTTCCAGCGTTTAAGTACTAGTAAAGTCAGTTATTTTTACACGGATTTGAATACTAGATCGTGGATTCCGGTGTTCTTTAAAAAAAAAACTGTAAAACCTGTCCCAGGGACAATGTGATATTTAGAATTTCTTAGTATGTGGGAGTATATTTTAAGATTGAGTTAAATTTCCAGGTATTAATTTAGGAAAAAAATTAATTAAACGAAATCTATATTTTTTAAAAAAGATATTATTTTTTCCTAAAAAATTAAAACATGTTTGGATATTTTAATTAAAATTATATTTGGTAAACCAAGATGATATATTTAAAGTCAATTATTTTTACACGGATTTTAATACTAGATCGTGGATACCGGTGTTCTTTGGTGGTTGGGTTTCAATTAACCACACATCTCAGAAATGGTCGAACTGAGACTGTACAAGACTACAATTCGTGTGCACTCATACATATTATCCTCTGAAGAATTATCTGAAAGTAATTACCGGAAGCTAAACAGGAAAAGAAAGAAAGGTAGTAATAATTCATATACAGTGAGCAGGTTTTACTGTTCATTAATTTTTAAATTCTAGCCCAAAATTTTACTTACGACTTAAATTACAACTAAAATTTACTTACTTTTACTTACAACTAAAATTCATTTTTTTAAAAATATCATGGTTTTATAAAAAAAAACTCCTGGAATTATTTTTTTTTCAAAATTTGGACAATTATTACTTAAATAATAATTTTCTGTAATAAATTTTGTATTACTTTGCGGTGAATCAAATTAAGACAATTATTCTATTGAACGATTTAAAATTTCCTTAAGAGTTTTTTGTAATGTTTTTATTTGTGTTTCTTGTAAATTAAAAAATATTTTAAAATTCTATTGTAATATAATATTATCTCTCTCAAATATTAGTCCAAAAAAAGGAATATTTAATTAGTCTATTCGCTTATATAAACGAATATTTGATCGGTATATTCGGTTGTTTAATCCTATAATGCCTATATATATAGATGTTTAAGTCCTAATAAGTTCTTTTTTTTTATCGACAACATAATTATTTCCATCAAATGGAATTCAGGAAATTTGATACTCGGTTGATGTCTCTTTTTAGTGTCTATTCTTTTGTCATTATGTGTTTTCTTGATTGGATAAAACATTCCAGGGTGGTCCTAGTCGATCTCATAAATTTGTGTAAATGATTGTAGATTATTCATAAAATGAATGGTTTTGTTTGTTTTTTCGATCGTTTAGTTTCTCTTTCTGACTATTTATATACATATGTGGATACAACATAAACATTTGTATTTAATTTTATGAGAAAATTGATAAAAATGTTTTATTTAAACTGTTATTGGATCGTCAAGCTTTCTATGAGTTATTTTTATTTTGTCAAGTTGACAGTAATAGAAATAGTTTTGAGATAAATTACTATTTAAAACCAAAAGATCGATCATTAAATTTTAAAAATGCTACTGAATTTTAAGTAATTTACTTATTCTAATTAATTTAATATTTTTTTATCTTAATATTGTCATTTATATTATAACATTATAGACCTCAATCATTTTATGATAATTACGTGTGTTTCTGAAAATAAATATATAATTTATGTGTTTTATAAGGGGCCGGCAACCAATAGAAACGGATGGTATTTTGGTTTTTAATATTCATCTGTAATCTATAGTATCAAACATTTTTTTTTTTTTTTTAATGAATAATTCATACATACATTTTTATTTCTGTGTAGGTGATGAAATAAATTGTGACTGATTATAAACTGTAAGCGTAAGACCCTTGAATTGAACTCGGAGTATTCTATACATCTGTCTGTTACTCTATTAACAAAGCTAGATGATTGAATGAGAAAATTAAATCTTATCATAATAAGTATCTTATCATAAACTGAAAATTAAATTTGCAGTGTGTGTGTGTGTGTGTGTGTGTGCACTCTCTCTCTCTCTCTCTCTCACACACACTCTCTCACACACACACACGCACACACACACACGCACGCACACACACACAAAGGGTTATTTTGAAACTGAATAACTAGATTTTTTAATATGAAAGTGTATTTATTTAACGGTGTCATAACCGTAATGGTTGTAGGTGATCTGACATGAGACAATTGTTCCGTCATTTACAGGAATAACATGCATCACATGCCAGGCTTAGTAAGAAGAAGAATAAAGTGGTTTTCTAATGTTTTCTTCGCTGAGCCGAATATACTGTTGTATATCAGCGCGCCAAGTCCATCTTTATTTTTCTGTTTAACCACCGGAACCACCATAAGGTATTACTTCAGAGGATGATATGTATGAATGTAAATGAAGTGTAGTCTTCTACAGTCTGCGGTCGACCATTCCTGAGATGTGTGGTTAATTGAAACCCAACCGCCAAAGAACACCGGTTTCCACGATCTAGTATTCAGATTTATATAAAAGTAACTGCCTTTACTAAGCGTGCCAAGCCCACAGATATCAAAATGTTCCCAACTCCGTTCATCACAGAGATTGGTATATAAGGAACATCATTACTTTTACAAGTAGCAGTTACGATTAGTTCAACTTGTACTTCAGATCCTTTATATGCAAAATAATTTTAATAATGATTATAATAGTAACAAATTAATGAATCCTTTCTGCTTCAAAGATGTATACTTTCTCTAGCAGTCAGTAGGATAAAATATTACAATTAAACATTTACTAAGGTTACGCATCTTCGATTATATGATTATTAAGGAATTAAATTATTAAGGCATTAACGAATTATTTAATAACATTCCACGAGTTTCAAAATAATCTCGCGATTTTTTTGGCCGGTAATCTATTTAATCACTGGATGAGGAGTTCTTTCGATTCATCAGTACTTGCAACTCGTTTGACATCCGATCTATAGGCAACAAACCGGACCGTAACCGTCAATTTTCTTGCAGACAATTTTTGCTTACTGTTAGGTGAAATTACATGATATCACTCAACCGATTGACGTTTCGCCTGTGGAGTGTTATTTATCTTTAATATAGCGGGTAATTGCACTGGATGGAACAGCTCAAGTCTTAGCGTATATAGTTACTACTGATTGTATATACTGGAACAGAAATCGTTTTTCTTCATGGAATATCTTTTTCCTAGAAGTTATACGTCCAGTAGGTTAGTTTCAGGAATGAGATAACAAAACAAGGTTTGTAACTTTATTCATAATTGAAATTCAGACCCCACACGCAATGAATATGTAGGTAACGGATTCAGTAAAGTCTTCAACAGATTTGTTGTATCAGTAGAAAAAAAATCACATAACCGCAAAATATCTAACACAATTTTCATCTTCTTTGAAAGAAACCAAAATATCATAGCAGGGGATCATCCTCATTACTCCCACATAACCTATCGTGAAGTGTCATCAGTTTTATTACCTTCCCTAGCTAATGATTGAATCTCTACAAGACTGTCGACACCTGCACTGATGTTTGTTCCATTTCTTGGATAAAATTTGAAAAATGAATGGTGTGAGACGATGAGGTTGAATGGTAAACTTACCAAAAATGGGCTTTACCAAACTCAGGTGGGCTTATGCACACCAGTTTAAATCTTATTATAACTAGCAAAATTAATATTGTAGAATGTGATATATTCTATAAAAATGCCAGTAATAAAATGCCACCGGACCGGACAATGGCTTTTAAGGTAAATAAATTCAATCTAATTCTCTAATTTCTATCCAAATTATTATTATTATACAGCTGTTTCAATCTTTTACAAGATGTAACCTCTTCAACTGTAGTTCGACAGGTAAGCCTTCAACAGTTCTCGCTATGCTTGTTTGTCCTGCAGCGTCCCTCTGCCTGTTGATTCCAGCCACCCTTCTAATGCATCTGTCCTATCGGTCTGGTGGCCTGCCTCTCGGCCTTTGTCGCTCTCTTGGACTCCACTCAAGGACCGCCTTTATCCACCTTCCCTCACATCTTCTCGCGATGTGCCCTGTCCATCGCCATTTCAGAGCTTTCACTGTTTCCATTATGCCATCTATCCAAATAACTTCCCTTAATTATTTCACCGTTCTTAATGAAAATGCCAAGAAATAAGGTTTGAAATTCAATTTATTATCAAATTTTTATCCAAATATCTCAGTTGTTGAATATATCTAATTTTCTTATTAAACCAATTAAATACATATCTATACTGCGCCAAAAACACCACTAATAAAAAAATATTATTGTATTTTTTTTGGGGTTATTAAACCTCAGTTTACATAATAATAGATTACATTCTTCTATACTATTGCAGGACTTATTTACACGAAACTCTACTGTCCTCCAAGAATCATTCCTAAGCCTCAGCAAAGCATTATCCTGTAAACGCGGCTTTCAGGAAGATATTAATATCGCAGATTACAAACCAAAACAAGTTTCCAAATAAGCTGCCTAGCGAAAATCCCGTAATGAGGAGATTAGTATAATATTCTAAGATTAGTTTCTTACCTACAAAAAAAACCTTTTGTCATCATTTGGTATTCTGATCTGCAGCAGGTCCTTTGCACCATTCTCCATACATCTTTGTTTCAAGTAATCTCCTTCGTCTTCTTGTAGTTTCCATTCTTCACCTCATCAATTAACCTCATACTTTTTCTTCGTTACTTTTTTCTCCTTCTACTGACCCTTGTAATGCATCGTCAAGATTCCTCTAACCACACATCCTAACCGGTTTCCTTATCTTTTGTCTACTTCCTGCCTAAAATAATCTTTCTTCTTTAATCTTGATCTTTATTCTATACGTTCATCTTATTTTCGATATCCTTCTCCATATTTACATCAAAAAAGCCTTTTCCTCATCACTCATGCTTCACTTCCATACAAGACATTCTATACATAACGTTTGGCTAACCTCTTCCTTAATTCTAAGTCCAGACTTTTACCACATAGTAATTTCCTCTTTTTACTGAAGGTCTCCTTTGCCGTAAAATTAGTTTAGTTTGTATCAATATCTGAAATATTTGGTATAATTTTTTTTCTTATCTATAACAAAGCTATTACGGTAATTTCGTTCGCTGTGGAACCTAACATTGAACGGTTGCAAAATTATTGCAGATCATTGCAATCCCATTTCTTGGTTTAAAATCATATTGCGTGTCATTTAAAGTCGTAGTAATTAAATAATAAATAGTTAAGAAATGTTAACTTATCGCTTAAAATCTATGACATTTACCGACTGCGGTTGGGAGAGGTATTCCTCGAGAAGATAAGAAAGAGTCTCACTTATCTTCTTCTGCAGAACCTAAAGCAGCTCAATCTTCCAGAATCTAGGTAATACGAATTTAGTTAGCAAAAGATTGAAATTTTTTTACATACTCCGAAACGTCTTGCGGAGTCCTATACTACAAACATTTTTTATGACCAAACAATAAAATAAATATTTTTTCTGTATATTACGTCGAAAATACTAATGCGGTTTGCTTTTGGTACGCAGTGATCAACACACTCAAGTCTTGTTGTTGCCTTTGAACACAGGTATATTTTTATAATCTTGTACTCTAAATTTTAACGAACAATTCTACAAACAAATAAATTGTTATAGAAACGTCCGGAATCGTTCGCAGATGGTCACGAGATTGACGATTTTTATTTTAAAATTTCATTAATAAGCGTTTTTTAAAATCGTTGGTGATAATTGTAAGTCAATCAAAATGGTTTTTCGTACATCTATTCGTTTTCTCGTTGCAACACTTTACCCGATATTCTCAACTATTTATTTCTTTCATCGAATTAATATTATAACACCAACTGTTCGCTTATGAATCAGTTGGTATTAAGTTTCAATAATTTAAAAATTTATCATCTAATTACATTATATAATTATATACTGATTTTGCTGTCGATGACACTGCGGTTTTAAATAAGTAAGAATTTATTTTAAAAATGTATAATTAACAGGTAAATATCCATACGAAAATGTTGGATTGCAGCAATGTAAAAAAAAACCCGTTCTTGACCTTGAGTTCGAGCTTATAATGAGAGTTCTTAAATGTTTAGGACTACAGAGAAGCATTTCTAAATATCTATTAATGAAATACAGAGATAGAATCTGTTAGAATACTTAATATTATAGGTTAAAAAATTTCATCTCTCATTTGTTATAAATTTTAAGGTACCGTGATAATTAGTTATCCTGAAAAAATACAGTCAATTTTTTTATTTTTAGTTTGTTCTATTAAAAGATAAACTTTTTGAGAAACCTAAAATATAACACACCTAGATTATGAAACTAGCAACGAATTTTATTTTAGTTCAAAAACTGGTTGCTATTTTTAGAAGCGTATTTTTCAAAGTCGAGAGTTAATATTATACCCGTGTACTTGAATAATAAATAATAACTGTAAAATAACAATTAGGATGGCCGGTAAAATATGAAAATTTATTTTGTTTGTATATCTTCTGATTATAAAATAAATTATATAAAGAACTAAAATAAAAATTTTGCTTATTTTTATTATTATACGATATCAAATTTCGTTACGCTTTGTCCGTTCGTTGTCAGCTAAGGTGTTAATGACAGAATCGAGTATACGATACTGACGCTAGCACGTATCGATCTGTATTATCAATAAAATGATTAACATTTACATTAATTTTTTTAGTATTTTAATATTTATTTAAATTGGAATTTCAAAAATGAGCACCGGTTCACATTTTCATATTGAATGTCTTTAATCCTTGGGAAGTTGTTTAAAAGATGATAGAATAGCAATCCAGGTTAAATAAGATGGGTGTTATGAATAAGATGTTATTTGAGCAAGCAAGCCGCATTTACGTTGTTGCGTGTGTGTGTGTTTTCTAGTATCAGTGTTATATAGGCTCTTGCAGGAGGTTAGTATTGGACACGGCCGGCTTGCCCGTGGTGATTAATGGGCTTGTACTCGACTGTAGTGTTCTCTTCATTAATCATACACCTCAAGGTTCTCTCTCAACACTCAGCGATGAACATTGTACTTCTTCCCAGGACCGCAGAGCAGTACCGACTTTACGTTGGTACTGGACCCACGCATTGCAATTCTTACTTCATACCGGCTCCCATTACGATCTGTCAAACGCCACCGGTACCTCCGGTACAGCTACATTTTACTTCTATACCTTACATAACTTGAGTTACATTCAGCGAAACGAAAATTAAGAAAATAAATCGTAAATTATCCTAAGTTTTGTTTGTTTGCAACTAAGAAAAACTTAGCGATCCGATTAAACAAAATAAACTTTTTTATACGTGCAATTTCATCGCATAAATCTATTTAAATCACATCTTGACAAAATATTCAACTTCGTTTCTACCCGCTTGTAGCCCCACTTAAAAGGCACAGAACCTGTAAATAGCCTTAATTTCTTCCTTGATATAAACTAAAAAAAAAATTAAAAAACCCAAATTTACTAAAAAATAACTTTGAACTCGAGACATTTAAATAGACCAGATTATTCTCGATTTCTTTCCGTAATCGTTAAAAATATAATTTTGCAGACTTTGATGGAACTGAGAAAATTTTTTTTACAGTTTAGTTAAAGATTTTATTATTTTTATGTTTTACCGGGTGTTATTATTATTATTATTATTATTACTGATTTATTTTATGATTAATTCATAGCAGGATTCCTTATACATTGCTCGAGTGAATATGAGAGCTTTAGAAAATAAAACGTACAAATATAATCTGGATTTGAAACCAGAACCTTCCGAATGAAGGCTAAAGACGCTAATGGAACGAAATATAAAGACAATGTAGATGTCATCCGGCTTCAAAACTGTTTCTTCAAATTCATCTTTGTCTTAATAACTGAAAATTTATTTTCAATTATTAAGATTTACGTTTTAAAAATCGATTGAATTTCTTCTACGTAATGATTTATAATGAATAAATATTCCATTAGTAACATAACCTACTACACATTATTTTGAAATGAGTTACGTATCTTGGAAATTTTATCCAAAAAATTAATAAATTACTTTTCTTAATTTTATGTAAAGGTTTTTTAAAAATTTTTTACCACGTTATAAAACCGTGTACAAAAAACACGATAAAAAACATCATATAACAGTGTACTTAAAAAGAAAGAGTTACACTTAAATAATAATATAAAAAGAGAAATTTTACACGGAAAAAACTTGTATTAAAAGGTTTAGGTTGAAGTTTCTGTAATATTTTTTTTCGGAATTATACCGTGTATAAAAAAAAAGGATACTGGGGTTCTAATTTTTTATATCTATTGGATCAACTCTACTGCGCTGATTTAATGCTAGAAGAGCATAAACGTCCGTTTTAGTTTCACGCAGAGCCGTCGATTGGTTCCCTATTTTTCTACTTGATAGCGCTATTAGCAAAAAAATACAAAAAACAGAAAAATTACAAAAAATATATTTGATTACATATAAAAAATTATTTTTTAAAAAAGCTTTTATTTAACTAATGTTAATATTAACATTAATAAAAAAAGGAAACAAATTAGAAAAACCCTCTAAAAAGTAAAAAATAAGAATTAAATCAAATTGAGAATTAAAAAAAAAAATTATAATATATTAACAAATATATATAAAGTTCCGACACCGTAGTGCTGTATTGTCATCGAAGTTACATACGTGTTTCAAATTTCATTGATTTTCATACGATAGATCAAAAGATACGGCAGTTGCAAAATTTGATTATTTCTAAAGCGAGTTAAAGAAAAGCTTTTAAAAAGACGACTCCTAAACAAAACGAATTCTGTGTTATAAAGTTTACTAAATGTGAATCTTTAGTTACAGTTCAACATGCTTTCCGTAAAGAATTCAATCGTGACCCTTCGAGTGATTCGTCGATGACACGATCGGTTTGAAAAGACCGGACGTCTGTGTAAAAAGGAGGAGTACGGGGACGGCCGAAGATGTCTGAAAAAAATGTAGGTTAGGAGTCTTTCCTGCTTAGTCCTAAAAAATCTGTTTAGAAAACCGACCGCGAACTAGTAGTATGCTGATGACAGTGTAGAATGTTTTAAGAAAACGCCTAAATATGCGTCCGTGCTGTTTATATCTGTTACAGGCTTTGAAGCCTTCTGACTGCGCTGCGCATGCCGATTTAGGATCGAAATTCTACAACACGAAGATTACGACGTTCTTGATCATACTGTATTTAGCGAGTCAAAATTTTATCTTAGTGAGAAAATTAACATACATAATATCCGTATTTGGTGATAACGAAAATCCCCATTAACTCTTACAATGTGAAGGGGATTACCCAAAATTAAATATCTTTTTGTTTGATATCACGATATCAAGTTTACTGGATGTTCTTTTTCGCCGAAGCAAACGCAATAGAAGTTCTTATTTGGATATGTTGCATACATGGATCTTTCCTCTACCGCAAGATGGACCAGAGAATTTTATTTGGCAACAAGATGATGCGTCTGCTTGTTGACATAACGCTGTATGGGTTGAATGAAGTTTTTCCTAACCGCTGAATTGATCGGCATGGTCCCTCTATCCGAGATTGTTTGATGTGGCTTTCAAGTCATCCGATCTAACCCCATGTAAATTTTTTTGATGTTTTTAAAGGATTTTGTATTTCCCTCTATCCGATCTGAGGCACAAGATTGAAGTAGCTATCGTTTCCGTTACTTCAGATATGCTGGTTGAAGATAGGACAAATTTCCTGTCGGTTGGATATGTCCCGCGTGATGAAAGCGATACATTGAATACTTACAGGAAAAAGTATTTTAATTAACTAATTTTATTTGTGATTCATTACTGTAAGTCAAATTTAAGAGTTATTACATAACTTTAAAGCCCCAATAATATTCTTTCTTCACTTTATATTTCATTTTTAGTAAAAATTAAACGGCAAAAATTAGAAAGTGTTGGGTAATTTAATCTTGCACCCAGTAAAACCTTTTGAGTTTACTGCGTCACTTTCGTAGCGTAGTGAATCTTTTTATAAATATCTTTCGTTCATCTGATAAATTCGCATTGATTATTATTCTATGATGTTGAATAAAACTTATTCTTAGTTATTAAAAAATGAGAAAATGTTATTTCGGTTAGGCAGGTATTCAAAATAGCCTAATATAATGGGTAGAATGGGGCTTTTAAGGTAAAAAAATTCAGTAGGTTTTTAACATCTAATCTTTAAAATATACTCCCTACTATTACTATAATTCACTGGTGTTCACATAAGATAGTGGTTTTATTGCAAACACAAAAAAAAGCCCATTTCGATCTTTTGAAATGTTCCCTCTTTTTTTTCTAAATGATAAAATCTAAGTGAAAAGTATATATATATATATATATATATATATATATATATATATATATATATATATATATATATATATATATCTTTGATCAATAAATGCCGCTGTGTATTTCCATCTTAACTAGTCTGAAATTAATTTAACAAATCCAATTTAACAATCTGAAAAAGTAAGATAAAATAATTAAATAGAAAGAATCGATATGCTTGTAAGTCGATTTGAATTTTAATACTTGCTTTGTTTAACAAAATTACTTCGGACATTCTATTAAAAATTGAATTCCAACATTTTATATAGCCTAAATCTATTGATTAACATAATTTATTTTCATTTATTTAATGCGTTTAATTTAATAGATATTTTTCTTAAATAGCAGTAAAATTTTGTACGCATTATTAAATTTTCTTTTGAATTATTTTATTTAAATTAAGAATAACTTTAAAATGTTAATTTTTCTTTTTACAAATATAAGGTTGAATATACTAAAAAAGTGTTAAATATATATACCGAGAAACTTGTTAGTAAACAATCCCATCCTACACTTTGAAGGTTCAGGTGTTCAAAGATAAGTGACTTAAAAGGGTTGAAATTTATAAAGTTGGGAATAATTCAGAACAATATAAAACATCTGAATTTTTAAGAAAAATATCCATTACAGTAACTTAAAGTATCGTAAATTTTATAGGGAGTAGAAAAAGTTATTTATTAATAGAATAAGGAATAATCATTCATAAATACTATGAAATAATTCATCAATCCTTGAATTACAAACTAGGACACTAGAGCGTGTTTTACGTAACTTAAATTTCTTCAGTTTTATTAGTTGTTATCTAGTTGCGGTACCGGTCTGAAGGTGATCATTGTCACACTTAGTATGTTGTGTTTTATTACTAATTTGTATACGTAAAAATGTCTCTTCCGTTAGTAAATAATTCGTATGATTTTAGTTTTTTAAATCGTAAAACCTGGAATATTGTAAAGTAAACCTATCAAGCATATTGTATGAGAATCTACCAGAAAACAACACACAACTGATCTTTTTATAATTAGAGAATTTAGTTGTTATAATTACAATTGATCTGTAATAATTACACAATATCCTGCAATATTGTTTGGATAATTTTGAAAAATGTGTAATAGCCTATACCATGGAAGCGTCTCGGCCTTTCATCCGGAGGTCCCAGGTTCGAATCCCGGTCGGGTACGGCGTTTTCACACACGCTACAAATCATTCATCTCATCCTCTGAATCAATACCTAACGGTGGTCCCGGAGATTAAACAAAAAAAAAGAAAGTCACTGAAGTCCAGAACATTAGCCGTTTTAATCTTCTGATGTCATCCCGTTTTCTAGAAGATTCATGGCTAAGTGGTTCACGTGGTTGCTAAGTCGCACGCAGTTGGTACTTCAAACTGAAGCATTGTATTTCCTCCCGGACTTATCGTAAACTCAATTATTCGTGTATTTCACTGTTTTGCAAACCAAGGCTCCTCTGTTATACATTTCACCGGTTTATTTTTAAACCACTG
Organism: Lycorma delicatula; assembly: GCF_047948215.1. Classification (NCBI taxonomy): domain Eukaryota; kingdom Metazoa; phylum Arthropoda; class Insecta; order Hemiptera; family Fulgoridae; genus Lycorma; species Lycorma delicatula. Next base: position 12,699,724 of record NC_134459.1, read on the forward strand.
AGTTGGATACCATAGATTGTTGATTATACCAACAGCTTATTAGATAAAGATAATTGAGAATCTCTGCCCAAAAACCAAAATATTTCTTTGAATTTATCTCAAGTTGTCTTTTATTTTCTCTTGTACGTGAACATTCTACAGTCGATCACCGAGGTGTAGTCCAAGGTATCTTACACTCTCAGTTTATGGGATTAAAACGCCATCAAAGTGGACCTGCAGACAGCCCTTTCTCCTCATTGTAAACGTCACACGGTTTGTTTTTGCTTGGTTAACGCTTATCTTCTATGTACTCAACAACTTTTGGATTCGATCCAACTCACATTGTAGGTTATTTGATGCTACTGTTGAGTTAAAATCGACTGCCAGAATAGCCGTGTCATCGACAAAGGATGCAACAGTGATCTAGTCTGTCGTCTGAATTTCTGTAGTAAAGATGGAATATAAGATAAGCCCCAAAGCCTTGAAGAACCCCCGACTTAGTTTCAAAGAACCTGTACAACTCCCGCTTATATTTTACCGGGTAGAAATGTATTTCCAGGTAGCCCCGTAAAATAAGGTAATATGGCCGAGGAAGGCTTATCTTTAACTTGTTTGGGAGGCCAGTGAAAAAAAAAAACATTATTAGTATTTCTTAATAGTTCGATGAAAATTTCTAATTTATCTAAGAAGTAATTATAATAACTATTCACTACTACGCTGAAAAAGATTATAGAAAACTTTTTTATTTTATTAAAACAAAAAAATTTGGTTTATTATTTTTTAATAATTCATGATTCAATGAAAAATTCTAATTTATCACAGAAATAAGGACTAACTGTGCTGTAACTAATCAATTCTACGTTGAGAAAATTTATCTAAATCTTTTTTAACAATCAATTCGAATGAAGAATAAAAATTTATCATTTTAAATAAAAGTAGGATAAAAGTTTTCATTTTGTCCTACTCCATCATTAAATTAAGAGACGAATTTCCATTCTCAAATAGTTTTTGAAAAAATTAGATTTCGTGTACTTGTTACAATTTATCTTTACATTTGGGCCCAATATTTTGGTGTTTTTAGAGTACTGGTGTACTTCAATTCTATGTTGAAGAAGAAGTAGTTTTTATTTTCTAATGAAATTAAATCAGACAAGGATTTCTCACGAAAATTTTAGAAAATTATATTTTATATATGTATATATATATATATATATATATATCAGTATTAAGCTCTTTTGTAAATACCATTAGGGTTGATTCCTACCATGCAATTCTACAAAACATGAGGTTCGTGGCATGGTTATGACATCCCTCCACCCACTGAATCAGGAAATAATGAATTCTCTGAAAATAGGAATTAAATTTCCTAGACAATAAAAATATGGAAGCGTAAAAAACTACATTTTTTATGGATTCTCAAAATGTATTGAGTATTTTAATATAAATTTTTTAAATTTATATTACGGAAGTGTGAAATTTCTATTATTCTTTCCATTTTATGAGCAGCGATTTTTAAGGCTGAAAGCCTTTTTTTGTTGTTTTTAAATCAATATTTTCTTTCAGAAAAGGAAATGAATTTCGGTTTCTGAAATATGCTAAAAAGTTTTAAACAAAAATTATTTTTGTAACGCTGATGGTTTTTTTTGCGATAAGGTGGCCGCGGATCGTCGGTTATGAATTGTGAGAATATTTAAATAAAAGAGAGAAAGAAAATATCATCTCTCTCAAATATTTTCGTTTATCAATTTATTGATGAGAACAAGCAGAGGAAGCGGGTTGTTCAATTAAGGCCGGGGCACTAATCACAGAGCCCGCAGAACATCTCTCCCTGCGTTCGCTCTACTGCGCTTTCTCTCTCTATCTCTCTCTCTCACTCTCTCCCTAAACCTCTAGCCCACATAACTCAGGCGACACATGCACCCTGTCCTGTCCAAGTTTAAAAATTCAATTGTTCCTCCCCCGAGAGTCGTTCCGCGGTTCCACCAGCTGCGCCACACCGACACCGCCGTTCCGTCGGTACAACTCCTACCCTACCCTTCGTCTATCCGATACCACTCGACTCCCGCATGCCGTTTAAAACAATAAAACACCCTGCATTATTTACCATACCGCAGCAGCCCTCTCAAAAATATATTTGCTAACTTTTATTCTGTTTCCACCCTTTACTTTTACATCGTACTCTCTACGTAACCCCGTTCCCGTGTTCATATCTCCACCTTTTATATCGACTGTGTATCTATTTCATTCATTTTTTCCTTTATTTATCAGTTTCTTTCTTTCTTTTTCTCTCTTTATCAAATTATATTTCTCCTTCCCTAACAATTTTTTAAAGCAACGAATATATATATATATTTATTTAATATTTACTTAAAGTTAGACGACTATTATTTATAATAAATCAAATTTGTTTCGATGTAACTTTGATATATGAATTTTGTTAATTTTCATTACAGATCATATGCGCTTAAATTATGTCAAAAAATATCAGAACGGGTTTATCAGTACACTTTTGTGCGGCAAATTCTCATGATCTAAACTATTTGAGGTGTTCAAATAGTATGTAAATGTTATTTATTTGATGTAACTTTAAATTTAACAACCAATTATTATTTTTATATTACTTTAAAACATCTCCGTCGGGTACTTTCGCGAGTATATCTCTCCTACTTCTTCAGGTCGGTGTTTTTATTATAGATTAATTTTAAAAATAAAATTTTATATAAGATTGACGAGGAACGGGTAACCGAGGCTGAAAAAACAGTTTAAGAAATGCCGAAAAAGACAAGACAGACATGCAGAAATAAAAAACTAAAGCTAGATCGAGAAGCTAACACTGATGACCTGGATTATGAAACCGGGCAGTTTTAAAACAGGTAACTTAAAAAAATTTCTTTATGTAATTTTTAAATCCCGTTTACCCAAAAACATATTTTTCTATAATTATGATCTTAGGAAACACTGAAGATAACAACTCGAATTTTTTTTGCCATTATTCTATACGTATATATCTTTCAATAGATGTAGGATTATGTATTATGCATTATAACTGTTATGTGAACAGTTATCCGCTAAAATAATTCCTCAAAAATTGAAAAAAAATTCTTATTAATTTATATTTCATTAAATAAGTGGTTTATGGTTATAATTTTAAAAGCATCTAATCTACTTACGGAACGGAACGCAAGAATGGCGGGAGTTTCAATATTTCTCCCTGCAGATCGCAGAGATTGGACAATGTCCCTTGCTGCTGTATCTTTCTGTTATCGAGCGGATTTCATCGGTTATAAATTTTAAGTTTTTTTTTATGGACGGATTTGGGAATTTGCGTTCCTATCCGTATAGACCATCGTGAAATTTATTTACTTGTTCTGACCGTAAGAGACTAAGTTTTGAGCCTAGTAATCCCGGCGTGATTCCCTTTCAGTCCATCCGCTGAAGTCCTTTCGGTATCAGCACCTATGGGCTAGCAGGAGTGCGCCTAACGGAGTCCTAGTTATTTGGAGGGAGAAATGCACCCCGTTCTCCAGAGGGAGTCCCGACTCCCTCTATATTTAGTAGTGCTGACTGAATGAAATTGTGGTCTCTTCGTGGGACGGTGTGGAGTGTTGTCTAGCTTTTTATAGTTTTAACAAAATTTAATGCGAAAACGGTCACTTTCGCGGCCGGAATTTTCGCGCGATTTATAGATTACGCGATATAGAGGCTCCTAAGACTGGTTTGTCGTTTTTTGACTCGTACCGCTTCTTCACGGTGGTTCGTTTAATACGGTATGATGCCGTTTTCTTATACCCTGTGGAGTACGGTCTTCTTGGCAGATGTCCGGGAGATGGCTGTGTTCGGACACGGGCAGTCTGCGTGCCTGCGCCACCCCCAACTCGGATACGGTGTGTAGTCCCGCATCGTAGCGAAGAGTGACGTTTCTGACGAACCACGGTGCTCAAAATATCGTCTGCAACGCTATGTTTTGGACGGCTTCTAACTTCTTTTGAAGCGTGGAAAATTTACTTAGAATACCAAGTATTCGTAAAAAATCTGAAGCCTGTAGCATTAATAGATTCTGAGATAATGGATCTTCAATATAGCTAAAATTAACACAGCAAAGGGCGGGCGGTTACGAGTGCTCTTAACAGAAATCACAAAATAAGAAAGAGATTGAAAAAAAGTTTTTGTTATATTTTGTTGCTAAAATCAATCGGTAAAACTGTATACTTTTTTAAAAAATATTTTACCTACAAGCAAAGGCCATTTTGTATTGAACTCGTCCACAATATTGGTTTATTATTAAAAACAATTTATTAAGTAAACATGACGCAAAATGACAATTCTACTAGAGGCAAATCTTTTATACAACTGCATAAAATAAGTATAATTGAAGTATTGTAAAGATGGAAAACATAACTTAATAATTAAGTTAATGTTACTATTAAAAAAAACTTTTTTACTTATTAATCTGCAGCATTTTGCCGCTTTGCATTTATCTTTGTTTATTTGTTTGATAACTCTTTGAAAATGCTTGTAATTATAATATGCACAATCATCATGTTATGTGTTTTTGCTTCTCCAGTTTTCAGCCGTATATTCTTAGCATTTAGTGAGGAGATGTTTAACGTCATTAATACTTGTATCTTGCCGGCAACAATTGTTGCTGAAAGATAATCGTCGCAGTTTGGATACATTTAGTTCCACCAGTAAACATTTTGTTAGAAAATATGAATTTAAATCTGGTTATCTTGTATATAGATTATATTAGACCAAAACACATTTCTCAAGAAACATGTTACCTGTACTGATTTTGCGAATCAATGATTTTTTTTTGTAATCCGCTTACTTTTTTGTGCGTTTCCTTTACTCGCTTGCATTCTTAGAAATATATAATTTTATATATAATAATTAATTTATAATTTTATAAGTAATTCAACTTTGAAACAAATTACTGAGAAGTAGAATTTCTCTTCCGTTTTCTACTCTTCTTTAGAATTTTTTAAATGTTAATTTTATTTCCTTCCATATGAAAGTAAAATTCTATTTTCGCTTTCATTTGCTACTTTTTCTTTAAGGTTAATCATTTTTATTACACCTTTTTTTTATTGCATATAACATTATGTATCAATTATATATCTTGTACCATAATCGTAAAAATTATAGCTGACATGAGGTGGGGAAAAAGATTGCTCCATAAAATGGCATAGATATTTCCAAAAATAACAAACAACTAGTTCAGTTTATATTAAGTGTAAATTGAAGTGGTTTTACGTTGTATTTTTCAAAGACCCGAATATAAAGTTGTATATCAGCATGACAACCCAACTCCGAAAATGGTGTAGGGAAATGTAGATGTTATATAACGCTACTAGTTGTTCTCTATTTATCAGAGGAATTAACCATATCAAGAACATTATTAATGTAAGAGAAATAACGCTAACCGTAAAGATGATAATTTTCTTAACTATAGATAATTACTAATACTAAATTAATCTAAAATTTTAATACAAGCAATGATAATACGTTAAACGGTAACATCCAGTGTCTGGATGAAATTTCTTTACGTAATTGTACATTTAAGAAGTAAATTAATCTATTTAAATAAGTTCTGTAGAGTATAATTACCATTAATAAATTAGAATATTTAGTTAATCATGTAATATTTTTATTAAAAAAAAGTCTTAAGTCATCAATTGATTAGTTATTACTTTGCAGTTATCCGACTAATGTATCCAGTTTTGATCGACTTTGGTAATGTATGGAAACTGGTTTATTTAAGTTTATTTCAACGTACGGCATCTTATTTTTACTTTATCTCATTTGATTTGCTAAATTACTACCCACTGAGTTCCAAGAATTATAAAATCATAAGGTTGTTAGGAATACCGTTTACCTTTTTAATAGAATACAGAAATGATTAGTTATTTTCATCCGTAAAATTATTTATGTAAGTCGGTAAAAAAGAAAAGAAAAACGATTTTAGTGACAATTTAAAATATATTTAACAAAATTATAAAAATAAAATTAGTTTAATGTATAATTCAAAGATATGTATGTTTATTTATGCTTTTATTTTTAAACAAGCGTTCATATGATTGAATTTATTATATTCTGCTGGGATATTAAATGCACGACCGTTTGAATTATAAATATAAATGGAAAAATTATTGTATTTTTTTTTTCTAATCCGTTTTAGAACAATAAATAACTACGGAGTTATTAATTATTCATGTAACAAGAAAATGTACAACGTTAGAACAAGATCGAATTATAATGACAAACTGCTCCGGTTGAATAATTTCATGACAATCTCACTCAGTGAGTCGCAGTCACTCGTTCCATTATAGAATAGAAAATTGTATCGTTTGAAGGGATGTACTCGCAACTGTATCCCCCGGATGTAATCCCTTAATGGGAACGGTATGCAGATCCCGAAGTGACGTGATTAATGGCAACAAAAGGAGAAGGGATTCTATGCAGGATGGAGTCCCGGTCCTTAGGGAGCGGAACATTGTGCAGATGGTGTCCTTCTCTCGACTTATACTCGTACTTGAAACTTACTAACTTATACGACTATCCGCAACTTGCGTTTAACCATTACTTGCCTTGTTTGGCCACATGGTGGCTCAGTTTACTAAATTTCTAGCACTTTCCCTATTTGCGAACATAACATAACGTCATGATATCTTCTCAAAGTTACTTCACAAATGGTTTACCCCCGTTCCATTCGGTGTAAATACCGGAATGTTTAATTTTTTATCCGCTATAACTAACCGATTTTAAATCGATAATATTATGGGATTAGATTTGTTATTTATATACGATTTTTTTTTGTAACGAATACATTTTCTACTTCTTTAAAGCTTGTTCACAATCGTAAATCGTTTCTCATAAGAAGTTTTGGTAGAAGGTAGATCTTAAAAACGATAATGATTTCATCTAATTTTATTGCTTTGAAGTATCGCATAATTTTTATCTCTGTTTTATTATTTACCTCGTTTTTCTTTCTATTCTTTATTTCTCATTATTAGTTTCTCGTCTTATCTAGCGAGCTAACCGACCACATACTCCCATTTTAGCGGCATCGTATTTTTTTCTCACGAAAAAAATAACAAAACATTTTACCTTTTTTTTATTTTCTTCCTCAAATGAAAGTATTTATGTACGTTTCTAATAGATCTATTTACTTTTTTAAATTTCATCACCTTTATTTATTTAAAAAATAAAGAGAAGAGGAGAAAATCAGGTTTACTAAAGAAACACCTGTTCCAAAAAAATATGGTTTGTTTAGAATTATCCATTTAAACTATTAATTGTTCATTTAGACCGCCGTGGAGTGCATACACCGACCATAAATTTCCTTTAGACTATACAGATAAATTATTGATTTTTAAGAAATTACGAATGTAATACCGAAAGTCATTTATTCTCGAACAACATATAAATACCATACTATTATTTTTCAATGTAACAGTTTTTTATAAATATGTTGTTTTTTTTTTAAATAATAAGATGTTTTTGATATCAAATATACCCGTTATCAGTTAGTAATTAATATAATAATAAAAAACACAACTTCTTACCAAACAATTTAAAGAAATTCGAGTTCTCGGCTTTCTAAATATTATGGAGAAAATTATACATTACATCGGTGAAAAACTCGACGTAAACCAAATACTCAAGATCCAATTCCATAACCGCATTTCTTGTACGACTGAAGGCTTACAAAGCGTATCCTCATGTACATCAAAAACAAAAAGAACAAAAGATGGATCGACGATATTTGTAAAGATATACAAAATATCACCGATGAAGAAACACAACACCGAATCACATTTCAAGACAAAATCAAGAAATTTAGTGGATTTCAAGAAATAACGAAACAGGTCAACAACTCGGCTAGGTCTGAGGAGAGAAAACAACTCCATTCACAAAAAAATTAAATATTAATAGAGTAGAAAGATTAAAACCATTGTAAAGTTTTCCACTCGGTTCATACATGGCCTTAATCGAGAAAAAAGATATACATCAAATTAATGGAAAATTATGTCGTCAAATTGAAACTTTTGAGTTATTTTAGTCAAAATTATTTTTTTACAGTAAAATAAAAGTATTAAAATCGCTACAAATATTTATCATACAAATATTTCAATAAGAAATTTAAAAAAATTATGAGATCGCCCAATCCCAACCTAGGAGAATATCAAATTGATTTTGTTAGAAATTCTAAAATTTTTAATAAAGAAATAAGAATTTTTTAAGTTAAAAAAGGTATAAATAGAAAACAGATTCTTACTTAACTAACATAAGAATTAAATTCATTCCCAAAAATAAGTGGAAATTCAAGAGAATTGCAATCTTACAATTTTAAAAATAAATTAATAACTGATCGACAAGTTAGTAAAAACCGGAATACCTGTTTGCAACGGAATGTTTATCCTTAATGAGGAAAGGAGAAATAGAGGAACTGGAAAAGAAAGAAAGGAAAATTCTAAGAAAGCCCTTAGGGCTTAAAAAGAAGAAGAATATATAAAAAGAAAGTAGGAATAAAGAAATTTATTTAAAAAATGAAATGCTGTCAGATTCAAATACGAAAAGAAGAGTAATACATTCTTATAGACATTTAATTATGATACGCCAGGACAAATTAGCTAATAAAATATTTGAACATTTCAACTATAATGCCGAAATAATAATAAACAAATGGATAAAAGAAGCTAAAAAAATTAAGAAGGAAAACATTATGGAAAGGAGAACTTTGAAAGGAAAAATTTTTAATTTAAAGATTTTCAGGAGATAGAAAAGAAAATGACCAAGAACTGGTTAGAACATGAAAAAAATTAATGAAAAATACTGGAGGAAGAGAAAATAAGGAATAAATATCAGAGCTGTTGCATAAGAGACATCCAGAGATGGTCATAATCGGTAATAGAGAGAGAAAAATTACATATTATTTATTTGAGAATTTTTATTTTATATAGATGCTTAATACATTTTTTAAGCATTATTTATTTCAACAAAAAAATATTTCGTAATTTGAATTAAATTTTTTTAAGAATAACGGGACATATAAGTTTGATTATACGAATAATCGTTTAATTTTATACGTTATTATTTCCTTGTACGAAGTTAAGGAAGTATTGCGATCGCGAAAAATCTCGGTTTTCAGATTTCAACGGAAATATCCATTTTTACCATCCCTAAATCCATTTTGACTAGTTTTGGTGTGACGTCTGTACGTACGTATGTATGTATGTATGCACGTATCTCGCATAAAACGATTAGCCTTAAAATGTTGACATTTTGGATTTAGGATTGCTGTAACATCTAGTTGTGCATCTCCCCTTTTGATTGCAATTGACTGGACCAAAAATTTCCAAAAAAGCCCAAAATTTAAAAGAAAATTGGATTTTGGAATTTTTCCTAACTGCAGTAATAAACCCTTATTAAGAGATTTTCAACGATATATTGTAAGTGGTATTTATTTTCGTTGGTTCCAGAGTTATAGCCAAATAAAATTTTAATTAATGAAATATTCGGATCTTATAAGGGGAAGGCACATCGGCTCGAATACGACTTCATTTCCTTTTTTTTTAAATATATTGACTTATTAATAATTATTAACCTCCGATTGTAAAAAAATATTTACGATAAATAATAATTCAATAATAAAAAAGATATGAAAAAAATCACAAGTTATTAGTGAAATTAAATTTTTATGTACTTTTAAAAATGTGTATATGTACTTTAATAGGCGTACAAGAAAGTCATTGGTGGCCACATCAGATTTGGTGAAACATCTGATTATTTAATGTTATTTGAAAGTTATAATTTAGAATCTATATTATTTTTTTTTTATTTATCATTTTTTTCGGTCTATTTGACAATAATTATTGCTATAAAATTTAGTAACCTTCTTCTGTTTCGTTTTTTTTTTTCATTTTGTTGATGTTACATCATAATAATTTAATAAACATAATGTTAGATACATGTAACACATTTATTTAAAAGGTAATAAAGGGACTTTTACTAACCTAATATTTTAGCAATTGTCCACTTTTATTAAAGAATTAGAGGATCCTACCTCGGTTTAAAATGAAATAAGTTTAAATGAAGTGCAGCAAATATGTGTGTATCTAATTTAATACGCGTAAAGGAAGTCATGTGGTGTCCACATCAAATTTATTTTTTCTTGATGGTAGCATGAAACCTGTAAGCACTTGACATTTGTATAATTTTTTGGTAAGAAGCTGTCTTTATTGTTAATACTAGCCGTCCCATGTAGCAAGAACGTTGACCCTCGAGGTTCACATCAAATCAGGCGAATCCAGGAGCCAACTCAGGGACAGCACGGGGCCAAGGGGCCTACCGCATGGCCACAGAGTTTGCCATTCTCAATTTGCCAGGGGACCGGCTCCCTGGACGCCAGCAGAGCTTGCTTCGGTCGCCATTCCCAGAGAGCTTTATTTCCTGCCCCCTCACAATTTTACGTTATCCTCATGGTTATGAAAATAATACTGATAAATATTAATTGTAGTATTCAGGCTTTATAGAAACCTAAAAAAGAAAATAAATCACAAAATATAGAATAATAGTAACTACGGTAACTAAAGTAAACACATTTTTGACGACGAATAGTACATAACTTATTTCTTTGCCATGGTGGCACAAATATAATAATAAAGTAAAAGGATTAATCTATTTTTTCTTAATGAACATGTTAATTCACAACTTCGTTCTGATCGAAGTTGGGAGCGAAGAAATAATGAATATTTTTAATATTTTAGCCTTCAAAGGAGCTAGGGCCTCGGCCGATGGCTTAAAACCTACCCTGAGACAACTCAAATTCATCCTGAAAATTTAAAAGTAATCGGTCGGTTGGTCCTCACGTGATGCGACAACAAACAAACAGACAAACTCTACATATATTCATAATATATCGAGAGTGTACCTGATGCATATAAACATTAGCCTTCAACCTACTAACAAATTCCCTGTTTGAATTTTAAAAATCGGACAATTATTTGCAGAGATATTATAAGAGCACCCCATTTCACCTACCAAAACAGCGCTCCATGGGCACCCCATATGTTACCGATTGATGGTAATGATTGGTCTAGCCTCCCACAAAGTGCTCGCATTCCTCAACCCTCTAGCCTCACATGCCGTCCTCATGGGAAGCCCCTTAATGTTAAATAGAATTTTTTTAACATAAATTTAATTTTATTATTTTTGTAATATTATTCATTCGAATCATTGAATTCAAACCCAGATCTCACAGTGATAAAGACTCACAGTTCATTAAAGTTTTTGTTTCAACCGGCAAATCTGTACTACTAATAGAAATGTATATATAATTTTTTTTTTTTGAGATAGATTTCCGAGATGAAATATAACTAAAAAAACCTTCTCAGTTATGCGAAGAAACACGGGTCAAAATTTTATTGCGATTAATCAAATAGTATTTTGTTTATCCCGAACAAATAAAAACCCTATTCCCCTCTTTGTATATAGAATAGATACTGGCCTCCGTGGCGCGAGTGGTAGCGTCTCAGTCTTTTACCCGAAGGTCCGGGTTCGATTCCCGGTCAGGCACCCAAAACCCTTTTCTACTTTATATAATAGTATAGATTAATAGAATTAATGTACATAAAATAAATACTTACACCCTTTTTACGTAACATACTGTCAATTGTTACGGTATTTAGTTAGTAATGTTGATATTTATTTCTTGACTTAATTTTTTTTAAATTAATTACTCACAAACGGAGTTAAGATATACCAATTAATAAAAATATTTATTTTTCTATCGCTTATCTTGATTTTAATTTGATATTTATTTACTGTTGCTCACTTCATCTTCATCATCTCGTTTTATTTTTATCTACCAGCTGTTTATTTTTATCTTTTAACATATTAACAGACTAAAAATATGTCTAGGCAGTGTGTGTACTTTTTGGTTTTCTGCGATGAGACGAAGTGCTTGACAGATGATGTACGATCAGGATCTCTTTTCACGTTCTTCATCTCCCTCTACCGTAATACGATTTTTAAACGCACTCTTCACATATCTCTCTCTTTCTCTCTTAAGTGTTTTTGTTCGTGTGTTTATGTATATATATATATATATATATATGTATGAGTAGAGATTTCTGTCAGTAAACCAATTTGTCCTGTCACTTTCTTCCACGCTATGTCACTTTACACGCTTAATCACTGATAAAAACAGCTTCGTTAGACGACAGATTGTCTTGTTAAATAAAATTAAAAAGATGCAACAGCGTAGATTTATACACACCGACGTGCATATATAGATCTATAAATCTTTTATTTATATATACATTTAAAGTTATTTAGATTTTAATTAATATACCGGAAATTATTTAATTAAAATACTAGGTATAACAAGCTGGTGAAATCAAGATATCGTAATGGGAAAAATTTGTATACACTAATTAATCAGTTACAAGATTTTATTATTATAGAAATTATTTGATATCGACCCGAGGCTATACATTTATTATATATAAATCATTTAATCGGCTATTTCTTTTTTTAGCTGTTTTATATTAAAATAATTTATACGTTCTTTAAATTTTATCGTTATTTTATGAAGAAAAAACTTTTCTGATCCAAGAATTTCATGAATAAGGTAACTATAATTTTCTTACTACACTTTCAACGGTACATAAAGTTCAACGTGAGCGGTAAACAATCCAGATTACTCATTATCAGAAGAAATGAATGGCGTAGACGAAAATAGTTATTAGTTGTGAACTGTTATTAGATTCTAGCAAAAATATTATTTAGGTGCATAACGCTGATGTTATGTTAGCTGGTATCAATTTATATATGAAGAAAATTTATCGCTTAAGAAAATTGGATGATTTAACAGGTTTTTAATTTAAATTTTTGGATTTAACAAACATTTTAACTTCCTTGTACAAAGTTAAGGAAGTATTGTGATCGCGAAAAATTTCGGTTTTCAGATTTTAACGGAAATATCCACTTTGACCATTCCTGAATCCATTTTGACTAGTTTCAGTATGACGTCTGTACGTACGTATGTATCTCGCATAACTCAAACACGATTAGCCGTGTATGTTGAAATTTTGGATTTAGGACTGTTGTAAAATCTAGTTTTGCACCTTCCCTTTTTATTGCAATCGACTGAACCAAAAGTGTCCAAAAGAACCCAAAATCCAAACAAAATTTGGATTTTTTCTTAACTGAAATAATAAGCCCACGTTGAGAGCGTTTCATCGATATATGGTAAGTGATACTTATTTTCATTGGTTCTAGAGTTATAGCCAAATGAAATTTTAATTAATGAAATATTTCAATCTTAGAAAGGCACATCGGTTCGTATCAGATTTCATCTCCCATTTTTTTTAACATTTTTTAATTTAAATATATTGATTTATTAATAATTATTAGCCTCCGATTGTACAATAACGATAAAAATCAATATCAGAAGTTATTATAGAAATAGAATTTTACGTATTTTTCATTTAAAAAAAAGTCATGTGGTGTCCATATCATATTTGGTGAAACATCTGATTATTCGCTTTTGCTTTCATTTTGTAGATGTTACATCATAATAATTTAAAAAACATATTATTAGATAGATATAAGACTTAAATTTATTTAAAGAGTAATAAAAGGACTTTTTACTATTTAATAGGCGTACCAGGAAGTCATGTGGTTTCCACATCAGATTTTTTAATTTATATATCAGCACAGAACACATAACAAAGGAACAGAGAACTTTATCAAACCAATCGACTGACTCGATCCTAGTGAACACAGAATTTGGTATCTAACACGTTACATAATTTTTTTCACTACAATTTGGGTGCCGATTTCAAATATGCTATTGGAATTATATTACCACGTAAAGGTTTTACGTAAATCCTAAATTTGTTTGTTATAAACTCATTTTGATCAATTGTTGGTTATAATTAGGAATAGTTTCTTTCTTTTAACTTTTAAACAATATGAACACATGCTTAATAAAGGAAAAATAAATAAATATATACACTGAGAAGTAGATGCATACAAAATTTGCATATTATGCTCAGTAACTGTAACTGAATGGTTGAAGGGGAAACGGGTAGCCATGCCGTTTGCTGTACCGATGGTTTGGCATAAACCTAAGGACCGCTTCACCGACTGCTACTTTTGTACGACAAATATATTTGAATTTTCATTCAAAAATAGAAAGTTAATGAAATTTGCAAGTGTATCCCCAGCTGTAAAGCCGGTACTACACGGAGGTACATCCAAGGTACACCTGTACCTGTACCACAATCTAATTCGAAATCGCTAGAACAACAGTCTGAAAATGAAGCGAATGATGTAGAGCATGTTGAAGAATTTCTTCCCGTATATAATGACAATTCTTCTCGTTTAATCCAGCTACATGAAATTAATGATTTATTTCACGAATTAAAGTTTTCAAGCAGCTGAAAATTTTGTGGGGTCTAGATTACAACAGCGAAATCTATTAGGAAAAAAACAAAAGTTACTTCATTTAGAAAATGAAATAAAACTCTTTCAACTTATCTTAGTATGAAAAGTTTATTGTATGTTTCTACTGATGTAGATGGCCTGATGAAAGAGCTTGAAATTCAGCACATTCCTGAAGACTTCTAGACTCTTTTTATAGACTTTTTTTGGACTCTTCTAAACTTTTATATATACTCTTCTTTTATAGACTACTCTAAAGTTAGCATGAAAGCACTTCAATTGTATAATGTTAACAAACAGTTACCCATTCCAACAGCTCATGCAGTCGACTTGAAAGAAACGTATGAAATTATGGCATCAATATTAGAAGCAATAAAATAGAAAGAGAATATATGGCAAATTTGCAGAGATCTGAAATCGGTTTACTAAGTGGATTTACGAAATATTGTTGTTTTCTTTGTCACTGGGATAGTCATGATACAAAAAGTCATTACCAAGTAAAGAAGTGGTCATTGCGGCAGTACTTTGTGGTCGGTGAAGAAAATATAAAACATTTATCTTAGATAAGATAAGCATTTATCTTAATTTATTAATTGAAAATGGTAAAATAATACAGCTGCCACTTCACATAAAACTTATTAAAAACTGGAAAAGGATATGTTAATGCACACTATAAATAAAGAATAAATTGTGTTTTAAGTACCTTAAAAAACGGTTGTATGTGACTTAAAATCACTTAAAGCACAAGTGAGTATTAAAAACGATAAATATTTTCAAGAAAAACGTGGCATTTCAAATGCCACGGACAAGATTTTTCGGACTAAATTGAAAAATCTTGTAAAGGCACTAGACAAAAAGGGACTAGGATTCAATCATTAAAAATACGTTTTCCTAAATTGAGCGACGGTAAGCTCAAGGAGGGTATATTTATCGGTTCACAAATCCAGAAACTGCTTAAGGATTCAACGTTTTGTGATAAACTTAGCGAATGTGAACTAACTGCATGGAAGTTCTACAAAGAAGCTGTTGGTGATTTATAGGGAACAGAAAAGATGAAAACTATATTTCTTTTGTTAATAAGACGTAAGAAAACTACAAACGTTTAGGATGTACGATGTCATTAAAAATTCGTTTCCTACACTCCCATCCTAGAGTTTTTTTTGAAAATTTCGAAAATTTGAGCTCTGTCAGCGACAAGCAAGGAGAGTGTTTCAATCAGGATTTTCTGACCGTGGAGCATCAGTACCAAGAAAAATGGGGTCCTGAAATGACGGGCAACTACTGCTGGTTTTTGTTTTAGCCGCTTTTTTATAGAAATACTGATACAAGCGAAAAGTTCTCCAACATATTTTAAAAATTAAAGGTAAACAGTTCCAATGATTTAAACTTTTAGAAGCTGTTATTTTAAAATTGTATAAATATATTTCAATTTATCTGTGTTTGAATAAAAAAAAAAATTAGTTTATTTAACCATAAGTAATTTTTTTAAATATTGATTTCACAGTGATCAAGCGTTTATTGTAAAATAAATCGTATATCTCTAAAAAAAAAGACGTGACGTGTTACACAAATTCTGATAACAGTTTTGAATTCAGGACTCCAAAATTAGTTAAAATCATGTACAATTCTAGATACACGAAAAAATGTCTTGTTGAATAGTGTAATTAAGGATTAGTATACAAATATAATCACCATAATCTAAGCTAGATAAATTTTAAATAAATTTATTTGGTCTTTTAAAACTATAGATAATTTTTTTTTGGTTTTTCCCCTTTTGAGTTCGATAAAGTTCAAAATAGTGAAGTTTTTCCTTTATTTAATGCTGTTATTTTTAATATCCTCTATTTTCTTATCTTTTTCTTCTTTACACAATTTGTTCCGGTTTTTCTAACGAATAGGCAATATAAAACACTCGAGATACAGCCGGCCCTTCTCATTCTGAACATGCTGAACAATAACATGGGAGAGAAAAAGAGTAGTGGTGTGTAGTCCATGCGTTTCTGAAAACGTGTTGGACAAGCGATTACGATCTCTCCTCATTGCACTCAACCACTGGAATAATGAACACGGATTTGCCTGCTACTAGAATACATGAAATGTAGTAAAAATAGAAATTGAATGCTTCTATTAATAAGCGCAGTGGTGAGTTTTCTCGTTTTTTTTTGTTTTTTGTTTTTTTTTAATAATCGAGAGATTTAAAAAATCTTGACAAAAATTAATTTAAAATAAAAATAATTGTAATAAAATAGAATAGAAATTCACTATTAGGGGAAGGAACGAAATAAATGTTACTGTCTATCAGCTAGTTGATAATAAATCCATCTGTGGAACGATTGAAGATAAAGACAGTTCAACGGAATACTCGTTTTTTCGTTTAGATTGAAGTCCTCTTTCAGGATTACTCTCCCTGCTTTAGAAATTTTAGTGACGTTGTGCTTCAATGTGAGTAAAATATTTCAAATAAACATTAAATAGTGCAGATTATTTACCGTTCTAATTTTTTTAACTTTTCTAATATAAAAAGCGACAATAAAAAATACAAATTAAAAAGAAAATATTAAATAACGTTATGAATTTGCGCATGGCAATACATATGTGCGAACATCTGTGCGGATACCTCTGGACAACGGAAAAAACACTTAATTCCTCACTCGTCTTAATGAAACTCATTTGAAATGCCACGTTTTTCTTGAAAATATTTATCGTTTTTAATACTCACTTATGCTTTAAGTGATTTTAAGTCACCTACACCGTTTTGTTAAGGTACTTAAAACACATTTATTCTTTATTTGTAGTGTGCCATATATTCATTCACCTTTTCCAGTTTTATGTGCTTAAATAGAATTATTTACTTGGCTTTTATTTACTTTTTATTAAAAAAATCTACTGTAGACAAAACATGACTTTCTTGTACGCCTATTAAATTACATATACACATTTTTAAAAGTACATAAAATTTTATTTCATTAATAATTTCTGATATTTCTATATATATATATATATATATATATATATATTTTTTATTGCTATTGAATTATTATTTATTGTATAGAGATTAATAATAGTTACTAAATCAACATATTTAAATTTAACAAAAAGTTTAAAAAAAGAAATGGAGATGATGTCTGAATCAAACCGATGTGCCTTTCCCTTGTAAGATCAAACGTTTGTAGGTGATCAAACGCTTCCCAACGAAAACGCTGCAGGAGCTTCTTTGTTACACCTGCAGTGTGCGGCCGAGCATTGTCATGGAGAAAGACAATGCCTGATGACAACATTTCTCTCCGCTTATTCTTATTCATCCACCATCCAGCCCGGACTTGGCTCCATCCAATTTTCACCTCTTTGTTCACATGAAACGCTGGCTACCAGGACAACATTTTGGCACAGACATCGAGCAGCAGACCAGCGTAGAAATATTGCTGAAAACACAGGCGGCTCCGTTCTATGACAAGGGTATTGGAAAGTTGGTACCACACTACGTCAAATGTCTAAATCGGAGTGGCGACTATGTAGAGAAATAGCATAACTATGTAAGTACTTGTTAAAATTAAAAATAAATTATTTTCACTGTGGTTTTAATTTCGTGACCGATCCGACCTTCAAAAAAAAATAACCCTCGTAATTCTTATATCATTATCGGGCACAAAATTGCAACCAATAGTATTCTTTGTTTTTTACCCAATGATAAGGAAGAAGTTATTCTTATCATTATCAGACACAAAATTCCAACCAATCGTATTCTTTGGTTTTTAGCCAATCAGAAGGTGAGAGTAATTCTTATCATCATCATGAACGAAATTCCAACCAATCGTATTCTTTGTTTTGTAAGCAATCATAAGGTGAGAGTAATTCTTATCATTTTAGGGCACAAAATTCCAATCAATCGTATTATTTGTATTTTACACAATCATAAGGTGTGAGTAATTCTTATCATTATCAGACACAAAAATCCAACCAATCGTATTCGTTGTTTTTTAACCAATCATAAGGTGAGAGTAATTCTTATCATCATCTGAGAGTAATTCTTATCATCATCATGAACGAAATTCCAACCAATCGTATTCTTTGTTTTGTAAGCAATCATAAGGTGAGAGTAATTCTTATCATTATCAGGCTCGAAATTTCAACCAATCGCATTCGTTGTTTTTAACCAATCATAAGGTGAGAGTAATTCTTATCACCATCATGAACGAAATTCCAACCAATCGTATTCGTTGTTTTTTAACCGATTATAAGGTGAGAGTACTTCTTATCATTATAGGGCACAAAATTCCAACCAAACAAAGATTATGATCTTTGTTTTGTAACCAATCATAAGATGAGAGTAATTCTTATCATCATCATGAACGAAATTCCAGCCAATCGTATTCATTGTTGTTTAACTAATCATAAGGTGATAGTAATTCTTATCATTTTAGGGCACAAAATTCCATCAATCGTATTCTTTGTATTTTACACAATCATAAGGTGTGAGTAATTCTTATCATTATCAGACACAAAAATCCAACCAATCGTATTCGTTGTTTTTTAACCAATTATAAGGTGAGAGTACGTATTTCATTAATTAAAATTTTATTTGGCTATAACTCTAGAACCAATTAAAATAAATACCGCTTATGTGATATATGGTTGATAAGCTCTCAATAAGGACTTACTATTGCAGTTAAGAAAAAGTCCACAATTTTAATTTTGTTTGGATTTTGGGCTTTTTTGTACATTTTGGTACAGTCGATTGCAGTAAAAAGGGGAGGTGCTCAACTAGATGTTACAACGGTCCTAAATCCAATATTTCAACATATTACGGCTAATCCTTTTTGAATTATGCGAGATACATACTACCGACGTCACGCCAAAACTAGTGAAATAGATTCAGGGATGGTCAAAATGAATATTTCCGTTCAAATCTGAAAACCGAAATTTTTCGCGATCACAACATTTCCTTTACTATGTTCAAGGAAGTAGAATTAATTTTTTTTTTATTGCACATATTTTATATTATTTTCTGATTTTAGGAGTCTTTCGTAATCTATATAATAGTTGAAAACGATCAACTTAGTGGACCGATCAACATTAAATGGAAGGTTTTTTTATAGGTATTTGATGTACCAGTTATTTTTTTAAAAATTTTATTACATATTTTATCAATATTCGTTTTGATATGAAAGAACATAGTAACAATTTTTTTTCTAATGTAAGTTCAACTAGTGAATAGTAAGCAACTCCCCCATGACCCAGTGGGATGAATATGATATATATGACGACTTGTAAATGAGGTGTAATCTTGTACAGACTAAGGTCGACTATTCCATAGTCGTGTGGTTAATTGAACCCCAACTGCGTAAGTACACCGGTATTCACAGTCTAGTTTTCAAATCCTTATGAAAGCAACTAACGTTTACTAGGATTTGAACCTCAGAGCCTTCGATTTCAAAAATCAGTTGTTAAACAACTGATTTGCGATGACGAGTTAACCACTATAGCAGCCGTGTAGGCTAGGAAAAATTTCAATAAATTTTTCTTAATTAAATGAGATTAAAAAGAAATATTTGTTTAATATAATAGAAATATCTGTTTTGAGTTCATCCTTCAAAGACAATAAACATTTTTAAAATATCAAGTTTATATTACAAACAAAAAAATATAATTTTGAGGAAGTTTATAATCATCAAATCGTCAAAATATGGTGGAAATCTTTAGAAAGAAATAATTAAAGTAAATTTCCCCCCCTCCCGGTGTTTAATAAATTTTTTAACAATGCCGAAGTATTAAGGAAAAATTATCCAAACAAAATCTATTGTGTAATAACTTTATTAGCTCAATAGACACCAATTACTTTTTAAATTTTAATTTTTTTGAGCCGAATTTTCATTAGCACAGATAAACCAGTAGTTTGTCTTTTATTGTTTTGACTATAATACTACCGTAATTGTAGTTACTTCTTAATGTTGCTGTCTGTTCTACAAAGTCATTTGACTGGTTTGATGCAGTTCTCTAAGATTCCCTATCTAGTGCTAGTCGTTTCATTTCAGTATACCCTCTACATCCTACATCCCTAACAATTTGTTTTACATATTCCAAACGTGGCCTGCCTACACAATTTTTCGCTTCTACCTGTCCTTCCAATATCAAAGCGACTATTCCAGTATGCCTTAGTATGTGGCCTATAAGTCTGTCTCTTGTTTTCACTATATTTTTCCAAATGCTTCTTTCTTCATCTATTTGCCGCAATACCTCTTCATTTATCGCTTTATCCACCCATCTGATTTTAAACATTCTCCTATAGCACCGCATTTCAAAAGCTTCTAATCTTTTCTTCTCAGATACTCCGATCGTCCAAGTTTCACTTCCATACAAAGCGACACTCCAAACATACACTTTCAGAAATCTTTTCCTGACATTTAAATCAATTTTTGATGTAAACAAATTATATTTCTTACTGAAGGCTCGTTTAGCTTGTGCTGTTCGGCATTTTATATCGCTCCTGCTTCGTCCATCTTTAGTAATTCTACTTCCCAAATTACAAAATTCTTCTACCTCCATAATCTTTTCTCCTCCTATTTTCACATTCAGCGGTCCATCTTTGTTATTTCTACTACATTTCACTACTTTTGTTTTGTTCTTGTTTATTTTCACGCGATAGTTCTTGCGTAGGACTTCATCTATGCCGTTGATTGTTTCTTCTAAATCCTTTTTACTCTCGGCCAGAATTACTATATCATCAGCAAATCGTAGCATCTTTATCTTTTCACCTTGTACTGTTACTCCGAATCTAAATTGTTCTTTAACATCATTAACCGCTAGTTCCATGTAAAGATTAAAAAGTAACGGAGATAGGGAACATCCTTGTCGGACTCCCTTTCTTATTACGGCTTCTTTCTTATGTTCTTCAATTGTTACTGTTGCTGTTTGGTTCCTGTACATGTTAAAAAAATATTAAACTATCATAATTTTTGCAATAATTATCTAAATTGAATTTTTTATAGTATATAATAAGAACTGTTATTAATTAGGATACAGCAGCTTATCAAACAGAGAAATAAATTAAACGACTCGTCTTGTTCTTCTTGCTAACCTTAGTTTCATTGCCATCAAGTACATTTATTAATATATATTAACAACATACAAAAATTTATGTATTTTTATTTACTGCAGATGTAATATATGGTA
Source organism: Lycorma delicatula (assembly GCF_047948215.1). NCBI lineage: Eukaryota > Metazoa > Arthropoda > Insecta > Hemiptera > Fulgoridae > Lycorma > Lycorma delicatula. The sequence continues at coordinate 12,721,324 of NC_134459.1, forward strand.
TTTATACAAATAACATGTATGTAAATTAGTTTAACTTTTTTATTGAAGAGTAATTGAAACCTTCTTTACAAATCTTATTCGTGTAATATATTGTAAATTATTTTTCAAAATCTTTCCTTATTATTCTTTCTGCTGTTTGTTCCTTTATTTTTAGTCCTTAAGGTTTCTTCTTAGGTTATCACAGTATCTTTTATTTAAATGTTAATTATTTCTTGAATCCACTAAATGTTCAGAACGTCTTTTTATTCCTGTATTTTGCGTCCTCTGCATAATTGATCAGTTATTCAGCAGCATATTCTGTATAATTAGAAAAACTTTCGGGATTTTAGAACCCGAAAGTTTTGATCCCTTATTTTTTTATATAATTAAAAAATAAGGGATCATTTTACATGCCTAGTTAATTAAATTTTAAATTTTAATTCTTTGAAGTTTAGAGTATGAAAATAAAAAATAAAGCCGACAACACAGTTGTAGGAATTTTCTGTCTCGCGGTTATTTATAAATAAATTAATATATTGACATATTGAAAAAATCCCCCGTTATAATTGCAAGATAATAATTTTGGCTTGAGATTAAAAACGCAAATTTCAAATCTGGTATTACTAAAAAAAAAGCTTCTATTTCAACAAGTTTAAATATTAAAATCGTTTTCAGCGCACTTGAAAATGTACAAATTGATACCTCACACGACCATGTTTGTTATTTTTTTGCGCGAACCCCAAAGTAGGAGTCAAAGTTCAATATTATAAGAAATCTTTTATTAAAGCAGTTTTAATTACAATAAAAAAGGAAAGAACAGAAATATTAAAAAATGTATGACTTTTTGTTGGGTTTGGCCGCTCGTTGGCATTTGGACTCCCAGTTTAGTAAAGATTAATTTTTATGCTTAATTAGACGACAGTAGAAGAAACCACAATGAAAAACAAGCAACATAGCGACCACAATAAAGCTTCAAAGTTTAGAGCATTTTTTGGGATGGGGTACGATTTTTCAAATATTTTTTAGTAAATATTGTTATTTTTAATCGTTTTCAAATTTGCCTAACAAATATATAACCTAAATTAGCCGAACTATCGAGATACATCTTGCTCTACAGCCTCACCCCCTTGACCTTTTAAGTTGAAAATTTAATCGCATCAAAGCACCATATGTAAAAGTAATCTGGCCAAGCTTGTTCAAAATCGGTCCAGTAGTTCTGAAAATGTAAGGTGATTTAGAAGCCAACACCGAGCACACACACGTACATACCAATATTAACATCCTGAAAATTTCCGTCAGGTTTTTGGTTTTATGGGTTCCTAAGATGTTAAAACGTCAAGATCCGGCGAAAACCGCACGTATTCGAATTGTACTTTCCCTTCTAGAGCCATAGCGCTATCGAGACGGTAAAATAAAAATTTACCGTAAATTAGTAATGTAAAAATATATTCTTTAAAGTAAGATGAAAAACTAGTAATTTAGCATTATATTTTCATATAAATGTTATATTATTAATATTTACAACTGAAATGTAATTTTTTCGTTATTATCCAAATGTCTTTATTTTAATTTCGTTGAATGTAGACCTTTCCATTTTACCTTTTCCCGTGCAAAAAAATATTTCCCGTGTAAAATGTTTTTACCCTATATCTACAGTAATTAATCTGAATATGTGTAAAACACTAAATTACCGATTTAATATCGCAAAAAATAAAATAGTAAAAGTATTAAAATACGTAGACGTGTATCCAGGTTAACGACTGCTGAACGAAAAATCTTGTTATAAAAGCAATCTATAATCTTTTTCTAAAAGCAGCGGTTCAGTTTGTTTGTACGTACCGATTTAGTTAACTGGCTGTCTAATTAAGGTCAACAGACTATGCGTGATTACACTGCGCATTTTTTAAATAATGTCTTCATTTTTCCACAATATACAACAATTTTTTTATTATTATTTATATTTTTTTGCAAAATTTTTAACATAGAAAAAAAATTTTATCTCAGACAACACTCATTATTAAAAATACACTATGAAAAACAAATTTAATACAAACTGAAAAATAAGAATTAAATTTAAAATATTTGAATATTATTATTATTATTTTTAAATTATTATTAATAAATTTAAATTATTTGTTAATAAATCGACTCTAAAGGTTATTTATATTTTTGTAATAGTAGATCAAGTTTTCTGCTGTTATTGTCACATTGTGTTGAAAAAGCAAGAAGTTTCACGATAAATTCAAAAAATGTAACTAGTGCAGCAAATGTTCCGTAATTATCCAAAATTCCAAAAAAATTATTCCGGATTGAGTTATATGCGAGGATTTACGGAAGTACTTTCTGCTGACCATATTTCTTGTATTATTCTCCTATTTATTATATAATAATGTAAACTTAAAAAGATGTGCTTATTTTTGCTACTAATTTTTACGTCTACTAATTGACTTTATCATCACTTCATTGAAAAAGTAGCCGGCAATGAATTGCGTAACTTGACCGGCCAAAAATGTTCAGTTATTTCTTCAAAACATGTATCAATAAATTTTAATGTTATTAATTAAAAAAAATATAAATATAAACTTACTTGTTTAATAATATCTAAATCTTTTAATTTTTTTTCTTGTGAAGCCAAGAAGCTCAACAAAATAAAACAGTTTACGCAATTTACTCCGCCTTGTGAATTATCGAAATCCGTAGTGCCTACAACTTCCTGGTAATTACCGACTCTATGAGTGTACTTGAGAGCTTGAGCTTTTCTTTTCTTTTCCTGTTTAGCCTCCGGTAACTACCGTTTAGATAATACTTCAGAGGATGAATGAGGATGATATGTATGAGTGTAAATGAAGTGTAGTCTTGTACATTCTCAGTTCGACCGTTCCTAAGATGTGTGGTTAATTTGAAACCCAACCACCAAAGAACACCGGTATCCACGATCTAGTATTCAAGTCCGTGTAAAAATAGCTGGCTTTACTAGGACTTGAAGCTGGAACTCTCGACTTCCAAATCAGCTGATTTGGGAAGACGTGTTCACCACTAGACCAACCCGGTGAGTTGAGAGCTTGAGCTGCAGACGATTTGAATTCACCGTCCAAATAATTTATGATACCCTCTTATAGAATAAATAAGACTGCGATATTGGTATGAGTCCTTGGCCATTGCGGCATCTCGAGAACGAACGGGCTGATGAGGCTGCCAAGAGAGCGGCAATAGATGGTTTCCGTGTAGAATTAACATGTGAGAGCGACTTCATGAAAACAGTCCGTGCTAACTACGTTCTCAGTGGAATAAGTTCTGGGTGTTAAGTCCTCCCACGGTCTTACATATTCGGGAGAACATATGCGAAAAACCTTTTATCCCAAGCAACAGAAGAGATCAAGTCATTCTAAATCGGCTGAGGATTGGATATACTAGGCTTACCTAGTATATCCAATCCTCAGCCGATAATTAAACTGACGTTATGAAGAACGTAATTTAGCGGTTTTGCTTAGTTTGTGTTTATTATTTCTGGTTTTTGGTGTTTATTATTTATTATTTACAATCATGTAGTTACATTTAAGTCACTATTGTTGATGCGACTATATATATATATATAGTATAATAAAAAAAATATTAATAACCAAAATTTTTAATATTAGCATCATTACAATTTCGACAAATATCTTTTCACTTTTTGAAAATTTGGAGGCTCATCAAAGTGTTTTTAATAATTATATTATTCACTAAAATTGATTTTAAATAAATTAAATAGAAATTTAAAAACTTTTTTGCGATTTTCTTTTCTTTTGTGGGAGCTCAGTAGAGAAGTATGTTTTAGTGACTTAATCGTTTTAAAAAAATAGGTTTTGATCATTAAAATTTTTAAACTATAAGAAAAAAATTGTTTTTTATTTTAGGACCTCCCATAATCAAGGGGAAGCATTCGGATAAAATTATTTTTTAAAGGAATAATCCTAAAGTAGTAATTATAAATTTAAAAAAAAGACTTTTAAATTTTTTTAAAAATAAAAAGTTACAACCATAATTGTAATTAAAATAAATTAATTTTCTTGAAAAGGGGTGAAATTGTTTAGCTAATTTTTCTTCAAGATATACTGAAGAGTAAGGACTCTCAAAAATTGACATTTTTACATTTTAAACGCAACGGGTAACTTGCGTGATGGATTTAAATTTAAAATATTGTTTTTTTTAAATTAAAAAATATATTTTCTTATCCCAGATCATTGGAGTGGGATGGGGGACATTTTGGGGGAAAAGAATGGTTTGAAGGCTTATTGATGTAGAAAATATAGATATAAAAACTCCTAACTTCTTTTTTGAAATCACATTATAGGTAAAAAGAATGAAAACATATAATCATTTTTTTTTTTTTAGAGAGAGTAAATATTTAATAAAAATTTGTTACCTTAAAGAAACTTCCACTTTTATAAAAACAAATTTGCTAAGGTAAAGGCACCAGTAAAGATTTGAAGCCTTATTTCGGTAAAACATGTCACCCCTTTTTCCAATTTTTTGCAAAAATTTATTATATTCTTTCTCCCAAAGATAGTACCTATCTACCAAAATTTGAAGTAAATCGGTCGACGGGGTCCAGAGTTATAAAATCAAATACATGTACCAAAATACAAACCAAATACAGGTGACCAAATACATACTTTTTTTCCTGTTTAGCCTCCGGTAACTATCGTTTAGATAATTCTTCAGAGGATGAATGAGGATGATATGTATGAGTGTAAATGTAGTGTAGTCTTGTACATTCTCAGTTCGACCATTCCTGAGACGTGTGGTTAATTGAAACCCAACCACCAAAGAACACCGGTATCCACGATCTAGTATTCAAATCCGTGTAAAAATAACTGGTATTACTAGGACTTGAACGCTGTAACTCTCGACTTCCAAATCAGCTGATTTGTGAAGACGCGTTAACCCCTAGACCAACCCGGTGGGTTAGACCAAATACATACTACATAAATAGAAACGCACAAACACTGGAATGAAACTTTTTCGCAGATTATTTCAAATTTATTTACCCATTTTTCTTAAAAACGTTTTTTGAAATGATTCCTTAAGATAGAAAAGTTAAAAAAAATACAATTGCTTTAAATTTTTTTAAAGTAATCTATATACCATACAATTATAGTTAGTAGTATGATGTATCGTTATAGCCGGAAAAATAGATACCATTAAGTTTTCATTGAATTGAAAATAATAATTAAATAATTATTAAAATAGAAGAAAACAAATAGTAAAATTATATATAATTTTACTCTCTCTCTCTCTCTCTCTCTCTCTCTCTCTCTCTCTCTCTCTCTCTCTCTCTCTCTCTCTCTCTCTCTCTCTCTCTCTCTCTCTCTCTCTCTCTCTCTCTCTCTCTCTCTCTCTCTCTCTCTCTCTCTCTCTCTGTGTGTGTGTGTGTGTGTGTGTGTGTGTGTGTGTGTGTGTGTGTGTGTGTGTGTGTGTGTGTGTGTGTGTGTGTGTGTGTGTGTGTCTGTGTGTGTGTGTGTGTGTGTGTGTGTGTGTGTGTGTGTGTGTGTGTGTGTGTGTGTGTGTGTGTGTGTGTGTGTGTGTGTGTGTGTGATTTTCCATCAATTTAGAAATATATATTTCATAACACAGAATTATAATTTTACAGTGAAGGATATGATAATATCTTACCTATATTAAATAAAAAATAAATTTTTTTTTCTTGTGCTTTATTTGCAAACTAGTTTGCGAGTAGTAAATTAATTTTGCTTGTTACTGCAATATTGGTTTTCACAACGAATTTATGTAGCTATTTTTGTTTTAATATTACAAAGCTAATAAGAAAGAGTAGTAAATTTCTTGTTTTGTTGAAAGCAGTTAAAATTTATTTACTTTTTATTTTTAATTCATTCTATCACAGTAATATAAGTATATTGGTTGTAACTGGAATTGAATTTATATATGTTTCATTTTCAAAGAAACTCGACTAAGAATATATATTTTTGTCTTGATTACTTTTAAAGAGTTTTTAAACAACAAAATTAGATTGCTTTCTTTCAAAAAAACAAAATAATAATAATAACAATAATACTTATAATAATAAAAAAAGGAAATTAATGTTTTGTCTAGTCGTATAAGTTATAAATTCTGTGCTTATTAAATACGTGTATTTTACTGATAACTATCTTCATTTTTACAATCTTGTTCTACTTTTAAATTAATTTGTGGGCTAATTTTTTTTTTAATAATTTTAACATCTTGATATGAAATCTTATTAATTTTTATATAATACTGTTCAATTCCATAAATTTAAACCGTGATTACTTTTACTTCAGTAATTTATTTAAATTCAATTATTAAAATAATTTGTAATTTCTGTGCAGTTTCAGTTTATATATATATATATATATATATTAATAAGATTATTGATCACTCTTATCACTAATTATTATCTAACCTAAGTAAACTAATAATGGGATACATCCAAATAAAGGAATTTGTACTGAAGGAATGAAGTAAAATAAATTGTATCTAATTTGGACATCATATCTTGATATTAAGTAGAAACAAGATTATAAAATTATATGTTTAAGTAGCTAAATTTAGAAAAAGAAATTTCAGTAAAAACTACAAAATTATATAGTAAAATATGGTATAAAAATCAATATTAAATAAATAAAGGGTATGTATGAAAAAATTTTGTCAGGAAATTATAAATCTGGTATCGAAACAGAAAAAAAATCATTGAATCTTAAAACAGTAAAATGTTAAAAACCTATAACAGAAGATTTTAATATTTATGAAAATGGGAAAAAACCAAGATTTTAATAGTAAAAGAATAAATATAATTTTAAAACAAACCGTAGTTTTTACAATAAATTAGATAAACTGCTGTATTAAAACTATACTCTTTTACGGGTGTGAAAAAAGGAAGACGTGAAATGAAATAATTGAATATCTGAAATGAGGGAGGAAAATCTGCAGCAGAAAAAATAATTACATGCTGATATAATATATATTTTTTCATACCCATAAATAGGATTTTTTTCGCTTTTATCAGCACGAAAGCGTTTGCAGTGATCACGAGATACCTCATCCGACGATTACATCTAAATAGAATTAAAGAAGATTAGGACATCAAGATTATGAATTCATCTAATTTTAATCAAAAAGTAATTCTTCAACGATCAATATTCTTCAAGTTCTAATTCTTTATCGACTAAGATTGAATGTGCGCAGTCGTTTTTAGGCTATTTTTTCTATATCCCTGCCAAAAAAAAGTGTAATGTATTTAGGGTGTATGTACGTGTGTTTGATCCACGGTACCAGCTCAACGAACAAAATTGTCGAATAAAGCATTGTTTATTACGAAACTGCTCACATGATTAAAGTGAAAAACGGTTTATATATATATATATATATATATATATTTATTTATTTTTTGGCTTGATAGATTTAATTCACCACAGAAGCTTTAAGGAAATTTTTGCGTATAAAAAATGTGATGCTTAACCAAAATTTGAACCGGTTTCAATCCCCAGATGAAAGGCTGAAAAGGAGAGGTAAATAAATTTTTTACAGATTTTTAATTTATACATATTTTTTAACGTATAAATATTTAAATATATAATATTTGGTTTGCTTGGCATTTCTCCTGCAACCACCCCATTCGATCGTCCTAAACCATAAGACCGAATTTCTGTGCCACAAACGGCTACTGAGCCCCAAAACAGTTTAGCGACCAGTATCCTAAATAGCTCCTAACAGTGTCAACGGACTAAGCGCGGTGCCATACACCACCGGCTTACGCGTCCCAACCGCTCACTTATCATATATCCATAAATCCATAAATTAAAATTTACTTTGGTAAGACAGCAATTCGCTGCCACGCCTATGGTCTTTGAATCCCAGCAAGTACCTGTTCACCATATTAAAGCGCTTGGAGCCCTAATTGGCTGGTGGTCGGCCATATATCTCAAGGTTAGCATCCCACAGCAATGCGTTAGGAGTCTCCCCTTAATTAAACTACTGATGTCCGTGGAACATACCAACCGCATCAAGGAAATCACACACGGTTCGACAATGCGGCTCTCGCCACATTGACTCGCCGCTTGTGAGTGGCCAATTTTCCCCTTGACCTCTAAGTTTCAGGGTGGCCTGGTCTCTAGCCTCCCCCCACCCAAGAAAAGGGCACTCAAACATCAGGTATTCATTTGAATGAACCTTCTCGAAGACGCACACCTCATCAGCTGCCAGGCGGAACTGAAACAGATATTGGTTCAAATTAACATGGTTGGTGAGCACCTGGGCACCCGTTGCCCTTTAAACCCAACTCGAGGCATAACATCCTCCCCAGATCCCATATAAACTTGTACAGAAATCTTCCCTTAGTTGTGGTATCCCATTCCAGATGCCATGCTTCCATGCAGCCTCTTCCGCAGGCGGGAGATGGGTAACTGAACGAAATTTAGATCCGGTACATTGTGATCACCGTTCCGTTCCGGTACTAGCCCGGCCCGAAACCGCATCCCAAATACCTCGGCCTCTTCGCAATCTCCACATGACTGCCCGAACTTTCACCACTAAATCGGTTGGGAAAGCCTTTCCCAATACGGTGGTAGCCTCGCAGGAGATTATTTTAAAAACACCAGTGCATACAATTAAGGGCTCTGCGCTGGGCACTCCTTAAATTTTGAACAAGTGCTCTGTGCATACCCAACCTATGCGCCCAAACGGGCACCGGGTAAGAGATCATGCTTTCGAAGACGCCTCGGTACACCATGCACATTTGACGGTCAGACAACCCATAATCCTTCCGTGCAATCCTCCTAAGTTTTTGCATCACTGAGACGGCGCCCGCCGCTACTTGCCTAATGTGGTTGCTAAACAGCAACTTCTCATCAAAAAAAACACCTAGGTACTTATGTACTCTTATTCGGTTTATTACACAGCCTTTATACTTAATGTGGGGGTTTCGGCTGTACGATAATTTATCTACAACCTTGAGAAGCATAAACTTCGTCGTTGAAATCTTTAAATTTTGAATGTCCATCCAGCCCTCCGCGGTCGACAAGGCTGCATGCGCTCGATCTTCCAGCTGCGGTGGTGAATTACCACGAACTAAAACGAGACAGTCATCGGCGATAGCCTGGGCCGTGACCCCTTCTGGGAATGTCAATCCGAGAAATCCGTCAAATACCAGGTTCCACCGCAGGGGACCGGGAACAGAACACAGAACCCTGCGGGCTTCCCCTGGTGACCGATTTTTCCACAGCTAGGTGCTCATCTTTAAACAGAGCCGTACGATTAGACAAATAGTCACGTACTACGACTAGCAGGGCTACGGGAACATTGGGCGTTCCAACTCATAAAGGACAGAACTCCAACACAAGGAAGAAAATGCTGCCTCTATGTCTATAAAAATTGCCAAAACATATTTAGGATCTTTCCAGCTCCTAAATTTATAATATAATAATATTCCGTTTGTTAAGATGAAATTAATAAATTTTTTACTTATATACTTAAATACATACTCGTATAGTAATTTCATATCTGGCAAGCATAAATTAGGCTAATAAAGACGTTGCAAAAGTATTTTCTGAATTATCTGGTTTTTTTTAAGAAAGGAAATCTAATAATCGATTAATAAATTTTCAAAGTGAGGATTTTAAGAAGCAAAATACTCAGCAAGAAACGGCAAGGAAAAAATAGATGGGAAAAGTGTTATTTATTCGTATCAAGGATACGGGTTTGGACCTTTAAGGCAATACATATTGTTTTGTTAATCGCATTTACAAACGAAACGTATTTTCTTTTCTTTTTTCTATAGAAATTAAAACATTTTACTAAAATGTTAGATATATCTATTACATGAAATTACTGAGAAAATATCTTTCTGCAAAAATTATTTATGTAATATTTTGATAGAAGTTAATTTGCCGGTTGTAATTTTAGATATAATGCCTTTGTATAGACCTCGCTGTACTCTCTCTACTCTACGCGTAGCAATGTAGGTTTTCCTTAAATAGGTATACAAAAAGGTATAGAATGTATATATACATATATACACGAGGTGAACTTAGAGCTTCGACTTAACGGAGGTTTCTGAAGGAAGGCCCCTAATCCCACAGGACAATTTCACGCCTGTCTGATGTCTACCACAAACAAGCTCATTTCCTTTCTTACCAAGCAACAAACAATATCCTACATTTTAATTTAATACACGCCAGACTTTATTATATTCGTATACAAGATGATCTTACACGCCATTCATTTCATCTAAAAATGATGCTATATTTTTCTTGACTTAAATAGTTAAATTTTTTCTTTATTATAAATTTTTTTCCTGTTTTTCTTTCTTCGTAATATATTTTTGATAATTTTTTCCACTTATTGTATCAAAAATTTTAGATATTTATTTAAACAACAAAAAAAAAACTCTATTCAAAATTATTCGAGTGTGAAATTAGTTTAAAATTGATTTCACATAAGTTTTTACGATGCGGGTCAGTAATCATATAAAATTCCGCAATATGACTTTAATAGATTAATAATAAAGCACCGGTATATATCTGTATTACATTTTTAGCTAGGTAAAAGCTGTTAGTAGGCTACCGATAAAGTATAAAATAGGCTGAATGTCAGCCACAATTACGTTTAAATATTTATTTATTACTATTATTATTTTTATTTTTTTATTTTACGTAACAGCCGGTAGTGTTATTGAAGTAGATTCTATATATCATCTAATTGATTAATTCCTGATGTTCTTTATTTTTTTGAATGGTTATACCACAGATTAAATTATTCTGTTGCAGATATTGTTGAATATTTTATCTAGACTTGTGTAAATAATACTGTAGAGTACTATAAAAATAATGTTTAACCTTTTTAGGAAAATTTTGTCATTTATATGGTTCATATAAATTACATCGTTTCTAGGTTTTCATTACATATTTCGTTCTTTTTCTCTTTAGTAATGAGATGTGCGGGCATCGACTGCTATGATCATTTGGCCAGAATGGAAATTTGTACCGTATGAAAATGCCACGCCTGACCGGGAATCGAACCCAGGACCTTCGGGTGAAAGGCTGAGATGTTACCACTCGCCCCGCGGAGGCCGGCATCTATACTATTACATAAAGAGGAAGAGGGTTTTAATGTGTTCAGAATAAACACAAACTATTCTATCAATCCCATTCAAATTTTTATCCATGGTTCTTGGCATAACTGAAAAAGGTTTTTAGATATATTTCATCTCGAAAAATATCTAAAAAAAAATTATACTTATATGTAGTAGTGCAAATTTGCACAAACTTTAGACAGAGTCTATCACTGTGTGATAGACTGAATAATTTGAATAAATCAAATGAATAATATTACAAAAATAAGAAAATTAAATTTACGTTAAATAAAATTGTATTAAATAAATTAAAAAAGGTCTGTTTAACAATAATGGGCTTCCCATGGAGACAGCGTGTGAGGCTAATATGATGAGGTATGCGAGCACCTCGTGGGAGGCTAGACCAATCATCACCATCAACCTGTAACTAACAGGGTGCCTCTGGAGTGGTGTGTTTGAAGGTGCAATGGGATGCTCATATAATATCTTTTCAAACATCGACCGATTTTCAAATCAAAATTCAAACGGGATATTTGTTAGTAGGTTGAACGCTAACTTTTGCGTGGATCAGATTCACTCTCCAATTAACAGATCACAGTTATTCGGAAATAACTATATCTGTTCGATTGTTCTCGCATCACGCAAGAAACCAATTACTTTCAAATTTTCAGGATATATTCGTGTTATTTCAAGGATGGTTTTAAGCCACTGACCGAAGCTTGAAGCTTAGGAAATTAGAAATAGGAGGGTGAAATCCTGAATTAAAGATATTATTTATTAAGGAAAAAGTAGATTAATCCTTTTATTTCATTATTATATTCTGCCACTACGGCAAAGAAATAAGTTATGAATTTTTCATCTTCAAAGGTGTGTGTAATTTAGTTACCATAAATTACTATTTTCTGTATTTTGTAGTTTAGTTTCTTCTTCAGATTTTTATAAAGCCCGAATTCTATAATTATTATTTTTCAGTACTATTCCCACAACGTACAATGCGGGGATCCACGGGGAGGAGCTCTCTGGCCAGATAGGAATGGCGACCGAAGCAAGCACTTTGGGTGTATTGGGCACCGGTCGGTCTTGCAAATTGGGAATGACAAGCAAAGCGAGCTCTGCGGTCATAGTGTAGGTCCCTTGGCCTCGGGAGACCCCGAGGAACCCCTGCGTTGGCTGTGGGATTCGTCTGGGTTGACCTGTCCCCCGAGGGTTTAGGTTCTGGCTAGACGGGACGGTTAGTTTTGTAATAATTATAAATAGAATAAAATTTCTTAAAAATGTGCTTTCAATTTGTTAAAATTCAACCTCTTCGTTAACGCTTAATTTTAAACATAAAACTTAACCCTAAATTTGGTGCTGATTTTTAAAATTCAAAATTTTGAGTATAGGTGAAAAACAATTATATTTGGTAATGATATTTGGTTTGATATCGCTTCAATATTCTAATATATTTCATTTAAATCTTCAATAAGAATAGATGGAGAATTTATGATAAGTAATATATCTAGAGTAATATATGTGAAAAATAATATATTTTTTCACATTCGAAAGAACCTCAGCTCACGCTTGGTAGTGGTCTCTTTACATATTTTTTCCAGTCCTCTTATTTTTTTCACGTATTATCTGAACGGCTCTATTCAAACGGCCGATGATTTTTGTAGATGTATCTATACATTAAAAAGATCTGATAAGGACACCACATCACTTCCTTGTACGCCTATTAAATTACATATACATCTTTTTTGCTGCACTTCATTTTATTTCATTTACACAATTTCATTGTGATGGACAACATCACATTGCATCACATTTTTTGTGGTGTTCGTATCAGCATTTTATATTAGTTATATATTCTTTTTATTTTCACGTCGTTCAAGTAGTTATGTGGTGTAAGAGAGAAAGTTTCGGATCCGTAACCATGTACACATCTGTTCGAATCCGAATTCGTGTAGCTTACATATATTTTATTTTATTTTTTAATTTAAGTATATTGATTTATTAATAATTATTAACCTCTGTAAAAGTTTTTGAATTAAAATGAAAAGTACATAAATTTTATTTCACTAATTACTTCCGATTTTTTTTGTTGTTATTGAATTATTATTTATTGTAAAAATAGAAAATTACAATCGGAGGTTAAATTATTAATAAATCAATATATTTAAATTAAAAGAAAAAGATATGTATGTGAAGTCGGATTCGAATAGATGTGGCTTCCCCTTGTAAGATCCAAATATTTCATTAATTAAATAAACTTTTATTTGGCTATAACTCTGGAACCGATGAAAATAAATACCACTTTGATGTATCGTTGAAGAGCTCTCAATAAGGGCTTATTACTGCAGTTAAAGAAAGTCCAAAATCCAAATTTTTTGATTTTGGACTTTTTTGGACACTTTTGGTCCAGTCGATTGCAATCAAAAGGGGAAGTGCACAACTAGATATCACAACAGTCCTAAATCCAACATTTCAACATCCTACGGCTAATCATTTTTGAGTTATGCGAGATTCATACGTACGTCCGTACAGACGTCACGCCAAAACTAGTGAAATTGTATTCAGGGATGGTCAAAATGGATATTCCGTTGAAATCTGAAGACCGCAATTTTTCGCGATCACAATACTTCCTTTACTTTGTACAAGAAAGTAAATATTAAAAAATCAAAATAAAATTTATTTCGACTAATCAAAAAAATATTAAACATTTTTCATTAAAAATTAAAATATAATTTTTTTAATTCTTCTTTTATCGTTTTTAATTTAATTAAAAAACTAAAAAGCATTGTAATCACTTACTACTTTTCTCAAAATTTGTAACGTAGAAAATAGTTGAAAAAGTATATTTTAAAAAAATATTTTATTAAAACATGTTAATAAAACAAAAATATTTTTATTTATTAAAATAAAAAAAACATTGAAAAAGCTCTTCACAAGAAGCGCAACAGCAAGAAACTTTCTTCTAGATAAAAGTAAGTAAAGGAATGTAGAGAAATTACATAAAACAACTATTATAGAGTGTTTTTGTCATTAGTTTTCCAACCTTAAATTAATTATTATATTGATTTATTAATTTCTTTACTGTTATAATGATTGTTATGATGAATAAACATTCATACCTGGACCACACTTATTGTACTTTTCTTATTAATTTCATAAGCCCGTTTATCAACTACGGGCGTAAACTATAAAATATAGTTTATAATACTGTAAATTTAAATTTAATTTAATCATTATGCAAAAAAAAGTTTCAGAGCAAATTTTCATGAATTTTCACATGAAAATGCTTTCAATATTTGAACGGCATCGTGCTATATTTATTATTACTCTGCAAAACCCGTAAACTTCGAGAACAAATGAAAAATATCTTCAGAATGATTATGTAATTTTTCATTTTAAAAAATCCACCACTATTATTTCCTGGAAGAAACCCACTGCAGAAACTCCTAGCGATGTACCGTTTACGTATTTTATATTTTGATATATTTACACGTAGCTTCAACTTAATAAGGGAATGATACTAAGAACAATTTGTAAAACAATTTTAATTTTTAAAATACGGCTTACTATTTTTTTACTAGTAAATTCCGGACTAGAAATCTTGTCATTGTAAATCGTGTTGGTATGGTTTCGTAAAGATCTATTAATTAGAGGTTTTTTGCAATCTGTTTTTTCCTTTTTTTATTTTAATTTTCATGTTTGTTTCTTGAATTTTTTTGTTTAGTTATTTATTTTTTGATTTTATTTTAAATTAAAGTACATTTTATCGTTGAAATGTTCATTTAAAATTTAATCAAAACTTAATAATAACCACAGCTCTCGTGCTGTGCTGCAAGGAAAGTACGGTAATCAGTCAAAAATGGGATACGGTTTTTTTTTGCATTTCTCGACGTTTCATGACCCAAGGATGATTAGAAATAAAAAGAATTGGGGGATAATGTTCTTACGTAGAGTACGTACGTGTATATACATGTGCTAGTGTGTTTGAAGATTAATAACTTTTGACTTTTGACTGAGACTGAATTAACTCATTTTGATGAAATTATGTACAGAACTGTGTATTATTGGAGCAATTTTTTAGCAAAAATTTGGGATCTATATTTCCAGTGAGTGGGAGATTTTATTATTTAAAAACACATAATAGTAATAATAGATTTTTAAAAACAGAATTTTATCATTTAAAAATTTTTTAATTATTATTCTTTTATTACTTTTGAGGGTCCTTTTCTCAAAATTTTGCAAACAGTACGTGCGTCATGCCTATCTTAGCATTTAGAAAAAAGATTGTCCCAAAATTCACCCTTCTCCAAAAATCGTAAAAACCATCTTTTTATTTATTGCATATTTTTACCGAATTTTTTAAAATGTGTTTCAAGGGATACTTCTATGCTTGCACTATTATTAATAAAGTTTTAGTAATAATTTACGATAAAATTTCAGCATAATTCACCCCCACCGTCCAAAAAAGAAATTTTAGGTAAATTTTTATTGTACATTTTGTTTAAAAACAAAAAAAGTTCTTGGTCGATGATTTTGAAGGCGGGAGTGCAGAAAAAAAGACAGATTTTTTTAAGTTTTCAAACTTTTTTTGGTTAAATTAAACATATAATGATAGTTTTACCATCAAACTTTATCGTAAATTACACTCCACCACCGATAAAAAATTCTTAAGTAACTTTTTTCATGTATATTTATTTTAACTTGTTTATATATGTTTAATTATACTTTTTCTCATGTACATTTTTATATGTAATAAAAGAAAACTCTACAATTATTAATAAAAGTAAACATTTTTAAATACACCCAACTCAAATTCTATTATACTATTTAAAATAGATCAATTTATGTTTAAGACAAGTTTTAAATTCATTTCGCTTTGTCCAATAGTTCAGCAATCTAGATTCTGATTGCAAATGAAATGCTTACGTAGATTTTAATTATTATAAATTTTTATTTAAGATTGAAATTTTAGTGAAACAATTTTAACGTAAATTACGCAGTGCAAATCAAATATTTCTTCTGATCAAATTATTTTAATTTCACACACCACAAATGCGGTATTAAAGTTCTATTTTATTATTTCACATCCTATTTTATTAAGTTATTCTTCAGCGACCTTTATTTAAAATATCTTGAACAATTGAATTAAATTTGTAGGGGATTTTTAAATAAAGTAAAATAATCTTCAAGGAATTCTGTATTTAGAATTAGCTTTTCCTGATATGTAGACGCGCGTTGTAGTTCTCACCCGATTTCAAAAATATCAGGGAATACTTTTGGAAGACGTGTTAGAAAGTTGGATCGATATATTTTCTGCACCATGTGTAGTTTTTTTACGCTGATCGACGTAAAATTGCTAATCGTATATTTTTTTTATGTCGGGAACGAATAGGCGTTTGATTTAATCATTTTAAAACTCTTTTTATTCGTATCCAGAAAATCTATACGGCTCTCAAGTTACAATTTTTTTTTTTGTTTTCATTAATATTCATTAAATTGAACTAATAAAAAAAATTGCTTATTTGTTATTAAATTTTCTATCGCGGTGTTAGATAGAGCTTAAAATATCTATTACATAGGTCGGTGTAGGAGGTATCGAGTGAATGAGCGAGCAAGCGAACCGGCGAGTGAATAAACGGTTGAGCGGTGGAGAGAGTGCGAGTGGGATACGGTGTGTGTAATAAACATGCTAGGCTTGCCTCGTGGGAACACCTGGGATCAAGTTGCTGGCAACCAATAAACCCGAGAGTTCTACGCACCAATAAACTGTCCATCTTATACAGAGCAGTCCACCACCTAGCTAACACCATATCACCATGCAACCGACGTTTCTACTACATCGAGCGACCAGTCCGCTGACAAATAACGCTTGTTTAAACCGATCGGCTACTTTTATCTGTATATTTCATTCATTTATATCGGTAGTACGGTGTGCACGATTTTATCTTCTTTTCTATCGAATTTTAAAAACGTGCTCGAAATAAATATCGAATAAATGTAAACAATATTTTTATCTCATTTACACTATCTAATCTTGTTAAAACCGGTTTAAACTATGAAAAACGTTATAAAAATTATATACTAGTTATATAGCATTCGTTCGTAACCGTAAGTAACTAGTTCTTTTCAACTTGAAAAGAATTCACCCAAAGGCTTACTTACCGGAAGTTGAATCGCATTAAAATATTAACCGCTGGAATTTCCTTAAATTTATCATTTTAGTTTCAAAATTTTATCGTACTTAAATTCCTTAATTTAATTTGCTCGATAACTGCCGAACAATGAAGTAACAATTCATTGTAAGTTAACAATTCGTAAACAATACGTAGATTTTTTAAGATTTCTATGCCGAGTACCGTTTACACTTTTTAGCTTCATTCTTTTATTGTATTTATACTGACGCGTTTCGGTGTAACTCCACTGCCAATATTTATTGTACTGGTATTTTTAAATTTCTGTTAGTCTTTATATAGCGTTTAGTCAACGCCCCTTTCCTTTTTTTTAAAGTCATGCCTTATCTGGCCTTCTTCTTATTTATTTGTTATTGACGGATATACTTATCTTTTAATTTTATTTATCTATTTCCTGTTTTCAGTAAATTGGGGTTCTTGAAAAGGACGTCCGCTTGATTATTGATCTGTTCATTATTGATCGTTTTATTGTTACCTAATAATTTGAAGAATTCTAAATTTTGTAAAACGTTCATTCATCTTCCTTTAATGCAATTATGAATTAATTTCATTTATTCTTCCATTTTGATCGGGGTATGTCCTTCTGTTCCTAAGTCCGTTGCATAATTAGAATCTGTTTTTGATTTTTAAAAGATTTCGTGTGTTCGTTATACCTTAATTTTAATGTTCTTCCCATTTTTCCAATGTATGTCGCATCGCATAGTGCTACCTAAGAAAGATAAATAGTACTCGACATAGAAATCATAGTATTCTTAGCAGAAAATATAATAATAATAATAATCTTAACAAGATTTTTTACGGTTGACCGAGAAAATTTCTGAAATTTTTTTGAGAAATTTTTTTGTTTTGACCGAGAAAATTTGTTTAAATACCTGTTCGTATCCCTCTGATGTTTAAATATCAACTAGATGCGGTCAGGTAGTTAAAGTATGATAAGTCCTTTACGTGTACTCATTTCAGTCTTCTTCCAATGTTTCATTATTATTGAAGCGGTTTATAATTGGATTTTCTTATATGGATTTTTTTCCGTGTATTCGTGGGAATGTTTAAACTTCACTACACAACTGTATCGGATATTTACAGAGTACATTCGTAATGATTTCAAAGTATTTTTTGACTAGAATTTCTAAAAAAAAATTACTATATTATTATGACGAAGTCAAAATTATGAAGAAAAATTAAAAAAATGTTTTTTATATCAGTAAAATACTATTCGTTTTTTATTTTGTCACTTTTTTAGATTTAAAAAAAACCGAAGTTCTAAACCTGACCTGAATGTTTCCTTTTATTTGTGCAATCATTACGTTCCCTCAAAGACGTCTCTTTGATTTACTATTTGTATTTATTTTGTAGAAGAAATTCTCTTCTTATTTTGTAACAAGTTTCTTCAGACGACGTGAGTGGAAGATTTTTTATCGAAATTTACATTGTTTTATAAACGACTTGGAGATATTTTTCAATTGCTTATCATCGTAATCATTAAATGATTATTGTAGTATAATAATAATAATTTTTTTATATAAAGTATTTTCATTTATAATTTTAAGAAAATTAATTAGAAACCTTGAGTTAAATCTCACGCTTGGTGGTTAATTAACAGTTCCCATTTCTTAATTTTATTTTTCATGTTTTAAGTTTATCAAGATATAGCTTTCTATACATTTTGCGCTTCTTACTAATGCCTTTGTTTCTATAGATCTATTTTTGTCGCCTATCCAGTTTTATGTAAAAATAAAACTAAGAAGTTACGATAACAGTGGTTTCATGTAATATCTAAAAATTTTTTTTTTTAATTTTGATCTTCTGAAGTCTGCAAAAAAATTGTCCTATGAAAAAGACATGTGTATATATATATATATATATATATATATATATATATATACACACATGTCTTTTTCTTCACAGTTAAATAATGAAATTATTTAACAGTTATGGAACTCTCAGAACCACTTTAAATTAAAACCGGAGTAAGGAAAGTAGATGTACTGTCTCCAATCGTCTTTAATTGTGCTCTTGAAAATGTTATAAGATAATGGGAGAAAAAACTTAAAATGTAAACATACACGAAAACATAAAAATGGGCGCTAAAACTAAATTCATAAATACAAAAATTCTGGTCTTCGCAGATGACATGGCAATTTTTGGAAGAAATATAGACGAGGCTAAAATTAAAATTCAAAAACTAAGCGATTGCACTAGAAATATTGGTCTTCAAATTTCTTATGAAAAAACTAACTTATTTTTCAATGAAAGAGAACAGAACTGAAATTTCCTTAAAATTTCCGACCAAAAAAAAATAAGTAGAGTTAAAAAATTTAAACATTTGGTAGAAATCAAAACATCGAATATAACTGGGGGGAAAAAATGGGATGAAGAATAGAGAACGAAAAATGGAAATCACCTACTTTCTCACGAAGAAAATTTACAATAAAAAATCCCTATCGTTTAAGTCCGAATGAGGCATTACTACTGTATTCCTACCAGAAACACTGTATGGAGGCAGAATATTTGCAGTGTTTTTTCAGAACAAGAAATAACAAAAGTAAAAAAAAATTTGAGAAAAATTTATGGACCAAAATATGAAGTCGGAATTCACAAATTGAAAATCAAAGAAGAAATTTACAAATATACCGAAAAAATAGGGGACTTAATCCGGAAAAGAAGATAACAGTTTTATGGACGACAACCAAAGATTGACATAACAAATTCATAAACACAGCCACAAAGACGGTTTAAAGAAATAGAAACAGATCTAAGAACATTAAACATTTCTAAGAATCTGTGTAAAGACAGAAATAAATTTAGAAAAGTGATTCGAGAATATAAGTTTCTAGAGAGAAAGAAAAAGAAGGGTATAAATCCGAATTGATGAACGGAAGAAAGGCGACAACCACGGAGCAAAAGAATGGATATCTTTAGAGAAAAGAAAAAAGTCAAACCTATGCAGTCGTGATCCGTTGTGGTCGGAACGAAAAGAAGAAGAATGAAATTATTATTAACTTAATGTTTAATAAAACCTATTAACTAAATGTAACTTGTTATTTTCGGTAATTATGGGAAAAATGAAATTATTATTACAGTTACGCAACAGTATTTACAGCGTAATGCAACTTAATTACTGAATTATTATAAAACAATAGAACAATAAATCCATAATTTACTGTCATTTTCTGGTTGGTTTTTAAGCATAATATTACAAAACGTTAGTATGGATTTAATTGTCTATTTAAACCTTTACTAACAATTAAATTTAGATTTATTTAAATAGATTAGTCTGTAAGTGTAATTAAAAAATCCATTCTATTCATAATTTCATGAATTATAGGTAGAATTATTTAAAATAATCTAATCTAATCTTTATGTCATTCAATGAAACACATAATGCGATGCAAGTTTATAAATTTCTCACGTATAGTAACAAACCACAGATCTTCTCGATAGTGTATGTCTAACCACAAACAACCTTGTTCAAACTCATTCCTTATGAAAACTACGTACGACATTGACAATTTATTTTATAACATTTTTTTTTTTTTTTTACCCAAGAATGTTATTTTTATGAGTTCTTTCAAGTTCCCAGCTTTATCAGCAACTTTTATTGTGATTTGTTAAAAGAAAAAAAATAAAGGTTTATAACAGGAATATGTAATAATATCGGTTGAAATAAACTGCTAGCGCAATATTAGGAAATTTATTCTTTACAGAGATTGTTTGGGTGTGTATTATGAATATAGCTTAAATTATAACCAATTATTCTACTATATTAGCTGCATTCCAATTAAGCTGAAAAAAAGATAATGTGAAGATTACCTTACTATCGAATCTTAAAAGTAATATCGAATATCGTATTTCAATAATTTTAACATAAAAAAAAAACATAATAAAAGCAGGAAAGGATTTTTGTTAAAAATTTGTTCCTCTTCTATAGAAAGTAATTCATTACATTACAGTATCTGTCAGTCTTTTTTATGGAATTCATATATAAAAGTATTTGAATTAAACGGCAATAATCGCATTTTCTTTCTTTGCCAGTAAGGATATTTATTTACTGCCAATCCTGTGGTGAACAAAGTAAAGATGTTAACTGTAGAAAGGAATATCATCTATAGTTTATAGAATATGGCGTACCGATATGGGACATCAATATTTAACTATGTAGAAAAAAAACGGCAGATCACCTCATTCCACGCTCTAATAAACTTGGCATTCAATGTTATTATTCTTTGAAATGAATTTGCCAATTTTTAGAGTGAATTAAGGTCGTCTAAGACCATTATAGTCATCGGAATTGCAGCAATTTAAAAAAATTGTATCTTAAAAAATAACTAGATAATCAAACGACTATTTTTTTTAAAATTGACAAACTCAAAAGTTTTCTTTTACGTACCTTAGAATGTTTTAATATGAGCTTCATTGGTTGCTCTGCAAACAACCAGCCGGTAATCGACTTCTGTTGGTCCCGCTGCAAACATCCAGCCGATAATCGACTTCTGTTGGTCCCTCTGCAAACATCCAGCTAATAATCGACTTCGTTGGTCGCTCTGCAAACATCCAGCCGATAATCGACTTCTGTTGGTCCCGCTGCAAACATCCAGCCGATAATAGACTTTGTTGGTCGCTCAGCAAACATCCAGCCGATAATCGACTTTGTTGGTCGCTCTGCAAACATCCAGCCGATAATCGACTTCTGCACAGGTCCGCTGGATCATCGTTGATGTAACAATGGCGATAACAGCAGCGGTTATCCGTTATCTTAAATCTTGTATCTGGGGTACATCCCAGATTGTTTCATTGTAGACAATTTATTTAACGTATACCCGTAAAAGAAAGTCAAAGGGTGTCAAATCTGAACACAGGACCGGCCCTACCGATCCAACGATTAGGAATCTTACATTGAAAGCGCGTCGAACGTAGGCTAAAGTGTGGGGAGCGCACCATCTTGTTGAAACGTTACTTTCTTGTTCAATTTGGTCGACTTGTGGGAAAATGTACAATTTTAGCACGTCTTAATAAACACTTCCTGTGGTAGGCGACTCGTAAAAAAAAGAATGGGCCGATCACACGATCGAAATCAAACCGCATCACACCTTTATTTTTGGGGAATCTCTTACATACTCAATAATTTCATCGGGTTGCTGAGATCTCTATATCCTACATTATGCCAAAACATTTAAGACAACGGAAAAATGCACCTACTGTTATAGTTACACCTGCGATGATCCAGCGGACCTGGGCAGAAGTCGATTATCGGCTAGATGTTTGCAGAGCGACCAATGGAGCTCATACTGAAACATTCTAAAGTATGTAAAAACCTCTTTGAGTTGGCGAATTTACAACAAAAAATTTTTTTGATTAACTCTAGCAGTTTCTGATATACGATTATTTTTAAATTGCTTCAACTATTTTCGATGGCCTTGTATTTACGTCGTTCAGAAATACACACGAAATAAAGTATTGAATACTTTTTATTAGGTTTAAAACTAAGTAAAAAGAAACCGGTTATTAGTCGCTTAATTTTTGGTTTAGCAGCCTACACTGACCAAGCCAGTATTATACAAACTTTTCACAGCTGGAAATGTAGGATTTTGAGTTAATCATATACTTTGGTTATTTATTTTAAAGTAAATCAATGAAAAGAAGCTGCTGGAAGAAATTTTGAGCGAGTTAATAAAATAATTGTGATTTTTACTAAAACTAATAAGCAACCCGTACCAGGCTTTCTGAGAAAAATGAAGAGTAAAGTGATTTCCTGTTGCGTTCTTCACAGAGTCAAACGTAAGATTGTGTATCAACTTGTCAGATCCAACGAAATAAAGGTGATATTCAATTTAAAAATAACACTCATTCTTTTCACTGAGATAGGACATTAATTATCTCAGAGAAAACAGTACTGATTACTGTCACTTTTACCTCATATCCTTTACACGAAAGAAAGAATGGAACAAGTAAAGTAAAGCAACAGATTAATATATTTTTTTAGTAATGTTATATAAATTGCTTCAATTCAGCAGAGCATACGTTCCATATATTTTGATATTATAAATTTTTTTTTTTCATGGAAGCTTTATTTCTTTGTGTTACGTCTTTTTTGACATCTTTCGTAAGCAGCTTATCCTTTGTAATTTTACTACTTAAATCAATCCTTCGATTTCTTGAGAATTATATTTTCTTATGTTAATAATAATGTACTTATTTTTATTTCCCTTTACTTCACATTTCGTTTCTTTCTTTTTATTCTTATTTATCTTTATACTTAATTCAAATACTCACCTTTTTGACTAATTAATTTACAGTTTCATCTAAAAGCACAATATTATAAAATAATTGTAACGTTATTAATTTCTTTACATTCTGATTATCCATTGATTTTCTAATTTTTCTTTGAAATCTTTAATTGGTTTTCGTATGTGTCTATCAATTAAAACAAATGGATAGAAACAGACAACTGCTTTCTTTGTATTACAATTTAATGCGTAATTCAATGATATGATATGATCTTAAATACGTCAATAATTGTGGAGTGCACGAAGTAATTTAAACATGGAAATGATTCAGTAGTTCCTTCATTCAAAGCTCCTGTGAACCATGACAGTAACACCATGGTACATTTCAAATAAAAAGCTTTGTAGTCCTATATATTTTCACTGTCAAAGAATAAATATCAAACTTCAACGACAATTAAAATAAAAAATACTTAATTCTTATTAAAGTTAAAATATATTTATCATTTATCAGTTAAGTATTCATCATAATAAAATAATTTTCTGCCGTTAAGCAGGTCCCTTGCAACATGTCCATCTCATTTCATTTTTGATCATCTGCAATCTTAAACCGCAGCTTCTACAGACCTTCTACTTTTCCTAGCACAGTTTTAATAAATCCTTCCCCTGTCACGACATATCCCGGTTTTTATATCTAAACTTTTCTGATCAAGCTTTTGATTTTGTTAAATCTTCTTTGTACTTCTTTATTCTTTCCATTTAAATATTTTCTTATCTCCTCCATTCACACATTTTAAATGCCTACGCTCTTTTCTTTTTATCTTTTTCTTATTGTCCTTTCGTAGACTCCAAATGTAACATGTTTTTTTAGATACTGTTTCTTTTTGTTTAAGAAATATTCCTTAGCCGAAAGAAAGTAAGAAGATTAAAATTAAAGTATAAAAATACTGATTTTAACTACTTTGATATCAGTAGTAACTGATTTGTCTAATTTATTCTTATTTAAATTCATTATAATTATAAGAAACTTTTATAGACTTAACAGTTAATTTCTATTTTGAGGTAACTAAAAATTAAAAAAACAATTATGTCTTCAAAAGGATTTTTTTCAGCATAAAAAATGAATATATTCTACTTCAAAGCAGGCATTATTATATTTACTGGAAATGATTCACACATACCCATTAATTATATGTATATCTTATTTTATATTCACTCTACCTTGTAAGGTAAATCTGAAAGCTAAAATTTCCATCTTTGCACCTACTATTTTTAAATAACTAATTTTTATTTATTATACACCTTCCATTTCTTGTTCATTTGTTTATAAATTATCCGAGATAATATTTTAAATGTATATAATATATCAGATTTTTTTTAGTGAAACTAATTCTAGTTCTTTTCAGATTTTTTTTTTTTTTACAATTATTACTTCTATATTTTTATTATATATTAATAACAATAATAAATAATAATAATAATAGCCTTTATTGAAATAATATTTACAAACAGACTTACTTTAACAAAAGACGACACACACTTTGGTCTATGACAGTCAGAGGGATTGTAGAACTAAATCCACCATTCATATAATTATATTATATAATTACTAACCACCACTTCCATTAGGATACCGCTTCAGATACACCATTTCCAAAGATTCCTCTATTTTCCCCCTCTCCCTCGAATCGGATTCCACAGTGAAGCATAACACAATCCGGGGGAGTGTACTTTTATAAGCCGGCTGGATCTTAACTATTAATGCCTGTCTCTCCAGAATAGGGTTACCAGGTCCGATTATGTCGTTCCTGTTTCCCCACCGCAGGAGCCGGGACTCGATCTTTATGCCTGTTTATCTCAAACGAGAACACCAAAAAAAAAACATTCTCGCCGGGACTACGGTCTTTTCTACAAGAGGAAGGACGATAAAGTCCTGTTGAAGAGGACTCCTTGTTAAAAGGACTCGTGTAAAAAGGAATCTTTGCCCTCTTGAGATTCCTTATTAAAAGACTGTATAGCCTCGCCTCCCGTAGAGTAGGATAAAATGCACAATTTCCTTCTGTCTTTGCATATTATATAGAAAACAAAGCCGAAAATTTAGTCGAAAATTAATTCTTGTTCTGATAATTTAATTCGGCTATAAATACCATTTAATTAGATTAAAATTTTCATTACCGCATAAATAATTAAGCGCCAAGTTCTTTGTAAATTAGATTATTGCGACTGTTCAAAATACCTATGTAGTCTGACTTCATTTTATTCTTATCATTTCTACAATAGAATTCACTTTAAATTAAATTCTGGATAGATATAATTAAAAGATACGTTATACTTTCGAACAAGCTGTTTTCATTCATCCTAAAAATGTATTGTTTTTTCTATAATATGCCTTACTAAAACATTTAAATATGCATACTAATGACTGTAATTGTTGATTCGACTGTATAAAAAAAAAAAAAAAAAAAAAAACCATTTGGATACCTTATTTCTGGCAGCTTCAAACAACGCTGCGCATAATTTAAATAGATTGACTCCAGTCCGGTTTCCAGATACAAAATATAAGCTTGAGAATTCAGAGATAAACAAAAATGTTTATGTTTATTGTCTTAATAAAAAAAAATCTCTGCAGAATCTCAACGTTATCGTTCATCCTAAACCCCCAAATTTGGGCGCCGTAACAAAATATCGATTTACATCCTTACTGTGGGGGAAGACACCCTTCCATGTGGCAGTTTCGTTCGCCACGCCACCTCTCCGTATTTGATGAGTGTTATACCCAAATATTTTTAAGTGTTTACAGCTTTTATTCGTTGTTTTCCAAATCACCGCATTTCGTGTTTTGATGGTTTCCTCCCTTTTCGAAAAACCATTATTAAATATTATTTTAAACTTATTACAGAATTAAAAGAGAACTTTTAGCTGTAAATTGTTAAGCAATAATATTGTTAGGAATCTTTAGTTATAAAATAAAATATAGCTATTTATTTGATTTACTATATTGAAAAACTCGTGTAACTAAAAAAAATATTTTTGTAATAAAAATTAAATAAAGATGGATTAATTTAATACTTCTATAATATTATTTGCCGATCAGTTTTGTTTAATAGTTTTCGATAATAAATTTAATGTAAAATTGCAGTACGTTTATTTATTTCCTAAGCATAATTAGCTGCGGTTTAATAAATTTCATAATATAATTCTTTTATAAGGAGTCTATAAGTGATAGATTGACCAATTAGCTTGTTAGACTACTGGTGGTACTGCTCTTTGTATTTTAAACCTGTAAGTAGGCAGTACATTAACCTAACTGTTTTAACATCCATATTATTGATTACATTGAAAGAAAACTAATTTCCTGGTATAGTAAATTTAAATTATTAATAATAATTGAATTGATTTTCATTTATTTTTTTATTTACGTGCACGTAACATAAATATTAATTCCATTTACGAGTCGCAATAAATATAAAATATACACAGCGTATGCATTCGTTGTATTAACGTTAAGGGATTGATGAAGAGTATAAGGGGGATTTTTGTGGGGAGTTATGGGGGGGGGGGAAGTACAATGTGTTGAGGTGTTATTAACATGAGACACACCCACTGGGCGTTATTTAACGGCGCCCTTGGTGGACCCCCCTTCTTTATCGGTCTTTCTTTATCTTTGTATCTCTATTTCTATCTACTTCCCTTTCTTTCTCTTTCGATTTTTTATCGCTTATTCTTTCATTTATTTTTTTCTCTCTTTCTTTTGTGTACTGACATTTTTATTTAACAATTTGGTAGTCGAGTTAAAAGGGTACATAAGTTTTAATATATTTTTTCCTGCTCGTCATTCCTTGTTACAGGTAAGAATATCGTACAAACAATCGGTAAATAAAATATTAAATGTTCATAATTGTTTTGGATAATAGCAAGCCTGAATCGGCATGGCGCTACTCACCGATCTACTGTTATGTATTTTATTTCATTGTACCTATCTGGGTTTAATTTTGATGTCTACATAACTGTCAAAACATGTAAAATTAAAAATTTGGAAAAAATATCGAAAACTTCACTTGTTATTCAATCTTTATTCAAGATTAGACAAAAACTTTATTAAAATATTAAATAGATTAAATATTATTAATTTAAGGAAAGATGAAAAACATGATTTTTGAGTTGTAATTGTTGTCGGTCGAAAATCTACTAAACGCTACTAATAAATTCATTCTTGTTTTGTTTTTCTTAATTAGCTAAATATAAACAAAAAATTAAATTCATTACAGGTTTTTAGAACCTGTAATGAATTTCAGGTATATCATTTCACATTGGATAAAATTTTAACATGAAAAAAGACGGCGTTGATTAAAGAATTTGATAGTAAGTGACATGACTTGAAATATGCCTTTCAATGGATTTTCTGGTTATAAATATTCAAATTTCACTCAGGTAAGAAAAGTCGAATTATAACTGTTGCATTAAATCGGTGCACCGATTTTGTATTAAAAATCAAACATATGATCTTCTTTTCTTCATAGTCTATTAATATGATAATATTAAAATTCTTAATAAATATGTAATTGAATATTGTACCGTATTATTTAATTGCTGATTGTGTATTTTTTCTCGATAAATTGCTGTGGAATGCGCGTAATCAAAACTACTTTACTTTGAACTGTTTTCTCTTTCAGACTAATATTTTCCCTGTGATTTGTTCTTTGCTCTGTCCATTATATTTTGTTTTCCTCTTCTTCTTCTTCTTGTTTAATTTTTTTTATTTAATACTTTTTCTCACAATTAATTACGAATTTTCTATTATCAATTAACGTCGAAATAATTTGATTCTTATTGTAACCCTGTATACTGCTTGGTAGATTATTTTCTGATTAAGTACAATTACCAAATTACAATTAATTTCTTTCTTAATAATTTTTTCCTTAGAAAGGTGGAAGGATTCCAACTTCCTTTATTATTTTTCTGTTCAGTGAAAAACATTTTCTCTTCCATTAGTATTAAACCTCTCTTTCCTATTTTGGTACTTGCCACTTTTTGGTAAATTTGTTATTTTACGGCTATTTGCGTTTAAATTTTTGTATAATTAAATATATTTCATCATTATTTCTTTTACGTATAAAAATATAAAATATAACCTTCCTGATATCCCCCCCCCAAAAAAAATACCTGTAAAACCTGTCCCAGAGACAATGTGATATTTAGAATCTCTTAGTATGTGGGAATACATTTTCAGATTGAGTTAAATTTCCATGGATTAATTTTAGAAAAAATTAATAAAACGATATCTAAAATTTTTATAAAAAATATATTATTTTCACCTGAAAAATTAAAACATGTTTGGATATTTTAATTAAAATGATATTAGGTAAACCAAGGTGGTATATTAACAAGTAAATGGAATTTACGGTATACCTTAAATTCATTAATTTCGTTAAAAAACCTTTTATATTGTCTTTTTTATTTATTTTGCATGGTATTGTTACGAGAAAAATTAAAAATAAAAATATACGTATTTCAGAATTTTGAATGCTTTTATTAGAGAAAAAAAGTTTGTTACTGGTACTAGGTTCCTTATTATCCCACGGCGTTGGTCTAGTGATGAACTCGTCATCACAAATCAGCTGATTTCGAAGTCGAGAGTTCTAAGGTTTAAATCCTGTTAAAGGCAGTTACTTTTATACGAATTTGAATACTAGATCGTTGATAACGGTGTTCTTTGGTGGTTGGGTTTCAATTAATCACACACCTCAGGAATGGTCGACCTGAGTCAGTGCTAGACTACACTTCATTTACATTGATACATCCTCATTCATCCTCTGAAGTAAATACCTCACTGGTTCCGTTGAAAAAACAGAAAAATAACAAACAAAAAAAAGATTATTTAATATAACAATAATTTAAAAGTCATAGTTTTACGACTGTTTCAACGTATACTTAAGTTCTATATTCAATAATAACTATTATTCTGGGTTTTTTTGGGTTGTTCATTTTTTTATGAACAAATTTTTTTAAATTATGATTACTTTTTGATAGCATACATTAATGTAATACAACTTAACTGAAGATGACGTATTATTTATTTTTTCCTACTCGGTAAACCAGCAGGTTTCGGACTGTTTTTATTACTTTTTTACCAACTTTTCGAACTACTATTTTATTATATTATATTATTTTGAAATTATTTCATTTTTTTTTTAACATAAAACTTCCATAAAAAATAAATTGTTGTATTGGTTTTTATTATTATTTTCCTAATGTTGATTTTGCAACCTGTTCTACTAGTGAACAATAAGCACCTTCCCACGGCCCAGTGATATGTACGAAATGTAAATAAGGTATGTGACTCAGGCTTACCTTTTCTGAGAAATGTAGTTAATTAAATCCCATTTACCAAAGAACACCGGTATCCACTGTCTAGTATTCAAATCCGTATAAAAGTAACTATCTTTTAATAGGATTTGAGCCTCAGAACCTTCAACTTCGAAAATCACGTATTAAATAAATGATTTGCGACGACGAGTTAACTACTAGACCAGCCCGGTGGGCTTATAACCATGTAATTTGGTCCATTTAGAAAATTTGGTTTCTTTTTCCTGTTTAGCCTCCGGTAACTACCGTTTAGATAATACGTTAGAGGATGAATGAGGATGATATGAATGAATGTAAATGAAGTGTAGTCTTGTACATTATCACTTCCTGATAATGTGTTTCTGAGATGTGGGGTTAATTGAAACCCAACCACCAAAGAACACCGTTTTCCACGATCTAGTATTCAAATCTGTGTAAAAATAGCTGGCTTTACTAGGACTTGAACGCTGGAACTCTAACTTCCAAACCAGCTGATTTGGGAAGACGGGTTCATCACTAGACCAACCCGGTGGGTTTATGTTTTTATCTCGGTATGATTCATCGGTCGCCAATCGATTACAATTAAAATATTTAATTACAAAGAAATTTTTTATTTTTTTTCAAAAGAACCTATTGTTTTAGAGGTTTTACAACGAATATAAAAAGTTTATTCTCTTTACTGTGAACTTTATTTTTTCTTATTTTAATTCAGTAATATCGAAATTTATGCTTTTTCAGAAATTAGTGACTGAACGAAGCGATCGATCATTCACCGTTTGGAAATCTTAACTTAGTTTAATTTTTCAATTCAAAAAATAACTTCTCAAAACAGTTTAATAATTGTGGCTGCTTTTTTCTCTTGAGTTCGTCCTTTTTGAAAGAAATTTGGGTAAGAATGTGCTAAAATGTTTGACTCGAAATTAATTAACTGATTTTTTTTTCTCATATGTTTTCACTAATGTTGTACATAAAATTATTAATATGAAAAAGATAATTAGATTTTTTCTTAAATAGTTTAGAAAAAATAAATAAATATTTTTGCCACCGTGTTAATTTTTTTTTGTTTCTTGACCACCATTAAGTAATGCGGGTGGATACAAAATGATACTGTTCACAAGTGACGCAGGTGTATGATAGAGAATATTTTAATAAGTCAAATTAATAGTGGCGAAAATTTATGAACTTATTTTAGACTGTCTTTACACATTCTGTACCTGAATCTGATTCAGTACCTGAATCTAATTTTCTTTGTGCGTAATATTCTGCTTCATATCTAAGTTCATCTATTCTTAAAACCTCTGGAAACTGTTAAGTTTCCTTATTTTTATATGTATTTATAAAACTTTAATACGATAAGATTCTTTAGATAATTTCATTGGCTGATTGAAAACAATTACTTTATATTGGAGCCGTATTAATTTTCTTTCATGAATTGACGTTTGGTTAATGCCAAAGTATTAGTTTCGAGGAAAATATCAAAACGGACATAAATGGAACCAAAATGTAAACCAAGTGTCGTTATCAGCGTTTCGACACAAAATTACTATTAATTACTAGTAAGTGATTAAAAATTAACAATTAAAATTTACCTTAAAAAATTAAAAGGTTGTAAAACGTCTAGGCAATACACTAAGTGGGAAATAAAACCAAGATAAAAACAATATTAAAAATCTAGCATAAAAATTGCCGAACATTAAAAGGCAGAAACAATATAGTTTTAATCAAATATTTGAATCCAGATACACGGCTTAAGAAATCGTAAGCCATTAGACAACATCGATAAATTGTTGCCTAAGAGAACGAACTCTGTTTATTCGAAAGGAATGGTGCTTTGGGCATACGACATGAATTAATATTAATATTCTGCATAAAAACATCAGACTTTAATAACATATAATGAATAATATTCTGGCAAACTGTTTGGCTACTAATTAATTTATTCTATTTTTTTTTTCAGATAAAATTATTAATTATTATAAAAAAACGTAGTTTTTTTTTAATTGTTCACCTTCCTCGAATATATTCATTAAGCGGTAAGCGTGTCATCAGCATATTTTTGGATTAGAAAAAGTATCTTCAATACTGATGTAAGATATAAGAATTTATCCTGCACCACAGTTACCAGGGTTTCGGATCTTGGTATCAAGCCCAAAGACTAGTCTGATAGGCTAACTTTAACTTATAAATTTACTATTAACATCTCTCAGAAAAGTCAAAAATTATACTGTATATAAATTATGTATACTTTACATATAAAGCTACATAGATCACTTACAATTTATAGGAATAAATCTTTCTACATTTAGAATTAATACCTTTTCCTTTAATTAGTATAATTATTGCCTTTTAGCAACACTGAAGAAACTTTTAACCGTAAAACTTGGTTCGCCGTTCCGACATTTAAGAAATTATAAATAAATTGAATTTATAAGAATTAATTTATAATATATTTTATAATTTATTTATTTTTCTTATAAGAATTAATTTAATTGAATTGAACTTATAAGATATTCATCTTTTAATTACGCGTACAAATTGTGCTACCCATCGAATCGATCGTCCGAATTGGGAAGCGCATGGATGTTAATATCACACTATTCGTTCGAAATTTCTCTTCACCTTATTGTATTTCTTCGTATTACACAAGTCTGCGGTAAAGATATAATGAATACCGCTTTCATTTTGCTCCTCGCTTGGTCTGCTTTTTTCTACCTTGCGGCTGATGGTGGTGACTTCCTCTATAACATATGAGCTTCACTATCAGTTATCAGGTCTTTAAAAAGTTAGAATTACCTTACTATTTGAATAGTTTTCTTTACACGTGAAAACAGCATCGCCATTCCCAAATGAGTATTCCCAAATCATCCGTTAAGTTCGTATCTATAGAATCATCGCCAATCCCGATATAATTTGTTCCTTCTCGGATGTTCAGCCGACGATTTTCCGTTATCAAACTGCGCACATTGTTAATGGCATTTAGATTTTTACTTACCGGTGCATTAGTTACTATCAATTGAAGTTCAGTTGTTTTGAAAACCCTTTTACCATTGTTAAGTTGGTATAACCCTTATATACCTTCGATCCTGAAAGTTTGGCTAATATACATTTTTTTTTTAATAAACCAAATAGAATTTAACACACGTTTTATCGCAATTCATGAAGTAAAATACAAAAATTTATTACACTCATATACTATTACAGAAATACATACAACGGTAGTCAGGAAACAACGCTTTATAATGTTATAAAAATACGCAAAAGGTACTAGTGTTACGGTCTGTCTAGTTTTATCCTGCGCATTCACATGCTTTACGAGAAAGTAATGTGGTCAACCATTTTCTGAACAGGCTCATACAGTTCTCTTAAGGCTACTGTTATAGTACTACAATGAACTACATTTTATTTTTCTTTACCTTTCGTTTACTTTCCTCCCTGTTCTTATACATTCTCTCTGCATTTTAGTTACTTTCTCACTTCGCTAAACCTTCTGTAATAAAAAAAATTATAACAGCAGATTATATTTTTTCCATAATGGAATCAGCTTCATTTCTAAACAACCAGAATAATTAAATCTTCACTATATAAAAAAAAGAAAAAAATTAAATCTTCACTATATAAAAAAAAGAAAAAAATGTTCATTTATTCTCTTTTAAAGTTTTACTACTTATGATCCAAGTCACAAGTTGAACTTATTGATTTTTTTCGCTCCTATTAGGTTTTATTTAAATTTTTACGTTATATCGAATATTTTTAAAATTAAATCTCATCAGTACTTTTAATGATTCGTATATATTTCCCTTTAAACTAATTTTCTTAATCGTGGCTCGTTGGTATTGATATATAATTTATTTGTATAATAGTTTCCACTTACCAGAAATCTTTAATAGTATGTTTGAGCGCTTTCGGGTCAGTCATCCATCCTCAGGAACTTTGATGTGTTATAATTATTTACTTATCTTATAAATTATATTAATTTGAATTTTAAAAATAAAATAATTTAAATATAACAGAGTTGATCGTCAAAAGGTAAAGTAATGTCAACGTTACTCGTCGTGTCTGTGTGAAGGTCTCAATTGTTATCGATCAAAAATTCAAACCAATATTTCCTTTATCGTTTATCCCTAATTCATATTCCTTCACCGATTCGTAAAATCTAGAATACGATCGCTACAAATAAATTAATAATTTTAAATATTTTTAAGAGGAAAAATCTGATGTGACTTCTTTGTACGCCTACACATTTTTAAAAGTACATAAAATTCTTGATTTTTTTGTTATTATTGAATTATTATTTAACGTAAAACTTTTTTTCAATCAAAGGTTAATAATTATTAATAAATCAATATATTTAAATTAAAAGAAGTGAAAAAAGGAAATTAAATTTACGCTTCCCAGGATAATTTGTCAATTTAAGTCACAATTGAATCAAAAAAGAACTCAACGTTCTCATACTGAATGAGCCAGCACTCAAGAGAAATTCTAAACGAATTTAATCCTAGACTATCTTTCACACAATTTGGCAAAAATTATTAACCCTTGGTGCCATATAAGTGAAAAAACTGCGAAAACAGTCCTTCCGGGGTCTAGGAAGTATAACCCTTCCTCGGACCCTTCCTAGGAACCCTTGCTTCCCATATCTCGGTCAGTTAGTCTATATTTAAGAGCCTTATCTCCATTTCTAAGAAAGAAAAGTTTAAGTACCTTAAAGAAATATAAATGCCTCAAAGCGAGCCAAGTTCAAGATACAAAAACCGGGATAAATATGTCGTAGCAGGTGTTCTACATATTATACGTATAACATTTTTTTACCTATCTCTATAGGTCGCATTTTCTTAAAATATGCAGCACCTCAACATTCGGTTCCATATCTTAAACGGGATTCAACCAAAGCCAAGTAAAGCATCTTTAGAAAATCAATCGGGCAGAAATCCCGAATATAATAAAACTTTCTCACGTAACATAACATTTCATTCTTTAGACTAATAATAAATATGTTTCTCCCATGAAAGATTGCAATCATCAATAATTACATTACAGCAACATTACTACTTTGTTGTTCAATTTGGTGCTCTTGAAAAAAAAATGAAAAATTTGAAATGCTCATGAAAAAAATAGTGGTCCGATCACACGATCGGACGTTAAGCCGCAACACGCGTTTATTTTTGGGGAATCTCTGACATACTCAATTATTTCATCGGGTTGTTGAATAATTCCGTTGTGTTATGCCGGTTGACTCAACCTGTGACATGGAAAATCACTTCATCTGTAAACATGATACTTTTTTAAAATGTTTCGTCATTGTCAATATTAAGCATTTTACTTGCGAATTCAACACGTTTAGGACGATCTGTAGATTTAAGGTATGTAAAAAACTTTTTGAGTTGATTTATTTTTAAAAAAATTACTCGTTTGACTATCTCTAGTAGTTTCTAAGATACGAATTTATTAAATTGCTGCAACTTTTTCGATAATTGTATATTTAATTTCAATTTATGTTCTATATTGTCGCCTGTTCGCGGTTCGACCAGGATATTGAGAGACTAACAAAGTAGAAATTTCTTAAATGCAATTTATTCTTCTAGAGACTTATAAACGAAATAAGTAATACAAATAATAATTACAATAATATTAATAATAATAATGACAAAATACGTACGTATATATAACATACCAAATAGTAATTCAAATAGAAAGGACTAAATTTCTTTCATGATAGTTAAATTAAATAAACCAAAATACAGTCCAGTTAACTACAAACGTTATAATGATCACTAGAACCTAATATCGCATTAACAACAAAATAATACTAGAAAAGTCTAAAGTTCACACAATCCTATTTTTTCAAATATTATTACTTTTATTGTAGAACTACCCTACACTTTATGAATGAATGGAATACTGTCACCTTTCACTTCTATTTACTAGTAACTTACCCAACAACTTCCAGTATTCAACTGCTGTTCCCAATGGAATACTCCTGAAAGTATTCTTCACTCATTGTTACCACACGCTTACTGATGTCACCGCAACCGCATCGAATTCGAGATTACAAAACTATTCACTGTTATCGCTTGTTGTCACGACTGCACCGAACACGGCCTCGCCGAACTGCTGCCTCTTTCCGCTAGTCCCTTGCAGTATTTTCGCCTGGCTTGAAAAACCAGTATCCGCCTCATTCCTTTAATTGTTGAAGTATAATAATTTCCACTGTCGGTGCTTTTACGTTTTTCTATAAATTCTTATTCCGATTCGGTAACCTTTCTGATCATACAACAGCTTCTGGAGATGCCATTGTCTGTATTTGATGAACAATCAAATTGTAACGGATACGTTACTCTAAGAAAGGATCCCTTTTAGTTCTTCTAGATTCTTTTATTTATTATTATTTTTTTCTTGTTTCTTTTTAATTCAAGAAATTCGTTACCCTAGTCCGTTATGCCGGTCCTGTATATATATATATATATATATATATGCGTGTGCGCGCAGTGTGGGTCACATAATAACCATGAATTTGTAATTTTCTATTAATTATATCATTTCTTACACATTTAATACGAATTAATTTTTTTTTTCATTTCAATAATTAGATATGTTATTGACTATGCAATTAAATCATGTTGGAACAATAAGCCTATAGTCAACCCAGCCAGTCCTATTTTTATTTTTTGTTTCATCATCTATTTGTCCTATTTCAAAATTATTAGTCACTTTTATTATTATTATTATTATTATTACTATTATTAGCTATTGTGTTATGACCTTTATTTTAACTTTATTGATGTAATCGTGCAGTTCTGATTGTTATCTTAAAAATAAAGAAATCTAAGTCAATAATAACGTGAATATTAAAAAAAGTAATGTCATACAATACATTACAGTTACGCACTAATTTCACATTCAGTTTCTTGCTTGAATTCGTTGTAGTGAATTAAAATACATAAATATCATAATGAAATAATAGATAACATAAACTTGGTTTGGGGTTGGGGTTCTTAAAAGAAAAATAATAATAATAATAATAATTTAACTGTAAATTGTAACGATATTTTAAACTGTTTCACGAATTATTGGCATGCTTAAGTAATAGTCTGTTTAAATTGACGCTTATTTAGTTATTATAGTTTATTATAAATTTATGATCGGTATTTCTTAATTCTATATTTATAAAGCCTATTTATCGTTATTATTTATTTTTTACGTACAAGTTAGGCACAAAATTTTTGATTATTTATCTTAGTTTTAGATCTCCGTGTAAAATCAAACGTATGCTCGATAGATTTTCAATGAATTGAACAACATTTTTGCGGTCTCTTTTATTTTAGTAATGAAAATTAATTTTTCATTTATAAAAACAATGAGTAATTTGCTATTAAAATAATTATTGTAGTGGTATTTTCATTTAAAGATAGATATTAAATAACAATACTTTAAATAAAATTAAAGGTTATTTGGAGTTTTTTCTTATCTGTATAGCTCAGTAATAATTATTTTTATTTAAATTTAGTAATTAATTAACCGGAAAGTAAAACCATGTCAGTATGTTATTGTTAAATATAATTTTCTTTATTTTGTAATTTAAATCCAGTTCAAGACTGCTTTAGGTCTTAGTCGCGTAATTTCATATGAACCTAGATTGACAGATCGGATTTTATATTTGAAATTTTGTACTAAATTATTTCTTTTTAGAAATATCGGTAACGAACTCTCGTTACGCATTCAAAATTTCTTTAAATCTTGCTTTTTATTGTTATACGTTACAATTTCTACTAATATACAATTTGATTTAAATTTCTTTGTATTATAAATATTTCATAACTATGGAGTTGAAGATGCATAACAGAAAAACAAAGTTCGGTTTTCTTAGAAGAGTAAACAAAAAAATAGTCGTATACTAAGAAAAGTGAGTAGTAGCTAATTAAAGATTAAATTTAAATTCTAATTGACCCAGCCAACCAAAGTTCTATTTTAACTCGACTTTTTAGCTTTTATCTGTTTGTACATTTGTGATGCAATTAAATCCAAATGAGTTTTCCAGTTTTTATGAAAATTCGTTAAAAGTTTCTTACTATTAGGTATATATGTGATGATTTTAAAAAAAAAAGAAGTTTTAGAATAACCACTAGTAGAACTTATATAACTATAATTTTAAATAACGGTTGATTTAATCAGATATATTTAATAAAATTTTATAGCTCACCACCAGTCTTAGTTCAATTTTCTACAACTTTATCTAAGAGTATTTCTAATGAATTGATTAAATTAAATTGTATCTCTAACCGAAATAATACACCTGAAAACCCTCTTCTGGAGTAAGCTCTTTGTAGTAAATTTATTTATTTGCAAATATTAACGTGTTTGTTTACTGTAAACTGTGGTTAAAATAATTTTAAAAGTACTCTATGTACAAAGTGTATTATGAAGTTATTCCGGGACTTTCATAACCAATTCTATTAGTGAAAATAATGGAAAATGTTCATATAAATGTACGTCTTAAAATGCTTCGTTTGCAAGTTACCGCTAGTGAAAGATTTCGGTCGGATTTCAGCTACGCCGGTGAAATCAGGTCGTACTGAAATTTTTAGGTCGTTAATTAAGGAATATAAATTAATGATTTCTGATTTCTTATGCTATATGACGTAAAAATAGAATAAAGAAGGCCCCCCCCCCACAACCGTATCTGTAGTAAGTATTGAGAGATCTGGGGTAAAAAAAAATAGTTTTTAATGTTTGGTGTACAATAATGTCTTTGTTAAAAGGTTAATAAACACAAGAAACTTTTAAAAAAAACTTATAGAAAATGTTAAAAAATGGTGTAGAAAAGTTGAATAAATGAAAGAAAAGTTAGAAAAATTCAAGTTTTATTTAGAAACAATACATTACCACATTTGTCAGAAAAGTACTTATTTAATGAAAACAAAAACCAAATTCTTTTTTGATGAGGTGGGACACATTTTTGAAAAAAATCTATTGTTAAAATTACTGTTAAAAAATCTAAAAACAACACATTGAAAATTACACAATAGTAAAATTTATATTTCTTTGATAATAATTTTTTTATTAATGACAGAAATACAATAAATTATTAAACCTATTATTTCAAAGTTGGCAATAAAATAACAGCGGATCAACAATGCGCATTACTGTATTAATGTTTCAATCATTCTGTAAGGTACATTAAGTACTAGGCGTATTCATAAAGTCATTAAAAAAAAATTAACTTGTGAGAAAAGGTTTTTACTTACGATTTTATTTTATTACATATACTTCACTTTACCACGTAATCGCCATTCAGTTGCACCAGTTTCTTTAACCCGTCTGCATAGAAGTTCGCCGCCTGGGAATTGAATCAGTTGACAACGGTAGTTCCGAGTTCCTCGTCGTTTTCAAACTGTTGTCCAACAAGCCACCTTTTCAAACGCAAGAAGAGGAAGTAGTCGCTAGGTGCAAGATCGGGAGTATACGGAGGGTGGTCAAAAAGTTCCCAACGAAAATCTTGAATCTTCTTCTTGGTTAAAGCAGCGGTGTGAGATCGTGCTGTCGTGAAGAAGAATTACGCCGGATAACAATTTCCCGCGTCGCCGATTTTGGATCGCACATCTCAGTTTGCTGAACGTTTCGCAGTACACGTCAGCTGTAACTGTTGATCCACGTTCCATGAAATCAATCAACATGACGCTCTTTTCGTCCCCAAAAAAACGGTAGCCAAACATTTTTCGACTCGAATACGGTGATTGCTTAAACTTTTTCGGTTTTGGATAACTTTTTGGCGCCACTGCATTTACTGTTGTTTCGATTCTGCGTTGGTGTAGTATATCCAAATCTCGTCGCCTGTTAACAATATGGGAAAACAAATCACCTCCATCTTATAGATACCGATCCAAAAACGCTTCTCCACTGGACATTCTTTGCTCTTTGTGTTGGTCGATGAGCATTTTCGGTACCCACCTTGCACAGAATTTGTGATATCCGAGCTTTTCTGTGACAATCGCGTAGATAGAGGTGCGTCCAACATGCGGAAATTCATATTTCGTATTCAATTTGGGATCAAATTGGGATCTGGAATCGTAGGATTCCAGATCCCAAAACAATTAGCGCGACTTTTCACAATCTTCAGGAAACAGGTTCAGTACCTAGTATTCGTACCAGCTGCGAACGATCACTCCAACACGACGTTGTTATTGATAAAATTATTATCGACGGTGTTCAGCGCAATCCAGACGTCAGTACACGATTTTTTTCTATGCAGATGTTTTTCTATGTTAAAACGAGTTTTATCCTTTTCAAAACAGCCAGTCATATATACACCCAGAAGAGGTACGCTTCGCTTGGAGTAATGCAACTGGTGGAATACAAATCGACAATTCTACAAGTATATTTTGTGTATCGACGAAGCAAATTTCACTTGAGATGGCGTCAACAATTTACACGATGAGCACACAAGGTCATAAGTAAATCCTCATGAAACGGTGGAAGGCAATTTTTAACACCCGATTTAGCGTAAATGTATGATGCAGCTTTCTTCACAATCAGTTTTTCATAGTACCTAGCCGCTTAAATGCTGAGGTCT
Source organism: Lycorma delicatula (assembly GCF_047948215.1). Lineage (NCBI taxonomy): Eukaryota > Metazoa > Arthropoda > Insecta > Hemiptera > Fulgoridae > Lycorma > Lycorma delicatula. The sequence goes on from NC_134459.1 coordinate 12,761,707, forward strand.
AGTTGCACTTTCTTCAAGAATAATTGCCGCAGCTGCCTGAAAATGTTCCTCTTGCATTGAGACGCAAAGTATACTTCCAGCAGGATGGCGTACCTCCCCGCTTCTCTTGTGTCGTTTCTGCTTACTTGATCATAATTTCCCAGAGAAATGGATCGGTCATGGAGGTTCCCACATTCCTGGCCATCGTGATCGCCTGAACAAACACCTTTCGATTAAATCGCCTGACGATTTTTCGTCTGAGGATGAATGAAAAATGTTGTATACAAAAAAAAAATGCATTTTCATTAGGAATTATTTTCGTTCGTTGTAGATGCAGCTGAACAACTTAGTTGTTCTCTGAAGAACTAAAAAGAGCAACAAATACGTTACAGGAGCGTGCCAAGAAATGTGTTGAAATAGGAGGGCTCATTTATGAACATTTATTATAAACCGATACGTCTAATGCACTTTGGTGTGTAATGAAATAATTAACAATATTTTTGACAATGAAATATCAAAAGTTCTCAGACAGTTTAATTATAATATAATGTACATTATTATTAAAAAGTTAAGACTTAACCTATTGGTAAAAATAACCTCGATGTACCAGCGGATTGTGAACTTAAGGGTATAAAAAAGATTCACAACATTTTATATAATAGTTTTGATTTAAAATTTAGTGCATCTCGGTCAGGAGGTTGAAAAAAACAGATTCATCAACTTTATCAAACGCTTAATTATTTAGTAATAGCTATCTATGCAGATAGAAGGATTACGTTAATTTAGAATAATAATCGTCAATTAAAATCTACGGTAGTAATTCCCAGATGTAATGCAGAATACTGTGCTAATGTGTTCATGTTAGAAACCCTAGATGTGACGATGTTGGTCAGCTTAGTAGGTTCGTGTATGTCTATTCAACCGTACTCTAAGCTTTAGACAAACAGACGTGTGGATTACATCGGTTTCAAGAGACGTAAGTTACATTTGTACAGAATTTGCTTTAGACACAATACAAGCTTTGATTAATCAACATTTACTTTTATTAGTTAGAAAAAAAAAATAGATAGGCAAATAAAATTTACGAGTTTTGAAATAAGTTCGAAAAATTAAGAAAATATTAACAAAAAATGCGTTTCTTCGTAAATGAATTATTCTATATTTAAATAAACATTTTAAACGTTATTCTTCCATTAGTTTTCTTAGAAACAGAAAAAACTTACTGCATTTATTCGTTGGAGATTGACCTTCTACATGTTTTGATAAATAAAACAGCTGCGTATATTGACAGTAATTTACGAAGGTGGACCTTAATTTCGTTGATAACACAGTATACTTCCGTTCCAATGTGCGATAAAAGGTATGTGAACATGCGCTTAATTGTAGATGTTATACTATTACTTTGACTGACATAATTTTAATTTAGGTTTTTATTTATTTAAAACGACTTTATCTTTATATATATATATAGTTTCTAAAATGGTAAGGTGGCTATTTATACTTGTAAAACTAAACAAAAAATATCTTAAGAAAAAATGGTGAATTCTCTTTCGTTCTCCCACAGTCCGCCATTTTGTTATTTTTATATAAAAAAATATATATCAAGTTCGAATAGACAAATCATATTAATATTTGGTAAACGTCTTGGTAATAAACTTTGAAAATTAGAAAAAAAATCAAGAATTAAATACCTCGCAAATTACAATATAGCGGCCATGTTTATTTTTTAATCCGTTATATCTCCGTAAGTATTATTTTTATCAAAAGTTATGTTATTTGCTAAAATATTAAGCCAAAATATTAATATTTTGAAAAAATGACATTTTATTTTTAAAATCGGTTAATAAATAACCGATTTAAATAAATATATATATATATATATATATATATATATATATATATATATATATATATATATATATATATATATATATATATATATATATATATATATATATATATATATATATATATATATATATATATATATATATATATACACACATACACCTTTAAATAAGAAAAATTAGTAAAAAAATTATTTTAATCGTAGTAAATTTATTAAAGGAATTTTTTTGAGAGCTCTGTAATGAAATTAACAGCCAATTTTTATGAATAATCCAGTTATGGGTTACTTGTAACATAACAAGTAATCAATTTAGCAAGTCAACAAGCCTTTGAATAACAACAAAGCATAGTCAGAAGGCATCGAAATTCTGAATTAAATTAGAATTTAAAAAATCTCATTTAAATTATATATTTTTTAAATCAGATTTGATAAATTAAAAAAGAGGCTGACACAACACAGTTGTAAGGGCTTTCCGTCACGCGGCTATAATATTTTTTTAATATTATTTATAATTTTTATAATATTATAATTTTTATAATATTATAATATTTTTATAACTAAAGCGCACGCGCATAGCGTATTTAATTCTCGCGGGTGTGGCAGTACTAGCGGCGACGGTCGGCACTAACGAAACTAATTTCACAACTTGCATACAACATATTTCTCTGGTACGGTAGGCTACTGGTGTAGCCGCTAGGCTTAACGCACCAAATACCGAGTCGACCGGGCGATCGAATTCTTGACCCAGCAAGATGGACTTAGTTTTTTACACTTAAGATATTATTCGCTTATTTAATTCTACTGCTCACTTGTGACGTCATTACATAGCATTTTTTTGGAGTGGAGGTTCAATTTTGCAAAAATATTTTTTGAAAATATTGTTGTTAGTCGTTAACAAATGTGCTCAAGAAAAATGTGACCTTAATTAGGTGAAATCTCGAGATACTGCGAGTGACCTTCTTGTACAGCCCTCTTGACCTTTTAAGTTGAAAATTTAACGGCATCAATCCCCCATATATAGAAGTAATCTGACAAATTTTGGTCAAAATCGGTACAGCAGTTCTGAAGATGTAAGATTATTTAAAGGTCAACACCAAACACACACATGTTCATATGAACATTAACATACGGAAAATTTCAATCCGGTTTTTTGGGTTCCTAGATGTCAAAACGTCAAGATCCGGTGAAAATCTCATACACCTAAATTGAATCGACTACAAACTATACTTTCCCGTATAGCTATAGCTCTGCTGCAGCGCTATCTAGACGGGAAAGTAAAAGATTGCACAAAACTAGTGTCTTCTCACGATTAAGACTAATAAGGCAATAATCATAGGGATTATTTAAAATACCGTAATAATTAAGTTCCTAATTAGAAATCGTATTGTATAGCACCTAGCTCTACCGTTATATTTTATTAAAAAATATTCGATAAAAATTAAAAAATCGCTCTACTTTTAAATTTATTCGCTGTCGATGAAGTCATACTGTCAATTATATCGTGGAAAAGTAAATGTGATTTGATGAAAATTAACTCTTACCATAAAATAAGAAAAAATGATAGATTTTTGAAAAATAATAAAATAAAAAAACAAGAATTTATCAAAAACTGCAAATTTTGTTACAATTATATAAACATTACGCATGATTTTGTCAATGTAAAAAGTTAATGAAAAAAAATCCTTAGCCTATCAATGTTGATATTACGGCATTACGGCATAGGTTGCCACCGCTTGTACCCAGTACGAGTTTGTTCAGTTGAATTTCTAAATCATCTTTACTTTTAAATATAATAAATATCATCTTTCATTTTTCTAGTAATTTACGACCTACGACTATTAATTATCTCGCAAAGCTAATTAAGGTATTCCAAAATGAAATTTTCGACTATTAAATTAATTTTTTATTATTAAATCAATGAAAATTGTTTTTTAACTAAATTTCATGGAAATCAAACAGCGTATTCAAAGATTTACTATTTTTATAGAAAGTCTGTTCAGTGACAATAATGATAATTAAAATTTAATAATTGTATAAGTTTTTATAATAATTGATTTCATTACAAAACTTTTGATTTTTGTATATTCTGTTTAAAGATACTTAAAGAAGAAAACAACCTAAAATCTTGAACTTAAGAATAATATACCTTTTTAGTACCTGTAGGCCCCGTAAATTTTAATGAGCCAGTAAATTTTAGAAAATTTGTCCACGAAATCCATCTAAATACAGATAAGATAATGGTTTATTTAAATTTACAATTTCCTTACAATTATTATTCGAATTTTTCAGAAATTATTGGTGTTATCTACCAAGCGGACAATTGTGTCTGCTTTTTAGGGTATGTAGAATCTTCATTTTGTCATCAATTTACTAATTGATGTTTCATTCTCCATTCACCTTTACTTCATGCAAATTTTTAAACTCGATGTAATTATTACAACCTATCTTTATAGTTATCTCATATTACTTTTGGAAATTTTCGTCTCCCTCTCCAGTAACAATTCGACGTATTTTAACGTTAATTAAATTTTTGTTATTTTAATTCATGTCCTGCCAACATATTTTGTCCCTTTGCAAGATTAGATTACTAACTTAAATTTTTCCTTTTCTGTTCGTTCAGAATCTCTTCTTTCGTATTTCATCAACTTATCTCATATTCATCATAGTACTACATACACTTTAAGAAAATCTTTATTCGTTTATTTCATCAGTTTTCTTACTGTCCATCTTTCCATGAATAAAAAAAATAAAGTGCTTCATAATGCTAAAAATGCTACAATCCGCAAAATATTTTCAAGGTTATTATTTTTTCATTTCTTAGATCAAATCTCTGCTTTTACCTGGAAATTTTCTTTGTATTATTAATCTACTTTTGATATTTACCTTGCTTAATTCTTCCTTTATAATTTTATTACCTAGATAATAAAAATAACCTTTGGTTAGATGATGTTTATTTTCTTGTGTTCTTGTATCATAATATCGTTGCGTGTTCGCGGTTTTACCAGGATATTGAGAAACTAAAAATTTCTTGTAAGTACAATTTATTACTCTAAAAACATAGAAAATAGAATAAATTATTATTATTATTTAAAATAAATAAATAGGTAATAAATATATTTAACATACAAAATAGTAATTCAAATAAAAAGACAAGATTTATTTAACGACATTTAAATAAAAACTAGAATACAGTCCACATTACAAAAAACATTATAATCACTTATAGAAAATAGTATTATCTTGTATTAAAATACAAGATAACAATAGAACAATCTAAAGTTCATACAATTCAATTCTCTGCAAATATTATTATATTTGCTGTTTACAGTACAATTACTCTACACTTTATGGATGAGTACATTGTCGTCGCTGTAGAATGAGAAGAATTATTAGTATCACTTTGACTAAAGTTTACCAATAACTGATCGAACAACTTCCTACATTTATCTTCTGTCCACGCTGGAATACTCGTGACGTAGTCTTCACTTGTCGTTACCACACGCTTATTGATATCGCTGTCACCGTAACCGCTTCGAACTCGGACTTGCGAAGCTACTCACTGTTATCACGACAACGCTGAAAACAGCTTTGCAGAATTACTGACTTTGCCTGCCGATCCCTGACAGAATTTATATCCCCTGGCCTGCAATTACCCGTCTCGTTAATTCCTTTAATTGCTGAAGCGTAATAATTTTCTTCGTCCACCCTCTTACGTTTTCTATAAATTTTTATTCTGGTCCGGTAACCCTTCTTGTCTAACAGCAGCTTTTGGCGGTTCCATTACAAAGACCGGATTGTTAAACGGACCCGTTACTCTAAGAAAAGGATCCCTTTCAGTGCCTTCTGAATTCTTCTTTTCGTTATTTTTTTCTCTTTCTTTCTTCTTAATCGAAAGAAATCCATTACCCTGGTCCGTTATACCGGTCGTGTTACAATATTTAATTCCTCATTATCCTGTTTATTTTATTATCCTATATTTCATTAAATTTGTTTTACTGTTGTTTATTTTTAAACGGAATTTCTCTCTTAGAATAAATTTATGCCGTTCAGAATTTCATCCAACGCATTTAATTTTCTGCCAATAAAAAAGCATTATCAGCGAATTTCAACATTTTTGTCTCTTCTTTTTGTGTAATTGTTTATACTGAAAAGCATACGTCAATTTTTACATAACTTGTATATGCAAAAATAACAGGGCGGAATACAATTATCTCTCATTCCTTTCAGAATCAGAGTTTACTAATTTCTTTATCATCTAACCTTAGTGCTTAATTCATTTACAATTCGGAAGAAGGCTATCTGGCCTAATTCTTGTTGCCAAGAGAAATACAATTTTTAAATTAAGGTTTAATTATATTAACGTATTTAGATGAATTATTTTTGCTTCGGTCTTTATAATAATAAATCTATGCATTGCACTATTCATTTAAATTCTATTTTTCTTTAAATCAATTTTAATTTAAAGGTACCCTAATCTCAAAAAATTACGCAACATAATCTTTTTATTTACAATAACTATAAATAATACTTAAAATACAATTTATTTGCTTTGTTTTCTATTACAAAGATCTTTTTTAACTTAAAATTCAATTAGTGTTAACAATTAGCTTAATTGTTAATTTTTTAATTAGTCTTATAAATGAGAGGGTTTTATTATGGTATATACTTAAGCGGGGGTTTTTGTGTACGATGTATTTTTAAGAGAACCAGATCAGGCATTCACCCAACAAATATATGTACATGAAAGAGGATGAATATACATGACTAATGTACAGTACAGTTTGCTTTACCACCGTCACACCACCACCTTGCCGACCCAGCCGGCACTTAGGAGCGGGTAGGTTAGCTTATTCTTAATTGTAGTTGCGCATCCAACGTATAACATAACCAACCATTGCGGCAGTCTCTACCGGCTTTCTACCTAATTACAAAACTCTAAACATAAATTGCATACAGACTTCTCATGTCGTGTTTATTAGTAGCACAGACGCGGCAAGCGGACGCGCAATAGGATGGGCGGAGGCGCGGACGCGGTTTCAGACATCTCATAATATAACTTCACTCACTCACTCACTCACTCACTCACTCACCCGCTAGCTCGCTCGCTCACTCACTCAATTTCTCTGTTGGTCTGTACTGTATGTATGTGTATATAGTTATAGTCCATCGTATATCATTCAGAATAACCTCTCGCTTAATGGAAAAACATTATGAATCAAAATTTTATACGACAGACTCATTCTTAAAATTATTTCTTGTAGATTCACTTTAAATACAATATTAAAGTCGTTTTAACGATAATTTATTTAATTATTTAATTAAAAATCAAATAAATAAATAGTGACAGTTTTGAAGTAATTAAAAATAAATTATACTATTACCAAACAACGCATTGATTGAACGAATGCTTATACTTGGCGTTTGATTATTAACTAATTCCACGAAATATGTAATCCGCCTAGAACTTTTAAGAAAATTACAGAATAAACAAGGAATTCATTAAAGAAAAAAATTATATAGATATAGATCCAAATCTGCTTTGTTTTCTATATACGGTTTAATATGAAACTTTGTCCTGTTTTCTTGCCTAAAAATATAAATAATGAAAAATAAAAATTTCTTGGAACACAAAATGACGTGACAGATTATTGATTTTTGTAATGGTATTTGACCTGAAAATTTTTTTTTAATGAGTTACAAAATTGAATGAATGATCAATAATTTATTACAAAACTAATGTATAAGACAAAAAATTTAGTCTCGAAAATCGTATTTTTTCAGGTTCTGAACACATTACCCTCTTAAAAAGGCAATAAATAAATACAGATTTGGAGATAAAACTTATAAAATTTAATTATACAAAAATTTATGTAAATAAAGTCAGTATAAAATAAATAAAAGTTTAAAAAATTCTTGTTTTATAATTACTTCCTTGTACAAAGTAAAGGAAGTATTGTGATCACGAAAAATTTCAGTTTCCACTTTTCAACTGAAATTTCCATTTTGACCATCTCTGAATCCGTTTTGACTAGTTTCGGTGTGACGTCTTTACCTACGTACGTACGTAGGGTTAGTACGTATTTCACATAACTCAAAAACGATTAGCTGTAGGATGTTGAAATTTTGGATTTAGGACTGTTGTAACATCTAGTCGGTCACTTTCCCTTTTCATTCAATTGACTGAACCAAAATTGTCCAAAAAAAATAAAAATCTCCAAATCTTTGGGCTTTTTTTAACTGGAGCAATAAGCTCTTATTGAGATCTTTTCATCGATATATCATAAGTGGTACTTATTTTCATTGGTTCCAGAATTATAGCCAAATTAAATTTTAATTAATGAAATATTTGGATCTTGGGGAAGGCACATCTATTCGAATCAGACCGCATCTACTTTTCTTTTTAATTTAAATATATTGATTTATTAATAATTTAACCTCTGATTGTAAAAAAAATTTTTACGATAAATAATAATTCAATAAAAACAATAAAAAAAAATTATATGAAAAATCAGACGTTATTAACGAGATTATATTTTCATTTAAAAAAATTGTATATGTAAATTTAATAGGCGTACAAGGAATTCATGTAGTGCCCACATCAAAATTTTTTTAAACTTTAATTTTTTTAATCTTTAACTGAAATGCTTATAGATTCTGTTTAATGACCTCATTAGTTATTTATACTAAATCTAATCTAATCAAATCTAATTTTCAACATACGTAATAATTAAACTAGTAATAATAAATGTACAATAATATTCACACGTGTTCAATTCAATTGATAAATTCTGGTATTATTTATCAATTAATATTACCTTTTGTAAATTATTTATTTACTCCAGAAATACCACCCTGAAGCCCAATTACAGTTCCTTAATGTTAGAAAAACTTTTATAGCGTAAAAAAATACCAAGCCTGACCGGGTTACAAAACCAGAACCTGGACGAAAAACAGAGAGACCACCAATTCACTTCCAAACTCGACGGGGTGGTAAATTAATATTTATGAAATTAAAAAAAAAATAATAAAATAAAAACAAATTTATCAACAACAAAAAAATTAAATTATTTTATCTATTCTATAAAAGACTATCGATATTTCTCACGACTATCGTGTTTTTACAAAATACGTTTTACAAAGGTCACCGTTAATTTTTATGGAGATTAAAATTGTAAATTTAATGTTTTACTTTTCATTTTATTGGTTATTTTAACCGGTAACATTTCTGAAGTATTATGTCCGTTTCTTTATACGACATTCTGTATATCGATACGTCACTTCTTAAAAAAAAAAAAAAATAGTTTTATATATAATGTACACATCCACAAAAAAGCCCACATGTTCAAACGCACAACAATATTCTAAATTAACGAACAGAATTATTGAAACTCCCTTCTTGGCTATGCACTCGCACCTTACTTTTCTTATGTAAGTACTTTCGATGTTCTGCCTTATTTTTCTTTACTTACCCATAAAAGGATGGTACGTCGGTTTCTTTGTTTGTTGTACATGATCAAATTTTTATTTTAGCTGCTATTGCCGCAGAGCGGACCATGGTGGTGCGCCGAGTGGCTCCGCGCAACGCACGAATGATTTAAACTTCTCGAACGATTCATTCTTTCGAACAATTTATTATACATCTTGATACGAACGATTTATCTAAAATTATATCTGTGTTTGGGAATAAGAAAGGAAAGCATTGGGGTTAGAACTGTGTTAAAAATCACAACTCGAGAAACCGCTAAAAATGTTCAGGATTTTGAATTTTTCATTGTAAATTTTTTTTGTTGTACTCTGAATTCATGAACGTTATTTAGTTACTATTGGCAAAAACATTTAATAAAATCATGCGTAATGAAACATAAACCGCGCAACATTTTCATGGCGGGCCCGCTTTTTCCCTATTTTCATATAAATAACTTATTATACCCGCAAGGTCCTGGGTTCGAATCCCAGTCTGGCATTATATTTTTAATACGCTAAAGAATTCCATATTCCCAGGCACAAACTTCGAACTTATGCAAAGAATTATCAAAAAAATAAAAGTAAAAATAAAACATTGTTCGTACAATTTTTTTAGTAGCAACTGTTTTGAAAATTAATAAATTTAATTAAAAATGATTTAAGTTAAAATTTTTGAACTAAAATTGTTGACAGAATATGCGATTTGTCAAACTGATTAAGTGGGGATTCATCTAAAAAATATCCGAAAAGTAAATTTAATGCATATAAATTAGATGTAAATACTGGAATAATATTCACCAAAAAAATAATAAAAAAAAAATTATACCATGTATTATCAATAAAATGTATTATGAATATAAGAAATTATAATTAAATTTAAGATCATTTAATAATAAATGTATTAAAGGTTAATGAGACGAAGTAGTTAAAAATTAAATTAAATTCATTTACTGACAATGCTTTTAAAAAATAAAACTTCCAATTTAGTATTGAACAAAAAATACATAAATAAAAACCGTATATTTAAAAAACATTACTTCGAAAAAGAATGTTACAAAAATTTTAATAAATTAGGTTTTCATAAAAAAGGTATTAAACGTTTCATCAATGTCCTTGTTACAAGGACATTGTAGCATTACAAAACGTTACAGGTGATACTTGTTACAAGCCAATTTAGAAAAATAATTATGAAAGAATTTAAAAAGTAATAGACCAACATGAAACGCCTACAACTGTAAATTTAGATGTATTATAGAATTTCGCTAATATAGTTTTCTTATTAATCTTATATAACAACTATATTATTTATATTTAATAAATATATACCATTATGATTCCAATAGATGTAATACCTTATTAAAATAGATTGCCCTAAGCATAACCTGATTGGTCTCACAGTCACGAGAAAAGACGAGGGAGCGTTTCAGGTGATACTAAATAATTTACACTATTCTGTTCAGACTGACATCATCAGAAGTGAAATTGAGGAATATGGACATAAGGTATGGAGCATATCCGTCATCGTGTCACGAAGGTACCGTTGTCAACATTCTTCGTCAACCTTGAGCCTAATGAGAACAAAAAGAAGTATTCAACTTACGGCACATCACGAACTGCAGTGTTACCTTTTGAGACACCCAGAAGACCTCCTGGTCTAGTCCAGTGCATGGGTCTATCGACTTAGACGTACAAAGAATATTTGCATGTGGCCTTTCCATTGTATCAAGAACAGGACAGAAGCGCTCCGTCTGTGCGCTTTGCTACTTAGACAATCCAGCTACTTATAGAGGATGCAGGATCTATAAAGAACTCCTGGAAAGGAAACAGAAATAGAAAGTCCAACGTGCGAAGGGAAGTGCTAGTCCGCGCGAGTCTCGGGATAAACAGTCGGCTTCATATGATTTGAGCAACGGAAATTTCTCTTCATTAGGCCGAACGATACTTAGAGATCTAAGCGCTCATTGAAATATTCATCTCGGAAGTTATGCCGCGATTGTGGAGCGCAATGTCTGTGGAGATGCTGAAGGCAGATTACAGAAATGGACTTTTTACATAAAGTTTCTGATTCCACAAATTGAAAACCTAATAGACTTTCTCAGCAAGGTGATTGCCAAAATCTGTAAACGGTTAGTTTCTCAGGATAGCTGCCTGTGATGTTATTGATCTTACTCCTCGTTTATAGAAATTAGAGACGTTTAACATTATCGAATTGTTGGATGTCGTTTTACTCTGCCAGAGACACTTCACTGATTGTCTTTTCGGGATATTCTATTTACGTAACTTATCACCCAGAAGGTAGGCGCATGGGGTACTGCAGTGCTCATAAGGAATACGATAAGACATCAACTGTAGGAATTCAGCAACGATCATATCCAAGCGACCTCGTTTGAGAACCTGGACTGGCTTCGGCCTCTCAGGTTGTCAGCAGTTTACTGTCCTCCCCACCAATAGGGTCACGTATAAATTATTCTCTTGTTCTTTGCAACACTGAATCCCCGTTTCATCTCAGGAGATTACTGGAACGCTAAATATCTTCACTGGGGCCCACGGCTTATAACAACACGAAGTAGAGCTTTAACGATTAAATTGTAAACATGCATCTCGATGTGATCTCCGAGTTACAACCGAACAACCGACATACTGCCGTCTGATCCGTCTAAGGTCCCGGTCTTGTTGTTTTATGTCACTTTGGGAATATCATCTCTGTAGTGTGCCACTACTATTGGATGGAATATGCGCTAGAAGCGACAGCCAGAAGGCCTATCTGTTTACTACTCACATGCGTACGGTCTTTCAGTCACTTGACAGTTGTAGTTTAGGGGAAGAGGAAATTCTGGATTTCTTACTCACGTCAATTCCTACGTGTCTTCCGATTAAGCCCTTCTCATCGAGGGAGATACTGCGAGAGATTAAGAAGGAGCAGAACTTCAAGTTTATATTGATAGTTTATATTCAAGTTTATATATCAAGTCGAAGCCAGGAGCCTTCGACTTGATTTCCTACAAAAAGCTTTTCATACTTCCATCAAAGAGTATGATTTACATGACTCAACTTTTTCAGTGACATCCTACCTACGATGTGTTACTCGTCGGAGTTGAAAGTTTGCAAATAGTGATGATTCTTAATCCGGATAAGTCAGTACACGAAGTTTCTTCGACATGCCCAATTAGCCTGTTACCTGTTATGTCTAAGGTTTTCGAGATGCTATTACTTTGGAGAATTAGGTCTGTTATAAAGCAGGGACAAGTTATTCCTCATCATCAGTTTGCCTTCCGCGGTGGCCACTCTACCAGAAGACACACAGGATTACTCGTGTTGTTACCAAATGCTTGAAAGAGAAAAATAATTGTTCGGCTGCCTTTCTAGATGTCCAGTAGGCATTCGACCAGGCAGCCAACTGGCTGCCTGTTTCACAACTAAAAATAAGCCTACCTCAACCATTCTATTTAATATTGCGTAGCTGCTTGAACGGACGTTTTTTCTAGCATAACTATGAAGAGGAGTTGTCTGAATTCTTTGACATTAACTCCAATGTTTCTCGATACTCGTTCGGGTCTGTTCTCTATTTTATCTTAACTGCGGACCTTCTAGTTACGGACGATACCTCTGTTGCTTCGTTTGCTGATTACATAGCGATCCTGGCCGAGGATAATTATCCGTCTCAAACAACGACTATGTTGCAATCAGAGTTGAATCTACTAACTGTGTGGTTGACCAATTGGAAAATGAAGATCAAAGCACCGAAATCGAGTCATATAACATTCACAATGAGGAGAGATGTCTGTTCAATCTGAATGGAGGTGTCTGCCCCATCTGTCCATCTGAATAGAGATTATATTTCGGGTGCTGAAAATGAGAGGTACTTAAGTATTCACCTGGATCGTCGTCTAACATGGAAGATTTATGTGAAGGAAAAAAGGAAATAACAGAATCTCAAATTAAAGGCACTAGGCAGGAAATAGCAGTTATCTCGAAAAACGACTGTAGTTCAAAGTAAAGATTTTGAAGCCGATTTGTACCTATGACATCCAAATCTGAGGGACGAGAAGCACTAGTAATGTTGAATTTGTTCAGCGAATTCAGAGTAACTTAGTGAGGTGTGTAATGCAGGAGCCATAGTTTGAATACATTACAGCGAGATTCACGACTACTTGGAGTTACCGTACGTTCGGAAAGAAGTCCATCGATTCTCATCAGAGTACAAACTAAGGCTTAACGATCATGTGAACTATCTGACAATTAATCTTCTAGATAATGGCGAAGAAGTTAGGCCCTAAAGCGGCTCCATGTATTAGACCTGAGTGATACTCGGGATGAGGCTTCGTCTCTTCAGTGTTGTGCGTAATCTAAGTGTTTATTCTGAGGCTAATAGATTATGCTTTCACTGTTTCTTCGTTTTATTTTTCTTCATGTTTTTTAGCGTGTTTTTTTTTTTGATAATATTTTTCTGTTTACTTTTGTTTTGTTACTCGTAGTATTGGACTTCATTATTTTTACTACTTTATTATTCCTTCGAATTTATTACTGAAAATGCTTTCTTAGATGACTTTTGAATATATTCCATTAAGGGGTTTTTATGGAAGTTCCTTTGTACGTGATTATTGTGATGAATGAAACCGATTGTAATATAATTTGTGAAAAAATAATAATACCGTATTTGTTTCATGTACGTAATTAATTTTTTTTTTCCGAATTTTTATTAACATTTTAGTATTTTTTATAAGATAGGCTGAGTACTTCCCTTATTTTTGCTTCCGTAATGTTTAATTACTAATTTTTCTTTTCTATTTTTAAATATTTTAGATTATACAGTTTGGTATTCGAATAAGCAAATTTTAATTTATTTCTAATAAGTTATTCAAAAGTGTTCTGTTCAGGTTTGAAAAAAATTAGTTTTTGACAGTCTCTTTGATTATAGACGCATCTTGTAAAATAAAAGGTTACTTGGGTATTTAACAGAATTTTATTTTATTATTAAAAAACAAAAAACAAAATGATAAATATATTTTTAAAGGACTATTATTATTTCGTTTAACTAAAAATAAACCACTATGAATGTAGTTTTTAAAAAAATGTTCTTTTTCTATCAGTTATGTAATTGTTAAAGACTACATTTGTAATATTTTTATACGACAAAAATATATTTTCCATTTGTCATCCCTTTTTTAAGTTTATATACTTAATATATATTTTTACAATTGTGATAGATACAAAATAAAACTTTCATACAAATACAATGTATATACTCGTACAAATATAAATTAATCTTTTTTTTACGATTAATTGATCAGATAAGCTGGAAGTTTGTACGTGGGAAAGCCTTTATATACAACACTGCGTTTCGCATGAAAGTTTTTCTTTCCGACCGTATTGATGAAAATCTATCTTACAACTGTTAGTGTTATTATTTTATCAGAATATAAATAAAAATAAGATTAAATAATTTTTTCTGCAAAAATAACACCGCAAAAATCAATCTTTTATTTTATAATTAAAGTACATTTCGTATAAATGTATGAACAATATAAAATTAACACCTAACAACAACATATATGCTCATATTTAATTTGATTTTATTGAAAAAAAATCTATTTACACTAAGAAAGTTAGGTTTTATAATATAAAATATTTTTAAATAGTACATATTTTATCAGTATTATAACAGTATAGAAGTAGAGAAGAAATATTTATGTTGAGATTTATATTCGAGTTAATTTTAATTCTATATAAAGGGATGTTAGTGTTAAACAGATATGATAGCTAGGGTAGGTAGTGTCTCCGTGAGGATTTATGTGTTTGACTCCCACGAATAACATTTCATCTTCCTTTTTATCTGACTCTGATAATACTAACAATGAATGAAATGTGTGTGTCTGTGTGTGTGTGTGTGTGTGTGCGTGTATATATATATATATATATATATATATAAAACTATATCGTATATAATCCGTTAGAAACAGTACAGGGATATATGACATATGCGCTTGAGCGCAGACAGGTGCCTAACCTGTGATCGGACGCACCTATATCAAAAGATGAGAATTTTTATATTTTATATTCTATATTTCTCCCTTACTTTTCTCTCATTTCTTTATTATTCTTTTTTTCTCTTCCCTCTTATTTTTTTTTCTTTCTTAAATTCCTTTTCACCCTTACAAATGAAATTCTACCGGCTTAATGTCAACCGAACCGATCTCTTATTTGGGTTTAATAGCTTGAAACTGCTCTTTACGGATTAGGTTATACTTACCATCTGTTCAAAGCAGAACCGCGTTTTATTTTATTTTAATTTTTTATATAACTTTAGAAATGGGATACATCAGAGATTTGTGAAGAATTTATTACAATTATTGACTTTACTTTCAAATAATAATACTACCTTAAATAGTCGGATAGTTTGTAGATAAAAATTACTTACATTATTGTTTAATGAATACTCTCAACACGATTTACTGGAACTAAAATTAAAATTTATAATAACATTATTTATGTCTATACTATTATATAAAGAGGATGAGGGTTTTTGTTTCTTCAGGATAAATAAACGACTCGATCAGTCGCAACCAAATTTTTACCAATGTTTCTTGACATAACTGAGAAACTTTTTAGAGATATTTCACCTCGAAAATCTGGGAAAAATATACTGTGAGTTTCTATCACTGTGTGAGCTGGGTTTAAACTGAATGATTCGAATCAATCGAATGAATAATATTACAAAAATAATAGAATTAAATTTAAAATTTAAAAAATTTCTATTTAACAATAATGGGCTTCCCGTGGGAACCGTGTGTTAGGCTAGAGTGGTGAGGAATGCTAGTACCTCGTGGGAGGCTAGAATCATCATCATCAGAGACTGGTAACAAAGGGGGTACCCCTTGGGCGCTGTTTTGGGAGGTGCAATAGGGTTTTCTTGTGACATTTCTACTAACAATCGTCCGAATTTCAAAATTCAAATGAGGAATTTGTTAGTAGGTTAAAGGTTAACTTTTTCATGCATCAGGTAAACTCTTCATGCAACAGATCACGGTAATTAGGAAATTATATATATATATATATATATATATATATATATATAAAGTTTGTCTATTTGTTTCATGTCGCATCACACGCGAACCAACCGACCGATTATTTTCAAATTTGCAGGATAAATTCACGTTATCCCAGGGAAGGTTTTAAGCCATCAACCGAGGCTGTAACTCCCTTGAAAGTTAAAAATATTCATTATTTCTTCGACCCCAAGGAGGGTGAAGTTGTGAATTAAAGATATTCATCAACGAAAAATTAGATTAATAGTTCTACTTAATTATTATATTTCTGCCACAATGCCAAAGAAAAAAGTTATAAATTTTTTTTCTTTACTAATTAATTATACATAGTTACTAACTACTATTCTATGTATTGTAATTTAGTTTTTTTTTTTAGGTTTCTTTAAAGCCTGAATACTATTAATTATTACTTTTCATTAATAATGATATCCTCATGGCTGTGAGAATAATATTCTCATAGCCATGAGGATACCATACAGTTCGATGATCGGGGTGGAGCCCTCTGGGTAGATGGGAATGGCGACCAAAGCAAGCTCTACTGGTGTCCAGGGAGCCGATCTATTTGCAAAACTGGGAATGGCGTGCGAAGCGAATTCTGCGGCCGTAGAGTAAATTCTTGGCCACGAAAGGCCTCAAGAAACCCCTGAATTTGCTCCGGGATTTGCCTGGGCTGACCTGAGCCTTGAGGGTCCAGGTTCTAGCTAGACGGGCCGGCTAGTTTTCAAATATGTAGGCTACGCGTATTACTAGCCTTATACTGGTTTAAATAATAAACGTTATCAACTGTTATTGTACGATAGAACTTTTAAATTTAATAAGATTATTAATTTAAAGTAATAACTGGTTTTTCTAGTTGGTTTACTCATTCTTTTTAAGATCAATCCAATAAGTTAAGTTGTGTCAATTAGTAGTGGCCGTACAGAGTACAGAGTTGGCCACGTCTCTGTCATCACCAATTATTATTCCACCATCAAACCCATCACTACGTAAATATTAAAGTATTTTATCGTAGAATAGAAAAGAAAATCTTATTTCAATTTATTCGCTCGTTATACTAAAGCTAAGGAAGAGAAAGTTTCACGACAGTTTTTAAGAACACATGGCTCATTTTTTGTCGGGTAAAAGATTTTAATGTTTATTATCCGAAGTTGTACTCTTATGTACAATACGAAGATGAAATATTTTGAATTTTATCTTTTCGTATCCAATAATTAAATGAAGCTAGAAGAAAAGAAATACAAGATATGAAAACTTCTTTCGCATTTAGCCTCTCCCCTTTTCATTGCATTAACCCTTTGATTTCGCTTGAGAAAAAATTGTTCAATCCATTTTCCCATTCTCGGTAGTCGAATATTTTAATCGTTTCAAGATGAGGCAAAGTTGTGTGTACTGAGCTGTAATTGTGGTTCTTGGCAACAAAGTATTTTCGTGAAGAGGTATTGGGATGTTTTTTCTATAGCGATTATAAATTTGAACATTTAGTCTATACGTATATCCTAATACCGACGCTTCTATTAGAAAAAGTATCAGTCTTCAAGATCAGACAGACTTAAAAAAATTATACTAATTTTATTTCACCACAAACTTCATTACAAATTAGACATTTCTTATTTTTAACTGAAAAATATTTTTAAAATATATAATAAGAAACATTTTATATTATTAAGAATCGACTAAGCATACTTTATAATACTTTAATCAGAAAGAACCCTCCGTTAGAAAGAGAGAGTGAAAAAACGGAAATAAATGTATTTAAAAAAAAGGTGGTGGACAAGTTATAGTAAACTAGGGTTGCACCTGTTAGGGCGTGGGAATGTTTCTGCATTGGCTTAGTAAAGGTGTTCAATATTGCGCTGTATGAGTTTTAAAAACTTTTTTTTGTAGTAATTCTTTATAGAGTGTCCCTTTCACCATCAATCATTTAAAAGAACCGCCCTTAAGTGTCACGGATTAGTAAAAATATACCACTAAAATATAGCGGTCTCTGTTATCTGAATCTGCACCCCCCTTTTTTCGGTTTCTCTGTAATTCTTTTTTTGTTAAACTATCTTAAACGCATGCCACCGTAGAAACACACGCGTAGGATATTTATGGGGTATGGCTACTTCACATTCTTTAATATACTTAACATTCAAAATCTAAATAATGGTTTCATCGGATATTATTCCTATTAAATGTTTGTTTTATAATGGTTTTTATTTTATAATTTTTGTTGTTGAATGAAAATTGCTGTACTGACATGTGGAGTATGTCGAGAAAACAAACATTTAAGTATTAGGCATTTTATTATGGATGAGAGAAGGGAAACCATTTCTTTGTTTTTAAACATTTTCTGTTTGTTTTCTCATGTTTTATTAGTTTATAATATGATTGAAATTTTCAAGGTAGCGTGAACAATATCCGTGATTAAACACTCGCTTTTTTCAGTCTAAAATTGTTGTTTATCGGTACGTAATGAATTATAACATTATCAGTTTTTTTCACGACCACCATTTGTCGTATTCTAATTAAAATAGATACTCACTTAACCTAAAGTGTAAAATAATTAAATTACGTTAAATTTTAATCGCGGCAAAGGTGATTTTTAATTAAAATACCTATAGATCCATAGACTACAACAGATTAGTGAACTCTTTGTCATCCTTTTCTTTGGTTATCGTTTATTATATTAATACTGGGTTTGATAGAATTTTTCTTCGTATACTCCAGGTAGCTTTAGAATCGCCTAACTCTAGTAATATTAATCAAATCTGATACTACTAGTGTGCTATTCAAAGGGGATGTATATCACTGGATATTTTTAGAAAGGTTATATATATTTTGTTAAAAGTTATTACCTTTTGAAAATTAGTGCAAATAAAAAATAAAATCGATAAATGCAATATCAGTACAAGTGGCACAAAGTGGTTCAAGCTTTTTCAGACTCTAAATTTTGATGTCAAAAATTTTGGTCGGTCAGTGACCTAGAAAGTCGATGAAATCATGGAAAAATTGAGCAAGACCGGTAAATTAACAATCGACGAGATATCAATAACGAATTAAATATCAAAATCCAAACCGATTTTAACTCATTTCAAGAAAGCTGGTTACAAAAAAAAAAAATTGTAGTTTTGGTCCCCAGAAGATTTAAAACAATGAAACAATTTAATGATCGAATTTTCATGTTTGATTTATTTACTTTTTTTTAATGTCTAAGAGCAGTACTAAATATTCTAATCGTACTGCTAGTTTCAAATTAAAAGTGAGAATATGCGGAGAAAAAAGGAATCTGAACAGCTGGACGTGAGTTCAGAATTCCTGAATTTAACGTGCGTTACTGGAGAAAACAGACACAGGCTCTTGCCCAAACTGATGCATCGTGGACACTTCGAGATCCGAAGACTGAAAAATTTGCACAACTTGAAGAAGAATTATTAAAACTATGTTGAAAAGTTACATTAACAGTGATATGTGTTTTTCACATGAAATGGCACGTTTCAAGGCACAACTGTCGGCAATGGTACGAGTTATCAGTTCTACCAGCTTCAAAGTGAGCAGAGGCTAGGCCTGTCGCTTTATGAAAATTAAAGGCTTGACATTCATTAAAAAGGCGAACATCATTGAATCAACGGATGCCGAAAGACTTTATTGACAAAATTATAAATTTTTACGAGCATGTCATTGAACTAGGAAAAAAACTAATTTTTTTTCTCAAATAGGCATATAGAATTTTCTTTGACGTGCCAAAAAACACCACCGTTTGTGAGAAACATACACAAAAAGTGTACCGGCCGCAAACAACAGGATGTAAGTAAGGTGCAGTGTGGTTCTTTTAATGTTGACCGATGGAACAAAACTATCACGTTACGTAATGTTTAAGAGGAAAACCATGCCGAAAGAAAATTTACCCAAGTAATTCATGTTCGCGTTCTGCAAATAAGTTGGATGTATTATGGTTTGTGATTGAGAACGCACACTTTGAAACAGGTGACGTGGTGCATCGCTTGGAAGGCGTCTCTCTGGGATAATTTTCGTTGTCATTTAGGAAACTATTCAAAACGATTACTTGAAGACAGATCTGGCCGTTGTCGTTGACATGTTATATTTAGAAAAATGTAATTCATTTGTTGGCATCTCATTAAATTATGATGAGTGAAATTAATTTTCAAGAATTATGAAAAATCAAATTTTTTTCTTAAAAAAAATCTACGAATCGCTTTAGCCTAATTAAGATTTTTAGTTTTCTCTGATTCTTATATTTGATCGCTTCGAAGTTTATGGGCTGCAAAATATACTGTTTCACAACAGAAAGAGTGTACATTAACTGCTTTCATTATAATTTCTATTTAAATTTTTCATATGGCTGATGTGCATGTATGTGCATGTAATTCATATGCAATACAAGAGGCAGAAGTCAAATTTTCTTCTTCTGATAATAATGATGTTCTATTCCCTGTGGTGAACTGAATGACAATGTCACACATAACTATGATTATTGTCTACATTTGGAACGGAACGGAACGCAAGAATGGCGGGAGTTTCAATATTTCTCCCTACAGATCGCAGAGCCTGGACAATATCCCTTTACTGCTGTATCTTTCTATTATCGGGCGGGTTTCATCGGTTGTTTAGTGGCGGTTATAGATTTTAAGTTTTATTTATGGACGGATTTGGTAATTTGCGTTCATATCCGTATGGACCAGCTTGAAATTTATTTACTGGTTCTGACCGTGGGAAACTTTAAGCTTTTGAACCTTGTAATCCGGCGTAATTCCCCTTCAGTCTATCCACTGAAGACCTTTCGGTACCAGCACCTACGGGCTAGCAGGAGTGCGCCTACCGGAGCCCTAGTTATTTGGAGGGAAAAATGCGATCCGTTCTCCGGAGGGAGTCGCATATGCTGACTAAATGAAATTGCGGTCTCTTCGTGGGACGGTGTGGGGTTTTTTTCTGGATTTTTATAGTTTTAACAAAATTTAATTGTGAAAACGGTCACTTTCGCGGGCGGAATTTTCGCGCGGATTCCATTTATAGGTTACGCGGTATGGAGGCTCCTAAAACCTGGTTTGTCATTTTTTGACTCTTGTACCGCCTCTTCACGGTGGTTCGTTTAATACGGTTTGAGGCCGTTTTCTTATACCCTGTGGAGTACGGTCCTCTCGGCAAATGTCACGGAGATGGCCGTGTTCGGACACGGCCGCTCTCCCGAACAGTCTGCATGTCTGCGCCACCGCAGATACTCGGATACAGTGTGTTGTCCCGCATCGTAGCGAAGAGTGACGTTTCTGACGACGTCTACATTTCTGTAGACTTGGCACTTTGATATGGAACCGTATACTTAATTAAGTGAAGAAGACAGCGACAGAAATACATCAACCCTCACTTTTATTAATAAATCTTTCATTAGATGGTTCCTATTTTTTAAATTGGTATGTCATGTGACTCACAGACGTATTTGTTTAATGTAATTCATCGGACACGAACAAAACTTAACGCACATTCGCGTAATGACTCCCTGACAATTGCATCACCATTCTACTGACTATATCTCTCCTCCAAAATGTAACTATCTCTTTTTAGAAATATATTAGAGTATTTAAAAAAAAGAATAATCTATCGTAAAAATATGAACTATTCAAGAAAATAAAAATACAAAACTTTTCCAAGTCCAAAGCGAATACGTGCAAAATTGTTGATGAATTTCCTCATCCACGATAATGATAAACAGATCTCCCGAGGAATTTTGTAAAATATAGGTGCCTCTGAAGATATATATTATATGTATATAGAACGCCCTGTTGCATTCCTTTATGTTGATTTTTCTCTTCTGATTTTTCATGGTCTGTTTATGAGCAGATCTTTATCTTACTATTCCCTCCTCCCCATATCTTTGATCCCTTTCTCCTCTGTAGTGTTTTGTTGAATTTAAAACTGCGTTTTTAGGTTGTATGTAAGGAATATTAGAACTTATTTGAGTTACAAGAAAATTTGGTATTTGCGTGTCTTAACTGGAACGGTTTTGTTTACGGACCCACGTAAATCTCTGTTTCTTGTTTGATTGCTGTATAAAAAGTCATGCGTTGCTTATTGATTAAAATCGGACATCTTAATCTCGCTTAATATATAGACTACGTAATAAAACGAATGCAACTGTTCAACTTTCGTTTAATCTTATTTTAACTTTGTGATAATAACTTTACACGTAGCCTGTAGTAAATATTGATTGATGATTTCGGTTTGGAATCTCAACATGATCTGAATATTTATCATGAATTTCAACCAAATTCATCTTTCTTCTTTCTTTTTAAATATGTATCTATAAGTACCTGAAGTATCCCTTGGTGAAGTTAGTCAAGAAAAGAAGAAACAAACATACACACATACACACACACACACACACACACATATATATATATATAAATAAATAAATTTTTTTATGGAAAGAATGAAAGAAAGTTTTGAATTGTTATAAATCTTGTTTTAAATAACCTATGTTTAATAATCATAAAATTTATCGGCTATGTAATAAAATTCGATTTTGTGGAAAGAGTTTGGAGCTGCAAAGTATTGTCGATGATTCTCGATGAAACAGTCTGTTTCTGTTCCATTTGATGAGACTGGTTGTTGGTAATAAATTAGCGGTGTCTAAGGTGTTGTTAGGTTGACACCACCCAAGATGGTGGAGTATAGTGCACGCACCGTGCCGTGAAGCCGAACCAAGATGTATAACCTGGACCTCTCAGTCCGTCTGGCTGTCCATCTGTTTACTGCCGGTGGTGCTGCTGCTGTCCACATTTGCATAGAATGATGTCCACCTCTTCGTCCTTCTTTGTCCATCTCTGACTCTTGACTCTTCTTTCTTCTTTTTCTTCTTCTTCTTCTTTATCTCCGATCCAGCTTCTTGTTTCAATACAAATAATGCCCTTTGAATTTTATACTGAGATAGCCTAAGTTTCACGGAAAATAAAGTTTACTGTTGCTCGTGTATTTTTAAATAAATACTATATTCTTAGGCAGAATTATTCTGTACTCTGTTCAGTTTTATTAACAAAGAATACATCGAACCAGTAAACGAGAACAAAACAAATGCATAGTACTCTTTCATTATCTCGATTTTATTTTATCTTTTAATTTTGCGAACACAGATAAAACTATTACTCAAAATTATTTTAAATTACGATACAGTCAAAAATTTTTAACACCTAATTTTTCGAGAAAATTTTTATTTCGTACTGCAATGTATCTATTCATAAATATATAAATAAATATATATATATATATATATATATATATATATATACATATGTACGCATGTTTGAAACTTCGATCTATTTAACTTCGAAATTTCGTTCAATTTTTATTTAATGTAACATATATACACATATATATATATATATATATATATATATATATATATATATATATATATATATATATATATATAAATAAAAATAGAACGAAATTTCGAAGTTAAATAGATCGAAGTTTCAAACATGCGTACAATGAACAAATATAAGCCTAGTAACATAGGATTAACATTTTTCCAATAGTCTTGTAGAAAAATTATATAAATATTCATAACGACTTATATGGACTCTCTCTCTCTGTCTCTCTCTCTCTCTCTCTCTATATATATATATATATATATACATACAGAGATGATAATTAGAAATGGAATAACTAATTAAAAACAGATATTTAGTTATGTTGTGACAATTATTAACTTGTTTTATTCAATTTGAACGACTGTTTAACAATAATACGTTATCTGTTTTTAATCATTTTTACCAGCTATTTTCTAATTAATAAAAAATGTGGTTTATCTAAAATTGATGTTTTTGTTAGAAAGCCGCCATTTTGATTCTATAAATCGTAGAAGGTTGAAATTTTCAAAGAACACTAATATAACCCTAGTTAAAAGGTCAGTAAAGTTTCGATAATCAGTGAGGGAGTGGGTAAATAATACTAAACTAATATATTTATATATGAGTCGTGACACTTGATAGAACGCTTTCATTTAAGGAGCACCTAATGAAAACTGCAGAAAAATTGAAAGCGAGAAACAACATTATACCTAAACTCTGTGGAACAAAGTGGGGAGCATCGGCTTCCACTTTGCGCACATCGGCTCTGAACCTCGTCTTCTCGGCTGCAGAATATAGTGTGGCTTAACAGCCCTTATGTTCATAGAATTGATGCTCAACTTAATAACACTACGAGAATGAATAACACTATGGCTGGGAACCATTCCTGTGGAATGGCTCCCAGTATTGAACCATATACCACCCCCAAAGCTGCGCCGTATGAACGCTCTTATAAGAGAGTACAAGAAAATTATGAACAATCGAAACCTACCGATACATGAAGACATTGAGGATGCCAGTCGTGGTCGCCTTCGATCTAGAAAGCTATCTATCAAAACAACAATTGCTACCACAGAGGAAGGATTCAAGCTAACTGACGCCTGGCGTCAAGAATGGACCACAAAGCAGAATAACTAAATTCCATGTATTACTCAAAAGCCGCCGGGTATTGATTTGCCACGTAAGACATGGTCAACGTTAAACAAAATATGAACTCGGCACGGTAGGTGAGCCGCGCCTATTTCCTGTATAAATGGGGTAAAACACCGACGCCTCTTTGCGAGTGTGGTGAAAGTCAAACTGTTAAACACATCACAGAAGTTTGCCCTAGGACAGCTTATGAATGGACTCCTGAAGATTTAATGATGCCGATTCCAGAATCAATGGATTATATTAATTTGTTTGGTTGTAATTTTTTACTGTAATTGATGTGTCATGGTGCCTAACGCTGAATAAATAAATATAAATAATATCAATCGATATTAATATAATACATATTTTATATATGTAATATATATATGATTAGATTGAAATATACTCATACATAACTTAGTGATATTCTAACTGAATAGACGAAGTTCAAATTGAATAAACGTTTCGACTACTTTTTGACTACTGCATTTTATAAGCGTATTTTTACTCTGAAAAACAATAACTACAGCTCTAACTACATTACAAAAGAGAACACTAGGAAAAATAAAGTGTGTAACAAACTTCTTACAAAAAGTTTTTTTTGTTTTTTTTTAAACAAGAAAACGTTTTTCCGTTCATAATTAATGTTAATAGAGGTAATCATTCTCCAGCTTACAGAAATACGGGTATAATACATTTTTGTGAAGGTTTGTTCATAATTAGTTTGAGATAATTGATAATGATTAATTTTAATCTCTGATAATATTAAAATTTTTCAAATACTTTTAAATTATGGAAGCAGAATTTTTTTTTTTTGTTTAAAAAAAATTAAGTATTTAACATGGCTTAATATTTTTTTTATTTATTTTAATTCTATCTGTATATTATATTTCTGCTAGCGTAATTTAAAAAATTGCAATTTATTAGATTTAAGATTATGCGTTAATAAGATATTTTCATTAGGTTAAGGAAGTAATTTTTTCACACTTCGTGATCGAAACGTTCAACGAATTCCTCGTATAAACTTTCGTTCTGCTATCTCATTAATAATTATTCGGTTTCTAACTGAAAAGAAAAATTGTAATAGTCGAATCACCTGTTTAAATTCATTTTTATATTTTATTTAAGGCAAGGATTTATTAAACGATAGACATTTCAGTCTTTAGGCTTATTTTTAAACTATCGGACAGGAAAAAGACCTTCCCAAACCGGCTACCAACACTTTAGGTTCAAAACAAGAAAACATACTTATCTTCAGAAGCATTCTTACCTTTTGTCACCAAAGAACTCAAAGTGAAGAGTAAGAGATCTACCATAAAAAAAGGAATCTATAAACAAAACTAAATAGAAACCGAAAGATGTAGACAAACAAACCTATCGATAGGATAACTTCAATGCCATCTCTAGAAAGCAAGCACCCATCTTGGCCATAAATCCTGCGAGATCAGGGAATTTTTACCCAGAATGGTGGTAAAACTATTCAAAAATTTTACGTTTTCAGTTTAAAATTATACTGGAGCAGTATTGTTTTTCTTGCAGGATGTAAGGTACTTTCTACAGCAGGCTTAGAAACATTCTTGCTTGTATCTAAAATCGAAATCGATTATAAACGTTTCCACCTGGAAACCTAGATAAGTTTGTAACAGATAAGGCATGACTTCAAATATAGGGAGGGGGGTTGACTTAACGCTATATAAAGATTAACAGAAATTAAAAGTACCAGTACATTAAGTTTTAACAATGGATATTCCGAAACGCGTCAAAATATAATAAAACAATTAAGCTGAGAACGGTAAACAGTACTCAACATAGAAACTATAATAATCTTAGCAGAACAGATAATAGTAATGATTATTTAATAACATCAATTTTCAAGTTAAGGTGTTAAAAACCTTAACTTAATTCGCCAATCTTAAACTCTTAATTCACCAATCTAGTGCTGATAGACGGGGACTGACGACTAGATAACTTTTAAATAGGTACGTAAATAGTAATGAAAAAATGTGAGGTTTTTCACGTTTTTATGTGTTTAGTTTTTTGCTTCATTTAATCGAATATAATGTGATTTTTTACAATTGCGTAATTAACACGTGATATCTCTTGATATTTCGTAAACGTCCGAAATATATTTCCAAGGTTCCAGCTTCCAAAAATCTTAATTAAGGTACTATAGAAAGTTCTGAAGGTAAAATTTTTTTATTCATTTTTCTAAGTTATCATTATTGTTATACTGTATTTTCGGCAGCGTACCGGATATGTTACATTAGTTTATGTATAAAGATAATTATGCGCAGTCAAATACAGAATATTTGATTAAGTTTATATTCAAAAGACGGTATTATGTACCGCGACCGATGTATTTAAATACCTACTTGGATAGGCAGGTTACGTTAGATGATCCTCAGATGACGTCACGGCACGCAACACAGCAGGACACTCATTTCAATATGAATGCTCTCTCACTGATGAGCTCTGATATGCAACATGGCTTACCTTGTTCGTTTCTCTCTGACTCCATCTGGCCTATAATAACTATAAATTAACCCCATGAAATATTATCATCTTATTTCTTATTCTTATTCTTCTTCTTCAACTCTATTCTCCCTTCTTGTTGACCGCCGCGCGCTCCTTAGCATCATTCCATCGCTTCTACAACACTTTTTAAGTCTGACTTTTCATCCGAAATCAACATTTAATGAACTCTCTCTTTCTGTTTCTTATTCTTTAAAATGTTTGACCCGGCAACTTGACTTGCCGACATAAAACGTAACAATTTATATTTTTTAATTTTCTCTTCTTACTACCTATTTATTATTATTATTATTATTATCATTATTATTACTATTATTCGTACTCATGAAATTATTTGGTGGTAACTTTTATATTAGATTCTTTTTTCTTTTTTATTTAAAGTGATTTTATAAATAGATATTTACTTTTTATATTTATCTTAAATAATATATATTAGTTGTACACATATAAAATACTCTAAATCCATTAAAAACAGAATAAAAGTAAATCGAAAGTGATTATATTAAACGATCATCATTCTTGTAAATACAAGGAATCGATAAAATACGTGTAAAACATAACTTAAAAAATACATTAAAAAGATATTAACAGTATATATATATATATATATATATATATATATATATATATATATATATATAGAGAGAGAGAGAGAGAGAGAGAGAGAGAAATAAATACATAACAAAAATCAAATACTTAAGAAATGCTATAAAAAAGGATCTGTCAGTGTTAATATAAAAAAAATTAATGGTAGCTTGTATTATTATTATTATTTATCTACAGAAAAAATGCAATTTTAAATTCTAAATACAGGTATAGTTGTAAAATATTCTTTTTTAAGTTTTTCATAAATGTTGGTATTTCTTTTATATCTATTTAACTTTTTTTTTGTATTTTTATTACTTCCCCTGCACTACTGATGATGACAACATACAATTGAAATGCGCATCTAGTTTTAATAAATGGTATTTTCTCTTTTTTTCTTTTCAATTTTATTTCGATATCAATTTAGTATAACTCATTCATAGTAATAAATACGAAATAGAAATACATATTGATATACCTTTTTTATACATCGACTATACAAATGTTTTATCTCAAACAAAAGATATTCCAAGAAAAGGAATGAAATTATTCAACTTTTATAAAATAATACACGTTCTAATTAAAGCGTAATATGTAAATCCAATTTACCCTCTTCCTGCAATTGCTGCCCAACATTTTTAAACAGTTGCCTTAAAAATTGATTACGTTGAATTGCAATCTTTTTCTATTTAGAAATGAGTACAAGTACAAATTGAATTTGTGATAACCTCTGACGTTTTCTTTTTTCTATCTAATATAGCAACAAATAATCTTTATAATAAATCGATTAATTACGTACCACACCATCCCCATCATAAATGTGCATTTAGCTACTCTAAATAAACGATACGAAACGACTTTGACATGAGACTATTCGATACTAAAAGCGTCATAAACAGTCTAAAACTTAACAAGCATCCTATGAAAAATTTAAAAATAAAGCGATTTCTCGCTAACCTTTATCATTATTAGCTGAATAAACCGCATTGACATGCAGCTGATATTCGGCCCTATAAGGTACATAACTTTATCCGCAGTGATTGGTTGTATAACTCTCAGAGAAAACGAATTGTATCTGCTTTATATACGTCACTACCATAAGAATGACTAGGACAGATAATGGTAAAACGACAAATTATTGAACCGGTTTCTGTGAGAAACAGCGTGATTTTTAATTGTCCCCGTGTAGTAGGGAAAATAACTATTATAAACATTTTTCATTCTTAATTGTGTTTTTAATATTTTTTATATAAAACAATTTTTTTGATAAATTTTATAATTTCGCCACGTTTGGAGTATGAAAACAAATTGTTGGGGATGTAGGATGTAGAGGGTATACTGAAATGAAACGACTAGCACTAGATAGGGAATCTTGGAGAGCTGCATCAAACCAGTCAAATGACTGAAGACAAAAAAAAAAAAAAATTTCGCATAGATATTAAAATAATTTTTATACAGCTAACCCAAAAATTATACAATTTTTTTTTAGATGTTACCTATTTAAAATTTACATTGTTATTGAATATTTTAAAGAAATTTTTATTTTTTTTTTTAAATTTAATTGTTTAAAAATATTCATCAGTGACACTATCTATTAATTAATAGAAATACGTTCTCGTTGTAATAAATCGCTATAGGTAATAGGCTCTCCTCGTAATTTTAAACTATTTAACACTGGAGAGAATAAATTGAAAAATTGGGCTAAGATAAAAAGATAATTTAAATTTTATTTAGGATAAGAGATATCTTTAAATTTTCTAAAATTTTTTATAACATTTTATTTTATTAATGTCGATTAGATACAGAGAATTATATGATTTTTAGGGCTTCAAAATCAGAGAAATTGTAATCACTGTCTCATACTTAAGGTTAAATTTAACTTAAATATAAATTTCTAAGAAATTTAGCCATGTTTAGCTTCAGTTTTCATTTTATATTCAGTTTTTAGTTTTATTTAGTTTTCATAACGTATTTTTTTTTTTTTTTTTTTTTTAGTTGACTATAAGAAAGAAACATTTCTTTTGAATCACCAACGGTTATTGCGTAGCTGCAGTTGAATAGTTCCACTGACAGGCGAGTGTTTAGATCGACGTAATGAAGTTAATTTTATCCCTTTCATTATCTTTTAAGTAGAAAATATTATGATTGCATTATGTATGAGTGCTTGCAGCTCAAACGTGAGAGGTAAAACACCCGGTCTTACAGTATTACATTCTCTGCTCAAACGACAAGAGAAGTATCAAGTTAGAAAACAATTGTTATCGTTTTGATATATGATCATGAGGAAACTTTATTTATTCTTACTTCCTGTATTAAGTGTATAAGATTGTGTGCGTAGGTGGCATGCATCTCTACATTTATCGTAGTTGAAAAAATAATTTATCAGCCCTTTATGTATTGTGACTCACAGTGCCGTACAGTTCTTGAAATCACAAAGTAGCTTGTTAATAAGTAGAGTTAAAGTAATTTTGTTGGAATATATTTTGTTTAATGCAGAATTGTGGATTAGAAAATAATGGCTGCTCTTGTTTTAGTAAGTTTATCCTTATCTTCATAGAAATTGTGAGCGGGGCGGATGTCCACAACCGGAAGAGGATTTTTTCCATCCGAGTGTTTTTTTATACATTGTAGTCCCCCCTCCGGAATTTGACACACAATTAAACAGAAACTCAGCTCGGGGGGATGCCTTTGCCTCAAACTACCTTGAAAGGACGCAAGGCCCCACCCGGGCAGCCGGGACTCGGTCTTTTTGCATGCCATACTTCAAGCGAGAAGTTTCCAAAAGGGAACTCCCCACCGGGACTACGGTCTTACATTCTCCCTAATGGTATTCCAAAGGAGTTCCCACCCGATCATTGAAGGTGGAAGACCGAAGCCTCTCACCCCTTTGGAGCTGTTCCTCAAAGACACCGTGACTTTACTGTGAAGCACCATCTGTAATGTTAGATCATCCCTTTCTCATTATTTATCCTCTTATCCTTAAACCATTCCTTCCCGTCGTGTTCTTTTGCTAGAAATCTACTCCAACTAAGGTAAGGATGTAGGAAGGTTAGTAACTGGTGCGTTGGCATTTCAGCAGGTGGATCGGTGCAGCTTTGTACGTAAACTCTTGACTGTGGATTTTTGTTTCCAAAAATTGGTGTTTTTAAGTCCAATCGAAGTAGCTATTTATCAAGAAAATCCGAGCCTCCTAATCTTTCCTGGAATAAAACAATGAATTTATATAAATTCAACAATTACACAGGTACATTAAAAAAAGGACCGAGTGTTTCTCCGTATAAAATCCAAAAAAAAAGGTTTACAAAATCTAAATCTGTTTAAAAAATGTTATTTTATCTTTCAGTTGATTAAAATTTGAATACAAATAATCTATACTAATTTATTTATTTTCATTTTCTGGTTAAGATAAAATATTCTATAACGAAAATGCTTTGTTTATGCATAATGATTATAATTTTGTTTTCCCAATAGGTGCAAGTTTTGAGTTGGTGTACACATTTTTCCGATCTTCATATAAGAATCCTTATTGAAATTTATAAAAATAGAAATAAACAATAATGTAAGTATGAACGATATTAATTTTTAAACGGTATCTTTTTTAATTTCACATTTTTTTTACAAAATGATATTTTTTTAAATGGCATATGATAATTATTGAATCGCATTAATTTTTAAGTAGCAAATTTTACTTCGTAATAATTTTGACTTACTGACTGATGAATTAATCCATCAGAGAAAGCTTGTAAGTGGGAGTGTGAAAATGGTAATTTGTAGCGTATGAAAAATGCCATGTCTGAGCGGGATTCGAACCCGATACCTCCGGATGAAGGCCGAGACGCTACCATTCTGCCACGGAGATCGGCTTAATTTATTACTAAATAAATAAAAAAATTTCGTTCAACCTCCTTAAAAAACTTAATATTTCTGAAATTACTCATTTTTGTAGTGTTCTTATAAGTTCATAATTTTCACGGAATGATGTAGTATTAAAAAAAAATAAATCAAATTTATTTTTCAGTTTTGATATTTATCAGCTGTAAAAAAGGTTTATCGTAGAATTAATCTTTTATAGTATTCTCTTTACAGCGTGGTCTAATAGCGGCTAATTTACTGTTTTATTTGATCGATGAATTAAATATTATATATCATCGTACGTTTTCAAAAAACAAATTGTTCGTTAAACTCAGTTTTTCTACATAAACTATTAAGTGTTCATTAAAACAGTTCTGATCAAGTTATTTTGGATTTTATCAATAATTACGTGCTGCGTAATGTTTTATGGATTTTGTTTTATAGTCGTTTAATGCGTAGTAAAGTTGAAAATTATACAAAATTCAATAATAATTATTATAAGTGGGTTTATATGTTTATATTTATAGAATAAAAAAAAATTGTTATAACTTTTATTACACGAGGCTATAAAGAAAAGCATTAAATAAATGTAGTCGGTTGTGGATGGTGCTATAAAAATATATCTAAGACATCAATCTGTTTAAAAATGAGTAGAAAATTGTTGTACGCCGCGATATTTTTATGAGAACGAGTATGCAAAGTATACTATTTTCGGTCCAATTAAATAGTGGCTCTCTAAACAGGTAGTGTAAACAGAAAGAGAAAGATAAAAACATTTGAAAGCTGTAAACTCTGTCCGATCCGTCGTTATGTCATCGGACAAAAAAAAAAAAAATAGTAAGAATTTAGGATGAAAAGAGATAGAAATAGCGCGCGTTCGTGAAAGAGTGAAACGTGGATTGAGCTCTTAACATGTTTATGCAGCAGCGACTATATCGTAACGCAAAGACCGTACAATCAATTTGACCGAGCAATAAGCGAATGGTGTAAACTGCAAATAAATCTGTCCAAAAGTTGTGTCGCTTATTAAATATAAGCCGTATCTGGCTATTATAGGGTAACGGGCAACACAAACACGGTCCACACGATATAACGACGACAACGTTACCGTAAGCCGATCCGGACGGGACCGCGTCGCTGTAAATGTTCAGTGGAAGGGAATCAATCAGAAATTGAAATGAGGCCGATCGTTAGGTTATTGCCGTCGTTCGTATTTGTACGATCGTACCACCACAATACAACACCACACGACCACAATTGTACCGCATTCCGCCACAACTGATCATAAGTAACTGTTACAATTCTGCCTCCTCTAACCCCCTCGCGCCGTTCTATCCGTTTCGACTACAACAATAACAACTGTTACTATTTCCCTTCTCGCCGCATTCAGTCACAGCCATTGCGATTGCATCAAAACCAATTAACTTGATAAATGAATTGTGCAATATTATGGTTGTTATTTTTATTAGTATTGTACCCTACCCTTTGTTGTTACTGTAATTGTTGTTGAAAATTCTTAACCGTTTTTCAATGCAACACTCTGGAATTTCGTTATAACATAAACAGCAATGCATTTATTTATAATTATCAACCGAATTCGATTAAAATTATTATAATTTTGTTATTTATTTTTAATCATTCTTTGTTCTAATAAGAGACTTTTTTCATTTCGACGCATAATTTTTTTATGCGAGCCTTTATGCGATCACCCTTTTTTTATGCGATCACCGTTAAGTGATCAGATTTCAAATATTTCATTATATTTTTTTTAAAGGCATCAACTCCAACGGTTCTGAAGTAATTCTTTTTTCAAATAATACCGATAGAAGATATTTTTCATCGATAAATTACAAGTTAATGTTTGAAAAACGTTTCTTGTTTCTGTTATGTTATGGAGTACTGGATTTTTTGTTGTAGTATAATGATAATATATATAAAACTTGAAATAAATTTTATATTCAAAGTAATTTTACATAAAATATAAAAAAAAAATGCTTATTCCCGCGTATAAAAGTCTTAACTCACGCTCAAATATAATTACTGGTACTTAACTTCGTTATCTAATTTCCTTTTCTTACCTTTTATTACAACGCAGAGTTTTCTCTATTTAATTTCCTTACAAGTAGCTTTATTACTTTTCTTATATTTACGGCATGTTTTTTATTCTTTATATCTAACTATATTTTAAAATAAAAATAAAAAATCCTAAATAAAATAATATAAAAAAACTAAATAATAATAATAATAGTAAATCTGATTTCAAAAACCTTCGTAAAAAGTCATATGCAATATTTTAATAGCATAATATGTTATACAATTTTTCTTTAAGTTTCTAACTTTTGAAGTCTTAAATAGTTTGAATTCATTTAAAAGTTAATAAGTTTTAAGTTTTTTTTACTTTTAAATAACGCTTAACTTCTAAAAGTCGAACTTATACGAAAACTTGAAAGATATTATTACTTTTAGCTTATTAGTGTATATTTTAATTAATTAAATTACTTTTATTTTATTTTTTTATTAAAATATACGTAATAACTAGAACATAGGACGGTACTCCCCAATTATTCACAAAAATAGGACTGATTGGGAATCCTAACGTTGGTCGAGGCCAGATTTCCCGCAGGTGTGTATTGAAATGTAAACAGGATATTGATGATGCAACAAAGCGTTCATCCTCGACTGTGCGAAAGGCAGCATGGTGCTCATCACCCGCTGAGATAAGTGAAAGGAGAAAATGAAAAAATTATTCAAGGGAAGTCATGGAACTTATTATCACTATTAGGCGAATACGGAGAAAATGGTAATATTACAGAATCCAGAGGATAAAACGGCTCTCAATAGAGCTGCTGGAAGGCTTAGCAGATTGTTATGATCAATCAATAACGATACGTTTAGAAGCAATATTGAACGTTTTTACCCCCATCGGCAGAAATGTTTGTTCCTTGTAGAAAATCACGAAAGACTTCTCGTGATCTGCATAATCATCTCCTCCTTTGAGATCTTCGTGCGGTTGAGCTTACAGCAACAGCCAGAAGGCTAAATTACTTACTTTACACCTTCGCAGAGTCTTCCAACCTCATGACATACAAGGGGCTGGGGAA
Organism: Lycorma delicatula; assembly: GCF_047948215.1. Taxonomy (NCBI): domain Eukaryota; kingdom Metazoa; phylum Arthropoda; class Insecta; order Hemiptera; family Fulgoridae; genus Lycorma; species Lycorma delicatula. The sequence goes on from NC_134459.1 coordinate 12,796,589, forward strand.
GAAAAATCTTTAAATTCCTGAATAAACCGATTACATAATGTCCTCCAGTGAGACAGACCTTGAGTGCCGAAATATCGAAGAATTTAAAAGAATAAAGGATAAAAAACTTCTCCGGGATTTGACTCTTATCAGTGGAAAGTTGTTCGTGCTGCCATCTTCAGCACTAATCTACCTAACTCAATTCTTCAGTACTAACCTTCAGAAAAATTGGTACCCGACGGAATGGAAGGTATCACAATTAACTATGATCTTAATATCAGATAAGCCTGTCAACGAAGCGGCTTCATACAGACCCAAGTTTGCTTCCACTTTATAAAACTTTTGAGAGAATAATCCTTTAGAGACTACGGCCAATCTTGGTAAAGAACAAGATTATTCCGGATCACCAATTTGGCATTAGACACGGGCACTCAACCGTTGAGCAAACCCAGAGTTGTTAATATGATCTACGATTGCTTGAAGAAATACTGTTCTGCAATTTTCTTAGTCGTACGGCAAGCCTTGGAAAAAATTTAGCAAATTAAAGTTAAGCCTGCTCGAAACGCTTTATCTTGTGTAACAAGATTACCTAGGTGATCGATTTACGCAAGGTAGTTGTAACCAGGACTGTCCTCTTTTTTCGAAATTCAGTTAGGGGTCCCTCAAGTTCAATCCTGGATCCGATTTTTTTTTTTATCTTCACTGCGGACCTTTCCAGCTCAGACTATGCCATAGTTGTGTCCTTTTCGAACTATACGGCAATCTTCTCTCGTGAAGAGCGACAGGGCCCTGAAGTCCAGAAAACTCTTCCTTTGACCTCATCGACAGACGGCTACGTAAGTATCGAAGTTTATACTACGATACCTACGTAACCCAGTCCTTAGCAGCTAAACAGCTAAGTCGTTCTGCTTAATTCAGTTAAGTATGACTTAGCTGGGTACACTCAAACTCAGCCTTAGCTGAGAGACGCTATTGCCCTCGAGTACATTTAGACAATAAATACCCGTATCCCTGATTTTAGTACAGTTTGGTACAGACGGTATGCACCGTCGTTTAACCCGAAGGGATCACGAAAAAGATAAGAAGAAACAATTAAACAAGAATTATATGCGGTTACACTGGCTACTGCGTAGGAATTCTAATTTTTCCTTGTCAAAAAAGTTATTGTTATACAAGGTATATCCTACTCTGGGGGTTTGAGACGGGCGAAAAGTGAGATCCGACCAACCGGCCGAGGCGTGCAGGTCCGTTAGAGTAAAGGACATTCTGTTGGGCTGTATAATACTTAACTTCACAATCCGGCCCGGGGGAGAAGAAAAAGATAAAAAAAGGTATTCCTAAAACCTATTTGCGCTTATCTTATACAGCTATAGGAAACGGTTTGTATCATCAACATTAAAGTGATCCAACCTTAAATTGCTGAGGGTTAAAAATGCTTAAAACTCCTGAGGTTATAATGAAGGCATCGTGGTTCCAAAGGAGCAGTAAGATTCACGTTTATCTACATATATTTTACGTACAGGAAGAAATTTGGAAGTTGAGCAGGAATTTCACACGAAAGCTTAATATATATAATAATCGTTCAGCTGTAAACCTGTCGGATAACTTTGCGGTCGTTAGAAAACTGAAAAGGCTTCATGTGCTAGACCTCAGCAATTGACTTTGGTAATACAAATCATAATTATATCATCATATACTACCTCTAAGAATATTATTATCTATTGATATTGCTACTACTCTGACATTTTAAAATCCTGATATTGGTTGTCAGGACTTAGTAGTGTCATTATTATTTTAATTATCGATTAATTTATCGTACTGTTTTATTCCCTTAATATCTTTATCTATTTGTTATTATTGTTTATCGTTTTATTTTTGTTACTGCTATTGATTGTTCTGTTATAATTTCATGAAGTGCAATTTTTTTAGATTTGATTTGTATTATAATGCTTGTATCTGATGAGGGCCACCATTGTACAATCTTCATTCTCGTTGTATTTTCTCATTCAACTTACTTATGGTTTCGAAATATATTTCGGAAAAAAATTGTAAATAAAGCTGATCAGAAAAAAAAAACTCGCGTAGACTCACCAAAAACCTACCTAAATGAGAAAATTCGTTATAATTTTGCAATGTTTACCCTAATAATATTACATCTGCATCCATTCTGTCTATAGTTGTAATTATTATAAGGGTAGAAATGTTGTTCATTTGTACCCTTATTTGATTAGTATTTGAACATTTCATAAATATTCCCTAATCAGACTCAAATCAACCGTATAAGGTTTTATATTCTTCTGTATCATTGACATTTGCAAGTATATACGAGTATGTCATTGAGAAGGTTACATTGGTGAGAAGTTGAAAAAGTCAAAACGACGTTTTCCGGAAATTAAGCTGACATCCCATAAAATGCATACATTTGAAAAAAGCAAATTAACTGGTTTAACTCAGTTTATTTTTTATTCTTTTCGTAAAATTAACTAATGGATCACGAAAATTGTACACGAACTGAAGCTTATAATAAAATGTTAACAGTCGTTCCCAGTATTTTTCTATTTATTTAATATATTGATTGAACTAATGTATAATTAAATAATAATAATAATATATTTATAACTTAGTAAAATACTTGAAATTAATTGGAACTACAAAAAAAATGTGTATCTACCTATCTAAAGTAATTTTTTTTTCTGGACTTGAAACATCAACATTTGCAAAAACTGCTTACAAAATTAAGTGTGGGAGTGTTTGAGCACGCGCACGTTTATTTCTGGAATGGATTATTAGTTCTGCACGAAAATTGTTGCATTGACATAATATGTGTGTGTATGTATTAGCCGGTTTAGCCAGAACCTGGACCCTCGAGGTCCAGGTCGGTGCAGCGAACCCCGGAGCCAACTCAGGGGCTCCTCGAGGCCTCCCGGGGCCACGGAGCCTACTCCCGGGCCGCAGAGCTCGCTTCGCTTGCCATTCCCTTGTTGCCGGGGGACGGCGCTTTGGATACCCGAAGAGCTCGCTTCGGTCGCCATTCCCATCTACCCAGAGGGCTCCGCCCCCTGGATCCCGGCATTGTTCGTTATCCTCATAATTGTAAGAATAGTACTAATAAATAACAAAGTATTCTGGCTTTATAGAAACCTGAAAAATAAACTAAATTACAAAAGACGGAATAATAATAACTACTGATGTGAGAAGACGCGTTCACCACTAGATCAACCCGGTGGGTGAGCTAGAATAATAGTAACTAAGGTAAAGTACACGCACCTTTGACGACGAAAAATTCGTAACTTATTTCTCTGCTATTGAGGCAGAAATATAATAATGAAGTAAAACGATTTATCTTTTTTATTATTGCCTTGATTTCCTTTATTTTTTTTATTTCCTTGAGGGTGAAGAAATAATGAATATTTTTCATATTTTAACCTTCAGGGGAGCTAGGGCCTGAATGTATCCTGAAAATTTGGAAGCAATCGATCGGTTGGTTATTCGATATTTTTCGAAATGAAATTTATGTAAAAATCTTCTCAATTCAGCCAAGAAACATTGATAAAAATTTGGTTGCAATTGATCGAATAGGTTTTTGTTTTTACTGAAGAAACAAAAACCCTCTTCGTCTTTATATAATAATATAGATACAAAATGTATTTGTGAAAAATGTATATAGCGTATATACGAGGTGTGTGAGAAAAGTAATGAGATTGGTAACACTGCGAGCAATCTGGCAACGCTGTATCTACCGGTCTGTGCTAGATCGGTTTGTTCATCCCTTCCACATGCTCAGTACGAGTTTCAACTCCGTTCAGCGAACACATTATTTTTGACAGCGCTATCAGTGAAGTTGTGTTTTTGTTGCGTGTTACGAAAATGGGGCGTCGGAATTTAGAGCGCCGTTGTGCAATCAAGTTTTGTGTTAAACTTGGGGAATCCGCGAGTGTGACCTTTGAAAAGTTGAAACAGGCCTATATGGAACATTGCTTATCAAGAGCACAAGTTTTCCGCTGGCACAAATAATTTTTGGAAGGCCGCGAACACGTTGAAGATCAACCTCGCTCAGAGAGACTTTCAACTTCAAGATCTGACGAACACGTTGAGCGTGTAAGGGTTATTGTGAGATCAGACCGTCGTTTAACAATAAGGATGATGAGTGAACAGTTAAATTTAAACGCTTTCACCATACATCAAATTTTGAAATGCGATAGAGGTTTGTGCGAAATTGGTGCCGAAAACCTCACAACAGAACAGAAGGACAATCGAAGAAACGTGTGCGTTGATATTCTTGAGAGGATTGCCCATAATGACCAAGAATTCTTCAATCGTGTGATCACAGATGATGAATCCTAGATATTTGAGTACGATCCTGAAACAAAGCGGCAAGGCGAAGAGTGGCACACTCCATCTCCTCGACCGAAAAAATTTCGAATGAGCAAATCAAAGATCGAAACCGTGCCGATTTGCCTTTTTGACAGTAGGGGTATCGTGCATAAAGAATTTTTTCCTCCAGGACAAACTGTCAACGAAGTGTTTTATAAAGGTGTCCTTGAAAGGCTCAGGAAAAGCGTGATTCGCGTGAGACCAGACATCATTGCAGACAAGCGGATGCTTTATCATGACAATGCCCCGTGTCACACGGCCATTTCCATCAGGGAATGTTTGACCTCAAAACGCATTCCTACGGTTTTAAAAAATAAAAACATTTTGGTAAGTAAAATGTCAGTCTGATTACTTTTCTCATACACCTCGTATATTATATACCCGGGTTAACAAAATATACCAAATCCTTAAATAATTTTTTAACAGTTCAACATAAAACAATAGAATTAACAAATTCGTACCTCAAGACGACCTTATTTTTTGGTTGGAGACCATTTATCCTAAATACCCAGGAAGGCAACCCACCGTGTTGGTCTAGTGGTGAACGCGTCTTCAAGTTCCAGCGTTGAACGAGTTCCAGCGTTCAAGTCCTAGTAAAGCCAGATATTTTTACACGGATTTGAATACTAGATCGTGGATACCGGTGTTCTTTGGTGGTTGGATTTCAATTAAGCACACATCTCAGGAATGGTAAAACTGAGACTGTACAAGACTACACTTTATTTACACTCATTCATATCAACCTCATTCATCCTCTGAAAGTAATACCTGAAAGAGTAATTCCCGGAGGCTAAACAGGAAAAAGAAAGAAAGATAGAAAGTGGATTATTGATATCGTGTAATCGAGATTTCACTTAAATTACGTTGAAAGACTCGTTATAATGTCTTAAACATGATTATTATGATTAAATTTTACTATTACAACATATTGTACGCATGTCTGTACTTTTGCTTATTATATAAAACAATAAATTTTACTTTCATTTAGTTTGATAAAAATTTAATGCACTTTCTTGTTTGATTAAAAGAAAAAATTAACATATATGCGATAGTAGGTAATTTTTGTTATGCGGTTACACGGTTACTAGTGTCAACACAGTGTAATATCGAACATTCATCAGATTTTGCTGAAATATGTTTTGTTATCGTCGTTAGTATAATTCTTTACATAAGGGATGCGTAGGAAGAGGGGGATTGATATATTGCATCCCCATGGATTTCTGTTGACACTCAAACAAACAAACAAAAAATAAACCCCCCTGAAAAAAATGAACACCTACCGTGTAATAATGATTAACGATACTGTAAATCTCTTGTATTCAATTGTTATGACCCCTTATAAGAACCATTAGGCTAGGATTATATCTCATTTATATTGTATATGTTTTTGAAACCGCTTTATTTTATATATGCTATATGTACTTTTATTAAAAAAAACACCAATTAGAGTGATATTTATCTTTTTCTTTATGAGCTAAAAAAAATTGTTGAATTACATTTATTTTAACTAAGTCAATTTAACCTGCAAAATAAAGTTAAAACCTATAAATTAATTTACTGTTTTTTTTTTAACTAGTTTAAATAATTTAACTAATTTTAATGACTACAATTTTTTCTTTATTTAAATAAGTGAAAAAACTTTGAATTTACAACCAAATATTAATCATATTTACTTCAAAAACAAAACAATAACTCATTAAGCAAAAGATTAATTTTCAAATAAAACATAAAATAAAATGATAATCTAAAACCAATTTTACATATTCTGTGGAAAATAAATAAATAATATCTTAATCCTTTCAAATACAAAAAAGGACTGGCAATTTAAATCCAAAAAAACTGGCAAAGTATTGCATGACTTTCCGGACTACGCCGGTCAAGTTATATAAACATACATTGCACAGTTTTTTGAGTGCAAGAAGGTTTTTGTAATTGAAGTATAGAAGATTTGACTTTTCTATTTATCGTTAAATAATTTCATCCTTTTGTAAAATAACAAAAATATAGTAACACTTTTAGAACAGGTTTTTTTCGGTGACAAAATACCTACCGTGTGTTTGAAAATGAACATCGGTTTTTATAAAGTTATGTAATATTTATTAAGTTGTCTTACATTAATAAAATGAAAGAGCGACTCAAACAGCTTTTCCTGTAATGTGTTCAATATGAGCATCGTTCGTCTCACGGCACACATCCAGCCGAATAGGAGAGTTCATCCTATACATTTATCAGTAAGTCTGTAGTAATTGATGTGACAGCAGCTTCAATCCTGCGTCTCAAGGTCAGCCGGTAACGGTGACACAAACACTTGATTCTTTTTAAAGACCAAAGAAAAAAATCTAACGTGGTCAAAGTGGAGGCTACGGCAAATAAGCCCTGTAATCTGCTTCCCGGCGACCGATCCAGGGGTCGGGGAGAATTTCATTCAACCGATCACGTACAGCGTTATGCCACTGAGGCACCATCTTGTTATTTAACACCATCTTGTTGCTAAATAAAGTTCTGCGGTTCGTATTACAGTTGAGAAAAGTGTCATGGTTGTCGCACGTCAAGATAGTTCATTCCAGACACATTTGCTTCTGCGACAAAGAACAGTCCGTAAACTTGCCGTCGGGATACGGCACAAAAAACATTCATTTTAGGGGAGTCTCATTCACACTGCAATATTTCGTGAGAATTTTCTGATCTCCAGATACGCACATTATGAGTGTTTACTTTTCTATCGACATGAAATATTGATTCGTCACTGAATAAGACACGATAGTTGGTTTACTTGGCATTTCTCCCACCACCACACCAATCGGTCGCGCTAAAGCATAAGACCGAATGTCTGTGCCACAAACAGCTACTGAGCCGTGATAAAGTTTAGCGACCAGTGTCCTAACTAGTTCCTAGAGCTAACCTAAACAGTGAGCGGAATAAGCTTGGTACCATACACCATTCGCTTGCATGTCCCACTGCCCACTTGTCATGTATCACTAAAATGGGTAGGCGCACCTCGTCAACTACTAAAACATATATGACTATCAAAAATTTATTTATCTTGTCAAAGACAGCAACTCGCTGCCACGCCTAGGCCGCTGAATGCCAGCAAGTACCTGACCACCATTAAAGCGTTTGGAGCCTTAATCTGGCTTCCTACAGCAGCGCAGTAGGAGTCCTTTCCCTTAGGTAAACTACTGATGTCGGTTGAACAAAGCAACCGCAACAAGGAACTCCCATACGGTCCGACAATACGGCTCTCGCCACATTGACTCGCCGCTTGTGAGTGGCCAATTTTCCCCTTGACCTCTAAGTTTCAAGGAAGCCTGAGTCCTGCCCCTCCCCCCCCCCCAAGAGCTGGACAATCGAACATCATGTGTTCGTTCGATTGGACCTCCCCCCAGACGCACAGCTCATCAATTGCCAGGTGGAACAGAAACAAATATTGGTTTATTTACATGATAGAGCACTCGGGCTCCCGTTGCCCTTAAAAACTAAGGAGAGGCATACCATCCCCCCAGATCCTGTATAAATCTATACAAGGACCTTCCTTTAGTTGTGGCGTGCCATTCTTGCTGCCACGCATCAATCGCGAGGCTGTAAAGCCTCCTCTGCAGGCGGGAGATGGGTAACTGTTCGAAATTTAGAACCGGTGCACTGAGAACACCGTTCAACTCCGGTACAGGCCCGGCTCGAAACCGCATGCCAAATACCTCGGCCTCCCGGTCTCTTCACAATTTTCACATGGCCACCCGAACATTCACCACTAAATCGATTGAGAGAGCCTTTCCCAATACACTAGCCTCGTAGGAGGTTGTTTTAAAAACAACAGTGCATACAATTAAGGCTCTGCGCTGGGCACTCCTTAAATTTTGAATAAGTGCTCGATTTCTGTCCAACCTACACGCTCAAACGGGCGCCGCGAAAGAAGTCATACTTTCGAAGACACCTCGATACACCGTGTACAAATGACGACCCGACAGTCCGTAATCCTTTCGAGCAATCCTCCTAAGCTTGTGCATCACAGAGACGGCGTCCGCCGCTACTTGCCTAATGCGGTTGCTAAACAGCAAGACACGATAAAGAAAGTCTTCATCCTCACGCTGCATCAGTTCATTTTCGATATTAGCATGCAAACCATAATTTGTAGGCTGTAGAGCTTGTAACATCTGTAAAAGATATGGACGCAACAGTAAGCGTTTCTTAAAACTCTCCACACAGTCGTCGCTGGAATCGATAATTCGCAACTAGCCTTCCTAACAGATTTCCCAGGACTACGCACTAAAGACTCTCTTACACCTTCAACATTGTCTTTTGACACTCGGTCAGGCGATTAGGGGCCCCACCGGGTTCCTCACAGGGACCCGACTCGCCGTATCTCCCAACAAAGTCACGTCTATACTCAATTGAAGCTTAGGTGAATTCCTCCGAACCATGTTCTCCACCTTGTAGAGGTAGAACCCCACCATCCCTGAAAAACAAACATTAGGGTTCTCGGCTACAACCAGTCGGATTGACTTAACTATACGGGTAACTGTCCGCTCCTCGCTTTCAGAGGAGTCCACTGTAACCACAAAATTCAATGCGCATACGCTCACCGCCCTGCCCGTCAGGTCCATGGCACGGGTGCTGTTGACAACCACTTGGCCCACCCGCAGTGAACCCGACCAAAGCATAGGTCCCACCCAGGACATTTCCTCCAATAACCTCCAGTTTTTCCAACGGTTTGCACCCCACGCCAGATCAACCAACCACCCATGCCAAACCGTCAATGCCACTGACACCCTCAAGCACTTCAGTGGACGTAAACCCCTCCTTAGGTCACCGTTGGATGACCAGACGGGGCAAATTACAGTCATCAACCCCACTATTTAGTGAACCAGGTTTAGGCGCCAAGTTGACTCCACTGTCCTCAGTCTACAAGACCACATCAGAAACAATAAAATATGTTCGGGTGACCTCTTCCACCAGGTTCAAAGCCTTCACTGACGCCCGTATTTTCCTTCCCGGACATCCCGAAACATCTCTACCGTGCTCACTAATTCACCCATATTGCGTGAGCAGTCTTTAATCTCCGTCCGTGTTTGTATATTTACGAATTAACTCACTCATTTCTCTGTCTAAGAAGACAAGCAATATTAAAGGCGAGACATTTGCTCCTCTTTTCCCGCTTCATCAGTAAATTCCCTTCTGCAACAAAGACCGCCTTAGTTGCCTCCTCCGTCAGGGCCGACGTACAGGAATCTCGGCCAGACTTGTCAACCGCGGAAGAGCCCGTAGTTGCAGCTCGAGACTTTTTATGTTCCTCCACGGGTGAAGGAGAGAGTTGCAGCCGTCGCTTAGATTTTTTCCCACTGGAAGACCCTCTACCTCCTCGACAGCAGAAGCCGCCAAGAGAGGAGGTAAGCCGGCGTCGTACTCGCTGAGATCATCACCATCATCACGAAAGTTCGTATACAAGGCCTCGGCTCGTTGACGACGCCGAGACACATCTGCCTGCACAGTTTCCTCCTACTAGCTTCTATTTGCCTGACGACCGACCGTGACCGCCTATGTGACTCACCTTCTGGGCTTGTCGCACTGTCAGTACAATTATCAAACCGAGAGAACCTCGCTGACGGTTCTAACACCTTGTGACCTATCAGGTCTCCGGTCTTCCCATCGGAGTGAAGCCCTCCTCCATGTGAGGGATTGTACCTCCGCTATCGGGTTCAGTCATAAGATCGAAACAACAACACAAAAAGTAACCAAAAATAAGAAAAGTAAATTACGAACAGTGAATTTACTGTAGAAGTCAATAAATTACCTCGAAATAATCAATTAATATTAATTCCTATTAATAATAACAGGAATCTCTACAAGTGGAGTGTAAAAAAGCTCCTAGCAACGGGTAAATACCCCGTAGCAACCGTAGGTAAAAACGCAAACTAACCCAAACGTAATATAATCTAAATAAATCGAGCCGGCCTCCGTGGCGCGAGTAGTAGAGTCTCGGCCTTTCATCCGGATGTCCCGAGTTCGAATCCCGGTCAGGCATGGCTTTTTCACACACGCTACAAATTATTCATCTGATCATCTGAATCAATACCTAAAGGTGGTCACGGAGGTTAAAAAAAAACACGTAAAGAAAAGCAACAAACTCGGAGCGAGAGGAGACACAACCGTACGTTACCGGATCTCACCACCAGATTACGAATCTTTACACCATTTACGAATATTATTGTCGGTCGGAGATCACAGCGGAACTTCAAACGGAACTCACGTTGAACGGTAATTACAAATTCAGAATTTCCATACTGCAAAACACATAACTCTCTCTTTTTGGGAGGGGGGGGTCGCCATCTTTGCTACTAACGATTTCTAGCGGAAGGTACGGGAAATAGTTTATGAGCTTGCGCAGAGCTAAAACCGAGTTGCTCTTTCGTTTCATGAATAATAAATCAATCTACGTGAAACATAAAAAATTCTACATAGCTTTTTAACTCCGATTTTCAGTTTGAAACACACGTTTTTTAATATTCTTAATACATTATAATCTTAAATATAAAATTAAAAATGTTCTTATAAAAAAATAATAAAATACGAAAACACAAATAATTTTATTGTTAATAAAAAACAAAAACCCTTATTTTTTAGAAGTGGAAAATAAATTTTAAGAAAAATTTCTTTAGAAGTATTCATATATAGGTTAAGCTTAACAAATTTGCTTAAGTAAAATTTATCCGCATCAATAAAATCTAAACTAAAAAAAGAGAATATTCAAAAAACTTTTCCGCATTTTAAATCTAGGAGTCTTAAATTTAAAAGAAACAAATGTAGATATTTCTCAAGAGCTATACATATAAAGTATAAACTTTCAAAACGTTTGAAAAATATTTAAACAGAGAGGAGGGGAAGAGCAAAAATAAAACGCATACACATTTCAGTGTTAAAGGGTTTGATTTTTTGGATCATTTACATATGCATTCTAGATAACAAATTTGATTTAATAAAGTTTTTTCTAAACTGCATCTGAAAAAATCGAAATTGGTTTTGTCGGTGTTGGCCTCTAAATCACCTTATATCTCCAAAACTACCGAACCGATTTTGACCAAACTTGATCAGATTACTTTTGTATATAGGACATTTATGCCATTCAACTTTCAACTTTAAAGGTCATGGGGGTGAGGCTGTAGATTAAGTTCACCCTCAATATATCGAGGGTGACGTTAAAAAAAAAAAAAGAAAAAAAAGAACAGTATTTGAAAAAAGAATTTTTCAAAATTGCATTCCCGCCCCAAAAAATTCTTTAACTACTGCTATGTTTTGACGTCAAAGGTGAATGGTAGAATTAAATAAATGAATAATATTTAAAGTATACAAAAATAACTCGCCTGGCTGGGTCCCGAAGACGATCGCCAGGTTGACTCGGTATTAGTGCGTTAAGCTTCGCGATTACACCGATCTGCCGACCGTACAAACGAAATTTTTACTATATAAGTTGTGAAATGATATCGGGCATCTTTTGACGTGCAATTTTCAGATGTTTGCGGATGACGTCAAAATGTATTGTCCGATCAGAAATAGTATGGATCACCTGTTGCTACAATTGAATATTAACAAGGTTGTTGAGCGGGCTGACCGCAATTGTATGCCCTTGAATTTTCGGAAGACCAAACATTTGACTTTGTCTCGTAAGACGTCGAGCTCTGTTTTCAGCTATAGGATTGGTACGCACGTTATTGTCGCTGAGACATTGGTTGAGGACCTCGGGGTTTTATTTGACGCGAAGTTATATTTTCACGAATATGTTGCTCGGATTGTCAGTAAAGCACGCCGGGACCTTGGTCTTGTCCTTTGGATTTCTGGACGGTTTAGCAATATTTCCACTTGTAACCTGCTGTACAAGTCTTTGGTGAGGAGTCGCTTGGAGTACTCGACCGTAGTGTGGAATAGTACACGACGTTTTGCCTCTGATCTGGTTGAGGGTGTTCAGGATAGTTTCTTGAACTGGATGCGTTTTAAGTTTGGAGATTGTTTTGTTGGTGCTAATAGAGAGGATATGTTGAGGCAATTAGGCCTTTTCAGGTTGTCTGATAGAAGAACGTACTTTGACTTGGTTTTCTTTTATAAAGCTCTGCACAACAGACTTCCGACGCGTTATCATGTTGTCTTGCGGAACCAGGCCAGGTCAGTGAGGTCTTTTAGGCAATTTGTGACGCAGGTTGGTTCCACCGTGTCTCCGATTGAGCGGTGTACCAGTGTTGCAGTGGAGTTCCAGGATAAGCTAAGCTTTAGGGAAGATGAGGCAACCTTCGTTAAAAATTTGAGAGGGTTACGTGGCGATGGATTATTGTCCTTGGTGTGATGCTCACTTTCATGATTTTAAAATTATTGTTGTTTTTTTAAGGATTATTGCTTATAGCTTGTTTTATTTGGAATGTATTATTAATGTTGTCTTTTTGTTTTTGGATGTTTTCATCTATGTGTTTTTATTATCACTCCGTAGCTACCGTTTTTAAAGTTCTAATTATTTTTTGTATTTGACTGTATAATTATTATTATTGTGTTTTGAATATTGTATTTTTAATTTGTATGTGGGTGTTCTTTTGTGACTTTATGTGATATTGTGTGGCATACAAAGGTTTTGTAACTGTTCTGTTGCACAATTATAAAATAAAAAATAAAAATAAAAAAAAAATTACATTAGTTAAGTTCGTTCCAACCGTCGCCGCTAGTACTGCCACATTCGCGCGAATTATATACGGTTTGCGCGCGCGCTTTACTTAGAATGATTAAATTAAGTATTATATTTAAATTTAAAAAAATTATATTATATTATAATATTTTATTATAATATTATATTTAAATAAAATTATAAACATTTTAAATTATTATATATGTATGTGCGTATATAAGCCGTGCATCAGAAAAAACTGACAGTTTTAAGACTTGAACGCGGCAAGTCCTGCAACTGTGTTGTCAGCTTTTTTATAATTATTTTTATTATTTTTTATATTATTCCACCAAATTTATGATGTAAAATTTACCAAAAAAGAAATCAGTTTTATAAAATAAAAGATAATTAATTTTTTCCCCTTCCTTAACTTCTCGGCACAAGCGATTAATTTCCTAAGTGTGTAGGTTAGTTTTTAAAAAACACTTTTTATTGTAGTAGTATCATTGAAATTAGTTAAATTTTACAAAATAAATAAAAATATTATATATGATAGAATCATAGCCTTATACGTTTTGGTTTGCATAAATAAAGTTGAAATGAGAAATTTAAATTGCTACTCGAAAACACCTATACGTTTAAAAGGACAGATTACTTGATTACAATTTAAATCTCAAAATATTGTAGCGACATGTGTTATTATAATATTATTTTACATACGATAAAAAGTTTTAAAATTTTAACGTCTATTTTTTACAATATATTAATGTTGTTGAATATATATTGTCAATTACGCCTACAAAATTAAATACAAGTTGACTTTAAAGAAAGATTAAATATTTTAATAAGATGAAGGAATTTTGCCAAGTTAAATATTAAGGAAATTAATAAGGACAATTTACTGAAAAAACTTTTCGTTAAAATTAAGAAAACATGTCGTACCAGAACAGAGCATTAAATTAAAAAATAATGAAAATTCCTTTATTTTAAAATTTAAAAACAGCGTACAATGTTTAACCAAATGTCAATAACCTAAAATAGCAGCCTTAAGAATATTTTTTACCTAAAAAGTTCATCGGAACCGACAGGCTATATGCGTTTAATTATGTTTGGTAGTTTATTTGCTTCCTGGTAAATCTTAAAAGATGGATCAATTAATTTGAATGCACCAAAATGATTAGCAGCACTTAAAAAGCGTTATTAGATATTCCAATATTTAAATTTATTTCATGTTTACGTTTTTTTTTTTTTTTTTTTTTTGTATAAATGTCAGGGCCCTTTACATTCTGTAGATGATATATCTGTGTGATTTATTTAATATTTCATGTTTTCGTTTATTAAGTGTTTTATTAAATTGTAAGGACCTTAAACACCCTTACATCTACCAATCCTATTAGTAATTTTATGCTCTTTTAAAGTATTTGATGACCTTAGAGAAGTCGATTATACAAACTGGTGTGTAATATTTATGAAAAAGGGAAGTTCCGTCAGACTTCAAAAAGTGTTACAGTCATGATACCAAAGGAGCAGATGAATGTGACGAATACAGAACAGTTACCTTAACTAGCCGTGCATCAAAAATCTTAACTAGAATTCTGTACAGAAGAATTGAGAGGAGAGTGGAAGAAGTGTTAGGAGAAGACCGATTTGGTTTCAGAAAGAGTATAGGGAGAAGGGAAGCAATTTTAGGCCCCAGATTGATAGTAGAAAAAAGATTAGATATAGATAAGACAAGATATAGACCTAGAAAAGGCATTCGGTAACGTAGACTGGAATAAAATGTTCAGCATTTTAAAAAAATTAGGGTTAAAATACAGAGATAGAAGAACGATTGCTAACATCTACAGGAACCAAACAGCAACAGTAATAATTGAAGAACATAAGAAAGAAGCTGTAATAAGAAATGGAGTCCAACAAGGATGTTCCCTATCCCCGTTACTTTTTAATCTTTACATACAACATGCAATTAATGATGTTAAAGAATAATTTAGATCCGGAGTAACAGTACAAGGTGAAAAGATAAAGATGCTACGATTTGCTGGTGATGTAGTAATTGTAGCTGAAGGTAAAAAGGATTTAGAAGAAACAATGAACGGAATGGATGAAGTCCTAAGCAAGAACTGCCGAATGAAAATAAACAAGAACAAAACGAAAGTAATGAAATATAGTAGAAATAATGAAGATGGACCACTGAATATAAAAATAGGAAGAGAAAAGATTATGGAGGTAGAAGTATTTTGTTATTTGGGAAGTAAAATTATTAAAGATGGACGAAACAGGAGCGATATAAAATGCTGAATAGCACAGACGAAACGAGCTTTCAGTAAGAAATATAATTTTTTTACATCAAAAATTAATTTAACTGTCAGGAAAAGATTTTTTAAAGTATATGTTTGGAGCGTCGCTTTATATGGAAGTGAAACTTGGACGATCGGAGTACCTGAGAAGAAAAGAATAGAAGCTTTTGAAATGCGGTGCTACAGGAGAATGTTAAAAATCAGTTGGGTGGATAAAGCGGCAAATGAAGAAGTGTTGCGGCAAATCGATGAAGAAAGAAGCATTTGGAAAATTATAGTTAAAAGAAGAGACAAACTTATAAGGCCACATTCTGGAATAGTCACTTTAATATTAGAGAGTCAGGTAAAAGGAAAAACGTGTGCAGGCAGGCAACGTTTGGAATATGTAAAACAAATTGTTAGGAATGTACAATGAAGGGGGTATACCGAAATTAAACGACTTGCACTAGATAGGGAATCTTGGAGAGCTGCATCGAACCAGTCAAATCACTAAAGACAACAAAAATAAAGAAGTCGATGACCGTGTAACTCGATTAAAAAAATAAAATAAATAATAATAATTAAGTAATATTAAAAACATATGCACGTTAATAAAAAAAATTGAAAATCAAGAATCTTGGCGTCCAACTATTGGATACGACAGGCAAGACAAATGTTGAAATCAAACAGCGGTTTCAGAACAAACTAGCGAGGTGTATGATTGAGACCGTGGTATGCTAAAGGCAGTGAAATCCACGAATATTTCGGTGTACCGTACGTCAAGGAAGAAATACAGAATTTTAGTTTGAAATATGAACTTCGGCTAGATCACCACGTTAACCACTTAGCCGTAAACCTCTGGATAACAGTGAGGATGTAAAAGATTTAAGCGGTGACACATTCTGGACTTAAGTAACTCTTATAGATTTAATTACACTGTAGTGTAGAATTCCTGCACTTATAGCAGAGAAGAAGGGAGTTTAATTACACATAGTGTAATTAAACTCCCTTCTTCTCTATCCCTATTTTCACATTAATTTTTTAATTTTTTTCTTTTTTTGTTTATTCTTTATTTTCTAAATGTTTTATGAATCTGCCATTTTTGTTATTGTTATTTATTTCTATTATACTTCTAAGTACTACGTTCTACCTTCAGAACTTCATAGAACAGTATGACATTTTTTAGGAATCTCAATGGGGATTCCTTTTTAATGCGAAGTTATATGGTATGATTTACTTAAGATTCAAACCAAATTATGTAACCGATTCTAAATAAAAACGCAGTAGAAAAATATAAATGTTATTCATTTATAGTGTTCTGCCATTAGGACAGATCCCGTAACGGCAACTGCTATCCACAATGTTCTATCCTTTGCTAACCTCTTTATTTCAGCACATTTTCCCTTTTCCATAATCTCATCCATCATTTAAAATTTCTTTCTTCCTTCAATTTGCCAAATATTCTATAGCATCCACTAACAAACACCTTCCCACACAATGTTTTTTTTCCTATATTCAATCGCGTTTAGTATTTTCTTGATCTCTCAGATTCTGCTTAATATTTCTTCATTTGTTATCTGGATTAGACCCGCCATCTCAAGAGCCTCAATTTCTTCTGTGCCTGCCTTCCTCATCGTCCACGTTTCAGATCCATAATCATACTCTAAATAAAACATTTCAATAATGTCTTCTTTATCATGTAAGTTTAACTTTCCATACAGCAGTCTTATCTTCTTATTAAATGCCAGCTTACTTTTTGACACTAAATAATATCTCTAAATCACCTTATATCTCCAGAACTAATGGACCGATTTTTACCAAACTTGATTAGATTACTTCTATATATGGAGTATTGATGCCGTTAAATTTTCAACTTAAAAAGTCGAGGAGGTGAGGCTGTAGTGCAAGGTCACCCGCAGTATCTCGAGATTTCGCCTAATTAAGATCGTACTTTTCTTAGGCGCATTTTGTAACGATTAAACAATAACAAATATTTTTGGGTGGTGGTGCAAAATCGCACCACCACCCAAAAAATTCTCTAAACTTTGAAGGTTGGATCGCTATGATGGTTTTTGCATTGTGGTTTCTTCTGTTGTCGTCTAATTATAAATATAATCTTTACTAAACTGGGAGCCCCAAATACCACCAAGCGGCCGGACCCGACCAGAATTCATACATTTTTTAACATTTTTCTTCTTTCCCTTTTTTTATTGTAATCAAGACTGCTTTAAAAAAGATTTTTTAAAATTGAACTTTGACTCCCACTTTGGGGTTCACGCAAAAAGTAACAAACATGGCCGTGTAAGGTATCAATTTATACATTTTTACGTGCGTTGAAAACGATTTTAATATTTAAAGTTGTTGAAATAGAAGTTTTTTTTAGTAATATCACTTTTGAAATTTGAGGTTTTATCTTATAATTATAACGTGGGATTTTTTCAATATGTCATTAATATATTAATAATATTATTTTATTTATAAATAGCCACGTGACGGGAAAGTCTACAATTGTTTTTACTTTGCATGCTTACATTATAAATATTTTTTTTAATCCAGTTTTTTCTGTTTTCCTATTATAGAAGAAATCAAATATTTGCTCAGTTAACCTGTTTTTATTCATTATTTTTCTTTATTTTATTTTAGTTTTGATATTTTATTATATATCAGATTTATTTATAAGTATTGTTTGAATGTGATTTAGTTAATTACATTTATTATATGTTTTAGGAAAATGTGTATTCATAGTTTAGATTTTAGGTTGAAATAAATTAATTAAATGGTTCAGTATTTTCTAACTAGTTACATGAATTTATTTAACGTCTTTTAAAGAGTTATTTTGTGTGTGTGTGTGTTTGTGTTTATGTTTATACAGATCGGTGTACTCTACACAGACCAGTTGTACATAATTTGTTTAAAATATCCCGGTTAAATTTAAGTTTAGTAGCGGCATTAAATTCAAAATACTTGTAAAGCCAAAAATATTCAGAAAGATTTAAAGCTACTGTATCGTTCACGGGGTTGTTTTTGGTTTCACCTTAAGTTTTATTTGATATTACACGACAGAATGGGAGTCTATCGTGATCTAGGTGGCGGTGAGTGCGGTGGTTTATTGCCGGTTGTCAAGCTAACATACGGACCGAGAAAGAGGGTAAATAAGAGGAAGCACGAAGGAAGAATCGGGGCCGACGAGAACGAAGAAGAAAGATCGGGAAAGGAGCGGTAAAGCGAGATAGATATAAGAGAAAGAAGGAGGGTTACAGCGACAAGATAAATCAAAATTGTAACAGAGTGACGTTTATGCGATCCACATAGAGAGAACCATCCATCAACTTGTAACGTGTAACAGATATTATTAACGTGCTGGTTAAATACAACATTACGTACTAAATAACCGAAACTAACACTGGCCCTACCCCGTATCCAACAAACCGATTTAATTTATGCCGTTTTAAAAACCTTTACTACACTGTACCAAACAGTAAAACAGAAGAGATATTTTATATATTTTATATGTAATTTCTTCTTTTTTTTATTTATTTTCGTTAATTTTATTTTTTTTTTTTGTTTTTACTTTTATTTAAGAGGTGATAAATCTGATCTCCAGGGGGGCGTATAATGGGTCGCTCTATGACCCCGCGGGGTGCTTATATACTTTGGTCCTCCGGTACTTCACCTCTCCTACTTTATTATACCATTTATAACTAGCTTTAGGGAATTAACTTCCCTAACATTACTTTTTGTTTGAACTCACTCAACACTGGTTACATTGATGTAGTCCCAAATGATACAACTTTTTGTAACAAACTTGCTTAAAATTATTATACTTGCATTCTGTCGTACAAACTTTTCTTTTTATTATTATTATTTTTTTTTTTAATCAGAAGTTTTAAGTTTCTGAAATCGTAAACATTATTTATTTATTATTTACCACAGATATATATCTTTAAATTGAAATAATATACTTTCCGTCGCAAGACATTTCATTTTAAATAAGTAAACGTAAACTAATAACAGGAATAATCTTTGTACAGATCTGTAATAGATTTACTTTTTTTTATAAGAAATTAAAAAATTATAGCTAATGACTTCTGACCTATTCATCGATGAAATTTTATAAGTTATATTTATTGTATTAACGTTTTTTTACGTAAAATATTTTGCTTGCATACTCCTATTTATTCAACGTACCAAATTTGAATTATTATAGTAATAAGAAATTATTACTAAACAAAAACTATTTTATCAATATTAAAATTATTATTGAAATGTAAGATTTATAATGGGAAAGTATGATTTAGCTACAAAATGTTTTAAGAAAAAAAATCTTATGTGGACATCACGTGACTTCCTTGTACGTCAATTAAATTATATAAACGCATTTTTGCTGCACTTCATTATAATTTATTTCATTTGAAAGTTAGATACGATCCTCCAATTCTTTAATAAAAGTTGACAGTTATGCAATTGCTAAAATATTAGTTTTTATTACCATCAAATATTAATCCGATTATTAATTCAACAATCTTACCTGTAATATTAGGTTAGAGTAAAAGTCCCTTGATTATTCTTTAAATAAATTGATTACCAAATAATCCAATAATAAAAACTTATTATTCTACACCGTAAAGTCAGAATTAATATTTGTAACCAGTATACAGGAGTTCACTAAACAGAATGCTTTTATTAACTTTGATTTACATGTCACACCAGAAATGTTACGCCCAAGTGAAAAAAACTCAAAACAATCACTTTAAATTGAATACAATACAAAAATGTATTTTATTTTTCTATTAAATAACTAAATAAAATGATTTTTTAAAAATAAATATACAATTTTTATAAGAATTTGCTAAGAAAATCCAAAAGCAATACGATTCTAAATTATAATTTTCAATTAATATAAAATAATCAGATGTTTCACCAAATCTATTATTTTTGTTTTATTTTACTTCTAATTTTATTTTACTAATAATTTTTTTTCTTTTTTTTATTATCAATGAATTATTATTTATTGTAAAAATATTTTTACAATCACGAGTTAATAATTATTAAATCAATATATTAAAATTAAAAAAAAATAAAAGTTATAAAAAAAAACAAAAAGAGATGAAGTCCGATTCGAAACGATGTGCCTTCCCTTTAAGATCCTAATATTTCATAATTAAAATTTTAATTTTAATTTCGATTGCAATCAAAAAGGGAGGTGCACAACTAGATGTTAACAACAGTGCTAAATCCAAAATTTCAACATTCTACGGCTAATCTTTTTTAAATTATTCGAGATACATTCGCACAAACATACATATATACATACAGACGTCACGCCAAAACTAGTCAAAATGGATTCAGGGATAGTCAAAATTGATATTTCCGTTAAATATGAAAACCGAAATGTTTTGCGATCACAATACTTTCTTTACTTCGTATAAGGAAGTAATTAATAGATTTTAATTTAAAAAAAAAGAAATATTCTCGTAAAACAAAAAAATTTACTATATAAAATTGATCATTAAAAATTAATTACAAGTTTTAAAGGATATTAAAATAAATTTTACATATGAAATTTTAGAACTTTGAGTAACATTTAATTAAAATTCTGAATATAACTTATTTTAAATAAAGTTGAATATAGGAACTTGATGTAAAATTATTTTTTAATTTCCGAAATTTCATACTTCTTTAAAAAACATTACCAACATAATTTTAGTCAAGAATAATTTAATTTCTCGATCTAATATTAATAATTTTGTATATGATGAAAATCTGCGTTTACTTAAATTAAATAAAACTCCACATCTCTCTTCCAGAAATATCAGATTTTATCCTTAAAACAAGGGACGTAAATTTGGTCCTCAAACTAATTTTAGAAGGGAAGTTGAAAAAAGTTAGAAATTACATTATGACGTTTGTAGATCATAAGATAAGACGTAATGAAATAGAATATTTAAAATTAAAAAATAAAAAATAATAATGACATAAAATATATACAAAGAAGCTTTACTTAAATATAATTAATAACAAAAAAATTGAAGAATCAGATGAATTAAAGTTGAGGTAAGAAAATTTAATCTACCATAGTTTCGATAGCGAGTTAAATGATAAATAAAATAAACAAAAAGTAATTTTTTTCTCAAAATTTTTTAAAGTTAAAATTTAATTTTACTTAACTAAAATCTTTTATTAACTGACAAAAAATATCAGGTCAATTAATGATAATTCGTTGAAGTTTTATATAATTAAAAAAACTACTAGTATTCAGCATACATTTGGCACGGTACTAGGCCGATTGAATACATTGTCAATTTAATGCATATGATATTTATTAAAAAAAATACATTCGATGATATTATTTAATTAAAACTAGTTTAGGATCCCAATTAATATTAATTATTATTTTAAAGTACTTTAAATAATTATTTTCTCTACTCACTTTATTGCTGTAGCTCGCAAATTCCAAAGTCGCTGTCGCCGGTAGATTCTAAAGAGCTCGTATCCAATTCTGAATTCACATTTATCACAAAATTGACAATGTGTACATCGTATAAATGTTCAGCTTCCATGTTTTTTTTTTTCAACTTTGACAACATGATCACAGATATTTTTCCACTCAGCTACAGACACTTTATGAAATTCTTCTTCAGCTAACTTAAGAAAATCCAACATGTTAAAAGTTTTATTTCTTTTAGCTACTTGCCCTTTCACTATACTCCAAACCATTTCAATGGCATTTAAGTCAGGATGATAAGGTAGCAACCGTAGAACTGTGTGACCATAATTTTTGAAAATATCATGTATTACAAATTTCTTTTGATTTTCTTTGTGTAATTTTATAATATCGTATAATTCAGTCTTCGACATAACAGAACAGTTAATTTGTTGTTTGGCTAACCACTTTATCACATCGCTTTTTAAAGAGTTAGAATTTGGCTGCTTTTGTAGCAGAAAGTTGTGATACGATGAATTACCTAGCATAATGACCGGCCGAGATGGCAAGTTGGCCCGTAACCATTTCGTCTACATTCCGGAATCTATCGATTTGTGATAATCTCCTCTCTTATTTGACTCATACATAAGTAAAGCATTATTAATGAATCCTTTGTTACACCCGGCAATTATTAATAGTGATCCCTTGGATACTGGTGCTTTCCGTCCCTCATGAAGGTTTGTTGCGTCTACCCGCGATTTTGGTGTCGCATGACTACTGTGAATATAGGTTTCATCTGTGTATGCAATCTGTCTTCCTTCTTCGTGAAACAGGGAAATTTGTCGTAGAAATTTCATTCTTTGCATTTTAATATTATGCCGTTTTATTAGTATCTTCCGGTTTTCTTCTATTTTTTTTCCATCTAAATTCCATTTTACGTAATATTCTCCTTAATGGTCTTCCATTCCCTTTGAAATTAATTTCAATTTTGCGGGCTTTTGCATAATTCTCTTCAGAGTAGGAACGCATTTTTCGGTTACACAAAATTTATTTATTAATCCCCTCAAAGCATCTGTGTCAAATGAATCTAAATTGCACGCGGTACTGAGGCGATTTACACGTTTTATCGGCGAAATGAACACGGATTTATTTGATTTCTCGGTTTCATTTGATTTCCCTTCTGCTGTAATTCTTTGGACCGTTCGTTTTGATACTTTTGTCGCTTGAACAACCGTATTCAGCGCTTCAATTTTCCTCACTATTCCGGTTCCGGCATTGTTTTGTAAAAATAGATTTTAAACACTGAATACAATTTTTCTCGCCTGGCAATGAACTACTGTACCTTTTCCTTCTAACTTAGGCATTTTAAAAGAAAATAACTGAATTGATATATGAAAAATTTAAATGATTGAATTCATGACAAAGCCTTAAATGAAAACAACACAAAAAATAGTAAAAATAAATCACTAATAGGTTTTCAGTTCATTAAGTAAAATATACAGCGCAATAAATGTTTCTATAATAACCACTTCTAGAACATAATTACAAGCGGTTTGTGACATATGATTCTTCACAGCGCAATGATTAGAGTACATTAAAGATAAGTAAATGAAATTCTTAGAGTTGCGTGTTGTATTTACAGTACATTAATAGCACATTAATTATGTGTGATTCATGAATGATTACACTATTATTAGTTGCTATACAACAGAAAATAGGTCTAAATCACAACATCAATATATAATTTAGAATAAAACTCTACAATTAGATACGCTACAGCAAGTTTATGAAACTTGTTTTTTATGTATTATCATACCACAAAATACATATAGAAAATGGCAATGTTTTTAGTTTGCTTGTAACAGAGGCCAGTGCATGTAAAATGCTAGTACATTCAGTCCCTCCGCCAACATATCTACCGAAACATCTACAACTTCATGGCGATTGTCTCACTGAAAATTACTTTAGACACAATATTTTCTGTAATATGACGGTTGTTGACATCAACTGATCTTTCATTATTTATTCTAGCCGTTATAAAGTTGTTCTGTGCACCTCGTCAATCAGCTGGATCAACCTAGTTAGTTATTAGATAAGTGAATAAAACTGTTTTACGATCGTTACGTAACAATACATTTTGTAGATCACAACAAAAATGGATATATATGCTACTCCAGTTATACAAAAGAAACTGTCTCCTTTTGTTTGGATGGATCAAGGAAAACTGTGGTAAAAATTTTTAACTAAAATACACATTAATTATAAAATTAAAAATTAGTTATGGCTATTAGATAATTGTTTCGCGTTAATAATTTTTAAAAAAATGATGTGGACACTACATGACTTCCTTGTATGCCTATTAAATTATATATACACATTTGTTTTTTGAAATGAAAAGTACGTAAAATTTTATTTCTTTAATAACTCATGATATATATATTTTTTGTTGTTATTATTGAATTATTATTTATCGTAAATTTTCTTTTACAATCACAGGTTAATAATTATTAATAAATCAATATATTTAAATTAAAAAAGGAGATGTCTGATTCGAACCGATGTGCCAAATTCGAACCCTTAAAAAATCCAAATATTTCATTAATTAAAATTTTTTTTGGGTAAAACTCTGTACACGGATTTGAATACTATATCGTAGATACCGGTGTTCTTTGGTGGTTGGGTTTCAATTAACCACACATCTCAGGTATGGTCGAACTGAGAATGTACAAGACTACACTTCATTCACACTCATACATATCATCCTCTGAAGTATTATCTAAACGGAGGCTAAACAGCAAAAAAGAAAGGGTAAAACTCTGGAACCAACAAAAATAAGTACCATTTATGAGATATCGTTGAAAAGCTCTTAATGAGCGCTTACTACCTTAAGAAAATATTCAAATTCTAATTTTTTTTTCATTTTGGGCTTTTTTGAATACTTTTACTTCAGTCTATTGCAGCCAAAAAGAGAGGTGCACAACTGGATTTTACAATAGTGCTAAATCCAAAATTTCAACATCCTACGACTAATCGTTTTTGAGTTATGAGAAATACATACGTACGTACAGATGTCACGCCGAAACTATTCAAAATTCAGAGATTCAGGGATAGTCAAAATGGATATTTCCGTTGAAATCTGAAAACCCAAATCTTTCGCGATATCAGTACGTCTTTTACTTCGTACATGGAAGTAAAAATAAATAAATATACATCGACTCTAAATTGAAATAATAAATAAAAACCTGAAGGAGGTAATGAAAATTATTTGTACGTGGTAAACGGAAATGTAGAAAAGTCAGGGATTTTTTTTTATTTTTTTTTTATTTATTATAATTTTAAACCTCACACAGTAATATTAATTTTTTGTTAATTTTTTTAAATTTAATTTTTTATAAATTAAACGAAGATGTTTTAAATGGTTCGTTATTTATTTAAAAATGGCAACGGCAATATAGTTTACTATAACCAACACAAGAAAAGATTCAGAAGAAAATTATTGTACATAGAATAACAATACCGTATACGACAAATTAATATATAAAAATTACATAACGATAAATACCGTGTATTATTCACACATCTAATTTGTTCATTTGAAATGTATAATTAATCCATTTTTGTAATCGACAAAGCAAAGTTGACGACCTGACGATAACATAAGTAAAATATAGTTTTTTTTTTAAAAATGGAACTCCGGTTAACATAGTATTCCAGTTTACTTTTCTGCCTAGAAAAACTGCCTACTAGTACTCCAGTGTTCTTTATTCGGTAATCAACGTGTGTACACTATCTTTGTGTAGTTATATATTTATTTACATCTGCATATATTTATAGATGTGTATGATTAATTCAAAAATTTAAGGAAATCTTTTTTTAATAGTTATACACAGGTAATAAAGCTGTAGATCTTCTTTAAATGTAACCTATTTATTTGGGATTAATGTTACAAGTTGATTTAGAAATGTCAGTTGTTTTTGTGATTGAGTTGTTGAGGATTTAAGAAACGACCAGACCTGAAGGTATTGAATGAAGCATCTTGAGAATGCAGGAATCCCTTTTGGTATGCGAAACACTGTCAGCGGAAATGTCTCTTGTCCAGACCTCGCTTCTTTTATAACTATTGTTCTCTCCTTCTCTCTTCCACTCGCCCCTCCCGTTTAATCTCACTTTATACCTCCAAACAGGGCTGACAATGTACATTTTGTAGATGAACAAGCATATTACTCACTTCCCCTCTTGTTATATAAACTTGATTCTTCTACGACTGGAATATTTCTTAAACATATCACAATGTAATCAGCTTTACTTATCGTTATAATCTGACCTTTAAACAAAGTAATACCTAGACGTATTTAAAAGTTACTTTTGTTTATTTGTTTTTTTTTTTAGGAAAAAATATAGCCTATAGATTATGTAAAAAAGGAAAAAAGGTTAGCTTGAAACGTAAACGTTTTTAAATATGAATTTTCTTCATTATTATCACACGCTATTTCATTTTATAAAATCGATTATTTGTGGCACAATTTCTCTTACCCAGTGTATGGGAAATTTTACTAACTAATCTTTAGCCTTTAATTTAACAAAATTTATTTAAAAAATGATATTTGTTTAGAGCTATTAATGTATTGACCTATTATTAAAACTGAAAGGTGAAAATCTTACAATGATATTTCTGGTTTAGAGAGCGGCAATTAATTACAGACAAATCCTTATTTTAGCTAATAAAGCTAAGTGGATATGTTTTTATTAAAAAAAAAAAACAAAATACAAAAAAAAAAACGCTATTCTGTGCAATCACTTTCTGCGCTACCTTAACTTTGAAAACTGTAATATAGAAAATAATCGGCCAATATTATTATAAAGAGTGATTCAGGAGAAAAAAATAATCTGGGAACTGATTCTAGAGCCTTAAATAAGGAAAAAGGTTCGTATATGTACAAAAACGCTTTGTTACAGAGTTACGGGTAACGAAAAATTTCGCCCGGATTTCAGTTCACTCGGTGAAATGAGATCATACTCAAATTTTTAAGGCGTTATAAAAGGACTAAACTTGATGGTCTCTTATGTTCACATTCCGAGATTTCTGCGATTTCTTCTGCAAACTTCAGCCTACTTATTCTATTATTATTCTTCTTATCTTTTTTTTTTTAAGAGGTGGAGAAACCCCATTTACGGGCGTCTAAGCAATGTCGGGCTCGCTAACAGGTTCCGTCAGTTATAACCAAGGGTGTATGTATACCTGCGCACCACCGACTAAACCTCCACCCCTGGCTTCCCCAATCCTGGGACTTCTTATAAAAACATTTCATCAGAAGAAGGGGGAACCGCCCACACACACAATCATAACAATCCAACAATGTCACACACCACACAAACAGCACTACTGGAAGCAACACATACAGCACGTCAAATACATACACCGACGACAACACACAAGAACCTGAAGAAAAAGGACACGCTACTAACATCCACAACACCCACTCAACCGTCAAGACAGAAATCTTAGTCACACCACTTACCAGTAGCCACCATCAGATGCACGAACAGAATTTCTCCGGCCTCATCGCATCCAGGCAACCCCCACACGTACGGGGGACCGCTTGGCACTCAACCGAGGACCTGTCGTCCGCCCCCCGCGCTCACCGGCGCCATTCTCCTCTGCGGGACTCCTCATATAACTGGAGATTCCTCATAACCGTTCTCACGAATCTTTCCACAATATTCAAATGTGCCTCACCTTGTAATAGGACTTTTAGGGTATCTTCAGGGCGAAACATGTGCTCACGTCTCAGGTGGCGAGCATCTCTTTACGCTCTAAGGCGAACGCGGACACAAAAAGAAAACATGTTGGGGGTCTCTTCCACCTCGCCCTCTGAACAATTTTCAGATTGATCGAGCCCGAATCTATACAAATAAGACCTGAATCCCTCATGACCCGCCAGGAATTGCGTTAACTCAAAAGTCAGCGTGCCATAGGTCCTCCGGCACCACGCCCTGATGTCCCCAATAAGGTGGTGGGTTCAGAGTTATGTTATAAAACATTTAGTTCCTTAAAAAAGAAAAAAATCTAAAAAGAGTATAGGCTTTGCAAAAAATATATGAGCGAAATTAATGTACTAACTAAAAATATTGATATTCAAATAAGAGAAAGTGGTCAAAATAAATAAATACCTCATCAGGTATAAAATAACGTTTAGTTCTAGAAAATGTATATTATTTGAAGTAATTTTAATTCCTGTGTAATACTCTTTAGTGATTAGTTGACTATCTCTCATGCTAAAGTATAATAATGAAATAACTTTTCGATTTTATGCGAAACACTATAAATTGCTGAATAATATTGCAGAATATGGAACGAAGCGGTTTATTATCTAATATAAGAATCTAGCATGTGTGAAATCAAATTTGTGCGATCGTTGAAGCGATTACTTTATACCACATTGAATTCAGTTTACATTCTGTTCTTTGTCCCTTGTTTATCTAATTAAAGAGAAAATAGGCAGTGAAGACAAAAATAAATAATGACTTTGGGGAAGTGCAGAGGTTAAGAGTGGGAGGTCGGCAGACCACGGCTATAAAGAGGTAGTTGTGTGATAAATCAGTAGTTCGAACTTAGGCCAGTTAATTTTAAAGTAAATCAGATCCTGATTTATTCTTTCGGTTATCATTTTTGTTGAATTCTAATTAGGCAAACCCAGACTGTATCGACTAAACCTAGTGAATCGAGGAAATAAACAGCAGCTGTACAGCGTTTCCAAAATTGGAAACATAAGTTCAAGAACAAGAATAAACTCATTTCTGTTTCCAGCCTCATTCTGATTTTTTAAGATCGTTTAAAATAAATTTCAGTATAAAATTAAGAAAATTCGTGATAATAATTCAACAAATAAAAATGATTAGGTCTTAAATATTCATTTATAGATTAAAAAATTATTAGTAAGTCTGTAACCAATAAATTAGAGCTATTCAGTTGTTTATTAATGCAAGCGATGAATTAAGTGTTTAAATTTAATTATAAAATTATAAGTAAAAAATACTCCTCAACATTTACTAAGACGCTTTACGTAACCAGAAAAACTGCCGAACAAAAGTAATTAAATTAACGCGAGCGAGAATTTCGCAGGAAGGAGCGTTGCTATATATCTTACTACAATTAACACAAATCATCGTATTAAATAAACACACTCAGGCAAAAGCATACGTCAATATATACAAGTTTGACCTATGTTACGTTTAACGACAAACCAACAACAATGTTTGAGCAACGGTTTGATTTTGGTATGTCTGGCTGTCTGATGGACTCTGTATAAAATTATATACAGTATTTTAAATGGTTAACAAACTTTTGAAATATAATAATTGATACATTATCGAATCTGAAAATATTTTTTAAAACTGGGAATCCAGAACGTACGCGCTTTCTCTTACATTATGAAATTGTAGAATACATGCTAATTTGCAAACATTCTGTTTCAAACATGCGGTTTATTAAATAAAGTCGTACTGGAATTCCCATTCTACTGTGAGAGATGACCTGAATAAAATCCAAGTAGATAGAGCACTGTAAGCCGGAGAAGAAAGCAGTCTGTCTTGGAGAATGGAACTCTTAGAAGAAAATCCATTATTTCTCCAGGTTAGGGTTTCAGCGTGGTGTTAGCAACTCCACCCTAGGTAAAGAAAACCACGCTACGAAACCAAAGATGAGCCTCTGAGCAGGATTAGAATTATGAATAACGCAAATATTCATGTCAAAAACGTGAGAAGATGGAGAGAGACGGCAAGAGATAGGACACAAATCGTGAAGACCAAAGCTCAAGCCTGGCTGTTGCGTCAGGATTATTGAAAAATTAAGAGCATGCAGGAAATCTAAAAATATCATCTGATATATGATATTTTATCATATACATATATACTTTCTTATTTTTGCCACCTGCGTTAATCGTCAAGAAAATCTTCTAAGAAATTTAAACGAGTCATAGTTGTTCCCATTTTTAAAAAAGCTGTAAGTAATAATACGTTGGGAATTATAAGCCTGCAGCTTTGATATCGTATTTTTCTTAGGTGTTGGAAACAGGCGTTAGGAAAACGGTAGTTAAATTGCTCGAGTGCCGGCCTCCGTGGCGCGAGTGGTAGCGTCTTAGCCTTTCATCCGTAGCTCCTGGGTTCGAATCCCGATCAGGCATGGTATTTTTACACACGCTACGAGTCATTCATCTCACCCTCTGACGCAATACCTAACTGTGACCCCCCGGAGGTAAAAAAAAAGAAAAAAATTTTTCGAGTGTTAAAGTTTTTTTTAATATAAATACGCATGACTTTCGGAAAGCGACACTGAAATTTTTCCCTCGTCTCACATCTGGTATTAATAATGTGTATAACGTAGTTGCCCCTTTTTTTGAGCGTAGAAAAATTTTTTGGTGCTATTGGCCATTGTATTCCGTTAAAAAAATTGGAAAGAGGTGTAACCTATGAGTGGTTTAAATCCTATTTGGAGGGAAGAACTTAATTAGTTAAAATTAAAAATATTTTAATTTAAGAAGGCCTATTAGGTGTTGGGGTTCGTGAACCTCTAAACTAGGACCGATTCAATTTCTGATATATATGACGTGTTCCTGCGAATTTTGATATCGTTTGATTTGATTCGCTGAGGATAATGCCTTATATTTTAAAGTATTCACAAAATTATTTAAGATGATTTACTTTTAATAGACTGGTGATCGATTAAAAACGGGATACTATTAAGCATTCTAAAATTAATTTAATAAATTTTCAGTTGAAAGGCAGAATAATAACTAGAGACTTTACGATCAAATATCACAAACTTACAAATACAATGGTTGAAGGTTGCATTGTGAAAAAATTGAATTAGTCGACCGTGTAAAATACTTAGGCTTAAGTATCGATAATAATTTATCTAAAAGAGTTTTGACCGGTAGGTAAATTAAAAATACTTTATACGGTTTTGGAAAATTAATAAAAATTTGAGCCCTGGGATGGGGTTTCATTTAATATAGTTCGGTCCATTATTACTGGACAAAAACGCGTTATTTGGATTATATGAAGAGTGCCGATCAAATCTTATTCATTTTTTATGGAACCTAATTTTTTTCCTTTGAAGCATTTATATTTCTGTGTTCTTTTTTTTCTTTTGAGGCATAAAGTATATTCGAATGGGAAGAGAACTGTAGAATAGAGTAAATAACGTGCTGATTGTCAAGAAAATACAGTATCTATGCTATTAACAGTTTACAAGTTCTATAAAGGACTGCAAAATAGTAAAAACATGATTACTTTTAAAAAGTTATTGAGAAACTGTTTGATCCGATTTCTGTGCAGAGCTTTTGGTATGCATATTAAAATTACCTTCGGTGAGGAATTCTTATGATTGAATTTATTTGCATAATATGTACCGATCAATTTAAATAGATCTGAAATTTATTATGAAGGCGTTACTTATATTTTTTTATTATTATCACACAGAAAAAAATTATTAAAAATGAATTATTATTATACATTTTTGGGTATTTTATTGTTACTATTATTCTGATATAATTAAGGCTCGTAAGTTTTCTATGTTAAGTGCTGTTTACCATTCTTTGCTTCATTCTTTTATTATATGTTGACGCAATTCGGAACAACCCCGTTGTCAAAACTATTGTTCTGGTACTTTTAAATTTCTGTTAGTCTTTATGTAACGTTTAGTCGACGCCCCTTCCTTTTTTTGACGTCATGTCTTATCTGGCCTTCTTATTTATTTGGTATTAACGGATATACTTATCTTTTAATTTTATTTATCTATTTCCTGTTTTCAGTAAATTGAGGTTCTTGAAAAGGAAATCCGCTTGATTGTTGATCTGTTCATTTATGATCGTTTTATTGTTACCTTTTAATTTGAAGAATTCTAAATTTTATAAAATGTTCGTTCATCTTCCTTTAATGGAATAAAAAATTAATTTCATTGATTCTTCTACTTTCATCGGGGTATGTCCTTCTTTTCTTAAATGTGTTGCATAACTAGAGACTTTTTTTAAAAAAAAAAAAAGCTCTATGTGTTCGTTATATCTTAATTTTAATTCACTTCCCGTTTGTCCAACGTATGATGCATTGCATAATAATTATTATCTTAATAACAACAATTTTCAGACTCATTAGGTTGTATGTAGTTATTTTTTTCAACATGTACTTTTTAAAGGTTAGTATTAGTGTAAAAGGTAAAATAAAGAGCAAGAAAAGAACGATTAAATGAAATTTATTGCCGATTAATGTATGTTAGGTTTAGTTTAATGTTTTCATTAAATAAAACATAAAAAATTTTTAATACATCCCTGGATTGGTATAACCGATTACGAATACGTAAGAATACGTAAGAATACGTAATATGAAAAACACATTGTCGCGTATTCGTGGTTCGACAATCCTGTTGAGAGACGAACTAATAAAATAATAATATTAATAATAATAACAGTGAATATATGACACAAAGTAGTAATTCAAATAAGGACAAGATTTATTTAAAGACATTAAATTATAAATACCAGAATACAGTTCAATTTATAAAAAAACGTTACAATGACCGCTAATATTAATACCTAATATTGCATTAACAACAAGATAACATTAGAAAAGTCTAAAATTCATATAATTCAATTTCTGCAAACATTACTTTTACTGTCTTCAGTAGAACTACCCTACACTTTATGAATGAATATAATACTATCACTTTCACTACTGTTTACCAATAACTCAACAAACAACTTCCTGCACTCACCCACTGTCCACAATGGAATTCTCGTGACGTACTTTTCACTCGTCGTTACCACACGCTTACTGACATCGCCGTTCCCGCAATTGCGTCGAATCCGGACATGCGAAATTACTCACTGTCGCTTGTTATCACGACTACGCTGAACACGTCCTCGCAGAACTACCCACTCTTTTCGTTGGTCCCTGGCCGTATTTATATCCCCTGACCTGTAGAACCAGTCTCATCCCTTATTTTGTTGAAGCGTAATAATTTCCATCGTCCGCGCCCTTACTTTTTTCTATAAATTCTTATTCCGGTTCGGTAACCCTTATAGTCGAACAACAGCGTTTGGGGGTACCATATTCTGTATTACAAAGAACAGATTTTTAAACGGACCCATTACTGTGAGAAAAGAATATCTTTTAGTTCCTTTTGGATTCTTTTTTTTATTATTATTTTCTCTTTCTTTCTTCTTGATTGGAAGAAATCCGTTAACCTGATCCGTTTTACTGGTCCTCTCGCAATATAAATAAGTTTAACTTTACTTTATTTTAATAATTCAAAACTCAGTTCAATAAATTGGGTTCTAATCAATTTTATTAGATACATTTTTAACTTTTTTCCCCATTTTATTTATATTTTTAATCTCTAAAAACAAGAATTTTTTCTGTAAAAAAATATTTTTAAACCGTATATTTTAAATTTTAAATTCTCTAGTTTTATATGGATTTTTATACTACGTGGCACTGGGTAACTTAATTTAATTAAAGCAGAAAAACGTTCAAAATATTACGTATAAATACTTCATTAACAGTAAGATATTGTAAATGTGTATTTATGTAATGATTTGTACTGTTTAATTTGTTTGAAAATAGCAATCAACTTTGTAATAACAAATAACCGTTTAATTCTGTACGCAATTTTTACATTATAATTTAAAAATATATAACTGATTCAGTTCAAAACAATTTACACATTTTACCGAAAGGTTTCACTATTAGATAGAAACCGTTTGAGTAACAATTTGTTGTAAACTTTTAACAACAAAAGGTAACCCGTTCAAAAATAGAATAATTTTAGTCGATTGGCATTTCTATTCATTCTGTTAGTTCCAAAAATATATTCAGTAATATTTTTCTAACATCTGGTTACATTAGATAATCGGCGGGTTCCGATATAACCTTTCAATTGAAAAATCTTAGTCACTGTATAGAGCCACGTGTAATAATACTAACTATAATTCTATAGCATTCTACATACAATGTAATAAGTTAACATGTTATCGGAACGCAATGCCGTTACAAAGCGAATTACTTACATAGTCTACTCTATTAGAATAATGAAATGAACTTTTATGAATGAGTTCAGACAGGCTTATTTTTTAAAATTTTAATAGAACGTATTTATTGTTTATTACAAATGTAACAAATGAATCGTTTAAATTTGTAGGAGAATATCAAATTAAATTTTTTATAATAAAATTTCTTGTTAAATTACTTTCTTTTCTTTTGTTTTAAAAATCTATTAATAGGTAACGTGACGTATTAGGTAGATTTCATAAGAAAGCTACCTATTATAATGGGTACCATGATTCGACTTCCGAAAAATGACGACCATTTTCGCGTTTCACATCCCCCAGACCCCAAAACCACCGTCAGTTCAAACGTTTATATATACATTTTACATTTATATATATATATCACTTTCTTGTGGACACGATAACTGCCTTAATTTTGTGTTAATCACTTTCAAATTGATACATAAAATATAACGACCCAAAATCTCGGTCTAGTTCGTTAATGGGTAAAATCGAACAATGGAGATGAAATTTGAAGGTCTTTTTCGAAAAAAACAAAATATCGCTATAACTTTCCTATTAATTAAAATATCGAAATCGTTTAAAATTGCTACTATCCTTTGGATAAGGGCCTAAAACATATTTAAGTAAATTTTTTTGATATCACCAACCATTGGTACAGAGGGTGGAAAAAATGGGGTTTCGAAGACAAAAAAAAAAATCATACCTCCCTTAATAGCACGGTACTGAGCAAAGGCGAGAAGAGTACTCACGCTAATGAAAAGAGTTGGGCATCACGTTTTGAAAAGAAAACAGACACCAGTGATTGGGACTATTTACATAGATTGTAGTCCTACAGAGAGCCGTGAAAAAAAGAAAATAGTAGGTTTTTCTTTTCCTTTTAAGTATTAAATATACTTTATCATCGAACATGAGAAATATATTTTACGTCGAAAGATGATTTTATTGTACAGCTGTATGAAGATCAATTGTTTATTTTATTGGTTCTGTGTGTTGATTTTATCTGATTTATTTATTTTTATTTCATTTTTTTTTTTGTTTATTGAAATTTCAACAAACTTGTTGTTAAGTTAAAAATAGTTAAATTTAAAAATTCCCGCAGATACAGGGCTCTTTTATTATCCAACCTCTTGAAGGGGACCCACCGGGTTGGTCTAGTGGTGATCGCGTCTTCCCAAATCAGCTGATTTGGAAGTCGAGAGTTCCAGCGTTCGAGTCCTAGTAAAGCCAGCTATTTTTACACGGTCTTGAATACTAGATAGTGGATACCGGTGTTCTTTGGTGGTTGGGTTTCAATTAACCACACATCTCAGGTATGGTCGAACTGAGAACGTACAAGACTACACTTTTTTCACACTCATACATATCATCCTCATTCATCCTTTGAAGTATTATCTAAACGGTAGTTACCGGAGGCTAAACAGGAAAAGAAAGAAATGCCCCTTGAAGGGGGCGGTATGTCTACTATAAGGGTATCATTTAAGCAATTATTTAACGTTCTCTTGTACTTTTTGTATAATTCATTATATAAATAGGATTATTTTGACCCTAACGTTTCCAACATAGACTTTTATATATTTCTTTGATTTCTATTTAATTTAATAGACTTTTATGTTTAATCTTCCCCAATAGCCTGCATGATGATGTTTGGGTCATGGGAAGTAATGGGGAAGTGCTGAAGACCACTTACGGTAAGATATTATCGCGTGTACGCAGCTTAACCAGGATATTGAGACACTAACGAACTAAAAATTTCTTATAAATGCAGTTTATTACTCTAAAACATAGGAAAAATAATAATTAATAATAACAAGAATAATAATAATATGAATATGATATAAAAAAAGTAATTCAATTAAGGACAGACAAGACATGTTTAAAGACAGTTAAATTATAAAAGCCAGAATGCAGTCCAATTTTCTAAAAACGGTATAATGACCGCTAATATTAATAATACCTAATATTATATTAACAACAAGATAACACCAGAAAAGTCTAAGGTCCATATAATTCGATTTCTGGAAATATTATTACGTCTACTGTCTTCAGTAGAACTATCCTGCACTTTATGAATGAATATAATACTGTCACTTTTACTACCGTTTACCAATAACTAATAGAACAACTTTCTGCATTCACCCACTATCGAAGATGGAATGCACGTGACATACTCTTCACTTGTTGTTATCACACGCTTAGTGATATCGCCGTCACCGCAAACACGTCGATCTGGGGCTTGCGAAACTACTCTGTTATCGCTTGTATCACGACTTCTCCGCCGAACTCGGCGGAGAATTCGTGATACAAGAACTATAGACTCCCAGAACTATAGAATCTCTCCGCTGATCCCTGGCAGTATTTATACCCCCTGGCCTGCAGAACCAGTACCCGTCTCATCCCTTATTTTGTTGAAGCGAAATATTTTCATCGTCTGCGCCCTTACCTTTTTCTATAAATTTTTATTCCGGTCCGGTAACCCTTTTAGTCAAACAACAGCTTTTGGAGGTGCCATTGTCTGTATTACAAAGAACAGATTTTTAAACGTACCTGTTATTATGAGAAAAGAATCCCTTTTAGTTCTACTGGATTTTTATTTTCGTTATTATTTTTTCTTTCTTTCTTCTTAATTGGAAGAATTCCATTCACTTGATCCGTTATACTGGTGTCCTGTTAACAATGTGAAATGTACATGATAAAAGATGAGCTCAATTTACTCCCATCAAGAGCTTTATATTATTTGAATGATAGTTAATGACCAAATTGAGGTCGGTATTAGGTTCTCGAATTCGTATAGAGTTGGTACCAAAACCCATCAATTCTCTTAAAGAGCAGAAACACTGTTTTGTCCCTCCTTATCTCGATACTCTAAAACCCCCAAAAAAATCAAATAAAACAAAAGTAGCCATGATTTTATTAGGAACATTTGGTTATTAATTACAGACAAAAATCAGCTGATCAAAGAAATATAACGTAAATTTCACTTTTCTAAGTTAGTAAGACTGTCAGAATACATCCTTTTAATTTACTCCTCGCGTACTACTTAAACTCTATTTTATTATTTATAATCACTGTATAAACGTGTAATAATACAGCATGGAAATTTTTGTATGAACCTAAGAAATGTATGCAAATAATAAGAAAATTTTAAAGATGAATTCATCAGTGAGAATTCAAATTTAGGCCATCGACAGATAAAGTGTTCGTCTCTGTATGTAAGGAAAGATAGAATTTTGTAGTATACGGGATCATACGAGTAAATAGTTAGCAGCCAATATTAATTAAGTTGAACCCAGTATTAAACCTAAATCGGTTTGAAAGAGTTTGGGAACGTGAAGTAGAGATATAACAATGTGTTGCCCCTATGCCGTTCAACTGATGTAGCAAACAATAAAAAAATGCCTCAAAAGTGTTTTCACACCAAATCCTAATCTACTCAAAGAAAATTTAATAGGAATCCATTCAAAGGGAAGCAGGGAATAATCGAAAACTCAGTTTTGGCTATGACATCAATATAAATATTTTTTTCAAACGGACAATGTATTTAATGAAATCCCACATTGGACGTGATTAATTTCAAAAATGAGATTATTTCAAGAAGTAACATTAGTCATTTTAAAATAAATGATCCCCTTATTATTAACTAGATAAGAAACATATATATATCCACACCCCCACCAATTTTAACTAAAAAAGCGACTGTACTCTTCCAACACCAAAGTTAGGTTGCCAGAAATTGTACATGGTCTATAAAGTTGCTGACAAATTTTTGTTTTAAATACTTTAAAACAAAAATTTAATATTTTAACCATACTGTATTTTTAACATTTTAGTATTTTTTCCATACTGTTCATTGCGGTCAAACACGTCTCTGCATGCTCACTTCATTTTACAGTGCCTGTAAGTCCAAAGTCCAATTGTTCGAAAGTGTGTTGGAAATCTTTGGTTGATAATCGTCCGAAGAACTTGATCGTTTTTGTTTTTACACTTTCCACTTATTAAAAGCAGATTCCCTTCAACACACTCTTGATTTTTGGAAGAAAGAGGAAGTTTCAGAGTCCCAAATCTGATGAATAGAGTAGGTTTTCCAGAACTATGACGAGCTTTCTAGAAAAATAAAAACAATTCGATAAGCAAAAGTGCAAGTGTGTGCCTTCGGTGAAAAATCCAGTTCTTATTTTTAAACAAGTTTAACTATTTTCTTTTCATTTTAATTGTTTTAATGATTTCATTGATTAGTTGCACGTTTTCATCCGTTATTAAAGAAATCGGATGTCTAATAAGCGAGATTTATATGACCTCTTACTAAAAAGTAAGTGAACATGATTTCTAATAATTTCCATTTATCTTTTACGATATTTTAAAACATCCTGTAGTGATTTCTTAAATTTACTGAGAAACTTAGAATCGATGCTTTGTAAAATTTTCGATCTTATCGTAACTTTAATCGTAGATCGAAAAGGATATCTGCAAAAACTATTGGCACTCGTCTACAACTCAGGATAACATCTTTATTTGTATTTTACATGTCGTATATAAAGATTTTCTTCTCCGATTTCTAATCGGTCGAATTCAAATAGCATTGCAATCCTTGTTCTGAAACTTATTAGACCTCGTATAGTGACGTAAAAGGGCCAGTGTGCTGTTAACCTAGTTTTCCTATGTTATCGATCCAGGGAAAAGGGAATTGATAATAAGGAAAACGGCAGGTTGGAGAGAGAAGTACTGTCAGCTCTGATCGTGAGATCGCGTCTTTTTCGGAGGTGAATGTAAGATATTCCTGTATTACATTTTATTACTGTCGAGTCATTACCTTAACTTTCATCTGAGTATTTTTTGGCTTTTATCTAAGAAAGTAGCTGATTCGTCATAAGGTATTTAAAGTTTACCTTCAGTTTAAAAAATATTCAATGCGGACGTTATTTTAAAATTTATTTAAAACATTTAAATAATTAAATTTCTTCAATACAGTACGGTTATTTCATCGGTGATGTTGGACTGAAACAGATAAAATTCCGCTTTCCAAGTTTGCCAAAAATAACGGAAATAATTGATACCTTATATTTTATTTATGTACTGTTTTATTTATTTTTATATCGTTATTGAAAATAGTTAAATAAAAGCTCCGAAATGTATGTATTATTTCTGTAGTTTTGCGATGATAAAGATTAGAAATTTCTAAATGTTTATTATAAAAAGTTTAAAAAAATATAGCGCTTGAAATATTTCAGATTTCGTATTCCAATCCTTTCAGAAAATTAATTATTACTTTTTTATGCCTCTTACATTTGATACGTTCATATAAACGTATGTCCGTAAATATATTATAATATTTTTTTGAAAGTTAAGAGAAGATTCATTTTTTGAAATAAATGAATTAAAATTTTAATATTTTTGTTTGTGCAGCGAAGCGATTTCATTAACCGACCGGATAATGTTATTTCTTATTTCCCTCAACTGTAAAGAAGTAGAGGTAAAGCATTTTGTGTGTTTTCAGTACCACTCCACGCCTTACCACGATATCGATTCACACCACACCGTCAGATTAATGGTGTCTGTTTTTATCAGGTAACCACCTACCTACCTATCTTTTCGTTTCTTTTATTTTACTTTACTTTCCGTGCCTACCTCAAATTTTATACAGTGTTATAACATAATTTTCAACTTTAAAAAAAAAAAATGAAATCACTATTTTTCAGTATTAAATAACATGTGACCTTCTCTCAAAAAGTACAAAGATTGATAAATTTAAAACCTACGTCCTATCCCAACGTTATATTTTATAATAATAATAATAATAATAATAATAATAATAATAATAAGAAACTGTAAACTATTATTGCATTGACCTCTAATTATGTGTGTTATTAAACACACCTGTAATAATTGGCTGAATTACATTAATGGAACAATTAAAATGAATTCTAATATTTTATTAATTAATATACTGTACCTTTAACTATGCTTTAAACTGCTTTTCCAAATGATATCATCTATTTCCTAATCACTGTAATTGAAAAAAGTAATAGTATTCGAATAAGTTTTTGATATCCATCTATTTAATTATCCAATTTTTCAAAAAAAAAAATAAAATGTAAAAACTTCTTTTCAAGACACAAATAATTGGGCATTCAGAATTTTTTTTTGGTGACAGTACAAGTATATGGATCATACATTAATAAAACTACTATTATTAATAGTGCCCGAGTATAGTAGAAATTTCTAATGGAAAATTTTATTTGTCTTTCTATGTTGCTTTTATCCGATTGTCGGCAGATTTTATAAGGGTATGTTTTAAGCGTTGAAACATGTGTAAAAAAGTTACATATTGTTATAGATATATGTATGTCACTTGTAATCGTTTTTCTATCTACTTCTTAAATTTTCTTGTCTGTCTTAGAAATTATGATGTCAGGAAAGTTAAGTGATCTGTTGTGTTCATATTCAGCAGTGAACTGTTGCTGTAATCTGCTGATGGATGTAAAGAAAGTATGACGTTTTCTTTTATTTTTTTTTTGAGGTAAATAGAAATAGGTAAGTTGTTAATGGGTCTGGATGATTGTAGAATTTATTTTATATGAAATAGTTCAGTTAATACGTACTAAGGTTATGTGTTCTGACCCACCGGGTTGGTCCAGTGGTGAACGCGTCTTCCCAAATCAGCTGATTTGGAAGTCAAGAGTTCCAGCGTACAAGTCCTGGTAAAGTCAGTTATTTTTACACGGATTTGAATGCTGGATCGTGGATACCGGTGTTCTTTGGTCGTTGGGTTTCAATTAACCACACATCTCAGGAATGGTCGAACTGAGACTGTACAGGACTACAACTACACTCGTACATATCATCCTCTGAAGTATTACCTGAACGGTAACTATCGGAGGCTAAACAGAAAAAAAAAGGTTATTCGTCCTGGCTGGCCTCCATGGGGCGAGTAGTAGCGCGTCTCAGCCTTTCATCCGGAGGTCCCGGGTTAGAATCCCGGTCAGGCATGCATTTTTACACGCTACTTGTCGTTCATCTAATCCCCTCCTCTCTAAAGCAATGCTTACGGTGTTCCCGGAGGTTAAAAAAAAAAAGGTTATGTGTCCTAATGGTGTGAATTGACCTAATGGTGTGAATTGACCTAATGGTGTACACATTGATTCTCAAACATTTTCGCCTTCGGCCCACATTGAGAGTCAAGCATTTTCTAGCACCCCCAAAATTTGTAAACTTACCATCTGTTAAAAATAATAATTGCAATTGCTGTTTTTAAGATGCGCTTTTAAAAACAGCGATTGCAATTATTGTTTTTAAATGTGGCATATCCTATTTCTGAGTTGAAACTTACATTTTAAATGAGAACAATTAAAACGCATATTTTAATCATATTTGGAGGTATTTTTATCAAAATTGCTTTCAAAAAAATTACAAATATAGTTTTTTTGTTGAAAAACTCTTTATCTTTATCTTTATCTGTACAGTTATATAATAACAATAGTGATAGCATATTCAATATTAGAACATAATAATTAAAACAAAGCTTTCAAGTGAAAAATTATACTTACGTTAATTTGAAGGATGAATCTGATGTACTTTAACAAGCTGCATAATAGCAGGCACGAATTTACTTAAAAATAGCCGTAAGTCGTCGCGTTCGGTAACATGCAGCCGATTCCTCTTTTTGGTCAGCCTTAAAGACAAGAGTGGCCTTTTCTCTTTAAAGTGGAATATTTCGGTTCAGAAAAATC
Organism: Lycorma delicatula; assembly: GCF_047948215.1. Lineage (NCBI taxonomy): Eukaryota > Metazoa > Arthropoda > Insecta > Hemiptera > Fulgoridae > Lycorma > Lycorma delicatula. The sequence goes on from NC_134459.1 coordinate 12,838,069, forward strand.
GTAGAGACATAAAAAAAAATTAAAGCTAGTCTTAAGTTTTTAAACGATTTTAATGCAGAGTGTACTGAAAAAATTTCGTTTTTCCATGCGCTCAATCAAACACGAAATAAAACTTTAAAATTTTTCAATTTTTTCTTCTCGCTGATTATTTTTTTTAATTTGATGATTTTTTAAATCTGAAGTATACTGTCAAAAACTACAGAATTCAAGCTTTAATTTTTTTTGTCTCTTTAAGCCTCTTGGTTTCAAAAATAGTAAATAATTTGAATAATCATTTTTTATCGTAAAGTATTGGTGTCTTTAATTTTTTATAATAGTGTAGAAGGTATTTAATTTTAGTTTGAAATTAGGAGAACATAATTTTTGCCTTTTTCTTTTTAATCGGCCATCGCCTTCCTAGATCGCCTGAACGCTCCCAATTTTATGTAGGCCTTCTATCGCCCCCCTGAAGGCCACCAGCGCCCACAAGAAGGCATTATCGCCCACTTTAAGGAAGAATGGTGTACACAGTATACGTCTGCGAGACTCTTTCGGTAAGCTCTCAGCATAAAAAAGGAAAAACAAGATTTTTTAGAATTTTTTTTTTACTTCTTAACATAGTCAACTTGCAATTCGATACAATTAAGCCAACGACTTTCTGATATTTTAATCCTGTCAGTATAATATGATTTGTCCGACTCTGCTCAATAAGCGGTTGTTTCGGATTTGATTTCATCAATTGAAATAAATTTTCATTCAGCGAGCTATTTCATCAGGTTTGAAAAGAGAAAGTGATCGCGAGGAGCCGATCCGGCGAATATGATACATGTAGAAGAACTTTGAAGAATAGGTCAAGGAGTTTTGCTAAAACAACGTGTGTGCAGGCGCATTATTGTGACGAAAGATAACTTTCTTTTTTGCCAGATGTAGACGTTTATCCTGAATAGCATCCTTCAATCGGTGCAGCAATGAACCGTAATACTGCTGGGTGATGTTCCTGCCTTTTTCCAAGTAATCTACGAGCAATCCACCACGAGAATCCCAAAAAAGGTTGCCGTGGAATCTTTCTTGCAGGTGGAACCATTTTTACACTTTTCATCTACTCCCAACCGCTATTTTATCTTTGACGTGTAATAGTGAATCAACGTTTCATGTACCGTTACAAAACGTCGAAGAAACTCAGAGAAATCGCGTTTAATTAAACACCCCCGAGAAGTATTCAGTACAGTGGTTTTTGGTACTTGTCTAGCGGAAACTTTTTCATACACAAAGCAGCATGTAAAATACAGTGGACAAGGTCTATGTCAATTTTTGCAATATCAGCAAACTCGCGTACCTTCAGCCGGTGATCATTTAATAAGGCACGGTCGATTTTTATGAAGATTTTTTTAGTCGTATCGGTTTTTAGTATCCCGAGCGTTCATCTTCTTGGTGAATTTAATTTCACCATTAAATTCAGCAGCCCACATTTTTCTACCGTTGAAAACGACGGGAAAGACTGATTTATAAAGTGGAATGTAACTCTTTTTTTATATCGGTCTGGTTAAATCTTTTATTGGCGTTTAAATAGCTGGAACATCAATTTTATCCAATTTTTCAGAACATGTCAAAACTTGTTTACTTTACTCGATCAAGCGACTAAACGCACGCGTTTGAAATTTTGCCTTCTAAAGGATCATACTTGACAAATATCTTTATTTGGTCATATTCAGTCTTTATTTGGTCATACTTGCGCCATCCGTACGTCAAGCAGAGAACTTTCTGAACGACCCTTATAATGAAGTCTACTTGTAAATAAATCTAGTAGCTATCCTCGGCGTTTTTTGTAGTAAATTAGCATTGTTTACGTATTCGTATGAAATTCGGAAAAGAAATTTAACACTATTTAAACATTCCAACACTATTGCGATGTGAATTTTAAAAGAAGAAGGCACTGTATCCTGGAAAGAACGATGCTGAAACAAATAAACTCGTTCAACAGGTTGAGAAATTTGACTTCGAAAGTAAATTATATGTAATATATACAAAGCAGGTATGGGTAATAGAGTTTTTGAGGGAACGACAGCCTGAAGCAAAAAAATCAAACCAAATGGAAAAAGCCAGTAGGTTTTCAGTTATTTTTGGAGTGATATATACAGATCTGTAACGTTTATAATCAGAAAAGAATAAAAGTAAGTAGCCTTATGAAAAATTTTGAATTTTGACTTCATGGAAAAGAATAGAGAAAGTAAAATCTACAGTCGGAATAAGGAATAAAATGGTAAGGAAGGTCAGGAATCTGTAGAGGATAATGTAGAAGACAAAAAATCTTAGTGGAGTCACATGCTATATCATAAAGTATCAATAATGTATATGGAAAGTTGGCATAAGAAAAAAGAAAGTTTGGATTTCTAACATTCATCAATAGTGTACGTATATGTTACGGTAAATTTGATTAATTCAGTAATCATCATAATTACCGGTTAATATGTATAATCCCCTCTAATGATGAAGAATTTAATAACTATATAGCAATAAATAATAATAACTATATAGCAATATAGTTGTAAATGCGTCTTCCCAAATCACCTGATTTGGAAGTCGAGAGTTCCAGCGTTCAAGTCCTAGTAAAGGCAGTTACTTTTATACGGATTTGAATACTAGATCGTGGATAGCGGTCTTCTTTGGTCGTTGGGTTTCAATTAACCACACATCTCAGAAATGATCGAACTGAGACTATACAAGACTAAACTTCATTTACACTCATACATATCATCCTCATTCATCCTCTGAAGTAATACCTGTACGGTAACCCCGAAACAGGAAAAAGAAAAAAAAAATTATTTGACATACGTACGATTCGTCAGTACACGGAATCAACATAATCTAACCAAAAATAATCTACGCTCGCTTCGTTCGCTAAGCTCGACTAATTAACAGTAATGTTTTGATTATTTAAATAATAATAAATTCAGTAATTATCGGTTATAGTGGAGTTGTTACTTTAATATTTGAGAATATGTAAAATGACCGGTATATTTAATAAATTGCTATATATTTATTAGTCTCCAACATTTGGTGGGAATATTCATATTAACCTATAATTATGCATAATCACCGGTTTTATCAAATTTCCTGTAAAATATAATATCTATATATATCCACTAAAATATTCAGGGTCGTGAAAAGTTGAGGATATTTTAGTTCATACATACCACAACTCAACTTGCTAAATAATTAAAAATATGACTAATTTTATTTGCTATTAGAAGGAAAAATATAATTATTTTCGTCAAGTAATATTAAAAAAAATATTTCATTATCTGAACCAGAGATAATGAAGGTTTTGAAAGCTACTTGGATTATTTACAAACGTTTTGCGGAAAACAGAAAGAATCTCTACCACTTTTAAATTCAAATTTAATATCGATCAGGTTCGTTAAAAGAAAGAATCAAATAAAATAGATTCAGCTTTCCTTTTTTTCTCGCATTCAGACAACTCAGTACTACTTATTTCGTGTTTCTTTAAAATATTATTTTGAAATTTTTTTTGTTTATTTTTTTAGAGTAACGTTACTCTGGAAATAAATATTAAAGGAACAACCTTAATATTTTAAAATCATATTATGTTTAATCTGAACTAACAGATCTTGTTGAATTTCAAGTATGTAAAAATAATTGATACGAAAATGTTTAAAAAATGAGTTGATATATATATATATGAACTCATTTTTAAAAAAAAAAATATATATATACACAAGTATATCGTAAAGGATGTAATAGACTCGTGTGTGTGAATATATACATATTAGCCGCCGTCCCCCCCCTCACTCACGATGACTAGTCAGAACCTTTTATTTCGTATGTAGCCTCCGGTACTTCAGAGGATGAATGAGGATGATATGTATGAGTGTAAATGAAGTGTAGTCTTGTACAGTCTCAGTTCGACCACTACTGAGATGTGTGGTTAGTTTGAAACCCAACCACCGAAGAACACCGGTATCCACGATCTAGTATTCAAATCCGTGCAAAAATAACTGACTTTACTAGGAATTGAACGCTAGAACTGTCGACTTCCAAATCAGCTGATTCGGGAAGACGCGTTTACCACTAGACTAACCCGATGGGTTCTAGTCAGAACCTGAACCCTAGCGACTCAGGTCAGCCAAGACGAATCCCGGAACCAACTCAGGTGCTCCTCGGGGCCTACCGCATGGCCGCAGAGCTTGCTTCGTTCGCAATATTCCCATCTATTCAGAGAGCTCCATCCGCTAGAGCCCCGCATTGTACATTATCCACATGGTTGAAAGGATAATCCTGGTAAATAAGAATTATAGTATTCAGGCTTTATAGAAACCTGAAAGTACACACACCTTTGACGATGAAATATTCATAACTTATTTCTTTGCCTTGGTGGCAGTATTGTAATAATGGAGTAAGAGGATTAATCTATTTTTTCCTTAACGAATATCTTTAATTCACAACTTCACTCTCCTTGGGGGCGAAGAAATAATGAATATTTTGAATATCTTAAACTTCAGGAACACTAGGGCTTCGGTCGGTGGCTTTCAACCTTCCCTGGGATAACGCGAATGTATCCTGCAAATTTGAAAGTAATCGGTCGGTCGGTTTTCGCGTGTTGCGATAACAACAAACAGACAGACTTTATATATATATATATATATATATATATACATATATATCCATACATACATACATACATACATACATATATATCAATTTCCGACTAACCGTGATCTGTTGAAATCGAAAGTGTACCTGATACATGCAAAAGTTAACCTTCACGCTACTAACAAATACCTCGTCTGCATTTTGAAAATCGGACGATTTTTTGCAGAGATATTATAAGAGCACCCCATTGCACCTCAAAAAACCGCCCCAGATCCACCTCGTTTGTTAACAGTTCACGGTGATGACCGGTCTAGCCTCCCGTGAGTTGCTCCCTATCACCTCACCGACCCCCCCCCCCACACCACGGGTAGCCCTTCATTACTAAACTTTTTTTTTATTTTTTTTTTTTAAGGTAAATTTAATTCTATTATTTTTGTAATATTATTCATTCGATTGATTCGAATCATTCAGTTGAAACCCAGCTCACACAATGATAGAGACTCACACAGTTTACAGTTCATTAATTCAGTTAAGTTTGTGTGTGCTTAAACCGGCAAATCTCCAGAACATAAATTTTTTCGAGATGTATTATATCTAAAAATCTTCTCACTTATGCCAAGAAAAGTTGGTAAAACTTTTGTTGCGATGGATCGAGTAGTTTTTTTTTGTTTATCCCGAACAAACGAAATTCCTCTTCTTCTTTATATAATAGTATAGATAGATATTTCCATCAGTTAGAGACTTCAAGGTGGAAAGTAAGTAACTTACTGGATTGACAATGAGATCTGTTTTCATTTGTAATTGTTAATGTCGCAATGAAAAATATTTAATAGTTTATTATTCGAAGCTTTGGGTTCATGCCTCACAGGTGACCCATGGATCACGGGTTAAGCACTATATGTCTTTTCTTTTCTTTTTCCTGTTTAACCTCCGGTAACTACCGTTTAGATAATTCTTCAGAGGATGAATGAGGATGATATGTATGAGTGTAGATGAAGTGTAGTCTTGTACATTCTCAGTTCGACCGTTCCTGAGATGTGTGGTTAATTGAAACCCAACCACCAAAGAACACCGGTATCCACGATCTAGTATTCAAATCCGTGTAAAAATAGCTGGCTTTACTAGGACTTGAACGCTGTAACTCTCGACTTCCAAATCAGCTGATTTGGGAAGACGCGTTAACCACTAGACCAACCCGGTGGGTTAATATGTCTACATCGACTAAATTTCACTATATTTTTAGTGAAAAATATTTCAGCTGACGGTTATTTCTTTAAAAAAAAATTATTTTATTTTACAGATATTAAGGGTACTATTTTAAACGAAAATTAAATTATTTATATCGGTTTTATACGTTGAAGCATTTAAATCTAATTACAGAATTATTTGATTTATATCAACATATTTTATCATTCATATACAAATTTCAATTTTCTTTATAACATTTATTGAAGAATTTCTTTCCGTTTTAATTTGTTGTGAAAAAACCTTTCTTTTGTATCAAGTAATTTTTCACAGCGCCACGCTGTTATTTTTTAAATATATTTGAAATTACTTAAAAAAAATATATATATATATTTTCTCTTAAAAGTTGTAACCTACGTATTATGCGTGCCAGAGCTTTTTTATGTAAACTTTTTATTTAAAAGAAATATTGACTAGTGCCTGTGTTATTAATTCCATGATGACTGTAATCGCCTTAAAAATAAATAATAAAAAAATATTCAACAAAAACTTAATTCTGAAATTTTTATTTATAATTTTAAATTCATTTAGGCTATTAAAGATATAAAAAATGTAGTAATAAGATATACTCGTATTTTTAAGCTGATTAAAGGACAGTGTAGTTAGTTTTAACACGATAAACCGGTTATGTATTAAACACTTCATTTTTTTTTCTACTGTAATACCGATTTGATTTTGTCGCTTACTTTTTTTTTCATTTTTTACGCTATTTTTCACGACAGTTAAGCTATAAGCTAATTATAGCGGTAGAAGAAGAGGTACCTTACAAGAACGAACGATCTTTATACCAAAACATTCTTATTTTTCTTCAAAATACTTAGTTAATTTTAAACGGATAAATAGCATGCATATAGTCTTTTTTTATTAAATTAAAATAATAATTATAAAGCATTTTTTAACTTATCTTGTTAAATCAAAATTACATAAATAATTTTCTCGGTATTTCTTGTTATAGTGACGCGGTATAATTTTTTTAAATTTAAATTAAAATATAAGTTAATTTCTACTTACAACCGATTAAAGCAGTTTTTAAAAGACGTTAAGAGATATCATTGTTCCAGATGCAATAAAATGATTCTTTTTTGCTTCATGATATCGCCACATAAGCCTAAAGCTTGTGTCTAGAGTATGGAAATGGAATTTTGTACCGTATGAAAAAAAATCTCTTTAGTCCATCAGGCGGCTTAAGCCGCACAACTGTAGGTTGTATCTGATGCGTGGCTTACACACAGAAACACACGTACCTTAATTTAAAGTATTAATCGCTTTATTTAAATATATTTTTTTGTTTATTTAATGTAATGATTCAAAGTAAAGGACGCCCGCATACCGTATTTAATTAGCGCGGGTATGGCAGTACTGTTTTTTCCTGTTTAGCCTCCGGTAACTACCGTTTAGATAATACTTTAGAGGATGAATGAGGATGATATGTATGAGTATGAATTAAGTGTAAGTCTTGTACAGTTTCAGTCTCGACCGTTCCTGATATGTGTGGTTAATTGAAACCCAACCGCCAAAGAACACCGGTATCCACGATCTAGTATTCAAGTCCGTGCAAAAATAGCTGGCTTTACTAGGACTTGAACGCTGGAACTCTCGACTTCCAAATCAGCTGATTTGGGAAGACGCGTTCACCACTAGACCAACCCGGTGGGTTGGGTATGGTGGTACTAGCGGCGACGGTCGGCACTAACTAAATTAATGTAATTTCACAACTTACATAGAAGAAATTTCGCTTGTACGGTCGGCAGACTGGCGTAGCCGTGAGGCTTAACGCACCGAGTCGACCGGGCGATCCAGTTTGAGTCTCAGCCATCGAGTTACTTTTTTATACTTTAAATATTATTCATGTATTTAATTCTACCGCTCTCCTGTGAGTGACTTCAACGGAATTTTTTGGGGTGAGTGTGTGATTTTGTAAAACGTTTTTTGCTTATATTGTTATTTTTTAATTGTTATCAAATGTTTAGAAGAAAAATATGATATTAATAGGCGAAATATCGAGATATTGACTGTGACCTTGCTCTATAGCCTCTCCCCCCTTGACCTTTTAAGTTGAAAATTTCAATTCTCCATATGCAAAAGTAATCTGACCGAGTTTGGTCAAAATCGGTCTAGTAATTCTGGAAATGTAAGGGATTTAGAGGCCAACACCAAACACACACTACATACGAACATTAACATCCGGAAAATTTCCATCCGATTTTTTGGGTTCCTTACGTGTCAAAACGTCAATAACCGGTGAAACCCGCATATACCCAAACTGGACCGATTACAGTACTTTCCCTTCTATGGCTATAGCGCTATCTAGACGGAAAAGCAATGACATGCCTGACCGGGATTCGAATCCGGTACCTCCGGATTAAAGGCCTACATACTACCACTCTAATTAGTACAAATAATTTTCCATTGAATTGGAAGAAATGACAATTTTACTAAATTGTTAGTTTCGTATGTTGTAATTATGAAAATAACCGTTATAAAAAATTATAATGTATCTTTCACTAATTAATATAAAAACTTTTCTTTTTATAATATTTTAATAAAAACCATTTCGATAAAAAAAAATTGTGTAGTTACAAAATTGTGTATAGTTAGGGTAGTTACAAAATTTTTTGGACTATTAGTGGAAGAACTGAAAATTGTATAAAATTAAAAATAAAACGTCTTATTTTAATATACGACATTCGTAAGTATATTATTAAAATATTTAATTAAAAGTTTGGAAATTACGTTCTTAATCAAAGGAGTTCAATATTTGTCCCCTTTTTTAAATTTACAGCCTATATTTTTCACTTATTTCCTTATAAAACAATGTAGACAAGAACAGGATTGTATTTCAAAAGTGTTGTTACATGTTCACGGTTCAACCAGGATATCGACAATAACAAACTAAAAATTTCTTATAAATACAATTTATGACAAATTTCTTATAAATACAATTTATGACTAAAGACGTAAACAAAATAATAATAACAATAAATTGATGTAACTTACCAAATAGTTATTCAGATAAAAAGACAAGATTTATTTAATGATAGTTAAATTACAAAAATTTAATACAGTTCAATTTACTAAAAACATTATAATAAAGACTAATATTAATACATAATATTGCATAACAAGATAAGATTAGGCAAGTGTAAAGATCGACCCGCCGGGTTGGTCTAGTGGTTAAACTCGTCAACGCAAATCAGTTTATTTGGAAGTCTAGAGTTCTAAGGTTGAAATCCTTGTGAAGGCAGTTGCCTTCACAAAAGGCAGTTTTTCCATATAAAAGCAACTACTTTTATACGGATTTGAATGCTAGATTATGGATACCGGTTTTCTTTGGCGGTTGTGTTACAATTAACAACACATCTCAGGAATAATTGACCTGAGACTGTACAAGACTACACTTCATTTACATTCATATATATCATCCTCTGAAGTAATATCTTACTGTGATTCCGGAGTCTAAACAGAAAAAAAGTTTAAAGTTCATACAATTCCTTTCTCTGCAAATACTATTACTTTTGCTCTTTGCAATAAAACTATCCTACACTTTATGAACGAGTAGAATTGTAGAACGAGTAGAATCAATAGTGACACATTCGCTACTGTTGACCGAACAGCTCCTACTCCACCCACTGACCGCACTGGAATGTTTGTAACGTACTCTTCACTTGTTACCACTCGCTTACTGATATCGCCGTCACCGCAACCTCGTTGAACTGAGTCTTGCAAAACTACTCTGTTATCACAAATCCGCCAAACACGGCTTCCCAGAACGACTGACTCTCTCCTCTAGTTCCTGGCAGTATTTATATCCCTGGCCTGCATAACCAGTACCCGTCTCCTCCCTTTAATTGTTGAAGCGTAATAATTTTCATCTTCCGCGCCCTTACGTTTTTCTATAAATTATTATTCCGGTCCGGTAACCCTTCTGGTCGAATAACAGCTTTTGGAAGTGCCTTTGTCTGTATTACAAAGAACAAAATGTAAAACGGACCCGTTAATCTGAGAAAAGAATCCCTTTTAGTGCATTATGGATTCTTGATTTCATTATTATTATTTTCTTTTTTCTTCTTGATTGGAAGAGATCCGTTACCCTGGTCCGTTATACTGATTCTGTTACAGTATTACGTGTTTACAAGGTTTTGTTACTAATCTAATATCTCAAACAATTACTTCCTTTTTGTTAGGAAAATTAATTTCAAATGCTTATAATGAACTATAGGAATCATTTTCATTCGAGTGAAAGACAATGCCATATAGGTTTTCAGAAACCTTTTAATCGTTACCTAATTGAACTATTTAATATCTAATAACCATTATGACTCCCTCTATGAATCATGAGACCTTGCCGATGGTGAGGGGTCTTGAATGCTACAGATACAGAGTAGCTGGGCTGAAGATGCAACCATATAGGAGAGGTATCTATTGAGATCCAGTCTAAGGAATGATTCCTGAAAGAGGGCAGCAGCTCTTTCAGTAGTTGTTAAGAACGTAGGTCAGGACGACTTAAACGGCCATATCAACATCACTCAGTCCTCTGAGTACTGCGCAGCTGAAAGCAATGGAAAACTACAGCTGCTTTTTTCCAAGAAAATGTAGCTCTCTGCATTTTCATATAACAATGATGTGGCCTTCCGTGGTAAAATATTCCGTAGGTAAACTAGTCCTCCGTTCGGATCTCAGGGTGGGAACTACTAAGGAAGGAGTCACCAGAAAATTAAAAAAAAACATTCTACGAATCGGAGCGTGGAATGTTAGAAGTCTAAAAAAGGTTGGTAGGTTAGAAAATTTAAAGAGGGAAATGGAAGGATAAATGTAGATGTAGTAGGAATTAGCGAGGTTAGGTGGGAAGAGTAAAACGACTTTTGGTCAGGTGATTTTAGAATAATTAACTCGGCTTCAAATAATGGGCAGGCAGGAGTAGGTTTCGTAATGAACAAGAAGATAGGGAAGAGAGAGGAGTATTTCAAAATGCATAGCATTGTAACAAGGATAAAATCGAAACCTAAACCGACAAAGATTGTTAACGTCTATATGCCTACAAGCGCCCATGATGACGATGAGGTAGAATATGTATACGAAGAAATTGACGAAGCAATTAAACACATAAAATGAGATGAAAATTTAATAATAGTTGGAGATATTATTAAATTTGGAAAAGCATTATTACAAGCATTGGAAAAGGAAAGGAAGGAAATATAGTGGGTAAATACGAGAAGGGCAAAAGGAATGAAAGAGGGGACCGACTTACAGAGTTTTCCATGAAGTACAATGTAGTAATTGCCAGCGCCCAGTTTAAGAATCATAATAGAAGAATATACACATGAAAAAGCCAGGCGATACTGCAAGGTATCAGATACATTATATCAAGGTTAAGCAAAGATTTAGAAATCAACTCGTCGACTGGAAAACTTACCTTGGAGCAGATATTGATAGCGACCATAATTTAGTGATAATGAAACGTAGATTGGGGTTTAAAAACCTGAAGAAAAGGTGTCAGATAAATCGGTAGAATTTAGAGAAGCTTGATGAAGAGGAGGTAAAGAAGATTTTTGAGGAGGACATCGCAAGAGGTCTGAGTAAATAATATAAAGTAGAAAATGTAGAAGAAGAATGGGAGAATGTAAAAAAGAAAATTCTTAAATCAGCAGAAGTGAATTTAGGCGAAACAAAGAGACCTGGTAGAAAACCACGGATATCGGATGATATATTATAGCTGATGAATGAACGTAGAAAGTATAAGAATGGTAGAGATGAAGAACATAAAAGGAATTATCGACAATTAAGCAATATTATAAACAGGAAGTGCAAACTAGCGAAAGAAGAGTGGATTAAAGAAAAGTGTTCAGAAGTGGAAAGAAAAATGGTCATTGGTAAAATAGACGGAGCATGTAGGAAAGTTAAGAAGAATTTTATGGTACATAAATTAAAAACTAATAATGTGTTAAATAAAGATGGTACACCGATTTATAATACGAAAGAAAAGGTCGATAGTTTGGTAGAATACATTGAAGAGATACGGAGGAAATGAATTAGAAACTGTTGTTACAATGGAAGAAGAGGAAGTTGAAGAGGATGAAAAGGGAGATACAATACTGAGATCTGAATTGAATAAATCATTAAAAGATTTGAATGGCAGAAATGCAGAAAAATATTCCATGTCCCCATTACTTTTTAATCTTTACATAGAACTAGCAGTTAATGATGTTAAAGAACAATTTAGACCCGGAGTAACAGTGCAAAGTGAAAGATGCTACGATTTGGTGATGATATAGTAATTCTAGCCGAGAGTAAAAATGATTTAGAAGAATCAATGAATGGTATGGATGAAGTCCTATGCAAGAACTACTGCATGAAAATAAACAAGAAGAAAACGAAAGTAATGAAATGTAGTAGAAGTAATGTAGATGGACCGCTGAATATAAAAATAGGAAAAGAAAAGATTATGAAGGTAGAAGAATGCTGTTATTTGGGAAGAAGAATTACTAAAGATGGACGAAGCAGAAGCTTCATGAAATTCCGAATAGCATAGGAGAAACGAATTTTCAGTCAAAAATATAATTTGCTTCCATCAAAAATTAATTTAAACGTCAGGAAAACGTTTTTGAAAGTATATGTTTGGAGCGTAGCTTTACATGGAAGCGAAACTTGAACGATCGGAGTACCTGAGAAGAAAAGATTAGAAGCTTTTGAAATGCGGTGCTATAGGAGAATTTTAAAAATCAGATGGGCGGATAAAATGACAAATGAAGAGGTGTTGCGGCAAATAGATGAAGAAAAATCATTTGGAAAAATATAGTTAAAAGAAGAGACAAGAGTTATAGGCCACATTTTAAGGAATCTTGGAATAGTCGCTTTGATATTGGAGGTACAAGTAGATGGGAAAAATTGTGTACGCAGGCAGCAATTACATTTAATTTAAAACAAATTGTTAGTGATGTAGCATGTAGGGGTATACCGAAATGAAACGGCCGGTACTAGATAGGGAATCTTAGAAAACTGCATCAAACCAGTCAAGTGACTGAAGACAATAAAAAATAACATTATGACATTTTGTTCTTAGCAGAACAAAATTTTTGTTTGTGGTTATTAAGTAATCTTTATTTAATGATGAAACCGAAATTTTATATTAAGTGAAAATAGTAGATATAATTTTTTTATTATAGTTATGCCACTTTTTTTTCTTTTTAAAGCGTAGTAATAGATTCCATCCTCCATTTGTTTAGTAATCTCGTACAATAAAATTTATTTCCGGTAGTTAATTTTAAACTTAGTTTTTCTTGTTCTTAATAAGTATTGTGTAATAAAATATGAATAACATTTATAATATTTAATAGCCTATAATAAATAATTTTTAGAAACTGCATACAATGATCAATTAATGACTATTAATATAATATTAGTGCCGGCCTCGGTGGTGCGATTGATAGTGGCTCGGCCTTTCTTCAGGAGGTCCTGGGTTCGAATCCCGGTCAGGCATGACATTTTTGCACACTTCAAAATTGTCGTTTCATCTCATCCTCTGAAGCAACACCCAACGGTAGTCCCGGAGGCTTAAAAAGAAAAAAAATTACGTAGTAGTCTATCTTAGTGTAAATCTTTCAATTAGATATTACGTTCAGAATTACTTTCATTATCTTGTAAAAATTTTAACGAGATATAATTAACAAAAGCAAATTTATTTAATATTTGCCTGTCGTTTCTGTTAATTTCCCTTCAAACTTGTAATTTTTCTTATTGTTGGTTTTTATACTTTTTTTTATATTTTAATGAGTTAATAACTGCTAAATATTTCAATGTACATTATTACAATTTTTTTTGTCTTTTTACAAACGTTGCTATTATTTAAAAGCGTATATTAGATCATTGTGAGAAATATAAGTGGCGAATGTGGCTTAGAGTGTTTATAAGCTAACTTTCCGCTTTCAACTGGGATTGTCTAGAATAATATTCCATAGGATTTAATGAACAATTATGTTTATATTATAACACAGGTAGAAAAATTTTTTTATAATTCCTCATAATAATTGTTTATTAAACGATTGATTATTATTTTATCGCCTGACTTTTTTTAATTCCTCATAATCTACTGGTAAGAATTATTTTAAATCGAAATACCCATCTATTATTTAGATTTTAATTAATTTATTGTTTTGAAAAACAGTTTTTGAGCGTTTTCTGTTTTCTAATTTATCGCTTTTATTGTCAAATTACATGCTATAATCATATTTTAGATCTTTTTTACAATTTCACAAGATTTTACATCATTATTGGAAAAAAACTTATAATTTTTATATATATATATATATATATATATATATATATATATATATATATATATATAACTGTGAAATACTGTAGTAACCCCATAACTCAATAAAAATAAATCAATTACACATTAGAGAAAACACACTAACATGCTGTTTTATACAGGTCATTTTACACATTCTTTCTATTAACATATTTAACATATTAAAAAATACAAACAAAAAAAATTACAAAAATATATTTGATTACGTATAAAAAAATTTTTTTTTTTTTTAAATTTTTATTTAACTAATATTAATATTAACATTAATAAAAAGAGGAACCAAATTAGAAAAACCCTCAAAAATTAAAAAATAAGAATTAAATAAATTCAGAATTTTAAACAAAAAAATATAATATATTAACAAATATAAAAATGCACTGAAAAGTAAAAAATAAATGATATAAATATCTAATAAATAGCCAATAAATAAAAAAAAATAAATGTAATAATTATTAAATTTTAAAATTAAAAGTAATGAAAATATTTAGTTAAATAAAAGCGTGGCGCAGTTTTTATAATTTATTTAAAACAACACGTTTATGTTTACAACAATTAATCTTAATTTTCATTTTCAATAACGATAACGACGCGAGGAGGCGAAAGGTCTGCTGGAACCTCTCCAGTTGAGACTGACTAGCTAAGGTAACAATCTGGGAAAATGCACCTACTCGCTTTCTTTGTACGTGTTCTCACACGTGTTGTTCATCTTCGAATTCTGCTTGTAATCTAAGTAAAATTGAACGCACTCTTCCGCTAAAAGTTTCATTTTAATTAATTATGAATTTTAATTAATTATTGATGAATTCATAATCACGATTCCAATGATAATAATTAATAATTTTTCAGATTACCGTCAAAATGTAATAACTTTGTGCAAGATTTCTAAATTTAATTTTTATTTTTAATCTTATTAATCCATAAAGGTCATCTCGGTACAAATTTGAACCATCAAAGAATTAAAACTTGTATTATTTTATTACAGATAAATAAAGTATATACGTATACTAAACAACCTCATTAAAAAAAAAATATTTTTTAAAATACAGCAAATGTCCATAAATACTTATTCGAAAACATTGTTATAAAATCTTATTAGTACATCCAAAAAAAAATATTCATAATAATATTTATTTCTGATTATTATTGTTTGTTCAAGTTTGTTTTTTTATTAAGACTAATAGGTAAAAATATTTATTTTTACACATCGAAGTTACACACGTGTATCAAATTTCATTGATTTTCATACGATAGTTGATGAGAAATAACAATTTTAAGCAACATGCATGAATTTAGCGTAGGGGTAGAGCTTGGGTGGGGGGGGGGTGTATCATATCAAAATGCCGACACTGTAGCGTTGTAGAAGTTACATCGAAGTTACATACGTGAATCAAAACTTCATTGATTTTCATACGATAGATCAAAAGATATAGCAGTGCAAGATTTGATTATAACTAAAGCGAGTTAAACAAAAGCTTATAAAAATATAAGCATCATTGCTTATAATTATGTTAAATATAATCTAACCAAACTTATCCTACTATCGCTTCGCTCACTAACCTTGATTAATTAACCGTACTGTTTTGATTATTCAAATAATAAATAATTACAATAAATACTGAATTTATTATTAAAATAATCAAAACATTACTGCTAATTACTCAAGGTTAGCGAACGAAGGTTAAGTTTGGTTAGATTATATTTATAATTTTCTGTAAATACCTCCAGATACTACTGATTTGGAAGAATTCTGTCTCTATTATACTTTCTTTTTGAATATGAGGATTCGTCTATTTCTACCGTCATTCCTGGACAACTTACCTTTTTCGGGTTTTTTTAACAACTGATCACCACCATCTATCTCTCTTAGGTACATTTTCACGTTTTTTTTTTTACATTTTTGGTTGACTAATATGTATAATATTTTTAAAATGACCGGTTTAAAACAGCATGTTAGTCTATTTTTTCTAATGTGTTATTCATTAATTATTATAAAACATTCTACGTTAAGTAATTTTTATGTGATAAAATGCGAAAAATTAGGGGGCGTAAAACGAAAAAGTTTTACTTTTTTCGTTTTACGAAACGATCACTATTAGACTAGAATGTGCTACACGATAAAATTTACGAAAATATTGCTCCTTTTACATCGATAAAAAAAAATTTTCATCAGTAAAATTACGCAGATTAGTTTATATTGAAAAAAATGTTGGGGTAATTTTAAGAAAAACCAAACATTTATTTTTACGCACAAATAAAGTAGGCTATCGGTAAAGTCTTATAATCAAAATATAAGCGATAAGCGAATAAAAAATAGCTTTTATTAGTAATAAATATGTAACCTATTATAGCGGTTCACATATGCAGTTCTAAATATAAACAGGAAAAGAAAGTTAGGTTATATTTTATTTGAATAAAATTTATCGAACTAATATATCGCAAGCTTTAACTCATACGTGTTCCTGCATCGTTCAAAGAAATAATTAACGGTTTTGAACGGGCGAGTCGAAAGAAAAAGTGTTTTATTACTTTCTAAAATCTTTAAACAATAGCAATTAAAACCGTTCATTATTATCGATAGCGGTCATAAATAAATTAAATGTTTATTTTACTAATATATGAATCGGGTCATTAGATCAACACCTGCTTTTATTTTATACCCACGTGTTAGGCACGTGGATGTAAACACGTTAGCTTGCAGTCGTCGCAAGGTCGATCGGGTGGACGGGTAGGGAATTCGTCTGGTACATTGTACATTAACCAATAGAAATGCACGCCATGTTGTCTGAAGGCGGAGCGTATATCCCCCTTCCTTTGTATTCAGCACCTGTGTTGCATTTACCTCTCCTTCGGTACTATTATACTATCTCTTCTCTCACACACTCTCTCACTCTTCCTTTCTCATTTCTTGTGTTCAGTCTTCGTTTAGTTAACTCTAGCCGCTTTGCTTACGAAGTTCAGTCTTTTTTGTTTGTATTTACCGGTTAAAGTGCATAAACTCCTGCAAAACTTTTTTTTTATAAATTATTTCGTTTTTTGTAACTAATAACAATTTTACGGTTCTTATTTAGACATTTATTATCGCAAAATTATTTCAATCTTTCCGTAATATCTTCAATTTAAAGAAAATTTATATGACAAACTGAAACTTTATGTACGAGGTGAATTTATGTTAAACGTAGTTGTTAATAAGAAAAAAAGTTTTATAGTTTAAATTTTTTTAAATTATTTTAATGATTTAGTAAGTCGGGTAATCATCGGTCATAATAAAATAATTACTCTTTTCCTTATTAAAAAAATGCCGGCATGTATAGAGCCTTTTCATTATTTTTTACAATTTTGACATAATAGAGATGTTTTTTGCTCGTTAAAGCAATTTGGTACGCATAACCTTCCTGTCTTAGATTTTAAAAACATTCACGCTGGAGAAAATATTTAGTTTCACTTCTTGTCTAACCTATGATATTAAAAAATATTAGGTCGTCTTTGCCCTTCATTATTAAATTGCAGCTACATTTATGTTGAGAATAATATTTTTAACTTTTTTTATCTCTTTTTGTCTCGCTTAACCGTTACAATTAAAAATAGATATTCAGTTCGCTACATAATTATTATACGTCTGTCTATTTGACACGTCGATAACTGAATTTGCAGGACTTACAGAATTGACCGTCAAATATAACAATTTAAAGTATTAAAGGAAAGATATTACGGTTTTAAAATGATTATGAATTTTTTTTAAATACTCTAAAATTCATTAAAAAATTTTTGTGTCTAAACTTAGCTGAAAATTTTTTTATCCACACATTCTTTAGTTATTTGTTTATAAATAACAGGGTATCGAAAAAAGTTCAGAAATCTATTTTAATCCTAGAAACTCGAAATTTCAAAAATCTAGAAACCGGTTTTTAGATATTCATGATCTTACTGTTGAAAACCAGCTCACACAGTGATAGACACTCACAGTTCACAATTCAATAAAGTTTGTTCTTCAACCGGCAAATCTCCACTACTACTACTACTACTATTGTTTACATAAAGAGAAAACTTTATGATGAATGGTTGCTAGAAATTAAAAAATTACAAACAATTTTTTTTTTTTTTTAAATTTAGTAAAAATTATGTGGGCATGGGTATTTTGATTGTTAAACAATCATCAGAAGATACTCAGAAAATAGTATATAAAAAATAAATAGATGAAAAAATGATAATGAATAAATACAAAATACTATGAAATGTGTATTTCTAATCGTGTTTATCGAATAAAAATAAAACAAAAACAATTGTCCCTAGAACAAACTGCGGAAGCAACATTCAGCGGTTACTTGCAGTACAAAAACGAGTAGACAAGAATTTTGACTACATTGCCCTCTTCATTTTTTAATTTTTAATTGGAAGAAACAATTAAAGGACTAAAAAAAATTTGAGAGGTGAGTAACAGTTTAGGAATAAAAAATAAAGCAAAGTTAAAATTTTTTCTTACGATATATATTTTTTAATCGACGCTAAGTACGAATCATAAATGTTACGAGTGGTATTGATTTATTGGTAGGGGATGACCTCGAAATAAACAGAAGTAAAACGAAAGTAATTAAATGTGATACGGAAGGAGATTAATGAGGAGTTAAACATCGTGCACTTTTGTAGGCCTAATCATCCTAATGTTTAAAATATTTTAGACTATTTTTTATTTATTACGATTACTTCACTGTATAAGCTCGAAGCTTCTGCAAAGGAATACGAAGTGAAGATTTTGTAGCGTATGAAAAATGCCGCCCCTAACTGGGATTCGAACCCGGCACCTCCTGATGAAAAGCATAGACGCTACTACTCCGTCACTGAGATCGGCAGTTTTAATAAAATCACAATTGCAATTTAATTTAAAGAAATGTAGCATATATATTAGTATAAATTGCGCTATAACTTTAATTATCTTAATATTTATTAGATGTACGAATAAAAACTAATTCTAATGCTTAAAAGAAATTTTAAAATAAAAATTAAATGCGGCTAGTGGTTTCTGAAACGTCAATACATTTACTAGTAACGGGTTTATAAGTCACGCAAAAAAATGAACTTAATTTTTTTTTCTAAAAGTAATTTGCATATCAGTATTTGCGTGCACGCTTTTCAACTGTGACTGACGTTGCAATGTAACTGCCTTCATCAAGTTTTTAAGTAACAACGTACAATTGAAGTAATCGCACCAACAGCAGCCGTATAGAAGTGTTTCTTTAACACGAAACACCAATTTTTTTCTTATAGATTCGTGAGAACTGAAGTTTTTTAAACTGTTTTTTTTTCTTTTTGCTGCGGTGAAAAACTACTAGTCAGGTAGCTGTAATTCTTTCAAAAAATAAAATCAGATAAGAAAAGAAAAAAATATTAAAATAAACAGAATAAAAATGCTAATGAACATTATTTTAATTATAACAGATGTTAGAATTTTCCAAATAAAACTTTCCCTGTTTGTTTGATTTCTTAAAAAATAGTCGTTTTTAAATAAGACTTTAAAAACTTTTTTCTCTAGAAAAGATATACATTTTTGTTTGTGTGATATTACTGTTATTTTCTCTAATCAATTATACTAGAGTTCCAAAAGAAAAATAAAAAATAAAAAAAGAACTATGACGGAAAAAGTTTTAAAGTATTCGCGGAGAACTTCGGCTATACCCGATAAATAAATCTAGTTTCGGGTTACCGTCAAAGACACTGAATTGGAAACTATTAAGTACATAGTCGTGCCGTAACTACCAAACCGTGCAAATTTCCCCTATAAAGGTATCCATACCGTTAGCATGGATCCAGTAGGCGTCTATTCGGCACCCTACGAACATTATTAGAGAGGTTTGTATTTTTGTTTGCTTGACTGGCATTTCTACCCCCGCCACCAAATTCGGTGGCCCTAAAGCACAAGACCGAATGTCTGTGCCACAAACGACCACAACTGAGCCTCGAACAGTTTAGCGACCAGTATCCTAACATAGCTCCTAGAGCTTACCTAACAGCGTGAGCGTGGTGCCATATACCATCGGCTTGCGGTAAGAGTCTTTCCCATATGAAAACTACGGATGCCGGATGAACAAAGCAACCGCATCTAGGAACTCTCACACGGTCCGACAGTGCGGCTCTCGCCACATTGACTCGCCGGTTGTGAGTGCCCAATTTTCCCCTTAACCTCTAAGTTCAAGGGTGGCCCGGTCTCTGCCCCCCCCCTCCAAGAGCAAGGCATTATTAGAGAGGAAAAGATACTATAAATACTGATTCTAGTTAACGATTTTAATGTTAGATAAGTAGTGAGAAAGCAACGATCTAACCGAAAGTGATCGCAAAAATAAATCTCGCTCGACGGAATCTTCAATGGTAATGGGGATTTAGCTAACCAACGATTCCTTGAAAAGGATCATCGTTACAAAATGCGTGTATTTCGATTGAACTAGCTCAAATATGTGCTGCAATAAATTGCTTTTCTCCCAAATAGTAAACAAGATGTACCTGCATACATGTTCAAACCTATAGGACATCTTAATCATCCTTGAAGTTATGTTCCGTGTGGAAATATTCAATGGATCAAGTCGTTCACGAAGAACTGATTTCCCGTTATGTCCCATTATTGTACTGTAACAGCTCAGAAGTACTGAATTTCTAATAAGGACCCCGATGAAGAATTATCGAAACGAAATAGTTACAGTTTGATTATTTTTACATTTTAGGCCATCGAAAAAATAAAATAGAAAACAAAATTTTCATTTTTGATATCTTTGGCAGCCAGGAAATTATAAATAAAAGTATATTTACTCTACATTATAGATTATATATATATCTAACAATAGATTATATATTATGTATATAAATTAAGAATATCTAAAAACTAATTTTTAGATTTTTTGAAATTCCGAGTTTCTAGCTTTAGATTTTTTGAATTTTTTCGAAACGCTGTAACTTTTTATAATTCCTCGGTAACAAATGAAGAATCAACCTGATTTTTGGTGGGTACATCTTCATGCCCATTAACCAATTTCTACATTTTTGAAATTCGACCTTGAAAGGTGATGAAGGAAGGTTGACAATGGTGGTAAATTATCCTAATACCGTCTATAGTGAACGAGATATTTAGTAGATTTATGCTTGCAAATACTATTCAAATAAATATTTTAAAAAATATTTTTGTGTTTCTTTTTAATTCCGATTTTTTTAAGAGGTGCGAAAGTGCATGGCGCTGTGACTCGACCAACACAGTCAATGCCATCGCTACTGCATGTGGGACTGGCTACACCTGCCTCCGGTTACTTGACAATAAACATAAAATAAAGAGATTGACCGCTAAGCGGAACGCAAATAACCATATAGTGCGGGTGAAGCTGCGACAAGAAGCTAATATTTATGCATATACTACGTGGAGAGTTGCCGGTTTTAATGAATTGTGAATTGTGAGCCACTATGTGGGCTGGGTTTGAACTGAATGATTCGGATCGATCGAATGTATAAAATTACAAAAATAATAGAGTTAAATAAAGTAGAATAATATTAAACAAATTTAAGAAATTTCAGATTAATAATAATGGGCTTCCTGTGGGGACTGCGTGTGAGGCTAGAATGGTGTGATATGCGAGCACCTTGTGGTTTTTCTTTTTTTTTTGTTTAACCTCCAGAACCACCGTTAGGTATTGCTTCAGAGGATGAGATGGATGATTTTTAGCGTGTGAAATGCCATGCCTGACCGAGATTCGAACCCGGGACCTCCGGATGAAAGGCCGAGAGGCTACCACTCGCGCCACGGAGGCCGGCGTGACCTCGTGGTCGGCTAGACCGATCATCATCATCAAACAGGGTGCTTCTGAGGCGTTGTTTTGGGAGTGAAAGGGGGTGCAGTTTAAATATTTCTTCAAAAACTTGTCTCTTTTTCAAAATTCAAACGGAATATTGTTAGTAGGTTGAAGACTAATTTTTGCACGCATCAGGCACACTCTCCAACTAACAGATCCCGGTTATTTGAAAATGTATATATATTAAAATATATATATAAAGTTAAAAAGTTTGTTTGCTTGTTATCGCATCACGCAAGAACCAACCGAGCGATTACTTTTAAATTTGCAGGATACATTTATGTTACCCAAGGATAAGTTTTAAGCCATCGACCCAGGCCATAACTCCCTTTAAAATATTAGAAATATTCATTATTTCTTCGACCCCAAGGAGGGTGAAGTTGTGAAGACATTCCTTAAGGAAAGAATAGATTCATTTATTACTTTATTATTACATTTCTGCCACTACGGCAAAAAAAAATAAGTAATGAATTTTTGTCGTCAAAGTTTTTATGTACTTCAGTAACCGTAATTATTATTATTCTTTTTTTTGTAATTTGGTTTCTTTTTCAGGTTTCTATAAAACCTGAATACTATAATTATTATTTATCAGTATTGTTCTCACAATCATGAGGATAACGTACAGTGTGGAGGGGTCCAGGGGGTGGAATGGAATCGTTGGTTGGATGGGAATGGCGACCAAAGCAAGCTCTGCGGATGTTCAGAGCACCGGTCCTCGTGGCAAATTGCGAATGGCAAGCGAAGCGAGCTCTGAGGCAATGAGGTAAGGTCCCTGGCCCTCAGGAGGCCCCGAGTCGGCTCCGGGATTCGCTTGGACTGACCTGACCCCAGAGGATCCAGGTTCTGGCTAGACGGGGAGGCTAGTTAAAAATAATTCTTTAAAAAACCTAGAAAAAATAAAGCTTACAGGATTTTTAAACTTCAATTGAATAACTGAATATTTAAAACTTAAAAAAACATTACTAAATTAGTTGCTTTAAAAATTTAAAGGTAAAATAATTTTTTTTTAATGTGTTTTTGAGTGAAATTTGGTTAAAGTAACTTAACTTACACGAGTGAAGTCACGGACGTAACCTAAATAGGATAGGTTATTTTTATTAACCGGTGATTTATAATAGTTTTGATAAACAATAAGTTAACTTCGATTTATTCGACGTAACGCCAGTTAATATATTATAAATAAAAGTCAGTAAGACATATTTTTCACAACAGTAAAAGATATTCCAACATTACATTGTTTTAGAACAGGTTTCACATTGTTTAAAGTATACACAATATTTATTACTTGAAAACACGCTTTAAGTAAGCCGTAAAAGTATTTCTATTGTTGTATGTATTTTAGCTGATGATATGTAAGTTACGTATTGTTTACAGCAGTTAGTAAATCAATTGTACCGTGCCGTTTCGTTGATGACAACGCTGTGAGCTGGAATATTTTCTTAAACCGTATCTAAGTTAATATAGAACAGTAGATGATTTAAATTGATAATATTAAAGTACAATAAAATAATTTTCGTTAAATTTTATTTTTCCAAGCGCATGATTTTGTGTTACGTGATATTTATATATATTTACGATAAGAAAATAATTTTTTTGACGTGAAACGTCTTTAAAAATCACACCGAAACATACGGGTACTAGAACAGAAATTTGTAACGTAACGTAAAAGTCTACATGGCCCTTCCTTAATAAATCCATAACTATTAGTCTCAGAGACGTAATTGCGGTGTCATTTTATAACTTACATGATTAGCTTGCAGATAATACTTGCAGTTTGCGTCACTGGTGAGCGGGTTGGCTGGGAAGAGGTACAGCGCAGATCGCCCAAAACTGGCACTCTCGCTCATTTTCATTCAGTGTAGCTCATGCAGTGTAGCGCGTGTGTTTGTGTTTACAGGTTGTCGATATATCTCGATTTAAGTAATAATAAGTGTATTTTGGGCAATATTTATTCGTAAAAAATTAAAGTAAAGATGTAAAAACGTATAAAAATTCAATATGGCAGCCTTAGCCCGCGCAATAACCACCGGAAATATGAATTACGCATATCGTTGAAAGGGGGAGGTTATGGGCCACGCACAGGTACCCCAATGTCCGGTGCCAAGCAAGCGAGACTGTTTCGAGAGCTTCGCAAAGCTAGCACGGCACGCTCAGTGAATGATGCCGACGGCGCGAGAACCTTTACCGCTGCTTATTATGCCTTATTTCTCTTACTTCTCATATCACAGACCGATGTTGAACAAAAATGTCGTCGATTAGTCGAAATAAATATCATGTACCATTTATTGTTCCTTTTATGTTAAAATTAAATTTAGTACGCAGTCAACGTCTCGTTTTTATTTCAATCCGGTAAACTAAAAGTGACTCGCTGACATACAGACCGACCAATTTATCTGTACAGTTGGCCAAATGAAGGAATTAAAATTTTACATTGAAGACTTTTAGTTTTGTTCAGAAATTGCGATGGTGGCTCTCCCATTTAACTCTAGAGATAAGTTGGTCGGTCTGTAGCTCGGAGGAACTTCATCTAAGGTCGTCTGTAAGGTACACTTTAAAATAAGGTATAAAAATAAGGTACGAAATTTAATAATATATATATGTTTGGCACTCAGTTTAGCTTTTTGATATTTCAATATTATTTATAAATTAATAACGACTATTTATTTTTACACACAGTGAAAATAATTGCTAATGTCTCAGATAATCAAAAGTTACAAGAAGCTATGTCTTCGTCTTACAAAAAAAAAAAAATCTTAACAAAATTCACCGATCTCAAAGACCTAGCGTCAATGTCTTTCATCCGGAGGTCCCTGTATAATAATTTAATTTAATACATTAATAATTAATTATCTAAAGCTGAATGGCGATAACAAAGATAATACAATTTTAAAGTAAAAGGAAACTGGACCAGGAAGAAAAGGGTTAATTATACCAAGCTTCTATATTCGCACATAGTTAATTAGATAGTTTTCTCATAAAATTAGTCTCTAAGTCTATCCATTCGATTTAAAACATTATATCTTTTAAATATTTACAAAAATCATTGTTTTCCTAAGCATTCATAGCTGAAATGCTACGATGGTTATTCAGCCTACAAAAATAACAATAAAAAATAAAGATTAATTTTTTGAAAAATAAACCACAGGCGTTGTGTTATATAACCTGCTATAATATCCTTATAGGTAAGGATTAATATTTAAAGAAAATACGAATAGGTTACACGACAATAACTAACTGGGAATTGATATTCAAGTAAGTTGTCTTACAGTTTTTGAAGCTTCTGTGTATGGATATTTATCCAATAAATTGATAGAAAATTAAGTATTTTTCTTTTAGAAAGATTAAGTATGCGTCAAAAGAAAATTGTTTAAAAGAAATTTTTTAAAATTTTATTTTATTTACTTCTGATATTTTTATTTTTATTTAACGTACAGTTTTTTTTACAATCAGAGAATCAATATATTTAAATTAAAAAAAAAAAAAAATTTAAAAAGGAGATGAAGTCTGATTCGAAACGATGTGCCTTTCACTAAGATCCAAATATTTCATTAATTAAAACTTTATTTGGCTATAACTCTGGAACCGATGAAAATAAGTACCACTTATAATATATCGTTGAAAAGCTCTCAATGAGGGCTTATTACCGCAGATAAGGAACATATTTTTTTTTTGGATTTTGGGCTTTGTGGACACTTTTGGTTTAGTCAATTGTAATCAAAAGGGGTGGTGCAGAACTAGATGTTACAACAATCCTAAATCTAAAATTTCAACATCCTACGACTAATTTTTGAGTTATGGGTACATAAATACCTACGTACGTACAGACGTCACGCCGAAATTAGTGAAAATGGATTCTGGGATGGTCGAAATGGATATTTCCGTTGAAATGTAAAACCGAAATTTTTCACGATTACAATACGCGTACTAGGAAGTAAAAATCTTTTAAAACGTATTCCCGTTTTAAAATCCACAATATTTGTAATTTTTTATCTTTTAAAAACTTTAACTGATTTAAAAAAAAATCTGTTAGTGTGAACCGAAAACCACTCATAAGAAATAAAAAGGCAAGAAATCTTCATAATAAACGGCAAAAAAAATAGTTAAAAAACGTTGTACGATATTACTACAGTACCGAAAATGAGCTAAGGATAACTGGGAATGGATTTTTTTTACCTCAAGTTTCCAGCCGGTTTTGAAGTATTAACGCGAAAATACAGTGTGGTACAAAAAAATAATAGAGTTTTAAAGCTAATTTAATATCGCTTAACTTTATTTACAGGAATTAATCGAAAGTAGACTGAAAGTGTAATTCTTACAGTTTTCGCTGCAAGTGTTCAATGTGACCACCTTTCGTCACGGTCGCGTGACGAAACGTGGTCATATTGCACGTACACACCTTTCCAACCGATACTTCATATCTGGTGTAATGGAAGCGACAGCTGTTTCAGTTCTGTGCCTCAAATCAAGTAAGTTAGTAGATAGCGGTGGTACATACATGATCATTTATAAAACCTCAGAGGAGGAAAAAATCTCTTGGATTCATATGGTGTAACTGAATGTCGGACCGTTGGGTAAACGTCATTCAACCGATCCCGTAAAAAGTTATGCCAGTTATTAGGCGTACCGTTCTGTTGCCGAATAAAGTTCTTTTGGTCCATTTTGCAGCTGAGGAAAGAACTATTTTCGCAGCATATCCAAATAAGCATCTCCTGTTACGCTTGCTTTAGTGAAAAAAAATGCCTATAAACTTGCGGTTGGGATACCTCACTGGAAATATTTATTTTTTGGGAATCCATTTCGTATTGTAAGAGTTAATCGGGACTCCAGATTCTGACTCCAGATACGGATTATAGTGTTTGTGTTCGGGAGTCGTAATCTTTGTTACCATAATTTGGTTTTGTAAATTTCTGTCAAGTGAAATGACAGGGAATCAATCCATGGCCATGAGTGCAACTAAAACTGTTTTTTTTTTGTTCTATCATTAAACCAAAAATTTACACCTCATCCAACAGGTATATAAATAGATTTAAACGCCGATATAATGTTTGTACATCATAACATTTAAATATTTAAACGTTAAACATTTAAACTTTAAATTTATACATTTCAATTTTAAATTTAAAAAACTGTTTAACTGATTTTAAAATTTAAAAAAATGTTCAAAAAAACTTCAAATTGTTTATATACATTGTGTAATTTTTCGTAAAAGATATCTTCCATTTAAGTTATTTAGAAAAAAAACTTAATACAAGATCACCAAATAACTTATTCTCCAAAATAAAACAACTGCATCGAAATCGGCGTATTTGATAAAAAGTATGAATTGAACACACCGCAAATCAAAAAAAGAATCACGTACTGGATGAGTTTAAATGCCTTGTTTCTATTGCAATCTGCTGTAAAGGAGAAATACGTGACGTTTTAAAATAGTCGTAAATATATAAATATTAATTAAAATCAAATAAAATTTAAAACGGGAGAATATTTTAATAAATCTTACAATCTTAATTGTAAAAATTGTTTTCATTTTGAAATATTGCATAAAAAATAAAATTTTATCTATTAAGTAATAAATCAATTTTTATTACTATTATTATATTAAAAGTTTCATAACCTAGTACTTGTTTTTTATTGTTTATTAGTATCAAGAATGCATTAATGTAACATTGTAGAATGGAAATGAGTTCAAAACAAGATTCCGCGCCTATAAATACTAGAATACTAGTTACGCTATATCATTACTGATAAGTTGAACCTTAATAAATATTTTCATAACACTAAAAAAGTAGTTGTATTTTAACTCTCCCCCCCATCACAACCGGAAAGTTGATTAACTAATGCCATTTGATTTCATTACTGTAATTTTTCTTCAAAGAAGTGATTAAAAGTAAACAAAGTTTCATTTTTATTTCCTTATACGAAGTAAAGGAAGTATTGTGATCACGAAACATTTCGGTTTTCATATTTCAACGGAAATATCCATTTTGACCATTCGTGAATCCATTTTCACTAGTTTTGGCGTGACGTCTGAACGTTCGTACGTATGTATCTTTCATAACTAAAAAATGATTAGCCGTAGGATGTTGAAATTTTGGATTTATCATCTAGTTGTGCACTTCCCTTTTTGATTGCAATCGAAATTAAAATTAAAATCTTAATTAATGAGATATTTTGATCTTAAAGGGAAGGCACATCGGTTCGAATCAGATTTCATCTCCTTTTGTTTTTTTAACTTTTTTCTATTTTTTTAATTTATTTTTTAATTTTAATATATTAATTTAATAATAATTATTAACCCGTGATTGTAAAAAAAGTTTTACAATAAATAATAATTTAATGATAATAAAAAAATGAAAAACTTATTAGTGAAATAAGATTCTATGTACTTTTAAAAATGTGTAAATATAATTACATAGGCATTACTTGTATATAATAGATTTGGTGAAACGTCTCATTATTTAATATTAATTGAAAATTATAATCTAGAAGAGTATTATTTTTTTGGATTTTCAAGTTTAAATTTATTTAATTATTCGGGAATTTCTGTTTAATTTTATCTACATTAAAGTTCACTACAGTGTTACTGAAAAATAGACCCTAACAAAAACGACATATACAGTTGGGCACCCACGCCCGATCTTTGATAAATTGCAGAAAAATTCTTATCTTTTATTCATTACTCCTCTGATATTGTCGGACAATTTTCTCCCTAAGTCGGAGTTGATCATCGTTTCGTTTATTTGTTTTTTATTGCCAATCATTTAATCGCCCTTTGATTTGGTATAATTCTACTGATCTTAATTTGTGTACACGTTCTATAGTTTTCTAATTTTCTTTCTCTTTATATTCATCATCCTATCTTAACATTTTCTTTCCCTTCATTTTCATCTTCTTTTCGTTTTTTGAGATACATTTCTTCATATTATCTTTCTTTTTTCTGTATGATTGTTTCTTTTTCATTTTTGATTATTCACCAAATAACCCAATAATAAAAACTGAATATTTTACACCGTTATATATAAATTAACATTTGTAACCGCTATACAGGAGTTCACTAAACGGAATAGTGTAATTAATATTAACTTTTGTTTATACGACATACCGGAAATCGAAAGCTTTTGTTAATCGGCTACTAACGAAAATACGAATGATACCGATTTAGTAAAACGAGTAATAAAGGGACCTTTACTCTCTCCTAATATTTCATATAAGATTGTTGAATTAATGATTGTATAAATATTTGATGTTAATAAAAACTAATATTTCAGCAATTGCGTAACTGACCGCTTTATTAAAGAATTGTAGGATCTTATCTCACTTTCAAATGAAATAAGTTTAAATGAAGTGCAGCAAAAAATGTGTATATCTAATTTAATAGTCGTACAAGGAAGTGGAATCAGATTTTTATTAATAATGAACCGAAATCAACTGTAAATCCACGTCTAATGCTCAAAAGTTTCTAGAAATTTATCTTATAAAGTAAAATTGTCTCGTTATTACTGCGTTCGAGGGTACGGTTTTATTGGTGTTTTTTAAATTGCTAATCCAACTACAGACAATTCTCATGCAAAACCTGTTTATAAAAAATAAAAATGGTTGTTTCTAAAAACACAACATGTAAAAGAAAAATTGTGTAGTAATAAATAATTAATCATTATTACGTCACAGACTTTCAGTAAACCTAACTCTTGCAAGAAAAGTATTTTCCCGGGCTTTTTGTATAAAAATATTTCACAGTGTAATTATATAGTTTGTGTAGTTACATGATTGTTAAAGTACTTTCTTAGAGTTCTTTTACCATTTAGTGTCAAAGATAATTTTAAGAAATATATATTTTTTTAAATACAATGTCATTTCCGACATAATAAATTATACCTTTTTGTACGGAAAACTATTCTTTTAGTCATTATAACAAACATATCGGTTTTTTTTAAATAAACAAAAAATTTATCTTAATTATATCTGAAATTTGAAAAATGGTCTATAATTGGAATACCGTTGCTTGAAAAACGTTCACATCGGATGAGGACAATATATTTTTCATGCGTTTGCGAAAGTTTACTCTGTCATTTCGAGTAGATTAAAAAAAAAAGAAAGAACGATTAAAGACGATATATGTTAAAAAGTATAGTTTTAAGATAATTAATTTTTATATGTTTCAAATTTTTGAAGTCCTTTGTAGTAAATACAAAATCTTCATTAACGGTAACTTATGAATCGAGCCTGTAATTACAACCGCTGATACACGAGTGTTTCTACACAAGCCTTGACGAGTGTCGTAAACTTACGCAACAGTGCACTAACGGCAAACGGAGTTGCAAACCATATTTTTTCTACGGCTGAGAAAATATTGGGATTATTGATTTAAATCAGCGATAGAATATATTGTTTATGGAATATTATTTTTAATTTTTCAAAAAATTCATTAAACAATACATTTCTGTGGCGATAAACAATTAGTCATAAACTCAGCCGTTTCTTTCTTATCGATCGATGTTGAAGACATTTCTTTTTCAGAATCCGACATTGTTAACAAAAAGATAATCAGTGTAATATAGAAACCTAGTTACCTATCGGTGTACTTTCAAATCAACCTCTGCTTGCCAATTACTAAATCAGATTAAAATCAAGAAAAAAACCCCTGCTGCATTTTTACTTCTTTGTACGAAGTAAAGGAAATATTTTAATCACAAAAAAATTCGGTTTCCAAATTTCAAAGGAAATATCCATTTTGACCATCCCTGAATCCATTTTCACTAGTTTCGGTGTGACGTCTGTACGTACGTATGTGTATATCTCACCTAACTCAAAAAGGATTAGCCGTAGGATGAAATTTTGGATTTAGGACTGTTGTAACATCTAGTTGTGCACCTCACCTTTTGATTGCAATCGACTGAGACAAAAGTGTCCAAAAAACCCAACAAAATTCATTTTGGATTTTGGAATTTTTCTTAACTGCAGTAATAAGCCCTCATTGAGAGCTTTTCAACGATGTATCATAAGTAGTACTTACTTTATTGATTCCAGAGTGATAACCGAATAAAATTTTAATTATCGAAATATTTTGATCTTACGGGAAGGCACACCGGTTCGAATCAGACTTCATCTCCTTTTTTTACCGTTTTTTTATTTAATTTAAATATATTATTAATAATTATTAACCTCTCATTGTAAAAAGAAATTTACGATGAATAATAATTCAATAATAAAAAAAACATATATGAATTATATCAGAAGTTTTAATGAAATAAAATTTTATGTACTTTTCATTTTAAAAAATGTGTAAACGAAATTTAATAGGCGTAGAAGGGTGTCATGTGTTGTCCACATCAGATTTTTTAAAGTGTTTTTTGATGATTAATTCATCATATAGGTTGAAAGTTGTGCGTGGGAATATGAAACGGATAGGAATTTATAACTACAAGAATTAAAAAATTTTTTTTACTGAACAATTACAACCGATCATCTTCAGAATTTCTGAATTTTTTTTAGGCATTAGCCTGTTTTATATTCACCTACGATCACGAGGATATAGGAAAAATTTTAACTCGAAATAAACTTTTGTTTTTGTTTAAACATCTCAAAACATTAAAGATTGACTTATTTTTAACTACAATTTTAAACACCATAGAGTACCTCATCACAGGATTGAATTTATCACAATTATTTAAACTTATCACTAATAAAATAAAACTAGATTTTTTATTATTTTCCATCGAATAAAAAAATATGTCAGAGATTAAAGGAAAACCAAATTTTGAAACCTATTACTGGGTAGAATATGTTTTAAGCTTTATGTAAATAACGGAAAATTCATTTAGAGTTTAATTTTAATATTTGACGAGAAAAGGTAGGGAGTACTACCCAGACAACGTTTTCTGTCATTTGTTAGTTAATATTTATCGGTTAATATTTAAATCCATCTTTACAAGATAAATAATACTAGAGAAATAGATGTATAAATAGATTATTTATTTATATATATATATATATAAACTAATGTTTATTTGTTTGTCTGTTTGTCCCGTATGCGTTCGTGCACCATTCGTCCGATTTTGATGAAATTTTGGCTAGTTGTACGCACGCCTGCAAAGGTTTCTGAATTAGTTTGGACCCGCTAGGTGGCGCTGGGGTCGAGATATTTCGAAAAATTATATTTACGATCCGATTTGCCTCATATTCAGAATATATATTGGTTACATGAAAAGAAATATTTTTGCGAAAAAGGGAAGATGGAAAAAGGGAAAGAGAGGAAGTGGTGATTATTGGAAGAGGGAAAAAGGAGGAAAGGTTAAATTTTGTAATGTTGAGTTTTTTAATGTTTTATCAAACTTTCATTTGTGTTCGTTTAATCTGTATATACATACTCAAATCTAGCAATAGCGAAGCTTGGCCAGTCAGCTAGTTATTTATAAACAGAAAAGAAACAGCAATAGCATCGATGAAAGTTTGTAATTACTTTGAAAATTACTTACCTTTGATGAAACTGAAATTCTCTATCAAGATCTTTTACTTTTTATTTTCCCTGCTATAGCGATATATGGTGCTATAACTATAACGGGATAGTATATAGATTGCTAAAAAAATTTTGGTGTTTTTTAAATTTTGTACCTTAAAGAGACATTTGAAAACAATTGGTTTAAATAAATTGTAAATAATCTGTGAAAAAATTGTTTACTCCAATGTTTCCAAGTTCAAAAAATCTATTTTTGTCTGACGAACGATTGTACGATGTATGTTATCCTTTATTTGGACGTATATTTGAACTCTGTATATTGATTTTCTTCAAAATTGAAGAAAATCGGGAGGGGGGAAAGAATGTATTACATTTTTGCAAAGATTGGAAAAGGAGGCGGGGTGTTTTGGCCGAAATAAAATTTCAAATCTTTACAGGGGCACATAAGCAAAAAAAAAAGGTTTCTTAAAAATGTTGAACTTTTTTATCGAGGTAACAAATTACCAAAAATTTTTATTTAGTATTCACCCCTCCCCAAAAAAATGACTTTATATTTTCTTTTTTAGCTACAGCTTGCTTCAAAAGAGGAGATTTTTCATTTTTATTTTTCTAATTCGTACGTTGCAATCTGTTCAACTAGTGAACATTAAGCAACCTCCCACGGCCCAAAGAGATGAGTACGATATGTAAATAAGCTGTAGTCTTGAACAGACATAGGCCGATCATTCCCCTGAGACGTGTGGTTAATTACATCCCAACCACCAAAGTATACCTATATACTGCCTTGTATTGAAGCTCGTATAAAAGCAACTAGCTTTTACTAAGATATCTTCGACTTCAGATGTTAAACAACCGATTTAACAACGACTAGATAACCGGTAGACCAACACAGTGGGCTATAAAAGGAGTTAATGGAAATTTTTTGAATCTATATTTTCTACATCAATAGGTCTTCTTCAATCCAGTATAGAAAGTTTTCACATTTCACTCCGGTGGTCTGTGGTAACAATATTTTTTTTTTAAGTAACAAAAAAAATAATAAATCCGTCTCGTAAGTTACCTCTTGTATTTAAAATGTAAAAATCTTAATTTTTTGATAGCTAATTAGTAGTTAAATACGAAGAGCAGTTCAAAATATTTCAACAGAAAACGAAGTAAAATGTACCGAAATTTAAAACGTTATATTATCAGAAGAATTTTTCCCGTGTAGACAGCGCTGTACTAGAGCCTATAGCTATAGAAAGGAAAAAAATATAATTGATCCAATTTGGGCATATTCTATTTTCAACGGATCTTGACGTTTTGACACCTAAGGAACCCAAAAAACCGGATTGAAATTTTCCGGATGTTGGTATGTACGCGTGTGTGTTCGGTATTGGCGTCTACGTCACCTTATTTCTTCAGAGTTACCGAACCGATTTTCACCAGACTTGGTCAGATTACTTTTACATATGGGAGCATTGATTCTATTAAATTTTCAACTTTAAAGGTCAAGGGGGTGAAGCTGTAGAGCAAGGTCACCCTCATTATCATGAGATTTCGCCTGATTTAGATCATATTTTTCTTATGCGTATTTCTTAACGATTAAAAAATAACAATATTTGAAAAAAAATGTTTTTGTAAAATCGCAACCCCACCCCACAAAATGCTGTTGTAGTCGTCCGCTATGTTGTGACGTCAAAAGTGAGCGGTAGAATTAAATAAATGAATAATATTTAAAGTGTAAAAGAGTAACTGGATCTGGCCGGGTCTCGAACTCTATCGCCCGATTGACTTGGTACCTGGTGTGTTCGAATCCCGGTCAGGCATGGCATTTTCACACACGCTACAAATCATTCATCTCATCCTCTGAAGTAATGCTTAACTGTGGACTCGGAGGTTAAAAAAAAAACCGACTGGTTTGGTCTAGTGGTGAACGCGTCTTCTCAAATCAGCTGATTTGGAAGTCGAGAGTTCCAGCGTTCCAGTCCTGATAAAGTCAGTTATTTTTATATGGATTTGAATACTAGATTGTGGATACCGGTGTTCTTTGGTGTTTAGGTTTCAATTAACCGTACATCTTAGGAATGGTCCAACTGTGACTGCAAGACTTCATTTACACTCATACATATCATCCTCTGAACGGTAATTTCCGGAGGCTAAACAGGAAAAAGAAAGATGAAAGAAATCAGTGTCGTCTTTCGTCGCTAGAACCGCCACGCACGCGTGAATTAAATTCGATATGCGCGCGCACTTAAATAGAATCATTGAACTACATAAACAAAAAAAAATTATATTTAAATAAAATAATAAGTATTTAAATTAAGTTGTGCGTGGAACGCGGCTTTTTATCCATGTTACGGGAAAATCCTACAAGTGTTGTCAGCTTTTTTGACAAGATACACGTAGCAGAAATATTACGTCACGGGCCAAGAACTAGTCGAGTGAGATGTTAAACATCAACAAATTTTTATTCATTTATTTTACATGACATCGTTATTACTTATGATACACTAATTCTTGTTTTTGTATAATAAAGGTGGAATGTTGTTATTCAGGGAGTTTTTTCATAAATTCAAAAAATGAAATAAATTCAAGATTTAAAAATTGTTCAAATATTTCCCGAATGATGCGTATTTTATATCGTTATGAAATTATAACCAAATTAGGTTGTAAAATAGCCTCCTAAACGTTTGATAACCCACGTAGGTTTTAATTTATTTTTTACGAAAATTGAATTTACTTTTGTGTGTGCGCGCGCGCGTGTTAGCATATATTCCTATGTATTCTTATATATATATAACATAATATTATCTATATAAGGTAATATTTAATTTAAATAAAAAGAATAATAAAAGCAAATATTTTTAAAACATATTAAAATATATTCAAATATATCTATATAACGCACACACAAACATGCTTACGGCCAGCAAAGATAAGTGGTTTTGTTGGGTTTTTTCTTTTCAAATAATTTGCATACAAAAGAGTAGCTACTAAAGGAAAGTAATTCTTTCTTTTTTCATCTTAACTTTTTTAATCTTATACTTATTTCGATTTCTTAAATAGAAGAAGATTTTTTTTTATTACTTGTGTTTCTCTTTTTTATCTTCTTTTATTTAGAAGGATATTGCAATTTAAACTAATCTAGGTTAATGTAATAAGAATAGTCTATAAATTGTATGCCTTTCTCCTTAACTAAATACTATTAATATTATTATTATAATTATTGTTCCGACCAGTAACAGAATTACAAGCGACTGACTATTTTAAAATGACTGACTAATTTCATGTTTTAGAAAGGTACAGCCTATTAATATTAATGTTAAGAAATGAAACAAATCCATTTACTTCATTGTTCTAAATTTTTATTATGTTAAATTGTTGTTGCTGTTATTATTATTACTGTTCTATTTTTAATTAATCACGCTTTATTAAAATTTTACTTCTATTTATTTATGTCATTTTTATTATTTGTCTTTTATTTGCTTATTTGAGCTTACAAAGTAATAGTTTATTTTTCTTATATAGGCAACATTATTATTACATTTACGTGAAAAGAAAAGCAATTAAATATTTCTACGTTAGTTTTATTATGATTCAATATTTTGTCTCCGCTAACATAATATTAAACTCAAGTCTACTTTACTTTTTCGTTTAAATATTTAATTCATACTTGCTTTACGGTTATTAGGTTAGTCGAGCTATAAGTTTGTCGATAAGTTTAAATCTTGATAATTAGCTTCATAATTAATATTTAAATTCCAGAATGATGTTATTTTAGTCGTAATTTTTTTCCTGTTTAGCCTCCGGGAATCACAGGCAGGTATTACTTCAGATGATGATATGTATGAGTATAAATGAAATGTATTCTTGTACAGTCTCAGGTCGACCGTTCCGTTACTAGGATTTGAACGTTGAAACTCTCGACTTTGAAATCAGCTGATTTGCGAAGACGCGTTCAGCGTCATTCAAGTGATAACGACAGCTAGAAGCAACCTAGCTCTTGTCCATGGTAAACTTTACCTATGCCGAGAAAGCCCAAACACAAATCAGAATTCCGTCAGTGGGAGGTTACCATTAAAGCTTAGTAACCTTCCGTTAGAGAGTACGAATGTTACGAACCAAACGGAATCCGTCAAGCTCCACCTATCGTACTTTACGTGATAAATGATGTGCTTCGGTTATACGAACTGATATAAAAGGTCATAGGTAAGGGACATTACAACATACGACTTGTAGGAGGAAACAACTTACAATAATTTCCAAAGGTATTTCACTGGAGATGATCAGGAAAGAAATCAAAGGACATATGGTGGGGAAAATTGTAAATGCACGCCACAAAATAACCAAAGGGCCGATAGCAACATTTTTTATTAACATGGAGCCACAGGAGAACAATATAAGTATATTTGAGTTGAAATACAAAGCCAACTGCAGAGTGTCATTCGAAATACCACGGGAACATGCAGGCCTCTTGTAATGCATGAGATGTCAACAGTACGGGCACACCAAGAACAATTGCATGCCCTTCTGCAATCCCTTCGAGTATATCATCTTTATACACTTTAATACAGCTATGACTTGACCTCGGATCACTCGCTCGTTTTACTTACAATAATACGGTGATGTTAAGAAAGAAAAGGAAGCCTGTCCTTCATACTAAAAGAACGGATTGAGACTCTTATTAAGAATGGATCGAAGAGTAACTGACTGACCCATTTCGACTTGATACCCTAGAGGATTCCGACTACGTATCTACTCTTTAACCTCACAATGCAGTAAGATGCACGGCGATATATGTATGTATATATCGCCCAGGATGTATGTTCGAGCAGAGTCAGTAATTATTAGAGAGAGGTGATATATTTAATTGGCTCGAAATGGCGTCTCAGAGGAAAGTGGCAGCAGTTCAGGAGACCAAAAGAGAAAACACCCCTTAACAGGGTTGCGCAGAGGCTGATAAGGTTATTAAAAACTATCAGAAACGAAATTTTCAAGGATTATATAGAAATCCTGAATAGAGACGGATGCACTCTATGGAAGGCCACGAAGGGGCTTCGACGATCCGCAACGACTCTACCTGCATTACAGGGGCATAACGGATCACGGGTGAGGAATGATAAAGAAAAAGCCGATCTGTTTGCTTCTTACCTAAGCGAAACATTTAAATCACATGATGAAGAGGTGAAGAGTGTTCTGATAACAGAGAAATTAAAGACTTCTTAGAGAGCTCAATGCCAGTAAGTTTTCCAATTAAGCCGAAATCAGCGGTTAACCAACTTAAGAAAGCGACTGAAGAAAGCTCTGGTTTTTAACACAAAATGCCGGTTATGCTCACCCTTAAGGACATCCCTCACATAAATTAAAATCTCAGGATTGAAAGGTATCCTGAGATACCTTTCAATTAGCCTCTTGTAAGTCATACCTTAGTTATTTGAAGAGCTATTGGTTCGCATGCTTAGGCCGATTTTAGAGCGTGAGGAAGTCATTCTTGTTTGATATCCAGCAGCCTTTGATAAGGTCTGGTTCCCTGATTTATTCTACAAATTAAAATTAAAACTGCCTCAACCAAACTACCTTGACTTAATAAATTATCTTGAGGGAATTCCTCACAAATCAGATATAATGATGACTTTTCGAGGTTCTTCGACATCGGGTCTGGTGTCCCTCAAGCTCAATACTAGATTCTACGCTATATTAAATATTCATTGCTGACCTCCCAACCCAGGAAAATTCACCATCTCATCATTCGCCGGTGACACAGCTATCGTTTCCGTTGACGAAGATTCTGGAATAGCCTGGCAAGGTCTGCAATAGGGGTTAGACCTTAACACATGGTAGTCCTGAGCTAAAGAAATGGAGGATAAAATTTAATCAGAACAAATCGAAATACATCACATTCACCATGAAACAGTGACTGTCCCAGTGTGAACCTGGACGGTGTGTTTTGATTCCACAATCAGAGCGTGTACCTACATCGGCGTTTGACCTAGAAATAACTCGTGAAGGAGAAAATAAAACAACTGAACACGAAATATAAAGAACTGCATCGGCTACTGAGGAGAAACACACACTTCACATTGTCTATTAAAATTTTGATATACAGAATTGTCCTACGATCGATCTAGACTTATGGTGTGGAGTTGTGGGGAACAAGTAAAAAAGTACATCGATGTCATACAAAGTTTCCAAAACAAGGTAACAAGGACAATTGCGGAGAAGCCATGGTTCAAACGGGACGATGAGATTTATAAATACCTAGAGCTGTCCATCTGTTCGTGAGGTTTTGAAACAGTGCAGTATTAAGTACCATCGGCGTTTTTAAAATCACTTAGCAATCAATCGATCAATCTGATAACAGCGAGGTTGAAACGTCCTCATCTGCTAGATTTGAGGAATACTGAATGAAATATTGCAATTATAATCACTAATATTATTATTTTTTCTTATTTCTTTGATATTTTGTTAATTGTTATTCGTTATATTGTTATTACTATCTACGTTGTTATGTTCCTATTGTCTCACTAGCAGGAGTTGTTACTTTGCCGTAGATAGCGCGACAGCAGAGTTATAGTTATAAAAGGGAAAGTATTGTAATTGGTCAAATTCGGGCATTGCTGTTTTCATTGGATCTTGACGTTTTGACACCTAAGGGACCCAATAAACTAAAAACCGGATGGAAATTTTCCGGATGTTATTGTTCGTACGTACATTCGTGCGTGTGTGTGTGTGTGTGTTCGGTATTGGCCTCTAAATCCCCTTATATCTTCAGAACTACCGGACCGATTTTGACCAAACTTGGTCAGATTACTTCTATATATAGGGCATTGATGCCAATAAATTTTCAACTTAAAAGGTCGCGGTGGTGAAGGTGTAGAGCAAGGTCACCCTCAGTATCTCAAGATTTCGCGTAATTAACGTCATATTTTTCTTACGCACATTTGTTAACAATTAAAAAATAACATTATTTGCAAAAAAATTTTACAAAGCGAATTTTTTTCTACGTAAATCATAAAATTACAATATTTTAGTTTCGTGTCGACCGTCGCTAGTACCACCACACCCGTGCGAATTAAATACGGTTGCACGCGCGCTTTAGTTAGGATGATTGAATGAAATAAACGAAAAAATATTATGTTTAAATAAAATGATAAATATTTTAAATTAAGTTGTGTATGCCTGTGTTAGCCGTGCATCAGAAACAACCCACAGTTGTAGGACTTTCACGGAACACGGCTGTTCCCGTCTGAAGGGAAAGTCCGATTTTTATTGTCAGCTTTTTGAGCTTACTTATGTACGTGTGTACATAAGTCTTTATATAAGTGTTTATTTACTGGATTATTTGTTTAATTCTATTGATTATTTATTTCTTTACTTCTCTGTGAACCACGAAATGAATGCATATATATGCTTCTACTTAAGAACTTTCCTTATCGATAACTTTAATTAATATATTTT
This sequence comes from Lycorma delicatula, assembly GCF_047948215.1. NCBI lineage: Eukaryota > Metazoa > Arthropoda > Insecta > Hemiptera > Fulgoridae > Lycorma > Lycorma delicatula. The sequence goes on from NC_134459.1 coordinate 12,877,931, forward strand.
TTTTTTTTTTTGTTTATCCTAAGTATCCTTAAGTAAGGAATTTATTAAGAACCCCGAATCATGTGATTATTGTTATACGATTTACATATGGTTCCATTATAGGAATAGATTGCAAATAAACTAGTTATGAGACAAAAAATTACATTAAATCCTTTCGGATCATTAAATCACACCTACGTTTGCCTACGTGTCGTTCAAGATCGTATATTATTTCTCACTTACTAAACTTAGTAAGATTTTGATTTTTATGTCTGAGAGTAACATAATAAACTTAAAAATAAAACAGTATTTTTAAAAATTTATAAAAATTTTATTAGTAATATATTTTTTCTTGGAATGTATTCTTAAAGTACTCTTTTCCTCAATAAAATTACAACCTTCTGAATTTTATAACCGACGTAATTGTGTGCGATGATATCTACCTAAGATATACTGATATTTAGTTGCATGAACTGTGTTTGAGATGGAATAGTTTAAAATTTATTAAATTTTGCAATAATGCACAAATTATATAATAATAATATATTATTTAATAGTTAACATAATTATATATATATATATACACCATACACAACACGCGCACGCGCATACGTACAGTATGTTTTTATGTAAATAAAATTATTTACAAAACAGAAAATGTTATATTTAATGTATAATTATATATGTAATTAGCGATTACCATTCTAATTTATCTTTTATTTTGCCCTTAATCCGCCTGATTTAAAGAATTAATTTTTACTCAATATACATATTTGGGTCTTGCCAAGGCTCTAAGCCTTATCGGGAAGCGCCCGTTCAATACAACACAAATACATTAACGATGAAAAATACAAATTCAGAACAAAACGCATTATTAATTACATGAAAAAAGAAAGTTAAAAGATAATATCTACTACAAAATTTACTATAAAAATAAAATTGTGTATTATTAAAAACAGTGTACTACTTAGTTTGTAATAAAAATACAATTAATTATGAAAAATATCTAATGGCGACTTAAAATGATTGCGGTAAAATAATATATTACAATCGGAACAAATCAAAGAATTTTATTGCTTGTTGGTTTAAGATTAATTCTAGATATTTACAGTTTCAGAGGCTAGCCATCGAAGTATTTTTTTCTTAAACAAATTATATTATAAATTATGACAGAAGATATATATATAAATTAATTGTATGTGTGATAAATTAATTGCATTTTTCCACAGAATGATTGAAAATTGCACGGCAATCTCTTGAGAGATGTTTCTATAAGCAAAAATAAGAAAAACCACGTACAAATATAGTTCAGAAAACGGTTCGTTAGCGAGTTTCGGCTATCACTTTTCCGATCCAGTTTGTATGTTTTGTTTTTTATTAAGGTTCAACTTCTGAAATTTGTTTTTAATCTTAATAGAGATTAATTACATCTATTTTCTTAGAATTAGATTATCTAAAAAATTAAATAGAAATTTTTATTTGTTTATTGGTAAATTAACAAACTTATTTTATTCTAAATATAAAAAGTGTATTTTCCGACAAAATGTTTTTTTGTTTTACTCCGTTTTTCTTAAAACCTAAGCAAGATAGAGGTCTAGGATCACTTTTATTCAATTTCTTGGGTCAGAATCCAAAAGAAAGCACTAAATATACACCTCGATTTGTACCCCAATAATTTTATCACAGTTTAATTTCACAGAGGGAGCAGAAAGCAGAACTACATGTTTCGCAAGCCGAAACTCACAAACGAACCGTTCTGACCTATGTTTATAGAACTTATTTTTTGGCTATTGAATTACTTCCCGAGAGATTGCCTTGCAATTCTACATATATATATATATATATATATATATATATATATATATATATATGTCGGAGAGGCGAAGAGATCTGTCAGGGATTCAACGTTTTGTGCTTCACTCATTCCCACCACTACAAGTGGAGAATATATAAGATTACAATAAAGTTCAATTAATAAAAATGAGTACATAACTCGTACAATGAAATAATTACAAATGATAATTATCACTTATCAATAACTCAGTAGCACACGAATTACAATATAAGATTAATTCAATTTAGAATTCAAATAATATTAAAACAACTTGCGATAGACCGAGGCTCAGGGAAATAACGAATTCGCGACCACCAGGACGTCTGTTCGATCTGGGTTCCAAAGCAAGACTACCCTTTCACCATATTCTCAAATAATATACCTACTGCATATTTCCTTTTCCTTATTAATTTTATGATACCCCTATCGTCCTGGGATCCCGACTACGTTGACAACCATGTGCCTACCTAGGCCTAAGCCTACCGCAATAAAACAATTTAAACCTTATTTTACAAAATATTACAAGTAATAGTACATTTCTTAAAACTACTAAAAATACCGATATTCTAAAGAATATTCTCATCGTTTTGTCGGAAGATACTCCACTGTACTTTATTCTCCGACATATATATATATATATATATATATACGAGGTGTGTGAGAAAAGTAATGAGACTGACTTTTTACTTACCAAACTTTTTATATTTTTCAAATAATAATCCCCTTCAAAGTAGTTCCCTTGGGCAGCTATAAACCGACGGAGTCGTTGTTCCCAGTCCTGGTAGCAGCGCTGGAAGGCTTCAACTGGTAGGGCTTTTTACCGGTCGGTCACAGTCTTTTGAATGTTCTCCAGAGTTCCAAAATGACGTTATTTTATTGCGTTATTTTTTAAAATGACGTGTATTGGCTGAACGGAATTGATACTCGTGCTGAGCATGTGGAAGGATGAACAAACCGGTCTGGAAGAGACCGGTAGACACAGCGATGCCAGATCGCTCGCAGTGTTACTATTCTCATTACTTTTCTCACACACCTCGTATATGTATATATATATATATATATATATATATATATATATATGTGTGTGTGTGTGAAATACATTTTCAAAGCGTTACGAACAAAAACCGATCGAATATCATTCCCAGAAAAACGCTAATCTTAAAAATCGATGTAGCATAAAAAAATGTAATGGGCTGAATATAAAAAAAAATTGAACTAAATCAGGTCTAAACATATACATTAAATTGTACAAACTGTTGCACTTTTATAAAAATGCAGGACAAATAAAAAAGATTTGATCTGGACACCTCATCCTTTTACGCCTATTAAATTACATATACACATTGTTTTTAAATTAAAAGTACATAAAATTTTATTTCATTAATAACTTCTGATATTTTTTATTGTTATTATTGAATTATTATTTATTGTATTTTTTTTTACAATGAGAGGTTTATAATTAATAAATCATATATTTGAATTTAAAAAAAAAAGGAGATGAAGTCTGATTCTAATCGATGTACCTTCCCCTTGTAAGATCCAATTATTTCATTAATTAAAATTTTATATGGCTATAACTCTAGAACCAATGACAATAAGTCCACTTATGATATACCGTTGAAAATTTCTCAATTAGGGCTTATTATTGCAGTTAAGAAAAAGTTCAAAATCCATCTTTTTTTTTGGATTTTGCCCTAATCCTAGATCCAGTCCAGTCCTAAATCCAAAATTTCAACATTCTACGGCCAATCTTTATTGAGTTACCCAAGATAGATACGTACAGACGTTACGCCGAAAGTAGTCAAAATGGGTACAAGGATGATTAAAATGGATACTTCCGTTGAAATCTAAAAATCGAAAATTTTTCGCGATCAAAATACTTCCTTTATTTCGTACAAGGAAGTAAAAATTGAATATCGACCTGAAATTCATAAAATATATATTGTGTTTACAATTTTGAATCCTTTAAGAGGTAAGGATTATAGCCGCTTAATGATTAAGTAGCGATGTAAGAAAAGAGGAACTCGCGAATTCAGTAGATTTAAGACCACCGTGATAATCGTTAAATGTCTATTGTAGAGTAATAATAGTGGATTAAGTAGTCACTATTTTAAAATCGTTCATTCAAGAAGCCACCGAGATGATTATCTTTGTAATAAAAATAAACGTATAAATTTATTTAAAACAGTTTAAATAAAATTTTATTTATGAGATTTGTTTAGTTATTTTCATATCTTAAGTAGGTCTCCTTTGTACCGCTTATAGTTAAAAATTTTACGAAATTAGATTTTATCTGATAGTTTAATGTTAAAATAAAGCTATTTTAACAGCTTTATTTGCTTATGTGATACTCCAACTTCGTGTAATAAGAGCGACCCAATATCCGAAGTATGTAATAAGTCTAACATAAAGATATCAGACTTTAGTATCAAACTGAATAGTAAAGTTCCACCTAATAAAATTCTCTCCACATGTTCTTACCTAACTGCTGTATTACTTAAATGTACCTAAACGTACAGTTAAGTAAGTACCTTACTTAAGTACCTAAAAAGAATAGTTGTCATAAATGATGTGATACTAACAGGGAAGAGTTTTTTATTTGTTTATTTACGTTTGCTTAATCGTAAGACATAGAGAAGAAGATGCATACGAGCACAATAATAATAATAATAATATTAGATAAGATCGGAGAATAAAAGAAAAAAAAACACAAAATAATAATTACAAATAAAAATTACACATTTCCTCTTAGATTATAAAAAAAAATAAAAAACTACTTTATTCTAAAACAATCATTAGAAAACAAGAAAATTTCTTCAATTTAATCAGTAGGTGATTTAATGAATTTTTATCTGTTAATTGTTCATCGGTATACATGTACATATATTTGGCTATATACTTTTCTCTTAAAGTATAGAATGCTGGACAAATTTTTTTTAATAACTAACAAAATTAAATTTATAAAATTATTATAATTAAATATAAAGTTAATTTTATTTAAAAGTAATCTACTTTTTTCTTGTTAGTCATAAGCATATTACAAAACTTAAGCTAATTATATGAACATTGGATTTTTCTTTCTTAATGTGTACGTTAAAATCTGTCCATCTATTGAACATCCCAACCCCGTAGTTCCTTGCAATAAAATTATTACCTCGTTTACAAGTAGATTCATATTTCAAGACCGGAAAATATGGTTTTTCTTCATTGTAATATCTAAGAATTTATTACAAAAAAAAATAAATAATAAATGCTGTACAATATTCAATAAAATGGTTATCAAATAGAGGATCAGATTTTTTGTTTTAAATAGAGAACGCTATGTTATTAATATTTCCAACTGTAACAAAATTCTTAGTTTCGTTGATTGATATAAATAAATGTACGGGTTGTAAACGTTCAGTACATCATAATCTAGTGGAATTTTAGAAATATTCCAATATAAAGAAGATAGTAAAAGGTATTAGTGAAGAATCATGTTTTATATTGAACAGTCACTTATAAAATTGTTTTGTTTTATCCTTAACGATGGATGAAATCTATCGTTTAGCGTAAACTACCAGTATTCATTAGACAATCGTCAGAATACAATACAGGTCTAAACACTTGTTAATTTACTTTATAACATCAGGCGTACAGAAGGAAAAGAACTTATGTATTATATCTATAAATAGATCTTTAAACAACATCCGAAGAAATTTCTTGGTATTTTATTAATATTAAATTAAATAAAAATATCGTACGTGTTGTGAAAATACTCGTGTAATTATATTTATTTACTTGTAAATTTCACGAAAATTATGTTAACAGAATGAAATAAAGATTATTTTTTAAAAAAAATTTTTACCGCTTATGACAATTTTCTTTCGATGATTAATTTATTTTTTCTGTTTTAGAATAAAATTTCAATAATTACTATTGAATGTATATCATTAATATGTGTATGTTCGTGTCATTAAATGTATGTTCATGATAAGTCAGTTCCAGTGAAACGATTCAGAATAATTCGAATTTGGGCAAAAGGTTTAGAAATTTTAGTAATTTTCATAATGATGTTTTTTTCCATAACAGAATTTATTTCTTCGGTTTTTTAATTTCAAGTTTATATCATTATAATCGAATATGTCGGAAGTTTTAACCGGATTATTTTAATAATTTTGGGTCTAAACAATTCCAGGACTGATAAACCTAACGCATATAAATAATTCTATCCTACTAAACGGCATTTGTATGTGTGTCTGTGTGTGCGTCCCCCTGGTATGTACGGATCACTAGCGGAAAATCCCGATTCGTTAGTACATGTCTCGTGGTGGTCAAGTGTAAACTTGTTATATTATTATATATATCGATATACAGTATGTGAAATATATAGAAATTTCGGGAAATTTTAGTAATATTAACCGGATCCGAGTTTCCGGAAGGAAATCGCAAATATCTCAAAAACGGTCGGTCCTAGTGATCTGAAAAATGTTTTCATACTCCCATATATAATGGCCCCATTAGCTCCCAAAGGTTGCCGTCGGATGATAATATTTTCAAGTGTCCCCGGGGCGCCGTTCGGAAATTAGGGATGGGGTGCCACCCTAATATCTCGGCAACCGCTCGTCCAATTTTCGCGATTCAAACAGTATATGTATCAGCAGGTCGAGCGCTAACTGTTTAACGCATCGGGCACACTCTTGATCGACCGGATCTTGCTTATCCGGAAATTAAATTGTCTAGTCCTAAGTTTTGATTGCACTCACTCACCGTATAAATGTACCGTTCCGATCTTTCACTAAATACGCTCAAATCTGTGCGCTAGCGTAGCTGTAAATTATAAACTTATGAAGACTAAAAAGTAGAAAATTAAAAAAAATATTTAAAAAAGTTTCAAAAACTATTCTTATATTAAATGCATTAAAAAGTAGAAAAAAATCTGTAAACATTTTTTTTTTTAAACAGCACTCGTAAATTAAACAGACTAAAATGTGAAAAATAATTTCAGGACGGTATCTCAGAATGGATTTGATAACAAGCTTTGATGGTGATATGTAAGATTATGTGAAAGTCATAGCTTCAAATTAAAAATTTGATGTTTTTGCTAATTTTTTGTTATTCGTGATGAACGGTCTAAAGAGTGGAATGCATACACGCATAAGAAAAAATTGGTAAAAACATCAGATTTTTAATTTGAAGCTATAACTTTTACATAATCTTCCATATCCACCATGAAAGCTTGTTGTCAAATCCATTCTGCGATATCGACCTAAAGTTATTTTATACCTTATAGTGCGTTTAATTTAAGAGTGGTATTTTAAAAATTTGTTTTAGACATTTTTTTATTTATTTATGATTGTTTTTCTTCATAAAATAATGAACTGTAACGAAAAAGTAGGCACCGGAATGTACCGATCACTAACGGAAAATCCCGATTGGTTAGTATCAATTTCTAGAGTTAAATTTCTAATTTGTAAATTAAAATGATCATTTCTCATCACTCGAAATAAATATTTTATTTCATAATCCCATTCTGAGACGCCGCCCGCCAGGGCAACCCACCCGCAGGGCCTAATTGTGAAGGCGTGCCGTAGGCACGCCCTCAGGCTTGTGAGAACGAAATAAACTAATTAATTAAATCTGAATCATAGAAATATATTCTTTTTTGCGATGTAGTAAAATTATTACAAGATATACAAATTTAAATGGTGACTTTGAGCTTTTTTGGAGTAACATCCCGGAAAATACTGCGTTTAATATACAAATATTATGCCAACAGTGTAATGATAATTAAAATGATTTCCACAAATAACTGAAATCAAACACCACTCGGTGTAAATTTTTCTTTAAATGGACCGTTGAAATCAATGGTAAAAACAAAATAGAATTGGATTTAAATTACATTTTTACGTTCCCGTCTAGCGCTATAACAGAGATATAGTTTAGAAGGGAAAGTAATGTAATCGCTCCAATTTGGGTATAACTTGACGTTTTAACACCTAAGGAATCCAAAAACCGGATGTTAATGTACATATGTGCGCGCGCGTCTCTCTCTCTCTCTCTCTCTCTCTCTCTCTCTCTCTATATATATATATATATATATATATATATATATATATATATATATATGTGTGTGTGTGTGTGTGTGTGTGTGTGTGTGTGTGTGTGTGTGTGTGTGTGTGTGTGTGTGTGTGTGTGTGTGTGTGTGTGTGTGTGTGTGTGTGTGTTTGGTGTTGGCCTGTAAATCACCTAACACCTCCAGAACTACGAAACCGATTTTCTCAATTACTTCTATATATAAGGCTGTAGAGCAAAGTCACCCTCAGTATCTCGACATTTAGCCTAATTAAAGACATATTATTCTTAGGCACCTTTGTTAACAATTAAAAAATAACAAAAGTTTCAAAAATAAAATATTTGCAAAATCAACCCCCCGCGCAACCAATAATAAAGGCTGTTAAAGTCGTCTGCTATGTTGTGACGTCACAGGTGAGCGGTAGAATTAAATAAATGAATAGTATTTAATGTGTAAAAAAAGTTACACAGTCCGGTTACTCGGTACCTGGCTTTTTAAGCATCACGGCTACACCGGTCTGTCGGCCGTACAAGCAAAATTTGTTCTATGTAAGTTGTGAAATTACATTTGTTTAGTTAGTGCCGACTGTCGGCGTTAGTACCGCCATACCCGCACGAATTAAATACGGTATGAGGGCACGATTTATTTAGAATAATTGAATTAAATAAACCAAAAAATATTATGTTTAAATAAAATGATAAATATTTTAAATTAAGTTGTGTATTTAACTAATTTTTTAATTAATAAAGTTACATTTTGTTGCTAATAAAATTTTGAGTCCACATTTTCAGTCCGAATTAAAATTTTTAATAATAATGAATAATAAAGATATGTATATATATATATATATATATAAAGCCCACACCTCCCCGTAGCTAAATTGAAATCTTAGTCTTTCATTTGGGTTCGAATCCCGAATGAATCTTTTAAAATTTCCAATATATATTCTGATTCACAACTTTAAAAATTATATGCTGAATTTTTAAAAAATATAAGAATGCTAGTGATGAAGAAAGTAAAAGCAACTATCGGCAATTAAGAAATGCTATAAACAGGAAGTGCAAACTGGCAAAAGAAGAGTGGATTGAAGAAAAGTGTTCAGAAGTAAAAAGAGAAATGAACATTGGTAAAATAGACGGAGCATTCAGGAAACTTAAGGAAAATTTTGGGTACATAAATTAAAATGTAATAATGTGTTAAACAAAGATGGTACACCAATATATAATACAATAATATATATGTTAAAAGAAGAGACAGACTTATAGTCCACATACTAAGGCATCCTGGAATAGTCGCTTTAATATTGGAAGGCGAGGTAGAAGGAAAAAATTGTGTAGGCAGGCCACGTTTGGAATATGTAAAACAAATTGTTTGGGATGTTGGATGTAGAGGGTATACTGAAATGAAACGACTAGCACTAGATAGGGAATCTTGGAGAGCTGCATCAAACCAGTGAAATGACTGAAGACAAAAAAAAAATGCTGAATTAATCATTTCCCACAAATAAATTTAAAAAAAAAACGAAAAAGAGTTAAATACTATAATAGGACGTGTTTTACAACATGAAAAGATTATTTTTTTTAATCCTGTTTGAAATTTCGTATTTTTCGTTGGTTATTATTAAAAAACTAATCCTATTTTTTTTCTTCAGTTGGAGGAGAGGAAATATCTAAAGTATCAAAAATGTAATAATCCTATTTGACACCGACTAAAAATCTGGAATTAAATAAAAATAAATTAATTTTTTTTTTTTTACTTTTTTGCGTTTTCGTATCATTTTTTTCATTGAAGTACATTTTATTTTTTAAACGTTTAATATTATTAACTCTGTTTAAATATAGTAACAAAACATTAAAAAAAAAAAACATTCGCAGCAAAAGCAAAAGAGAGAATCTTGATAAAATAAGGAAAGAAATGTAGAGATATAAATGTAATGATATTTCTATCAAGTATGAACTAAGCTTTCTGTAGCTCAAGAATATAAATTTATCCTAAGTTTTTTTTTTTATTTTTACGTAAAATTTCGTTAAATATCAGAGAAAAATTTGGTTAAATACGTTATAAAAATCCTGCATTAAACAATGATGGAAACCCGAAAATCATCAAGTAGATAAATTTATTTTTCTATTAAAAACCTTTAATTACTTTATTTCAATAACCATTTTTCTTTTTTTTCATTTAAATCGCTTCATTTGCTAAAATTTAATGCTTGAATATACGTAAATTATACATATATATATATATATACACAAGAGTTGAAATTGAGAACGAGTTTTTTTATTTTTTTGTTTTTTTTCTTAATTCGGTAAAAAGAGATTATTTATAAAAGGAAGATAATGGAAACAATAATTTCTGGTTTTTTTCTACGTAATTATTCCTTGTCTCCGATCCTGTCTCTCCTCCGGAGAAAAAGCATGAATCCCATGAAACTAGTGATCACAAATAAACTCTGTAAGCTTCAATGTTCAGTCCAACAATGGAAATCAAACTAATGTTTGGGATCGTATACAAATATTTTAAATCGTTATACAAATGACGATTATATTGATTATGTGATCATATTTTATGATCTTCGGTTTTGAGTCGCTAATAATATATCTTCTAAACCCACCAAGTGTCGGTCTAGTGGTGAGCTCATCGTCGCAAATCAGCTGATTTCGAAGTAGAGAATTGGTAAGGTTCAAATCCTTTTTTTTTCTGTTTAGCCTCCGGTAACTACCGTTTAGATAATTCTTCAGAGGATGAAACGAGGAGGATATGTATGAGTGTAAATGAAGTGTAGTCTTGTACATTCTCAGTTCGACCGTTCCTGAGATGTGTGGTTAATTGAAACCCAACCACTAAAGAACACCGGTATCCACGATCTAGTATTCAAATCCGTGTAAAAATAACTGGCTTTACTAGGACTTGAATGCTGTAACTCTCGACTTCCAAATCAGCTGATTTGGGAAGACACGTTAACCACTAGACCTACCCGGTGGGTCAAGGTTCAAATCCTAGTAAAAGAAAAAACAACTTTTTTACGGATTTGAATACTAGATAGTGGATACCGGTGTTTTTTGGTAGTTGGGATTTAATTAACCAGACATCTCAGGAATGGTCAACCTGACACTGTAAAGACCACAGTTCATTTAAATTCATACATATCATCCTCATTCATCCTCTGAAGTAATAATACCTTACGGTAGTTCCTGAGGCTAAACAGAAAAAAAAAGATTATAACCCTGAAGTAAAAGTTACATATATATATTTGTTGTTGTTTATAATCTTATGCCGACATATTACAAAATAGAATTATAAACGAGTGTTCCGATCTAAAGGAATAAAAAATATTTTTACATTTGCTATTTAAAAATTAAATTATTTCTTTAAAAATTAAAGAGATGAAACATTTCGTTTAATAGATCGTAATAATATTAAAGATGCTTATCTTTATAAGCATTTTATAATTATAAGGCACAGTATCGAATCGGTTTAAAGTGTTTGTTAGCCCTTTAAACATTACCTAAAACTTTTGTCTGAAACAATTTTTGATATGACCAACCCTTACGGCAAGGGATGACCAAAATGTTGCTGGAATTGTAAGATGGGGCTTGTCGTATGCTAAACATATGAAACTTTTTTCACATGCAACCATTGTCGTATTGAGTAAATTTGAAATTTTTCTTAATTTTAAAGAGGAAATCTTTTTAATCCCCTCCTTAGCACTGGTGAAATCTACCTCCTCCTTCCGGAGTGCAGAAAGGGTGTTTTTTTTTAATATTTTACATGGTAGTTTTTGATTTCAAAATAATTTTATGTTTTTGTTAAATAAACAATTATTCTTTAGAAGATTCGTAAAACAAAATTTTGCCGAACGAAATATTGCCAACACATGAATTCAGTCGTTTGACTGATTTGACAGTATATATAATTTTAGATTAAAAAGTTAAAAATAAAACTAATAAGTAATAAAATTATATTTTACGTCGGTCTTTGTAAAAGTAATAAGCTTTTAATGACAAGTTATAACTGTATTTATAAATATATAAAATATAAATGTTGAGAATATAACTACTTAAAACGTAAGGACACTTTGATTTACACTCGTGGAAGTGACTTTTAATATTATTAAACTTAATATGTATTATACAAGTACTATACTTACCTCTACAGTACGCTATATGTATGTTAACTATCTAATAATACAGTCGTATAAAATGGTGATTGTTGTTAATATTTCTATATACACCACTGCAGCGCGTTACAGTCTTCCACGTCATATCAGCTGACATCTTTATGTCTAACATTTTATGTTATTTTACACTCGAATGAACTCTCCTCTACTGCAGTGCCTCTTACTCTTCTAATCCATATGTATATTATTAGCACGATAGTAATATATACATATATATATATATATATATATATATATATATATATATATTTCTCTGCTTTGGTGTTATAAAAGTCTTGCATAGTAAATTTATTGTTTAAATTTTTAGTAAAATAATATTAAAAAAACCACACAAAAAACTTTGTTTGTTAATAATGATGGTATTCACTTCGGTTACATTATAGTATTAAAATGATAATATTTATAATATAAATTATATCATTAGAGATTATCTATTATAATCTTTACGTTTTATTTCGATTAATAAGTTATATTATATTAATGTATTTTAATATTCTATATTCTGTATTTTATTACTATTTTATTGGATAGCCGGACAAAATTATTTACGATGTACCTTTTTTATTACGTTATATTATTACCTTTTTATATATTACATGACAAACAAAATGTTCGATTCATTTATAATTTTAATACATCGGTGTAAATTTATTATATTACTATTTATCGTCGGTAAATAAATTTGTATCTTAAATAATTTTTCATAATAACAATAAAAAATTAAATCTAATTCTTGATAATTTTTCTGATAAACTATACTATTTTATTTCATTTATAAAACTTCGGATAAAAAAACAAATTGATGATTATTTTTATTGCTTTTCTAGTTAAAACTTGATTTTTATGCCCGTATGAAAAGGGTTAAAAAATTCTAATAAAATTAGCTTCCTTATAATATCTTTAATCATTATGCTCGCTCGATTTGGTTGTTTTTATGCTACCATTTTCGAGTTATTAGGTTTTTCAATTAATTGTTATTTTAGTCAGTAAAAAATTAAAATTGTTGTTCGTTATATTTAACTGAATAATAAAAATTCGCGTAATAAATGGAAGTAAACGTTATTACAACCGAACGAATAGCATTAAAAATATGTTTAAATATTTTAAAAACATAATATACTGGTTTTTAAAATATTACATCAGGTTTTCTACATTATGTTTATCGGAAATACTTTTAACGGTAACGTATTTAATAAATTATATAAATGCAATTCTCTATAGCATCTATATAGTTTATAGATATAGTTTATTACATTTAACAAACTACGAGGGTAAGTTAATTATTATCCGCAATTTAGTTATATTTTGTTTATGATGGAAATACTGTCGTGTTGCGTAGATGACTCACGCGTGGTTTAATTGTTGTTACGTCTGTGTAGGTTTGATGCTGCTAGGTTAGTTCCATTATCGCTGCCTTGCCGTTAACCATGGCCGTTCCGCTTTCTGTTTGCACCAAAGAAGAGCAACGTTCAACGATCCGTTTTTTGTGGTCGGAAGATGTATCAGGGGCCGAAATTCATCGAAGACATTCGGTATAGTACGGGAACAGCGTATTGCCGCAACGGAGTGTCTACGAACGGATTGAAAAATTCAAAAACGGTCGCACAAGTGTTACGCACGACGAAGGAGCCGGACGCCCGTTTACCGCCACAAATGAGGAAAACATTGAGCGTGCACGTGACATCGTTACGTGCACATCGATAATTACTCGTAGACAGACGAGTAATTATCGATGAAGTGTCACATCGTCTGTAAATTAGTCACGGTTCTGCCTACCAAATCATCCACAACAGACTCGGGTTTCATAAAGTCTGTGCAAAATGGGTTCCAAAGCAACTCACACACTCGCATAGACAAACGCGCTTGGACATCTACCAAAAATATTTCGATCGCTATGGTAACGAACGGGACATCTTCTTAGACAGAATCATCACCGGTGTGAAACACGGATCCATCATTACGAGCCGGAGAGTAAACGGCAGAGTATGGAATGGAAACATCCAAATTCGCCCTGCAAAAAAAAAGTTCAAGACCCAACCGTCCGCAGGAAAACTGATGCTTACGGTTTTTTTGGGACTCACAAGACCCAGTACTGGAACATTATGACGAAAGGGACACGTCAATAAAGAGTGCACGTTATAATGAGATGCTTACTGCCAAGCTGAAGCCTGCAATTCGAAGCAAACGCCGAGGACTGCTGTCGAAAGGTGTTGTGTTGTTGCACGACAATGCCCGTCCACATACTGCTGCCTGCACTGTTGAAACGCTCCAGAAACTCGACTTTGAAGTACCGGCTCATCCTCCGTATAGTCCTGATCTTGCACCTTCTGACTACCACTTGTTTGGTCCACTCAGAGAGGCATTAAGGGGTCGTCGATTTACCTCGGACAGTGAAAGAAGCGGTATATTCCTGGCTCGCAGCTCAACCGAAAACCTTCTTTTATAAGGGCATCAGGAATCTTGTGCAACGATGGACCATGTGCGTTGAAATGCAAGGGGACTATGTTGAAAAATGATGTACATGTAAGTTTCCTATTGATATTGCAATAAAATTTATAACTACATTGTGGATAGTAATTGACTTACCCTCGTATGTAGTTTATGCCATCTACATAGTTTATTGTGACTGGTACTTCACAATAATTAGGTTCTAAATGTACAAAGTGTCCCGAAAGGCATCCTGACCCCGTAAGGGAAGAAACCCGCCTTGTGACGATCCAGGTTGCCACACTACCCTCCTCGGTTCCTAGCCAAGATGAGCTTTACCGGAGGTCGCTTTTAAACCCTCTAAACCTGATAACACATCACAGTCATCAGATTGGCCTCTGTCAGGAGGCTACCGATGCAAATGCCTCGGCAGACATTTCTATCAGTGTATTTACAAAACTTTATATCGCATTCTACGGCCTCTTCAACCACGACCACCTATACCATAGCTTACAACCCTCAACTATCAAATTAACCGATTTGAGGAAGCGCGATCCCCACGCCTTCCTCTAACACCGAAGGTTTTACACAAAAATTCTTCCCACATCTAAGTTTAATTACCAATAAAATAAATACCAACAAAACAATACCAACAAAACAAATGTTGATCGCAACAACGGCAATTATGTCAAATTTACTCAAAAATCAAGAAACAAATTCACAAATTTAATAAGCTTCTAATGAAAACATAACCAATCTCTCTTTGCTCTGGTCCGCTATCGTGAGCGAGGTGAATGCCTATACCCTTCCACACTGCAGTTCCAAAACAGAATTCTCAATACGTCCATTTTCAACCTAACAACGAATACTTCAGCTTACCGGGGTTCGATGCCAAAATACATATTTTGGCGAAGTAAGTACCCAGGCAGGACCCTAGCCGTCGTTTCTATTCTATACATCCATTGCTATTTATATTCATAACAGACTCAAAAATCCGCCAGGCATCCTTCACAGACAGTCTCAGACATCCTCCACAGGGGTAAGAATCTAAGGAAACAAGCAACTACGTTCCATTCCCTTTCAATTTTCCAATTAACTTACAGATCAAAACCAAAATTGATCGTTGTAAGCTCTCCAACTACTTTGGTAAAAAAAGTAATTAATTAGGTAAGTAAAGTACCTCAGACATGGCGCACATCATTAATCGCCATACACTCCGAATAAAAACCTGAATTAATCAAACCAAATCTGGCCAACCTGTCCCGGAAGCGTTGGCAAAACTTAAGAGAATAGTTCAGGAAATGAAAATAAACAAAATCGTTCGTACGGACAAATACCCACTTCTCTTCATTTCTACTCTGTTCGCTATATTGCTTATTTTCAATGAAAGTCTATATCTCAAGAATGAATTGAGTTTTTTTAAGTGTGCTTGTATCCGAAAACATTTTCTACAAAAAAGATAACCTTTAAAATTTTCCCTTTGTAAATTCCAAAATGGCGGTCAAATGGCATTAAAAGCTTTTTATTATTAATACTTTCCTAGATATATTAGTTTTATAGAAATTACTATAGCGGATCGTAAAAGTTGTGTTAAAAAATAAAAACACATATACTAATGTAAAATGAAAAAATAAATATATATAAAATTTTTTTCAATATAAAAATAAACGGGAGCTATGAACCGATTTTTTGAAAAATTTTTTGCTAGAATTAATTGTGAAATAATAATTTCTCCCTGTATATAAAACAAAATTCGAGTATTTTTATTGTCGCGGGGCTGCGTCCCGTGATATAAATTTGACTTCTGCTCCATTAGTTATTGTGCTAGAAGTCGGCTCTACTTTTCTGAATATTAATCTTTTTTTTTACATAATCATTTCAACGTATAATTTCATTTATTAAACGTTGAAGGTTTACCTTTTACCTTTTCTATTGATTTTTATTTATTTCTTCTTATTACTCATCCAGTGAGAAATTACCCTAGTGTTAGGTTTTTCTTATGTCAGACGTACTGTGGCTTTAATATATATGTATGTATGTAATTTCAATAAGAATAGCAAATTTTTTATCTCATAAATATACAAATATTGAGGTATAAATATCGTGATATATAATTAATAACTATATTACGAGAGGAAAGATCGCGGTAAAGAATGGTCGAAAATTCCATTTATTGAATTAAAATCCCGTTTAAACAGAATTGTTTCAAAAAAACCTTTTATTTAAATTTTTATTGTTAAAAATTATTACATGGTAATTTATTTTCCCTAAAACCAACATAAGCATGTTTCCAAGATAAGCAAGTAAACATAAAACAAAAATCTGATTTGGACAACACGTGTCTTCCTTGTACGCCTGTTAAATTACATTTACACATTTTTTAAAATGAAAAGGACAATATATTTTATTTCATTAAAAGCATCTGGTATTTTTTCATTTTAAATATTTTTATTTTTTTTTTTATATTGAATTATTATTCATCGTAATTTTTTTTTACAATGAGTAATTTTTATAAAAAAAGGAGATGAAGTCTGATAAGAATCGATGTGCGTTCCCCTAAGATCCAAATATTTCATTAATTAAAATTTTATTTGGCTGGAACTCTGGAACCGATGAAAATAAGTACAACTTATTATAAATGGTTGAAAATCTCTGAATGAGGGCTCATTACTGTAGATAAGCAAAAGTCCAAAATCCATTTTTTTTTTTGGATTTTGGGCTTTGTGGACACTTTTGGTTTAGTCAATTGTAATCAAAAAGGGTGGTGCACAACTGGGTGTCACAACAATCCTAAATCCAAAATTTCAACATCCTAATGCTCTCATTTTTTATTTATGCGAGATACACAAGTACGTAGAGACGTCACGCCGAAATTAGTCAAAATGTATTCAGGGTTGATCAGAATGGATATTTCCGTTGAAATCTTGAAAACGAAATTTTTCGCGATCACAATACTTCCTTTACGTTGTACAAGGAAGTAAAAATGTCTTACGTTTATATAAAAAGATAGAGTTCCCGATAAAAAAGAAATTAATTATTCAATTTGAGAAAACTGAAAAGCTTCTAAACTTTTACTGAAAAAACAATTTTTTTACAAAAAAAGTTGTTTTTTGTCATTTTTTTAATATAAAATGCAATATAAATAAGGTGATGATAGAAAACTAGTTTTAAGCTATTGATGATATGTGTAGCCTCAATTGCAAATTTAAATAATGTCTCAGACAGGTTACTGAGAATTTTACAGAATCAAATTTGTTTTTATCGTAAAGTATTTGGTATAATAATAAAAAAAATAAATATTAGTTAACGGTTTCCGATTAAATATTGCGATTTTGCTCTTACTCATATTTTTTTAAATAAATTATTAAACACATTATTATTCTTTTTTATAAATAAGCTATCCGACCGCGAGAATTTCATTTAAATATTTCCTGTGGTTCATAAGTTATACAGTTACAAACAGACAAAAAATTTCTAAAATTACGCTTAGGAACGTTTTAAAAAAAACTAATTTAAGTTACGAGTAACTTACAACGGAACATATTTTTAGTCGTACAGAAAAATGTCCCAGTTAAATATCAAAAAAATTCCAATAAGCTTTAAAATTAAGCTTTTTCAAGTTATGAACGGTTAAAATTATTAGCTCGAATATATTGTTACACGACTTATAAATACACGAGGATTTTCACAACACGTACGATACTTTCATTTAATTTAATATTAATAAAAATATTAATTATTTAACATTAATAATTGTGTTTGAAAAAATTATAATCTGGCAGGTACCACTGTAAGCGGATGAGGTTTTGGTTTACGGGGTTCGAAACATTTTTTCAGAGCGCTAGGATCGACCTTTTTTGAGTTATTTGCGGGTCCGGTTACAAAGTACTAAATTTTCTCAAAACTACGATATATATTTCGCATAAATATCGATATATATACGGTATATCGATATATAATAATATAACAAGTAAATTACCTGACCGCTACGAGACATGTACTAACGAATCAGGATTTTCCACTAGTGATCGGTGCATCCGTTGCTAAAGGGGAATGTACACACAGAAACACATACAAATGCCGTTTAGTAGGGTAGGATATTAAAGAGCAATGCTAGTCAGCAATGTTTTGTTTGGCAATCGTGTTTTTTTAATTTTTAATATTTATAAAATATCTTATTGAAATTTGGAGATTTATCCAAAAAAAAGGGAACCGTAAAAAATCATGATATATTGATAAATTAGAAAATAACAAAAGGAATATTTATGCAGTTAACAGATTATTTTTATAAAAAGTGATTTTCGTGGTAAATATTTGGATAAATTCAGATTAAAAAAATAATAATTTTTTTGTTTATCGGTAATAAATATATTTTATATATATAAAATGACACGAAGAGATATATGTGAAGAGGGTTACGAATGACAGTGAAGAGTTACGGTATAATAAGAAAGGAGGTGAGATACGATATTAGAGGTTCAGCTGAATGTAGGAAGCTGTGTGTCTTTTACTTACATCCTCCAATTACAAGGTGTCATATCCACCCTATATACTAATATTAACGTTATTTATTATCGGCAGCTCGTATTTTCTTACACGCACATTTGTTGTATAAATAAATATGAAATTTGTTTGAAAATGTTTAAAATATTATCTCGTTTCTTCAGTTATAGATATTTTCACTTTCCAACACAAAATAATAATTCAAAGCTAATTTAAGACACTTGTCCTTGTACAGTTACTTCTAGATAAAATTCATATCGCTTTGAAAGTTAGATTATTTATTTAGACTAATGAAAAATTAATAGTAACAATAGTCGTAATAGATAATATTATTATTATTTTAATTAAAAATGCAGCTAATATATTTCTTAATCTAATAAACCAGAATTCGGATTAAATATATATATATATATATTTATCAGCGGAAGAATTTATTATTATTTTTTTAAATATATATGTAAGTATATTTATAAATTTAATTATGAAATTTATTGCATTTATAAGAGGATTATTATAATAAACTGCGTACTTTGCCATCGTTCTAAAAATTTACTCGAACTTTTCAATGAAAAAAGTCGAATAAATTTGGGAAAAACTTAGGAATCATTTACAATAATGCAGCAAAATCATGATTATTTTATGAACGGATCGACCGATTTTAGTATATGAGAATTTCACATAAAAACAAAATTATTTCCTATGCTGTACACGAAAACAATTATACTGTCTCTTTCCGAATACGTTTTCAAGAAACTCAAGGTTTTTTTATTAAAAAAAAAAAGATCATGTTTGATTTTAAGGTATTATAAAATAGAAATCATTTAAGTGTCCAAAATAAGACGGGAAAAAAATGGATTAAAACAAGGATTACTTTAATATTAAACAGCCGCATAACGGCTGTTACCAACAGTCGTTGGTAACAGGTAAAATACATTATTATATATATAATTTATTCATAAATAACGAAGTTAATAATACATTTTTATTTATTTATTTATTTGTACGTAGACCATCTTTTCGGTAAAAATTTATTTAAACTTCATTAAATAATATGATTTTATTGAATAATATCTTTACTATCTCGTTACAGTTTTTTTCTTCGTATTAAAATTCATCGACGAAAAAGAACTCTCAAGAACTGTTAACAAAAAATAGAAATGTGAAACTAAACTAAATCTAAATGTAAAATCTAAACTTGCGCATTTCGATCGATAACGATAATCATCAGTAGAAATAGAGAAATTATTAAACGTAAATATGGTTACAAAAGATTTAATCGATCGATTTATTTTGTCTTTATATAAATATTGATCCTTTTTTAAATTCCTTTAACTAAAAGCTTATGACCAATTATAGCTACCTACACGTTAGTTTTTTCTCCGAACAGTTCACCTTGAACACGTTAGATCATTTATTTATTTGCCGTTGTTTCTTTTTCTGTTTTTCTATCTGCCTCTTCATTCTATCTGATATCTCTTTCCTTCGTTCTTCAAAAAGTTCAGCTCTGTTTGGCGCTTTTTGGAATCTTTTATTTTCATCTTTTAATGTTCTCTTTAAAATTTCTTTTTCTCTTATAATTTCTTCACTTATCTTTTAGGTTTTTTTGGATTTGTGTGAACCGTTTGCGTTTACTGTTTTTTTTTTTTTTACTTTGGAAGAAATCAAAAATTTATTCAGTCGATCTGTTGTTATTCATTCTAAACAAATACCAGTAAAATGCAATTCGTTGTTTCCTTATCGTGTCTGACAGTTTTTTCAATTATAGTATATACTTTGTTATTTGGAACTAATTTTACCTGATTATTTTTAAATTTAGGACCTAAAATTTTTTATACAACTTTCCTTTTTTTTAGTAGACCTTTGTTGCACCGATTTCTGTACTTCTAATTGAATATTTTTTAAATCATTATATCCTCCTCACAGTTTCGAAAAGAGAAATGAAAAAGTAGAATAATAAGAATGGAGAAGAATTTGATGAAGATTATGAGAAAGAGGAAAATATCTTATTTAAAACATATCCTACGGAGAGATTGTTTTAAGTAAGGATCATAGAGAGGAAAATTAAAGAAAAATTGGAATGTTTACAGACATCAGCTGTAAGGAAATGGAGAAAAAAATAAGGGATGTTCCATCTATCGAACCTTTAATATACTTAAGAAAAAATAATTAATATTTATATTAATCTCGTTGTATTTATACTTATGATGACTGGTTAAAAACAAAAATGCTCATTTGATTTTAGACTTAGTTTGGTAAACAGTTCTTGAGAGTTTTTAATTTGATTTTTATCTAAATAATAGCTTAGTATAACATTATAGTATCAAAATACAATAATAATGAGTAATGTTAAACAATTTATAGTGTGACAAAGCAATCGTATAAATAAATTTCAGTAATTTCTTTTAAAAGCAATGCGAGTAAATAAAAAACTCAAACCTATAAATGTAATGAATTTAACGATAGCGCCTCTCATTTAACAACTTTTAAATTACTCCCATATTTGATCAAAGTTGTTCTACTCAGACTGAAATGGATTGTTAAGTCAACAAAGTGAAATTAAACTTATCTAAACCTACAGATATTTGCATACAAATAAGTGATATAATATTTCAAGAAGTTGATAATACCTCGTTCAATATTTAAATAAATAATTGCCGGTGGATTTCTTTTAACTCATTACGTATCTTCTCGGTTACAAATATATATATATCTTGAGTTCGTTTATATGTCATGTCTTTGTGGGAGACTAAAACATAGGAAAAAAAACAAATATTAGAGAAGGAAAAGGGCGACAAAGGGTAAATGTTTGATAGGTTTTCGTCGAGTTAATTTAAAAAATAAAATTTAAGTGCACAAAGTAGTTGTCAAAAAAGAGTAGAAAAATCTTGAAATATGTACGTTCCTTTTGGATTACCATGATTATAATCTTTTTGAAACATTTATCGAAGTCTTTGACATCCTACGTTAGGTCTTCGCCGTGGCGTCATTTTATTTAACCATCAGCAACATGAAAATTATAAAAAGAAATAAATTAAAGTTTTTTTCTTTTAATTTAATATTAGCTCCGTATAAGATCGGATACGCTGTTACTGAATCTAATTCTGTTATGAATGGCACAGCATCGCTCGTAATAATGCATTTTGAATTTTTAATACGTGGTCCTTGTCATTTCGATTCCAAGTTCAGTTGGTATGTATATTTTTGTTTGTGTGTGTGTGTGTGTGTGTGTGTGTGTGTGTGTGTGTTTCCTTGTGTATGCAGCTGGGAACTTCAAAGTATGAACAAGAAGAGGTAGGTCCTTTTACACCACAACCAAGTGTGTAAAAAGTAACTCCAACTTCTGAATACAATTATTAGATGCGAGTACATAAAGGGGAGATATCGATAAATCTAAGCCCGTGTCACAGTTGGACTTGTAACTTGCGGGGGGTCTATACCCCGCTGAGAACCGCCTAGCTGTGATACGCCCTCACACACACATTATTCTGACACTAACACACATACTCGTAAAATATTTAAAAAAAACTTTTGATAAAACAGTCTTTCTAAATGAATAATTAATCTTTTTTCATAATACAAATTAAAAAAAATATATATAATCATAATTTAATTAAAATATGATAATTTATAAAAGAGTAATTTTTATCGTAGGCTGTAAGCCCTAACTTTATTAGAAAGATAAAAGTGAAAAATAATTACTTTGCATAATTTATTAATACATATTTATCAAGGTCGTGTTAAATGAACCGAGTTAAAATTATCACCGACGGTCTTTTTGAATCAATAGATCGTAATTAAGCGTACTTCGATTTTATTACGATAAAAAAAAAAGTTAAAGTAATCTTGTGTAAACCGACAGTTATAATTTTATATCCAAATAGACTGCTAAACATTTTTTATTACAGAAAAATTTGTGTAATGCAACAACACTCGATAATGTGTAATTTTTACTTTTTCGTCTAGATAACGTTATAGCAGAGCTATAGCTCTAGAAAGGAAAGTATGTAATCGGTCCAATTTGGGCATATGCGCATCTTGACTTTTGTCAAAATCAATTTTCACAGCATCTTGAATTTTGACAGGTAAGGAACCCAAAATATCGGATGGAAATTTTCCGGATGTAAATTTTCGTATGTACTTGTGTTTGATGTTGCCCTTTAAATCAGCTTATATATCCAGAACTATTGGACTGATTCTGCCCAAACCTGATGATTACTACGGGGATTATATCGGACATTGATGTTATTAAATTTTCAACTTTAAGGTGAAGGCAGTGAGGCTGTAGAGCAAGATCATTCTCAGTATTTCGAGATTTCGCCTAATTAAGGTCATATTTTGTTACGCACATTTGTTAACAATTAAAAAATAACAATATTTGCCAAAAAAAATTTGCAAAATCGAAACCCCACCCGAAAAAATGCTCTTAAACTAGTGGTTAAGTAGACATACTAGTCAATAGTGCTCCCTATCGGCACAAGGAGCACTAGTGTCACAGTCTGACATCTTGGAATTTCCCTTTTTCTCTGAGGTAAATTCCCTTTACTCTTGTCCTCTTCAATCAGGAAATTTGAAATTCCACAGGGTTGCCAACCAGATTATTTTTACACTTTAAATATTAATTATTTATTTAATTTAGTTAATACGTCAAAGGTTGGTAGTTCTGACTTACAGCTTTTGTGGTCGTTTATTATGTTGTGGCGTCACAGGTGAACGGTAGAATTAAATAAATAAATAATATTTAAAGTGAAAAAAAGTAACTCGGTCTGGTTTGGTCTCGAAGTCGATCGTTCGGTTGATTTTGTACCTTGTGCGTTAAGCCTCGCCGCTACACCAGTCTGTCGACCGTACAAGAGAAATTTGTTCTTTGTAGTTGTGAAATTACATTGGTTTAGTTTGTGCCGACCGTCGCCTCCAGTACGCCCATATCCGCGCCAATTAAATACGTTATGCGCGCGCGCTTTACTTACAATGATTGAATTAAATAGATGAAAAATATTATATTTAAATAAAATGAAAAATATTTTAAATTAAGTTGTGCGTTTAAGCCGTGCATCAGAAACAACCTACAGTTGTAGCACTTTCCGGAACGCGGCTTTGGCTCTGTGACGGGAAAGTCCTACAACTGTGTTATTAACTTTTTTCTTGTAGCTGAAAGACATTATTTTTGGCGATAAATGTTAATACATCTTAATACATAATTTTGCAAGCCGAATTTTTTTAATACAAAATGTGAGAAGACTTCTATCCCGACTATAATGGCAGACGAATTATTTAAAGTTATAACGCCAGGATAATGGAAAAAATAATAACTTTATTGTTTAATTTGCCATATTATTGTTGCTACGTAAAAACTCTTGATAATTTTCTATTTCAAAATTTGCTTGGGTTGGTCAACGTAAAATCATTATTCTGTAATATGCTGCTCCTATCCTGGGTAAAAACATCCTGTGGAATATCGATAGAGTGATCAATGTGGCTTGGAAAGAGACCTCTTTTAGGTAGGATCGATCTGAGAGCAGATCGTCTAATCTAAAAGCATGAACCTTTTGTTCAAATACTTCATAGCAATGACGTATGAGATTAACAGGGTATTTTTGCGTAGAATTTGTAACTAATTTTTGTAATTATTAAGCAGTTTAATAAATCATTCTAGTATTCTTTTTTATTTCTTTTTTCTTAGTTAAGAAAGAAAGAAATTAAAAGAAAACAATTATGGTTGTAAAGATAATAATTATTATTCCGGAAAAAATAAATTTTAACTCTACGAAAATACGTTTTAAATTCATCCATCTCCCTCTATAATTTTAGCGTAATTATTATTAACGATTTGCCACTCTTTGAATGCGTCTGTCTTATATGATGTAGAAAAATCAATTACAAATAAATGCTTAAACAAATAAATATGTTTATACCTTTATAATAATAGTTCCTCGTAAAATCATTGAATAATTTACGGGTGGTTTAAAAATAGAAATAAAAAATAATAATTTGTAAATAACTGAACAAAAAATGAAATTTGATTTTTTTATCATCGGTTCATTTTAATAGTTATATATTTAATAATAATATAAATAATTTTGAAAAATACTAATAAAAAAAAGTTATTTATTATTTACGTGTAACCTATGCATCAATCTGAAATACGAAAGTATATATAACTAAAGAGAAGTTTATTTTAAAATTATTTTATATTTCCAAGACCTCATTATTTGCTATTATAATTTAAGATATACTAATCACAGCTGTTGGTGTCATTTAGTAATAAAATAATACTGCTTGACTGTATCTCTTCTCAATTATAATTTACAACGTAATTCATTCCTCATATTTTTATCCTTTTTTTTTTCAATTATTGTTCTTATTACAAAGATGAAATTATTTTAATTTGAATAAATTATCTTAAAATATCATTTTTATTACAGCTTTAAGATTAAAGGAATTCATATATACGGTTCTTTTTTTCAGTTTTTTTAATGTAAAGTAAAACAATGTTGCAATTCGTTATAGAAAATGATGAATCAGTTAAGAAGTAATCTTGTTCTTTCTATTTAGCGTATCCTTTACGCCCCATGACGACCGGCCACAGGCATCAACCTCAGTCAGACGTACATATATCAGTGTTAACTCTGTCTTTCTATCATATTCTAAATCGACCTCTTGATCGAGATGCGATAATCTCAAAAGATACTACCTCTTGTAAGCTTTCATCACACGGTTTTTTGATGCGGCCAGACCATTAGATGTCTTTTATATACTTGATAAGATTTCCGTCACTCGATCAAATACCCTCAGTTTTTTAATTAAATATCCCTATCGATTTTTTTTGTCTATCAGTATGAATTTACAAGAGCACCTCATAGGAGACCAAAAGTAAATTTGATTCATGATAATTACGTGAAGAGATGTTACTCCGACAAAACCCTTCATTAAAGCATACAAAGGTTCAACACCTCATATATAGACAAACAAGCGATCCAAGTAAACTTGATAAGGTACACTAAAAGTTAATCACAGATAGAAAGGAATAAAAATCAAAACAATGGCATTATTACCAATATATGAAAACAACGCTATAAATAAAAAAATATTCGTCGGTAGATAGAACTATCTACAAGGGTAAGTTAATTATTATCCGCAATTTAGTTATACTTTTGTTTATGTTGGTAGTACTGTCGTGTTGCGTAGATGACGCATGCGTGGTTTAATTGTTGTGCAGGTTTGATGCTGCTAGATTAGTTCCAGTATCTCTACTCTGCCGTTAACCATGGCTGCTCCGCTTTCTGTTTGCTCCAAAGAAGAGCATCGTTCAGCGATCCGTTTTTTGTGGTCGGAAGATGTATCAGGGGCCGAAATTCATCGAAGACTTTCGGTACAGTACGGGAACAGCCTATTGCCGCAACGAAGTGTCTACGAACGGATTGAAAAATTCAAAAACGGTAGCACAAGTGTTACGCAAAACGAAGGAGCCGGACAACCGTTTACCGCCGCAAATGAGAAAAATATTGAGCGTGCACGTGACATGGTTACCTTATACAGACGAGTAATTATCAATGAAGTGGCACATCGTCTGCAAATTAGTCACGGTTTTGCCTACGAAATCACCTACAACAGATTTGTGTTTCATAAAGTCTGTGCAAGGTGGGTTCCAAAACAACTCACACAGTCGCATAAAAAAACTCGCTTGGACAGAATCATCACCGGTGACGAAACACGGATCCATCATTACGAGCCGGAGAGTAAACGGCAGGGTATGGAATGGAAATATCCAAATTCGTCCAGCAAAAAAAGTTCAAGACCCAACCGTCCGCAGGAAAACTGATGCTTACGATTTTTTGGGACTCACAAGGCCCAGTACTGGAACATTATGAGGAAAACGGGGCACGACAATAAACAGTGCGCGTTACAGTGAGATGCTTATTGCCAAGCTGAAGCCTGCAATTCGAAGCAAACGCGGAAGACTGCTGTCGAAAAGTGTTGTGTTGTTGCACGACAATGCCAGTCCACATACTGCTGCCCGCACTGCTGCAACGCTCCAGAAACTCAACTTTGAAGTACTGGTTCATCCTCCTTATACTCCTGATCTTACCTCTTCTGAGTACCACTTGTTTCGTCCACTCAAAGAGGCATTAATGGTCGGCGATTTACCTCGGACGAAACAGTGAAATAAGTGGTCCATTCCTGGCTCGCAGCTCAACCGAAAACCTTCTTTTATGAGGGTATCAGAAAGCTTGTTTAACGATGGATCAAGTGCGTTGAAATGAAAGGGGACTATGTTGAAAAATGATGTACATGTAAGTTTCCTATTTTTATTGCAAGCAAATTTATAACTACATTGCAGATAATAATTATAACTTCGTATAATTCGCAGACTCTCAAAGTGACGTTAGCTATATAGTGTCAGACTCATCCTGTGCTCCCACTCCTAGGTTCCTTCTCCCGGTCGATCCTCTAGTTACATCTCCCAGGTTCAGCACATGTAAACGTTTTAGTTGCTTGATGTTATCGCTGTTGTCCAGTAGATTTACTTATAAATAATTTACACGTTTGTCTAGCCTCTGTTTGTACCAAGCTCTTCATAATTCTTGGTACTCTTCGTAAACAGAAAGTAATCCTAGATAGTCATGAATTTCTCTACCCCTAACAAACCACGATTCCTCTGTTATGATCCTCAACAATTTATTTTTGTATCTTTGAAATATTTAAATATTGCTGCTATTCCTCGTACCTTGTAGCTGGATTCCATACATCCACATAGTTTTAAGGATTACTCTGTAGATGAACAGTTTATTAGTAACGATAGCAATTTCTGCCCGACAGCCGATTTAGTTCCCTATACTTGGTGTTACGCTACTTCCTCTTTTCTACCTCGTGGCCCTTCCATGTCAGAAGACGATACAAGAGTAGGCCAAGTTAACGTGCCCGATTGTGAGGGATGTAGACGCCATTCAGGTGGACCCGTGGACAATCACCGCTTCTCACCGTAAATGTCACACGGCTCGATTTGTTCTGATTCACCGTCATTTTCCATTTCGTCAGCCACTCACCGATCTCGTCTAACTCTGATTGTACTTCAGCAGAGGATTGATTCGGATCTTCATCATCGGCGAGGATTTCCGTGTCGTCTGAAAACGATGCGACAGTGACGTAATCCGAAGCAGGAAGGTCTGATGTGAAAATCGAATACAAAATAGACTCCAATACAGTGCCCTAAGGAACAACCGACTTCTTATCGAAGAATCAATATAATACCGGATTGAACTTAATCTGGGATAAATGTTAAATTGGTCAAATGGTTTCTGCCAGATTAAAAACAGTGTATCCATTTGCATGTTCTTGTATCTTTCGCGGGTTGCTTATCATAGGATAATATATACTCCAAATATTTGTAAACATAGTTTTTTAGTGTTTTAAACCCATATGTATCATCATATTACCAGCTCATATTGAACTTATATACTCAGTTTTATCGGAATTCCTCTTCGGTTTAAATTTTTGTACACTGTAGTTACTAAATATATATATATATATATATACATACATTTTATAAAAAACTTGGAAATTTTGTTGATTTGCCATGAGTTTATGCATAATTTATTGTTGATGAATTCATAAATAAGAAAACCTTATAAATAAATAAATAGATTTATTTTTATTTTAACAAATTTTGAATAATTGGCAAAGCAACTTCTTAAAATGTTATTATAAAGTAAATCCAATTGTTTATTATTTATTAAAATAAAAAATAGATCTAAATATTATTACGTTTCAATAAAGAAATGTTTAATTAATCATTCCTTGGCGATTTTAGGCAAGAATTTTAGTGAAGTGATAACGTGTTTGCCTTTCATCCGTAGATTCTTGGTTCGAGTCCGTTTAGGTATGCCATTTTTTTCATACGTTAAAATCAATTTCATTATCATTCATCGGCAGCTGTTTCAGAGTTCCAGTCAGAATAATACGGAATATAACGAAATAATTGCAAATTGAGCTTTATCTCCTTGAAGTCAGTTGTAGGTATTCAACAAATCTATTAATTTTTTTCAGGGGAAGAGATTTTAGATATTAATTTCTTATTTAAATTATTCCAAAAAAATGTTCAATTAAGTACCTTGAACGGATCACTACGTTTTACGTCGGGTGAGTGCAATCAAAAGATAGGGCTAAACGATTTAATTTACGGATAACCAAGATCCGGTCGATCAAGAATTTACCCGACGTAAACAGTTAGTACTTGATCTGCTGGTACATATGCCGTTTGAATCGTGAAAATCGGAACAGCAGTTGCCGAGATATTACGGTGGTACCGCATCGCACCCCAATTTCCGAACGGCGCCCCGGTGGCAATTGAAAATATTATCATCCGACGAGTACCATTGGGAGCCTATTGGATATCTTCTTCAGGGATCGAAAAATTTTTTTAAAGCGCTAGAACCCACCGCTTTCGAGATATTTGCGATTTTCGTCCGAAAATTCGGATCCGGTTAAAAAGTACTGACTTTTCCCAAAACTTCGGTATATATTTTGCATATGTATCGATATATATACGGTATCTCGATAAATAATAGTATAATTATACCGATCAATACATTCCGATGCTAAAGGGGGACGTACAGACAGACACTTACAAATGCCGTTTAGTAGGGTAGAATTTTAAGTATTATGTAAATGTCGTGAAAATTTTGCATATTTTTATTTTTCCTGTTTTATATTTCTGTTTGTTTTTTCTCAAAAAAAAAAAAGAAGTTAATTCTCAGTAATTATCTCTAATTATGAGAAAGTAGTTTAACGTGATAAGCAGTGACATAATTGACTGAAATATTTTTTTATTTATTTTGAAAAGAGATAAGTTAACTGTATAAATAGTAAAAAACAGAATATGTGGTAGATAACACTTGAAACGTTTCGCTACTTTATACATCAGTTGTTTATAGTTGTACAAAACAAATAGGTTTGCGTATATTTCACATATTGGTCATAATTTATTCAGAAACTAAGTGGTTATAATAACAATGGAATTTTTCCCAATTAATTTCCCTTTTTTTAAAAAATAAAGCATATGTCATAAATCTGCTACTAAACGTATTAATTTTTAAAGCATTTTGTTTCAGATGAAAACAAATATAAATTATTTATTGTATTATCTCTAAAATAAATAGAAAAATATGAGATATAGCTTTCCCAGTTGATTTTTAACACCATATGTTTTCAAATTTACCCGTCTAGATCAGGGTTACGTTCGTTATCTGTTACGTACTATTACATCGTTCACTTAAGTGTGTTTTTTTATTTTATTGACTTTTTATTTTACACATATGCCTATTTAACTAATATGTATACGATTAATAATTTAGCATATGTTTTAAAAAGTCTGTGAAAAACAATAGTAATGATTTATTAAAACATATTGCCTCACCGTAAATTCCCTCTACTGTTTTAGATAACGATATTTTTACTAATCAGTAAAAATAATGCAATGATAAAACAAAAGATGTCCGTCTGTCATCAAAATTTGACTGGTTGTTTCTAATATTGAAGTATAAAAATTTATACATATATATATATTTTTTTTTGAAACTAAACTTAGACACATCTGTAAATCAAACTATTGTTATAATATCCTGTCTCTTTGAATATTGAAATTTTCTATTTTACGGTTACTGCTCCCCATTTATAAATAACTTTATTCCCTTTAGAACGTTTATTCGTCTATTTCTTTTAAAATGGTCGAACCGATTTTAATTTAATTTATATTGTGGTTCCTCTTAGAGTCCACATAAATAAGTAGTTTATCCTAAAATTGTATCTAAACTCTGGCTCTCTCCCTTTCTAATTTTATATATAATATGTATATATATATGCACCAAGTAAATAAAAACTTTTAGAAATCGGTTTTTTATAGGAGAAAAAATCTTATTATTCTTTGTTTACCTAAAAAACATTATTCTTAATAGAGCAAAATAAAAAAAATAAATACCTGAAAAGATAAAACGGTAACAGAATAATAAACCTCAGTTTCAGTAATCGTTCAAAATTCTCTCCTTCAGAATGTACACAACACTCTGCCCGACGTAAAATATTTCCGGTGGCTTTCCGTATCATCTCAGGTTTGTTTCGTATAAATTCAATAGCGATTCGTATTTTAATGATTAACTCTTCTTCAGTATTAACTTTTTATCGGTATACTATCGTTTTCATATAGCCCCCCATATGAAGTAATCTAATGGCGTTTAGTCAGATGATCGTGTTGGCCAGTCGATCAGTTTAAGAAATAAGCATTTAAATGATTTCTAGCTATTAAAAAAAATGTCCTGTTGCACCATCGTGGTGGAAAATCATTTACAATCTAGATCGTATAGGTAGATCCTCTAAAACAGCCGGCAAATTATTTTTCAAGAAATGAACGAATAAATATCCCGTAAGGTTTTCATTGAAAACAATTGGTTCTAGAATTTTTTCATAAATAATGCCACACCAAACATTAATGTGAAATCTCGGTCGGAAACTGGTTTCCGGAGTATATGTCTTTGCTTCATAAATGACTAATTTTAGAAATGAAGACTCCGTTTCTCATAAAAGTGGCTTTAATAGTAAATAAAATCGAATTTACCTTAGCGTTGTCTAGAAACCCACGACGTCTAACCGCTGGGGGTAAACTTTTGGTTACAAATCTTTAACCTTCTGTAAGCGGAAAGGATAAAGGCTTTCTTTCTGTATGATCTGTCACACGTTTTTTTGACAAACATGAAATTCTCCTTGTAGTAGTGCCTAGGGTACGCTGAATCACACGATGATTTATTTGAGATTCAACAGAAAACGAATACGTTGGAAATGACCTTTTTTTCTTAATGCCGATACATCGAAGAATGTTTATTAATCACAGAAAGAATAATACGATTTTCTGTCTATTTTTCGTCTGTTTTGTTTCAATAAAAACCAATAAAAAATTTTTATATTTTTTTTATTGGCTGTATTTACTTACATTAATTTTCTCAAAATTAAATTATCTTCAAGTTTTGTTAATAAATTTTCTGCATTTATTAGTCACTTAACAAAGCTACTAAAAAAAAAATGTTTCTCGTCATCGAATTTGTGTTTTACGTCGGATACATTAAAAACTATTTACCAGCTCTAATTACATAACAACCCACCAAATTTACCCCTTAATTTGGGTCCCAAAATTACAGTAGGGTTTCGTTTTATTAGAAGAGCTAAAATCTGGAAGAAATCTTTCGCTAGTCGTAACTCGTAAACAAAGCGTTTCCAGACCTATAATTATCAGAATGTTTTTTCATTATTTCACCAATAGAACATGTCCTGACAGTTTCTTCGTGGGACACCGTGTACATAAATTCTTTCCCTTAAATATCAAATTAAAATAAATATACTAATTGTTCAATTACATTTACCTAAAATCTTTCGTTATTTATTGTAAAATGTTCAATAAAGTCTTCTCTTTTGTTTTAAAATATTTTTTTTGTTATAATTTTAATTAATTTTTTCTGATCTACATAGCGGAGCGGTAGCGACTCTGTCTTTCATGTGGAGGTTATGTGTTCGAGTCCCGATCAGGCATGGTATTTTCTCACGCTATAATAAATTAATTTTTATAATTAATTTTATCGCTCGGAAGCTATTAATAGGGGACAGCCAGAATAAAACGTACTTCAGAACAGTTAATGCTGTTGGGTTTTTTTTCCTTCAGGTCAGTTATAGATATTCAACCCATCTATTTATTGTTTCGAGGGAAGAGATTGTAAATATTTACATATGTAAAAAAATGATCAAATTCTCTGCTGTTATCTTATTAAGAACAAAAAAATAATAATACATTTTGTTTATTGTTTGAATTTTAAGAATTTGATGTAGATTTAAGAAAAAAATCTTTGTCAATTGCACTTATAATGTATATGTTATCGTGAAAGACCGAAATTAGAGAATGTAAATATTCTCTGGTGAATGTCGACACATGCCAAATACGTCGATGAAAGACCGAAATATTTGCTTATTCGGACGGTATATATCCAGAAACACAGATAAGCTCTGGTGGGATCCAAAACGATAACTAGAAATTTAAAAAAAAAATCGCCCGATACCAATCTCTAAGGTAAATAGATTACTAGAAAATCTTGTAAAAAAAAAGTTTAAATTTAAGCGAAAGAAACTCGTCTAATTAACGTTAAATATACAAATTATATATGTTATTCTCCAACATTGGTGGCAATTAATCAAATTCTCCGCATTCATCATGAACTGTTGGTGAAAGTTGAATAAAAATATTTTTATAAAAAACTTGAACAAAGGGCAAGTCCGTTTGTCTGTATCATTAACGTTCATCCATTCAGTTAAAATATCCTGATTTGCCCTTTCAATTTATAAAATGTTTTATTAATTTTTTTTATAAATGCGGTAAATTTGATTAATCGTTTCCAGTGTTGAAAATAACTTATATATTTAACGTTAATTAGACGAGATTAGGAGCGCGTAGGTTATGTTTTTCTTACATTTAAACTTCTTTTTTTTTACGACGATTTCTCGTTATCTATTTACCTTAGAGATTGGTATCGGGTGATTTTTTTTAAATTTCTAATTACCTTTTCGACCCCCGTCAGAGTTTATTTGTTTGTCGACATATACCAGTGAAGTTCCGAATAAGCAAATATTTCGGTCTTGCACAGACTTATTCGGTATGTGTTGACATTCACCGGAGAATATCGACATTTGCCAGATATCGGTATTTCACGAAAACATATAAATATTTCTACTTATTTGTCAATCGTCGATTTTTTTAAATAATTTAGTTGATTATTATGATAAAATATAGTATCATCTTTAAATATATTACCTATATTTTTACCTATATATTCAAAAACGACACTATGTATATGTGTAATGAAACAATATTGATTACAGAATTCTAATAATTTTACAAAAATCATCGTATAATAATAGCGGTGAAAAAGGAGAAGGAGGTATGCTCCCAAGAGATGCAAAACAAGCAATAGATACGACTTTATAATCACCTTATATGTTAAAAAGATAA
The DNA here is from genome assembly GCF_047948215.1 of Lycorma delicatula. Lineage (NCBI taxonomy): Eukaryota > Metazoa > Arthropoda > Insecta > Hemiptera > Fulgoridae > Lycorma > Lycorma delicatula. The sequence goes on from NC_134459.1 coordinate 12,911,946, forward strand.
AAACAAATAAAGAAAAAAAAATTTAACGTACATCCTGATCTGGTTAACCAAAATTATTTTTCTTCATTAAGTATTTTTGTTCGGCATGATATTCATTTACCCTAATAAATTTTAAACTATCATCGAATTCGAATCTTTCAAAAATACTGAAGAATAATGAAAATATACTGTTTTTCAATTTTCTACTCCAGTGAATAGTTAAGTTTATTAAAAGTTTAATACGTGAAAAATAATATTATCATCGGATGATTTTAAATTGAAGAAATTCCTTTTTATACCGAATAAATCATAATCAAAAATAAACTATAATTTATACATAACACTACTTTTGTATATGAGAACCGTTATACAATGCCGAAGGCCTAAATCCGGTTAAAATACTTTCCTTAATAAATAAATACAATCTTCCGTTCATTACAGATTTATATATACTTTCTTAATATCAATTAGCAAAAAATTATTTTAAACAGAGGAAAGTTTTCAATCATTAACAACTTGAAATGATTTACTTTAAAAAATATAAAAAAATTTCCTTTAATATTACTATCATTTATTCCCTATATAATTATGAATTATCATCGTGATGTATTGTAGCATTCATTACTTTTATCTTAACTACTTCAGGAAAAAAGTATATTTGGACAAATGTTTGTTTGTGTCCATCCAATTTCAGAACTGCGGTACAAATTTTCATAAAGTAAATATCAAACATTTTGTCTCAGTTGACCAAGTGACGCCAGATATATCGATTTAGTATAATAAGAAATGACAGATAATACTGGCTAAGCTATTTAATTTTCTGAAAGCCAGAAAATCAATATTTTATACAAGAGGTGATCTCTAAAGTAAAGACCGTTTCATTATAAAAATATTTTTCGGTAAACTTTATAAGTATCTTTTATTTCTCTTAAACTACATACCTTACACTACTTCTCTATATAATCGCTACATGAATTAAGATATTTATCAGTGTGTTTTATCAGAGTGGTCGCTTATCATTTAAAAATTCTTTCAATTTCCCAAACAAATGGTAATCAGAAGGAGCTAAGTCCAGACTATAAGATGGCTGATCGTAAATTTCCCATGCAAATGTTTTCAGTAAATCACGTGTCGGACCCGCAACATTTAGACGTGCATTATCGTGCAGCAGGACCCGATTTTGAATGGCGCGCCGTAACTTACGTACAGTTTTGCAGTAGCTTCTACATTTATAGTCGTTCCACTTGGTATAAAATCGATCAGGAGTATGCCAAACCGATCCCAAAAGACTGTGGCCATCAGTTTGCGTCCAAATGACTGTGGCTTAATCTTTGTTGGTGATTGAGGATACCCCAGTCAATAACTGCCTTTTTCTCTCTGGCGTGTAATACGAAATCCACGTTTCATCGCCGGTAACACTTGAATTAAGGAACTCATCACCTTTTTCTGTGTAACGCATAAAAAATTCCAAAGCAGATCCCATTCGGATTTTTTGTGATGTTCCGTTAAGACGTGCGGTATCCAACGTGCACAAACCTTTCTGAAACCTTAATGGTCACGAACAATGCGACGGATAACAGCTCTTGAAACATCAGGAAAAAGAAGGGCTAGGTCGGAAATTGTTGTGCGACGATCGTCTCTGATTTCATCATCGACACATTTCAACACCTCCTCGGTGAATATCGAGGGTCCCCCCGAACGTTCTTCATCGTGCACATTAATTCTGTTATTTCTAAACCTTTCACACCGTTATCGGAAGTTTCTTTCAATCATTACATTATCACCGTACACAGCAACCAACTGCCTATGAATTTCAGCCGACTTAACGTTTTGATGGTTTAAAAAACTTATGACACCATATATTTCACAGTCGGAGACAACATTTTCCTATTCATTTTATAACGTAATAACTTACACGTAATCAAATATACTACAACGCGACAACTTACAAACAACAATACAATGTGTACATTATTAGCGTGGCCATGAACGACACAGATTCGCCAACCTTAACTACAGAAATTTCCCAGCGCTCTTTACTTTAGAGATATCCCTCGTAAATTTTTAATTGAGATTTACTTCTTTTGATTAGACCTTTTTAGATCTCATTGCATCTCCTTTCTTCTTATCATCTTCTTTCCGTTATTTCCAGTATTTTTTCATTCTTTCCGAGAGTGCTTTTTTGCTCTTCTGTAAATTTTCTGGAGTTTTTCTTTAGTTTTTCCTTTTCAACTAGTTTGAAATCCTGAATTGTTTTACAAAACTTTATCATCATTATTTTTTGAAATATTATTTAGTTTTCTAGATCTTGGTTTACTTTCCGGTGCCACCCTATTTCTGTTTTTCTTCAACCTTCCTAAATTTGTTTGGGTCCAAAAATTTTCTTGAGGTTTTTCTTTTAAAAGATTTCTTACAATAAACTTTCCTAAGCACTCGCTTACATACAAGGCTTCTGAGCAAATTAATATTTTGCAGTGTCGTAGTTTAGGTGTTTTAGTTTAAGAAATTCTTATTGTAAACATTCGCTCTTTCCATTTTACGAATCCTACTTTTATTCCTTCTTTTCGAGTACATTTGGTGCTACTTAAATTTGTCTACTTTGTGTATTTTTTGTCCCTTTCCAAAGAACATTTCTTCTACACAGTTCTTATTATTGGTTATAAATTTTGTAACTTCAAAGGATATTTCTATTTTTTTGCTGTTTTCTGAAAATAAATGTAATTTACATTAAATATATCAAAAAAAATATATATATATATACATGTACACGAGGTGCGACAATAAAGTAATGAGACTGATGTGAAAAAAAAAGTTGCTTATCGTTTTAGTCATGTTTAGTGTTGTCTCCTTCAAAGTAGTTCCCCTCTGATTGCGCTTCTGCCATTGATGGTAACATTTCTGGAACTCATCTTCTGTAATATCCTCCAAGACCCTCGTCACAGCTTTTTGGACATCTTGTGTTGTTTGAAAATGTTGTCTCTTGACCGCCATTTTGATTCTTGGAAATAGAAAAAAATCGCATAGAGCGATATCTGGTGAATAAAGTGGCTGTGGTAGTACTGAAATTTGTTTTGAGGTTAAAAATTGCTGTACTGACAGAGCAGTTTGGGATGGCGCATTATCGTGATGCAGAATCCAATTATCAGCAATGTCGGCACGGACACGAAGAACTCGTTTACGAAGTCTTTCTAAAATTTCTTTGTAGAAATATCGGTTAACTGATTGTCCAGGAGGAACCCACTCTTTATGAACAATTCCCTTGGAATCGAAGAAGCACACAAGCATGCATTTCACTTTTGACTTTGACATGCGAGCTTTTTTTAGACTGGGTGATCACTTGGAGCACCATTGCGAACTTTGGCGTTTTGTCTCTGGATCGTATCGAAAAAAACAACCTTATCACCAGTGATAACACGAATCAACAAATCTGGATCGATTTCCGTTTGCTCTAACAGATCGGCTGCCACATTTTTCCGTGTTTCTCGCTGTTGTTGTATAAGAATTTTGGGGACCATTTTTGCACAAATCTTTCTCATACCAAGATATTCAGTTAATATTAGACGAACCGTTTCTCGATCGATGTTGAGTTCTTCTGCAATAATTTTCACGGATAATCTTCGATCAGATCGTACGAATTCACGCACCCTGGTCAAGTTGACATCTGTCCGTGAGGTTGACGGTCGTCCACTGCGGTCTTCATCTTCAACATTCGTTCTGCCTTCACTAAAAATTTTACGCCACCGAAAAACTTGAGCTCTTCACATAACCTCCTCTCCAAAAGCCTTCTGAAGCTTACCGTAAGTTGTCGTCGCGTTTTCACCCGATTTAACGCAAAAAGAAATGGCATACCGTTGCGCAATATTTTGCGGTTTCATTTCTGTGACGAGAGACACAAGCATGTGTTCACTTATTACAGCACAACTCACGACTGAGCAGTTGCATCAATGTGCCCCTTGGACTAGAAGTAGCTTATAGACCAAGGTCAAAGATGGTGTGCCTACGCAAGCTGCAGGGTTGCCACATCTTGCAAAGAAAAATCAGTCTCATTACTTTATTGTCGCACCTCGTATATATACAGATTTATTTTTCTATAAATTTAGTTATTCTTCTGTTACTTTTTTACGTATTGTAAGTTATTGCGAAGCATCGCTCTCAATTTTTCTTGAGCCGTGACGGAATTAAAAAATCTGATTTGGACAACACATGACATTCTTGTACGCCTATAAAAATTTAATTTACACCTTTTTAAAAAAAAAAAATGAAAAAGTACATAAATATTTAATTTCATCAAAAACTTCTGATATTTTTTTTTTGTTATTGAATTATTTATTATTCATCATAAAAGGTTTTTACAATCAGAGGTTAGAATTATTAACAAATTAACATAATTAAATTTTTTAAAAAAAGTTAAAAAAAAGGAGATGATGTCTGATTTGAACCGAAGTGCCTTAAACCAAAACTCAAAATGTTTCATTAATTGAAATTTTATTTGCCCCTAACTGTGGTACCAATAAAAATAAGTACCACTTATGATATATGGTGGAAAAGCTCTAAATGAGGGATTATTACTACAATTAAAAAAATGTCCAAAATCCAAATATTTTTTGATTATGGGCTTTTTTGGACACTTTTGGTTCAGTCGATTGAAATCAAAGGGGGAGATGCAGAAGTAGATGTTACAACAATCCTAGATCTAAAATTTCAACATCCTACAGCAAATCGTTTTTGAGTTATGCGAGACATACGTACATGTTCATACATACGTTATGTAGTTTTACATACGTAAGTACGTACGTACAGACTTCACGCCGAGAAAAAATGGATTCAGGGATGGTCAAAATGGATATTTCCGTTGAAATCTGAAAACTGAAATTTTTCGCGATCACAATACTTCGTTTACGTTGTACAAGGAAGGAAAAAATATAAGTCTCTTTTAGTATCCAGTTCGGAAATACGTAATAAAATTACATTTACGCAAAGAAGCATATAAAGATTTATAATCGGTAAAATTTATTTTTTCATAATAAAACAATAATGTAAAAGTTAAATAAAAATAATGCAGAAGACATATGCTGATAGATAACAAGAAAACCCGACATTTTTAACTAAAGAATAAGACTTATTTCTTATTGAAAAAAAAATGTTCAGATTAAAGATAAAAAACAGATCGATGGTATAATTTTGTGAAAGAATTTTGTTTTAAGGATCTCTTACGGAGTTAACTATTTATTAAAATAGAATCTACGCGCATATAAATGTCAACTTTTATTTACAACTAACCTTTTGCAACCGTTCATAATTTACAATGTGAATGTAACATATATATAATACGGTTCTGCTATAAAGCCCCTTTCTTTAAACCCCTTCTGTGTCATTTGAAAGGGAAGTGCTAATTATTACGGAAGTGGTGTCCAGTGTTATTCTATTAATATTTCATTTAAAAGATACATACCCCCTTTATCTTAAAAAGTGTTTAAACTAATAAGAATGTCTCTCCCCTTACTTACTTCTAAATTATCGCCTAATATTTACTACAACATCTGCGAATATTTTATTTCATATGATTTAATGGTGTTCGTTATATTTTAAGAATAATAAATATCTGCAACGTAACTTAGTTTTTCTTTTTCTTTTATTTTACTAATGAAATTATTATTCTCAGTTAATTTTCGTGTGAAAATTTAATTATCTTGCAATATAATTTTTTTTTTTTTTTTTTTTGTCTTCAGTCATTTGACTGGTTTGATGCAGCTCTCCATGATTCCCTATCTAGTGCTAGTCGTTTCATTTCAGTATACCCTCTACATCCTACATCCCTAACAATTTGTTTTACATATTGCAAACGTGGCCTGCCTACACAATTTTTCCCTTCTACCTGTCCTTCCAAAATTAAAGCGACTATTCCAGGATGCCTTAGTATGTGGCCTATAAGTCTGTCTCTTCTTTTAACTATATTTTTCAAAATGCTTCTTTCTTCATCTATTTGCCGCAATACCTCCTCATTTGTCACTTTATCCACCCGTCTGATTTTTAACATTCTCCTATAGCACCACATTTCAAAAGCTTCTAACCTTTTCTTCTCAGATACTCCGATTGTCCAAGTTTCACTTCCATATAAAGCGACACTCCAAACATACACTTTCAAAAATCTTTTCCTGACATTTAAATTAATTTTTGATGTAAACAACTTATATTTCTTACTGAAGGCTCGTTTAGCTTGTGCTATTCGGCATTTTATATCGCTCCTGCTTCGTCCATCTTTAGTAATTCTACTTCCCAAATAACAAAATTCTTCTACCTCCATAATCTTTTCTCCTCCTATTTTCACATTCAGTGGTCCATCTTTGTTATTTCTACTACATTTCATTACTTTTGTTTTGTTCTTGTTTATTTTCATGCGATAGTTCTTGCGTAGGACTTCATCTATGCCGTTCATTGTTTCTTCTAAATCCTTTTTATTCTCGGCTAGAATTACTATATCATCAGCAAATCGTAGCATTTTTATCTTTTCACCTTGTACTGTTACTCCGAATCTAAATTGTTCTTTAACATCATTAACTGCTAGTTCCATGTAAAGATTAAAAAGTAACGGAGATAGAGAACATCCTTGTCGGACTCCCTTTCTTATTATGGCTTCTTTCTTATGATCTTCAATTGCTACTGTTGCTGTTTGGTTCCTGTACATGTTAGCAATTGTTCTTCTATCTCTGTATTTGAACCCTAATTTTTTTAAAATGCTGAACATTTTATTCCAGTCTACGTTATCGAATGCCTTTTCTAGGTCTATAAACGCCAAGTATGTTGGTTTGTTTTTCTTTAATCTTCCTTCTACTATTAATCTGAGGCCTAAAATTGCTTCCCTTGTCCCTATACTTTTCCTGAAACCAAATTGGTCTTCTCCTAACACTTCCTCCACTCTCCTCTCAATTCTTCTGTATAGAATTCTAGTTAAGATTTTTGATGCATGACTAGTTAAACTAATTGTTCTGTATTCTTCACACTTATCTGCCCCTGATTTCTTTGGTATCATTACTATAACACTTTTTTTGAAGTCTGACGGAAATTCCCCCTTTTCATAAATATTACACACCAGTTTGTATAATCTATCAATCGCCTCCTCCCCTGCACTGCGCAGTAATTCTACAGGTATTCCGTCTATTCCAGGAGCCTTTCTGCCATTTAAATCTTTTAATGCTCTCTTAAATTCAGATCTCAGTATTGTTTCTCCCATTTCATCCTCCTCAACTTCCTCTTCTTCCTCTATAAAACCATTTTCTAATTCATTTCCTCCGTATAACTCTTCAATATATTCCACCCATCTATCGACTTTACCTTTCGTATTATATATAGGTGTACCATCTTTGTTTAACACATTATTAGATTTTAATTTATGTACCTCAAAATTTTCCTTAACTTTCCTGTATGCTCCGTCTATTTTACCAATGTTCATTTCTCTTTCCACTTCTGAACACTTTTCTTTAATCCACTCTTCTTTCGCCAGTTTGCACTTCCTGTTTATAGCATTTCTTAATTGCCGATAGTCCCTTTTACTTTCTTCATCACTAGCATTCTTATATTTTCTACGTTCATCCATCAGCTGCAATATATCGTCTGAAACCCAAGGTTTTCTACCAGTTCTCTTTATTCCGCCTAAGTTCGCTTCTGCTGATTTAAGAATTTCCTTTTTAACATTCTCCCATTCTTCTTCTACATTTTCTATCTTATCTTTTTTACTCAGACCTCTAGCGATGTCCTCCTCAAAAATCTTCTTTACCTCCTCTTCCTCAAGCTTCTCTAAATTCCACCGATTCATCTGATACCTTTTCTTCAGGTTTTTAAACCCCAATCTACATTTCATTATCACCAAATTATGGTCGCTATCAATGTCTGCTCCAGGGTAAGTTTTGCAGTCCACGAGTTGATTTCTAAATCTTTGCTTAACCATGATATAATCTATCTGATACCTTGCAGTATCGCCTGGCTTTTTCCAAGTGTATATTCTTCTATTATGATTTTTAAATTGGGTGTTGGCAATTACTAAATTATACTTCATGCAAAACTCTATAAGTCGGTCCCCTCTTTCATTCCTTTTGCCCAGCCCGTATTCACCCACTATATTTCCTTCCTTGCCTTTTCCAATGCTTGCATTCCAATCTCCAACTATTATTAAATTTTCATCTCCTTTTACGTGTTTAATTGCTTCATCAATCTCTTCGTATACACATTCTACCTCATCATCATCATGGGCGCTTGTAGGCATATAGACGTTAACAATCGTTGTCGGTTTAGGTTTTGAATTTATCCTTATTACAATGACTCTATCGCTATGCATCTTGAAATACTCCACTCTCCTCCCTATTTTCTTGTTCATCACGAAACCTACTCCTGCCTGCCCATTATTTGACGCTGAGTTAATTACTCTAAAGTCACCCGACCAAAAGTCGCCTTCCTCTTCCCACCGAACCTCACTAATTCCTACTATATCCACGTTTACCCTATCCATTTCCCTTTTTAAATTCTCTAGCCTACCAACCTTTTTTAAGCTTCTAACATTCCACGCTCCGACTCGTAGAATGTTATTTTTTACTTTTCTGATGACCCCTTCCTTAGTAGTCCCCACCCGGAGATCCAAACGGGGGACTATTTTACCTCCGGAATATTTTACCAAGGAAGGCGCCTCCATTATTGCTTTTGAAAATGCAGAGCCACATTTTCTTGGAAAAAAAAAACAGCTGTAGTTTTCCATTGCTTTCAGCTGCGCAGTACTCAGAGGACTGAGTGATGTTGATACGGCCGTTTAAGTCGTCCTGACTCACGCCCCTAACAACTACTGAAAGAGCTGCTGCCCTCTTTCAGGAATCATTCCTTAGTCTGGCTCTCAACAGATACCTCTCCGATATGGTTGCACCTTCGGTCCAGCTACTCTGTATCCCTGAGCACTCAAGCCCCCTCACCAACGGCAAGGTCTCATGATCCATAGAGGAGGGCAATATAATTAGTAACGTAATAATTAAAATTTACCTTTTGTTTACACATATTACTTTACCACCGTACTTTATATATCAACTTTTTTCAAACTATTTTTTTTTCTTCTTTAACCTCCGGGACTACCGTTACGTATTGCTTCAGAGGATGAAATGAATGATTTTTAGCGTATGAAAATGCCATGCTTGACCGGGATTTAAACTCAGGACCTTCGGATGAAAGGTCGAGACGCTATCACTCGCGCCACGGAGGCCGGCCTCCTCAAACTATTTAAATCAATTTATGTAAAATGAATCCACAAATATTATAGAAACAAGATAAATATTAAAAAAACACGATTGTCAACAAATACATTGCTGGCAAACATTGTTCTTTATTATAAGATCATAAAATAGGATAACTAAAAAACGTGTAGGTGACAATTTTGTATATAGTATAATTTTTTCCAAATTTTTTAAATTTATTTATATATATATATAGCCATATATAGACACTCCTGGTAACATAAGGATTCCAACGCGGGATTATACATCTAAATCGGTTCAGCTGTTGAGCTGCTACGATGAAACTAATAACATGCAGACACCCTAAATACATTACACTCTTTTTTGGGAAGTTGTATAAAAATATATTCGAGTTGATAATTTTAACCATTCAAAACTTGGAATACACTTAATTTAAAGATTACTGGAATTTTTTTTTTTTTTTTTTTGTTAATTAACTGGGTCATTTATCTGCGTGACCAAAATATGTTCCTTTGTAAGCTATTCGAAGATTAGAATATTTTGGGACCCTTTAGAGATTATTATATTTTTTAAAACTTTTCTCCTAACCTTGAATTTATAAAAAAATTAATACGCTTATTTTTAAAAATACGTCATAGAACTATTTGCCGTTTAATATAAAATAGATTCCATGATTACTATGAGTAAGGACAAATAATAAAATTTAAAAAAATGATAAAATTTTTAACGAAAGAATAAGGAAAAAAAATTAAGTTTAATTTTGTTATCTTAGAAAATCTATGTATATAAAATTGAAATATCTATAAATAATTTTCTTTTTGTTGAGAATTAAAAAGTTTTCTTTATAATTTTTATTATAATATATATGTATAGTAGTACCATAAATAAACCATGGTTAAGTATATTTTTTAGAAATTTTTTGTCTGTGTACCTTATAAACCACTGAAAATATTTAAGTGAAGTGCCAGTGGTCGAATAACTTATTTATAAAAAAAGAATAATGTGTTTTATACACCGTTTAAAAAATACGACTAAATACGACTAAGAGCGGAACCCAATCATAAGCAGAAACCGTTTCCTGCTGTTTACTCTCTAATTTTTTATTCTGCCAATTCTTTACAGTAAAAACAAATTTGATATGTAGAATTCTCAGTAAACCTGCCAGAGACATTATTTAAACCTGCAACTGAGGTTACATATTTTTAATAGCTTAAAAATAGTTCCTTACTATCATCTTATTTATATTGCATTTTGTAAAAAAAAAACAAAATTAAAGCTTTACAGTTTTCTGAACTTTTCGTCCCAATTTTATTTATTTATTTTTATTTTACCGAGAACTCTTAACTATCTAACATGTGTGTATGTGTGTGTGTATGTCTCTCTCTGTGTGTGTGTGTGTGTGTATGTCTCTCTCTATGTGTGTGTGTGTGTGTGTGTGTGCGTGCGTGCGTGCGTGTGTGTGTGTGTGTGTGGAAAGAGAGAAAATTACAGCTATTTTTCAACACAAATATCTACAATTTTTTCCCTGGAAAGAATGAATAGATATTTTGAATTTTTAGCTTGAAGGAGAGAAAACCCATCTGCAGTTAACTCTTCTATTTTTAGTTTTATTCTCTGTCCCCTGTAATAGTTTCTGATTGATGATAATGCTAAAAAATTTAATTTTTAATAGCGCGTGAAAAAATTTCACGATGCCTGATCGGGACACGAAAACAGAACCTCCGGATAAAAGGCAATACGGCTACCCCTCCGAAATCTTAAAAAGAATTCATAATTGAAGTAATTATCAATTTTATATTAATAATTTTTTTTTTAATTCAAGATTTTGAGATAGAAGCCTTACTTACATATGCACACACCCAAGTACACACACTTAAATTCAATAGCAGTAAGACTAAGTCTAATCTCTATTTAAATAATATGTAAAAAATTCTATTCCACTATTTTTCTTTTCTTTTTTTTTAGTTTAGCATGATTTTTTCTTGATATAAATTTTGCTTATCGAAGTAGAATAGATACATTTCTTTGTTTTTGTTTTCAGGCTATCTTTATATAATGCTGTAACATGTTCTGGAATTCTCTGACGTTTTATAGTACCGTAAGTAAAAATATTTTTACATACTATACTGAATTTTAAGTTTATATATTCCTACATATTAAAGATGAAAATGTTTAACCATTATGCATAATGTTTTAACACCATATAAATTAACATAGTTTAATTATTTGAAGGAAATAAACATAAATTACCACTTCTTGATCGTATTGAAAATGAATAGTTCGTTACAGAAAATCGACGAGAGTTTTATAACTGATTGTAATCTGATTAATTGATGTCATTAAATAATTGCCTGGAAATTAAAGTATGAAGTATTCAATAACAAACCCAAAAAAGATAGTAATTGCGCCAAAGATAGCATTTTTCATTTCTTATTGTTTTTTTCTTAACATCGAGAAATTCAAAATTATTCTGAGTATTTTGAAATACTCAGTCATTTTGAATAATGTCAAAGAATAGTCAAAATAATCATGAAATTTTATTTCATGAGTATTTTGAATGGGGTGGGTGTGGGTGTGTGTTGATTGAATAAATAACTCGGGCCAAAAATGTTTAAAATTTTTCTTTGTGCCTTCTATAAATACTTTATAAAAAAATGAAACAATGAAAATATATTCTTAATAAGATTGATTCTTAAGATTTTTTCATAAAATTACTAATAATAGATTTATAATAAGGAGTATACAATCCTAACTTCATCAGGGATAACCTGTTTAAATATTTATCTCTTCTCCTTTTATCTACACATTTACTACGTAGTTAACCTAAAAAATATATGCGTAAACTATTTTATTTAATAAATTCGTATGAAATAAACAAAAAATACATGAACAAACTCGTCAGTTTTATAGTTCATGAAAATATTAAAGACTTATAAAGCATATTTTTTAAATCATTCAGAATAAGAAAATAGAGACACTTAACACAACTTCCTTTAAGTAATACAGTCTACATAAAACTTTATTAAAGTTGATTTTATTATTAAAATTGATTTTTTTTTAAGTTTGAAGTAAGGATTTCAAAGGGATAAGGAAATAGAGGTCAATTATGAAGTCATACCTCGGCTGGCGTTGGACTTAATTTCACACGACAAATTTTAAGAGTTAAAAAAATTAATTGATTTTAAAAAATTAATATTTTGTCTTAAAATTTTTTCCGGTACTTACGTATTAACGCCACCGCAGCTACAGCTTTATTTAAAAACAAAGTAGTCAATCGGATTTCGGTGGAAAATGAACAGTCTATTAATTTGAATAAATGGTTATTTATATTTATTTATTTTATAAATATAATTTAACCAAACTTAACCTTCGTTCGCTTCGCTCGTTAACCTTGACTAATTAACAGAAGTGTTTTGATTATTTAAATAATAAATAATTGCAATAATTACTGAATTTATTAAATAAATACTCAAAAAATTACGGTGTTACTTAGTCCAGGTTAGCGAGCGAAGCGAATGTAGGTTAAGTTTGGTTAAGTTATATTTATAAAATAAATAAATATAAATAACCATTTATTAAAATTAATAAAGAGACTGTTCATTTTCCACCGAAATCCGATTGACTACTTTGTTTTTAAATAAAGCTGTAGCTGCGGTGGCGTTAATATGTAAGTACCATTTTTCCAGAAAATGATTCTTAAATTTAAAAATTAAATTAAATTTCTTTACATTTTGTGCTTTTCATTCAAACATTGTAGATTATTAACAGGTGTAAAGTATTACCGTCATTAAATACGAATTAAATATTTGGGATGAGTCAAATACGTGCGATTTACACGTATTTGATGTTATATTTTTCAAAGTGTAGTAGTAATCCAAAAATGTTAAACTTGGCGCGTAAAGTTGTATTTAAATATGAAACAGATCGTTTGCTGCAGATGTAACATAGCAGGCGGTAGAGTTATCAGCTTTGCGCTTGCGCATTGACGTTGTATTCACGGACCTGTTTCAACAGGTACGATACGTTCTGTTTTATTCCGCTGAGCAGGAGTCGGTATATTACAACTAACCTAATAAATACGCTAAAATTTATGAATACTTATTATTACTTAATAGTGATATGTACTGTTTATTTTAATATCTTTAGAGATGAAATGAATTTTGGAATAAATTTTATGATTCGTTAAGAGGTTTTACATTAATTAAAATGGTCTGTTCTTTAATATTAATCTTCTGTGTATGTATTAGTTAGCTTCCCGATACATAGAAAGGTACATCACTTTCACTTTTAAAGTGACGCTACGTGTGTCGTGAGGTTGAATTAGTAATTTGTTAAGGCCATCATGAAGCAATTTTAATCTGTTTCCCGGTAAGTAACATAGTAACAACTTTGTATTATACTGTTTAGTTAAAAACTAAAAAAGCTTAAACATCGAGGTAATTGTATAAAAATTATGTTTATTTATATTTTGAATAATACTCAATTATTTCCTTATCAAAATAAAATAATAGTAATGGTTATTATTTTATTACACACACACACACACACACACACACACACACACACACACACACACACACACACACACACACACACACACACACACACACACACACATATATATATATATATATATATATATATATATAGTATATAATATACATTTATTTATTTATTTTGTAGATGTAGAAGTTTAATCAATGAATTTCTTGACCATTATTAACATCTATAGGATAGGTAATACGGCTGAAATAAAAGAAATATTTACTAATCCTTATCTAGATTATTCTTGTAGAATAACGTATAAAACAAAATAAATGTATAGATAAGCATCTATGTTTATACATATATAGGCGTTCATTTGCCTTTATTTTGTAGGAACGGTTAAACTGCAGTGATTAAACACCGTGTGACAGTTTTGTATTATGATTGTTAAATTATTGAAGAGGTTAGTTTAGGTTAAGGTTTTATTGAGAACTGCTTAAACAGGAAGGGAAGCGCATACAAGTTTTATAATTGAAAAAATAAATCGCTAATTGGTAAACCGAAAGTCTGAAAGTATTGTAGTAAACGAGAACAAAAAAAATGAAAAAATTTTGATGTTAGGTTAGTTTCAAGAACTGTATCGGCAGTAATCGGAAATTTCACAGTAATGTGGTTTTACAAAAAATGTCGGTCGTATTCTTTAGAAACAGATAGCGTCATTGAAGTTTTGTTAATTAAAGATTTAAATTTTTGAAATACAGATTATTAACTAAGCAGACTACAGAGTGTTTCAAAAGGTTTTGTTACGTTAAATTTTATCCGGAGCACAAAATTATTTAACAACTTAGTATCGATCGACAATAAATATTAACAATTTTCTTTTCCACCTTTATTTTCTGATTAATCAATTTGTAATTTAACTAATATAATTAATTAGTTCCAAATTTTCTTTGTCGTACCTGATAATTCAAAATAAATAGTTACATATATGATCACTAGTTATTAATTAATGTTTATTTTTATTTGCCCAGCATTTATAGTATCTACTAAGCTAGTCAAATCATTAATATACCTTCGCCACAATAAGTTAAGGAAAATATGATAATCGAGCCAAAAACAGCTTTTTTCCATTTTTTGTGGATTTTTTTTTGTTCAGAGAGTATGAAACGGTAAAAATGCAAAAAAATGAAGGGAGGATAATACTATTCGTACGTATTCTGTGGATCTATCTGAGTTAATAGCTCGGAGTCAGCTAGACAAAAAAATCTCAAATTCGGTACATTAATACAGTTAGTTTGAAATAGTGATCTAAAAGGAATGAGAAGTAGAGGGGAATTATGTCTCGATCCCTGATTTAAGGTGTTTTAAAAATATGAAGATTTTACCTTATACATTTTTCTCCAAAATTACTCCTAAATTCAAAACTGATTTATTTCAGTCAAAATTTTCAACTTCGTCCAGTTATGATTTTTTTCCAATTTATACATATATCTATGTGTGTAAGGTACATTCATTACGTTGCCCCTGTTCCTGAAAACAACTCGAATGGCTCTTTCGTCTTTTCTTACGAACGTATGTCCATTTAACCTTTGCTCATAAACTAAGTTTATAATCTTTTTATACATTTCAATATCCTTTGAAACAATTTGAAGTTTTTTAGCACCGACTAGCCGCACATAGTAATCGATCTTTGTTACAACTGTTTCGACTAGTTCATAAACCCTCAGAACTCAGTAATTTCATGTAGCACAATACACGAAGATCTGATAGTTTTTATCTAGCTCACATTGACGCTGGTAGCCTACATCGATAGGTTATCAAATAATTCGACAAAGGAATATTATTAGAGTTATTATTGGGCGGTCTGGACACTCTATACCATCGAGGTACAGGTAGAGTCGACCGTGGAACGGAACCCGGTTGAGAGTCCATAAGTTCACCCTCGCTATCGCTACTCATGTTCCCGGTTAAATTGGCAGCAATGTCATCTCTAATTAACTTCCTACAAGAAGTTTCCTTGGGTTTCTGCTTGGTGAAGCAAGGAACCCGCGTTTTTTAGAGGTTAGTAAACAGTTCCCGCAAGACGTACGCTCATTATCGTCGTTCAAGTGATAGCCGATCCGTGTTTCTTTCAAATCCATTCTTTTATAACGTATAAGTTAGACCCACTAATGCTAAAAAGACGCACTAAAATGTTTGTTACGTTTTCACCCCCTCTTTCCCTCGGGTGCTGAAACCTAGCGGTGGATAGGATACCCACGGAAAACTATGGTAGCCAGACCATCACGCCACTCTAGGTCATAAGGTGCTCCCTCGAGCACTGTATGTAGCGTCTTCTACCAGTCTGCACTCATACCTGACCCAAGGCAATCGCGTCCGGATGGAGTCTCTCAATTCTTGTTCGGATGAACATTACTTTAAGTTTTATTTAGTTTATGTTTGCTATCTTTAACGTTAACTCATAAGTTAAAGTGTTATGTTACAAAATTATTTTAAACCGCCAACACGGCGTACAATTAAACAATCCTGCAGTAATCAACAAAGTGTAGTCTTCATTCATCACCTATGAACACATACAGTCCATCCTCGCTCTAAAATCTACCGCAACGCTGTTGAACAAGGGCGTCCCGTCGACGTCGCAACAATGATGTATAAGTGAATATACCTTATAAAAATATATTTCCTCTTTCCTAATCCACAATAATCTTACATACAACACTTTTTTTACAAAATATCAAATAAAAAGCAGCACTCAAATAAACACAACTATATACTGTAAAATAACAGCTTTTAGGTAAGAGTTTTATACTTTTTTAAAGATTAAAAATTATAATTTTCACCGCGTGAATTGCATATATTCTGTAAATTGCTTTTGTAAAATGTTTAATTTTCAAATGCATACGACAAATGTATTATAAAAAAAAATTAAAACATAATTTGTTGCAAAATAGCGAAATTTGTTTGATAATCTACTGTTTGTTTGTGTAAGCGCATGCGCGTGTGTGGGCGCGCTTGTTTATTTGTTTAAACTTATACTTTTTCCAGTGACGGTTTACTTGTCAGGTTGTATAGATATAAGATTTTAATATACTACCACCTTATGTGTGTAATGCTTAACAAAGGTCTACATTCAGTGTGTATTTCTTACGTCATGCAACCGAGAGATTAACATTTTAATGGGTTTTCGCGGATCAGTTGCATAACTAACGTGTTCATTATTATTTTATACGCAATGATCGTCATGATGATATTTTATCATTTTACCGTCATCGTAATGATTATAATTATCATTATTTTTATTATTATTTTCATTATCCAGTTTATTGTTCCGTGTAACGCTGGTACATTGTAATTCACTACGAAGATAGGATTTTTTCTTACATAAATACTAATGTATTCTTTGCAATTACAGTACTACAATATAATTCAATATTACTTATTTAATTATAAAGAACAGTATTTGAATTTAAAATTAATTCAATAATTTCGTTTGATTATTACTTTCACGTCCAGATAGCGCTATAGCAGAGCTATAGCTCTGCTCTAGAAAGGAAAGTATTGTAATCAATTCAATTTGAGTATATGCGGTTTTCTTCGGGTTTTGACACCTAAGGACCCCAAAAAACCGGATGAAAATTTTCCAGATGTTAATGTTCATATGTACGTGTGTGTATTCGGTGACGGTCTCTAAATCACCTTATATTCCTAGAACTACTGGACCGATTTTGACCATACTTGATCAGATTACTTCTATATACAGAGCATTGATGCTAATAAAATTTTCAACATAAAAAATGATGAGGATGAGACTGTAGAGCAAGGTCACCGTCAGTATTTCGAAATTTCACCTAATTAAGGTCATATTTTTCTTAGGTAAACTTGTTAAAAATTTAAAAATAACAATATTTGCAAAAAAGGTTTTTGCAAAATCGCACCTCCACCCCAAAAAAATGCTGTTGTAGTCTTCTGTTATGTTGTGACGTCACAAGTGAGTGGTAGAATTAAATAAATTGATTAATATTTAAAATGTAAAAAAGTAACTCGTTCTGGCCGGATCTCGAACTTGATTTCTCGGCTCACTCGGTACCTGGTGCGTTAAGCCTCGCGGTTTCACCAGTCTCCCGACCGTACAATTGAAATTTGTTCTTTTTAAGTTGTGAAATTACATTAGTTTATTTAGCGCCGACCATCGCCGGTATTACCGCGGGACCCACGTGAATTATATACGAAATGCGCGCGCTTTAGTTAAATCGTTGAATTAATTAAATGAAAAAATATTATATTTAAATAAAATTATAAATTTGTTTAAAGTTAGATGTGTGTGTAATCCGTGCATCTTAAACAATCCACAGATGTAGGACATTCCTGGAGCGCGACTTTAGCCGCGTGACGGGAAAGTCCTACAACTGTATTGTCAGTTTTTTTTAACAGTAATTTTTAATTTATTATTTTATTGGAAATAAGAAATTTTCCATTTCTTTCACTTTTGCAGATACTAAACTCTTGCTATTAATATACTATTCTGACTCTTTCTTTGTAAAAAAAGAAGCTTTACATTACATTAACTGCACGCCTAAAATCCTTATCCACGGAGCATCAAAATCCGGACACAAACTCGAAATGGAGGGCGAAAATACTCATTCCCATTTTAACTGCTTAACGATACATTTATTTTACAACATAAATACAAAATTTAAGGAAATGAAAAATTTTTTTCATAAATACTTTTAATACATGGCCAATTTTTTCACATGAATGCACAGTTCCTTAACACCACAAACAAGGTTTCTACAAGCGGTACATCCTACATTCTTATATTTCTGTCATCCTTTTTGAATGCCATCGTTTTCTGTTCCTAGAAATTTCGACAGGGGTTTTTTTTTTAATTAGTAATAATAAATCCGTAATATTCAATCGCCCGTTGTAAAGATTTTATTTGGATATATTGTGAGGTTTGAATGCGATATAAATTTGGAGTCATTACTTTCATCTCCAACTAGAATAAAAGTAATCTGGTACATCAGTAGTTTACCGTTCACTGATATCAAAAAATATAAAAACAAAACTGCCACTATTGAAGCACAAAACAGTTGTCAATTAACCCAGAATATTATTAACTTATCCATTTGAAATCTAAAAATAAATAATTACTTCTTGTTTTCAGGATATTATTTATTTATTCTTGAATATGCGAAGGCCCCAGTACGTAAAAAATTATTAAAATTACAAATAAATAGAAAAAAAAATCCACTGTGTAGAAGAAAAACATTGACACACATTAATGTTTACATAAAATTAAACTTTAATTCAATTTTTTTAGCTTTTCATATCAGAAATAATTGCGAAGAGTTTATATACATACAACAACCTTAAATAATATGAATTTTAAAATAAAATAGTGGATCATTTTTACCTCGTAAACTGCAAATGAGAGTCAATAACTAACTAATCCACAAACCTGATTGGTTCTTATTTTACAAGGTTCTACCGCCATCTTTTCTCCTCTACACATTTGTTTGAAAATTTTTCCTTTTTCATTTTACCAGTTTAACATCTAATTTATAAAGTTTTTCTACAGCACCTTTCAAAAGATACTTTGTCGTAATATTTAAATTTTTATTAATATTTTAAAACTGAATCTTTATTCCAGTAATACATATTTTACCCCATTTCTACTTTCAAACAATTTCATCAGTGAATCTTAGTGCTGTTGCAAAACAATAGGAATGGATACAGCTTTTTTTTACTCGTTTCCGTATCAGTTTGTTTCTCCTAAATTTCTATCTAAGTGTTGTAAAACTTTATTCATCATTCATCCATCTTTATTCACGTTCATTCACAATTAATTTACGTTGTCTATGAAATACTTTACTAAGATCAACAAATGCAATTTTCGAAGGCTTTCGAAAAGTTCTCGGCCTGACAGAGAAACACAAGATTTTTTCACATTATTTTTTTCTACGTAGTTACCTCGAAATTTGTTATATTTAGATCAACAACTATAAAACCTTTTAATTCTCGCAGTATAATGCGTATAGTCTACCTGTACAAAATAAACGACGGTCTCGGATTTGATTTCATCGGTAGAAGCAAATCTTCATCCAGCGATTCGTTTCATCACGTTTGGAAAGAGAAAGTAATCGCTGTGAGCTGAATACAACGAATGTGGTAGGACTTTGAAGAGTAGGTCAAGAAATTTTACAGCAAGAAACCGAAACGTGTACGCAAGGGCATTATTGTAGTGAAAGAGACCTTTCTTTTTGGCCAGATGTGGACGTTTATCCTGAATAGCATCCTTCAGTCGTTCCATTAGTGAACCGTAATACTGCTGGGTGATGTTCCTGCTTTTTTCCAAGTAGTCTATCAGGCCGCACAACGATAATCCCAAAAAACCCGTTCCCTTGTTTTTCTTACATACGTGCTGTTAAAAAACGTCGACGAAACTCAGGGGAATCGCGTTTAAATAGGACTAAACGACCTTGATAAGTGTTCAATCGAACTGATTTTTGGTCGACTATTAAAAAACGTGGCATCCGTCGAGCGGAAAGCCTCTTCAGATCCAAAACATCGTAAAAATTGTAATCGATGCGGTTTATCTCAATAGATCGTGATATGTACATTTCGAAGTTTGTAATAACAGCAAGATAACATACCTCCAATTGACGATCATTTAATTCGGTATTTCGGATTTTTGTAACGATTTTTTGTCGATCATAACGGTTTTTGGACGACCCAAGCGTTCATCGTTTTGAATGGATGTACGACCACATCTAAAATTCATTTAAATTCAGCAGCTCATCTTTTACCGTTGAAAACAAAGGGGAAGAATTTTTTAAAGTGAAATTTTCTGTAGGAGTTAAACATTTAAAAAAAAGTACTTTATGCACTTTAGCACGAACTTTTTTTTATCCATTTTCGGAAACTTGATTGCCACAAATAAGCAACTAAATACTTGCATCTGAAACTCAGCAAGCTATCTAAACGATCATACTCGATAAATATCCTAGTCATACCTGCGCCATCTCTCCCTCAGGCCACAACTTTCCCAACGGCCCTAGTAACTTACGTAAAGTTATAAAATTATTTATAACGTGCGTATGCATTTTCTGAAGTCGTACTGATTTTTATCTAATTGAATTGTAGAAGCACCCGGCTAAATCATAAGACCAGTCATCATCTAACAATATGATCTAGTATGCAAAAGTCAACTGTAATCTCTGTTACCACGAGCATACCTTAATCGCCAATAGCGTAGAGATAATTCTAATATCTCCCCTGCGTCAACAGATTATGATTAGACTAGTGGATTATTAGCGGGTCTTATAGCTCGTGCTAGATACTCTATAGATGCTCTACTTTTAAACCCAGAGAGTACATGCTCTCTTCCGGTAGTTCTGTTTGTATTGGGGCAGGTCCCCTCTTAGGAGGGGCGAAAATCCAGGGGTGAAGGTTTAGTCGGTAGTGTGCAAGAACACATACGCACTTGCGGAACCTGTTAGCGAGTCGGACATTGTTTCGGCGTCCGTAAATGGGGTTCCTCCACCACTAAACAAAAAAAAAGTCCTTAATTTGCTCTTCACCGAGTGGTTACGGGTTCGGCGCCGTGAATCCGTTTGCTGATAGGGCAATATAGTAGGGATGGCCGTACTCAAACCTACAGGGGGACCGGAACCAAATCCAAGAACCAAAAAAAAATTGACGAAACCATATTAAATAGATTCTTCCGTTTCCCCAAACGCACTGAAATTTGATTATATGCTGTTAGGAATTCCGACCGAAGATCAGCGTTAAACTTTTTCCTGCAGTTACCGAAATATCTGAGCAACAGGAGGAGAGACTGTGGCTCACAAAAAATGAACACTCTTCAGAGACTGGCAGTGCATTCGTCAAGTTTGGTGCAAAAAAGAGGTGCAAGTTGTTTATAAGTAATCCGTTAGAGTTCAGCACTTATGACTTTAATCTACTATACCCTTGTTTAATTCTTTAACTTTAGCATCCGTGCTTTCAATTCCTCTCTGTCGTACAAAATAATTACTCGAAAGACTGTATACAAGAGCGCCTTTGACATACTATAGAAATATCCGATTTTGTTAAGAAATAATAAATAAAATCTTTAATTTACAAGATTTTGTGATGCCAAAATGTATAAAGGGATAACGGTTTGAACTTCGGTGTAAATTTTTTAATTGAGGAATTTATCACAGTCCTTTCAGGAACCGTTCTGAAATCGTTTACTAACTCCTTAATTTATAGGAAAAAAAATGAATGCGTGTTGATTTTTTTAATAGTTTCACGATCATTAAAGGATATGACGACCGATGTGATAAATAGTTTTCACATAAATTACTTAAAATTTTCCAGTCTTTTATATTAAATCTAACTTATTTGGCGGCTAGATCAATTAATTACTTGGGCAGTACTTTATTATACTTTTCTATTCGTAGTAAATGTTTGGAAAATTTTATACTCTTCTTACTCTTTTCTTAATAATAATCTTGTCCGACCGTTTCATGCATATTAAGTTGAATGATTTTTTTCCACGATTGTTATTTTATTAAAAAAATATCGTAGCTGAATTTTGGAAAACAATTCAAATAATTTTTATATATTTGTATTATATAGAAAAAATTAACTACTGTATTTAAATAAATGTAAAGAATTATTGAGAAAAGATCATTCTTTTTCATTTTAAATCTGACGCCATTTTGAAAAAATAATTGTTGGAGAGAATTCGTTTGGATGCTTACTGCTTCTACAAAAATAATCTTTAAAAAAATAGTTACAACTAACCGATAATATTCTGAGGAAATGTATACATAGGTGAAAATATATAATTACGCTTTCCAACTCTCCTTTTTTTATACATCAAAGGAAGGATTCAGATCCTTCCTTTAGTAGATCTTCCTTAGTAGAGTACAAAACTAATTTTTTAATATCTTCAAAAAATGTTGTATTTTAGAGATGAAAAAAATAAAAGTTCCAGTTTTATTTAAGAAGTTTTAGTTAACTATCTAGTAGTAGTAGTACCTAAATAGATATCTAAAATCGTTGTTATTAATTTAATTATTATTTTTGTTGACGCGTTTCAGAATAATTTCTTTGTCAAAATTTATTGTACTCTAATTTTAAATTTCTGTTAATCTTTATATAGGGTTTAATCAACGCCCCTCCCTTTTTTCGACGTCATGCCTTATCTGGTCGTTTTCTTGCTTATTTGTTATTAACCGTTATAGTTATCTTTTAATTTTATTTATCTATTTCCTGTTTTCAGTAAATTGAGGTTCTTGAAAAAGACATCCGCTTGATCGTTGATCTGTTCATTTATTATTGTTTTATTTTTACCTTTTAATTTGAATATGTTATTGCACATTAGCGTGTTAGGTCCTGTAGGTAACATCTTTATTCAGTTCGTTACCGGTATTATATAATAACGTTATAATGTTAGAGATAGTAAATCTATCTAATGTCGCTTGTATCTCAGACGCTTTACACTCGTAAAAATCAAATTAATGCATCCTTTTTTGTAAGAAGAAAATTATATATTATATACAAAATAAAAATTGAAAATAAAAATTTGCTAAACCGTCATGAGTAACAAGTAGAAATTGCGAAAACAATCGGTTTTTTTTTACTGATCTGTAACTTGAAAGCTTACGTCTCTACAATCCCTAACTGCGAACACCAATAAAATTACGCCCTTAACTAATTTAAATAAATATTTGATTGCCGTGAAAATAATTATCTATCAAACTTATTTTCGTATAACTGTTATTGACTGAAATTATAAACGTCTCTTCAGAAGAAATGCAGTCAAAATTTTATTTTATATATGTTTTTTCTGACGAAATAATTATGAAAATATTTTTACTAGAGTATTATATACAATCAATGAATCATAATTGGATCTTAACTTATCTTTCACAAAAATAATCGATGAACATATTTTCATTTTGTTAACAGATTTAATCGACCTAAAATTAAACTTTTTAAAATTTTTTAAAATGTATATTTGAATAAAAAGAAAATAAATTTTAATTTTTTATTTGATAGGGTTTCTTTATTTTATTTGTAAAACATTGCTAACGATTTTAGAAGCCGATGCCAATACTCAAATAAGTCTTTTAATTTTTTTTTGTATCTATATCTATGTAGGACAAATCTCTCTAGTAATTTATTTTTAAACGATCAAATTTTTAATGTAATCGAGAAAGATATCTGTTATGTCGTCTTTCTAATTGATATTTTTTTTAATAATCAAATTAAAAAATAATTTATGATTTTTAGTATTAAAGTTCCTTACTGAATAAATACAGTAAGAAATTATCACTTAAAAATATATTTCGTACGTTTTACTTCTTTTTATTTATAAATCTGTTATTGCATTAATGCGAAAAATCCAAAATTTACACAACACGATTGGTAAGAACATTTTTTTTTTTTTTTTTGTTAAGTTTAATAATAGCCGGCAGATAAGTTGAATCTTTAAATATACCCTTAAGAAATATGTTTTCTTAATTCGACATCTGAAGATTAAAAGCGATCTAATTAAAATATCTTATAAAATTTCATTCGATGTTTTATTTAATACTGAATTAAATTTATTATTAATAAATTTTTTATAAGCAATAAATAAAGTGAGTTGTCATGGATGCTGTATACGTGAAAGTTGATAGATCGATGGGGTAGAGAGGGGGGAAAACACTGCACTTTTGAAAAGTAATGATTATTATTCTGAATGTATCTCCGATGGTGATTGGTTGTTCTCAGCGAACCGATCTTGAATTATAGTTGTTGTGCGCGTTTGTGTGTGTGTACGTTTCTATCTGAGAGAGAGAGAGAAAGAGAGAGTGAGAGAGAATAAACGTGCGAGCGAGATGGAATACGTCACCACACAATAGAGCCAGTCCTAGTTCAGAAGAGAAGAAAGTCAAAAGGTTTTGTCCGAGAAAACCGGCTTCCAAACACTATAAATCACTCTTGCTCCAGCAGGAAGAAATAGGGTTGTTTTTTTCTTTCTTGAAAACTTATGCGGAAACCTACACGCATACACACGCACACACCCCTCGGTGGGACTATTCTCCCTTTAAAGAAAAATCTATAAAAAAAGATCCTCCCCTCTCGCCTTCCATATAAACAGGTAAGGGATGATCGTGCCTTATAAATATTAAAGAATAGCTTTACATTAACCAGAGCAAATTCTCTCTCCATATTCACTCCACCCCTCTTCCTATCATATCTTCTTCTTTTTTTTTTAGATTGCGACCGCCGCTCACCTGACTGCTTATGGTTATTGGGGTTGCCGATTTTGAAGAGGGGGACATATTACGTTATAGATATAATAATCATGTTATTCCGTGAAACCCTGTCCTTGCACCACTCACAGTGCTTTGACTATTTTGAATAATATTGCCCTAGTACGCTCAATGTATACCATTTATCATCGGTGTATCTCTTTATTGTTGAACAAAATTTTTAATGTATGTGTGTATATGCTGCAACAAAGTGACGAAGTACATCCACACTATTCTCTTGATCTACCTTAATAAAATAAAATGGATGATTTTAAACTAAGAGCTGTAATTTTATTTCGTAACTTTTTTCTTCTTAGAGTAATTAAAATTTTAATTTTTCGTAATGATGTAATTTTTTATTTGATCTAAGAATTCATTTTTTTTTAAATTTACGATTCGGATTTTCAAAAATTTATTTTCTTAGTAAATGTACAGAAAATTTATACGTAAATTTTCCTCCGTAATAGTTAATTTTGTAATTATTTAATAATTTACTAGTAAGGTTATTAGTATTACTATATTAACTAATTTTTTAGACCAAGAATTTAGATTCAGCACTTTGTTGCAAAATGTTTTAACACTTTACAGTACAAGCGTTAAAACATTTTGAGGAAGGTTTTGTTATTTTTAACTTGGAATACCTAACAGTTTTGTTCATATTTTAAAAAAAAAAAGTTTAATTATTTTTTATAGATATTTATAAGACTGAAAAATATTTCGCTTTTTCAGTAATTGAACGGAAAGTATTAAATCAAATAAAAAATTAATCTTGAAAATTCATTACATTTTAATTAATTTTTCAGAAAATAAAAATGAAAGTTAATTTACGGAAATAAATTATTAAAAATTAAACAATTAAAATTTAAATTATTAAAAACCCCATAAAGACCCTAAAAATTCGGGAAATTGTAATTTTATGAAAATTAGATCTACTTTACTACCTTGAATGAAATTGCCCAAATATATAACCAAAGAGAGAGAAAATATTATTGAATCAATTAATTGGTATATGTGCCTTTCGATCCAGAAACTACAAAAAAGGTCAAACGCATTCAGATCTTTATATGCCTAAGAGGCGATTAAATTACGTGAAATAATTTACCCACCCTTCAAGAAAAATTTTGTTGAAATAAACCCCATAAGGTCCGTATCTTCCCCTGCCTCCTTGGCCGATTGTGACCAAAATTATACGGTATCAATTCCCATAAGTGTGAAAACATTCTGCCAAATCTCATCCAAATCGCTCCATCCCACTGGACGTAGCGATTTGATTTTTGTTTGATTCACACACTTGTGAATCAAACAAAAATCAAACCGACATACATACTACATTTTATTAGAATGACTCTTGAATCGACCAAAATGTAAAAAAACCTCAATCGTAAAGTATTTAGCACGGTTAGCACATTTCCCCTTTATGCAGTTTAAGAACATAGTATAATCATAATCTAATATTATTATTACAATCTAATAGTTACAACAATTCAGAATTGTTCACTTTTGTTATTATGGATGGTCATTATTTATTTTACGAATATTACATTTTGTATTGACATTTGTCTATCGATGTATCCCTTATTTTTTAATTAGCGCAATGAGTTTAATTACTTGTAAAACTAATACTGTACATAAACTGCATACTTCAAGACTTATAACTCTGAGGTGTTGGAGGTCTCTACAGTGGTAAATAAATAATAAGACAGATAGTGAAAAATATAATAAATGATTACTCCCGTCAGTGAACAAGGGCTGTTTTGTCCTTCGGCCGGTCGGTGCCAATTATCAGTTTAATTAATGTATTTAGTACATGTTTAAATATTTGTGTACGAGTATATTTCCATTGTATTACTACTGTATCTTTCATATGTCATTGTAGTCTATTTATTTGTATTAAAATGTATGGCATTTAATAATAAATAAATAAATATAGCCAAGAAATTACAAATAATCTATTTTGTGACAATCTTTAAAACTAAAGCTGTACAAAAATAAACAGTATTATTGCACAAATTAACCACAGATTTCAAGAAATTTAGACCCTTAATTATTGCAATCGTTTAAAAATAATAAAGTTACACCAAAAAATAATGCAGTAGATAAAAAAAGTTCATTCCTTATAAAATTTATAAATTTCAAACTTCTACGTATTAAAAGTAAAATTATGAAAAAAATCCTTATAATTTTATGATTCAAAATAGAAAATATAACGTGAATTTATGAGTTCGTTAAAATTGAAAATTTAGTTCAAATTCTTTGCTATAATAACGGTTTGATATTTCAAGTAGTTTTGAATTGACAACTACCGAAAAAGGAGAGTTATGAATTTAGGGTGTATGTAAGTATGTACCACCGTGGCAGTTCAACGGCTTAGTCGATTTAGATATGACCCCGCACTGGAACCCTTACGTTACCGGGAATGTCATAGGCTATATTTATATATATGTTTAAATAAATTTTTTAAATTATAATATATACAAACTTGTCATCCGCACGGTCTTTAATTACCCTATATTAGTTGTTATCCTATATTAAAGAGCAATTTTTTTTTTGGCAGTCGTTTTTACTTCTTTGTACGAATTAAAGGAAGTATTGTGATCGCGAAAAATTTCGGTTTTCAGATTTCAACGGAAATATCCATTTTGTCCATTCCTGAATCCATTTTGACTAGTTTCGGCGTGACGTCTGTACGTACGTATGTAGGTAATTATGTATTTGTGTACGAATCTCGCATAACTTAGAAACGATTAGCCGTAGGATGTTGAAATTTTGGATTTAGGTCTGTTGTAATATCTAGTTGTACACCACCCCTTTTGATTGCAATCGACTCAACCAAGAATAATTTTATGATTCAAAATAGAAAATATAACGTGAATTTATGAGTTCGTTAAAATTGAAAATTTAGTTCAAATTCTTTGCTATAATAACGGTTTGATATTTCAAGTAGTTTTGAATTGACAACTACCGAAAAAGGAGAGTTATGAATTTAGGGTGTATGTAAGTATGTACCACCGTGGCAGTTCAACGGCTTAGTCGATTTAGATATGACCCCGCACTGGAACCCTTACGTTACCGGGAATGTCATAGGCTATATTTATATATATGTTTAAATAAATTTTTTAAATTATAATATATACAAACTTGTCATCCGCACGGTCTTTAATTACCCTATATTAGTTGTTATCCTATATTAAAGAGCAATTTTTTTTTTTGGCAGTCGTTTTTACTTCTTTGTACGAATTAAAGGAAGTATTGTGATCGCGAAAAATTTCGGTTTTCAGATTTCAACGGAAATATCCATTTTGTCCATTCCTGAATCCATTTTGACTAGTTTCGGCGTGACGTCTGTACGTACGTATGTAGGTAATTATGTATTTGTGTACGAATCTCGCATAACTTAGAAACGATTAGCCGTAGGATGTTGAAATTTTGGATTTAGGTCTGTTGTAATATCTAGTTGTACACCACCCCTTTTGATTGCAATCGACTCAACCAAGAGTCTCCACAAAAGTCCAAAATCTCCAAAAGTTTTATGGATTTCACTTGTAAGATCGAAATACTTCTTGTAATATTTTTGTATTTATTTTTACCGATGTGCCTTACCTTGGTAAAGTACATCGGTTCGAATTAAACTTCATCTCCTTTTTTTTAACTTTTTTTTTACCTCCGTGTCCACCGTTAGGCATGCTTCACAGGGTGAGATGAATGATTCGTAGCGTGTGTGAAAATGTCATGCCTGACCGGGATTTGAACTGGGACCTCCGGATGAAAGATCGAGACACTACCACTCGTTCCATGGAGGCCGGCAATTTAAATATAATAATTATTCACCCGTGATTGCAAAAAAAAATTACAATAAATAATAATTCAATAATAATAAAAAATATATATGAAAAAAAATCAGAATTTATTAGTGAAATAAAATTTTATGAACTTTTAAAAAAATGTGTATTTGTAATTTAATAGGCCTTATTATATATGTGTGTATATAATAGATTTGGTGAAAGATCTGATGATTTAATTAATATTAATTGAAAATATTATTTAGAATCGTATTATTTTTAGATTTTCTGTTTAATTTTATTTAATTATACTGGAAGTTCTGTTTAATATTATCTACATTAAATATAGAGTAACTGAAAGATACTCTTACAAGAACAACATATGCACTGAAGCATACATTCCCGATCTTTAATAAATTGCAAAAAATTCTTATCTTTTAGTTCATTACTTCTCTGATATTGTGGGACAATATTCTCCCTAAGTCGGAGCTTATCATCATTTTGTTTATTTGTCTTTTGTTACCAATCATTTAATTCGTCTTTGGTTTGATATAATTCTTCTGGTCTTAATTTGCGTACACGTTCTCTAGTTTTCAAATTTTCTCTCTCTTTATATTCATCATTCTCTCTTAATCTTTTTATTCTTTCCTTGGTCTTTACGTTTTCTTCCTCTTTATAATTATCATCTTCTCTTAATCGTTTTATTCTTTCTTTGGTTTTAAAATTTTCTTCCTGTTTATATTTATCATCTCTTAATTTTTTTATTCTTCCCGTGTTGTTAACATTTTCTTCCCCTTCATATTCATCTTCTTATCGTTTTTTGAGATTTATTTCTTCATTTTCTTTTTCTTTTTAATTTTTGATTATTTACCAAAAACTGAATATTTTACACCGCAAGGTCGAACTTTTGTTTATACGACACACCGGAAATCTAAAAATTTGTTAATCAGCACCTTCTGAAGATACGAATAATAATGATTTAGTAATACGAATAATAAAGTGACCTTTACTCTATCCTAATATATAATATAAGATTGTTAAATTAATGATTGTATAAATATTTGATGTTAATAAAAACTAATATTTCAGCAATTGCGTAACTGTCCACTTTACTAAAGAATTGGAGGATCGTATATCACTTTCAAATAAATAAGTTTAAATGAAATGCAGCAAAAAATGTGTATATGTAACGCATTATGCGTATAAGTAAGTCACGTGGTGTCCACATCAGATTTTTTATTTTAATATTTATTTCTTGTTTTCAGCATTAATACTTATAAAATATTCTTCTAATTATTTTACTACTAAAGTTGTTATTATAATAGTAATTATTATTATATTTTCTGCTAAGAACACATAATTCTTATGCTGAGTACAATAAATTTTGACAACGGAGTTATTCCGAAACGCGTCAACAATAATAAAAGAAGTTACTCAACATAGAAATTTTACTATTACAAAATGAAATAAAAACAAAAATTTAATATTTTTAATATAATTTTAAATATTAAATTACGTTTGAATATCAAAAAATAATTATTTATATTCATTGTTACCATACCAGAAAAAAAGACGTAAACTGAGAATAATCATTTTTACTTAAGACATTTTTATTACAGATTTTTTTCTGTTGAATATCTTTGTTTTTTTATCACTGAATTTTATGCAAAACAATATCCATCACAATTCTTTCAGTTTTGTTATTATTATTATTGTAACTTATTTTTTAAATATTTTATGGGCACAAGCCAGCTTTTATTATTTGACGGCAGCAAAGATTGTAAATATATAGTGTAATTTAACCACACATTATTAACTTCAGGTAGAAATGCTTAGTATTATTATTATGTCATGATAGATGTCATATAACTTAAAACTAAACTAAATGCCATCGTTCAAATTACGTATTCATAGCTTTTTTATCGGGCGCGCGCGTGTGTGAATATATGTGTTTATAAATAAAATATACAACTTATTTTATGTTATTCAATGAAATATGATTTAATTCAAAAATACATTTATTTTCTTATCAGAAGTGCTCAAACTAAGAACGTAAATTGCGTCATAAAAATGCTCATTTATGGACGTGGATTTTATTCAGGGAAAATTTAATCCTTTACAGTAACGCTGTAATTTTTTTTAAATAAATAGAAATCTAGACA
Source organism: Lycorma delicatula (assembly GCF_047948215.1). Classification (NCBI taxonomy): domain Eukaryota; kingdom Metazoa; phylum Arthropoda; class Insecta; order Hemiptera; family Fulgoridae; genus Lycorma; species Lycorma delicatula. The sequence continues at coordinate 12,942,872 of NC_134459.1, forward strand.
AAAAAAATTGCTTCAGTAAACTGAAGAACATCTTTTTTTCGTAAAAAAAGTACGATTTTTTTTTTCACTTTTGTAAATATTGTTAATAAGCAGTACTTGGATTTTCCAGAAATGAATAAGAAAAAAATTATTTGAATGAAAATCTGCAAAATCTGAATCAATTTTATGAAATTAAGAACTTTTATTCTAAAAAAAAAAAAATAGTTTGTCATTTATCCATGATATACGCAAATATATATATATATATATATATATATATAGGTTTTGAGATTAAAATACAAAATATGTATTTTAAAATTGCAATATAAGAAGACTGATTAGGCTGGAGTTTCTTTTTTACTTACCTTCAAAAATGTGCCTGAAAAAAAATATTTTCTAGAACGTGATTTTAGTTTGCGCGTTACCATTTTTTTTTTTCTTTTAAAGAAAATTGGAAGGTGTTATCCAACATGGCGATAGTTCAACGGCTTATACGGATTTGAATACTTTTTCTTTTTTTTTGATAGGAGAAGGAAAAATCTGCAACCAGACGCCCAGCTGCCCGCGATACTGGGTGTGTGGGGTTTTCCGCATGTGCAGGGACGCACTTAAAACACCTCCTCCTATTGAACACCAGCCCGAATACCTCACTCTCTCTCTCACTCTCTCTCTTTATTTTATTCTTAAGCCTCCGGAATCACCGTAAGTTATTTCTTCAGAGGATGAATGAGGGTGATATGTATGAATGTAAATGAAGTGTAGTCTTGTACATTCTCAGTTCGACCATTCCTGAGATGTGTGGTTAATTGAAACCCAACCACCAAAGAACACCGGTATCCACGATCTAGTATTCAAATCCATGTAAAAAGTAACTGCTTTTACTAGGATTTGAACCTTAGAACTCTTCGTAATCAGCTGATTTGCTAATACGAATTTAACAACTAGACCAACCCGGAGGGTTAGCCCGGATACCAGCGTTACGGCATAACTGAGGGGTTGCCGTATCGCCTGCGGGTCTTCTCGGGTTGGGTTGGAAACCTGGGCATGTCAGCAGCAATGATGACCTCGAGAGGCTCCCGATTGCCTCCTTACCCAGGCTGTTCCCCTCACCATCCACATGCTGACGATTATCTTTACTGATGTTCTTTGGCCATCTTTACTCTCAGGATGCTTTCTGTTAAGGTGGCGAACGCCCTTCAAGAAGTCTCATTGGCCAGCATCAACTTTAGTAGATTGCCTATATCCAGCTGACGAACTTCCGCACAGCATCGGGCTCTCTCGTCCGCCCACCTTCTGCACTCGAAGAAAGTGTGTCCAACTGGACCTTTGCACTCTAGTAGGAACACGTCGGTGCGTTTCAACTCTTCCGATGAAACAGATAAGCACCGTGGCCCGTCAGAAGTCGGATCAGGATTTGAATATTAGATTGTAGATACCGGTGTTCTTTGGTGCTTGGGTTTCATTTAATCACACATCTCAGGAATGGTCGACCTGAGATTGTACAAGACTAAAATTTATTTACATTCATACATATCACCCTCTGAAATAATATCTCTAGACAAATTTTGTTAAAAATTGTTATATGTGTATTACCCATTTAACAAAGTTATTGTACGTCAAACGTAAAAAACAAAGTTTTTACCCGTTTATTTTACCCGTTTTCACCCCAGATTTCTTAAAGCCATTTCTTAAAGCCAAAGAGCTATTTTATTCAATTTTCCAGGTCAAAACCAACAAGAAATCACTAATTCTATCTCTTAATAAACATCCTAAAAATTTCAGTACGACCCCATTTCACCGGGGTAGCTGAAACCCGAGCGAAATATCTCACTAACCGTAACTAGAAAACCACGTATTTTAGCACATACGTTTATATGAACTTTTTTTTACTAGTAGAACAGGTTATGAATGTCCCGGAAGAAATTTGAAATACACTCTGTATGTAACTATATATATATATATAGAGGGTCTTATCAGGGCTGTGGTGAACGAAGGGGTGGTAGTGCTGGTGTTAGCGACCGGCGTCGTCACATGGCCAGGTTCTTCTCCTACGGGGTCAGGATATCTAGAATTAAAACTACAAAATCTTTCAAGAACCATTTGTACTATTATAATGACAAGTAAATATGTTTCTTGTTGCTTGAATATTATAAACTACGTATATTAATTTTACTTGCAGGCAGTTTCACAAAATTAGTGGGAAAGAAATTTGAGCTTTTAATCACACCATTCCCTTAGTTTTATTTACCGATTCTATAGAAGATGTACAATGCCAGCTTTTGTAAAGATAAACAAGTAAAACAAAAACAATAAAAGTCGATTAAAATCGATTTACTACAGTAGTAGATACGGATTCCTTTACAAAGTTCCCAAAGAAAGTTGTGTGCTAATAAGTTTTACTACTAAATTCTAAAACTAATTTTTAAACTGAATATTTTTAAAAAAAGCTTTGGAATAGATTTTCATCATAGATTCTTCGTATCTGTCAAGGAACTGGTCTTTGCAATTAATTTTTATGATACTACGTTCTTAACTATTTTATTGCGTTCATGGTGGCAAAAGATGTTTTTTTTTTTTTTTAGCTTGAAAAAAGGATCGTATTACTTATACTAAAACCATGCAGCAGGCTACATGTACATATACATTTACATTTTTATGACTAAACTACGTATCACTTATTTTGTATGCTTACTTACACACGTACGCACGCGAACACACACACACTAATGTAGCCCCACATATTCACGTAAACGTGTTCCAAAAATCCTAAATAAAAAAATTTAAATTGCAATTAATATTTATTACCGACTTAAAAAAAAGAACATTTAATTTAAACAAAAATATACGTCCAGCTTAATTAGTGAATTATCAAGTTTCCTTACATGTCACGTCATCCAATCAATTATTTGCACGTGTTTTTACACGAGTTGAAAAATAAGAAAATGTTTTAAAAACTTGTTATACTGTATATGGGTCGGTAAGTATTTAAATTTCTTGTTATGTTATTTAAAAGGATATGAACGTATACAAAAATTTTCTAAAAGGAAATTTTACCCGTGTTACTCGGGTACAATATGGTAAACAAACTGTTTCTATCAGGAAAATAGAAGGGTATAATAAATTTTTGTCGGTAGAAAATAAACAATATTTTAATCAACCGTACATAACTAATAAATCGTATTTGGAATGTTTAAGAAAAGTTATGTAAATGACATTTAACTAAAAATGGAGAAAATTATTTGTTAATAAATAATAAATCTTCAAAGCTTTCCGTTAACAATGGTTATTTTTTCTATTCTATTTATAAACATATACGTAATAATACAGAGTGATTTTTTAGTCATGTTACCCAATTTTAAATGTAATTTAAGAAAGGGAATTTAGGTGGAATAAAAAAATGTATTTGGTACTTACAAAAATTATTTAATAAAAAGCTATTACTTACATAATTGTTAAAGAATATGCTCAAAATGCCCACCACTTGCGGTTATACACGCACGGACTCTTTTCAGCATATTAGCGGAAACCTTTTTAAGACTTGCATTGGAAATATTCATGATTAAATCTGTAATATTGACTTTAAGTTCATCAATAGTGTGAGGATTGTTTTTGAAGGCCTCGGACTTAATATAGCCCCACAAAAAGTAGTCGGGAAATGTGAGGTCTGGGGACCATGGAGGCCATAAGCCCTTGCTTATTATTCGATCATCAAAGAACTCTTGAGACGTGTGGCACGTAGCGCCGTCTTGCTGAAACCAGCAATACCGTTCTTGAGGTTCCAAGAGGGACACAAATTGGCGCACAATATTCCTGTATAATTTACCATTTACTGTCTGTTCGAAGAATATGGGTCCGACTATACGATGACGAGATATCGCACACCACACGCCAATTTTTTCAGGATGCAAAGATTTGTCTTGTAAAGCGTTAGGATTTTCAACCGCCCAAATTCGATAGTTTTGACTGTTCACATAACCATCGAGATGAATCCAAGCTTCATCAATAAAGAACACTGTGTTTAAAAATTCGATTCCGTTATCGCTTGTTTAAATCTGGAGGCTGAAGCTCTTGCTCTAATCGTACGCGATACGGATACAATTTTTTAGCAGCTTTCTGAACATTCGAATATGACAAATCGACTTGCGTGGAAAGTTTTCGTAAACTTTTCCGTGGAGAATTGAGCAATCTTGTTTTCACATTCTCTAAAACGTCATCTGTCTAGCGAGTTGGTCGACGTTTATTGTCGCAAACACTACCTATCTCTCGAAATCGGTTTGCTAGCCTAGAAATTGACATTTTTTCTGGCGGAGAAACACCAACAAATTTAATTTGAAATGATTATTTTACACACTCGCGTACGATTTCGTAGCAAAATATTGTTCAAGAATGAAAATTCGTTGTTCTATGGTAAAAGACCGGTCGTGTTCGTAACACGACCGGAAACTGCACAAAAGTTTATACAGCTCAAGGAGAATTAACTCACACTGCCGTATCTATACCGGTTGAGTAGCGCTACCAACTTCGTGACACAAAACAAAATTTCCCTTTCTTAGAAAAAAATTACCAGACATTAACAATTGGGTAACAGGACTAAAAAATCACTTTGTATAAAAGATTAAGGATATTTTTCTATCAGATTTAAATTATAGGATACGTTACCATGATAATCAACAATAACTATAATTACTTCATAAGTATAGACAAATAAAAACATCTTTTATTCATTTTTTTGATCAATAATTCACCAAAATTTACCTTATAAATTGCATCTAAGTATTATTAATTATGTCTAAACATTAGACATTTTTAGACATTTTGCAGTATTTAGTAAATACCAATCGGAAACTGGAACAAAGCCCAGGAACTTTCGCATGAAAAACTTGCAAATTTGAAACTTTATGATGCCACCCTGCAGTTCCGTGAATTTAGAAATACACTGTTTAGATCCCATAACGGAAATAATTATTCCCCTTTTTCGGCGCAGAAAATTAAACAGGATTTCTGCCAAATTTTGACTGGAATCTGGGGCATTGAGAAGATTCTCTTGTTACAGTTCCGGGTAAAGGAAAGTCACTAACTATCTTTTAAAGAATCTTTCAAGAAATTACGAATCTTATTTTACCTCATTTGTAGTTTGCTCCTTTCAGATCGTCACGTCTGTACGTTCATCGTCAAAGTTTAAACAAATATTTGCGAAGAAGCTTTGTCTAGACGTCTGAAATAATGATGGCACTGCTATAACTGTGTAGTGGAGGAGATAGGTACTGTTATAGGACTTCGTAGGTAGAAGGAAGCCAGTAACCTGCCCAACAATCAGTCCCTACTGTGCACATTAACCGAGCTTTTTAAAGTTTTCCAATTAATGCTTACTTACTTAGTTGCTTTATTTTATGTGGATTTCTACGGCCGCGGCTGCCTCTCCGCTTCCAACTTCCATCGAAGTCCACCCTGACAGTATTCCACGTTCAAACCTACTGCTGCATTCGCTTAGGTTATACCGAGGGGCACAGGACTCTGCCCACTGTTTTCATTAAACTTATGCTTCTGAGAATAATAATGATAAATAAAAATTAAAGCATCTTTAATTTATAAAATCTATCAGTGTATTGTAATTTCTTCAGAGTAAGAGTTTTCTCAGTGCAGGACCCAAAATTAAGAGTGATATTAAAATGTGGGTTATTAACAGCTGGCCTCCCTTAAAAAAAAGTTGTAACTATTTATCCGTACGAAGTACGAGTGAAAATGTATTTAGCTCGGTTACTCGAGAAACACCACTAGGAGGTGATTGTTTCTCTTTTTTTAATTTGTTTAATTACTTTCAGTCAAGTAACCGGAGTCAGATGCAGCCAGTCGCGTTACACATACAGTAACAGTGACTGTGTTGGTTGAGCCACTACGCTAAACATCGTCAAACTCCTTAAAATAACGAAATTTAAATAATCCCGAAATTTTTTTATAGATATATATACGAAGTGTGTTTGCAAGCTCCGATCTAGTGAATATCTCGTTTAGTATAATCAAAAATCGGGCAAATTTGCAACCGTTGTTTAAACGTTTTTCACAATCGACTCACGATAATATAACGAAATGGTGTTAAATATGATTACAGTAACTCAGTTAACGAAAAAAGGCTAACTTTTCATGATTTATTCGTATATTCTGAGCAGAATAGATCGCCTTATTCAACAAAATGGAAATTATGGGAACTATAATTCTACACTTTTATACAAATAGTCGTTAAAACATTAGATTGATTTATATAAATGTACATATCAGGTAATCCCAAAGTACTGAGCCCTTTGGAGGCTAAAGTTGAGATACATTTATTGTTACTAGAAAATCACATTATGATACCACATATGCACCAATTTTTCGATGCCCTTCTGTCATTTTTTCACACTATAATCTCAACGCTATATAACTTCTGTGGTTTCTGGTCAAAAAATTGTGAGGGTGAACCTTTTCACAGGCCTCTTTTGAAACTAACTTAACACCATTAAGGGAGATCTGCAAAGACCAAAACGATAATCTGACGGTACCGGGTTCGGGCTGTACGACTGATTTATTAAAAGGTCCTGGTCAAGTTTTGTCAATTTCTGACGAGTCATTAAAGATGTATGCGATGTGGCGTTGTCAGCGTGGTATACGACACTCTTTCTGTTGACCAGTTCAGGCTGGTCAACAGCCTGAGTCAACAGTTTATTTCTTTTGAATTTCTACCTGCAATCGCACTAATTGTCAACAGTACAGGTCTTACGTCCATCCCCGGTACGAGGCTGAACGTACCAGAGTCGCTAGGGAACTCGATAGATTCTATTTGGATCTGCGGGTCAGTTTGAAAACCCGTACAGAATGGACAATAGTGGCCGGCTTCTAGAAATATCTCGCACCGAGCAGATCAGCTGTGGGGTATGAGAAGAGTAGTACCCCGGGTGGTTGGGGTACCGCTTGGACAGTTAGATTGGCCGGAGGTAGGCGCATTGGCATCACGCCTCGATAAGTTAGAAGTATATTGGGAATTACGTAAAGAATAAGCTGTCGGCGGGACGGCGACTACACTGCCGAGGGCATTGGTATCCATGCAGCCGTGGGGTGCCATCTCGACGATGGTTGTTTTAGGTGATGAAGTAAATGTCACGCGGGACTCTGCGATAGAGCTGAGTGGGAGTCGGCGTTCTGTCCACCTCCCCCTGGTAGACCAGACCGGAGTTGAAATCTAATTGAAGGCTTAGATCAGAAAGAGATGAGAACATTAATGGAAATAGGAATAAATTCTGTTGTTCCGATCAGCATTGCTGGTGGTATGCGTTATATTTACCAAATAGACACGTACGATATGATACATTTACAATCACAAGTAGCTTATTTAAACGTAGAACTAGGCGCGAGGTTCGTGCTTCCGCGAAGTCAGTTAGCTAGTTCAGAGGGCAACGATGTAGGAGGAATCAAGAAGTCCAGAAGAGACCTGCAGCGAAGGCAAAAACTGAGTTAAAAAACACTGACGTAAATATCTACCGAGGCATTTACATCGGTGGCATCCCATCCGGGGCCTGGCTTATTACTGTGAGGTGTAATCAGTTAAGATCTGAAGACGACTCCCGTTAAAGCCTATCAAAGCTAGAACGCCGGGGGGGGGGGGGGGGGGGGGTGATGACCGGAATCGTCACAAAGCGCAAGATGGGTTTCTTCCCTCTATGGGGGTTGGGAGGTCTTACGTCTATCGTTCTGCCTGGTGGCAGCAGCTCACGATGCACGATGCTTCCAGCCTCACTAAACGCACAGCATACCCAACTTGGGTGTTAGTCTGGGTTTTGCTACAGACCATTAAGCTTCGACAACGACCTTTTTCGCACATGTTGTCATCGTCGGTTCATAAATAATGATCAGCCGCTTTAAAAACGGCTCGATTTCGTTACGTTTCAGTAGAGATTGGTAGATAGAAATTCGATCGAGCCAATTTTTCCGAATCAGATCATGCGGCACCCAAACGTCGAGTTTTTTTTGTAGACACCTTTCTCTAAACTGTTTAACACCGTTTGGTGATAAATGTTTAGGTTATCGACGATGTCGTGACCGCTTACATGCCGACTTCGTCTACTTCTTGTCATCTTCTGGCGGTCCTCCTCTACTTTTGCCAGAATATGCTAACATAATCTTGTGTGCAAAAGCAACAATATTTTTTATACTACCTATTATTATAATCTAATCCGGCTATTTTGTTAATTTAAATGTTGAATTAGATACAGTAATAGTTACTTTTTATTAATTAACTACAGTTGATGATACCGCATGTTTCTGGTCAAAAAATGTGAAGTTTTTTTATTATTTAAAAATTTTTACGTTAACTTATCAGATGGTGAACATTTTTATTCTTTGACTGAATAGTTGTTACAATTTTTTTTATCAACGTAAAAGTTTTCTAATTTTCTTAATTTTCTCGAAAAATTAAGAACGGTAAGCAAAATCATTCCATTAAAAAGGGTCATAAGAAATTATTATTGTATTTATTATAGTAAACATAATTATTTGGGAACGATCGAAATTTTAAACTTAATTTTTTATTTAATTTAACATTATATCATCATTTTCTTGATGATCACTTACTTCTCTACGATGATTGATGTAATTTTTGAGAAATATTTACTGTTCTATTAGGTAGATTTCATAAGAAAGCTACCTATTGTAATGGAAACCATGATACGACTTCCGGAAAATTTCGACATATCTTCGCATCCCTCAGACCCCAAAACCACCGTCAGTTCAAAAGTTTATTCATAAGAGTGAATCATTTTTGTGTATATATATATATATATATTTCACTTTCGTGTGGACACGGTAACTGCCGTAATTTTGCGCCAATCACTTTCAAATTGATACATAAAATGTAACGACCCAAAATCTCGGTTAATTGGGCTAAATTGGACTATTGGGGAGGAAATGGAAGACCTTTTTCAACAAAAAAAATATATCCCTATAATTTTCCTATTAAGTAAAATATCGAATTCGTTTAAAGTTCTTCCTATTCTTTGAATAAGTAAGTGGAGTTACTATTCGTATGTAAGTGGAGTTTTTTGATATCACCAACCATTGGCCCATCGGGTGGAAAAAATGGGGTTTTGAAGACAAAAAAAAAATCGCGCCTTCCTTAATAGGTACAGTATGGAATTGATTTTTAGTCGTCTAAACATTACCTAAAATTTTGTCTGAAACAATTTTTGATATGACCAACCATTACGGCAAGGGACAATCAAAAGTTTGCTGGGATTGTAAGAAGATGGGCTTGTCGTATTCTAAACATGTGAAACTTTTTTTTACATGCAACCGTTTGTCGTATTCAGTAAATTTGAAGTTTTTGTAACTTTAAGGTGGAAATCTTTTTTATCCCCTACTTAGCACCGGTGAAATCTACCTCCACCTTCCGGCGTGCCGAAAGGTTTTTTTTCTCCTAGATCAAAAACGATATTAGCGCCGCTAATTTTTTTTATCGTTTGGGTTCTGGGATATTAAGAATGTTCTTTCAGATCTAAGAAAAGTGATATTTTTAGTTTTACTAATATTCTATCGTATCAGTAATAAATGAAAGAGGGGACGTATGTATTTGATAAATTATTGGATGATTTTCCTAGTAATCGTTTAAAAATAAGTCGTTTTATGGTCTTAGGAATATATATTTTTTTCATAACATTTAATCATATCCTTTTGTCTTCCTAGAAAAGTTTTATTGTTGAATATAAAAACTTTATTTATAAAAAATGATAAAATACTTTAAAACATAGCTTTATTCCAGTCTTGGTATAATCAAAAATCGATAATCAGGTCAAGTCCAATGACGGATGTTTAACGCTAGAATATTTACGTACATGTACAGGATATATAGTTTAAACATGTATGCAAATACTAACACCGTAGGGTGCTAGTATTTAGATGGCTATTCAACTGAATTGACAGTTAACACGGGGAACCTGTTGCCGCTTGACATTAGCCTAATGCTCTGATAATAATAGACCGATTTCAACTTTATTTATTTTTAATACAGGATTAAAATTTTTACTTTTTGTGTTTTTTCACAGGATATAAAAATTCATAATTGTAAAAGAAGTTTATTTTAGAATAAACTAGAGTTTGTTTTATGTATCATATGATTTTTTTTTTTTTTTTTGTTTACATTATTCATTAGGTCACATTTTTTCAGAAACTCGTTCATGATAAATGAAAACAATCTCTCCAGTATTACCAGCTTATATCTGGCTGTTATGGATTTTATTAAATATATATTTGTTCGTCGATTTTCTTCTAAATTTCTACAGCCATTAGAAAAATCATAGAAAAAAATAATGACCTTGGAAATGGTGATGTTGCTGAAGGATGTTAAAAATTAGGAAAGACGATAATATTTAAAATAGAAAGATCGTAATAGGATTCGAAGAATAGAGAAAGATGTGACAGAATCTTATAAAGAGGTGAAGAGATGATATACTAGGTTAGTGAACCGTGAATTAAGACACCCAAGTTTAATTAATTTTTTAATGAACGGACTTGTAGAAGGTAAAAATGTAAGGAAAAAGACAAAGGTGGGTATTTTTTTTTTTGTGGTCTGACAGACTGTCACTTGAAATAAGATGATCCTCAGCGAGTACAAAAACAATTAATAAATACTAGCAACTATGAAATAATATTTGATAATGTCTGAGAATTTAGTTAAACACTTCACACCATTAATGAAGTTGGGCACGTAAATAGAACAGAAATAAATAAAACATTAACTTTCAGATATACATAGTAAGAAAAATAAATAATAAATGTAAGCATCCATAAATTTGAAAACCCAAAAATAATTGTAAGAAATGTTATCTCCAACAAACCTCTCTCTCGTTTTTTGTTTAGCCTCCGGAAGGTATAACTTCAGAGAATAAAATGTATTTAGGATGAAGTGTAGTCTTGTCTCAGGTCGACCATTCCTGAAATGTATGGTTAGTTGAAACTCAACCACCAAGAACACCGGTATCCAACAAACAGGATCATCATAACTGTCCACCAACCAGATCAAACACATAGAGTCTTTTCATCCCCCTAACGTCCACACTGCTGTCAAGTAAATTCAAAGCTAGATGATTAATATGCTTCTCCAATCTGGACACATATCTCAAAACAAGGCGTTCAACTTCTCGAACGTATGGAATTTCTATGTAATCGTAAATCTTTCAGTATTCTTTCCGAACCACGGCGCTCTGATGTTCCGTAGTATTTTATTCTTGAACTATTAAATTATCTCTCCATTGCTGTTACTGGTTGTGCCCCGGATTTCCGTAAGTCCACACCGATTTCAAGAAAGCCTTTTAAAGCAGAATCTTGTTGGATAAAGAAAGTTGAGATCCCTTACACAATATCTAGTATATTTTTTTAAACTTAATGTCAAGCGACTTCCTTTTCTCCCTTAAACGATCTCTCCAAGTTAAACGACGATCAGGGTAAAATCCCACGTAACTTACCTTACTGGCATAAGTATTCTGACACCGTTTAAATAAACTTCAGGGCAATTTTATCAGATTGGAATATAAAAAATAAAATAGTTAATAAAAACTATTTAATTGAGGATTGAGGAAGGGGGATGAGTAAAGACGTTCAACTTAAAAGATAAGCCCAGAACAGAAAGGAATTGAGTTGAAAATCAAACTATTCAATTTGACTAATAACTCAAAAGAATAAAAAGTATTCTAACTTTTGATTGTTCCGCTTCATAAAATTAAATTTCTTTTATGTTCAGTCTAAATTTGTGGTTATCTGCTAGGAGCAGTTTTCAGTATTTACTAAACAAGATTTTCTTAATGTAATTACTTGTTCAAACAGACCGAAATATTGTAATATGTTGTATTTTTAACTATATTTTCTCATAATACAGTACAGTGTAGCATAAAGTTTAATGTTTGCAAATTTTTATAATTTTTTACTAATTTAATAAATCTGTGCAGATTTTTTTCTTTAAATAAAAATAATGATTTTAAGTCTATTCGCTTCATTATTAAAACAGAAATTAAATTTTAAGCCCTGCGAATTTACCAGAAATATTTTTGTCAGTTATTCTATATTTATTTCTGTATAATTGTAAATTATATTTTTTTACCTTTTTTAAAAATGTATACAAATATAAAGGCTAAACGTAGAATGTAATAATACAGTAAGCGTTGATATATCAAAATTTAAATAAATGAATAAAATGATTCGCATAAAATAAATATGTACGTTCATATTACTGTAGTTAGATGTAAATGAATGAATTTTAAATCTCAGACTTGATAATGTTACCTAGATGTGGTGATATTTGCCACTGAAGCGGCAGCAGCAGTTTGTATTTCAGATCTAACATAAATCTATGACCACCCACCCACCCGTCTACCCACTTGTAGATGTACATTGTCTCTGTGTGTGTATGTGTTTATGTCGTAGTAAACAGTGCTTACTACATATCTCCCGCTTTTTAACTTCATCTTTTTTCTTCCGATCCAGAACACAGCTTTTTATTGATTTTTTTTTTATTGGTACATAAATATTTTCTTTGCTTTATAGCTTTACCAATACACTATAAATTATCCTCTGGGTTTTATCTTGTTAAATTCAGTTTATAGATTGATTCATGGCTTTGTTCTTTGTTTCAATTTATTTATTTATTTTTTTTTATTGCGAAAAGAAAGGATAAAATAATATAAGAATAACAAACCAAATGTGTAACTGTAATTACGTTTCAGAATTTTTATTCTACACAATTTTTGTACGATTTATTCAAAAAGTGCATTTTATCGTATTCCTAAAAGATTTAAAAAACATAATAAAATCATCAATAAAATTTTCTTCATTAGAATTTATTTATTTTTAATTCAAAATTATAAAATCTTTGATTTTAAATTCGCGGATATCAATAAAAATCAATTGACCATTGCCATTCTCTTCCCTTTTAATCAGGTTACAGTTATCTAGTTTTACAAATAATCAGACAAGGTAAATGTATTACGTTAAACGTTCTTTAATATGCAAAATAGAAAGTATCTTTAAAATGTTAAAACATATACAAGTATTATTTGCGAATGCAAATTGTATTGTTTGATAATTAATTTTTTCACAATAGTAATGTGTCTTAATTCAAGAAAATATAAAAATTAAACACCCTAATATCCTTATCACAAACAATACAACCCAAATGTATAAAAGTACAGAGTAAAATACATTAAAGTAGGTAAAATTGGCGTTATGATCGTCTGAGGAGCTGAGTTAGCAAAAGAAAAAAATTAAAATTGCATACACTTAGAATTAATTACCGTACATAATAATAGAGTTCGTTAAGTTAAAAAAAAAAATAGATAAAAAAAATTGCTATTTATCCTTTTATTATGTATCAGTTATGGTAAATTTAAATTCTCTTCTTTACATACATTAGAAACTAAATAAAATAAGATAAATTTGCATGGTATTAAAATTCAACTAATTGTACCAATCAACAACTCGGTAAAAAAATTACTAGTAAAGCAATTTACAGAATTATTATATTCAACTAATAAAAATAACTTAAAAATTATATCGCATAATTTTCTAGAGAGTAGTAAAATAAATACCAGTTAAATACCGCTTTAAAAAATCATTTAAATCTATTAAAAATGAAAAAAATAAATCATTTTAATAAATTACAAAGCATATAAATTCACTTTTCCATCGAAAATTAAATTTTTTAATTAGATTATAGCTATACAGTCAGGTCATTTCAAAATATCGACTAAGTTAACCGATCTTTGCCGTTCAAAAATGCCGTGAACTGATCCAAAGTATTATTTTTTCCCAAAAATAATGCGATTGATATTCTACAAATGTCAGTTCTTTTATCAGGAAATGTAGATATTTCCTTTCCTAGATTACAAACAGAACTTCTTCGATAAACTAAATGAACAATTATTAATCGACGGCTTCGCCCGCTGTATACGCGTATAGAAATTAAAAAATTAGAAATAGTTTTTAGTAATTACGTATGGACTATTGCTCGTAGAGTTACCGCTGTTCCCAACTTACCGGATAAAATAAATGTTTAGATAAAAAATGTATTCCTTAAAGCAATATTTTTTTTTTTATATAACTAGGATGTTGCAGTTGTTTAAGAACATCTTTCCTCCAGGCACAGCAAACTCCAGAAATTTCATCGTTCGATTCTTTGGCATGACATATTTAAGATCCACAAAAAGATGAATGCTCATTGGCCCGAAACACGAAGCTGATTTATCTTGGTAAACGAGGTGCTTACGAAGTTTATAGCTATTTGGAACGATAGGTATACAAAGCTGAGACTGATTCAGGTACCAGTCTTGCCAGTAGCCATGTACGGCGTTGAGACCTGGATCATCAAGATTGAAGAGGCGACTGGAGAAACTTTGGGCACATTGATTTGAATTGCAGAGGACCGTGAGCTATGGCGGGAAATTGTCAGCGAGATATGAATCAATCGGGTCACCGGCTTTCAGGCATCACAGGAAAGATCGATGATATTTAGGTTACATCGATGATGTAACCTATTTGAATATTTTTTTTTAAATTCAGATAGTCAATTTTAAGGTGATAATCAAAAATTGATTTGAGGCCTAACATATTTCATGAAAGTTGAACTCGATTTTGATCCGAACGTACGCGTTGATTTTTAAGTCTTTGAGAACGCTCTGGTGCAGATTCACGCTGTCTACGATCATAAATTCTTGTAGCCCTAGACGTTCTTCTTCCTATCTGTGACCTCGCCGACTTAAAACGTTATGAAAATATTAATACCAAATTGAACGTCGAACCTATGCCGATTATTGTTTGACTTACCGTGATCGAGCGTCTTAGTACAGTATATAAAAATCTACAGAGTGCTACTTTAACGGGTTGAAAATTATTTCTCGCGGTCGCCACCTGATTAGACAACGACATTCATAAGATTCAGTTGTTTTGTATTTTGTCATACCTTCCACGTCAGACGACGAACAAGATACAAGGTACCGAACAATTTAAGCATGCGGTATAAAACCACCATCGAGGTGGACCCGTGGGCAGTCCCCTCTCTTCTTCATATCGGAAAGATGATAAGAAAATATCAAGATAAATAGGGAATCGAATTTTTTTTAAGATTACAATAAATATTTTTCTTAATTTCACCTCCACAGAATAATTTAATTATCTTTATGAGAAAGTAAAGAAATAAAATGACTGAAGAAAATTTTAATTAAATTTTCCATTGATCTTTGAAGCGTATATTTCTGTTGAACTTTATTAAATTACTTGTCTATACAGCTCGGTAAAAGCCGGTGCAATGGCTGTTTATCTAGTCAAGTTAACACAAAAATTTCAAAATTATCGTAAATATGAACCGGTAAAATCTTTGATTTTCTCTGAGAAATTGTATGATTTGAGATATTTTTAATAAATATATATTTTGTGCGGTTATTTTTCATTTTCCGTTATGCTGTTTTTAAATTATGATTTTATATTACTGTTAAATAAAATAAATAAAAAGAAAAAGAAAACGAAACGAAAACAAAGTTAATTTCTCTCTTTTAAAACTCTTTACATTGAAAATTGTTTTTTGTATCATTTGTGCTTTTTTCTTTTTATCTCATTACAGAAATAATGAATCTTTAACGAATAATACTTACATTTTTTTAAAAATTACTTTAAACAGAATGTTTGTCGTACTAACTAATGTATCATTTTCCGAGCGTGTGTTTAGGTGTGCGTTGGTTTTTGTTAACTGTAAAACGACTATACGAGTAACATGCTTGTGTGGCTATAGTGTAAGATTATTGAGTTACTGGCCGCAAGTTATTAGCAATAATCATAGTTGTCACTCAGATAATGGCCAGGACATGTCCCTTCATATCCCAAAGGATATTTTCTCCCCTCTGTTCGCTTTTATACTTGTATGACAGGAACCACACTTCTTTACCGGCTATGTAGTACCGACCAGGACTTGAAACCGATTCACTCTCCACCCTTATAATACATTTTAAAAAAAATTCTTTCTTTATTTTTGCGTCACCCCTTTTATCTTTTCAATTTTAAAGACTGATAACCGTATTCAATGGGTATACCTTTTGTTTTCAAATAATCTTCATTATAATAACATCCCTAAATGTACATAACAATAAGAATAATATTATCTATTTGAATTAGAAAGTTGTCACGTTATACATAATTTATTACTATAAAGCAGTTTCATAAATATTTTATTTATACTTGCAATAAGTAATAATAAACAAAGGTAATGTAACGATAAATGTTTAAATAGTATTCATGTACACTTAGCATATACTCCTATATTTTTCCCTTAAAAAAAATAATAAATAATAATTGAAGTCGTGACTTTTACAAACTGATTTTTTTTTTAGAATTTTTAATATCTCTTTGATAACGTAGTAATCACATAAGGGTGAATCTTATATTTATTTCTTTGATAAATATTACGTATTAGTCCTCAAAAATTGTGCAATACACAATAAAAAAAAATTAAATAACAATGATATTGTTTACAAAATAAATAAATTAATTAATTAATCAGTAGCATTGATTTAATTCTTTTTATTTAAGCCAAGAAATGTCACCCAGATTGGTTTAAGATTCAAATATTATTACAAAAAGTGGATTAAACTTTAAGTTCCTGTTGTAACGTGATAATATTCATGCCTCGAATATTCTATGGGTATTTTGCTTCATTAATAACTAATTAATCGATATTTAATTTTTTATTTAATATAAGTTAGGATATTGGCTTGAATATAATAATATTTGTTAAAAATATTGTTAGGTTTTTGTTAAAAAAAAATTATTAATAAGATATGTCAAACAACAAATGTTTTTTTTTTTACGAAAAATAATCACTAAATGTTATTAGGGCTGCATGTGCGTGTTTCACTTAAAAAATATCGAATAAACGTTTAAAAATAAACAAAAACTCGATAATAAAAAGCCGCATTATACTGGCTGTTTGTTTTAAAATGCAACCCAAGCAAAAGATTTTATAAAAATTAAACAATAATTTCGGAGAGATTATTGTTTTACCAACAATTGGTAACACTACCAATTGTTGTTTTATAATCGGCTAAATTAATTTTTCTCTTTTTTTTCTGTAAACAGTTAATTTTTGATTATCTGGTTTTTTTTATTAAGAAGAATGGTTTTGAACACGGAAGAAAGGATTTTTATTTTGAAAAATTATTTAACAACTAAATTTTTTGTTTTGTGCCGAGAAGCTTTTTGATTACAGTTCCCGGGTAAGAATGTAACAAATAAATTTTTAATTCATCGTTTGATAAAGAATTATAGACGGACTGGTTCTGTTGCAATCAGAGACGTAAACGGAAACATTCAGTACTTAATGACGAAACATTGGAAGATATTAGGGTAAGCTTTTTAAACTCACCTAACAAATCATGACGAAAACTTGCGCAACAAAAAGGAATTTCTGTATATAAGTCGTCTACCCGCTATTAAACTTAAAGCCATACCGAATTCATGTATCACATGAAGTACACCCGGTTGATTATTCTGCTAGCCTCCACTACCGTCGATAAGTATAATCAGTTTGTTCAGGAGTGCAATTGTTGGATATTATATTTTTATAGATGAGGGTTTGATTTCGTTTGAGTGGTTACATTAATGGTCTGGAACTCCAACGATCCTCACATCATCCACGATCTCCACACTCACAGAAAATTGATGTGTGGTGTGCAATTTCCTGATGAAGAATAATTGGCCTCATATGTTTTGAAAGCATTCTTAATGCAGACCTCTACCAAAAGGTTTAACGAACTTTATTGCAAATTTAATATTAAATGAAAGAGATTCGTGTTTCAACAAGATGGGGCCATATATCACAGGGTAGGACCAAAAATGGATCTTTTGAAAAATTTCTCTGATGAAAGAGTAATACCGACCGGCTTATGGCCAGCTAGGTCACCTGATCTTTCTCCTGCAGATTTTTTCTTTGTGGATATCTAAAAGTTGTGTATTCAAAAATAATCCACATAACACTGAAGAACTGAAAGATCTGAGAAATTGGTACACTTCGAACGGTTGCACGGAATATGAAAAAAAGGGTAAATATTTGTATTGATAAAAATGGTGGACACTTTCAATATTGTTTTTCACAAATAATTTTAATATTTATTACTAGAACATTTTTATTTTTAAATTGTGCTGTTATTTCTGGGTTGCGTTTTAAAACAAACATTCTATTTTACATTTACTAAATTTTATGACATCGTCTGTCTAAAAACGTATAAACTAAATTTAACGGCTGTAGTGATCTAACACTAAACAGCAACCGTTCTAAAAAATTTCACAGTCATTCTAAAAACATAAAAAGCAATCCGTGCCAAACTTATTCGGGAAAGTAAAATTTGAAATGGTTTTCCAAATATTCTGTTACAAATCACCAAACTTCAGATGACGTTCAAACCTTAAATAACAACTTCATTCTCTTCACCGTAGGTTTTGGCATATATTTAACAGCATTAATCTTAGAAAAAAACAGATTACCAGTTCCATCTCAAATACTTTAAACGGTTACACTCATGAGTATAAATAAGATAGATATTTTAAGTTAACAAATGAATTTAGTCTTTTCTGTTGTCAAATAATGCTTTATGTATACTGTTTTAAAAGAGGTAAATTAGTGCTATTACAAAAGTAGAGAAAAAAGAAAGTTTGGTGATTTCTGAGGGTGGAAATATCTAACCCGGAAATAACTACAATGACTTTGCAAATATGATTTTAATCTATTCTTTTCGCTTTTTTAATATATATATAATATAGAATGAAAATACTTTTTTCTTAAGTTTCAAAACGGAAATTGTTTAAATATTGGTGAGTAACATCATAATGCAAATCATTATGTATTTTTTTGTGTGTTTTTTTCTATTAGTGAGAAATCTATTTTTCTTATAATTTAAATCGATTTAATTGTAACTTAAAATTCTAATTTCATCTTAATTCTCATGTTTATTTTATTTCTTCTTGTCATAACTATTTATAATTAATATTTATGACATCACTTCACCAATTATTCTTCAAATTTTCTCGCTTTTTTTAATATTATGTTTATTGAAACAAATTTGTGATACCTAATTCATAAAAACCAATACTAAAAAGATATTTATTGATTTTTTAAATATATTTTAGATTTATATTAATTATTCTAATAATTTCAACATCGCTTTTACTTAATAATACTGTAAATTATTTTAATTTCTAATAACTCGTTACGTCCTCGGATATTCTTTACACTATTAAAGGAGGGAGTTAAAATGGATGAAATGAGGCGGGAGAAAAAAATACCGCATCCTTGCAGGAGAAAATCTAACCCAAGACCGGCAGATTTAAAAATCATTAACTAATGAAATGTTATATACGTTACCGTGAAAATTATAGAATGTCAATATCTACGGGGAATATAGACACATAACAAATACGTCGGCGAAAGACCGAAATATTTCTTAATCGGACCTTCGCCGGTATACGTCGACAAACACAGATAAGCTCTGGTGGAGGTTGAAAGGACAACTATAAATTTAAAAAATTTCCCGATACCAATCTCTATGGTAAATAGATTATTAGAAACCCTCGTAAAAAGAAACAAGTTTAAATTTAAACCAAACATACATTCGCTTCCCTCGCCAGCCTCTAATAATTAACGTTAAATATATACAAATTATATATGGTATTCTCCAACATTAGAGGCGATTAAACAAATTCACTTAAATAACTCCGAATGACAGCCCATATTAATGTATTCGTTATAAGTTTTAATATAACAGAATATTTACTCTAGCAAATAAATCAGCCTTAATAAAAAACTACTTCAACGGAATAAAAGTTTGTAAAACTATTCATAATTTTACAAACTTATTAAATGTAAAAATAAAAAATTAGTTTTTCCTTTACTTTGTTAAGAAATTTAATGAATTTAATCTATATTATATTTTCAGAGAAAAAAACGAATGGAATTAATTTATTTTGATAGGTTTTGAGTAGTTTTTTCGTTATCTACGATACATTTTTTTTTTTAGCGTAGTATATTTTAAGATTACCGATTTGGTCAGTTGTTTTCGGTCGATCAGATAAGACAGGTAAACGAGATGGAGAAAAGGAACATAGGTAGCGAGAATGGATGTGATATAGATGGAAGAGAGTGAGAAAAGAAAGAGTGCGAATGAGTAAGAGATTGCCGGGGAGGGGGGTTAGAAAAAAGTAAGTGTGGATTGGAAATGAGAATACAACAGCTGAATCCGACTAAACTTGCAGACACCTTGACTTCCCTTCGTTCAGTTTGGTTTCATCGCTCACCCCCCTTCCATACTTTCTTCAGCCGTCCCTCCTTATCCATTGCATCGGTTTAAATTACAAAATGTAAATTAATTTTTTTTTCTTCAACCGAATCTTCTTCCTCTATTCTACACGTTGTCCATCGTTCTCCGGGGGCCAAATAAAATGTGGAGTATACCGTCTGAACTCTTCACAAAAATCGAAATGTGGAATTCTTTTAGTCGGTGTAGCAGTCGTTGAGCCGGTCGGCTAGCAAGCGGTCGTACAAACTAAGGCATATGTTATCTGGTGTGCCCTTTACCTTAGCATTACCTCGGCTCTCCTACATAATCTTAACAAACCAAACCCCCTCCCCGTCATTTCACCTTCCCTCTTCATCTTTTTCTTCTTTTCTTCTGCTGCTGCTGCTGCTGTACAACCATCAGACAACAAGAATATGTTTCTCAAACAAGCATCGAGTTGGGTTAACTAAAGTATCCAGTTTCTTACTGGCTTATTTGTAATGCAAGCTTTGGGCACAATAGAAAAAATTAATGGTTTACAACATTCAATCCAAACTGTATTTGTGTGCGCGTTTTAAGTTTGTTCGAGAGTGTATGCTTATCCAAGTCGCATATATTTTACCGGAATACAATATTCTAAATAAAAAAAACTGGTCTTTTGAAGTACATTAAAATATTTTTTTTTCTTTTTTAATGAAAGTGAGAATTACACGTACCTCGGAAAGTATACTCATTGTCTTTAAAGTATTATGTTGCATATTATATGAAATCGCATATTTAATTATTTTCATGAAAAATAAAAGATTACATAATTTAAGTCGTATTTTGTCTATTTGTAAATAAATTTTATCAACTTTATCGTATATAATTAAAAAAAATAAATAAAAACGAATATAGTATTGTTCGCCGAAATTAGATGAATATTTTTTAAAAGTTGACCATCCGTGTAACAATTATGTACTCTAGTGAAAATTTATTACGTTCAAGTTTGTTCAAATTTTTCTAAAATAAAGCCGTAGCGATATGATAATTGATACAGTAGGAATAATAAATCCCATATCATTAAATACTAAATCACGATATACGTTATAATTTATTCACTTGAACTTAAATATTATATTTTTTAACTAATTATTATTGTTTTAATAAGAATAAAAAAGATTCGAATTATGTTTCGAATAATTTGTATGTATTACTACTTTTATTCAATAAAAAAAGCACGTTATTTATAATTATATAAAATGTTAATTAAATCTACCTATGATAAATCGATTATTTTCATACGTTTTAACGTAAGAATATCTTTATTATTATCTAGGAATTAGATTTCCAATGGATTTTGAAATATTTTTAAGTATTGAAATATTTTCCACTTATCGGTTTAATTTCTTCTTTATTTTCTATATTTTTTAAATGTTGCGTAATGTTTTTTTTGTGTGATATAATTTTTTTGAATTACCTCCACCGCACCCCGTACAGTGATTCCTTACCATCCTAGACGGACAGAAATAGCCGGGCAGCAGAAACAAATAGGGGAAAATTTAAACAGCAAAACTGTAGAAACCGTGATATGCTAGGTAAAAAAAAAAAAAATTACATAATATTTTTAAAAAAATAATCAAATAATAAACACAAATACAAAATCCAAAATTAAATTTCTTGGAGATCTTTCTGAACCGTTTGAAATAAAAATAGGCGTCAGACAAGGAGATGTACTTTCTCCGATCCTTTTTAACAACACTCCAGAAAAGGTAATTTGAGAATGAAAGGAAAGACTCGAAAAACTAAATATTGCAAAAAATGTTAAAATTGGATATAAAAACAAATTTATAAACACAATCTTATTAGCTTTCGCAGATGATATCGCGATATTTATAAAAGACATGAATGAGGCTCGAATTAAAGTCCAGAAAATAAACGACTGTGCTAATAGAATAGGCTTACAAATTTCTTTTGGAAAAACAAAATGGTTTTCCAACGATAAAAAAGTAAATTACAAACACCAAAATTTCTCAAAAATCAAGAAATTAAAAGAGTATCGAAATTTAAATATCTCGGAGAAGTAATAACGCCAAAAGCTCTAAAAAAAAGAAGTGCTAAAAGAGCGAACGCAGAAAATGGCGTTAGCGTCAACTTAACACGAATTTTATATAATAAAAAATTGCTTTTGCAAAATTCTAAACTGCGTTATTACAAAACAGTAATTCTTCCGGAGGCGTTATATAGCGCTGACTGTTTGCAAAATTTTTTTACATATTTAAAATAGAAAAAAGAATTTTAAGAAATATACGGACCCGATTACCAGGACACAATTTATAAAATAAAAATGAAAAAGAAATTTATAAAAGTAAGACACCATCCGGAGAAGAAGATTATAATTTTACGGTTGTTTACATACAGAATGAGCGAAAATAGATTAACAAAACAAATATTTAACTTTTATAACAGTAGAACTATTAAAAGTAGCCGGTTTAAAGAAGTAGAAAATGCTCTTTAAACTTTAAAAATATCCACAGAAATTTGTTTAAATAGAGACCGATTTAAAATTCAATCCAAGAATTTAATTTCCAGAGAAGATAAGAGGAGTATAGGAAGAAAGTGGACCGACGAAGGAAACCAATAACAGAGTGAAAGAATGAAAAAAATATTGGGAAAACAACAGAAGTTCCTAACTATTATGCAACGTCCTTAGTGGTCCTGACGAACAAAGAAAAATAATGTCTTTATTTAAATAGGAAATATGTATATTGCTTAGAAAATAAATATAATATAATCACACATTTTAACCAATACTCCTGAACGTAAGACCATTAGAAATAGAATGTCGTAAACAAAATGATAAATTAACAAAAATTGTATAACTTTTTAAAAAAATTTAAATTAAAACAAATGTTCGTACAAAAAACACAGTTAAGTTGTGCATTTTGACAATATTTACTCAAAACTTTCCAATCAAAGTCACTTGAAAAATCTATTTCAGTGAAGATGATATTTTTTTTTATTAAACGTGCTTGAATTTTATCTCTTTTAATAATGAACAAAGAGCAATAAAAGGTTTCATGAGCTCCTGCTGTTTGATGAATCCGTAAAAAAAATATTTGTTTATATATACATATAAATTCCTCTCTATTCTTCTAACGTCTTATTGCAACTATATTCCCAAACTTCTGAACCGACTATCGCTTTGAAAACCGTGATCCAGCTGGTTAGCGTAATATTTTCTTCGATGTAATGTAATATTTTAAACACATTCAACTTATTATACGTACAATTTTTTTACAACAGAACTGAAGTTATTGTTTATTTAATTTCTTGTAATTCCGAAACACAGAAGCAGTAAAGTAAAGTAAAGTACCGGGGTTAATTATTAAATCATATATTTCATTTTATTTACCCCATTCTTATGGCAAAAAAAAAACAATTATAACTTTTTCTTTTTTCAAACTATACCTTTTGTCATGATATTTAAGAACACGTTGAGGATAATTTAAGTGGAATTTTAGAGCATAAATAAAAACTGATGACAGACAGGTATATCGATATACTAAACGCAATTTGGAGACTTTATCAGAAAATAAAAAAAAAAATTTCTGGAGTAAACGCTAGGCCACTTCTAATTTCTTACTGTTACTGTAACTCCAAATCACTGAACCGACGATCTCCCCGAAAACTACGTTAAATACCTCGGAGTTTTGCCGAAAAAAGGAAATTTCGATTGAACCCAGTATTACTGAAAGAACTTGCATGGCTAGTTTTACCCTGTGTAGTTTCTCCAAGGATAATTTTAATGATTTATTAACTCCTAGATTTTGATAATTGTTAATCACGTCTTTTTAATGGTTATAATAATAATAATTTTGTACAATTTTCATTTTCATTCAAATTTATTATTCAATTTGATCGATTAAATTGATCAATTTCATTTTAAAATTTATCACTAAATAATGCTATATTTTTTTCATTAATAGGCTAACAATTTTTATCAACTTATTAACAAAACATTAACACTGATTGAATTTTTTCAGGTCCAAAAATTACTATTACTTTTTTTTTTGTCTTCAGTCATTTGACTAGTTTGATGCAGCTCTCCAAGATTCCCTATCTAGTGCTAGTCGTTTCATTTCAGTATACCCTCTACATCCTACATCCCTAACAATTTGTTTTACATATTCCAAACGTGGCCTGCCTACACAATTTTTTCCTTCTACCTGTCCTTCCAATATTAAAGCGACTATTCCAGGATGCCTTAGTATGTGGCCTATAAGTCCGTCTCTTCTTTTAACTATATTTTCCAAATGCTTCTTTCTTCATCTATTTGCCGCAACACCTCTTCATTTGTCACTTTACACCACATTTCAAAATGTTCTAATTTTTTCTTCTCAGATACTCCGATCGTCCAAGTTTCACTTCCATATAAAGCTACACTCCAAGCATATACTTTCAAAAATGTTTTCCTGAAGTTTAAATTAATTCTTGATGTAAACAAATTATATATCTTACTGAAAGCTCGTTTCGTCTGTGCTATTCGGCATTTTATATCGCTCCTGCTTCTCCATCTTTAATAATTCTACTTTCCAAAACAAAATTCTTCTACCTCAATAATGTTTTCTCTTCCTATTTTTATATTCAGTGGTTCGTCTTCGTTATTTCTACTACATTTCATTACTTTCGTTTTGTTCTTTTTTATTTTCATGCGGTAGTTCTTGTGTAGGACTTCATCCGTGCCGTTCATTGTTTCTTCTAAATCCTTTTTACTTTCAGCTACAATTACTAGCAAATCACCATCACCAGCAAATCGTAGCATCTTTATCTTTTCAGCTTGTACTGTTACTCCGGATCTAAATTGTTCTTTAACATCATCAACTGCTAGTTCTGTGTAATGATTAAAAAGCAAGGGGGATAGGGAACATCCTTATCGGACTCTCTTTCTTATTACGGCTTCTTTCTTATGTTCTTCAATCATTAGTGTTGCTGTTTGGTTGCTGTAAACGTTACCGATTGTTCTTCTATCAATGTATTTGAACTCTAATTTTTTTAAAATGCTGAACAATTTATTCCAGTCTATATTATCGAATGCTTATTCTAGGTTATTTATACACCTAGTATGTTGGTTTGTTTTTCTTTAATCTTCCTTCTACTATTAATCTGAGCGCTAAAATTGCTTCTCTTGTCATTATAATTTTTCTGAAACCAAATTAGTTCTTCTTCTAACACTTCTTCCACTCTCCTCCCAATTAAAAATTACTATATATACTTTTTAGATTTAGCTTCCTTAATTCATTGTACGATGACTCAAAACTTTTTCCTCATTATAACCCGCAGACCAACTAAATGTATTACCGGAATAAAATATTTTATACACAGAACTGGTCTTCTGAATCTATATGTTTATTTTTGCCTCATTTTAAAACGTATTTATTAAGTTTTCTGCAGTCATCACTCATTTGGCTATTTTTTGATAATATTATTCTGTATTAAAATATCGTCGACTTGTATTTACTATTCAAATATATTTGTGTAATCATCAATATTTGTTTACAATAGTTTTATTTTAATTCATTCACCAAAAACAAACCGAGGCGATAAAGTATGAAATAAATTCCATTGAAAAAATCTGTCGGATTTTTCAAAGTACCCTTTTCTTAACGGTTAATAATTGATAACCGTAAATTTTTTAAACAATCGATTATTAAATTAATAATTTTAACTTTTTAAAAATCAATTTTTTTCATCGGATCTCCTAACGATCACCTATACCTGACTTCTTTCATTTTTTCCTTAACTTTTTTCTCTTTTTTTTCGGTCTATTCATCTGGAAGTTTAGATTCGCCCACTATTTTTTTCAAGCATTGCCTATGGAAATTATTTTTTTGAAAATATTTAATAATTTTAGATCTTATTCAACTTTTTTGAACCAGATTATTTTGGTTTTCCTTTTTTCAAAAAATTGAATTTATTTTGTTAATTTTTTTAATGCATAACATATGAGACCGTAAAATTTGAGATTTTTTCTACTATATTTTACAAAATTGTGATAATTTTTTCTTTTCTTAAATTTATATTATGCTCGAGGTTTGGGCTGTGGATTTTTCTTAAAATTCTTATTTTCTATTTTACCAAATTTTTTTTCTTAAGAAATTCGGTAGGCCTTCCGCTTTATACATTGCTTCCGGTAAACTTACAGCTTAATAATGTTTCAATTTCGCTTTTTTGGATAAGGAATTTTTTTTTAGTAAATGTTTCTTGTACGGTGATATAAGCCGTTTCTATTTTGGTATTTACTCCTTTTTGTAAAATACTCGAAGTAATTATTTCACCTAAATTGTTACATTTTTTACGCTTGATTGATTTTCCTTCTAAAATTGTCATTTATTTGGATTCTGTTGTTTTTTATTATTGAAAAATTAGGTTGTTTTTCGAATGACATAATACTTTATTTGAAACTGAAATTTTAATTTATTTTTCTCATAATTTTTAATTGCCTTAAATTATAACTTACTTATTAGATTAGTAAAAATAAAATTTACATCCATTAAAAATTTGTTACGAAAGATTTAATTTCAAACCGTAAAAGCTTTAATCACATCGAAAATATTTTTTTGTAAAATTATTTAATATTGATTCAGGAAACCCGTAGATTTTCAAAAAAATAATGTACGCATACATAAATTTAAATATTAGATAATATGATAATAAATCATGCAACGATACATGCATATATAAATTCCTGTATGCATATAATAAATTTTAAATAAAAAAAAACTTGTTTTACAATAGTATTAAAACTATAATATTATTGAACTTGTAATGAAACAGTAAGTGTTACTACACTCAAAAATCTATTAATATTTTAAAATCGCATCAGGTTAATTTTGAAACGTGATAAACAATTACCGTAATCCATTAATTTAGCGTCAATAATATTAAGAAATGTATTGCATAATATTTAATTAATATATTCTGTGGCGACACCTTCCACTTTTACGCTTACATTTCGTAACAAGATAATCATCTTGGCAACCGCTGACCGTTAATGTGTACAGATTGAAAGGTTGTTATCGGTTTACAGAAAGGCGCTGTTAATAGGTAAACCATTACTCGCCGTCCAACTGTCAATACCATTTTAATTTTATCAGATACTACTAATAGAGAATTACTATTTTCTCCACGAAAAGTCTAAACGCCAAGGCAGTTAATTGATTTTAGCTTTATGTTTATCGATTGTTACTCCATCGCTTAAATAAATTTATGAAAATACACATATTGTGTTTATTTATGAACTGTTATTAGAATGAAATTAGATTATTTAACGTTTATTATTTTTTTTAAGGAAAAATAATTTTTTTTCAATCTTTAATCTTATTTTATAAATTTACTAGCTGACCCGGTAATGCTTCGCTATTACTAGATTTGAGTGTGTATATATATATAGATTAATGAACACAATTGAAAGTTTGATAAAAAATTTAAAAATGAGCATTCCTGAACTTCACAAAATTTAACTTTTCACTTTATCTTTTTTTCCATATTCCCCTTTTCCCTTTTTCCCTAATACTTTTTTTATCTTTTTCCCTATTTCCTTTCTTCTCTTTTTCCCTATTTACCATTTTACTTTTCCCATTTTCCCTTTCACCCTTTCCCTATTTCCCTTTTATTTTTTCTCTATTTCCCTTTTATTTTTTCCCCTTTTTTCTTTTTCCTTTTTCCCTTTTTCCCCCGCGTAAATCGGTCCAGTAGTTTTTTTAGTCTATAGCAGACACACATATGAACATTGCCTTATTTTTTATATATATACAAAGTCTGTTTGTATATTTCTTTTTTGTTTCGTAAATATCTCGACACCGGCGCCACCTAGCGGATATAGTTTTTCAAAAATGTGTTTCTTTTCACGTAATTAATAAATATTCTGAATATTAGCCAAATCGGACCATAAACAAATTTTTTTTCGAAATAACAATTATCTCAGAATATTAAATAGTAATGAAATTAGTTTGATAAATATTCGTATGTAATAATTAATTTATTTATTAAGCCTCTGTTCTACAATATTTAGTTTATGAATACTTTGGAATAGTTTGATATTGTATAAAGAATTAAAATTCTTGTAAATTTCTAAAAAAAATTCAAACATGTAAAGATTAAATAGATTTTAAAATATAAAAATATTAATTAAAAAAGTAGGTAATAAAAAATCAATCCAGGGGATAGATCAAACTGTTTGAAAAAACTAAAATACAAAGTAATATATTTATTTTAAAGTTAAAACTAAAAAAAGTCGAAGTTAAATAAAAAAGTCGAATCTCCATTTGATTCCATTAAAAAAAAAGTAGTTTTGAGAATGTAGGTACTTTCTTTTTCTGTTTACCTTCAGAACCTTACCTTCAGTAAGGTATTATTTCAGAGGATGATATGTATGAATGTAAATGAAGTTTAGTCCTGTACAGTCTCAGGTCGATCGTTCCAGAAATGTACGGTTAATTGAAACCCAACCGCTAAGGAACACCGGTATCCACGATTTATTATTCAAATCTGAATAAAATTAAGTTTGCTAGCCTTTACTAGGATTTAAACTTTAGCACTCTCGACTTCAAAATCAGGTGATTTGCGATGACGAGTTCACCACTAGACCAACCCCGTGAGTTAAAGAAAGTAGGTACTCCGAAACGCGTCGACTACGAATGTTAGAAAGACAATGCTAGAAAGGACAGAAAATAAGACACAAATCAATCAAGTTTTTCATTACGTCATCATTTTAGTATGCCTACGTATCCATTACATAATATTATTGAAGCTAAAAATTATATTCTATTTTAGTAATCGTTTTTTTTTTTTTTTTTTTAACTGATAGTGCATTAAATAAAGTTAGTCTTCCCTATATATAGGTATTTTTTTTTCTTCTTTTAAAAGTAACATTTCCTATCGATGCGGCTCAAAACTGAGAACACTTTTAACTCCCTATCAACAAAATGTAGTTCTACTAAAGACGATTATTCTCGACCCAACTGATAAGTGGTATCATGTTTTGACAGTGTAATTAAACTATTATTCAATAATTATTGATTTATTTTCTGCCCTTCCTAGCATTGTTACTTTAATATTCGTAGCTACGTGTTTCGGAGTACCTCCATTCTCACAATTACTTTTAGCACTCTCTACTATTATTTTTAAAAATGGAAGTACTCCGAAACGCTTAAACTGCAAATGTTAGCGTGATTATGCTAGGAAGTTCAAAAAATAACATTCAATCAGTTATGATAATCCTAGCGGAAATATAAAATATTGTGAAAATTTTATTATTCAATTTTTCAATTTAATTATATGACATTATTAAATATAGCGATATTTAAATGATATACTACTTTATTTCATAACAGTTAATTGAACTTCTCTATAACTAAGTTTATTGGCCTATAATAGTTTCGATTCTGTTGTACTTATGTTCTGCAGATTTCTAACTTCAACATAACTAAATAAATTTATTATTAAACGAAACGTTTATGTAATACAATTAATTTATGTGTTTCATAAAATATTAAGAAAGTTAGTAATAAAATTTTATTTACAAGTTTTTTTTAATAATAGGTCATTGACGAATATGCTCGCAGATACCGACGTACGTAGTTAATAGCAATTTGCGTATACGCTACGGGAGTAGATGAATGTTGAATGATGCGTTATGCAACAGCACAAATACAATAGGTTTATATATATATATACATGTATACATTGCTCTTATGTGGTTTACTAGTTTATTATTGTTAAGTTGAATTCAACGGTATTCGGTACCTGACATTAAAACAGAAGGAAACAAAACGTATACCGGTGTGTGTATGTATGTGTGCGCGCCGTTGTGCGCAGAATATGTGTTCCATGTTTGTGGTGTATCTGTACATAACATTCCGAACAGATAAAATCTAAAACACGAATTTCACAAAAAGGATTTGAATCTTATATAGCCTTAGCGCTTTATATAACGTCTCTTACTGTTAGTTGATGACATTAAAAAATTACATATAGAAAACTTTAGCGAATAAAATTCTGTAGGAGTTTATTACTTTTAATATATATATATATATTTAAAAGTAAAAAATATTTTTATTTTTATCATTTTTTTATATTATGTATAAAAATAAAACGATCGTTTATTTAATTATTTATTTTTATTAATTTGAACCCGATGAGAATTAAAAATGTTGTTTACGATGTTGTTGAGTATTCATTCGCAACATTCGATAAAATTTGAAATAAAATCTTTTCTCTAGTAATAAAATTTTAAATTGTTGTTTCTTATTAAAAGAAAATTGGTTTAATAAATCACTTTTTAATATTTTTTTTATTATTATAGTAAAAATTTATAAATTCAGTAGAAATTTAATCCTACGCTTAGATGAACTGTTTAAATCTATCGTTAAATTTAGTTAAAAACATCGCAGACTAGGTTATTTTACAAAAAAATAATTTTATTCTTCCTATACTTTGAAAAAACCTAATATAAAAAAAAAGAAGAAAATACCTTAAAATTCTCGAGTAGGTAATACAAAAATAAACATAACATATAATATAAAAATTGATGTTAAACAAAATATTGTTAGGGGTTTATTTAACATCAAACAAACCCCTACAATGTTAGGGGTTTGTTAGGGGTGAGAGTTCTTTCATGAACATTTTTTCAAAACTAACTTAATATTTCTACAGAGGTCGCCCTTTAATTTTTTTTGTAAACAACCATTAGATGGCGTTATTGAGATGTGACGTTACTATTGTAAAATTTGACTTCTTTTATTATTAGTACAGTGGCAGCTCAGAAATTAGCCGAGTAGTTTATTTACAGATGAGGTTAAAAAACAAAAAAAAACAGTTTTGTGAAAAAATGAAAATTTCACGACAAGATGATATAAACGTGATTTTTCATCGGATTATTTTTACGATTTTAATAAGGACATAACTCAACAACAATGCTGGAATCGCCTCGTTCAATATTTGGTAACGAATCGCTATCAGAAAAGACTACTTACAATTGGTTTGCAGAATTATTTCATGGTCGTGCTTCCGTTAGCGATGAATTTCGTGAAGATCGACCAAAATCGGTTGCTGTTCGAAAAAACATCGATTCTGTGGGTAACGTGATCGAAGAGGATCGGCAATGCGACTTACTTTTTTTTTTAAGATAGAAGCATTCTTAAACGTATAGAAGATCGCAATACATTCTATGCCGCATGAACATTAGCTTTGAAAAATATCTATTCCCGATGGATTCCGCACAATTTGACCGAAGCTCAAAAACAGGCTCGTGTCAATCGGTGTAAGGAAATGCTAAAAAAATTCGACCGTGGAAATGCAAAATCCGTTTACAACATCGTAACAAGAGACGAAACTAGGAATTATTCGTACGAGCCGGAAACTACGCGATAATCAACTCTTCGGGTGTTCCAAGATGAACGAATCCAACAAAAGCGGTAAAACATATTCGTTCGCTAAGCACTTGATCGCTTGTTTCTTCGGTTATACTAAACATGTAGCAACCGTTGTTTTTGACGATCGAAAAACCGTTAATATTGAACTGCATACAACAATTTGTTTGCCAGAAGTCATCATGAAATCAAAAAAACAACTAAAACCGTAGCATCATTCTTCGTCATGCCGATGCCAACTCTCGCACAACGTGTCAAACAATTGATTATTTGACGGAGAAAAAGATTTAATCAAAGGCTCATTGACCGAATTCACCTAATTTATGAGCTAACGACTACTTTTTGTTTCCGAAGTTCAAATAAAAAACGCGTTGACAGTGATTTTCATCACCTGAAAAAGCTGTTGAATCAAGCTTCTTGAAGCTTTTCAAGCTATTGAATGTTTTGAGGTACCAGTTTTAGAAAGAATCCGTTCGTAAACGTTTATAAATCTTGAAAGGTGAATATTTTGAGAGAATAAAAATATTTGTATCAAAAATTTTTTTCTTTCATTGTTTTTGTAAAAACTTAAAAGGCGACCCTCGAATATTATTTTATGATATGCTAAAAAACGAAAACTTTTTTTATCATAGTCAAATTTAAAATCTGTTATACAATACAGAAACCATAAGTAAATATGATCACATGTAGAGAGGCTTCCATTGAAGCTTCTCAAAAATTACTTACTAATATTCCTGAACAGAACATTTAATGTAAGTACACACACAGAGTTAGGGCAGAGTTTATGCAGAGAATGCCATTGCAAGTTCAACAGAAAAAACCACCATAATAATTCATAAAGAGAAAAAAAATTAAAGTAAAACGGTAATTAATAATGAAAGAATAATCACTAAAATTGAACTAAGTGAAATAATGAATTGATGTGTAGCACCGAGTCGATGCAGTTCCATCTCAAATCACATAAAGTCAGCAAAAGATACAACACATGGAATCGTTTTAGCCTTCTAATCCTACCCTACTAAACAGAATTTGTATG
This sequence comes from Lycorma delicatula, assembly GCF_047948215.1. NCBI lineage: Eukaryota > Metazoa > Arthropoda > Insecta > Hemiptera > Fulgoridae > Lycorma > Lycorma delicatula. Next base: position 12,975,628 of record NC_134459.1, read on the forward strand.
TATGTTTGTGTGTGCGTCCCCCTTGGCTTAGCGCCGGAATGTACCGATTACTAGCGGAAAATATCGATTTGTTAATACATGTCTCGTAATGATCAGGCGTATATTTTTATATTATTATATATGGATATACCGTACATATATCGATATATATGCGAAATACATGTCGAAATTTTGGGGAAATTTAGCACATTTTAATCGGACCCGAATTTTCGGACCCACCCTTTTCGGTCGGCCCCTCTGAAAAATGTTTTCGATCCCCCTTGACGTTAGCCCATCCGCTCCCAGTAGTACCCGACGGATAATAATATTTTCAAGTGCCCCCGGGGCGCCGTTCGGAAATTGGGGAGGGGTGCGATGGAGTGTCACCGTTATATCTCGGCAACCGCTCGTCCGATTTTCACGATTCAAACGGCGTATGTATCAGCAGATCGAGCGCTAATTGTGCATCGGATACATTCTTGAAAAACCGGATCTTCATTAACCGGAAATTAAATCGTTTATCTCTGTGTTTTTGATTGCACTCACCCACCGTAAAGCTTAGAGATTCAATCTCTCGCTAAACACGATCAAACCTGGGCGCTAGCGCAGGTGTAAATTATAAACTTATGAAGACTAAAAAATAGAAGATAAAAAATGTGTAAAAAGTTTTTTTAAAACGCCACTATTAAATTAAACGCACTAAAATGTAAAAAAATAATTTTGGGACGGTATCTCAGAATGGATTTGACAACAAGATTTGATGGTGATGTGTAAGATTATGTAAAAATCATAGCTTCGAATTAAAAATTTGATGTTTTTGTCAATTTTTTCATATGCGTGATGAATGGCCTAAAGAGTGGGTTGCCGCGCGGCACCAAATCCTTTGCGGTCCAGATGGATTTCAGGATCGTTTTGTACAAAAAATTAAACACTAACTAAATTTTTATCGTAAAATCGATCGGGAATGTAACATCTTTTTAATAATGCCTCGCTATTTCATCCGATAAAAAAAGTAAAATAAATAAAAATTAATCTGCTTAACGTATAAATTATTACACAAAATTTAACGATTATAGATTTAAACCTTTCCTTAGTTAGATAAATTTCTTACGGTATGCGTAATAATTTTTAATTATATTTTTGTATTTTTTGAATGTCAAAATTCAACTTTTTTATAGTTAATGATATTTTCCTTTTGTTATTTATTATAAAAGATGTTAGATTTTAAAAAAAAAATTAAGTACAATTGATAATCTGTAAATGAGAAATTACTATATAAATACTTTAAAATGTATAATTATATTGATATGAAACGGTAACAGAATAAAACAAATATTCTATAGTACGGTGTAATGAGTAATTTTTAAAAGAAATATAATGGAAAAAAGGAAAATAAATTAATTTATTAAATTAACAAAGAAAATTTTTACTTTTATCTTCTTTTCAATCTTCGAATAAAATACAATAGATCTGCCAGACATCTGATCGCTTGATTCTTGTCGACCGGCAATTAGGAGTAAAATCTTGATTATAATTCTTCTCTGAAAACAACTTTAAATCAGAATGTAATGTACAGGACATAATGTGGGGAATTAGTGACTGTACGGAGAAATTTTGACTGGAGGGCTTGGATCGATTTTAACTTTTTTTTTACAAATAAAACAAACAGAAAACTGTTTGGTTTTTACGTTACACCTGCTCTTAGCCTACTGGTGAAAGATGTTGCTTTTAATAATAATAATAATAATAATAATAATAATAATAATAATAACAACAATAATAATAATAATGACGTAACCAATTCAACCTACACATTTGTTTTGTAGATTATAAAGGGTCTTTCAGAGATAATTCTTGAAATAACTAAATTAGAAGACGTTTTATTATAAAATCTTTTGACATAAATAACTAAATATTTAGGTTACATTTTTAATTCCATCTGAATTAGTTCCGTAATTATTTACTCGTAATTAGTAAATACTTAGTTAGGTTTACTAAGGTTTATTTATATTATTTACTTAGGTTATTATTTGTAAATTTTTTCCCCGTTTTGAGTCAGTAGCATTTGCATCTACCAAATTTTTATGAAAACAAATGACAAGTGCTACATTTTGTGCGAAGGGAAGCAAAAGGACCGTAACACGTAGGCTAAAATTAATAAATATTTTATTTTAACAACTAATTAAATAATTATATATAATATAAAAAACTTCCGAAATTACAGGTTCGAAGAGAACTAAAAGAATGGCAGAAAATATGTTGTAATAAAACGCTGATGTAACAAGTTGGCAAAGGTTTTACATAAAAGTATGTAAAATGAATTAACAGAAAAAGAACTGGACTTCAGTCAGTGGACAGTCAGTGTTAATATAAAAATTAAGAAACTAACTGATTATTTAAAATTATTATAATTCAAAAATTTGAAATCGATAATAAATAAATAATGTTAAATAGAGTAAAAACTTTGAAGAAATTAACTGAAAAATAGTTTAAAAACCTTAACCCAGTGGGATGGTGTAGCGGTGAACTCGTTATCGCAAATCAGCTGATTTAAAAAAAGTCGACAGTTCTAAGGTTCAAATCCTAGTAAAGGCGTTACTTTTTATAGGATTTGAATACTAGATCGTGGATTCAGGTGGCGGGTTGCGTTCAAATTAACCACACATCTTACGGTGATTCCGGAAGCTTATTTAATTATTATTACTTAAAAATAAACGACCTAGTTATATTGATTTTGTAAAAAAATGAAAATAAAATTGAGAAAATATATTTGGGATATTTGTTTATTTATTTTATTAGACGGTAACGGAAGTTAATATTCCCTTCCTAATATTGACTTTTGATCAATTATGATATTTTCTGAAACAAGTAGTTTGATAAAAATATTCTTTCTACAAAGCAATATTTTTTTTTGGATAAAAGTCACCATACACACGCCTATATATTCACACGTGCAAGATAATTTTGATAGTTAAAATTTCATAATTGTATCTTGTTCATCTATTAAAAAAAGTAATAAGGTAATTGTAACTTTGAAATTTAATTTAAATCATTCGTTGTGAAGTAAATATTAAAAACACATTTTTGTTTAATGAAATTATTTTTGTAATTCTGAGCGCCGGTTTTTATTTAAGAAAATATAATTTCATAAAAAAAATGTCTTAAATCACAATAATGTTTTAGTTATTTTTCATTTGAAATTTTGTTGAATTTCTTCATTTTTTAAAGTGAAACAACATTTTCCTGTTTACGGACATTTTTATTTATGTAAAAAGAAATCCCTATAATCATAATTTTTTTTTTACTAATTCCGTAACTAAATTTCTAAACAATTTATGTTTAGAAATTTATAGATAAAATTTGTAGATAAATTTTCTTCTTCTTTGCATACGTCTTGTACAGTCCATTCTTGTGTAAAAATTAACGGTAACGAAATATTACAGTTATACATATACAATTTTAGATCGTTTAACTAAAACAATTATAAAAATTAAATTTGTATTTTTATTAATAATTTTTTATTATAAAATTTTCTTTCCGTTAAATTTATTTTAAAATATTTTTCTAATACTTTTCGCAAAAAAATTATCAGATATTAAGAAATCAAAATCACGTTGAATGGTCGGAGTAATAAATAAATAAAAAAAGAAACGGTTTTGTTTTCATTATAGTTTTTTGTTAAACCATTTATCAAGTTGTGAAACTTCCTTACTAGCCGAGCTGTGGTCTGCAAATAGTTCATAATGGCACCACAAGAGTACACTGCATGTCTTGAAAAGCCGACTTCCCTGCATTGTTTGAATTATATAGCTTAGCTTTCTTGTTTATTTCTAATTATAAAAATTATTATTTTTTATTTTTTTAATATTTTCGATTATATTTTTATCATATTATTTCAATATACTGAAAATTTAATCAAATAGCGAATCATAAATGGAATGTAGATAAATTGGTATATTTTAATTATTAAAATAAACATACATGACTAAACGTATCCATTTTCTATTATTTTTTTAATGAAGATTGAAACTTTATTGTTCAGATGAGAAACCATTTGATTTTTTACTTATAATAATCTCGCAAAAGAATCGAATTCTCAAGTCGCGCGACAGCATTGTATCTTTTAGAAAAAAATAACAGTGTTTTCATGTCTTTATATAACACCTGCAATGTTAAAAATTGCTTTCGGTTAGATTCATTTCATAAATGGTATCAATAGATTTAAATAATATATTTTCATCAGTGGTCGTTAACCGGCTACTGATGTTTACTTTCATTTTAAATACAGATAGTTATTCTATTTGAGTATTTTATTCGGATTTAGATGTAACTCACATAATTATCACTCTTCTAAAAATTGTTCGAATTTTTTTTTTTTTTCTTATTAAAAACAGTATAAATGACTGTTGTTTTTGTGTTGTTAAATGTAAAATTTGTATATTGTAGCGAACCTCTTTGTATTGATATGAGGTTAATTGTAAAGATTAATTTTATTGTTGTGTTTTGTATTTAAATTTCTCCATTTTTATGTGTGGGAGAATAATAAAATTATTGTTTTGTTCAGTCTGTCTGTTACAGATAAAAGAACATATACTCGTATATATTATACAAACGCTACACGCAACAACAAAATCAACCTCGCAGAAACGAAACACAAATACAAAGAAACTGACCACCACAACGTGAAAACTTTATTCATAGTGCAAAAAAATACATTCGTACACGTTTAAACAATATGAAATTGTTTCAGTTATAATAAATTCGATAAAATCAGCATATTAAACAAAGTCAGATTGCGGCTGAAATATATTAATTTATTACATAACAAATAGATTTCTTAACCGCTTTAGGACGGTAAACTGTCTATCATTGATAATTTCAAGTAATTACATAATTATCTCTGAAAACATCTGGAAGAGAAATATTTCCATGTAATTTGAAAATTATTTGTTAATAATTTGGAATAATATTTTTTCGATTTAAATTACTTCTCCCGGACTTTTTTTTGACTGAATCATATTCATACGAGGAAAACGGTATTTATTGGAGTTGTTATTTTCTGATATTAATGGTGATTATAATAATAAAGCTAGTCCTTGGAACAAAATAAATTTTCCACCTATTGGTCTCAGTATAAATTATAATACGTAGGAAGTACTGCTAGCTTATAAAATAAATTATTTCGAACAAATTTAGGTAAAATTAATTTTTAATTGTCTTTAGACGTCTAATTAATCGGTTTAATGGTGTGTTCTTTTACTTTTACTTTTTTTTTAATTTTACTGTTTAGTTTTTAAACATTTTAATTCTTTTGTTTAATAATTTGGGAGTTTTGTTTCGTTTTTGATATGTTTGATACATTTTGATGTTTTTTTTTCTAATAAATTTTTTGTTCTAAATTCTTATGTTTGTGTTGAGTTTCTGTTTACTACATTCATATCAGTTTACTCAAACTTAAATTCTCTCCGAGTTTTGCTTAAAACATTTACGTATTTATTACCAATTTTACAAATTTTTTACAACAAACATAAAAAAGATTGTCTTTTATCCCAGATTTCTTAAAAACAACTAAAAATACAGTTGTGGGATTTATATTTTTTTCAATTTTTTCAGGTCATCATTAAATTCATTCCTTAATTTGGATAGCAAGAATTACAATCTGGCTTAATTTTACCGATGGCGCAGAAATAAGAGCGAAAGTTTTCGCCAGTAGACACTTACTAACGAAGCGTTTCCGAACCTATGAACTTTGTTATTTATTTTCATAATAGAAAAGTCGATCACGTTATACTATAATTGGAGTTTTATTTTCATTCATTCTTACGTATAATTTAAATTTAAATTTATTGTAACTACTTCTTTCCTTGAATTTAGGCTGACACTTTTTCAATGTAGTCAGAAAAATACGCGTCATTTTTTTTTTTTTTTGCTTTGAAATCTATTCCATATTCTAGAAAAATTTCGAAGCTTACAGTTTAAAATTGACTTTCATTTTGGTCTATTTTCATAATTAGTTACAGTCATAATGTTTCTGCCCTAAGCCTGGTCCCTTGCACCACGTTCTCTCCAATTTTCATCTACTTCCAGCTAAACTCCTAATAACTACTTTTCCTTATGGATCATTTCTCCCCTTCTCCATTTTTTGCACCTTATCCTTATTTACACGCTTGGTCCTTCAAGTTTTGTATTGTAATAAAAATCATTTTCCTGTCCATGAAATGTTCAACCCGATTAGTTTTCCTATTCCGAGTTATTCTGATTATTCATTTTATTCTCGTTCTTTCTCTTAATAACGCTTCATATTTTACTATGCCTATTTAATGTTCTCTAATCTCCTCCTTACCCTTATTTTAGGCTTCACCAGTTTTTCTTTTTAGTATCCATTTTATTCTTCACATCCGTATAGAAGTTCATTCCAAACTTAACACTTTACTTTACCATTCGTAAAGTCTAAATTCATATTCCATCTTAATAAATGTTATTCTTTATTAAACATTTTCTTAACCGCTGATATTCTAGGCTTTATTTCGCTTTCAGATTTTCAATTTCTTAATAGCATCGCACATAAGTTCTTGAGTACTGCTGTTCCGCTTGTTTGCATCTTTCTTTCCTTTATGTAAACATTTATTCGCTAATTTTCTTCTACCCTCATTACTTTTGTTTTCTTTATATAAATTTCCATTTCATATTCTGTAATAATGTCTTCTAATTAAAAATTATTTAAATCATTTGTTGAATAACCTGCGCTTCATCTCCTAACAAACCATCAGCAACTCTTATAAAGTTTACTTTCCGTCCCTTATACTCTTTTTCTGTTTAGCCTCCGGAACCACCATAAGATATTACTTTAGAGGATGATATGTGTGAATGCAAATGAAGTGTAGTGTTGTATAGTCTCAGTTTGACCATTCCTGAGATGTGTGGTCAATTGAAACCAACCGCCAAAGAACACCGGTATCCACGATCTAGTGTTCAAATCCTGATAAAAGTAACTGCCTTACTAGGATTTGAACTTTAGAACTCTCGACTTCGAAATCAGCTGATTTGCGATGACGAGTTCACCATTAAAACAACCAGGTGAGTCGACCTCTTATACTGATACTATCATCTTTCTTGAGAGCATTCGTGATTATAACTTTAACGTACATATTAAATGAAGTTAAGAAAAAATAAAGTTAACGTCAACTCTGCCTACTCTTCTCCGTAGGTTTTCAAGTATTTTTTTTTCAAATTTACAAGTTTGTGGATCCTGGGGACTTTTTTTTTTACATAATATTTTATTTTTCGTATGTTCTCTTCGGGTTTTTAATTTTTCCATCCGGTTGAATTTATTCCAGTTGACACAATTGAAAGCTTTTTTCACGTCTTCTAAGACAAACTTCTAATAGAAGCCCAAATGCATTCCTTGAATCTCTTCATTACCTATATCAACATTGTCCTTTTGTCAAAATTTGTTCCATTATTTTATTGTCTTTTTTTTAGAATTCTTGGAAGAATCTTTTCTTAATGAAAAATTCAATGAAATCAAATCTTCAGTAAGGATGGTGTAGTAAATAATTAAAAAAAAACGTTTTCTTAATATGTTTTTTCTATATTTAATCGATAGATTATAATAATATATGTATAGCAGCGCATTGTATATATTATAAATAATATCACAGATTCATCATTAGTAGTTACCCTTTAAAACGGCTGAATAATTTTATGTTATAGATGCAGGTTTAAATCAGGAGAAAAAAAAATGATTTTAAAATTAGCATTTTATCAACCTTTTTATAAATTTGAAACGACGAAGTGCGTGGTTTAATAATTTGGCTAATAGTATATTTTTTAAATGAAACAATTCATATAGTGATTTTAAAAAAATAAATAAATTGTATGTAGGCCTTTAATAAACTAACCAATACGTATTATAAAACAGTTTAAAAATATTTCAATTGAATTTTTCTCCAGAGCGGGAGAAAAAGCATTTAAAAATGTTTCTGTTCAATATTTTTTTCCTTTATTTTTTTTTATATTTATTAAAAGTGAAGTTGAAATATTGTTCTTTTACACCCGATCGCTTTTGATTAAATAAAATTAAACATACGCCTAGAGATGAATTGCCGTTAGAATAAATAATAAATACAGTATAGAGTTATACAGTTACGCAACATTGTAACAGAGCCGGAGAATAAACGTATCTTAGAAAAAGCACATGACTCATAACCTTGTTACGTGGAGGCTCAGTGACTTGCTACCTACCGATAAACATTTAACTACAATTTTTGTACGGTATATAATTTGATGTTTTTAACTCGCTTTAGAAGTACAATTTAAGTCCATAATATTATTATCATTCACATTATAATAAATTGGATAAAACAATAAATATTTTGATTTACAATATCCAAGTCAAATTTGCAATAAAATCCTTAACGATATCTTTATCGTTCGAGCGACCTTCATGACTGTACTAAAAGTTCCCATTCTGGAACAGTTTCATCATCAGAATTATCAGAGTAATCAAGTAGGTCATGAAAATGAAAAATACTATTAAAAGGCTATTAGATAACATCATGGTAAATGAACGGTCTGTTGAGCGAACTTGTGAGATTGAATACGCGCTATTTATAATATTAAATTTTGCAGCGAAAGGAGTATGAATTTATTTTTTTGTTTTATTCGTGTGAAATTTGAGTTTAGATTTTAATAACCTCCGTGTAATATTATTGTTATAATCTGATGATGAAACATATATCCCGAAACACGTAATCTTATTAAATATATTCTCATCAACTAAACCATACGGAAAGCATTATTGAAGCCTATGATGGGTAGGATTGGCAGACTGACGAGGCGACTGCCTTCTAGCTACGTCCGACCGGGTCACACTAAATTTTCCACTGTACTAAAGTATGCTTGAAAAATAATGTGGAATATACTTTAGAATTATATGGTGCATTCTGTTCTTTCGGCGTTAGGTCGGTTGCCGTGTGGGTTCGTCGGGCGTTGCTTAGTAATAAACCAAGACCTCAGTTTTTGAGTTATGATTGAACGTACTTCGTTTCGTTTCGTGTTGTTTCGTTTATCGGAATTAATAGTTGCGAGAAACGTAATCGTTCTTTCGGTAGAGGAACGCATTTTTCTTTCTTGAAGGTAAAAGGTACACTGATATAGTGACGCAAAGGTTTTCTGAAAAGTTTCTAAATACTCTTGTTCCTCATCGCAATGCAATTTGAATTCTTATCGAAAAATTTCGGGCAATAGATTCTATTAAAGATGCTGATAGAAGCGGAAGACCACCTAAACTAAACAGACTGAAGCTGCTTGATATTTCAGTTGCTATGGCCGAACGTCTTGACGCAGCAAGATATCAGACTTGCATCCGCACATAAAGCTGTAAGAAAAGAACTAAAAATTGTTCCTATAAAGTAATGTATGTTCAAGAACTAAAACCTACAGATCGTGCCAAAAGATTAAATTATTTTCAACGGTTTAAACAATTTATTGATCGAAATTCCTTAGGTATCCTCAACATTATGTTTTTTACGATGCGGTTTCATCTGGGAGGGTATATTAATTCACAAAATAAACAACTGTGGTCGTCAACTAACCACCACGAATTACACAACAAATCTTTACACGAAGCGAAAATTGGGTCTGGGTTGGGGTGAATAGAATGCGCCTTGTGATTCCAATCTTTTTTTGAAAATGCAGTTAATAGTGATCGATATTGTGCTGTTTCAATAAAGTTGATTAGTTAGTTAACAGACATGGAAGTATAACACATCGGCTTGGTCTAGTGGTGAACGCGTCTTCCCAAATCAGCTGATTAGGAATACGTGAGTTCCAGCGTTCAAGTCCTAGTAAAGTCAGTTATTTTTACAATACTAGATCGTGGATACCAAGAAAACCCCGGTGGTTGGGTTATTTCAATTAACCACACATCTCAAGAATGGTCGAACTGAGACTGTACCAGACTACACTTTATTTACACTCATACATATCATCCTCTCGTGTATTATCTGAAAGGTAATTAGTTACAGGAGGCTAAACAGGAAAAAGAAAAAAAAAAGACGTGGAAAACAATCACGGTCGGTTCCAACAAGATGGCGCCACAGCGAACAGGTCGATGACTTTTTACGAAATGTCTTTGGTGAACGAATCATTTCGAGGAGTGTGTGGCCTACACGATCTCCCGATCTGACTATTTTCTATGAGGGGCAGCAAAATAAGCAGTGTATCTCAAGACATCAAAATCTCAATAACGGCACACGTACAAGACATGGCATTACATCAGCTGGTTAAATTGTTTAAAAACAAATTGAAACCTATACAATGTTATATTGATGTTGGAGGAGGTCATTTTCAACTTGTTTTTTAAATTATTCCGGTTATTGTAAAATCCATTTGTATAAAATAATTAAATAAAAATACAATAAAATAATTAAAAAAGTTTCATTACACTTCCGTAATTCCAGTGCTCAGCAACTTTCCGAAACTACTGTATTAACAGTGCCAATACCACTTACAATATCCTAGCGTAAATGTATTTATATAACTAAACTTTCAGGAATAATAATTTTATATACATTTTTTAACTTTGCAAACAACAGAAAACGTCCATATCACATTGTAACAATACCTATTTAACTCGATAAGAATTATCAAATTTTATATTTAAATACTATCAAATTTTTTCTGTAGAATAATAAAAACAAAGTAAATTATATTTGGACTACATAATAAAATTATTTAACCTTTTTTCTTGAGTGACTTAAAATCTATACCTACTATTTCTTTTCTAATAGTTTACATCGTTAATCATGTCAATACATCTTGTCAGCAGGAAAAGATAACCTAGCGTTTCGATTGAATATTCTATACCGCCTTACATCATCATTCTCTTTTTTTCTCTATCTTGTATGTGTATGCGCCTCTCTCCTACCTACTTTCTCACTCACTCTAATAGTGAATTTAAAAAAGATTTACTTCAGAATATGTAACCTGACTAAAACTGAAACTATTTTCAAAAGTCATGGACCCAATTTTTTTTTTTAAATGTAATCTTGATTATACATTAATAAAGACGTCTCTGTTTTGTGTTTTGTCATCATTACAACGTTCACATGTTTACAGTCGTATTACTTGTAATCTTATTTATCCAAAAGTGATAAAAATTGTTAAGAGTTTCTTTTTTTTTTAAATATCTATTTATTTTAAACGTAACATTTAAAAATTTGATTTTTGATTTTTATGGACACCGCATGACTTCCTTGTACGCCTATTAAGTTACATATATTATTTATACATTTCTATGTTTTATTACATTTTTTTTATTATTGACTTATTATTTATTATAAAAAACTTTTTATAATCGGAGGTTAATAGTTATTTATAAATCACTATATTTAAATTAAAGAGTTAAAAAAAAGGAAATGAAGTTAGATTCAAACCGATGTGCCTTTTCCTCGTAAAATCCAAATATTTAATTAATTAAAATTCTACTGCGCTATAACTCTGGAATCAGTGAAAATAAATACCACTTTTGTTGAAAAGCTCTCAACGAGGGCTTATTACTGCAGTTAAGAAAAAGTCCAAAATCCAAACAGTTTGGCTTTTGGGCTTTTTCGGATACTTTTGACCCAGTCGATTGCAATCAAAATGGGAGGTGCACAACTAGATGTTACAACAGTCCTAAATCCAAAATTTCAACATCCTAATCCGATTTTGAGTTATGCGAGATACATACGTACGTACGTACAGACATCACGCTGAAACTAATCAAAATGGTTTCAGGGATGATCAAAATGGATATGCCCGTTGAAATTTTAAAATCGAGATTTTTAGCGATTAAATACTTCCTTGTTCGATGTACAAAGAAGTAAACAAAATATGATGTGGACACCACATGACTTCCTTGTACGCCTATTAAATTACGTCCCCACATTTTTGCTGCACTTCATTTAAACTTATTTCATTTGAAAGTGAGATACGACCCTCCAATTCTTTAATAAAGTTGACAGTTACACAATTGCTAAAATATTAGTTTTATTAACGTCAAATATTTATGCAATTATTAATTCATCAATATTATCACCTGAAATATTAGGTTAGAGTATAAGTCCGTTTATTACTCTTTAAATAAATGTAAGTTTTATGTATATATCTAATATGTTTATTTAATAATTATGATGTAACCATCAACAAAATGAAAACAAAAACGAATCCGGAGTGGGTTACTAAATTTTATAGCGATATTTATTATCAAGTAGACTGAAACAAATGCATAAATAAAAAAATAATACGATTTTAAATTATAATTTTCAATTAATATTAAATAATCACATGTTTCACCAAATCTGATGTGGACACTACATGACTTTCTTGTACGCATATTAAATTACATACACACATTTTTAAAAGTACATAAAATTTTATTTCACTAATAACTTCTGACCTTTTTTCATATTTTTTTTATTATTGTTGTTGAATTATTATTTATTGTAATTTTTTTTACAACAGAGGTTAATAATTATTAATAAATCAATATATTTAAATTAAGAAAAAAATTTAGAAAAAAGGAAATGAAGTCGTATTCATTAGTCGCCTTCCCATTATAAGATCCAACTATTTCATTAATTAAATTTTTATTTGTTATAACTCTGGAACCAATGAAAATAAGTACCACTTACGATATATCGTCGAAAATCTATCAATGAGGGGGGCTGATTACTTCAATTTATAAAAATTACAAAATTCAATTTTTTTTTTTTTATTTTTGACTATTTTGACACTTTTGATCCAATCGATTGCAATCAAAAGGGGAAGTGCACAACTAGATGTCACAACAGTCCTAAATCCAAAATTTCAACATTATACGGCTAGACGTTTTTGAGTTATGCAAGATACATACGTATGTACGTACAGATGGCATGCTGAAACTAGTCAAAATGGATTCAGGGATGGTCAAAATTAATGTTTCCGTTGAAATTAGAAAACAGAAATTTTTCGCGATCACAATACTTTGTTTAGTTCGTACAAGGATATAATTAAAAAAAAAATATTATGTAACTGAAATATATAAAATGACATATTTAGGTTTTCAGTTTAAAAGCAAATCATTTAAACTTTTGAAAAATGTATAATTTTTCATGTTATTTATTAATGAAAGTGGATGTATATATACCGAAGCGTTATATCCTGTAACTGAATAAAATATCGGTCACCTAGTAGTTATATTTACTTCATCACGTATTTGTCTCATTAGGGTTTAATTAAAGGCACTTGGATACGAATAATCGATTTAAATCTGAAGAAGTTCACTACCAAAATATATTTTACTTTCAGTCACAACTAAAGCTTTATAATATAGACTAAAAGAAATCGGGTACGATGAAAACTGAAGCTATAGAAGTTTTTGAATTTTTGTGTACTTATTTTTCTTGTATCCAAATATATTTTCTAATAAGAAATATAACCGTTTTTAAATAAACCGTTTCTAGTTTTAATCATTTTACCCCGACAAAGTAATCTTATTAAGGACATTCAGATTGATTCAAAAACAATTATTATACTTCGTATTTCTTATTTTTATTTTAGAAGAAATTGGAAAACCCGGCTTTATCCGAAGGCCCTTCAGCCTTTAAGCTTATTGAGTATATGCCAGATAGAAAAGAAGAGACCGATTTGACAACGTTCAGGTAACCTACCTCCTAAATCACACCTAGGTTGCATTCGCCCTAGAGCTCCTGGCAATTTCAGCGTGGATATATCTTACCTATTCTCAAGACCAATTCTTATCGTATTCAAAGAAACAAAAATTCAAGGTAACGGATAAAGGATATGAAAAGGAATGTGTGGTACGAAAAGAGAATCTAATCTCGGCTTTCTTTTCCGATCACGGTAGATTGGTGGCGTCTTAGTCTTTTATCCCGAAGATCTGTTGTCCAAATCCCTGTTACGTTTGCCATTTTTTATCTCGATTTCCTTTTTCTGTTTAAGTCCGAAACCACAGTAAGTTATTACTTCAGAGAATGAATGAGGATGATATCTATCAATGCAATTGAAGTGTAGTCTTGTACGGTCTCAGGTGGACCGTTCCTGAGATGTGTGTTTAATTGAATCCCAACTACCAAAGAACGATGACTTCGAAATCAGCTGATTTGTGATAACGAGTTCACCATTAGGCCAACACGATGGGTGTATCTCGGTGCACTGCGGAATGCGGATAACTGTCGCCTTAAACCTTCGACTACAGCAACTTCACATATCTCGATGCATTACAGTCGTCAGTCGGCCTCGATGAGATGCCACCGATGGAAATGCCTCGAAAGACATTCACATCGGTAAATTCCGCCCTAGTCAAGATTTGCCTTCTTAGAAGACATCAGACCTTTATCACCTAGCCCTCACGAACTATTAAAACTAACTGCCTACCCGCGGAAGATCAAAGACCCCACACGCCTAACTCTGTTATTATCTATCACCACGTAAAACTGTACATACCCACTTTACAGTACGATCGATTCCGTAATATCATGCTACGAGAACATATTAATAAATTTAGTGATAGGAGTGCTAACCAAGTGTAAATGAAAATGTCCCAGAAGATCACAGGTCTGCTCCGTTCGGGAGCTGAGTATAACCTGTAGTCTTCCACTTCAGCTCCAACTTTGAAGACCGCTTGGATTTAACGCTAAGTTGATCGCAACTAACATTTACTTACTTTCCCCTTAATAAATATACTCCAGTTCAACAAATCGCCACGGTGAAGTTAGTGAAATCGTACTCGGGAGAGTGAAAATCACGCTACCGAGCACCACCCCGATCGATGCTTCAACTACTCTAACAGGCCAATCAACTGTCAGGGCGACAGCCTAACCAGCCGGGTAACTAACACTTTTTTTTAACCCCCGGGACCACCGTTAGGTATCGCTTCAGAGGATGAGATGAATGATTTGCAGCGTGTCTGAAAATGCCATTTCTGACAGGGATTCGAACTCGGAACCTCCGGATGAAAGGCAGGAGGTCCCAGTCAAGGTCTGGCAATTGCCAATGGAGGATGTGAAGAGAAGTACGCTAGCCAAGTAAAATTTTCAAAAATACAACAGTAGAAACTGCCAAGAAATAATTCTCTACCAGGTCCCCTATAACAACTCAAACAGCACTTAAGTCAGAGACTGAAGAATCTCAGACTAAGGAGATTAGATCAACTCAGCCCTGATGCAAAAGTTTCCTTGCATGTAGGAACAGTACCCCGCAGAAAATGCCCACAGTTCATCATCTAACTCGTGCCAATGAAGCGATTTGGCAATCGCAATAGACCTAAACCAACAGCCTTTTGCTTTGAAGAAATAATTACTTATCGGTTAAATAATTACGCATGTGAAGAAACTGTAAAAACCGCATTACCTGCTAGATCACCCTGCTAGTAAACGGCGCTTCAAATAATAACCCCGAAACTCACAACAGCTCACCTAACACTGCACACAGACACCGCGCATTCAATGAGAAGTCCTAACTTACCAGGGAATTGATGTACAATTCTACCGCACGTAAATAACACCTACAGTCCTTACTATTGACCGAATGTCTACACTCTTTGCGCTAAGAAAACAAAACAAAAACATTTGTTTTATTAAATTTTATAAAGTTGTAGACTCCCTGACATGAGACCATAAATCACTCTTGTAAACACTATAGTTGTAATCAAGAATATTAAACGTCCTAGGCTAGTTTTAAGGAAACAACGAGGAACGGTGGATGATTGTCATAATCTTTGATACGAGTGATTTTACAGTGACTCATCAGAATTCGACAGAATCTAATCAGAGGTGAGTTACACCTTTAAATGTCGGATGTTCATACTGCTGACCTTCAAACATTGAAATATATACATTTAAAAATATCTACTTTAACAATCAGTAAATTGTAATATAAAAATTCTGGTACTCTTTAAAATTTATTTTCTTACATATTTTAACGGCAGATATTACTTTTGGATATATATTTTTCTTTTTCATCTATTTTTCGATAGTAAATCGAGAAATATCATGTAAATGTAAAATTTAATTTATAGGATTAAACCTAAAACGTGATTTAACGTTTTTCTATTTATTTTTTTTTTTTTTTAATAGAATTAGGCCGACTAATTTTTTAGCTTCACTTATAAACATTATTATTAATTATGTCACAGTATTTTTAAATATTTAAAGTTGTTGGAAACGTAATTTTAATCTTCTTGTTTTCTTTTTTCTTTTTATTTAGTTTAATAATTCGCCTTATTTTATTTCCTCTTGTTACATCTATGATTGACTAAAACTGGTCGACTGAGGAGTAATGGACGGACACCTGTGGTGGTCAGACAGTAAGATTACGGATAAAAATCCTTTCTAAATTTAACAGCAGGGGATTTTCTAAACAATAGTAACCAGCTGGTTCATATTTACACGCTATTCACGTGAAAGCAATCATTTTTAAAAACTGTATAGTTTAAGATACATATATATATATATATATATAGAGAGAGAGAGAGAGAGCGTGAGAGAGAGAGAGGGGGTGAGAGTGACTGAAAGAGAGGGTGAGTGAGCGAGTGAGTTAGTGAAAGAGTGTGTGCGAGAATGAGTGACAGTGAGAAGGATAGCGAGAGAGAGATTGAGAGAGAGCGAGTGAGAGAGAATGATAGAAATTGATTCTGAGAAAAAAGAAGACCGTTCATTGTCGTCTATTTTTAAAATAATTACCAATATCAGGCACAAAGGGGATTTAAAGTAAATTTGCATTGTATTGTATCAGTTATAATAACAGTTGTATTTACTGAATCCAGGAAGGAAAAATTAGAATTTTTACTTTATTTTGCTAGCATTTAAAGTGGCAATATTAGTGGCAACTATTTGTAACACGTTTGGAATTTCTATTGTGCTTAGGTGATACCTCTTACCTGACTAAATACTATAGAAGGCTTTATACTGTATGATTTTATTATCTGAAAAATCCAGTTACTTTTACTACTATTTAGTAATATTGCGTAAATATTATCAACCGTTACTGCTATATTTTATACGTTTCTTACAAAAACTTTGATAAGCAGTTATCCATACGCAACCAAGTCGTCTATTTGAAATTAATTAATTTTTTTTTACTTTATTCTATTTAATTTTGGGACGACAGCGTATTATTTTATTTTAAATAGTGTTCCGTTAAGTGTTTTGTGTGTAGTGCGTACATGTTTGATTACTTAAATTTTTAGTTTTAGGGTAATTTAGTGTTTTTCTCATGTAACGAAAAATGAAATACTATCATATATAATAACGGAAATACATTTTTACAATAATGTTTTTATAATATTTTTGATTAATGTATACTTTAAGATTTTAGGCATAAATATCAGTAGTTAAGGAATGCCTTGTAATTTTGAAATCACAAAAAACGGACATCAAAGATTTATTTATTTGACGATGCAATTTTAAAATTTTATTTATCCGAAACATTTTTTCTTTTTAATAAACAGGGATTTTACTTTCCCATCTAGATAGCGCTATAGCTCTAGAAGGGAATATATTGCAATCGGTCTGATTTGGGCATATGCGATTTTCACCGGAACTTCACGTTTTGACAGCTAAGGAACCCAAAAAACCGGATGGAAATTTTCCGGATATTAATGTTCATATGTACGTGTGTATGTTCGTTGTTGGCTTCTAAATCACTTATATTTCCAAAACTACTGGACCGATTTTGACCAAAATTGGTCAACTTAAAAGGTCAAGTGGACGAGGCTGTAGAACGAGGTTACCCTCAGTATCTCGATATTTTGCCTGATTAAGGTCATATTTTTCTATCGCACATTTGTTAACAATTAAAAATAACAATAGTTGAAAAAAAATGTGTAAAATCTCATCTCCACCCCCAAAAAAATTCTATTGTAGTCGTCTGCTTTGTTAAACCTGGCGATTTCACCAGTCTGTCGACAGTACAAGCGAAATTTGGTCTCCATGTTGTGAAATTACAGTAGCTTTGTTAGAGCCGACCGTCGCCGCAAGTACCGTCTCACCCGCGCCAATTAAATACGGTATACGCGCGCACTTTAGTTAGAATAGTTGAATTAAATAAACGGAAAAATATTACATTTAAATAAAATGATAAATATTTTTAATTAGTTGTGTGTGTAAGCCGTGCATCAAAAACAATCCACAGCGGCAGGACTTTCCCGGATCTCTGCTGTAGCCGCGTGACGGGAAAGTCCTACAACTGTGTCGTCAACTTTATTCTATTCGTTGTTTGTTCGAGTAGCCTAAAATGTTGTAATTTTTCATTTTTTTAATTGCGGTTTAATAATTTCATGAAACCTTAGTGTACCACTGAATTTATGAAAAATCTTATTTTTATTGGTTTAAGAAATCAATACAATTTTTTTTTTCATAGGAAAGTAAGGTCGAAGAGAAAAATATTATTTTTATTGGATCTATTGTAAAAGTTAAATTTTAAATTCAAAAATATTCATCGATGACATTTTTTCTATAGTTTTTGAAAATTGTCTTTAACTGTTGAAAATACGTGGAAAAATTTAGCATTCCACGCAAATATAAATATTACAGTTTTATGAAATGCGAACAAACAATTTCAGAATTTCTTTAAGTATATTAATTTTATTAGTAATTATCTTTACTAATAAAATAATATCTTGTAGATACTAAACTAATTAGTCTGCATAAAAATACACTCGTAAAAATTTTTTCATATTTGTATAAATATTCATTCATATTTTATAAAATTCAGTCGGTGCCTATCTTGTAAATTAGTTCCTTACGCATTCAACTTACTGACTGCTTACTGACTGCATCTTACTGACGCATCCTTACTGACTGCTTTTATAAAAACAAAATCAATAAAAATTGAATCGCTTCAATAGCGATTAAACTCCGCCAAAGATTCTTAAATAACACCGAACCAGTTTAGTAAATTAATGACTAATAAAGCCATAAAAAATTACAATTTTACCTTTTTTTATAAAGGCTACATTGCTAAAAGTACTCATCCGAATCCGCGGATCGGAGCTATTTTTTTAATAAAATTTTTGTGACACTATTATTTATTCCTCAATTTTTGATAAATATTTTGTTTATAAGTGGGTTTTGCAACCTTTTATTTGCAAAAAAATTCACAAAATTTGTTTGTAAAATGAAATTTAAAATTCTAGTATTTCTGACGTATTTTACACTTATAATTATCGGCCAATAGAAATAAATTTAATAAAACATATTGCTTTACTTTTTTTTAAATTAATATAATCAATTTGATTCTATTTGTCAAATTCTGAAAAATTTCAAGAAAATTCTGTTTAATATGAAGATTGTGGTTTAACATGAAGTTTTTATACGACCGTACTTTTTTTAATAGAATAAACAAGATTGTGTATGTTTTTTCTGTTAAAAAAAATAAAATAAAATAGAAGAACGATCCATTCGAAATCTATGCAGTAGTACTTGCAAAAAAAAGAAATTTACATATTTCATAAACTGATACTTTTTTTTAATAATTGCATGATTTCTTCATTTTTTGTATGATTTCCATAGTAAAGACTTTATTTTCTTGGTATATATTTGTTAACTTCATCGCAAAATTTGAAATTGTTTGGAGGTTACACTGAAAGCGTGAAAAGGGATAGAACACGTCATTTCAAAATCAAATGTAGATAACAATTTTTCTCTTGTTTAGAACACTTAGGGTGCAAAATTTCATCTCCATTGAAATAAAATGTAGATCTTTATAAAACACAAACGAACACGCAGATTTTTATTTATTTATATAGATTATAATATACAAATTTAATTTCCTTTCCAAGAATAGCAGTATTTTAATTTTGAGATTTTAGGTACATAGGTTGTTTTGATCTCGTATTAAAATAGAAAATAAATAAATAAATACCCTTTAATTTTCTAATAGAATTTGTGTTTGATTATTCTAATCTAAATCAATTTTATAAAATTGTTTAGTAAATATTTATTTAACCTTCTTGCCAAAGTTTTTCTTCGCAAGTCTAGTCAATTAGAAAGATGTAAATGAAGTAGAAAAAAAAATCGCTTTTTTATTTATTTTTTTAAAAGTGAAAACATGAAGAAAAATTATCGGAAATACATTGAGTACAGATCTCTAGCTGTAATAATTTCCTCAGAAAATACTCTGCGTATTCCCGAGAGTGGATTTAATTACCCCATCTTGCTAGATAAAAACCGTACATCACCTCATTTTCAATCGGTTAATGATCAAAGTAATAAAACTGCAGATTGATGCACATATTTTCTTTAAAAAAGATATCGGTCTGGTGAATGAAATTATAGACCTATGTCTCCGGTATTTGGTCGTGCACCAAATACCAGTTTGAGGTCATGGCGTGGTCTAAATTCCTGTGAATTTTCAGCCGAAAAGTTGTAAATTCATATTTCCAGATAATTTAAAATACGTTTCATCGGGTCAGTCGATGAGAATTTGCATCACTGTTCCTTCCATAAAATTATGCATCTATTTTAGATTTGTCATTAATGTACCAAACTGACATGTCACACTATCTCTGAAATTCATGCGGTAATCTATCAATGAGTGTACGAGGTGTGGCTATTAAATAACGAGACTAATGCTGTAAAATATTTTATTTTAAATTTATACATATCTATTTATTATTCCCTTCAACACCCCTTTTCTATCCCTACAACGCTCCATGCGAATTTTCCATCTTTCGAAACAGTGCTGGAAGTCTTATTCTGTGAGCTCTTTCATGACGAGTGCCTTTTTTCTTTCACAGCTTCATCGGTCTGAAATCTTGTTCCTTTTAATGCAGATTTGACCTTGAGGAACAAATGAGTAACATGGTGTCACAGTTCTTCTGTATAGGTCATAAGGCGAATAAGGCGGATGGTCTAACACTGGGATGTTACAGTTGGCTATAAACGTCTTGACAGACAATGCAGTGTAAGCCGGTGTGTTGTCCTGATGAAGAACCCATGACTTGTTCTTCCACAATTCGGGTCGTTTTATTCTTATTTTTTCACGGAGTTGAGCAAGAACCTCAATGTTGACTAATAGTTTGACCAGTGAAGGTACACAATCCGATGAATATCGAAAAAAAACAATCATTATCTCTTTGAATTTTGATCTTCTTCTACGTCTTCTCGGCCATCTTGGAAACACTCAAAAACCCATCCACTGATAAAAATTCATTACCGTATATTTTTTTAATAAAAGATAAGTTTCAGTAGCGTGTTTTCCAAGAATTTATATGAAATTTCACGACAGTTCTTGCTCTAATAAAATACTTATTTTTTCGCCAAAACAAAAAAACAGATATTATCCAAACGAAGGCCACGGCCAGACTAATATGTCTACAGAAACTTAGTGGCAACAATCGAAAGAAAAGGCTTCACGCTACACAACTCTCAGTCGTACGAATTTGGCGCATGCATAGTTCTTCTATAGTAGCATTAGTCTCATTGTTTCATAGCCCCAGCTCGTATGTTAAGTTAGTGAAATCCACCACTGCTGATCTAATCTGGTGGTGATGATTTGTGGTGACTTCTTAAAATTCATAATTAAATTTGATGACTTCTCTACTGTGCCAACAAAAAGGTTTCGTGGTTTCTCTAAAAGAACTTGTAGAACGCCATTTTATTTTATAACTATCTTAGAAGTGAAATTTTCACCGTAGTACAACCAGTAAATTTTTTTCTTAGAATTTCTTTTCGGTTAAATTAATCGACCCTATTACGGTGGACCTCGATTGTAGAAATATACTGGCCTATTAAATACTGCATTTTATATTTTTGGTACCGTAACTCCAATAACAAATAGAAACGAAACAATAAAAGGCAAAACTAGCTCGGACAATATGGGTTATGTAGGCAGGAGTAGGTTCAGTAACCTTACTGCTACGCAGGTACGGAAAGTCTTATGCCGTTGCCTGGGACCGTTTATCCGTGCACCACTCTAAATTTGTAAAAGTAACTGTCAATCATGATCCTATTAGAAGGATTCAACTATCAGTACTGTCTTCGGTGTATAACTGCTAGCAATGACGCTAACAGTTATATTATATGGAAGAAAATTATAATTTATTTTCTCCTTCCTTTTTTTCGTACATTACCTATTTCTTGTTTAGTAAAGATTATTTTTTCGCCCATTAATCCTTAACGAAATAAAAAGGAGTTTCCGAAATACACCTTAAAAAAAAACTAAAATAAAAACTTTAAAATTTAGTTTATTTTGCTTCACCAAACTTTCATTTTATCTTTTACTTTAAAATTACTACAGTTCCTAAGTAAATGCCGTGTCAGGTAGGATGAATGTTAAAACATTATCGTTTTCGCCCAAATCACTCTCTCCTTCGCACCCTCCCACTCGCTCTTTTTCTCTCTCACTCTTTCTCTTTATTTTGATATGACGCTTTTTTTCAATAATTATTTCTACAGACAAACATTATAATTCTTTTTCAATTCGTGGTGAAATTAAAAAATCTACATTTTATATATATATATATATATATATATAAATAAAATGTATTGTTACCACATATATACCTAATTTAGTACTGGCGGACGACAACGGTAGCAGCTGAGATGTCAGCAGAAGCACATTAAACGTACGCGTTGGTACAAGTGTCACTCCCGCCGCGTAGATGACCGCGCAGTTCTCACACCATAGCGGCGCTGCGGCCCCACCACTTTCAGGCTCCAATAAAAGAGCGTGCACGAGAATGAATTTTTAATTCATCGTCGACCTGGAGAAGACCAAGAAGAAGAAGAAGTTCCCTGACCGCCTCAACGGGGGACCTCCCGGCGGATCCCATCATCCCCACCGGAGGATTAGGCCTGGCCGGTCCGCTGAGGGAGACGCTGGACGCGGACGTTACCTTCCCGCTCCAGCTTGCCGGACTTCAATCGCTCTGGGTGGCGAACTCAGCAGCAGGAACCGGCCCAGCGTGGGATCGCTCGGGGAGAACCGGCTCGGCCGCGCCGGTGAAAGACGACCCGACACTGCTGGGCTCTGGGGGCCACCACTGCCATGCTGTAGTGGGGACCCAACTCCTGCTGAAGGGAAGCTCGGTCTGATTTCAATGGACGAGCCGCAACTCCCTGACTTCGCCGGAAACCAACTTCAGGACCCAACTGCTCTGCTCAAAGCTAACGCAAGAAACGGCCCTTTTCAGGGCTACCACAAGGTTATAAATTACAACGAGCCGTCGAAGCCAATCGATGATAACAGCCCTTCTCAAGACTACTACAAGGTTATAAAGCGCCACGTGCCGTCGAAGCCATTTGGCGAGAATATATATATTTTTTTAACCTATATAAAAAAAATATTATAATTGAAAAAAAATTTCAGCCAATCCGCCAAGTACAGAATTAAAGGAAGTACATTCTTCCTTTTTTTTACTTTATTTCCTTTAGATTACAGCGCTTTCGGGCGTAAGCCTAAACTCAGTAATATTTTCTAATTTATCTTCATTTAAATTTACACATATAACTACTATTCAGCACCTTTACACATCGGTTACTTTTTATAACTTTGGTTATTGAGTAAAATATAAAAAATTTTAAACGTTTAAAGTGACTGAATACATTTATTCAGTCAAAAATTTGAAAACATTTACTAAAAATTTATATAATGTTAATACAGTACTATATATACACCGGGTGATATTTAAGTATGTAAACAGCTTTATACTGCATATTTGAAACGTAATTGGAGCCAGAACAAAATGGGGTTCTACATAATTTTTAAAAAATCTACATTATGATGGGTTTTTATTTTTTCTCCGCCATATTTAATCAAACTTAATTTTTTTTAAACAGGAAGGTGAACGGACATATGACACATCATTTTGATTTAAAATTTTACAAGAGAATCAGTGGTGAAACCCGTTTTTCTGTTAATGCCTTCGTTATCGAGTTATAAGCATTCAAATTTGCACGACCAAAAAATCGTGTACACAATAAAACAAGATGAAACGCGCTGCATGAACAATTTTATTGCATTTTACATTCATAATGCTTACAGTAACGAACTTTAACAGTGATATAATATTGATAATAATAAACAATAACTAATAATTAAAAACAAATAAACGGCTATTTCAACCGTTATTTTCTAAATAAAAATTAACTTCCAGTGTAACATCAGCTGATACTTGTTACTTATTGTAAACGAAACGAATCAGCTGGAAATACTTAAAAAATATATTTCAAATTTATTTGAGTAAACCAGCTGTTAATTTACAATAATGCAGTTCAACGTATATTACGTTGAAACAATGCCACTTATTAACTCACTTTTACCTTTTTACTTCAACATATTTGTAATGCTAAAATTTGATAGCACTAATAAAAATTAAGTTGTAGATCTAGCGGTTCAAATTCGTTTTTTGTTGAATGTTGTATTATTAGTTTCTTCGTTCATTTATTTAGTTTCATTAAACATTAAATCTTCAAATAAGAATGCCTTTTTTAACTAAAACCGAAAGAATAACTCTGTCGATGATGTACGGATATGGTGACAAAGTTCGGTCTTTACAAGAGTTATGTAATTTATTTAATAATAAATTTACTCCTTAATTTGGGTCCCAAAAATTATAGTAGGGCTTCGTTTTATTAGATCTGAAATCCGGGCGAAATCTTACGCTAGCCGTAACTGGAAAACAAACCGTTTCCAGACCTACTATATGAATTTTTTTTAAATTATTTTCACCAGCAGAACATGTCCTGAAAGTTTCTTCGTTTCTTCATGGAACACTCTGTATATCGATATTAGTAAGCAATAATTTTAATTATTAAAGGTTTAATTTAAAATATATTATAGTTTTAAAAAATATTTGTCACAGTATCAATCAATTTTCTTTTATTTGATTTTTGGTTAAACAATTATCTGTGACTGCTGTAAATTGACTTTAGCTTCCGCATGACGTAAGAGACCGTACCTAAATAAAAATTATGGAGACCTAAAAAACGGAAAAGAGGTATCCAGATATAAATCTACGTAGCTTTTCATACATAAAAGAATTAATATATTTTCAGTACGATTCATTTTAAAAACAAATAGTATTTTATTATTTATTTTTTAAATGTTAGATACTTAAGCTAATAACAGATAATTATGTTAACCTTCCACACCATGTATTACGTAGTACCTTGTTGTTTTACGCGACAGAATCGCAAGTTGTAATAGAACTGTCAAGATTTAAGCTCGTACTTAATTCAGATCATAGCCTGAGTACTGTCATACAACTAACATCTGCTTGTACGAGACTTAAGTTGTGGAGATATTGGACGTAGATGCTTATAAGGGATTTAGTCTATGATGAGGTCATTCTCTCATCATCTACCTGTGTTAGCCTGTTGTATCGTACGAAGTAATCAGACGCTTGATTTCTAATTAATATTCTCATGTAATAGTAATGAAATTACTAATCAGATTTTCAATCCGATCTCTTTATCTGTATTCGGATAAAAATAATTATCAAAAATGCTTTTTTAATAACTGTTCGTTTATTTATATTTATATATTTGTTTTTTCCTCAATATTCTTTGCCAAGAAACTTTTCCAGTTGAGTATTCAGGAAATTAAATTCTAGTCTTTTGTATTTTTTTATGTTACAAATACAAATTACACTGAAAAATGTATAAAATAAATTACTTTCTGTAGGATTTAATTCATAGAATTACAATATAATTAGTTGCTTTACTACCTATAAGGAAACCGCAAACTACAATTACTTTTCAATAGTGAAATATGTTATCTAAGTACTTAAAGAAATAAAAGAAAAAGAAATGAAATTAAAATTCTTGAAAATTTTATTCAAAGTTAACAGTATTAACTGTTAAGTTAAAATATAGGAATAAGTTAATGACAAACAGTAATTGTTTGTAACATTACTTTAAATAACAAGAGATTAATATTAAAAATTAAAAAACACGACTGCCAAAAAAAATTGCTCTTTAATATACAATAATGACTAATATAAGACAATTAAAGTGCGTGAGGGTGACAATTTTGTATAAAGATTTTTACTCGTCCGGACCACTAAGGATCACGTTTGCATAATACAAGAGGTTATCACTGAAGTAAAGACCGTTTCATTAAAAAAAAAAAGTTAGTCTGAAACTTATAAATATTATTTATTTCTCTTAAACTACATACCTTGTACTACTTCTCTATATAATCGCCACATTAATTAAGATATTTATCGTAGCGATACATCAGCTTCAATATACCCTCGTCGTATTCTTCTGCCGCCGGTCCATTTAGCCACTGATTAACAGCATTTTTAAGTTCAACGTCACCCGCGACTTGTTTACCGCTGAAAAATCCTTTCAATTTCCCAAACAAATGGTATAAGGAGGTAAGTCTGGACTGTATGGTGGGCGATCGAAAATTTACCATCCAAATGTTCTCAGTAAATCACTTGTCGGATCCGCAACATGTGGACGTGCATTATCGTGCAGCAGGAAGACGCCGTTGGTCAGCCGCCCACGTCACCGATTTGAGTGGCACGCCTTAACGTACGTAATTTCGCAGTAGACTTCTGCATTTATAGTTGTTCCACACGTAGCGTGAAATCGATGAGCAGTTTGTCAAACCGATCTCAAAAGACTGTGGCCATCACTTTGCGTCCAAATGGCTGTGGCTTGACCTTTGTTGGTCTGCTTGGTGATCGAGGATGACACCATTCACATGACTGCCGTTTTCTCTATGGCGTGTAATACGAAATCCATGTTTCATCGCCAGTAATGATTGAATTGAGGACTCACCACATTTTTTTGTGTAGCGCATCAAAAATTTCAAAGCAGATCCCATTCGGATTTTTTTGTGACGTTCCGTTAAGACGTGAGGAACTCGACGTGCACAAACCTTTCTGAAGTCTAAATGCTCATGAACAATGCGACGGATAACAACTCTTGAAACATCAGAAAAAAGAAGGGCCAGATCGAAAATCGTTGTGCGACGATAATTTTCTGATTTCATCATTGACGCGCTTCGACAAGTTCTCCGTGATTATTGAGGGCTTCCCCGAACGTTCTTCATCGTGCACATTAATTCTGTTATCTATTTCTATACCTTTCACACCATTTTCAAACTTTTTTTCATTCATTACATTATCACCGTTCACAGAAACCAACTGCGTATGAATTTCAGCCGGCTTAACGTTTTGATGAATTAAAAAACGCAAGATTCCTCGTATTTCACAGTTGGCGGCAACATAGATTTTCCTATTCATTTTATAACGTAATAACTCACATGCAATCAAAAATACTACAACGCGACAACTTACAGACAACAATGCAGTGTGTACGTTACTAGCGTGGCCATGAACGACACAGATTCGCCAACCCTAAGGAGAGAAATTTCCCAGCTGTCTTTACTTTAGAGATATCCCTCGTAGTTTGGAACTTCTTTTGTTTTCCCAATTTTTTGTTAATTTTTTCACTGTTTTGTTGTTTTTCTTCTTCGGTCCACTTTCTTCTTATACTCCTCTTATCCTTCTTCTCTGGAAATTTAGATTCTTCGATTAATTTTCTATATCGGTCTCTATTAAAAGAGGTTTATTTAGTTATCTTTATAGTTCGAAGATCGTTTTTTACTCATTTAAACCGGCTACTTTTAATATTTTTACTGTTATAAAAGTTAAATATTTGTTCTGTTAGTTTGTTTTCGCTCATTGTTTTCGTATATAATATTTGTATATAGAATAATTTTTTATAAATTTTTTTTAATTTATTTAAAATATATGTATACATATATTTACATAGCCTATGACACTCCCGGTAACGTAAGAATTCCAACGCGGAGTCATACATCTGAATCGGTTCAACCGATGAGCTGCTATGTTGGAAAAATATATATTTTCACCGTAAAAAACATTACAGTCCTTTTTGAGTAGTTTTTTAATAAAAATGTGGCATCGTATTTGTTAAATTGTAATAATTATTTACTTCCGAAAATTGCTATTTTTTAGGGCAGCTCCATATATGAATTTTATTTTCCAAATAGCTAGAATAATATTTTCTATTTATTTACTTTTTTTAATATTTAACGGCAGTGTCTAATACGATAACCATTTAACAAACGAAATTGTAATCTATATTTAGATTGAAATTAAATTTTTATTATCGGGTTTTGATGCATATTTTTTCAATAACCATTTAGCAGACCTCTTTTTTGTATTAAGTATAACTGTAACTTCAATTTTTACAGCATATATAATTTAAATTACGGATTAGACTTGCGAGAACCTAATCGTTGATTAATTTTGCCCGTATAGCTGGTTGCAAGAAACGCAGAAGATAAATTAACCCGCCTTTAGGCAAAAATAAACAAAGTGCAGAGAAAGAACATAGATCGGTAATAATCAGAAGCTAAGGCTAGTATGAAATAAAAACGTGAATTTACGCTCCAGGTTACACAGTTTTACGTTTACAGTTACACGTAAATTAATATAAAAAATAAAATCAAACGAACTTTCTTCAGAAATCTATTTAAATTTACTTATTAATTATTTAAGATCATATTCGTAGCCGGTAGCAACAATTACCAAACAGGGATGAATAGAGTGAAATTTTTTTGCCCGCTTTCCTCGAAAATGTCGAGAACGAATCCTCCTTCCCCAAGAAATGAATCCCCTCCTCACAAAAATGATTTCCCTCTTATACCTACCCCTGGATTTCTTGAAATTTTAAGTAGTTTTTTAGAGTGTCTTTTATACCGGTTTTTATTTTCACATTTGTACAAAAACTTTCTTCTTTAACTTTATTATTAATGAAAAATAAAAATTAATCGTGTTAATTTAAATATTTTAAAAGTTTTTCACCGCTGCACAATTTACATTACTAAAGTATGAAAAGTCAAAATTAAAAAAAAAAAAAAAAACAAATAATACCGTATTCTAAAAGAATAAAATTAATCTCAACGTTAACTAGTAACTTTGAGATTAACTAAGTTCAACGATTTCAAAAAATGAGTCTCCTCGAATTCTTTGATAACTCATCCGTTATCTCATCTGTAATCACTGTGATATCTCGGTGAGTGTTCAGGTTCGCCAACCCCGTCGTTCTGTTCGCTTCCATTGCTTTTCTTAGGTAAGTCATTTCAAGGTGCTTAACGGCCTTTCAAAGGTTGCAGTTGTGACTGGCAAATCTACCATTAACTTGAAGATTTGTTATTCGTGCGGAAATGATGAGCTCATACATACTTTGAGTGCTTTGAAAGCATCCGATAAATTGAGTTATTCTTGAAGAAAAAATTGTTTCCATATTTTGACTTCACCCGGTCGTCCATTTTGCGAACACTGAAGCAAACGTGTCATATAAATGCTTTGCGGCTTCGTCCACATCCATCGCCCTAATGTAGGTTTGAATAGTTGTTAAAATAATGAAATATTGCCAAATATTTATTTTCGTGCTTAGAAAAGTGCTTAATAAATGCTCCCAGGAAAGGATTATAAATTGAAAACCTGTAATACTTCTGGATTCTTTGCGGGCACATTACCGCGATGAGTTCATCGTCGGGTTATTTGTAATATCTTTATTTCAATATCGTACTTTTGACAGTCCTGCTTCACAGTATCAAACATTTTCTTGAACTCAGAATTTACATGTATCTTAGTTAACGGACTGATAGACGCGTCAGCTAACTTAATAGTTTGCGACTGGTCCATGTTTTCTGTTTGAAGCTGAGAACTCAGCGGTAGAGTAATACAATGAACAGACTGCATCACTCTGCAAGAAATTTGAAATTGCCATTTCATATGTTTTTTGAAATTACACATGAGCACAGTGCAATTTGCCACTCATTGAAGCAGTCCTATCTTATCCCTGACGGATCAAAACTCCATTTGATACCTTTTTTCTAAATCTACCAGAAGCGTATCTACAATATACTGTACTGTCTAGTTCAATCAGTCGCTTAAATTAAACCTAGGAAATCTTTGCGAACCACAGTTAGATCTAATCATTGACTACTGTTCTTTCCCCGAGATATCGCCCGTCTTGTCTCCTAGAACCGAAAATACCTCTGATTTTTTAACACGTTACACAATTGTCCGTGTAATTACTTTATTACTCGCTTCAATAATTTAATTTTAAATTTTACTACTAATGTGTTTAGCATTGTTTGGGGCATTCTTCAAAAGAAAATTCAACTCTGTCAAATATTGGCGCAAAATTGAAATAAGGCTCGAAAATTACCATCATTTACAATCAGTTCCTCTTCAGTAATATCTCCATAATCTTTACTTCCTCGCAATTTCAGTCCTTGTTTTCCCTACAATAATATTGCTTCTACTATCGGTTGTAATTTCTTCCCTTTTGCCTTCTGATACGATTTACTTTTCATCCGGTAGTGTTTCGTTTGATGAATACGAAATTTTTCTAACGCTTTTATTCAGTCAACATACGGCTCAGTTACCAAAGAATCTAATTTTTTGTTTCCATACCGCCATCGTTTGACTCGGCGAAGAAAACATAGTATTTACAAAATAATCCATTCGGTTTTGGACAATAAAAAAGCCAGTCAAATGCCTTGAGCCAAGCGTATTTAAATCGTAAGTTGCAGAGTTTTTCGTTAATCGGAAACTAGAAATCATGTAGTGGCATCGAAAGTTTACCCGTCAGTTCATTTGGATTACCGTCGATCATCTTACACTTTTTTTTAATCTTTTCTACAAAATTCGCAATATATATTCTTATTCCAATAGTAGTCGAATCATCACATGAGCTTACTATACCGTCATTTTATATATTTTCAATTTCTTCATCGGCATTTTCGTTTTCTCTTCGTTCTTTTCTTCGGCTTTCATTGGCCCCTTTTTTGATTTTGACCGTCTTCAATTGAGTCCTTTGATTTGTTCACCTACCGGTTGTGGCTCGTTTTCAGAGACGCTTCTTTCTTCTTAAAATAAAAGTTTGTAGTGTTATTTTGGTTTCATTGTCTTTTCATATTCATTCACAAGGAAAAAAAACTAAAATGAAAAACCAACTTGCGTACGTGCAAAAAGTCTGTTTGCACAAATTACACATCTCACGCACACGGCCGGCTTTCTACCCCGAATAGTCCGAGAGTCTAAACATCTTTACACCTCTGTAAATAAACAACTAAAGTTTCATTAATTACATAACCACAGACCCACCGGGTCGATCTAGTAGTGAACGTGTCTTCGTAAATCAGCTGATTTCGAAGTCGAGATTTCCAACGTTCAAGTCCTAGTAAAGTCAGTTACTTTTATACGGATTTGAATACTAAATCGTGGATACCGGTGTTCTTTGGTAGTTGGGTTTCAGTTAACTATACATCTCAGAAATGGTCGATCTGAGACTATACAAGACTACACTTCACTTACACTCAATATATCATCCTCTGAAGTAATACGTGACGGTGATTCCCGGAGGCTAAACAGGAAAGAAAAAAAATACATAAGCATTTATTACAAGTAAAAAACTGCGAATATATCGTAATTCGAGTGCGAAACATTGAAAACAATAAACACAGTATACACAAATTGTCTGGATTCAAATTTCAAAACCGGACATGTACATTATTCACAAAAGTACGATCAGATATTATAACTGAATTATCGATAATTCGATAAACATATACCCGAAAAATAATGCTTCTTTATTGATTTGTACATTCCTAGGTGATTCATGTCAGAGAAGCACAATGTGGCGCCAAGGCAGGTCGGCGGAGACTACGGTGATCCTCGTTACTCGTAGTGCAAGTACGAACTCGTCATCGCCACCCGTCTGTAATACTTTGTTCGGCACTGCGCTGCGTGCCAAAATATACGTCTTTCTACGTAGTAAAGAGTAACGTGTCAGATCATTTTTTTTGCCTTTCATTCTTCCAACTAAGATTTATTCTTTCCTTACGTTCTCCCTCTCTTATTCTTTTTTTTTTACGAAGAGGGATGTTTAAAAACCTCCAAAAAATACCCCAAAAACCTCCTCCCCCTCACAGTGATCCCGGCCGTGAAATAAAATTTTTATTTTCTTCAAATTCGCCTACTGTAGAACACTGTATAAGAGTGTTATTATACTAATAATAATAATAAATCTTACGCTAAAAAATATGTTACTACTTATTGATGATGAGAAGTAAATCATAATATTTTTAAATCGTGAACGTAGGCCGTGTAATTTTTCTTTTCAAAAATGTTTAATTTTTCCATATTTATATTATCATCAGGAAGAAAATTATTTAATATACAGGTTCACCCAAATGTAACTTCTCTAGGACGCTTTACTTTATAAAATGTGAAAAGATCTTTTTAAATTAAATTTAACTGTTTAGTCTTCGGGATGGCATGTTTAAAAAATATAGATTATGTTGTATAATATACAGTTTCCTTGAGATTATTAAATTTTAGCAGAAATTAAATAATTCGGTAACAATTTAAATAGATTTTCCACATATTAGACCTATTGAGATTAACACTGTAACAAACTTATCCCCGTAATTAAATTAAAGAAATCGTAAATATTAGAAACTTTAAAACTTTACAGATTTAAATAATATGTAATTAAACCAACTTATTTAAATTGTAATAAATTAAATGAATTTTTTACAATTTTTTTTAAAATGTTTCTTATTTTATTATATTTTTTACCAAATGTTATTTCGTTTATAAAATTACATGAAATGAATCTAGGTTTTCCTTCTAAATCTCAAATATATTTTAGCAAATTAAAGTAAAATATATTTTAGTTCCAAATTGTAGATTATCTATAATTTACGTTTATAAAAAACTAATTAGTAAATTTACTTAATGTCGCGTATTAAACGGCTAGTGTTGTGGTCATACAAAAGTCAATCGCCTGGACGTTGGATACAATCAAGTAGAAGGTACAAACAACAGAAGACAAGCGCAAACAAGGCGAACGTTACGTCAGTCGTCGTCCCCTTCGTATGATTTATTATCGGCCATTTCTCGCAGCTCCTTCGCTATCAGAATAATTACCTAGTACGAGCGGGACCAGGAGCTCTGTTGTTGATAAGACGTCGCTCTGGTTTCTCATTCTCCCCCTTTTGTTAACCGCCACCCCGTATCGTGAAAGACTGCCTGCCTGCCAGCCGGCCGGCCAACCTTCCCTTTTAGGTGTTTGCGCACACGCACCTGACAAACTCATTCGATCGTAGTCATTCTGTCTCTCTTTTTAGAGAAACTCGCTAGCTCATGTATTACTTTTTTCTAGTACGGATACCGCGTTCAATGCTTTGTACAGAAACTCTTTTTATCTATGTGTAGACGTAAACAAATATATAAATAAACTCGCAAACACCCCTCTGAAACACGTACATGTGTATGAGGTAATTGAAGTAAAAGTCAGACTTAGGAAACAGGAGCTGGAAAAAATATTGTATTCTACTCCTTGTTTTTCCTAATCGAAATTTTTTTCCTGACCAATATTTAAATTTTTCGATTTACGAATTTTTAGGGATTTATACCGATAAAGAAAATGTAGATTTCCCTAAACGTATAGAAAAATGTAAAATATGTAATGTTTCTCAACTGAACGGAGAATTATTTTGTTGCAGATGTTAAAATTAGAGACTTTCATTAAGAGTAATGATGATCAAAACATAATCAGAGGTTAATTACAGTGTTCAAAAAGTGACACAGCCTTATGGAAGAATGTTTCCTTCTATTTTTGCATGTTTAATTGAGAATAAATGGATGGTTACACGATGCAACAGAGAACATTTATTGCCTCCCAATACATTAGGTGGGTCAGTTATGATCAGACCCGCATATCAGCGAACAGAAACGTAAGGTGTCGATGCGCCAAACATGTTCTCTATCAAGCAGCTGTACCAGATATTCCAAGAGACAGGGAATGCGGCAGTTGCAGCCAAAAGTAGTCGACTGAAAGTACTAACACCAGAAAAAATGATCGAGTACAAGCTGCATAGTCCCAAGAAGTCTATGCGACGCCTACATAGCCAGTCTAGGCTCTCCGTTGGTAGTGGCCACAAGGCATTATGCAAGTGTTTAAAGATGCATCCGTACAGAATTCGTGTTATTCACGAGTTGTTACTGGAAATTTGTAGCTTTCTGTTAGCGGTTCTGTAACGGCTGATGGGGAAGAATTCGATGACTGGTTTCGGCGGTACACACAGACGGTGCAACAATTTGTATATATTATGCCTACAGACCGGCTAGAGTACACGTTTTCAGCAGGACAATGTACGGGTTCATACAGCCAACAACAACATTATGACTCTCCGATCAGTGTTTTCACGGACAAGTGATTTCAAAGAGATTGTGGACTCTTCGGTTTCCTGATTTATCTCCTCCTGACTTTTTCTTGTAGGTATATCTTAAGGTTGCTGCTTACAAAACTCGTGCTCACACAATTCCAGAATTGCAGAGCGAAATTGAACGATGTGTCCCTACAATTCGTCAGCAAACGTTACAACATGCGTTTAGGAACTTGCAACGTTGTACGTGAATCGCTTAATAGAGGTCACTTTTAACTGTTATTGTAACTTACTCATTTTCCCATAAAGTTACGTCACTTTTTGAACCCTTTGTAGAATGAAGTCACTTAAATGTCATTCCGACTGATTA
Source organism: Lycorma delicatula (assembly GCF_047948215.1). Lineage (NCBI taxonomy): Eukaryota > Metazoa > Arthropoda > Insecta > Hemiptera > Fulgoridae > Lycorma > Lycorma delicatula. Next base: position 13,010,195 of record NC_134459.1, read on the forward strand.
AACATTGCTGAATTTATATTATTTTGCTCTGCGGCACTCATTTAAATATTCACTCGCTTTGTTAAATAAACTAAATATTTGGAAATTACTTCTTACGATAGTTTTAAATCTTTGGAGAAAATTACGAATCCTTTCATAATTAGTCGTACGCATACATAATGTAAAAGCGTAAATGCAGTCTTCCATAATCCAGATAATCGATTAATCAGGACCGATTCAAGTCAGTCGTATTAAATTTTATCAATAATTTTGAGGAAAAAATATTGAATCGAATATTTTTTTAAAGATTTTTCGTATGTATTATTTCTCAACTGAACGGGCCATTAATTTGTTGCATTAATCTATCTTTCGCATCGTTTTGCTAGTTGTGACGCATGTAAAGTGTAAATGATATCGATCTAAGAATATTTTATAAACATACGGCCAATTTAAAATTTATTATGAAAATTCTGTATTTTGATCTAACGTCAGCTTGTTATGAGTAATGCATGTTGGTTTTCTGAAAGCAAGTTATTTATCTCTTAATAGGCTGTCCGTTATTGTACAGAGTTATCATAAAAGAATGGTGCGGTTTTGAACATGGTTTAAATTAAAACAGAATTACTTACAGTTTATGTTTATTATTTTTCAAATTTGTCGTCTCAAACATTTTTTTACATAATTAATAAATTTCAAAATGTGCGCCGTTAGTCGCTCGACAAATGTCCAAACGATACTCAACTTCTCTCCAAACATTAGTTAACATTTCTTCGTTAACGGTTGTCATCGCTTCATTAATCCTGTTTTTTAAGCGGTTTAGGTCGCGAATTTTTTGTGTATAAACAACACTTTTGATGTACCCCCACAAGAAAAATCGCAAGGTGTCAGGTCTGGACTCCTTGGTGGCCAAAGTATGAATCCTTACCGGCCTATCCATCGATCTCCAAATTTTTCGTTCAAAGCGTCCGTGACCGATGTATTGAAGTGCAGGGGAGCACCATCTTCTTGGAAATGAAGTCGATGAATGTTTTCGAGTTCATCGGGCTGAGGAAAGCAATAATCGGTTAACATGTCAAGATACACGACTCCATTAATTGTTTTTTCAGCAAAGAAGAAACGCCCTATTACACGATTTTTCATCACACCACACCAAACATTAACTTAACATTAACGCGAATCGCGTTGTTTCTCGATAATTACGTGTGGGTTTTCAGAGCCACCTATTCGTGAATTGTGTCTGTTAACGCATCCGTTCACATGGAATGTAGCTTCGTCTGTAAAATTTGTATCATGTAAAAATGATTCGTTTTCACTTATTCTGTCCGACATTTCAACAGCGAAATTGTAACATTTTATACCATCATCGGGTTTCAATTCCTGAAGTATCTGGAATTTATAACCGTGTAATTTCACTTTTTTACGTAAAACTTTGTGAACTGTTGATTTTGGAATACCTAATTCGACGCTTCGACGGGGGATGGACTTCCCAGGACTTCTAATTGCCGATCGTCTAATTAATTCAACCGTTTCATCTGGTACACTTGGTCTGCCGGTTGATTTCTGTTTCTTAACCGATCCGGTTTCTTCGAATCGTTTGAACCGACGTGTTATTTTATTTTTGTGTGGTGGATCTCTTCCGAATTCACGTCGAAACGCACGTTGAACTAAAATTACGGATTTTAATTCGCCCATCAATAAAACACACTTTGCTTTGTCTATATCCGAGAACATAGTAACTCGCTAAACTCACCGCAACAACAATAAAAGAACTGACGTTGCGGTTACAACTGCTGACAAACAAACTTTTGGGTTGGAGGCTTTCAGGAATACCAATACAACATCTAGAAGTTTCCCTACAATCTTCCTATGAATTACTGAAACCGCACCATTCTTTTATGATAATCCTGTACTTAAGGCTATTCAAGATTAGGCAAAACCATTATAATTAAAAATGGAATAAAAACATTAAGTTTTAGTATATATATTTTTTTTAAATAATTAAATTAGGTTAAAAGTTTGCACACTGTAATTGTATGAGGGTTGTTTAATAATTAGACTGACAAATAGCTGTAGAAAAATTATTATATTATTCAATATAATGAAACTAATGCTACTATTCAACAAGTTCTTCATGTACTGCATTCTTGACCCGCACATTGTTGTTATCTCGGTACCACGTAAAAAAGAACAGGAAGCTATTCCACGTTACACGTTTCAAGCGGAGCCGATATATTGAAATAAACAAAAGAGATTACAATAATGAAATTCTTTTCGAACAGCTGATATTTTCCACGTTAGGGATGCCAATTTGAACTTCAGACATTTTTAATTTACTCTATTAAACAGTTTTTTCCACGGTTACTATCTGTCTATTTAATGACTAAACAGTTATTGAAAATAAAAGCTGCCAAATTAAAGTCAATTGTTCAGGATACATTCGTGTTATTGTAGGGAAGGTCTTTAAGCCATCGACCGAGGCCCTAGCTCCCTCAAAGTTAAGATATTAAAAATATTCATTTTTTCTTTACCCCTAAGGAGGGGTGAAGTTAATTAAAGATTTCATTAAAGAAAAAATATATTAATCCTTTCACTTCATTAGTATATTTTTACCACGGCAAAGAAATAAGTTATGACTTTTTCGTCGTCGAAGGTGTGTGTACTTTAGTTAATAAAGTTGCTATTATTTCATTTTTTGTAATTTAATTTCGTTTCGTGATTTCTTTAAAGCCTGAATACTGTAATTATTATTTATCCGTATTATTCTTACAAGCATCAGGATAACGTATAGTGCGGGGGTCCAGGAGGTGGAGCCCTCTGAGTAGGTGGCGAAGGAAGGAATGACGAAGGAAGCAAGCTGTACGGGTGTCCAGGGTACCGGTCCCCCTGGAAAATTGGGAGTGGCAAAAAAAGCCAGCTCTTCGGGTAGGTCCCTTGGCCCCGGGAGACCCTGAAGAGCCCTAATTTGGTTCCGGGATTCTCCTGGGCTGATCTGAGCCCCGAGGGTCCAGATTCTGGCTAGACGTGTGGGCTTATATTTTTTATAAGGCCTTTATTATTAATCGATATTAATAATAATAATATATATATATATATATTATATTATATTATATTTTATATATAAATATTTTTTCAAGTAATCGTTTAAAACAATCTAAATTAAATAATGATAACCAATAAATTAAAAAAAAAAAACACAGTTATTACAATATGACGTATAATTGTCTAATTCCTTTTTAAAATAAAGATTTCTAGAGATACATTAACATATACCTCGATTAAAATCAAAGGATTAAACCTAATAAATATAAAATTTAAGTTTAAAGTTACCATATGAGTTTAGTGTTTTTTTTTTATATATCAGTAAAACTAAATAAAAGTTTATTATAAATATAAGTAGATAACTTACAATTATTTATTGGTAAATTAATAAACCAGGTACAAAGTTAAAATCAGGCTGCCCTACAAAAGTTGTATATACTAGCCGTATTGTAATTAAGGTTAGCGTGCTAGTAAAAAGTGAAAAAATAAAAGTATACTTAATTTTTAATTGAAATGGTTACATGTTAGAAGAAAACATTTTTTTCTATAAAATAAACTAGGCTAGACTTAATAGAAGTTTTCTGATTTCTTGATTTTTAATTATTAAACTAAAAGACTTATATTTATTCTAAATTTTTTTTTTAAATTATGAATGAAAAATATTTTTAAACTACTCTGTTCAATACGTGATAAGTCATTCGTTCAATAAGCTTATTACAATTAATCAGCGGCTTTAAGACAGGCTTGTTTAAAATTATCTCACGAAGACTATTCTAGTATATTATTATACAATTTATTTACTGAGAGCCGAAAACAGATTTAAAAATAGAGCGTTTGACAGTTGTAAAAGAAATCGAGATTACATCATTTGGGAACTCTGTATTAACTTTTCCGAATACCCTGATTGTACAGCTACTCTTTCCAAAAACATTAACCATGAGTATTTTTTTCATTATGCATGGGAAAGTACTCTACTCCAGTTTACGCTGCCGATCCAGTGGTTTTTTTTTAAACTCCCCCAAGACGACCAGCCCACGCTAAAAAGCTTAACACAGTCGCCTCAGGGTTTCATGGCAGCGCAGTCTGCCCTCCCTAGCTCGTCCGAACTCGGACATCCCATCGGAGTTTCTCGTGCCTCCTCGAAAACATACTAATCACCTCTTCCGGTGATCAGAATTTTTCTCCACAGGAGAGCACCCTTCCAGTCCCTATTGTACCTGATCAAGACATACATTTCGTTTGCCCTTCACAGTTACGCGTCCCCCCCATGAACACCTCGAGGGTCCCCCATGCCATCATCGGGGAGTTCCGATCTACCCACTCTTGCGCGTGAGTAGGCCCGAACACCCTAGTCATAGAGGCTGCCTCCCTGGCCCCTACACGCATCAGATGGACTAGTATCTGTCCTCGAGGCCGATCCAGCGGTTTCCACTTAGTATACTACATCAAATTCTTCAGCGACTTGTTACTTTTTATTCCGTTTGTCAATTGTAGTATGAATAACACAATCAGCCGATCTAAGATAAGCTAAATCGTATTATAATTATAATATAAGTACACCAAAATATTTATAAATAAATATTTAAATATTTATTTTTAAATAAATATTCTGTAGATAAATATTAAGGTCTACTTATTTAGTAATAATTACCTGTTGTTATTTCCAATTTTTTTTTAGGGTGAACTATTTTAGATCATATTTAATATGTTGTCAAATTGATTACCACCCAAAACAGTTCACCAAAAAAAACTTACTTAACTTTAAATTGGACGGCCGTTAGATTTAAAATATTACAGGAAAATTATATATATTTATATAAACCAACTATGTTACATATACATATAAAAATGTATATATATGTAAAACATAAAAACCAAGAAATAAATATTTTTAGCTGGTATATTAGTGTAAGAATTAAAATGACATAGATAACGTATTCAAAAACAAACATATTTTCATATCTTTCATCGACTTTCAGAAAAAAACATGTGAAAAAGCTCTGTGACGAGAGAATGTTTTTCAAACTTTGACTGAATGCGGGTTGACCAGAAAAAATTAAAACTTATCAAACTCTCTCTCAGAAACACAATCCATGAATTTAAATTTACGGGAGAAATAAGTGAGCGAACCTTTCCTAGTTGCAACAGGGTTAAAACAAAAAACCTATTCGACTTGCTTTTGGATAAAATAATGAAAAAATTTATGTAGATGAACGATAGGGATGCAGGGATCGATCGAAAAACTAAAACTTCAAAATAAGATGTCTAGCCTAGCTAAAGACTCCTCCGAATTTTTTTTAGCTTGACCGTTTAGAAAAACTTTATTGTACTGTACGGTTTGCATTTGGTTACTTTTACTTTCAACCCATTAATAAAATTAGGCTGTTTGGAAAATCTTTTCCCTAAAAATTCATTATTTTATAATTATTAATTAAATTTAGAAATAGAATCAGGGGTTATTTACTTACTTAAGCATAAAAAAAAATTTGTCTCCTTTACCTAATTCACATTGCATACGTGCGTGCGTAGGGTGCGTGCGCACGTGCGTACGTGTTATACTGTAATGAATAGATCACTATGCAGTTTCATTTAGTATGTAACTCGTTAAATTAATTATTTAGTCAAGAAAGGTTAAAAGTAACTTCTCTCTCTCTCTCTCTCTCTCTCTCTCTCTCACATGCTCTCAATATCTTATATATATGTATATATATATATATATATATATGTAACTATCATCAATTAGTTTTTATTCCAGCACTAATCCTATTCCAATTATCGATCGCACTATCTTAAATAGTTATGTATATTATAATTGGCTAAGATTCTATCTTCCTAATTAGAAAAAAGAACTTGTTAAATAAGGACAGTCCTTTTTTCAAATAAAGCAATACCACGATTAAAAAAAATATATCGTTGTTGAAATGTAACCTTGTCAACAGGTTCTGTATTAACTTTTAACATATCGCTTTTGTTATATAACTAAGAATAGCATATAACATATATTAAATGATTTTATATGTTTTAAGTTTATTATGTTGGAAATAGTTTTGTTTTCTTAATTATTACGTTTATTTAATCTGTTTGACGTGTTATTTAACGTTTCCATTCCTTTACCTTAAATAATATAATTTAATATTCTGGTTTTATAATAATAGAATAAATAATTTTGTAATCAATTAGGCTTTAATATAATAAATTGACTCGTTTTAATTTTACGTATCGATTTAACATTAATACGATCAACGATGAATAAATATAGACATTTTTATGACCTGTTGTTTCTATTTTAATAAAAGAGTTCATAACGAGGAAACTGAAACGATGGTTCTTTGCTTTGTTTAATGAGATGTTGATTTAATTAAAACAAACACAAAAATAATCGTTAAATGTTTGTAAAGAACTAAAAATAAATTATTCTTCTAAGATATTATTCAATTTAACCCCTGATAAACTTAGAACTAAATTTTTTTTCTGATTCATTATCGGATTATTTTTAAATTCATATTTAAATTGTATCAAAATGTCTTGAAATTTATTTTCAAAATTAATGATCATTCTTATTTTTATAAAAAAGATTATTTAGGAGCAAGTATGAATTCATCTACGTGGAACTCTACGGACAATAACATCTTCAATTCTATGCAGAAAATGAAATCAAAACACATTCTGTCAAGCTTAAAATTTCATTCGATCATTTTCCTATTGCGTGAAGTTATTTTTGCAAATCATTTGCAATATTTTTTTGCAAATCATTTATATTCTACATCTCAACGAAAAAGATGCTATGAACAAAATGTATCGCAACTTATTTTTAAATAGTATTCTTAATAATGGTTTGTATCTTACTGAATTCATCCTGTAAAATTCTTTGTAGGATGAAAACAGTATGTCTCGTATTAAAATTGGATCACTATAGAAAAAATTGTATCGACCGAGTAACCCACATCGTTACTCGATTTATTTTTAATCGAAAACACATTATCGAATTAAAGTTCAATCCACAAAGTAGTGCAAACTGTAAAATCATACTTACTCATAAATAAACTTTTTTTCTAAAAAAAAAAAAAATGATCATTTATTTTTAAAATAAATTCGGAGACAAAGTTCTGTTTTGAAAATGCGTGGTTTATAAATATTAAATAAATCAAGAAAAATACTTGACGGGATGTGTTTTATATACATTTATATGCATATATATAAAATTTCACCGCTCAAAAATCTCCAAACTACTACACAAACTTCATTGAAATTTAGATATGTATGTCGACATCAAGAGTTCTAAGCTTCAAATCCTAGTAAAGGCAGTTACTTTTATACGAATTTGAATACTAAATCGTGGTTAACGGTGTTCTTTGGTGGTTGGGTTTTAATTAACCACAGATCTCAGGAATGGTCGATCTGAGACTGTAAAAGACTACACATCATTTATATTCATATACCATCCTCATTCATCCTCCGAAGTAATACCAATCATTTATTTTTAAAATAAATTCGGAGACAAAGTTCTGTTTTGAAAATTCGTGGTTTATAAATATTAAATAAATCAAGAAAAATACTTGACGGGATGTGTTTTATATACATTTATATGCATATATATAAAATTTCACCGCTCAAAAAAACTACTACACAAATTTCATTGAAATTTAGATATGTATGTCGACATCAAGAGTTCTAAGCTTCAAATCCTAGTAAAGGCAGTTACTTTTATACGAATTTGAATACTAAATCGTGGTTAACGGTGTTCTTTGGTGGTCGGGTTTTAATTAACCACAGATCTCAGGAATAGTCGATCTGAGACTGTAAAAGACTACACTTCATTTATATTCATATACCATCCTCATTCATCCTCCGAAGTAATACCTTACTACGGTTCCGGAGGCTAAACAGAAAAAGAAGATATGCATGTTAAAGTTTGATGTAAATTCGTTGATTCGTTGTTGAGTCGTTTTTGACCGATCACTATCAGGTGATCTCGGTCGGACCACTTCTAAAGTCTGAATATTTTTATATTCAGACTATTGTGGGAATTTAATGCGCTCCAATAAAAATATAAGAATACTAATCGAAACAATGTTTCGTCCATAATATTAAATTCTTATTCAGGATGCTTAAGCACAATTCATATATCCAAAACTATTCTTATTTATTTAATAAAATGAATTTAAAGGTACCGAAGGTGTCAAAATATTATATTAAAGATTATAGAGTTAGCGTCGCCGCCTATCTATCAAGTTGTCATACTCACCGTAGCGGGCGCTAGCGATGCCCCTTGATTTCTCCAAAACATAAGATGTATAATTATTACTGTTTATTTTCTATACCCTACCGTAGGAATATAGAACCTAAATGAATGTTGCCGGTGAGATTTGCATGTTCCACTAATCCCAAGAGCTGTGCTTCCGATAAATTAGGAATCGGTAGGGCCTCCTTAGTTGAGCACGACGAAGATTAGAAACCAAACTAAGAACACAGAAGCGCATATTCCACATCTTAGGAAAGGTGATCTGTAGGCAAAACATATCGTCACCCGACGTTTATTTAAATCTTAACATCACGGTACAGTCTTCTTTAAATACTTCAGAGTAAAGTATGGAACCCATCGATTCTCGGTTGGGGAGTAGTTGTAAGAAACAGAAAACAATGTTAAAAGGATCAGTAAACAGTCCAAAAAAAAAGGCTGGTAAAGATTTAAATCTTTATCAGAAATCAGGACTTTAAAGGTTTATCTGGGAATAGAGGAGAATGGAGATCGTGCATGGTCCAAGAGACCTGTCGAAGGGCAGGTACACTGATCATCATGATGACAAAAAATGTAGAATATTATTCAAATAAAGCTTCGCTTCGATAGTAAATGTCTTTATATCGATCTTTGTTTTTTAGTGGAATTTTTAATTGATTTTTTTGCCATTCGTATAGTAAACAATATACGTACATTTAGACTCGTGTTAAATTAATTATAAAATTAATCTCCGTAAAAGTTGATGGACATCATTAGTTAGTCAAATATCACCTCCAAATATTACACCCGTTTTACATCCGATGGATCAAGGAGTTATAGTTTCCCTTAAACGTCTTTACCGTTTATAATTAATAAAAAAAAATCCTTTTGGCTTATAATGTAGATGTATAATACTATTACGGCACGATTAAGCCAATCAAAGACATTGATTTTAAAGAATGCTTTTATATGATGACTGATTCATGGAATTTTGTCAAAAACATGTCGTTGGCAACAACGTGGAACAAAACAATGTCCAGCGAGACTGATGAAACGTGATGATAACAGAAATATATGGAAGTTTGCAGAATACCAAGCTATACACACTCGCACTACGATTTTGTGTGGCGATGAATGGATCATGGTAATTAGAACAATCCAGTGTAACAAATTTTGAAGGACGATGAGATCGTACAGGCTGTAATAGATGCTAATAGCTATTAGCCGAACATTTTATCTTCACTTGAAGAAGAACGCGACGATTTGTATTCAGGGCTGCCTCACACGAAAAACCTCATAAATGGACTCCATTTTTTGTCGCTGGTTGGAGCGGCAAAAAAAATCGATTCTACACAGATTTAATGTTTTTGAAACGATTATGTGATCTTCCAGCACGTAAAAGATTTTTTTAAAAAGATATGTAGTGTTTTTAAAGGTACGTTTTAATTATTGATTGTCGCGAAGTTTTATTCTATTTTAGACGTACGGTATTTTTTTGGAATATTTAAGAAATTATATATTTTAAAAAAAAATATAAATATAGTTAACTTAACTCAATTTCTTTTCATTATGTTTTTTATAAATTTTTTTAAACGTTTTTGAATAATTCTTTTAAACGATATTTTTTTATTGAAAAATCAGATCTACGTACGTTCTGTGTATCTTTTTTATTTTATAATTGATATACAAATTTGTTATATTTTTGTATTTTTATTAGTGTTATAACTATTAAACATTAGAATGATATATCCAATACGTTCGATAAATCCTTTTAAATTAGTTATTCCAACTATCCGGATTACTGATTAATCGGATTCGGCCTTGCAAAAATCAATCCGAATATAATTTGGATTGATAATTCCATTATATTGTATTTACAGATTTTAAAATCACAATATTTTACATGAAGCTCATCAAATAGTTGTATTATACTAAATTTCAATTCTCTTGATTGAGCAGTTTATCGACATGATTTTTTATCGTATAGGTGTACTAGAAGTATAGTGTTATCTTAAAGGTGTTACCCTTAATAAGAAGGATTGTAATAAATAAAAAAAGGCTTACATAAGCAAAAATATTATAACGTACTTACATAATTTACTAAATAACAAATTATTTCAACGGATTCATTGACTTGAGAAAAAAGTCATCTAAATGCCTTAATAAAAACAATAACAATGAAATATTTCTATAAAGTTTTAATTTTTTCTGTCAGTATTTTGAATCGGTTAAATTAACGACGTTACTGATTTTATGTTACATTTTTATCAAGTTATTGTTGGTAAACTAGAAACAATTTTCTAAAGTAATTAAAGAATATTTTCCTACTGCATAAATACACATATCTATTTTTTTTTTTTTCAATAAATATCACTTGTTATCATTACCTTAATTCAAACGTGGGTTCACGCGCGCGCTCGCTCACACACAAACACCCATCCACACACACAAATATATCTTAATACCCAGAGTTTTTATACACACAGCCTCTGGATAGATATTTAAACTAACGTGTATGAAAGATTTAATTACAAAAGTATTTGATTATTCCACAATACAATGAGTTACATAATGTTTTATAAATTGTTTACTTCACGGATGGTTTCCGTTTAATTTTAGTAAAAATTTAAAGAGAAATTCATGTAATTATGTCAACTATAATTTAAATTTAAAACTTTTAATTGCTTTTTTTGTATGAAAATTACAATTAATATTATTTGAGATATTATTTTAAATTCAAACCTTAAAAAAGTAATTTTTCAAAAATTTTGATTTTATAGGTCCACGAACATACTACTTAACTGAAGAAAAAATGCAACATGTAATTAGAAAATTAAGATAAAAGAAAAACCATACAAGCTGAAAATAAAATGTTAAAAAAAACCATTTTCTTTGCTTCATTTTTTAATCAAAACCATTCACAAAGCATATTTATTAGATTTTATATCGGAGCCAATTTCACCCTAATTGATTGAATAGGTTACTTAATACCGTAATGAATTACTTTGTTTTTTTGTTTTTTTTTTTTTATTATAGTACAGTTAAATTGTAAGTTATATAACTTGCATTATACTATAACGGCTTTAAGCACCCGTTTCGTATTGTCGGTAATAGGTTGGGCGTACTACCCGCAAACATCAGATGGATTACCTATGGGAGTTCCATTAACCAACACCGGCATTTTAACAAATACTTTTTCATATATGTAATAACAATAATAATGATGAACAAAATTATACACTCGACAACAGCAAGCGCACAAACGTGTAATATACCGGTACCGCAACACAGATAATATTATTATCACTTTATACGATGGAAACGAACGTCAAATACACAAATTCCTAAAATTACACTAACATTCTCTACATTGCAATCTCACGTTCACCATAGAAACAGAAGCAAACAAAACACTAAACTTCCTTAACATTACCATAACAAAAACATCTAACCAAACAACAATTTTAAAATATACGAAATATCAACCATTATTTATTCAGTAATACATTAAACAGCCAACCACCACGTAAAAAAAGAGAAGAAAAATACTCTTTCTTAAATATTATTATACTACATACATTTCAAAGATGAAACAAGCATTTAAAAACTCATCAGTATAACTCATAAAAAAATGTACACTTCTCTTGTTTTAAAATTTCCTCTTACTTCCGACCTCCGTGATAAAGTGGTACCTCTTAATCGTTCATTCGAAGGTTCCAGATTCGAATCGGGCTAGACATGGCATTTTTCATAAACTACAAAATTTCCATTCCGTATTATCGTGCTCAAGCTTCAAGCCTATCGGTCAAGTAGTCATCAACTAAAACGAAGATAATAATAACGATAATAATTTGGCGCCGTTATAAAACATTTGAAATGTTAAATATTTAAAAATTATTTTTTTGATTTTGTTATTTCTCCGTTCGATATTTTACGGTTATGTTTATTTTCTATAAATTATAATTTTTTTCTTCATTTTACGAAGTAAAGGAAGTATTGTGATCGCAAAAAATTTCGGTTTTCAGATTTCAACGGAAATATCCATTTTAACCATCTCTAAATCCATTTTGACTAGTTTCGGCGTGACGTCTGTACGTACGTATGTTCTTATTTATCTCGCATAACTCTAAAACGATTAGCCATAGGATGTTGAAATTTTTGATTTAGGACTTTAGTAACATGTAGTTGTATATCTCCCCTTTTGATTACAATCGACTGGACCGAAACTGTCCAAAAAAGCCAAAAAACAAAAAAAATCTGGATTTTGGACTTTTTCTTAAAAAAAGAAAGCTTTCAAAAGTTCTTCAAGAGCTCTCAAAATCTTCTTAAAATAAACAAAGTTCTCAAAGAGGGCTTATTACTTGCACTAATATCTTTTTGCGAGGCTTATTATTTGCACTAATAAGCGTTCATTGAGAGCTTTTCAACGATGTGACATAAGTGGTACTTATTTTCATTGGTTCCAGAGTTAGAGCCAAATAAAATTTTAATTAATGAAATATTTGGACTAGGAAGAGGAAGGCACATCGGTTCAAATCAGACTTCATCTCCTTGCTTTTTTGTAACTTTTTTTAAAATTTAAATATATTGATTTATTAATAAATTTATTAACCTCTGATTAAAAAAGATATTTGCTACAAATAATAACTCAGTGACAACATTAAAATAAAATATGATAAAATATCAAAAGTTATTAGTGAAATAAACTGTTACGTACTTTTAAAAATGTGAACATGCAATTTAATAGGCGTACAAGAAAGTCATGTGGTGTCCACATCAGATTTTTATTATTAACATTGCGATTGATTGCGATGCTTATAAAAACAACATTGTCCTTAAGGCAGAACGAAAATATTCGTCTTAAGAAAACTGATAATAGTAATGATGAAAATAAATAATATTAAAGAAAAACAAGGTAGTGATTTTTACCGAGATTGAGTCAAGGTTCTCTGGAATTTTGTTATGTCTCTTTTTTTACTCTAAATTTTCAACGCTTTTTCTTGAATTTTTACATGAAATTCTTTAACTAACAGAAAAGAGATATCTTTTTATAGAGATACTCTCTGCTTATATGACGTGGGTTTTTTGCATATGTCAGATTTTAAACTTATTTAAAAAGCTGACAATACAGATGTAGGACTTCCCCGTCACGCGGCTAAAGCATCGTTCCGGGAAGGTTCTATAGCTATGGGTTGTTTCTGATGTACGCCTTCCACACACTAACTTTAACTTAATTAAAAATATTTATCATTTTATTTAAATATAATATATTTTCGTTTATTTAATTCAATGATTCTAACTAAATCGCTCGTATTTAATTCGTATTTAAATTGCACGGGTATGGCGGTACTAGCGGCGACGGTCGGCACTAACTGAACTAATCTAATTTCACAACTTGCATAGAACAAATTTCGCTTGTACGATCAGCAGCTGGTGAAGACGCGTGGCTTAAAGCATCAGGTACCGATCAACCGGGAGACCGAGTTCCAGACCCAACCAATCCGAGTTACTCTTTTAAACTTTGAATATTATTTATTTACTTAATTCTACCTCTGATCTCACAACATAACAGATTACTACAACAGCATTTTTTGGGATAGGGGTGCGATTTTGAAAACGTTTTTTACTAATATTGTTATTTTTAAATTTTTATTCAATGTACTATAGAAAAATATGACCTTAATTAGGCGAAATCTTTTTTTTCCTGTTTAGCCTCCGGTAACTACCGTTTAGATAATACTTCAGAGGATGAATGAGGATGATATGTATGAGTGTGAATCAAGTATAAGTCTTGTACATTCCCTGTTCGACCGTTCCTGAGATGTGTGGTTAATTGAAATCCAACCACCAAAGGACACCGGTATCCACGTTCTAGTATTAAAATCCGTGTAAAAATATCTGGCTTTACTAGGACTTGAACGCTGGAACTCTCGCCTTCCAAATCAGCTGATTTGGGAAGACGCGTTCACCGCTAGACAAACCCGGTGGCTCAGGCGAAATGTAAAAGTCTAAAAATTAGGTATCTAAAAGTCACGATCGGGTGAAAACAGGATACGCCCAAATTAAACCGATTACAATGTTTTCCCTTCTAGAGCGATAGCTCTGTTGTACCGCTATCTAGACGGGAAGGAAAAATGTGTTGTCAGTGACTTCATAAAGTGGTCTTTACGCCGACTATTCTACGTCAAACTCCTGAAAAAACATTTTCAGTCAAATATGTTTAAAAACACAGAAAATATCATATTTTACTCATCGACGTCATTAAATCTAAATTATGGTTGTAAAAATGTATACGTACAAATTGGTATGTTTTTAAATTTCCTTTTATTTTCAAATTAAATGCATCTCCAAAGGTATTTAATATAAAAAAGGGGTCGAATTGAGGACCATTACTTTTTTAAGTGATTTTTAATAAACGGCAAACGTATTGACGTACTTGAATACAATGTATTATTTGTTATAGAAATCGTACAAATTATTATTATTTTTTTTTAATCAGCTGTCATATTGAAAAATAGGAGTCAATCCTATTATCCAAATGCAATTACATTTACCGATATCAGTTCTACAAATTTATTACGCTGATTGGTTATTATTTAAAATTGGTTAGACATTTTCAGAACTTACGTGTTGTCAACATTGTAGTAGTGGGGGGCACCTTACGTTCGACGATAAACTATCATTCAATGTGCTGTCCTTAATAATTAAGGAGTATTATATTTAAGTGTTCAATTATTACTAATAATGCTTAAACATTTTTCCCGCTTATTAAATCTAAACTGAACATTATATTGATTTCGTAACCTTACGATATTAATTGTCCAACAACCATAATTAACAGTTGTTTGCGTATAATCACACATGTAAACAAAAAATACCCAATTTTCAACTCTCTTCAGTATTTTAATACATTTTGAATTCACGTTAGTCGTTTATTTTTTTTTTTTGTTTTTTTTTTAAGTTAAAACAAATCCATATATTTACTGATTTCTTTTGCAGGTTTTTTTATTATCAATTTGCGAAGAGGTTGGTTCTTGACGTTTAACCGTTGTAAATATTATACAGTTTTACGAAACTGACATACAAGTAGCTTTTCTATTATTTAAAATAGTTTTATTTTTATTCGTATATGTCAGTTGCAGAAAAGTAAAGGGTACTATTTTATATAAATATTATTTGAAATAATTTTAAAATTTCATTGTAATAAATGAAAAAATATTAAGATATCAAAATTAATAATAAATATTAACAATTTTTATCGTAAATTAAAAAAAGAAAAAAAAAACTAGTACTCACGTAAAAATGAGAAATTCAGTACAATAATTCTTCCAGAACGTAACTCTTTTTACAACAATTTAACATGGAATTATAAACTCTATCCTCTATAAAGAAATTTGTACAGATAAATAATTTACCTATAGGATTCTAACTTTACTTTCCAAAACGAAATGTTTTTTAATCACATAGTATTTTATCATTTAAATTCTTGGGATTTATACCCATTACGAGAAGTGTTTATTAAGCTACAACACTTATAAATAAAAAATAAATATAAATAAGCCATTTCAATAAGAAAGGTACAGGTTTTGTTATGGTGTTGAGAATTTTGTTTTTGTAATATCGGATTAAAATAAAGTTGAAAAATACAAAAATAAATATGCAAATAAAATAATAAAAATGTATATTTTAACCAAATTAAAAAATAATTGGTGGTTTTTTAAGTTCTATGCCTTAAGGAGACGTTTGGGAAAGGAAAGATTCTGCTAACAAAATAATTTAAGTTTAAATAAATTCTAAATTTTCTTACTTCAGTGCTCACAAGTTTAAAAATTTATTTTTGTTAGACGGAGTTTTGTGCTTATATACGTGTATGTTTGCCAATTAAATGCTAGGACCCGTTGATCGATTTTCTTCAAACTTCGTAGACAGGTACTATTGGATGGGGGAGGGTAAGAACACATTAAAATTTTGCAAAAATTGGAAAAAGAGATGGTGGTATTTCAAATCTTTATTGCAGCAGTTTAGCAAAATATTTTTTTTATAGTAGTTTTTTCGAGATCACAAATTACCAAAAGTTTTTATTTAATATTCACCTCCTTCCAATATATATGTATATATTTTGGTGTATATACTCTCTTCAGAAAAGGAGTTAATGTAAGTTTTAACTGTGTTGTAGGAAGTAAAGGAAATGCTGTGATCGCGAAAAGTTTCGGTTTTCAGATTTCAAAGAAACATTCATTTTGACCATCCCTGATTCCATTTTGACTAGTTTCGGCGTGACGTCTGTACGTACGCATGTATATGTATCTATATACATAAGTCAAAAACGATTAGCCGTAGAGTGTTGCAATTTTTTATTTAGGACTGCTGTAATATCTATTGTGCTTTTGATAGCAATCGACTTGAAAAAAAGTGTCCAAAGCATATATATATATATATATATATATATATATATATTAACCTCTAATTGTAAAAACATTTTTACGATAAATAATATTTCAATAACAATAAAAAAAATTAAAAATATCGAAAGTTGATAATGAGATAAACTTTTATGTACTTTTAAAGATGTGTATGTGTAATGTAGTATGCGTACAAGGAAGTCATGTGGTTTCCATATTAGATTTTTTTTTTAAATATATATTTTGCTTCAGAAAAGAAGTTAATGCGAGTTTTTTGCATCTCTATTTTCAACATCGATAGGCTTTCAACCTCTACATAGTCTTTTCCCGTCCCACTCCAGTGGTCTGTGGTAACAAAAAATATTTCTTTAATTTTTTAAACATTTTTTTGGTAATGTGTTTTAAATTTAAATCCATCTCGGAAGTTACCCGTTGCATTTAAAATTTAAAAATCTTAATTTTTTGATAGCCCTTACGTTTTACTATTTCTTTAAAAGAAAATTAGACAAAAATTTCATCCTTTCCTAAAAAATGACATCCTTGTTTACAAGTATTATGGCTGAGTCTGTCTTTGTATTTTTACAAGTTTAAATAGTTTTTTTCTAAATTTGCTGTCATCACTTAGATATTATTATCTTAAAAATGAATTTTACCTGAATGCTTTTCCTTGAGTATGGGAGCCTCTAAGATGAAAAAAGTTTTCTGTTTTCAAGAACACAACGGTAGTCACACCGTTCATCTTTTATTAAGTCCCCCGTAAGTACTCAAATAAGTATTGTTTTATTTTATTTTAGTAGGTTGTTTATTTATTTAATTATTCATAAAAAAAATTAGAAATAAATATTTAGGTATAAAAATGTGAAAAAAGTAATTCATAATTCTTGTTTTTTTTTTTTTTCAAAAAAAGTAATTATTTTATTGTTAAAAGACAAATACAGCTTAAAATGATTTAACTGCATAAATTGACGGGAAAGTTATGAAGTTCATTTCCGGCCTTTTTTTACAAACATGTGCGTTGATATTACTCGGAAGTTATTTAAGAATAGGATTTTTAATAATTATCGTTTGCGTTTGAAAGCAAAATATATAAAATATTGTCAAGACAGATAAAATTCTATCTATCAACAAGTAAATACAAATATATACTGTAACGTCATAACGTTGACGTTTATCTCATTCCTGTACGTTTTATGGTTAATAACTTGCAATGATAAAAAATATACCAATTCTTTTATCTTATTTAAAAGATTATACCAGATATATTTTTGTTAATCTGTGCGATATGTTTCATTAATGAAAATGTCCTTAAAAATTACCTTTTTTGACCACTTTCCGATGATTTGAATTTATGTCCAAGTGTAACACGTAAAAATTATCTAACAATTTAGCCAATTAACTGCCGACTAACTAATATTTCCACTTTCAACAAGCTGAATATTTTTAGGTAAACTAAATTCCAGTTTAGCAATTTCAGAATTCCAGAATCACATATTTTTCAGTCATGAATGGTTATTGAGATTAAAATATTACTGCATCCATTTTGTTAATCGCTAAAAAAATTGTGCGTTATAATGAGAAACATCTTTTTAAGTCTGGAATCGAACTATTTATGTAAATAAAAATCTGATCGCTAGGGAAGGTGATCCACAGGAATTTTCGAAAGAAAAATATAAAATTAGTTCAGTATCTTGTAATTACTTTCTTATTGCAATTCTTTTGCAACAAAAAAATTGTTACACTTCGTACCACATCTTTACGAATATCATTTTATTTCATTCTTAATAATAAATAATTTATTTTCGTTTATTTTTTTTTATTCAGCGTAACAAAAAGGACATAGTTTTGACGTAATTACGACTTATGAAATTGTTACAAGAGTAGCGGTGAATTTTTCAGTCGCAAATTTTGATGAAATGAAATCATGATAAGACTTGAATCGCAAATATAAACAACAAAATTAAATTCTACCAAAACAAATTATATTTAACTTTAAAGATAGTTTTTTAACTTCTGTGAACCGGCTTCATATCTATCATTTCCCCCTCTATTCCCACAAGCTTCCCAAATTATGTTTGAATTTCATCATACGTTACTTTTAAATATGTCTTGTTCCACTGCAATAAATTAATCATCAAACGGAATGAAAACTCTGAAATACTATAAAAACCAACAATTAGTGACAATAAACGGTGTTACTCGACTAATAGAAAAATTTCATATGGAGAAAGGTGTCACTCGACCAACAGAAGAATTTAGAGTTTAAATAGCAAAAAAAAGCTGCGCTCCATCGAGCAGGCAAGCATCAACGCTGAGCCAAATACATCTTGCATCGTTCGTCACCGATGTCAGTTGACCAACAGTAACACAAAAAAATGAAATAGAAATTTTATATTTGTCTGCGCAAGCCGATTAGACGATACTTGTTCAAGAACGTGAGTTTAATATTAAGTTACCTCATAGTAATAGACATTTTGAAAATTGTCCTTGAAAGAAATAATTCTATTTAGCGTACGGTTTTTTTAATCGTTTATAGTTTATCGTAGATCTAAAATCTTCCCAATAAAAAAGCATGGTACGTTGGATTGTTTTCTGTATGCGCTCACGTTTTTATTTTGAATGAAGCGAACGAACGATTGATTAGTTGGAACGATTTGAACTTCTTGATAGCAACGATTTATCTAAAATTATATTTGTGTTTTCGGGATAAAAAATCTAATGTGGATAGTACATGGCTTTCTTGTACCCCTTTTAAATTACATATACACATTTTTTGTTGTACTTCATTTAAACTTATTTCATTTTAAAGTGAGATACAATCCTCCAATTCTTTAATAAAGATTTTTTTCTTTTTTTTTTATTAATTGAATTATTATTATTTATTGTAATTTGTTTTTTTAGAATCATAGGTTAATAGTTATTAATAAATCCATATATTTAAATTGAAAAAAAGGTAAAAAAAAAGAAATTAAATTGGATTTGAACCAATGTGTCATCCCCTTGTACGATCCAAATATTTCATTAATATTTTATTTGCCTATAATTCTGGAACCAATGAAAATAAGTACCACTTATGATATATTGTTGAAAAGCTCTCAATCAGGGCTTTTTACTGCAGTTAAGTATAAGTATTAAGTATAAGTCATTTCTTTTTTTGGATTTTGGGTTTTTTTTGGACATTATTAGTTCAGTCGATTGCAGTCATAAGGGGAGGTGCACAATAAGGTGTTAAACAGTCCTAAATCAAAAATGTCAACTTCCTACGGCTAATCGTTTTTTTAGTTATGCGAGATGCATACGTACGTACGTACAGACTTCACGCCAAAACTAGTCAAAGGGGATTCAGGGATGATCAAAATGGATATTTCCGTAATTTTTCGCGATCGCAGTATTTCCTTTACTTTGTACAAGGAAGTAAGAAGGAAAACATTGGGGTTGGAGCCGTGTTAAAAATCACAATTCAAGAAATGGCTAAAAATCGCCAGAATTTTGAAGCTTTTCCTTGTAAAAATTTGTGTTGTTAAATTAGACCCTTTTTTTAATAAATCAGTAATTTAGCTCCTGAAAAAGAAGCTTTATTGCTTGCATAACAGTTTTAGGCTTGCTATTTTTACGATGGTATGGTGTTTTGTCATCAGTGACTGCAGCTTTCTTATATTGACATCGTGAATCTGCAGTAGGACACAAGCCGTGACAAAGTTCATCATCAGTGGAGATCTTGAAGAAATAAATGGCCAACACAGTTATCTTAATGGAATTTAAGTCTGTTTCATTGTTTATTATAGCCGTGCCGTAATAATTTTGAAAATTATCGATCCTTTTGTGTGTCAAACGATTTGGGCCACCGATGATAATACCATCTGTCGAATTAACGCCTTTCATTTCTTTCTTAAGATTTGAAATACAATTTGAACACAACGAAATACGTTGCAATATCAACCAAAAGAGCATAAAATATTGTACATTTAGAAAAAAAAATCATGGAAATTCATGAAGAAATTCGAAAGTTATGCAATTCTAAAATTTTACACTATTGGGGGCAAACAAATCTAAAAAAGATACCATGCACGGAATGTTTTTTAAAAATAAATTAAAAATATATTTCTTCTTGCAGAGTTTATTATTATATCAATCGATTCAGAAAAGTCTGAACTATTGATTAATGTAAAAAACGAAATATCGATAAAAAAAAGTGTTTCGATCCCGTCTAAATTTTAAAAAAAAATGTCAAATCAAAAAATATCCAAAATTTCACGAGGACAAAGATGTATTATTTGGTATTTAACAGGATATATTTTTTCGATTATTTTTTGCGGGTTCTATACGATGGTAAATTCAAATAAGGTTAAAAAGTAGTCCAGAAATTTTATTTTCTTTTAATTTATTTTTTTTAATAATGAAATAAAATTGCATTAGTTAGTTTTCGGAATAAAATAAAACTTTCCACATCCAATTTTTTGTCCTTTTATTATGAAGCGGGTTATTATTTCTGTTATAATGATAAATATTATTATTATTATTATAAAATATGGTAGTGGTTTTGTAGTAGGCGGGTGCAAAAATCGCAGTCAGTAAAGTCAAGGCCGTTTCTTGAGTTAGTCGAAGAAATTGTAGTAATAGCTGTTTAAAAGCTCACCGCATATATTCTTATTAATAATTAAGTAATATTATTTGCTACCTTATTATTTATAAGTATTCATAATTATTTTACAAGTTTTCATTTGCTTTATTCCTTAATATTATTTAGATTTTGGTTTAATAACCTTAATTTAAACGTTTTAATATTAATCAACTGCTTCAGATTGGTTACTGGTTAACGTGCGGCTGATCAGCTATTTTAACAGCTGTTTCTATAATACTGCAAAATCTACTAGATTTAAATGTAAATCCAGTTAAACCATCGTTTAATTGGACGCTTCTGATTGCAACGTTACCGTCGTATTTTGTTGGTTGTAGTACAATAAACAATTTTCTTTCAAACTTCGTCTGTCGTAGTCTAGATACTGTTGCAATGCAGTTAAAGAAACCAACTGCTTCTTGTTAAACAGTACTTAAATAAAAAAATCAGAACCCCTCTTAAATCAAGTATGACATTTTTATAAAGGAAAATGTACTTAAATATTTATGGATAACATTATAATGCTTATGTTTTAAGTAATAAAGAACAGATGTCGTTATTTAATGTAGACTGTTTAAATTCGGTTACTCTTTTAACAATAGATTTTTTTTACTTTAATCACGTTACAGGTCTATTTATTATTGTTTTTCAAGAGAATCGACGCGACGAAATGCTGTACAAATGTTTTCAGCTTATTTATTATTTGGATTTAAAATTTGATTAATTGATTTAAAAGACATTATACCGTATAAACAATGCATGTGTAAATCATAAAATAGACGTAAATATTTATTTTAATGAGAAGTTGGTTTTGTATTTATATAAAATATATAAAACAAAACATAGACAAACTATGTTTTTATAAGAATGAAAAATTAAAGGTATGAGTATATAGGGTACATACATCTGTATAAATAATTAGTTAATAAACTATGTATCGATGTTAGTTTTTTTTTTTTACCTGCATAAATAATCGAGCTGAAAATTAAAGCTGGAAAATCTCATTTAACTAGCTGCATTATGTTACATGTATTTTAAATATACGTACGTATCTTATAATCTTAAACAGAGTAACAACATATAAACTACTGACAAATTTTTAAAACATATTCAGTAATCTGACTTTAAAAAAAAAATATTAAAAATTAACTACGCATCTTTTTTTATTTTTTTATTTTTATTATTTCTGATGAGTCTGAGGAACCCTATTTACGGGTTAAGTGTCGAACCCATTTTGAATGTCGGATAATAACATCTAGCGTACCGCTAGATGTTATTAAGAGAACGGATGTATGCCTGTCCCCTTACGTATCTTAGCTTAATACAACAGAACTTTCTCACCAAATCAGAATTTTTTCCAGGTAAAAAATAATTCAAAAGTGCGTTCCTTTTATATTGGAGTATCATAAATTCCAGAAGTAAATAACTACCAAAACTTTATGGATTATTACCGTAATTTACATTCTTGGTTTATCACAAAACAAAACGTAGTTTTAAATATTCGTGAAAGTATTATGTCCAGTTAGGAATCTTTATTATTAATTTGTATTTTCCTAACCGATCTAAAAAGAACAAATCTACCCTTTAGCTATCTATCTCCGACTTCATAGAGATTTAGATTATTTCCTAAAATTGTGTTCGCCACTCAGTTCTGTATGACGGTATTACGTGTACAGCTAAGTTTCATTTCTGTTTTATTAGGTTTGGATAGGTGGTATGTGACAGAATAGTCGACTCATTGAAAAAATTAAAAGAAAGCCGTTTACTTAAGTAAATCTGCCATATTACGCATTTGCTCCTAGAAATGGCTGCATCATTGTTGAAAGTTACCGGTATCTTGCCGGTATACTGTATATCTTTTCTGGGTTTATATGAGAAGCTGATATATATTATTTAACATTATGCTTCCGTAAGGAAAAAAGATTGTTTTTAGTGTCGAACGTTTATGTAATAATATGTATAACGATTTATATAAAGTGTAAGTGTAAATAAGGTGTGTGTGTGTGTGTGTGTGTGTGTGCCTGTACCCTGTGTGCAGTTTAAATGAAACTACGACCGGTTTAGATACCCGGAGATCCTACTTTTCGTACTTTATACGTTTTCAGGTTATTTGACAAAAAAATCTATTTACTTTTGCAGATTATTAGATAATCTTATGGAATTTAATCAATAACCTGACATAGACGCTTCTTTATTATTTAAATAGTCTGCGGTACCGTTAACAAATGTTTTTAGTTCTTAAAATTCAGTACTTCACGCCGCCTACAAATAACTTGTAATTAAGTCCCTGTACGACATAACTAAACATAACAACCATCCCGTGCCAGGCTTAATAGAGAAGTGAGGAGTGAAACGGTTTTCCATTGACTTCTTTACTCGACCGAATATACTGCTGCACATCATTACGACAAACACATGGAAGTCAAGCGATATTCAGCTCGACGAATATTCAATATTCTTTTAACTGTATAGACTACCTGTATCTTGAACATCATTAATTTACAGAAATTAATTCTAATTAGCATATATTGTACAAGTCATAAAGTATCATGATTTAATAAAAAAGAGAACTGGTCCGATTAATTATTTTTAATATAAATTTGTACAGTTGTTTCCATCTTATTGCGTTATTCATAATATAATTTGGCTCGTATTAAGAAATGTTTTTAAATTCTCAGAATTTTTTTGTTTAATGATTTTTATGCACAATTTAACGAAATTGCATTATTTTCAACTTAAGGAAAAATTAAAAATAAGTCTTCTCTGTTTTATTACCTTGTTAATATGCACATATGAAATCCAATTTTTTCCGGATCCACATATAATTATATGTGGAAATTCCACAAACAGTTAGTAAAGAGATTGTCTACACATTTCTTAAATTTAGCAGTTTTCTGTTAGATTTTTATTTTACCGTAAGGATTCTGTATAATGTATGAGTTTTTTTGAAAATTCATCTAGATCTAAATCTAATAGTTTTCTGGTAATCCCTTTTCCTCCTAACCCTATTAATGATTAAAAATTTGTATACTTTTTAAATTTATAACTAAAATATAGTTCAGTACATGCCACACAGATTAGAAGAATATAAAAGTTTTCTTAAGGTAACCTGTGCATGTAAATTCTATTCTCTGGATAAAATTAAGTTATTGCAGCATATATTGGAACAAGTCGTCGCAAAATCGATCATTAGTAATCCTCTGTTCCACTTAGATTATTGTACAGGTTAATAAAATAAATTTAAATACTGAAAAATCGACTCGCACCTAATTGTATTTTTTTCCTTTCGTTCCGACCACTACGTATCACGTTTGCATACTTTCGATTTCTTTTTCTTTTCCGAAAAGATTTTTTTTCTTTTGCTCTGTTGTTTTCGACTTTCTTCCTTCCATCTATTCAGGTTTATACCTTCTTTTTCTTTCTTTCTAGAAATTTAGATTCTCAAATCACCTTTCTAAAATCTGTGTCTATGCAGAGATCCTTAGAAATGTTTTTAGATCCATTTCTTTTTCTTTAAACCGTTCGGTCTTTGTGGCTCTATTTCTGTAGAAATTAAATAATTTTTTTGTCAATCTTTGGTTGTTGTCCATAAAACTGTAATCTTCTTTTCCGGATTAAGTCCCCTATTTTTTCGGTATATTTGTAAATTTATTTTTCACTTCACAATTTGTGAATTCCATCTTCATATTTTGGTCCGTAAAATTTTCTTAAATTTTTTTTTCTACTTTGTTATTTCTTGTTCTAACATTCTGCTCCATCCAGTGCTTCTGTTAGGACTACAGTTAAATACGTCTCAATTCGGAATTGTAGGACAGGGATTTTCTACTGTAAATTTCCCTCGTGAAATGATTGGCAGTTTCCATTTTTCGTACTCTATTCTTCATCCCATTTTTTTTTTTTTTTCAATTATATTGATTTATGATTTCTCCCAAATATTTACATTTTTTAACTCTACCTTTTTCTTTGTTGTCTGAAATTTTAAGGATTTCAGTTCTGTTCTCTTTGTATTATTATTATAGATAATCGTATTATTGTTTGTTTTTTTATTTTTATTTATTTAATATCATATATACAATAACCTACTTAATATGCTACTCACCCCCTTCAAAATAATCAAACTATTACCTCTTTGGTTCTTTTTTAATAAAAAAAAGGTTTCTCTTTTGCTTAGATGCATGCATTAATTAATACCTTCCCGTTATTTTTTTTATCTTTACAAAAATTTAGCTTTTAAGATTTAACATACGATTTAAAGGCAATCTATTTGTATTACAACGTTTATATTATTGACTTTACATTACAATATGTGTTGTTAATTTGTAGGTTTTGTCTAAATTATAAATTATAAGACATTAAATATAGTTCTGGATGAAATACGACTTACATTAGCGGGTTTGATTATTTTACATGTTATTTATGTGTTTTATAAATAGAGTTAAACAATCAATTCACTTTTTTGACTTTTGTTTATTTATACCTTATAACTTACGTTTGTTTATCATTTGTTTATAAATTAGTGTGTTAATTCATACAAAACATTGATTATATAAAAAAAAGAATGAATTTGAACTTTAATTTTCAAAAACAAGTACGCACACACACACCTTTTTAAAGTTGTTTATATAAAGTTACTATTGCAATTTCAAAATTCATTTTACATTTGACTTAATTATATACATATATATATATATATATATATATATTTCTCCGATTAGTTTTCCATTGCTTGGTCTGGGTGTGTATATATCCAAATGCAATTATTGCTACTTACTTGCCAGGCCTAACGTAGTTGCAGATGTAGTGCAGTGAAAGTGTAAATGCACCGGCAAACATGTAATCTAGTACAGACTCAGGTCGACCACTCCTGAAAACGAGAAACCCAACCACCAAAGAACACCGGTATCCACAGTCTAGCATCCAATTACATATAAAAGCAATTATTGCCTTTACAAGGACTTGAAATTTTGACTTAAACTCGACTTCAAAAATCAACTGATTTTATGATGCCGAGTTTAACCGCTAGACTAACCCGACTGTTTATTTGTCTTAATAGTAACAAAAACGTTCAGCAAGGTATTGCGAAACTTTCCTGACTTTACCCTTCACCGACTTTTATTTGAAATACGCCACTGGGATTTAAATTCTAACAACTATCTTTTTGTTTATATCGATCAAATCGCAAACAAAAAACCATTTTCGAAATCGATTTTAGATGTCAAATCTAGTAAATGATTTCAGAAATCGGTTTGTACAGATTTTGGTGATATTCACTAGGTGGGAAAGAGCACTGTAGTTAGCAATCTTTACCTCATGTAAAAATTTACAACCCTTTGCATAATTTTCTTATAAGAAAATATTTTAAATTTCGGTTTTAATACAAAATTTGTTTAATAATATTAGAATAAAGCCAGTAAAATGTAAAACCGACAATTTTGCGCGCAAATTTTTTGTGATTGTTTAAACAATTACAGTCATACCTCAACTGTTTTTATAAATAAAGTGCAATTTCGTTCAAAATAAACGGCATAACAATTTATCTTATACGACATAATACAATAAAACTAATATTTACGGAATTATTAATGATTAACAAACGTTAACGATCACCGTTTATTAATTTCCAAACATAGTACTTTTAAACTATTTTATGGATGTTGCGTACGTTTACTCTAAATTTCATTAAAATATCTCTAACTTTTCTAAAGATGACACAAAATAGCGGACATGAATTTATAATATTCATTAATATTTTGATGTCCTGAATCAGACCCTTTAATCCACCCTTTGATATCTGTTGACCAAAGAGTCAAGAGGTGTTTGACCAACACATCTTTGGATACCGGGTACAGCTTTTGTCGGCGGGGAGGGGAAGAAAATATGGGTACCTTGATGGTCCTTTATCCGATGAGGTCGAAAATCATGCCAAAGCTGGGATACTTGTACCCAAATATTTTTGTCAAATTTCAACTTTTTTGGTCAAGCGGTTTTCAGGATATTAGAAAAAGCTGTTTTGAAATAATGTTGATTTCTCCATCCCGAATTCTGATCGACTTAAAACTTTGAATTATGAGTTTCAAAGTTTTGAAATATCGATTTCATATCTTCATCATACTGAAGATCAATTTTCTACGAGCGTTATACACAAATTCAAATTGGCTAAAACTACTCTTCTCCCTTTATTAATTTTGTACAAATTTTATGTCATCTATTTTTGAAGAATTTATGATGAATCACCCCGAAGATATTAATCAAAATATAAGCCAAGTACAAACGTACGTACTTACATGCATACATCTTCCGAAAATTTCTATGTATTGTAAAGTTTTTTTTAACATAAGCGTCGAAATTCGAAAAAATAACCGTCATATAAATTTTGGACTGATATATATAGGCTCTCCTTTTCCATAATACCCGTAGCTGTTATATAGCAATAGTAGAATTTTAGCAAACGGTAAAATTTAGAAATGATAATTTAGTCATTAAAAGATTTAAAAACTTTTCTTATAGGACCTGGTATAAACCATCCGGAAAATCATGGATCGTAATGTTGCAAATATAAATAACGCACAAAAAACAATAAAAAGATATAATTAATTTTTTTTTTAATTACCTGATTTAATTTTAGTATAATTATTATTAATTATTTTTTCATCGAAAAATCTCATTTTATCGAATGATATAGTACAATTTTCATTTATTAAAATTCTTTAAATTAACGATAAGATATTTAGAAGTAATGATATTCTTTAAAATTTCATTGCAACCAATGAATTCCATTAGAAAAAACAATAAAATAAAAGCTTGAGATTTGTGCGCTAACATTTCAGACTTATAAGTTAAAGTACTTGAGCATTGGTAGAATCCCTGATTCTACCTTCTCGTTGGGTAAATGTCAAATGATCATATCTCCTATTTCTATTAACCGCTATTTGACATTTTACAATTTTTTACACACACTGAAAGTTCTTTGCATATTATTATAGGAATTGTAATTTAAATTTTCAATCTTTTGCGGTAATACCATTATTTTTTCTTATTGAAAAATATTTTTCAGCATATATATATATATATATATGCATATATAATGATATATACAAATATGTATATATCATTATTTTTCTTAAAATTTAAAAAAAAATCAAACATTGAATATTTGTATTCCTAAATATCAGATTTCTATTTTTACGTTCTGAATATTAGGAATTACGCGTAATTGTAAAATTTAAATTGTCTGGAAATTATATGACGATTAGAATAATTTTTTTATTTTATCAGTCTTATACGTGATTAAATGTAGATAATTTTTTTTGTGCCAAGAGTATAACATTGTAAAATTACAAAATAATGAAATTCTCAATATTTTATTTATTAAAAAAAAATTTTCCTATCGTGAGAATTTGTTTTAATGTAATATCAAATCTGATATCTTTTAACGTAAGTTACTACATATAAATTTCAATAGTACTTTACTTATTATTTTTTTTTTAATTATATTATAAAATGTAAATAATTAATCCCATAAATGAAGGAAATAATATGATTGTTTGAAAAAAATCCTAGGTAAAACTATTGCACATAAAAATAATAATTTTGATTTATTCTACGAAGTAAAGGAAGTATTGTAATCGCGAAAAATTTCGGTTTTCAGATTTCAACGGAAATATCCATTTTCACCATCCCTGAATCCATTCTCACTAGTTTCGGCGTAACGTCTGATAATTATGTACGATTACGTACGTACGTATATCGCGTAACCGATTAGACGTAGGATGTTGAAATTTTTAATTTAGAACTATTGCAACATCTAGTTGTGCACCTCCCCTTTTGATTGCAATCTACTTGACAAAAAATGTCCAATAAAGCCCATATCCAAAAGAAATTGGATTTTGGACTTTTTCTTAACAGCAGTAATAAGCCTTCATTGGGAGCTTTTAAACGATATATTATAAGTGGTACTTATTTTCATTGGTTCTAAGAGGTATAGCCAAATAAAAGTCTAATTAATGAAATATTTGGATCTATAAGGGGAAGGCACATCGGCTCGAAGCAGAGTTCATCTCCTTTTTTATTTTTTTAATTTATTTTTTTTAATTGAAATATATTGATTTAATAATTATTAACCCGTGATTTTAAAAACAAATTACAATAAATAATAATTTAAAGATAAAAAAAAAGAAAAAATTATTAGTGAAAAAAAGTTTATGTACTTTTAAAAATGTGTAAATTAATTTAATAGGCACTGCGTATATGTAATACTCGTAGATTTGGTGAAACATCTGATTATTTAATATTAATTGAAAATTGTAATTTAGAATCGTATTATTTTTGGATTTTCTAGTTTAATTTTATTTAATTATTCTAAAATTTCTGTTTAATTTTATCTACATTAAAATTAACTACAGACCGACTGAAAAGTACACCCTCACAAGAACAACATATACACTGAGGCATATATCGCCGATCTTTAATAAACTGCAAAAAATTGTAATCTTTCAGTTCATTACTCCTCTGATATTGTCGTATAATATTCTCCCTAAGTCAGAGTTTATCATCATTTCGTTAATTTCTTTTTTGTTGCCACTCATTTAATCGCTCTTTGGTTTTATATAATTCTTGTGATCATAATTTGCGTACATGTTCTCTAGTTTTCAAATGTTCTTCCTCTTTATATTTATCATCGCTTAATCATTTTATTTTTTCTTTGGTTTTATCATTTAAATTACTGTTCGACTTTTAGTTTTTAAATTAATATAGTAATTCAATTACTGTTAATAACTTATTTAATTACTTAAATTAAGTTACAGTAATTTAACTAGTTTTTAAATTACTGTACTATTATTTTTAATTTCCTTTATAAGTTAATATAAATATAATTATAATTTAAAATAGCAAATAAAATACTAATTCTCCTAATTTAGATTTTGGTCTTTTTCTTAACTCCAATAATAATTTCTCATTGAGAGTTTTTCAACGATATATATTATAAGTGGTACTTATTTTCGTTGGTTCCAGAATTATAGCCAAATAAAATTTTAATTAATGATATAATTGGATCTTACAAGGAACATCGGTTAGAATCAGACTTCATCTCCTTTTTTCTTTTTATCTTTTTTTCAAATTTATATATATTGATTTATTGATAATTATTAACCTCTGATTGTAGAAACATTTTTACGATAAATAGTATTTCAATAATAATAATAAATAAATGAAAATTATCAAAAGTTGTTAATGAAATAAACTTTTATGTACATAAAAAAATTCATTTTCAAAAAATGTCATTTTTCATTTTAAAAAAAGTGTGTGTATGTAATTTAATAGGTGTACAAGGTAGTCATGCGGTGTCTTAAAGTAATTTTCAATCATTTTTTTCCATTTGATCAAAATGAAAACTATTTTCTTAATGACATTTCTAAAAAATAACTTTAAAATAATAAGGTACATTTAATTACGTCAAACAGTTTTATTTGCTCACTGTACTCCAAATGTCTTCAAATTATCTGATTTGTTCACAAACATTCAGTGAGAGCTGATTCTTTTACCATATCAGCAGCTTCTGAACCATATTATACTAGTTAAAATTGTGCTGTAATATTTTCTTTGACAAATTTCCCCATATTTTTTTTAGATTCAAAAATGTGTCGAAATGATTTTATTCTAGTGTTCATATCATTAGTATATGTGATGACGTAATTGCTGCTGCATACTAATTTTTTTCGGGGGGTTACGGCATCGATTACTTTGGCCGTTAGCCCTTTTACCTAACAAAAAAAAAAAGAAAAAAGAGAAGAAAACTTTCCCACCATGATAATAAAAATTAACAACTATTTAAAACATTTCTGAAAATAAAATATATTAGAAAACTTACAAAATTTATATTGTAAACATATCACCCAGCTTTTCCCTTAGACATTCAGATGTCTCCTTTCTTACTTCTTTTCACTCCACCCTCCTGACGGCTTCCAACTCTCATGAAGGGTGTCTGGGGCCCTCATGAAGGGTGTCTGGGGCCTTAGAGATACTATCTTCATCCTTCTTCAATACCAGGGAAGTTCTGCGGTCGGCATCAAGTGATATCAACCTAGATGGAGCTGTTAGCATTGTCGTCTGAGAATCAAAACTTGATACACTCCTCAATGATATTCTTTAGGGTGGCTGATGTAATAGCCCTCTCCGTAGGAGCCCTCGTGGTTCTTGCAGGTTCCTTAGCTGTTTTCATGTTGTAGAATTTGTGTATCCAAAGCCTTCTTTATCGTAACTTGAACCTGTACCTCATCAAGCTTAGACTTCTTCTGCGCCCTTATACTCTTTCCTTCACCTTGTGACTGGTCGAAAGGCTGGAGTTTTTGGCCTTTTCAGATATCTGAGGAGATTCCATCGTAGTATATGATTTTCTCAAACATAACAGTAAGGTATGGCACAAGAGCTGAAGTCATCTACTTCACGTTAACTATTGGATGAAGAAGAGGCAGCAGCCGCTTCTTAGAAGTCTTTGTCGATCGAGGTGTTCGACTGTTGAAAATTTTGCTTGCTTCACGATAACTTAGTTTTTGCTGGGTCGTAACCTCCTGAATCGCCGTTTCCGTTTTGTAAACCGTACAGTTTCTTGAACGGTAGTTGTGGTGCCCGTTGCAGTTGACACAAACTGGAGGATCTTTGCACGGATCGCCTTTATGAGTTTCCACTCCACACATGGAGATTTCTTGGTTTTCACATGTGATTGCAGTGTGTCCGAAAAGCTGGAACTTAAAATATCGCGTAGGTTGCGGTATAAATACACGTACATTGAGTCAGTACATTGTCGAGATAATGTATGCCGCCACTACATACTTGCGGTAGTTACATCTGTGAACGTTAATACATGCGATACAGAAGAAAAAACCTTACCACTTTTCCTCATGGTCAACATTCTGCATGGTGTCGCACCTTGACTTGGCAATTCCTCTACTACTTTGCCTTCCGTGCAATTAAGAAGATCGTGGCAAACAACAACGCGTTTCGATGAGTTATGTGAGTCCTATGAGGTTGGAAAAATACAGGGAGCTCACCGATTTTCTTTAAAGGTTGAACTTTTTGGGTTTGACCGTTATTCACGGTTTCGACATACAAACCTTTAAAAGTATTACATATTTCCTTGACCACTAGCACAGTTTGTTACTTACCGAACAATTAAGAGTGGGATGACGTCTAGAAGTTACCATTCTCTCTCATAATCAAAAAATACCTCGATTTAGGCTCGCTATTGTTAAACAACGTTTGTCAACTTCTCTTCTAAGTTTATCTGTGTTCTGACTTCGTTTCCTATTCGCTTCTGGCAAATCGGCTGTTTATAGACGAGGGTGTTTATGTGAACCCCAGTTTGGTTGTTCAAGATTTTGCATGAAATTTTGATCCCTTCTGCAGAAATGCTAGCAGTCGGGGTACATCCTCATTCCAGAGCTACCAACCATGAAGCCCGGTACTCCAGCGGAACCGGTATATGTTCTGAAAGAGATCGGATGCGCAATCTCTATATTGACGCCAGGATTTTATTCCGAACTTTTAAGGCTCCCATACATACATGGACACCTTATTAAATGCTTGCAATTGCGAGGGGCATGTGGACAACAAAAGGGTCTCCGTCACCTGCAATCACAGACCTTGGCCGCCATATAGCCGGCTTTAAAGATGGTTTACATCCGTGTCCAAAATTATTTAGTAATAAACATGATCTGCTGCTGACCAAAGAGTCTAGACTTATAGTGACCTGAAGTTGGAAACAGGAACACGGTTATTAACGATGATCACGAGTCTGAAAAATACTTGGAACACCGTTAGCTAACTATATGCTCGTATTATATTTATGTACAGCTGTTATCGCCCTGGAAGGGGAAAGCAGATGATACGTTCCGAACATGAGAATTATCGAACTCAGGGAAACTAATTATTATTTTGTTATTTATACACAATAAAAAACTGCAAAGAAACATTTGCATTAGAAATTTTATTATATACATTAAACATATTTAATAGGTAACTAATTTTTTAATACTGAAAGAGCTTTTTGTAATGACTGCAGTTCAGCGTAAAATGATTAATGTTTTTATTTTAAATATTAATTAGACCCTATTCTGAGTATCGTTGTAACTTATGAAAATTCCAAGTTGTAATTTTTTACGACTAAAACTATACTAAAAGTCGAGCAGTATCGGTAAAATACAAAAAAAATTATTAAAAATGAAATGTCTTTCAGACGTAAACATTTTCATTTACAAAAAGTTGATATGAAAGAGCGATCATCAACAGCTATGGTCATTATCTCGTTGGAATTCGGTAGTGTATGAAAAATTCAACGGCTGATCATGATTCGAACCCGGGACCTCCGCACTAAATGCCGACAATCGACTGTATACAAAAAAAAAGTCTATATTATAGAAAACGAAACGAAATATGATAAAATTTTACCCGTTTAAAATAAATTGCTACGCTAGCTAAATAACAGGATACACTAAATGTATTATGTAACTAGATGCTCTCACGATACGCCAAATAAAAAATATTTTGAAAAAAACGGTAATATTTTTAACTTTATTTAAACGTTCGTGAAGATTTTAAAGTATTTTGTCTGGAACGATGATGTTGAGCTTTCGTTAAAAATAATATTACTTATTCATATCCTAATGTTATTTTAATTATAAATCTTAAAGTATTTTAGTAAAATACTAATCTTTAACAGGAATTTATGGTCACATTTTTTATTAATCGTGCAACCAAAATTATTAAAATGCAAAAAATCATTTGAAGATTGGATATGTTTGTTCTTTAAGACATATCATAAATATTTTAGCGATGCATGATCACGACTAATTTTGGGTAGTCCAATTCCAGTTAAAAATTGGATTACTGAACAACCTGATAGGGTAAATGCTGTTTATTTTTATTACTTAAGTATTACGTTTATTCTTTCTGTTGCTCTTGAAATTAGTTCGGTTAATAATTTGAATCGATAGTAGGTCCACTCGATCTTGTAAAATGTACACATAAATTTTAAGAAGAACAAATAACTTGTCGAGAATTATTTTAAGAATTCATACCGCATTCTTTAAAATGTTTAAGTTCTAAAGAAATTATGTAATCTGTAATTTTTTTAAACAGTTAAGACCGGTTGTATTTTTATTTAAATCGATTATAAACGAATCGTACATTCTTATACTACGATTTTTAGATATATGTAGATGTTACAAATTTTAATAACCGTGGATCACTTGTTTTAAAACTTATTTAAATTCGACAAAACACTTTTTAAAGATGAAAAACCTTTATTTTTATACAAGTTGGTTTTCGTTCTTCGTTTAGTATTTAAATTAATATAACAAATATTAGTTTTTAATAAATTTTTAAATTTTATGTCAAACGATAGAACGATTATTAAATAAATCAAAATTATGAAAAAACCTAAAAATTCTCGAAAATCAGGAAATGAGAAGAGTATAAAAATTTAAATATCTCGGAGAAGTAATAACGCCAAACGCTCTAGAAAAGGAAGCACTAAAAGAGCGAACGTAGAAACAGGCGTTAGCGTTCAACTTAAGGCGAAATTTTTATAATAAAAAATCGCTTTCGTATAACGCTGAACTCCGACCTTACATAACATTAATTCTTTCGGAGTGGTTATATGGCTCTGTGTTTGCAATTTTTTTTTCCAAATCTTTTGGATAAAACCTTTTTAAAACAGAAAAAAGGATTTTAAGAAACATATAAGGAACAGAAGATTACTAGAACGGAATGTATAGCCCAAAAATCTGATGTGAACACTACATGACTTCCTTGTACGCCTATTCATTTCATTCATTTCTATTCATTTCATTTTTAAAAATGTGTATATATGTAATTTATTACATATATACACATTTTTAAAAAAAATGAAAAGTACATAAAATTCTATTTCTATTTTTATGATTTTTTTTTTATTATTATTTATTGTAATTTTTCTTTAATTACAGATTAATAAATGAATATGTTTAGATTTAAAAAAATAAAAAAAAGAGATGAAGTCTCGGATTCGAACTGATGTGTCTTCGCCTTGTAAGATTCAAATATTTCATTAATTAAAATTTAATTTGGCTGTAACTGTGGAACCGATGAAAATAAGTTCCACTTATGATATATGGTTCAAAAGCTCTCGATGAGGGCTTATTACTACAGTTAAGCAAAAGTCAAAAATCTAAATTTTTTGGTCAGAATGGATTCAGGGATGGTCAAAATGGATATTTTCGTTGAAAACTGAAATTTTTTTACGATCACAACACTTTCAGATAATACTTAAGAGGATGAATGAGGATATGTATGACCGTAAATGAAGTGTAGTCTTGTACAGTCTCAGTTCGATCGTTCCTCTGAGATGTGTGGTTTATTGAAACCCAACCACCAAAGAATACCAGTATCCGCGATCTAGTATTCAAATCCATGTAAAAATAACTGACTTTGCTAGGATTTGAACGCTGGAACTCTCGACTTCCAAATCAGCTGATTTGAGAAGACGCGTTCACCGCTTGACCAACCCGGTGAATTAAAAGTTGTACATCGACAACTCAAGCCCAGACATTTCAACGCTTCCATATAAATTTAGTGAGATTTTATTACAATCATACCTAATTTCTTTTTATAGCTAAGCACTTCCAGTTGAACTTGAAATTTTTTTTTTTAAATTGTTACAAAAATATCGAAAGGATCATTTAGCTGAATTATTTTAAAAAGTCATTCAAGTATGTGTAAATAAAAGATACGTTCTCCTAATACATTTTTAAAAATTAATAATTCATCATTTATCCTACTTTTATTAGAAAAAAAAAAACACCAGCGAGTTTTGATATAATTCAACGAAAAGTCATTGAGATATATAAGGTTTTATCTCTGGGTTCTGATTGTTAACATTAATGAAGTTTTCTTTTTTAAAAGAAAAATACTGTAAATTTGTTCTGAAAATGATTATAAATTTTTTTGTTTATTTATTTATTTTTTAGAAATATAATTAAACATTTAAGTACCGTTAATATCCATTTCGATTTAGAAAGCAATTTTTTGTTTGTCTATATCAATATCTAAATTTTTATAAACTTCAGCATTTAGATAAATAGAATTTACACTATCTCAGCTTATCGCCTGAAGAATTCATTCGTTTCTTTTCAGTTCAAATCCCGAAATATTCATTTTACATTCACGGCAAATGCAGGTAGAATAGCTACATAAAAGAAGAAAATATGGTAATCAAGTCAAAAATAAGGTATCAGTTTTTTCAAATTCTTTACACATTTTTGGGTCCAAGTAGTTCATCTAGATCAAAAAGACATATATGTTTGCTTACATATGAATAGAGTATGGCAATGCTTTTGGCTTTATCTCAACCGATTTTCTTCAAATTTGACAGTATTAAGTTTTGCCCGGATGTAGACAATCACCACGTCCGGACGTGGTAATTGTCTAGATGGTATGTTCCATACCATCTAAGTCCCACGTCCAGGACGGAAATATGATCGTTCTTATGACCTAACTTCCATCTTCAGATTATTATACGGACTGGATTTTTCGGCCACCTACAGATCATGTACAAATGAAAATATTTTTGAATCTAGACTTATACCATCTTTCGAGCTGGCTATGTGGAGGCCAGAGTCGACTTGATTGTAAGTGTAATAGAGACCTTCCGTTGCCCAAGTGCGATGGCAAACATAAAGAAAGGTGCCCATGTATATCGGTGCGTAGGAGCCCTGAAAGCTTCGGTGAATAAGGGACTGGAGTCAGTGTAGAAAATACACTTCCTTTCAGGACCTATGCCGGTTCCACCAGAGTACCGGGCTGAACCTCCAGGGTCGGTTGCCGTGGAGTGAGGGTGTACTCCGGCCGCCAGCCTTGCTGCAGAAGGGTTCATCATGGGAGTTGAACAATCTATCGTGGCAGAGGGTTCACATAAACAGCATCGTTTAGAACCACCCATGTCGTCGGAAGGGAAACGAAAGTGTTTTGATACGGGAAGAATTCATTATGATTTGCACAGTCTTTAGAGAACTGCTGTCAAGAACTGTTCATGCAGACCTACGTACCTACCCACCGGGTTGGTCTAGTGGTGAACGCGTCTTCCCAAATCAGCTGATTTGGAAGTCGAGAGTTCCAGCGTTCAAGTCCTAGTAAAGCCAGCTATTTTTACACGGACTTGAATACTAGATCGTGGATACCGGTGTTCTTTGGTGATTGGGTTTCAATTAACCACACATCTCAGGTATGGTCGAACTGAGAATGTTCAAGACTACACTTCATTCACACTCATACATATCATCCTCTGAAGTATTATCTAAACGGTAGTTACCGGAGGGTAAACAGGAAAAAGAAAGTAAGAAAAGACTTACGTACCTGGTGATTACAAAGGGAGATTAAATTTCTCGAGGGTAAACCCTTTTCTTATCGCTTGTAAAATAACTAGTTGGGCTGGTGACCCAGTAAAAGAAGTTCGAAAAGCTTTCAACATTCTGTACGTCGAGACAACCACGATATCCAGTCACAGAAGATTCTAGATTTGAGCAAATGGGAAAGTTTGCTGTACGTGTCGATTTTCACAGCCCTCTCAATATCTCAATGCCTGTTGCGGTTTGTCGAGACCTACTTAAGTGTTCTGAGCGAGAAATTGTGGACGAATTTTCACCGCAGGGAGAGATAGAATGCCGAATCCTGAACATGAGACGGAATGGCGAAAATCTACCTTCTGCTACACACTTCCTCACCTTAATAGAACTTTCTTGCCGGAGAAAGTGCGCGCTAGTATACATCGTCTGGATGTGCGAGCTTTCGTGCCGCAACGCAGGCTCTGCTTTAAGTGCCAGTGATTTAAACACATCTCAGATCAATATGAGAGACCAAAAATACGCGTGCGTGGGTGTAGAAAATCATAAAAGGATCATAAAATCATTCAAGGATGCTCCCGTCTACTATAACTACAAAGGACAGCACCCATGTCGATCAAGAAATTGTCCTTTTTAATTATTTCAAGCTCTTGAATCCGTTCCCAAATTATTTCCCTTTTCCCTCAGTCAATCTGTATATCGCTAGTTTTATCATCATATCTGTATTAGACAACAAACTGATGTTTGTTAGAACATCAGAGTAAATTATTTAATGTATTTCAGGTTCTTTATTAATTATCTTAATCCACTGTAAAAATATTTTGTAAAGTTCCGTTGAATTTCACCATTTTTTTTAAATATAAAATATTCAGCTGAAGATTTAAAAAGATTAAGTCGAACTTGATCTGAAAAGTTACATTTGCAGATTTTGGTTCTGTTTATTTAACCCACTGGGTTGGTCTAGAGGTGAACTCATCATCGTAAATCAGCTGATTTCGAAGTTTAAATTTCTAAGGTTCAAATCCTAGTAAAGGCAGTTACTTTTATACGAATTTGAATAGTAGATCGAGGATACGGGTGTTCTTTGGTGGTTGGGTTTCAATTAACCACACATCTCAGGAACGGTCGACCTGAGACTGTACAAGACTGCACTTCATTTATATTCAAAAATAATTTATATTTCATCCTCTGAAGTTATACCAGGGTCATTCACGGGAACCGGATGTTTTTGAAGTGGGTTGTACTCGGGCGTTCGTGGTGGGAGGGGCACGTGGCTGGTTCCTGACGTTTCCTTTGTTCATAGCATTTACATTTTAGTCGTTGAGATGCAGCCGTGGACGCTAGACCAACGCCTGTACGCGTATGACTGTTTTGTGCGAAATGACGAATCCGTAACTGCTGTTCAGCGAGATTTCCGCCGTTTTTGAAGAAAATGAAATTTGTTATTGTTAATGAGTGACGAAGCTCATTTTCATCTGATTGGCTTCGTCAACAAACAGAATTACCGGTATCGGGCAGAAAGAAACCCATATCAGCTTCACGAGAGACCACTTCATAGCCCAAAAATGACTGTCTGGTGTGCAATAGGAAAGGTCGGTGTGATTGGACCGTATTTTTTTGAAGAAAATGACGCTACCGTAACTGTAACAGCTGATCGTTACATTGCGATGTTGAATACGTTTTTCATCCCTGAGTTACGAAACCGGGGAATCGATTTTCAAAATCTGTTATTCCAGCAGGATGGAGCTACAGCGCACACAGCGAGGACAACGATGGCTGTTCTCCGTAACTTGTTTCCGGGACGGATCGTTTCTAGATTCGGCGACATTCCTTGGCCCCCTCGGTCCCCCGACTTGAGTAGTTGTGATTTTTTTCTGTAGGGGTTTCTGAAATCGCGTGTGTACGGCAATAAACCGCGTACATTGGAGGACCTAAAGATCGCAATTCGCCATCACGTCACCCAGATTGATGTAGACATGCTGCAAAGAATTGAGGCCAGTTACCGTGAAAGGCTGCAACAATGTATTGCCCAAAATGGACATCATTTGCCGGACATAAATTTTCGTTCACGAGTAAGTAACAAATGCTTTGATTTACCAAGTGTTTCAGTACCAATAAAACTTTTTTAAAGTAAGTATTCAATTTTTTATGATTATTTTAAAAACATCCGGTTCCCGTGAATGACCCTGAACCTTACGGTGGTTCCGGAGGCTAAACAGAAAAAGAAAGGTTCTATTTTATTTGTACTTTTTTATTCTTTTCTGTTCGAAACAAATAATGATAATATTTATTTTAGAATTCATTGAATCTGTAATAGCTACTTTATACAGTTGTTTTGTAGTTTTATACAGCCTGTATTATAGGCTTACGCATGAAGTTCGAACTACATCCAAGGAAAGCATCGTAGTGTAATTTAATTTGTTTTTTCCTGTAGCGTTAGCGAAAATTCTTCTAAACTAATGTTATATTATTTGCAATTTTTTATTATAACATATCTGGGGATGGCTTAATAGATTAGGTTTGAAAGATTGTGTTAGATATACGATTCAGAATTAGGTCCTACCATCCACGGTTACTTTATATTTATCCGAATCGAAATAGATATTAATGAAGTATATTTTTAATTAATTTAAATTTTGTTTAAAATCTGTTACATTGTAATAATTGTTTTTTTACTTATACGAGTATATACGACGAAATTAAAAAAAAAAACTGGTTGCAGGTGTTTTTAAGAAATACATCCAAATATAACCTAGTGAAAAACGCAACTATCTCATTTATTTTTTTTTTCTTTACATGTGTAGTTACAAATTTAAGTAAAATGTTTATAATAAATGATTCTTTTCGTCGTAAAATAATTTCATTATTGTTTACATGTAAAGTTATAGGCTAATTTCCCGACCACAACTTCGTATCATCTCGAATCCCAGGCTGTGAAACGCTGCTCTTAAGCATTAATCTTTTTTACCATTACCTTTAACGTATTGTTGTTGGTATTAAGATAATAATTATTATTATATTCTCTGCTAAGAATAATATGATTTCTATATTGATTACTGTTTACCTTTCTTAGCTTCATTCTTTTATTATATGTTGACGCGTTACGGAATAACTCCATTGTCAAAACTTATTATACTGGTACTTTTAAATTTCTGCTAAAATTTATATAGCGTTTTGTCAACGCCCCTCCCTTTATTTGACGTCGTGCCTTATCTGGTCGTTTTCTTGTATATTTGTTATTAACGGTTATACTTATCTTTTAATTTTATTTATCTATTTCCTGTTTTCAGTAAATCGAGGTTCTTGAAAAGGACATCCGCTTGATTGTTGATCTGTTCATTAATGATCGTTTTATTGTTACCTTTTAATTTGAAGAATTCTAAATTTTCGAAAACGTTCATTCTTCTTCATTTAATACAATTGTGAATTAATTTCATCGATTCTTCCATTTTCATCGGTATATGTCCTTCAATTAAATGCGTTGCATAATTACAATCTTGTTTTTAATTTTTATAAGATCTCATATTTTCGCTATATCTTTTTTTTTTTTTTTTTTTTAACTGAATTTTTACGGGCATCGACTGCTAAGGTCATTAGCCCTCGTCACATTCTTTAAAAGAAATTATTATCTCCATCAGGATCGTCATATGTAAGGGTGTAAAGGGCCCTTACATTTTATTTAAAAAACACAAACTTCACAATAAACATTAAAACATGAAAGACAAGGACAATCACAAACACTTACGGGGTGTAAAGGGCCCCAATATTAAAATTTGAGATAGGTTCTCAAAAGACCATAAAATTAAAATTAAAATTAATCTTATCAATACCATATCTTTCTTTCTTTCTTTCTTCTACGAAGTCTCATTTATAGTTTGTTTAAGCACCCTCGGGGCGACCAGAACCGCCGTTGAGCAGTATATC
This sequence comes from Lycorma delicatula, assembly GCF_047948215.1. NCBI lineage: Eukaryota > Metazoa > Arthropoda > Insecta > Hemiptera > Fulgoridae > Lycorma > Lycorma delicatula. Next base: position 13,051,745 of record NC_134459.1, read on the forward strand.
AGTCGTGCCAGGGTGCCGTGGCAGTTGAATCCTTCTTATATCAGGCCATAGGCATGCACGGCGTACACCCATAGCCTCGCGCCCTCAATCCACCCTTGAGGGTCCCCCATGCCATCATCGGACACACCCCGACTCACTGCTCTTGAATGCAGGTCAGCCAAAATGGCCTAGGCAAGAGGGCTACCTCCCGTCACTATACGTGCCACGCTTCGAGACTCCCTTACATGTATTTATAAAACTACCGCTTAGAGTATCTTTTACCACAGCTTTAAACTTCCATTTTATAGACTTTTAAGAAGTCCACTGGCGTGTAAAAATGCAACTATATTTTCTTCATTTCCATTATCCAGATCAGCACTAATATTATTTGTAAGACGGAACCTCTTTCTGAGGTCCTCATATATGGTACACTCTTCTATTAGATGCTTGATTGTCAGTGTTTTATTACAAACACCGCACATTGGTCTCACTTCGCCGGTATATCTTAATTTTCATTTTCTTGCAGTTTGTCCAGTGTATGTTGCATTGCATTTACATTTTATTTTGTATATACCATTTTTGTTTTAAATATACTCGTATCTTTCTTCTATATTACTATTAAATAATCTTTTTTATTGTATTATTTAAGGATGTAAGGGGTATACCGAAATGAAACTACTAGCACTAGATGGGGAATCTTGGAGAGCTGCATCAAACCAGTCAAATGATTGAAGACAAAAAAAAAAGTATTATTTGTATTTATAACCGTATTTATATTATATTTACTGAAGAATTGTTTAATAGAGTAAATTTCTTTTCCCGTAAAAGTTAATTTACTATATTTAAAGGTATGTTTATCGTTTGTTGTTTTAATTTCATTTCTTTTATTTCTACTTTTATTCGTTTCACATTACTCAATTTAGAGACCTTTTACATATGTTTAAAATAAATACGCCTAAATAATCTTTATTGAAATACATTTTTGTGTGATTATATAGCTTAAAATGCTTGGTTTTTATTTTTCGTAAGGATATTTATGTCAGGATAATGACCCTTAATTCTATATAATTATAGGCCTAAGATATGTATTTATATAAAAAAAAATTTATATATATATATCCCGCGTAGTTTAAAATATTTGTTATTAGAATAAGCATTTAGGAATGAGAAAAGCTTAAGATGAAAAGCAGAAAAGAGTTCTCACTACTAGATTAGTACTTTGAAATGGAAAAGAAATATGTTAAAATTATAACGTTGGCACACGGTATAGGGAAGCGAACTATAGAAGACTAGCTAATGGGGAAAGAGATGGATGAAGTCCCTCTTTCAGTTTCCTATGGATTTGTCTTTAGATAGAGCGCCAAGAATAAATATATGTTACTATATTGTAATTTATTCTTTAGAATATAATGTTTTTTCCTTCTTTTCTGGTGTGTAAGCTTTTTTTTTTTATTTATTTTTTTTTATTCATTAAAAAGGTAGTGACAACTTAAAAAGCGTTAACTAAATGTAAATAATTGCCTATCTTCTTTTACTAAATAGTCTAATAAAAATAACTTTGAATAAATATCCCAAACTATTCATTACAATTTAAATTGCAATATTTATTATTCCTTTAAGTACCGTAGATTAAGCCACTTTAATAAATAACTTAAGCGATTTTGTTTTATTTTTTTGTTTTTAATTTATAAAAAAAGTTAAGATCTTCAGATCATATAAATTATGGTTTGTTTCCTTTTTTAAAAAGAAACTTAATTTCAAAAAATAAAAAATATTCGATAAATTCTCGTTGCAATTTTATTACTTCTTATTATAAGAGAAAAAAACATAATTTTCTTCTTCAAACTTTTCGGTCTAACAATATAAAAAAAAAAACAAGGAAACAATTATTTGACGTACTTTAGGCTTTATTTGCATGAAATTTTACAAATAACTGTTTAATAATATGTAATTATCTAATATATGAAACAGATAGTTAAAAAAAAAAAAATTTATCTTTTTTCTTTTTAAATACTTTTATTTATAGTCGCATCAACAATTAAAGTCATTAGTGACTTATCAGTGTAATGTAACTGTACCGGTAAATGTGTTGAGTATTGAACAAACTGGAGGCCGACCATTCATGATACGTCTGGTTAATTGAAATCCAACCACCAAAGAACAACGGTATCCATGATCTAATATTCAAATCCAAATAAAAGCTACTACCTTTATTAGGATCTGAAAAGACTTCGAAATCAGCTGATTTATGACGACGAGTTTACCACTAGATCAATCCGGTGGGATAATATTTTATTTTAATAATAATTATTAAATTTAAATATTGTGTTCGAATATTAAATATCAGTATTATTTCTCTTATCTACCTACTTTAAAATGTGATTTTAATTACCACTTTAAAAATTAAATTTTCTCTTATTTAAATGGACGATATTAAAAGCACACGAAGTTTAATATTTAATATGTATTGTTTTTAAAAAAAATCAGTAACAGAATAATAGTCGTTACCCGAAATTTATAAAGATAAATTTATAAATTAATGTTTATAAAATTATAATAATATAATTTTAACTAAAAATTTAAATAACGTCGAAAATTCTTTTTTTCTGTAGATAACTGATTCAAATATTAAATTGAACCGTTAATAATAACGGTTTAATACATTCAATATATGACCATATTGTATCATGACCACAATAAATTACTTAAAAAATATATATCGAATAAATTTTATGAACCACATAAAGCTTATTTCTAAAATATATAGTTTTTAAAAATTCCCTTTCTACTCATCTAGAATACTCGTAAACCCTCCCCTACACTTCTTTGTTAGTTTGGCGGGTCGCTCTTTTTTGCACAATTGTATATATTCAACAAATATTTTATTTTATAACTCTTTAGGTAACATAACCATTTCATATTACTATAATATTATTTTACAAAAATTAACACAAAAAACAAAACGATGTTTCGCTCCTGGAAGCTTCCTCCAGTATAACTGAAAACATAATTTATTTAATCGTATGTTCAATAATATTAGACTGGTCTTATTATTCAGCCAAGCTGGAAATTTGTTAAATCGTATACGTATACCTAAATAGCAATTATTTTACACAATAAAATCTAATCCTATACATTAATCGTTGTCATGGGCAATATATAGGACAAACCCAATATTTAAAAAAAAGCGTTTGGAGGCCCATAAGTACCGAAAACATGAAGTTACTGCCTTATACAAACATGAAAAAGAAAATAAACACAGTTTTAATTATGAACAACTAAAAAGTTTAGATCATGATGTAAACTATTGTTTACATCATGATCTGAACTTATAAACGACGCTGATACTTGAAACGATTCATATTTTCAAGCGTAAAACTTCTATCAACAAAAGAACGGATATTAATGGTTTAACTGGTGTATATGTTAGTATAATTTAATATATTTTATTTGATTTTAATGGATTGATAAACGATTAATATATAGCATTAGATTTTATTGTGTTAAAGAACTGCTATTTAGGTATTTGTATATGATTTATTATTATTTGTTATCAAATTTCCAGTGTGGCTGAATAATAATAATTCAGTCTAATATTTTTTAACATTTTATTAAGTAGATTATGTTTTCACTTTGAATAATAACTCGGTCTAATATTGTTTAAGATTTGATTAAGTAGATTATGTTTTCAGTTATACTTGACAAAGCTTGCAATTTGGAGCGAAACGTCGTTTTATTATTTTTTTTGTATCTTTGTATAACAATATTATAAATTACAAAATGATTGTGTTACATAAAGAGTTATAAAATAAAATATTTGTTGTTTATTACACAAACAATCGAGATGCTTCTTTTATGATTATGTATACGAGATCTGTTCAGAAAATAACCTAATCTTTTTAATTACGCATCAGCTGAGATATTTAGTGACGTGCGGTTGGCAGCATTGTATTCCGCATAACCTCCTCTGCACTGATTTCTATAAAACTGGATACAGGATCCTTTTTGCGTAAAATACAATTAAGTGTTCAATATCAAAGCATACTCCAGCGCCGCAGAATGAGCGGCTGGGAACTAAATAAAACCACTGCATCTTTGCGCGACTATAGTCGTGATAGTAGGGATTTTACTCAAGTCAGCTGACCAAAAGAACGGTTGTTTTCTCAACACAAGCGGAAATTTACGGACAGTTGTAGAAAATTTATATAGAAATCAGATATATAATTATAATGAGATCGGTGTTCAAAATACAAACTCAGACCGCTTCTGCTGCATCGGTTTAAAACGTAGTTTTATCTCTACTCTTACACTTACCAATGCGCATTCACCGTTTCATTTTATTTAGTTCCAAACACTCATTTGGTGGCGCTAGTTTATGCTTCAAATTTTACCAATTCCAATACACGAGATCCTCTATCCAGTTACATAGAGATCTGTGCTCCTCTGTAACTACACGTTCTTGGATTTTTGATATCGTTTATTTTTCGTGTTATAGTAAATTTGAGTGCAACGTGTTTAAGTATTAGTAGCGATTTTTGTAACGGGCGATTTTCAGGAGCAACGATACAACGTAAAGTTCTGCGTGAAACTGGGGAAAACTTTCACAGAAACGTAGCTTACTACTTTTGAAACACTTTTGCAACTTTTGAAACAAGCTTACGGAGAAGATACTCTGGGTCGTACGCAATGTTACGACAGGTTTTCACGATTTAACATGTAGTCGTCAGTCAATTAAAGATGACCAGGAAGTCCTTTGGCTTCAACTGATGACATCCGCGTTCAGAAAATCAACGATCTAATGCGTACAAATCACCGATCGATTGTCAGAGAACTTGCAGAAGAGGATAACATCTCAATTGTATCATGCCGTGACATTTTGAGTGAAAAATTGAACATGCATCGAGTTGCAGCAAAGTTTTTTCCTCGTTTTATGACCGAACGGCAGAAAGAACATCGAGTGAACGTTTATCGACAACTTTATGAACAAGCCGATGACGATGAAACATTCATGGAAAGGATCGTAGCGGGAAACGAAAGTCGGGTTTACGGCTACGACATTGAGACAAAAGTTTAATCGTCAAAAAAATTCACATTACAAAAATCGCTACTATCACTTAAACACGATCCACTCAAATAATGATAAAATGAAAAATAAATGTGATATCAACAATACAAGAACATGTGATTACAGAGTAGGTTATGCGGAACACACTGTTGCCAACCGCACGTCACTAGATATATCCGTTGATGCGTAATTAAAAATGTTCTTTATTTTCTGAACAGATCTCGTATGTATATATGTATGTGTGTGTGTTTGGTTTTTATTTCATTTATAGACTCTACTATGCAAACATTAACGTTTATATAAAAAGCACAATTTTAAATAGATTGGTAGAAAATCTTTTAGTTAAGTATGTATTAAAACTTCAACGAAATAAAAGATCTTCTGGAATCTTATTATTTTTTTGTTTCCATTAATAACAATGTGCAATTATTATGTTATGTAACAGGAAAATCGTTCTATTTTATTATTATTTTATTTTTAGAGTATTTGTAAACATATGCACGTTGAAATATTAGAATTTAACATTCCTATATACAGTTCAAGTTTTGTACCATATTTTGCTGTGTATAATAAGAACTTTGCTTCCCCAGTTTAGAGAAATTATATTTATAATATTAACGAACTTGATAGTGTTAATGCGTAGTTTTAGGTAACATTTTTAAATGTTTGTATTTAAAAACTACAAAAATAGAAAAACATCGCGTTTTATTTAGAATGAACCCTTTTGAGTATCCATACATTTATAATCAAGCGGTAAGATATATTTTTTCTATGCATCACGTATCTAGATACAAATCAAACAGGTTTTTAAGGGTTTAATACAATTTTTTGAATTCTCGTAATTTCTTGAATAAAAAATCTTGCCTTTTTGGAACTACAGTTAAAATTCTCCCCAGTACTGATCAAATGAATTCCATATTAAAAAAAAAAAAAATATCTGTTGTGATCTGGTTTTGGGAGGTGCGAATATAATACGTACAAGTGGGGTGTAATCACTGAATGTAAGAAGCTTTGTGAATATGTTACCGACCAAATCAAGGACCCTCTTAATTCAATATACAGTGCAGACTGAGGTATTTAATTTTATACAATAATAATAATACAACAGGAGTAAGTGTTGTATTGTTATACAATAGTACCTTTTTTGATTTTTTTTAAAGAATAGGTAAATAAAATTATTTGATGCTCCGTGACAACGAAATAATATATAAGCTTAGTGCCTATTTATCTGTTCTTTTGCGAGGCTTACGCAGTTTACTCCGGTTGGAGAGTTATTAAGACTCATAATGACGACAGCTTCCTGATAATAACGGAAAATATGAGTGTACATGAGAGCTAGAGCTGCAGACGATCTGAACTCATCGTTCGCATAATGTATGATACCTTATCAAGAGTAAACGAGAGAGCGGTATTAGCACGGGTCCCTAGCCATTGCGGCATCCTCGGGAACGAACGGGCTGATGAGGCTACCAAAAGAGCCACAACAAACGCCTCCGAATTAAAATTAACATGTGAGAACGACTTCATGAAGACAGTTTGTGTCAAACGACGTATTCAATGGAATAATTTCTAGCTGCTAAGTCTTCCCACAGCCTTACATGGCATCCAGGAGAACGTGTCCGAGAAACCTTTTATCCCAAACAATAGAAGATACCATTTTCCTAATTCGGTTGAGGACTGGATACACAACGCTAATCCACGCCCATCTATTTGGCTCTTCTCAGTAGAACTGTGAGGAGTGCATTGTAAAATGGTTCGTAAACCACTTACTCGTAGATTGCCCAATGTTCGGGTCTATTCGTCGATAATTAAACCTGGGTTCTGATGTGAAGGCTTTATTCAACCGGAAGAAATACATCAAAAGACTGTTGTGGTTCTCTGTGATAGTGGGATGAAGAACTTAATTTAGCGGTTTTGCTTACGTGAGATTTCTTACGGAATACAGTGTGCGCGGTGAAAATAGACTAGTGGTAATGTTTCGATATTTATTACTCATTTATTTTTCTTGTTCTAGTTTGTGTTTATTGTGTTTGGTGTTTAATTATTTGTGTTCATGTAGTTTTATTTAAGTTGCTAATGAGTATTATCGTTGATGCTGCTATAAAAAACGATGGAAAGAGAAACAAAAAAAAACAAACATAAACGATGGAAAAATATTATTTGGTTTGAAATATTAAAAATGTAGTTTGTTTATATAAATGACTATTACTATTTCAAGAACCAATGGTTCTCATAAAATGTTGTCAATAAAATTAATACGTACATTTAGAAAAAAGATCCTATTTGTAAATACGTAACGTTTTAATAAAAACTAAAGAAATAAGGGTATGTACACAAAATAGCTAATTATTCTACGTTTTAATTAATTCTGTAATAATCTATTAAATATTTTTTTTTATATATAAAAAAATATAATACAAATTAATTTTTTACTAATAAACTAATCAAATTTTTACTAATAGGAGAAAATTAAATGTGTAATTTTTTTTTACAAAATCAAAATTGATTATCGATTGAAATATCTGAAAGAAAATCTGAAATAAATATATTAAGATTTTTTTTTAATAATTACATTTTTACTACTTTATACGAAGAAAGGAAGTTTTGTAATCGCGAAAAATTTCGGTTTTTACATTTCAACGGAAATATCGATTTTTACCATCCCTGAAACCATTTTGACTAGTTTCGGCGTGACGTATGTACGTATCTCGCATAACTCAAAAACGATTAGCCGTAAAATGTTGAAATTTTGGATTTAGGACTGTTTTAACAGTCCCCTTTAAATTGCAATCGACTGAACCAAAAGTGACCAAAAAATCCCAAAAGCCAAACATTTGGATTTTGGACTTTTTTTTTAACTGCAGTAATAAGCCTTCATTGAGAGCTTTTCAACGATATATCATAAGTGGTACTTATTTTAATCGGTTCCAGAATTAAGCCAAATAAAATTTTAATTAATGAAATATTTGGATCTTACAAGGGGAAGGCATATCGCTTCGAATCAGAGTTCATCTCCTTTTTTTTAATTTATTGATTTATTAATAATTATTAACCTCTGATTGTAAAAAGGTTTTACAATAACAACTAAAAAAAAATATCAGAAGTTATTAATGAAATAAAATTTTATGTTCTTTTAAAAATGTGCATATAATTTAATAGGCGTGCAAGGAAGTCATATGAGCCCACGTCAGATTTTTTAAAGGGTTTTCTTTAATTGTTTATCAGTGTAAAACCGTTAGGTTACCCTTACCGTACTGTAAAAGTTATCCTTACAAAGACCCTGTTAGTGATGGCGATCAGATAAAACAACGACTGGCTACAACACCAGTGTGTGCAATTCCGTTTACCACTTTTGATTAATCCGATCACAACCGCAACTGCTAAGTACAAAAACTAAGAGTATCAGATTAACGGTCGGTTACGTTTTATTTTAGTTTTTTCAATCGGTTTACTTTCAGTCGATTTTAGTTTTTTATTATAAAAAAAAAATCAATTTTTTTGTTAATGTAATTTTTATATTGCAATGAAGTATAAAAACTTTAAGTTTGATAACCGTATACATTTTAAATGGTTGCATTTATCTGTATTTTACTTTGTTTGGTCGAAATATTACCTAAAATATATTAAAATCCGATAAATTTTTCAATATATGCAGCTTATTAAATAACCAATATCATTATTTTTATTTAAGATATTGCATTAAATACAAAACTGCATCGAGATAATTGTTTTTCTTTACAAATTTACGCAAATAATAATATTTCAACGACTTTTTAAACTTATTAAATGTATTTCTTTTGTTGATGTAAATATTTTATACAAATAGGAATATATATTATTATTATTAATTGTTAAATTACTTATACAAAAAGTTAATCGTAGTTTCCTGTATAATAAAATCTATCTATATAAACCTCTTAAATACCAGTGATTTGTCATATAATCTGAAGCCATGCATTATCACTTTTATAATACCCCGAAATTCCCTATCGTTCTGCAAAAGACATTTCACGTATATTTTTGTTAAATTAATAAATATTATTCCTGCTAAATCTGTGTAGCAGAGTGAACAATAAACTTCATAAAGAAATAGATAAGTGGATAATGACAAATAACTTGTACGCACCACTATTCTAAACATGTTTTTGCCATCCTGTCTAAATGATACAAAATTAGCTATTTTTCTAATCCCATGTTAATAACGTTTTGTTTTTTTTATATAAAATTTTATAACGAAACTAATCCAAAGTAAGGACGAAAACTTATTAAGGGTAAATTTATAATTATAGCCATAATAATAATAATAATACTGAGATTATTTTGTATTATTTTATATCGTTACAAAATAGTTTTAACAGCGTAACAGATGTAACAATAGTCATTTTACTCCTGGTTATGCAATATACTTAGCGTAAAAATGTACAACAATATAAATATTATTTACATCACGTTAAAATATCTTGTATCTTCTTGATATTTACTAAATCTAGAATGTTGAATTTTACTGTAAGGTTGCAGGAGTTCATTTGTATAGTATTATTATGTTCAAATTCTGTTATTCTAAGATAATAAGTTTAAAGTTTAATTGATTTCAATCTTTAACAATTAAGTTTTTGTTTTTAGGAATTTTTATTTGTTTACTACTTTTTATTTTAAAAATAGTTTTAATTTTTATATTATATAAAGCGGCTTATACCTGCGCACAGGTTATCCTGTGTTTGATAATTATATATTGTAATTCTTTTTTTGTAAAAGGTAAGTAAAGGTTTATTCAATCAATTGAATAAAATCAATCTTATCTACAAGTTAAAATTCTTTTAGTGAACCTAAATTCTTTATGATCTAAATATAAAACTAGTCAATTATTTCTAAGAATAATTACTTCATTTCTATCTGATTAACCAACAAATCTGTTTTTAAATAATTCATCAAAGTACTTTGGTGTAGGATAAGGGCATTACTGTGATTCAGTTGCCATTTTTAAAATAAAAATCATTTCCATTAACTCATTCAGAACTTTTTTGTGTTTATTTAAATTATTTTATAATTAATTTTATATTTCATATTACTGCCACACATTAAGATTTTGCCTCGGTTACACTTGATCGGTCCATAAAAATGGTAAGGCAGTTACCGCTTTAATTAATAAATTAATACGCAAATTTCCGGAAGTGATCTATATAAAATGTTTTTAGTTTAGATCAAAAATAATATTTATTTAAAGTAATAGAATTTGATATAAAAAGATATTTTAATGCTTTCTACTGTACTTTAATGAAATTTATAATTTGGAGTTGAAACTGATTAAATTAAAAAAAGTATTAACGATTTAAATATAAGTCGTTTAAATTTTGGTATTTATTTAAATTAAAAAAAAAAATTCAAGTAAGGGAAATAAAGCGGTTACTTCGCTAGCGTCTAGACTGTTGCGTAAGCTAATTCGAAGTTGAATTACAATATACGATAAATTTCTTTAAACGATATGATAAAATTGAATTATTACATTACTATTCTACTACGTACAGATTCGAGAGCGAAGTGTATTATCTTCGTTCGCGGTAATTTTTGATAAGTTAATATTTTAATCGCCGTCAGTCATTAGTAACTCTTAATAAAAGAAATAAATAATTTATAACTTAGCGCCGAAGATAGACGCCATGTTACAAGATTGCGCACAGTAGGTTGAGTTACAGGAGTGTGCGAGTAGTCGCTTATGTGTGCCTGTGTATCGGTCGAGTCGTGAAGAGAGAGCGAGATAGCGAGCTGAAAGCAAGAGCAGCGAGGGCCGTGCGTTCGGTGTCGGTCTGATATCGTAGTGAAGCGGCGGGTCCGGGTAAGGCGGTAGTGGTGGGGTAGTTTGAGGCTCCATTTTGTGACGGGAGGGGGAAGAGCCATGGAGCCCGACCACGTGATGGAGGGTGTGGCGTGCGCGCGCATCTCGGCTGGCACCACGGCCGGCGCAGCTCAGTGATTGACAGACACTTGGTCGTGCAGCATTGACGCCGCCAGCAGCAGTACTGAGCGCCGAGATGGCACCTCCACGTGCCTCTATTAACGACCGTAGCATCAAGTGATAACGTGTAAAGTGGTGTTCGCGAACGTGTGATAGCGTGTGTAAAAGCTCCGGTGCCGTAAGGCCCTCGTCCTGTGTGCAATGGCCCAGCCACGGGTGAGTCCACGTGGAGCACGCCTCTATGTTTTCCGACTGTCAGCGATGAAAGATTGCCTGCGGCCGGTGCCGCCATCTTGGAGTGGGGTGATTCCCGGCGTATACATCGTTCTGCAGACCGTTCGGCTGTGCTTTTGGGGAAGCTATCGCGTACGATTTTCTGTTAAGCCAGAAAATCGTACTCCCTCGCTAAATAAACAAATCCGCCGAGCTACAGAAAACTTCAGAAAAGTGTTACCCATGTTTGGTCGCAAACGAATACGCTATTTTTGGATCGACCTCGGACATTATTTTGTGCCGATAAAATAGTGTTTCGATACCGCCGTAAAATCATCATGCTTCGTTAAGAAAATCCCTTGCGAATCAGGTTATATAGTGTGTGAAAAAACAGACGATAATCAGTGCCTATTGTGTATTTCAAATCGATGTTTACACACCGGTAATTTGAAACGAGTATCGCTCCATTAATATAGAATATATACCGTAGAATTATCTAGCTCATCGAGAAAAATACCAGCACTATTTGGGGATATATAATTTAAAACTGATAAACCTATTAGATAAGATTACATTGCAAAATAGTTTCAAAGTCACCTTGACGAGTAGGTCCCGTTTTAACTGTAATATTTACGCCGTTATTGTAGGCATTAATTCATTTAAAAAAATATATTTTTTTTTGCAAATAAACGTACCGTTTGATAATACTGATCCGGGAAAACATTCTAAATTAACGAAGATATTAGCTTCTTTGCCTCACGTTTGTTTTGAACATAACCTCTAATCTCTTAGCCTGTAACCGTATCGTTCAACATAATATGTACAGGGTTATACGATTCTATAATGTTATACATTACTACAAGTTCGTGATTTTGTGAAGGCCACAATATATTTAAAGCCTATTGTTAATTTATACCCCTTTGTTTATCAAAATATTATACTTTTTTTTTTTTTTTTACCTGTAATGGTTACGATAAATGTTCTATTATTTATTAGTAACTTTTGTCAGTCTTAATATTTTTCTCATTTTAGTTTTTTTTTTTTTTTTTAATTAATATTACTGTTTTAATATCTTTCAAGGGTATTTTCTATTGTTGTATGACCATAATTTAAAAAACAAAAAAAAAAAACAGTAATGTTTTATAGACTATTGCTTCAGTTTAGTATATTTATGAAGATTATGGCAACCCTCTAATTAATTTTCTTATTTGTTTAATTTTATTCTTGCTATCTACTTTTATAGTTTTATCTAAATTTATTACTTTTAATTTCATTTTAAATTTTAATAAAATTTGTTTCGCTTAGTCCAATTAGTGATTAAATTTTTATATTTTTCCCCTCGCATATCTTCATACCGTCCAGTTAATTTTATTAATTAGAAAGGACAGTAATTTTTGACTCTGTTAATTCTTTTTATGTAGGCCTATTTTTAAGTGTAAATATATACAATATATAAACCGATTTTTTACTTAAAAAAAATATTTTATTGTGCGTTTATTTTTGGTAGTTACAAAATCGAATTCTAATGCGGTTAATACTTCGACCTAGATATGTATTAAATAAAATTACTTTTATAATTATTATAAACAATATATCTACATTAAGCTAAAGAAAAATAATTTATATTAATTAATGTTTTACAAATATATTAACGTTAAATTTTCTTCGATATAATTTTTTTTTTTCGTAAATATTTCATGTTAGGATGAAATATAATTTATTTTCTTGAAATAAATCATTATATTTTTGTTAGATATAACCAGTTAGAAGGAAAATTTGGTATTTTGATAGGCCTATTTCAACTTCATAAAAGTTTTTAACTTTCCAAAATATTATTCTTCATATAGGCTATAGTTTATGAAATGATTTTTTTAATTTAATTTTGATGTTAGGTTATATTTACCTATATTTTTAGTTAGAAATTAATTATAAAAAATATTATATTTTTAAAATTAGGTGTAAATATTTTAAAAATATTTCTGATCTTTTAATTTAATAATATTATAATGTTTTTGTAAAGATAAATATAATTTTTATAATTTCATTTAAATTCGATGTAATTTTGTCGAAGATTTAATAAAGTATAAAATTTGTGATAACCTAAATTAAGTATTGTTTTAAATAAAAAATCCGTTAACTAGTATAATTTACAATTTACCTTTATTATATTTCAATTATTTTAATCTAAATTTAAAAAAAAAATAATGAAAATAGGTTTCATTCGCAGTATATGACGCTAAAGTGAAATAAAGTAATATAATCTAAAATTTTATATTTATAGTTCATGATAATTTATTTTCCTTAATTATAACCCCTACTTATGTTGATGAAATTATTTTATTTAAGCGTTCGGTAGATTTTTTGTATCGTTTGAGTTGTTTCCATAAAAAAATTACAATTTTTTTTACGGGACTACGGAGAATTTTTATAATTTACAGCGTTCAAGTGTTCAAATTCTGGTAATAAAAGTTGTGTTTTTATAAAATTTAATTTTAAAATATCTGTATATGAACCTAATTTAAATAACACCACAAAATAGTCTTAATATAATTATGTTTAAAATTATTTCATCGTTTCACAATTGAACTAAATTTTTTAAATTTTATTTTAGCGGCTAAACTTCTTCATTCAATTAACTTTTTATTAATTATTGTTAGTTAATTAAATTATAAAGATTATTATTATTTCATTTAATTTATAACATTCGCGTTAAACGGTATATACAAACCGTGTTGCAGTAATAGAATTTCATATTTGTGTGATTTTAATTATTTATATATAAAAAAAGAATCATGTTAACGCTTTTTAAATTTTAAAAAAGGACTTTGATTAAAGTAAACCAAATTTAAAAAGAAATATATTTTAAAAGTTATTCTTTTTTAATTTTGCGTTTGCCCGTTTATTATTATTATAAGAAAATAGTTATTTTTTGTGACTGTTTCAATGAGGAGCATGTATATGTTCAAAATATGTCGTATGTACAGTTTTAATAAGCGTTAGCCTAAATTAACTAAGAGCTGGGATTAGAATTTTAATACAAAAGTAGTGTTAATTTGTTAGGTTTTTTTATTATTTTGAAGAACAAACAAAGTTTTTGGTTAACGATCATTGTTCCTGTTATTTAAGTTTTTTTAATTTAAAAATTGATATTTTCTTATTTAGGTGAGGTAAAATATAATAATTAAATTGGAAGAGATTTCTTCAAACTTAATAAGAATTACATTAATGAACTTAATTTAGTGTAATTAAATGTTTTGTAAAAATATCCCGAATTATTATATTTTATTATTTAATAAATTAGGGTTAGTAGATTACATTAAAAGTATCTTTACGAGAGTTAGAAATACTTGGTGCGTTGTTTCACGGATCTGTAAAATTTTTTTTTTTTTATAGTTGCCTCTCTTTAATATTGATTGGTATTGATATTTTTAAAACATCTTTATTGCGGTAGGTCTATTACGGTTATAATAAGGATTTACGGTCCTTTCTGTTAAATACCGGGTTTAATGCGGTGTACGTATTTTTAATCGAGATGAAATTAGTATTAAAACATTTGTAGCTTCCACTATTAAATTTTTATATAATTCAATTTAAAAATTATTTCTAATAAATCAATTAAAAAATAAAGTAAAAAAGAATTACGTTCTGTTTCTGAGTTACGGTAAATTTGTATTTATTTTCATATCGGTACAAGTATGGTAAATTGACGGTTTAGTTGCCCCTTTTTTTTTTGTTTTATAATAATGGTTGTTGCATACCAAATGTTCCTCTGAAAAAACAAACATTTACACATCGCTTAAACGCAGTTTATGTGTACAGTATGTATATAATGTATATTATAAAGATTTGCTTTCGCCACGCAGTCATAAAAAGTTTTTTTAACAGCTGGAAACAAAAACGAAATCAACACAAGCAAAATAAACAAGAATTCTTTTCGTTTAAAACTTCGCATATTCTATTTTTCCTTCTTCATCACCATCGTCATCGTCAGTCTACAGATTTATTTATCGACTTGTTTAATTATTTATTTTATTTCAACTGCAACTTTTTCTCCGATGAATTGAAAAATAAATGTGTAATAAATGTAAATTCCGCATATAAAACTGTAAGTAGCATATATTTTAATTATTTTATTAATGTGTGGTTTCGTCATAGATGAATATTTTTTTCGGTAATAGAATTATTCCTCAAATAACTTATATTTTTATTAATTTTTTATTTTAAATTGATTAATTTTTAATATAATTTGATTTAAGTATATAAATAAATCAATAAAAATCGTTTTGAATTTTATAACCTTTGATAACTAATTTTTTTAAAAAATTGGGACGGTTCCTATTATTTTAATAAAAATTAATTAAATTTTTTAATATTAAAAGAAAATACCGAGAGAGAGGATAACTAAAATTAATTTTAGCTAACGTTTTTTGATGAAAGTACGCTTAATTAATTTACAAATAAAAATTCATTACTTATAATTTATTTTTGATATTTTAAATTAGTTTTATTATAGATTTCAAGATAAAAATAATTGTATATGTACAAAATATATTGTAACCTAATTCAAAATATCCGCCGAGTTGAGAAGTTAAAGAAATTTTTTTGTGAATTTCGTTGTTTAATATGTTGTTTAACAGTTGAAGATATAAAAAGTGTCTTATCAGGAATAATTTATTCCAGTATAGTTCAAAAAGATTATCTGATTGTTTATTAAACATTACCGCCTTTTGTTCTTATCCATAGGTACTTTGAAGGCGCAAAGAGAATTTTATTTTAATAATTAAATTTTTTTTGTATTGTATAGTTTTTATCGTTTATTATGCCACAAATATAGATCTATAAATCAGGTTTAATTATTTTTCTTCTGCTCAACGATAACTAAATTAAGAAAAAAAGGATACACAAACGCCGCAAATTTTTCTACTTTTAATTAATGTTTTCTTTTGAAGCTTCTTAATTCTTCATTTGTAAACGGTTATTTTTATCAGAATTTTAAATTTAAAAAAAAAGATTTGTAGTGGGCCGTTTAGAAATAAAATTATGAATTTTTCAAAATAAAGTCATTTTTTCGATTAAAAATTCCCTTTTAAATTTTATTATGTATTAAAAAATATTGTAACACACCTTTATTCGTTTTATTCCGTAATTTTTATTAGTTTTTAAATTATAAAATTCGGTTGTTATTTCCTATAGAATGATTAAATTCATTCGCGTTAATTATGTAATATATTTATTATTCTTAGTTGCAATTATTTTAACTCGTTTTTTTAATTATACGCTTTCATAAAAAAAGATTATTAAAACAATATTTTTCCGAATCTTCCTTAGATGTTTTCTTTTTAAACAGCTTACAGTTTCGGTGTTTATTCTAATACACTCTATATAACAATATATCTTTGAATTTATATAACAGTCCATTGATCAGGTAGGTTAAAAAAATTAAATTTTATTATTTTAATTTTTTCCGTGTAAATCTTGCATGTTTTTAGTTTTGTATTATTTATCCAATTTGTTTACCGGACTGAACTCTGTCATTATTATTATTATTATTTTCATAATGTAATTACCCTATACAAAACATATAATAATACAATTTGTTTGTTCAGATGTAAATAATTGAATGTTCCCGTTTCCGTGCAGTTAGTTTTTTTTTATGCTGGTAGCGGAACGATGGATTGCACAGATAATTTTGTATTTATTTTTAAAAATACTAATTTTGTTTGGTTTATTGGATATAATAACGAAACTTTTTTTTTAACAGAAAAAAAGATACAAAATTATTAAATTCATTTGAAATTGTTAATTTTAATAGCTAAATAAAATATTTAAATTTTCTTTTTTAATTACATCTTTATTAAATTTACAATACATTATTACTTTAACATTTTTCCTCGTTCATCCGTTTTTAAAATGATTTAATTTAATTTTTTACAAATACATTTATCGGAAATATGAAATACGTTTCGGTAAATTTTCCGGTTTTTCCGTTATATTTTCATTTTACATGCCGTTTTTCGTTCATTTAAACCAAAAGATAGACTATTTGCTGTTATATAAATTATTTTATAACCTTATATGTATTAAATTGTTTGATTTTATTTTTAAAGAATAAGTAAAAATATTTATATTAATTTTTTAAAACAATAAATAGAAATATATGATTATTTAATATCAGTAATGTGTAAATTTTAATTTTTAGTTTTTTTTTTATTAATATTTTAGTTAATATAAAAATGAAACTACTTTATATTTGCCGTAAATAATCCAAAAAGTTAAAAATAAAAATTCCAAAATTACGTAAAATTTATACATATAAAATAATTTAATACTTTTAATTTTTAGTATTTTCACATTTTTGTGCCATATTTTACATTTAATTTTTTTAATAAACATCGATATTTTTTATAATAAATAAAAACCTCTTAATCATTGAATATTAGTTTTATTAGTAGTTTTTGTTACATTTTTTATATATTTGTATGAATATTTATAACAGTAATTTAAAATTTAAAAGTAATTTGTTATTAATTATTATTATTCATCAAATAAAGGATCAAAATATCAAAAAATCTGTTAGACTTTGGTAAATAATTTAACCATATTTAAAAAAAAAATTAATATGTAATTAAAATTATTCTGTACTTCAATTTATATTGAAAATTAAAACGAGTTTAGGAAAAAACGTAATTGGATATGACAGTTAAAAAAGTAGCCGATATGCACGGTAATACTTTCGACCGTGCTATAGATTGGTTTCTTCCGTTTCCTTTAAGTTAAATAGTCGCGCGCCAGTTATTAGCGCATTTATTATTTTAGTTGTAGTGCGTGGAACCTAAATATCCGATTCCTTCTTTTTTTGTTTTAGTTTGTAAACCCGTTTGTTAGTATTTTATAAGGTTTAGAATGTTAATTTAACTTTTATTTTTAATAATAACGATAAAAAAACTATATATTTTCTTATAAATGCGTATTTTCTATTTGGATTTAATCGCTTAATAAATGGCTTACGTTTGGTTCGTTTGTTTTATATCGGGCATATTATTTAAAATATAAATAAATATATTACGGGTTAATGGATGTAAATATGCTGTTAAAATTTAAATAATAAATACGGATAACTTTTTAAATATTATTCTATTCGATAATAATTTATTACTATTACTAATATCATCTCTTTCGCATAATTAATATCTATTGATGCATATTTCGATGACTTTTTTTTAATAAAAATAAAGATCATCCTAAAAAAATTACGCAATATCAAACGATAATAACGCTAAACACGGACTCTTAATATACGCAACATATCGTTAAAAATTGTTTATAAAACATTGTTGGATACGTACTATCTTATGAATTTAGTTCACACAGTTTTGCGTTTTTTTGTTAAAAAATACACTATGAATCGATAAAAAACTGATTACTCATTACTTAATGTTGTATTTTGTTTTTCTTCTTTATTGACTTTTAATGTGTAGAATAATAAAAATAATTCATTAAAAAGAATAGACCACCATTTATTTTTTTTTGTTATTTCTTAGTCTTATTTATAAATTACTTAATTTACTAAAGGAATAACTTGGGTTCGTATAATCGGAATTTTTTTAAAAATTATTTTAGATCATATGAGTTTAAGGTTAAATTCCATTTTGTTTTTTATATATAGTTATTTAAAAATTAATTCATTAATATGTAAATAATTTATACAAACTAAATCATAATTGTGTGAAAATTAAATTGATTTTTTTTGCGTTTAATTTAATTTTAATCATAAGAAGTTTCATATCTCTATTGTTTTGCGTATAATTAAAAATCAGTTAATAAATTAAAAATATTATTTATTTAAGTAATTTATTTTTATCAAGTTACGCTCAAAATGGAATTATGTGTAGGACCGTAACATTTTTACTAGTCGTTACACATTCTACGTAAAATAAATTTTTGGATGTAATATTTATCTTTTATAAAGGACTAGTATTTATTTCATTTAAATAATAATTTGAACTAATATTTTGATAGGTTATTTTTATAAATTATTTTCTTTATAAACTGTGAATTTTATAGATCAATTTTTAATATACTAATCGATTCCATTTAATAGTAAATATCGATCAGTAATTATATAACTTTAAACGTTTTTTTATTTAAAATCAGCTTATTCGTTCAGAAATCATTTAAAAATCGAGTTTTATTTGAGTTTCCGTCTATTTGCTTTATTAATATTTCAGTAACGTGTTTTTTATAAGTATTCTATAATATTATTGGGGTTTTAAAACATAGTGTAAAATCAGTTTTCATTTAATTCGGTATTAAATATTTTTTCGTAAATTAATTTCAAAATATTTAATGTATTTTGTTTTTTAAATTGAATATGAGGTTTATAATTATAATCAACTTACAATATTTTTACATTTAATATCAGTTAAAGTAGAAGTAACTTGACGATTTCATCGAAATGTTTCATAGTGTTGTAGGATCAGATTTATGTTTTAACGTTAAAAGATTTAGAAAAAGAAATTATTTAATTTATCCTTTTTGGTTGTAGAATTTTATATATATATATATATAATTAAATGTGTTACAAATAAATTCTATTTGTTATTTGTAACTTTCAACTAGAATAGTTTCATTTGATACAAGTTGATCAATCGGTGAGCGTTTTAATTCGTTTGTATGAGCTTGCCGAATTGCATATATTAGTAACTTTCATTTGCTTGTATTAGTAAAGTAAAAAATTCATCAAGATATGATAGAACTAACACAAGTTATTCGTAAGACAGAAAAAAATATTCTTTTCATTATTTTTTCCTCTAATAATAATAAGAGTTTTGAAATTACAAAATAATAATAATTAGATTTAGATTTTTAGTTGATTGAATGCGTTTTCAGAGGTTTAAAATCTAATCAGTGACAATTTTATAGCAAAAAAAAACTTTTTATTTTATTATTATTAAATATAATTGTTGTATTTCTTAAGGAAAATTTTTGCCTTTGAAATCGATATGCCCTATAAAAGATTATCCCAAAAAAATTTCTTTTTTATATTTATCAGAATGTTTTCTTCTCAAATTGTTTTGTTTAAATTACTTTGTTTTCATAATGTCTACGTCGCAATCTGTTCAACTAATGAACAATACACGTGACGTATGGTTAATGGACCCCCAACAATCATACAACCCACCGGGTTGGTCTAGTGGTGAAAGCGCCTTCGCGAATCAGCTGATTTGGAAGTCGAGAGTTCCAGCGTTCAAATCCTGGTAAAAGCAGTTACTTTTATACGGATTTGAATACTAGATCGTGGATACCGGTATTCTTTGGTGATTGGGTTTCAATTGACCACACATCTCAGGAACGGTCGAACTGAGACTGTACAAGACTACACTTCATTTATACATTTCATCCTCAAATGTAATACCTTACGGTTATTCCCGGAGGCTAAACAGGAAAAAACCACCGTAGTACACCGGTATCCACTATCTAGTATACAAATTCTCTTATTCTTAATTAATAAAAGCAAGTACTTTTACTAAGATTTGAACCTCAGAATTTTCGAGCTGTTAACAACCGATTTGCGACGACGAGCCCGGTGGGTTTTAAATAATTTTTTTAATGATTAAATTTAAATAAAATTAATTTTTCTTTAATATCTAAAAATGAATTTATATAAATTATTTCATAACAGCAGGGCTGTAACTGATAATAGTAACATATATATATACGGAAAATAAGGTTAAAAATCCTTTTAAGAATAATTAAAAATTATATAAAATTTACGACAGGTTTTAACGGTTCGTCCCTTGAGGCTTATCGTATATATTATTTACAGTGATGTTTTATTAATTTTCAATTTACAGTACTGTATGTGGACTAATTTGTATAATATTTCTACAATGTTGTAAATATTTTAAACTTTTATGGGCATATTTAATTTAATTGATAATAATTTATTTTTTAATTATTTATTTATTTATTTTCTTCTTAAAAAATTAGATGAAAAAAATCAGTTATATTTTCTTGTTAAATAATAATTCTTGTCATATATTTTATTTATTTCAAAATTTCTTTTCAATTTTATTATTTATAAGACCGCTAACTGAACTGCTTATTTTATAAAAGTTAAAACTTGTTGAGATATTGTAGATTAATTAACAAAGTGACTTAGTTACGTACGTAAGCGGTTATTTACTGGTAAATAATGAAATTTTAACGACCGCAAAAAGCTATTTAAGTTAATAAATATTTAAACTTTAAAGATTTTTTAATTAATATTCTATAACTAGTATAATAAATACAATTTTTAATTATACGTTAACGATTATTTATAAGAATTAAAATTTATTCATTCTACTTTTTAAAAAAATTATATTAGCGTTAATTTATTTTATTTTTTTATTGTTTCCCAGTTGTACAAGTCTTATTTATTGTGATAATTTTATTTATCTGTGATTTAAATTATAGGAGATGATTCAACTTTTTATATTTACGTATATAAATTACGTCGAACGAGTAAAGAGCTACGTATTTCAGAACCATTATTTATTTATTTTCTATATAGTAATGAAATAAATAATAATAATAAAATCTTAGAATAGCCTTAAATTAAATGTTAACCTATAAAATTCAGTATTACAGGTTTTTATGATAAAAGGTTATTTACGTTGAATTTAAAAAAAAACTATAAGTTTTGTAACTGGAAAAAATCTTTATGCTCGGGTATTACTTTATACGTAATAAAAAATAAAATGTGCTGTAAATAATATTTTTATTTCGTTTATTTATTATGAATGGTTAATACTGGTATATTTTGTTTCATCTATGATTTTTTAACAGTTTATAGATGTATCAAGTATTTGCTATTCATGTTAAATATATTTCTAACAATATTTATTTGGTATTGTAGATTTGTATTCAGGTAATATTTATAAGTATTGTGTAAAAGGAATTTATTTTCTAATAATTTATGCTGATCAGATTATTGTAGTTTTACCCATAAAAAAGACAGTAATCGTTTTATTCGTTTCGCTTTATTGTAATATTATTATTTTAAATATAAATCTATATAAATTGAAAATTTTGTTAGGAATTTAAAAAAAATATATTTTAAAAACGAAGAAAATAAATAGCTTTAGTTTGGTTTTTAATAAATAAAATATTTACAAAAGTGCTTAGGAAGTAATGATTTATGGGTTATTTTTTATATTAGAAACACAGGACCCTCTTAAACCAGCATAATTTTTAAATGTATTAATGATTTAAATTAAAAAATGTTCGTTTATATTTTTTAGATTATCCTAAATATTCTAAATACACGTTTCTGAGAGCTACACGTCTCATAATGTATCACTTTTCGTAAAATAATATAAAAATTATTGATTTACTAGAGGAATAATTTTATTTTATTGAACGATTCGATTAATTATACCTTTTTTTCGATAAAATACTTTTTTAATTGATTTACAGGCTATTATAGAATTCTGATCATGTTACACTTAGTAAAAAGGGAATCTCTTTGCCCTTATTCGGTATTCTGATTGTATAAGGGAGTAAAAAATGCAACAGTTTCTTAAGTATCAGACATTGATCCCTGATAACACTTTGATGTTCTTTATTCTTTTTAGCACAAAACATAAAAAAACAGATATACCATTAAAATGAGGTTATTTTGAAATTGTTAAAAAACTCTTTGCTTGTAAGTTTATATTGCTATAATTTTTTTTTTTAGAGATTGATGTTTTATTAAAATGATTTGATTTAAAAATATATATTTTTAAAAATTCTGTAGACGTAATTTAGCTCGGATTAAAGTTTGATAATGTTTTTTCGATATGTTGACGAATCCTACTCGATAGTTAATTTATAAAATTATTTTGTAATTGTAAGACAATATTTGATATTAAATTATAATAATTTTTGGATTTTTAGGTAAATAAATTATATAAGAAACGTTTTAACAAAAAAAAAAAACAATATTATAATTGACACTATCAAAGTGGTTGTAGGTGTATAATAATCATATTATAGTTTATTTTTTGCTGTTTTAAATACAGTATAATGTTATTTAAATATTATATTCATAATAAACATTCATTTATAAAAGAAAATAAGTAATAATACTGATTTTAAATGTTAACAAATTTGAACTTGTGTTCAAATATATATTTCATGCGGTGCGATCTAACAGAAACGAAATTTTAATTTTTGTGTTTGCTATAGAAATATATACATATTTAAAAAAAACTATCTACCCCTTTTATAAATTATTTCGATTTTTGGTTGCGCAGCTTGTTTATTTATAAAAATTGTTCTTGGACAAAATTTAGGTGTAAAATTGAGTATTTTAATTAGATTTTGTTTATGTTTTACTGCCTATTAATATTATTAATTTTGTTTTTTCTTACGTTAATTCGGAAATGTGGACCTAAACGAAAAGTTCATCATCCATTTTGTTTAGTATCTTTAGGAAATATTTATAAAGAAATTTCGTATTAAATTAATTAATAAATATTTAATATTCATGAAAACCCCGTGGATATTTTTTAATAAGTGTGTGTTGAGTATATATATATAATATTTAAAAATAGTAAAACCTATATCTTTAGAACAATTTAAAATACGTTTTGATAAATAAGTATTTTTCTCGAAATTTAGACAAAATTAAAATTATATAATCCACTGGGTTTGTCTGTGGTAAACATTTCCTCGTAAATCAGCTGATTTCGAACTCGAAGTTCTCGGCATGAAATTCTAATAAAGTAGTTGCTTTTATTCGGATTTGAATACTATATCGTGGATACCGGCGTTCTTTGACGGTTGGGTTTTAATTAACCACACGTCTCAGTAAAGGTCGGCCTGAATTTTAATTTACGGGAAATTACATTGTGCTGATGAGTCGCTAAATGATGAGTCGCTGAATAATTGTTTATGCGACTACATATATATATATATATATATATATATATATATATATATATTTACAAACAAATATTTTATATTTTTATCGGTGTATTTAATATCTGATTACTGAAATCTATTTTTAAATATATGGCTGTAGACGAGAAAGAAACATCTTTTGAAGTTTTAATTTTGGATCTTTATTTTTTTATTTAATTGAAAATCGCGTTGATTAGATTTTCTGAAGCGGACGGGTTTAATTCATATATTTCATGTGTTTTAGGCCGAAAACTATACACTTTCAAATAAAATTTGAAAACTTATTTTTTAAGACTCATAAAATGTATTACTATTTCACCCTATACTAATATTTTGTGACAGTTTTTTTTATTTTACAAAAGAAATTAGTAGAGCAGATATGTGCATAATAATTCTAATAGTAATGTGTAAATGATACAATATAGATTGTTAA
The DNA here is from genome assembly GCF_047948215.1 of Lycorma delicatula. NCBI lineage: Eukaryota > Metazoa > Arthropoda > Insecta > Hemiptera > Fulgoridae > Lycorma > Lycorma delicatula. The sequence goes on from NC_134459.1 coordinate 13,076,318, forward strand.
TTCCTTTCTTATAAATTAAGTTCTTATGGAAAACCTTTCAATTTTTTAAACAAAATTAATATCTAATTTGGGTTGCTCTGATTAAGAAGTATTTGTAGTAAGAATTTCGAAAATAACTAGCTGTTCAGAATACGATACTATATAATTACAAAAAAAAACATTTTGACAAGGTGAATATTTATTATTCGATTAATATTATTTTACAATTATTAAATACGACTGAGAGAATTATTAACAAAAAATAAATAAGCAGGAATTCATTAAAACTATTTCTTTAAAATTTGATCAAAAAATTCCTCATACAACTTATCAGTTACTAGTTAGTTATTCGTAATATTTTAAAATTAACTTTTTAAATTTCACGTAAGCTAATATATTATATAAGATAAAATTGATTAGAATTAGGTTATTTTTTATATAGTTTAAAATTTATTTTCTACCAGAAATAGTAAAATAAATTTGTGATGAGGTAATTACATTTTTTTTTATAATTTAATATTTCCTTTACGATTTAATTATGAAATATTATGAGCGATATATAATTATTTATTACTATCGATAATAATGACACTAATATGAATTATTATCATTTATTAGTACATCTGTAGGTCCATAACATCAGTTAAAAATGTAATAAATTTTATAATACGTGTATTAAAAAAAAGGGCACTATAAAGATACAGTGTTGTAATAATAAAAACTGTTTGTTAATCGTATAATCATTATTATTATAGGTCCAAATAAAATGTGTTAATTTTATGATTTAATAGGTGTATTATAGCTTTTTTTATAGTTTTATAATTGTGTTTTTGTTGTATTATAAAGTAGTATATTGTTGTATTTATACGTATTGTAAATTTAATTTTTATAATATCTTTCTTTGCGTAGTGTCATAAAATGATCGGAATCAGCTTACTGCGGGTTAAATCTTATTTATAACCCCCCTCTTTTTCAGTTTGTTGTGTCCCCTTTACGATTTGTGTTATCATTTTTTATTACTTCAGTAACTGCACAGTAGTAACAAATTTTTGTTAATTTTATTTCTATCGTTTAATAGTTATTTAACGGTTAGTTAAAGATTCTTTTTTCTTACGTCATACCTTTTTGTCAACAGATTTTTTTCTGTTTTCCGTAAATTGTCCGTATTTTTAAATATTGCTCGAATAATGTTTTTAGTATTATTAATAAAGGATTATTATTAAAGTAATATTTATAATTTTCTTTACTGTATCCGTATCTAAAAATTGTTTTATATAATGTTCAATTTTTTTTTCTAAGGGAGCTGAAATTTTCCCTTTATGACCACAATGGAGTGGATGTAGATCAAGACTGTATATTTCCAATTAAGCTGTTCGTTTCCCCATTTACATAATATGTTTATTCAAATCAAAATTATTAATATATTTTATATTAATTCTCTAAATAATTATATGTTTGTATTTTTTTCTTCTCAATTTTTAACCGAATAATAAAAGATAACTTAATAAAAGATTTTTTTATTTTTCAAAAGCTATTTACTTTTAAATATTTTTATGAAATTTCGAACCTTCTTCATTATTTATCTCTTTTCATTGATTTTAAAGGTAAAAAGAAAATTATATAAGTTTATTTGACTAACCTATAAAATTTCCCGTATTTCAGTAGTTATTTTTTTATATTAAATGAATTATTTTCTTCAAAAAAATAAATTAAATATTACGAAAATAGAAGAAATTAGATAATTTTTAAATAATTCTTTTTTTAATGAGTTTCGAGAACTTACTATTACTTGTTTACAAAACAAATCTATTTATTAATTGGATGACGATGTTATATATTCACTTAAAACAGATCCATATTAGGATTGTTGTAGGATTAAAAGTAGGTTTTATTTTGATATAATTCACATTAAAAAAAAAATAATAATAATTTTTTTTTATTCATCGTCTCAGTTTTTTATTATTTATTTATGTATTCATTCGTTAGTAATTCATAAAAACACACCAAAATTATGTCGGTTACAGAAAATGAGAATAGAAATTACAATTTATAAATTATTTATGAATCAATCTTACAAGAAGAGAGAAATATTAAAAAAATTAATAACATGACTTCCAAAAAAATATATTGCTGACAAAAATCGCTATTTAATATAGGATAATTAAGTTTATATACAGATCTTATGACCTTCCCGGTAAAGTAAAGGATTCCAACCGGGATCATACATCTAAATCGGTTCAGCCGTTGAGCTGCTACTGTGAAACAAACATACCTTAAGTGTATTACACTAGATTTTGGACAGTCGTGTAAAAACAATAATATAACAACTCGTATGTGATACGAAGTTTACGAACCGTTCAGAATGAAGCGTTGATTGTGAAGTATTCAAAAACGACTCATTCGTCTGATAAATGTTTAAATTTTTTTTAAACATACGACATTCAGGGTATACACATTTATATAGCCTACCGGCAGTCGTGTAAAAATCCATAATAAAGGATGTGAACTACATTATATTATATAATATAACAATCTGTGTTTTTTTTTTATTTTTATTATAAATAATTATAAAATCATAATTTATTTACTCCTTGTATACTGTTTTTCAGTTTTCAAAATGTATTTCTTATTAAGTTTTTTATTCTCAGTTTATCTCAATCTGTTAACGTACGTTAAAACGATAGATTAATGATTTAATCCGATTAACGGTTTAAAATTTAGCATTTGGTAATGATTTTGTATCATATTTATGAGATATTTTATGCAAAACAAAGCAACTTATGGTTTTTTTAGTAATTAATTTGGCTAGGTTGGGAAATAAAATGATTAAAGAAGGCTTAAATTCAAATTTTTCTCATCCTATTAATGTTTTTCATTTAAAAAAATATGTAATCTTGGATTTTAGTGTATAAGATACGGCGAAAAATATTATCATTAAATTATCATATCGTTTCATACTCATCGCAAATTAAAATTCCAGTTAGTTTTATTTCTTAATTAATTTACGTTAATTCAATTATTTTTATTAAAAATTGAATTTATCGAAATGTGAATCTATTTTCATCGGTTCCGATAGGTAGTATCAATTTTTGTGTAGAATTATCACTTGTCATCTATCAATCACTCAACAGTGTACTTGAATTAATCGAAATAAACAAAATATTTATGCTTATATTTACTTCTACAATTTTATATATATTGTACGCATTTTTTTTTCTTTTCGTTCGGACCGCTACAGATCACGTTTGCATAGTTTTGACTAATTTTTTGTTTCCCAAAAGGTTTTCATTCTTTCCTTTGTTGTTGTCGCCTTTCTTTCGTCCATCTATTCAGGTCTTTCTCTCTGGAAACATAGATTCTCGAATCACTTTTCTAAATTTATCTCTGTCTTTACACGGATCTGTAGAAATGTTTATTGTTCTTAGATCTGTTTCTATTTCTTTAAACCGGTTGAGCTTTGTGGCTCCGATTAGAAATTAAATATTTCTATTAAATATTTCGGTTCTTGGAAGAAATAAAAATTTAATTAATGGTAGGAATTAATTACTTGGAGAGAAATTTCAGGTCAAAATCCGTTATATGCCAACAACACTTAAAATAGATTTCTACTTACTACATACTCTGTTAAATAATGTTTTTTAGTTACTGTTCTAATAATTAATCTTTGGTTGTTCATTCTACATAAATGTCTATAAAATTGTAATCATCTTTTTGAGATTTTTGAGTCTCCTATTATTTCTGAATGTTTGAAAAGTTTTTTTTTTCACTTTTCCGTCTGTAAATTCCATCTTCATATTTTAGTCCGTAAATTTTCTTAAAATCCTTTTTTCTACTTTTGCTATATCTTTTTCTAAAAACAATTGCAGACATTCTGCCCCATACAGTGCTTCTGGTAGGACTACTGTTTTATAGTGCCACAATTTAGAGTTAAATGACGGATTATTTATTGCATTTATTCTTCGTGAGATGATAGGCAGTTTCCATTTTTTGTATTCTAGTCTTCATCCTGTACATTTTTCAATTATATTCGGTGTTTTGATTTCTCCCAAACATTAACATTTTTTAATCCTACTTATTATTTTGTTGTCAAATATTTTACGGGTTTGATCTGTGTTCTCTTTGCCGCTGGAAAACCGGCATGTTTTTTCATTTAGGAATTTCAATTTTATTTGCGCATTCACTTAGCTTTTGAATTTTGATTTTAGCCTCGTTTATATTCTCTTGCGAACATTACAATATAGTCTGCGAAGGCCACAATGTTTGTATGTATGAATTTAGTTTTAGCGCCCATTTTTACAATTTCTTATGTGTTTTTTTTCTCGAATTATCTTCTTACTTTTTTAAGGGCACATTTAAAGAGGGTCGGAGACAGTCCATCTCCTGCCTTATACAGGTTATTTTGAACGGTTCTGATAGTTCCCATAGGAATTTTGTGTTTGTATATAATTTATTTTCTTGGGATCTATCATAAATTTTTCAAGGATTTCCTTGAAGAATTAAAATTTCCTGATTCAAGGAAGTAGAAATTCTTTATGAATGGAGCCGTAGACTTTCTTAAGATCTATAAAAATTGTAATTTAATTTTTTGGTATAGTAAAATCTGTTTTAGATTAAAGATTTACACTGCACATCTTCTTCCCGTTCTAAATCCACCTTGATATTATCCGATTTCTTTTTCTGTTGTCGGTTATATTTTACTAAACAAAATTTTGTATGGAACTGACAACAGTGAAGTTCTTCTGTAGTTGTTGATGTTTTTTTTTTATTTCCTTTTTTGTGGAAGGTTTTCCAAACTTCTGGAATTCTTTCTGTTTTCCAGATTTCTTTAAAGATTGCTTCCACTTTTCGCTCAATTCATCGTCAATATGCATATTTCAGGATTTCTGCTATTATACTTTCTTCACATGTCATGTTTTATTATTTTTAAGCGATTTTATTTTTTGTTCTGCGTTGGGAGGTTGAGAAATTTGGGAGTTTCGATTATTTTTTCTAGAAGTTAAAGGTTTTTTTTTCGTGTCGGGGCAATTCAGTAGGTTTTCAAAATATTTAGTTGTACGCATTTATAATCGATTTAATTTTTTATTTGTTTTAAATGTCAAATTTTAACATAAGTGGTCTTTAAAGATTTTGCCTTACATTTTTTAATTTAATTTGAAAATTATTAATCAGACTTTCCCTTTTTTATGTATAATCAAGTATATTAATTTATTTTAACGGACCAGGTTTACAGCATCGTCTAAATATGTATTGTAGTGTTTTAACGTTTTTTTTTATGTGCACAGGTGTATCACCATTCAGTGTATTATCACAAGTGTTCAAAAGAACGGAAAAAAAAGATTAATGTTACACGATCCAACTGTATCGTGTAACATTTACTAGTAATAGTTTAGTGTCTTTTAACATGTGCCTTTTTTTTCTTTTACATTTTTTTATTTATTCAGTTTTTTTTTTTTTTTAATTATTTCCTTACGTAAATTTTTTGACATTAAATGACTTCCGTTTAGTAAATTTTTAGAATACACAGCTTTTTTCTTTAATATTCTTATTACAATATTCAGTGGTTTAACTTAGATGAAGACTGACCTTTACGAAGTATAATGTTACTGTTTTGGAATTAGTGTTAAGACTATAATAAGAAACCGCATAAAACTTGTATTAATATTTACACTTTTTAAACAACAATATTGTTATCTTTATTCTGGGTATAATAGACTGCAGGACGCCGAGTTGTAGGAAAAATCTAACTTAACTAATATTAGGAATTAATATTTGTATTATTCTGTTTTTTTATATTAATAATTTCTTCCAATTATTATTTTATTCATTTAAAACAATAAATAAAAATATATTTCTTAAATTCATTAATGAAGCTTGGTAAAACATGTAATATAAACTTTTCAAATTTTAACAGTTTAAGCCAATTAAAAAAAAATGCATTTAAATTTGTATAAAGAAGTAAAAGATTTGAAATGTAATTTTTTTAACTGAAGATGAAAATAAATAAAATTTTAATATTGGCCGACTGTTTCGGTTATTGGAAGAAATTAAGATTTAATTAATGGTACGAATTAATTACTTGGAAAGAAATTTTAGGTCAAAATCCGTTATATGCCAATAACGCTTAAAATAGTTTTCTACTTCCTAGATACTCTTAAATAATTTTTTTAGTTACTGTTCTAATAATTGATTTTAGAGTAAACATTTCAAGCTACTTCGGTCGGGGTTGTTATCTTATCTATCTTAGTCATTAATTGTTAACAACAGTAGGTCTACGCATCGTCGCGTCGTAACTGGTCAACCTTAGTAACGATAACGATTCAGTCTTAAGCCTATTATTCGGTTCTGTCTTAGTGCTTGTTGTGTTAACCGTGGATTTGTCTACCGATATATTTGAGCCGTACGAGTTATACAAATCTAAAGAAAATTGTGTTGAGTTTTTCCAAAGAGTAAATATGTTACCTAACAAAATATAGTGTGACAGTGGTCATGAAATGACTTCTTAGCACAACTGACAGACGTGAAAGGTGGCGTTGTGGAAAAAAGTTGTGCTGACAGGATGTTCAGCTACATTTTAAATCTTGGTTGCACCATTCAACGTTGGGGTATGATAAAATTTAACGTTTATCTATTGTTGGAGCCACAAGGTTACTTCTCAACAGCTGTGCGAACGTAAACCGGCCATTAACCACAACACAGTTGTTGATGGGAATAATTATTTGAGAGACGTATGTGTTGCAAAATTATTGGTAATACCGCTAGTAATAACCGGTCCTGGTCTAACTGTTGCGATCGGTGAATCTGTATTTGCTAAACGTAAGTACAATGTTGGTCGAGTACCAAATCAACAACGGGTATTTGTAGAGGAATTTGTCGGGAAACCAAACAGTGTTTCTTGTACGCTGTTGAAAACAAAACCCCTGTTTCACTTATGTCTATAATAATTGAAAGTATTGCACCTGGATCAGTAATCCTGTCTGATCAACGGAAATCCTACAACGGAATCAGAACCGCTAACAAAGAGAACGATCACCAAATAGTTAACCGTAGTCAAAATTTTATTGATCCGGTAACAGGCGTATACACCAATACAGTGGAGAGGATGTGAGGTGTGGCTAAATCAAATTTTAGGCGCCATTTTGTTAATCATTCGCAGATGCTGGATAGTTATCGGTGTGAATTTATATGGCGTAAACGACTTCCAGCAGGAGCAAGCCCGTTTGAAACAATCCTTTAGGATATAGCTGGTTATTAGCCACCTGAATAGTCTAATATTGTATATAAGATTTTCGGTACAATTTTTATAATGTACAAATACAAAAACTAACTACCAAAACTGCTTGTTTTAGTCATTTAAAACCTTTTGCAATTGTCCCTTGACAGTAAACGTCTATAGAAAAACGTTTAAGCGTTTCCCGCAACGCTTAAACGCGTCTTTTAATCAAATTTTATTTGAAAATTGATAGAAGTAGAGGATAACAAAGTATATGAATTAAATTAATGAGATAAAAGAATTTGTGTATGAAAAATGTTACAATTTTGTTACATTATAAAGGCTGGTTGATGTAATGAATGCGTAAAACTAGATGTTCTGACACAAATTAGGAATATTTTATTTACAAAATATATTTGCCGGCATAAAGCGTAGCTAAGAAATCAGGAATAGAAAAATATTCTTTTTTCAGTTTCTTTTTGGAACTAAACTTTTTGTTGTCGGACATTAAATATTTTGTAATAAAACATTATCGCGCGACGCTGCTAAAAGCTAGTTACTTTTTTACCGTATCGTTACTTTCTTTGATCAAAAAAACAGTATGCGTTGAAGTAATATTTAAATTATTTTTTTTTCTTTTATGTTTATATTTTCTCATTTTATTACCTTAAAGTTTTAATTATGAATTTCAGCATAAAAGTATATTTTGTGAAAATTTATGCTTAAAAGTCCTATTTCTGTTAGTACGTAGATTTATTAAAATATATAGATTTTTGGAAACCGATTTGCCAAATTATAAATTCATCGACAGATCGATAACTGACTGTTTCAGTTTGGTAAATACTGAAAGTTTTTACCAAACTTTCAGTATTACGGAAATTATCGATATATATACATACACAAACCAGTCATATTTTTAATATTATTACACTGTTTTGATTGATTAGTTTGAAGCTAAATTTAAAGAATAAATTCCTGAAGATTTTGATTGAATTTATTGAGGGTGAAATGGATTGATACTTGAAATGAATAGGCTTTTATATAAATTTTGAAAGGATAGAGTTTTGTGACTTGTTAAAACTAAAAAACATTGTTTCACCATTTATTTATTTTTTTAATAAAAGAGGGGTTGAAACTGTGACGGTGTACTTTGAGGGGTGTGTTTATTTGTAATAAATTATTCAAAAAGCATTTCTGTTATCTACCGTTAAATAACACTGTGTTTATATATACGGTCCATTACACATTTATCCTAGTTTGATTGTACGCCTAATAAAAGCTTTTAACATATATCGGCGACCTAACTTTTAGAACTTTCATTTTTTATACTTATTATATATGCACTGTTTAAGATATTTAGTGTTGGTCAGCTCCTTTCTTTTCTCCAGTAATAGACTGCTGGTAGAAGGTGACTTCATTAAAGTTCTGTTATCGGGATTGATTTTTAAAACCCTGATCCGGCTTTGGGTCTACAAAATCCATTTCTTGTTATCAAAAAAAAAAGCGAGTTTATACGTACAGTGGTCGTAAGCCTGCAGTTGTAAACTCAAATAAATAAACGATTAATATTTTAAATTCTGGTTATAACTTTGCTTCAGCCGATTAATAAATAAGTTAACTTTTGCAAATTTTAGGAATTTGAGTTTTTCTTAATTTCTTATTTTAATTAGGTTTTTTTTTATAAAGGTTAACTTGTTAAAAAATTTCTTGGATGCAAATTTGATCATTCTGCCAATGTAACAACTTATCTTTCTATCTTCATTTTTGTTTTTTATTTTAATAAAGTAACAAAAAATTTTATCTTTACGTAAGCTGATCCATTTGTAGCCAATTATTCTTTTAATTTATAAAATTTAAATAAATTTATTTTTAAAGACTAACGTGTTATTTTATTTATCTATTTATTTTTTTTTGGCTATCATGTGCCTTTATTAGTTAGAAACCTTATGTGTTTAATAAATTCGAAATGATCGAGTTTTTATGAAAAAAGTTACGTGATGTTCTGTTTTAATTATTTCTTAATTTCATAATCATTTATTCGTATTTATATTAATAATTATTATTTGTTTTAATTAAATCTAATTAATTTTTTTTATACATTAAATACGTTTTTGATTTTTTTTACAAAAGAATTGAACATTATGTTATTACTTAAAAAATAACTCATTCAAAATTCAGTAATAATTTTGAAATAGGTGTATTTTAGTTACCAGACTATATTCTTCAATAAGGTATAAGAAAAAAAAATGTATATATATAAATTGAAAATCGTTTGATTTATGCAAAATTTATGTTTAGCCGAAATATCAGTTCTTTATACCAAAATATGTTTAAAAGTTAATGAAAAATGTAAATGTATGTAATAATTCAGCGTGTCAAAAAATGCCACAGATGGAATTCATTCTTATGTAGGAAAAGTACGCGTAATTTGTATTATTATTAATATTATCAGGACATGTGAAGTTAAGCAATTTTATTTATTTAATTTTCGATTAATTAGTTTAATGAAAAACAGTTTTTGTGTACATATTTGTATTTGTGATTTTTGTTTTCTTTTTTGTATTATTATTAACACACACACACACACACATAAACAGAATTAGCTTATATTGAACGCACTAATACAGTAGTTATATATTGATAAAGTAGATTTAATTCTTAATTAAATGAATTTGTGAATGACTAATTGTAAACATTTTATTTCATTACTATTCTATTTACGTTTCAATTATTTTTTTATTATTATTATTTCTTTTTGCTTGGTTTGCACAGCTTATTGTAAAATATTTTATTAACGTATAGATTTAAAAGCTAATTATCGAATTAAATAAGACGTAATCGCACATATTATACGTACTGTTTTGTACATTACTAAAATATTAACTACGATTTGTAATATCATTTCCATTAGTTCTATTTTGTGTTTGTCGCGTTATGTTTTATTTTTTATTACTCTGGTCTTGGACTGTGGGATATGTTACAAATAAACTTTAATAAAGTATTTACTGATTTATGGTTTGTTGTTAAATAAAAAGAAACTTATTTCAATTAATTAAATGCCAAATTTATGAAAGAACTTATTATTTTTAATTTTGAGTATTATTAACAAAAAATTAAAGTTAACCCGGAAATACCGAATTATAATTCTGGGAGAATAAACAATTTAAAAATTTCTGGGAGAATTTTCACCGGTGTTGATATGCAGAAAGACGAAATATTACTTAAGGGTTTTAAAATCTTTACGATAAAAAACTGCCCTAAAAAATTAAAACTATCTTCAAAAGTTGCAGCAAACTTCTTTAATAGTCAGTCTCGCAGGCAATAACCAAAATATTTATGAATTCAAAAATTATTGATCTGCTATTCAGATTTATTTAAAAACAACAATGACTCATTCATAATTGTAATTTGAAAAAAATGGTATCAGAGTTAATTGATTATTAAATACGTGTAGTTTATAAAGCATATAAAGAGGTGATGTCTTCCACATAAACGATTGTATTTAGTTAAAATTTGTTCAAAAAATAAATTGATTATAAAATGTATTTCAAAAAAAAAAAAATAATAGAAATATAAAGATTGTGAAATATACTTTATACTCTTTATTCTCAATTTTTTATTTAATTTGGAAAAATTTCCATTTAATTATGGTTTTAGCGTTTTTTTCATATTTCCTTTTAACTGTATCTTTCTACCCAATTTCTTAAATAATTATTCGTTCTTAAAAAAATTATTCCACTCGATTTTCTTTAATTATTTTATCATTTTTCCTTTTCCAAATTTTCCGATAGTAATATTATCGTACATTATGATAATTTGTTCATAGAAACATCATATTTCATCAGTTCCTAGTCGATTTAAATATTTTATTTTGAATCATTGTTATGGGAAGTTTTTATTTTTTGTGTTATTAATTTTTATTAGAAAAAAGGGAAGCCTATGGCCTAAAGTAAAAATGGTACATGGTTTAAGTTTCATTATACATGATTTTGATAAATGTTTTTGCCAATTGTAAGTAAATAACGTTCGTGAATTTAGCGTACCGACAACAACAAAAACTTTTAGAACGGAAAGCTTCAAAATCCTGAACATTTTTAGCTGTTTCTTGAGTTGTGATTTTTTAACACGGCTCTCACCCCAGCGTTTTCCTTTTTTATCTTCAAAACACAAATATAATTTCAGACAAATCGTTCGTATCAAGAAGTATAAGTATTCATTGGAACGAACGAATCGTTCGTGCGCTACGCACCGCCGCCCGGTGTACCACGTGGTCCGCTCTGCGTCAATAGCAGCTAAAATAAAAATGTGTAGCACCTTTCCCGTAAAAAAGAATGGTGCGTGGATGTGTTGTTTGATGTAGTCTTCACATTTTTATTTTAGCTGCTGTTTGCGCAGAGCGGACCACGTGTGCGTCGGGCATTTGCGTGCAGCGCACCAACCATTCACTCGTTCGTACGATTTATACTTCTTGATCAAACGATTTATCTAAAATTATATTTGTGTTTTGGGGATAAAAATGGAAAACATTTGGGTTAGAGCTGTGTTTAGCAACGTGTAAGAACTGGTTGATATTATTATTACATTTTTACGGATCAGTGTTTTGTATTGTAAAACCGTGATTTGATTCTAGTTAAAGGAATATTTTTTGTTAAATGGATTTGAATAACCGTGTTATTGATATACTTTGATAATTTAAATTCTATTAACGGCACTTTTTTAAGGACGGTTACCTTGTGTGATTAGACAAACATTAAGCTGCAGTTGACTTTATGTTGTAATAATGTAATCTCGGGATAAAAATAAACGAATAGCTATATAAATCTTGAAGTCTTTATTTTTAGAAATTACAGTATTTTTTAATTTAAATAATTATGTAAATTTATACCAAATCAAATAAACATTTGAAAAAATTGTTTATTTGTGTTAGTTTTTTGTCCTGGCTTAATTATTAACATTTCTGTTATTGATTTTCAACTTACTTAATGTCGTTTGATAAATGTAAAATTTCGTTAAAAATTTTGTAAGTCGTCGAGTAAAGTAGAAATAAGGTATATTGCGTACATATTCCATTCCATAGTTATTTCAAATTGTTTTGTTCTATGCAATTTGAATACACTTGTAGGCTGTGTACACGAGCGCTGTATAGTAACTGCATTTCCCAACAGGACTTGGATTAATTTGTACTCTGTGTACTAACATACAGTAACGAATATCAAATGGCCAATTTCGTATCAACATAGAATAATAAATTCCATTCGTATCAGTTCCTAAACGAAATCTCAAACCTCATTGAATATTGATTCAGATTTATATTACTATATGTTGTATTAACAACCATCATTAAATAACCGATTGCTCATTAACTTGATAATTTAAATTTATTTTTTTACATGCTTTTATTTACTTGCAATGGTTCAACCGTGTCAAATCTTGCGACGTTAATTAAACTCATTTCCTCACGTCATATAATGGTGGAATTTTATACAGCGACGTAACTCGGGAATCAATATGATATTCCTTTGTTCATTTCATATATTTCTATATCATTTATATATATATATATATATATATATATATATATATATATATATATATACATATATGAGTTGTTGAAGATAGGTAAACAAACGAATTATCCAGGTTATAATATATAATAAAACTGCGTATAGATATTTTTTTGTTCGCTAAAGAATTAAAACGGCTAAAAAGTAAAGTAAAAACATATTTATCTAAATATTAATACAACTAAAAAAAAAAATATATATATATATATATAGAGGTAAAATTAAAACTTTACGAATATTTTATAACTTAAGAGAATTTTATTTGTTCAAATATAATTTGAAACTGTAATGTGTACGTTCAACGTTCTATCTTCAGAAATTGAGGAAATTCCAATGGAGATTCCTTTTTAATGTGATATAATTTCCTTAAGGTTCCTACAAAAATGTAACCGATTGTAAATAGAAATTTGAATCAAAAAAAAAAAAAATGATTTCATACAACCCAGTTCTGTAGAGGAAAAATTGAATAATTTAATTCCTATAATAATTATAATATAATTTCATTTAATTATGATTAGAAAGTAGAAAATAAAACAAAAATTAAAAGCATGTTTTAAAAAAAACTCTAATAACTAATAAACAATTTTGTTTTCAAGAAAATTATTTTTTGTTTTAAATTTTCTATGACTAAAAATGACTAAAAAGAAAAGCGTGGGGCGTGCACTCATATAGAACCGCTTTATAATTAGACCGTGCCACACGTTTTTCTTTTTATTCATGCACAAATAGAAAAATCTTTTTAAAGCATTTTCTCGAAAACAAAATTTTTTTATTTTTTTGAAATAAAGAATGTTTAAATTTTTTTTATTTTCTTTTGTAATTAAATACATTTCGTAAAAGTGTAATAAGCCGTTATTACGTTAATTTTATTTCTAAGTTAATGATAAAACGATCTAATATCAAATAATTTACAAAAAAATTATGGATTTAAAAAAATTTCACTTTTATTATTTTAAATTAAGTTAAATAAAAAAAATTAAATTTAATGGAAGTTTATATATATATATAATTAAATTCTATGAATTCTTCTATAGTTTACAACCTGTGATAAGATTATATAATTCAATTGGGTGTAAATCGGACGAAGATTTTTTTGCAGTCAGGCATTTTAGGGATTCTGTGGTGATGTTCCTTCAACAATGTATCTACCAGAATATTTATATTTATGGTTTTTTTTCTTGCAGAGGGTCTCTCAAAGGATAATACTATAATATTCATAATTCTTGTTTCCTTTTTTCCCTGATTATGTAAGTCAGAATAAATCATTGAATTTTAACTATTATTCAAATTTATTGTACTTCACTATATATATTTTTTTTAATATTGTAGTATTTTTAAATGTACCTTTGCAATCTATTTAGTGTATTTTTAATGTTTTTTCTGCACTAAGTGGATTCAGTTGTGATCTGCTCTAAAAAATAAATAAATAAAAAACTACTATATTATGCTAAAGTAGCTCAATGTGTGAATAAATAAGATTTCTTTTTTGTTCAGATGAAATGTATCGTGATTAACAAGTAAAAAAAATATTTTCATATTTCGTCAAAAGAATTATGATTTACATAATCGATTGCTGTATCTATAAACTTAATTGTCATAATTAAAATCTTTTTTTATTTGTAGATATATCCACCATTTCATACATAATATAATGAAATGTATTTTTTCTGTTAAAATATGAAAAAGAAAAAAAAATTCAAAAAGATGACTTTTCTTTCAAAAAATATTTCCAAAATTTCTTCCGGAAAACCTTTTAAAAATCTTGTCTAGTTCGTTTATTATTGTATTATTATTATTACTGGTGAAATCCTTTTTGTAAGAAATTCTCTTTTTTAATATTTATAAACAAATTTTTTCCCCTTGATGTTTTACTTCTAATATAATATTTATTGGGAAATTAAAGTGTTTTATTAATTTTGTATAGACTTATGACGGTCTTTTTTCCGAAACGTTTGGCATTTAATCAGATAAACTATGAAAATAATTAATTCATATTTTCTAAGAACCATTTTGTATTGAGAAAAAATAAATTTGTATGAGTAATAAGAAAAATTAAAATAATATTTATTTGTTTTCATTTAATTAACTAATAAACAAAGAGATTTTTCTTATTAAAAAAAAAATGAATTGTTTTCACTGAGTTTACATAAACTTGTATCGAGTTGTATTACATAAAAATTACATGTTCACACATTATGATACAATAATTACGTAATGTTTTTGTTTTATGTTTTTATTAAAAATACTAGCTGCAGGGAGTGCCTACGACACGCCTCCGCAGCTAGGCCCTCCGGGCGGCGTCTCGGAATGGGCTTATTCAGTGTCCAAAATTGATTACTCGTGTAAAAATTTTTTTTTTAATTATGAAAATTGATATAACGAAAGTTAAATTAGAAATTTTAACTCTATAAATTGATACTAACGCACTAAAAGGTAAAAGATAATTTTAGGACGGTATCCCAAAATGGATTTGAGTGCGGTGCCCGGCACCCAACCGTTTAGCCGGCCATTCATCACGCATATAAAAAAATTGCCAAAAACATCAGTTTTTTTATTTGAAGCTATGACTTTCACATAATATTACATATCGCTATTAAAGCTTCTTGTCAAATCCATTCTGAGATACCGTCCTAAAATTATTTTTTATCTTTTAGTGCGTTTAATTTAATAACTGTATTTTAAAAATCTTTTTTACATATTTCTTTTTATTTTCTACATTTTAGTGCATTTATTATAAAACATTTTTTTATACTCTACTTTTTAGTCTTCATATGCTTATACTTTACAGCTGTGCTAGCGCACATGTTTGAGGGTATTTCGCGAAAGATCAGACCGGTACGTTTTACGGCGAGACAATGCAATGAAAACATAGGGCTAAACAATTTAATTTCCGAATAACCAAGATCCGGTCGATCAAGCGTGTACCCGATGTGTTAAATAGTTGGCGCTCGACCTACTGATACATACGCCCTATAAATTTTGAAAATCGGAAGAACGGTTGCCGAGATATTATGGTGGAACCCCATCGCATCCCCTCCTCGATTTTCGAATGGGCCCCGGGGGCATTTCAAAATATTATCGGACGGGTACCACTGGGAGCGGATGGGATAACGACGTGGGGGTCGAAACATTTTTCAGAGCGCTACGACCGACCGTTTTTGAGATATTTTCGTCGGAAAATTCGAATCCGGTTAAAAAGTACTACGTTTTTCCGTAACTTTGATCAATATTTCGCATATATATACGGTATATCGATATATAATAACGTAACAAGTATACAACTGACCACCAGAAGACATGTAGGCTAACGAATCGGGATTTTCCGCTAGTGATCGGTACATTCCGGTGCTAAGCTAAGGGGGACGGACAGAAACACATACAAATGCCGTTTAGTAGGATAGGATTATAATAGTATTTAAAATAAATACCTCGTGTTTATTTCAAGTCATTTTGATGAAATTCTATCTTCGTTATTTTAATGTAATAAGTTTGATACGGTTAATTATGACCCTACAAAATTTCGCATGCATTAGCTTCCAGCTTAAGTAGCGAATTAATCATAAAAAAATTACTTTGTTTATTTTACACAAGGTTTAATATTTTAATATGCACCTGTTTTACACGTAGCATATAGGACCGATACAAAACATAAACGTAAATTTTCAGTTATATTGCTTTATTTTATATACTACAACCTATATAGTTATAAATAAAAATTGAATTATTACTTTGAAATAAAACTAAAGCCGATTGACAGAAACGTGTTAAATTGTTATTTCTATAGAAATAATCGAAAGGGTAAAATTTTGTGTAGGATGTATTATGTATTTTATATTTTGAGGGAGAGGTTGGTCGAGTATAGAGGTAAAATACGCGAGTGTTTGGTTTGAGAGAAACAGTATCCAACAATTTTCCACCTCAGTTATGTTTCATGTTTTATTTAATTAGATATACCGCGACTGGATTATCGTAATTAGTTTATCACATGAGGCTTTATAATTATTGCCTAATATGTCAAATCAAAATACCACCGCACTACCCATCATTTTAAATTCGTTCTTTCTTTATTCCTGTTTTATTTAAGTGTACATATACAAGTATATGTTTTTATCGTTTTCATTGACGTTAAATAAATGTTTTATTTGTATTTATTCTGTTTTCGTAATTTTATTTTATTTATTTTGTAAGTAAACTAATACGTTTTGAATAATAATTAACTCTGTATCGAATTTGATACGAAATTTATAGCTTATCGTATTATAATTATCGGTCAGTTTTATCTTTCTGTTTTACATTTTATTTATATTTTGATATTAATATAGGAATAAATTAATGTTTGTTTTATTTTTGTGTTTGTAATTTATTTTATTTGTATCGCCAACAACTGCTGCTGTCAAAAATCAACATCGTAACGTTTGACTTTGTTAACTTACAAATAAGTTATACAATTTTAGTGCAGTTCTGTTCCTGTTTTTTTAAATTTCCGCCTTGAATTTACTATTTCAATATTTTCTATATAATTTTAATTTTATATTTTACTAATGGACCCGGCAATGCTTTCGCTATTGCCAGAATAGTTACCGCAGTACAAACTCGCCAATCTCACTACTGGATAAATCATTTAATAAAAAATAAAATAAATAAATAAATAATTTAAAACTTCTTTTCCTATATTAACTTACTGTTGTTTATATCGATATATCGTTTGTCATTGTCTATATCGACCGTTATTTCAATATCGACTTTCTCAATTGTTATGTGATTAAATATATTATGGAACTAATAACATTTAAACACTCCCGGGATAAATAATAAATTGTGAAATTTTCAGCGAAATCGGTTTAGTAATTTTTGAGTTATTGTGGCACAGAAAATGAATAGTTTTTTTAATTTATGTAGATTACATCATTTGAAAACTATTTAATTTCAGATGTATTGAGTTTAGAATTCGTTCTTTTAAGCTTTAAATATATATATATATATATATATATTTTTTTTTTTTTTTGCCTAGATTTATAATTTAAAAAAAATTGATATTTTAATCTATTATCTACTTTTTAATATTTTTTTTTTATATCAAACATTTTTTATTGTTTTCCTTTATTGATAAAGGAAATAATTCAGTTTTCTTTTCTATTAGCCGAATGTGCAAAGAAGGTTAGACAATTTTCAATTTTTGAAATATTAATAACTAAACCATTTTTTTTTTTAAACACAATTTTTTTAAGGAACATGAGTATACTGTACTATATTAGGAAGAATTTGGAGATCGGCTCTTACCATAAGAAGCACATCAGTCCTATTTTTACTTTCGTAAATGTATCAGATAGGAAATAGAGCGATGGGACAATCGATAGAAAAAGCCATCTCCATTAATCCACACACATACTCTTAACTCCGGCTCGATATATTTGTGCGAATATTCGCCACTGCTATCCCTTCACAAATGCCCTATTTTAGCCGATTATTTGAATTCGGTTTAATAGACACGAATTGTTCCGCTTTGATGTATATTGATTTACCGATACCAGACGGAAAATATTCGTGTTCGGCTACAAATATCGAATAAACTTTAACGAATTTTTTTTCCAGACATACGGTATTCGTGAACAAATACTAAATATTCTTACATAAACAGGAATGTTTGGATCAGGGTTAAGAATGAAGTAACTTAAACATAGTTTCTGATATTTTTACATCTGGTTTCCATAGATATCTAGAAATAAATCGCAGAAAACACCCGCGAGCGAAGAAAAAATTAGAAAAATGGTCTTCAGCTTAAAGAGTATCTCCTTACTTCTCCAGTAAATTCTTACCGTTCCACCTTAAACCTTACGAGAGATCAAGATACTTTATCCAGGATAAAAGCAGCGCATTATTTATATACCGTTTTGCGAAAATCATCTTAAATATTCGCTGCAAAAAATTATTTTTCCTGCGAATGTTTAAAAATCACTTAAGATGTGGAGCAGATTTTTTAACAAAATCATCATCCATCGCAGAATCGTGTATTATTGTAAATCAGTTCATCCAGTACTCAGTTAGAAGCTGAAAATCGTGAATAATAATTACGGCAGATCTAACTACTGTATTTATTTTGTCCGTAGAAGTATCATTATGATTTTCTTTTAATTATATCTTAGTCCTATGAATGAAGGAAGTATGTTATATAGTTTAGGGTATATCCCATTTTTAACATTCAGGATTTTTTCCTTATTTTTTTAATTACGGTCGTATATTCTATTTTACCTGAAAAATGCAGTATAAAAATTTATTTTCAAAGATCATAAACATTTTTTTTTAAATTCAGATTTATTTACTTATTGAATTTTTCATTAAAATTAAATCGTTAAGATAATTAAATCCAAATAAATTTCATCGTGTAGATTTGTATATATATATATATATATATATATATATATATTTTTTTTTTTTTTTTTAATAAAATGATTTCCTAACATCTATTATGAAAATTAATATTCATAGGCTATAATAATATTGTCAAACGAAATCTTGTTAATCAACCTTTATAAAAATAATACAAAATCTTTAAATTACTTAAATATATTTTAATTCTATAAAAAGTAAACACGAATAGTTTTAGTTTTTCAATTTATTGAATTCATTTAAAAAATTCTTGTAATATAATTTTTTCAAAAGTTATTTTCTCCGGATATATCCATTAAATTTCTTTTTTGTGACAAATCGGTTTAACAACTGATTTTCGAAGTCGAAGGTTCTGAGGTTCAAATCCTAGTAAACGTCAGTAGTTTTATACGAAGTTAAAAACTAGACTGTGGATACCGGTGTCCATTGGTGGTTGGGATTCAGTTAACCGCGCGCTTCCGTAATGGTCGGTCTAAGTTATTTATGTTATACATATCATCCTCATCTCATTGTGCTGAGTAGCGGGGGTTGCTTATTGTTCACTACTTGAACAGATTGCAACGCACATTAGGGAAAAAATTATTTAAAAAAAAAAGTAATTGTATTGAAAAAAATACAATTATTTTTTTTTTAATCGCGTATAATAATTTTTTTTATGTACAAAAAAATAATTTTTTAATTTAATAATGATTTTTATTTAATGTAAAGTGAAACGCATATATAAGAAGCTTATGAACAGATTGTCAAATTGAAACATTTTATTGAACTATTATGTGAAATTAAATTATTTGTGGTTATTGGGATTATTGTGGCATAAACACGATTATTGTACTATTATTACGTCGGAAAACATAGAGGCTGCTCGACATAACATCATTATGTGTCACGTAATGTATTATAATTATTATTATACTATAATTTTATGTTAAGTAATAAATATATATTTTAAGTTATGTTAGTAGAATATGTAATATACCGTAAAATATAATACGCTAAGTTTTAAAATTGTTTTATTGACACCTGCTTTTTACTCGTGTTGTGTTCAATTGTTTTTATTGTATTGTATCATTGATTTCTATAACAAAAGCATGCCTGCTTGCAAACGGTATTGTTTCCGTCTGTAAAACAAATCAAAACAAATACAGCTGTGATTATTGGTTATATAGGCATATATTATGTGTATTAAAGTAATAATTTTGTATAGATTTCAATCTTAACAAATCAGTATTAGATATTAGATTATATTTTTTAAAGTAATAATTAAAAGTCTGTTAATTATTTATTTCACGAATTTTTTCACATTTATGCTATGTTTCCGCCCTATTTTAATTTTGTTCCTGTAAAATTTAGATAAAATATATTCTTTGAAAATTTTATTGACATCTTTCATGAATTTTTAATGGAATTTAACTCGCGATTTTTTTTAATACTCCAAAGATTATATTTATTTATTAATACTACACGTTTTGCTAATTACAATAGGATTTTTGAGGGCGAATCGACAGTTTTTTCTCTGTAATCTTCCTGTTAATTCAGGTTGATTATGGCCCGTAATCATATTGTGTGTGTGTGTGTGTGTGTGCGCGCACGCAAATTCAACTCAAAGGTGTCAATGTTTGTGATATTTTATAAACAGTCAAGTATTGAATTGAGTAATCCAAAATTTTAATGATAACTCTGTCAAGATTTAGAATTACAATCAAGTAATGTAATTTCCTTTATCATTAATTACTCCTTTTTTTCTGTTTTTTTTCCCGTTTTTGATTAGTTCTACGGTAATTTTACATTGTTATTCCATAAATTTAGTTTTATTAATTTATCTTATTCAATTCAAGTTGTATTTCTATTATTTAATATCGTAACTTTTTGCCTATAAAACTTTTTATTAATCATAGTTCGATGTATTTTTCCATTCCCTAATTTACATAATTAATTTCTTGTAAAGGAATTAAATTAAAAAAAAAAAATCAAATATTCCTTAAAAGCAATATTAATTATGTTGTTTTAGCATTACTATTCTATGCAGTGCTTTTACCCTAATTAAATACTGATATCTTGTAATGTTAGTTGTATAGTTGTTCGGTATAAGATTTATGCTACAATCGTGTTTAGTGACTTGTTTTGTCTTTAAATTTTATTATCTGTTGTATTATCTCGTATTTACTTCGTCGCTTTACCTTTGGGTTCATTTCAAAGTTTACCTTTGGGTTCAGAGGAGCGAGAGTATTTTATTTATTTTTTTTTTTTACCAAGTTTGTTACCCTTGTATATTCATCTGGAATTTTTTTTTGTTCTGGAGAAGTTTTTTTTTGTGATTAAATGTATGTATCTAATATAATTACGAGATTGTAATTATTTTTGTCGTATAATCTTCTTAAATTATTTGAGTAGAAAATTTACCGGTTAGAAAAAAAAATTATTAAATACCATTTATTTATTAACTTTTACTTTCTTTTTAAACAGTACGATGACGCGATCCACCCGTACATGGAGGCGCCGCCCGGAGCTATGTACGATCCTCATGCGGCTCATAGACCGCTTCAAACAATGGCTCATCATTCTCCCCATATGAACCACGCCAATTTACACCAGTTCCATGCGGCGGCAGCAGCAAACCATGTCGCACCCGCCTCTAACCATGTCATGGGCGCTGTACCAGACGTCCATAAGAGAGACAAGGACTCTATATATGGGTAAGTTAAACAATAACCGAATATTTATCTATTGTTTTCTCTCAGTACTGTATTTCAAAATGTTTTTTGTTTTATTATAGTTTTATAAATTTGAAAAAAAGTCATTGTTGCACGATTTGGTATATTTATTTAACTTTAATCTTGTTATCAGTTAATAAACTTACGGAATCTGCGGCATTTTAACGTAGAATACCGCACACCTAGTTCTTTTCATATGAAGAGGTGATCGCTAAAAATATGTACTATTTGCCACGCACGACAGTTTTTCTCTTTATATATCAATCGAGATGAAATTAAGCCTCGTCAGAAAGAGAAACACTGATAAAAAATAGTTTTCTTATCTCGTTTAAATTTTGTAAACGGGTAACAATGCTCAAACCTTTTCTAGTAATCAACTCATTCAGTTATTGAAAACTTTTTTTTTTGTTTAGGGTAATATTTTAAAAGTTTACTAACAACTGGTACAAGCCGGACTCTATGTAATATTCACTTGTCTAAACTTTCCGAGTTATTTGTATATATATAGTTTCCAGCTACTGCCGGGTCTGAGTGTGTTTGTCTATAGGCAATTACAGTTACTGCTACCGGCTTACCAGGGGGTAAATGTACCGGTAAACATATTGTCTGGAACAGATTCAAGCCGATCACTCTTGAGACGTGTGATTAATTGAAACCCGATTACCAAAGAACACCGTTATTTACTGTCTATCATTCAAATCCATATATAAGCAAATACCTTTTCAAGGAATTGCAGCTTAGAACTCTCGACTACGAAAATCAGCCGATCTTGCGATGACGAGTTTAACCACTAGACTTACCCGTAGGGTTCTGCGTTATATTTTCGCAATAAAATCTTATTTTATTAATTATTTCTGTTAAAACTAGAATTTTCGTGACTTGTTATGTTACGGTTTTTACATTACGGAATAAAACTCGTAAAAATATTAATATTGTGTTCAGGTTATCAAAGACTAAATTCATTCGCGCAGTAAATATAACAAAATTTATGTAATATCTTCCAAAATATATCGTTTTTTTAAATTAATAATCGCATTTTATCACAAACTATATTAAAGGAAATATCCTAACCTAAGAGATAAATTACCTTATTATTAGCTGGATTTCTTAAGAAAGCTACCTATTGTAATGGGTACCGTGATTCAATTACCGGAAAATTTCGACATATATTCGTGTTTCACATCTCGCAAACCCCAAAACCACCGTTCATTCAAAAGTTTACATACACATTTATATAAATATATATTTCACATTCTTGTGGACAAGTTAACTGCCGTAATTTTGCGTTAATCACTTTCAAATTTATACGTACTCAACCCAATACTTACTAATTTATACTCGATCCAAAATCTCGGTCGAGTTCGTTAATGGGCAAATTCGGACCATGTGGGTGGAAATGAGGAGGGGTTTTTCGAGAAAAAAATATATCGCTATAAATTTCTTATTTAGTAAAATAATTCATTTAAATATCCTACTATTCTTCGGATAAGGGCCTAAAACTTATGTAAGTAAAATCTTTTGATATCATCAACCATTAGTCCAGGGTGTGGAAAAAATGGGGTTTCGAAGACAAAATATATCATATCTCCCTTAATAGGCATAGTATCGAATCGGTTTAAAGTGGTCGTTAGTCCTCTAAATATTATCGAAATCGTTTTTCTGAACCAATTTTTGATATGACTTACGGCAAGAGATGACCAAAATATTGCTGGAATTGTAACAAGATAAACTTTTGTATGCTAAACATGTGAAACTTTTTTTCACTGGCAACTATTGTCGTATCGTATCAGAAATCTTTATCATCCCCTACTTAGCACCGGTGTAATTTACCACCGCCTTCCGGCGT
This sequence comes from Lycorma delicatula, assembly GCF_047948215.1. Taxonomy (NCBI): domain Eukaryota; kingdom Metazoa; phylum Arthropoda; class Insecta; order Hemiptera; family Fulgoridae; genus Lycorma; species Lycorma delicatula. The sequence continues at coordinate 13,100,015 of NC_134459.1, forward strand.
GCCGAAAGGAATTTTTTAATTCTAAACGGAGTTAAAAATTAAATTAGGTGTTTTTCTGTAGCTATTGGTAGCTAATAAAGTTGATCGGTTCGGTTGTATAGACACATCCTGCCCAACAGACAGATGAAGGACACTGGAATTCTCATAATAGATCGGTTCTATACTTAACGGAATCAGAAATAGGGGAAAAAATTATGGGGTGAGAAAAGACAAGATCTGCCTCTAGAATTCGTAGTACAAGATATAACTGGTTCATCCAGAGAGAACTGGCAATTACATCCAAACGTACGATGCCCTTTCATTCCCTGGGAAAATCGGTTTTTTTAATTTAAATGTATGTAGTTCATTATTGATCAACAAATTTAAGCGGAGAAACTTAAATAAATATAACAAAAAAAATCCCTTTTCTTCCAGAAAATTCCGAAAAAAGTGCAGGGTTCCAAAAGGAACAAACCTTCTCCGGAGTTGTGTATTTTGTATAGTTTACTGTGTACAACGACGTAATAAATTTATATCTACTTGTTAACTGATTAAATTCTCGTTTGTTAAACGGATATAGGAGGTTTTCTTACCGGATACAAAAAATCTTGGTTTCGGTTTTCGTAGGTAAATTATTATTACAACCGATCTGTATTACTATAATTCTTCTTAGATATATTGTTCTTTAAACGTATTTTTTCAATTATAGAAAAACTATGTAATTATATAAACGTAGATTACTTCATTTGTTTTTTTTTTTTTTTTTTTTTGCTTTAATTTTACTATTAATTATTATATTATGCTGATTTGTTATAAAAAAAGGCGTAAGTTTTGTTATGAAATGTGTATCGGGGATTAAAAGCTACGTAATATTTTTGAAGTTTCACGTACATTCATGTTATACATGAAATGAAAAAAACAACTCAAACAGTTTTAGCTGTATGCAAGAATTGTTTGCGTGCTATCTTCGCAAATTAAATTATGCACCGTGACAACGAAGACTTTCTTTATCGTATCGTATTTAGCACAAAAGTAAACATTTATAATCTTCGTATCTGAGGTTCATGAAATCCTCACAAAATATTGCTGTGTGAACGAGACTCCTCAAAAATGAATGTTTTTTTGTGCAGTATCTCGACGGCAAATTTTCGGGCTGTTCTTTTTCGCGGAAGCAAGTGTTTCTGTAATCAAATATCTTGATATGGTTCTCTCCTCGACTGCAATACAAACCACAGAACTTTATTTGGCAATAAGGCGGTGGTGCGCCTCCTCACTGGCATAACGCTGTACTTGATCGGTCGAATGAAAAATTCTTCCCCACCGCTGGATCGGTCGTCGAGGACCAGATGACAGGGCTTATTTGTCGTGGCCTCCACGTTCGCTTGATCTGATCTCATGTAATATTTTCTTTGTGGGTTTATAAAGGTATATGCTACCGTTAGCGGCCGACCTACCCGACTTGTGATACAGGATTGAAGCAGCTGTCGCATCAATTACTCAAGACTTGTTGATTAAAGTATGTGATAAACTCTTCTATCGGCTGGATGTGTGCCGTGTAACGAATGGTGCTCAAATTAAGCACTTATAGGAAAAATTGTTTTGCGTTCTTTCATTTCACGTATAATTTATCAATGTAAGTAAAACTTAATAAACAGATATTACGTCATTTTAAAACCCTGATATTAATTCTGAAACACACGGTATATCAATTGAAATGTTTGTGGTATTTTTACTAAATATTCATATGAACGGATTACAAGAAATATAAATTGTGCTTAGCGGTGGTGAGTGTTTTATGTTTTATATGACTGAACATCCCTGCCTCGTAAGGGTTTTTAATACTTTATAAACCCCATATTGTATAGGGGTTTGATCTATAATTCGATAATAAAATTACAGATTCGATTAAGGATTGTGTCAACTCTAATATTGTTACTACTCGAGTGAATCGATGTACATATATTTACGAGTAGAGTAACATGTACTAACAGTTGTTATTGTGTTTTTTGTTTCGTGCTTCTACGTAGAAACCCTTCTTTCCGAGATTTCTTTTAATTTTTCTTGATCGAATCTTGATTTCATTTTTTACATCCTGAATTTCTATTCCTACTTTGTTCATCAAATAAATCATTAATTATTACAATTAATACCGATCTCCGTGGCGGAGCGGCAGTGTCTCGATCATTCATCCGGAGGTTTCGGTTTCGAATCCCGATCAGACATGGGATATGCTACAAAATTCCATTTTCCCACGCAAAGCTTCATGCTTATGCGGTGATATCATAAAAAAAATTTGATGTGGACACCATATGACTTCCATGTACGCCTATTAAATTACATATGCACATTTTTTAAAGTACATAAAATTTTATTTCACTAATAATTTCTGATTTTATATATATTTTTTTATTGTTATTAAATTATAGTTTATTGTAAAAAAATTTTACAATCGCTGGTAATAATTGTTAATAAATCAGTACATCTAAATTAAAAAAAAAAGTTAATAAAAAAGGAAATGAAGTCGAATTCGAACCGATGTGCCTTCTCCTTGTAAGGTCAAAATATTTAATTAATTAAACTTTTATTTGGCTATAACTATAGAACCATTGGAAATAAGTACCACGTATGATATATCGTTGAAAAGCTCTCAGTGAAGGCTTAGTACTGCAGTTAAAAAAAAGTCCAAAATCCAGATTATTTTTTGATTTTGAGCTTTTTTGGTTCAGTCGATTGCATTCAAAAGGGAAGGTGCATAACTAGATTATGACAGTCCTAAATCCAAAATGTCTACTTGTTACGGCTAATCGTTATTGAGTTTCGCGAGATACATATGTACGTACAGACGTCACGCCGAAACTAGTCAACGTAGATTCAGGGATTATCAAAATGGATATTTCCGTTGATATCTGAAAACCGAAATTTTTCGCGATCACAATACTTCCTGTACTTCGTACTAGGAAGTAAAAAACAATTATTGGACTACATTTCACAATTGTACAAAAGTGAGAATTACAATTTACAATTGCAGACTCAGCTTGTGGATTATTTTTCTTAAAATTAAGTTTTAAAAAATGAAAGATAAAATATTAATTTTAATAATTGTATATTTAAGGACTTAAATGGATATAAGTTAATTTCATTTTTTATAATATATCGTTTATCCATGACTGTATTAATAAAATAAAAACCTTTAATTTTCTTTGTTTTGTGTAGTTAGTTTTTTTATCATAATTACAGACTAACGGAAATGATTATAGGTCATCGAAATATTAATAAATTTAGTAGTTTGTTGATTAGTTTACATATTTTCGTGAGTAAATAATTAATTTGATAATACGTTGATTTATTATATACATTTTTTGTTTATGTATAGATATTATCAGTTTTAGTTTATTTTTTTTCGTTTAAGTTATAAATTTGAAGTAGTCTATAACTTTAATTACCATATCTCAAATATTCCGAATCAAATAATATTATTTTAAATGATATTTGTTACCTTATAATTTTTAAATATTTTTCTTTTTTTTAAATTGTAGATTTCTTTAAACATTTTTTTTTTTATTATTAAGTACCAATTATTTCATTAATAATTTCCGGATTATCAGGATAATTATAATAAATTAATTAAATTAAAAAAAAAACAAAAGAAACAAAGATATAATTAACAAACGTAGTTTTAGCCGTAGTGTGATTTAAATAAGACTATTGTTTTAAATAACGTTGTTGTGTATACAAATAAGGAATGTATAGTCCAAACAGAGTTAACAGTTTTTTCTAATTTTCTTTATATAAGTTTTATTATATTTAAATTCTTATTTGTTAAGAGTTAATGACGCAGTTCCTTATATGGATTTAATTAAAAAATAATAATAAACATTCCATTTTATTATTATTTTCTCTCTTTTTTACCTTAAGATCTTCTATATTTGTGGAATTTTGAGATACAAATTCTTATTGTATCAATTGTTATAGTTTTTAATTGATAACTGTTGTTCCAATTCTATAGTTTTTTTTCTTTTATTTTTAATTTGTAGATAAAATAAATTAAAAAAATATCGTCATTTAGTTTTATTCGTTAATGTTTTGTGAAATGTTCGATATATATATTTTTTTTACCCTGAAATACCGAAATAAGAAAATGTCAATATTCTTTGGTGAATATCGACACATGCCAAATACTTCGGTGAAACACCAAATATTTGCTTATTCGGACCTTCGACGGAATATGTCGACAAACGCAGATAATAACCTCTAGTGGGAGTCGAAATAACATTAACAGAAATTAAAAAAAAAACCACCCGATACCTAATACCTAATAAATCTCTAATACCTAAGATATCTCCAATACCTAATAAGGTAAATAGATTACGAGAAACCCTCGTAAAAAATGGACGTTTAAATTTAAGCTAAACATAACTTACGCTTACTAACATCGTCTAATTAACGTACAATATACAAATTATGTAAGTTATTCTCCAACGTTAGAGGCGATTTTGATCAAATTTACCGCATTCAGTATCCACTGCTGGTGATAGTTGAATAAAAAATATTTTTATAAAAAAATTGAACAAAAGAGCCAAAAATCTGACCAAGATTTATTTGTGACGTTATCGATCATTCATGCAGTTAACATATTCTGTATATCCTGATCGGCCCTTTCAATTTATAAACGCTGAAAATTTGATTAAAGTTTTTTTATAAATGCGGTGAATTTGATTAATGGCTTGCAATATTTGATAATAACATGCATAATTTGTATATTTAACGTTAATTATACGAGATTAGCGGTCGTAGATTATGTTTAGCTTGAATTTAAACTTCCTTTTTTTACAAGGTTTTCTAGTTATCTATTTACCTTAGAGACTGGTATCGGGTGATTTTTTTTTTTAACTTCTAGCGATCGTTTCTAACTCCACCAGAGCTAATCTGTGCTTGTCGACATATACCGGCGAAGGTCCAAATAAGCAAATATTTTTCGGTCTTTCGCTGACGTATTTGGTATGTGTCGACATTCACGGGAGAATATAGATTTTTTTGCCAGTTATCGATGTTTCACGGTACATATATAATATTTTTGGAAGTAGATTAATTATTATTACAGGAATTTTTTATAAGTAATTATTATTATTGTTATAATTTACACTATTAGGGTATTTTGAATTTAAAGAAATATGCTTATTTAAATATTGTCGTCGTAGTAGCCCACTTGTAGGATTTCTATCAAAGCATTTTCTTTGTATTAGAAAAATTATCGGTGAATAGGTGACAGTGGTAAAAATTTATAATGAAAATAATATCCGAGAGAAAGGTTACAAATAAGATATCCTTCATAAAAGAGAGACAGAGTAAGTTTGAGTGTGTTCGGGGTGGATGGGATCTGGGTTATTAAAATAACTAATAAATCAAATTCATTACATACTTATAAATTTTGCCCACAACAGTTATCACATGACATTTGCAGCTGTTAAATATACAATATTTTATTAAAAAAACAAAACAAAACCCATTGATAGTTTTGTTAATAATGTTTAATAGATATAGTTGGAAAATAAAGAGTGAAGTTTATTTTCAATGGCCATTTTTATACAGATTTACAACTATTAGTCCAGTTGGTAAATAATTATAGTTTGTCTATCCGTTTCCGGTGAGAAATAATTTAAATTAATCGGGCTGGAAATTAAAAAAAATTATTTATTTCTATTATCACTAAAATCGGTGTACCGATTTTACCTTCCAGTCTTCAATAACCAGTTTAATGTAATTTCTGCAATTAGGGGAAAAAGTTCATTTTAAAACAGGTCTCTTTTAGTACAGCGAAAAAAAAACAACGAATAAACGCTTTAAGTAGCTATGCTGTTATAGAAAAATTAATCGGTTGATTTGTTCAATATAAATAGTTTTTGAGACAAATGTAACAAGATCGTTTACATATTCTTAATCGTACATAATTCAGGTTTAGTAAGCTGTTAATTAAAATATGCAATATTAGTTTATTCGTTCCTGGAGGAGATTGTACATGGAATCTAAGTGTTGAATGATTAAAATTTATAAAGCATATAATTACTACCGTTAATTAATTAGAATTTAAAAAATTATCTTGACGTTAAAAAAATGGAAATCGAGATGGATCAGTTAATTTTTCGTCAATTTTCTTATAATGAAAATATAAATCATTTTTCTTCTGCTATTTATTGAAATGAATTTGAAAGCTTTTTCTTTTAAATCCCCCCAAGTAATTATAATACCTGGGGATATATAGTTATCTCTATATATGAGAGATAACTTCTCATATATATATGAGAAGTTATCTCTAAAGTAAAGACCACATTTCCTTAAAAAAAAATAAATTACTCTGAAAACTATAACTATTTTTTATTTTTTTTAAACTACATACCTTTTACTACTTCTCAATATAATCGCCATTTGAATTAAGATATTTATTGTAGCGATACACCAGCTTCAATATACTCTTGTCTTGTTCTTCTGCCGCCAGTCCATTTAGCTACTAATTAACAGTAATTTAAGTTCAGCGTCACCCGCGACTTGCTTACCCCTCAAAAATCCTTTCAATTTCCCCAAAAAATGGTAATAAGAAGGAGGTAGGTTTGGACTGTATGGTGGGCGATCGTAAATTTCCCATCCAAATGTTCTCAGTAAATCATCTGTCGGACCCGCGACATGTGGACGTGCATTATCCTGCAGCAGGACGACTCCGTCGGTCAGCCGCCTACGTCGCCGATTTTGAATGGCGCGTCTTAACTTACGTAGAGTTTTGCAGTTGGCTTCTGCATTTATAGTCTTTCACTTGGCATAAAATCAATCTGCAGTATACCAAATCGCTTCCGAAAGACTGTGGCTATCAGTGTATCCAGAAGTCTGTGGCTTAACCTTAGTCGGTCTGGTGGTAATTGACGATGGCGCCATTTTGTTGACAACCGTTTTCTGTCTGGCGTGTAATAAAATCCATGATTCATCGCCGGTAACAACTGAATTAAGGAACTCATCACCTCTTTCTGTGTAGCGCATCAAAAATTCCAAAGCAGATCCCATTCGGAATTTTTTTGTGACGTTCCGTTAAGACATTCGGTACCCGACGTGTACAAACCTATCTGAAGCCTAAGTAGTTATGAACAGTGCGACAGATAACAGCTCTTGTAACATCAGAAAATGGAAGGGCCAGGTCGGAAATTGTTGAGCGACGATGTTTTTTGATTTCATATCGACGCGTTTCAGCAAGTCCTCGATGATTGTCAAGGGCCACACCATTTTCGGACGTTTCTTTCATTCATTACATTATCACCGCAAACAACAAACAACTGCCTATGAATTTCAGCCGGCGTAATGTTACGAATGATTTAAAAAACGTATGAACACGTATTTTACACTCGGCGGGAACATAGATTTTCCTATTCATTTTATAACGTAATAACTCACAGTTACTCAAAGATACTACAACGCGACAAGTTGCAGACTGCAATGCAGTGTGTATATTACTAGTGTGGCCATGAACGACACAGGTTTGCCAACCTTAAGGAAAGAAATTTCCCAGCGGTCGTTACGTTAGAGATATCCGTCGTATATATATATATATATATATATATATATATATATATATATATATAAATTATAGTTATTTGTATAAACAATACTTTTTTGAAAATAAAGTAACATAATTTCAGGTTTACTATTGAAAACATTCCAAATTTAGTTACTTCTTTTGATGATAAGTTGATTATGTATTGCGTATGATTTATTTTCGTTGTCTATTAGTAAAAACACTTGTGAGTGGTAAAAAAAATCTGAAAAATATTGTTGATGTAACAAAAGAAATATTTATTAGATTTTTACGATAATATAAATTTGAAAAAAAAAATAGAAACAAACAATCTTGTTTGGCCTTTATTGTAAAAATCTGGAAAATTACTTAATTTCGTAATAAGTACAATTACAAAAAAATCTAAATGTTCAATAAAAAAAAAGTTTTTTATCCGATTTGATTCCCTTGGTCAAATCATATTTTTATCTTGAAAACAGTATTATAATTGAGAAAGAAATTCAAATAACGTAAAAGATTTTGGGCCCGTTTTGCCTTTTCGTCCTAATTACTTTTTTATTATCCAACTTTACGTCAGAGGAGTTTTTCTGTTTATATTAAATGAATTTTGTAATGCTTATTTAAACCTAAACAGAAAATCTTCTGGACGAAGGCAAAGTCGCTATCACTCTAGCAGACGTTATTACCACATATAATCAATTTAAACAAGTTGTCACTTTTACTACCAAATATAACTCTTTCTTCTATTATTATTTTATAATGTATTATATAATTTAAAAAAAAACGTATTTATTTGCCATTAAAGGTCGGCAGAGACCAAATAAGCAAGAAGTCGGTAAAAATAAATTATCCAACTGAAATTATATAAATTAATTTAATTAATCCGCTGTACAAAAAGAAGAAAAAAAGAAAAAAAATACAGTCTCATTAGAAAGTCATATTATACGCCTCATCAAATAACAAAATAAGTGATTCAATATTCTTAATTTTTATTTTCAAGTTTCATCATCTGTTATCTAACTTAGTCTAATTTATATAAAATAGAATACGATTTATTTTGATCTGATAATATTAAAAGTGTATATATATAAGAAAATTTGATTTAATTTTAAAAATAGATTTAATAAGTTTTTAATTAAATATTGAAGCTTTAAATGAGATTTATGAAAGTTTTAATTTAAGATAAGACTTTTCCTTAAATGTAATACTGTACAGTAGAATATTCATTTTATTGTAATGCTTGGATTTTTTTTTTTAACTTTTTTTTATTAGTTATCTCTTGAGTGAATTAATGTGGAATTTTATTAATCATTTAAGTAATTTATTTAATTTTAATTTTTTTTTATTATCTCATAAATGCATAGATTATTCAATTTAATTTAGTTTTCTTAATTTTATTTCTTAAATAAATGAGACAGAGTTAATTTTATTTTAACTCGTACTTTTGTTTAGTAATTTTTTTTTAAATTTATTTTAATAAATGATTCACATTTTTTATTGTTGAAGATGAAGTTCCGTTTTTCTTTGTATTCGGATTATATTTGTCTAAAATTAAAATTAAAAAATTGTATAATTTTTTAGTATATATTTTTTTTAATATAGATGTAATAATTATGTTAAAAGGGTGAGATCAGATTAAATTATAATTTGTTATTTTACAGAAATTATTAATACATTTTATATTATTAAACGATCGGCCCTTTTTTCTATAATTAATTCATATTTAATAATTTAGTAAATTGCAGTAAAAATTTTATTATTATAAAACCTTGACTTAAAATGATTTTAAAAGTAGTACATAACCTAACAATCAAAATAGTTATTTATGCTAATCGTGTTAAATGTTAACTGATAAGGTATAAGTTTAATAATTTCATAAATCTTGATAATAACGATAAAGGTTTTACACAAAAAAAAAAAAAATATATAATAAATGGATGTCTTTTTTTCTTATTAAGAGGACGAGCATAGACTTTTTTCCTCATTTTCCTCTATCAGAATGACATTTTTAGCGTATGAAAAATGCCATGCCTGATCGGGATTAGAATTCATGAACTCCGCATAATAGGCTGAGACGCTACCACTCCGCCACGGAGATTGGCCATATTTTTATTAATTTCTTTCTTAACTAAAATAAACAATTTTATTTTATTATTGAAATTTATCTTAAAATAAACAACGGGAAACTAAATAACACTATACTATATTTAGACTGATTTTATCCATGTGAAACACGAAAAAATTCTGCTAAAAATAAAAACCGGCCTCCGTGGCATGAGTGATAGGGTCTCGGTCTTTCATCCAGAGGAGACCCGGGTTCGAATCCCGGTCAGTCATGGCGTTTTCACACGCTAAAAATCATCCAAAGCATCCTATAAAGCAATACTTAAAAACGGTGGTCCCGGAGGTTAAAAAAAGTAATTAAGGACCTTTTTCGGTAATCGGTTACCATTTTTTTCTTCTTCCAAATAAATGGGTATGTAGAAGTATTTGCATAGAAATTTAACCTTTTCTTTTTCCTGCTCCCCTGGGTCTAGAAGATAAATAAAAAGAATAGAAATTTAAAAAAATGTAGAAGACTAAGCCAAGATTGATTGTTAATATGGAAAATTGGTCCTTTTTCGATAAAAATGTTATTTGGTTATTGTTGCATAAATTTAAAAATGTACGTTTTTATTTTTATTTTTGAGAAAAAAAGAAAAAGTGGTACCAGCTTACCGAAAAGGTACCCGATTCCTTATTATCTTCAACAGATTTGAGTGTTGTTAGACCAACTGTTTTCCATTTATCGCTTATTTTTTCAGGTAACAACTTTTTCAATCAAAAATGATTGTTTTTAAATCATATATAAAAAATTTAATCTGGACACACCGCATGACTTCTTACTACTCTTATTACATTTTACACATACACTTTTTTAAAATGAAAAAAGTACATAAAATTTTATTTCATTTTAACTTTTGATATTTTTTCTTATTTTTGAATTATTATTTACTGTAAAACGTTTTTTTTACAATCAGAGGTTAATAATTATTAATAAATCAATATATTTAAATTTTAAAAATTTAATTAAAAAAAAACCAGATGACGTTTGATTAACCCGATGTGCCTTCTCCTTGTAAACCAAATATTTCATTAATTAAAATCTTATTTCGCTGTAACTCTGGAACCAATGAAAATAAGTAACACTTATGATATATTTTTGAAAAGCTATCAATAAGGGCTTATTACTGTAGTTAAGTATAAGTCAAAAATCCAAGTTTGTTTTGGATTTTGGGTTTTTTTTGGGCACTTGGTCCAGTCGATTGCAGTCATAAAGGGAGGGGCACAACTGGATGTTACAACAGTCCTAAATCCAAAATTTCAACATCCTACGGCTAATCGTTTTTGAGTTATGCGAGATACATATGTAGGTACGCTGAAAATAGTCAAAATGGATATTTCCGTTGAAATCTGTAAACCAACATTTTTTTCTATCATAACAGTTCCTTTACTTAGTACAAGGAAGTAAAAATTGGTATTTTAGTTTTGATGAAGAAGAAAAGGAAAAATTGTATCGGATTATTTTCAGAATTTTGTTTTACATTTTGAAAAAATACAGCTATATGTATGGGTATATTAAAACTGACATATATAAAAACGAAATATATTTAATTTTTATTTTGTTGTTTTTAATTCACCGATAGTAAGCTAAATTTCTTTTGCCTCAAAGTTTGTTTACAATCGGTTCAATATATATATATATATATATATATATATAGGTACAATAAGTAAATTGAAACACAAAACATTGATATGAAGAGACGTTTCCATTCGAACTCCTTAACGTAATACATATAAGTAGTCGTATACATTACATAAATAAAAAGCAACATTCAGTGAATCACTTCTAAAGCCAGTTCAAGATCTCAATTGGGATCGTTTGAATGCGATCGGTGCCGAAATGCTGGTAGCTGATGATGCCAGCATTAGTCAATCGTATTTTTGATGAGGACCGCAGTTCTTCCATGTCCTCTAACATCCGGATGGTAGAGGACATGGAAGTTGAGAATAATCGGCGGGGTCTGAACAAATTCTAATAAATTTCGTCATTGGTGTTCTCCATTGGAAGATCTTGGTATCGATTAGATCAAGTTAAATTATTAGAGCTAACAAATTAATGAATTATTATTTGCAATCCCTTGCATTAAAAATTTATCAGTTTTAAGCTGTGACAGAAGTTAAAAGTTTAAAATATTTTTTTATAAATTGTGTTTTATCCATTTTGTGGTTCTTTTATACTGTGACAAATTTATAACGGTATAAATCTGGAGTATCGTTTTTCGTTAGAAATTTACTATAATTGACTAATATTTAATAAACTTATATTTTTGAAACAGATTAACTAAAAACATCTGTTTTCCTTCGTACGTAAACGGAGTGTTGCGTAGGTATAAATTACTCACATTATATATAGAATATACCTTCTAATATAATGCGATATGAATGTGTATGTAGGTGTACTGACAGTTGGTATGAGGTTTATTTGCCAATAGAGACAATAGAGTCTTTTATTGTAATGTAACATAATATTGTAATTGAGGAGGGCCTTGCCAGAACCGTAGATTCATAGATAAATCTATAAAAAAAATGATTAATTTGAAATTTTTAATTTTTATTTATTATTGTTGAAGATTAACGAACGGAAATGAAAATTCCGGTTTTTTTAAAAGTTATACTCTCTCTCTCTCTCTCTCTCTCTCTCTCTCTCTCTCTCTCTCTATAGAATATATATATACTATTATACAAAGAGGAAGAGGGTTTTGGTTTTTTCGGAATAAACAAAAAACTACCCGATCAATCGCATCCAAATTTTTACCCATATTTCTTGGCATAACTGAGAAGGTTTTTACATATATTTCTTCTCAAAAAATCTGGAAAAAATTAATATATGTATTAGTGAACATTTGACGTTTGAAGCATAAACTTTAATGAACTGTGAACTGTGAATCTCTATCACTTTAAACTGGTTTAAAGTGGTAACTGATTCAATCAAATGGTTTTGAACTGATTCAATCGAATGAATAATATTACAAAAATAACAATTAGAATTATATTAAATAAAATGAAATAAATTAAAAAAAAATTTCTGTTAACAATAATGGGCTCCCCCTGCTAACTGCGCGTGAAGCTGCAATGGTGAAGTATGTAAGCATTTCACCTAGGAGACTAGACCGACCATCACCATTAACTGGTAACAAACAGGGTGTCCCTGGAGCGCTGTTCTTTGAGGTGCAATTGGGTGCTCTTATAATATCTCTGCAAACAATCGTCCGATTTTCACAATTCAAACGGGATATTTATTAATAGATTGAAAGCTGACTTTGCATGCCATCAGGTACACTTTTGATTTAACAGATCACGGTTGTGCGGAAATGTGAGTATATATATTTCCGAACAACCGGATATATATATAAATTTTGTCTGTTATCGCGTTACGCGAGAAAAATTGACCGATTACTTTCAAATTTGCAGAATACATTTACGTTATCCCAGGGAAGGTTTTAAGCCATCGACAGAGACCCTAGCTCCCTTGAAGGTTAAGATATTAAAAAATATTCATTATTTCTTCGCTCCCAACTTCGATCAGAATGAAGTTGTGAATTAAAGATGTTCATAAAGGAAAAAATAGATTAATTCTTTTACTTCATTGTTATATTTCTGCCACAATGGCAAAGAAATAAGTTATGAATTTTTCGTTGGCAGAAGTGTGTTTACTTTAGTTACCAAAGTTACTATTAATCTGTATTTTGTAATTTAGTTTCTTTTTCAGGTGTATATTAAATCTGAATACCATAATTATTATTTATCAATATTATTCTCACAAACATGATGATACGTACAGTGAGGGGGTCCAGGTAGTGGAGCCCTCTGGGTAGATAGGAATGGCAACCGAAGCGATCTCTGCAGTTGTTCAGGCCGCCGGTTCCTGTGGCAAATTGGGAATGGTGAGCGAAGTGAACTCTGCGGCCATGGAGTAGGCTCCGAAGAGCCCCTAAGTTGGCTCCGGGATTCGCCTGGATTTACCTGAGCCCCTAGGGTCCAAATTATAACTAGACGGCCGGTTATTTTTATTATAAGAATAAATTTAATCTCTCTCTCCTTGATTTTTATGATAATTTTCAGTTGTTATTTATTAACTTCAAACTCATCAGTAAAAGATATAATGCGATAATTTTTTATAAGTACAATAAGATAATGTAATAGTAAATTTTTTTATTCTTAGTGTGTGTGTGATGTCTACGTAAGTCCTGACTATTGAGGCATCACTACCTGTAGAACGGTTAACCCCTTTATTCGATACTTTTTGTTTTGGTGATGATCGTGATTTATATTTAAGTATCTAAGATTTCAGTAATATCCCGGGGTTCAGCCCCTTTTTTTTTGTAAGCTACTTATTGTTTTTTTTTGTTTAGCCATTTTCTCACCTGAAAGTCATATCTGTAAAAATAGACAGAAGAAAAGTTATTATCTATGAACAACTTTTTCTTTAAATTAAAAAGTTTTTTCCCCTTTTTTTTATCTGCACAAATTTCTATTTGAAATTTCTCTGGCTGTAATGTAAACTCAGGTTTTGGTTATAAAAAAAAATTTACCAAGTTACAATCGATTTTTTGGTAAACTCAAAATCTGGAAAAATTGATGGACTATTTATAATATATATATTTTTTTCAGTGGACAGGCATAATTTACTAATTCATTTATTTTCATAGAACGAAATATTGTTATCATTTACTTAAAAGCGGTACCCAAGTTTGATTCTTGGGAGAAAATTTTTTTTTGTATGATTTGCATTACCTTCCGGTATGTTTTAACTTCTATAAGCTTAATAACTTAGAATGATGTTTCATTTTTAATTGCTTAGATATAAAATAAAGATAGTTATTGTTTAATTTTTTCTTGGAGTATCTTATTACTATAATTGTAGCTTCTTTAATTTATTGTAAATTTATCCTAAAGTAAATTTCCATCCTACATCCTACTGATGAAAAGATATATTTTATAAAGAAGTAACTTAATATTATTGTAATATTTCTCATTGCCATCAGTATGCTTTAAGGTGTTATACCTGACTGAATATTTTTATAGCTATTACAGTAATAATAATTCTTACTTACTCTTTTAATTTCCATTTTAGTAATTCAGTAGTTACAGAGTTTTGGATGGAAATTATTCTGTCTGGCTGAACATTAAGTGTAATTTACATATGCGTGAAATTGTTATAATTATCTGTACAAAAACTTATTTGGACTGGGTTCGATCCCGTCTTTGCTTTTGTAGGTCTACTTATTATACGGTATTTTTTATAGTAACTGGAAAAAAAACTATTAAATATCTATCAAATAGTGAATACTTCATATTTTAAAAAAAATTGGTTTTAAAACTTCTTTCGTTTCACATATTTCGCAAAATTTGATTTAAAAATATTTTCAGTGATCATCCTGTCTTCTTTTTGACAAAAATTATTACTTGTTGTTATATTTTACATTTACTTGTATGGGATAAACATTTACAAAAAATATTAAGCCTATCAGATATGATATGTAAAATTAAAATAATATAAGTGGAGGAGGTAAGTATATATATATATATATAAAATTTTCTTTTCTCGAAAAACTCAAAAATGAGTTTTAGATATTAATCTGAAGAGTGTTTTCAGGCCCAAGGCTACTGAATATTTTGGTTAGTATAGTCGGAAATTCAGAAAATTTGTATCATTGTTCAAATCTTTATTACCTTTCTTCACCCCTTTCGTGGTCGAACATTGGATAATATAAAACTTTTAGATATTCCTAAGCAGATTACACAACCAAAAATCAAGATTATATCTTAATTTTTTACCAAAAAATACTCCATTTTAACTTTTAATAATATACGAGGAACATTCAATAATTAAAGTGACAAATTGATGTAATAATGAAACAGTTTATAGGAGTTTTGTACTTTCATGACTTTAGGTTAGCACCACTGGGATCAGCTGAGAGAACACCTGACGGATAAATTTTTTTTTATCTTTATAACCTCAATATTGGATTTAACGATGGCGTGTCAGCTTGAAGTTTCCACATTAGTTGAACAACGTTCAGTGATCCGTTTTTTGCTTTCCAAGGTTAAAAACCGGCTAAAATCTTTTCTCAAATGATTTTACAGTACGGTAAAAGTTGTATGAACCGGGGAAATTTTTATAAGCGGGTAGAACAGTTCAAAAACGGTTGAACCTCAGTGACTGACGAGCAACGACCTGGCCGGCCAGTTGAAGTGTCAATTCCTTCGCTTGAAACTCGCATTGACGACATTATTCGTGAAGATCGACATATTACAGTTGAATATATAGCAAAAACAGTTGTAGTAAGTGTTGGGAGAATTCATAACGATGTCAGTAACAAGCTGTAGTACAGCAAAACAAGTATGAAAGGGAAGGTGGTGACCCTTTTATAAACAAGATTTTAACGTGCGATAAAACTTGAGTTCACCATTTTGAACCAGAATCTAAAAGGCAAACCACGGAATGGAAGCACACCAGCTCACCTGACCGAAAGAAATTCAGAACGCAAGCATCAGCGGGAAAAGTCATCTTGACCGCCTTTTGTTGCTCAAGGTGTCGTTTTTTGTGATTATTTGGAAAATCAGCGTACAATAAACAATGCCTACTATTCAGACATGCTGATGAAAAAAGTAAAGCCAGCAATGAGAGGAAAACGTCGAAGATCTCAAAGAAAAGGCATGGTATTGCTACACTACAATGCTCGCTCTCACACCGCCCAGGTGACCCAAGAAATAATTGGAAAAAAGGGTTGGGAGATACTATCACATCCTTCCTACAGTCCAGATTTGGCTCCCTCGCATTTTCATTTGTTTGGCCCACTTAAGGAGGCATTACGTTGAAAAACGTTCAGCAACAGCGAGGATATCAAAGAATTTGCGGGAAAGTGGCTCAAACAAGATAAAGACTTCTTTGCATCAAGTATAAAAAAACTAGTTCATCGTTGGGACAAGTGTATTATTATTGGTGAGGAATATGTTGAGAAGTAGTAAAAGTCTCATTTTGTAAAAATACATTGTTTTTTCTACATCAATTTGTCTTTAATTATTGAATGTACTTCGTATATATATATATATAACAAAAAAAAACTGGAAAAATAAATAAATATATATATATATATATATATATATATATATAATAATTATACATATATTTATTTATTTATTTTATTCCGTTTATTTATTTATTTATTTTTTTTACCTTATATTATTACAATTTAAAAGATTCAAAAAAAATAAATCTACAAAAATTCTAGAATATTGATCGAGTGTACTTCCGGTAAACAAAAAATCTGATGTGGACACTACACGACTTCCTTGTACGCCTATTATAAAAATGGGTAAATTACATTACCCATTTTTAACATTTCACATAAAATTTTATTTCACTAATAACTTCTGATTTTTTTATTGTTTTATTGAATTATTATTAATTGTATTTTTTTTACAATCACAGGTTAGTAAATCAATATATTTAAATTAAAAAGAAGTAAGAAAATTAAGTCGAATTCGAATGGATGTGCCTACCCCTTCCTTGTAAAATCAAAATATTCCATTAATTAAAATTTTATTTCACTAACTCTAGAACCAATGAATCGATGAGAAGCTCTTAATGAGAGCTTATTACTGTATTTAAGAAAACGTTATAATCCAATTTATTTGGGGGGGTTATGGGCTTTTCTGCAATCAAACGAGGAAGTGCAGAACTAGATATTACACTAGTCCTAAGTACCAAATTTCAACATCCTGCGGCTAATCGTTTTTGAGTTATGTGAAATTCATACGTAAGTACAGACGTCACGCCGAAACTAGTCAAATTGGATATTTCCGTTGAAATTTGAAAACCGAAATTTTTGGCTATCACAAGACTTTTTTTACTACGTACAAGGAAGTGAAAATATGTAAATACAGTAATAATAAATTTAATTTACAATTTTTATTAATTTTACTTCGTTAAAAAAGTGATAATTTTTGAGTATATACTTTACAATATTGTGTTTTTATGCTATCTTCTTGGTTAAATTTATTTACGATTTATTTTTTATGAATTGAAAGCATTATTGTTAATTAAAGATTAAGTTAACGTTAATGTTGAAGTTAAGTTGAACTTAATCTTCATGCAAAATGAAAATTTTGGTTTAAAAAGAATAAATACTAGGAATGTGTGTTATTTTGTGTCTAAAGTTATAAAATTAGGATTGTGTGTCGTGCGGGTTATATAATCTTTTTCTGTATTTAGTAATTATTAACATAGTGGTTTTTTAAACTTGGAATACGGCAGTCAGGCTTCAAGCCAGTGACGGCACGCGCCTTTACTGCCAATAACAATGTTTATTGCCCTTTTGCTCCTGCATCTCCGACAATAAAGCTTCAAATAATCACAACTCTAACAAACGGTTTTAACTAAACCCGACTCTACTCGCGTCACATTTTTTCCTCCCTGTTTTTCTCGTGCTCGTTTCCGTTGAATAAATTTCAAATAAAAATAAAATAAAATTTTATTATTTCGTTTTATTTATTATTATTAAAACACTTAATTAAGGGTATAAAAAAATAATAAAATTATTTAGAATAACTTTTACGTATATAATACTACTTTTTATTGATGTAATACAATAAAACTAGGGAATTTCTGATTCCAATAAAAATAAAACAAATTTTATGTATTTATATATAGACCAAATATTTATATTAACCACCCAAAGTTTTAACTATTAAACACAAATTTTATTCAGTTTACATGTATATGTATATATATAAAATGTTTTCTTGGAATTACCACATTCTTCCAGAAATAAATTTATTCAAATTATCGTCAAAAATGTTCAATTATTTCATTTTATCTTTTATTTATTTATTTTATAAGTTTAGAATTACTTCCGTACTAATACAATTCCATTTGTTATTTTATGAATAATATTTTATTGTACTGGTAATGTTATACAAATATTACTTACCTTATATATTTTAATGATATAATGTCAAACTTGATACACTTTAATGCTGACTGCTTCTGAGTAGTGCTCTTAATTCAATACTAGCTATTTAATTATTATGATAGAATGGATATTTTAAACTGTACAAAAAAACATGCGAGTATATGTTAAATATATATCCTACCGTAATCTACATTTTAATTTGGCTTTTACAGTATCAAATCGTTTGTTTCATAAAACAAATTTTAATAATCCATTTAGTTTTAATATTTTTCTTTGCAATTCTTATTTCTTAAGGTAAAATTATTACCTCCGGTTTTCTTTTACCAAAAAAAATATTATGATTCATGTGGCCTTGTATGTTAGCAAATATACTCTTATGATACATATTTGATAATTACGAAATTATTTTATCCCTCCATGATAAATAGCGTTTTAGGTTTTATTTTTCTCTATCCATTTTTTTTCATTTCGTTCTGATTACATTTGCACAGTTTTGACTTCTTTTTCTTTTACCAGAAGGTTTTTATTCTTTTGTTTTTGCCTTTCTATCGTTTATCTATTCAGGTTTATACACTTCTTTATCTTTCTCTCTCGATACTTAGATTCTCGAATCTGTTTTCTAAACTTATCTCTCTCTTTACACAGATCCTTAGAAATGTTTAATGTTTTTAGATCTGTTTCTATGTTTTTTAAACAGGTTAGTCTTTTTGGTTCTATATAGAAGTTAGATTTTGTTAATTGTCAGAATCTAAGTAAACGAGTATTTTTTTTGTTTAATTTTTTTTAAAAATCATTTTGAAAACATTAATGAAACGTAATTTTTTTTATAATAAATGTACTGAGGAATAATTTATCCAGAACTATTAACAGCTTATTTTATACTTGTTTTAGAATATTCTTTTTCTACTTGACGCATAATATCATTATGTGTTAATGCTTAATTTATATTTTTATAGTAAAAAATCAAATAATAAAAAAAAATTGGGTATATTTAGTTTATTACGGTTGATTTAAAAGCCAAATATTTTGATTCGTTGGCCTGAATTGCATAAGATTGCTTGACTGCAATTAGATTTCCTACGATGAGGTAATGTACTGTAATAACATTAATTAAAAAAAAAACTACAGAAACTTAACTAAACATACCTTTTTTGAAGTTAATAATAACAATGCTTAACTGTCTTGTTAGTTAATATTACTTTTGACGTAACATTACATTATTCTCTACATTGTTATTAATGCATCTCGTAACATTACGTCATTGAATATTCCTTAGTTTCAGTTTGGTTTTTTTTTCTTGTTTAAATAATACTTGTATTAACCTATATATAGTTTTTTCTTCATAATGTAATCTCTAACGTTCGTTAAAATATGTTTATTGATATTTATGCACAAATGTTTACTTAAATTGTTTTGTTCTAAGTTTGATTTAGAAAATTTGTTGTAATTTTTAAAATCATATTTCTTTTTTGTCTTTGTTTCTTTTTTTTTACACAAAACTTGCTTTAATTTCAATTGAAATTAAAATTAATATAAATCCTTTATCATAAAATATCAAAAATTAATTGCTATAATGAATTTTACTATAATAGATTTATCAAATTGTACGAGTAATTTATAACCAGTATATAAATAAAGAGAATATAATTTTTAAAGGGTTATGTCACTAACAATAAGGTTCATTTTTATTATCATTGTATTTTATTAGAGAACATTAAAATTCAGTATAATAGTTAAAAAAAAGGCAAAATAACTACATTTTAGATTTTAAAAAAATACCAGAAGAGAGAAGGGTTAAAGAATACAATTTTTTAATTATTATAAAGATTGACTTCATTATTAATCATGAGAGACATAAAAAATAGCATTTTCTTCTTCCTCATTCCAGATATAAATAAATGATCGAAAAACATAAATGTGTTTAAATAGCTTTGTTACTTTTTGAAATTTTATTATTTATTAAATAGTTTTGATTTTATAACTTGATTTCTGCCCTTATTTTTATTAAACAGTATATTAATTATAGCGTATTAAATATTGAAGTCTCCATTGATTATAGTACATATTAAACTGACGGTTGCGTCTTTTCAATACTTTATATCAGCCGGCCTACGTTGTCCGAGTGGTAGCGTCTTGGCCTTTCATCCGGAGATCCCGGATTCGAATCCCAGTCAGGCATGGAATTTTCACTCGCTACAAAATTGTCATTTCATCTCATCCGCTAAAGGAATACCTAACGGCGGTACCGGGGCTAAAACAAAAAAAAGCATAAAGTTATATCAATAAATATATATATGTAATACAATAAAAGTAGGGAATTTCTGATTCCAATGAAAATAAAACAGATTTTATGTATTTATATATAGACCATATATTTATATCAACCACCCGAAGTTTTAACTATTTAACACAAATTTTATTCATTTTACATGTATATTTTAAACACCTTTAGTTATACTGGTTATTAAATTATTCCAGCACGTTTTTATATAAGTTATGAGTACATTTTCCATTTTTTACGTCTTAAAATTAAATGAATTTTTTTTTAATAAATTTATTGCATTTATTATCATCTATATGATTGTTATAATGTAAGGATTTTAAGTCTAATATGTTACTGTGAAATACCGAAATCAGTGAATTTCAATATTCTCCGGTGAATGTCGACACATCAAATACATCGGTGAAAGACCGAAATATTTGCTTATATTATTATACGTTCGGATACGTTCCGGTGTACGTCAATAAACACTGATAAGTTGGGGGTCGAAACGGTAAGAAATTAAAAAAAAATCACCCGGTACCAATCTGTAAGGTAAATTAATTACGAGAAACCCTCGCAAAAAAATGGAAATTTAAATTTAAGCCAAACGTAAACTACGCTTGCTAACCTGATCTAATTAACGTTAAATATACAAATTATTTATGTTATTCTTCAACATTGGAGTCGATTAATCATAATCAGTACATTCAGCATGCACTAATGGTGAAAATTGAATAAAAACATTTTTATAAAAAAATTGAACAAAGGGCAAACCATCTGACCGTTTATTTGTATCGTTATCGTTCATTCATGCAGTTAACGTATTTTATATACCCTAATCGGTCCTTTCAATTTATAAAATGCTGATAATTTGATTAATTTTTTTTTTGTAAATTCAGTGATTTGATTAATCGCCTCTAATTTGGAGAGTACCATAAATATGTTTAACGTTAATTAAACTATGTTACTCAGCGTAGTTTGGCTTAAATTTAAACTTTATTTTTTTACGAGGGTTTCTCTTAATGTATTTACGTTAGAGATTGGTATCGGGTAATTTTTTTTAAATTTATAATTATCGTTTCGATCCTCACTAAAGCATATCATATCATATACCGCTAAATAAGCAGATATTTTGGTCTTTCACCGACGTATTTCATATTTTTGGATATTCACCAGAGAATATCAACATTTGCCAGATATCGGTCTTTCACGGTAACATACATATCTTTATTCTACTTGTAAGTAATTTATACGTTTCACAAAATAAAAATAAAAATAATTATTATTATTTATTTGTAGTAACGATAAATTTTAATTATTTTTTTATTCGGTTAATAAAATTAATGCAGGTTATTGAAATAAAAAATAAAAAAAATTAGATCTACGTTATAGGAAAATACTAATTTTATTCTAAGTGTAAGCATTGTTTATAATATTAGATTATATTGATTTTGCACGGTATAAATATTTAAAATTAATTATTTGAATACTTAAAGCTTGTTAGTTTATTTTATTTTTTATTTATGTATTATTATTTTTAATTATTACGTGGAGGGTGGTGTATATCTGTACACCTGTTGTTTGTATATTATTATAATAGTAATAACCCGTAATAGCTACCCCGCCTTTTCGCGTGCCTCATTGGTCTACGATTAATACTATGGTAGTGGTAATTGTGGCGCTCGAGTAGTAGTGGGAAGAGTCGTCGAGCGGGGAGGTTAAAACTAGTGGGGGAGGGTTAACTGTAGCATGAAAGCTCTCTCGTTCTCTTTCTTCTTATACTGTACTAGACTATTAGTGGACCAAGTTAAACTATAATTTTCTTCTTGAAAATAAAACAAACAATAATATATACTGTAGCTGCTTTGTAAAATGTATACTTGTCCTATTTGTTGTTGTTATTGTTAGTTTTTGCTTTTAATTTACTTGTTATAAATGGTTTTCTCTTTTTTTGTCGTTAATGATACATTTTTCTTTACAAACATGTCAACAGTTTTATAAGTTGTGTTTTTATAAAGTTATTTTTACTGTATGCGGTATACTGAAATTCCAAATTGCTGCTTTCTTTACCGTATTGTCAGATTTAGTTGTTTGTCGATTTATTTTTCCTCCTTAATTTTCACTTTTTATTTTAAAAAATGGATTACACATTTTATTTGTATTATCAATTAAGTACAATGAAATATGGAACGGATCGACTTTTATTTATGTATACTAAAACGGTATTTTAAAAATGTATTATGGAAATCGGTGTATGCTAATAAATACAAAACTATTTTTGTGGTAAAGTTATTTCCACGGTCTGTAAACCTTTGTCCACGGTTGTATCCGTATCTTTTATTTAATACTGATATCGGCTGCCTCAACAAATCGTATTATTCCTACTCATTTAACGTTAATTCATTTACCATAAAAAGTATCATCATCGATTTGTACCATTTAGATTTGTAAAATTAGTGCGATACAGAAAGTATAATTATAACGACTGTTTGTCTACTTATTATATTTTCGATTCTTTAATTGTTGATTTTTTTTTTATTTGTACTATTTTATGCATCATTCCAGCGATACTCAAAATTGATGTAATTGAAAATTAGATTATAACAGTTCTGAAACAACTCTTAAAGTGGCTCTACAGGTACCGTAGTTTCGTTAAAAAAATATTAGGACTTTAAATTTAAAATCTTATGTTTGTGTTGTTAAGGAAAAAATAAAGGAAATTTCTTAAAATAAAGAAAGCTGTCATTTAAACACTGTAGCCATTCAATTAAGTAAACTTATCCGTCATAAACAATATTTTCATATCTAAAAATGATACACCAAAAATAGACATTTTAAAAATTCTATTTTGATAATAGGTTCAAATTTTATTTATGAATATTTTTAACGTTTTATAATCGACTTATCTTGTCAATTTGTGATGACGAACAATTCTAAATACAATACTGAGAGAGGCTATATTTAATAACGAAAAGAAAACAAGCCGATCTCCGACGCTGAGTAGGTAGTATTTCGGTATTTCGTGCGGAGGTCTCGGGTTCGAATCCCGGTTAGACAGCATCTTATCACAGGCTTCCAATTTCCCCCCGAGCTAATGACCATAGCTGTTGATGCCTGCTCTTCCAAAAAAAAAAAAACATATATATATTTAGTTTTATGTAGAGATAGAAAAATCGTATTTTAACTTTCATTTACGATTTTGTAATAATTTTTTTAATTTTTATTTATAAATACTGTAAACAAATTTCTGTAGTTCTTATTCGGATTAAAGTCATTTTTTTTCTAATGTGAACATTTCAATGTGTTCAACTGGTGAACCCCCCACTGACCAATGAGATGAAGATGATTTGGTATGACATGCAAATGATACGTAGTCTTTTAAAGACTCGGGCCGATCATTCCTGATATATTTGGTTAATTGAATCCTAACCACCATATTACACCGGTGCACTTCAGAACGTTCGACTTCGAAAATCAGCTGTTAAACAACTGTTTTGCGTCGACGAGTTAACCAGTAGACCAGCCCGGATTAAATTCATTTAAAAAATTATAATTTATATAAAATTATACTTATTATTTTTTATATAAACGTAATTAGAAATATTACAACAAACAAAACTTCTATTTTTAATGTAGTGTAAAGCTTTCTTTGTTTCTTTTAATTTTTATATGTTGTTTTTACTATTTTAACGGATTTTTTTTAATCGTAAACCTTATATTTTAATTTTTAACGGTTTTCGTTTTTAGGTAGATTTTATAAAAAAGCTACCTATTGTAACGGGTACCGTGATTCGACTTCCGGAAAATATCGACATATCTTCGCGTTTCACATGCCTCAGACCTCAAAACCACCGTTAAATCAAAAGTTCATTTATATATATTTCACTTTCTTGTGGACACGGTAACTGCCGAAATTTTGCACCAATCACTTTCAAATTGTTCCTTAAAAATAACTCGTTCAAAATCTCAGTCGAGTTCGTCAACAGCCAAAATCGGATCATGGTGGTGGAAATGGGGAGCTTTAAAAAAAAATTAAAAATGCTATAATTTTCTTATTACGTAAAATATTGAATTCGTTTAAGTTCCTGCTATTATTTCGATAAGGGCCTAAAAGCTATCTAAGTAAAGGTTTTTGGTATCACCAACCATTGGCCCAAGGTTGGAAAAAATGGGGTTTTGAAGACAAAAAAATTCATACTTCCCTTAATAAGCAAAGTATCGAATCGGTTTAAAGTGGTCATTCATTAATCCCTTAAACATTACTTAAAATTGTCTGAAAAAGTTTTGATATGACCCTTACGGCAAGGGATGACCAAAATATTGCTGGAATTGTAAGAAGTTAGGGCTTGTCGTATGCTAAACATACAAGTTTGAAACGTTTTTACTCACACAACCGTTGTCGTATTGAATAAATTGAAATTTTTATTAACTTTTAGGTGGAAATCATTTTTATGTCCTACTTAGCACCGGTGAAATCTACCTGCGTCTTCCGGCGTGCCAAAAGGGATTTTTAATATTCGTACGTTAGTCTTGTACAACATTTCAAAATATACTTCTAAAATTATTTTAAAAGCTAAGAAATTGATGTAATCCCAAACTTTGTGAAATTAAACTATTCTGATAATATTTTTGTCTGTTATTGGTTGGAGATAAAAACTGTTATGTATTAAGTAGAGAATATAGACTACAGTTACAGATACCGAGTTACGAGTTTAAAAATAAAACACAGAAATATAGTTAAAAGCTCTTAAAAGGTCCGTGTCTAACTTCCAAGCTAGAGGATTTTCAATTATTGTTTTTTTAGGTGCCTTTTATTATTAGATTTTATAGTTTTATATCCTTTCACACAAGTATTTATTAGTTAGTTTAAGTTACAAATAATATCGACTGTCTCGTTATCTGTATTTGTTATTATACATTTTTGTAATTTAGAACGAAATGGTTTGTTGTTTCTCTTATTTTTTATTGTGTACTATAATATATATTTTCGTATGTATTGAATAATATAATAATAATAATAATTTTCATGCTTTTATCAATGTAACATTACATTTAACTAAAAAAAATCTTACGTTTTTTTTTTACGTAATAATCTTCTCATTATGTCTTATTGTTTCTTAAATAATGAGAAAATTATGCAGAATAACAACAATTTTATTATTGTATTCTTAATAATCATTTAGTAAGTTAAAATAATTTTTCAGTTTAAACAAATTATCTACTTCCTTATTATTATTGTTATAAATCCTAGCGTTTTTATAGATTTAATTACAAAATTAAATATAAAAATCCTTGAAAAATATTTTGTTTAGAAATTAATAAGGACCTTGTTATAATCTTAATTAGACATCCCTTAAATACATTTCTTGTAGTAGTTAGTAAATTACCATTTTATTTTGTTATTTATTACTTATTCCATTTTTTTCTTTTAGTTAATCCAGTAAGGTTTTTGTTAATTACATTTAAATGATTTACTTAACTATTGGTAATAAGCAAATAAATTTGTGTAATATCAAACATTAAATTATACTTCAAGTTTTAATGAGTTAGCCGTAAAGTTTTCTTTGTCAGTCCCGTTTAAGGAATTTTAATTTTTTTGTAGAGAGTTAAAAATTAAATGTTTTTTTTTTTTATAGGAGAAAGTGCCAAATACTTTAGAAAAAAATAGATTTTTGTTTAAAACTTGAAAAAACTAAGAAAGACAATGTGCTTCAGTTTTCCACATTATAAATATTTTGTATAAAACAATTTTTTTTTTTTTCTATGTCTTCAGTCATTTGACTGGTTTGATGCAGCTCTCCAAGATTCCCTATCTAGTGCTAGTCGTTTCATTTCAGTATACCCTCTACATCCTACATCCCTAACAATTTGTTTTACATATTCCAAACGTGGGCTGCCTACACAATTTTTTCCTTCTACCTGTCCTTCCAATATTAAAGCGACTATTCCATGATGCCTTAGTATGTGGCCTATAAGTCTGTCTTCTTTTAACTATATTTTTCCAAATGCTTCTTTCTTCATCTATTTGTCGCAATACCTCTTCATTTGTCACTTTATCCACCCATCTGATTTTTAACATTCTCCTATAGCACCGCATTTCAAGAGCTTCTAATCTTTTCTTCTTAGATACTCCGATTGTCCAAGTTTCACTTCCATATAAAGCGACACTCTAAACATACACTTTCAAAAATCTTTTCCTGACATTTAAATTAATTTTTGATGTAAACAAATTATATTTCTTACTGAAGGCTCGTTTCGCTTGTGCTATTTGGCATTTTATATCGCTCCTGCTTCGCCCATCTTTATTAATTCTACTTCCCAAATGACAAAATTCTTCTACCTCCATAATCTTTTCTCCTCCTATTTTCACATTCAGCGGTCCATCTTTGTTATTTCTACTACATTTCATTACTTTTCTTTTGTTCTTGTTTATTTTCATGCGATAGTTCTTGCGTAGGACTTCATGTATGCCGTTCATTGTTTCTTCTAAATCCTTTTTATTCTCGGCTAGAATTACTATATCATCAGCAAATCGTAGCATCTTTATCTTTTCACATTGTACTGTTGATCCGAATCTAAATTGTTCTTTAACATCATTAACTGCTAGTTCCATGTAAAGATTAAAAAGTAACGGAGATAGGGAACATCCTTGTCGGATACGGCTTCTTTCTTATGTTCTTGAATTATTACTTTTGCTGTTTGGTTCCTGTACATGTTAGCAATTGTTCTTCTATCTCTGTATTTGAACCCTAATTTTTTAAAAATGCTGAACATTTTATTCCAGTCTACGTTATCGAATGCCTTTTCTAGGTCTATAAACGCCAAGTATGTCGGTTTGTTTTTCTTTAATCTTCCTTCTACTATTACTCTGAGGCCTAAAATTGCTTCCCTAGTCCCTATACTTTTCCTGAAACCAAATTGGTCTTCTCCTAACACTTCTTTCACTCTCCTCTCAATTCTTCTGTATAGAATTCTAGTTAAGATTTTTGATGCATGACTAGTTAAACTAATTGTTCTGTATTCTTCACATTTATCTGACCCTGCTTTCTTTGGTATCATGATTATAACACATTTTTTGAAGTCTGACGGAAATTCCCCTTTTTCATAAATATTACACACCAGTTTGTATAATCTATCAATCGCTTCCTCACCTGCACTGCGCAGTAATTCTACAGGTATTCCGTCTATTCCAGGAGCCTTTCTGCCATTTAAATCGTTTAATGCTCTCTTAAATTCAGATCTCAGTATTGTTTCTCCCATTTCATCCTCCTCAACTTCCTCTTCTTCTTCTATAACACCATTTTCTAATTCATTTCCTCCGTAATGGAAATGAATAATAAAACAATTAGCAAGTAGTAAAGGTTGTTAATAGAGATTATATTAAAGGAATTATACTTTCATTTAATAACAAATTATGTAATGATTTTCATAATCAAAGACATATTTATAAAAACAGAACAACTGTAAAATTAATCTTAAAATGTTATACTACTGTAATTTTAACAAATTTAATAAGTTATTTACATTTTAAACGCTATGAATGTTTACGTGTGAATAAAGTAAATATTTTTTAGCGGTTTATATATATTATATATATGTTTTTTCCAGTTTACATTTTATTTATTTCGTAAGATGAAACTCATTTTAAAAAGCGCGAAAGATTGTAGTATAAAAATAATAAAAAATGAAATAAAACTGGTCAGTTAGCAACTCGTAAAAAAAGCAAAACAAACAAACAATCCTAAACGGAAACCAATAATTAAATGTAACAGCGGTAATTGGTGAACGAACGAACCGACTTGCTGTTCATAATAAAAGTAAAAATAAAAATAGAGAAAAGGGAAAGCGATTAAAAAAGGAACAAATAAATTAACCGTAAAAAAAAGAGTTGTACGAAACTTTGTTGATGAATAACGAAATACTTCGTATTATGAAAAAAAAGTTGCTTGTAAGCTCTGTAGCTTACAAACTTTTTAAAAACTGAATAAACAACTTTAAAAATACCTTTTTTTTAAATTTGTATTTAGTGAATAATTTAATTTATTAAAGGTATGATTAATTTTCAGTTAATTATGCTTTGAATTAATTAATTAATTAGTTTAAAAAATATATAACTTTATGCCGGTGGTCCAACCACAGTTTTTATTAACTGTTACATTATTTTTAACGTGTTAATATTTTAAATGCGAAAAATACTTTTATAAATTAACAGTTTAATGTTTGATGATAAAGTTTTTCTACTTTATTAGATTATTTTTTTAGCGTAATATTGTTTTATTATTTCCTGACGAATTGTTATACATTACTTATCGCTTAATTTATTGTTACTGACGTAAAAGATTGCCTCCTTTAAAAATTAATGTTATTTTAAATGAAAGTTTCGTTAAATAATTTATTTTTACATATCTCTTAATAGTAAGTGTCACTATAATGATAGATTAATAATTATTACATGATTTGTAATGCTACCCCAAACTACATTGCGATTATTTTATCGAGCACCGTAATTCCATTATGTGCTGCAATACAGATTTAAGTTTGATTTGTTTTGTGGAATGTAGTTACACACATACGGTAATGTCTTACAACAATTGTTGAGAATCTCCACCGTTTTTTTGAAGGCAGGTCCGAACCCTTTGTATCGTATTTTTTCTTCGTAGAATATCATGGCTAATCTTATGGGAACGAGGGGGCCACAGACCTTTTGAGATCATGCGATCATCTAAAATTTCTTTCAAAATTTTTTGGTGTTTTTGGATGTACGGCACGTTGCCCAGTCTTGTTGCAGGTAACAATAGCGTTCATCAAGTTGGAGATTAGTTACAAGTTGCACAGGAGTTTCGTAGAAAAAAAAATCGGACCGCGAGAAAACCCACACCAAACCCCTACCTTCTGTGAATGCAGCGAAGATTCACTTAAGATGTGTGGATATTGTATCGATCAATATTTGCCATTTTGATTATTAATGTAACCACGTAATGTAACTTTCAAAAATTCTAAAACGTGGTTACTCAATATCGGTATGCTGAAGACAAATGATGTGCGCGATGAAATGATCGGACTGTGTAAACAAAAAAAAAATTGTTTGTATATATATATAAAAATTCTTTTTTTTTTTTGTTAGTCCGGACGACTAAGGATCACGTACGTTTGCATAATAATTTGGAAGTTCTTTTATTTTCCCAAAATCTTTTCACTGTTATTGTTTTTTTTCCTCTGTCCAGTTTCTTCCTATTCTCCTCTTATCCCTCTTTTCTGGAAACTTAGATTATGTGATTAATTTTCTAAATAGGTCTCTATTTAAAAGGTTTCTTTGGAAATTTTTAAAGTTTTAAGGTCGTCTTATTCTTCTTTAAACTGGCTCGTTTTAATAGTTCTACTGTTTTAAAAGTTAATTTGTTTTGTTAATCTGTTTTCGCTCATTCTATATAAATGCCCATAAAATTGTAATTTTCTTCTCCGGATGGTGTCTTATATTTTTTTTAATAAATTTCTGTTTCACTCTTTAGTTTATAAATTCCGCCCTGGTAATAGAGTCCTATATGTTTCGTAGAATTTGTTTTTCTATTTAAAAAAAATCTAAAACCATATAACGCCTCCGGAAGAATAACTCTTTTGTAATGTCGGAATTAAACATTATGCGATTAAAGATTATGCAAAAGCGATATTTAATTATATATAAATTTCGTATTAAGTTGAACGCTAACGCCGTTTTTTTACGTTCGTTCTTTTACCCGCTATCTTTTCTAGAGCTTTGGCGTTATTACTTCTCCGAGATATTTACAGTTTGTTACTCTTTTACT
This sequence comes from Lycorma delicatula, assembly GCF_047948215.1. Classification (NCBI taxonomy): domain Eukaryota; kingdom Metazoa; phylum Arthropoda; class Insecta; order Hemiptera; family Fulgoridae; genus Lycorma; species Lycorma delicatula. Next base: position 13,130,636 of record NC_134459.1, read on the forward strand.
TTCCTGACTTGGTTTCCTGACTTTCCTTTCAATTTGGTAAAATTATTGTGTTAAAAAGAATTATCAGAATTACAGAATAGTTATTAGATTTATTTTATATAATGATGGTTTATATTTTTAAAAATTTGAATTTAATTTTTCTATAAAACCACTGAAATTGAATAACCAAAAGACATCAACGTTAATTTCTTTTTGTTTTTTTGTCATGTTATATTTTAATAAAAATCTGTTGCTGTACTTTTAAAATTTTGTAAATGTAATTTTTTTTCAAAATAGTTTTTGGCACACACGAATGTTTACTTTCCATTACTTAGTTGTATATTTTAATGTTAATAATCTTGGCAGTACTAAGTAAAAATTAATTTTTTGTTTTCACTTTATTTTTGCTACTTTTAGTTATAATTAAAGAATTTCAAAGCAGACTTTGTTGTAATTTTGCATGGATTTATAAATAAATATATATTTATTAATAAATAATGTTTATAAATTTTAATAAATACAGTTAAAATAATATAATCTTTGACAAAATTTAAAATCTGATTTGAGTATTTTTGACCGTAATATAAAAATCTCATTAAAATTCGTTACTCCGTATTAAATAAATGTTTTTAAATTATTTATCATCTATAAAATAAATTAAGAATTATTTCATATTTTGTTTAAAACTATCAATTCTAGACAGATTTAGATAGATTTTAGACAGATTATTAACAATTCTTTTTGGAATTTATTTTTGTCAGAAAATAACATTTTCACTGAGGTTCTACCAACCGATCACGTTAAGCAAAATTAAAACAAATAAATAAATAAATACATAATATATATTGTACATATATTTTGGAATATTTAAATTGCCAGTAATGCTTAATTAATTAGCCTTTATTAGCTATAATTACAATAATTATTAGTTTCAGTTAACAATCAGGTTAATTATTAAATTAATTATAACGTAAATCACATTAGTATATAATTATAATTATTATATATTAATTGTGTTCGTGCATAATATTGTAATACAAGCTGGAATATTGTAATACGTATTGGTATCTATGATACATTACTTTTACGTTCAGTTAGTGTTTTATAAATTTCACTTCTAATTTTGTTTATTGTTATCATTCAATTTTTTTAATCTAATTTTGTAAGTTAGTTTTTTTTTATAAAATACCATAACCATAATGACTTGGCACTAATATAAGTCATAATAATATATAAGTCATAAGTCACTAACAAAAATAACATAGCTATTATTAAGAATAACAAGCATCCCATGTTGATTTATCAAGGAAAGTTAATTTTCTGATGAAATCTGCATTAACTTGTATTACTTTGTTTAATATCGTACTTAAAGTTGACCGTTCTGGTTTAATTATCATTAAAATAAGAATGAATCTGAATAAAACCAATTGATGAATTTAAATTGGATATAACCTTTTTATAATCCTTTATCATTTCAGAATATACGATAAATTATAAACGTGGGTTTCTCGGACCCATTTTATTTTTATATTTTACACTTTGGTTGTTAGTATTATATTTTTTAAAAGTTCTATAGGCAATTTACGCGCGCGCGCACACATATACACACACAATTATATATGTATACACACACAGCAGTTCCCCAGGACGATACTTTCCCAAGATGTAAAGCAAATAATTGGGAACCCTATATAACTACATATATGTATAAGTAGTTTTAATTTACATATATATCTACGTATTATAAATTTTTATTGATGAATTATGCACAATAAAACATTATATACGTTAAACGTACAGCAATAATTAAATACAGTTGGCCCTAGATAATTCCTGCACGAATTATCAAAATTCATGAATAATTTTGTATTTAATAACTTTGTTATTGTTGTGTAAAGCGATAATTGAGAATATTCGGTTAAAAGTTGATAAATAAAATAGTATTTTTCGTTTATAAAAATTGATTTTTCTAATTTTTGTGTTTTTTTCTTTATGTTTAGTATTTTGGCATTTATATATCTGCTTTATCAGTATATATATATATATCTATACTATTATATAAAAACAAAGAGGGTTTTTGTTTGTACGGGATAAACAAAAAATAAATACTTGATCTAGTATAATTGTTATTTGTCAGTATATTCTCTCACAATCATGCAGATAACGAACGATGCGGGGGTCAAGGGGGCTCAGCCCTCTTGGAAGAACGGAATGGTGACCGAAGTGAGCTCTGCGGCCCTGGGTTAGGCTCCGAGGAGTCTCTGAGTTGGCTTCAGGGGTTCGCCTGAGCCCTGAGGGTCCATGTTTTGGCTAGACGGGTCGGCTAAGTGTATATATATATATATATATATACACCATATATGTAGATGGAAATTTAGTTTAAAGACAAAATAAAAGATTAGAAATATATGTTTATCACCTCGTCACTGATGCAATTTTAACATTTTTTAACTATATTTTTAATATAAATTTCTGCTCATATGTTCTGTTAAAGCTGAGATCTGTTACAACAGTACAAAACATATAGGAAAAAATTAAGTACTACATTAAATACCCTGCTACTATGATACAATATTCCGAACTGTTTATGGTTTTAGAAAAAAATATGATTACATTTCAAAAAAGGATAATCAATCATTTTTAAGGAATATTATTAAATAAATAGAAAAAATAGATTTTCCATTAGATCGCCTTTCCCTTTTTCATTTTATAATTCTTCATTTCTTTTGTAGAGGAAGTTTCTGCAATAGTCCTGTAATTAAATTTCTTCCACATGAATGATTAAAAAATTTTGAATCAAAAATATACACGATCTACATATATATAAAAAAATATTTTTATAAGATATTTTTATTTTATTTTTGTATTACCATTGCTCAGATTTGGGGTGTAATAATAAAATTGTATGTAGCTTAAAGTTATTATGATATTCAGTTATTCGTTCTTCGATTGAAAATCATATATTCGATCAAAATTTGATTGAAAACTTTGCGCACGTGTTTGTATAAGTTAAAATTAATAAAATAATTTTGTTGCATTTTCAGTTTCTTGCTAAAAGATATCAAGATTATCTAAACATAAGATTTTTTATTTACAATAAAAAATATAATTCAAAAAAATAAAAAAGAATTTAAAAAAAATCGCTATAAATTAAAAATAACAGTACGCCTCTTTTAATGGCAGCTTTTCATAAAAATGTATTTTTTTTTATTGTTACTGATAAAAAAAAAGATTCATATTTTATTTCGTCTCACAAGCGTGTATTTACAATCTTCTGATTAAGAACCTTTCTTTTTCCTGTTTAGCCTCCGGTAACTACCGTTTAGATAATTCTTCAGAGGATGAATGAGGATGATATGTATGAGTGTAAATGAAGTGTTGTCTTGTACATTCTCAGTTCGACCGTTCCTGTGATGTGTGGCTAATTGAAACCCAACCATCAAAGAACACCGGTATCCGCAATTTAGTATTCAAATCCGTGTAAAAATAACTGGCTTTACTAGGACTTGAACGCTGTAACTCTCGACTTCCAAATCAGCTGATTTGGGAAGACGCGTTAACCACTAGACCAACCCGGTGGGTTTCTGATTAAGAACCACAAATAAATTGCATCTCACACTGCATCTAAGAAGAGTGGTTTCCAGTGAACACCCTCAATAAAGTATACGTACATAAATAAACGTATAATAAATAAATTACACACACACACACATATATATATATATAAACACACGATTGATTTATATCAGTCTAATGACTATCATTCACAATTACCGTTAAAAATATAGTGTTCTACATAAAGTCAGGATAGTATTTATTATCCACCGGGTTGGTTCAGTGGCGAACGCGTATTCCCAGATCAGCTGATTTGGAAGTCGAAAGTTCCAACGTTCAAGTCCTAGTAAAGGCTGTTATTTTTATACGGATTTGAATGCTATATCGTGGAGACCGGTGTTCCTTGATGGTTGGGTTTCAATTAACCACACATCTCAGGAACGGTCGAACTGAGACTGTACAAGACTACACTTCATTTACACTCATACCGTTCAGAAAATACCTGAACGGTAATTCCCAGAGGCTAAACAGGAAAAATAAAGTGGTAGTATTGATTAAATGTACCGGGGGGGGGGGGGTTGGAGAATGAACGATCCATTTAGTTACTAGAAGTTTATGCTCCCTATAATAATTAAAGAGATTTCCGGATAAAACGTTTCCATAATTTTTTATTGTAAGTTTAATAATCGATCCAGAACAGCGTTTAGATTTAATTTATATACAAACTATGAAAATTGTCATTCATTATTTTCTTCTTATTACAACGTTTTAAAATAAATTTTAATGAAACGGCATTAAAAAATGAAAAAGTTAAAGCAAGTCGGTATATTTACGTAGTATGTATGAATTTTTTAATGCTATATTTAGATTTGTGTTAAATTAAAAAAAAAAAAATATTCAACAAGAGCAGTAAATCTAATTTTAGTGCGATTGAATTTTATTTAAGCTTAACAAATAACCGTATCGATTAGCGCCAATACCATACAATATAGCCTGGTGGGCGCATTTATTGGCAGCCAATACTGAATTGTGGTATTTTATTTTTTTATTTTTTTTAATTGTAATAAAATTTTGTCGGTTTTTTGTTTATTTAGTAATTAATACGTTTCGCGTAGTTCATGGTTTCATTGTTTTCTAGGATTTTCTATTATAATGATGACAGTAATAATAAGACTGTATGAATTACTTCCGGTTTGCTATTCATTCTATTATTGAATGGAGTTAATAATATTTTGTTGTGATTATATTAAAAAAGTACGGTTAAATAAGCATTTGTAATGTACAAATAAATAGGGCATCCATAATAGAACTTTTGTTTTTCTTTACGCCTATACGTAATCAAATATTGTAGAAAAAATGATCGTTCAGTTTTTGTGAAATAGTTTTCTGTACGCATATGTTGCTATGAAATCAAGCTTTTGAATTTCTACATTTATGTTGATTATCCGTAGACGTATAATTAAATTAATAAATATTATATTTAATTGCAATTTTATAATTTTTATACTTATTAACCTAACAATTACACAGTTTGTCTATCATATTATTAATATAATTATAAAGTTTTTGTGTTCTAAATTGTTGTAATCAGAACAACAAATGATGGATTGCAAACAAAAGCGGTATAGTTTACACACTAGTTAGGCTCTATATACCTGAAATAGGTTTCATCTGTATTTATTTTCTGCGTTTGTGTGTGTAACATTAAGGTCCAGATGTACACCTGAATGGAGGTTAGATTTATATACGTAAGACGTGCGCGAGGTCTATCCTGATTACTAACAACTCGTGATAGAAGTTTGATGAGGGTGCAAAATCTTTAACCACTAACCCTTACCCTATACTTATCCAGCACTCTACCATTACCCATAATAGATTGCTTTCAAGATAAATATGTCTGCATTCCAGGAATACCATTTATCCTTCAGCTTGAAGATAAAAAAAAATGTGAAGTTTCTTTTTTCACCCAAATCTTTTATATGTATAAAAATGAGTGTATTTGTCTTGTATGCGTTCCTATACCGTTCATCCGATTGCGATGAAACTGTGGTGAGTTGTGCGTACGCCCGCGAAGGTTTCTGAATTACTTTGAACCCGCTAGGTGGCTCAGGGATCATATATTTTGAAAAATTGAATTTATGGCCGATTTGGCTCATATTCAGAATATGTATTAGTTACGTGAAAATAAATATTCTTGCGAAAAGAGGAGAAATGGGAAAAGGGAAGAAAAGTTGACGGGAAGAAGGGAAAAAGAAAATATGGAAGATCCGAAAAATATAAGATAGGAAACAGGAAAAGGTTAAATTTTGTGAAGGTCCATAATGTTCAGTTTTTTAATGTTTTATCAAACTTTCATTTGCGTTCATTTAATCTATATACACACTCAAATCTAACAATAGCGAAGCATTGCCGGGTCAGCTAGTAATTCAATAATTTTGATATCATTTAAACAGTTATTATCAATATTAAATATATAATATAAATAAATTTTGTAATCTGCGTTTGATTGCGCTGAATTCATCGTACATGTCATTTTTTTTTTTTGTTTATCCAGACCACTGAGGATCATATTTGCGTAATAGTTTGGAACTTCTCTTGTTTTCCCAATATTTTTTCTATTTTTTTACTCTATTCTTGTCTCTATAACTATATTCCTCTTATCTTTCTTCTGTGGAAACTTAGATTCTTCGATTAATTTTCTAAATGGGTCTGTATTTAAACAGGTTTCATTGGAGAATTTTAAAGTTTTAAGATCGTTTTCTACTTCTTTAAACCGGCTAGTTTTAATACTTCTATAGTTACAAAAATTAATTTTTTTTTTTTTAATCTGTTTTCGCCCGTTCTGTATAAATACCCGTAAAATTGTAATCTTCTCTGGTTGTTTTCTTTTATTTTTTATAGATTTTTGTTTCACTTTTTAGTTTATAAATTGCGTTCTGGTAATCGGGTCCATATATGTTTCTTAATTTTTTTTTTTTTAATTTTAAAAAAGTCAAAAAAACTTTGCAAACACTTTTCTCCATATTACGCCTCCGGTAGAATAATTGTTTTGTAATGTCGGAGTTTAGCATTATGCAAAAGCGATTTATTATTATATAGATTTCGTGTTAAGTTGAACGCTAACCCAATTTTCTGCGTTTGCTCTTTTAACGCTTTTTTTTCTAGAGCTTTTGGCATTATTAAATTTCCTAGATGTTTAAATGATATTTTTCTTTTAATTTCCTGATTTTCGAGAATTTTTTTGTGTTTGTAATTAATTGTTTTTTTCGTTGGAGAACCACTTTGTTTTTTCGAACGTAATTTGTAAGCCTATTTTATTAGCAAATTCCCTTAATTTCTGGACTTTAATTCGGGTGTCGTTCTTGTCTTTTGCAAATATCGCGATAAAATCTGCTAAGGATAATACGTTTTTTTTAATTTTATTTATTTATTATTTCCTTTATTACTTTAAATATTTTTTCATATATTTTAACTTCTGGAATATAAGTTATGTAATCTATTAGGGAATAGTTTCTTTAATTAAATTTGAGTTAGTCCAACATTGATCTCTTTTATAATAATCTGGTTTCCTACCGCAATTGATTATTGGATTTTATAAAAGTAATTTAAAGAATTTTTTTTTAAATTTATTAAAAAAAAATTATCAGACAAAAATATAAGATAATTAATAAATGATTTGAAAAATGTGTGTAATAGTATTTGGTTATTTTGATATTTTGTCATTTGTTTTTTAGAATTTTTTGGTATTTATTTCACCCTTAGGTTACGAATTTATTATATAACATTATTATTTTTGATTACATGAAATTTGTTATCTCAATAAAAATTAAAATGAGCTTAATTTACTACGAAAAGTTTCATTTACATAAATAAATATTTTCTAGTGATGTTGTAGTTCACTTAATTATAAATATTTTGTCTTTTTTTTTTAAGTTTGGAGATTTTAGTACAATCTTCTTAATTAAAAGTAACCGAAATAGCACTTGGATTTAAGAATCGTGTATACAATTTAAAAAATAAAAAAAATAGCTTAAACATTTTTGACTTAAAAATAATATATTAATTACGTTCTGAAAGACCAGAAATTATGTTAATATACTGTTATATGTTAGGGAGATGAGTTTGGAGCTAGAATAACGGTTCAAATTCATTTTTTCATCGTATTAATAAATAAAAAATGGGGATGATTTTATTTTATTCCCCAATATTTTTATAGTGCGGAATATTATTTATTCCGCATTATGGACATTTTTGGACTAAAGTTTTCCATTTAGATAAAGAAATATTTGAAGAAACGTTTTAAAGAGGACGCTTTTTTTATACTTGTAAAACTTAAACAAAAATGTTTTTAATTAAATGAAATTAATATAAAAAATTATTCTGAAACAAAATAAGTATACCATCAACAATGTTTTACTATTATTGTTGAGCGAATGATTAATCTTTAACGTGGTTTCCAAAGGCAGGAAATGGCAAGAAATATAAACTTAGTCGGTAAAAGACAGGAATTTTTAGAAAAACTCAGGAAAAATAGCAAAAAAAAATCAGAGATTGCTTTTTCGGAGGTGGCTTTTCCATTAAAAAATTTCTTCTTCTGGAGAATTTACACGAGACAATAATTTATCAACGAAAAGTTTTATGGAGTTGTAGATGCTGGGGGCAAAAAAAATCTCACTGCAGTGAGAGAATGTCTGGAACACGATATGAAGAATGTCTTGTAGAAAAAATAACATACTTCTCTCAAGAACAGAATAGAGCCGTGAATAGGAAAATGGAAACGGAAAAAAAAACTTGGAAGAAAGGAAAAGGTTGAATCTTGGCAGCAGAAGAACAGATAGCCGCCAAAATTAAACTTAGAAAAGGGCAAACCATTATTAAAGGGCAGTTATTACTTTCTTGTACTAAATCGCGAAAAATTTTGGTTTTCACATTTCAACGAAAATATCCATTTTGACCATCCCTGAATCTATTTTGACTAGTTTCCGCGTGACGTACGTACGTAACCAAAAATAACATAACCAAAAACGATTAGCCGTAGAATGTTGAAATTTTGGATTTAGGACTGTTGTAACATCTAATTGTGCACCTCCTCTTTTGATTGCAATTGACTTTACCAAAAACCTCCAAAGAGCACAAAATTCAAAAAAATTGTAATTTGTCCCCATTCAGAGAGCTTTACAACGATAAATGACATATCGTTGACGTAATATGATATATCTTGGTACTTATTTTCATTGGTTCCAGAGTTATAGCCAAATAATGTTTTAATTAATGAAATATTTGGATCTTACAAAGGGAAGGCACATCGGTTCAAATCCGAATTCATTTCCTTTTTTTTTAACTTCATTTTTTGTTTTAATATATTGATTTAATAAAAATTGTTTACCTCTGTAAAAAAAAAGACAATAAATAATAATTTAATAATAACAATTTAAAAAATATGAAAAATCAGTAATAATTAATGAAACAAAATTTTACGTATTTTACCTTTAAAAAAAAAATGTGTATATGTAATTTAATAGGCGAACAAGGAATTAAGTCATGTGGTGTCCAAATTAGATTTTTTCTAAAGATTGCTTTAGTTAGTTTATTTTTAGTTAATTTTTTTTTCCTACCTGTTTTTTTTTGCAATGTAATTGAATGAAACAAATTAACACAGAAAATAATAATATAATTTTAAATGTATTTTGTAAAAATACATTAATAAAAAATAAAATAAAAAAAGTCGTTAGTTCGGCAGCTATGGGGATGGTGGAGGCTGCAAAGAAATAAAAATGTATATATTTTGCAGAGTAAACGACAGTAACATAAATGATGAAAGTCAGGAAATTTTTACTTTTTTTTAATTTTAATTTTTCAAATTTTCAATTTTTTTTTAATTGGTCAGGAAAAACGAATCTTAAAATTCGGTCGGAATCCAGTTCAAACTTATTGGCAAAGATCTATACGACCAAAATATGCTTATACAGACTAATAAATAAGAAGGTTAAATACCAATTGTAATTTCGTATTTTTTCGTTAAATTTCTTTTTAAACCCATTGAAATTGTACCGGTTCATTTAATAAACGGTACAATTTATAGAATTTTATTTATGAGGTAAATCTTAGATTATTATGCAAATTATTTTGGAAAATAATTTTATACAATCAATTAAATTCACTTTTAAATGATTGTAGCTTTTAACTACATTTGAATTATTTATTTGCTCTTGTATAAATATTTATTCAATAATAAATCAAAGAGATTATCTCATAACATGCTGTGATTTACAGATAGATAGCTCTTTGTGGTGCCCGTTTGCCTATATTAAGCATTTATTAATTCATGTTACATTACTATTTCTAATTATTTTGTTAAAATAGTAATATTATTTTGTAATTAAAAATAAATTAGTTTTATTGTTATTATAATACAAATATATATATATATATATATATATATATATATATTTTTTTTTTTAATTGTTGTTTCTTTAATTCTTTATCTCTTTTAGTTCTTTTAAGTAGGGTACTAAAAGAAAAAAAATAATACTTTGGCAACTACATTTCTTGGAAATTAAGTTTTTATATATTATTTATTACTTTTAAAAACAAAATATATATAAATAAAACTTTTAAATAAGGTAATAAATGTCGTATTTAATTATTACTTCTATTTTATTATTATTATTATTTTCCTTATTACTCGTAAATCATACCATTAACAACGTTGGTACTATAAAATAATCTATAAACGTGTAGTTAGATATTGTACTTTTTAATTATTTGTATTTTTATGGAGTTTTTATTAAAAAAAAAAATTATATTAGGTAACTTTTAATCTTCTAATGTAAATGTTAAATATTAACGTGTTAACTATTGTTAATAAAATAAAGTAAAGAAATATGAACCGTTGTACTGGACGGTTAAAAAGAACTTCACAACATTAAAAGGATATAAAAATTTATTTACGGATTCGGTTTAAGTCTCATTTCATAGCAAAAACATCAAATTTCAACCAGCACTCTAACCAGTGTTATTAAAATTGGATACATTTACTGGAGCAGAACGTGTGCTCGCTGTGTGTTTTGGTTTCACGATTTGCAATCGGCAACTGCAATTCAACGTAATTTTCGTAAAGATTACGGTTGTGGGAGCTTCTTAGTAGGCATACAATTTAAACCCACCGGGGTGGTCTAGTGGTGAGCTCGTCATCGCAAAACAGCTGAATTCGAAGGCGAGAGTTCTAAGGTTCAGATTCTAGTAAAGGCTAGAAATTCTAGCCTTTACTTTTTAGGCTAGTAAAGGCAAATGCTAGTACTTTTATTCGAATTTGAATACTAGGTCGTGAATACCGGTGTTCTTTAGTGGTTGGGTTTCGATTAATTACACGTTTCAAGAATGGTCGATCTGAGACTGTACAAGACTATACATCATTTGCATTCATTGTTATCATCCTCATTCATCCCCTGAAGTAATATCTTACGGTAGTTCTGGAGGCTAAACAGAAAAAAGAAAGAAGACACACAATTTACTTTTTACACCAAATCTTCGTTGAGACAGGTTGTTCTGTTAAACATACAATATCACTAGGACGTCCATGCGTCTCTGAAGCCGCTGTGGGACAACTTGGAGAAAGGTTTGCTTTCTCTGAATCGTTCACAGTAGCCGAATACGCCAGTAATGCTATACGTATAATCGTGTCTTTAGTTAAGGGTAACTTAGATTTATGTGTCCTGGTAAAATATATATATATATGTAATCGATTAGAATTTTAGTTTTTGAAGACCTGACTGTTCGGAGTATACATACATACTAGCGCTTGAAAACATGCTAATAGTACTTTACACGCTTAACACAGCTGCCCTTCTGCGCAGCTATTAAAAATAATCGAGTGGTCTCTAGCGATTTGGATAATATTGTAATGTAGAAATTAAACAGAGATAAAAATATTTATCTGTCGATTAATATAATTTATTCAGGTCTCAATTTATTTCTAGATTAATTTCGAGTAAAATTTGAATAGTATTAATCTGTTTATTTGTTCAATCTTTTAAAATAAATATATTTATCGTTTATTTTTATTTTACGTTTCAGTCACCCGTTGTTCCCATTACTTGCACTTATATTTGAAAAGTGTGAATTAGCGACATGCACGCCTAGGGAGCCTGGTGTCGCAGGCGGTGACGTTTGTTCTTCCGAATCCTTCAACGAGGATATCGCCGTCTTCTCAAAACAGGTAAATTAAAAAATTATTTTTTTTTTTTGTACGGGTATATTTAAAAAAAAGATTTGTATGAACTTGTAAATTTACAAATTAGCTAAATCATCAGTGAATATACAAAATTGATCATCTTAACAATGATACGAAATTTTTTCAAATGAAATGTGTTTTTTTTCGAACATGATATTGTAAAATGGATTAATTTATAGAGAGGTAAAAATATATTATACATGTGAGTTAAAAACTTATTTTGACAGATTGATAGCTAATTCTTGTCACTTTCAATTCAGTTCACGTCGGTTTACTGTCCGAATACGGTTTTCAACACACTTTTTCTTTCATATAAAATTGTTGTCTGGTATATATTTATTGGTTGTGTATAATTTAAACTAATTAAAATTGAAATTTCATTTTATTACATTTTAAAAATTTATTTAATGAAACTTTAGTGAGAAAGATATATCCTCTCAGTAGATAATTGTAGGATTATTAAGCTTGATGTTTTCGGTATTATTACTATTATTTTAATATTAATTGTTTATATTTTGATAAACGTTTTTCCAAAAGTCTTTACGTTGTAGCTTTTAAATTTATTTGTTTACGATGATTTATGCTATTTACGTTTCATTTTAAATAAATTAACACCGTTTTGTAGATTTGTGTTGTTTAAAGTTAGAAATATTATATTTTAAATAATAAAAATACGTGTGTTCATTAAATAATATTAATTAACTAATCGGCTATTAATAAACTATTTATTTGATCCTAAAATTAATTACAATTTGGTTTTCTAAACAAATTCGTCTAATTTTAAATATTTTTGTCGTATTCATATAATGATATCGTCTAATGTTTTCACCTTTCATATGTTTTTCTCTGGTAAGCTATTTTTAAAAGATCTTCTCATACTGTAGTCGTATTTCATTTAAACGGTTTAAAGAAAGATTTATAAAGTCTTTTTCAAATACCATCTTGTTCTTTTTGGACTTGTTACAAGAATTTATGGGTTATGAATCAATAAAAAATATATCCCAATTTTAATGAAGTACTGAAGTTCAGTAACATCGGGGTCAATAGATAAATGTAGTCGTGTTACCTACATTTACATCAAATGCTTCTGGCATCCTCTAGTAAATGAACAAATCAAATGTTTACAAATCACGAAATTCCTTACGTTTAAGCGTAGAAAAAGATTGAAAGAATAGATTTTTAATAATACAAAAAAAAAATTAGAATAGGAAACCTTTTTAATGCTTCTACTAAAAGTTACTTCTTCAGTGGATAATTTGTTATAAGTTTCAAAAATTTCTGACACTGTTTTTTTTTCTTTTAGCTTAATTAGTATACTTGTTTAGCATCGTGATTTGTCTAGAGTTTTTTTATTTATCCCATATTTCTCGTTAAAATATACTTGAGGAAAATGCATATCAGATATTGTAATATTAAAATAAAATTTTACAGTACAATTTACTAATATTGTTTGATTTTCAAAACTGCTAACTGCAATAACTAATTTGAATTCAATTTTAAATAAAACTTTTTTCAAAAACTTAGTTACATTAGGTTTTATTTCTATTGACCGTTACTTCACTCTAAACAAGTAAATTATAATTTTGAATAATTATGTTGTATACTAAACATGTACGTACATATTTATAAATAATCTACTCGGACCGTGAATTGATTCTCATCAAAGCTTAAGCATCATTAAAGAAGCCCAATCAAACAATTAATTCAGATTAATTAGCTACCCATCCACACTTACTGGCAGCACACTGAAAAGAAACATTTGGGAACAATATAACACTCATTTAATGGTAGAATACTTAAATAAAATTCATACAAGTGGCTATTTTTTTTTGAAGAAAGATTTATTGTGTCGCATTCAAAACATCAAACAAATTATACATCATCACATACCAAACACAAATATGGGAAAATCTATGAGTGTAACAATTAAACTTCGCTAATTTTATTAAATATTACATCGAACAAAATTGACGATTATTCATATATAAATAAGGAATATATACTCAAAATAATCAAATTAAGAAAATTACATCGTAGAAAAAACACATACAGTAATACTTTCCGATATCGGACACAGCTCAGGAACAAAAATCTGTCCGTTATTCAGAAAAATGTCAATATAGTCTTATGTTCGGTTATTGTAAAAAAAAAAACCAATAGAAAAGGATTGTGTATTTATTTAATGTAAATTAAAATAAAAATAAAAAAGTGCTAATTGTAAATTCAAGTTTTTTTTACTGTTTATCTAAAAACACTATCCTCTTAAGTTCATATTTTAATAAAAAAATAAAATACTGTACCACTGTAATCGACCAATAAAAAAAAAGAATAAAATTAACCACTAGTAGAGAATTTCCTTCTACTCAGACACCAAATTCTCATGTACAGCATCAGCATCGCCACAAACATTTTTATATGAAACGTTATGTTTTATTCGGAATTCGTCTAACCGATCCCGTGATGCTTTAAACTCATCGTAACCGAGTTCTTTAGCAATTTCTTTAGGAATTTCTCGCGTATCAAAGTTTCAGAGACGGGAATGTTATTAGTACGAACCCTACAAAACCACTCGTAAGTTAAATTGTCAACCGTAATGCCTGGCATTTTAGGAAATGCCCGTTTGCTTAACCGATTCTCATTTTCAGTCCGGGACTAGTATGACGAGTATGTTTTTAAGATATCGTTTATCTGAGTTTACCCGACTACAAAGCGGTTTTCCATATCATATTATAGATTAATTCATTGTCCACGTCCGTTATTAAGAAGTATTTTATTCATTAATATCTCTATAAAACTGCCGGGGAATCTAAAAGTGATCGGTATTAAGAAGAGGAAGTGTTCATTTAGGGAAGTTTCACTGTATACACAAATTTTACCCTTAACACATAAAAACCAGGATTTCAATATGCAACTAAACGATATGAAATTTACAAATACACGTTTATTACATTTGAAAGACGACACAAATATCTTATTCTTATTATCCGATTATGTTAATTACTTAAAGGGTTTCCTAATCTCTTTAAATGTAGGCGCCGTAAAACATAATGCTACCGGGTGCGCCACCTGAACAAAGCGTTGATAATTAACTAGGAGAGGTATTTCCATTAATGTGAAAGTGAGGCATTTAATATGTTTAATAATTTTAAAACGTTTCATCATGCTGTTCGATCAGCTTAAGCAACGCGTTATTGATGTACAAAATTGGAAATATTTTTCTTTTATCAGTGTTTAAATACAACAACGGATTATAATTGTTGCATTTCTTTGATTTAAGAACACAACAAACGTACAGGATAATTGATAAAATTTTACTTAGTGCTAAGTATTCGTCGTATTCATCCATCGGTAATTTTCTGGAATTACGTTTAAAAAGCAATGATAAAAAGTAAATCCTACTTAACGTTTTTTATAAATTTTACCCTATTCGTAAAATAATAAAAATTACTGAAGAAATTCAGTCGAGTTAATTTTTTATTTATTAGTTTGTGAATTAAAAAATGAAAAGTTATTTGATAATTTACTTTATTAAATACATTACTCGTGTTTGTTGTTTTTCATGTGTACACATCTCATCGATGCGGTCATTGAATAGGGGTTGCAAAAGCGAGTTAGGGTAGACGGGTGGGAGGTAGGGTTGATGTATCTTCAAGTATTCTCTTGGGGGAATTGAAATACAAGAGTGCTATAGAATAAAAAGGGTGGTAAAAATGTTTGCGGTTGTTGTACACTTGAAATAAACAGCAAAGCCGGTAACTTTTACTTTTTTTTTTTATTCTTTTAGTTCAACACGGTTATTTTTCTTTAGATTTATTTCGGCAAGTATCTCTGTTCATTTTTAAAACCGGATAGGCGTATGTATATACAGTTTTTAGATAAGTTATTAGCTATTATCTATCTGTATACGATCGTTGTTTTAGTCAAGTGTTATAATAGCATCGATACGGCCTAACACTTGTAGGTTGATTTCAATTATTGTTATTAAAACCATTTAAGCAGTAGGCTGCACTAAACTATAAGCTGTTGTTGGTCCCAAGCAAATTAAAAATGATTAAACAAAAAAAATTCCTACTTGTTACAGGCCTATAACCCTTAAACTTTTAGTTCTGAAATATTTTTATCACAATAAATATAAAATATCTAAAGTTATTTTTATTATAAAGTTATAAATTTGTTTTTTATTTCGATTATATAGATTTATATATGCGGTTTCAAATTTTGTGTTGTATACATTTAAGTCCTAATATTGAATTTTTGACCTTTTTTTTAATATAAAAAGTATAAAATATTTTTCAAATGCTCAGCTTAATGTACAATTATTACAAACGTTTGAAATAAACGTGAAAACATAAAAAAGAAAACATTACGAACCAAAAAAAAGCAAAAGGAAAACAACGAAAAAACCATGAACTTCACCGGAAGTTAGATAAATTAACTGACGCAGATACCAAACGGACGTGTCCTCTATAGACATTTAATAAAAGTTAACAAAATTCTTCCAGAAAAATTATAGAAAAGTTATTTCTTATTATCCTTAGAGTAAAATACCTCAATTTCCTTATGTAATCTGTAAAAAAAAACATACTATTATCTGTCCTAAACGAATATATAAAGACAAGGATTAATAATAAAACTTATTTGTAGGTTACTTTATATTTGTTATACAGAACGAAATTCGATGGTCTTCTCACCAACGATTCATATAACGATTACATTTCTATTATATATAATGACAAGATTACAACTGAATTTAAATGTCTTAATCAGTTTCTGAGACTTTACAAAATTGTAAACTTCATTTATTTACTCTAAAACATTTTTAAAATTTAATATAAAGTATTAATTGCTTTGTCACAAGTGTTTTTATTTTGTCGTTAAAGATCGGTTAATAGCGCTGTTTACGACTGTTTATTTAATCTATACAAAATTTAAAAGAATGCCTGACTATAAGAAGGTTTTTTTAGATTTTTTTGAAAATATATAATTCCAAATAAATGTTATATAATTTTACCTTAACCAAAGTTAAGGTAAAAATTTTTAAGGCGTTTTTAAATAGTATTTTAGACCGATGGTCTTTAAAAATACATACGTAAGTGTATGTGTCGAATGAACGTGTAATCTTTTTTCTTATAATATTTAATTTCGTGATTAAGTATCTTAGTTGTTTGATCTTATCTTATTGCGGTATTCTTTTTAAATTAATATTACTTAAAAAAAAAAAAAAAAACTACTTTTTGTTTGATAACATTTTCTTATTGAAAAATTGTACGAGTAGTATAAATTGTTTCTGTTGTTAGTATCAATTCGTAAACGTTATAGGTTTATACTTTGAGCAGATACCAAATTAATTGTAGCGGTATGTTTATTAGGCATCTCTTATACTAGTTTTAGTTTAGTACTAGAAGTTTTGAGAGTTTGAGGGGGGCTATATCATCAGCAATATGCCAGTACAGCTAAATTTAGTTGTACAATTTTCACATCATTCCCAGACCACTTGAGATTTGAACCGAACCAGATGTGCATGCGTGTGTTTGTATATGCGGTGTGTATACGCGAGTGTGTGTATTTACGTATAAGTTTACGCTTCGTTGTATTAGTGGCCGGCTGAAGTTAAATTTTTGGAAATGTACCAATTTTAAGTTAAAATCAGAGACGTCATTTTGAAATATTGTCGAAAGGATCCTAATAACACAGCTTGCGTCCCAAATTATTCGTAACACTCTTGTCAACATCGGAAAACAATATTATTAATTTAAGGTACATTATTAACTTTTGATTAATATATCGTCATTTATTCTAAAATTATGGGCGTAAATATATACATATTTATATCGCATTTACTTCGGGATGATTACATTATTTTTATTTTCTTAATTTTTTTTTTTTTTTTTTAATTTTTTAGTTGAAATAAAAATAAAATTATTATATTTTAACGATTTTAATTTATATTTAAATAACTAATTTAACGGAACTATTTAAGTTTTCTTCCTTTTTTAATTTAGCAATTTCATCAAAGTAGATTACATTTGTTTACATTTTCTCATAAATAGACCATGCCAGTCACGGATTTAAATATTAAATCGTTCCGAAAATAAAATTACTTAAATTAATCATGTTTTGGATCAGAACACTTTATTTAATTATTTTATAAAAGTGGTTTTATATGTTCAACTAAACAAAATATTTTTAAATCGTTTTTAATTTTTCCCTATTTTTACTTCTATGTACGAAGTAACAATAGGGGAAAATGATACGGACGTATCATTTCCTCCTATCTTGCATAACTCAAAAACTATTAGCCGAAGGATGTAAAAATTTTGGATTTAGGACTATTTTAACATCTAAGTTGTACATATCCCCTGTTGATGCAATTGAATGGACCAAAGTTGTCAAAAAAAATCCCAAAATCCAAAACATAAGGATTTCTGATTACTTTCTTAACTGCAGTTATAAGTCGTCCTCATTGAGAGCTTTTCAACGATACGAATATCATAAGTTGTACTTATTTTCACTGGTTCCAGAGTTATCACCAAATAAAATTTTTATTAATGAAATATTTGGATCTTACAAGGGGAAGGCACATCGGTTCGAATCTTACTTTATCTCCTTTTTTTTTAAAAAAAATTTTTTAATGTTTAAATATATTGATTTATTAATGATTATTAACCTCTGATTGTAAAAGAAAATTACGATAAATAATTCAATAAAACAATAAAAATAATAAAAATATCAGTTATTAATGAAAAAAATTTTATGTACTTTTAAAAATGTGTATATGTAATTTAATAGGCGTAAAAGGAAGTAATGTGATCTTCACATCAGATTTTTTTAAATAAAACCAAAAATGCAATTTGGAGAATAGCTAATAAATATTTTTCTGAAGGAATTGAATTTTCCTTACGTGATTTACCTTAATTAAAAATTATTTAGCTTATTAATTGTGTCGTTTACTTTGATTTTTGATAATCTTATTCATGTAATTAGAAACATTTAAATATCCAACTCGCACTAAAATATATATATATATATATATATATATTAACTAGTGTAGAGATCTTTTTACGTTCGCATGCTTTCAATAAAATAAAAAAAAAAAAAAACGTTAAAATAAATTCTACATAGTAAATAATGGTTTATTTTTAATTGAAAAAAAAAATCGTGTGTTAATGTACCTTCAGGGAACAAATTTAATGAAATCATCAAACTTAACAAACATTTATATCGACTTGTGCATTTACAACTGAATTCTTTTAGACGGCATAAATTTGTATAATAATTAATCATTAACTACGACTAAAAATTGACAGACCTTCACGTTATTTGAATTTGTTAGAACCATCGTTTTATTAGACGAATGAGTCAAAAGTATGGACACTACTCAACAACTTTAAAACCGTTCCAGGCAAAATACTGTAACTTTCAGGATAAGGTATCGATCGGTCAACTACTTTACCATTTAACGAGAGATAAAATATCAACCCCATCTTGGGGGGTGGCCCAATGGTTGTAACTTTAATTTTAGATGATAACACCCCTTGTGTAATATATCATTGTAAAGATCTCTTTAAGAGAAGAAATACGGCATAAATAAAAAGTCGATACGATTTTTACCCAAGATGGCGGTGGGATAAAGTTTGAAAAAATTATTTTGATAATAATTTAAGGAACTGTTATCGCAAATAAATAAATAGTTTACAATCCGATTAAATGAGTACTGTTGAGTAAAATCTATTAAAAAAAAATTATTTATTAGAATAACGTTTACTTATTTACTTACGTTTTATTTTAATAAATGATCGAATTGTCCTGTTTTTTAACAGTGTTCCAGTCAGTTGTAAAAGGATGATACTGCATTATTCAATGATTCCCTAGTGATATTTTGTGCTGATTTTCGAATTACATTTTGTAAATCATTGATATCTTAGGGCTTGTTATAATAAAGAATTTCAGGATTTTATATCAAAGGTACTCGTCGTTAGCCCTCTTATTATCTATATATCGATGTATTTTGGTTTAATACGAGTACTTGTTACGTAACTTTATCAGGCGTAGGTGTTTCACTGTGCCTACCGGGCTGTCTAGTGGATAACTCGTCATCGCGAATCAGCTGATTTCGAAGTCGGAAGTTCTAAGATTAAATCCTAGTAAAGGCAATTGCTTTTACTAGGATTTGAATACTAGATCGGTGTTCTTGATACCGGTGTTCTTTGGTGATTGGATTTCATGTAACCACACTTCTCAGGAATGGTCGAGCTGAGACTATATAAGACTTCGTATCATTTACATTCATACATGTCATCCTCATTTATCCTCTGAAGTAATACGTAATTACGGTGGTTTCGGAGGCTAAACAGGAAAAGAAAGAAAATGTATCACTGTAATCTAGGAAATTGCAGATTTATGATTTACTTCAGTTTTTAAAAGGTTTTCTTTTAAAGGTAGTTGTGAAATGTTTAATTTCTTCGGGAATTACGGGAATGTTTATATCTTTATGAATTATGATAACCGGTATTCTGTTATTAAAACGTATCAGTTGCCGGTTAGTTTGTACGATATATTAAATTATTTACAAATATTAATTTTGCTTGATGTTGTTGGCTAAATTATTACTATTTTAAGTATTTTTGTACTTAAAAATTATTAAAAAAAATAAATAAATAAAATAGAGTGGAATTTTGGATAATCTATAAAAGAAAGAAAGAAAAATCATTAGGAAGATATTACGCCAGAAATAAAACGAAAAGATAAACTTAACTAATTCCCAATGAAGATCTCTACAATAATTTCATACCCGATGAGGAAACAACGAATTCGTTTCGACTTTCATCCCTCGACAATGAATACAACAAATTCTCGGAACAAATCATTGAATTCTTCGATTCTAGAGAAGCAAAGAGCAAATAATTAAAAATGAAGCTCTATCAAAACTAAGCATAACAGAAGAAACCATTAAAAGCAGAAATAAACTAAGGAAAATAGTAAAACATGAAAACAAAAAATTCCAGGATAAATCGAACTCAAAACGTGAGCAAAACACCAGATTAGAAGAACAAAATTAAGCAATATCCGAAAGAATGAAAGATTACTGGAAAAAAGGAAAGAATCCAGAACGCATAAAAAGTAATTGATTTAACTTAACGTACCCCTAAGGTGAGCGATTCGAAAAAAATTGTTTCTTTATAGGATCATGATTGTTAGGACAAGTTTTTGAAAGCGTGTTACGTATTGATTGGTATTGTACGTTATACTCATTGATTAGTTAAAATTAAAATTATTTAATTTTATGAATGAAAATGAGTCAAACTCGTTTATTATTTCTGGTACGGGAAGGCAATCTTTACTTCCTACACATTACTTTCAATGGAATGTATGAAAATAATATTCAGTTTTCAACACGATGAAAGTACTAATCATTTTGAAAATAATCGATTGAAAATAATAATAATTTAATTTTTGCCTGGTTACACGTGTTGGTTTTGAATACGTAAAAAAAAATAATAATTTCTTAAAATAAATTTTACTGTTGTATTTCATAACGATTGTTATTCATATAAGCAGCTGGTATTGAATAATCCATTTTTATTTTTGCGGCACTCTTAAATTTTATTAAAGGCTCTTAATGCTAATGTTTATTATTATTGCATAATGTAATGTGAGATGTAATAAAGTTTTCATATTCATTTTAATATTATTATTGTTGTTATTTCTTTTTTTCGATACGATTGTTTATCGAGTTTTTGTAGACGAAACTATTCGACTTAAATAGGACGAGTGGAAGAGAGGGAACTTGTAAAAACAAGCGGCCATGTGCAGTCAAAATATGTCTGTTTTCGTTATAACAGGAAGAACGATTTAAAAGTCTCTACTCTCCCTACGATATTATTGTAAATATAAATAGATGTACAAAAACTATTTGCTGTATAGTAGAGACTAATATTATTTTGCTTTCACCTGATCTTTTTTGAAATAGAAGCGATTATGTCTATGGTATGGTATTTAAAAAAACAAACCATATACCAGTGAAAATGTTTGTATTCGACCCCAATAAAAACAATTTCTTCTTATCAATACAATTATATATATAATAATAATATATCGTCGATTTTGGATTTTTTTTCTCGTTTATTTTTGTATTCCTGATTCTAAACAGGATGAGATTACCTCACCGTTTTTACTAGATTCTGTGATCAAATAGTAGAAAATGTTTGAAATTAAAGAACGATTAGCATTGATTTTATGACTTTTTTTACAACTGATTAGTGTATATCCACTTAAAGTAGTTCATAATGTCCAAATACCGTTCATGATATTCGGTTATTGTAGTCTACCCCTTCTGTTTAGCCTCCGGAACCACCGTAAGGTATTACTTCAGAGGATGATATGTATGAATGTAAATGAAGTATAGTCTTGTGTAGTCTCAGTTCGACCGTTCCTGAAATGTATGGTTAATTGAAATCCAATCACCAAAGAACATTCGGTATCCATTATCTATTATTTAAATCCGTAAAATATAAATGCGTTTATTAGGATATCAACCTTAGAACTCTCGACTTCGAAATCAACTGATTTGTCATGACGAGTTCACCAGTAGACCAACCCGGTGGGTTGGTCTCGTTTATTTGGCCATGTTAATTCGCATAATATCAGGTATTAGATAACTGAAAATCCTTACCAGATATTTGAGCATCCACTTTACATTAAGAAAATCAATGTGTGGTTGATGTTTCTAGTAATCGTATACGTTGGGGGGGGGGGGGGATATTTTTTGATCGGACAATTAATGTAGGTATGTCAATACAATTTGCTTCGAAAATTTAACGTACAAGCTAATGTAAATAAAAAATTTATTTTTTTAATTTCATTCGGAAAATGTTACATGTCGCAAGTGTTATTATATAGCGGATTAGTTTTTAGTTTCTCTTTTGGTTCAACACAACGATGGTAACTATGAATAAGTCGTATAAGTTGGCATATACAAAGAAGATGGGAATTGTAACTTCATAAATCGCTTCTTATGTTTTGTTGTCTATCAAACAATTTCTGCTTTAGTTATTTTACTTCCTTGTACGAAAAAAAGGAAGTATTATGATCGCGAAAATTTTCGGTTTTGAGATTTCAGCGGAAATATCCATTTTGACCAGTTTCGGCGTGACTACTGTACGTAAATAAGTATGTATGTATCTCGCATAACTCAAAAATGATTAGCCATAGGATGTTGGATTTAGGACTGTTGCAACATCTAGTTGTGCACCTCCCATTTTGATTGCAAACGACTGGAAAAATGTCCAAAAAGCCCAAAATCCAAGAAAAATGTGGATTTTGGACTTTTTCTTAACTGCAGTAATAACCCCCTCATTGAGAGCTCTTCAATGATATATCGTAAGCGGTACTTATTTTCATTAGTTCCAAAGTTATAGCCGTAGATCATGGATACCTCGGTGGTTGGGTTTCAATTAACCACACATCTCAGGAATGGTCGAACTGTGTTTGTACAAAACTACGTTTCATTTACACTGATACATATCATCCTGTGAAGTATTATCCGAACGGTAGTTAGCAGAGGCTAAACTGGAAAAAGAAAGGAAAGAGTTATTGCCAAATAAAATTTTAATTATTGAAATATTTGGATCTTACATGGGGAAGAATTCAAATCAGACTTCATCTGTTCGAATTCGACTTCATCTCCTTTTTTTAACTTCTTTTTTTTAATTTAAATATATTTATTTATTATTAATTATTAACCTCTGATTTAAAAAAAAATTCTTAATGAATTCAATAATAACAATAAAAAAAAAATATGAAAAAATATCAGATGTTATTAATGAAACAAAATTTTATGTACTTTCATTTAAAAAAAAAAAATGTATATGTATTTTAATAGGTGTACAAGAAAGTCATGTTCATATCAGATTTTTTTACTCATCGATTCTTATTGTTTTATTATTTATATTTTACTCTAGTCTATCGTCACTAAAGTTCTGTTTTATATTTAGTATACGTGTTCTTTTCATATTGTTACATAACAATTTTATTAATTAAAATGTAAAATAGTGGTAGGTCAGTTAACTAGATCCGCTCACCGGATTCCTTATGCATCGTACTTAGCACATCGATCATCTTGTTATTTCATAAATATATATCGTATTTCTTTCTTTATATTTTCTCCTTCGTTATGTATTTCTGCCCATCTCAAGGACGATTTTTATGTCGGACTATAATTTTGTCGATGCAATTGAAATGTCGAAATCATTTTTCTAGACCGACTAGGAATTTACAGTGTCTCCGTATACTCGAGTTTAACCTACGTAATATTTTATTTTTCAATTATACATTAAACTTTCACATATTTATCGTTATTTTCTGTAATAAATATACGTTGTCTTAATTCAAAAGCGTCCAAGCATGATTAAACTGAACTCTAATACAATATTTTGTACGTATTTATTAGAATGTAAGTTTTAAGAAATAGTTTTACGGGGTTGTAGCGGGAATTAATTATTTCTTTTAGGATGAAATAGTACTGGTATAGTTTTTCTAAATGTTTAATTTTTCAAAATTATTCTGCTTTCTTTTTACGGAAGAATATTTTAATACTTTAATTTTACTTCTTCATATTTACTAAAAAATATATATATATATATATATATATAATTAAAAAATAAATAAAAACAGAGATTGCAGTAAATAAATATTTATGGATAGTGTTTTTTTTTTAAATATCGGGATATCTTTGCGAATTGTTTGCAAAAAAAAATTATTTATTAATTTGTTTTTTACGTGTTTTTTTTTTTTTATGAATTCGGACAAACAAGCTGTTTGTTGTGAAGTATAACAAACAAAGAAAAACAGACTTGTTTGAATATTAGAACAACATTTGGTCTGGGGTTAACTATATTATATTCTACTAGTATAGGTGTATACCATACCATAGTTTTGACTGAACCGGTCAAAAAGAAAAAAAAAAACAAAAGAAAAAAACGAAAATCTTTAAAGAAATGAAAAGAATAATAATAAAACTGGGCTTACAACAACACTTCCACCCACGGTACCTATACATAACACACACACACACACACACACACATTCGCTTGGTTCGGGTTCTATGGAGCCAGTTCCTTTTCATAAAATCGTTCATAATAGGCCGACAACGCAGCTTGTAAAGCATCTATCGCTGAAAGGAATGCAGCCAAGGCGGCTGTTGCTGAGGGACGATAGAGGACTCTGGGCAGGGTGAGGTAGTAGGAAACGAAGACGATCGGGTTTCACAAGCTAGTGCGTCTTTCTCAGCGGATCTACGTGATCCTTAATTTTTTTAACATCATTTGCCAATATTACTACATTCGGATCATTTTTGTCATTATTTTTTTTTTTTAGTCTACTTTATATTTAGTATAAAAACGCGATAAATGATTTTTAATTTCTTTGCACTGGGTTTTTATTCCAGTTAAATAACGTTGGTTGCATACTTATTTTTTGTTTAGGTCGAAAATATCATTATTGAATACGGTTGGTTTATACTTACAATCTGAATTAGGTTTTTTTGTTTTGTTTTAAAAAGCAAATAAAATAATTAATTATTTCTACCTTTAATTATTATGTTGTTTACAAATTTTTACTTTCAATATTATTTCTTAACTGCTGTCTACCTTATAAAGTATTATTTAATTATGATATGTAATTAAATAATCTATTATTCATTAGAGAAGTTGTTAATACATTTTTCTACTAACTGTTTGTAACTTTTAGATATAAAAAGATAAAAAGGTCAAATTATTTTTTAAAGATTATTTAAATTTTGTTCTTGGTTCTCATCTTCCCGATATACTGCTACTTCATTGGTTAGAATCATGGAAATATTACTGAGTTATCAACCTCTTTTTTTGAATAACTATTTCCATCATTTTTTTTTTTGTTATTAAAAATTCAAGGTTTTTTGAATTAATTGAACATTTTTTATTTGTATAAATTTTTGTTTTATTTTTCACTTTCATATAGATTATTTTTTGGGATTTCCGTAGAAATATAAATTTACATTTGGTTGGAAGAACTTTTATACTTTATTTTGCTTAGCGAAAAATTTGGAGTTTTAAAAGTCAGTAAACCTAATCGTTTTTGTTTCCTTTCAAGAAATTTACTTCAGATTTTCTAATTTCTCTTTTTATTTTCACTTGGTTTTATATACTTAATGATAATAATTAGTGTTTTTTATGTATATGGTTTGTAATAATTTTTATAATTTTTTGTTTCTAATATCGTCTGGGATTTGATATGATAGGAGTTCCGGAAATATTTTGTAAAGGTTAAAGGAGGGTCCCAAAATTTTGCAAAAAGAATTTGAATAATTCCTATTACAATGTTTAATATTTACGATACAAATAATTAAAAATAATAAGCGAGTTATAAGTACATTTATTTTACCTTACCTATTTGTCTTAGTTTCAGCTGTCTTTTGCGTACTACTTTATTTTAATATTTATATATTTATTTATAACAAACGCTTATATTTTTTAGTCTTTTAAACGTTAATGGAACTAAATGATTAGGGTGTGAACAACATTAATAGGGGTGGGGTCAAAGCATTTAGTACTAAAGTAACAACTTAAAATGTTATAATGTAAGAAAATTGCGAAGGATAAGGAGGGAGGAATTTCATTAGATTTGATGCAAATGTATTCTTTTTAGTTCGGGCGTGGTCTGAATTCTATCTTGACGACTCACTGTGTCAATTTTAAACAGCCGTATTAAATAACGAATATTATGTTACATCCCTCTTCCTCTATTTATTAATTCATCCCTCCCTTTTTTGTTTTCATACGTTTTTTTAAATGCGTAAGAATTTCTTATTTTTAATTAAATTATTTAAAAATAACTTGAAGAACTATTTCCTTAAAATATTTAGTCTTTTTTCTCAATTTTGAAATAATTTTATATTTTTTAAAAAGTTTTTGTGATAATGTTAAACAAAATACTGGTCGGTACTTAAATATTTTTAAATCAACAACTTTAAATATTCCTTGCTCGTTTAAAAAGATCTGTTTTATCAAACATATATAATCAGTGAATCATATTCTGGCTTTCGCAGACGACATTGCAATTCTTTCAAGAAATATAGACGAGGCTAATATCAAAATTCAAAAACAATGCGAATGCTCAAGCAAAATTGTTCTTCAAATTCCTTATGAAATATGTTTTCCAATAACAAAGAGAACAGAACTCAACCCCTTAAAATTTCTGACAACAAAGAAATAAATACAGGACAATAATTGTAATATTAACACCCAAATATAAATGAAAAAAAAAATGGGATGAAGAATAGAATACGAAAAATTGAAACCGCCTACCGTCTCACGAAAAACACTTACAACAAAAAAATATGTCATACAACTCCTTTTTTATAAAAAAATATAGTCAGAAGTACTGCACGGGACAGAATATCTGCAGTTTTTTTCGGAACAAGAAATAGCAGATTTTGGGAAAAAAATTTAAGAAACATTTATGGACCAAAATATGTAGATGGAATTTACAAATTGAAAAGTTAAAAATAAATTTATAAATAAATATACAGAAAAAATAGGGGACTTAATCTGGAAAAGAAGATTTCAGTTTTATGGACGTTATATACCTTTATGAAGTTATTAAAATAAATCTGAAACTACAATAATATTTCTAGCCAAATTTAGATGAGTTCACTTGTTCAGATTAAAAGAATGTAAAAATATTCCACACAAAAGAAAAAAAATATCACATTTCAACTCGTTTTATGGATAGTAAATCTTGGACAGGTGTATCATGATAATTCATTTCTTTTCATTTTAAACATGATTTTATCTTATAGAATATCGTATTTTTATCTTCGTTTTAAATTTTTAACGGTATCAGTTACGTTTATTTCGTTTCGGAATATCAAAGATGTTACGTTTATTTAGAATGACTAATTACGTTGTTATATTTTTTGTTAAATTTTAGATTCTATAATGATACATTAGAATTGTTATTTTTTATCATTTTAATACATAAATAATGTTTTAAAATATGTAGTAATATGATAGGTAATAAAACAAAGTACCGTAATTTCTAGTAAGTTAGCGATTGAATCTAGTAAATTTAAGAAGTAAAGCTGACAGATTGTTTAGATTGAAGATACGCGGTGGCGGACACCACACAGACTAAACAATATTCCCCTTCAGATTAACCCTGATTCGGTTAAAAAAAAACCCCTCTAAACTATTCCATACCATCGTCTCACCATCTAACCTCGTACAAATCAAAGGGGTTGAGGTTTCGATTTTTTTTTTTAAATAGCGGTCCCTACTTAAAAAAAGGAACCAGTTGAATGAGTAACACAACAAATGGAGTTTTCAGCTGCCTAATGAAAGGAATATAAAAAGAAGAACGAGGTCCTGTTTCATGAAGACCCACCCTTATTTAAAAGCAGGTATTCATAGTTTTCTACAACTACCTTGCCTCCTCCCCCTCCCTCCATTTTTATACGGTTCTCTTGCTTTAATATCAGATAGTTTTCAATATGTCGCATGCAGCCTGTCTACATATTAACAAACATCAAAATAATACTAAATTATATTTTATTACTGTTGCTCGGCTTAAATCTTTTATTATAATACAGATACACCTGACCAAGGTCATTTCTTATATATCTATTTTCACCTATTTTATATTCCACCGAGGGAATTGAATATATTTTGTGTCATTTTTATCGAAGTAATCTCGAGCTGTTTACTCGACAGTATCTGTTTTGTTTTTGTTTTTATCTCTTCCTCATTTATTGTGCATGCGTCCGTGTAAATTTGTTTGAGTCTGTTACGTTTCTTTTTTCATTGCTTATTTTCTTACTATTAGGTAACGGCCATTTTTGTTATTTTCTTTTTACTCGTAAGTTTTTTCGGTTAAGTGGTTGCGTGCATTTTGTATTCTGATAAGTTTTATAAATAATTTATTTTTAAATAATTTTTTTTTATATATCGGTATAAAGAAAAATATTTTTAAAAAAACGTTGATTGTAATAAGGTAAACTGTGGGTATTGTAGATTGTAATTTTGTTTTCAGATTGTAAAATCCTACTAAATTCTATTGTTTTATTTTCCATTAAATGTTAAAAGATTTCTGTAGTTCTTGACTAGTAGTAATGTTTTTACTTCTTCTGATTTGAAATCTTTCGTGTAATATATTGAGAGTTTGTTAATTATTTTTAACAAATTTTAATTCACACACACACACACACACACACACACGCACGCACGCGCGCTTACGAATCCACTAAAAAAGATAACCATACAAACAAGTTTAATCTGTAACAAATATATATACATATATATTTTTTTTTTCATAAATTTTCATGAAAATTGTATAAATTTGCTGAAACATGATGTAGTAATTATACATAAGTATAATTAGCAATAAAAATGTTAAATTATATCAAATCGTTATAATAATTTGATATAATTGATAGTTTCGTATACCGGTAACCTATCGGGTTCGTCTATTGATGAACTCGTTACCGCAAATCAGCTGATTTCAAAGTCAAGAGTTCTAAGGTTCAAATACTAGTGAAGGCAGTTACTTTTATATGGATTTGAATACTAGATGGATACTGGTGTTCTTTGGTCGTTAGTTTTCAATTAACCACACATCTCACGAACGGTCTACATGAGACTGTACAAGATTACATTTCATTTACATTCATATATATAATCCTCATATATTCTCTGAAGTAATACCTACGGTGGTTCCGGAGACTAAACAGAAAAAAAGAGAAGATATAACCCTTTGGAAAAATTAACTTTTGCAAGTTGGTATACTTTTCCGCATTTTTAAATACTTGAATGATTTATTTAATATTAATTATTTTAGTTAAAAATTTATCATTTGAAAACATTACGTATGAAACATTTACAAATCTTTTAACACCCGAGTAAAAACAAAAAAAAAACATAAGTTTCTAGTTAGATTTAGCTAGGAGCGGATCCACCCACTGAATTTGGGGGGGGCCATTGGTGGCAAGGGGTCACATTTTCCTACTCTCTTTTAATTGGTTAGGCTGTATAATATTCCGTACACTTTTTTGGTTACATACTATATTCTGAACTATTTTTAGACATAAAAGATCGTTAACCAATCATTAGTATTGCTGTAAAACAGGCAAAAATGATGGACGGTTTCGACAAAACCTAAAAAAGTGCTAAAGTTACTTCAATTTTATTTCGATGTATAAAAATTAAGTTGTAAGTTATTCGAAGTGACCCTCACAAGGACTGCAGAAGCTAAATTAACTTTAAGCTCGGACGGTGTATTCCTAACAACTTTAATCAAAACTGTCATGCAAACAATCAAATTTAAATAATATAAAATGGGATAAAAATAATAAGATGAAGATTTAAATTAATTTGATTTTTATTTGTTCATTCATTTCAATATTCATATTTATAATTAATCCATTACAATCCAAAATTTTACATATTTTATTTCATACAATAATTTATTTCCTATATAAATTCAACCTATTATTACGCATCTTAGCATACCGATCGAAAACGTGATCTGTATCAATTAGCATGTCGTTAGAAATATGGATTAGAGCAAGTGACGTCAGCCTCCCTTAATTACCTATTAAGAAAAATGATATATTCACGCAACTTTCAACCGGTTATTTCGACAATACAGTATTTTTAAAATGTTTCAATTCTTTTCAACTGGGTTTTTGAAAACGCCAGGCCTTCTTGACTTTGAGGGGGTCGGGGTCTAGTGGTTAAACTTATCGCAAATCAGTTGTTTAACTGATCATTTTCAAAGTCGAAGGTACTGAGGTTCAAATCTTGGTAAAAATTGTTTGTTTTTATACGGATTTGAATGCTAGACGGTGTATGGTGGTTGGGATTCAATTAACCGCACATTTCAGGAATCGTCGGCCTGAGCCTTTAAGGAATTTTTATAGTTGATATGTTGTACGTTTCATTTATTTTTCACAAAAACTAACTTTTGTACGTTTATAAAATTTAAATATTTATGTATAGCGATGGGGTACCGATAAATTATTTAGTTTTTTTGTGATATAATTTTTTGGTAACCTTTAAATTCATACGCGAACATTTTTAACTATATCCCCCTCGAAAAAAGGGATGTTTTTTATCCGATTAAAAAATAATTAAAATCAAACTGAAATATTTTCTTTTTAAATAACATTATGGTTCCACGTACAGTGTAGATGTAATTTCCAAGTATGTTTCATTAAATTGTTATAACATCGTAACTTATAATTAATCTCAAATTAATTACAAGTAAATTGCTGTGAAATATCTTATGCTATGAAATATTTCTGATAATCTGTTCACGATGAACCTTTTACTACCATAATTACCATTTAGTGTTAGATTTTAAGTAAAATTAGTTTTTTTTTATTTTTTAGTGTTTTCTTGATTTCTAATTTATAAATCATTGGGCAAAATTGAAAATTTTTAAAGAACCTTCCATTTTTTTAATCGTTTACAATGACATCCTATTTTTATCGGTTAACTGATACTTATTTAATTAATGCAGTTTAAGAGAATACATTTTAATATTAAATAATTAATTAAAAACTTATTGTAGGGTTATTTTATCTGATACGTTTTTTTTATTTTCCTGAATTGATTTAAGCCCGGTAAAATGTTCAAAAATGCATTTTAATATTTAATTTATCGTTTGATCACGTGGTAAATGAATATTAAATAAAATGTTTATTTTATTGATTGATTTGAATGTAGTTTAAAGTTTCATTTTAATATTTTGTTATTCATTTTAAAATATAAATTTATGCAGCAGAGTACCGTTTCCTGTTCGTTTGTGGCGGTTGAATGTTCGTTTGAGTTTTTGATATTGAATAATATTATATATTTTAAAACTAAAGAAGTTGTTTTAAAATAAGAAATGAACCTGCTAGTTTTTCTTTATTGTTAGTATTATTTTTGTTTGTTTTTTTTTTAAGACTTATCTGTTAAAGAATGTTTGTATGTTTAAGCGGATTCCGTAGCTGTTTTGTATGTTTGTTGACCATTCTTTCTTGATTTCTTTTAGATTTTGTTCGACTAGACTCTGTGGCTAGTCTTTTTAAAAATTCTAATTATTCTACATTTCTTTATAGACACACACACACACACATATATATATATATATATATATATATATATATATATATATATATATATATCAAATTTCTTTCTTTTTTGTTTAAAATATTATAAATTTTAACTTGTTACTGCTATACATAAAATGTTTAAAAAAAATAAATCAGTTAAATGTAATTGATGATAAAATTTTAAATATAATTTATTTTTACATATTACAAACATGTTATATCACTTTTAATCTTTGACCCGGAAAATATATCATTTTATTAAAAGTTTTATGATGATTTATTAATGTTTTAATTATTCTGTTGGTCAAACGTTTAAGGAAATTTAGTTAACATTATAGTGTTTACATTATATCTTTAAATATTCTTCTTAATTACTCATAAAATTTATTTAGGATTTTTTGTAATTTTCCGTCACGGTATTGGGGTTTTTATGTAATTTATTAATTAGATATTTAGGTTTAAATTATGTATTTTTTACTGTTTATGATGATTCTGTTCTTTTTTTTATTAGCCTTACATTTTTATTAAAAAAAATTAAGTATGACTTTTATTGTCAATTTTTTTTAAATTTATTTTTGTTAACTGTATTTTAATTCCTTTTAACAGATTGCCAATTCAATTCTACTATGATAATTTTTGTTTTAATTTCATTTTTTAGGGTTTATATAATCTTTGATCGTGTTATGCAATGTATTTTTAACGAGGATGTTTAAAAATTATGTGGACATAAATTAGATTCTTTAAAAAAAAAACTGGTAAAAGAAAAATGTTCATTCAAAATCTATTACTTCATAAAATAAAGAAAAATGAAAATATTTTGATTTTCAAACTGTAGAAGAATTTGAAGTATTATATTTTTGAATGATATAAAAAGTTAAAATTTTGTTGTAAACATATACAGTGCTTGAAATGAGCGGTGATTAGCTATTGTTCTGACAATCAAAGACGGTTCAGAAATATTTACTGTTGTAACGTAACTTACAATCGTAAATAATGTAATTCATAGCTTATTTTATTAAAATAAGATGAAAATTATGAATCCGATAATTAATTGTTTATTAATTAATTCAGAGGTGTCGGGTTCGAATCCCGGTCAGGTATGGTATTTTCACGTTATAAAATTGTCATTTCATCTCATCCTTTGAAGCAGTACTTAACGGTTTTAAAATAAAGTGTAGAATATTAGTATATATTTCAAATATACTATATACTAACATGCACATATTATATGTGTAATACTACTAGCAATAACATTCTGTCCTAATCTAAATTTTTTGTAGATTGATTAAAGTTTATAATCGGTGGGAACTAGATGTACAATTTTTACTTTTTGGTATATAAACTTACATCCATTATTTTACCGTAAATTTAAATGTATGAATATTTTTTGTAGAAATGTATGTAAACTATTAGAAAAAACATTGGGTTATTAGTGTTATAATTTTAGATTCCACTAAAAAACTATAACATTTTATGAGATACATTTAACTTTTTTTTATACAATGTCCCACGGAAGAAAGGGAGAAACTTTCAGGACACGTTCTGCTGGTGAAATTATGAAAAAAATCCATATAAACATAGGTGTATAAACGCTTTGTTTTCCAGGTACGGCTAGCGAAAAATTTCGCCCGGATTTCAGTTCTTCTAATAAAAAAAAAGCCCTACTGTAATTTTTGGGAGCCAAATTAAGGAGTAAAGTTTGTGGATTCTTATATAATTAGAGCTGTGAAATAGGATAAAATAAGTCCCAGAACTGTAACTCCAGTAGTCTTTAAGATATCCGTCGTAAAACATTAAATTCACTGTCGAGAAACAAGTTTTTTTTGGTCTGTAGTACAATGGCTTTGTTAAGCGAGTAATAAATGCGGAAGATTTAGTAAAAAAACTTGTAAAGAATTTAATTCTGAGAAAATTAATGTAAATAGATCCATTAAAAAGGAAGAAAAAACTTTTAAAAATCGGTTTTTTATTGGAGCAAAGCTGACGATAAATAGAAAATCGAATTATTCTTTCTGTACCTAATAAACATAATTCTTAATATAACAAAATTAAAAAATAAAATAAATGAAATGATAAATGGTAGCAGAATAACAAACCTCAGTTACAGTAATTATTTCAAATTCCCTCCCTTCACAATGTACACAACACTCTGTCCGATGTAAAATATTTCCTGCGGCTTTCCGTATCATCTCAGGATCATTTCGCATTTATTAATCGTTTAACAAAGCTAAAGTTTTTCGTCAGCAAATTTGTGTTTTACGGAGGATATTTTAAAAACTACTGGAGTTCTGGAACCTGTTTTATCCAAATTATTAGCTAAAATTATATAAGAAACCATCAACTTTACTCCTAAATTTGAGTTTCAAAAATTACAGTACGGCTTATTTTTATTAGAAGAGCTAAAATCCGGGCGAAATCTTTCGCTAGCTGTAACTTGAAAACAAAACGTTTCCAGACTTATGTTTATTGAACGTTTTTCCTTATTTTCACCAGTAGAACATGTCCTGAAAGTTTCTTCGTTGGAGACTATATATATATTGTTATAATTATTGATTTCGTTACTGTTCGTAAACACATTTTCCAAAATAATATTAATCTTATGCTTTCTCTTTTTTCTTAATGATTTTCGATTTAAAATAAAAATATTACTTAATTTTTCGTCTTTTAATATATGTAATTACTTCGATTATTTTTTAAAAATAGTAAATTTAGTAACTATAAAAATGCCTTTATATTTTTTGAACTGTTAAATTTTTAGTAATATTACTAAAATTTTTATTGATTTTTCTTTCTTTTCTTTAATATCATTAATCAGTTAACACGAGAGCGTATAAATTGTTTGTGCAGGCTTTAATAATCATCGGAAGGTTTTTTTTTGTTTTTAATGACCTAGACAGGATGTACAATTTATCTATATATATATATATATATATATATTTAGGTATCTTTGTGTGTATATGTGTTACTATTTTATTATTGTTATTATTACTACTTTTAGTATCAGTTAATGATGATAATAAAAACATTTATTGAACTTTACGATGACAGTTCTGTAGAGAATTGAGTGCTGTTATAATGAGACATGTTTCCTTCAGCATCTGGTCCATATGTTAAATGAGATGTGTGATTTCTTTGGTATGCACTTGTTTCTATGGACATAATGATGTTTCTAATTATGATTAAACACCTTTTATTATTTTCATTTTTTTAGTTAAATTCATAACGTCATTTTTAAAAATGAAGAGTTAATATACTTTTATATATTTTAATTCTATAAATAGAATTTGTTTACAAGTTAAACACGCATTAAATAACGACTAACACGGATTATTCGCGTCTTTTAATATTATGGAATATATAATGAAGTTATAAAATAATGCGTTGATTGTATCAAATTATTATATAACAATATAAATTCTATTAAACTTATTTTGACAAACTGTATAAATACACTTTATAATTATTTATAATTACCGTTATTAATTGATTATTTACGAATGTCTATTTCTTTGTTTGTTATAACTGATGGCATATTATTGTTTGGCTATATAAAAAGTATTATGCGCAGATCATAGAAATTACGTCTGTTTGCTCGTATGAAAAGAGAGACTGTTTTTAAACAGGTAGATAGAGGAACCTACGCAGCGCAATATTCACTACTTTCATTCTTAATTATTTAATTTTAGTGATTATGTATTATATTTATTACATTTTTTTTGTATTTATTTTATTTTCCTAAGGTGTACGGTTGCAATCTATTCAACAATAAGCAACTTCCCTCCCGCAGCCCAATGTAATGAGGATGATATGTATGTCATGTAAATGAGGTGTAGTCTTAGACTCAGGCTAACCATTCCTGAGATGTGTAGTTAATTGAACCCCAACCATTAAATTATACCGGTATTTAAATCCGGTCTAGTATTCAGATCTGTATAAAAGCAATTAACTTTTACTAGGATTCGAAAATCAGCTGTTAAACAACTGATTTGCGACGAGTTATCCGTTAGACCAGCCAGGCGGGTATTACATATTGTTCATACAGTTTTTATTTTCATGTGACTTATTGACGACTCTTAAAAATTTTCATTATTAATTACAGTTTAAAGTGAGATAGATTTATATATCTAACGTAATATATAAATAAGCTAAATTTTATGTGGAAAAGTAAATAAATCTTTCAATATTGTAAGTAAAGTTATTTACTTTTTTTTAAAAGTTATTATTACGGTCGCTGATGTTTTTGTTGTTAAAAATTATTACGTATGCATGAATGATCTGAATAGCGTGAACTAAAGGAAAAAAGTAGTTATTGTAAACCAACAAACTAACTGACTGGCTTAACACATTACTTACTTAATGAGTCGAATCCCTCTTTCTCAAATAACTCCCTACCTGCCTACCTACCTACCTACCTACCTACCTTACTGACTCTAGCTTTGTAACACCAGAAGCTTCGTTGTCTTAAACACTTTTTTTCTATATCCTAGCAATACATTATATTTTTTGCATTGTGAACTCTTAAGTAAGCTTACTTCTTACATTTTTGTCATGTATCAGTATAACATACACACACACATTTTACATATATATATATATATATACATCTGCATGTATATGTACATCTGTATACTTTTAAATAATATTCAGAGCTTAAATTACTGAAACGTACAATTGGTTTCTAATGAATTATTAAGCTAAGAATTGTTTATTTTGCTTGGTTATTGGACGCTACTTCGTGAATACAACTTATTTCCATATACATAAATTATAATAAAAATAATGGTTAAAACGGCTCTTTCATGTTATATATTTATTTATTTTCCATTAATATATTTTTATTAGAATATTTCTTGTAAAAAAAGGAAGAAAATTTGCTATTAATTTATAATATGATGAATTATATCTAAATGCAATCGGAATTCTGTGCATTTTTCGCATATTTATCCATCATTTTTAAATATAATTTTTTTCATTGTGTTCTTAATTGCGATTGGATGATGCATTTCATTTATATTTTATAGTATTAATACTATTTACACTACTGTCAAAAAAGGAATGTAATGTAGGGTGTATTTATGTACGTTTGTTTCACAGTAGCAGCTCAACGACAGAACTGATTTAGTGTTGTATGACCCTGTGTTGGAGTCCTTACGTTATCGGGAGCATCATAAACTGTATATATAAATATATGTATATGTTTAAATAATTTTTTTTACATTGAAAAAAAATTATGCTATATACAAAATTGTTACTCGTAAGTTCTTTATTTATGTTATATTAAAAATTATCCTATATTAAAGAGGAATGTTTTTATTTGGGCAGTAGTGTTTTTAATTTTTAATATTTATCATAAATATTTCGGTTTTGCAAATGAAAATTCTTTATTGTAATTGTTATTTTTTCTCACAATATTTATTTCCAGTATTTCTTTTAATTATTAAATTAATTATCTGTTGATATCATAAAACTAGTTTTAAATGTAATTATTTTTCTTGTATATTATTTTAAAATTACAAGGGTTTTTTCCAGTGAGTCTTAAAATATTTTTCTGATTTTAACTTATACGATTTTCTTTTATTATTTTTCTTCATTATAAAATTTTTCATTTCCATTTTCTTGAGAATTACTAGATGTTTATATTAACAAACAAGTAGTACTAATACTTCCTTATTACTGCTAATTTGTTTTAATTCATAATTCTATGTGGTGTATGGTAATAAAAACCTTTTTTTTAATTCAAATGCCACATTTTTTTATTTTTGCTATATATATATATATATATATATATATATATATAGATAGATAATTTTAATGTTAGCACATATTTTTTTTAAAAATTTAACTTATTAAACGACTGAATGAAATAAATAGCCTGAAAAAGAACTGGATTTTTTTTAGGTTATGTATTTCATGGTAAACATTTTTGCTGTGAATGTAGTTCCAATAAATTGTTATATGTCCTAATATTTAAAATTATATTACAATTTAAAAATCTTATAAAATTTCGTTGCAACGGTATAACTTACGTTATTCGCAAAGAATATAATAAACCTGATACGGGGTTTTTACTTTGTAAATAAAAAACCAAATCCAGATTGATTGAGTTAGAGATGAGCAATTCTTTTGGGTCATTGTGCTCCGTCTAAGTGCCCCTGTGTTATAAAGAAATGAACGGTATAAAAGAGTAGCGGTAGAAAATTGGTGGCGGTGGAGGGAGAGATAGTTATAGGGGGTGAATTGAGGTAAAGATGTTTTCCCTTAGAATAGGATGGATGGTCCACACGCAGTATTAGGGAGAGAATAGGGCCCGCATGCTGCGACTTAAACTGTCCTGAATTCCCGTGTTTATTTGCCCCCACGGTGACGAAGGGGAGTCTACGGTATACTGTGGCACTATAACGTCACGTCACATCTGCCGGCTACGATAGGCTGCTGTCGGCATGGCCTGGCCCGTCCCGACCGGTAAAAAAAAAAGAAATAATAACGAAAAGGGAATCCCTTTGCAGAAATTGCTCAGTCAATCCCTATTGTCAATCTTCCGTCACTCTCTTTTGCCCTTTTATTACCGCACAGGTATACACATACATAATGCTAGCGTTATAAAAACAATATTACGTGAACAGATTCTAAGGATATCACCGCCA
This sequence comes from Lycorma delicatula, assembly GCF_047948215.1. Lineage (NCBI taxonomy): Eukaryota > Metazoa > Arthropoda > Insecta > Hemiptera > Fulgoridae > Lycorma > Lycorma delicatula. Next base: position 13,169,175 of record NC_134459.1, read on the forward strand.
TATGCCTTTATAACAGTTTAGATCTTTATGCATTATATCTGTGTACATTAGAGTAGATATAACATGGTGTTACCTATTTATGTAATATAAATAAAAATATGTATAATAACAAATTTTGTAAAGAATACGTTCGTATTCTATATTTATTTGTTAAATATATATCCGACATAAAACCATTCCGAATGGCCGTGAATTCATGTTTATACGGGTTGAAATGTAACATTAAATAAAACTTATATAATATTTCTTACAATTTGAACATGATAAATAGACTATTTCCTCGGTAAAATTTATATAACAACTTAGTTACATAACCATATATACAGATGACTGAAACGTAACGGCCTATTTTAAAATATTTATAAGTTATTTATTTATGGTAATTTTTGTCTAAATTTTTTGTGTTTGATTTTTAATTTATGAGAACGTAATCGGTATAAATTTTATCTGTTTGTATGGAGTTTGAGGAGAATATACCGGGGTGATATGAAGATTGATCAAATCTCTGTAAAAATATCCTCTGGAGTAATAAAGCTTCACATCGGTGGATTTGTCGAACCGTCACGACTGCCATTACTTGGCAGGAGAAAAGATCCTTTTGTTATCTTTTAAAAAATGCCAATCGACCCAAATTAACGGTGCGGTACGCGTTGACTTCGGATAGGATTGTGGGTCAATTCGTTTTTTGCAATACCATGAATGCTGCAAGATGAAATCTAGCTATGTTATCAACGCTTAAAAAATGCTGAAGATTTGATTTTCGTGCAAAATGGCGGTCCTCCACATTTTGCTAGTGTGATTCGTAAATAAGTGATTTGCCCACTTTCCCAGAAGACGCATGGGTCGTCGTGGTTCACATGTGTGGCCAACAATGAATACTGACTGACTTTTAACACCTTGTGACTTTTTTTTGGGGTTGGTAAAGGAGCAGGTCTACTGTACCAAACCAAAGACTTTGAAAGAAGTTGAAGGGCTAATACGAAAAGTTACGTCTTCCATTTCTCAAGAATTCGGTGAAATCAGCTATCGCGATTCCTAGGCGGCTTGTAAAGGTGGTAGCGAAATCTGGGGCCCATGTCGAATTATAAATAAAACGCTTTTTCTCCTATCATTACTTGTAAAGATTACAGTTAATAAATAAAATATAAATTTTTTGAAATGGGAAATAACTTTTCAATCACTGGGTATAATAAAAGTATATATTACGTACTTTAACATTTCAAGAAAATCTAAACGGTCTGTTATAGATGGAATGAGGCGTATTTTATATGCTACAAAATTTTCACTTCTAGGTGTAAGATTTGAGATCATATGATAAATTAATCGTCGACCAAAAATACAAATTAATATAAATTTGGATATAAGGGATTTTACTAATCTTACTAACAATTTATTCCTTTAACTTTACGCGATTGGCTTGTTTGCTTACAAATGTGAAGTACTGCCTAATGTGTTTAAAAAAAAAAAAAAAAAACTATAGTCAGAAATAAAGGAGTTTATTCAGTAATTTAATTTTATAACTATACGTAATTATTTCCTGACGCGACTGTACTAGTATATTACATACGGATATATTACGTCAGATTCATTTAATTTTATGCGCAAAGTGGTAGTTATTTTTATGATCTGCGTTAATCGCTTTTTTAACAGTCACATTGTGCTTAGTGATGTGTGAGTTAATTAGATCGGGGCAAAATGATTTATTTTACTATCGATAGTAAATAAAATAAAACTATTCTTTAGTATTACTATGTTCTATAACCTTTAAACGCCCGGTCGATTGGGCATCATCAATTTTAGATTGCCGGTTTAGAACAGTTTGACTCAAATTGGCGAGATATATTACTGCCTATATATTAAAAAAATTCTGCTTACAAAATTCATCTTTTTTTTTTAAAGAAATCATCTATAATAAATATTGAAACCGAATTTGTTATTTTTTTAACACTTAATTTTTATTTTTATTTTCATGAAATCGGTTTGTGTTTTTTATTTTTAATGATTTTATAAATGAAGTATTAATTTTTTTCGTAATATTACACTTAAATTGAAAAGATTAAGTGAAAAATTTTTTGTTTTAAATATAAGATAAGCGAGACAGTCTAAGTATTTAAATTTAAGCAAATTGAATGTTACGTAGATGTTTATGTATTAGAATAATTTTGCAAATAAAATAGGAAGTAAATAAATTAAAAGAACAACAGAAAAAAAAGCTTGTAGGATGAATGTGCGCATGAATTACGACGTAATACGACATAATAATATATTATATTATGTTATCCAGAGTAAAAAAAAAACGAGTAAAACGGTGTAAGCGATAAAGCACGAGAAACAAAGACGGTGAGGCAAACAGATACACAGACTACACCTAAAATGATATTAATATATACAACAGGAGAAACTAGATCTGGAAATAACAAATGGAATCGGGATTATATTTTGATTTGTGATTGATTTGAAAACATTAAACTTGTATCTGGTACAAGGTTGGTGGAACAATAACGCATAAACTATATAATATGCTCATACATACACATTCATGGGAATGACTGGTAAGCTTTAGCTTTGGGTGTAGTCTTTTTCAAAGCGAGAGAGAAAAAGAAATAAAATGTTTTTATGAATGAAAAATACATAAGTGTAAGAGAAACAGTGGAAGATTATTATTAGACTGTGAGACGTTTAAGTCATAGAAAACGGCGAGCTTTTGAATATTGTTATTATTATCATTATTTTTATTATTCAAGGTGACATAAGTGTATAATTATTACTATACGCACACACACACGCACACAATTATTGTAAATTTCATATTGGATTTACGATCTTAAAAGATTATTATTGTTATAGGAAACTGTACATTTATGCATGTTAACTAGATTGTTGTAGGTTTTTTACTTCGTAACAGTAAAGCTCATGTACCTACGTAGTTCCTACATAATTTTTGAATTATTCTTTGTTTCTAATAATGAAATACTAATACAGTAAGCGATTAATTTAAAATTATATAAATCAGTTTTATTTGTTAATAAATTATTAATTTTATTATAAATAAATATAATTGAGATTGTTTTAAGAACAGGAAAAGTTTTAGATAAACATTAGAAAAATGAAAGTGACATAAGAGTTTTACAGAAAGAACTCTTCATTAAAATATTTCTGAGAAGGAAATGTATAAAACAAGTAGTAGTTGGGAAGTTGAGCTGAATGAAACGGAAATCGAGAAAGTTCGTTGAAGAATAAAAACGGGAAAAATACAAGGATCTCGATTAAACTAAGGAAAAGGTTTATTCAAATCTGTATATATGAACTGTATTATCATATCGTTCTGAATCGGTCAGCAAGAAGGGAGAGATGTAATTAAATAGCATTAAAATATGTTGTGGCGAAGGCTGACCAAACTGAGAAATGAAGAAGTATTAAAAAGATAGTAAGAGAAGAGCAGAATTTGATGAAGGCGATAAGGAAGAGGAAAACAACTTGGGGCAATTTAAAAAAAAAAAAATTTGTTTTCGGCGATGATGAAAGAATTGTTTACAAATGGTAAAGTTATAAGGGAATGAAGAGTGCAAAAAATAACGACGTTTAATAGAAAACTTTCGGAGAACTGATTAACCAAAATATATTTGCAATTTTATCCTAAATATTTTACGTATAAAATGTAGAGTTGCGTATATATTTTACTAAAGACGATTTAAACGTTTGAACAAAGTACAGTACAACAAAAAGTATAACGAATATAACTAAGCGTAACAAAGTACAAGCATTTGACTGTTAACTGTTAAGAACAAAAGTGTGTGGGAGATTTTATGATTTACCAATACAGGCAGTATATGAAGATATTTTTATTTTTATTTTAACGACAGTTCGTATAAAAATTCGGTCTATAAGCGTAAAAAGAATGGATTTCACCCGTACGGGTAAAATTTGAGCTTTCATTCTTCCTAATTTTTCAAAAGTAATCTGAATGAATTGAAATTCGATATGCATTTTGCATAAATTCATTCTTAGCTGACTTTCCATTTTATATGCTTTTCAGGATGTAAAAATAAATTCGGGGTAATTAATCTTCTGGTATTCATTCTACCTAAATAATTACATTAATTTCTTCTAGACGTCACTTTTCAGCCGTTGCTACTTTTAAATGGAATTCCACAAATTTTAACGAAGTTTAGATAAATAAGCTAATGGAATAGCAATGCGTAGAATTTGTCTATCATTTGGATGATAGTAATACCTATTCAAACGTAGTTAACGTGTCTTTTAATACAAATTTACGTGAAACAGCCCGTTATTAAATTTTGTATGGTACTTTTAGAGAAATTAAGATTTTAGAAAATTTGGAAATGAGAATTTAAACAGTAATATTTAAATAATATTTAGTGTTTAACAATTATTTGTAGTATAGGAAGTTTGGCTTTCAAAAATTACTGTTAGATTATTGATACGTTATTGGTCCCATCTGAAAAGTCAAGTAAAGCCAAGCTGTAAGATGATGGGGTGACCTCCCTAGGACGCCAAAAGCATCCCCCTCTTGAATTTATTTTTTCTTATTAAGAAGGTGTAAAGATGCGTGTATTGTATTCAATCCATTGTTACTGTTGGGCTCCAACCGGCGGAAGCGGCAGACAGGGTGGCCTTTACTAGACACAATTCTTTAAAAATCTGCTCTACGTTTTACTATAAACCTCCCCGCTCTCCTTTCGACGTTTTTCTTTCTTCGATCTTTTCTTTGCCCCTTATATTCTGCAAAATTCCCTTTTAAAGCTGATCTTCATGGTTCAGTGAATATTAACATTACTTTTACAATTTTAAACTCTTACCCCAATGCGGTGTGTTTCTTAAAAATTAACGTTAACACAGATCCTTTACCGTTTCAGTTTTTATTGTAAGAACTTTATTCTACTTATATGAATTTGTTTTAACTTCCTTTTCAAGGGTAATTTTTATAATGCAATTTTTCCAAATCAGTAAATTTCACTTTTCTTATACTACAGTATGAATTTGAATTATAAAACAGATAAACGGTAGTTAAATAATATCTGTTATAATCCATTAATAGATCATGCATAAGTAAATTGGTCATATATTAATTTTTTAGTGGAGCTTTACTACATTCCAAAAAACTGAAGAGAAACAATGATTTATTATTATACATCGAATTTTTAAGCTAAAGCAAATATTTAGATATTTTAGTAAAGTAAAATACATAACGAATGTTAACGGATAGTTACAGACTAATACAGGTTTGTCTATATTAGTGACTAGTAGACCCGGCAATGCTTCGCTATTGCTAAATTTGAGTGTATGGATTAAATAAATTTTGTATTATATTTGACAAATTATAGTACGAAAGTAATAAAATGTACAATATCAAAAATATATAAATTATAATTCCGCTTACCAACCAATTTAATTAATTATTTTGTTCTAGCGTTTTCGGAAATTTTTTCCATCTTCAGGAACAGCGGAAAAAATTGTATATAAGTATTCACTTCACATATTAATTTGATCTAGATTAAAATAAAATGCCCATAAATATAACACTCATTTTAATCTACATCAAATTAATATCTGAAGTGAATACTTATATACAAGTTTATCAGGTGTTCCTGAGGAAAAATAACTTCCGAAAGCGCTAGAACATAATATAATTAATTACATAGGTTGGTAAACGGAATTATAATTTATATATTTTGATATTATACATACCAACGGGCCTTGCTAAGTAAAATTATTCTAAATATCAATTCAACATTACATATATTTCAATTAAATAAATCGAAGTCATTGTAGTAATGCTCTGGGAAAAACTATGTTTTTTTGTGATTTCTATACATAACAAACATTTCATGCCAGGATAACAAATATATGAAACTATCTATCATGTAAACATTTCCGGTATAAATAATAATAAATTGTGAAACTTTCAGCGAAATCGTTGTCGTTTTTGAGTTATAAGGGCCCTACAAAACGAAGATTGTCTTTTTTTTATATACATTAAACAATTATTGTTTTTTAGTAATAATGATTATTTTTGTAGGAAAATCTTAGTAATTAACTTTAAACAGGGCTGTTATTCTCTGGTTGATTTTTTTTTCAGGAAAAACTATTTTAAGTTTCCTTTATGAAAATGTAAATAGAGTTTCTTTAGATATAACCTTCCGCATTAAAAAAAGAAAAATTTCTCTAAACTGAAAATATACTGTTTATACAGCCTGGAAGGTACAAATGTAGTTGCGTGTTAAAGAGTGGCCTGGGTGAAATATTATGAACTAGTGACGCATTACAGTAGTATGTTATTACTCATAAACGTTAGATAACTAATGACCAAAACCATACAGTAAATTGCTTTATATGTGGTTAGTATTAGCTACCACTACATCGAATATAAAGTTGTAAAAAAAATTTACCTGTATTAATGGATTCGCCCACACAGATGTAATAGAACACTTCATTTCTTTTCAACTATTTTAGACTTTTAATTAATTTACAGTTCATTATAAAATTAATTAAATTAATTTTTCTTTAACTTACGTGTCGAAGTTAAAACTTATATTCAATAGCTTATTTTTCAAATAATATATTTATGATTAAACTCGTTTAAAATAGTGGGAAATAATTTTTTTTATTATAAAAAAAATAAATAAATTGTTTGCTTAAATGATAAATATGCTTTAAATAAATTTTAATTAATTAAAAATGAATTTACTTCATTTAATATTAAAAATATTAAATATACAAGCCAATATTCAAATATACAAACCAATATTAAAAATATTGGTTTGCCTTTTGTTTTTCTTCTCTGTATTTTTTCCCTCCTTCTGAAACCGGACCGGCAATTAAGCATAAACTCAGCTCCAGGGGGTGCCAGTGCCTCACCACCATGGGCGCGGCTAAGCCGCGCCCAGGGTATCACCCAGACATCCGGGACTCGTTCTTTTGATTCCTTACTTCTAATGAGCAACCTCAGAAGAAAATCCTCCACCGGGACTACGGTCTTACTTTCCCCCCAACTGTCCCTGCAATGGAGTTCCCGTCCGATCATTGATGGTGAGACTTCGGAGCCTCCCCATCCCGGACAGGGGTGTTCATTACAGGAACACATCTTCTCATTGTTCTTATTGATTAACACCGACATTGCTGCAAACTCATCAGGGCCTGAATACTTTTCAGCATCAATGTAAAACCAAAAGCCTCTCACATGATAAGGACATGCTTCCAGTCCATGGCCGGATGGCCGGCCTTCCCGCAGCCCACACACTTCCACGGATTATTACACAGGACCCGAAGGTGCCCCGCTTGTCCGCAGTTGAAACATAAACCAGTCCGATCGACTCCCTGGCAGTTAGAGGATATATGACCCGTCCACCAACACTGGAAACATCGGTTTTCTTGGTCTCGTATTTCGGCCCGGCAATGAACCTAACCAATCTTGACCCTACTATCCACCAATTTCCTCGCCACTTCATATGTGGTGATAATAGTGGTAATCAACTTCTCTTCAAAAGCTGGGCGAATAGAAGGCACCCTAAAGTCACCAGGCTTACTCACCAACTTCCGTACTGCCTCCTGCACCTTAGTGTCGCACGAGATGTCATGAAGATGAAGCACAGACAGGCGGCTACCCCGTGACTTCAAGTCTACCCGGAGCTCCGTGGATTTACTTCTTAATACCAATCTGCTGCCTTACCAGTACCTTTCACTCTAATCAAAAGTTCATCTCCGGTGCCCTACCTTAACGATAGGACATCGCCGACTTCATCCGTAGAAATTGTCTCCTTGAAAGTGCGCAAAAGGTCTGCGTATAAGCGACCAGCCGCTTTACAACCACCGTACCGCCATCCGATACCGCCTGAGTCTTCCGTACAGCTAGCGGTTTGTCATTGGTTAATATAATCATTTGTAAGTTTAGAATAATCAATCCTAAAATAAAGGGATACCTTCTCATCGTAAGTGGTATATAAGTACTTAGAAAAACTTATTTAAAATAAATTTTATTGGTAAAATATACTCTTAGCTCTCTTCTCCAAGGATTCTTCTGATTGACAATAGTGTTTACTTAAAAACTGTATTATTTAATATAGAATAATTTATAAAACAAATAATTTTTTTTATACATATTTTCTCATAAGACATACACGTATTGCATCAGTCGTTCAAAGTAATTAATTACACAGTAATTAAGAAATTTTACATATTTTTACGTAGTTGAATTAAAATTAATAGTATTCAAAATAATGCGTTATTATTAAATTGACTTTTATTATCGCTTAAAATTACCTTTTTTTTAAGAATTGCATTTTTAATTGGTTATTTATTAAAAGAAACTATAGGTTTGTTAATTATAATTTAATGAAATTATCTAATTGTAAACACCCAAGTGTAGGTTTATTTATATAAACCTTTGTAATTATTATATTACTTGTTTCATAGAAGTTTTATTAAAGTTGTCAATTTTTTCTAAATTATAGGCTGTATATATGGTTTTAGATATACATTGAAAACTATTTTTAATTCAATTGTTTAAAACAATTATTGTTTACTTCTCCGTACTATTTATATATATTTAACTAATCAATCAGTTTTAATTACTGTATTTACAATAACAATCAATCACGTCGGATGGATTAATTATCGTATAATTAATCAATAATTTATTAAAATATTATTGATTAAATCAATGCGGTTTTGAACGGGTCATTTATTTAGGTTGTTGTTTTATGTTTTATATGTTGAAAAATTTGTTTTTGCTTAAAATCAAACGATTATTAAAATTTTAATTAATTTATTCTTCTTCATAATACTGTCTTTGAAGAAAATTATAAATTTTTATCGGTATGACGTATGAAATGTAATTTTTCGTATGATAAGTTTTCGTAGTTATTTTTTTATTTTATGGCTGTAAAAAAAGTTAGTAATAAATTAATGCAAATTATTTATCTAATTTTATACTGTAGATTAGGAACATTAGATTCTAAACTTGAATATAGGAGCAAAATTTTCCTGTCGATCAGACCGAGATGGAAAAGGTCCCTAAGCATGGTCCCTCAATTAACATACTCTCTTTTTCCTGTTTAGCCTCCGGTAATTACCGTTCAGGTATTACTTCAGAGGATGATATGTATGAGTGTAAATGAAATGAAGTCTTGTACAGTCTCAGGTCGACCATTCCTGAGATGTGTGGTTAATTGAAACCCAACCACCAAAGAACACCGGTACGCACGATCTAGTATTAAAATCCGTATAGAAGTAATTGCCTTTACTAGGACTTGAACACTGGATTTCTCGACTTCGAAATCAGCTGATTTGGGAAGACGCGTTCACCACTAGACCAATCCGTTGGTTTCAGTTAACATACCAAAAGTGAAGAACCTCATTACCATTCCCTCATTTGTTTATAAACAAAATAAAATTTAAGGAACATGTTTTTTTCATTATTCTGGCTGTAGTTCGTTAAATATTGATTTTACAGAAAAAATCATTCTTGTCAAAAATTTAGAGCGGAAAATTCTACAAACAAATTCTATGTTCACATTCTGATCAGCTCAAAAAGAAAATTCCTTTCGACACGCCGGAAGGCGGAGGTAGATTTCACCGGTGCTAAGTAGGGGATAAAAAAGATTACAACCTTAAAGTTAAGAAAAACTTCAAATTTACTCAAACGACAATGGTTGCATGTGAAAAAAGTTTCACGTATTTAGCATACGACAAGCCCCCATCTTACAATTTGGTTATCCCTTGCCGTAAGGGTTGGTTATATGAAAAATTGTTCCAGACAAACGTTCATGATAATGTTTAGAGGACTAACGACCACTTTAAATCGATTCGATACTGTTCCTGTTAAGGGAGGTATGATTTTTTCTTTGTCTTCAAAACCCGTTTTTGTACCCCCTGGAATAATGGTTGGTGATATCAAAAAAAGCTTTAGTTACATAAGTTTTAGGCTTTTGTCCAAAGAAACGAATATCTTTAAACGAATTCGATATTTTATTTAATAAGAAAGTTATGGCGATATTTTGTTTTTTCGAAAAAGCCCTCCCGGTTCCACCCCCATAGTCAGATTTTGGCCGTTAACGAACTCGACCGAGATTTTGGGACGACTTATTTTTAAGGAACAATTTGAAAGTGACTGGCGCAAAATTACGGCAGTTATCCTGTCCACAAGAAAGTGAAATATATATAAACATTTGAGCTGACGGTGGTTTTGGTGTCTGGGGGGTATGAAACGCGAAGATATGTCGAAATTTTCCGGAAGTCCACTCATGGTAACCATTACAATAGGTAGCTTCATTATGAAATCTACCTAAAAAGGGATAAACGAACTTGATCTTTCCAATCATGGTATCCATTACTATAGGTAGCTTTCTTATTAAATCTACCTAATAAACAGTAGCGCTCTATATACTACGTAGGAGGATAGATATGACGTAGCCGGCGGCACCGTTTCAACACGCGCGCGCGATAAACAAATACTATTACTTTTTATCTACGATAAATAACACAAAAAATCAAAATTTCATCGATAAATGATGCTTGAAGGAATAACTTTTGGTAAATTTAAAAGAATTTGCTACATTTAGGAGTGACTTATAGTATATAATTTTTCCAGGTCGAAGTATTTTCAAATTTGTTTATCAAAGGCCTGCAATTGAAAACCAAATTTTAAAAATCAAAAAACAATTTCGATTCGAGAATATATTGTTAAGGTATTATTTATGAATGTAATAAGTTTCGTAGGGAAATACGTTGTCGTTTTTTAAATATTAGTAATTTTAAAATCCTTATATTTCACAAAAAACGTATTTTGGGAGTTTCACTAAGTACAAAAAACCAATCATAACTTACTAGAATTTTATTACGATATAAATATTAAACACTAGAAATAGAGAAAAATATTTATTTTTAGAGGTTAATTTTAGTTTTACGTAAATTTTAATTTTTAACTTAGTTTTCTGATTATAATATTTGTAAAATGCGTCAATCACAATAGTGAAAATAGCAACGTTTGTAAAATGTTAAAAAAAAAACAGATTTTTATTTTAAATTTGGTAAATTTATCCAGTCACATGTACTTATTGAATTTTAACCTTCGATTTCATTATTTAAGGTTTTTCAAAAATTTAATGGTTTAAGATAAAAAATCGATTTTTTATTTGATTTTTGTTTAAATAACACATCATTCACCCAGTTATTTATGATCTTATGAAAATTTTACTAGACGTTTTTGTGTAAAATTTTCCGTTCTACAACTTTTGTTTTAAACATTTTTCGATAAATTCAATATTTAATTAGTTACAATCGAAAGACGAGACTACGACACGTTTACATCGATATAGAGTGGGCCATTTTACTAGATCCACCCGGATATCTCAAATTTCAACAAATGTGAGAATGGTAATGTCTCTCAACTTTTTGTATGTTTTGAGGCATGGTTGGCATTGAGGGACTTTTTCCACATGGTATAGAAAAATTTTGCCCCTTTATTCATGTTTTGAATCTAATGCTACTCCTACTCTTGTAGTATATTTTTTCTTTATGTAAGTCGTGAATAGTTAATAAACGCTTTCTTTTTCAGTTTAATAAGGATTTATTTACTCAAGATGTCGTAAATGAAGACAAAAATAAACACCTTTTGTGTAGTTTTCAACGCTTTTTGAAATTCCAAGTTTAATAAATTATAAATTCCCTTTTTTTCGTTATTATCGTTTCTTCAATTATTATTCAATTGATTTATTAAATACAATGTATACTAAACGAAGAAATGAATATTAATTTTTTTTCACGTTGAGTTTATATATATATATATATATATATATATATATTTATAAATTGATTTTATATAAAAGTTAAAATTCAGTTTGCCATCTCGTAAGCTAACTTATAGAGCTGTAGTGTAATTTATATATATATATATATTTTTTTTATTCAGTTTGATTCAGTTATAAAATGTATAATACATTAATAAAAAACAAAGACCAAATAAAATCTGAATCGTACCACGTCTTCCATCTGACATCATATTGTGGTTGTTAATACTCAAGTACATATAAAAAAAAAAACAGAAAAAACAATGAGGCAACATTATTGTTATAATGACTGGCCACCACCACATACGATCTAACACACATAAACATTGTGATTACAGTATAAGTGTGCTTAGAAACACACACGCACACCACATTCGCAGACTTCATTTTCTTTGTAAAGAAATTGATTTTTAACACACGTTTATATATGTTATCGTTTTTACCAGTGTAATGAAATTGACTTATATTTGTTGAATTTTAATAGAATTTTTTTATTGAGTAAGAAAGATGTAATAATACGATTATAATTTTTGTTGTCATTACTGGTTTAAAAGGTATCAATTATTGTGGTTTTTTTCCTGAAATAATAAACCAGATCTACTAAATAATAACCGATAGATTTTTATTTTATATTACAAACTTATCGTACTTTTATAATTTTAGATTTTATCTCGGTTATGTATGTTTTTTAAATTTTTTTAATTTGTAATCGTAAACTTAAAAGTCTTTAATCAACCGTAGACTGAGAATTAAGTCGGTATTAAAGATTTAATTGTGATTTTAATGTTTATTTTTTGCCTTTAGGGGTATTTTAAATCAATTTATTTCCATGTAAATTGTTCTTTTCTCTTTTTACAATATTCTTTCATTTTTCTGCCGTGGCTTTCTTCCTACATCTTATGTCTCCTTTTAGGTGAAACGTTTTCTTGAAATCTAAGGTCTTCGTTTTTCTGATATTTTCAGTCGGTGATGTCGTTTTCGTGGGTTTTTAGTTCTTTTATGGCTTCTTAAGAGTGTTTGAACCAGTTTTACTTGGTTTTTGTGTTCGTGTAGTTTGTTTTCGTTTATCGTTTTGATGGAGAGTAGAAGCTGATTTTTATTTTCCTCATCGTGTCCGATAGTTTTTCGATTTTTCTGTATAGCTTTTTGTTTTAATATCGGCTTTGTTTTGTCGTTTTTCTGTTATTTTTCTTTCTTTCTTTTCATATTTTTAAATTTGTCGTTTGTTGTTTCGTGTTAGCGTTTCTGGTGCGTACATAGCTTCTGGTTTTGTTATTGTTTTGCAGCGACTTAATTTGGAGTTTCAAGGAACCGACCAGTGGCGGCTCGCGTATAGGCGCTGTGGAACTGCGGCAACATCAAGTTTTCCAGTTGATGTTATCCAAAACATTTAATACGAGTCCTTTTTTCTTTAATTTCTTAAGCTTAATATCAGAAGCCATCCCCCAGTTTATGAAAAATATAAAAAAATCTTTGGGTGGAACTGTGCGCTTCACAGTTACAGCGGTGTGATGTTTGCCTGCTGTGCGCATGCGCAAATAGCAAACTGCACGTGAAGCTGCAAGGGAGAGAGAACTGTCGCTCCCGCAGTACGGACCCTGGCATGCTGGTAGTGCATGTTTTTTTTTTTTACTCCGCGAGTAATTGCCACGTTCCTTGTTAGTTTCCTTTTCTAGTTTAGTCGGTGGAAGGAATATGAAAGTGGTGTAGTTGTTATTTCAGTAGTGATCAGAAGATAGCGGAAAGCAAGGGCTTTTTGATTGCTAAATCTGTCCAAAAACACGCTGGAAGGACGAAAGAAGGTAATAGGACGCTGTAGAGAAGGTAATTAATAAAAAATAATTGTGTATTTGTGTCTGTGTACATAGAAATTTAAATTAAGCACCGTTGAAGTGTAGCGTTTTTAAGCGGACATTTTATTATTTATCCGGTTAAGTACAATGTGCTTAAAAACCGTGTACCACATTCTTGAATGTGATAAAGTGTAGAATTACATTATTATCCTGCTTTCAGCTAGTCTATTTGATTCATTTTCTCGGTTCTTTTATTTTACAGAAAACTTTAACCGTAGCCTGGAAAAGGCCCAGAAAAAAATTTTCTGGAGTAGCATCCCCATTAATTTTAGCTACGAGGCGCCACTGGAAGTGACTTGTTGCTGTAGGTGCTTTTGTTCAGCTGGAATTGGTCGACTATTTCTGTCTTCTGCGTTTGGCTTTCTATCGATTTCTTTCGGACGCCTTCCAGTTTATCCAATTTCCGAGATACTAGAAACTGCCTGCCCTTCTCATCTTACGGTTGTCTATGTCAAGATATTGTGTTGTATTTTGTATGTTTGTCATTATTTTGGTCTTATCAAAGGAAATTTTAAATTAAATTGTTCATGTAATATTAAGGAAAATAATAATACACGATAACATAACATCTGAATAGAATTTGTATAAGAAAATATTAAATTTTTCGTTAGCACAGACTTTTGAAATTTGCGAAGTACAGAAAATTCAAGACTGTATTTTCTCATCAATATGCATACTTTTCTTTGTAATATACATGTTATAACAGTCTAAAAAAATTCTCTTCATTACCACTAAATTATAATAATACTATGTTTTAATAATTTTGAGAGTACCATGCCTGGATAATGAACACGATGTTAATCAGTGCATCCGAAAAGAAAATTAGCGATAAGATTTTAGTAACCAAGGTAGTGAAATACAGAAAAAATTTAACTATTTAATGAAACCGTCAGATGTGTTAATAAAACATAAGCAAAAAAATTGCTTAACGTTTTCCGCCAAATGACCCGAACTCTGACCCCCCTTATCACCGTCTGTTATCACAGTCTTCTGTGACTCGCTGAATTTAAATATCAATATCAAAATTATTTAAATTTTAATATTATATTTAAATATTATAGCTTCATGTAAAGAAGTTACCGTGCTAAATTTAAAGATTTTTCGTCCGAAAGTTTAAGCTTGACAGAATGTTTTTTGATTTATTTTTCGCATAGAGAGTTGAAGTAGGAATTCTCCGTAGGGTATCATGTAGAATCAACAAAAATGTATTATGTTGAAATGAAAAAGAAACTTTATGAACTAGGCAAATTATCGAATGAAAGTGTATTTGTGTGTGTGTATATATATATATATATAAACTGTATTTTAACTTTCGGAAAATTTAAATCACCTGTTTTATATGTCTAATGAAATTAAAAATATAATTAATCTGTATTGGTTTTTTTTTTTTTTTTTTACTTCCTTGTTCGAAGTCAAGGAAGTATTGTGATCGCTAAAAATTTCGGTTGTCAGATATCAACGCCAATATCTATTTTGACCATACCTGAATCCATTTTGACTAGTTTCGGCGTGACGTCTGCCTAGTTGTAGTTTCGGCGTTATTTATCTCAATAACTCAAAAACAATTAGCTGTAGGATATTGAAATTTTGGATTTAGGACTGTAGTAACATATAGTTGTGCACATCCCCTTTTGATTGCAATCGATTCAACCAAAAGTGTCCAAAAAACCCAAAATTTAAAAAAGATTTGGATTTTGGATTTTTGTTTGCAATAATAAGCCTTCATTGAGAGATGATTCTCAACGATATATCATAAGTGATACTTATTTTCATTGGTTCCAGAGTTATAGCCAAATTAAAGTTTAATTAATGAAATATTTGGATCTTAAGGGGGAATCAGACTTCATCTCTTCTTTTTTTTAACTTTTTTTTTTAAATTTAAATATATTGATTTATTAATAATTATTAACCTCTGATTGTAAAAAAAATATATGATAATAATAGTTCAATAATAACAAAAAAAAAGAAGAAATATGTCGGTTATTAATGAAATAAATTTTTTTTATACTTTTAAAAATGTGTGTATATAATTTAATAGGCATACAAGGATGTTATGTGGTACCCACATCACAGTTTTCATTATTTATAATCGTTTAGAAGTTTTTAAATAATTTTCTTTCGAAAATACTGAATTTAAAACAAAGTTACGATGTATAGTGAATTTTGAAATAATAAAAAAATCGTAATAATTTATTATTATTAAATTAATATTTTGTTAATGAATTAAAAAAACTGGAATATTTTATCACTCTTTAAAAAAATGATATTATACATTTTATATAATATCTATACGTATGCTTTATCACGTGATTAAATGATGAATTATGCTACATTTAAGTGATTGTTTTTGTGTTACGGTTCGTTTGATATTTATTAGTAATGAACCGCTGCTGTTTTATTAGTATTATATTTACACGTGCTGAGTAATAACAGTAAATTATTATTAAAAATAAAAAATAAAAAAACCGAAATAAATCTATTTATTATATAAAATTAATCCGTGTTAAAATATAAAATGTACATACATATTGTTGTTATAAGTTATATTTAAATTTTATAAATGTATATACTGCAATGTTTTATGTTTTTAGCTTATAATCGTTGTACAATACCCTGCAAACATAAAATAAGTACGTTTGTATAATTTAACAGCATTGTCTTAACGTTACTTTTAATATTTTGTTGTTTGTTTGCGTATAAATGTATATTTGTGTTTGTATAATTTCATTGCTTTTACTGAACGTATGAAATAAGCTTAAACTTTTAAGTACATTACCTTTTACAAGGTATAACTTAAAACCTCTCTTCTTTCTTATACCTACACCCGTCTCGCTCCTACCCGCATTTGTATCGTTTCTTACAAGTCATAGTTTTATGACAGCCATAAATAATTTTATTCCTATTAAAACGTTTTAAACTTTATCTTAACGTTTTGTATATTATGAACGCACATTAAATTTAATATTGCACCATCTTCAACGATTTTAAATACTAGTTGCGATCAAGTTACATCTGATATATTACTTACTGTAGAGTTAATATAATATGTAGCTTATATTTAACGTTAATATGAACAATTCACTGTTTTTAAATAAGAATTTACTGTGTTGCAACAAAATACTATCGCACCTGAAAACAATAAAACGATCACAGAAAGCGGTCTGTTACTGGGAATCTGTTAAAATTAATTAATTTAAATGTACAATTTTTATGGATTTGTTATTTTATTCGTATCACTTGGTTGGAAGATTACAATTAAAGTCATTATCTCCGGACTAGTTATTGCATTTATCTTGGTTAATGTTTGTGAAAGGAAAAAGAAACAACGGTTGACCATTAAAAAAACATTGAAATACTCTTTAAGTTTCTCTTTGCAGTGTTTCAATATAAAAAAATAATTACAGAAGTATTATTATAAAATATTTCGTTAGAAATTATATTGAATTCAGATGATCATGTTTTTGTTATGTGGTGGTGATCAGATCATTTATATTATTCTATAAACGTATAAGTTGTCAATTTTTTTTTTTTTTGATAACATTTTTTGTAATTTTTTGTCTAACATTATCTGTAACTTTCTTTTTTTATATTTTATATTTACGTGTAAGCTGGTATTAGAATCATTAATTAAACAACTTTAAGTTTCTAATTTAAAATGAGGTAGAAAAATTTTACAAAATTTTTTTCTTAGTTGCGTTGACATCGCATTTGAATATGCTACAAGAATGCATAATATTTATGTAAAATAATATTGTATTTCCGTTTGTTTATGAATCAGTAAGTAAAATTCTGAATTTTCTTTTCTGTTTATAAGTTTCTGTTTTTATGAGACTTATGATTGTTAATATTATTTTATTTAAAAAAAATCATTTTTACTTCTAACGTAACTGGGTTATTCTATTTAGCGTAAATCGTCGCAAATTAATCGTTTAACCACTAATTTTCAAAATTTTTGAAGGTTCTGCAATTATAAAACTATTAAAGTTATTTATACGGATGTGATTAGTAGACCTGCGGTATGTATTGGTTGAAGTTCAATTAACCACACATCTTAGGAACAATCGGCCGAGTCTGTAAAAGACTATTCTTCATTTATGTCGTACTTATCATGGTCATCTTATTAGGCCATGCAGTTGCTTATTGAACAGATTGATGCATACATTAAGGAACAGGATATAAATAAAAATTTGTAACCAAGTATATTTAATTTGATTATTGTACTATGAACATATCATAAACCTTTTCTTTTTCTAGATAATTTGGTGAATTAAAAAGAAAATTACTTAGTTATAAATTTTTTGATAAGAAACATACAATAAATTTAAAAAATTTATGAACAGTTTCTTCATTACGTTTTTTTTTTGTATATAATATATATATATATCAATAAATTATTTTCAATGAGAAATAGATTATGCGTTGTTTTTTTTTTCTTTTGTATGTATATTATTTTGATGTAATATTTATACAAGAATAATAATAAATTATTGGTTAATATTACTGAAATTATTTGTGTTATAACTCATGTTAATTAACAATTTTTTTTTCTTTAATTTATTTGAAATTATTATTAGTATTGTCGTCATAATTTTGAATGTTTATAACCAATTAAAAATATTTCATTAGAGAGTAATATAAATTAATATCACTATAAATAGTTTATAATATGTCGCGTATTAGACATTTATCACCAATTATGGAATTAAAATGGTTGTATGTATATTTTAAAAGTTAGATATTTTGTTTAAAATGTGATAGATTTATAATATAGCCTATTTTACTACTGATATAATTAATAATAATCATCATTGCTTCTTTTATCATTTTCCTTTAGTTAACTTAAATCGAGTTAATTAATTATTGATTTTTTTTTCATTTTTATTTCTTAGAAAGGATAGTTACATTTTATTTAAATTATTATCTTTAGGTTAATTTAAGATAATTTAATTTTTTAAATATAATATTAGTAGCCATTTTTTTTACATATATGTATATTTCAATAAAAAAAAACCTAATCGTAATTTGATGGGTTCTTTTACCTATTATTTGATGTTTTTTTTTTTTTTGTTTTTTTATATAATACTTTTGCTTAAGGGGTTTTAAGAAATATTAGCATATATAATAAACACGCTAGTCGTCCCGCCACTGTTGTTAGTTGTATACTATGTTCTTGATGCTCTGTTATGTTAGTTGTCTGTTACACAACCTTTCTCCTCATAAACGTTATAATATCTACTCACAATGTTACCTTCATCTTCAGGATGTTTATGTATATATATATATATATATATATATATATATATATATATATATACATCTACTGTTACCCCCTTAAGGCTTTTCTTGAACCATCTTTTTACTACCATTAAACCTATAACTATTCAAGCCGCCATCTTTGATCAACTCTTAATCACTCATCTTAAAATTTTATTACAAATTACTATCGTAAAAATTTTCTGTATATTTAACAAAAATTCGAGTTATGTTCAGTTTTTTCTGTATTAATTTTATGCTTTAATTTCTGAGTTTTTTAATAATAGAATTTTTTTTTGTCTTCAGTCATTTGATTGGTTTTATGCAGCTCTCCAAGATTCCCTATCTAGTGCTAGTCGTTTCATTTCGGTATACCCCCTACATCCTACATTCTTTCTTCATCTATTTGCCGCAATACCTCTTCATTTGTCACTTTATCCACCCATCTGATTTTTAATATTCTTCTACAACACCGTATTTCAAAAGCTTCTAATCTTTTCTTCTCAGATACTCCGATCGTCCAAGTTTCACTTCCATATAAAGCGACGCTCCAAACATATACTTTCAAAAATCTTTTTCTGAAGTTTAAATTAATTTTTGATGTAAACAAATTATATTTCTGATTGAAGGCTCTTTTCGCTTGTGCTACTCGGCATTTTATATCGGTCCTGCTGCGTCCATTTTTAGTAATTATAACAAAATAAACAAATAACAAAATTCTTCTACCTCCATCATTTTTTCTCCTCCTATTTTCACATTCAGTGGTCCATCATTGTTATTTAGTAGAAATATATTGATTTTATAATATTTTTTATTTATTTATTTTTTACATGATGTAATTCATAATGCTTATCGATTTTACAGTTTATACAAGTTTAATTGTTTATAAGTATAGTTGGTTGATAGTTATAATTTATAAACCTATTTCTGGATTACACATAAGTATTTGTAGGAAAATAAATATGTTACAGTATGTATTTTTTACCCACGACGGAACGGAGACGGTATATGCATTTGGGGTAAGAGTTTGTGTGTATGGCTGTTACCATTTTCCTCAAAAACTACTGGACCGATTTCTATGCGGTTTTTTTTCATTACATATGTATCACTTCAAAGTAGGTTTTTAGACATGTTTTACGGTTAGGGGCCACCAGGGGACGCTGCAGTAGATGTGATTTTCTAAAACGGCTGGGCCGATTTGATACGGTATTTGCATTTCATAGGTATCGCTTCAGAGCAGGTTCTTAGATTAGTTTCACGGTTATAAGCCGCCAGGGGTGCTGCAGTATATATGTCTCCTTAAAACGGTTCTTAGGTTTTTAAAATTTTTAATTTTATCACTTGTTACTGGTCAATTGCACATTTTTAAGTACTGCACTGTTTTGCACAAATCTGATCGTAAGATACCCCAAATTCTCGAGGGGTATTTACCAAGATAAATGCCAGTTGCCTGGAATGTCTTTGCAAATCGATTTTGAATCAGTTTATTCGTCTCGTTCGTTACACGATCCCTTTGTTAAAAGATGATCTTTTTTCATTACTTACTCTTAACCCACGTCGAAAATCCTTCCTTCATTGATGTTATTCTATTGATTTTGATTAGAAGGTCAGTGGTTACTTATTAATAGCTTTATTATATATTTTTAGAATTTAAATTGCAATAGACCTGCCTTTATTAAATTTTTATCTGTTTTGTAATCCTGCTATGCCTGTTAGAATTTCCTTGAAAATCCCGTTTATGTCTCTTGGGTTTATTTGTCTCTTTATAAGAGTCATTTTCTTTATTATCCGGTGGCTGTAAAAAAAAAGCCTATTTCTGGACTGACAGTTCAATAAGGTAAAATTACTATATCCTAATACTTAATTATTACTATTTTAATTCTGATGTCTTATTTAGGAAAAAATACTTTCAAATGGAAAATAAAAGTATTAAAACTTAGAAAAAAAAAATTATAATTTATTTTTAGAGTCGCAAATATGTATATATTACGTACGTGATACGAAGAAAATTGATGTATCAGCTTACCAACACCTTATTTAGAAAAAAAATTCATATTATATTAAGCCGATAGTTTGAAAATGGTCAAAAATATAATCCTAGTACATTTTTTACGATTAATTTAAATTTCTAGCCAGAAATTTCTTTTGTTTATCAATTTAGGAACGGTTTGGAGACTGTTACTTTTCTGTAATTTTATTCTGGGTTGAAGCCCGTAATATAATTAAATATTCTTATTAATATTAAAGCGGAAACTATTATCTACCTTACTACTGGTATGTTTCTCGATATAATGTTTTCGGGAAGCCATGATACTAGTTTCGCGAAGTGTGGAGTGCGATGTGATGAAGTTCTTGTTTATTTTATAGATTCATACATAAATTTTCCTCTCTTTTCACCAATGATAAAATATCCTATTTTCATTTTACTTTCGGTCTTCCTCTACCTCATTTACCATCCCTTCCTTTCTCAAATACTACTTAATGTAATTATTTATGAGTTGTAAATTATATATATATATATATATATATATATAAATTATAAATATAAACACATAAAAAATTCTATATACAATATTAAGAATAATATAAAAATGTATATAATATTAATGGGAATTTTTTCCCATTAAAATTATTTAATTTTAATTATTAGTTTGTTTTTAATTTCATTACATTTGCTATTATGATTGATAAATAAATTGTGTACCTGGATTATTTTGGTTAAGCAGAAGGTTTTCTAAAAATTCATATTAATGTAAAAAGATATGATTGCTATTAATAAGTTGGCCAAAATTATTTTTAATTTTTACTTTTTTCTAATAAAATAAAAAAAAGGTTCCAGGGAAGATTTGGGTTTTTAGTTAAAAATTTTTAATTTAATTATTATTTTATTAATTTAAAAAAAAAAAAAATTATGACGATGTCTGTTGTCGTAAGTAATCCGTTAAAAAAAGTGATAAAATTAAAAAAAAAAAAAAAATGAATGTTAACGATGCCATGTTATGTGTAGGTGTTGATAATATGTAGCTCGAATATCATTCAACACTATGTGCTGGTACTGAAGGGTAACTTTGCGCCTTCGAGGTATTATTTACTATACTGTACCATGAAGTCCGTGGAGGCGTCTATTTCTGTCAACCGTTATTCTTTCTTACGCTTGTTCATATTCGTGTGTTTGTAGCGCAGTCGTATATATTATAAACTGTGTTGCTGTTCGTGAGTGCGTGTATGCGTGTGTTTTTTAATATTACTTTAGACATGTGACTGTATTATTATTATTATTACTATTATACTTTTTATAAGTACACTCTGTTTCAAAAGTAATTGGATCCTTAATTATCCCGTTTAAAACAAAAAGAATAAATAAGAAAAAGTAGAAGAAAAAAATTAAACTCATTTTGTGGAACGAAATTAAATGTGTTCTTATAGGCTAGTGGAATTTAAACACTACTTGCTTTATGTTTGTGTAGTCACCGTGCTATTAGACTAAGTAACTATTACTTATTGTAATAGTAATAATAATATTTAAAATAATAACATTCGAACACAAGTGCACTCTTGAATGTGTTTTAGCCTTGGAAATATAGTGGAAAAGATTCTTCGTTGCTTCCATGTAATAACGTTGTTCATTTATCGTATTTTTTACGAATAAAATTAGTTACAAACGTTGGCACTTGAAACAAATGTTATGATCACGTTTAATTTGGCTAAAAAGCTCGCAATAATGTTGCTGAACATCTCCAAAGGCTTTTAAAATTTAACTTTGTTGACAAAGTTGAAAATAGCCTTTATTTTAGATGTTTTTAATCGATTAGTTAAACGCATCTTATTAATTATTCTTTTCAACTGTATCGTAAAATATATATATATATATATATATTTAGGATATTCCAGTAGATATGCTATATTTAAAAATTGTTAAAGTGTTTCTCTCTCATAAAAAAGGATGGTGTGTGGGTTTTTGTTTGTTTGATGTTCGAGTATGTGGTCACATTTTTATTTAGATGCTATTGGCGCAGAGCGGACCACGTGGTGTGCCTGGCAGCTTCGCGCAACGCACGAACGATTCATACTTCATTATAAGAACGATTTATCTAAAATTATATTTGTGTTTTGGGGTTAAAAAAGGAAAACATTGGGGTTAGAGCTCTGTTAAAAAATTACAACTCGAGAAATAGCTAAAAAATTTCAGGATTTTGTAGCTTTTCGTTGTAAAAGTTTTTGTTGTTACTACGTTAAATTCATGAACGTTACGTAGTTACAAATGGCAAGAACATTTAACAAAATCATGTATAATGAAATACATAAACCATATAACAATTTTCTCGGCGGACCACAGGCCAGCGCCTTTTTCTTAGTCAATATGTTAAGAATTGAAAATTAAATAAAAGTACCAAGCCTACCAACACCTTATATAGAAAACAATTGAAATAAAATTGTTTGACTAAAAGTTGTAAAAAGCTGATATAATAATTCAAAAATTATAAATTTGAAAAAATAATGCTATGTAGATCATCAATATTTAACAGTAATAAATTAATTATGAATTAATTTTTAAAAAACAACGTTTTATGTGGGAAATTATAAAATTAAAATAAATAATAATTAATACGTTTTATAATTTAAATATAAATTTAAATTTTCTAATTAATACAGAATATTTTTTTGGTGTAGGTATATTTATTAGATTAAGTTTATAAGACTTTTTATTTTATTTATAATTTATTTTAAATATTTTGACGCAGACAACTTATATGTTGTAATCAACATATTCATGATGATAGCATGAATAGCCGAAAGCGCTAAAAGTTCATTTATTATTAATACTTTGTATAACACTACTTTTAGATGATAAAAGAAAGTTTTTTCAGAATTTTTAATACTAAGAAATTCATAAAAGATTACAGATTTTCATATATTCTAACCCCTTCCTATATGATCTAAAATACCTCGTTTCTTATTTAATTTTTCCCAAAGATTTAACGGAATCAGTTTTGAACCGTACAAGACCCTTTATTTTTCTTATTTTTTCGTGTTTAGCCTCCGAGAAATACCGTTCAGGTATTAGTTCAAAGGATGATATGTATGAGTGTAGTCTTGTACAGTCTCAGTTCGACCATTCCTGAGATATGTGGTTAATTGAAACCCAACCACCAAAGAACATCGGTATCGACGATGTAGTATTCAAATCCGTGTAAAAGTAACTGCCTTTACTAGGACTTGAATGCTGGAACTCTCGACTTCCAATTCACCTGATTTTTGGAAAATGCGTTCACCACTCGACCGATCCCGGTTAGTTCCACACAAGATCCTAGACCAAATTTCATGATTGCAATTGAATAATATGTATTGTAGTACATATTCATATACAGTTGTATGTATATATGTTGTAACATACAAATCCATGCTTGTGATCTTTTTTTTAATAAAAATTATGGTATCTTTGAATTAAAGCCCGTAGATGTTGAAAAAAATGAAATTAAAATTTGAAATGGTAATTATTTTACCTTACCATCTTTCTTTATTTAATATTATAAGAGCCGAAATTGTAGAAATTTTACCTACTCTTACCTATATTGAAGGTATATTAAAAATAGGTTGTAAATTAATTAAGATTGTATTTTTATCTATAAGTAAATTAAAAGGAACAGCAGTCGGTAAAGAAATAACTAAATTCTTCAAGAAAAAAAAGAAACCATGTGTTTAGGAATGGTTTCTTAATTTATAAAGAAAGTATTTTATTGTATTATTTTTTTTTTAGTTAATATGAACTATTTTTTGTTATAATTTTTCGCGTTTATAGTTGAATTGTTAAACATTTCTATTTAGAACTTAGAAGATAAATGTAGAGGTGCATTACGAACAGAACATTTTGAAATTTACTCGTTTGATTTCAGGTATAGTTGTATTTTAATAACGTTTTACTTATACCGGTTATTATCCATGTTCATTAATATCTAGATAATTTAGGTGAAAAAATCATTATTAGGTATTAATAAAAATAAAAATTTTGAGGGTTTTGGAACTAAGTATCTTGTTTGCCGTTTTGTTGATAGTTTAAATTTTTATATTATCTACTTTAGGCGGTCGAAAATAAAAATAAATAGACGTATAATTTATTTGGGTGTTCATATACCTTCATTTGTATCTATTCATTCGCATTTTCGTTTAGGTTTATTAAAATGAATGTATGTAAATTGCGCGTAGGTATATACATTTTGGTCCTGTTAAGTAAAAATGATGTCGATAACATATTCATTTTAAGGAACGAGAGATAACATTTGTAGCAAATTACGTTTGCTCTCAGTCACTTCCCCCCACTCTTACTATCGCACTAGCTATTTCTCTTTTTCGTTTTTTTTTTCACTTTACATACTATGCATGTGTTCTCATAGGTTACGACAACAGATTTCTCGTCGGTGCCAGACGGACGTGTCTGCCATTATGATTAAAGCGAAGACGTTGCCGTGCTCGTTCTAGGTGGGAAAAGGACCAAATCTATTTCTTAGGGTGCTAAATCCCCGTGTTCCGCCAGACGCCCCTAATCCCTGTCTTCTTCCCCGCTTCTTCATCACTGTCTTCTCTTTACCCTGTATTTCTCCCGTTCTGCTTCCCTAAGCCTGTAAGCCTCTAGTGCCGCTTCAAACTGAAATAAACTCCCCCGAACAGAAATAAATTAAAATCGTATCCTTGATGATCATATCTCAACCGTTAGATTACATTCCTTGTATTTTATTTCATCCTGCTGTGCATAGTAAATTTTCTAAAATAAAAATTTAGAAGGAAAGAAACCGCCATTTTTTGTTGTTATAAGTTTTTATATTCAATTTTTATTTTGTTTTCCTTTTTTCTATTACCGATATGAGATTAAATAATAAGTTTTATTAAATTATAATTAATAAAAATCAATTTATTAGTTGTACATTAATTAACGTTTTTATTGTGTCAGATCTCTGAATATTTAAAAATTGTGGTAATTCGCGTTTCCTTTTAATGTTTTCCGAAGATAAAATCCAATAACCGAACGGATTTAACAAAATTTTATGTAGTAATTTAAGCTTTTCATTTTTTTGTTTATTTGAATCGTAGGAAAAATTGCTCGAAATTTGGAGATTGACTCGTTTTTTTTTTGTTTACTCGTAAAATAATACTTTTATTCTTTAGATCTCAATTTAATACAATTACGTAAACAATTAATTTATGCTCTTTATTTTGGGATAAAATCAATGTTAACACTTCGATAACTGTTATTTTTCTTATCAAATTTAGTTGTTGTTAAACTAATTGAGATATTATTTACAAACAAGTCTTCTTTTCATATTTTTCCACATTGTAAATTTTTTTTATCATGATTTAATAAATAATTCTCCATTTTCTTTACAAAAACAAAAAAAAAAAAAATAGGTAAAAAAAAATAAATTATTATTCTATTAATAAATTTAAGATGTGACAGGTCGTCCTAGAATAACATGTTTTCTTCACGTACAGTTTGCTACGGTCGGTAAAATCGTAGTTATTAAAACATTTAAAGAAAAGGATTATTATTATTACTATTACTATTGTTATTACTATTCTAATGATAATTATTAAGAGAAGTAAAAGAATAATAATAATAGTAATGTGTATAACAATCGTAATTGGAGAAAAATCCGTCTAATGAGACGTAACGTTAAGCTAGGAAGGGAAGATTGGTCAGATTATAACAGCGCGCCATGCGGCGCGGCCTGCACTTACCATAGGAGTGAACTTAATGACATCTGCTGACAGCCTTGGAATATTTGAAGACAGTTATTATCGCTCGACGCCATAAATTAAATGGAAGATTACCTTTTATAACATCTCGTCAATTCGCTCGTAAGAAATGCTTTAATTTATTGTAATTTTAATACCTGTATGTTTTATTCCGTGTATCAAATGTCTGCCGTTGCAAAATGTATTGTTTTTTCGTCAGAAGCGAAAAATACCGTTTTATAAATTCTTTAAATGTTTTGTTTTTGATATTAATTATTTAAAACATAATTTAAACAAGAAATTGTAAATAATTTATCAAAGTTTTTCCTCATGATTTTATCTTTTCGTGTTTTGACGTTCAAGAATTCAATATCTACCGCTTTTTTGTTTATTTTTAGAAACGGTGTTTTAAATGGTTTCATAATTTATTTATTTGTAATATCAATTTTATCTTGCTTTCTTTAATTAAAAAATGAAAAAAATTATAAACTTCCATTTAAATATCCCAAAATCGACCTTTGGTTCTACTCGTAATTGTTTTCTTGTCTTATTTTATTCTGAATGGATAGTTATAGCTACCGTAAAAAGTTTCTAAAAATTTTCGTTTTTTACTGCAATTTTATTATACATTTTATTTAATACATGTAATCTAATCTTCATGGCACTTAATTAACACAAACGTTATTTTCGTTGTAATTGTAATACGTTGAGTGCTATAATAGTAATAGTTGTCATGCCCCGTAATGAAAAAAAGAATATTCCTGTAAATTCTCAAGAAAAATAAAATTCCATACCCAGCTTGTTGAGGTAAGTGAGAGAAGTGAAACGGTTTCCTATTGGGTTCTTCTCTGCCTAGTATATTTTTACACGTAAACGTTCTATGCCCACTGTCAGGTTTGAATTATGTATATTGAACATCATTATTCCCAGAGAAAGCAACTTTATTTAGTATTTCTTGTAGATATAACTTAATTCGATGTAAAGCAACAAATTAATATACACTTTTCTGTTGTATTAAAATAAAAAAGTAATAAGTAAATCATTAATAAGCAAATAAAATATTTTACGTTCTGTTTCGAATTCATCATTTCTACAGAAGTTATTGTTAAAATATTATTTACCTAAAAATATTTCTCGTCTTTAAAATACTGATCTCAACCCCTCAACCTTTCAGAGGTGGGAATTCGATTACTCTTTCTCTTTGTTTCAATTATTTTAGGTATTCGTGTCCATGACTTTTTTTATGTTAATAAACATTCTGAGGTATACTGACATACAGTTAAAATGATATTTGAAATTAGATTATTATAACCTGTCAGTATACTTTTTCTTTCTTTTTTTTAAAGAAATATTAGTAGCCAGGATATATTTAATTCGTAAATAAATTCTGTAATTTTTATTTTCATAAAAATATAATATTAAGTGGTATCGTATATTTTATATTTGTTTTTGATTTTAATGTACGTGTGAATATGTTTAATTGGAACGTGGAATTTTATTTGGTATTTTAAAATTCACTCGTGCACATAACATATAGAAACAAAAAAGGAACGCACTTATACACGCACATCGGAACGTAACGAACACAACTTTTAACACGCGAATAACTTACTAACTGATTGAGGAGATGGGGATGGATCGACAAGGTGTATGCGTGTTTATGTTATTTGTGCGCGCGCGTGCATGTGTGATTAGAAGGTAGGCGGATTACTAGTTAATGTAGTTTTTAAATTGTACTGAGCGGAGCAAACTATTAATGGAATGTGTGTGTGTGTGTGTGTATTTCGACCGTCAATTTTAACAGAGAAGGCTAGCCCGTTGTCTACTGCTTTTCATTTCTTTGGCTGTAAATCAACACATCATTTTGTCTGAAGCTGTACGGGTAGTATATATCGAGGACCAGCTTTTGCCACCAAGCCAGCAGAACACACTATATAACAAACACATTTCGCCTCGACTCACATTTGACCAATTAAGCCGGTTGCAACGCGTTCCATCTCTTTTTTTTTGTCCCGTGCCATTTGTTAGTCGTTGGTTCTTTTACTGTTATCTTCTGAAAACTCATCTCTTTTTAAACCTCTTTTTATCTTTAAGTACAATCTTAAATGTTATTCCTTTTATTCATGTGTGTAACTATCATTAATAATAAAATTTCTTCTTACATCTTCTTGATTTAATGAATTATTTAGTTCGGTGATAAATTTAATTTATAAAGATTACATTTGTATCGTGTTTAGATTTATGTAATTTTTTTTATGCATACGGTTTATTTTAGTTTTCTCGGCTCTTAATTGTCTCTTCTCCCAATAATAGTAAATATATATGTGGATATGTTCCACAACTTGAATATCTGATGCGGTAAATATTAATTTACCGCATATGAGCAGATGTAACAAACTGTACATGTAATTTCCCCATTATATTACAATTTATAATCCTGATTAAAGAGTTTTTTTTTACGATAATTTATAATAAATGGTCTGATTTTAATAGAATTACACCTTTTTACTTTCCCGTCTAGATAGCGTTGTAGCAGAACTATAGATCTAGAGAAAAAGTACTGTAATCGGTACGGTTTGGGCATATGTGGTTTTTACCTGATCTTGACATTTTGACACCTAAAGAACCTAAAATCGAATGAACATTTTCCGGATGTTCATATGTACGTGGGTGTGTTTGGTGTCGCCATCTAAATCACCTTGTAACTGCAGAACTACTGGATCGATTTTGACCAGACTTGGTCAGATTACTTCTATATATGGGGGCATTGATGCTATTAAATTTTCAACTTAAAAGGTCCCAGGGAATGAGGCTGCAGAGCGAGGTCACCCTCGAGATTTCACCTAATTAAGGTCATATTTTTTTAGGCAAATTTGTTTACAATTAAAACATAAAAACATTTGCGCAAAAACATTTTTTTTTAAATCGCACCCCCACCCCAAAGAATGGTCTCAATTAAAAATATTTGAAATGTTAACTGGGTCTGACTCGGTCTCGAACTCGATTGCCCGGTTAATTCGGTACCTGGTGCGTTAAGCCTCGCGGCTACACCAGTGTGCCGACCGTACGAGCGAAAGTCATTCTTTGTAAGTTGTTAAATTACATTACTTTAGTTAGTGACATTCGTCGCCGCTAGTAGAGGTACTTATTTTAAAGAGAAATATATTTGTTGAAGGTAAAATGAAATTATCATTATAATTTTATCATCGGAATGTTAACAAATGAAACTGTTCAAAAAATTGCCTTTTAATGATTATTTATTTTATTTTAATAAATGTTTGATATAAAATGTAACTAGCTGGTTTAAATACATACATACGAGGTAGTTAAATAAAGTTTAAAAATATATATTCTTTGGAGTAAAATAAAATTAAAAGTGATTAACGGACATAAAACTATTTGATTTATAATTGTTATTTTCTTAACAGCACAAATCTAATACTTTAATTTTGTAAATTGATTCCATAAAAGTTTAATGTGATTTATGTAAGTATAAACAAAATTATTTTTGGATAATTTTTTAAAAATTAAATGTGTAAAAGTTAACTATTTTGTTGTTAATGCGAGTGATCATTTTCAGAATAATTTGAATTATGTCAAAATCGTGCTGTATGAATCCTATCTACAAGTACGTTCCCTTTTATACTTTATAAAAGAAAGGATTTAACTAAAAAATGTTAGAGACATCGTCGGTATAGTATAAATAAGCAGTAAAATGTGTATTAACTATAACAATTCTACATACATTATGGATAGTTCGGGGGAAAATGAAAATATTAATTTTCTCAAGTTGAGTTTGATAACTTTAAAAGTGATAAGCAAGCGGAAAGATTGATACTAACCTTGTGATAACGCGTAGATTTACAAAGAACACGATTGTGTATAAAGTTTTGCCGGTGATAGAACGCTACGATTTTCATTTTTGAATCAGAAATATTTCACACTGTTTTGAGGATCAGTATAAGCAGATTTGTAATATTAATATTTTTTCATTGCTTTCGACAGATTTTAGTTTGATTTTTGCGCTGCATTTAAAGTAGTTGAAGAAATTTTGAGATATTGTTCTAATTGTTTTATTTTATATTTTTAAAACCATAAACCAACTATCGTTTTCTGATTCCTCGTAGCCGAAAACAACACTACCTTTCTTTCAGATGTTATATAAATTATGGTGACAGATGTTGTAATGCTGAATATTTTTTTTATTGTAAAACAAAATTATGGAGACATTTTAAGTCATTTATTTTGTTTTAATTTTTTCATGGTCTTGGATTTATTTTGAAGTCTCTTCTAGCAATAAAGGTCCTAAAACATTTCCTCTACAATGTTTTAAATCGGATGCTTGCCTCTTCTGAGTTAGTAGTTTAGTACCTATCACTCATTCTCTCTCACACACACTCTTACTTTCTCTCTCTCTCTCTCTGTTTGTGTGTGTGTGTTTTTTTTTTATATATATTAGGTACGTTTCTTCTGGTTTTTGTAACGGTCTATTTTTGTCTTCATCCCTTACCACACCCATACACCCTCAAGAATTCTAGGAAACGTCACGTTTTGTACAGTAACACCCTCTTCATTCTTTTTTTCTCTCTTTCTTCTACCACTTTTGTAAACGAAATTTCAATAACGAAGTCGTTTCTCATCGTGCCATTTACGAGCGTGTTAATAAAATATTACAATGTAAATGACTTCAATTATGTTTGTTATTCACGGGTATTGTATTTTAGTTTATACGATTACCACTTGTTTCCAATTTGTATTGTTTTTTTTTTCTTTCATATTCTTCTTGTTACTAAAACGCTTTTCGATCTATTCAGTTTTTTAACAATTTCAGTTGTATGTAATTTTCATTAATACATTAATGTATTTTTCACGTTAAAATGTAATGTTTAATAAATAATCAGATATAGAATGGAATGTATATGCTAGTTATTACAACCGACCTATAATAAAAACCGCAAGATATGAAAACGGATGTTAATAAAAGCTTACTAAACGTAAAGTTATTGAAAACCCACTTTATTGAAAATTTATTTATTTTTTATTTTGTTCTGTTTCGAGTACGAATTGTATTGAATACAATTCAATACATTTGTATTCGTAACAATTCGTTACTTTGTTGTAATTACGCTAACAGTTCATTTTCAAAAACCTTGATTCAATTTTTAATTTCCTGATATAGTTTAATGTGTATAATCATGATGTATATATTAGTTTTGTAGAAAAAAGTATTAAAGTTATTTAATGTTGATTTTTTTATTTTTATAACTTAGTAGAAGCCAATTCCTGATTAAAGGAAAATAATAAACTTAAAAGAGAAGAGTATCTCTGATTTTCAAAAAAGAAATACGATTGGAAAATATGTTTTACATAATTTTACAGCTATATTTTATTTTTAAGTTACGATTTAATTAATTTTTGTTTCATGTTAGGTTTACATACCTCAGACATAATTCTGAAAGGCAAAACCGAAGTTTAGTATTTGACTACCCCTATTTTAAGTTCATAAAAATAATATTTTTTTTTTGGGAGGATATATCTTTATTTGAAGTTCATTTAAATCATTTGTGTTATACGTATTAGAAACCCACCGGGTCGGTCTAGTGGTGAACTCGTCATCGCAAATCGGCTGATTTCAAAGTCGAGAGTTCTAAGGTTCAAAGCTTAGTAAATGCACTTTTATTCGGATCTGAATACTAAATCGTGGATACCGGTGTTTGGTGGTTGGTTTTAAATTAACCACACGTCTCAGGAACGGTCGACCTGAGACTGTACAAGACTACACATCATTTACATTCATACACATCATCCTCTGAAATAATACCTCACGGTGGTTCCGGAGGCTAAACAGAAAAATTAAGAGATGTACGTACTAGAATTGTAAGCATTTATATTTCAATAGCCGTAAATTTTGATTAATTATGTATTTGGATTATTATGTTTAAAATGAAATGTTATATTATATGTTTATAAACATGGAAATGAATGATTTATAACCACTTGGAAAATCACCTTCATTTCCCCCAGTTCTATTTGTGTTTAGTTTTCTAATTTTTTTTTTAAATACAAGAAAAAGTTTTTTTTGTATATCTAAAACGTATTGTAAAATAATAATAAAAGCAAATGTACAATAAATGCAGTAAAATTTTCAATTTTAAAACATGTTGTGTTTATTATTGTAGGGTAA
Source organism: Lycorma delicatula (assembly GCF_047948215.1). Lineage (NCBI taxonomy): Eukaryota > Metazoa > Arthropoda > Insecta > Hemiptera > Fulgoridae > Lycorma > Lycorma delicatula. The sequence goes on from NC_134459.1 coordinate 13,202,000, forward strand.
ATCACGAATATCCTTACAGTTGTCACCATTAACAATTGTATTTTTGTATTATATATATATATATATATATATATAGTGTATACCGTTACATTCACCTATCCCTCTTCTTTTACAATACGCCCCTTATTACTAATACAGATTGTGTGCTTCTCCCCTCCTCTCCTGCAAACATATTATTTATATACAATTCCATCTTTTTTGTCCTTTGTATGGCAATTTAAAAAATCAGATAGTTTTTATTTAGTATCTTGTTACTATATCAATAGGTAAAACGTACTTTTTTTACGTTTCATGTTTAAGGTTTTAATTATTATTTTTTTTTTATTTATTTATTTATCTTCTAAACAAATGTAAGTTAACATCCAATTTTTGTCAGTTAATAATTGGTAAATTTTATAGCGCATGAAAAATGTCAAGCCCTGGTTGGATTCGAATCCAACATTTTTTGGTTGGATATCAAAAATGCATGGTACCACTACTGGAGGAAGATCTTCAGAAATTTTTTACGAGAAATTAAGTGAAAATAATATTCAAAATTGTGTAATTTTGTTTCACCAGAACTTGTACTTTAGAAATTTTGAAAATTCCGGTGAATATTCTTGATAAATTTAAAAATGGCGGTCGTTTCAATTTTTCAATCTTAAATATCTTTGGAATTATAACATTTATCAAATTGTGTTGTATTATAAAAATTAGAAGCATTTTTGTTGTGAACAAAACGACACCTTAGTCGTAAAAATCAGACGACAAACAACGGAGTTATTGGAAAAGTTTATTTACCGTGATTCTCGTGATAACTAAATCAAATTTGCTGATTAAAATTGCAATTTTAGCAATTTTAATCAGAAACCACGATAATAAAAAAAACAAGATGGTCGCAATATAGGTTTAGGTCTACTTTTTGCAATAACTCTGTTGTTTGTCGTCAGATTTTTACGACGAAGGTGTCATTTTGTTCACAAAAGAATGCTTCATAACTTTTATTATACAACACAATTTGATAAACCTAATAATTCCTACGATATTTAAGATTGAAAAATTGAAACTACTGCCATTTTGAAATTAGTCAACAAAGAGAATCGATTTTTTTTCATATTAAAAAATGTTTGTTTAAAATAAAGTACAAAATTTTATTGCGTTATTTCCAACCGTTCTTGAAAAATATTTTTTTTCTTACAAAACACAAAATGGCAGACAGACAGAAAAACATGCTTTTTCGGACCTACGTTCACTGGACATTTTTTCTTCAGTATGTTAAGTAGAATCACTTCCGAGAGTTTGGCCTCATCTTTAAAGGATACACATACACACACACACACACACAGAGAGAGAGTGTGTGTGTGTGTATGTATATATATATATATATATATATATATATATATATATATATATGTGTGTGTGTGTGTGTGTGTTATGCCTCATTAACTATAGTTAATACCTACAGTTAATTTTATCCTATTCATTTTGTAGTGTATGATTTGGTGAAGTATACAATTCTTTATTAGATTTTTTTTTTTGTAATTTCTATTTTCTACTTTACTTATTTTTTATTGGTTTTCGTTGTTTAAATTTCTTAGATTTAAGTTGTTAAATATTTTTCTGTAATTTAAAATGACAATAAAAACTACAAATGTCATCATAAAAACAGCAAAATATGTTTACAAGAAATATTTGTTCAGTAATAAATGTATTTTGTGATATACTTTTATTTTTAAAATTTTTTAAGTAAGTAAATTAAAAAATAAAAAGTAAATGATAAATACAAATCGGTTAGAATGAGAGTTGAAAAAGTGTTTGGTGGTTTGACAGCCAGCAGTCGGGTGTAAACGAAGTATGGTAGTGAAACAACAGATAAGGAGGAGGCATTTCTTTACGTGGAGAGGCTTTGAGCCCTAGTTACAGGAGAAGCAGTCATTTCATGCTTGTACGAGTTTAACAGGACGTGCCTTGCGTTTCAAACATCAAAACAGTTCCCTCTTCTTCTAACATCCTAAATGATCTTTCTCATAATGGAAAAATGAAAAGTACATATATATCCAGATTTATAACTTGATATTGTTGTTGTGTGTCTTGGAATGTGGACGGTCCGCTTCAAACAAAAGATGGCATCATCCCGTCATCTCTCCGATCTTCGCATCGTTTCTCGAATCCCGGTTTCTCTCTTTCGTCTCACCCGTTATTTTACAATTATTCCATCCTCTGGAATTTGTAATCCGTTGGAATTTTATTTTTCAGTTAAATCTTTTCTCTTTCAAGTTAAGATTATTCTTCGGTGTTAAATCCTGTTTTCTTACAATCGCTCGAATTAAATTCCTTTTACATATTATTTAAAGAATAATACTGATAGAACATTACTTTTCTTTTTGTTTTATTTTCTGAAAAATGTGTCGTTGTCGTTATATGGTGTTATACAACTGTCGACAAAAACAAAAAGTATGTACGAATTTGAATATTACCGTAATACATATTTATCAAATTTTCATATTTCCTGGAAGATTTCAAAGAAAAATTTACAATCATATTATTATTAAAAAAAAAAAAAATTACCATTTAGTTTTGCCATTCAAATTTTTTTTTATAAAAAAAAGAATGTTATTTACTTTATAATTATAGTTCATCGTTTTTCCCGTCGACTTTGTATCTTTAAATAGGGAATTTCATTTTATTTATGATGGGTACAAAAGTAACAAATTTTTGTATTCATTATATGGTAGAAGCCATACGTATTTGTAAATTGTTTCTTTAGCAGGATAAATTACTTTTTTTTAAATTAAAAAAATAGTATAAATTTTTACTTATTAAACTGATATTTATACATAGACTTGTGTAAGAATGATGATAAATTTTTATAAATTATTTTTGGTGTTGAGTAATGAAAATACACTTTAATCCAGGAGGATGTTTGTAATTTATTATTGAATTAATTAATAAAATCAAAATTAAAATGAAGTTGATTATTTTAAAAATTGGGTTTTAAATTTATATCTTTTTATTCAGTTCCTCTCCGGGAATTTCGGTGTGAAAAATTTTGTATTCTTAGACAGATGTAATCGTTAAATATGATGGAAGTATGAACCTCGCGCGCGCGCGTGTTGACCTATTAATTGAGTCATGATTTCTCTTCGTTTAAAATAAGTATAATTCTTTATATATAAAGTGTATTTAAAAAATAAATAATTAACTACAGTCTACCCATGTGTATATGGCAATTAGTGCATATTTCTTTTCATTGCTATAATAGAATTGAAAAGAAAGAATGATGCCAAGTTGTTTCTAATTGCAATAGTAATTATTGTTACTTTTTTTCTCTCTTTTAGTTTCAGATGAATTAAATCTTAATTGCACCTGGATACTTAACTTTTTTTTATTGTTTTGTGTTTCTTTTATTTATTTATTTATTTTTTTTAAATTGTCTTTATGGGCTGTTAGTTTATAGACTTCATACTTTACGCCACAATAAGTATAATTATCTTAAACCCGATTGTAAAATTAAATTTTTTTTTTTTTTACTTATCCGTACTACCAGTTTATTGTCTTTGGTTACAGATTTATATTTTTATTACTTATGATAATTTTTACCCGTATCATATTTAAACAGGTGAGAAATTATTTTACGGTAAGATAATTTATAATACGTAGTATGTAGGAATGGAAGACTGTATCAGATTACGATCGAGCCTTCTGTGTTGTAATCTGAGACCCAGGTATGAAGTACGGAATAGATTTTATTTAGATTTATCTGCACGGTTAATCTCATCAAAATATAAAGAAATATATGTTGTAGTTTATATTATAGATTTATTTTAAATTATTGTGGATTGATAATATACTGATCAGTTTGTGGTTGTTTTGTTATCTAAAAACGAATTCTCGTACAGTAATTCATTATATTTTATTAACATGCATACACTTAAGTAGTTTCATTAACAAAGCCTCCAAGTACTTAATATTTCCGAAGTCTAGTCTCCACGTATCGATTACAAAACACTTTGTACAATTTGGTAATTAGAACGCAAAACAAGGTTTTTTGCGTAGTCGTCCGAAGTAAACGTACAGACTTCAGGAAATTTAGCTTTTAAATTATTCGATTTCTATCGATATAGTAAATATTTATCTAGTCTTAGGATTAAATACTTGTATAGTGTTAATCCAGCTTAAAATGGTACTGGATTTTTGGATTTCATTACCGAATTAGAGAATAGACCAATATATTTTTATTAAAAAACTTATTTCATCGGTTTAAGAAGTATCGAGAACAATTTATAATTAATAGTTAAATTTATTTTAAAAGGGATACATAAATAAGATTAAATTTTAAACCTGCCTATCACGTTATTTTGGGAGAAAAAATTGCTATGTTTAAACTGGAACGGTGGAATTGCTTTTATTAAAACGTTTAATTTAGCAGTATACAGTTATAAATTACCAAATTCATTAAACTGATAATAGATTACCAATTTTTTAATTATCAGTAAATTAAAATTTAATGTGGATAAGTAAATTTTAATTTATTTATTTATTTATTTTTTACATTATCTACTTATAAATGGCTGTATAGTTCCAGTCAAATTAGAATAAATTTTGATGTTTTAAGAGCATATTTTAAAATAAGTTGATTTTTTTTTACAACTATCAGATTGTCTAAAAAGTATTGAGCTTTTGGAGGGCAAAATTGAGAATACATTTATGGTTATTGGAAAATAACATCAGACCACATGTACACCATTTTTTCAATTACCTGCCATTTTTCTGGCAACATCATAATTTCACCTCTATACAACGTCTGTGGTTTTCGGTCAAAATATTGTGACACGTGATTTTCATATGCCTCTTCTGAAACTAATTTAAGTGAATTCTTAAGTGAAACCATTCAGTGAATTCTGCAGACCGAAAGAAATGATAGTCTGACGATGCCAGATCCGGGCTATACGGTGGATGCATTAAAACCTCTCGGCCAAGTTTTCTCAGTTCGTTGAAGATGGATTTTGTTATTTGGGAAGTAGAATCAGCAGGAGCGGTATAAAATGCCTAATAGCACACACGAAACAAGTTTTCAGTCAGAAATACAATTTGCTTACATCAAAAATTAATTCAAACATCAGAAAACCATTTTTGGAAGTATATGTTTGGAGCGTAGCTTTATATATAAGTGAAACTTTTACCACCCCACATGACTGAAACTGATAAATCATCTGAGCATGTAAGTTTTTTAATTTTTTTTTTGTATGTTTGCTGACTGAGGACCATGAAGTAGTATTTTGCATTCATTTCTTATTCTTCTGTATATTTTCTTTACTTGTTTTCTAAGAGTTCTTCATTCTTTCATTCTTTTGCTTTAAAGAAGTCAAACAATTCTTTATCTAAATCATTAATTTATTATTTGTCCCACGTATATTTAAATTTTACTTATTGATTTTTCCATATTTTTTTGGGTCCTGGGGGGAATCTTGGTTGGTTACAAATTCTGCCTTTTTGAAAGAAATTTTGGTTTTGGTTTTCTTGTTCGGCTGCTTTTTTGAGGTGCTCCAAGAAAATTGTAAAAAAGAGAGACATATAGGCGAAATATTATGGCGTCCTGGAATAGTCCCTTTGATATTGAAGGGACAGGTAGGTGGGAAAAGTTGTGCAGGCTGACAACGTTTGGAATATGTAAAACAAATTGTTAGGGATGAAGGATGTAGGGGGTATACCGAAATGAAACGACTGCCAGTAGATAGGGAATCTTAGAGAGCTGCATCAAACCAGTCAAATGACTAAAGACAAAAAAAGGATGATTGCGGTCTAGCTTTGTCGGGCTGGAATACTAGACCCTTTCTCTTGACCAGTTCAGGCCATTTCTTTTGAATTGCTTGGTACAAATAGGCTAATTGTCAACAGTACAGGTCTATCGTTGTGCCTGGCGGATGCCAGTTTAGGGTGCACGATACCCTTACGATCCCACTAAAGTCACGTATAACCTTCCTGGTCGTCAGTGTAAGCTTTTCCATAGACTGTGGATCTTCTCCACGCTTCGATCGCGATCTTTTTCGCACATTGTTGTCGTAGGTTAATCCACTTTTCATCTCTAGTGATCAGCCGCTTCAGTAATGGCTCGATTTCGTTACGTTTGAATTGAGATTCGAAGATAGAAATTTGATCGAGTTAAATTTTTCTGATTCTGATCATGTAGCACCCAAACGTCGTCGACTTTCTTTTTGTAGCCAGCTTTCTCCAAACTGTTTAAAACTGTCTGCTGATGGTTGTTTAGGTGATAACATGACTGGTTAAGTACCGGGTTTCCTCGACTTTTGCCAGAATACGCTAACGCTATCTCGTGCGCAAAAGGCTCAATATTTTTTAGATTAAATATTATATTACTATTACTAAAACGTTTTTAACTTATTAAAGAAAAAAAATCGGAAAATTTATTTTTAAAATAGATTGTTTATCCTGTTATAACGTATAATTTTGTACAGAAAAATTAAATTATTTTATTCATTTATGATTTTCATTATGACCCACGATGCCGGACTAAATGAATCCAGTTTTAAGTACCAGTTATGAGAAAGTTAGTAGTTCAAGATGTTAAGAGGAATATTTGTAAAAAAAGAAGGAAAAAAAGGTTGACTAGAATTTTGTATTTCTTTAAATATATGTATTTTAATTTTAATCATTGCGTTTAATTAAATCATTTTAATTAATTTATTGAATTTATTTTACAGATCCGTCAGGAAAAACCCTACTACATCGCCGATCCTGAGGTGGATTCTTTGGTAAGTATTGTTTTGTTTTATATTAGTACCTCTTTTTAATTCAGAATTTAAGTAATTATTCTTTGTAAATTTAAATTAAAAAAATTCACATATCGGTTTCTGTTTTCATGTAGTTTTTCTTCAACAGAATATTTCTGTTTATTTTTTACCTATTTCCCACGTAGATTTGGTAAAATTATTATTATTATAAATAAGGTAATTTTTAGAAATAAATTTGTAATATATGAATAAGATTAATTTCCCACAGTTTTATAACTAGTATTGAAACTACTGAAGTTTTTTTTCTTTTATAAATGCATTCTATTTTTTCCCAACATCGATAGATTTTATATATACAAAGAAAAGACAATGTTGGGAGATAAAATTAGCTGCATTTTTGTCCTTGTAAATAAATAAGAAAAGTACCAATAATGTTATCTTTCTTTCTCTTGGTTGATGTAATAAAACGTAGAAAAAAAACTTCTAAATCAACGAACCATCAAGCATTACTAGGGTACATTACTAACGATATTAGATTAGGTTGCTGCGTTAGACTACATCGTTGCATTATTTACGAACAATTTACTTACTCTAGGCTAAAAGAATAAAATAGAAAATACGTTTCATTTCATTTAATCCGTTTTTTATTGTATTTTATGTAATAAAAAATAAATAATGGTAATAATAATAATAATGAAGAAACTCGCGGTCTTATTTTTTTAGATGTCTATTGAGTTCTGTAATGAAGTAACGATATTCGAATTTCTTTTCTGTTATCTTATCCGTACGTATTAAGACTTACTAAACAATAATTTGAATTGGTTAATACGTATCTCATAAAATGTGGGTTGGAAACAAGATTTTATCAGATTATATGAAAATCCTTTGTTACATATAATTTTTGTTATGAGCAGCTTAGATATTTACAGTTACCAATTTATAATTCACTAAAAATACTGAATGATAGTTTAGTTTTTGAAATCTAAATAAAAAAAATTTCTATTCTGGATTAGGTCACATCAGTTAATTTCTTTGTTATTGTTAAAAATCAGTAGGTTTATTTCAAAAAATATATTTTACAGGAAATTTCGTGAACTAATGAACTTTATAGAGATAGAATGCTTTTATTTGTTAAATTGATTTTTATATAATTTACCACTTTTAAAACAGGATTTTATTAAATATTTCGGATACATTGGACAATTTCAAAATAAATCCACTGTTCACTCTGAACGATAAATATTTTGAAATTAAATTTTTAATCTACAAGATGAAATGAAATTAGATATAATTTCTCTGGTTTAATGAATTTAAAAAATAAAACCGTTATTATGATTTCTTTAATTGTGCTAGATAATGATTTTTTAGTGTAATTTTAACGTCTAGAAAAAAATATTTGTACTTCTGTTACGGAAAAATTTATTTCAAATAATTTTAACTCATTAAATTGATTTTTATATAACAAATTAGTACTTTCCAGGAAAATAATTACGGCGTTAGTAAAGTAAAGCTACTAAATAATAAATATTATATACTTCACATCTTTTTACGTTTGTTTTAAAAAGAAAAAGATATTCAGAAGTTAGATTTTGACGAATTTGATTTATTATGTAAAGAAATTATTTGAAATATGATTTCATAACAAACTGGGCTTTTCTATTAATTGATGTATGGTGTTTTTCCAAAAAAACTTATTTGCAATGGTATTTTAAGATCGATTAGTAAACTTGATTTTACCCGATCGACATTTCAACTGTTAAGCTAAACATGTAAAGTATCCGGACAGAATACAGAGTTCTAATCGGCTTTAAAACACCTCCTCTAAAACAGATAATGCCAAAGAAGCATTAGTTCTGCAATTATAACATCTTCGTCATGGAGAACCTAGAAGATCCAAAAAGATTATCCCTTCTCGAAAGAATCGTATTATGTAACAAACATTACCGCCCAAAGAAAATATCAAGGTCCACTCCAGTTTAATCAGATAGGAGCGGACAAGATTTTGCGTTAATCAATGATTTTTGCATTCGATTTAAATTTATGTATGTAGCAACTAAAATTTTCTTCCAAGAATTAAACACACCAATCCTTGGAACTGTGTGCCACAGGACATGTTAAACCATCTGATATATACTGATGGTTTCCGTAGATTAAAAACAATGATTTTTATTGGTATCCATTTTTTAGGAGTATGATGTATGAAAATTGTTAATCTTTATAAATTTTGATTTCTTTTTATAATTGTGTAGATATTCATAATTATAAGCCTGTCATGTGTTTTAGAATTCATCAGAAAGTGTTAGAACTTAAAACACCCTTCTTTATTTATGCCAACGGTTTATGAGCTAGGTGTTTGTTTCATTTATTCTTAATTTTACCTGAAATATCATCTTTTATTTTATTATATTTATATAGTATAACAAAAATCTATCCATTTTATTATTCAATTATTTACGGATTTATTTATAACTGCAACCCGTATACGCAGGTAGTAAACTAACCTCCGGTTAGATTAACAAATTTTGGTTGTTTCAGTCGAATAATTCAAAGTACAAAAGCCTGTACCGAGCATTCATTAACTGACAAATAACAAATGAATATAAAATACTTGTTAGTAAAACGCATACCAGTAATGGATTATCCAAAACGGATGATTAGTTTTTGGAGGGTAAAAAAATAGTGAAATGTAAGTGAATTCTTGTGCGTTTGTGTCGCTAAGAGAGATAGAGAAGGGTGATGGAACAGGAAAAGCGAGAGGTATAAAATAAATGATAAAGAGAGATTTAGTAAAGTGACCAACTGATTCTCATTATACACGCTTGGTTAACGCAAATACACTGTGCCAGTGAACTGTCACTGCCTCCCACACAGTCGCTATACAGCCACCCAGTACCACATAACTAATCTAATATCGACTTCAACAACTATCGATCTATTGATCCATCGACCAGAAAATGACTCTGTGATCCGAAAACGAGCCGTACTACCGCATGTTATTAAGAGTATAACGGTGTAAAAAATAAAAATAAAAAAACACTTAGATTACCCGTGATAGCTCAATGCTTTATTAATTCAAGACAAGTATTTTATTTAAAGAATAGTTCGTTTCTTTGAACAGTTTTTTTTCATTCACCTTTCGTTTTTTGTACTATTTAATTTACTCTTTTTTGTGATATATAAAGTAAGTATCATGTATATATAAAATAAGAATAATTACGAATTCCTCTTGTTAAATTTTCATTTTGTTGCTAATTTTTATTCTTGGATAATTTTTAAATAAATTTTAGTATATTTAAACTACAAAACACAAATGAAAAATTTGCAAATGATGATATACATTTTTTTTTAAATTTGGCTTGAAAAATCCTATATTTTATTTATGAACGCGATTGATTTTTAATTAATTGTATTTTCATTAGATTATCTAAAGATAATAAAAATTGTCGGAAGTATTTTATAACTTTTTTTTTCTTCTAATTGTTATAGGCGAAAATTATGTTTGTGTGTTTAATATCATTTGATAGATTTGACATTTATTAAAGTGTATTAATTATATTTTTAATTATAATAAATATTTAATTTATTATATTGATTTAAAGGAATCTTTACAGATGTAGTTTTCATATAAAGTATTTAATCGGTTGTTATATAATTACCTATTTTTTTTAGTGCAAGAGATTTTAATGTTTGGTTAGAAATGAAGCTGTTCATAATTTGTCTTTAGGTTTGAAGATTGACGATTTGGTAAATTTTATTAAAAATTGTTGAAAAATCCAACATTAGTTTCTTTTGTAGTACTTCGTATTTTTTTAAATGTGTTGTTTTTTTATCATTCCAGGAAATTTGAGCATTTCTTTTTATTTAGCTTGAAACATCTTTCACGAATGTATCTATCTGATTGCACGTTTAACTTCATAAATTTTCCTGAGTTTTTCTTTTATCAGCTTTAATAAAAAAATTCTGATTGTGCTGTAGTGTCAAGTTAATAAATAAAAATTGCTGATTAAAGTAACGGATTTTTTTTGAGGTTGCAGATATGTGTTACATAAGATTAGTTTAGAAAATATGTTATTTTATCAAATTTCAGATTGTCTTCTCCTCTTTGAGTGATTTTCACCCTACTGCCTCGTAAACGTTCCTAGATAACTAAATTATACTTTCTTCTTCTACGTTTTTCTTCTCCAGAAATTACAATATCGAGATAATTTTTATCTTGTTTTAATTTATTTATTTAAAAAATTTTTAGAAATTGATTTTTCCATGTATTATTATTTAAAAAATAAATAAATAGAATAATTACCTAAAATCTTATCATTGAAGTTCACTTTTATATATATATATTTTTTCTAACAGTTTTTATATTTATGTTGTTTGCCAAAGAATTTGCAGAATTAAAATTTAAAAAAAAAAAAATTTAATTGTTATTTTACCAATTAAGTTACATCTCTTTCAACATTATGTTGTGTATATTGTAGTACAGGTGAGAACAAATTAATCCGAACAAAGGGAATTTTCGTTCTGTTGTAGGGAATTTTCATCTGTGGCAGACTGCTTGTTTGCTGTTTCAGGTTGTTGTTAGTTCTTATACAAACAAAATTAATGGGTTTTGTGCTTTTATAATTCATTGTCGATTAATTTTTGGTGACCTTGCGAGTTGTTGTTATAAGTTTGTTATTTAATTCTAGTTAATACAATGAATATAACTCTACAAAAGCGGTCAACATTTTTGCTCTGTCCCAGTACACGCAAATGACTCAAAGACAGATTGCCAGTGAGTGTAATAAGGGGTTAAGTACTGTAAATGAAATCGTGAAAAGGTTTACGGAGAAACAGGTTATGTCTCTCCAAAGAGAAATGGAAAATGTGGACGGAAAAATAAAACCACGCCAGGTTAGAATACTAATAAGAAAAAGCAAAATTAATCTACGATTGTCAGTCGTTGACCTTGATAGGGACTTTAGAGCCAGCGGGACTAATGAATCTGATATGATAGTTCGTAGAAGATTGCTGGCAGTGAGAAGGATTGCTCGGAAACCTAAAAAGAAGCAGTCACTGACATAGGAAGAGAAAAATACTTCAATAGGCAAAGGAACATAAGGAACGGACTATTAAGATGTGGAAAAAAGTGGTTTTTTTTTTCAGACGAGACTCATTTCTTTGTCCAAGGGGAGAGAGTAGCCTACATTTGTAAGTCAGCAGATGAGAAGACTACTACGTCAGCACACCTGCAACCAGCTCCCAAATATCCAGCTAAAAAGCTGTTTTATACATAAAGGGCCAGGAGGACTTATGCCTATGGATGGGATGATGAAATCAGACCGATACATTAACATATGCCAAAAAAAATAGTCCCACTTATACAGAAGAACCCAGACCTCATTTTCCAATAGGACCTTGCACTATCACACGTAAAGGAAGCAAAATAGTTTCTCAAAAACCAAAAAATTCGAGTGCACTCTTGGCCAGGGAACTTCCACGATCTGAATCCCATTGAAGATTTAAGGGCCACACTAAAATGAAGACTTTCTTTCTTTTTTCTGTTTAGCCTCCGGTAACTATCGTTTAGATAATTCTTCAGAGGATGAATGAAGATGATATGTATGAGTGTAAATGAAGTGTAGTCTTGTAAATTCTCAGTTCGACCGTTCCTGAGATGTGTGGTTAATTGAAACCCAACCACCAAAGAACACCGGTATCCACGATCTAGTATTCAAATCCGTCTAAAAATAACTGGCTTTACTAGGATTTGAACGCTGGAACTCTCGACTTCCAAATCAGCTGATTAGGGAAGACGCGTTCATCACTAGACCAACCCGGTGGGTAAAAAGAAGACTTGGGAAAATGAATTGTAGCATAAAAACTGACCTTATTAGTTCCGTGATACAGGTTTGGTTTCGAAATGAAGAAATCAAAAATCATTATTCTACGTTAGTGGAACCCATGTCAAACAAAGAAAACTAATGAAATAATCAAAAACAAAGAAGGATACATAAAACATTAAATTTGAGTAACTTTGACTATTAGACATTTTTACTTTTAAAAATAAAATTTTCTGTTAAAAATACTGAGTTCAGATTAATTTGTTCTCCCCTGTAGATATTTTTATGTTTATAACAAAAAACATTTCAGAAATCGATTAATGAATGTGAAATAATATAATTTCAGTAAACAACATATTATTATTTGAAAATTAATTAAAATTTAAAACATTATTAAGTTGTTTTTAATTAGTTCTAAGGTTTTCAAATCCTTGTAGAGGCAAGTATACTTTTATACGGATTTGATTACTAAATGGTGGATACCGTTGTTCTTTGGTGGTTGGGTTTCAATTAACCAGACGTCTCAGAAATGGTCGACCTGAGACTGTACAAGACTACACTTCATTTGCATTAATACATATTATCCTCATTCATCCTTTGAAGTAATACCTGAACGGTAATTCCGGAGGCTAAACAGATAAAAAGATTGAAGTGGTTGTTTTTAATACGAAATAAAATGTAGCAATAATTATTTTTTTAGAATCAGGTCTTTTTACCTCTGTGACTGTATATTTCTTAACACTTTTATCGGCTTTACTTTTTCAACTAAGAATTTTACAAATTAAAGAAAAGTAAGTAAATATTTTCTTTATTTTCTCAACAATTTAAGGATTATAAGAAATTATTTTAGGAAATTTATTAAAAAATTAAAATAATAATGATAAAAATGGTGTTTACGATATAGAATACAGCTGAAAACATAACGTATATTACGACATGGCTTGATCGGTTACTGGACAAAATATCTTTTTCGTTTATAATTTCTTTCTTAGAAATATGACATGCTTTGTGATCTGTTTTAAAGTTAATATAGTTCCCCTGTACAGCGTAATGATTAGACAATTCAAAATCACACCTAATATTAAATACAATTTGCGAAATGTTTTTTAACTATTATATTTGATGTTAGACTATTTATATTTTGTAAAAGGTTAGGAAATTATTCGCCCCGTCGGTAGCAGTTCAGTTCAACGATTCACGAATAAAAAAAATATATATTTATTATTTACAAGAAGTAATAACGCATTTAAAATAATATACGGCGCAGATTTATTAAATTAAGATATATTACTACGACGATCTTCCGCATCATTAACATTTAAGTTATTAACTCGATCGTCGTTACAGTTAACGCTTAACTAACTTGTTTAAAATAAAATATCGTTACTGTAACTGTGTTAGCTGATTTCAGTTATAGTGAGAATACAGTATACTCTATTATGCCCTCATATATCTTTTATGTACTACCAGTGACAGACCGACAACTATAAATGACTGAATAGGTGTGACTTGTCTTGTCACGGCCATTACAACGACCGAGGTGAGGTGACTGCAAAGAACCTCTGTGCCTTTTTACCACTCGCATGCTTATCGGTCCGTTATAGTACAGTTCCGCATTTGTTATGTTGTAACCACCAGCATCAACAGGAAAGGTGTAGTAACTTAATGAGTGGCATGAGGTACAGGAAAAGTGGTTGTTAACTTTTATGCTTTTGTTTGTGCTATTATGAATGCTGTACTACGTTCGGGATTCGTTTTGCCGTTAATTATCTGTTACAAGTTTGTTTGTTCTTTAATCGGTTATCAAATCCGTTTTAACTGATAATCGGGTAATAAATTTTAAAAATGTACGTTTGCCTTGCCAAATCAATCGCAAATTATATTTGAATTTAAGTAATAAAGATAAACTATAATCATGTAAACAAATAAATAATACGAAATCAACAACAATTTTACTTAAATTTCTCAATATTTGCCTCGTGTACAATTTAATTCTTTCCCTGTAATTATCTTTACCGTTACGATCTAGATTTATTTACATAAGATTAAAAATTAATACTAAATAATTTTAAGTAATTTTTACAACAATTTTTCGAAAAAAATTACAACAAAAATTCAACGAGGAGTCTGTACAGTTAAATAGATATTCATTTACCACGTAGTCTTGTGAAAAAAGTAATTCCACTATTTTAAAGCCTTGTATAGAAAATAAATTGTAACTATAACGAAGGTTTTGAATAAAAAAATTACGAGAAGTTTTTTCATTAACTATATATTTATTTATTTTTTGTAATTAAATCTCTCATTATTTATAGTTATTTTATTTGCCATTTTATAAATATAAGTTGTAATTACAAAGTTTCTCTTCATTTACTAAACCTAACAGTTAAAAGTATTAATATAACTTACATCAAATTTTGCTTCTGTTTGGTCACATTATTTATATATTTTATAAAAAAACATTGCTATTTATGTATGTACGTATAAATATTTATCTATATATTTTTTAATTTTATTTTAAAGCACTTTATTAGGGACCGTGCCGAAACTATGTCTTTTTTGTTCTTTTCATATTTCCTTCATTTTCTCGGAATGCACTTGTCTTCTTTAGTCAATTTTCTTTTGGTGTTCTTCCTTCCTTCCTTCATCCACAAAAACCTTTAAAAACCGATTAAAAAATAATGCGATGATGATTAAAAATAATAACGCTTTCTTTTAGATAATTTAATTTTTCTAGTTACAAAATGAAACAAGAAACTATTAGTGTTAAAACTGTTATCTATTTCATTCTCTTTATATTAATTTAATTAGTTCATAACTGTTTGCATTATTCTTAGTGTTTTTCCTGTGGAATTTTATTAAATCGCTAATAAAAGAAAATATTATCAATTTCAATCGTATTTATATATTACTGAATATGATTTACAAACGTTTAAGTGTTGATTGTTACTCGATAAACATATAGAAATAATAATTAAATTATAAAATCTTCTATTTGTTTTTGGTTTCAGTTGAAGTACGGTTATTTATTTAATATAGCTGGGAGAATTTGATTTTATTTTGTATAAATCTTATAAACGATTAGTTATTAACCTGTTTATATGCGGTTTTCATGTTAGATTTACATGTAAAAATGTTCTGTGCTATTATTTGTGATTAAATTAGTAATGTTTGCTTTGTTTTTCATTAACGTTTTCATTTTAATCTGTTTTATTATCATAATTGTCTTTTGGTTTGTATTATTCAACGGTTGTATGATTTTAATTACATTTCTTCTTTAATGTTAATGGTAAAAGGGCGTTTTTAGGGTTGATAAAAGCTGTCATAAGGAAGGGTGAGTTGATTTATTAGCACGCCAATCCCTCCTCTTTCCATCCCTAGTAAACTAGAATCCCTAGGGAACCTATCAGCATCTCATTAGGTGAGAAAGTCCTGAGCTCGAGTTCCACAGTCTCATTATTCCTGGAACAACCATCGAGTTCCTGAGGGAACAGAAATACATGAGACTTGAGAGCGGCTTCTCTCCATTTGTGCACTCAAACCCTCATTACCAACTACTTCATTATCCCTCATTTACTTATATTACCGTTACTTTTAACTAACGTTATTAAAAGAAAAAAAAAATAATAATAGACTTTTTAAATAAGATTAGATTTTCGCGAATTAGATTTTAAGAACATAAATAATATTAGACTTATTTACGTGATGTTTTGAAATTATTATGGATGTTAGTCGTTTGTTGTTACTTCTCTATAATACATTCGCTTTGCACGGGGGCATTTATTAAAGACATTATCCTTAGGGCCACCAGTTCGTCAGATAATATTATTAGATCTGTTTAAATCGTTTAATGAAAGCATTTGTCTGTTGACCACAGTAAATTTGCATTTCCTTTTTTCAAATTGTCTTTCGGATCATAACGGTTATTTTATTCAATAAAAATGATAACTTTATTTGGTTGTACAACCAAAATAACTTAAGTTGTTCGTAACAAACTTTCTTAAAATATAATAATTAAAAAATATATACATAGTATGCGGTTACATTTATATTACACTCCTCATTCTTTTAGAAAAAGGAGCTATTTAATTTAAAACAATTATGAAATTGGATTCTATGAAATAAAAAATAATCGCAACACATGTTAACTTGGTTATATTTTTAATTAATTTAAATCTCAGTAATTAATATTAATAAAAATTAAATCTTCACTGGAAATAAAAATAATTTACTGTAAAAAAGCTGACAACCAACCGGTTGTAGGACTTTCAGGTCACGCGGCTTTTTTCTGATGCACGACTTACACACACAACTTAATTTGAAATATTTACATTTTATTTTAAACTAGCAGACCCGGCAATGCTTCGCTATTGCTAGATTTTAGCATATATATATAGATTAAATGAACACAATTGAAAGTTTGATAAAACATTAACAAAATGAACGTTACGGAATTTCACAAAATTTAACCACCTGTCATAGGTGTGACATCTAAGGTATATAAATAATAGGTATATAAAAACACGTGCGTGTTCAAATGCAACGTTGTGTTAAAATTTCAAAGCAATCGTTGAAGAACTTTCGGAGATTTAAGATTTTGAACAAACGAACTTGTACATTTTTATTTACGTAGATAAAATATTTCTTGTTTATTTAATTCAATGATTCTAATTTCAGCGTATGCCATACAACTGTACGTTACTGCTACACTAGCGCTACTTGTGCTGGAAAGGAGTACTATTGAAGCAGTATACCCATTTAGCCAGAACATTTTGAAAAAAATGTTCTGCATTATTATTTTTTATTTGTTAACAAATAAATGTTCCTAAGAAGAATAAGAACTTAATTAGGCGAAATCTTGTGGTACTGAGGATGACCTTACTCTACAACCTCACCCCGTTCACCTTTTGTTGAAAATTTAATGGCATCAGTGACCCATATATTGAAGTAATCTGAACAATTTTGGTCAAAGTAGGTGCAATAATTCTGGTGATATAAGGTGATTTAGAGGCCGACACCGAACACACACATACACGTGCATACGAACATTACGTCTGGAAAATTTCCATCCGGTTTTTTTGGGTTCCTTTGGTGTCAAGATCCGGTGAAAAGCGCCTATACCCATAATGGACCGATTGCAATACTTTCCCTTCTAGTGCTGTAACGCTAGACGGGAAAGTAAATATTATGAAATAAAATGAAGTTAGCGTTTAAAAAATTCCTTTTCCACACTTTTTTTGGATGATTAAAATAATTAAAAAACTATTCCCCATGCGGATATTTACGTCATAAGAACGTCAATAAAAAAAAGAATCATTCACTGGACTATGTGAAGTGTTAAAAAAGAAAAATTATTACTTTTTTCACCCCCCTTTTACACTACAACATTGAGCCTCGTAAAATAATCCTAACTTTTACCTTCTTTACAGTTTACGAGGAGTCTGTATATTAAATTTCAAGTTTCAAGTCATTCCTTAAACTGTCACGGATTTATAGTAGCAATTGTTGTGGGGGAAATTCCCCCACAATTCCATTATTGGTTATGTCTGAACTACAAAATGAAATGACTTCGTGTCCAACCTTAACGGTTAAAAAATAAATAAATAAAATACAAAATAATTATTAAGTGTTAATTTTTTGATGTTTTATCGTTAAAAATATGTCCAGTTAATTATTAGATGAGGAAAAAAGGGTACTTTAGAGGTTAATATATTTTAATAAGAGATTCATTTTCATTCTTTTCAATTGTGGCTATTTTAGGACCACATTTTTTCTTCTTTGTTGTTTCCTTTTTTCGTAGTATCTTTTCTATTTTCTTTTATATAATTTTTTACGATCTTTCAGCCATTTCATTTTCATGATTTTTCCTGATCTTATGTTCTTGGAAACCTCTAAAAACATAATTTTGGTTTTAAAACGTCTTTATTTTTAATATACTACAGCGTGTCTCAAAAAAGAATCATTCGATTTGAATTGGTTACACTTTGAAAAATATTGAATATAAAAACTTAAGATTAATTCTTTGTTAAATTTATTCGTGAAGTTTTTTTCAATACAAAGTAATAGGAGTTCAGTATGTCCGCCCTTGGGATGCATGGCATACGTCCACACGATAGTCAAATTTGTCTTACACCTTAGCAAGCATTTCTCTATTCGCTGCTGACATGCGATTCCGCAGTTCGACTGCTAGCCGGAAGGAAGGGAAGGCACATAAAGGAATCTTACAAAACCCTCACACGTGAAAATCGTAGACAGTCGGATCTGGGAATCTTGGTGGCTAGTGATCTAAAACTGATTCGTTAAGTCCCATTCGGCCGATCCATCGTTGAGCAAGTCTATCATTAAAGATTTCTCGAACGTACAGACTCCAGTGCAGTGAGGTGGGGGCTCCGTCCTCCTGGAAAATGAAATTCGAGGGTTTTCTCTTTCTAGTAGTACTTAACTCGATCAAAACTGAATAAAAGCTGAATAGTTATGACATTTTTAAATCGGATGAATCTTTTTCACACGCCTATTTTTCTGTTACATTTTTGAAATTTAAGTATTTTTTAATTTTTATATTTTAATGTTTTTCTATTTTCTTTTTATAGAAGAAATCAAGATTTACTTAATTTTAACTTATTCTGCAAGGTGACCAAAGAACATTAATATTCGCTTTTTCAGTGTGTCCTTTATTTTTTCTATATTTAATACATTCCATTTCATTGTTGCCATTAAGTTTAAATATGTTTCTATCCTTTATTTGAGATAATACTTCTCTAGTTATTCTTTTTTACCTTTTTTTTTATGCTACTTCCTTTTTTCTTAAGAAATTATTTATTTGAAAAGAAAGAAAACAGTTGTGTGAACCGAAAAAGAGGGTATATATTTCGAAAAATATTTCATTTTAAATTATTCGATTGTTCCTAGTTGTAAACGATTTTTCCGGCCTCTGTGGTACGAGTGGTAGCGTCTCGGCCTTTCATCCGGAGGTCCCGGGTTCGAATTCTAGTCGTGCATGGCATTTTCATACGCTAAAAAATTGCCATTTTAATAATCTCATCCTCTGAAGCAAAATCTAACGGTAGTCCCGGATGTAAAAAAAAAAGATGTAAATGATTTTAATACGATTATATGCTTATATATGCTTAAAAAAATTTAATGTGAAAAAATTTTCAAATATAAAATTATGAAACCAATCGAAGTTGTGAGCAGCATGACATTTAAAATTTTTATTATTATTTTTAATTGGTTTGGATTTAGAGAATAATACAGTTTTTTTTAAGTATTTGTTAGATTAAGTTAATATTTTTCAAGAATAATCTAAATAATTTTATAAATATTTTATTAACAACGTATTTCTACCTTTAGTAAATTTACTTTATTATTCTACAATGCGGTCTTTAGTTGCGGTCAACGTTGCAGTCCGACGAATAACACTAACACTATTCCAGTTATATTCATAAAGTGGTGATAAGAAATGGATGGGATGTACTGGGAAAAGCAGAAAGCACAAAGGCAGGAAGCGTGTAGAACACGTCGCGATAGCCGCTAGGTCCTATCTAGCTCAAACACGGCCACTGGTTCCGTTTCCGGACCCAAGCCCTAGGACAGAAACCTACCTGTGCTCGCTCTCCGAGATAACGCTTCATCGTACTTCAACCTTCCTCGCCCCATTCTGTCCTTGTCCTTTACTTTTGAAACTCGCCTTCAGCCTGCGATATACCCTTTTGTATGTGTTGATTTGTATTGTGTAATATAATAATACTATTTTAAACATAATGAACTACTACAAAACGTACTTTGATCATACGAATCGATATAGTTTACATATTGTAATGCTTCTTTGCTGATTTTTATTGCAGTTTACTATTTTAAGGTACTTTATAAATTACCTATATAAGTTGAATGAAAGATTATTTTTTGCATCTCTTTGATACATTTAATTTTTATAAATTCATAATATTAAATTTATATTTAAAAAAAATGATATTCTAAAAGATGTTACCGATGAACCCTTGAAATGTAAATATTAACTCTAATTAATTGTTTAGATTAACTTATAATAAATCTGCATAAAATTAAGAACTAAGCATATCTTGAAAGTATAAGGGAAATTGGAGATTTATTTATTAAATTTCATTGTACTTAAATTGACAAACATAAATTTAATTCTTTTTTTTTGTATATTCGAATCAACAATTAAAGTCATTATCAGTGTAATGTAACTGTACCGGTAAATGTGTAGTCTTGAACAATCTCAGGCCGACCATTGTGAGACGCCAATCTCAGGCCATCATTCCTGAGACGTGTAGTAAATTGAAACCCACCCGCCAAAGAACACCGGTATCCACGATCTAGTATTCAAATCCGAATATAAGGAACTACCTTTATTATATAGATATGACCTTTATATATGACAAGTGAGCGGTGGGACATGAAGGAAGTGATGTGTGGCACCATTCTCTGTTCGCTCATGCAGTTAGGTTAGCTTTACGAGCTAGTTAGGACACTGGTCGCTAAACTGATTCGAGGCTCAGTAGCCGATTGTGGCGCAGACATTCGGTCTTATCTTTCAGAGCGATCGAATGGGGTGGTGGCGGGAAAAATGGCATGTTAATCAAACTACCTTTATTAAGATTTGAACCTGAGAACTTCGACTTCGAAATTTGCTGATTTACTACGTCGAGTTTACCTACAGACCAACCCGGTGGGTTATAATATGTCTTGATTTTACTTAAATTTTTTTTGTTGTAATTATTAAAAATTAAAAAAATATATATATTAATGGCGTTTATAATTTTTTTATTTTTATTTTTATAAATGATAGCTGTAAGTTCTACAGACTTAATTGTAGAAATATAAATAACGGACCTGCTTTATTGAACGATTAAACTATGCGTAATTATGCATTAAATGCAATTATATTTAATAATTATAATTAAATGGTAATTTAATTACTATAATTAAAAACTTCTGATATTTATTTATTATATATTTATTATGTTTTTTTGTTATTATTGAATTATTATTCATCGTAAAATACTGTTTACAATGAGAGGTTAATAAATTATTAATAAATAAATATATTAAAATTAAAAAAAAAAGGAGGTGAAGTCTGATTCGAACCGATGTGCCTTCCCCTAAGATCCAAATATTTCATTAATTAAACTTTTATTTGGAACAAATGAAAATAAGTACCACTTGTTATATGTTTTTGAAAAGCTGTCAATGAGGGCTTATTACTTCAGTTAAGAAAAAGTCCAAAATACAATTTTCTTTTGATTTTGGGCTTTTTTTGGACACTTGGTTTAGTCGATTGCAATCAAAAGAGGAGGTGCACAACTAGATGGTACAGCAGTCCTAAATGCAGAATTTCAACATCCTACGGCTATTCGTTTTAGAGTTACTCGAGATACATTCGTACCTATTCGTATTCCGTTGAAATCTGCAAACCGAAATTTTTCGCGATCACAATATTTCCTTTACTTCGTACAAGGAAGTAAAAAGAAGAGATTTATATTAAAAAACCTTGGCTTAGAAATTCATTGCTATAACTTGTAGAGAAATTTAACGAATAGTTTATAAACCGATAAATAATAATAAAGTTGTGTGTGAAACTGAGCTCTGTGTAGTTAAAGGTAAAATATTTGCATAACTACCAGGGTTTTAGAGCTGTCTCCCGTTATGATACTCTTTTATCTTCGTTAAGTATCATCTTCCTGCACTTTTAAAATTTATCTGTACTATTGTGTTACATATAATTGAAAACTACACGGATTTATTCTGAATGAGAAATAATGTATTCGTTATTGTTGTTATAAAAGAAAGAAAAATCTAATTGTTAGTTTTATATTAATAAGTACTTTTGGATAAGTATTAATTGTAATGGTTTTTAATTATTCTTTTGAAGTTAATGTTTGTAAAGATATTTAATATAATTAGTACCAAATAACCATTTTGAGTTTTAGAAGCAAGAAAAAACAGATATATGTATAAATAAATATATTTTTTAAATTATTATACATTTTTATTTTTCAAATCGTCCAATTTCTTGAGAATCAACATTACCATTTTATTTTTGTACATCATCATAAATATTAAGTTAATATGCAAATTAACTACAAATTAAAATTAATTAATGCACCTACATATAAACTTTCAATTTAATGCTTATAAAAAAAGTTTTATAAACTGGTTTCCATAAATTATTTTTATATCTTGTCGTTAAATATATATATATATATATATATATATATATATATTTGTATTCGAACTTTGCTAGCCAGAACCTGGACCCTCAGGACCCAGGCGAACCCCGGAGCCAACTCAGGGGATCCTCAGGGCCTACCCTAGGACCAGGGCCGTAGACCTCGCTTCGCTAGGAAAAATTTACAACTTATTTCTGTTGCCATGCTGACAGAATTATAATAATGGAGTAAAAGGATTAATCTTTTTTAATACCTTGTACGAAGTATTGTGATCGCGAAATATTTCGGTTTTCAGATTTCAACGGAAATATCCATATTGACCATCCCTGAATCTATTTCGACTACTTTTGGCGTGACGTCTGTACGTACGTACGCACGTATGTATCTCGCTTAACTAAAAAACGGATGATGATTTCTTGGATTTAGGACTGTTGTAACATCTAGTTGTGTAACTCACCCTTTGATTGAAATCGACTGGACACAAAAGTGTTCAAAAAAAGCCCAAAATCCAAAACACTTGGATTTTGGAGTTTCGCTTAACTAGTAAGCCCTCATTGAGAGCTTTTCAACAAAACATCATATGGTACTTATGTTCATTGGTTCCAGAGTTATATTTTAAAATAAAATTTTATTTTTTTACAAATTTTAATAAATGAAATATTTGGATCTTACAAGGCGAAAGCACATCGTTTCGAATCCGACTTCATTCCTCTTTTTTCACTTTTTTTTATTTAAATATATTGATTTATTAATTTTTATTAACCTTTGATTGGAAAGAAGAAAACAAAATTCAATAAATAATAATTCAATAATAACCATAAAAAAAGAATAAGAAAAAATATCAGAAGTTATTAATGAAATAAAATTTTATGTAATTTTGATTTTAAAAAAATGTATGTATGTAATTTAATAGGCGTAAAAGGATGTAGTGTCCACATCAGATTTTTTTTATTTAATGAATACCTTTAATTTACAACTTTACCCTCCTTGGAGTGAAGAAATAATGAATATTTTTAATATTTTTTAAACCTTCAAGAGAGCTAGGGTCTCGGCTTAAAACTTGTCACGGTATAATTCGAATGTATCCTGAAAATTTGAAAGCAATCAATCGGTTGGTTCTTCGAGATTTTACGAGATGAAATATATCTAAAAACCTTCTCGGTTATGCCAACAAACTTGGGTAAAAATATGGTTGCCATTGATCGGGTACTTTTTTTGTTTGTACATGTATTCAGGCAAAAAAATGTTAAAACTTCTACTAAAATTGCAACTAAAATTATTTAAAATTCATTTCGATATTTCTTTATATCATGTTAATACATTACTACGTACCAGATGTTATCACTCAGGTGATACCACTCTGTATCTCATTAATGTTAGTACAGAGTACTGTTCTAACATTATGTAAAGCAACATCTAAAAAAATTTTAAATAATTGTAGTAAAAAAAATTTAACTGTAATTGCAATTTTAGTAGATTTTTTTTACTACAAATGTTAAATTTTTTTTTTATTTTACTCAATAACCAAAGTTTTAAAAAAGTAATCAAGTGTAAAGATGGATATGTGTAAATGGATATACAGATAAAACAGAAAGCATTACTGAGGATGGGCTTATGCCCGAAAGCGCTATAATGTAAAGGAAATAAAGGTAAGAATGTTTTTTTAATTTTGTACTTGGCGGATTGGCTGAAATTCAATAATATAGATAATAGTATACATATATATATATATATATATATATATATATATATATATGTTAAAAATTACTGGGTATTAAAATAATATTAAATTAAATATATAAATGACGGTGGTGTTACATTTTACAAACAAAATAAATTAATTGATATTCGTTATACGGTCGTTATTTTTAATAATAAAAAAAAAAAATATCAAAGATATTTATCAAGTCTTAATGAATTAAGTTGTATTAATTTATTATTATATGCGTAGTAGACAGACATGATGATGATGATGGTAATATTGATAATTTTAGTATAGTTTATAATATTAATAATAATAATAATAAAATATATTTAATCAAATTTGATAGATTTGTATAATTTTTCAATTACATATCTCAGGGGGTAATCTATAAAATTAAGATAAATAAAATTAAAAAAAAATTTCCAACAGGAACATCGAATGAATGAATGAGTCTTAATAATTCATTTCAACAGAAGCTAGCCGTTAGTCGGTTTGGTGGGGATTAAATTAATCGGTTGTAAGCACAGTACACTGTTATTACCATGTCAACAGAGTTTTCATTATCGATTCCTACGACAATAAATAACATCTTTTGAAGCATTTTCTCTTTTGTAATTTAATTATAAGCGCATAAAGATGTACGGTAACCGATAATTAAAATTATAATGAAGAAGCTCTATATATAGGTGTGATGTTAATCTATTGCGGATAACATAGGAGGCGGTTTTAAGCGATGAAGTTGGCCTGCCTGCCTGCCTTCTTTTACTAGATGACTTCTTGCTTGCTCGGTTGATAGGTGGCTCCCTAAGGTTGCTTTGGTTAAATTACCGGTAGAAGTTAACGGAAGATAAGAGGGCTACTGCTACATATAACATATATATAATTTTATAACTACTTTTTATATATATATACGTGGCATAGCAATGAATTTTATTCAAATATAGGTTATAACTTTTTTTTTTTTGGTTTTTACTTTCCCGTCTATCTAAAGCTATAGGCTATCTAGCCTATAGCTCTAGAAGGGAAAGTATTGTAATCGGTCGAATTTCGGCATATACGGTTTTAATTGATTCTTACGTTTTGACACCTAAGGAAACCAAAGAACCGGGTGGAAATTTTCCGGATGTTAATTTTCGTATGTACGTGTGTGTTCGGATTTGGCCTATAAATCACCTTATATCTCCAGAACTACTGAACCGATTGTTACAAAACTTGGTCAGCTTACTTCTATATACAGGGCATTGGTGCCATTAAATCTTCAACATAATTTTTTCCAGGGGGGTGAGGCTGTAGAGCAAGTTCTCCCTCAGTATCTCGATATTTTGCCTAATTAAGGTCATATTTTTCTTAGGCACATTCGTTAAAAATTAAAAAATAACATCTGCAAAAAATCTTTTTCCTCAAAATCGTATCTTCACACCAAAAAATGCTGTTGTATTCGTCTGCTATATTATGACGTTACAGGTGTAAAATAAATAAATAATATTTAAAATGTAAAAAAAGTAATTTGTAAAAAAGTGTCTCGAACCCGATCGCCTGGTTGACTCGGTACCTGATGCGTTAAGCGTCGCGGCTACATCGGTCTGCCGGCCAGATAAGCGTAATTTGTTCTATGTAAGTTGTAAAATTATATTAGTCTTGTTAGTACCGACCGTCACCGCTAGTACCGCCACACCCGTGTGCCAATTAGTTAGAATCATTGAATTAAATAAATGAAAAATATATTATATTTAAATAAAATTATAAAAAATTTTAATGAGGTTGTGTGTGTTAACAGTGCATCAGAAACAACCCGCAATTGTAGGACTTTCCCGGAACGCGGCTTTAGCTGCGTGACGGGAAAGTCCTACATCTGTGTTGTCAGCTTCTTTAATTTATATTATTACTATTTCGAAATAGTTCTCATAATTTACATCTCCCGTACTGTCTCCGTTTAGACAATATTTGTTTCTTTTTCTTTTTTTTTAATAAATAAAATATTGCAAAGGAAATATTTTTTTTATTTAGTTATTTTTATCGATTACTTGAATGGTTCAATGCTTTCCTTTTATTCTGTTTGAATGCACTTTTTCTTATTTGAAGATGTTTGTTATATCCTGTTTTGTCTCCTTTTCCAAAAAAAAGTACGGTGTTAGTTACGGTCTTTTGGAGGGATTTGGGGGCGTAATTGAAATTCTTAATTGTAATTCTATTTTAAATGCATCTTCCTTTTATACATATGTATAACTGAGAATTTATCAACATACTGACCATTGTGTCAAACAACCTAACCACCAAACACAGTAAAGAAAAACCTTAAAATCTAATACTATCAGATGTGGTATTAGATTTAAGATTTTGCTCTACTGTGTTAGGTAGTTAGGTTATTTTTTGACATATATAGAAGCCCATGTATAAAATTTGTGTCTCAAAAATCACCAAAACTACGTGATCAATGTCCTTCAAATTTAGATATGCTCTAATAATGTATCTGAAGTTATGCACGTGAAAATCTAATGAAAATTACTTGGGAAGTTCGTCAGTTACGCTCAATTTAATGTATTTTTCATTTGCGCTTACGCAGCGAGTCACAGTGGGGAGCGAGTTTAAATTTGATGCTTTTGTGTAGAATCTACTCGTTATTTTTAATTATTTCATCAAATAATTATTTTTATCGGCTAAGTAAAAAAAAATGTACCGAAAAGATCTCTACCTGAACATTACTAACTAAAAAATGTGGGTTTTTTTGGATTTTTTATGTAAATATAATACGATAACAGCAGTCACTCTCATCTCATAAAAAAATTCATTTCATATGTTTTCAGAAAAGAAAGTTAATACTTTATGATCACCAAGGAAAACAGACAAAAAACACTTTTATTTTACACATTTTAACTGATTTATTAATCATCATAATAACTAATAGCGATCAAGAATTATTGACCTCAATAATTAGTTAATACATTTTCTGATTTACAACTATTATGCGTAGTAATACATATAAATCAGGTTTTTTTTTTTTTCACTAAAATTATTTTTATACGTACTAGACCTTCGTAAAACGTTTTTGTTTTTGGTATTTATGACGTCAAAAATTTATTTAATTTGATGTTATTTACGATTATTATTTCGAATAAAGATTGAATCATTCAACTGCTATAAATTTTAATTTCGATGTTTACTTATTTATTTTTTCATATATCAAAATGATTAATTTTGTTATATAACAATAATTTATTTTATTGATATACTTATACATATATTATTAATTAATAGCTTGGTAAATTGAATTCCTAACAGCAGAATTTAATTATTGTTAGTTAAAAATGATTAAAACAAATTTTTATTTATTAAAGAGTTTTTATATTTTAATTTTTAAAAATTAGTAATAAATAAATCTATATATTTCTCATTTCAAAGTATGTTTTATCGAAAGCCTTGCCGGCTTTGTAATATTTCCATTATTGCTAACATAATCCAGACCACTTTTATCTAACACAACCCGGTGGTCTAGTGGTGAACGCGTTTACCCAAATCAGCTGATTTTGAAGTCGAGAGTTTCAACTTTCAAGTCCTAGTAAAGTCATTTATTTTTACACAGATTTGAATACTACATGGTGATTTTTTAGTCCTGTTACCCAATTGTTAATGTCTGGTAATATTTTTCTAAGAAAGGGAAATTTTGTTTTGTGACACGAAGTTGGTAGCGCTACTCAACCGGTATAGATACGGCAGTGTGAGTTGATTCTCTTTGAGGTGTGTAAACTTTTATGCCGTTTCCGGTCGTGTTACAAACAGAATGTCTTTTACCATAGAACAACGAATTTTCATTCTTGAACAATATTTTGCTACGAAATCGTACGCGAGTGTAAAAGAATCATTTCAAATTAAATTTGTTGGTGTTCCTCCGCCAGAAAAAATGTCAATTTCTAGGCTAGCAAGCCTATTTCGAGGGACAGGTAGTGTTTGCGACAGAAAATGTAGCGGTCGACCAACTCGCTTTGCAGATGTCGTTTTAGAGAATGTGAAAACGAGATTGCTCAATTCTCCGCGGAAAGGTTTACGAAAACTTTCCACGCAAGTCGGTTTGTCATATCCGAGTGTTCAGAAAGCCGCTAAGAAATTGAAATTGTATCCATATCGCGTACGATTAGTCCAAGATCTTCAGCCTCCAGATTTAAACAAGCGATTGCAATATTGCCGTTGGTTTAGGTCTCTCGTAAACGATAACGGAATCTAATTTCTAAACACAGTGTTCTTTAGTGATGAAGCTTGGATCCATTTCGATGGTTATGTAAACAGTCAAAACTGTCGAATTCGGGCGGTTGAAAATCCTAACGCTTTACAAGACAAATCTTTGCATTTTGAAAAAATTGGTGTTTGGTGTGCGATATCTCATCATCGTATAGTCGGACCCATATTCTTCGAACAGACAGTAAATGGTGAAGTATACAAGAATATTGTGCACCAATTTGTGTCCCTCCTGGAATCTCAAGAAAGGTATTGCTGATTTCAGCAGACGGCGCTACATGCCACACGTCTCGAGAAACCATGGATTTTCTGCAAGAGTTCTTTGATGATCGAATAATAAGCAAGGGCTTATGGCCTCCAAGGTCCCCAGACCTCACATCTCCTGACTACGTTTGTGGGGACTTTATTAAGTCCGAGGCCCTCAAAAACAATCCTCACACTATTGATGAACTTAAAGATAATATTACAGATTTAATCGCGAATATTTCCAATGCAAGTCTTAAAAAGGTTTCTGCTAATATACTGAAAAGAGTCCGTGCTTGTATAACCGCAAGCGGTGGGCATTTTGAAAATATTCTTTAACAATTATTAATAGCATTTTATCAAATCTCTTTTGTAAGTAACAAATACATTTTTTTATTCCACCTAAATTTACCTTTCTTAAATTACATTTAAAATTGGGTAACAGGACTAAAAAAACACTCTCTAGATCGTGGATGCCGGTGTTCTTTGGTGTTCGTGTTTCAATTAACCACACATCTCCGGAATGGTCGAACTGAGAC
This sequence comes from Lycorma delicatula, assembly GCF_047948215.1. Taxonomy (NCBI): domain Eukaryota; kingdom Metazoa; phylum Arthropoda; class Insecta; order Hemiptera; family Fulgoridae; genus Lycorma; species Lycorma delicatula. The sequence goes on from NC_134459.1 coordinate 13,231,457, forward strand.
TGTACAAGGCTGCACTTCATTTACACTCATACATATCATCCTCATTCATCCTCTGAAGTATTATCTGAAAGGTAATTACCGGATGCTAAACAGGAAAAAGAAAGAAAGACCACTTTAATCTGAATAAATAAAATTTTATTTTACTTATTGAATTGGAGGTAGTTAAAGAAATATATCTATCTGATAATCGTTCCTTTTTTTCTTGTGTTTTATTATGGACTATTAGAATTAATCGAATAAGTAGGCCAACCTTATATAGTTGATGTATTATTTTAAAAAGAGTTTTCATAAAATTTAATGCGTGACACATTAAAGCCTTATGTAGCATGAAAATGATTTCATTAAAAAGACTAACTTAACATTGCTTGGATGCCAGCATTGAGCATTAAATGACCGCTTTCTCAGTTTTATGAGCCTTCAAAGTCCCCCGCTGTGTTAGTTCAGACACTGCAGGTGCACTTTACCCGTTGTATATATATATATATATATATATATATATATATATATATATATATATATATATATATATATATATATATATCTGCATCTTTAACATAACCTTCGTTATAACCTTTTTCCTTTGTTTCATAATTCGTAGCTGCCAAACTCTTAGATTAAAGACTCATTGTCTCCTTTATAAGTATCTCAAAAAAGTACTTTTTAATTAAATAAAATAGCCTTTCTTTTTTATAAATAATAACAATTAAACAAACTGATTCATTTCCATCATGTACTTAATAAATAAAAAATTATTAAAATTTATATCTATTACATTTAACTTAATCTATATGGTAGGTAAGATTTACGATAAATTAATTAATGATTTAAGTAAATTTTATTATTATATCGCTTTAATGGAGTAGTAGTATTTTACCTTTCATCCGGAAAGATCTGGGTCAGGTTTCTTGACTGTTTTTACTCGATAAAAACTTTTTTTTATTGTTAAAAACAAGTTTGAGATTAATTTATTTATCTCAAAGAATATTTATTTGAGATTAATCGCTATACTAGAGGAATAGTAACTGAGTTATGGTAAAAGAGAAGTTATATAATATACACATTATCGTAAAACATCTAATTTATCTATAAAACTAAATAATATAATTTTTTTATCAGTTTGATATATATATATATATATATTTTTTTTTTTTTTTTTTTTTTATTAAATACACTCGTATTGCCGATCAAAATTTTTGTTTGTAACGTATTTTATTTTTTTGAAAAATAAATTAATCATATTTTGTAAGCATTGCCAGCCCATGTTTTAGAATTAAATTTTCAGAAAATATTTTTGAATGAGTATTATCTTAAATTTAATTTTTGAATTTTTGTCGAATTTTTTCCGTCCTGAGTAATTTTTAAATGAAAGGTATTTATTACAAATTATTTAAAAATTTTAAGAAATGTATTCATCCATTATCGAACACTATTCAAAACTTAAAAATTTCATTATCATGATAATTTATATTATGATTAATTTAAAAAAATCGAATAAAATTTCCGTGGTGGAGTGGTAGCGTCTCAGCTTTTCATCCGGAGATCCTGGATTCGATTACGATCAAAAAAAGAACTAAATGATTTAATCGATAAAAATTTGATTTAAATCATCTGATGGGGACACCATATGACTTCCTTGTATGCCTAATAAATTTCATATACACATTTTTTTTTTTTTTTTTTTTAATGAAAAGTACGTAACATTTTATTTCATTAATAAAATATTTCATATTTTTTTATTGTTATTATTGAATTATAATTTATTGTGATTTTTTTTTTAAATCAAAGATTAATAATTATTAATGAATCAATATATTTAAAAAAAAAGGATATGAAGTCAGATTCGAACCGATGTGCCTTTTCCGTGTAACATCCAAATATTTCATTAATTAAAATTTTATTTGGCTATAACTCTGGAACCGATGAAAATAAGTATCACTTACTTTCATATATCGTTGAAAAGCTCTCAATGAGGACTTATTACTTCAGTAAAGAAAAATTCCAAAATTCAATTTTTTTTTTATTTTGTCCTTTTTTGGACACTTTGGGTCCACTCGATTGCAAACAAAGGGAGAGGTCCACAACTATATATTACAGAAGTCCTAAATGTAAAATTTCAACATCCTACGGATAATCGTATTTGGGTTATGCGAGTAACATACGTACGTACGTACAGACGTCACGCCGAAACTATTCAAAATTGATTCAGGAATGGTCAACACGGATATTTCCGTTGAAATATGAAAACCGCTATCTTTCGCGATCACAATACTTCCTTAACGTCGTACATGGAAGTAAAAAAGAAAAATGGGTTTCTTTCTACGAAATATATATATTTTTTTTACAGGTTCATTATTTATTTAAAAAATAAATAAGTAAATAAATTTTATTTATTCATATTGTGATTATAATAGATTGAAAGTCAATGAAAATTGTAAGAATTTAAAAAATATGTTGGTATATGCTTCCAAATCTTTGTAATAAAATAAAAATAGATTCTTATTCGTTATATTAAAAAAAAAAAAAAAAAAAACAATAAAGAAAAACAGAGAAATAGTTTTAGTAGATTTTAATTCCTAGAAAGATCTAATGAGGCGGATCCAAAAAAAAGCGATTGTATTAAAAGAATAACTTTGTAAATAGAAATTATAGAAATAAACTGTGGAGTATCTGACTACATTACAACATAACATTGTTATCTATTATCCATTTTTTAATCAATTTTTTTATATGTATACAAATCTATTTATTTTATTAATCCTAAAGATTTGATGTAATTTAATAAGTAGTAATCATTCAATAAAGTAATAAAAAACATTTTTTCATGCTATTTGAAGAGTAGTTATTTCAAAGAAATAGAGATTAGGGATTCAGAAATTATATTCAGGAAAAGAGAAATCTATAGTTATTAAAGAAATCATACTTTACTAGTTGTATTTTATGATAGTAATGTATTTATAAATTGTTTATAATCGTGGGGTTTTTCTTTTACTTTATTAATTACTTATTTGTTTATTTAAAGTTGAATTGCTTAAAAAGGAAATTGTAAATTTATATCTCTTTATTAAGTACTTGTCCGCTGTGTTTGTTACTTTCGTATATATTACTATGAATATTTTCATAATAACGCTTTATAATAATTAATTAATGGAAATTAAAAAAAAAAAAGTATATTTTGTTGAAGTTTTTTAAATAATATGTTTATGAATTTTTATGTAAGCTTATCAATTTGATATGGAAACGTATTCTACATTAATATTTTATTGAAGAAGAGGATATATCACAAGTGAATATTGTCTGAGGAGGCCTCTGTTTTATGGATACGATTTTTCCGTGTCTTGTTTTATAAGGGCATTGGTCTGAATTGGGGCTTTTATTCTCGACGATATGGTAAATTATTATCGTTGTACATGAAAGGAACAATTCAATATCCAATGGCCTTATAAACTGTCCGATAAAATTACGTTGGATGACAACGGTAAAAAATCGCATTCATAAAACGTGTTAGCTTAATTTCGTATCAGTCCGGATTATTTTTTTCTTTTTTTTTGTACATGTCATTGGCTTTTAAACGCTTTACATATTATTATCAATAATTATAATGGCATTCTTATTTATCATTTGCTTATATAAATAATTTCAGAATGAACCGATACATTTCTCTTATGATGTAATATGAAACTGTTTTGAAGTGTGCAAATGATTTATTTCTACATTTAATACAATCATTGTATTTTATTTATCTTTCTATTCGTACAATTTATTAATTATAGGATAGCATCTCTGTTTGTTAAAATTCACTAATACTTACAAATAAATTTATAGAAAATTTAATTTAATTTTTATCGTATACAGTTTTTATTTTCGTTTCTTGACAGTGATGTAATCGATCCAATTTTGGCATATGCGGTATTCACCGGATCTTGACGTTTTGGACACGTAAGGAACCCAAAACACGGGATGGAAATTTTCCGGATGTTAATATACGTGTGTGTTCGGTGTCGGCCTCTAAATCAGCTTATATATCCAGAACCACTGGACCGATTTTGACAAAATCTGGTCAATTTCCTTCTATAAATGGGGCATTCGTGCCATTAAATTTTGAATTTAAAAGGTCAAGTAGGTCGAGTCTATAGAGCAAGGTCACCTTCAGTATTTCGACATTTCGCTTAATTAAGGTCATATTTTTGTTATGAACATTTATTAACGATTAAAAATAAAAAAAATATTAGCAAAAACGTTTGTCAAAATCGCACCCCCACTCCAAAAAATTCTGTTGTAGTCTTCTGTTATGTTGTGACGTCACAGGTGAGCTGTAGAATTAAATAAATGAATGATATTTAAAAGTATAAAAATGTAACATGGTTTGGATGGTTCTCGAACTCGATCGCTCGGTTGACTCGGTACCTGTTGCGTTAAGCCAGACTGGTTACACCATTATACCGACCTACTATCGAAAATTTTTGTGTGTCAAGTCCAGAACGCGGCTTTAGCCGCGTGACTGGAAAGACCTAGAACTGTATTTTAGCTTCTTTTTTTTAAATTTTTATAGTCACAAAAAAGTCAGTGAAGCAGTTATTGAATTAATTACAGTTAGGTTGAATAACTATGCAGATTATTTACTGAAGAGTGAGTTCGAAAAAATTATGTCTCTATTAAATATGGCTAATCATTCTTTTGTAATCTGATTAATGCCATTTTTTGTAAAGCATACATGATACTTTTAAAATTTATAAAATACGGTATAAAAATTTATTTATATACTGAAAACTTACAAGAGGAAACTGGTTGTTGTTGAGGGGTAGCTGAAGATGGAGCTCTGGTTTGTAGGTTTTATGTAAATAGGATAAGTGGTGAAGGAACTTATAGATTCTTAAACTTTGTGTTACTTATATTATAAGATGGCACAGGCATATTATTTTTGCAAGACTCAATTAAAAAAAAAAAAAGTTGTCAAACTTTAAAAGTTTGACAAGTTTTACTGGCCACCCAGCCGATGCCGGGTGGCCGCCGAGTTACTCGTCGTGCCTCAGATTACCTTTGCTTTCGGTGTTGGAGTGTGGGACATAGGGCTAAGTTTTGTCTTGGTTCAGACCGTAGTGATCATCGTTTTGCTTGCGGTATGGCCGGCTACATGAGGAGGGACTGCACACGGGAACCTTTCTATCTGTGATGTAAATCGCACGGACATGCACCCGGAGTTCGAAGATGTAAAATGTCCCCACCTGTTACAGCACCATGAATATGTACACAGCTGCGCTATGGTATCTGCAAGGGACAGCCTCATCCGGGAGGCTCCGGCATCTCATCTTCGATGATCGGGTGGGGACTCTCTTGCAGTGCCGTTGGGAGGATAGTAAGACGAGAGTCCCGGTGAGGAAAACCCTTTGGGATCCCCTCATTTGAGGCACGTCAAGCAAGGATGACCGAGTCCCGGCTGTCTGGACGGGGCCTTGTATCCTTCCGAGATAGTTTGAGGCGATGGCACCCCTTGGAGCTGAGCTTATGCTTATTCCCGAATCCGGCTCCAAGGCGGGGAAATCGACGGGGGAAAAATGTTGTCAAACTATACTTTCATTTATGAAAGAGATAATAAATTAAACGAAGCTCTACATTTTCTATTGGTTCTTTTGGTGTTTGTTAATGCTTTAATATATACTACTTTCTTATCAAAAACTGTTTAATATTTTATAAATTTTGCCCACTTATTTATTTAACATATCGTTATTATTATTATTTTTTTATTATATTCACATTTTTAATTACAATTTTTTTTATAAATCATGTTAGAAATTTTTTTTTTTTTTTGTTTCGGCTGCTTATCATTCATTATTACATTTTATATATATTTTTTTAAAGATTCTTTGATGTAAAATTATTGATTTATATACTGTGATTCTATCCACAGATAACATGTTTTTTTTTTTCATTTAGTTTCTTTCATGGTTTATCACGTGATTTTTTTTTTTGACCTTCGGTTATTAATTAATTTAATTACACGAGCCCGCTAACATAACCACTTACAGATATCATTTCTTTATCTGATTTTTAAATTCATAATAATGATATTAATATTGTTATACTTATCTATTCAATGTTGCGCTTTCTACGTTGTGCTTAGTTGGATTGATGCCAGACGACAGGACAGACCTGTTAGCTACGCCACATGTCCATCCCATTAGATATTCATTATTTTGCTGTTGTTGCTACTTTTTTCTTTTTATTCTTAGTAATTATTACTAGTATACCTTCCTTAATGAGTTAGAAATGCGGGTACAAATGATAATGCAGCTGCATCTTGCATAATATTCATATATTATGCTATTTAGTTTTTTTCTTTTCCTCTTATGTCCCGAAGAATAATAGTTAATTCTCGTTTTACATGTAATAATAAACAGTGTGGATATTATGAAAACACATTAAAAAGGCAATGTTTTTGTATCTTTATCTATTAAAAGAATTATTTTTAAATGTTCTTTGAGGTTATGTATAGTAAGTAAAATATTATTGTGATCTACACTTACAAGTTATCATTCATGTAATACGCAAAGATTTTTAAATATTTCATTGAAAAGGTCGTTGAACATTTTTGCAAATATAAAACATAACATAATTATATTTACTTTATTTAAAAAAAAAAAAAAAAAAAAAAAAAAAAATAGTTAAATAATTTTATAAAAAAGTTCATTTCTTTATATTAGTAGTGATATTCTATTTCAGTTATAAAATAATTTTTAAATGTCAGAAAATTATATCGAATATTAATTATTTTTTGATTTTGTTACAGATGGTGCAAGCAATACAAGTCCTACGATTTCACCTCTTAGAATTAGAAAAGGTATTTTGTTAAGTTTCTAAAAAATTCATCTATAAATAATGAAAAAAATAAATTTTTATTATATAATAATAAATAATATTTAATGATGCGACCATTATTTATAATGGTCGCATCAACAATTAAAGTCATTAGCGACTTATAAGTGTAATGTCGTTGCGCCGATAAATGTGTAGTCTTTAACAAAATCAGGCGGACCATTCCAGAGACTTGTGGTTAATTAAAACCCAACTACCAATGGATACAGTCATCCACTATCTAGTATTCAAATCCTAATAAAGTTGGTTTGAATTTATAAAACCATAAATCAAACCATCTTTATTAGGATTTTAACTGAAAACTCTTGACTTTATCAGCTGATTTACGACGAATTTACCGCTAGAGCAATAAGTTGGTTGAAAACAATTTTAAAATTAACTAATGAAATTAGTTAATAATAAAATACTCGATTATATTTCTATCAGTCGTTTACTTAAACGTCAGTTCAAAAGTAATATTTCTGCCCGGTTCAGAATGTAATAAAACATTAATAGTAGTTTAATAATAATCATTGTTATTGTCATAGTAACACAAGAAGAAAATAAAACAAACATTTCTTTATAAAACTGAAACATTATGGATATTAGATTGCATAAATAAACAACCATACCCAGTAATGTTATTTGCAGTCTGACATGAGAATCTCCTAAAATTAGTATATTCATTATTAACAATAATATTATGTATCATCTGACACCAGTTTAAATTTATAGGTTTCCTGTTGGCTTCTAAACCGAATCAGATGTTGTAAACCGAATCAGATGTTGCATATCGACGTATCTCAAGAGATTTACATTTATTACAGCCATAATTTTTTTTTTATAAGTATAACAGCAAATACTGCTGTCAAGTAACGAATTCAGTTACTTCTTTTTTAAAGTGTATCATTTTAAACTTATTAAAAAGAATTTTAAATAAATTTTTAAAATTATTTCATTTATGTAAAATACGCGCCAATATAGATTACTTTAAACGGGCAGTATTCTCTAGATTTCGTCTCTGTTCTATCAACGTTAAATAAAAACAGGTATCTGAGTGTGCTGTTATTTTATTTTAGAACAAGTTTTTATATCACCGAGTCGTTTGAATTTTAAATACCGATTCATCCCTTGAGCCGTATTTTTAACAGTTTCATTAATTAAGCTTTATTAAAAACATTTTTTATTCTCCATCCGTCGTTACAAATGGATAATTAAGGATACCTTTTAAAAGTCGTTTATTTTTCCATTATATAGTGAATTGAATTTGAAGCATATTCTGAGCTATATAAATCAATATGTTATAGAAAAAATTGATTTTTCTTTCATTATTCCAGACATTCTTAAGTTATTAGCACCATATGTACACGATTGTGCAACATAAAAAAGAAGATATACATATATGTGTGTCGAGGCTATGTGTAAATTATTATATATTTTTTTTTATCGATTGCGTTAATCTTTGTACCTACTTGTATAATTTTTAAATTATTAAAAACAAATAAAATAAACGCATAAGATTTATGTAGTTAGAATAAATAAATTACTTATTAACATTTTTAATTAATTATTTACAAATCTTATAATTTAATGATTATTGTATCTATTTTTAAGACAATAAAGAGGGTAAATATTAATAAATATCTGTAATGCATGCAACTTAAATGCACGCGAACGTTGTAAATCTGATGTCGTTAAAGAATACCTCGAATATTATTATTTACAATGTAATATTTTTACCGTAGCTAATTTTAAATGTTTTTATTTATAACATCAAATAGCAGTTAATTATGAATTCATGTATTTTACAAGAATTTTATGTTATTACTAATTTTAGTTTTCTACTTTAGTACATATTATAGCTTATTAAACGTAAGTTCATCGCCGATTAGTAACGATGGGGAAATTTTCTTTAAACTAAATATGAATGGTTCGATTCTTGGTTGAACTATTTGAATCATTAATCTACTGACTAATATTTTTTTCCATTAGGTTATTCCTCAGTCATGTCATAGTTACCTGATTTTATATTAATACATAATTCCAATAATATTGATATTCAGGCAGTATCAGTCAAAGAAAAGCTGAAATAGTTTTCCGTTCTAAATTTCATAAAATTTAATTTAAAAAAAAATCATATAGCATATTAATTCCTGTATATTTTAACAGATGTTTTGTAGAATGGTATTTTCTTTGTTCTTATTAAAATTAATTTTTCCTTGCAGTATTGAAAATCTGTACCCCTAAAAAAAACCGATTTGATATCGATTAATAAAATAGAAATAAAACATAATTTAATTTAATGATTAAGTTCCTTTTTTTGTATTTTATTTAACAAAAAAACCTTTACGGTTATTTTCAATAAATAGCTCTTTTTTCAATTTTGGCCGCTTTAGAACACATTTTGAACTCCACTTCTTACTTCTTTGCTGTTTTTCACTCTTCCTTCTACCTCTTCGTTCTCTTCGCACGTTTTTAAATTTGCGTTCTTCGACTATTTCATTTTTCGAGATTTTATTTCTAGGTCTTTTGTTTTAATATCATAATGTTGGTTTTAAAGAAATATCTATTTATTCTTCTGTTTTATATTTTTAAATTCTTTAATCCAGTTTATTTTCTTATTATAGAAGAAATAAAATATTTGCGTAATTATCCTGTTTTAACTGTTTTTGACAAGATGATAAAAAAAATTAATCTTCATTTTTTTTTTACGTACGTTATTTTTTCCTGTATTTTGCTATACCGTGGAATCCACGAATAACGAGCTTGTAACGAGAACCTTGTTATAACGATCACAATTCCCGGATTTGTTTGGTTTTCTATCTCATTAATGATAAATTAACTGCTTTTAGCGAGGTATCGTCGTAGTATAACTTGGTTATTACGAGAATTTTCATTTTTTTATTGTAATTTAAAAAAAGTTAAATAACAACCTAATAATCTGAGTGAAAGGGAAATTCCATTTCTTAATTTACGTAAAGATTTGGACATTTTATTGTAGGCTTGTTCAGATCAGGTCTGAAGGGTGAAAAAAAGGTTTGAAACAGGACGTTGTACAGTACGTATAATTCAAGTTCCATTGTGGTATTACAAAGGCTGGTAGTTACAGTATTTTAATTACTCGGGGTTTCTGTTTGCAAAATTCCAGGAAAGACTGGAGCCAATCAATGATCCATCAAACCCGCCCAAACAGGTTCATCGAACTCTATAGCATATTTTAAACGATTTAAATGAAAGTCTGAAGAGGGGCGTAGTTAAATATAAATTTTACGTGTCCTATCCCCACTGGTAAATTCAGTAGTCATAATTTTCAGTTTAAAAACATGATACATGTTCTATGATACAATCCTGTATCATAGAATCAGTTATAAAAACAGTATTGCGTTTAAGTAATCGATCAGACTTGCCAAATACAGTACAGTAATACTGTAGTCGCGTCAGTGAATGCGTTTTCATTTCAGTGTTTCTTGCTAAAAATAACCTGTTTAGTGTATTTTTAAAATAGTATACACCATTAACTTCGGTTCATTTGTAATTAATGATGTCGGGCGTCAATAGGAAAAAACTGTTCGCGAATGAAAAAATCAAATTATCCAAGAATTTGAACGAGGCCTACCAAATTCAGATGTTTCCAAAAAAACATGGACTGTCTTCATCCACAGCATCAACTGTATGGAAGAGTCGCGAGAAACTTTCGAGTCCTTTTCAAAAACAGCTTCTTCTTAGATATATAACATATTTTTTGTATTATAATCGATAATGACGTCTTAAAAATTTATGGTTACAAGATGGCAATTCGAAAGTATCCAGCACATTTGGTCGGTCCCTTCAATCTCGTTATAACCAAGTTTTACTCTACTTCTTTGTTCTTCTAAGTTTAAAATGTGTTTTTTATAGTTTGACGAGCTGTAGAATTATTAAGACAAACCAGTTTAAAATAGTACAAAGAAAAATGTAACAGAAGATTGGAGAACAGCGTCAACCAGCTAATTACAGTAACAATATATTTTTGTTACAAACCGTATAATTTTATATTATCTGCCCTGTGACAGTACCGTATGGCGCATCAAATCATTCTCATTATTCCCAGAATTAACTTTAGGGTTTCTCGTTTACTCCCGTTTACTTTTAATTCGTCTATAACCTTATTCAAATTTTTTCAACTTCCAGCTCCGTCATAATGAACGGTTCTCTGATAATGTATCCCGATCAGTTAGCTTTTCTATTCTGGATTGTTCCTACTGTGGTCCTCTCTCATTTCTCTTTACTTAATCCTCTAATTATCTCATTTTTTGTTCTCTATCCATTTAATTTATCCCGTTCATGTCATTTCCATTACTTCAAATTCCATTAATTTTTCTTGTCCCCTTTTTCTTAATGACCATCCATAAATAAAGTCACTTAAATGATGCCTTTTCAAATGTAGCCAAATTTTATTACATAATAATTGTGTATTTCTTTTTCAGTATTGCAACCTTTAGCAAATATATATACTACAAAGAAATCCAAATAAGGTTTTTTTTTTTTTAATATTTTTATTTGTAGTCTCATCAATAATCAAAGTCATTAGCGACTTATCAGTGTAATATAACTGCACCGGTAAATTTGTAGTCTTGAACAAAATCAGGCCGACCATTCCTGAGACGTGTGGTTAATTGAAACCCAATCACCGAAGAATAACGGCATCCACTATCTAGTATTCAAATCCAAATAAAATCTACTACCTTTATAAGTATTTGAACCTGAGATCTCTTGACTTCGAAATCAGCTGATTTATGACGACGAGTTTACTACTAGATAAACTCGGTGGGGTTAATTTTGGTTGACGTGTTCTTTTTTGCAGTTTCTTAAATTAGTTTTTTTGCCATATTAAAAGTAAACTGTTTTTTATTGACTTAATAAGTTTTTACGTACTTAATATGTAAAGCTTTCACTTAATATGTATTTATTAATTGTAAGATTTTTTAGGAGACAATTTTCATAGGTGCACGATATAGGTTTTCTCTACTATTTTTCTATTATAGAATCTACATCTTAATAGGAGTAAAAATACATTTATGTATCTGATAACATTGTAATAATTCTTTATAGTTACAATATTATAAATGTGGACTATTATCTGTCAAAAAATCACCGTGTTTTTAAATTAAAGAAAATTATTGTATCTATGTTATTCTTTCATGTTTATTTTTTGGATACATATGACCGTTCATGAATCTAGTTCCATAGCGCCCTTTTTTTTACTGTTTAACATGATGTGTTACGTATAATTATTTTTAAATAAGTGTTAATGCTTGTAATAGAGTTCTTTTTTTGAGTGTGTATTTGTTGTGATTGTACTTTTAATACGACATAAACATAGCGTAACATCAGTTCTATTGTTTGGTCGTATTGTGTAGAGAGATGTAATGAGATTGTATAATAATAGGTACTAATGCTTATACTGTATAACTTATATCGATTGTTCTTCTACTCATAAAAATGTATAAGAACGCCCTACGTGTAGCTTTACTGTAATATCCTAACTAGTTTTCGGTGCATTCAAAAGCAAGTAATTGTTGCTGTGTTATTGTGGTTTTGTTCTTTACCGGTTGGAATAGTTTTATAAAAATATGAGGGAAATTTCCATTTAAAGCGATAATCGGATTGATGATTATTGTTTTATTAATCGCTGTTTAGCCGTGTACCTTATGTGAACTCGATTAACCAAATGCAGATTTGTTTCTATAATTGGAGCGTGGTCCCTCGTATTTTAATTATGTTTGCAAATGAAACACTTTTGTGTGCGTGTGCGGGCGTGTATATGTGAGAGAGAGAGAGTCAGAGGAGGTGAGAAAGAAAGAGTAAAAATAAAACTTCACATAAAACACAGTCCCAAAAATGACATCTATTCTTAAGAATAATAAGCATTCCATGCCAGATTTATTTAGGATATAACTAGCATCCAACTGTATCAGTGAAACCTTTATTCCCCCTCAAAATTACCTTAATAATTACATCATTATTTTCAGAAAAAGCTATTTTGATTTGAGCCTGTTTTATCTTAGTTTATTTACCTTTATTGTAATCGCACAAAAAAATGAAAAAATCGATACTATGTACAAATAATAGCAAATGATAATAATTTACCATTTTATATTTGTATGTAATGTGTAAGAAACCTTATGTAAAATGTTATATACATTAATTGTATTTAGTTGGGAGAACAAGATTGTGATTATACATTATTTAATGATTAATTAACGGACTTTTAATTAATGGAATTTTCAATTCGGATGTATCGATTTTGGTGTCGGGTTATGTATTTATTTTAAAATGATAAATTATGACATATTAGAATAAGTAGTTTGGAACTGATCAGTATGTAATTCTATAAACCAACAAAATATAGTTTGTTTAATATTCTTCTTTATATAATGGAATTAAGGTTTTTTTTTAGTTATTTATTACAATCTTAGTAAAAAAAAAAAAAAAATGAAAATATATATTTTTAGATATTATGGCAAGTTTCATTTTTTTTTTTTTTTTTTTTTTATTAAGGACTGTTTAACGAATACTTAATTTTTTTTGTAGGCTTTACCCATATTCTACTGGGATTTGAAACATTTTTTCCGCTTTAGAATGGCTTGAACTTCTATTATTACCATTATTATCTGCGTTTCGTTAAATTTTGGTTTACTAGTACTTTCTTTCTTTTTCCTGTTTAGCCTCCGGTAACTACCGTTTAGATAATTCTTCAGAGGATGAATGAGGATGATATGTATGAGTGTAAATGAAGTGTATAGTCTTGTACATTCTTGTACATTCTCAGTTCGACCATTCCTGAGATGTGTGGTTAATTGAAACCCAACCACCAAAGAACACCGGTATCCACGATCTAGTACTTTAAAAATTAATATTAAGCTGTCTCTGTGTAAGTTTGAAGTTTGTATGGTCTGCAATCATTTTTTCATCGTATAGTCTTGGTGTAGTAAAAGTAATAAAGTCTACAATATTTATTTAAGTAACAAACCCATTTCTTTTTAATTCACCTCACCGGTATTAGCCTGATTTTTTGTAATAATTTTTCCTTTGTTGTTTAATATTGTAGTTATTAGAAATATAATTGTAACAGCTGTACGTTAAAAATATTTTTTTTTTACCGGTTGGATGAGTAGCTATAATATAAAATTTTGACTGTATTTTTATTTTATGCCATTTATATTGTGGGATTTATTCAAAGAGGTACAAGCTACCAGTTTTTCATTAAATTATGAAAATGTCAACATTTTCATAATAAAATATTTTAATAAAGGCTGATCTATTTCGTCCCTTTAAAAGAGAAAAAAGTTCTAAATTTATTTTTATACACCGTGTTTTCACATTATTGTATCTTTTATAAAAAAAAAGTTTAAAATTATATTGCAGTTAAAAAATAATTGTAACATTACATCTAAATATTGTATGATAGACGTTTTATTAAATTATGAATGAAAAAATGATTAATATTTCGTTTGTCAAAGTTGTTTTATTAACTAATTTAATTTTTCTGATAGAAAAGTAATTTTAATTATAAATTTTTGGCTTTGTCCTTATAATTAAATTTGTTATATATTGTTATTATTTTATTTATTTTTATTATTATGTTATGTATTTAAAAAAAATCTTCAATCAATCTTTCGTAATATATTTCAAAAGCACATTATGAATTACAGGAAATCCGTAATTATAAATCTTTGCATCAAAATCTTAATTGAATAAACACATTCTTGGTCCAATGTTGGAGTCAGATTTGGCATTTTTTCATTATTCCGAATTTGTTAATAATATAAACAAATTAGAGCTATGTTACGATTAAGTACATTAAATAAAACCTAATTTTATTCATTTTGTTTTAGGGTCGGTCTAATGATAAAATCGTCGTTGCAAATCAGCTGTTTAACAGCTGATTCTCGAAGTCGAAGGTTTTTGGGTTCCAATCCCCTTCATATTGATTTGAATACTAGACAATGTATACGAGTTAGCGGTTCGATTAACTACTTATCTCAGGAGTAGTCGGCCTGAATCTGTATAAGTTACACCTCATTTACATGTCATACATATTATCCTCATCTCATCGGGCCAAAGGGTTGTTTGTTGTTGGCAAGTACAGATTGCAATGTACACAGCAGTGGAAAATAAAAAATTATATTATTTTGTAATTTTTTCCATTCTGATTATTAAAAATTTAATCTTTCATATTGTTATTTTTATCCCACGTTAGCGGTTTAGCATTGGCTTAACTGAACTTATTTAAATAGATTTAATCTAATTAATAAGTTACTTTTTGTTTATGTCGACCTTGAGTGACTAAAATTTAAACCAAGAGGAAATAAAAATATCATACACAAATCCGAATAATTCAATCAAATTATCACACATTTTGATCTTATTTGTTCCAGTCCATCGATCTTATTACATAGTTGACTTGTGTGTATGTATTTGCCCGGGCGTGCGCGCATATTTAAATGGGTGACCAGATTTAAAGTCGATACAACACCACCTATTCTATGCCCACTTTATTATTACCATATTAATGGGTAATCAACCTTTTCGACCTACTCGGTCTGTTCCAAAAATTCTGAAGTATCAATTCTGTTCCGCTATCCTACCTATTATTAAAAAATAAATTCTGTCTGACCCAAAAATTCCAATCCGACTCAAATGATTTCTATTTTAGTACATTTCATTCTTATTAAAAGTAAGGTACGTTTCATTTACATATCCGAGTACTAATTGTCGAAAAAAAGGTTCTTGTTTAATAACTTTCAGTGTTTGATATGAGTTTACATTTCGTATTATCCAAAAAAAATAATTTTGTTCGACTATTAATACAATCTTTGTTCCTTAAATATGAATAAAATACCATTCCCAATTTCATTAAGCAGATCCTTGTGTTACTTCCACATGTTATGAATAAATTTAAAATATTTTACATTTTCAGTATTGTTCATACGTGAATGCCTCTTCTATTATGTTAAATATTTATTTCAATATAGAATTTTCAAAAAATAAATCCGATCGTTTTTTTAATCACTGCTAAAACTACAAAAAAAAAAAAAAAAATGTAAAACGTTTTCATTTATACTTTCTTGTACGAAGTAAAGGAAGTATTATTATAATCGCGAAAAATTTTGATTTTCATATTTCAACGGAAATATCCATTTTGAGCATCCCTGAATCCATTTTGTCTAGTTTCGGCGTGACATCTGTTCGAACTTATTTATCTCGCATAACTCAAAAACGATTAGCCATAATAGGATGTTGAAATTTTGTATTTAGGTCTGTTTTAATATCTAGTTGTGCACCTCTCCTTTTGATTGCAATCGACTTGACCAAAGACGTCCAAAAAAGCCCTCATTGAGAGCTTTTCACATATATATATATATATATATATATATATATATATATATAATTCGACTTTATTTAATTTTTCCTTTAAATTTCTTTTAATTTAAATATATTGATTTATTACTAATTAATTTTTAACTGTGTTTGTAAAAAGGTTTTTACAATCAATTATAATTCAATAATAACAATAAAAAAAAAATCAGAAGTTTCTAATGAAATAAAATTTTATGTACTTTTAAAAATGTGTATGTGTAATTTAATAGGCGTACAAGGAAGTCATGTGGTGTCTACTTAAATTTTTTTTTAAGTATCGGAAACACTTTTCGTGTAAATTTCTTGTAATCTTATTAATTTTTTTTACTATTATTCAAAACTTATATAAATTGATACTAGCAAAATTCGAAGCGATCGAACTATTATAGAAAGATATAATTTTAAAAGTTGTTTAATTTATTTTAAAATCATTAGTAAATTGTTTGAGACATTTGAAAGCATAAATAATAAAAAAACGCAGTTTCTTTGTAAATAAAATAAAAGTATATTTTATATTTTATGTACTGTTGAATAGATGTGTAATAGATTTTGTTTCGTCCAGCCTTCTGTATTTCTTAATCTATTGTTTTTAAATTATTGTTTAGTTGATTTGTAAAAATATGTTTTTATTAATATATGAAAAAATCGAGTTTTTATTAAATTAATGTTTTTTTTTTTATTGAAAATTTTACGTTTATTAATTTTTTGTACATTTAAGATGATTTTGTTTAATTAATATATATGCACCATATGTATTTATCAGACGTAGGATAGCTTCAAAAACTTAATATATTTCTTTTATTGAAGAATTAAAAATTCTATATGCTAAAAATATATTCAATCTGCTATCTGAATGAATATTTTTTTTCGTAACGGAAGTAGATCTTTATAAAATAGATTACAAAACAAAAAAATAAAATGAAATCGGAACGAAAAGCGTATAAAGAGAATATAGTTTGTTTTACTGGTTATTATAGATCGAATGGCAAGCGGGTGAATGTGAATGTGTATGTACTTTGTGAAAAATCTCGATCCGAGTAAGAATGCCCTTCGGCTTTATCATAGATCACTAGTGTTTTCGCGCATTGAAGAGCTTAGATAATGGGGACATTGTGTGCAGGCCGCACTTGTTTTATTAAGTATTATGATTGGGAAAATGGTGAGCGAGCGAGAGGGATGCTGTATTGAATGTACGTAGTAGATAAAGATGGAACGAATAAGACCGAACGATCAAGCGGTCCTCAGGCATGCTTAACCGGTTCTTGGAATGAAAGGAGAGCTATGGCGGACGGACAGACAACTTTGATTCTCCCTTCTTCTTCTTATTATTATTATTATTCTCACTTCTTATTCTTGTTTTTCTTATTATTCTTTCTCCTCTTTGACTGCCATTTTGTCTTGTCGTGTAAACCCTTCAGGTGTTTCATGTAGATTAGTCGATGATAGAAAATGCCGTTCGGTGTTGTTTACAAACCGAAGCTATCAAAATTTTATTTTATTCAGCTTTTTGTATCGATAAAATTACTTAGAATTTTTTGTGGTTCGAATTCATTTTATGTTCCGAATTCATTTCCTCTTTGATATCGAAATGAAAAAACACAAAATTATAATCGTTTGTATTGATTTTTATTATTAAGATATAAAATAATAATTGGTTAAAGAAGCTATAAAATTTTGCCAGTTTTTTTCTTTTTTAATCGATAAAGAAAAAAGTTGTATAAATAAAATCGGTCTTATTGTTACTGAAAATATAATTTATTTTTTATTTATATCTCTTCGTACCTTATTTTATTAAATTACTAATTGACATAGATAAGATTATTTGAATGTTAATTTATTATTATTATTTTTTAATTTGATCTTAGATAAGATGTTGAAGAGTAATGTTTGATTTTATTATTCTTTGATGAAATTTACATTTTTTTTTTACTGACAGATATATTTTAATTTAATGGATAAGCTACCCTTATTATATATTTACGTGGTTGATTGTATGTAAATATGTAATCATTAATTTTTTCGTAAAAACTATTTTCATTTTTTTTAATTTTTTAATCATCATAAATTATATATACATAAAATTATAAATTCGTACGAGAATTATTTATAACAGTTAGGACTACATGTAATGACGTTCAGTAAGTTTTAATGTAATCATTAGGAAAACATTACGTTTTCCTAATTTTAATCATTTTTATGAATTTTTTAATAATTTGCTATAAGAATTCTTTTTCCCATAATAAATTTTGTAATTTTATTTTTTTAGCATTCAATTTAGATTGGCGAGATAGAAAACTTATTTTCAACAAATTATTGCTTAAAAATATATGGAATACTTTATAGGTTATTACTGCTTGGTGCTATTGTCATCCAATCTTTGCATTATTTTTAGATGCCATTTTCAGGAGAGTGGGATATTTTTATTTTACAAAGAAAGTACAAATAAGATTAGAAATTCAGAATTAAATTTCAACTGATCCACAATCGATAATTCTTAAAATATAACGAAATTTTAATTTATCTTGATGTATGTATTTTGAAGCGGATTGTATTTTCGAGTCGAAGTGTTTTCAGCTAAAAATAAACCTACAAAAAGAAATTCTTGATAAATCAATTTATGAGATAACCAGACGTATAAAAAATCGAATTTCGTTTTAAAACGACCGAAATTAACGACATTACATTCACTTTATTTTCACTTTTCTTTTGTTATTTTTGGTCCGTGATTTTAAATAAATTTGATCTTTTTTTTTTAAATTTAGTTTTAAGTTTATGAGTGTAATCTTTTACATTCATTAAACATGTAACAATATTTAGCCTTTTTTTTTTCTTTTTAGGACCCGATTTAATTTTGTCTAAATCTTTACATCATTATTTCTTCCAAAAATTTTTTTTTTTTTCCCGAAGGAATCGGCTTAATCTTAAGATCATATTTCATTATGTAATGTAAAATCGATCCTATTAATAATTTAGTTTATTTTACTTTATTTTTTTTTTATGAATAAGGCAAATAGAAAGATATGAAGTAAATGAACTGTAAACTAACACGAGAGATGGGACAGTCTGACCGACCGCTTAGATCGGTGCGAAGCGAACAACGCCGCGGTTAATCCAGAAAGCGTGTTCTCCGATTTGATCAACTGATGACTGTACAAACCTAACACGATTCAAGCATTATCCGGCCACGTCTAGTGTCTAACACTCTTGATTCAATAATATATCAATACAATAAACAACTAACTTAACCTTACCTAACCCAATATCCGTACACTTGTGTGTATGTGTGTTTCTTTTTTACTTATTATACACACATATATAGCCTACCTCTAACTTATTATTTTGATAGCGGTGAGAAAATACCACATATCTATTTTTTGTCGATGTTAGTCTTTTGCTTATCTACTTTATGTACATCTGGCAGTAATTACTGTTCTTGAAGTATATTAAAAATATTTGCATATCCATTTTATTTTATATATATATAAAATAGTATCTGTAGGTGATCTTTCGTGCGTACGTGAATATTGGATGTGATTGTTACCAATTTTTTTTTGTCAAAACGTAATTTTTTTTAATATTTATTCTAATATTTTTATTCAATTTGAATATTTCAGGTAAATAAACCGGTTTGAAAAATCTGAAAGGAAATAAACAAGATTCTATTCTCTGAATTAAAATACAATAAATAAGTTAATTTATCCCGTATCTATTATTAAAAACTTATATCCGATATAAAAATTCCAAGGTGGTAATTATATATTTCAAGGTTACAATATGATATATCCTGACCTAGCATCACCAGTTTACGTTATCGTTCATGTAAAATTTTTTTTACTTTATTATTTTTTGTTAACATGAACTTTTAATTATTCTTTTTTTATAGTAAAATAAAAAAAATTATGTTATAATATATATTTATTAAAGTTTTATTAGTATAACTTGTAATATATTTTTATATGAAAGAAAAAGTGTTATAAGTTTTGCTTGTTATAAAGTTTTGTTATAAAAATAAAACCGGCCACAGAAAATAAAAATTTAAAAATAGAAAGCAAAAAGTAATATTAAATTACATTTATTGATTCTAAATTACAGTATTTTTGAAAGAAGAAATTTTTACGATGTTAACCTGTAATTTTAAAGTCTCTTTTCAAAATGATTACCACTAGTCGCTATACAAAGTTCAGCGCGGGGAATCAGACCAGAAAAACTTTCTACAATTCTCCAACTGGCAATCTGTTGTCGTATGTTACCTTCCAAATCTTTCAACGTCCGTGGGTTGTTCTTGTAGACTATTCCTTTCAGATACGCTCAGAGGTAATCGCACGGCGATAAGTCTGGAGATTGGGTTGGTCATAAGTCCTCAGCGGCTGTTCTATCCTCTGTAAAACTTCGGTGGATTCGACAGAAAGACCTATCAGAAGCGTGGGAAGTCTTTTTGGAAGTATCCATAAGAATGTTCTTCTTCAGTCAAGTTAAGCCTAAATTCTTCGTACAATCGTAAATAGAATATTAAGTCTTCTCAAAGAATATCGGTCCGACGATCTGGCTTTCAGAAATTGCACCCCGAACTCCAATTTTTAAATCATGGAATGTTTTCTGACGAGCTTCATTTGAGTTTAATGTAGCCCGTGCCGCGTATTTTGAGAATTAACAGGCCTGATAAATAAAACCGTGCTTCATCTGTTGAAATGAAGAGAAAAGGATGAAGGAATCCTTCGCTAATATTCTGTAAGAGCCACTGGTAGTAATTTACTCGTTTACCCTTATAATTTTGTTTTAATTCATGCACATTACTCACGCGATAGGTTTTCATTTGTACGCTGACATGATGTTCAAAAAACTCCTGTTTGTTAAGCTAATCGTCGTGTTGACTTGTGAGGACTCCTTCCAATACGGTTCGTTATATTAGCGGCAACTTCTGGAGTTGGAACAGTTGGTGTTTCACTCTCTTCGCATCTATAACTGAGCCGGTTGTTCACCACTTTTTCACTAAATCTTGAATTGTTGATTGTGTAGAAACATTACTTTTAGGTTACCCTCCTTGAAATCTTTCACTAACTAAATTTATTGAAGTTGTGCGAACGTATTCCTCCACAATGAAAACACGCTGTTCAGTTGCATATACCATAACGAATAAACACTATAGACTCACTAATCGGGAGGGGAAGGCTTATGAGTGATTCAATGACCTTCAATTAATACGCATGCGCGACAAATGTACAATTTCTGGCGCAGTATGTGTCAGACGGCTGAGACCGGTTTTATATGGACCACCCCGTAGTACGGTATTTATTTCTTTTATGAATTGTACGTAAGGTAAATCTGAAGGTACGTCTGAAATTCTTAATCTTTTTTAACGAGATATATGGAAAACACTATTTTTTCCATTTTCCATTTGTAAATTTTCTATATATACACTGCATGGAAAAAAGAGATATTTTCTTCCTTCTTAGAAAATGCTATACATATAAGCTAGTTAATTCCATTTTATATGATACATATTATCAACATCAGATAAATTTGATATTTTGCCAGTAGAAAGACGACTAAAGAAATATTATTAGAGAAAAAATATATATATATATTTCTTTAATTTTATGTTCGTACTGGAATTCTTATTCGTATGTTAAATTTGTATATAATAAACCAAAGGTTTTATTATGAAATGAGACAGTACTGCTTTATTATAAGCCGTACACAAAAGGATAACTCGATTCCATGCATATTCTAATCTAACTTCTCTAATTTGTAACCGGATGATATGACTTGGCCTGGTGTCAGATTCTATTTTTTAAGAACCTAAGCAAAAAAAAAAAAAAAAAAAATTAGGTTATAAATTTTAAAAATAATGAATCCTATTCTAATATTTGTTAAATTTACTGAATAAAACCGTTTCTTACCCCTGAATTATCTCTTAGTTTTAATTATTAATTTTTCTTTCTGGAATTTCAACTCTAATAGGGCATTTAATATTTAAAAATTATTACTATTGTTCTTTTTTTGTAATTAAAATTATTATTGTTATCGTAGATAGTATGTCAGTTACTGTTGTTAAAAGATGCACGATTAAAAAAACGTGCTACATATTTGCAAGATGAGGTAACATATTACGTGTTACAGACGTTTATAATTATTAAGTTATTTCTATTACAAAAAAAAAGGATTTTTTCTTATGGGTTTGTTTAATTTAATATTATTTAGTTTAAACAATTTTTTAACTAATCATTAAAAACTTACTTTTTAAATCAAGGTTTGCAGTCTTATTTTTCAATCGGTTTGCGTGTAACTTGTGTTAGCTAGCGTGATGGACTATAATTTTACGTTAAAGAATTTTTGTTTTGTTTTATGAATTAAAATAGATTTTACGCGCGCACGCATTCAAACTGTAGTAGTATTTTGCTACACTGCTCAACGCTTGTAGCATATATTAGAATTCACCACGTTACCCTTGTTTAAAAGTCCTATCTATCAATTATTTTTATTTTATTTTTACAGTTTTATCAAAAAAAGTCTAAAAATGTATCCGTTTCAGTACATAGAAAGTTTGTAATGGAAGGAAGGATTCAGATATTTATAAAGATTTATGAATAAGATGATTTTAGAATAATTGTGAACCTAAAGGCAATAATGGCATAAGTTAGAATTTGCACGTGAGGTATACTTAATGTAGTGTCCTTTTTTTTTACCTGTTTTTCTGACAATTGAAGAAGATTTAGACCAAAATAGTTATCCTTTTGTAAAAATCTGACATGTAATGGGTGGTTATGTTCTAAATTAGATTTATGATCCTACCTTTTTCACAACAGTCACCCTATCCTTCCATAACACATACACATCCATTGCACATACATATATATACAAACGAGTGAATTTTGTCATTATTTGCTACTGCTGGTTTTGTTGTTTAACAGCCTTTTAGAAAATGTCAGATTTTAATTTTGAACATCCTGTGGTACACCTTTTAATAACAAAAGAATAAGTAAGTAGTTTTTAGAATGCGCTACAAAATAAATTTTGTTTCTTTAACAATCCTGACATGTTACTTAAGTTTTATGTCGTTTCAACCGATTTCTTTTTTTTCCTTATATTAATAAGTTGTTAGGGAGTATTTATACTTACTGTTGTGGGTAGTATGTTTTTTAAAACTGATTAAATTTTTCCCTGCATTTTATTTCATTTAAATAATTTATTTATCAGTTATAATTAAAAAATGCGTATCTATCAATTCCTATATTGTTGTATCCGATTCCTATCTATAAGTTGACAAGGAATATATCGTCCGTCGTTATATCTTCTCTTTTTTTTTTAGACAGAATACTTGGTATAGACTAATTAAAAAAATAACTTCAAAGTTTTACCGAGGTTTTAGTGAACGGGTTTAAAAAAAATGTATATTTAACATTACCATAAATTTCATTTTACCGTATCACTGTATCATAGAACGTATCTCTGAAAGGAATGATAAGAAAATTTTTAATACATTTCTTCGAAGAGAGGACCCAACATAATCTAAACATGTATTATTTTTGCATTCATATTTATTAGTGACAATGAATTATTGTTTTTATTTCTCAGCTTTTGTATAATTTTCATACAGATTTGTTTTCCTACCAAAGTTTTTACGTTTCTGAAAGATAGTTAATTACCAAGTGTTTATCACACATTCATTGTATTAAAAATCCGTTATTTTATTTTACTCGTAATAATATATTTAATATTTTATCTATCTTAAATTACGATTTATCTTATTAAAGTAATAAAATTCTATATTTTTATATATTTCTTCAAACTCTTTTATCCTGTTTGTCAAAATTGGATAATATTTTAAATATTTAACCAACCGTGTTGTGGTAAATATTTCGTCGAAAATTAGGTGATTTCAAAGTTGAAGTTCTCAGGTTCAAATCCTAATAAAGGTAGTTGCTTTTATTCATAATTGAATAACTATGTCGTGGATACCGTTGTTTTTTGATGGTTGGGTTTCCAATTAATCACACGTATCAGGAATGGTCGGCTTGAGTTTGTTCAATACTACATGTTTATCGTTACCGTTACATTACACTGATAAGTCGAGAATGACTTTAATTATTGATGCGATTATAAATAAACGTATTAAAAAGAAAAAAATATTTTTAACCTTTGTATGAGTAGAACCCTGCACCCAGCATACATAGCGAACTGCCCTAATCGCTCTGTCAGTCGATAGTACATTATTTATTGTATGTGTTAGATTTTAAAATTTGTCGGCTTTAATGTTGAACGTTTTGTTTATTACACGCGGACAATTTAAATTTTATGAAACTTAAAACAAATCACGTTAACTGCTGTAATAATTTATTTCCAGAGGAAAAGTCTATGTGCAGTGATTGAAATGTTATAGTAATAAATTGTACAGAGCATTAGAAAACATAAAAAAGACACCTGTACGATGATTGAAATATGACATGTGCAATTAAATGTTGCAGAAACAAACTGTAGAATATTAGAAAAATGAAACTTATACCTTCCACAAAACATTAGTACTGATTCAGGTTGAATCGTTGTCACCGAATCGTGGCGCGTCGGTGACGATTGGATGCATCAATGGGCCAGTTAAATAAATTTGAATTTTAACTTACTTTTTTTTCACTTTCTTTTTTGTCATAAAATCTGTTAGCTTCACACCCGGAGGATAATTCCCTATACCACTTTTATGGGGATTTGTATTGATGGCGTCTTATAAACGGTGCAAAATCGTCGTCTTTCCTTATTGTAATATTTACAAAGCGATATTAATAATTAGATAATTCTATTAAAAAAATGTTTAAGAACTTTTCATTAGATGTCTTAAACATTTATTTTTTTCAAAAATGTTTGCCGGCGTTTTAGACTATTCCTAAGACGCGGTTAAACTGTTTAAAATTATTATTATTATGTCGGAATTTAATTCTAGCTGATAAAATCCAACTTTTGTTTAGTTCTATTTTTGTAAGTTATTGATACTAGTAACAGTAATATTAAAGCGAAGTAGCTAGAGCGAGCAGCAGCAACGAGAGCGTTCTGCAGAGCGGGCTTAACAAGAGGGTAAATTGTTTGGCCGGAATGCCTGGCTGGCAAAATGTTTTACTATGTCGGTCGGTTGGTATTCGAGCCGGGAGCGAGCTAGCTTCAGTGAGGGAGGTATAATACGTTTTGGTCCCGTTGTACAGTGTTGGAGGGAGAAAGGGAATTCCGTGGCTCTCTCCAGCAATATCTGTCACTTACAGCACAAAATGTATTGCCAAGGGTGGGACTCTCACCCTCTCCGAACCGCCGTCCGCCTACTACTATTTCTACTACTACTGCTACTACCCTCTTTCCCATACCACCCACAGCACCGCTACTGGAACCTACCCTCATTTTGAGCACGGGTTACACTATTTTCTGTACCACCACTCATCGCTATTAACATATGGAAACCCTCAATTTTGAGTCTTTTTTGCCCTGTTTTTAGAATTAAAAAGAAAAAATTCCACAATAACTTTACGTTTTTAAAATATCTTATATGAAAATTTTTTTTAAATGTTGAGAAATGGAAAAAAACATGATATTAAAATTCCATTTTTTTGTATATAAAATGAAATATTGTAATTCGGTTGCGTTGTAATATTGTAAACTTAAGTCTCAGTCCTGAGATATTAGAGGTAAGCAGTATTATTATAATGATAAAATCATAATTACTTTTAATTAACGGTTAATAGAAGTCAATGTATCAATTATTTCTTTATTACTTTTATTTATTGTTATTATCTGTTACGGATTACTTCTCTTGAGTACAAGTTACTCCTGAAAATTGCATAATAAATCTCAAAATAACAAGCGGATCATGAGAGGCTTGCTAAAGAAAGTGAGGTTTGAAGTGCTTTCCAAACCGCACTTACCTTCTTCGAATCGATTATTACATGTCAGCATGTTAAACCCATAGAAATACGATTACTGTGTCACTTGAATTATGTTAACAAAAAGGACTTTTTTTTTTATAAATCATTATAAGAGAAAGCAATTAGTTTTAATTATTTATGTAGCGTAGGTGCTTCTATTTTTCCTAGCCATAAGAAAAACTAGGACAGATAATGTAGAGAAATAAATTCATTTATTGAAAACATTGCCTTTGTAAAATTAAACTCGCGTCATATAGATCGTATGTGTATTTTTTTTCTGAATTTGCTTATCTGGGTTTTAAAATATTCAAATTCAATATTTAAACTAATTCAGAAGGCTTGATGAATGTTGTATATGTATAATATAGTATTACGAAGATTTTTAGTTATTTACAATTCTCAGTTCTTTTGAAGTTTTTCGTTTTCAATGTTTTACTTGTGTATAAGTCCCGTAAATCTTTACTTTTCAAAGTATAAACTTTTCTATTTTGACATACGAATGAGTTAGATTTTAGTAAATTTTAGATTCTGAAAACATTTTGTGATTTCTCATATCGGAAAACATCGATTTTTCACTTTTTGTACTTTTATGGAGAGTGTTATTCAAGACATTAATATCTGTCGTAATTGTATTTTCCTTTTAAAAAAATATATAAGTATCGTTTTTAGGGTGAGGAGAATTGTAGCATCATTTTTGTATATGTATAATTCTGAAAGAGAACTAAAATGATTAAATTTCAATACTGTAATGTAATATATCAGGATAACAAGGCAAATAAAATGCTTTTCCATCCCTGAGTAAGATCGAAAGAACAATTCTACCTTTAGAACTACCTCTCATCTATCTGGCCGTATTTGTTATTAGATGAGAACATAAGTTGGATTGATAAAGCTAGTATGTAAATTCACCTAACTTCACGATCAAGACATGTGTCTTGCTTCCGATTTCGAGTTAGTTAAGTTGTATTAAATATTCCGGAAATTTTGTAATTATTATATATTACTATAACTAATTAAAGTAATTCAATTCTTTTGCGTGTCATTATTCGGTTGTCTAGTTTGATGCACTTCCTCATTTCTTTCTATTCCGTTTCAATCTCGTATCTCAACATAGGCTTCCTGTCATATAGATCCTAAGTTGTATGTTTCATGTAATTTAATAACAACTCTTTTCTTTACCGTTTTTACCATCTAATTTCTTCTAGAACCAAGCTCATTTACCTTGAATGTATTAATATAACGGGTGGGAGTATACTAACATACCCACTCTTTTATTTAAAAAAATAAATTCTTCATTTTGTACTTTTATCATCTCATTTTTAATTTTTTGAAATACCATATTTATAATGCCTCAGTTCTTCTTTTTAGTTCTTTATGATCTGCTTTGTTATAAAACAGCCACTAATACGTCATAAAAATAAAATTTTTTTCTACTTTCTGAATTTATAATTTATACCAATATATTTATGTTTTTTCTACATAAATGAGTTCCTGTCTTTTCTCAATATTTTTTTTTATATCATTTTTCACTTGCATATCCTTCAAAATTTTAGAGAAAACTTATAGAAGTAAAGACTTCTGTAAATTCTGGTCGGCATATATATTTATTATTATTTAACTTTTTAAAATTTATTTTTATTTTTTTATAAATTTCATCACTTTTGTTTTAATCTTGTATACTTTTAAATTACGGATTTCTCCGTAACAGATAATTCCTACAATTTTTAATTCTTCAACCCATTTTTAATTTCAAATATACTATATATAAATTAACAATTAATATAATCCACCTTACCAGCACGTTGATATTTTCTCTAGATCTTTCGGCTTACTTGGAAGCCTCATCAGGTCCTCCTTCTAGTACACTCAAATTGAGCAGGACCGGGGACAGTCATGACTGTTTTTAAATTTTTAACTATGATTTTTTTAAACTTTTGACTTTAAATGTATCAATTTTAACTCCTGATGATGGCTTCGAGGTAAGCCGAAAGATTTAGAGTACATATCAACCTGCTGGTAAGATGGATTAATTGTTTATTTATTCATTTAACATATCAGCGGTACCATGTTTGAGAAATTAATATTATGTATATATATAAATCACAAGACTGTAATCAAAAATCTTTCATTCATTTTCATTTTCATTCATTTGTTACTTTTTCCAGGTGTTTCACACGTTAAAAGTAGTTAGGCTTATTTCTGATATTCTTTTCCTAATTTTCCTAAATTTAATTTTATCTTAGCTATTTGATTCTTTTACAAGTTCAATATTGTAATATATCATACTTTATTGGCTTATTATATGAAAATAAACCATTATCATCTGGTTTTAATAATTTACATCAATATAAAAACATTCATTTTGTTTTTCGGTAATAAATTTATCTTTAACAGTAATTAATAAAATAATTCCAATTGATTTGGAAAATATATACAAAACATGTCTTTGTTTGTTACGCTTGTCATATTATAAAAGATGGTTAGAAGATTTAAATATAACAGTAATATCATTATTTTGGATTTTTAAGGAGAAATAGTGTAACAATGATGAATATGAATGTTGAGTGGGACTTATTTTGAATGCGACTGTACTCTTCGATAGGGGATGAGGGATAGGGAACGTGTAGTGTAATACGTTCTACCCGTACTATATATATATATATATATATATATATATATATATATATATATATATATATATATATATATATATATATATTTCAGGCCTAGAAAAGGGACACAACATCGGATAGGAACAGTAGAAATGAAGCGGGGAAGGGATGCAAGCTATATCTATCTGACTGGGAAAATATCGGACAGCGGATAATTTACGGCCGTACTTTTGTGTTTGTTTTGGTTGCGCTTGTCTGTACTTTCGCGTATGTAAGTATGATATTTATCATTTGTAAAGGAATAAAAAAGATATTTCTTCCCCCAATAATGGTGAATAGTGGTGGTACTATTATTATTATTACTATTGTTACAATACAATGTATTGTACGTACAGAAGTATACTTGTTTGTACATATTTTGTATCTAAACAAATTTGATGCCGGATCTCCTCCTCATTAAATTTTGGAAATAATACATTTTCCTTGAACCGCTTAGGTACCCGATTATAATTAATTTAACGTTCATAAAACTTTTTTTTTTTAATTTTTTTCTTTAAATGTATTAAACCGCCACATAACATGGAAATATCACGCTAGAGAAATATGAAAACAATTAAACATCGAGCTTAGACAGTTGAATCGGTTATTAGGAGGCCAGTGTTACGGTTAAATAACAAACTGTTATTGCATATGTTGTCTGTAAAGCCAATATGGGGCTACGGAATGCGACTTTGAGGAAAGGCATGCAATAGCAATATCGACATCATCTAAAGGTTCCTGAACAAAGTGCTGAGGAACATATCGGAGGCGCCATGGTTTGAGAGGAACAAGATCAACGATTACGTAGATATTTAATTTATTCGTGAAGAAATCCATCGGCTAAATTTAAAGTATTTACTTAAACTTAACGAGCACGAAACCATTTTTGGCTGTTAATTATTTGGATAATCGTAAGATGTGAGACGACTAGAGGCTGCATGCATTGGACCTAGAGGCTGTTGTGGGTTGAATATCACCCTTTTAATAATTAAATTGTGCTCATAATATTTATGAATTATTTTAATTGAATAATATGATTCCTTTAGGTTTATTGTTTATAAATTGTTCAAATTTGTTAGTTTCAATTGTGTCTCATACGCGACCAGTGTTAATTTGTTATATGTGCCTTCTTTCTTTCTCATATATGACTTCTGACAATTTTTTTGTACTTAACTGCTTGCTCTGTTTTGTTAACCATTTAATTTTAATGTTCTCAATATTTTTTTTAACCTCCGGGACCACCGTTAGGTATTGCCTCAGAGGATGAGATGAATGATTTATTGCATGTATGAAAATGCCATGTCTAACCGGGATTCGAACCCGGGAACTCCGGATTTAAAGGCCGAGACGCTACCACTCGCGCCACGGAAACCGGCTGTTCTCAATACCTATGTTAAATTATGTTATCATTTAACTTTTTTTTTTGTTCTTAATAACTGTTAATTTTCGAACTGTGTGTACTTTGTTACGCTTAGTCGTTATACTTATTTTTTTTTTACTATACTTTGTTTAAGCATTTATATTGTATTGGATGCCTCCCTTTCCCATCATTATTACTCTGTACAATATACTTATAGTTTCATTATTCAGGAAACTGGTTGTAAATAAAACAATACATCAAATAGAAAAAAAAAAACTGTATTAAAGCCCGCCTTTTTTTTTTTGCATTCCTCTGAGTCGGTCCAACTGGTAGATATTACGCCACTCAGAGGGGTGTTTTATTACTCAAACCAATCTCCCCGCCTACCGGCTGTATGTCCGGCATGGCAGGTCGTTTCGCCGGTCAGCTCTTGAGTTTTTAATCTTTGTTGCCCACTCTAATGCTGTATCCAGGCATTACACCCAGGAAACAGCACCGATATCTGGTCTTTTCTGTTCACTTCGTTCCTTACAATGCCCCTGCAGTCCCTAGTCGATCTTTGGAACTGATACCCCTGAGCATGCCAGCCCTCACGACTGGGCTATCCTCCCTTCTCTATTCCAAAACCCCCGGTTTCTCTCTTCTTCATCTTTAGTTTGTAACACGTTTGTAGCGAAGCCTTCGATTCGTCTCCAATGTTCTTCGGAGGCCAGCATATCTTGTATAATATTCTCTGTGATACCTGCTCTGGTTTTCTCCTCATTTCACTTGTAACATCTGAATACTATATGCTCAACCGAGTTTTCAACAATACAGAACACGCAGATTGTATTTTCCCTTCTGCTTATTTTGTTCAGGTAATATTCAAAGTTCTCGTATCCCGTTAATATTTGGAAAACATAAAAATTAACTTCCCCGAACTTTCTTCCAATCCATGCCTCCAAGACCTGTATTCGTCTCTTAGACCAGTGTGCCACGCCTCTCTCTCTCTCCCCATTTTTCCTTTAATTCATTATTTCTCTCTGGCCTCCCATCTGCACACACCATTCGCTATGTCCATCCTTTCCACACTTTGTAATCCTATCTGTGGAACAGAAGCCGACACAGACAGCGCGTCATAAGATACAGTTCGATAGGCCGACACCACATCCAACAATGATCTGCTGTGAACTTTTTTTACTCTATTCATGTTTCTCTTAACACTAAGTGTTAAATCCATCTCCAAATATGTTGCCAATTGGTCGCTGGCTGCATCATCATTTATTACTCTCCATCGCCATTGGTTCCGTTCCCAACGATTATCTAAAATTGTCAAGTCCAGTACAGCGGTATGTCCCCTGGCTTCATAAGTTGGTGTGTTGTCGTTGACACAGTGACAACTCATTGTCTCTAACAGTTCCATAAGAGCCTCTTTTCTTCAATTTGTATACCCACTGCCCGCCGCTACAGCCTTGCTGTTAAAGTCTTCTAACATAATTATTCGTTTGCCGTTCGTGAAGCTGCTCTTTGTAATGCATCTATGAATCCATCAAAATCATTCCACCTACAATTGGGCTACACATAAGTCCCTATCGCTACAGCTTGATCCGATTCTATTTTGCGTTTCCCTGTAGCCTTTTCTCATAAACGAAATTTTGAAATCTTCGTCTTCTCCAAGTATAATAGTGATAGCCGCTCTTCGGCTTCTGAGGTATCAGCTTCTACGTCACATATATGTACTATTGTACTATTGCATATATGTATCTCTTGTTCTGAGATCTATCTGGAATTCAGCTGCCTTGTCTCTCAGCGTGTTCGTAAATTCTGTTGCCTTCTGTGCCCCTTGTATTCGAACGTGTAGCTTCTTGTTTCTTCCCTTACGTAATGAAATTACGTCACTCGCCTCATCATTAGTAACTGCCGCCTTCACAGAACGTAACAGATCAACATACGGTTTGCCTGTCATCTTAACTATCACCGTTCTACTGTCGGTGGAACCCTCCTCGTTTTCGGAACTCGTCGAGGTCTAACCTGTCTGGTTTGAATTTCTATCTGCTGCATCAACACAATTGTTGGCTCTATATTATCTCTTATGTACGAAAAACCTTTTTGGTTGCTGCTCCAATTCCTCCACCATGCAATATGAAGATCTCATCAGGGGACTGCGGCTGCACCCGTCTTTTACTTCTCGGAATCACCGTCAATGACGATTTCTCTGTTGCCGTTCCATCAAAATATATCTTGTATCTGCATTTCTTAGACTCTGTGGTTTCTTCCCCTATTATAGTTGTTTCTTCTTTAATGATATCGCCTGGCTTGAGTGTAGATCCGCGGGAAGATCCCTCCTCTGTACTCTGTTTTCTTATCAGTTCATATGATGCTACACGTTTCCTCAGCCTCAGCTGGTAACCCCTTCACAATGTTAATCTTATCCCTAAACTGAGCTGACCGTCTTCTGAGTACCAAGTCTATTATTTCGTCTTGTAAGTTTCCCTGCCAATGCATCTTCCACATCCATCTCACCCAGGGAGAACTCTGTCTGTGTAGCCTGGGTGACTACAATTAATGGTGGTGACAGCTCCGTGAGCGCTTTAATCCCCAT
This sequence comes from Lycorma delicatula, assembly GCF_047948215.1. Lineage (NCBI taxonomy): Eukaryota > Metazoa > Arthropoda > Insecta > Hemiptera > Fulgoridae > Lycorma > Lycorma delicatula. Next base: position 13,264,199 of record NC_134459.1, read on the forward strand.
GTATATCTTCTTGAGCCGTCTTTCCTGTACGGGCATGTGTTTAGGAAGTCCCGAATCCTGATGCTGTTTCAAGGACATCATCACAATCCCCAACTGATACGTCAGGGTTCCCAGACTGCCTGGCGAAGTGTATCCTCCTCTGAGGACACCGGGCGAAAGCGCTTTTTTACCTTCACGTCCGTTTTCTTTGATGTCGTACCCGTCGCTGTTGCTGAGATTAAAGCCCACCTGATCGGTCTAGTAGTTAACTCTTCGTCACAAATTAGTTGTTTAACAGCTGAATTTTGAAGTCGAAGGTTCTGAGGTTCAAATTCTACTAAACGTTAGTTACTTTTATACAAATTAGAATACTAGTCAGTGGATACCGGTGTACTTTGATGGTTGGACTTTAATTAACCACACATCTCAGGAATGGTCGGTCTGGATCTGTACAAGACTACACTTACATACATATCATTCTCATCTCAATCGGCCGTGGGGAGTTGCTTATTGTTCACTAGTTGAACAATACGTACACATTAGGAAAAGAAAAATGTATTAAAGGAAATCGAAATATTACGATAACGAAAAAAATTCGAATGAAAATATTTTAGTTAATGGTCAGTAAAAACGTGAAAAAATATTTTACTTTAATTGACATGTCTGTTTGTCAGTACATGGATCAATTTATTAAAATTCATTATTATTTAAACTGGTATAAATACTTGCTTCGATCTTTTTTTTATCTACTGTCAAGCATAGTTGAACTTAAACACCCTTTGATTCACTTTCGTACGAGATAGCCACCGAACTTCACAATAATACAGTGGTGAGGTATAATTAGCTTCTGTATCAACATACAGTTTTGCGAGCAGCCTAGCTCTCAAGGACTGTTCTTAATGTAGTTTATAATTTTTATAACTTTCATAAAAATGTTCAGTTCCTCGCTCGTATTTTTTGACACTAAATCTGCTCTGTGAAGCAGTTGTTTTCTTCGTAAAAACTGTCTATTATATTAAACATGTCAATGGGTGTGGTTTTGCCAGGAATGGGTTTGCAAAATAATATAATTTTCTAATATATTATTTTCCGCAACATATCGAACGTATGCAATTAAATGGGCATCTTTAGCTATATCAGTTTCGTCATCTGCTTGAATGGAGAATTTTGAATTACACAGCCAAGAAACTAATTTATCGCAAATATCTTTAGATATATCATAGATTCTCCTTCCGGCTGTATTATAAGCAAGTGGAATTTGTCGCAACTGTTTTGCATACGATTCGCCGAGCATTATTCTAACCATGTCAATAGCTGCTGGTTTCTCCTATTGTATGTGATTTCTTACATGTCGCGATTCTATAAGAGACATGGTACGAAGCCAATAATGCATTTGGTGTAACTGAAAGTATTTTTTTAAACGTTTGGTTCTGAATATTTATCTCGTCCAGTTTTCTTTGAAAAAATTCTATGAGCTTTCCAACGTATTCAGAATGTAAAGTTTCACGGTGCTGCCGTTTTAATATGACTGGTCTCATACAATCTTAAGCCAAAACTTTCGAACACAATAAACACACTAGTTTTTCCAAACCGTCTATCCACTTGTGAATCCTGACGATAAATACGTTGAACCGTTTGTCTTTTCTTCAAAGTTTTATCTCCTTTTTTGATTTTATTTCCACATATCTGCACCAGTATCTTCATTATTGTCGACTTTTCTCTTCTAACCACTCAAAAATTTATCCGTTCGTCTAAAACATATTTCATTAATATAATTTAAAATAAATAATAATAAAATATAATTGTAAAAATATATTAACGATTATTTTTAGAAAGAAATCACGATAAAAAATATATCACACCCCGCCAATACGCTTCCATTAACACTTTAGCTACGAGTGATGTTTAAATTTGAGGTAATTGTTTCGTGCAACTAGCGGTCGTTTTATGCATTACAGAAACAGAGCGTTTGTAAAGGCGCCACTTTTAAAATCTTCCTCCGGATGGTTTTTTAATAAGAATTAAGTGAATGTATCAAATGTAAGAAAAATAAAAATAACTATTTGTTAGGTCACGATTTGAAGTTTAGTTATAGATATTATGGTATGAATATTAATTTTTTATTAAAAAATTTTGGCGTCTCCCCTGGCAATAGTCCGCGCCTCCCAGGTTGGAAACCGCGGGTTTAAAGAGAAACGTTTAAAAACGAAGTTTTATAAGGAGGATCAAGATGAATAAGATATAAATTAATAATATACCAAATAAATACACCGATTGTTCATATGGAGTAGAGGAAAATACCTAAGATAAAAAAAAAATTTGAATGACATAAAAGAACAGTAAAGACGAGTAAAAATTAAAAGATTATTAGGTATTTGAATAATTTTGAGAAAACGATTAAATTTGCGGAGCAGAAAACCAATAAATATTTTATATTTTATTTAACCTATTCAAGAGGGTGATTGGTGTCTCTTTTTCAATGTTATATCTATTTATTAATGATTTTAAAATTATAAAAAAGGTACTACGATCTCCATCCTACAGAAAATATCTTCCAGTATAGATTTGTGTCATTAATTAATACATTTCACTGTTTTTTTAAACAGTTTTATTTATAGGTAAATCTTATACCAAATAGATAATCTGATACGTTAAAAAATTATATTTTGTAAGAAAAAGTTTATTTTGGGGGAAAAATCTGATATTTATGCAAAAATAAACAAATTTGTTCAATGCAAATTGCTTATTTCATTGTTAAGTGTCTTTTTTTATTTCTTCAATTATGTATTTTTTTTTTTTTAATTTTTGTAAATTGTTCTTTCAAGTATATTAAAAACAACTGTATTCTTATCAGTTTGATAAGTAATCAAATCATAAACAGGTATTTTAAAATCTAGCTTCAATAAAAACTGGTTTTTATTTATTTCTTTTAATGTCTCTTGGCGCCAGTATTATTCAAGTTTACTGTTAGTAATTGTAATAGAAATGACCTGTATTTTTCATGAGAAATTGTTTTTTCTTTTCTTTATTATAATTTGTTATCTCTATTAATTTTCTGTCGTTTTTTTTTTTTAATTCTTTTATAACGTTGTTCTTGTTTTTGTCATTTAAATATATATAATAAAATGTTTATTTTACTTTTAAACTCTTTTAATCCGTGTTGTGAATGTTAACTTTCTTAATCTATGTTTTTATTTTATCTTCGTACATTTATAACTACAATATTTTTACTGCAAATTTTTTTTTTCAACTGTTGATCAGTTTGTTTTTGACAGTATTTTTTTTAAGAGTTATATTTTACTTCAAAATCAGTTGAACGGTAATTATTTCTTCAAATTGACAGGAACATTATCTGTTTCCTATGTAATCTAATCTATAATCATTCTATCACTTTTATTTTAGGAATGTTATAATTATTTCGAATTGGTTAAATTAGTCTAGTATCGTTACCGATCTCCTGTTATCAGCGATGTTGAACGACTCGCGTACAATTAAGGGCAGTCGTAACCGCTTATCCTTTGCTATGTTAATTTGATCCATTATCTCAGGAACTATTATTAATGCTACAGGCTTCAATTTTTTTTTCTGGATACTTGATATTCTAAGGAGATTAGATGCATCTAGAGTTATAACTATAAACCACTTCCTAATGAAATGTAAATTAATAATAATAAAGTTTTTTTCATTTTTTTAGGAATTGTTTTTTGTAAACGGAAAATTGTTCACATATGTTCATAATTATAGATGTATTGAAAGTTATATACATATAGAATAATCACAAAAAATTTCAAGTTGTTATCTTCAGTGTTTCCAAGATAATGGGTCATAAATATAGAAATATATGATTTTCGGAAAACGTGGTTAAAATGACAAACTAGTTTTTGTTTGTCAGTTAACTGTTTTAAAACTGCCCGGTTTCATATTGTGGGTCGTCAGTGATAGCTTCCTGATCTTCTAGCTTTAGCTTTTTTTCTGCCTGTCTGTCACGTCTTTTTCTGCATTTTTTAACTGTTTTTTCCGCCTCGGTTACCCGTTTCTCGACAATCTTTTTTTTTTTTTTTAATTTGTACGGTATTAAGAACCGGATCGATTCCAAGATGCAGCAGAACTTCACACTCGCTAATGTTTCTATTATTAAATGTTGACACTGCATCATGTACTGTAAACTTAAATGTTTCCTTTCTCACAAAAATATTGTTTAGCAGCCTGTTTCAAATTATGTGGTTGAAAGACTCGTTGAAGTTCTACGTCTGTCTGTGGAGACAATTTTTCAACAAATCTTCATTAGATAATCATTGAAATACTGGCTTTATAGCTCGAAAACAGACATTGGGAGAGATGTTTTGTGGGAGTAAGAACAGATTTTACTGGAAAATTTGCCGGTCTAACCGGCAAATACATCAAATTTTTATTTTGTCTTTTGATTTTAGGTTAATTCCTTTATTTTTATTTATTTATTTTTCCTTGTTTTTTGATCTATTAATTATAAATTTGCCGGTTTAACCGGCAAATTTATTTTAAATTTAAGCGTCTTGTGCAAAACAGCTAGGACGCAATTTAAAAAAAAAATCATAAAAAATTAATTTCTTAACGTACAGTTATGAATTTTATATCAAATGACTCAGAAAATATTAAAAAATAAACTGAGAAAAAATTCGAAAAAAACGGGGTTTCTGTCCTCCTTCACAGGTTACTACTGTGATAATCAAACAGTTGTTACAATTTATTTCAATTTCAATGAATCTATCATTAGTATACTTCGGAAATTAGTAACTAAATTAACGGCATTATCCCAAAAGGCGGTCGACTAGGAACTGAAAAAAATATCATTATCGAAATTCACTTCAAATTCAAAAAAAAAAAATTATATATTAAACCTTTTTAAGTAATTTTTATTCGTTAATCTTTTTCAGGTTCATGAATTATGTGATAACTTCTGTCATCGATACATCAGTTGTCTAAAAGGTAAAATGCCTATAGACCTTGTAATAGATGAAAGAGATTCATCTTCAAAGCCGATGCCTGAGCTAGCGAGCTCAACAAATGGCAACGACGGCCGAAGCAACGCGGATTCTACGTCGCACACGGATGGCGCTAGCACACCTGATGTGGTAAGTCTTTTTTTTTTATATATATATGTGTGTAATCTATTATCAGATAATATAATAACTATACATTTTCCTTATTAAAACTCTCGAGTTACATATTTTATGGATACACTTCGGTATACGACAAGTCAAGAATATCTGGTTACACTAACTACCTATGCTATCCGCTTGGATATCAATAGTTTATCGCATCGTTGCTCTCACATCAAAGTACTATTATTTACTAACTCGTTTATCTTTTTTTTATTAAGTTTTTTCACGATAGGAATTCATTTAATATGATGTATTTATTTTTAATATAGTTATATTAGGGAAATAACGTTTGTTAAATGTATAAATAAAAGGTATACATGTTTTTTTTTGTTTTTTTTGTTAATCGTGTACTAATTTAAAAAAAGAAAGTTAAAATTAAACTATAATCTTTGTTTACAATTTTATCTTAATAATTTTGAATTGTTAATCCGACGTGAGTCATAAGTAAACACTGCACAAAACATATCTACGGATATGTACTCAGGGATTTTTGTGTTTAGGATCGGTTAGGAAGTTCGACTTTACCCGTTAAGCAACCCTCTGATCGATCATTTTTGTACAGTTATTTGGTAATAAATAGAGTCCCTATTTAGTTCCAACGGGTGCTTTTTATCAAATCGTACAGTTAACAAGGATCCAATAACATAATCAGGTTCTCAAATCCTTTATGATCCAGCAGCCGTCTTACCGAAATCTACACGGGATACCACGATTATAAAAGCTATAACATATATAGAAAAGAGTCCATCAGCCTGTGCTGTAAAATATGACCAAACAGAAGAGATGCTTCAAGAAAATAATCTTAAAGGTAAACCTGTTCACCTGAAACTGATAAAGCGTTTTAAATTGCAGGCTATACGTATTACACAGCTTTTCTTGATTTATTTAGCCCATATATTGTATTTTTCCGTTTAGGAGCACATAAATCGTCATTTACTTCTATAACCTTTGGTACTAACTATGAATATGGTTACTCTTAATCCTTTTCCACATCGGATATTCTCTAAAATTAAAAATTAATGCAGGATAACGAAATCGTGGAAAATCTATAATAGGTGAATAAATTTAAAAAAAAAAATTGAAAAATTTTACCAAAAGATTCCAATCAAATTTACTTTTTTTAATTATATTTTTCAAAAAGAAAATATTCAATTCAAATCTATAAAAAATTATTAGATCTTTTCTCTCCCATTTCTCATGTTTTTTTTTTGTCTTCAGTCATTTGACTGGTTTGATGCAGCTCTCCAAGATTCCCTATCTAGTGCTAGTCGTTTCATTTCAGTATACCCTCCACGTCCTACATCCCTAACAATTTGTTTTACATATTCAAAACGTGGCCTGCCTACACAATTTTTTCCTTCTACCCATCCTTCCAAAATTAAAGCGACTATTCCAGGATGCCTGAGTATGTGGCCTATAAGTCTGTCTCTTCTTTTAACTATATTTTTCCAAATGCTTCGTTCTTCATCTATTTGCCGCAATACCTCTTCATTTGTCACTTTATCCACCCGTCTGATTTTTAACATTTTCCTATAGCACCGCATTTCAAAAGCTTCTAATCTTTTCTTCTCAGATACTCCGATCGTCCAAGTTTCACTTCCATATAAAGCGACACTCCAAACATACACTTTCAAAAATCTTTTCCTGACATTTAAATTAATTTTTGATGTAAACAAATTATATTTCTTACTGAAGGCTCGTTTCGCTTGTGCTATTCGGCATTTTATATCGCTCCTGCTTCGTCCATCTTTAGTAATTCTACTTCCCAAATAACAAAATTCTTCTACCTCCATAATCTTTTCTCCTCCTATTTTCACATTCAGCGGTCCATCTTTGTTATTTCTACTACATTTCATTACTTTTGTTTTGTTCTTGTTTATTTTCATGCGATAGTTCTTGCGTAGGACTTCATCTATGCCGTTCATTGTTTGTTCTAAATCCTTTCTACTCTCGGCTAGAATTACTATATCATCAGCAAATCGTAGCATCTTTTCACCTTGTACTGTTACTCTTAATCTAAATTGTTCTTTAACATCATTAACTGCTAGTTCCATGTAAAGATTAAAAAGTAACGGAGATAGGGAACATCCTTGTCGGACTCCCTTTCTTATTACGGCTTCTTTCTTATGTTCTTCAATTGTTACTGTTGCTGTTTGGTTCCTGTACATGTTAGCGATTGTTCTTCTATCTCTGTATTTGAACCCTAATTTTTTTAAAATGCTGAACATTTTATTCCGGTCTACGTTATCAAATGCCTTTTCTAGGTCTATAAACTCCAAGTATGTTGGTTTGTTTTTCTTTAATCTTCCTTCTACTATTAATCTGAGGCCTAAAATTGCTTCCCTTGTCCCTATACTTTTCCTTAAACCAAATCGGTCTTCTCCTAACACTTCCTCCACTCTCTTCTCAATTCTTCTGTTTAGAATTCTAGTTAAGATTTTTGATGCATGACTAGTTAAACTAATTGTTCTGTATTTTTCACATTTATCTGCCCCTGCTTTCTTTGGTATCGTTACTATAACCCTTTTTTTGAAGTCTGACGGAAATTCCCCTTTTTCATAAATATTACACACCAGTTTGTATAATCTTCATTTCTCATGAAGGAACATATAATTTTTGTATTTTAAATAATAATTTGTTCAAAATATTCATTAATAATTAAATTTCTAAAACTTATGGAATATTTATTCGAATTTTATCTTGTTAATCCGGTGTTAATAGTATGGAAACGAAAATAAAATAAAATAGTAATTATCTGTGATCTATTAATCATCCTTTTGAACTTAACGTTGTGCAAATAAAAATATAAATATATTTAAAAAAAAAGTTATTTGCATAGTTCACAGTTTGAATGAAGTTAAGAAAATGTGTCTTTTGTCTTTACTGGCAATATTCCGTGTGCAAACAAATCAGTGGAAAGTAGCAATTTGCATGTTAGCTGAAGTCGTGTTACTGTAACTGGGGGATGTGCTGTTTGCGTGACTTAGGGTGAGTGCACTGTTACATGGACAAAGAGGGTAGATTACAGGGTAGTCTTTCTCTCTTTTTTTCTTTTACCTTTCACGAATGCAGTCAAAAAAAAAATCACCTACCTTTGTATAATTAGTTACCTGTTTGTATAAAGGTCAATTATTTTTACATCAATAGTAAATCAGTATACGATAACATTAGTAAAGGATTCTTCTTGTGTTTTTTTTTTGTTTGTCTACTTTTATTCAATTGTTTTTTTACATGTTTTTGTAAAGTAAATATTTATAAACTAATATTTAAAAACAGGTTTATTTTTTTTAAATTTATCTAATAATATACAATTTAACGTTAAATAAAAGTTTTATAAATATTCTTTTTAACGCGAGGTAATTAATGACGTTAAAAACTGGTATTTATTTTTGGTGATAAAATAAAATCAAAAACAGAAGCGTTGTTATAAACGTGATATATCCTTGGATGAACTTTTGACGACATCTGGTGGTGACATCTTTCATTCAGTTAACATCTGGTGTTTAGGTATTCTGTCATCCCAAAGAAAAGGCGCTATGGTTTTAATTAAGGAAGCTTAAGCTGTACATATATGGTCGGAATAGGGTATATTAGGTTACTTCTTGAGACCGCAATTTTTTTCTTTTTTGCTGCCTTATTTCTTAAAAAGTATATAGCTGTAGAAATTTTTTAATCTTTATGTTGCGCTTTGGGATTGTGTTAGTATATATATACACTTCAATTGATTATTGTAAGATACAGTTTTTTACATTACTTGTTCTTTTCTTGAAATATATATTTCTTAATAATTGCAAACATATTTTGTATTCTATTTTACTCATTATTTTAGGATAAGCTATAGAAGCGTTGAATATCTACCTGCTAATAATACTATTACGAGTATGCTATTTTGGTTTACACAGAGATTATATATATATATATATATATATATATATATATATATATATATATATTTCCAGTTCTATTTATTTTTTATTTTTGTAGGGCGGGCTATCTTAACCATAAAAAATCTTATTTGGTATTTAATATACTCATTCAGTTATATTTTTTTAGTAAAGTGAACTAATTTACTGCACTGGTGAATTAGAACTTTTCCGATGAATTTGATGTTTAATTTAAACTCTCTTCATAAAACGATAACAATTTGAGGGTTGGTTTTATCTTTCCTTCCCAATCATCTTTAAGCTAAGCTATTCCTTTTTCAAATGAAAACTTTCGTTAAAAAAGAAGGTAAACCAAAGAAAACAGCCTGTTTTAAATTTCTTTTAATTCGATTTTATGGTTTCGTTAACTTTTCAAAAAACGTTATGTTTGTTACATACTTGATAACTAAAGTTTTCACGTTGTCCTTACCAAACAATTCAGCGATTTTTGACCGTTAGTTTACCAGGACAACTTCTACTAGTTTATTAAAAGTTGTCTCGATCTGGATTGAGAAACTAAACAAAAAATATCCTTACGAAAAATGGCAATTTCTTCTTAGTTCTCCCACTGTCCGCCATTTTCTTATTTTTATATAAAAATTTATATCTCAAGTTCGGATAGATGAATCACATTAATATTTGGTAAGCGTCTTGGTAATAAAGTTTTAAAATTAGCAAAAAATCAGGAATTAAATACCTTCACAAATTATAATATGGCAGCCATGTTTATTTTTCAATCCGTTATATCTCCATAAATATTAGTTTTATCAAAATTTATTGTATTTGATAAAATATTAAAAAAGCCTTTTATTTTGAACAAAATTACATTTTATTTTTAAGATCGGTTAACAAATATTCGAGTTATGGCAGAAATATTATGTTGTAATTTTGTCATAATTATTAGGTCTATTATTGTGAGAAAATTATTACTTAATTTGAACTAATTTACAATACTAGAATTAATAATTAATAAATACAATTAATATTTAATCGAATTGAAAGTAAAGTAAAGGATATGAAAACAGACACAAAATTACAACATAAATTTTCTGCCATAACTCGACGATTTGTTAACCGATTTAAAAAAATAAAGTGTCATTTTGTTAAAAATAAAAGACTTAATAGTTTAGCAAATAACAAAAAAGTTTGATACAACTAATATTTATGGAGGTATAACGGATTGAAAAATAAACATGACCGCCATTTTGTAATTTGCGATAGTATTTAAGTCTTATTTTTTGCTAATTTAAAAACTTTGTTACCAAGAGGTTTATCAAATATTAATGTGATTCGTGTATCCGAACTTGAGATAAAATTTTTATATAAAAATAACAATTTGGCGGACAGTGGGGAACAACGAAGGAGAAATTGTCATTTTTCCTGAGGTTATTTTTTGTTTAGAAACACTGATATATACAGTGTTTCTAAAACACATTGTTTAGTGTTTAGCCTATAACACTTCAAGTAATGTAAGGATTCCAAGCGGGGTCAAACATCTAAATCGGTTCAGCCGTTGAGCTACAACGGTGGAACAAAAATGTATACATACACCCTAAATAAATTACACTGATTTTTTAGCAGTCTTGTAAAAACACTAGTAAGACAACAGCTTCACACGTATGAGGTTTCCGAATCGTTAAAAATGAAACGTTGAGATGCGAGCAATTTAAAAATGACTTTGAACTGATTTTTTCAGATTTTTTAAATCTATTTAAATATATATATATATATACACACACATATTTATATAGCCTATGACATTCCCGGTAATGCAAGGATTACAATGAGGGGTCGTACATCTAAATCGGTTCCGTCGTTCAGCTGCTACAATGGAACATACATAAATACATACATACATACATACACCCTAAGTACATTACACTTCATTTAGGGCAATCGTGTAAAAAGAAAAGCAACGGTATATTTATTTTAATATCTAGTTGTAAAATAAGCAAATGTGCGTAATAATTAAAATTATAGAAACTGCTGTTATTGAAACTGTTATTTGAAAAAAAATTATTTAATTTCTGAATTAACTGCTATTAAAATGAAATATATTATTAAAATCACCAAATAATTTAAACTATATTGTGATCAGCATCGTAAGATAATACGCCAGTTAATAATTTCTTTAAGAGAATTACCTTACATTGTTTCATTATCGCGAAATATCATATTTTTATTTACAAATCTTATTTTATCCGGAACGTAATAATAAAAAGTATTTTTTATTATAAACGAAGATTTTCTTGGTCAACTTACACCAAGTTCATGTTTCAATTTCTTTAAATAAATCCTTCCATTTGAATAATTGTTGATGCCTGGAAAACTACGTGTTCTAAAAACGATTAGATTTAACGAATGTAATGAGATAAGATATTATTTTTTGCGCGTTTTCGTTAAGACAAAGTAAGGCTTAAATCTCCTCAAGATAAAGAAGATTCTTTCATTTTTTTCAGGTTTTTTTTTTTAGAAAATATTAAGTAATAAAATAAAATTTTTGTTAACCGAAAAGTAATTGGATAAAATACGTAGATAATTGTGATTTTAGCTTTATTTTAAAATTTCAAACAATCGGCAAATATATGTCTGTGTAATTGTGTATCAAAATGTTAAAACTAAAAACTTTTTTTTTAAAGATTTAATTTATTTGTTTGTTTATATGAATGTATTATACAGTATTTTCTTTTATTAATGTGTATGGGGGTTTTTTAAGTATATTTTATTGTTAAACATTACAGTGGCACGTTTAGGTTGCATGTATGAACTTTAAACATTCCAGCTATAACTTTTAAATCCCACTTTTACAATAGTTTAATAGCCTGTTATACTATAATAAAACAACAGGTTACAGTTTTTATTGAGTATAAAATGTGGCCCTATTTTACTTTTAATTGCTGTGTTTTGTACAGACTAATTATATATATAACTGTATAAAGTAGTTAAAAAGAAATTTGAAAAACGTAGATCTAAATAAAGTTGGAAACAATGATTTTTGTATTATTATTTGACTTTTTTTATTTTCTAAGTGTTCCTTAAACCTCTTTGGAACATCTCGTATCAAAAAGGTTAGTGAAAAATAATACAGGTTGGTGAAACATAATAAGATAATTACTATTTTATTGTACGAATGCGAATAAATAAATAAATAAATTTTTAAGTAATGAACTAATAAAATTCAGTAAAAATAAAGGTTGCTTAAATGTATATTAAAAATAGATAAAATACAGAACTGTAAAAATAAAAAAGTGGTAATCGCTACTGAATTAAGCACCCACGAGAAAGGAAGAGAGACTAAGGAAATTATTCGTAGTAGAACCTAATGAGTGATCTTTCTCACTGATAGAGACTTGTCTTTTTCACATTTTCGTCAGTAGGTGGTTTTAAAACCAGTATGTTTTAAAAAAGGTTGTAAGCTAACTTTATATTATCAAAGACTAGTGTTTGTATCGGATATAAATCATATAGTTACCCTTCAAGTACCGTTTTCACCCTGGTAGAAAGTAGGTGTTAAAGCCAGTTTTTAGTTATAATTACTAGCTTAAATCATGGTAAAATTTGACGTATATTTTTTTAAGAAGTGTCATAACTTGTATTTATATAACTTAGTTATTTTACTACGAAGAGAATGTGAGTACTTGGAATGTTAATCTGTGGAAATTGCTTTTTTTTTATTAATACTTAATTAAATTTTTTTTTTTTACATTTTTAATAAATCAATTTTTGTAAACTTCCCTAATTTAAACCCAGAAAAAAAATTGTGGTAAAGAGAAAAATTACGAACCCATTCTCTCCTGTTTTTTCGATTAGTTAATTTGTGAATACGAGGGTCGTGCAGATAAGCTTATTCATTATTGCGAATGTTTGAGCAAAATAATCTTAAATTAAAAAAAAACCCATTCAGTTTGCCTTTAACATTTTGCACAAGGATAATTTAACAATTTTGATATTTGACGATGATGAGATGCAGGTAGTTATAGGGGAGATCGTTTCTTTTTTGAATAGACCGTAGAAAGGTGGAAAACGTGGGGGGCGGTAACAATCTTCCATTACATTGGGCTCGTGTTAAATAAATACTTGAGTTAATAAAATGTGTCCCATCTTGATATTCATAACAGTGCAGTAGTCGGGAAACATCCCTTGGTTTCAATATGCATGCAAATCCTCCCTTCCCGGTAACCAGAAAATGGTTCACAGTGTCATTTTCTCCCCCTTATTACCTTTTTTTTTCTCCCCTATGTAAGTATCTCATTTTCATCGAAGGGCGACGAGCCTGGTTTTTACTGGTAATTGGTGTCAATTTGACGCGACACATCAGTCATACTAAATAAGGACGGGTGACTCGGTCGTAGGGCGTAAGGGCGTTTGTTAGGGTGGGGCTCGAGGTGCCAATAAGAAAGCTTAATCCCCCTCCTGTCCTTTTCTAAAACTTTCTATCTCTGTTTTTCCTTTCCACCCTTCTTCCTTCCTGACATTGAAGCTTACGTCACCCATCGATATTATCTATCGGGGGGATATTAATTGAAAAATTATTAGAATATGTTTGCGTAATGAAACACGGTATATTCGGTGAGTAGAATGAAAAAAATAAATAAAGAAAAACACCAGTAAAAAAAACAAAATTATTGTTTCACAGTAATGAAAGACTGTTATATTGATTACTTAAGGGGTTTATAATATTTTTATTACATTTACAAGTTAAAAGACGCGTGTATAAATGACTTACTTTATCTAAGATGCTTTCGTTGTGAATTTAGAATGTTATTAATTAGACTATAATAAAACTAATATAAACTTGTATGTATATGAACGCGCGAAGATTATTTTCAAAATTAACAACTCATTTTGGGAAGCAGGTGTAGCATTATGTATGTTCTATTTTCCAGACATTCCCCACCATTAGTTTCTCCGTAATCACTTTGTACAGTCGAAATAAATTCCGAAAACGTAAATGACGCTTCCACTACTAGATAATAAATTATTTCTTAAATATTTAAACATTTAACGAAATTTGCTAGCAAATATTATAAATAAATTTGAATCATTTTTAATGTCACTTTTATCAACATTAACAAAAACGGTTTTTGTTTTTTTTGTTCGATGGTCTACCAGAAAACCCCACCGGATTGGTCTAAGTGGTGATCTCGTCATCGAAAATCAGCTGATTTCGAAGTCAAGAGTTCTAAGGTTCAAATCTTAATAAAGGCAGTTACTTTTATTCGGATTGGAATACTAGGTCGTGGATACCGGTGCTCTTTGGTGATACGTTTTCAATTAACCACACATCTCAGAAACGGTCGACCTGAGACTGTACAAGGTAAACTTCCTTTACATTCATAGATTTATTATATGTATGAATGTAAATGAAGTTAGTCTTGTACAGTCTCAGGTCGACCCTTCATTCATCCTCTGAAGTAATACTTTACGGTGGTTCCGGAGGCTATAAACAGAAAAAGAAAGGTCCATCAGTAAATAACTTAGCATCAGTTTTCTGATCTGAAGAATTTGATTATTTTTCCTATATATACGTTCCCCTGAAGGGGGAGATGCTCATCGTAGGAGACTCACTCTTAACTATTACATTACGGTACGTAGTTTGACACGGAATGTCATTGTTATGTCGTTCTTACATGTTAATTCTAATTCGGAGGCCATATGTTGCCACTCTCTAGGCAGCCTCATCAGCCGATTCGTTTCCGAGAATGCCGCAATGACCCGAAACCCGTACGAATATCACTGTCTTGTTTATTCTTGAGAGGGTATCATAGGTTATTTGAACGACGGGATCAGATCGTCTGCAACATTCAGAGTCGGTTATTACCAGAAAGCTGTCGTCACTACAGGTCTCGATAACTCTCAAGGTTGAATAAATTGCGTAGGCCTCGCTAAAGAACACAGAACAATAAGCACCAAGCTTGTATATTATCTTGTTATCAGGGAATATTATTGAACAGCCACATCCGTCGGCCGAGACCCGTCTGCATAGATGTGTATGTACCCATTGTATTTCTTAGTCATCTCACTAAATTGGTCCTTAGGAGATCGGTAACGTGGGTCCTGTTTACGTCTTCCAGATGGTAAATATTCATTCTTTTGTTCGCGTAATAAAACTGAATTTTTAGCGCAAAACTTCTTTTTCATATAAATAATGGTAATTTAAAAATTAATTGTAAAATTGGGTAATTTAAAAAAATTAAATCTGTGTAACGTTTGGCCGGCAATTTCGTAATTCCTTAAATAATTTTCATCATCAATGAGTATACATTTTCCTTCCCCTCCGGTTTCTTGTAAAATTTCTGTTTAGGATTAATGTAAAGACATAATCATTATATTGTACGAGTCAGATTAATTTTATGTGCGTTCAAAATAATAAATTTGTTATTTTCTATTCTATTTCAGTTGAAACTAAAAGTTAAATTTATTAATATTACTAAACGTTTTATAATTATTCTTAACATTAATTTAGTCTCTAATATAAATTATTATCTTGTACATTCATTTCTATATTAATGGGTCGTAATATTTACTTAGATGTTAAAAAAAAAAGATTTTGATAAATTTAATTTTAAACAGGCAGTTGTTAATTGGCTGTAATAATATATTTCGTATACATTTTAAAGATAATCACATTGATAAATGTATATGTGTGCGTGTGTGGTTTTAGTGTTAATATGTTATAACGGGTTCCCTCTTCTCCGTAACGCAATAATTTAAAACTGAGTAGGGTGTCACTGCTGTATTAAAATTAGGTTGATAAAGTTGGTGCTAACTTATTTTTAAAATTATTCTACGATTTATTTTATTACAAAAAAATTATTTTGATTATTATGTACATTTAAAAAAATAAATATTAGATTGAGGAATATATTTTAAAAAAACCCTATGTACAATATTGTAATAATAAATTTAATTACTCATTATTTTAGACAAATTATTTTTTTCCTAACATCATTGTATGCCAACGGCTATGGTTAATTACATAATATGTTAAAGGCGTGTTTTGTGTGTATAGTGTCTCACAAGATTCTTCATTCTTCTTCTTCTTTTTTTCCTTCTCTTTAGCATCTCACTCTATTTTTTTTTTCAACTCTCATCGCTCCACTGGATTTCATAATTAGTCTTCGCTTCCCTTTTTCGCCTCCTTATAAAGAAGAGTGATTACCATTAGAAATAGATACTTAACCCAGGTTTATATCATTGCTAGTAATTGACTTAATTGATACCAAATGTAATTTAGGTTATTTGTGCATCAACAAATATCTAATCCTGTAATTTTAAACTTAATTATTTTTGTTAGTTGTTTATTTTTAAAAAAAGTATTGTTTGAAGTATTTTACTCAAAAAGTATTTTAATTGGCTTCGGTGGATTAGAATAAAAGTATTCTTTTTAATGCCTTACTTTATAGGTTTTAAAAACGCAC
The DNA here is from genome assembly GCF_047948215.1 of Lycorma delicatula. Lineage (NCBI taxonomy): Eukaryota > Metazoa > Arthropoda > Insecta > Hemiptera > Fulgoridae > Lycorma > Lycorma delicatula. The sequence continues at coordinate 13,280,663 of NC_134459.1, forward strand.
AAGTGCAGTCTGTTTTGTTTGATCCGTAAGTGACACCGTCTAAATCAGTTTTCGTATGATTTTTAAGGTTCTCTTTTGTTTGACGTATATGCTAAATGCTTTTTTTTTTATGAAGCATGATCTATTTTAAAAGAAATGATGATAATAATATAAACGGAAACTCCTTTTAAAATAAAATTTTATATATATATGATTTGTAACATGTATTTTCAATTTTATACAAAATTCTAGAATAAATCCATTGGCACCATCTTTGAGCCTTTAATTGAGTTCAAGAGCCCAAGCCCTTGAACTTATCTTCATTTAAGTTAAACATAATTAAAACCATTTCATTATTGTTTTTATTATTATATAGTATTTTTTTTAATTAACATTGTACCAGATTAATTTAATAAAATCAAGAAGATAATACTAATTGCTCTATTATGTTAATTTTTGTATAACAATCATAAATTGCTACGTACATATTACAGACGCCTAATTTAAAAAAAAGTAATACACACACAGATATGATAATCTTTTATTCACGATAATTTTTTTAATATTTGTGTAACGAATTTATTTTTTAATTTAATTTTATATAAATTAACCTAATCCGTCCTTAATATTTGTTGAGGGAAAACCCAGTTTGTTCAAAATCTGTCTTAGTTTTTGGTATGGCTTTATCACATCTTAAAAGATCTGAAATATAATCGGTATTAGACAATGGTGTTTTCTCTGAAATTACTCATTCATACCAACAAAAAAAAATTAGGACTATTATATAGCTAATCCTTGTGCAAACTATCACTTGTTATATAGGTGTCACTCGAATTTCAGCTCCATTTCATAGTTGATGTGTTTGTTAACATAAACCGCTTCATTCCTCAACTTCCTGTGGTATTTTATTTTTTTGGAATGGCCGTATTATTTTCGGTAGTTATTAATACTCAATAGTAGATTACTTACAATCCTTATGGTTATGCGAATAATTGTACGGGTGGGGGGGTATTAAATGTATCACCTACTATTATTACACTTGGTGAGCAAATCCTACCAAATCTTTATTAGATTTGCTATTTCTTCAACCCATTGTATTTCGAATTTTCTGACAACAACATCATTTTTATCCAACAACATCTTTCGTACGTAAATAACAAATCTTTTCCAGATTCTTTAATTTTGTGAAAAAATAAGTTTGTTCCCTGGTTCTTTTCAGGCCTTTCGTTCTCTCAGACCGAAATATCGATCTATACCAAGTTCAGTTAGGTTATAGAATTGGAAGTAAACAAACTGCACGTTCGAGTGCTCAGGCGGCCGATTCATAAACATCTCAAAATTGGACACGAGAACAAAAGAGTAATCGTATGGAAAGACCAAGTGTTTAATAAGGGTGATTCAAAGAAACGGGAAATTTAAAAAATTAAATAACGTTAATGAAAAATTTTTTTTAGAAAATGAATTTTATTTCATGTAATTGTACAAATGTTGCCATTTTAGGATACATACATTTTAGTTTATTTTTTAAAGATGACATCTTGCAGGTGACCTCTTCTACGTAAACACTCACGAAGTCTCTTCGTTAAATTGTTCATGGTTTGACGTAACATCTCGACTGGAATTTCCGCGATTGCTTCTCGGATCTTTGCCTTCAGTTCTTCCGTTGTAGCAGGTCTACTGTGGAACACTTTGCTTTTAAGGTGACCCCACAAAAAGTAATCGGTAGCTGAGAGATCAGGCGATCTGGGAGGCCATCTAATGTCACCCTTTCGTGAAATGACACGTTGTCCAAACAATCGGCGTACAGCTGCCATCGATATTCGTGCAGTATTTGACGTTGCTACATCTTGTTGAAACCAGGCTGTGTTAAGAATCGGTCGAAATCTCTTTTGTAGTTCCACAACAAAGGTTTCAAGCACGGCTACGTAACGAGCCGACGTCACTGTAATCGCAAGACCGTTGTCATCCTCAAAAAAATAAGGGCCTATAAAACCGTAAGATGACATAGCACACCACACGGTCACTTTCTGGCTATGCAACGGACGTTGGTGTAGCAGCGTAGGATTTTCTTGTGCCCGGTATGTGAAATTTTGCTCGTTAACAAATCCACTGAGGTGGAAATGCGCTTCGTCTGACATCCACAGTTCGTGAACAAACTCTTCGTTATCATTTATCTTCTGAAGCATTACGTTACAGAATTGTACATATTACACAACTGCATCGTTCGGTTTCAGTTCCTGGACGATCTGCAACTTGTATGGATGGTATTGCAAGTCCTTCACTAACATTCTTCGAACGCTTGAACTATGCGATTGTAAAGATGCTGAGAGACGACGGATTGACCGATGTGGACTTCGTGTGACAGCATTTTGTAAAGCTTGAACATTCTGTGGTGTACGGACGGTTCGCTCACGGCCTGGAGGTTTCTTTTTCATTGCCGAACCGGTTTCCCCAAAATTAGATATCCATGTTTTAATTGCACGTGCTGATGGAACACGGTCGTGCCGTCCCAGATTAAAATGACGGCGAAATTCTCTACGCGCTCCCTCCACACTGTCATTGTTTTTGTAAAACGCTTTGATAGCAAATGCACATTGCGGACCACTCCAAGGATCCATGACAACTAAATGGCAGGTTGGGTTAGAGAGGCAGGCGCCACTTATCAAGTGGTATCAATCGCCCACGGCTACCAACACAACTTTCAAAATTTCCCGTTTCTTTGAATCAACCTACAACTGAAAGACGTAATATAAATTTTTAAATATTTCATTACACGAGTACTATATGACTAATTAATCGTACGGTGACTAATATGAGTAATGTTTATTTTTTATATGTAAGTACGGCCGCGTTGTGGATCGGTACTGATACGAAGGACGTGACTTGCAGAACTTGACGAAATCAGTGACACAAACGCACAACGTTCGTTTATTCTTCACTCTACAAGCTAACTGAATACAGTATAATCAATTTTAGTATTTTCTTTGTTTTATATTTTAAAATAAAAACTATTACTGTGCAAAAAAGGAGAAAATTCGTTAAATTTTTTCTACAAATGATTTTATTTAATTCATTTTTATGTTTTCGTAACTATTTTTTTAACATAAAAATATGATGTCATCTGATCTTTTTAAAATTATTTTTGATCTCTAACAATCATTATTTATAATTAATATATCAGGAAGTTAAAATGCTAGTAAACGAATAACCTATTGTAGCTTGATAGATGAGAAACCATCGTTCGTAAATCGAACTAATGAAATTATTGGATCGTCAATCTGTTAAGAGATGTAATGATAATAAATCATAACCATTTTGAAAATTATTTAAAATTAAATCATTTAGATTAAACTATTTTAGCAAGAATATAACTAAATAGAAAATTAGTACTTGTGTTCCTCTTTCGAATTTTTCCTAAAAAGAAATTTTTTTTAGGTTAGTGTTTTATTTTTTATTTTTTACGCATTTATGTTGAGTGTATATTTTTTCTTTTCGCTCTATCTGTGTGCACGCCCGCGTGCACACAGATAGCCCGCGTGTGATAAAATTAGTTCATTTAAATGTTATGCTACAGCCTATAACATTAATGTGTTTAGTCCTACTATCTCGCAGATGGTATCCCAAATGGGTTGAGTACTATGGCACGGTAAACCAGTTATTGCTAATGTTTTTAAGACAAGTAATTTGTACACCCGAACTACAAACTATATATATTAAGTAGTGTATAATATTACTAGCAGTAGAGTTCATCTGGTCACATTACCAAAAAATTATATATATATATTTTTTTTCTATATCGCACGGTTTCTTTCAGTCTCAGGTGTACATACTAAGCGAAAACATTTTCTTAATATATTTTGTAAATATACTTTAAAAGTAATTCTTTGGCTAATATGTATTATGAAATATAACTTCTTCTTCGCTGATTTAAGGAGATTTAACAATTTCTGGGTTGTTTTTAGCGAAACAAATTTAAATTAATTGTTTAAATATCCTTTCCTTATAATTTCTAACATTTGCCTTTATTTTTTAATTCACTACTTGGTTTTTTAAAAAAGTCATTTAAATCAAAACAAACAAAATAAAATGAAAAGTAATTGTAATAAGTTTTATATAATATTTTTTGTGTTTTTTTTATTTTGTATTTTTTTAAAAATAATATTCTTTATTTTTAAGTTATATTTTTTTTTAATTTTACTTTTTATTTTTCATTGAGTAGTTACTACAAACTATTTTTTTTTAAATTTCTTTTTCAGTGGGATTAACAATTATTACCGCGATTTGAGTTACGGAAGAAAATATAATTTTTACTATGTAATTTTAATGGTAGAAAATTACTTTATAAAGCAATTACGGTGGAAATAAGCTAATTTTCATTTTATTCAATGGGAATTTAAATTATTCATGTTATTTGTTGAATGAGGTATTCAGTTGTACATTTTTATTATTATTATTTTTTTTTACTTGATTATTGTTGTTAATACGAGTATTTACAAAGTAATCATTATTTATGTATAAATATTGTTATTATTCTTTAATAAAAATATATTGTAATGATAAGTAATATCTGCGATTAGATTATTTACCCATATACGCTAAAGTAAAAATATGGCTGATTATAACAATTTTTGTCATTTATTTTTATGTACAGTACATTCGGAAAGTTGGTGTTCGCTGGACTTATAGAAGTATAATGTAATAATTTCTTTGTATTTTTATTTCATTGTGTTGTAGAAACTGATATTACAATACCTGGAATAGTTTACAAAAGGGGTTGAAAATGACCTCCCTCCAACATCAATACAACACTGCATACGTTTCAATTTATTTTCAAACATTTTAACCAGCTGATATTCTGGAATGTCTCATAAGTATGCCATTTTTGCAGTTTTTAGTTTCTTAGAAGTGCATGATCTGTTGCGATAAACTGATTGTTTCGATGCTCTTCATAGAAAATATTCTGGGGGAGTCGAATAGGGATATCGTACAGACCACAAACCCTCTCAAAATGATTCGTTCAACGAAGACATTTCGTAAAAAAAATCATCGACCTTTTGTTAGCTGTGCCTACTATGGCACCATCTTCTTGCAACCAGCTGTGATTAATTTCTACTTCTGTTAACCGACTAATTAACTTTGTTAAAACAGAATAATAAGAATTACTATAAACTGTATTTTCAAATGAAATTGGACCCATAGTGGGCGTTCTACCGACCCAGACAAATTTTCAGTTCCTGTTAAGATTTTTCGTGTAATCCATGGGGGTTAATTGTCGACCACAGTCGTATACTTTGTGAATTAATATACCCTCCCAGATGAAACCACGCTTCATCAGTAAAAACCCTAATATCAAGGATACCTACGGAATTATGGTCGATAAAAACGTTTAAACCAATGCCGATAATTTAGTCTTTTGGAATAATCTGTAAATTTAATTTCATGAACACCCATTTCCTTGTAGGGAAAAGTTTCAGTTCTTTTCTTACAGTTTTATGTACAGTAGCAAGTTTTAAATCTTGCTGCTGTGGTAACGTACGCATTTATTTTGATGGACTTTCGACCACAGCATCGGAAATATCAAGCAGCTTCTGTTCGTTTAGTTTAGATAGTCTTCCGCTTGATCAACGTCTTCAGCAGAACTTTTTACCCGAAATTTTTCGTTAAGAGTTCGAACTGCATTGTGGTGAGGTACTTTTGAGAAACTTTTCAGAAAACTTGTGCTTCACTAGTCGGAATACTTGAGATCCAACCGGTGACCCTCGTTTGAGTTTAAAGAACACACCCCTGCACTGAGCCGTGCTTAACTGTTGATACAGTGCACGGGTGAAGGGAGAAAAAAGAAAAAAGTCTATACTTGTCACCTCCACTAAAGACGTGTTTAACGAGAAAAGTGCGTTCCTCTAACGAAAGAACCATTTCGTTTCTCGTAACTATTGATTCGGATAAACGAAACGAAACTAAGCACGTTCATTCACAACTCAAAACTGACGTCTTGGTTTATTACTGAGCAACGCTCAACGAACACACGGGGCAACTATCCTAACGCCGAAAGAACAGAACGCACCACATTATTCTAAACCGAACTGCACAGAGACTTTCCGAACGCGCTGTATACAAATTAAATGCTTAATCTTATTTTTTGTTCATTGAAATTGTATGCGATTATACGAGCACATTATAGATCTATATTGTCAAAATATTATTGGTGTGTGTATTTTATTTTAGTCTTTCACGTATATTCTGGTTGTAATTTTTTTGCAATTATTTGTTTCTTATTTTTAAGAAAAATAAATGATAAATTTTCGTTAGAAATCTTGTTTTTATTTTTTTCCAATTAAAATTAAAATCTTCACTTCATTCAAGAATGTTATCATTAAAACTCTTCCTAGTATTAATTTTTTTTTAATGTTTTGGTGTTGAAATATAATTAATTTATAATTATTATTGTACGACACAAAAATGTGTTGGGTCTAACGTATTAAATATAAGAATTTAAACAAGTATAATAAATAGCAAATTTATATCTAATATTTACAGAGGTACCAATTTCAATATAACTATTAAAGAACATCCAATTTTTTCGGTCGTTCAACTCCAGGAGGAGTAATAAACGATGTACATCTTGTGGTTCTAGCTTGTATTCTGCTTCTGCTTTGGGCAGTATTTAATTAGATGTTCAACAGTAATAATTAATATTAAAACATTAAAATATAATTAATAATTTTAATATTTTTTAATATAAAAATTACTGAAATTAATAATTACAAAAATTTCCGTGTTTTTTTTTAAAACTAGTCAAAGGACATTTTATCATCTATTAATAGTTATTTATTTTCATTAAGATCAAAACTATTTGTAAGTATACTTTTTTGTAACTATTATTGTTTCTTTTATAAAAAAAATATACTTAATGTTTTAAAATACTTTTACATTTAGTGTTCAGATGTATATATATATATATATTAATTGATATGAATGTTGACGTGCCGTCTTGATTATTGTCGCGTCGATTGGAATGATTGGCTGGCAGACGAGAATTCAGTGCCGTTTCACGGTTGACGCTGAAGTGGTGGCCCGCGACCTCCTCTGTGAAGGTGTCGGGGAGACGACCAAAACTATTTATAAATGTGTTTGTAAAAGCAACGGCGACCGAGACATATGCCAAAACTAGAGAACGTACCCAGAAAGTTCTTCTCTCAACACTTGACTTACTAACTCGCATAACATTAATTTTTTTTTCTTTTCTTCTTATCGTACCACGTCTTAGCGCGATTAATATTTTCGGGTTTTAATACGCTGTTTATGAGGTTAATAGAATTCTGTAATATATTTTAATGTGACGAAAGAAAACAGACGCTTTAGTTCTTTCAGTATTCTAATACCTACATCGGTTTAATATTTCTTTCTCGCTTTTTTATTTAAAATATTCTATTTTAAACGAACGTGTTATACCGGTTATTTTTTCCGCTTTACTTTAAAATGTACAGTGACACACTACGTAATATTTTGTATAACATAAACGTTCGAACGATGGCACCGACCATTGGTGTCAGGTGTTACAGCGGATTTGGCGTTGCATAGTGTACGATGCAGTGTGCATTGTGAATGCAGTTAATTGCAGGTTAATAGTGCCGACCGGCAATTAGCGAGTAAATCTACAAGATGGATGACTATATCCTCTCTTGCTTCACATTATTCTCGCTTTCTTTCTCCCTCGCCCCTCTTCTTTGCTCCTCCGTCCAGTCTTTTTTCATTCTATTTTATTCATCTTAATTGTGTATTAATCTGGTGTTAAAGAAATATATATATACTTATTTATAGACTTTACAGAATTGTAACTATGGTACTTATTGCCTTTATGATGTGACGTACATTGTACATTAAACCGATCGTTTGCGAAGTTTAATCCAAATATAGTAACAATTAAGCAGTTTTTAGAATTTTCCCTTTATTAATTACCACCTACTTGATTTAAGGTTATTATTTAAACGTGTGTAAACAAAACAAAAATAAAGAACTCGCGGGTCAAGATATTTTTTATTAGCTTGTTATATTTCTTACAATTTATCGTTATAAAATAATTTTACTTCTTTGTGTATAATAATTAATTACTTCGTATAAGATAATAAATTAAATGGTTTTGATGTATCCTCTATTCAGTATTTTTTCTTATTTAATTAACTAATTTTTTTATATCGTTTCCTAGAACTTAAATTACTAAAAATATTTTAAAATTTTAATTTTTAAATAACTGCATCTTATTACAAATACTTTTATTTTGATAATATGACGTGAAAATTACTGTAATATTGAAATAAAATATTATTGCTCTTAAGGAATTTTTTTTTTAACCAAGGAAAGAAAAATTGGTGAAAATACTATATTTTTACTTTTTAATATGGATACAGAGCTAAGAGCTAATTTATATTTACTCTGTTAACGATTAAAACAAAATAAAAATATAATTTAGATAAAACATCGATACTAAAAGAAGGAACAGGAAATCGAATGGGAGCTAATGAAAAATTTATTTTATGTTCTTTACAAATCGATATAATCGAATATGAATTAATGAACGAAATAAGAATCGAAAGCTGTCATTATTTTTACTTCTTTGTATGAAGTAAAAGAAGTATTATAATTGCGAAAAATTTCGGTTTTCAGATTTCAAAGGAAATATCTATTTTGACGAGTTTCAGCGTGACGTCTTAGTACGTATGTGCGTATGAATCAAATACGTTAATCAATTCGTATGAATCATACGTGAATACTTGGGTTTGAATACGTGAATCAAATACGTATGAATCATATGTGCGTATGCATAACTTAAAAACGATTACAGGATGTTGAAATTTTGGATTTAGGACTGTTGTAAGATCTAATTGTGCACTTCCTTTTGATTGCAATCGACTGAACCAAAAGTGTCAAAAAAGCCCTAAATCAACAAAAAAAATTGGGTTTCGGATATTTTCTTAAGTGCAGTAATGAACTCTCATGGAGAGATTTTTTTCAATCATATAACATAAGTGGTAATTATTTTCATTGTTTCCAGAGTTATAGCCAAATAAAATTTTAATTAATGAAATATTTGGGTCTTACAAGGGGAAGTCACTTCGGTCCGAATCAGACTTTATTTCCTTTTTATTTTTTTTAACTTTTTTTTAAAATTAAATATATTGATTTATTAATTATTATTAACCTGTGATTGTAAAAGAAATTTTACGCAAAATAATAATTCAATAACAATAAAAAAATTTGAAAAAATATCAGAAATTATTAACAAAGCAAATTTTTATATACTTTTCATTTCAAAAAAAAATTGTGTATTTGTAATTTAGTTCAAGGAAGTCACGTGATGTTCACATCAGATTCTTTTTTTGCGAATTATTAAGATAAATAGTATTTTTAATAATTATTGTTTTTAAAATGGGTTTTTATGTACAGTTATTAATTTTTGTTATACTACAATTGGAAGATACATATTGAAGTTGCATGTAAACTTTAAAAACACTAAACTTAAGAAAACGGGAAAAAATAATAAAAATTATTTGACAGTGTAAAGTGCGATACTAATTTATAAATGCATTTTTTTTACTTACATATAATTCATGTGACATGCCTATTTCAACGTATCTTTTAAGTGTTTATTTTAAGTGTGTACGGTATTTTTATTTTCTTCTTTTTTTATAAGTTCTAAAGATTATACGCGTAGGCAGGAAGAAACAGCACCTCGTGACTATTGTGACTCAGAAACATTCAAGAAAGAATATAATGCCGGAATGAGACACAAACAACTTTTTGCCAGGTTGTTAATTTGTAGCGAGTGGTGTTGACCTTGAAAAGAGAAGCGTCTGTTGCATAGCCCCCTCCGTCAACGTTCTGGCCCCTTCGTCCTTTCCGTTAACCGTGAGGTATGCCGACGACTTAGTTCGCAGTCCGATGGAATTTTCTTTTTATACGTCAGAAACGAGATTTTTTTTAGAAGAGCGAAGGTAATGTGGTAATAAAATTTGATTATGACAGGTCGAGTTATATTATTAATGATCGATTGCAGAACTTGCATACCATAATTGCATATGTTTTTAAAATGTATAGAACAAAGAAATTGACAACCTCCATTGTTCGAAAATACTTTTTTTATTATTTATTTTTAAAAAAAAAACCAAAAGTATAACGGATCGAAATTTTATAAATATATATAAAAAAATGAAATAAGTAGTTTAACGTAATTTTAACTTAAATTTTCTTGTATAACGTTCAAGCGAGCCAAGTTTTCATTGTCATATGTTGTAGCGTGAACTGTACAAAATAAATTGGGTTACATTTGGACAAAATTCTGGACCGGACTTCTTTCTTTAGTCTATCCGTCATCATATTAAATTAGTTATACTTAATACGATAGACATCTACTGGAAATGTAGTTGCTTATTTTTAAATCATAGTTAATTCTCGCAACATATAAATATTGAAAGCCTTTAGAAAAACTGTTTTGCACATGACAATACCTTTGTAAACATGTCTTACAATAGGATACGTATCACACTTTAAAATTATACCAGTATTAATTTTAAAGTCCTATACATTCAATATGTATTGTGATAACAAACAAATATTTCATTAATTTATCAGTAAAAGTAAAGAATTATAACTGCTAATTATTTTAAACGATAAATTTCGGAAGTACTAAAAGCATAATAATATTTTAAAGATTGTACAATATTTGATATAGTTATTTGTGCCTAATTGCGACTGGAAAATACTCGGACAAAAATATATCATGGTAAAATATTTAAATTTTATTTTTTATAATGGAATTCGATCAGACTTAAACGACACAAAAAAAATTTTAGTTTAATTTTTATAAAAATTTAATTATAAAAAAATATTTAAAAATATTTTGTCATTCTGTTTAAAGTTTTTCTTATTCGTAATAAATATTAGTGTAAGATTGTTAATGGTTGACTGCTGTTAGTCATGTTATTGCAAAGAAAAAAAAAACGGTGGATGGTAAAGAAGGAGAGGGGGCGTTGTTTGGCGCGAATTTCTGGCAGGAATATCGCAGCAATAGCTCCGACCAAGACGGGAGGGAATGAGGAAGATTGTATATGACAGAGAGAGAATGTGTGATATGGGGTGGGCAGGCGGTCACTGGCCGCTGTATTCGCTGTGTAACGTAGCCTCCCTCGCTCTTTTCCCTTAACCATGCCATCACACTGCCAATTTTGACATTTTCAATATAACCTGAAAAATGATTTTCAGAGCACCAGCTTTCAGTGCACTTTCTATCTTCTTTACTCTATTTTTCTCTCTTTTATATATATATATATATATGTTATATTACTCTCTCTCCTGTTTATGTTTTTATATATACTCCTATTTGTGTAATAGAAGTAAATATCCCGACTTACTCATATCTAACCGTATTCGTTACGCATCATCTTACAAATTATTACTGTCAGTAATAAATATTTTCATTAATGTCACATTTTTGAAAAAAAAATTAGTTTAATTGAAAGTTAAAGATACATTAATGTATTTCCAAATAAAATTTAATGTGAAGTTGTTTTATTAAATTGTAGTTTAAATAATGTCCTGTGATTTGAAATCACTGTTTTTTTGGGGGTTTTTTTTGGAACCCCTACTTTAACGACTTTAGGAAAAATTTACGAGTTAAATATTTATTTGTTCTTGACCCAATTTTGTAAATGAAAAAATTCTTTTAATTCCAAACCGTTTCCGTAGGTCGGTCTATTTTGTATCTTCGTTTAGCAATCGTGTAATTATAAACGGGTCATTGTTTATGAATATAAGTTTGTAATAGGTTTGAATTATTGAATAATTGAAAACAAATTCGTTTTTGTAATTTTGTGTTTGTTTTCTGATAGAATTATCTGGTTTTCGGGTCATTCCATTTTCTGTTTTATTTTGTAATTTAAAAAAAAAAAAATTCAGATATTCAAAAATTTCTCCCGCGACATTACAATTTGGTAAATATATATATATATTTTTTATAATAATTAAATTTTTGAAAACGGTGATCTTTAAAATGTTTTCTTCAAAATTTATTTCAAACGTTTGCTCTTATTTTAATTTTATTTTTTCATGATAGTGCTATCTGTTAATAAAACAATTTTTATTTTGCGTGAAAGATTTTTTATGAATTTTTTGTAATTAAAAATAACAAAAAAACAAAGAAGCCTATTTGAATTGTGTAGTACTGATTAAAAAATGTTGAAATAAAGTTCGTTTTGTAATAAACACTACACATTATATTTGCTTCCTTGCCATCCGAGTTGTTAGTTTATTAAACGGATTTTTTCCCCTTTATTATTATTTTAACATATTCTTTTTAAGATGACGGGCATCGCCTGCTTTGGTAATTTTTTCCCTATGAGAATGGAAATTTTTAGGTATGAAAAATGCCATGCCTGGATCGGGATTCAAACCCGGGACCTCCGGATGAAAGGCTGACACGCTACAACTTATTATTCCCCACACACCAGGGAACAACGTCATCAGTTCCCTGATGGTGCATAACGAATTTTTCCTCCTCTATAATACAAAAAAGAAAATTATAATTATACAGATTAGTTATTGGTTATAAATTATGTAATTATTACGATTATATCTATATATGTATAAAAATGAATGTTTGTTTGTCCCGTATGTGTTCTATATCATTCATCCGATTACGATGAAACTTTGGTCAGTTGTGCGCACCCCCATGAAATTTTCTGAATTAGTTTGTACCCGCTAGATGCCGCTGGGGTCGAGGTATTTTGAAAAATTGTATTTATGGTCCGATTTGGCTCATTTTCAGAATATGTGTTACTTACATGGAAAGAAATACCTCTGCAAAAATTGACCCGCTAGATGAGGCTGGGGTTAAGATATTTGGAGAAAATTGCATTTATGGGCCGATTTGGCTCATATTCAGAATATGTATGAAATTTTTTTTTCATACATATTGAAAAGAAATATTTTTTCGAAAAATTGATCCGCAGATGGCGTTGGGTTTGAGATATTTACAAAAATTGTATTTATGGACCGATTTGAGGTGGCGCCGGTGTCGAGATATTTACGAAACAAACAGACTTTCTTCTTTTATTTATATAAAAGGCAATGTTCATATGTGTTTTCACTATAGACTAAAAAACTACTGGACCGATTTACGTGCGGGTTTTTTTTTGAAAAATGGTCCGCGTTATCCGGAGAAGATTTAAACTATGGAAATCCTCAATCTGACCAATAGAAAGAACGTTTGGGGTATTTTGAACTTTTATAAAGTGAAAGGGGTTAAATTTTGTGAAATTCCGTAATTTTCAGTTTTTAATATTTCATCAAATTTTCACTTGTATTAATTTAATCTATAGATATACTCAAATCTAACAATAGCGAAGCATTGCCGGCAAGAAAAAAGTTATCTTGTGGTAAATACGTAAGTTCTATATAATAATATAAAGAAATGTACCTAATGTTATGTTAATTGTAACTTAGTGGTTACACCATCAGGAAGAATAATTTATGTTACTGAAATCTAACAATGGATTGAAAATATATAAAGAAAAGAATAATAGAAATCATTATCACCCATGTTAGGATGGTGATGATAGTAAGGCGTACATATATATATATATATATATATATATATATATATATATCGATATACATGTAATATTTATTACACGTATGATCGTAGCTATGTGGACTTCTGTGATGTCATTTATAAGATATTTGTACAAGTTTATAACATTTGTGTATGTTAGTACAAAAACAAATGTGTTATAAGTTGTGAATTTGCGATTCATTTAAAAGTACTGGATTTTTAAAATATCAAATTTCTATTTAGTAATCGTGTACTATTATGAATATATTTAAAAAATTACTTTGATTTGGGTGAATTTTATTTTCATTTATTTTAAACTAATTTTTTGTTTTTATTTGTGTTACCGTTACGTGTCTCGATTTTAACCCACGTAAAACATAACTTTTTTCTTTTGAAATAAAAAAAAATTAACATATAGTACGCCGAACGTAATTAATATTAATGAATTTTAGATAAGAGGGAATATTAATGAATATATTTTTAATTTCATCTATTGTCAATTTTGTGTTGCATATTTATATAAGTAGTATATATACTCTGGTAGGTTGGATTTTAAATTTTATAATTAATAGAGTAATAGAAGTAAATAAACCTGGTGCAAGTTATAATTTGCATCGTGTAAAATAAATTAAACGACTTGTGGGTTCTTAAATACACTAGTATTGTTGTTGGATATTATCCAAAAACTTTCTCCCACAACTCTTTACTTTATATTTTAGTGACGATATGCTAGCAGATATATCGTCGTTTGTACATGTTCAATCATGACCTACAATTGTCCTTATTATAAATATAGTATATTTTTTTAGAGTTATACGTATGCAAAAGAAGATTTCATATTTATTTTTTACCTTTAAGAAAGCTTAAGAAGTAGGTAGAGGACTTATGTCGTAGTGATTTGTTTTTATTAGAATCGTTATACCGATTTTGGATTTTTTTTATGAGACTGAACTCAAAACCCTTAATCGTTATGTAAGTCACGACCTAAATAAACCTATCTGCTGATTGTATGCTGAATTAATCTTAATTAAATGATTTTTAATGGAATATTAAGTGTCCAGTATTAGCGATTAATAAAGGTTAATAATTCGAAGCGTATGTCTGTTGTATTTAATGGTGTATCGGCTCCTTTTCTTCTGATCACTAAACTCTTTAATAATTTATATTGTAATTAATAGATGCATCCTTTTCTGGCGATTCAAAGAAGTAATAAGTTACAAATACTCGCCTCATAAGAACAATAAGAGCAGCTTTTTATAGGTTACGATTCAACAAAATAACTTTTAGATAATCTGGATAAATCCGAAAGTTTTACAGTTAATAATTTTTTTGAAAAATTTTATCAGTTGTAAAAATGCTTTTTTAACTAAAAAATTTAAAATAAATGAGAGAATAGAAATTTCGGTTCTCTATCATCATTTTGTTTAGCTTTTTATTTCATTGTTCAAAAAATTGAAGTGTCTGATTATAGTAAAAAAAGAGGGGATGATAATAGTTTCACGAGTACAGAAACTCTTTTCCAGATTATTCATATATACCCCATATGTTTTATTAATTCTTTTTGCACAAATTTTCTAATTTTTTTTTTATTTTTAGATTAAATTACGTAATTATGTCAACATTGCATCATTATGAAATCTCTAATTCGTATAATTATGTATAATATTTAAAAATATTTTCAAGCGCTTTAAATTTAATATAAGAGTTTCATTTATATTATTTTCCCCCCATACCAGCAGCTAAAATTGTCTTTCTAATTTATGTCTAAATATTATTCTTTGATTAAAAAAATTGAGAAATTTAAAGGTTCAAATAAAATGTATTATTAAACAATTTTTTCGATAATTCTTCCAAATTGTATGTACGTGTTTTAACAGTAACTAAATTTGTATTAAAATATATATATATATATTTAAATACTAGCTTTGAAAATTTGCAAAATTTTTCATGCCTATTGAATAAAGTAATATTTTTTTTTTACATCAGCTAAATTATTTTCGATTCTGGAGTATTATACAAATTACGTCTGATTAATATTTATTTTCATTATTTATCAATGGTTATAAATATATCGATATAAAAACTGTTATAGTTTAGTATGTGGACGATTTATAGGTTTAGAATGATATAGTTAATATTAATTTTGATTAGTTTTTATTTACTTAGCGAACTCTATTGGTATCCTCGTACAGACAGATAAGCCTAGTAACCATTATTGCCAAGGTATTCGATAGGGTGTTCCTTTGCAGATAATGGCCAATTTTTGAGAGGGGGAAGAAGTTATTCCTGACCACTAGTTAGGTTTCCGCGGTGGTCGTTACACCATTGAGCAGATATACAGGATTATTCGGGTTGTCATGAAATGCTCATTGCAAAGCATACTCATGCTTAGAGGAGAAAACAATTTGTTACGCCGCCTTTCTAGACGTCCAGAAAGCGTTCGATAAGGTTTGGGCTACCTGTTCTGCAATACAAACCGAAAAAGAGTCGCCTGAATCATTCTATTTGGTATATTACGTAAATACTTAGACAGATGCTTTTCCCAGATGAAATGTAAGAAGTTGTCTGATTTCTTTATAAATTCCTGGGGTGTTCCTCAGGCCTCAGTGTTGAGGTCTATCCTGTACTCCGTCTTTACTGGGGACGTTCTGGTTACGGACGATACTACTATCGCATCGTTTGCCGATGAAACGGCAATCAAGGCTTTGGTTGATGATCTAATTCAAGCCTTAGCTAGGTTTTAATGAAGATTGGACCTTCTAACCCAGCGGTTGAGAAAATGAAAAATACAGTGAATCGAAGTCGACCCATGTGACATTTGTGATGAGAAGGGGTAATTGCCTAGGAATTCATTTAAATGGGGGTTCCCTCTCCCGAGCTGAGAGTTTACGTTATTTAAGTATTTACCTAGATCATCGTCTAACATGGAAGGTTCAATTAAACAAAAAAAGGAAGTAGCTAGATATCAAATTTAAGGAGCTATACTGTTTGATAGGCAGGAAATTGCAATTGTCCGTATGTAACAAGCTACTATTGCACAAAGTGTTCCTAAAACCGAATTAGATATACGGAATCCAACTTTGGGGTACGGCAAGTACCAACAATATCGATGCCATTCAGTGCTACCAGAATAAATTTGCGAGATGCATAACGCAGACACCGTGGTTCATTCGGTACTCATCGAAACCACCGAAATCCACGAGTACTTAGGGTTACCGTATGTTCGGTATATACAACAGAATATAACGTAAAACGTAATGACCACGTGAACCATCTAGCTGTTAACCTCTTGGACAATGGCGAAGATGTAAAGCGGGTACATGTATTAGACCGAGGAACCTAATAGTAATAGTGATACTCGGGACAAGGCCTCTATTCTTCAGTTGTGCTTCATCTAAGTATTTTGGATTATATTTCTGGTGTGATATGTTTTTTTTTCTTTTACCTTGTGGTTTTAATCATATTACTGAACTTTTTATGAATTCTGATACCTAAATTTATCGTAAATTTATTTTGATAACTAGATTTTATCGTTGAATATGTTATCTTTGATTTACTTTTAATGTTTTCGTAGAATGTATTTAATTAATGTGTTTCAAGGAAACTCCTTTACACTTTGCCGTTGCAATGAAATTTACTTATGGTATCGTAAGTATAAACCATAAGTAAATATAATTATAAAATACAAAAAGAATTCTTTTTATATTAGTTCCTTTAATTATTTATAATTAATAATGAACAAAGTTATAAATTATCAAACTTTAATATCCGGGTGATTAGTTAAGTCGATTTGTATGATAGATATTAGAGAATACGATGATTTAATGTTTAATTTAAACGTTCAATTTGATTAGTATTCTTTGGACGTAACGTATCATTACAGTACCGTACTACTACTATTTCTCTCTGGGTGTCCGTTCACATTTATAAACATTGTACGTCATATCTTAATTACATTGTTAATAAAATTTATTAAATCAATTTTACTATTGCTTTTATTGTTGTTTTCATTTTAATTACACGATTTAATTAAAATTGTTTTCTTATATTTTTGTTTTTATATGTTTTACATAAAAATAATTAACGGGTAACAAGTTAAAACTGCCTCGCTACAAACTAAACACAGTTGCAGGTAATATTACGTGAATTAAATGAAAACGTAAATTAAATTAAATTTTGTAATTTCAGCAAATGTTGTTTACACATTTATTATATTTTTACAAATGATATTCAAAGTGAGCACCCTGTGTAGACCTGGGTGTTAATAATTACGCAATAGTTCTCAATGCCGTCGCCGATTTTTTATGTCGTATGTTCGCCTTCATTTCATCGATATTGTGGAATATGATTTATAACTTTTTTTCAAACATCCCAAAAATCGTAACTAGACAAACCTTTTAAACGTGGAGTTCACCGTTTTCTACTGAAGTTCGTTCTTCTGTAAATACCGTATGAACGCTTGAATCGTTTCATGTATGAGGAGTAGTTGATCCAATTTGTTGAAAGAAGCCGTGCTGTTTTTTACGATCTGTTAATTGAGCGTAAAACGCTTTGAAGATTTTACGGTACACTTCTGTATTGACAGTTCGGTAAAAAAAAATCGGTCCTACTATACGATGACCAGAAAGCATATCCATATTACTCGGAGTGTTCCGCGACGTGCTCCCCGAACTTCAGGTACTGATACAGGACACCAAAATGAGCAAAAACGTTCATATCGACATAAGTCGTATTTTGCTTTGTTTTCCTTCTAGGCACCATTTTGTGATTTTTAACAAAAAAAAAATTATTTCTCAGGAACGGGTACGCCTACTTTAATCAAATTTGGCAAATGTAAGACTAGTTTCTTATTCTGCAAAATAAAGAATTTTGAAAACGTCGCCTTCAAAAATGTAAAAATGGCGGCCATCTTAATTTGTTAATCTTCAGTCTCGTCGTATTTGTATGATAAAATTTTTAATTGTCTCAAAATGTATTAAGCATTTTATTTTGAACAAAATGATACCTCATATGAAAAAATTCGTTGAATAATAATCGAGTTATTGCAAACAATTAACCCAGTAGTACGCTTGCGCACCGTAATGCAAACTGATAATTTTTTATTTGTTTTTATTTCCTCTACTACATGTAAAAAATTATTAATAATAAATAATAATACTAAATTAACAATTTTTTTCTCAGTACCAATAATTGAAACATGTTTAATCACTTAAGTTGTTCCACAATTTTTATACGATACTGTTTTAAATTTAATTCGTGAAAAATTTTACAGCAAGATATGCATTTTATCATTTTGTTATTATAACTTAAATATAGATTATTCGGATCGACCGAAGTTCTTCTTTAAATATCCGCAACTTCTTAATTCCAAATGGAAGGTTTAGCGTTTAAAATTTACTTCGTTGTATATCATTTTTTAACTAAATTGTGTAAAATACTCTTTATTTGGATACTCCAAAACTGTATATTTTCCGCTAATATTTGACGAGTTTTTTTTTAAAGGACCTAGGAACACACATAAGTTTCTGCTGCAGTAAGCTCTTTCCTTGAACGAATAAAACATTTTAAAAAAACCGCTGCAAGGAACGAAATCGTACTGCAATGAAGCATAAACAGTTTATCACTGATAAAAATAGATAAAGAGTAGTAACATACAATAAGTAGTGACGCTAAACTTAGTAAAGGCATTTATTTTTTCACAGATTTGAATACTAGATCGTGGATACCGGTGTTTTTTTTTTTTTTGGTTGGGTTTCAATTAACCACGCGTATCAGAAACGGTCGACCTCGGACTGTGTACGAGACTACATTTCATTTACATTCATATATCATCCTCTGAAGTAATACCTTACGGTGGTTTCGGAAACTAAACAGAAAAGAGGGAAAGAATAGCAGCGTTAAAGGTTATACTCACAACTGTCAATTCGAACCGGTTCAGTTTTAGGTTGCTTACCCGGTACAATAATATACAGATGTTAGAGTTATATTTTAATCGTAATTTTCGTTTTTACTGTTATAAAATGTTTAGATTTATGTTAACATTGATTGATAAATTTATTAATTAATTTATTTATTCTTTTGTAACTAATAAATAAGGTTTATAATGAAGATGTTATACAACATTTTTTTTATTAATATTTATCCGTGTACTTCTACTTAAAATACAGTACCGCAGTACTTGATTTGAAATCTTATTATCTATTTTATAGAGGAGACTAAGGTCGTAGTATGATTTGTTATACTGTACGTATACAAAAAAAGTTAGGCATCATCATGAGATCATATATGACTTACTGTAAAACAAGTAATTGTATGTACTGTTTGTACTACTGCAATTTATTTTTATATTATTATCACATACAGGAAGTATTATATACGTGATCATAATATTATTGATAAATTATTAAGTAATATCTTTAAAAAAATAAATAAAAATACATAAATAAAAATAGAAAAAAAGCATACTCTATTACACAAGTTATTAGAAAATAAATCGTTTGTATTATTCAACATCAGATTGGAATTATAAAGACATGCTAAACGATTTACTGTTACGACATGAATATTAAATACTTACATTGTTTGCTTATATGAAAATATATAAGATATATATGTATGTGTATAATATAAATTAATAATTACGTATGTGATTTTTTATATTTTTTTTATAACAATTAGAAGTAATGTAATATAATGTTTAATAATGAATTTTACACCTTAATTTTTACCTATAAATATTTACAATGAAGCGATATATAATTTTAAAAAATCCAGCGATTAATTAAAAATAAATTATTATTATATAGACTAATTACTTAAAAAAATTCCGTAATATGGGATTAGATAAGTAATAACCAGATCGCCTTGGTAGAATCTATTTTTATTTAATTTTTCCAATCGTGTACGTTGAAATATGTTTAACTAATGAATAATAAGCTATTACCCACGGCTCAGTGAGATGAGAATGACGTGTAAATGAGATGTAGTCTTGTGTAAACTCAGGCCGACCTTACCTGAGACGTGTGATTAATTGAACCCCAGCCACCAAACTATACCGGTATTCACCGTATTGAAATCCATATAAGAGCAATTTAACTAGGATTTGAACCTCAGAACCTTCGACTTTGAAAGTTAGCTGTTAAACAACTGATTTGCGACGACGAGTTAACCAGTAGACCAGATCGGAGGGCTGAAATCTATCCTAGTATATAAAAATAATTAAACCAAAAAATAAAAACCGACTTTAAAAAAATAATAGTACTAAAAATTTATAAATAATTACGTATATTTTTATTTAATAACTAAAGTAAATGAATTGACAAGAAATAACTATTTTGGATGTCGGTGCCAGCCAACACAAGTTAAACATAGTTACGTATAGTTAGTACCTCAACCGACCGCTAGGCGGCTAAACTGGATTCCCACATGTAAAATGGTATCTCAAAAGCATATAAAAGAGAGGGTCTCACGATCATACCTCATTTTTCGTTCGCTAAGGTAAAAAAACTTCGTGATAATTAATGTATGTACCTAAGCATCTATAAAGTATTCTTACATCATATTTTTGTATGTGGTATTTCATTGTTGTATTTTATGTTTTGTAGATCTCATTTTATTGTACTAAAATCTCTATTACCAATTTTGCATTGTTTGAAGCCAGATTTGTATTGTATAGATTATATGCTTTTATTTTGGTTTAACTTGTGTGGACAGGTACCGAAAAAACTTTTTAGTACTATTATTTTTGAAGTCGGTTTTTATTCATTTGTTTTTTTTTAAATTGTTATTTGCATCTAATACATACATATAAAATATCTAATTTATTATATTTACAACTATAATATATATATTATAACACAGAGAAATACTGTCCTGGTGCGAGCGGTCAGCAACTAAGCGTGTCGATCCGTTCGATTTTTTTTTGGTATTTTTCCTAAGATTATCATCTGATTTGGTTAAAATTTATGGAACCATTGCAAAAGTATACTCTTTGGATTAAAAAAACAGTTATCAAAATCGGTTTACTAACGTCGGATGTATTGTGTAACACATTTAAAAAATCCCTTTCGGCACGCCGGAAGGCGGAAGTAGATTTCACCGGTGCTAACTATGGGATAAAAAAGATTTCCACTTTAGAGTTAATAAAAACTGTAAATTTACTCAATACGAGAATGGTTGCATGTGAAAAAAAGTTTCACATGTTTAACATAAGACAGCCCCCCCCCCCCCATCTTCTTACAATTAAGCAACATTTTGGTCATTCTTGCCGTAAGGGTTGGTCATATCAAAAGTTGTTTCAGACAAACGTGTTAGGTAACGTTTAGAGCACTAACGATCACTTAAAATCGATTCGATACTTTGCCTATAAGGGAACTATGAATTTTTTTTTATCTTCGAAATCCCAATTTTTTCCACCACATGGGCCAATTTTTGGTGATACCAAAAAACTTTAATTAGATAAGTTTTAGGACCTTATTCAAAGAATAGGAGTAACTTTAAACAAATTCGATATTTTACTTAATAAGAAAGTTATAGCGTTATTTTATTTTTTTGAAAAAGCCCCCCCCCCTTCCACTCTCATGGTCTGATTTTTGCTCATTAACGAACTCGACCGAAATTTTGGCCGTTATATTTTATTTATCAATTTGAAAGTGATTGGTGCAAAATTACGGCAGTTATCGTGTTTTCAAGAAAGTAAAATATATATATATATATATATAAACCTTTGAACTGACAGTGGTTTTGGGGTCTGGCGAAGATATATCGAAATTTTCCGGAAGTAGAATCATATACCCATTACAGTAGGTTGCTTTCTATGAAAACTGTCTAAAAAAAAATACTGTCGAATTGAGAATTTCCTCCTTTTTACTTTCTTATACGAAGTAATGGAAGTATTACGAAAAATTCCGGTTTTCAGATTTCACCGGAGATCCATTTTGACCATCCCGAGTCCATTTTGATTAGTTTCGGTGTGACGTCTGTACGTACTAATATATCTGCCATAACTCAAAAACGATTAGCCGGAGGATGTTGAAATTTTGTATTTAGGAATGTACATCTAACATCTAGTTGTGCACCTCTCTTTTTGATTGCAATTGACTAGACCAAAAGTGTCCAAAAAAGCCCAAAATCCAAAAATTTTTGATATTTTCTTAACTGTAGTAATGAGCTGTCACTGAGAGATTTTCAACGATATATCATATGTGGTACTTATTTTCATTGGTTCCGTAGTTATAGCCAAATAAAATTTTAATTAATGAAATATTTGGATTTTACAAGGGGAAGACACATCGGTTCGAATCAGACTTCATCTCCTTTTTTTCCTTTTTTTTTTTTAATTTAAGTATATTGATTTATAATAATTATTAACCTCTGATTGTAAAAAATCTTTAGGATAAATAATTCAATAATAACAATAAAAAAAAAATTATAACAAAATATCAGAAGTTATTAATGAAATAAATTTTTGTGTAATTTTAATAATGTGTATGTAATTTAATAGGCGTACAAGGAAGTCATGTGGTATCCACATCAAATTTCTTGTAATCGGAAAAATCTACTTATTTTTCTCAGTATTTCTGTATTAAGATGTAATATAAGTCTAAAACAATAATAATTTGATTAAGTCTTTAACCGATTTAGAAAAGGCAATATTTTCTAATTTTTTTTTTTATCATTCCTTGTAAATGAATAAATTGATTTTATACCCCAACCCTGTTGAGTATGCAGATCATTGTACGAATTTTTTTGGAAATATTAAAAAAATATTTAAATTATAAATTTAAAAATGCGTTTTTTCTTCAGTTAAATTTTTTTTTTAATATTTTATTTGGATTATGTTTGTAACTTAATACAGACTTGTATTTTTAGCTACAATTTCCCGTTAAAAAACAAAAACCAGTTAGATAATCGCTTTATTCTGATAATAATAAAATTTCAGAAACATTTGTTTGTTAGGTCCAATAAAAATAAGTTATATTAGTATATGTGATGTGGATTAAAGTTTTGTTTTATTTAATTATCGTCAAGTTTAAGAAATATAATATCTTTAAATAATAACTTCTTGGAAGGTAAGCCACTGCGATTTTACGATTAGATTAATAAGGCTTGAGGTATAAAGTTACATATCTTGTCTTTTTTCCTTTTAATTAAATTAAATCTTTATTTATCCTTAGATTTAAGATAAAATCGCTGTCATAGTGTATCGATATAAATAACTTTGTCTATACGTTCCTACTAGTTTTTTTTTTTTTTTTTTTTTTTTTTTTTTAGTTATTTATTTTTTGTTTCTTTCTATAATTCGTTTACCAGTCACCTGAAACCCGTTTTACCGTTACAGTTCGATGTGTAGAGGTTTCGGTAGGTTTGTATCTTACAGATAAAGAGGGTGGTGTTAGTAAGAAGGAAGAGGTTGTTAAGGTGATTGAGATAGAACTGCGCTTGTTTCAAGTAATTTATAGATATTTCCAGATGAGTTGAGCTGTGTCTCAAACTGGCTAACACAATCCCATTTTCCGTAGCAGCAATGCGTGGCGTTGGCGTGATGTTTCTCACACCCACGAAGGCCGTTGATTGTCGCTTCCTTTCAACTGGACACAGCCATTTCATGGTCCAAACTTTCTTACCCGGTTTCTTATTTTCCTCCATTCATTTTTACTAGAAGTAAATCTGCCACCCATTTGTTTTATCGTAATAGCTCACTATGGCTATTCTTTGATAAAAATCCCTATTATAGCCGAAAATTGTTTAACAATTTGTTTTTTTTTTTTGTAATGATTTACTTCTGTTTTGTAGAATAATAGTTAAGTTCAGTGTACTTGCAAGAGAACTGACTATAAATTCATACTTGTGTTGATATTTCTGCGAAAGACAAGTAGTGGAATATTTAATATCATTCTAACAGATAACTAATAGAAATCTACATTTTATTAAGATTTACTAACTTAAAAAGTTGTTAAAAAAAGTTTATGTTTTATATCTCTCAATTTAATTTTATTATATTAATGCCGCATAAAAAATTTTTTTTTTGTATGACCGATTAATTAAAATAATTACATAAAATTTCAAAAGTTCTTCCTTCAAGTAATATTTTTTAAAATAAATATAACAAAAGATGTAATTAAATAATAAAATGTGAATCATTAAATACCAGATAGAATCAAAAGTACCATTTCTTAAAAAAGCTGAATGAATACTCAAACAAGATATCGGTTGACATAAAAAAATCTCATAACTCCCATTGAAACAATTTCGCTACGGTCAGCAGACTGGTGTAACCGTGTGGTTTATGTACCAGGTACCGAGTCTACCGGGCTGTAGAGTTCAAGACCCTTAGTCAGGCCGAGTTAGTTTTTTTACAATTTAAATATTATTCATTTATTTAATTCTACCGCTTACCTGTGACGTCAAAACGTAGTAGACGACGACTACAACAGCGTTTTTTGGGTAGAGGTGCGATTTTGCACACATTGTTTTTTTAAAAATATTGTTATTTTTTAATTGTTAACAAATGTGCCAAAGAAAGGTATGACCTTAATTAGGCGAAATCTCAGAAGATACTGAGGGTGATCTTGCTCTACAACCTCACCGTCTTTACCTTTTAAGTGACAAATTTAATAGCATCAATGGCCTATATATAGAAGTAATCTGACCAAGTTTTGTCAAAATCGATCCAGCAGTTCTGTAGATACAAAGTGATTTAGAGGCCAACACCGAGCACACGTATACGAACATTAACATACGGAAAATTTCCACCGGGTTTTTTGGGTGTCCGGGGAAAACCGCATATACCCAAATTGGATCGATTAAAATACTTTCCCTTCTAGAGGTATAGCGCTATCTAGACGGGAAAAATCGGTTAAAGAATAGCAAAAAACTTTATCTTGTCCCCATGAAGTCGGTTGGATAATTTTAATTTTGCGTGTATGTTCGTGCATTTTAAACATTTTTACAGAAAATTTCACAGTATTGGATCATATATTTATAGATGTTTCTATATCTTTCTGGTTAGATATCTTAACAAAATATATTATTTAGGCTTCCTGAAATATATTATAAGATCACGAAATTATCATTGTCATTCCCAAGAATATACTAGACTTAGGTAGGAAAACATAAAATGAAGTTGTTTCCCATTGTCTTCTTTATCGAGCCAAATTTAGTATGGTATATAAACAAACCATCGAAATCCCGAAATTCAGCCCTGCAAGCGGGGTTTGCGTTCTTTCACCATACGTTCTAGTGAACATCTTTATTCTCTAAAACAAGAGTTACACTGATTTATATTTGTTGTACTTCGGATGCTTTATTAAAGACTGGTTTACATTACGTAAAGCAGTATTTAAATGTACCATTACTACCGAAAATCAATACGTTTATATATTATGTTGTTTAATATATAATATTACGTAACATATGACTCACCTGGATTATTTTAGGTAGACAACAAAATTTTGATAAGCAAAACTTTTAAAGAATGTTCGTACCTCTTGTAATAAAAACTACGTTCCCGAAATAGAGGAAAATAATTTTTGTATTGTTCATCCTTGAAAAGAATAATTTATAAAAGTTATAAAATGATGGTAAATCATTTGTTAGGTTTAATCTTTAAATTTTATCAGGTTAGAAAAACCCTCTGAACGGCATTACGATTAAACACAAGTTTAATTTTCCTGGCGTTTTATAGTGTATATAACAAATAAGGAGTTCTTCAGTCAACTTAATCCCAAAATTTAAATTACGGATGCATATATGTATTAGCAGCTATTAAAAAAATTAATGATTTTTACTACATTTTATATTTAAAAACAACAGATTTAGTGTCACGTAGAGAAAATCTTAAGAAAAGCTTTTATTACCAGTTTGCCAAATATGTTTGAAAATCATTATCGTTTCTGTTGTTGATAAAACAAAAAATTAAATAAGCAATACTTTAATTGTAAATTTAAGAAAAAAATGATATGCCGGGATAAATTAAGTAACATTGTTTCCTGTTGTTATTTTATTTTATTTTTAAGGTTGATGATCAGTCGGTTTTTTTTTATGGAAATTGTCATTACTGTATTACTTTGCGTGCATTATTTTTAGTCATAGGTAATGGATATGAAATTCCCTTGAAAATAACTTTTAATGTGGTGGTTGATTATATTCCATTATAAGGAATATATTTTGTTATATATTATACTAGAATCTGTTTGATGACATGTTACGTTTTGCATGCCAACATTCAGTTTTACCCTCAACAACGGGAAATTTAGCTATTTCTATTATACAAAATCAGGTTAAAAAAAAATCATTTTAAAGGCATAATATATACTGTACGTTATATTAAATCATAGTTATAAAATAATATAATACATATATATGTATTTTAACGACCATTTTACGTAAATTTTAGGTATACCGATGAATTAAATTAATTCAGATATTCTGTTTTTAAAAAATCTATACTGAATTTGCTTTTTGTGTAAGCAAACATGTTTTAAAATAGGGGCTATTTAAAAAATAATTATAAACAGAAAATAATAATATGTAAAATCAATTGAAGTTGTACTTTGTAACTTGCAGTGAACCCTTTAACAATGTAACCGACCTTTTTACTTTTATATTTACTTCTATATATATATATATATATATATATATAAATATTAATTTTATACGTACGCACGCGCTCGCGTAATGAATGCGGAATGCGTGCGTTATTGTTTTAAAATTGATCTTTATGCTTAAATGTATATACGTATGAACTGTACACGTTTTTTTTATCTGGCGTCACATAATAACAAAAGTAACTTATTTTTTAAATTAAAATAATAATCATAATAGAATAATATTAATAATGATACTACAATATTGACCTTTTGATACTGAATCAGTTCATTAAATAAATAAAAAAAATTTATATTATTTATTTTTCAATTTTTTAATATTATTCTTTTATATAATTTTATCTATTAATATTAATATATGGAACATTTATAATCAATTACATAAGTCAATTCTGTTTAATGCAAATTTTTCCATGCAGTTACCAAATTAGGAACTTTTATTTTAATTATTTATTAATTTATTTTTAATCGTAAATATAATACGACAAAATAATTAAAATAATAATTTAATCGAAAAATTAGTTTTAAATTATGTATAAATCTTCAGTTTGTTTGTAAAATAATCTTAAAAAAATCGATTTTCAGTTACGCTTAATATATAAATAGTACGAGTGAACCACGAAAAAGTAGACCCGCCAGAACATTGAATATTGAATAGAACATTAATACCATAAGTTTGCGCACAGGACATTCGCTTGGAAAATTGGAACAAAGGGGACGTTCATTCCCACGTAACAGATCGCCAACTGTGAGTCAGGTGATCGTCCTCTCTTTAATGCCACGACTGTAGACTGTTTTCGGGGCTATTTTTTCGTGAATCGCCCATAATTAAAATAACTTCAAGGATTTCATAATACATGACTGTCTTTAGCATTTTTTTCTTTTTTACTATAAATCACTTGAGAAACTGTATCCTATACACCTAAAATAAATAAACACTAAAATTAATATTATATATAAATACAAAAAAGAGAATCCATGTGTATTGTACAAAATACTGTATAAAATTTTATCCAATATCGGGGATGAGTTCAATAACGTTATTACGCGATATTCATTCGTTCAAATAGTATAAAACTTTCAAAGTGACGTTTATAAATTTAATATTTATGACCCGATTGCCAGATTTAAACTGTTATTTCATAAAATAAATTCATTTTTTTACTATATTTTACAGTAGTGAAAATTTCTTACGGCTTAAAAGTTACTGATAATACGTCTTTTTATATAGATTCAAATATTAATCAAACTTTAGGAAGATAATATTACTTCAATTTTTTAAATAAAAAATTATATTTTTATTAAATCTATTATATTTTTTGTGTAATATCTGAGAATAGACGTAACAATATTTGTGTCTTATTATTTATTTACTAATATTTAATAATACGACCAAAATCATCGATTTTTTAAAAATTTTAATTAATATTTACGTAGTATTATTTTCTGTAGTATTAAAGATGAGTAAAAAAAATGTATACGTTTGTTAAAGTATTGTATTCCTGAATCTCATAGCTTCTTCAAAAGTTCTGCTTTTGTTTGATAAATAATCGACGATTTTGACATAGACATATCTGTCAAATTTTTTTTCTGGAACCTACTGTATAGAATTACTATGTTGTGTAGAATTATTTGTTATATTAGCTGTGCATTAGTAATTATAAATTTCAAAATTTATTTATTTTAAATTTAATTATCTAATTAAATCAAATGTGGTACCATATTATTAGAGTCAAGATGTTTGTTTATCTGCTTTTTAACTGAATTGGCTTCTGTTGCTACATGTAAACATAGCATATCAAAAGGATTCTTATACAGTTTTTAAACAAATAATGTTAACTTTAAAAGTCGTTCAAAATATTGTTAAAATTATTTAAAGGAATCTTTATAATTTGTATAATATTACTAATTTGGAAGTTGTAATATGTCAAGTTCATTGCGGTAGAACAATCATTTTATATACATATACATATATTTTTTTCTTTTCATAAGAGTAGCGACGAGGAAGAATTATCTCCGGACAAAAACGTTTATCTTTTTGATTAAAGGTATTTACTATATTTCCCCATTTGTACAAATGGTCCTGGTAATAAATCAGTGACGGGGATGGTACCGTGCCTTCCCACGGGGACATAGGTCTACCACCCCCGACCCGCTCTAAACACCAGACACCACCACCACCACAAGAGTTATGCTTTTACAATTGTTGACTTCCCGCTGTAATATCAACTCATAAATACCCAGGTTATTTGTTTACAAGCTTAAGAGTGTCTGTAATACGTCCTCACATCTACCTCTTCACCACCACCCTGTTTTATTCTCACTCCCCCCCCCCCCTCATCATACCACCTTAAACTCTGTCATGCTTTGAGGTTCCCTATCCACTCGTTCATCTCAACACAGATTTATATTTCCGGATGGTTAATAATGATTTAAAATTAGTAAACACCCTTTATATAATCACTTGTTGAGTTATGTATTAAATTTTTAAAAGCTCTTTAAGAGGGCTTCGCTTTCACTTACTGATAATATTTATTGGTTAAACGTAATAATAAATATAATGACACATTTCAACATCATTATTATTATTATTAGCTTTATAAGATGTGATGTGTTATTACTGACAGATTAATTAAAACGTGTTAAAGTAGATTTATGTTTTTTTTCTCTTTTTTGCTCTTAAGTATTGTTTTATATTTATGAGAAATTATTCAAATTATAATATATATTACTGTTTAAAAGTCACGTCTGTCTACGTCCCTGAAAGGACCACCCATTTTATATTGTTGAAGTGTGAAAGTTATTGAAATATTAAAGGGCCAAATAAAATCTTATTCTTTTGTAAATTATCGTTACTTGTTTGTATGTTGTAATTTTAATTTTATAGGTAGGTTATATCTAATTTTAAAAATTTTAAGGGATATAATTTATATTCCTAATTTTATTTTTCAAGGATAAAATGAAGCTATTATTGAAATTCTTGGAGTTTAAATTAAATGAAAAATTTGATGGTTTCATATCGTTTTGACCCGACAAATTGAATAAAACAGATCTCAGAATTGTATATCACTTATAATTATTGAGAAAATTATTATAACACTAAAAATTGGTGTTAGAAAATACTTTGTTTTGCATTATCATAATTTAATTTAAGTAGCTAGTAAATAAATAAAATTTTGTAATAAATTTGTAGTGAATTTAATTCTGAGAAAATCTATTTAAATAATGTCAATTGAACATAACCAAGTATTTAAGATATTTGAATTTTATTTAAAATAAAATTAATAAAAAGAAAAATTAAAAAATACCGCAGTTTAATAGGACATGAAAAACCCCAAAAATAAAGTAAAAAAATAAAAATGAAAAATAAAATTGTTCAACTAAAGAACAATAAGCAGTTCCCCTCCTGCCCAAAGATTAAGATGATTTTTGTCATGTAAATGAGGTGTAGTAGTCTTGTACAGACTCAGGCCGTCCATTCCTGAGACGTGTGGTTAATTGAACCAACCACCGACGTATACCGGTACCCACTGTCTAGTATTCAAATCCGTATAAAAGCAATTAATTTTTATAAGAATTTGAACCGCTAGACCGGTCGGGCGGGCTGGAATCTATCGTAGTATATAAAAAATCGACTTACTTCTCTCAGTATTTCTGTATTAAGATATAATATTAGTCTAAAAGAATAATTTTATTAAGTTTTTAACAGATATTAATAAAAAACTGAAAACAGTTGTAGGCCTTACCCGTCACGCGGCTAAAGACGTGTTCCGGAAAAGTCCTACAACTGTAAGTTATCATCTCTTATGCACGGCTAACACGCACAAGTTAATTCAAAATATTTATTATTTTTTTAAATATATTTTTATTAAAAATAAAATTATTAAAATAAATAAATAAAAAAAAAAAAATACATGATTATGTATTAATGGAAAAAATGTCAGAATGGCACGCATTCTGACATTTTTTCCATTTCTTCATGAAATACTCTGTACAATAAGCCAGGTTTATGGAAGTATAGAAAAATAGGTTAAGTTATGAGAGGGAAAGGTTTTGTTGTATAAAATTTTAAATAATTTAACTTCTGTTAATTATGAAAGTAAATTATCAACTAATATTTTTTAGGTATTTTTCTTTATTAAGGCTTTTATATTTATGTAAATCGATAAAATATTTCAATATTGTTAAAATTAAATTTGAATAAAATTTATATATTTATTATTATATGTTGAAATGATGTAATACATAATTATTACATAAAAGAAAACAAGTTGAACACTAAAAGACCCACTTTACAGCGTAACAAAAAGATCGTAAACGACTTTAAGAGACAGTAAAAATATATGTATTATATATATATATATATATATATATATATATATATAAAAGATGAATACACTTGAGGCAATAAAATGAGAACTCAACTGTCTGCTTCATCTGAAGCCTGCATAACTTAGTTAATATACCTCAGTATTATAATACACTGCAGTATAAGAATAACATTTCTTCTCACTTTCTATTTTTTTCTTTTAACCGCTTTGTGATCTGTTAACTTTTTCTTTAAGAAAAAAACTTTAAAAGAAAAGCAGTATAATCTTTTTATTTTAATTTACTTTACAATCTTTTTTCTTGTCGTTATTGTTTTTAACTAAATTTTAATTAATTAGTTAAGTTTTTAAAATTTAATTTATAGTTTATCGCGTGCACATTGAAAAATGAGCAAACTATATATATATATATATATATATATATTTCAGTAAATATATTTATTTTTGTTGATTTTAAAAGTTAAATATATAAAATATTAATTATAAATTTTATCTTACGGGAAAAATTTTTATTTTCTATATAAATATTACGGGTCTTAATAATATGTCTCCGTAAAAGGGCTAGGGATTGTTTCCTGACATAAAGTGGATCATATTTATTTTCTAATTCTCGTAATATATAAATATGACAAGGATATAATTAAATTTACCTTATTTTTATTTCTTTGCCAACATTTCTCTAAGAAATACGAAGTGATGCGGTTTCGTCATGTATTACCTTTTTACTTTAATAACCCGTTTAAAAAAAAATTAATAATCCGTAAATTAATTAATTACAAATTTAATTATCCGTTTATTAAAATTCAAATTTATTTTTTTTATTCGGATCCTCTTGACTTCTATTCATAATTAGGTTATGAACTATTTCAAAAATATTCGGAAGGTTCTTCCTTCCCTTTTAGTAAAAAATACTTTTATTTTGTTCTACATTTTCTTGAATAGTAGTGCAATGAAAAAATGTTATATGAACTTAATATCTAAGTATTTTTAAAAAGTTATATTCAATATTTAACACATTTATCCACGTTTAAAAAAGTTTAACCGATTATTGGTTTTTGTTTTTCAATCAAATAGGTCTAAAACACTGGCTTTATCGTAATCTATTGTTGTTGTTTATGAACATTATTTAGTAAAATAAAATATTTTGAAGTTTTGAAAAATAAAAGTAAAATGGATATTTCTTTTCGTGAAAATTCGATTCTTTTTCCCCGAATGATTCACCTTGGAACACGTTAGATCGTTAATGTATTTGCGGTTTTTTCTTATTTTCAATCTGCCCAGTATCTGGGCAGTACCTTTTCATTCTTTCTGATATCTCTTTCCTCTGTTCTTCAGAAAGTTCAGCTCTTCCGCTTTGGCGCTTCTTGGAACTTTTTATCAGCTCTTCCGCTTTGACGGTTCTTGGAACTTTTTATTTTCATCTTTTAATATTTTTCTTAAAATTTCTCTTCTCTTATAATTTCTTTAGTTCTTTGTCTTCTTGGACTTATGTTAACTATTTACCTTTATTTTTTATTTTTTTTTTTTACTTTGGAAGGAATTAAAATTTGTTTAGCCGATGTACTGGTTATTCATTGTATATAAATGGGAGTAAAATGCAATTCGTCGTTTCCTTATTGTGTCTGGCAGTTTTTCAATTTTAATATGAAGTCTGTTATTTGGAATTAATTTTCCGTGATTATTTTGAAATTTAGGACGTAAAATGTTTCTTATAATTTTCCTTTTTTTCTAGATTTTTTAGTACACCTTAGTTGTACTCTGTTGGAGTTTTTACTTAATAGAATGCCGGCTTTATCAGAGTTTTATAGTGTCAAAGTTTTGAGTTCCATGATAAAAATTTTTGTTTTATGTGTTTTTATTTAGCTGGAAAGCTAATTCTATTTTATTAGCTGTAACGCTTTTTTATGTACGAACTGATCCATTCTCCGAGTTATTTGAAATTATCCACTTTCTCCATATTTTCTTATTATTTACACTAAGGAAATTGGTAGTTTTATCATTAGTCAAAATTTTATTTTTCAAACGCGATTTTTACTCCCATTTTAGTAGCTTGTTTTTCTAATTCTTTAATTTGCTGTTCAGCTCCTTTCCAGTTTTTAGCTAACAGTGCCATATCATCAGGATTTCTAAACAGTTAACCTTTAGTTAGTCCTTTCCCAATCTTATTCCACTATTTTTATCTAAATTTTTGTTCCATTCTCTAACTACTTTTTCAAGATTACAATAGTGGAGTAAGTTTGATTACGTTTGCTGTTTTATTGTCTAAACCTAATGCTGTTTTTTTTTTATCTTCAGTCATTTGACTGGTTTGATGCAGCTCTCCAAGATTCCCTATCTAGTGCTAGTCGTTTCATTTCGGTATACCCCGTACATCCTACATCTTTAATGCTGTTATTGTTGAAAAAAGTTATGTTCCATCTACCGAATCGTATGCTTTTTGAAAATCAATAAAAGTTATAACATATGTTCTATTTTGACTTTTATAATATTTTTGAGATTAAATATTTGCTTTGCCTAAGATCTATTTTGCCTAAATCCGCCCTGATATTCACCCAGTTGTGGATCTAGTTGAGGTTTGGTACGATGAAGGCTTAAGAATAGCTTTAGATGGAATTATATATGTAACTTCCAAAGCGAAATTCTTGTGTAGTTATTTTAGTTCGTTTTTTATGAAGCGGGTGCATTCTTCCAATCTCCGAGAATTTTTTCTGTATTTCATATTTCGTTAAAAAAAGTTTTAATTAGGGATTCTTTTGCATTTATGTTGGCTTTCTTCCACATTTCTGCTATAATAAATCTTTTATTATTGTTATTTTTATTTATTTACTTTTTTAACCTGATGGCTATTCTTTAACATCATTTTTCCTTTGTTAGTTCGTAGACTACGTCCTTTTTCCTTTTGTTTTTTCCCAGTATTAATTTCAAAATAACGTTATTTTGAATTTACAGTGATTTAATTAAATTTTTATTTTAAATTTCTTTCTTTTTTTTAATAAACATGAAGATCTATTAATTTATTATTAAATCTTCTCCAGATTTATTTTGAATATTCTGCGAATAATTTTTCTATTTTTTTTTGTCTATTCAGTCGTTACTATTCAAAAAATGGACAGATTTGGATGATTATTTATTTTTTGTGTTTTTAAATTTCTGTGGTGTAACATTTCATATGATAATTTTAGTGGAAGTTTAAATTTTTAATTATATTTTTATATTTTGAATATTTGAAGTTATTTTTCATTAACGATGTCGTTATCGCTTATTATACTGTATTATTGTGACTTGTATAATGTTATTTGTATATTCCAAGTATTTTCAGTTGATAATTCAGGAAAATTATGAGGAAATGTACTCAAATAAGTTAATTATAATGTTTAAATAAAAGGCACTTTGCTGCATTCCAAACACTCTTAGTTCACTTTTCGGTAGCTTTAAGTTTATATAGTTTTCCGGTACGTGTTTACTAATTTTTATCAGGGTACAGGTTTATTATCTTTAGATGTATTGAGTAAAGCTGTTTTTGTACTCCTCTCCGTATTTTAAATAAAAATAAAGGCATACATTCTAAAATAAATTAGGTTTTCTGAAGTTATTAGACAATTATTAGCTATAGGACTTATCGTTCAATAGTAATGCATCGTTTTGGATTTTTTCTGCCAACTTCTAAAGAATTTAACATTACTATACGTTCTAAAACA
The DNA here is from genome assembly GCF_047948215.1 of Lycorma delicatula. Taxonomy (NCBI): domain Eukaryota; kingdom Metazoa; phylum Arthropoda; class Insecta; order Hemiptera; family Fulgoridae; genus Lycorma; species Lycorma delicatula. The sequence goes on from NC_134459.1 coordinate 13,315,881, forward strand.
TTTATTATTTCACCAGAAAGATAGAAATAAATTAAAAACTTACTTTAATTTATTTTTTGTGATGTTTTAGTGAGAATTCTAGAAAATAAACGAAAATTTAACGTAACATTTTAAATTCGCTAAAATATTTCGTAGAAATGACGTAATATTTTAATATTAGTTCTGTATTACATGTTTGATTATTGCGGTGTGTAAATGATTGATTTGTTAATATCTGATTAAAGATATTTAATTTTACGTGTAGTTAATTAAATATTATGATACATTTGAAAGATCATTTACTTTTTTTCTTCTCATTCAGCTGCCTTTTAGAATTATTTCTTTTCCAATTAATGAAATAAATAATCGTAAGAATTAAATATGGTTTTGAATGATTTAAAACGGCTTGATCTTAGCGTAGTATAACCAATAAGTAATATGCAGTGTTTTATGATAGGCGTGCGGATATAATTACGGAAAAAGGAAGTTATCCGTTTTTATATAGACATAACAAAAATCTATTTGTAACATAAGAAATTGAATGATTAATGGTTTATTTTTTAAGCTACTTGTTTTTTATTTCTTATTTATGCAAAGAACAATGAAAATGCTAATTTAACCGACTCGTTTAAGGGGTTACTAATTTTAAAATTACTAAAGTTTGAGTGTATATTCCCCCTATTAAACCAAAACTCACGTTCTTGTTTCTTTTACCGACCTATTCGTCAATAAACCTCGTCTAGCCTTAAATGCATTTCATGTCGGGGACTAATACTAAAAATAGCTTTCTTAACAGGGAGTTTCGGGTGAAGTATTTCGGGTGTCGGAGGGGCGACTTGATGCGTGTGAACCAAAATAGTCTTAGTGACAGATTTAAAGTTGGCCCCCTCTTGTTTACTCAAAAACCACACACATATACATTATATATATATATATATATATTGGTTTCATGATACTGAGACCAAATCTAAAATAGACCGGTACCTAACTTTATACTAAATACTTTTCTACTAACTAATACTATAGTTGTTGCACTTCATGTTTCAAGCAACAAATCGTAGACTCAACAAAACTAACATACGCACGCGTATGTTACGCACAAACAACCACACCACTTGCGTTCCATGGATAAACAAATTTGTTGCGCCTAATGTGTTCCCTAATGAAATGTTATAAATTTAACAGGAAATTGGATTATTCATAGCAACAACTGTTCAAAAAGAATGTTACACACTAAATAAAAAAATTAAACTTAATTATTATACGTGGATGCCTTAAATAATATCACAAAATATTTCTTTCATTTACGATACAGCCTATCGGGTTGGTCTAACGGTTAACTAGTCGTCGAAATCAATTATTTAACAGCCGATTTTTGAAGTCAAAGGTTCTAACGATCGAAACTAGAAAAAGCTTGTTGCTTTTATACGGATTTGAATACTAGACGGTGGATACCGGTTTAATTTGATGGTTGGTGTTCAATTAATCACAAGTATCAGGAATGGTCGACCTGAGTCTGTACAAGACCATCTCATCTACTTATCGTACATATCGTCCTCATCTTTCTGGGATCGTAGCGGGAGGTTGCGTATTGTTCATAAGTTGCACTGATTGTAATGTACCCATTAGAAAAGAACAATTTACGTAAATTTCTAAATATTGTTCAAATTTACATTAATGTAACATTTTTGTCAGAAACACATTTATGAATCTTGGTTATCAAAAATATAGGTTTTATGTAACATACGTCTAAATAAAAAAAAACACCAGAAATATATTCACTGAAATATCTAAATGAAAATTTCATTTTGATGAACACCAATATATATATATATATATATATATATATGTATTTATAAATGTATTATGAGATCCGGCTTTTCGCGATTTGTACTTGAGCTCCAGGTTGGTTAATCTTTTTTTTTAACTGTTCATGAAGAAATTATCCGAATTGATTTATAACATAGTCGTCTCTAGATCACACTTATAAAAAAGCGGTTTCCTTTGAACGCTCTCAGCCTCACTAACAGAAATCTAGATTTCTGTTTAAAAAAAACCTGCAGTAAATAAATTATGAATGAATATGTAAAAAATAGTGTAAAGCAGTTAATATTTATCCTCGCAGGTTACAAGAAATAATTCAAAAAACCTCTGGAATCAGAGTTAGATCTTTCAACTATATATATATTCCTCCCATTAATTATTGGGAAATGGAGTTTTATTTATCCAGGTTTATAGCTTCCAAACACTCAAAAGATTTTAGTTTTGCCTTGTTATCTGTATCGAGAATTTTTTCCCCCTAATAATTACTATATGAGATTGCGCTTAGTCTTCAGGACAATATTTCTTCTTCTAGGCGAGTGTTTATTGCTATAAAGACCGTCGTCTCTCACATTCCAACCGTCAAATTCTTCTATCCCTCCAACTTTCTACCTCCAAGTTTCTTCTCTCCATCGCTTCTATCATTCCAAACATCCACTGCTTTCGAGGTCGTCCTCGTATCCTCCTCTCTCCTGGAGCCCATTCCGAATCCTCGTAGGCCATCTATACTCTTCCATCCTCCGAACATGCTTGTACCATTATAGTCTTCTTCCTTCCAAAACATCAGTTACTGTACCGGTTACCCCAATTCTTCTTCTGATACCCTCATTTTTCACGCAACGCATTCTAGAAACTTCACAACTCCTGCCAAGCGCATCCATCTCCACAACCTACAACCTTCCCTCATCTCTTTTACTAATGTCCCACGCTTCTGACCCGTACAATAAAATTCTCTCAATAATACTCTAGTACAACCCACACTTAGTTGCTTTCCATATATCTTCATATAATTTTTTCCATCCAAAAAATTATGCGAGTTATCCGGTTGAATTATAAGCTATTCAACTAGATGTACATTTGAGGGTTTGTGGGATATCCAACATTTACATTGTTCGCTTGGTACTGCGGTTGTTGAAATCTATATCTGCTGTCTTGTGGATATTGAAGTATAAATTTTATTTGCTAAGATTCTATTAAAAGGATCTAAATGGTATTAACCTACAAATATATAACATCGAATTAGATAGAAAGCTCTGGCGGTTAATCTAATATAGTGTTTCCAGATAAAAATGTCTCCCGATCGTCCGGTTCTTTGATCTTATTATTCTTTAAATTATTGTTGATTTTAATACTTATATCTATGATTTAACTTTTATTTTTCATTGCTAATGTTAGATATTCGATATGTAGAAATTTGTTGTAAGAAATTCCGTCAGTTTGTACAGTTGTATACAATTTAGTAGAAGTATTCAAGCTTATATAGTTAATTCTAGTTAATAGTTAATAGTAGTATGTCTACACTAATACCTCAATACTACTAACTAAGCTTAAATCACATTATTACAAGCTAATTATACTATTACTAGCTTAAATTACTAGTTTAACTTCATCCTTTATCTTGAACATCCCTTTTAACATAACAAAATTCAATAGAATCCTGTACTAATTTGAAGGGATTTAGTGTAAAATATGTTTTCTCTCGCTTATCAGTATAGTAAATTTTCCCCCTCTACACAAAGCCAAACCCGCTTTTCCATCATAACTCGTCCCGGGGGGGATGCCACTGCCTCTAACCGCCCGAGTGGCCACACTGAGCCCGGTTATGCCGTTCTCAGCAGCACTACCCGGACGGCCGGGACTAGGTCTTCTTCACGCTTCTAATGGGGAGGCCCCCCGAAGGTGTACCGTACTTGGTCTATGGTCTTTTGTAATCCCCTGCCTTGCCTTCGTTCTCAAAATGCCAGTGATCAAGTCCCAATTTCTAGGACCAGGCAGCATAACTCCTACGATATTGTCAGGCGTAACTTCGCCAATCACCGTAATGAGCTCCCTTTTATCCTCGATCCACCTGGCGCAATGGAAGATGGTGTGTTTCGCCGAGTCACTGTTCTCGCAGTAGAAGCACCGATCCGACCTCTTCCCTTCATCAGTGTCGTATGATGGGGGTTATTAAATTAACTCCTGTTGTTATGACTATTATCTATTATTATTACTGTTATCTTATTACATTTTTAAATTAAAATTTAGTGGTTTTTTTTTGTTTTTTTTAAAGGTGTAAAAACTAATTACAGTATGCAATAAATTACTTTATGTTCAGTTATTTAGGTAACAACAAAAGTGAGATATTATTTTTTATTATATTATTCAGATTTGTTAGAGGCCACATCCTGGTCTGGGAAATGTATTTACAGTAGACTATTATTACAGATTTTTATTATATTTTCTTTCTATTTATTTATTTTATCATTTATATTTTTTGGTTGAATTAACAATTATGTTGCCCCATATTGCAAATGTATTGGCGCCAGTAGTAGTTATTTTATTACGGTTTCTAATTATTCTAACCTCAATTTGTCGTATTACTTTTTTTTTTTAAAGTTCATCGATAAAAGAAAGGATAATTATATATAAGCCTGTTTGTCATTTTGCATGTAAACATTGAATACGTGTTAATAACGATAATAACAATAATTATCAAGTATATTAGCGAAAATAAGGGCAGTATTTTTATCTTCAGTATGTATTTTGAAGTATTCTTATATAGTAAATCAAGTGAAGAAATATTTTTAAATTTGTAATTATATGCACGTGCTAAACACTTAACAAGTTATGTTGTTTTGATAGAATAAATTATTATTTTACCAAAACACACATATTCATAATTTGGAACAATTAATCTAATTACGTTTTAACATGTACAACTTGTAAATATAATATATATTTTTTTAATTATTGTTATATATTATTATTTAAAAAGAAAACTTTTTTATTTAAGTGACAGTTTATCATACCAGTTAGCTAAAGCAGTGATAAACTCTTATCACTGCTTAATTATATAATTAGTTAAAATATTTTTGTAATGGCGTTTTGTTTTTTAAAAATACGTTATTACACAATGGTTGTAATTTTTAAACAGAAATTATTACGATTACTTCAGGAAATGTAATTGTAAGCGATTGTTAATATTATATATAATTTATTACATTTTAAAAAAGTCATACTCTGAATTCATTTTAAAACGAATTATAATTTGTTACTTTCCCGTCTAGATAGCGCTATATCTCTAGAAGGGAAAGTTTTGTAATCTATCCAATTCGGGAATATGCGGTTTACACCGGATCTTGACGTTTTGACACCTAAGAAACCCAAAAAAACCGGATGGAAATTTTCCGGATGTTAATGTTCGTATATACGTGTGTTGGTCTCTAAATCGCCTTATATCTCCAGATCTACTCGACCGAGTTTGACCACACTCGGTCAGATTACTTCTATATACGACCCACCGGGTTGGTCTAGTGGTGAACGCGTCTTCCCAAATAAGCTGATTTGGAAGTCGAGAGTTCCAGCGTTCAAGTCCTAGTAAAGCCAGCTATTTTTACACGGATTTGAATACTATATCGTGGATACCGGTGTTCTTTGGTGGTTGGGTTTCAATTAACCACACATCTCAGGAACGGTCGAACTGAGAATGTACAAGACTACACTTCATTTACACTCATACATATCATCCTCATTCATCCTCTGAAGTATTATCTGAACGGTAGTTACTGGAGGCTAAACAGGAAAAGAAAGAAAGGAAAGGAAAATTGTAACCTGTTTCAGTTTTATTTCTCTTTGTATTTATTTGTGCAATCATAGCAGTAAATTGCCGTAAGAAAAAAAAGTAAATCTTTTTCTGCAACAGGATAATTTCGAAATTACTGTTGACAAAGGATCATTTATTTTATTTATTCGTTTGCACAGTACTTCTGCAGTAGATGTATTTATTTCGTACTGGGTTCTCAAACATTCGTAGTTAATAATTTATGCAGTAGTGTTATTTAAACACTTATCGAAAATGTGGTTTCATTGTTTTTAATTTAAATACTTGGTTACATTTAGGCTACCAAAACATTCCTAAGTTGCAGATACGTTACATTTTGTAACTCCTCATATTTTTACGGGACACATTATAAAATTATCATCATTCTTTGCCATATTTAAAAAAAATAAAATAATTCAATTTATGTAAATATAATGCGGGTTGAAAAATAATTCCTCAACTATTTTTTTCTGGTTAAAATCAGGGAAATCATTTTAAATTTTCCTTCCATCGTGGAGGTTCAAAATTAACTGATTGAATCCGTTACATTTGATATCGATTATAACTAACATTTTTTACGTATTGGTACTAAAGTACTACGAGCGGGGTGATAGGGTCTCTAACCTCCGCCCTGGAATGTTCTGAGCATGATTTCCAGTCAAACTTTGCATTTTTTCACATTGCTAAACTAATTTGTCATTATCAAAAATTAAATTAGGGTTGCTTTAATTGTAAGTAAGCTTCTTAGTCGATGAGAAAGAAGGAAATAATAAATAAAGAAAATAAAAATTAAATATATATATATAAATGTATGCGCGCGCACGCACCCACGCACACATTAATTGCACCATTTTCTTGATAGATTTTTAATTAAATTGGCGTTTTTAGCTGAACATGTATTTTTATATCTTCGTGGCTTGTGTACCCGTTATAAATGCCTATAGTAAATAAGTAAAGTTTCCAATATACAGTGGCAGTCGGCTAATAGAGGCAAGTGTGAGCAATCCCTTAATAGGATTTGCGCCCAGCTTTGCCCGGGCAATTACTCTGCCACTAAGGCTTCAATACTTAATGCCAGAAAGGGGAGAGACAAAAATAATAATTACACTTTGCACCCTCCATAATCTGCTTACCTCTGAATTGTTAATGGATCCCTGACACCCACACTTTCCCTCCCACCACCGTCTTAACTATTACTATCCCTCTTTTCTAACTACCTTTTCCCGCATCCGATTATATTGCAGTAATTGCTAAGAATGTTATATTGTCATCAACTTAAGTAATATTTATTTTTTTGTTTTCATAGTTTGATTAAAGAAATATACTTTTATATATGTATATATATATATATAATATATATATATTAGTATTAAAGAATGAATTCTGTTCATATTTAATTATTGTTGTATTTTAAGTTTGTTTTACTTACCATTGATTTCTGCTAGATGTCCAATTCGATTTTCTTCTGTTTTGAAGGTTTTACTTCTTTTCAAATCGTCTCTATTCATATTGTTTGATATTCTAACTTTCATTTTATTTTATTTTGATCCTTCCCGAATTATTTTTTATTTCCTCTTCCTGTATTTAACAATTACGATTTGTTTAGAATCAATTTTTTTCTTATTTATTCTCAAAAACGAATGTTCAATTTTTTAATTTCTTTGTTTTTTTGTCCATTCACAAAATTAGAAATACATTTAATTTCTCGTTTTTAATGGTGGTATATCATATTCATTTCACTTCCAATTCATTACTTCTTAACAGTGGATTAAACGCATATTTGAATATTCATTCGGTTTGGGTATATTGATTTATTTTATTAAATTTAAAATTAGATCTATCGTTAAAAACAATGAAAAGTTAACAAAATTTAAAAAAAAACAGTATATACTATTTATTTTTAAAATTTTATGATATCTATAGATTCGTTATTCATAATGTTATTCTGTTGTTTTTTACTCGTATAAATTTATTTTGGAATTTAAATTAGAATAACATTAATAAGTAGGAAGTTCGTATTTAATCTTGATTTCATTAATTTCAACTTCTGTTATTTTTAACTTAATTATCCGAGTTTACAAGAATTAGTAATCTAACTCTTGATTCTTAACGACTGTAAGATTAACCGAAAGTTTTGTTAGTCTATATATAATCCAGGTTTACAGGTAGGTTTCACCTAATGAAGGAATTTTACTTAAAGTGTATGCCTACCTCTTAACCGATGTTGTTGTTGTTGTTACTGATGCTGGTTTGCATTCGATGCGATCAAAAGGGATAATGATCGGTTTGAGAGTATTTCAACTAGAAGAGGGACGGGTATTAAGGTCGAGAGAGGGATGGCCAAGAGGGTGGTGAGTTAGTTTGATGCAAGTCTGGGAGATGCTTCTCTAATGGTCCCCGTGGTCACTGGTCTAATGGAATCTCTCCCGTTGGGCCCATTAAAATGAAATACTGGTTTCGGGAGATTCCCGGCTCTACTAAGTTCCTCCCGGCGTCTTCTTTTTCTTTTACTACGAGTTCTTCTTTTATCCTTCTTCCGTACCGAAGCGTCTTCTTATTTTTCTTCTTACGTTGTGTCCCATCTTCCCTCCATCTGCCCTTTTACTACATTAATCCTATGTCGTTTGAGCCCCCCTCCCCCGTTCCACAAGCGTATCAAAATACTGTCCCCCCTCCCTGGTTTGCTACATGCGAGTATTTGTGTGCTAGTATATGTTGTATGTGTGTTTTCTCAATATTTCTTATCCGCTTCTATTTTATATTTCCCCTTTCCACTCGTAAGTTCTCATATAATGTTAGTAGATAATCCTGTGACAACTACCGTCCCGTAGATCACGGCAAATATTTCTAAACATTATCATTCTGCAGTTCGAAAGTAAATGAATTTCTTAGCTTAAGTTCTTAAAAGTAACTTATATATTATTTTTGTGATTTATTGACCGCAACAACTAAGGAATTGTTATTATTACTCTTATTTTACATATATATATATCATCCGAAATACAATTCATTGAATACGACGTATATTTTTAAATAATATTTTCATAATTTTTATTACCTCAAAATATAATTTGTGTTCTTTATATTTATTAATTAATTCTATGTATGCTACAACATGTTTATGGTATTAATATTCTCTTATTCTATTAAACAACTAAAGTTTGTACAATACGCAAATTTCTTTAGATTGTAAATATTAATTTAATTGAAATAGCGGTATTTTTATTATTATGTTTCATAGTAGATATGATTGTAAATTATAATTTAAAAACAAAAAAAAAGAATAAAGAGTGAGAAATATTAACAATAAAAACTGAAAAATGGATTTCTTATTACGTAAATTTTCTTTTTTATTTTCAAATCTATATAAAAATATAAAAAATACAAATACATTTTTGTGCATTTTTACTTTCTTGTACGAAGTTAAGAAAGTATTGTGATCGCGAAAAATTCCGGTTTTCAGATTTCATCGGAAATATCCATTTCGATGATCGTTCAATCCATTTTCACTAGTTTCGGCGTGACGTCTGTACGTACGTACGTATTTGTCTTGCATAACTCAAAAACGATTAGTCGTAGATTGTTTAAATTTTGGATTTAGGACTCTTTTAACATCTAGTTTTGCACTTTACCAAGGTGATTGCAATCTACTAAATCAAAAGTGTCCAAGAAAGCTCAAAATAAAATAAAAAATGGATTTCGGACTTTTTCTGCAGTAATAAGTCTTCATTTAGTGCTTTTAATCGATATTTTCATTGGTTCCAGAGTTATAGCCAAACGAAATTTTAATTAATGAAATTTTTGGATCTTACTAGGGGAAGGCACATCGGTTTGAACTATACTTCATCTCATTTTTTTTAAGTTGAATATATTGATTTATTAATAATTATTATTATTTGTGATTGTAAAAAGATTTTTAGGATAAATAATAATTCAATAATAACAATAAAAAATATCAGAAGTTATTAATGAAATAAAATTTTATGTACTTTTCATTTAAAATAAATGTGTATATGTAATTTAATAGACGTACTAGGAAGTCATGTGGGATCCATATCAAAATTTTTAAAATGAAAACAATAAAAAGTAGCAGTTTACAAGAAATCTTTTTGGTTATATAGGGGTAGAAAGTTTTACTATAAATATTGAAACAAAAAATTATAATTTTTTATATCATCGTCAATCTTCCCACACTTGCGTCAATAATAATTGGTATAGTCAATTTTTTAAATTATTTTTTAGGAAGACGAACTAAATTTATCTATACTTATACAGCATTCTATTATAAATAAAACTGATTGAGACAATTGAAGTAGCTTTTTTTTTAATACATAGAAACAAATAAAATGTATCTCATGGTATAAAACCCATGGTTTGTTTTTTTTTTAAACTATTATTTTGTAATTTTTTCTCCTTGCTTTTTTGAGTTTCTTTAATTTGAGATTTTTTGAATATACTAACTGTTTTTTTTTAATAATATATTAAATTTTTTCGGCTGAATTTATTATAAAATTGAAATTAACCTATGTATTATATAATAGGTTTAATAAATATATTTTTATTTTTTTGCCGCAGTGTATAATTTACAATTGATTCCAATTTACCGGAAACAGAAGAAAATTTGAATACAAAAAAATAACATGCATAGTCTTCCATCGAAACCCCTTAAAGAACTGTATATGTATACATATTTTATACAATATACATAAATATATAATAAACATTAAGTATATACAAACATGAGTTCAATAAACATTGATAAAGTTCACAACATAAAAAAGCAAACAAATCACTAAAAAATAGAAAAGGTAAATGAATAGTTTTATTAATCACACAAAGAATAACTATAACTAATCAAGCATAGAAACAATGAAATAGTAAAACCGATCAAATAACCAACAAAATTAAATGGTGAAACAAAATGAACCATTTTCATAATGCACAACACCCTAGGGTAGCTGATCCACATCAAATCTCGGAGAACTTACAGATCTAATATATGCAGTGGCTTTAGGCGCTTAACATCCTCGCTGTTATCCAGAAGGTTAACCGCGAGCCAGTTCACATCTTTGTTCAGTCTTATTTTCTATCTTGTACTGGATCGTCAAATCTCCTCTCGAATGGTTAGCAATCCCAAATAATCGTGCAAGTGTTTTTCGCAGATCAGGTCGCTTGTGGTATATTTCCCAATATTTTGTTTCGGAATCGCTGTACGACTTCAATGTTACTCTCATTTGTCGTGCCCCGTAGTTCAAAATCGGTTTCAGGACCGCTGAGTACAACAGTTGCTTGTAAGGTAATGATAGTTTCGATTTAACAACCAGTAAATAGTTAATATAATACAGTAAATATTAACAACCAGTAAATAATAAATAGTTGCCTAAAAACCAGTACATCTCTTTAAACTTAACGTTAAGATACGTCCATTTTCCCCTGACATGACGGCGATCCAGATGCAACAATACTAGGTATCAAACACTGTTGGCATACAGGATGAAAACGCTATAAGTTGAACTCTTGTGGGCAGTCATCCTTCCTCACGGCAAACGTAACACGTGTAGACTTAGCCGGATTAACCTTCATCTTCAATTTAGATAGCCACTTTTTATTTAGGTACAATACAGTTTGTAGTTTAGCAGAAGTTACAATTGGGTCGGCGTCTAGAACCAGGATCGTCGAGTCATCAGCAAACGATGCAATTGTGATGTTCTCTGAAGTCGGGAGGTCTGCTGTGAAGACCGAGTACAAAACAGGCCCCAGAACTGAGCCCTGAAAAATACCCGACCCGATATCAAAGAGTTCAGACAAGTTTTCATTGTATCTCAGATTTATATATGTGTGTGTATGTGTGTGTGCGCGCGCGCGCGCGTATTTTAAAGAATGCTTTATTTCCTAGCTGGAATTTTTATTGATTAATAAAATGGTATTAGTGAATTTTAAAAAAATTATTACTTTTTTTATTGTTATTATTTATATCTTTAACAATAAACCTATTTTAATGATCAAAAAAAGGTTTAATGTGAATAAATTTAAATATTTCAACTTGCATCAAAACATTTGTATTTTTTCTTAATTTTTATTAATGTCCTTGTTTATTTAAAAAAAAAAAAATGTTGTTTAGAATGACGCATAATAACTGCTCATATATTACAGTATATATTTGTAGTATATGAATTGAAGTTAATATTTAATAATTATAATTGAAAAAACCTGTTTTAAAAAGACAAATCTTAATTTTTAATCAAATGTTAGTTGAATATTTACGATTAACAAGTGTCATTTAATTTGAACTAATCTTATTGTTAGGATTATTGATGCTGATCTACTGTACATAAATATCTATCTATAGAATACGAATAAATTGTCGATCTATTCATGTTAGTTCTACATATACGTAGATTCCATTTAATATGTATGACCTATAAATAAAACTGATCATAAAAATCATTAATAAAAAAAAATAATAATAAAAATTCAATAAAGGTCTCTTGATCTATTAAATTTCATTATGTTGATATTTTTTTTTTAAATTTAATTCTTTTATTTGACTGCCACTTGTTATTTTTTTCTTATTTAAAAAAAGAAAACAAATACGATTATTATGTATTTTATACGAGTATAGATATTTAATTATATGTCTTATGTATTTGTGATCCTGCGCGTATGTTAGTGTTTTATTTGAAACTATAAACTGTTTTAAAGCAAATTTTACGTTGTTGTTTGATGAGTTGTATAAAAGTTGTATTATGTTATATATTTTATTAATACGACTTTTTTTGGCAATTATTGGAACCATTTAACATAATTTACGGAAATGTTATTACTATTTATTATGATTGTTAACATTTTTATTACGGAATTCCTTTAACTAGGCATTTTTTCTTAAAACAAAAAAGATTTATTAGCCTGTAAATTATAATAAAACACTTTCAGACGTGGAAAAAACTTCTTAATCGTTTGCATTATATAATAATTCTTAAAGTTTAACAAGTGTGAAGTACAACCAATATTATTTAGTATTGCTTTATCTGAGAGTAATGATGTTCATTATTAAGAATGTTCATCATAAAGTGACGTAACCTCACGGGAAAATGAGTAAGTTACAATAGTTGTTGAAAGTGGCCTTCATTATGCGATTTACATAATTGAATATAATTATATAATTGCATGCTCTTAAACAGGAAACGTGTAAACTTTTATCGAGGAATTGCAGCGACACATCGTTCAATTTCGCTCTGCAATTCGAAAATGGTTTGAAAATGAGATGTGCAAGCAGCAACGTTAAGATATTCCCACAAGAAAAATTCAGGAGGAGATAAATCAGGAGACCGAAGTGGCCAAAACCCCTTCGAAATCACTTGTCCATAAAAACAGATCCAAAAAAGTTGGCTCTATGAGTGTAGCTTGTCCTGCTGAAACCACGTGTACTCTAGTCAGTCTGCAGGTATAGTGTTTACGAATTGTTGGAACATCTTTATGTCGCTGTCACTGTTCACTGGGCCGAAAGAATGTCATGAAGATTCGCCTGTGTGACATTTCACACCAATCATGGTCATTAAAATATGTTTATTACTTTTTTCCGTGCAGTCGATGTTGGATTTTCCGTGCACCAAATGCGTGAAGTCTGTGCTTTCACGTAACCATAAAGGTAGAACCATGCCTCGTCAGACCTAAACCGATCGTCGAATTCTTTCCCATCTGGCGTTATAGATGACATGAACCGTTGACAGAAAGGTACACGTTTTCAAATGTCAGATGGTAATAATTCGTGAACAACACGAATTCTATAAGGATACATCTTAAAACACTTGCGTGATGCCGTGTGGGCACTACCAATGAAGAGACCAGACTGGCAAGATATATGTCGCACAGACTTCGTAGGACTAACAGAATATGCAGCTTCCACATCGATCAAACCTTCTGGTGTTAGCATTTTCGGTCGACCGTTTTTGGCTGCATCTGCCACATTCCCTGTCTCTTGGAACTTGCCGTACAGCCGCTTCATGAAGGATATATTTCGTACAACCATACCGTACTTTTCTGTGAAGGCATTCTGGGTCTAGGAATAAATGGCACGTCTAATGTATTGGAAGACACTGAATATTCTCCGCTGCATTGTGTAACCCATTTTCCTCAATTTTCCTTATTTAAATCGGCAACAAAAGAAGGAAACATTCTTTCTTAAGGTTGCATCACTTTTTGAACGGTAATCATGATAACTTATTATATGCTAGGTAACGAATAATATATGATTTAATTTGCGGAGTTGTATATTTTACAAAATTTCAGTGGGCTTAACATGTTTATATAAAACACTATATTTGGCTGCTAATTAAAAAATAAAAGTTAGGCAAAGCTAACCGCATTATTCCTGAGAATGGCTATTCCATTTTTAGATTCGATAGATGTATCATGTCGGGTTGCCTACAACCGTTAATTTTTATTGCAGCTAACGTGGATAACATTAGATTTTAACCTGGTTTTTTGCTTTAAAAAGCTAATAGAAATAAATAAGTTGAAATTTATTTTTTATAAATAATAATAGCGAAATTGATGTTGTTTTAATAAATCATTATTAATATTGTGTTCGTTGTTTTTCCCTTTATTTGAAAGTCGACTACACGTTTACTAAAGTAATCTAAAACACAAGAAATTCCCCTAAATAATTTCATAGACTTAGTTTAAGCTTCTTGTATAAGGAATACACTAAGAAAATATATTATGGAGAAGTATATTACTGTAGGCCTGTATACGGGGTATGAGATATTGATTTTAATATGCAAAATCCGCTTCCAGATTTTGATATGGATGTATCATAATGCATTATAATATTATACCGTATAACCACCCTCCATTCTGTTCTATAGTTTGGCTGCCCTAACAACAAATACAGCTCTGAGCTTACAAAAAATAGGGAGATCTAAATAAATCTTACTAGATGAGATGAGAAATGAAAAAATATATATATATAAAATATGCACCCACATTTTAAGAAGCACATTACTTCATACTGTTTTGTTTGCATATTTATATTTATAGGATAGAAAATGACGATCTCTATTTAATATTTATTCGATGAATATGTGATAAAATATTTATAAACAGTTAATTCGTTGAAATTATTCTACTTACTGTATTGTTGACCGATCAAAACGAGATTTCATTTTCCACTCGATATTGTATTTGTAACGTATTTACCATAAAATATTTATTTAAAGTTTGAAATAAGATTCTTTGCTATTTGGTGGATTGATTTATAAGTAAGTAATAATCTTTTTTCGTAAAATGTTCAGTTTCAAAATGGCAATCAATTATTCGAAAAAGACTGTAGACAATTAATATTCTATTCATACTCAAGCAACCTGAATGGGTGCTTGATGTAAATATTAAGTATGTTGTACATAGGATGTCCCATTTCAAATGCCGTATTTTTATTTAACTATATCTCCCAAAATATTACACATATCGACATAAAACAAAAATTAAATTACAGCTGCCTCCTCAAGTGTTAAAAAAGTCACATTACATCACATCACTTTCACATGTAGCCCACCAGTCAGTCACACGAAGAATATCCAGCCATTAGGCGATTTCTTACTAGGTTCGTTGAAGAATTTCTAGTTTGATCGTTGAAATAGTATTCTGAACGCTCTAAAACACAGCTCCTAAATGTTTGCTACTTTTGTTGTATACATCCTGTCTCTTTGACGATATAATCCCAGAAGAAGAACTCTACAGGGGTAATGTCTGGCGATCTCGGCTGCCAGAGAATTGAACCACCTCTTCCAATCCACTTTCCAGCAAACGTCTCATACAGCCTTTCCCTTCCTTCAAGGAATCAGTACGGAAAGACCCATCTTGCTAGAGAGGATATTAGGATGCCTATGTTCAATTTGTGGGAACGCAAACTGCTTCAACATGTTAAGATTCTTGATAGGTGGATTGGAAGAAGTGGTTCAATTTCCTGGCCACCCAGATCGCCAGATATAAACCGTCTGGACGTCTTCTGGGTTTATATCAAGGACAGGGTGTATACGACAAAACTAACAAACATCCAGGAGTTACGTTGCAGCGTTATGAATGCTGTTTCAACCATCATACCTTTCTTTCTTTTTGGTTTGTTAGCCTCCGGTAATTACCGTCCAACTTCAGAGGATGAATGAGGATGATATGTATGAGTGTAAATGAAGTGTAGTCTTGTACAGTCTCAGTTTGACCGTTCCTTAGATGTGTGATTAATTGAAATCCAACCACCAAAGAACACCGGTATCCACCACGATCAAGTATTCAAATCCGTAAAAATAACTGACTTTGCTAGGATTTGAACGCTGGACTTCCAAATCAGCTGATTTGGGAAGACGCGTTCACCGCTAGACCAACCCGGTGGGTTTCAACCATCATACCTGAAATGCTTCAACAAACATGACAAGAAATCGCCTATCGGCTTCTTCGTGTGACTGGTGGGACACATGTCGAAGTGATGTGATTTTTGTTAACACTTGAGGAGGCGGCTGTTTTTTAATTTTTGTTTCATGTCGATATGTGTAATATTTTGGGAGATCTATTTAAATAAAATTATGGCATTTCAAATGAGACACTCGTATATAATAATTTAAAAATATTAAATATCTCGTAAATCATTTTCAATCAGTGATGTTTGGTATTCCTGAAAATAGAAATTAAGGATAATTCGAAGTAAGAAATAACAAGGTTACTGTTTACACTGACTAACCAATCATTATTGACATGCTTCGTTTTGCTAATTTTATTTTTATTTTCACTGTCAAATCAAAGTCTAGGACTTCGTTTTTTGTATTTAGTACAAATTGAGCTAGGTCTACAATTAATAAAACATTTAGTATTTTAAAATATTGTAACATTATTTATATTGGGCTATTTATAAAGGCAAAGAAAACATTTACAGTAATGTTTGTCTTTTCGCAAAACAACTACAATATGGTTTATTGCATTACGCTGTTATTGTTTTATAAAATAGAAAAAAAAAGACTCTAATTCGTTTATTTATATTAATTGAAGCATTAATTTAATCCTACAGGAAATAATTATTTCTTTTAAAGTTATCTTTTGTTTTTCTATTGTAAGAGTTTTTTCTTACTCTCTATTTGTTAAATGTAATGATGTAACATTTTTTTAAATTTGGTGATGACCAGCTGGTCATTTAGAATTATCTTGTTTTGAATTCCTTACATATCTTGATATTTTTTAATATAAATAAATTTTCAAATTTATTGACTATTATTATTATTATTATTATTATTATTATTATTATTATTATTATTATTCATAAATTGTTTTGTTTACCTCATTTCTTTTAATATAAATAAATAATTTAAAATAAACAACATAAAGATCGATAACTAATATCTTTAATAGCGGTATATAGTTTATCATACCAGAATAATCATCCTGTAGAGCGATTTGGTTTTATTTACTTATTCTCTAGTCTCATTATACTAGAGTTGCGTGCAGCCATTGGTTACTACAATTTTAACCCACTCTATTTTTAATGATAGTATTTTACAACATTAGTCTGTATAAGAAATCAACAGTTGATGATTTCTTATGTAAAAAAAAACAAACTACATGATTCTGAAAAAGGCTATTTATATGCGGTATACTCCTTAGTTTATTTTATATTATCAAGTTTTATACTAGATAAATTATTTCACATAATGTAGAATGTCGATTATTCGTAATAACTGAAAAAAGGCAGGTCACGTACTTAAAAGAAAATTAACGTGGTTTATATCTTATTAAATCTACAGGTTATCTGTTAGTTAAATTAATATCTTTAAATTAACCTAGTTTGCTAGAAAAAGATTACATTTTCAATTATTAAATTACTTACATTTCTCTTCTTTTTTTAAATTTTCACTATAAAAATTCTGTACTTATGAGTTTTTAAAATATTATCTTTTATCATTTTCCATAAATTTAAGCAACATCTTACCTTATTTATAGAATTTAATAAGCATTTATTATTCTTCTTTTTTAGAATTAGATTCATAAAATAAAAAAATATACACACATAAATTCCACGGGGCGGAACCCTCTGGGTGGACGGAAATGGCGACCAGAGCGAACTCTGAGGGTGTCCAACGCGCTGTCTCCCTGCAACACGGGAGCGAAGTGAGCTCTGCGGCCTTGTGGTAGGCCCCGAGATGCCCCTCAGTTGGATCCGGGGTTCCGGCTTGTTAAAAATAAAAGCTTTTTCCCGTTAAATGAATTTTGTTTTGTTAAAAATTATAAATTGATTTATGTAAGGTAAATTCTGTTACTCAATTAGTGAGAGGATATGTACGAGACATCACATAGTTATGGTTTTGTTATACTTTTATTACATCTAAATATTAATAAGAGTTATAATTTTTATTATGGATTTTATCATTTTTATTTTTTATGGCGATAAGTTATAAAAATATTTCATATTAATCCATTAAATTGATGGTAATTCCGTAAAATTTAGTTTTACTTTTTTTTTAAAGATAATTTTAGTGTGTCAGGTAGAGTCTGTTAACGGGGTTTGCGGTTTTTTTTTTAATGAGTAAAACGCTAGAAGGGGTGATTTGAATCTTTCAGACCGTTGAAGCCGCTACGGTCGCGCGGCGGGGAACAGCGGTAGAGAAGCAGGCAAATGCCTAATTAACTGCAGACATACCGTACCCTTTCCTTTTCTTTCTCTATCTATTTTTCTCTGTCTTACACTACCGTACCGTCTGTCATTTGTTTTATTTTCATCCTCTACTCAACTCTTGAGACTCAACCTGACAAGCCAGTTAGTATGCATAGAATTTTTTTTATGGACAAAAAAAAAGGAGGTACGGTAATAAGAAGTGTTCATATACTTTGAGGATGCAGTTTCGTTGTTGAAAGGCAATTTCTCGTCGTCGTCGTCATTTTAGAAGAAGGGGCCTGCATCTTTTCCTTTATTATTCATTGCTTGCTCATTCTCTCTTAACCTCCCCTGTAAGGCGATTTGCCATGCGTCATAAAGGCAATTACGCAACGCTATCAACCTCGTCTTCCTTTTACCGTCTTTCTATTGCCAAAATATCCCTAGCGACATCCTTATATATACATATATATATATATATATATATATACACATCTACATAAATGTGTATATTATGAGGAAACTCCTCCATCCTTCCTGCTGCTTTTTTTCACACTCTTTTTAGTTATTCATTGTTATTTCCTCATTATATAACCTTATACCTTATATTTTCTTCTCGGTTTAGTTTATTACTTAAATTTTAACGATGTAACTTTGTTCTTTTATTTGTAATATTTTATAAAACTTCATCAAAATATATACTGAAATAGCTTTGATATTCATGATACTGATTGTACTGTATTGTTTTATCGCTTAAATGAAAATGTTATCAACGTGTAGTACGTAAGCACCATCCGTCCTACGGGAATGTATTTTCAAATATGCAGTAAATTAATGAATATTCCAGAATAACTGAGTATTCCGGAACATTATTAAGATTATTTTGAATCCAAAATAGTAATCGAAGTATTCAGCCTGATTTCACTCATATTTTCTTTACATAATTAAAAAGAAAATAAATAAAATGGAGATATTCTCATATTATTTATATTTATATCTACTTTATAATATACTTTCTATACTTTCCTGTTATACATGTATTATATTTCAATGCTTTTAGTTTTGGACCGTATCACATGTTTGGGTTTTTATTTTACAATTTTTGCGTTAAATTTTTATTTATTATTTTTTTTTTACTATTTACCAAAATACTATTAAATCATGATTTACAAAATTGTGTTAATATTACTTACTTTATTTAAACTAACAGCTTTTTTTAGTTTTCTTTCATAGTTTTATCATCACCGATTAAATATTATTGACTACAAACTTCTTTTAATTTAATAAAATTGTTTATAACTGAAAATATTAATAAATTATATTTTTAACTTTCAGTAGGTTTAATTTTTATTTATTTTTTTGCTTGATATTCCGCATAAACTTTGAAGCTTTTACGTAGTATATAGAAAATGGAATTTTGTAACGTATGAAAATTTCCACACCTGACCGGGATACGAAACCGGGACCTCCGTATGAAAGACCGTGACGCTACCACTTTGAAATGAATTTTATTAATTAGTAATTATTTACTTTATTAGCTTAAAATTGTAGGTCAATGAATAGCAGCAAAAAAAAAATCGTTCGTGAGTTAATTTGATTATAAAAAGTTATTGAATGTAGAATGAGATCTATTTGTAATTAAGTTAGTATTATTTTATTTTATTTTTTGTTGTTAATTTCATCATAATATTCTTGTTCCTTTACAATATAATTTTAATTTATTATTTAAATTATAAATTTTAAAATTTATCAATTATAATTTGAAAAAGGAAGAGCAATTAGTACTACATTCCTTGCTGGTACGGATGAAATTTGTTGAAAACTAAATATTTTGTGCTAATAAATGACTTTCAGTTTATTCAGCTTCAAAATACTATTCGTTTTTTATTTTACTACTTTCAGTTAAATATTGATAAAAAAATTAAACGAACTACTTACCTCATCAGTAACCTACAGTCGACAGTTATAAGTCTTTTCTACGTGGTTTTTTACAGGTTGTATATTTAGATTATGGGAAAAGCGCGCGCACGCATTATTTTATATTATTTATAAAAAATAAAAATATTTATTATTTTTTGAGTCAGTTATTTAAATTTTATGCGTATCCATGTTTCTCGTCGTATTTTTATTGTCGAATCATTAAATTACGAGTTCCAATTATATGGTGAGGAAGGGGTTTTTTTTTTTTTTGGTAGTAGAATAGAATTAGAATCGTTTTGATTATACGTTGAAAGGAAAGGACTATTACTGAAGTGGTTAAATACAATGATATTTAAGACTTCACAGAATAATATAAGGGTAAAACCTATATATAGCAGGTGGAAACATCCCTAATAGCACCCTCTAGACAATGTGCTTGTAATAATAATAATAATAATAATAATAATAATAATAATAATAATATTTCTTCCAAAAGCTGCTTTCAATATAATAAATACAAAGACCAGGAAGTAACGGATTGTGGGTGGGTGGGTTGGAAATGTACGTGAAGTTGGCTTGGTTGTCATTTAGAAGTGAGCAAACGAAAGTAAAATAATCGTCATCTCTGTAGTAATATAAAATAGTATTATCGGTATTATTATTATTAGTTCTTTTAGGCCTTCAGCCGCAAGTCAAACATCCGTACATAAAATGAGGATATAAATCGGGTGAGAGAACATACGCTGTTCTTCATTGTTTATTATCAAAATGACGTGATTGCCTTGAAAAGGGTTTGCCCTAACTGATTTGTTTACTAGTTAGGGGGATGATTTAACAATACTGCATTTACGTTGTACCACTTCTAATAAAAATCTTTTCAAAGGAGTGCCAGTGTGGTCTTTACTAGGTATATGTATCCGTAATATAATTCAGTAGTTTTTGAAAATTAATTCGTTGAAATCGTATTTAAATTTATCAGCTTTTAAAATGTTTAGATTTTAAATATACCGTGTGTCCCACATACGCTTTTGATTTAGTTTCATTCATCCATTCTTCCACTGTTTCGACTGAAACTTTACAAATTTTTTAACGAACGTTCTAAAAATGTTCTGTGAAAATTACAACCTTCTGGGATTTATAGAAACAAAATGGCGGCTTTCAAATAAAAATATCAATTTCAGATAAATCACATTTTTTATTCGTTACAAAATAGTTGGTAAAAATGATTAAAAACATATGATAATTATAATAATTAAAAACAGTTAGATAATTAGTCACGGTTATGACTAATTATTAACTTTTTTTATTCAATTTGAACAACGTTTAACTATACATCATTTTGTTTTTAATCATTTTGCTAGCTATTTTGTAATGAATAAAACATGAGGTTAATCTGAAATTGATATTTTTATTTGAAAATCACCATTTTGTTTTTATAAATCCTAAAAGGTTGAAACTTTTACAGAACATTCATTAAAAGACCTGCAAAGTTTCAATAGAATCGATGGGGGAATGGGTGAGTGATATTAAATCAAGATCGTATACTTCTTTGTGGGATACACGATATACTCGTAAAGTGCAGTATATATTTTTTATAATCGTTTTAGTATTAAATAATAATCAAGTACATTGAAAAATAAAAATATTGTTCTTCCTTCTTAAATTTAAAAAATTAATTGTTCACAAGGGTAGTTGTTCTGTTTTCATTGAAAACTGTAATACTTGCTAAAAGGTTAATAACGTTTTAATGCAACGGTTGTTTTTTTTTTTATTAAAAAAGAAATAACTCGGTGTTATCTCTTAACAAAAATTATTTTTTTTCCAAATTTGGAAAATAAAAATAATTTAAGTTTTTGAATTATTGTAATTAATTAGGATTCTTAAATTTAAGAGATCAGATCAGATAATATTTTCGTTGTCAGTTTAGATAATTTTCAAAATCAATATTGTTAAATTATTCGAATAAATTTTTAGATGAAGTTACTGTCAATATTATAAAGGCAGTCGTAACCGCCTATCCTTTGCTATCTTAATTTTAGATATTTTGAAGACCCATTATCTCAGGAATTATTAATTGTACAGGCTTCATTTTTTTTTTCTGTCTAATGACATTATAAGTAGATTAGATTCATATAGAATTATAACTATAAACCACCCACTAATGAAATATAAATTAATAGTAATAATAAACTTCTTTTTTTTTTCAATTTTTCAGGAATGGTTTTTTTTAACGGATAATTGTTAAAATACGTTCATAATTATAGATGTTTTGAAAGATACATACATATAGAATAATGCCAAAATATTTCAAGTCGTTATCTTCAGTGGTTCCTATGATAATGTGTCATAAATATAGAAATACATGATTTTTGGAAAACGGGGTTAAAATGACATAAAAAAAATTTTTTAAGTTACCCGTTTTAAAACTGCCCGGCTCCATATTCTGGGTCATCAGAATATTAGCTTCCTGATCTTCTAGCTTTAGCTTTTTATTTCTGCTTCTCTGTCTCGCTTTTTTCTGCATTTCTTGAACGGTTTTTTCCGCTTTGGTTATCTGTTCCTCGTCAATCTTTTTGAAAATTTTTACGGTATTAAAGACAGGACCTATCCCAAGATTCAGCAGTACCTCACCCTCGTTAATGTTTCCATTATTAAATATTGACACTGAATAATGTATTCCGTGTTGAAATGTTTCCTTTCTCGTGAAAATATTTTTTGGCAACCGTTTCCAAATTATCTGGTTGAAAGACTGAGTTCTGCGTCGTTCCATAAAGACATTTTTCAACAAATCTACGTTAGATAAACTTTGAAATATTGGCTGGCTTTATAGCTTGAAGAACAGAAATTGGTGTGAATAAAATCAGTTTTAACTGCCAGTTTTACGGGCAATTTTGAGCGTTGTTTTTTGCAAAACAGTTCACACTATTTTTTTTTTTTAATTCGTAAAACACTTACAGTTATAAATCTTATATCAAATGACTCACAAAATATTGAAAAATAATCTGAGAAGAAATTCCAAAAAAAAAAACACTTTTTGACCCCTTACCGGTTACGACTGCCTTATAGAAGGACAACTCTGGTGAAATATATTTAATTACATTCTGTAAGGTTTTTCGTTTTTGAGGTTTTAATATCACGTTAACAAATTTACGATAAGTTATTTCTTTAGTTATAAAACTTTAATTTTATTGTTTTGTATTTGGTTTAATCAGTAAGAAAATACAGAAATGAAGACTTTGATGTCAAGAGAATACATCGTTTTTTTTGTGTTTAACGATTGAGATTTTTGTCAGAGTTAATTTCCGTTTCGAAAATTAAATAATATATTAAAATAAATCCCTATTTTTCTCTTTACAATTAAAAATAGGAATTTCTAATAATATTTATATTAAGCCTGTTTCAAAGAACAAATTATAATAATATCCTTATAGATTACTGATAAGAATAACTTAATTCGTTGTTACATATCGTAAATTGAATTAACTGTGCTCACTCACTCATAAAATTTACTTTTGAGAAAACAATTTTGATTGTTTAAAGATAAGCAACACGCTATATAAGTGTGTGTGTGTATGTATTTTCAAGTACGTACATTCTAACTAAGGTTTTAAGAGTATAATTAAAAATAATGTACTTTTACATACTGTATTTCTTTTTCTAACAATTAAAGTCTCTAATGAATTAAGATAGCAACATATTATATTTCAAATTGTATTTTTTTATTACAGTAATAAAATAATTCAGTATAATAAAATCGTATCAGATAGATATATTTTGTAAAACTAAGGGTAATTGTAATTATTACTGTGGGAAGTGTGTCCTTTGAATCGTGTATTACAATAATTCAGATAATATATTTTGTTTATCTTTATTACTATACATAGAATTTGTTATTTGACCGGTTAGGGAAAAAAATCCACAATTTTTTTCTTCTATTATTTTTTTTTTATACTAATCTGTATAATTGCGTGTTGGTTAATTTAACTGTGAATGTTTAACTATGTAAACTCTTGAAAAGAAAAAAAAAATAATAAGATTAGACTTTTTACCTCTGATTTACTATAAAAAAAAGTAGTATGTTTTTTCCGCGTGAAGGATTTTTTTTTAGTAATATAATATTTTCCCTCCGCTTAACGTTTTAATTGTATTTTTATGTTATTATATTCTGCATATATTTTTATAACTAAGTGTAAGTAATTGTAAGCTCTTATGTAATTATTAAGTATATATTCGGAGAAATATGAAAAATATTTATTCCTATTTTCATTATCTCTTTTTCACTATATAAAAAATGATAGTGCGTAGGTTTGTTTGATGTATGTGCTCACATTTTTACTTCCTAGTACGAAGTAAAGGAATTATTGTGATCGCGAAACATTTCGGTTTTCATATTTCAAGGAAATATTCAGTTTGATCATCCCTGAATCCGTTTTGACTAGTTTCGGCGTGACGTCTGTACGTGTATCTCGCTCGCATAACCCAAAAACGATTAGCCGTAGGATGTTGAAATTTTGGATTTTATAATTTTGTAACATTTAGTTGTGCACCTCCCTTTTTGATTGCAATCGAAATTAAAATTAAAATTTTAATTAATAAAATATTTGGATAAACACACTCGGTTCGAATCAGACTATCTCCTCTTGTTTTATTAACATTTTTTTATTTTTTTTTTTTAACTTCTTTTTTTGATTTAAATATATTGATTTAATAATTATCAACCCGTGATTGTAAAAAATAATTACAATAAATAATAATTCAATGGTATAAAAAAAAAATGAAAAAGATTATTAATGAAATAAAATTTTATGTTCTTCTAAAAACGTGTAAATGTAATAGACATTACGTATGTATATACGTAATATATTTGGTGAAACATCTCATTATATAATGTTAATTGAAAATTATAATTTAGAAACGTATTTATTGGATTTTCTTTGCAAATTCTTATAAAAATTTTATATTTATTTATAATTATTTGACAGAAAAATAAAATACAGTTTTGAATTGCATTCAATTTAAAGTGATTGCTGAAATTATTTTTCACTTGTGCGTAATATGCACAAGATTTCTTGTGTGTTGTTTAAATAGAAGTCAATAATTAAACTATTCCGTTAACAGAACTCCTGTATATTGGTTACAAATATTAATTTTGACCTTACGGTATAGAATAATCAGTTTTTATTATTGGATTATTTGGTAAACAATTTATTTTGAAAGTAATCAAGGGATTTTTACTCTAACCTGATGTTTCCGGTAAGATTGTTGAATTAATATTTGATGTTAATAAAAACTAATATTTTAGCAGATATGTAACTGTCGACTTTTATTAAAGAATTGGAGGATTGTATCTCACTTTCTAATTAAATAAGTTTAAATGAAGTGCAGCATGTGTATATGTAATTTTATAGACGTACAAGTACGTCATGTACGTCCACATCAGATTTTTATTTTTACCGTTATTGACGCAGAGCGGACCACGTGGTGCCCCGGTGGGCAGCTGGGCAACTGCGCGCAGCGCACGAACGATTTATACTTCTTGATACGAACGATTTTTTCCAAAATTATATTTGTATTTTGGAGATAGAGAAGGAAAACATTGAGATTAGGGCTGTATTAAAAAATCACAACTCCGGATTTTGAGGCTTTATGTTGTAAAAGTTTTTTGTTGTTAATATGCTAAATTCATAACGTTTAGTTACAACTGACAAAAAAATTTAATAAAATCGTGTATAATGCGTAACAGAAACCATGTAAAAGTTTCTCAGGGGGGCCGTAGGCCCGCTTTTTTTCTAGTTTAGACTACTATACTTATTTATTTTCCTAACAATCACAGACTTTTCTTAATATTATTCTACAAAAAATTATGTTTAGTGACTCCGGTCACTACCTGGTATTTCGGTTTTTGAATTGCAAATACTGGTAAACGATTGAACATAATCACGTGTTTCAACTTTTATAATTTCTATGGTTTTTTTTTCAGTAGAATTTTAATTGATTAGTTTTAATCACACTAGTAAATTTCAGTAAATTTCTAAATTGATTAGTCATCAACGCTTTTGACAAAATCTGTTCTGTGAAATTCTTAGCAGTATGAAGCAATTTAAAGCAACTGTAGATGTAAAGTTGAACGATTTGTAAAGAAATTCTTAGCAGTGTTTAATGTTATTCTACGGAATGCAATACTATTTAAAAGTAATAGTGTTTAATTGTAGTTTACAATGTTATAGTTGTAATGAAAAAAAGAAATAGTCAGTTTTTTGTTTTACCAAATTGTACTCTGTAAATTGTAATTTTTTTATTCCTCTTAATTGAGCTATTAAACGTGTAAGTGAATATTAAAATTTTTACATTTTGATTGACAAGTTACGTTTTCTGTTATTTCATGTTTATTTAGTGATCTTAACATGTTAGGTATAGACTGTCATCTGTCACCGATTGCCTGAATAAAATTCTCAGTTTTGATTAAAATGTCTGCAATGTAGTGTATATATATATTTTAATATGTTAATTATTATTGACGAATGGTAGAAGGCGATTCGCGGACCCATCTGCGTACTGCGCATGTATTTTGGGCTTATTTTCTTTGTGATTAGGGACTGTTTGGACCGGACATGTGATTACAGGCACGCGTCGCGTCAGAAGCACACGCTCTCAAACCGATGAATAATTTCTAGTACAAAGGCAACAAACATCACAGGGAGAAAATAATCATCTCTATTCTCATTTTTCCCACAACACTCACCCCTTACCTATTTATTCTTTGTTTTCGACAGGGGAAGTTAGGTTAGTTTCTCTAATCAGCAGGCAATTGTCGTAACCCTGCTTGGCTGCAAACTTTATGCGGTGTATAGCCCGCTGGGTATACCATTGTCGAGGATTTTTACTATTACTGTACACTCCGCGCATAAATAAATCTAGATCTGTAATCATTTCAATTGTGGCCGGTTAATTTTAATGTTATTATCATGCAAAACATGAATGAAGAGGTGTTGGTTAACCGCCCATATGTCTATAAATATATCCTTTTAAACCTGTAATGTATTTCGACAGTGTTAGGCTGGTAATAATTATAGTTTTTAACGGGATAGATTGCTAGGCTTTTAATAAAGAATACATTTTATTTTCATATATACCTACTTTTATTCCTGTTTACCAAATTTTTGTTTTAAACAATTTGGATTATCATACATACTTTTTCCGTATTTAACATAATATTTGTCCATTCGGTGTATTTTGGCCTTATTCTGTAAATCATTATTTTTTCCTGTAATTTCTGTTAAATTTATTTTTTAACGGTTAATATTTTCAAAAGTTTTACCGATTTTTAAAACTGTAATAAAAATTTAAGATGCCGTTCTGTTCTATTATATTAAAATCGACACATTTAAAAAAAAATTGTTCATTTTTATCTGGAACTTGCTGAGGTGTTCACGGGTACTTTTCTTCTTTTAAAGATTGTCTCAGTCTGATAATGTCTACATCAAAGGTAAACTTGATTGGTTATTAGTTTTTTGTGAGTTAATGAAAAAAAAGTATTACTTAAAACAATAACAAGAGTATTTTTCATTACTTGTAGTTAACGATTTAGAAAATTTTATATTATTATAAACTAGTGGGTAATTACACGATTGAAAAAAATAAGTGTAATGAATTTAGGGTGAATGTTTGTTTCACCGTAGCAGCCCAACGGCTGAGCCGATTTAGATGTATGACCCCGCGTTGTAATCCTTATGTTACCGGAAGTGTCAGGCTATATATGTATGTTTACTTGTAACTAAAAGGCGACAAAGTCATATAAACGATTCTAAATTGATAATCGATAGTATTAGTATAGATTTATTTTATCGAAAATAGTTGTATTTTAAGATCTTCTATTACACAGTTGCCCAAAAAGGAATGTAATGTATTTAGGGTGTATGTGTACGTTTGTAAGTTTATATATATTTGTATTAGTGAAAGATTTCCCGGTTGAAGTACAGATTTTAATGAATTTAATTAATCAACTGCGAGTCTCTATCATTGTGTAAGTTGGGTTTCAACTGAATGATTTGAATCAATAGAATGAATAGTATTACAAAAATAATAGCATTAAATTTACGTTAATTAAAATAATATTGAATTTTTTTTTTTAAAAATTCTGTTTAATAATGGGCTTCCCGTGGGGACTACTTTTGAGTGTGTGTGTGTGCGCACGCGCGTGTATATATATATTTAAATAAATTTAAAAAAATTATACTACATAAAATACTCTATAAAAAATTGTCACCCGCACGCTCTTTAATTATCCTATTTTATTAATTATATTAAAGAGCAATTCCTTTTTTGGGAATCATGTTTATAATTTTTAATATTTATCTGTTTTTTTTTTTCATATATTTGTATAATCTTCCTTTCAGATCATCTATTAGCTTTCTTATTGCGAAATTATTTCATTTGGATTTAAAAAAATAAAAATAAAACTTGTTTTACTACAGTTAAACATCGTTGTGGAAAGTTAAACAATATTTTTTATGTTTAACTTTCCGCAGAGGAGAAAAAAGGAAAAATTAAATTTTACGGTGACCCTTTACGGATTGAATACGGTAAATTTATTTTCTTTTAATCTAAATTTGTTTTTAATTAATCTTTACGTTTTGTAATCGATGTTAAACCTTGTCGTTTATTAAAGAAGCCATTTCTAAGATTTTCATCTTTAGTCTCTGGAGTATAGATACGCGCGCGCTGGCGTGCTTGTGATGCGTGACGTAGAGTTGTGGTAGCAGTAATAGTAGTGAAGGTTTTGCAGATTAGATTCAAATTGGAGAATTTAAGGAGAACGGAGGAGGGGAAGATTGTCAGAATACAATCAAGCGTGTTCGTCTTATCTTGCCCTCTAAATGTGTGCGCGCGTCCCGACGCTTGGCGCCTAGAACAATTAAATTTACTCGTCTCTGATTTATCCCTAAAGCTGGCGAGGTCGAAACATCTTCTGCATAAAATATATAGAAACCTAATTGTATTGTACGTGTACTTCTCCCCCTGTTCCTCCATCATTCTGTTTCACGATTAGCTTCTTCCTTAATGTTACAAAATATGTATCTGATAGAATTGTTTAATTACTTAATTATAAATGTTGTAAATATATATATATATATATATATATATTTATGGCCCCGATTGTTTTGTACGTATCATTCAAAATTATGTAATAACAGACTCCCTTTTGCACTTTTTTATGTTTTAATGTGAAATGAATTTTTATAACATAAGAAAATTGCCAAGCCTATAAAACGTATCAGATGAAATACAAATACGATGAAATCCGTTGCAAAGTTTAATATTACTTGTTAAAAGGCTTTACACTGTAAAATATTCCATTATTAAATCTGCTTCACGGGTGGTTATTACTCTGTTATATTAAACTGTTATCGGATAACATTTCATTAGATCAAATAAGTTCGTTACCGATCTACATGGCCGATAGGAGCGTCTTGGTCTTTCATTCGGGAATCCCGTGTTCGAATCCCGGTTAGCCATGGCATTTTCATACGCTACAAAATTCCATTTCCATATTCCCACACTTCTCTGTATGTTTCTGCTGTGGATTAATCCAACAAAGCAACAAAAATGAATTTATGAGAACTGCTGTTACTTGAACACTAGCGAATAAAATGCATGTTCTACGGATTCTAATATAAATGTTATATAATTGCAATGATGATTTATTTTATAAGAGAAACAAACTATTGAATGGGATAATAGAGCCCTTAGAACTGCTTCATAATTTTTTTTAATATTATATTACACATTATCGTGTCTTACCAATAAATAAACTCATTTACTGATGCTTCGTGGTCGATCAACTATTACTGGCATTTTGAAAGAATTGCTTTCATAATATATAGGATGATGATTAATTCACAGTTTGATAAATCAGCAGAAATTAAAGTTATTCTCTCTTTTTGAAGGTATCAGATTACATAGGCCTAAATATACTAAAAGTATACGCTTTAGTTTTTGTAATTTATTATATTTAACTTTTTTTTTTTTAATGTAAATATTAATAATAAATTAAGAACATTTCAAAATTAACAAATTCTTGGCGTGCTTTCGACTGATCGTTATCAAATATTTCAAAATAACGTTTTTATAAAATGCGTAAACGAAAATGGAAACGAACTTTTATTAACAAATTATGTGCTTTCCTTTTTATTCGTCAGCTCTAGATGAGGACGGAAATAACTGAAAGTACTGGAGTTGTTTATAATTTGTTAGTAAAAACACTTTTGATTACTATTAATACTTTTTCTTGTTTTATACCACAAACTGAATATTACTAGATATCTAACCGTAAACGACCAAAACCTGGCAAATGTCGATATTCTCTAGTAAATGTCGACATATATCAAATACGTCAGTGAAAGATCGAAATATCTGCTTAATCGGACCTTCGCCGGCATATGTCGACACAGATCAGCTCTGATGGGGGTCGGAAAGATAACTTGAAATTAAATGAAAAACTCGATACCTGTCCATAGTTTTTATTATGCGATTAAAAAATAAAAATTATAACCATTCCTTGAGCTAGAATACAGTCATAATCAATAAATTGTTACAATAATCTATTTTATAATTCATTTAGAATTTTCTATTCAACGGAAGAAGTGTAATTTATACATAGTTATTATATAATACCTGTAGAGAGGTTCGTTACAATAACGAAGGGTTTTGATATGAGTGTTGGTTGTTAGGCAATTGTAGTGTTTACTCAGCTCTTATCTATTTGTTGGTAGCACCTTCCAGCTTATCTCAAGTGCTTGATAACGCAGTAACAAAGCATTTCTATACAAATTACACTTTTTAATAAGAATTAACATCATTTCTTATGTAATTTCGTGTTATGTTTTAAACACAATATAAATAGTTAATGTACGTCTAAAGTTTTAATTTTTCTTTGTTGTGTAGTTTTTACATAAATTAATAATTAATATGATTAGTTAATATTTACAATTATTCAAGTTTAAAAACAGGCCCTATTACATTTACTTTAAATTATTTAATAAATTAACTTATTAATAATTAATTTAATAACTCTTAACTTTAAATAGTAATAATTTATTTATTTGGTACAAAAGAACAGCTACTTAAGCCTTGCATTATTGTACACTGAACACAAAATAAAACAAAACAAGAAAAAATAAAAAACAACACAAATCAATATGTATAATTGTCAAGTTTTGTAAACAGTTCCTTGAGTTGAGGCTTTTAACAAACAATTTTCCATTCGACAATAAGAAATCAACTCTCCCATTATACTCATCAGCAGGATCCGTGCACCTTGCATTCGGAAACAAATCAGATTTTCGCTCAGTTAATTCTCATCCAAGGAACCCGTATCGCCAAGCCAGAGCAGTCATCAAACTGACCGTGCAACAAACGATCAAAGTGCAACAAGTCAAAAAATTTCCTTCTGTCACTCGTGCAAGAAAGGCCAAGTTGCCTGCGAACTTCATTAGATGCAAAATTGACACGTAAACCGAATTTGCGCAGGAGCCATGAGATAAATTTCCCTTAGACATCCTTGATCATTGCAGATGTAAAATCTCTGTCTCGGTTTCACACTATCATAAGGTACTGCAGATGATAACGTACCAACGATTTATACAGAGTGAGACAGGTCAAAATTCCTTGCCAACAATCGAACGAGACAAAGATTCCGTCTTGCCTTGCTGACTACCTCCTCAACATGCCTGACCGTAGAAAGTTTATGGTCAAAGCGTATGCCAGGATCCCTAATTTCTTCTCTCCCGCAATTGGAACTACATTAATAGTGTATCGGAAATATATAATAATGTATGTCTTGAGAATGACAATATCTTTGTCTTGTTAATATTAAGAGGCATCTAGTTGGCCTGGGCCTAGGAATAGACTTTGCAGATATTATCCTGAAGTTTTAAATCATCAGCATAACTTTTAATAACACTATACAGTGTTAAGTCGTATAATAATAACAATATTATTATTATAATTATAATAATGACAACTTTAAATTGTAATATTATTAAATTAGTTCTCATATAAAGGTACATAGGAGGTAAAAACTGTTGTGAAATACCAGGATTGGAATATATGGAACATATAGAATGTATTGCGTGTTGAGGTTATCAGATTGTCACAGAATAGAAAGAAACATGGAATAGAATCAAACCAGTCACCGACTGATTACTCAAAAGAAAAAAAAACGGGGTAATTATTAAACTATTGTATACAACTCTGACACGACAGTTACTCTTAAAGGTTATTTTACCCATTCTCAAGAATAACAAATCTCATACAAAGTTTAATATAAAAATTGTGATGTGAATGTTTGGCCATTCTGTTTATTACTAGGCCGTATTGTTATATATGGAAATCTAATCCTATTGAAATGAAGTTGATAATATTGTTGGTCGTATGAATGATAAGTTTATAGTGTTAACCTGTGGAAATGGCCGTACAATAACATCTTTACTTTCAAAAGAAAGTAATTCTGATTTGTACTGGTTGCCTATACATGATGTAAAATGTCTTATATTTCAGCCTTAAGAAAAAAACTGGAACAAATATTGACTACGAATAATTAATTGTTAATATTTGTATCTAATTTTACGTAAATCCATAAACATTGAAGTCTTTTTTTTTAATGATTCATGGAATAAACGTTTCTGTCATATACATAATTTACAGCCTCCATTACTGTTACATGAAGTTGCATTTTTTCAATAATTTTGATTGAAGTTACGAGCATAACTTTATACAGTATTACGTTCAATAATTTTGATTGAAGTTACGAGCATAACTTTATACAGTATTACGTTCATGTTATTGGTTAGATACTTTATATTGTTGAATCTAGAAATGCGTGAAATTAAAGAGATTTTTATGTAAAAAAAAAGAAGAAAGAATGTTTTTTCTTCGTGTGTGTGTGTGCGTGACTGTGTGTGTGTGTGTTTATAGTATATGTGCATACCATGCCAAACGTACAGCTTAGTTTTACGACGTTTGAGTTTTTTTTATTTTTCATTTCATACCTTGTTGGCACAAAGAGGAAGATATTGGCTTGGACTGCACCCATCCGAGAACAAATTGGATACAAAGGGAACATTATTCTGACTCGTCACCAACTTTAACGATTTACTAGCCTTTTAAAAATTTAATGAGAATTGAAGAAATATATTGAATGTTTTCTTTATTTATTTATTTTTTTGTACCCTTGTTGGTTCGTCTATAATAAAGGCTCACTTTATCCTTCGTTACCCCTTTTGACCGACCATATTTGGTCATCTTAGTTTTGTCTTTAAAACTTTAGAATAATTTTTCTAATAACTGGTTTATTTATTGAAATTCAATAATAAATATAGGTATATTTAATATCATTTTTATTAAATGTTTGAAGATTGCAGTCGTATTCTCAGATCATCCTTTAAATTTAAGGTTTTTTTGTTTGTTGCATATTTTGTATTTTATCTTTAATAAATTTAATATATTTTATTCTATTTGATCAATAAACACATTTTCTGTTTTTGATTCCGATTGATATAATTTTTACTTCCTTGTACGAAGTAAAGGAAGTATTTTGATCGCGAAAAATTTCGGTTTTCAGATTTCAGCGGAAATATCCATTATGTTTATCCGTGAATCCATTTTGACTAGTATTGGCGTGACGTCAGTACGTACGCATATGTGTATGTACGTACGTATGTATTTATCTCGCATAGCTCAAAAACGATTAGCCCTAGAATGTTGAAAATTTGGATTTATGACTGTTGTAACATCTGTTGTGCACCTCTCCTTTAGAATGCTATCGACTGAAACAAAAGTGTCCAAAACAATCGAAAAAAATTTGAATTTTCAACTTTTTACTGCAGTGATAAGCCTTTATTGAGATCTTTTCAACCATATATCATAAGTAGTAGTTATTTTCATTGTTCCAGAGTTATAGTCAAATAAAATTTTAATTAATGAAATATTTGGATCTTACAAGGGGAAGGGAGATTAATTCGAATCCGACTACATATTTTTTTCTTTAATTTAAATATATTGATTTGTTAATAATTACTAATCTCCGATTGTAAAACAATCTTTAGAATAAATAATAGTTCAATAATAACAATAATAAAAAAAAAAAACATGAAAAAATCAGAAGTTATTAGTGAAATAAAATTTTATGTACTTTTCATTTTTAAAAAAAGGTGTATATGTAGTTTAATAGGCGTACAACGATGTTATGTGGTGCCCACATTAGATTTTAATTTATATTCTGTCAAGATTTATCAAATTGCTTCTATAGTTTTTTAAATCTTGCTTAGTGAACAGTTTGTTATGCTCTTCTCAGTTAACGTACGAAACATTTCATGAAATAATGAAATAAACATACATACATTTATATGCAGTCAAAATAATTTTCAGTCGACTTTTCCATAAAATTTCTCACGATAAGCAATTTAATGAAATAATTCGAACACAGTCTTTACCTAACTATCTTTTTTGGTCAAAAACAATTATTGTTTTATTATGCAAATATTAAATATATTTAGTAATAATTATAACTATACTTACATAATTTAAACTTCTGTATTTTTAAAAAAAGTCAGCGTAGCGTGAAAGTAATCGACAATGAAAATTTTAATTATTTTTTTAATCAGGGTATAAAAAAGCTATGATTTTTTCAATGGTCATAGAACACTACATTTAAAAGATATATCTGTCTAAGGTGGAGACTTGTCAACTTAGTTATATTCCGTAGACAGGAAATCGGGTGGATAAATAACCAGATCAAAATGAATTGTGTCTACCAGGAACGAAAACCCAGAATTTTTTTTTGAAAAAATATATTTATAGGAACATTGTTGCAAAAAAATTACACGTTATTGTGAAAGTAACATTTTCGGATCATTATCAAAAATATTAAAAGGCTATTGATAATGTCTCCCAAGTTGTCACTTTTAAGGTCAATTACATCCGTGAAACAGCAGCTAGATATGTACGTATAAATTGCCAATTTATACGAAATTCAAAAGGTTTAAGTTAAGCCGAATGACATGAATGCGAGAGTTCTAAGGTTCGAGTCCTTGTAAAGGCAGTTGCTTTTATGTAGATTTGATTATTGCTATACTGTGGATACTGGTATTCTTTGGTGGTTGGGTTTCAATTAAACACACCTCTCAGGAACCGTTGACCTGAGACTGTACAAGACTACACTTCATTTACGTTCACACATATAATCCTTTGAAATAATACTTTACGGTGGTTCTAAAAGCTAAACAGAAAGAGAGAGAGATAGAGGATGACATGAATATATACGAAATACGTGTTTCAGTTAAAATAAAATAATTTTTTTAAATTTATGATTGATTTCGAATTAGATGAGATAAAATTGTAGAGAAATTAATTCAGATGTATCTAAAAATATTTCATTTTAAAATGTTTTTAACGCAAATATGATTCAGGTGAGCTTATACGGAGGAGTAAACTGATAACCGTAGTAATAATGAGTATGATTCAATTTAAATAAGTTACATCAGCGATATATTTATTTATTTTATAAATGAGAGAATTTTTAGTGGGAAATGTTAAAATATTTGTTTTTGTAATTTATATTGAACTGAAATAATATTGAAGTAATTTATGTAATATAAAAAAGTATAATTCTTATATTTCTGTTAAAATTATATGTTTTTAAAAAATTAACAATTTGTTCTCAAAGTTTAAATTTTAAGATTTTGTGTTCCAAACGTTTACCTTTACACAAGTAAATATTTTCTTTTATTTCTTGTTTTTTTTTTCCATTTTTCCGTGAATTATATCATTTGATAACCTTACTTTATCTATCAATACAATATTCCACATCCGTTTGTAAAACAACATATCAAAATAGTTAATTTTCTTTAATCAACGAACACTATATAAAATCCGTGATTCGACTTCATGGGATTTAATTTTTTTCTATTATTGAATGATATTGTAATAAATACAATTTATTTGTATCCGAAGGCCTAAAAATATTTTATTTTATAATGTTACAGGTCTAGTCTATATTTTTTTTAATTATTTTGAAATATGCTTAGCTAAATGCAGTATAATCAGATATTACGTCGGTTATTGTCAATTAGTCACACAAATAGAATTCATTTAACAGTAATTATAAAGTTTTCGTTACGTCATTTTTTTTTATAGAACTTTATGGATTTGTTTGAAATAAATATTTATTGTTTGTTTGGGGTTGGCTGCTTGTCGTATACTATAATATTGTACTTTTATACTCTTTGATATTACATTAATTTAATAGTAATAATAATAAAAAAGCATTTAAATCATATTACTAATTGTTTTTGAAAATTGAATCGTGTCACGTTCCGGTTTAAAATATGTATTGTGTTGAAAAATTTTTAAAAGGATACGTAATACGGTTAATGATTATAGACTAGACTGTAATGAAAACTTATGAGATCACACACACAATATAGACATACTCTTATTTTACCTTATGAATAACTGAATAAAATTGTTATAATAAAATAAAGGAAAGCAGTCTAAACAATCTTAATAATTAAAATATGTAAGACATAATAAGTCGGTATACCTTTTTTGTTTAATTATTTCGTATACAATAAGCCTTATATTGTTGAAAAACGAACGTTTATTAATTCTTTTTTCTACTAAAGTTAATTGATTTGATAGTTACTGACAAATAATTAAAATAATAAAAGTTAAATGCGTAACATCTGCTAGTATATACGTATGTGCGCATGCGTGCTTGTTTAAAAAATTTTTTTGTTAATCTGTAAAAATTTTACAATTATTATTATTATCACTTATGCGTTTTTGTTAACAATTTATTTGAAGTGCAAATAAAACATAAATAAGAAATAAATCATTTTTATATATTTATTATTATTATTTTATCAGTCTCCTACTTAACAAGCACGATTAAACGTGTACACACATACATATAAAGCGATCGAAAAATCGTCTGTCTACATTATTTTTAGAAATGCAATCTTAAAATTTTTTTAATCTTTAATTGTTGAATTAAATATTTTCTGTAATACATATAAGTATCGTAATATTTTTATTTTTGTATAATATTTAATTATTGTCCTAAGTCTGTATTTTACAAAACAGCGTAAATTTTTTATTTATTCTATTTTTGCTTTTTTTTTTGTAGATTTTTAATTTTTCGGTCAGATAATAACAAATTTAGTCAAACAAAGTAGTAGTATAGTTGTTATTTAAGTTATCTATGACATTTTTAACACTTTTTTTAATAATTAAAAATTCTCTCCCCCCAAAAAAAGTCAGGTCGAGTCCAGGAAAAATTGTTAATATTTCTTGAAATGAATTTGAATTCACTTATCTCGTGCAATGTTGTTTAAAGCAGCATGTAAATGTAATATATTGAAGACAGCAGTTGTACTTTCTAACAAGCCACTACTCTTCACTCGCAACTATTTACTTTCGGTTGAAGGTAACTTTAAAAATTTAAGCTTATGAACTTTGTAGAAATTATATATTTGTTTAAATTTTTTATTTTTAATTTAAATTTATGAAGAAAGATAAATAAATATTGATATATTCATTGAATTTCCTTCTACTCTACATTTTAGTGAACGATTATTTGACTATTTTGAGAATATATTCATTTAAAACAAGTTGTTATGTAACATTTCAACGATTTTTAGTTATTTTTATTGTTGCCGGCCTCCGTGGCGTGAGTGTTAGCGTCTCGGCCTTTCATCGGAGTTCTTGGATTCGAATCTCGGTCAGACAAGGCATTACCACACGCTATATAATATTTCAATATATACACGCTATATTGTCATTTCCTGACAATAATCAGCAATACCTGATGGTGGTTCAGGAAGCAAAAAAACGGATTTTTTTTTTGGGGGGGGGCGAAAACGCTTTAGTGTTATCATCACCCGGGAAGAGAAGAGAAGGATATTATTATTACGTAATGTTCTTTGTTTCCTTAAGTACTTCGTTGCCTGTTTAAACAGCCCTCCGGATTAAAATTGTAATTCTAGCAGGTTTCTGGGTTTCATAAACGTAATTACTTTGCTCCGAAAAATACTAATGTTTTCTATTTTAAATTAATTTTGCTTTTATTTTCACGGTTTGTTAATAAGACTGTAGTTTTTGTTTATTAAATTATAATTGTAGTATTGTTGAAAATGCCTAATTTAAGAAACTTAGCTTTTGATTAATGCTGAAAGATAATTTTTGCTAATAATTTTCAACTTCTTTCACAATAAACTTGCTAATTAAATACTTTATTCTATTATGATTTGGGGAATGATAAAGTAAGGTTTTATCTAAAAGGAACGTTTTGTTATCGTTTAGCAATATCTATTTATGGCAGGTACCGGCGTTTTTTCTTTTTTTAATTTGAAAAAAAAAATTGTTGGGAGACAACCTTTTAATATTATTAACATTCTTGTTGAAATTATTTTCGACTCGGTTGGAGGTCATCAATAACTAAGTATTGTATTACCATAGTTTAAATGCATATACACCAAACACATTTTTCTATATTTCCTTCTAACAAATGAAAAAAGAAGTAAACTACGGTCATCTGACCTGTCACACAAGCTATTTAACCGGTATAGAAATCCTGCAAAAAAAGATACTTTTTGTCATTTAGGTAAAAATTCTTAGAAGAAACATATTCTCTTCTGCGGGTCTTGGGTCTCGGTCGGTTGATGAATAGAAAGGTCGATGTAAACAAGATTTGGATGAATGTATCCCCGCTGGGCGACCAGTGTCTCTATGGAATGTTTTTACATTGGTATTATATACTACGTTGCTCTGTGCTTATATTTTTGAAAGAATTTCTAAAAATACAAAAAAAATTTCTCTCCTTTACCGATTCGATACGACTTACGTATCAATTTAATTAAATTAGACGTGAAACATAAATAATCAGAATTTTGGTAGCATAAGGACAATTATGACCGTAAATGAGCTTCCTTTAAAAAATAATTAATATATTGTAATTAAATCTAGTTATTTTTATCCAGAATACTTATATGAATTAATGTAATTAAAAAAAAAAAGAAACTAATAGTTTTTTCTCGTATTTATTAATCGGAGATAAATTTTTGCCAAAATATGGCCTCCGATTAGAAATAACATGTGAAAGGGACTTCACGAAGACAGTCTGTGTCAAACTATACGCTCAGCGGAATAAATTCTGGCTGCTAAGTCCTCCCACAGCTTTGCATGGTATTCGGGAAAACGTCTCCAAGAAACCTTTTATCCAAAACCACAGAAGAGACCAAGTCATCTTAACTCGGCTGAGGATCGGACACGCAAAGCTATCGCATGACCATCTATTTGGTTCTCCTCAGCAGAACTGTGTTGCTTGCATCGTAAACCGCTTACTCGTAGATCGCCCAACATTCGGGTCTATTCGTCATCAGTTAAACCTGGGCTCGTATGTGAAGTTTACACGACCGAAAGAAATACATCAAAAGACTGCTGCGGTTTCTCTGTAACAGTAAAATGAAGAACTTATTTAAGCGGTTTTGCTTACGTGAGATCCCTTCCGAATACTGTGTGCGCAGTGAAAATAGACTAGTGGTGATATTCCAGTATTTTTTTTTATACATTTATTATTCTTGTTCCAGTTTGTGCTTATTGTTTAATGATTTATGATCGTGTAATTATATTTAAGTCGCTAATGACTTTTATCTTTGATGCGACTGTAAATAAACGATGGCCAAAATAAAAACTTGTTTTATCATAATAAAATGTCTTATTTTACCTGAAATAAACTCTTTTAATATATATTTTACTTTGAATTTAATTTTTATCTTCAAATATATATTTACGATTTAATTAAATAATTAAAAATTAAATTAATGAATTTTCATTACTTAATTTAAATTAGCAGTAAACTTATTTTTGATACAATCCATGGCCTATTTAGAGATGTAAAAATTTTAAATACTTTACGTTACGCTATTTCAGCTACTGTTATTTTAATTGAATAGTTATTGTCTAGCTAGCGGTCGCTGTTACACGTATATGTTGTAGTAGTATTGTTGTACGGTTGCTAGGTTGAGCTTTGAGGTTACGTGTTACATGACAAGATGCTCGTGGACAATAAATGCAATGTGTAGCGTGCAAATGGTGGAACAAATCTCTTGAAATAGAAGCAACCAACAGTGGTCATAGAACCCGGACGGTCAACGTGGACTTGGTAATTATGGTTGTACCGAGTTATAATACAGTCTTGTTATGATGCAAACATTTTCTGTTTTTATTTTCTTTGAATAATTTAAATGTTTTATTTGTACTTCAAGAGAAAAAAAATGTAGCTAATTACAGAAAAAAAGTTTTTTATGTAATTACATTATTATGTTTTACCTCTATCGGTGCATATCGATAAATAGTCCCTTAACTTAAAGGATATAGGAAACAATTTTGATAACTGTAAAATAGAAATATATTCAGAAACTTGTGATTTAATATGAAGCTTCTCTATTAATCGTTACATTATATATAAAGTAATGTATCCCCTTAAATTTTACACTAGTAACTTTGGGCTTCATTTCGTACTAGAAATAAGTATATTAATGAAAATTTATTCCTGATTCCTGGTTTTATGTTTCTTTACTTATTAATAGAGCTTTCAATAGCAACTCATTTCATGGTATGAATTTTGTAAATACCAACATGAATCGGTAGTAAAATTAAAAAATATTAGCTAGATAACCTGTAATTATTTTCGTCAGAGTATCAATATTATATAATCAAAAACCTATGTGTGTAATCCAACAAAATTTTATGCGTACTCTTCCTCTGTAATAACTATTTATTTATATTTTAATCCCAGGATAGTAGTTTTTCATCGGTGGAAAAAACACGAAATTTATATGTTCCTTTATGAACTACAATTAACCCCCAGTTATAAGATGGGTTTTGAAAACATTTCTTCGTCGCAGGATACCCGCATTATAAAAGATCCCAGATTCTATATACTTATTACAGAGTCGTCAAATTTATCACATTTTACCGTAATATTTGAGTAAATTGGTAATATTTATAAAGGTTAAAAATTAAGAAGGAAAAACCCTGAATAAAAAAAGTTATCCTTCTCAAATAGTTGGTAAAAACTTTTTATTTTTCGTTTCTGTTTTTTTTTTTAATAGGCCTACAATAGGCTATTTGTTTGTTTTTATAATTTTATTGATTATTTTACCTGTAAAAAAGGAATAGTTAAATGCTCCTCAGGATACGTAAATAAGAATTATATTTTAAATCTATATCCTGGAAAATTAAAACAATAGTAAATTAAGTAGGAAACTATGTAAAACAGATTATCCAGTGTATGAAAGAAAACAAAGTAAAAATGGTAATCCAACTTAAAAAATCACTCTTCCTTTTTAAAATAATAGTTTTATTTTTTAATATTCTTGCGATTTTTTTTTAATCATATGCTTAATGGAAACTAATTACAAAATTGTTATATGTTATACGTTATCTTGATCTTCCAGCCTCACTCTTTCTATTTTTCCGTTAGCCTCCGGAACTACCGTAAGTTATTACTTCAGAGAATAAATGACGATGATATGTATAAATGTAAATGAAGCGTAGTCTTGTACAAGTCTCAGGTCGACCATTACTGAGATGTGAAG
The DNA here is from genome assembly GCF_047948215.1 of Lycorma delicatula. NCBI lineage: Eukaryota > Metazoa > Arthropoda > Insecta > Hemiptera > Fulgoridae > Lycorma > Lycorma delicatula. The sequence continues at coordinate 13,357,696 of NC_134459.1, forward strand.
TTAATTGAATTCCAACACCAAAGAACACCGATATACACGACCTAGTATTCAAATCCGTATAAAAGTCATTATTAGGATTTGAAACTGAGAACTTTCGTTTTCGAAATCAGCTGATTTGCAATGAAAAGTTCACCACTAGATCAATCCGGTGTGTTTTGATCTTCCAGTCTGATAATTATTATCACTTCCAAATCTTTGAGAGCTTTTTAGCCGCTGGAATTCCCTTTATTTTTGAAATTGGTTTTTTTCTTTCGGAGATAAATACATTACATCCGAGGGGTTTAATGTGTTAAAAAGCGTAATATTATAAGGAGTTGATTGGTTTAGATCACCTTAAAAGTCAGTTTATACAATTATAAATAAAAAATCAGGGTTAAATCGGGGAAAACCGTTTAAAAAAAATACATTTATTTTGTTTTTCTCTCGAAAAAAAATTGAAAATGACTTTCATTTAATGAAGTGGACTGCGTTTTAAGTGCGCGTAAGTTTAAGTGTCGAGTAAAATATGTATACTTGATTGAAGATATCTTATCGTTTATCCACTACTTTTATACGTTCTTATTTAGCGATTTGTCCTTCAGTTTTATAAAGTTAAAATAGTAATTACTTTAGTATTATTAAAATCAGTGCTATTTTATAAATTACAGTATTGTTTAATTTTATTTTAATTTATTTCTGATAATCGTTTTAATGTTATTATTCTTTATGAAAAACTTGTTTGTTGTTTTATTATACGGGTTTTTCCAAAGATTGAGTTATTAATGATTCGTTTTAAAATCACTTATTGTTCTCGTGTACATAGCTTACCCTTCTATGCACACACACACACACACACACACACACACACACACACACACACACATATATATATATATATATATATATGCGCACATATAAACTGTAGATATATACTCTTATCCTCTTTTTCACTGTCATTCTTTCTTCTTATCTTTTGAAGATGATTCATCGATTTCTAAATTCCCTTCTGTTCGTTGCCTTCATGTGGTTAACATAGAGTAATAATAATAATAATATTAATAATAACAATAATAATGTAAATAATAGTTAAGTCATCATATTCTTCCCGTATGTTCGTGCATAACCACTTAACTATTGTGTTTATTGTTATAAAAAACTACCATGGGAATTTCATTTTATGTTTTTTTTCCCTTTATTCCTGTTATTAATTTTGCATGTCATTTTGAAGCATATTTTATGTATTAGAGAATAAAGCCTAGAAAATTTTGTATGAATGCTGTACAATAAAGGTATGCTCACATTTTTATGAGAAACCCTCAATAAATCTTAATTAATTATAGGTTTACAAAAAATCAGTTAATTGTATGAAATGTAGAGGTAAAACATTTGATTCCATGTAGGCAGTTTTTATTCTTTAGTCTTATATCTTAAGTTGATTCCAGAAACGGATTCCCGTTTTACATGGGGGGACCCAGGGTGGAGGGGAATTTTCTCTTTCAGAAATCATTATGGAATATTCTAAAAAAATTCCATATTAGTAAAGAACAGAATATTTATCCCTCTTAACTTGATATTTGTGTTCCTGAGATAAATATCTTTGTTAGTATTTTCATTGTAATATTCTACTTATCAAAATTCAGGAAGGATAACTTTTAGTATGTGAAAAACTTTAAGAATTATTATAATTAAGTTATTATTTTTATTTTAATTAGGTTACTTTTTTATTATAATATTATTATTATATATACAATTATTCCTGTTTTATTGTTTATTATGAATTAAATAAATAATATTTTCTCACCGGGCGCACAGTATAAGAGGGCTTTAGTGATAGGTCGGTGCTCGAAGCAAGTTCGTGAGGCGCCCTCCTGACACGGCTTTATTCCCTACAGCACGGAGTAAGGACTTCCTCGTTGTAGTATTGCGGTGTATTGTGGCTTCAATATTAGGTAAGGTTGGTCTGGGTCGAAAAGCAATCCATCATCGAGCGTGGACAAGTCAAGGTCGATACACCTCCCCCCTCGATACTCTTCATCGTATTTAAACATTAACTCGCTACACACAGCCAGTCTGTCTGCTGGTTATCTCTTTTTCACTTATTTAAAATTGTTTTTTATCTTTGTCTTTTATAAAACTTTTTTTTTCTGTTCTTTCTTTGTACGTACGTAGATAAAAATGATGATTTTTATCTTATTTACCGGTCCGTCCAGTCGATAGTTGTCTAACGTTATCGATAACGATGTGTTTTAAACGTTAAGTTTTTCATGATTTTATCAGTATTAATTAAATTTTCCGTCAACAAACGACTTTTTAACAATTTTTTATATAAAAACATTATCGATGTAAAAAATAAATTATACGTGTGTACTTGTGTGAATATAAATAGTGTTCTGTAATTTTAAAGTGTATATTTTTTGCTTTCCTATATAAAGCATCTGAATTTGTTCAAAGTATATCGTGTAATTCTAGGGGATAAGAAAATCGGGTACTTTTCGACCTGTTTCTAATATCTTACCTAAAAGATTAATTAAAATAAAATTCTGTATATATTTTATAAGGATTAATAGCTCAAATTAATTTTTAATTATTTTATTAAAATTAGGATTTTGTTCCAGTAATAAATGGATGAAACTCCCAAGGATTTTATTGCTATCCCGTTTATCTGTAGGTCGGATTTTGGGGGGGGGGGGGGTTGTACTCGTGTACTCGGGCATATTTCGCTTTTGAGTAGGTGGTCTTAAGTGAAGCCGACCGAACAAATTTAAATAGATAAATGGTTTTTTTTTTTGTTAGTGTTAATAAATTAATTTTTAGTAGAATATAAATCCTTTGGTATTAAATAGATGAGGTGGTTAATAGGCGGAGTAACTCGGAAAGAATTTTTTTTTTTTCAGGAAGTACTTCAGAATTTTTGATTTACAATTCAATATTCGATTTTCTTAAAAATTATTGTTAATTTTCTTTTTGTGGCAAAATAATTTGTTTCGTACGATAAATTCCTAATATATTTATATGCATTGTAATATTTTAAGGCTAATTTTTCTTTTACGATTGAATTCATTAGGTAAGCCTTTTGTTTTTTTTAATAGGCCTTATTTTAAATTGGTAAATTTATTCGTGCTTTTTTTGGGGAGGGGGATCAGTGAACAATAAATCGTACGAGTTAATATTCTTTGGATCTACAAACAATCCGAAATCTTATCTAAACGAGCGCGCTGTAGTGGTTTTATTATGCTGAGGAGTAATTGTCTAATAAGATTGGAACATTAGGTTTTACTCCATGTATACCATTAGATTAATTCTTAATATCGTTTATATATATTGTAGAACACGAGAATTTTTTAAAAAAAAATTTTAAAATTTTATTGTTCAGCAACAATTTATCGACGTAAAAAAAATAATAAATTATACTAGTGTAATAAAAATTACACATAATTTTTGTTTTAGAAAATAATTTTTGCATAGCAAATAATAAAATTAGAAATGGTAGAATAAAATTAAGGAATATTACTTTTTACTAGTCAATTTATGAGGAAAAATATGAACTAACATTGTTAAATTCATATAAACAAGTTCACCAAACAACCAGTTTGCTATTTGGCTTTTTTTTTAAAAATAAATGCGTTCTGTTTAAAAAAAAAAAATCCCTTTATTTAAAGCAAACAATATAAAAAACAAACTATATATAGAAACATAAATAAATAAACAAATAACCGATTGAAAGTGTTATGTTATTTCATTAATTTGTGGTGGGTGATATTCCAAACGATCCAGTACCCTAAGCTCGAGACAGTAAAGTGGTTTCGTGTCTGGCGACCAATCTCTAGATGCAGTGCAATATCAAAAGGGTAGGACAGGAGTAGATAGTTATGGGCAGGGCTATAGACGGAGAACGGAATGAAATTTCGCTAAGTGATAAATGCGTCAGCTACCGCCCACCAATTCGTCAAAAGCTGCGGCGTAGCGGAATCTCCCTTATAACATCCAGTACAATTCGTTGTTGTGTTAATAATAATAATAGTAATAATATTCGAACCCCTTATAACATATATACACGCACAAATTCCATTTGACTTTGAATTAATATTGACAGAATAATGTTTATAACTAAGTCAACTTTTCTTGTTCTTCATTTCCAACCCTAATATTATACGAAGATAGGCAACTATTTTAGTGTTAATGTGATTACCCGTAAGTCTTTAACTATAATTGTAACTTATTGATATAATCAACTAAGACATTCTCGACTACGAAGGGTAAAAGGAATGCCCTTGACGCTTTATTTATTACTAATAGCGCCGTATTAGTAATGCGGTTAAGTTCCGTCTTGGTTAAAACAAAAAGTTGTTGTTTTTATCTTGATTTAGCTAATAACTTAAGAATAATCGACTTAATGTATTCTGTCATTAATAGGTGTTTAATTATTATTTAAACGTGAACGCATATTAAATTACGTTGTATTCTTTGTATGCAACATCATTATTTGATAAAATTCTTAGATATCTAAATTTAATTTACTTATATAATACTGTATTATGCGAGTGTACACAGATACGCGCACGACACACACATACACGGAGTAGAATTAAGGATTCTAATCCTCCGTAATAAATATTTAGAGTAAGCGTTTTTCATTAACAAAAAAAAAATTCACAGGATGAAAATAAAAAGTTCTTTAGTATGATTTTTTTATTAACCTTTTAAATTACAATTATACTGTACATTTTTAATTCTTTAAATGTAGTCGCTTTTATTCGGATTTGAATGCTAGATCGTGGATACCGGTGTTCTTTGGTGGTTGGGTTTCAATTAACCACACATCTCAGGAACCGTTGACTTGAGACTGTACAAGACTAGACATTTACAGGTACATTCACACAGATTTGATGTTTTGATGTGTAGCTAATGACTTTAATTGTTGATGCGACTATAAATAAAAATTATAAAAAAATTTCTTCGATTATAATACTTCTATCTGCTTATCTTTCCCCCTCTCATCTCGCTGAGTGTGTGTGTGTGTGTGTGGGGGGGGGGGGTAATTATTAATTGTTTTTTAGAGGCACATTTTTTTTACACATTATAAACACTGCATATTTATAGAATAGTTATTTTTGACAATACGAATACAGTATTTTGTATAATTCTTATAAAAGAAACACATTGCCTGAAATAGTTGATAAGAGTTTTTTTTACTTAATCTTTTCTAAATCCCTGGAAGAACTTAAAAAGGGAAGAAATATATAGGATAATAATGATCTTCGTTAAATGAAACTAATTACAACTAGTGTATGATTCCAATTGTTAAATTAGGAAAGAAAGTTTGCTGCCGATTTGTTGACGTAAAATTTGTTTCCGAAGTTAAAAATTATATTATAAATTACAATATATTTTGTAATTGTAGGTGTTTTAACTTGGTACTGGAAAACATCCATTTATAATTTTTGCTTATTTCTTCACACATTACTGTTCTTGTAATTTTTTTATTTATTTTTTATTAAAAATAAAATTTTTTTTTTGTAGTGTTTTTTTATTTTTTATTATTTTAAAGATAAATAGAAATCTTAAACGTTATAATGAAATGAATAGTTACTAAAAAATTTTTTAACTAAAGTGTGCCGAATTATTAAGAATAAAAAATTTAAATAAAGTATATTTATTTTTAAAAACAGGCAGAAGAAAACAGTATGATTTCTGATTGGAGGATTCTCTAACCTAGAAACGGTTTTAATAATTTAAAATTATTATATTATTAAAGATTATTTTTAAAATGTTAAATTTTTAAATCGTTCTTTATTAGAAATTATTAAACAAAAGTTGACTATTAAAAATCACTAAAATAGTATTTAAAATTCAATTTATTTCTGTGGATGTATAAAAAAAATTTACTAAGTCGGGATAAATTGAAACACTTATAACAAAAAATTGTGTCTGAACCATTCGGAGAAAAAAAATTGTTTCTAATAATTCTTGTCTACAAAAAGAAACGTTTTTAAATAAAACTGGGTTGATAACAAATTTGGAAAAAAAATTTCATTCGTAAAACTTATAAGACATTTGGTTCCTACAACCATTTCCAAGTTTCCCCAATCCGCAATCATACCGTTTTCTTTTTTACATCCTTGTACGAAGTAAAGGAAGTATTGTGATCACGAAAAATTTCGGTTTCCAGATTTCAACGGAAATATCCATTTTGACTATTACTGAATCCATTTTGACTAGTTTCAGCGTGACGTCTCTACGTACGTATAACTGCAAAGCAATTAGCCGTAGAATGTTGAAGTTTTGGATTTAGGACTGTTGTAACATCTAGTTGTGTACCTTCCCTTTTGATTGCAGTCGACCGGACCAAAAGCGTCCTAAAAGTCGAAAATTAAAAAAAAATTGATTTTGGACTTTTAGTTAACTGCAGTAATCAGCCCTCATTAAGAGCTTTTCAACGATATAAGTGGTACTTATTTTCATTGGTTCCAGAGTTCTAGCCAAGTAAAATTTTAATAAATGTAATATTTGGATCTTACAAGGGGAAGGCACATCGGTTTAAATCCGACTTATTTATTTTTTTATAACTTTTTTTTAATTTAAATATATTGATTTATTAATAATTATTAACATCCGATTATAAAAACATGTGTAATTTAATTGGCGTACAAAAGAAGTCATATGGTGTCCATATTAGATTTTTATTATTATTAATATTTCCGCATATTTTAATTAGAAAATCTTTTTGTAACTATTCAATTCATTGTAACGTTTAAGATTCTCATTTAACTTTAAAATAAAAAGAAATCGAAAAAACTTTAAAAAAATCATAAATTTTTCTGTTAAATTAACATTTTAATATTAGCGGAAAGAATTAACAGCGTTCTTTGTGGATTTACAGCAGAAGTCTTTTACTTTTGTGAAGGACAATAATATCTGTGAATTCATATATAAACCGCTACATTTCACTGTACGATTACAAAACTTTTTTTTAACTCCGAATTAAACGGCTGGATTGTATAATCATTTAAATTCTAAAAAAAATTATAATTTATTTTCGGATAAATTTTTTAAAATATTAAAATAAATTATTTTATTATAACAGTAGGAAAATATAAAAAGGATAACATTAAGAGAGAGAAAAAAAATAGCTAAATATATAATTTTTTTAACTTTTTATTTTATAAAAATAGTTCGCATAAATATAGGTCTGTATTAGTATATATAATACATCTATTTACTAATTTAAAAAAAATAAATAATTATTGAACACTGATGGTGGAGGAGGAAAAAATAAAAGGACATCATCAAATACTAATTAATATTCATGAAAAGAATTACAAAAATGAAAAAGACAAATAAAAGTATCATTTAACTTCGCCGTTGGAAATGAATTGACGTAAACGTTTTTTTAATGATAATTACCAATTAGTATGCATGGGAAATAACAATTTCGAAGAACTTAATAACCTGTAGATAGATTTTGTTTTTAATATATATATATATAAAATTGTAACTATACAAAAATAAAACATTTAAATTCAATTGTTTTTTTCTTTTACCAACTCAACGAAATGTTTTATTTGTGCAAAGATTTAATACAAATAATAGAACTACGGGTATATAATAACTGATTATTTAAAATAATAAAATAAAATATTTACAGTGAGTTAAAATTGCTGTAATTCTGAAATGTTAATTCATTAATTACCTTTTATAATAATTCTGTGATTATAATTAAAAAATTGAAGTTCAAGATTTATTTTTAACCAAAAATAATTTACCGATCAAACCTACCGAAAAATAATGTTAATTTCTTCATCTAATGCTGTTTGAAAAACTGTACTTATACTATCCTTCAAATTATCGCATAGGTACCGTAAACTTAAAAAAAACATAATTCATCGGAAATCGTTATTGTTCATCGATAACTCATAATCATATAAGATTTATATTGTACGGCTTACAAGAATTAATTTTCACATTTTTATTTATTAATCGATTATTAACATTTAAGACTAAAATTTAATCTAGAAACTTTTCGTTCGATGAAAACGAATTAATAATTTCGAATAAGTTTTATCGATAAAAAAATCGTTTAATTATCACTATTTAGAATATTTACAAAAGAAATTTTGGTCCATCCTGACCCAGGAAAGGAAGACACTCGCCGCCACTCCCTCTGTTCCGAGCCCTTTTCGGCTTTACCGGAGGTCATCTTCGAAACCTGGGCTTTTGATATATTCCAGTCCGCCTCGGCCAGGAGGCCACGAGTCACATTCCCATCGGTGTACTACTAGTTAATGAACTCAAAACAAAACACAAGTAAAAGTGAGTTCAACACGAAAAATTAATTATTGGGGTCCGTATGTATATATATTTTTATTGAAAACCTGTCTTTTTTTTATTTGTATTAATTATTTAAAAACTGATTAATAATTTCTTGAACATGCCGTAAAAAATAAGTAACATATACACAATTTTTTGAAGTAAACAATTTAGTAATGACAAATAACATACAAGTAAAATATAATATTGTTATAAAACCAGTTTTTTTTTTTTTTTACTTAAATTAACTGATAAATTTTTCTAGGCGCAAACTAGTATACTGAATAAAATTATTTTTTTTTTTCTAATATGATTTATTTTATATTCAAATATTTTTATTCTATATTATTAAATCTACCTATAAAAAAATAAATAATATAATTTTACTTTCTATTTTTAGATGTTTAAACTTGTTATTTATATAAAGTAAAAAAAAATTAAAAACCTGTTTGATAGTATTTTTAATGTTGGAAAATAAATAATTTGCTTTGTATGTTCAAAAAAAGAAAAAATTATTTTTATTGATGAAAGAGATTTATATTATTAGTGCTATATTTATTTTTTTAAATTTTGTTATGAAATCGATTGAGTTTTGTATATTAGCCTTTTGAGTTATGAGGAGCACGAAAATACAATTAACTTAACATTTAATTTCCTTATATATAAAATTTGGGCTTGAAATTTCCAAAACCACTTAATTTTATTGAAATTTAGATTTGTAGTTTTATAACTGAGGTTGTGCGTGTGAAAATTTAATAAAAATTGGTTCAGTCATTCTTGAATTACGCTCAATTTAGGATCGAAAACAGATAACATAATCTCAATTTGAGATTGTGTAGTTGTGTTGACTGTGTAGTGGTAAATTTTTCATACGCCCTTATGCAATGTTTCACAGCGGTAGGGTAGTTTAAAATTTATGCTGGTATGTAGGATCTATTCGTTTATTAAACGTATGTAGTGCGTTGTATTTTGAAAATTAGTGTGTTTCTATGAAATAGTGAGGGCATCGGAAACGAAAAGTCGGTCATCTTGCGCAAGAGTTTTTTAATGTAAATATTTTAAAATTATTATCATTTTTTATTGATTTATTAAACGGTATAAAAAAAAAATACGTATAACATATTTTGTTTAAATTCAAGAATATTCGGGTATCTTATAAACACAGAGTATTAAAGTGAATTTTATAATCTTGTACATATAAAAAATTTAAAAGCCCTTTATAATATTTTGAAGATACATTTAGTCGTCCGCTGTTGTGATGGAACAGTTTTCAATGCGCGTTCTTTTAACGTTGTGGTTTTTAAAAAGCTATGGGTGGTACATTACATTAGGTTTACTGTAAGGGAGGATTATTCCGAGGTGTAATTTCCAATATAGAACGGTTTTTGTACAATTGGCTAAGACCAGGCCCCCTGTGTGTTGTTTACTAAACGCCGCGTGCCCCGCTGTGGCCTAAAGCGCTCTTTTGTGATTCCCCTGAAATATTCCCTTTCTCCACATTAGGAGGTAAAGAACCCGTAGCGTTCAGTGCTTACTTTAGTAATTTTTTTTAAAGGTAATTTACATGAAGATATTTTTATTGTCTTTTTTCTTTGTATAATAAATTGGAATGAATTTTGATGTTTTTTTTGTAATAATAATAATAATAATAATAATACTCATTTCTGTTTCTTTTCTTTTGTTTTTTTAGGTCTGTGTATATGTTTTCCATTTTTCTTTATAACTGCTTCGTAAAATTATTGTTCTTAAGCCGACTTAACTTTATGTTGGCATCCTTATGCACGTATTTAAATAAATAGGTTTAAAACAAAAATCTTCCTTTTGTCTTATAAGATTATTCTGGATTAATTATTTATCTATTGCAATAAAAGTAAATAAATAAATAAATAAAAATCCCTTACAATTTATTGATCAGCTCAAATATTGAACGTTAAACGATTATTTGAATTACTTTATAGGTATTTATTTAATTACTTCCAAATTAATGTATATTTTCACTAATAGTCGATTATATATGCATAAATTTTTTTTTATTATTTCAATGTGTTTTTAACATTTACAATAAATAAAATCGACTATTACTTTATAAAATTAATCTCATATATGTAATTAACATTCCGTCGCAGCCAGAGAGGCGTGTATTTTATATGGTTAATTTCTTTGTATTAGTATTTTTTTTTATCCCTTGTTCTTTATACTTACTATTTAGTAATAAGAAATAATTAATTTCGTTCACATTTATAGTAGTATAAAAAAATCTTTAAATATTTTTTTGAAAAAAAAAATTGAGTTAATTTTACCAAAATGCGTCTTTAAAAATGTTACTGTGCTGTCAATGAATTTCTGCCGGGTGTTATGCAGTAGATCGCATATAGTTGGCTGTATTTTTTACTACTATTATTACATTATGTGTGACAGTTGACAACGCATGTCTGTTATGAATAAAGGACAATAGAAACAATGTTCACCCCCTTATTTGACATCATTCTCGAAATCTTTACCCTCCTTTTGTTTCACTCGCCCCCTCTATTTTTTAACCCTCACCTTCTAATATTTTATTTTACGTTTATTTAAAATCATCCCTTATTTCACCCTGTACTATATTTTTTATATATATTACGTATGTTTGGGAGCGGGCTCTATATGTATATATTTTTTTCCATAAAGTTAACAAAAAAGAAATGTGTATGTGTGTTTACAATTTCTAAATTTGATACAAGTAGTGTTTCGTTTTAAGTTTTAATTTTTTTATTTAAACAAAAAAGTTTTAATAGTTTTATATTTAAGAGAGAAAAACATTCATATATAAATTTGTTTTTTTTTTTGTTGTAAATTTTTTTATTGTTTTAAATGTTACGAAATAATTCTTATATTAAAAACATATTTCATATATTAACACTTATTTTTTTTAAACGATTTCGTTAATTATTTTTGATAATTTATAATGTATTCAAATAAACAAATTCTGCACATTATATATTAAAATTTCGTTTCTTTATTAGATCTAATTTAATAAATATTGAATGGTTAAAAATTAAACGGGAAATAAAAATTATAAGTTTGAAGTTACAATATACAAAATTTAGTCCTGTCTATAATAATAATAAACGAATAATCCAAATAATATTTCTTTTACTATATGAAGATTCTTTGGTGTCCTGTTAAAATTACTTGTAATTATTTTTGCTGTAATTATCCATTTTCCTTAAAAAATTTTCAAATCGTATAAAATTTTTGCTTTAAATAAAAAAAAAATAACATAAATTTCTTTTTAGAATAGTTTGTTACATTTTGATATTTACATTGATAGTTAAGTATGAAAGTTACTTAAATGTTTTATATATAAGTTATGGTACACTTATAGTATTTATTACTCGACTCTATATGTAGCACACGTGACCACCTTGTTATATATATATATATATATATATATATATATATATATATATATATATATATATATGGGTGAGTGTGTTATTAATATTTACTTTTCGTTTCTCGTATCCGAAATCATAAAAAAATGTTGTTTTAATTGGTAATTTGAATATATAAGATAATAATAGTTAATGTTTTTGAAATGTACTTTACATTCGAAATAAATTTTGTGTGCAGTAAAAGATAAAAAATGGAAAGAGAAAAAATATTGATGATGAAGAGGTAGGGGGGTGCTAAAGGAGAAATGGAGGGATGATGTGATGGGACATCTGGCTGAGAATGACAGAGGGTCGTTGCATCCAACATTACACACACAGACGCGCGCGAGCAATCACACACATTCTCTCTCTCACACACACACACACAAATATATATATATATAAAATCAGTCAGTCAGTTGTCGTCACGGCTGGGCAACCGATCTGTTTAATTCATTATATTATTCTGAATAATAGTACTGTACTGTTCTCTCTTTCTCGTTCATTTTCACGTACTGTCTTTCACTGTCCATAGTTAGATTATTGTACTAGCATTCACTAGCAAATCTGTTTTCCAACGTTCATTCTTATTTTAATCTTCATTCCTACCCGCCCCCCTATTTAAATCATGTATTTTTATTATATGAAATCATATTTGTTTATTTGCAGGCATATGTATTAGAATTTATTCGTAATTAACATAATTTTATTTAATTAAAAAAAAAAAAAACTTGTTTCCCAGTAAAACCGTATTTATCAATTAAAATATTGACGCAAGATTAATATGTAAAAATTTTGTTTAATTTTTTGACAAATATTTTCTATAAGAATATGCTCTCACAATTGTTTTTAAGAGCATTTCTAATTTTTAGATATATACTTACTTCATAATTGTAGAGTTCCTTTTTCCATGAAAGCTCCTCACCGCTTGTTCTTTTGTTTTCTGCATTATTTCGTCTAGTTTTTCTGATTAAATTTTTCTACTTTTGGTTTAAGTGTTCTTGAATCTTAACATCTTCGTTTTTTTAAATTTTGTCACATTTCATAATTTTTGTTTTAGTTTTATTTAATTTCTAAATAAATCTATTTCTTTCAATAAACATATATACAGTTCAGTTTATTTTTTATTTGTGTCAAAAACAATGTTAGCGGCGAATTTTAGCATTTTTATTTTTTTCTTCTTGAATAATTATTACATTTTTAAATTTTCTTTTAATTGTGTATCAGATAATTTATGTACAATTTAAAAAGCAGGGAATATGATCTCATTCCTTTCTGAATCAGAAATCTTAGCCTTTCGTCATTTTTAAATTTTATTTTTCAGATTTTAAATAATTCTTTTGTCCCTATATCTCGGTTTTAGCTTTTCTTTTGCTAGAAGTATTTGAAACATTTTTTTAAGGTAAAAAAAAATTTCTGCGATTTCTGACTTAATCATGTGATACTTAATCTTTGAAATTGATTATAGAAAGAAAATGATTACCTGTTCGTAACCCCTTTCGTCAGATCAAGTGATCTGACGAAAGGGGTTTTTACGATTTTTAGATTAAAAAAAACATTTGTTTTTTGATTAAGTGTTTGAGTGTAGAAATAAAATTATACATAAGTTTTTATTTTTAAAAGTATTTTTTTTTTAATTTTCTTTTATTTAACTTAGCCAGTTGAGCGTTTATAGTTTTATTATTGTACTTTTTGTAAAATATAATTAACTTTTATGATAGTGAATTAACTGTTGAAAGTTATAGTACCTACTGAGCATTTTGGGTAGAAATTAAAAAAAAATATTAAATATTTAACATTATACCGATATCTAACAATCTTCCATGCTTTTTTATGTCTAATTTGATTCTTAAAATTTTTATTTTGTTTAATTTTTTTTCCCTTTTCACACCACATTGGACCACTTAATCAAGATTTCCAGTGTATTTCGATGAGCGCACTGCTTTAACCTTCCGGTTCTGCCCGGTACTTTTTAAGATGGTTTGATCTTTGTTTGCGCATTTCAACTGTAACCTCCACTATGCGTCTTTGGGTCTTTTCTGTACAAAATCCGTGTGCTTTGAAAGTGTTGTTTATTTTTGTCTTATCGAAAGCGTTCTCCATCCTCAGTTCAATTGCTTCTAGATCCTTCTTAATTTCTCTTACGTGCACTAGTTTTCAAATTTTTAAGAACCTATTTTTTCAGAATTCGGTCTTCAGGCCGAATGAGGAAACAAGAGAAATCCTTCTCTTCTTCGTCGCGCTGATCGAGTCTCTAGTCGATTTCTTTGCCATTATGATAATAAAAATTACGACTAAAAAATATATCGTTAGGGTTGTAATTTATTTTAATTATATCAGTTACTACAATTAAAATAGTTTTAATTTTGTTTAAATTATTCGTCTTTGGTATATAGTTTAGGTTGTATTTCTGTTTTGTTTTTTTTTTGAACTGCAGGTAAATTTTTATAGGAAGGTGAAATTCATCTATATATTTTGGTTAAATTAACAATCTTTATTTCCAGTAATATTTCCACTTTATCATTTTATGCCACTTTATCATTTTATTTTTATTTTATTTTTCTACGCATTATATGTTTTTTTTTTGTCACTGTTTATGTGCATGTCTTTTACAATTTATGAACGCGTATGAATCTAACCGTTTAATTAGATTTTATTAAATGTAATGAAGCTATATATATATTTTTTTTAATTACTTTTAGAATAGATTTCTTTGGTGTTTCTTTTTAATTGAAATCAGAAAAGTTATACATTTTTATTGAATTGTGTTTTAACATTACACCTTATTGCAGTTAAAAATCTTTGTTATTTAATATTGTACACAATAAATTTTACAATCCTGTCCGTCAAATGTTATACACAACAAAGTATTGTATATATTTAGTCGTTATGGAAAAAACTTGACAGTTTTCTGTTCAACCAAATCAAAGACAATTTACGACTTGTCTTGGATAATGACAATAGCCTTCCTCCCCCGCATAACCCCTCCACTCCATCCCCCTTTCCGCTCTCTTCACTCATAGCATTCAGGTGTATAAATATAAGGAGCATTTTGTCAAAAACTAAAATGATTTCTAAACAGAGTTTTAATGGGGAGTAATAAATCTTAGTTACACCACCGTCCAATTTACTGGCCCACCACTGTAGCTTTTTTCTTTTTATAATAACTTTGCTTTCACTGTACCTTTTCTTACGTTACCAGGTTTTTTTTTTTTAAATGATAAATTGTTAACAAACCCTTTAATTTTAGACTATATTGTAAAAGGGTATATAACTTGTTTTTAATAAGTAAAATCTATTCAGTTTATATATTTTAATGTTCTTTTTATTTCTTTAGATATGAGTTAACTTTATTTGTGTGTTTTTAATATACGGCTCTCAAAATTTAATACTTTTTGGTTTTACTGCATTTTTAACCTTGTTACAAATTACTTCTTTTTAAATGTTTATTATTTTTTTTTTTAGAATCCTTTTATTAGATTTTCTTTGTTACTGTACATTTGTTATAGATTGTAAACAACTCGGGCTACATAAAATTATCAAATAATTTTGTCGCTCGTTTTTTTCTGTTAGAAATTTTAATTAGTTTACTAGTAATGTTTAAAAAAAAGAAAATCTAACTTAATTCTTCAAACAAGGAGGACCGAATTTCCCTCTCGTGGTATTCTTTGATATCTGGAAGAACAGCAGTAGTGACTTTATTTAAGCTACAACTAAGTAAACTCTAAAGGAAATTGTATTAAGTAATGTGAAGCTACCGTTCTGGATAAACTGATCTATCGAGGAATTAAGGGTGATTGGATGACTACTGCCTTGAGGGAACTTTTAGTATATCTTTGGGTGTTTTTCCTTTCCAATTGCGGTCGCACAGTTGGATGATCATCCCATTGTCATTATTTCATTTTACTTTATAATCGATCCTTTTCTCGATCCATTATATTCTCTATGTTTTCCTAGACGAATTTATGTTAAGAATATGAGGGACTTCTCTACTATTTCTGTTGTTTATTTTTTTAGCCTGTAAATTTAGAATCTTCCGGTCATTTGTAAAAAAAAAAACCAAATTGATGCAACCCGCACTACGAATCCTTAACAAAACAACAGAAATCAAATAATAATTCAGTCTTATATAACGTTTTAAAAAGTGATAAAATATTCTGGGTCGTAATTCTCATTGAACGTTTTTACCAATTTTTAACAATCAATATTTTTTTATATCTCAGTTAATTAGCAGTTTCACTTTCCCATCTAAATAGCGCTATAGAAGGGAAAGTATTGTATTCGATCCAATTTGGGCACGAGCGATTTTTACCGGATCTTGAGGTTTTGTAACCTAAGGAACCCAAATAAACGAATCGAAATTTTCCGAGCATGTTAATGCTCGTATCTACAAGTATATGTTTGGTCTTGGTCTGTAAATTACCTTATATCTCCATAACTTACTTCTGGTTCGATTTTGACCAAACTCAGAGTCAGATTACTTCTATGTATTGGGCTTTGATGCCATTAAATTTTCAACTTAAAAGGTCAAGGGGGTGAGGCTGTAGAGCTAGGTCATCCTCAGTATCTCGACATTTAGCCAAATTAAGGTCATATATTTGTTAACGATTAAAAAATAACAATATTTACATAACAAAGTTTTACAAAATCAGTCCCCCACCCTAAAAAATCTTCTAAACTGCTATGTTGTGTCGTCACGGATTAGCAGCAGAATTAAATAAATGAATAATATTTAAAGTGTAAAAAGTAACTTGGTCTGGCCGGTTCTCGAACTCGATCCTCCGGTCGACTCACTACCTGGTGCGTTAAGCCTCGCGGCTACACCAGTCTACCGACCGTACAAGTGAAATTTGTTGTATGTAAGTTGTGTTGTGAAATTATATTAGTTTCGTTTGCGCCGAACGTCGACGCTAGTACCACCACACTAACGCGAATTAAATACGGTATGCACGCGCGCTTTATTTAGATTCATTGAATTAAATAAACGAAAAAATATTGTATTTAAATAAAATTATAAATGTTTTAAATTAAGTTGTGTGTGTAAGACGTGCATAAGAACAACTCACTGTTGGGTTGTTTGTTTCCCACCCGGAAAAGTGCTACAACTGTTTTGTTGGATTTTTTATATTATTAAATTGATGGGTCTGCGGTGAGTGTAGTAATAGTAATTATTTGTGTTTAGATATAACAATTTAATAATTACAGCACATAATTTGTGGCCACACATTTCGTAAAATATGTTCACAATTTTTTCTATGCAATATGTTTGTTACAACAATGGTTTAAATTGTTGTTAAAACGCGTGTATGTATAATATACGAGTAAAATGAAAAAATTATAAAAGTCTGTAAATTACCATAAGATGTAGAGTGTCGATTTAAAATCAAAATAATTTGTATTTTATTCGTATATTTCGAAAATAATATAATTCTAATATGTTAGAAAAGAAAAGAATCTAAATTATTTAAAATAGGGTAAAAATGTGAATTGTTTAATTATTTGTTTTTTTTTTTTACTACAGATGACTCATTAAAATTTCTATAATCTTTTTTTTTGTTTTTTAAGTACGGTGATGGAACTGTAATTTGTTTTTGTGGTTGGAAAAAATACTATGAAATGAAGATTATGATTTTGTTATTATTATCATCAATTAATTCAACTAAAAACCCAAACATTTAAAGTTATAAAAATATCTTACTTATTCGAAGTTATCTGTTTAAAGCGATACATATAAATGTACACGCACGCGTGTGCGAACGTAAGAGATAAAAACATAAAAAGAAATGTCGCTATAAATATATGAAATAGAAAACATCAATATCCATAGCACGTTATCCTTAAGATGGGAATGTTTCCTTCCCTATTTTTCGTTAGTTTTTTTCTTTTTTCCTCGAATGATAAAATATGAAATAACTGAATAGGTAAAATATTAAAGAATATTTTCTATATGTGTGTATTCATATTGCATGAATGTGTGTGAATGTTCCGTTTCACGTTATAGAATAAAGAAGGTTTTTCAGTCGCTATGGAATTCCTTCTGTTTTGGTAAGGTATATGAATAATTTGTTAGGTAAACAAGGCGTACTGTCAATCAACATCAGTTGGCATAAATATTTCCCACCGAGGTGACATGCCGCTCATGAATTCCCCATAATCACCCTTCTACTCCCACAATTTTACTACCTCAAAACAATTACCTATTTTTCTTTTCCCGTCTCTTTTCCCCCTTTTTTCATCCTTAACCGTACCGTACTCGTTTACTCGATTGCTTCTGCATATAATTGATTCTGCTTTGCTTTTTTTCTTCTCTATTTCTTGTACTTGGAATATGTCACGTTGATGTTCATGTTTTATACATGTTACCGCACTAACTACCACTAGTCACGATATAGTCAACCTTAATTGAAAGCGATTACTATCTTCTTATTAATATATAACCTACATTTCTTAATTCTTTTATATCTTAAAACGTTTTTTTAGTAAGTAAATTCGCTATTAATATTTCTTCGAGATTTTAAAGCTATTATGTAGTCTATTCCTAAAAAGGAACGTGTATTCCAGACTGATATAAAAGTAAGGTATGAAATAAAAATGCTCTGAAAAAAAAGAATTAATATCTGTAAGTAATGCGCATTTTGATTGTTAAATAATCTTTATTTATAGATATTCTAAATACAGTAAAATAAATATGTAGAAAAAATTGAAAAACCACATCGACGAAATACTTTAAAAAATTATTCGTTTATTGATAAAATATATTATCAAAATGGATAAATAAAAAAAAATATATAGTTAATCAGAGTGGGCAGCACCAGTATAAATAAAAGGCCAGCCAACAATACAGTTTTAATTAATTAATTTTTTTTTTTTACATACTTCTATTTAGAGTCACATTAACATTAAAGTCATTAGTGAATCATCAATATATGTGTAATGTACCGGCAAAGTTCATTTTTTTTAATTCTCTCTTAAAATTCCTATTTTATGATTAGATCAGCACACCGGGCTAGTTTAGTGTTTAACTCGTCAAAATTCAGTTGTTTTACAGCAGATTTTTAAATCCTAGTTAAAGTTAGTTGCTTTAATACGGATTTGAATACTAGACAGTGGATACCGATGTACTTTGATGGTTGGGGTTCAGTTAACTACTTGTCGACACAGGAATGTCAGCCTGAGTCTTTACAACACTACACCTACATACATACATATCATCCTCATCTCATTCGTCCGTGGGGGGTTGCATATTGTTTACTAGTTGAACAGATTGCAACGTAAACATTAGAAAAATAAAAAAATGATTAGATATAATAAAAACATTGTAGACATAACCTGATTATGTAAATTCTATAAACAGCTGTTTTGTAATATATTACATTTGGAATGGCGAAGAAAAGAAAGAATGCGCATCCAATTAAGGAAGTGGTACAAAACATCATTAACTAGGTGAGTTTGTTACAGGAAGAAGAACTTCTTTTCCATTCCCGCATACCAGATGACTATTATTTCTCGTATATATTTCCTTTCTATTTATTCTATTTACTTCTACCCTTACCTTCCTTGTATAACTTTTTTTCTACCGCTGTTTTAATGTTTGTCGTTTCTGATAGTTCGGTTCCGCCAGCCTGATTATTTTATCTTTTTTTTTTTGTATCGTGTCATTCTATCTCTTTCCTTTATTTCACTTATTTGTCTATTCGTGTAAAGAATGTTGTGCAGTACATATTCTATTTTACTTTTATTTGTATTACTGTAGTTAGACAGTAAAATTGTTTTTAGATACTTATGAATATTACACTAATAACGATACCTTTTGAAGAAAACGATAATGTATAGTTTGTCTATTTAGTTGGGGTATTAAAAAGACATCAATCAATATTTAATTCTTTGTTTTGTACGAGCAATCGGTTATAAAAAGATTTTATCTCAACTCACCAACGTTTCACTAATGTAAAACTAATCAGTTAAATTTAAAACAAGTATAAATAAAACAACTCTTTTCCCTACAAAAATGTACAAATTAATTTCTGCTGGTTTATTACATAATCATGATCAGTCTCTTATATAACCATGTTTAGCATGTGAGCGGCATCAATTAAAAAATTTTTTTTCTGAAAGTAATGATGTTTATTACATACCCTATGGTGAAATAAGTGAAGGTGTCACTTGTAGGGTTGAAAGTTAACTACATTTCGATAGGTTTTGACGTGATGATTGCAACAGTATATAATCGGATCAGTAAAAACGGTAAATAGAAACCACTTAAATTATCATTTTTTCCTTGTAATCCTGAAATAGGATGATTGTTATTCTTATGAAAAATTACCTTATTATAAAAGTTACGTTTTAAATGTGGCATATTATTTAAAATGATTTTATTATTGTATAACAGAATTCACCCGAACAAATTTTTCAACTGTTCCAATAATTTTTTGTGCTAAAATTAATTAAATATTTATTTGTTAATATAGTAGTAAATAATTACTTATTTTTATTTTTTTTTTTATAAACTTAAGATTGTTAGTTTAGTTTTGGTTCGTGATTATATCTTCGTGTATAGTTTTATTATACGTATTGCTAATGCAATCTATGATAACGAATTGTATCATCCAAACACAGTAATTCTATATAATAAATACATAATGATTTTATTATTTTGAAATAGTAAATTATATTAATAAAAACATAAATGATGAAAATGAATTGGTTTTATTTGTTCTGTTGAAGAAAAGAATGTTTTGAAGATCATATAACAGTAAAAATCTGTATTTGTTGGATAATTTGTATGTCTCTTAATAATATGTAAAATATATTACTTTCCAAAATCTCTGGCTACTGCGTACCAATCGTATACATTTTTAATTCTCTCATTCAATTTCTAAATTATTGAATTATTATGTTTTTTGTCTTCTTAACATTCCAAGTTTTAGGCAATATAATCATTGCAGTTTATAATTTATTTATTTGTTAAATTTCTGCTTTTGGTTATATTTCCTCATAATTTTACTATAAATATAGATTTTAAAATTGGGTTTATATAATCTTTTTGAAAGAAAATTAAAATGGTTTAATTACATGAATATAACAATTAATTTTATTCTGTTCAGTAAATAATTGCCGTTATTTATTAAAAAAAAAAAAAAATAACATAAAGGAAAAAATCAGGGTTGTGATTAGTCTATAAAGAACTGACTAAATTATGTGTTATGCAAGTTGTATAAATGCATTGCAGTTCTTTTAGCCCTAGGGGGTGGAACCAGGTGGACAACAGGAAGTACTTCCTTTGCACATGGCCTACGCTGGTATTAGTATTTTTGACGGTGATGGTATATAGCTTAACGAATGCTTGCATGCTCAACCACCAAACACCACAGCTACATTTTTCTTTTATAACCCCACACACACACACACACACACATATAATATATATATATATATATATATATATACATATTTTCGTGCGTGTGTGAATAATAATTTATACGAACAAGTCGAATCATTAAGTCCGTTTTTTCTTTCATTCAACCCACAAATGTTATGCGCTTGTGTGGTTTTGTAAATGTTTATTGCCTTCTTTTTTTTTAAATTCTTTTTTTGATATAAAAAAACTGCCTTTTTATTTTTATTTTGTAAATGTGTGATACTTTAATCTATGGTATTTATTAATCATTCTTTTTCATTTGATGATTTAAAAAGAATTTTTGTAGGAAATTTATCTTATTTTCTTTATTATTTTCAATTTTACATTTTATGGAGTTCGAATTTTTTCTTTTAACTTTCATTTTATTTATTCATTTTTACTTCCTTGTACGAAGTAAAGGAAGTATTGTGATCGCAAAAAATTTCGGTTTTCAGATTTCAACGGAAATATGCATTTTGACCTTTCCTGAATCCATTTTAACTAGTTTCGGCGTGACGTCTGTACGTACATATGTATCTCGTATAACTAAAAAAAAAATTTCCGTAGGATGTTGAAATTTTTGATTTAGGTCTTTTGTAATATCTAGTTATGCACTTCCCCTTTTAATTGCAATGAATTGAACCAAAAATGTCCAAAAAAGCCCAAAATACAAAAAAAAGAAAGGTTTTTGGACTTTTTCTTAACTGCAGTAATAAGCTGTCATTGAGAGCTTTTTAACGATATATCATAAGCGGAACTTATTTTCATTGCAAAATTAAAGTTTAATTAATTAAATATTACAAATGAAAGGCACATCGGTTCGAATCAGGACTTCATCTCCTTTTTTTAACTTAAATATATTGATTTATTAATATTAACCTCTGAATGTAAAAACATTTTTACGATAAATAATAATTCAATAACAAAAAAAAATAGGAAAAAATATCAGAAGTTATTAGCGAAATTTTATGTACTATTCATTTAAAAAAAATATGTATGTATAATTTAATAGATGTATAAGGAAGTCATGTATGTGGTGTCCACATCAGATTTTTTAATGAGATTTATAAAAGTAATATTTTTATATATATTCAAGATATATTTTGTTGAAGTATTTTTAGGAAAAAATTTTGGTACGTAAGTATTATGATACTTAAGTTATTTGTTACATAATTTTACATTTTTGGAATAATATATTGTATGCTTTGCCGTAGTAAATGAGTCAACTTAATTATGCAATCTAAGGTTTTATATCGTAATTTATTGACTATTTCAACCATATCATTTATGAATTGAAAACTATTACCTTTAAAATGACAATTACATTCTTAAATGGAATATTTACATTGCTGCCTAATTATTTATTTATTATTTGATAATAATTTGAATTAAAAGTATCAATTTAATTATTATTTCAGATTTTAGTTCATTTTCAGTTTTTGTTTAATTTTATTTTAAGTAACATTTTTATTTAATAAACGTAGCCAAAAAAAAAAAATTGCTGATGAGCCGATTGTTCATGACTGGAAGTCGTCTGACGGCAGAGTTATAAAAGTTTCTATCCAGTGGCACTTCAAATTTTCGATGGCTTAAAAGTTTTCACTTGTAAGAAAAGGTTATTCTGTTCAAATTCAAGGAGAAGATAGATAATTCACTGAAGCCGCTATTCCTAAGTCAATACTTAAGATATCTCAGACCGGTTAAGAACTCCTGCATTAATTCCAAAAAGTGTACCTTTTTCCTCAGTAAAAGTGTAAGATATAAAGAAATAGTTCGTGACACTTCTCTGAACAGTGGGAAAATAACAAATATTTAGAATATGTTTAACCAGAAAACGAAGATTGACTACATGCAGAAATTAATCTAATACAATGTAATTTATTAAAAATAAACAACAATCAAAATATACGTTTTTATCGTTTATAAAATTTAGAAAAACGCATAAGGCAAGTTGTTGCTATTCAAGTAGATTCTTTCTGATAAAAATTAAAATTTTTGTTATTATTTGATCGTACCTCATAATTTATGCACTAAATACATATTCCAGAAAGGAAAAATCTACATTACAGATTATAGATTTAAAATTTGTAGAAATCTTTTTAAAAATGCGTATTATTCTTTCAAAATGTTTGTTCTATTTTATTTATAATTTATATTAATTATGGGAGGAATTTTATTATCCCAGTTTCTTTAGATTGGTTTATAATTTATTCGATTCGTATTCCTTATTTCCATTTGCATAGAAGACGGAAAATTATGGTTATTTTTAAAATAATTTCTCAGTGTTCTGTTAAATCACCTTATTAAACATATATTATTAATTGATTCATGTTAATTAAAAGTAATACATATTTAGTTATATCAGCCATCGAATTGCATTACATGGACTGTTTAGAAATCCTTATTTAATCCTGGTTGTATATAATGCTTATGCGTGTGTAAATTTGTGGTTACTTTATTCATTTTTAAAGGAATTTTATCTGTGAATTTGTTTTATTAAGGATTTACATTATAATTATTATAATGAATGGAAAAGGTTGATTTATTTATTTGTAAAACACGGCTGAGTGCTTACAATTAGACGGTTGAAGTCTTAATGCCGGTAAAGTAGTGAAAAGATATCGTGTGGAAAAGCAAATCACCTTTATCCACCTCATTGTTGTTTTACGGAGTACTTTATAGACTATTACTGCTTATCCACAGTACCGTATTATTTCGGACAAGGGGAATTCAGTATAAGCTATATATATATATATATATATATATTGGCAAAGCAGTGGGGAAAATGAATGGCGCTATAATTTGCCCACCGCTATCATACGTTTAACGTCTTGATATGCTAATTTCTTGAGTATCGGGGTATGCATGATTCCCTTTCATTAAGCGTCTATTTTTATCATTTACCGCAATGTATTTATTTATTTTTTATTTTTATTTTTGGTATATGTGAACAACTGTTGCAGTTGCATACATTAAGCAAGTTTGATACAATATTATTCTTTCTTAAGTAAGTTATTACATTAATAAAAAAAAAAATATATATATATATATATATATTTGTGATAAGTTTTTATTCGCTATTTAATTTCATAGCAGCAAACCAGTATGTAATGAAACATTTAATTATTGAAATAAAAAAGAATGTAACATTTGTTTTTATCGACGTAAAAATGTATTAATCATAAATATTTTATTGCATTCATACGTCTCAGGTTATGGCGATTTTTTTATTTTGTTTTGACCTAATATTTGCGAAAATTGTCTTTTTTAAAACTTAATATAAGAATTAACCAAATAGTTTCGTTTGAGATTTTTGTTATCATTAATTTCTTTATCATTAATTTCCGAAATTCTGCTCGGCGGCGTTCTTAGACATCCAACAGGCCTTTGATAAGGTATGGATACCTGGCATACTCTACAAGTTAAAGCTTCAACTCCCTCAACCCTACTTCCTAGTCTTGCGGAATTATCTTGAGGGGCGTTTTGCTCAGGTGAAATGTAATGAAGAGTTTTCAAGGTTTTTTGAGATTGGATCGGGTGTCCCTCAGGGCTCTGTGCTGGGCCCTGTGTTATATTCCATATTCGCTGCGGACATTCCGGTCGTGGATGGTTGCATCGTCGCCACGTTCGCTGATTGATGATGACACTGCTATCCTGGCCGTTAATGAAAACCCTGGCCTAGCCTCGCAGACCCTACAAATGGCGCTGGATCGTGTGTGCGTGTGACAGAAAAAGTGGAGGATTAAGGTTAATCAGGGTAAGTCGAGGCACGTCACATTTGCCATGCGGAGAGGTGACTGTCCCGGTGTGTACTTCCATGGTGTTTTGATCCCGCAAACGGAGACTGTGCGGTATCTGGGACTTCACCTGGATCGGCGTTTGACCTGGAAGTGTCACGTGAGGATGAAGAGGAAACGGGTAAACGCAAGGTACAGGTAACTTCATTGATTGCTACGGAGGAACTCAGGCCTCACGTTATGAAACAAGATCTTAATTTACAAGACTATCCTGCGCCCAATTCCACACGTACGGTGTGGAATTGTGGGGAACGGCTAGTACTAGTAATGTGAAAATTATACAACGATTTCAGAACAAAGTAGCGACAGTAATTGCTGAAGCTCTGTGGTTCACGCGGAGTGAGGAGATTCAGGATTATCTGTCGTATGACGTTACCTATTTTGCGTTTAAACTTATATTATTAAAAGAAACTTATGTATAGGGGAAATGTTAATTGAATAAACGGTTATCAAGGAAAATTGTTGGACTGGAGACTTTGTAACCGACATTAAATTTTAATAGATAATCATGGATTCCTTATTGAACTATAATGTTTACTTATACATCCCTTTGCGTATTTCTATTCTTATGCGTGAGAATATTAATTTAAAAAAAAGAAAAAATAAATGTTTAAAAATAATTGAAAATACCGTATAAGACATTTTTATTTTTCAATTTAGTTTACCTACTTAAACATCTTACCTCATAATCATTTCATTAAAAAAAAATTAAACATATTGTAATAAACTGTGTTACAAAAATTCTTGAATTATTAATGTTTATAAAATTAAAAAAAAAACTTCCATCAAGTATAATCTGTTATTAACAAATAATATTCTATACGTTTTTTTTTCTGGTAACTACATTCAATTGAAAAAAAATATATTTTTCTTAATAAGCTAAGATTTAATAAAAAGTACTAGTATATAAAATAATTTATATTATTCATTTATATGGTAGTATATTACTTCGTTGTTAATTACGCGCTTTTCTAGAATATAATTTAAAGTACTTTAAATATATAGCTTTTATAGTACTGTATAAACTAAGTAAATAAATAATCTTTTTTTTGGTAATTAATTAAATAATTAAAAAAGTAATTAAATCAGAATGGTTATTGTTTAACTGTATTTAGAATGTTGTTCTATTCTACATTAATTATTATCTTCTTGCTTATTGTGTGTGTGTGTGTGTGTGTGTGTACGCATGTGTATTTGTGTGTGCGTGCGTCTGCTATAAGCTGATATCAATAGTAGGTTAGTTTATATTGTATACGGTAACTTTGATATATAGATTGCTACTATTGTTCACCTTATTAGCAACCTAGTACCGAACGATCTGACGTACTTACATATACAGTAGATTAATTATGAATGCTGCAGATGCTGTTTTCTTATTGCTATCGAACCGAGTTTCTTCTGTTACATTAAGTTGCAATTGCGATTACATTTATTTCATTTAGAACGACTAGCGTGCGTGCGGTTGGTATTCGTCGCAGTCGGTATTCTTTGATCCTTCTTGGCAGATTCAGTCAATTAGTGGAGATCGTTCTAGATAGAAAGTAAGTGTTTAATACATTTAAAAAAGGAACATAACAAGATACTTAGTAAACGTGTACGCGAATAAATACGTTCTTCCAAAGTGGTATCGTTAATATTGTATTAAAAAAAGCGAAATTAAATAATAATAAAATTTATTAAACATAATATATATACCGTATATTTTTATTAAGAGTTAATATAATTTTTACCAAAATATTTAAAATATTAATTTTTAAACGAATATTCGTTTTTGTTTTTTAAACGTAAAATCGGTATGATTTTTATGTAAAAAGTATTAAGAACATAACTTTACGTTTTTAACCAACGGTCTTGTGTTTGATGATGATTGTTGTTTAATTATTGCGCCTCAAGCATTCGTTATTTCATTATTTTGTCCGCGGTAACCCTTTCTTTCCTCGTAGTTTTTTATTCTTTTTTTTTTTTTGTTTATTAGCCTGTTTATTTATTTTGTTTTTTCTTTTATTTTATAAAACCAGATGGACCCATCACTACTAATTCACTACATCTGTTGCTTTTAACTTTTTTCTAAGATAAAAAAAAGTACAGTCTAATGATATATTTTTAATGTAATTTTTACGTTTGGGGTAACGGAATAAGAAAATTTTCATTATAAATTATTAATATTATGTTAAATTAAGATGTAAAGAAAACATATTTTTCATTATTTTGAAAAATACAAATATATATAAGTGACTTTGTAATAAAAATATGTGAAAAATTAAAAAAAAAAAGTAATCATGCTTACTATCTTGATTAATATGTAAAAGAAAACGCCTAAGTTTAACCTATTATAATTATGTAGTAAAGCAATAAATCTTGTTCTTTTCTAAATTATTTTATTCAATATTTATTTTAAAACAACATAACAGTCCTTGCGCTTTCAAATATTATTAAAAAAAAATTAAATAAAATAAATAAATTTTTAAATACTTGTTTTTACGCGACTGTCGAAAAAGGAGTGTAATGTGTTTAGGGTATATATGTGTACGTATGTTTGTACCACTAGCAGCTCAACGGCTGAACCGATTTAGATGTGTGACCCCGCGTTAGAATCCTTATGCTACCGGGAGTGTCATTACCTATATAAGTAAATAGACATGTATATATGTAGTAGTGGAGATTTGCTGGTTGAAGCACAAACGTAAATGAATTGCATTAATGAACTGTAAGCCTGTTATCGCTGTGTAAGCTTGGTTTGAACTGAATGATTCGAATGAATAATATAAAAAAATAATAGAATTAAATTTACGTTAAATAAAATAAAATAATATTAAAAAATAAAAAAATATTCTGTTTTATTAATATGGGTTTCCTGTGGGAACTGCATGTTGAGGTATGCGAGCAACTCGTGGGAGGCTAGACCGATCATCACCATCAACTGGTAACAAACGGGGTGGCCTTGGCGCGCAGTTTTGGGAGGTGCAAAGGGGTGCTATTATATCTTTGCAAACAAGTGTCCGATTTTCAAAATTCAAACGGGGTGTTTGCTAGTATAATACAAAATCGCGATGGAACCAAATCAGAACCAAAATTAACTGATATACTTAGAAATCGATTTTATATAACGCTGCATAGCAAACGAATGTATTGTTTAAAAAGCTACGTCTGTTATTAGAAATTAATATGAAAGCGATTGAAATAATAATTGAAAAATTATACGTAAAAGTTGAACTTTCTTTTACTATGTTATTTGACAGTCGTGTTTTTAAATTTTAAACAGATTTAAAACTTGTTTAGTACATAGGTCTATTCCTTTAATAACACAATTCTCTTCCGTTGAAAACAGTTACAATTGACTTATCTTAAAATATGGATATTTAATGTTAACCCCTCATCAAATTACATGTCATTTTATACATTATTTTGTTGATAAAAACTTTTTAAATTAATACCCGGATAGGATTCCAGAAATTTATGTGCTTCTCGTAATAGCAACTCATACTAGCCACTTCCCGATATTTGGCAACGTCGGTGCCAAATATCGGGATGGAGCTTAGTAATCCATCTATAGGGGAATCTATTTTAATCATTTGGTATTGCTTTTAGTAGTAGATTTTCTCTCTTTACGTATTTCCCTTATTCATGAGTCCTTCCTCACGGGTGATGCTTTGTGAGTTTTAGAGAAATTATGAGGGAACTTACTGTGTTATTACCTACTTCGTATTTTTTGTACTTAACATCACAACCGCTAAGATTTTTTCATACTTCGTAAAATGTTTGTTTATATCTATTATGTAATGAATTGTTTTTTCTTTTAATTAATTACGGTATAACTGATAACTTGTAGTGAACAGATAATTTTATTCAATTTCAATGATTATAACTATATGAAATTAATGAGTTGAAATTATTTTTTATTAGGCTATATTTTCTAAACGTAAGTAATTTATTATTTTGAATTCATGTCGTTTGATTTGATGTGGTTATTAAAAATATTATATAATAATGACAAATGTGATATCACTGATGAGCATTTTTGTTTCTGTTCTGAATGACAATAAACATTAGGTTGTTCTTAAGTTCACTTTTCTTTAAAAAAAGTACTTTAGAAAATTGTTACCTATCACTTCTGTATATATGTATAAATAATGCGTTATTTAATGTATACTACATCGTTTTATTGAAAGATTACTTCGGTGTGTGTATGTATATATATATATATATATTTAAGAATGTAAGTTATATAGAATGTGTTTTATTGGCTAGGGAAAAGAAGAAATGTTAGCGTTCTACTTCATAGTTGAGTCTCTTGGGAGATTACTTCAATATCGCTGATGATGGTTTGACGCCGTCCATTAGTAGATAGATATACTATACTATATATTAAACATGAAATAAAAACTTTTTTTTTTTAAAACAGTGTTTTGTTTTTCTTCCATTATCATGTATTATTTTACTTTTACATAATGAAAAACAGTTTTCTTTCAATAAAAATATTGTTTTATATTTCTTACTTTTTCCTGAAATTATATGTTACGTAACGTTGAAAAAAGAAAATTGAGAAATTTTAATCGTACAAAAAAGGTTTTTCCTTTTCTTTCTTTTTATTACATAAAACCCCATAAAACGGTGAAAATGTAAAAAGAATAATAAGAAATATTATTCTTCTACATTTCACCTCAATTTCAATATCGCTTATCGTTTTTGAGTAATGCGAGATACATATGTACGTACGTACAGACGTCACGCCGAACTAGTCAAAATCGATTCAAGGATGGTCAAAATGGAAATTTCCGTTAAAATCTGAAAACCGAAATTATTCGCGATTATAATACTTACTTGTACGACGAAGTAAAAATTATTTGCTGAGAAAGTTTTGACGGTGCGGATTTTAAGTTGAATATTTTGAATAATAAATAATTTTCCACAGAACGATTTAATAATCTGTACTTAATTTAAATAAATTAATTAAATGCGATATACATAGAAATAAAAAAAAAATAATAACGTTTAATTAATAATTAATAACTATTGTATTGCTTAATTCTTCCTGCATCTTTTTCATTTTTAATTGAAATACTTTTCCGATAAATTGATTTTTAATTCAGAATCATAGCGTTTGAAAATATCCTTCATAAACTCCATATGTTATGTGTTTTAATCATGGCGTTTACATTTGTTATTTGACCTATGTTAACCTACGTATTATGTTTATTTAAACCGTATATGCTATGTACATAGCATTTGCATAATTACGGAAGTATGTGTACAATAGTATTATTAAATGGTTTCTAAAAATATCCATTTTATTTTTAGTTATTACAACTTGCAAGAATTATTGTAATATTACAGCGTTTAAAGGGTTGCGCAAAAAAAAATATATATAAATAAGCCAAGAGTGATTTAACTTATTAAGAATAATTAAAATCTTACAGTTGTATAATTTGTGTTCGTATTTATTTTTGTTCTATTTTCGTATTAATAAGTTTTAATTATTTTGTAACATAATCCGGGATTCACTGACCGTTTTATTATAATAATGACAAATATTATGTAAATTATCTGTTGTTTGTTGATACTCAACCATAAAATAGACAGCTAATGTTTTCTAAACTGCTAATATAAATAGGAGCTACTCTTTACAGTAATAAAATACATCTTTAAAATTCAAACGATCCTTTTGCGTTCAACTAAATAGAGTATAATTCTACGTTAGCCCTATGTAATTGAATCTATTAACTTTTTTTTTGTAGTGAAAATAGTTTATACTAATTTTTTTTAAAATATATATTTATCAATTGTTAATTTTCTTTTAATTTTAACAGTTAAATAAAAACTTATATACAGTAGGATTTTTTATAAGATTATTAATTCTATTTTTTCATTTGATAAACTCACAGCAGCTTGTGATATGCTGACCGCGACCAAGCCTGAAAGAATATTGTTGATCCAATCGCAGGAATAGTTTTCTCAGATAAAAATAGACATTCCCACGCAGTTTTACGAGGTAAAGACGGGTTGCATTTTAATATAGGTAATCGCTGATCGGCAAAGTTCCTGTTTATATTATGATTTTATTTCAGAACTAAAATGTGATGTAATTTGACGGGGATTAATTTACGAATGAATGTCATTTTGATTATAGCTAATTACACGACTGCCCAAAACAACATTGTAATGTATTTAGGGTCTATATGTATGTTTATTTCACCGTAGCAGCACAACGGCTGAACCGATTTAGTTGTTCAAATTGAATAAAAGAAGTTAATAGTTAGTCATAACCATGACTACTTAGTTAACTGTTTTTAACTATTAATCATTTTTACTAGGTATTTTGTAATGAATAAAAAATGTGATTACATGAAATTGATGTTTTCTATTTGAAAGCTGCCATTTTCTCTATATAATACCTAGAAGGTTACAATTTGTACATGCCTTAAAATGTCTTTTAAGTTTTAATAGAATCGGTAGGGTATTACTAAATGAAAAGCGTATACCTCTTCATGGGACACACTATTACAGTATTAAATAAATTAAAAAATGTATACTATATACAAATACTACATACACGACTGCCCAAAAAGGAATGTAATATAATGTATTTAGAGTGTATGTATGTATATATGTCTGTTCCGATGTAGAAGTTCAACTGCTGAACCGATTTAGATGTATTACCCCGCGTTGGAATCCTTACGTTACCGGGAGCGTCATAGGCTATATAAATATACGTTTAAATGAATTTAATAATTTTAAAAAATAATTATACTATACCCAATTACTATATACAAAATTGCAACAGCACGCTCTTTAATTATACTATATTAGTAATTATCCTATAAAGAGCAATATTTGTCGTCAATGATTTGTTTTTTGGCAGTCGTTTTTTTAAGATTTTATATTTATCACCTGTTTAATAGATTTGATCAATAAACTGACCGTTAATAAGTTTCATAAATGTTTACGGATTTCAGAATGTTTTTGAACTTCGGTATTCAATTACGTATGTTAACCGATAGATTTTTTTTTATATTGTGTTACATAAAATACCATTATTTTTTTTTAAATGGCATAATTATTATTAACAATATTTACAATCGGATGTCAGGCTTACTTAACAAAGTGAGAAGTTTAGTGATTTTCTTTCTGTATTTTTCATTGATTCGATTGTACTTGTGGTACAATTTTGATGCTTTAAAAGTGGCGCCTTTATATTGTTCACCACACTATATATTAATATACTCCCAGTGATGAATATCGTTATAGTAAACTACATTATTTTTTGTATCTCACGTATCTTATTTGGGTCATACGAATGACTGGGATAACAAATTAATGCATACTTTTCTGTAAGAAACAACGCATTATCATAGTTATCACTCGGTTAGTCTTCATCGGTGTATTAACACTGTTTACGAGCCAATAAGTTGTTTATGATTTCTACTATTTATTTTATCTACTCTTCGATCAATATATTTATATTTGTAAGTAATGTTTCGGTATTGTTATGCTATTGTGAGGGATAGATTAGATAAAATTAAGTTATATTTAAATAAAATTTCATATAACTTATTAAGTTCTGTATTCGGTAATACAAAATAAATGTTTTTACCTACGTATAAAATGCTTACTTATTGTGTATATTACATTTTGTTGTATTTATTTAAACGACGTTACATTATAGATACTGTAGAAATATCTATAATGTTCGTTTTAAATAAATAAATGTTTGTAGTTAGTTATCCGTAAACGTTTGTTTATCTAGATTATGTTTTTATTGATAGCTTTTATTTATTTGTTTTTATTTTTTTTTTTAAGAAAAAATGATAAGGAGATGGTAGATAAAATCAAATTGTCTTATGTCCCATTAAAAATTCATGTTAGTCTATTTCTAGTGGTATTTTATGAGCTCTATTCCCATAAAATGGATTTACGTGTGTCTTTGTTACATGACACGGTGGCTTTAATTTGAAAATCAAGTTTTTCATTCCAACATGAAGTCAATGTATTGATGTATATATATATATATACTTGTATTGGATATATGTATTTGATGAAGGTATATTGCAACGGTAATGATAACAGCTTAGGTTTTATTTGTGCGTTCTCTTTCTCTCTCTCAATCACTCTCTCTCTCTCTACCATTCTCTCTTTTCCTTATGTTGTACGGTATAAACAGATCGTAGTCAGAATGAGTGAGCGGTTGGTTCTTTCTTTAACTCACACCTTGGAAACTTTATGCGGGAACCTTATCTAGTATTCGCTTGTACACGCAATTTACATTAGCGCTAGAGGACATCCCCTACAATTAGCAGTTATATACCACCTTCATCCATTGAATTTATGATAAAATTCTTTTAGATTAATACATACCGATTACACTAGCAAGCGTTTGCATCTATACACATTTTTTTTTTAATACACACATTACTTGATATACGTACGTAAATACAATATATAGCCTACGTGTTTTATATGCATTTTTTTTCGGTTTTTAATAATCATATATATGATTATTTTTTTATAAATAATAAATTAACATTTCACGACTAATTATTATTAATGCGTATTTCCCTTCAAAAAAGAACCTTCAAATCGAATAAGTTCTTGATTTTCATTCTTTAACTATCTAAATAGCATTGAAAATCTATTCAGCATTTCCCTTAAACAAGCAAAAAATCTGATAAAACTAGTATAGTTTTATATTTTTTTGCGAATTAAAAATTATTTCATGTTGAAACAAATTTTGTCGCTTTAATTTCAGTACTTGCTTAATACGTTAATCTTATAACTTAAATATGTTTCAAACGATTGACTTTATATTTATCTATGAATTCTTATATATATAAGCTTTTATGTCATCAGTTAAAATTTTCTAAAATATTTTACATATAATTTTTTTTTTTATATTAAGTTTCTACATGAATAAAATTATATTATTATTGACAAAAGAATAATAAAAAAAAAAATAGAAACTGATTTTTAACGCCATAAAAATTCCTTCATTTTAACGTAAAAAAAACCTTTAGGCACTATAACAACAATTAAACAGAAATACTTACATGTTGCAGAAACGATGATGAAAGTCAAAGAATCGAAACTGGAAAAAATAGTTAAAAAGAAAAGAAAATTTTAAGAAAGAGTTCAGGAATTAATTGTAAAAACAATCAAATTATCTTAAGATCAAATGAAGAAACCAGTAATTTAAAAAAAATAATTATAAGGAAAAGAAAAAAATAGTTTTTTTAAAATTAGATTACTAAAAATAATCGTTAATTGTCTTTCTAAATTAATAGAAATTAAATAAGAAAATTTCGAGAGTTTCTAGAAAAAAATAAAGGATTAAAGGGAAAGAAAATCATCTGAAATATAGAGAGACCAAGTTAATCAGAGAATGAAAGAGTACTGGCACAAAAAGGAAAGGAAACAAAGTTCTTTAATTCCATCCATAAATGGTTAAAATTAAATTTAAAAAAAGATTCTATGTAAAATGTTAAAACATTTTTGTTAATCTTACGAATTTAATGCATTCATTTATTATTTTTTTAGAAAATTCAGAATTTACTTTTCATAGAGTATTTGGTAAATCGTTACCTCGTATTTTTTTTAAATTTATTGTTAATTAATACAGTAGTACATTATGCAAAAAACCTATAATCATAGCCATTAATGCACAAGTTAGAAGTAAATTACGACACGAAACTAGGCGAGTGTCGTAAACTTCGTAAGAGTGCATTAATGGCCATTATAGAAAATTGCATACCGTATTTTTTCTACAGGTGAGAAAATATTGGGATCGATTTAAATCAACGATAGAATACATTGTTTATAGAATATTATTTTAATTCTTCAAAAAATACATTTAACAATATATTTCTGTGGCAATAGGATATTAGTCATAAGTCCTGCCTTTTCTTTAATATCGATCGGTGTTAAAGATATTTCTTCCTCAGAATCTGACGTAATTAACAAAAGGATAAACAATGTAATATAGAAACTTAGTTTACTATCGGTGAAATTTCAATTTAACCTCTGCTTGCTAACTACTGAATCCGATTAAAAGAAAGAGCAAAGAAAGAACTGATACGTTAAACAATATCCGCTTCTGATGGGTCAGCGGTTGAAAAAGGTAGGCTTGATAGGTTGAACACCTACATCATAATAATCCGGGTTCCCACTGCGTATAAGTTTAAACTTTACAGCTGCGCTAGCGCACAGGTTTGAGCGCATTTAGCGAAATATCGGATCGGTACGTTTTACGGTGGGTGAGTGCAATCAAAACATAGGGCTAAACGATTTAATTTCCGGATAACCAAGATGCGGTCGATCAAAAGTGTACCCGATGCGTTAAACAGTTAGCACTCGACCTGCTGATACATACGCCGTTTGAATCGTGAAAATCGGACGTACGGTTGCCGAGATATTACAGCGGTACCCCACCCAACGGCGAACCCCCTTCCCAATTTCCGAACGGCGCCTCGGGGGCACTTGAAAATATTTTCATCCGACGGGTACCTCTGGGAGCGGATAGAATATCGGGGTTCGAAAAAATATTTCATAGCGCTAGGACCTACCGTTTTCGAGATATCTGCGATATCGTCTAAAAATTTTGATCCGGTTAAAAAGTCCTAAATTTTCTAAAAGTTCGATATATATACACGGTTTATCGATGTATAACAATATATATCGATATATAGTAATAATATAACAAGTAGACACCTGACCACCATGAGACATGTACTAACGAATCGGTATTTTCCGCTAGTGATCGGTACATTCCGGTGCTAAGCTAATGGAGGCGCAAACTTAGACATACACACAAATGATAGGATACATACAAAGTAGGGTAGGGATTAACCCAAATGTAACATACAGAAAAGTTAAATTTTCGTTAAAATTAATTTTTCAAATATGTGCACCTATACTATATTATTGCGTATGTAATAAGATAATTCGTAATTTATGAATAAAATATAATTCGCAGAGATGTTCATCCATTATATATATATATATATATACACACTTTTAAATATAACTATTTTAAAGTCTAAATTCCAAGTTGTAGAATTTCGTTTCAATTCACCTTATTCTGTAATAAACTGCTAAGTATACTTCTGGAATTAAGATAAAATTAGATGAAAAGAATTTCTGGTTAGATGTTTTTTTACACTTCATACTATTTTCTACAACTGTAAAACTTCATAATTAATTATTTATGAAAATGTTTTATTTCCATGTTGTCGACCGAGTTGTTTATCAGGGTTGTATTTAATGAATACTTAGGTGAGCTGTGTATTTAATTTTTGATTAACTGTTGTTGTTATAAAAAAATGTATTTATGTTTTTTAAGAAAACAATTTGAAAAGTAATTAATTATGGTCGTTTAATAGCATAATTTTTGTTTATACATGCACTACTTTTAATCTGGAAATCGTACAAAATGTGTTAACAGAATGCAGACATTAATACACTTTTATTTGTTTTACATTTACACACTATTTATATATATATTCATTTACACTCAGATATCTTTGTATATACGAGTATATATATATATATATATATATATATATATATATATATATATATATATATATATATATATATATATATATATTCATTCGACTTATAATACGAGGTATAATGAAAAAGTAACGTGATACCTTATCAGTGTTACTAATCCAAAACTTTATCATCCAGTAGTCTGTAAATATTTACGTGTATGCGTTTGGTCTACAAATTCTAACAATACTTACACATTGTAATGCTGTAGACAACACTTGATAGTTGTATAGAATGAACGTGTTTTGAGTATGTGTATTTATATGTATGTGTATACAGACACGAGTGTTTTCTATCATATTTATAGGTGTCAAGCTACTAGTTTACAGTCTTCACATTGTACTTAACTCTGTCTGAATCTTAATTGCTTACTGCCTTCTTGATAAGATTTATTAGACCTATCTACTAAATCCATTTAATTGTTAGTTTATTGATTTATTTTTTATGAGTACGGTTTAATGTTTTAAATATCCAATTTATTTAATTTAGTATTTTTACATCATATTCTTTTAATTAAAAAAAAAAAAAAATGTATATATATATATATATATATATATGTATAAGTAAAATGTAAAAATTATAATTTTTTTTTTAATAAAAGAAAAAAATTAATGAAACTGAGTAAACTTATTAAAGTTTTAAGGAAAGAAGCTCACTGATAAAATGGTGGACGTAGTTTCATATAAGAATGCTTTAAAACGTAGATATAGATTTTTCCCGTAGATTTGACTTTATAAGTCTAAATATATATCACTCCTGCGTGGCGCGAGTGGTAGCGTCTCGGCCTTTCATCCGGAGGTCCCCGGTTCGAATCGTCGTCAGGCAAGGCATTTTCAGACACGCTACGAATCATTCATCTCACCCTCTGAAGCAATACCTAACGGTGGACCCGGAGGTTAAACAAAAAAGAAAAGAAAATATATACATATATACTAACTAGCTTTACCTTCTCTCGACTTCACCCGTGATATTTCTTTAGTAGCAAAATTATTTTTTATATATAAATAAAAATTATACAATCAAGAAAATTGTTTTTAGATTTTCATTAAATCCTGATGAATTGATAAATAACATTTTTTATTAAAAAATATAGAAGGAATACACTGCAAACAAGAAATTTTTGCCTAACGCTTAAATAAAGAAAAACAAAAAAAGGAAAATAAGAAAATTGAACATTTTTTATTTTTCAGAGGATGAGATGTATGATTTGTAGCGTGTGTGAAAATGTCATGCCATTCTTTGTCGGACCAATCCATTTTATTAATGAATTGAAATAATCCAATAAAAACTGATAAGCTAAAGCTCAAACAAGATAAAAGAGGAAAGTATTACAATCCTCAATCTGTCATCCCCTTCGCGGCTTTGCTCGCGCTGTATGGTTACTTGTGTATCCCGTCGTGGTTAGGGCATATTTAGTCGATCATGGCTTCGCCCATCCCGTCTAACCAGAGAGCTCTGCCCTCAAGTTGATTTTTGGTTATGTAATCTTCATGTGAATATCTAAAATCTAGTTTTTAGATTTTTCGAAATTCGACCATGAAAGGGGTAAAGAAAGTATAAAAATATTTTGAACAGTGATTGTAAATTTTCCTTATTTCTGACTATACTAAACGAGATATACCAGATTTGGGCTTGTGGATACTCTTTAGATAGATATCTAAGAGCCATTTTCGATTTTTTTTTTTAATTTCAGTTTTTTAAGGGATGCAACGGGACGCGGCGGCTCAATGAACACAGCCATTGCAACTGTTATTGTTTGTGCGACGCGATTTTGCACCTGTCTCCGATTACATAACTAAAACATAAAGTAAAAAAAAAAATTGATCGCGACAGGAAACGCAAGTAACCATCTAACGCGGGTGAAGCTCCTACGGAGCTAGATATATATATATAGATGTAATGAAAGAAATAAAGCATAAGTTCCTCTATTTTTTGAGAATAATTTTACCATTTTTCGAAGTCTTGGTATCTCTTTTCAGGTCGTTTACAATCGTACCGATTAAAATTAAAAAATATAAATACGTAAAAAGAATAATATTATTATACAGTGGAAGTCAAAGAATGTGTTAACAGAGTACTGCTTATATAAAAAATTCATTTTCTTTTTTTTTCTTTTTAAATTTACATTGAAAGAAAATTTTCCAGCCAAAAAAGAAAAGTCTGCTGATATCAAAAAATCAAAGCTAGTAACTAAAAAAATAATTTTTAAAAAGGTTTTGGGATGTATATGTTAGAGTTGTAAAACATAGATTGCCGAAAAAAAAACTTTTTGATAAAAGTGATACTTTCGAAGAATGTTGAAAATGTTATAGGTTGATAAAGTTAAATCCACCTGATTGGTCGAGTGGTGAACTTGTCGTCGCAAATCAGCTGATTTCGAAGTTGAGAGTTCTAAGGTTCTAATACTAGTTAAGACAGTTTCTTTCATACAGATTTGACTACTAGATTGAGGATACCGATGTTCTTTGGTGGTTGGGTTTAGATTAACCACACACCTCAGGAATGGTTCACCTGTGACTGTACAAGACTGCGCTTCATTTATGTAATCTCTGAAGTAATACCTTTCGGTGGATCCGGAAGCCTAAACATAAAAGGTTGATAAAGTTTGAAATGAAAAGGAATGAAGAGGGATTTATTGTAGAGACGAAGGACGTATTTAAAATAATAAAACGCAAATTAGAATACATACAAATAATATATATCAGACGTTATAATATGTTGCAAAAACATAATATCTTGAAATTAAAAGACTAAGATAGAATAGTAAGTAATGTAGAAAAACATTATACCAGTCAAACGATTCAAAATAAATTTAATGTTTTATTTACATACGATTTTTTGTTTAAAATGAATTATTGATAAAGAATATAAATAGTAAAATTATGAATATATATGTAATTAATAGGGATATTTTTGTGTTGAATTATTTATTAAATGTAGTTTTAAAAGCGTGTTGATTAATTTATGTTTATTATTACACTATTTAAGTGTAATTTGAAATAATAACTCAGTTAATATTACTGGATAGATTAATTAGTCGTTATGTATATCTTCGTGTTTTTACAAAATATCTAATTATTACCATTAAATGGGTTATAAATTTATTATATCTATTAAACTTAATTTATTAAGGATATGGTGGATGAACATTTTCTTTAATTACGTTACCTTTTATTTTCGTTTTAAGTAATTTTCTCTCATTATAATACAATTTATTATAATTATTCATAAAGAAAAGCTTTTGTAAGTTCCTCAATCGTTCATATTCTATTCACCGCCTTCCTCTTTGAGTTTGTTTGTGATTGTGTTGTTTTTGTTACTTAAAATAATGATTTGACGACAATTTTAAATATTTGAATTGTTTACGGGTGTGATAAAAGCTGAATTTTAAAGATTAGCAGAAAAATAAACTGTATAAAGTCATCATAATTTAAAATAAATATTGTTGATTTATCCGACAAGGATGTTCCCTATCTCCGTTACTTTTTAATCTTTACATGGAACTAGCAGTTAATGATGTTAAAGAACAATTTAGATTCAGAGTAACAGTACAAGGTGAAAAGATAAAGATGCTACGATTTGCTGATGATATAGTAATTCTAGCCGAGAGTAAAAAGGATTTACAAGAAACAATGAACGGCATAGATGAAGTCCTTCGCAAAAACTATCGCTTGAAAATAAACAAGAACAAAACAAAAGTAATGAAATGTAGTAGAAATAACAAAGATGGACCAATGAATGTGAAAATAGGAGGAGAAAAGATTATGGAAGTAGAAAAATTTTGTTATTTGGGAAGAAGAATTACTAAAGATGGACGAAGCAGGAGCGATATAAAATGCCGAATAGCAGAAGCTAAACGAGCCTTCAGTAAGAAATATAATTTGTTTACGTCAAAAATTAATTTAAATGTCAGGAAAAGATTTTTGAAAGTGTATGTTGGAGTGTCGCTTTATATGGAAGTGAAACTTGGACGATCGGAGTATCTGAGAAGAAAAGATTAGAAGCTTTTGAAATGCGGTGCTATAGGAGAATGTTAAAAATCAGATGGGTGGATAAAGTGACAAATGAAGAGGTATTGCGGCAAATAGATGAAGAAAGAAGCATTTGGAAAAATATAGTTAAAAGAAGAGACAGACTTATAGGCCACATACTAAGGCATCCTGGAATAGTCCCTTAATATTGGAAGGACAGGTAGAAGGAAAACATTGTGTAGGCAGGCCGCGTTTGGAATATGTAAAACAAATTGTTAGGGATGTAGGATGTAGAGGGTATACTGAAATGAAACTACTAGCACTAGATAAGGAATCTTGGAGAGCTGCATCAAACCAGTCAAATGACTGAAGACAAAAAAAAATTGTTGATTTTAATAAATTTTAGGATGTTGTTTATCCCTGAGTAAAATTTTCATAGATGTCGTAAACATTTATTTTTATATATACGGTTAACGTTGTTAACAATGTTTAAAATTACAATTAAATTTACGAAGTGTATTCGCTTTGCTTTTTCCTGAATACCTGGTACAGGATTAATTTATTCAACCGTGAACAGTTATTCGTGATTTCTCTCTTAAAAAAGAAAAGAAATGAAAATAATAATAATAAAAACGAAAGTGTTTTAATTTTTTTTCCTAGTTGATTTTATATTCGGTCCGTGTTAGTAGACTACAAACAGAAGCGTGCTTCATGTGTTAAGTCATTGGCAGGAATTAATTTGGACTGACCAGTGTTGTCAGTTAATGAGAGGGTGTGATAAACTGACCGCCAGTGCTGGGACAAGGTCACAGCCCAAATAATAAATCAACGCAGTCCGGTTCGTTCTGCGCTGTTGCCATTCTCTCATATAGGCTATGCGCGCCTCGCGCCGCGACTTCTCTGCTATTATAAATGGATGGATGGACGGGTATAGTGGACAGCGCGCACGCGTTATTCTCGTCATAAATGACCGCTACATCTTGTCAATTAATGACAACTGTTTTGTGTGTATGTATATTATTTACACCATTCATTCTGATTTATTTTTTATTATTGACTTTTTTTTAAAAATAAACACTAGTTTTAAAAATGTCAGTTTATTGACCTACCTAAATACTAATTATACAGAATTCAAGTACATAGTTAATAAATTACATTTGGAAAGATTGTATGTGTTTATCTTGTTGTGAACTGTTAACTAACTGTCATTTGTATGTCATTATATTGCGCGGTTGATTTATCACGTTTTGCCTTCATTAAATCAAAGGTTGTCCGTTGTCTATATATATTTGAACA
The DNA here is from genome assembly GCF_047948215.1 of Lycorma delicatula. Lineage (NCBI taxonomy): Eukaryota > Metazoa > Arthropoda > Insecta > Hemiptera > Fulgoridae > Lycorma > Lycorma delicatula. The sequence continues at coordinate 13,399,397 of NC_134459.1, forward strand.
AAATTGTGTTATTAACGAGCAATAAATTTTATTTTTTATTTATTTTTTTTTTTTTACTTTTCTTGTCGATTTATTGATACTTCTCATCTCTCTCTGTCTATCTAAATACACTTTGGATACATTCTCTCGTTGCTTTTCTGTCATATCCATAACCCAAATATTTAAATCCATTTTTTAATGTTTCATTGATAAAAAATTTCTTATCGTGACATCTTCTTTCCTTCGTAATTGTTCAAAAAATTTATAATCGATTAACATAAAGTGTTTTGATTAATATTCAAACTTGAATAGCGGGTAATAAATCATTTTGTCTATTTGCTAGCAATAAAAGTATGACAAGTTAATGCCATAGTTCAGTATACTCGTTCAAACGCTTATTGCTGAATTTTAATTTTTAAATACCTAACGATGTTTTTATTATGTTGATTTATAATTTAATTAATTATTAATGCCTTTCTTTTTTATCCGCTTCCGAACAACTAACAAGCAATTGTAATTGTTTAAGCATGGGATTTGATAATTTTCACATAAAATTATGTGATCGTATCACAATAAATTAATTATTTCTACACTATTTTCGTTATCAACCTGTAGGTTTGAACGGTTTCCGTTTTATTTGCAAAAAACTTAAGTTGTTACCAAATCTTTGAACTTCTTAGTTCAAATGATTTTACTGTCGGAAGAAATGGAAAAAACTTTTACAATTTAGTTTTTAGTATGAATGTGTATATCGGTAAAAAATGTTGAAAATTAATTTTAGCGTATGTTTTTTCATAGATTATCTTTGTTAAATACTTATTATGGTGACTTAAGACTTGGATGACTTGAAGTTTATATTTTATTTATCTTTAATTCGAATATAATCCAAATTATATTTTAACGAATCTGAAATCGTAACAAGAAATGTGTAGCTTATAAACTATTATTTACATTACATATTACATTAAGGAAATTTTACAAATAAAATGAAATTGGATATTTTAGAAAGCTGTAATAGAAAATACCCAAGCATAAACATCTAAGAAAAAATATTAATAGCTATAAAAACAGTAAAGGAAAAATGTATTCCTTGTAACTTAAATATTAGAGTAGAAGTTGAAGACTAATTTCTTCCTCAAAAATCGGTCTAGACCTATACTATTTCAGTTCAGCTTAGGTTTATAAAACATTGATAATCGGTACTGTTGAAGTTCAGAGTGTATTTAAGTTGATAACATATTCTCATTCATGTTACATTATAAATTATTATTTCTTATTATCCGAGAGTCTAACGTAACGAGTCTAAATTAAGAAGTTTTAAAGTAAATATATATACATATACAGAGTGTATCACGAAGTTCTCCCGTGACCTTCATACTATATTCCACTTGTGAAAATAATAGAAAAAGTTCATATGAATGTATCTCCTAAAAAAATGCTTCGTTTGTGAGTTTCCTCTTTTTCTTTTTCTGTTTAGCCTCCGGAACCACCATAAGGTATTAATTCAGAGGATGATATGTATGAATGTAAATGAAATGTAATATTGTGCAGCCTCAGGTCGACCGTTCTTGAGCTGTATGGTTAATTGAGAACCAACCGCCAAAGAACACCGGTATGCACGTTCTAGAATTCAAATCCGTATAAAAGTAACTGCTTTTAACTAGGATTTGAACCTTAAAACTCTCAGCTGATTTGCGATGACAAGTTTACCAATGGACCAATCCGGTGGTATGTTTGTGAGTTACGGCTAGTGAAAGATTTCGTTCGGATTTCAGCTACTCTGGTGAAATGGGATCGTATCAAAATTTTTACGACGTTAATTAAGGGGCAGAATTAGTTATTTCTTCTGGTTTTTGACCTGAAAAGATGAATAAAATTTGTCCCATTACAGTATCTGCAGTATTTGTTGAGAAAGCTGGGGGTGAAAACCAATAAATTGGGATAAAAAAAACCTTTATTTTATGTTTGATCTACAATTACATTGTTAAATGGATAATATACGCATGAAACAAAGAAAAGTTAGAAAAATTCGAATTTTATTTAGAGACAGTACACTAGACCAGAGTGCATTACACGTACCAGTTTATAACAAATGTTTAAAAATAAGCCCGCCAATTTCAACACATTACTTCGCATGCTTCTGTCCTGCTCCTCTCTTTTTAATTCTTCAGGAATACCCTTAAGTCGCTCAGCCGTACCCATTGTGCAAAAGAATTTCTCACGAGAATGTATTTTTGTTTTGTATACAATATTTTTCATCCATCCTCAGACGGAAAAATCTAAAGGTGTTAGATCAAGTATTCTTGGTACCCAGGAATATAGACCTCTACGACCAATCTGTTCATCAGAGAAATGATGATTTAAGTGAGTAGAAACGGTACAAGAAAAGTGGGGAAACACGCCATCGTGTTAGAATTATACTTTGGGTCTCAGCGGTATAGGAATACCTTAAAGTAACTGCGGCAATTTTTCTTGAAGAAAGTGCAGGTAGAGTTCAACATTTAAGAGGTCAAGTTATATGATTAGTCCAAACAATTCATTCTGAAGAAGGCCGCATTGGCGCTAAATTGGTGTTGAAAATCGCCTTCCGCCGTTTCTTGAGATTTTACTTCTGCCCATATATGCTCATTACGCAATTTGTTGATGCCATCTCGAGTGAAATTTTCTTCGACGGTAAACAAGTATGTAGAGTTGTCGATTTGTATTCCATCAGTTGCAGAACACAAAGCGAAGCGGACCGTCTATTGGATGTAGATATTTAACTGACTGTTTATGATAAGAATAAAACGCTTTTTGTCTAAATGTCCTTCAAACCATCTTAAGCGAAGTTCGATCTGCTTAGAAAGACATGTACTCACGCCTGGATTGCGCTGAACTGTATCGATAATAATTCCATCATTAACAGCGTCGTGTTGGAGAGATCATTCATTACTGGTATGAACGCTAGGTAGTGAGTGAACCTGTATCCCGAAAGTTTCGTAAATTTGTGCTAATCGTGCGATTATAGAATCCTGCGATTCGGAAAATGTATTTCATATTCTACTGCAGCAGCTTTAGCATTACCGTTACACACTTCCAGAATGAATACCATATCAGCGTATTTCTCTGTCGTAAATAAATAACGTATTCTTTTAATTGCAAATTGCACTTTCAAACTAAAAATCGTAGAAAACTTCGCCAACGACAGCATAGTTCACAGTATCTGATATACTTAATCTACCTTACAGAATAATTTAGATTCTAATACTATAGTATTGATCAGCTGTTGCATCAGCTGTTGCAGTTTTATTGCCAACTTTGAAATAATAGTTTTTCAAATTATTGTATTTTTGACTTTAATAAAAAATTATTTTCTAAATAATTTTTATTTTACAATTGTTGTGCAATTTCCAGTTTTTTTTTGTTTTTTTTTTTAATTTCTTAACATTATTTCATAATTTCTAACATAAATTTCTTAATTTTGTTATTACTAATTTTTCACATCACCACAAAAGAAGTTGGTTTTTTTGTCATTAACTAAGTATTTTTCTAACAAATTTAATAATTTACTGTTTCTAAATGGAATTCTAAAAATTCAGTTAGAATTTTTCTAACTATTCTTTGTCTTATTCATCTTATCTTACAGCATTTTATTCAGAATTAAATTCTCTACAAGTTTTTTTTAAGGGTTTTATGTATTTTTACCCATTTAACAAAATTATTATAGGTCAAACATAAAAAAGAGGTTTTTGTACCCCAATTTATTGGTATTCACTCCAGATTTTTCAAAAGCTACTTAGATACGGTTCTGAGATTTACTATTATAATCAAAAACCATAAAAAAACATCTAAATTCGCTCTTTAATTTACTTTTTCAGCAGTTCAGTAGTTTCATTTCAGCGGAGAACCAGAAACCGGGGTGAAATTTTTCAGTATCCGTTACTCGTTAATGAAGCGTTTTCGGACCCATGTTTACATGAACTTTATTCATTAGTTTAATGAGAGAATAACGCATTTGAAATTCAGCAGAATTCTCCGGGATACTGTATATATATATATATATATATATATATATATTAAAGGTTTCAGATGAATAGTGTGGTAAAAAATAAACAGATGTAACATTCAATCATTGTGTCAACTTTTAATGGAGAAGAATATTTATGCTGGTTAAGTTTTTTGGGAAATTTTAGATTTAAAAAAATTAATTATTTATATAAAAATTAATTTTTTATATTAGATTTAAAATTAATTATTAAATTAATATCGTTGAGTTGTAACTATATAGTAAATAATTATATCATTTTATTAGATTCTTCCTTTAAAAACAATATAATAATAACAAAGATTGCATGTGTATAATTAAGTCATTTAAGAACATATCTGATAAAAAATATCGTTTATAAAAAAAATAATAAATGTTATTGAAATGAGGTATAGTATTGGGCGTGATGTTTTTGCACCTGAATTACTCGCTAATTAACGATCAGTGTGTATTAGTATCCATAGCAACCATTCACCTGGTCAGGCCACGCCTTTATGCACACACAGTTGCCAGGTTGCATCATTGTTTACTTTAGTATAAACCACATTTTTCGTATTGATATTTCGTAAAAAGAGGAGTCCAATATTTTATATATAATAAAAAATGTATGCTTGTGCGCGCTTCCAGAGTTATTGTAATCGTCACTATCAATTCTTATCAACGTTTTGCTAAATTTATGAATTTTATTATTTTTTTTAACGTTCTGATTCTTGTTGCTTGTTTATTTCCTTGTTTTGTTTTATTATTGTTTTATTTTTTGTCTGTCGTACGTGTTTCTCTACACGCGTGTGCATCGTCTTACGTGTTTGTGCAATTTCGAAAATTTGAAAATCGCTATAAAATATGAATTCTGTGTAGATATAAGGCAAGAAACCATGGTGCGGGGAACCTATATGAATTATTCAAGTAACTACATAAAAAATGAGTCTCATCTCTGGCATGCAATCTCCATGGGATCCCCGTTCCAAGTCCTAGTCTCATGAGTTTGAGGTCCCTCGGGAACCGCTACACGACACTTCACTTAGGTGTTTTGGCCATAGTTTCTCTTTCTCTTTCCACCCTTCTCTCCTTTTTCTCTTCCTCCTTTACCGCCCCCTTTTCCTATTATTCATCTGCTCTTGAATATGCATTCATATTTTAGATAGGATAAGAAACAGTGCTGCTGCCTGGCTGAATATCTCCTTAGTCATCTAATTGGATATTATTGTATAACCAATTAGACGAGTATTCTACTATCATATAACATAACTACAAGAACTAATAAATTATTTTTCTTAAAATAGATATCGTAAAGGATCGTTTTTTTTCCTTTTTTTAATTAGACTACGTCGTTGTACGATATCCTATTTAAAAATGATGATAGGCATTGTATGAACGATTTTTTTTCATAGATAAAATAATTTGCTTCGGTTACGATTCTGTAAGGCAGTATAGATAATTTTATCTTTTATTACCGTCATTATTAATGAAAAATATAATGCGAAAGTGTATAATTATATCTTTTTATTGTTCCTTATTTTTATATGAAGATTATTTTATTTATCCGGCACTGTTATTTATCCAACAGTTGCGGTTAGAGAAATTTATATTTTAATTATTTAAACAAATAAATTTCTTAAACGATTATAAATAAAATCATCGAAAAAGTTTCATTTATTTAATGATTAAAATGTATATAAAAATTCGTAGAATTTATTCGGTAAATTGGTTAACCGATGAAAAATATTTTATATAAAAAAAAGGATTGTAACTGGGATGCATTTACACGTAGAAAAGAGATTAAATGAATTAATTTAAAAAAAGTATAACTACCTAGAAAATGAAAAATGAAAAGCGCATTTTAACTTAATTTAGGTTTTACGTTACAAAATCAACGTCAACATTGATTGGTTGTTATATCAACTGTAATAAATTACAGTCATACATTTTAATGAATAATGGCATAAAGTATGGGTTGATCTTTTGGGTCTAATTAAAGGCACTGTTTTAGGAAAGATCGATTAAATAATTTACCAGAACATTATTAAGTTTTAGTTGTTCTTACAGTTGTCTTTCTATTTAACACATATTTTTATGAAAAAAAAACGAAATTTAACAAGAATTAAAAAGAATAGTTAATAATGGAATTTTAGGTGTATATGGTCAATCAAGAAAATTAGAATGAATTCGAGTAATTTACTATATAGAATTTGAAAAATATAACACAAAACGTTTTTATGTATAAAATTTTTCAGAATTAACTCTGGTATTAATAAAAAAAGTACATTCTCGTATATAAATGTCAATGTAGATAGCGTATTTATTTTTTTAAAAATACTTTTTTTACAAATGTATGTTAAGTTGTATTAGTTAATCATGTGTGGGAAAACACGAGTATTTTTATATTTTTGATCTGTATTCTTATTAGGGAGCCTTTTTTTTAGGTGGGAGAAAGTCTTTATTTTTAAAAAAAAATTATTAGTCTATACATTTTTAATTGGTTTATTGAAGATTTTGCAATTTGTAAAGTTATATAACTCATATTAAACATTAATGATACAAATTTTTATAAAATATAATATAATAGTTTATAATTTTAGTTTACAATTGAAACATAATTTGAATTTTGTTTTGTTACAGAGGCCGCCTTCGTCGTCCCTTTCGTACGGGGGTCACGGAAACGATGATGTCCGGTCCCCTGGCTCAGGGGGAACACCTGGACCCCTTTCACAGCAACCTAGTTCGCAACAGAGCCTAGATCACGGAGATCCAGGTACGATATTTTTAATCTAATTACTATATAGGTACATATCTATTTATTAATTAGATGTTTTGTATTTAGTAATTAGTTGTTTTGTATTATTTTAGGAAATATTAGGAAAGATTATTTTTATATCAATAGATATTAATGCAAACTTCTTCTGTCGTTTTTATGGCTCATATAAAGTTTTGAGGTACAAAAATTGAAATAAATAATTTAAGTAATAGCAGCTGCCAGGTTATATAAAGATGTTCAGATTAAAAGACTAGTAGACGACCTACAAAAATAATACTAATAATAATATGAATTCGAATATTAATGGATATGGGCTTTATAATTATTTTTTTTTTGCAGTATATTGAGTGTGTATATTTATACCCGCATAATGTTGTTACGCGAAATTTAATAGATATAATATTTTTAACTATTTATAACAAACGCTTTAAAGCAAATCGTTTTATCGTACCTATGTTACAGTTCATGTTTTCTGTATTATATATATAAAACGACCATTAAGGAAATATTTTTATCTGTTATATGACTATTACGTATAGTGGAAAAGAGTGTAATTTTTGTTCATTACGCTGCATTGTATACTGGTATACTACGCACTGATGCAAAGTATTGTACTTAATTCTTTATGTTTCCCTCCTCCCATTATTTTTAATGCAAATAGTTAATAACTATTTAAAAATAATAATCATGTTTATTAGGATATAAGAAAAAGTTTTCATCGTACTTGACCGATGCCTAAATCTTAAGAACCTCGTTTCAATTCCATAAGTTTTTTTTACTATTTTATTAAACTTAGGAAACGTTTTAAAGTTAAAAAAGGAATTTATCTATGAAACTTCATAATCGGGTGAGATTGCGATTTAAAAATAGATAACATACATTACAGTAATATTTTAATATTTCGAATCGCTGACGAAAAGATTTTTTTGTCATCAATCATTGTGCTGGTTTGTTAACGTCAAAATATTTATTTTTCATCTTCAGTTATTTGTTTATCTTTACTTTATTTTTACTCATTATCCCTTTATAACGAAGTTAGTTAAAAAAAAAACATGTTGTTCTTAATGTATGGCTTACTAATTTACCTTTTTTTTTTTTTTAATAAGATTTTGTTAAAAAGTTTTATGTATTTTTTCTAAATTTTCTATTGCTTATATAAAAAAATACATATGAACAATTAACACAAATATTTTTAAAAACATATATTTTTTTTATATTTTTGATCCGTTTTTGATGATATTAGACTAATTTATTACATAGGTCATCGAAAAAGGTTGCAGCAATTTAAAAAAAATCTCATCTCGGACATTACTACAGATAATCAAACCAGTATTAAAAAAAAAAAAAATAACCGACTCAAAAAACTTTTTTGCATTACCTCAGAATGTTTCAATATGAGCCGATAATCGATTTCTGCCCAGGTCGACTGGATCATCGCAGGCGTAACTGTTGCAATATCAGCGGCGATCCGTTGTCTTAAATATTGTAAATCCCTGACTTTTTCATTGTAGATAATGTTCTTAACGTATCCCCATAGAAAAACGTCTAAGGGTGTCAAATCTGGGCTTCTCAGAGGCCAAAGCACAGGACCGGCCCTACCGATCCAACGATTAGGGACATTTCCAGAACGAGTCGAACGCGTATGCTAAAGTGCGGGGCCACACCATCTTGTTGAAACATTACAGTAACGTTTCTTTCTTGTTCAATTTGGTCAGCTTGCGGAAAAACGTACAGTTGTATCATGATTAAGTAAACATTCCCTATGGTAGGAATCTCATGAATAAACCCACCGAGTTGGTCTAGTGGTGAACGCGTCTTCCCAAATCAGCTAATTTGGAAGTCGACAGTTCCAGCGTTCAAGTCCTACTAAAGCCAGTAATTTTTACACGGATTTGAATACTAGATCGTGGATACCGGTGTTCTTTGGTGGTTGGGTTTCAATTAACCACACATTTCAGGAACTGAGAATGTACAAGACTACACTTCATTCACACTCATACATATCATCCTCTGAAGAATTATCTAAACGGTAGTTACCGGAGGCTAAACAGGAAAAGGAAAGGAAGTAGTCTCATGAATAAAGAATAGGCCGATCACACGATCGGACTTCAAACTTCACAACGCGTTTATTTTTGGGAAATCTCTGACATGCTGAATAATTTCATCGAGTTGTAGAGATCTCCATATCTTAAAATTACACCGGTTGACACAATCACCGACATGGAAAGTCGCTTCATCCGGAAACTTAACACGTTTTTATAATGTTTCATCATCGTCAATGTTGTTAAGCATTTTACTTGCATACACGTTTTGGACGATACGTAAGTTTAAAAAAAATTTGAGTTGGTGAATTATTAAAAGAATACTCGTTTAATTATCTCTAATAGTTTCTGAGATACAATTTTTTTAAATCGCTGCAATCATTTTCGATGGCCTGTATTAAAAATTTCCTTACATTACATTTTCTTATTTGAATTATGATTCGCTAAAATTAAAACTTAAAAATATTTTTTTTTTTTTTTTTTTTAATTTAATATTAAAATTTTAATTTGCTACTCTGTTATTTTTTAAAATATTAAATTTATATTTCATAACGAAGGTCTTTTTGTTTGCTTTTATCGTGTTTAAATTATGAATTTTAATATAAAATTATAGGAATAATATTTAATTTACATATTAAATATGAATATATTATATTTTATATATATTTTTTTTAAATTTTAAATTATTTCTTTAAGTATTAAGCTGTTTAAAAATTATTGTTTTTAGATTTAATTATATTTGAAAGGTTTAAAAAAATTCCGGATATTATGTGGAAAACACTTTTTGATTATGAAATCAATCAACAAAGTTACTTTATTTTATATTTCACCCACTAGAACGTATTAAATTATTTTGTTTTTAATATGTTTCGTTTATTTAAAAGTACACACAATTTTTTCTGAATATATTCATATGACTTTAAATATATTTATTTTAGGTAAGAATAGGTAGAACCATATTAATTACTGTTAACCTTATATATATGTAAAATTATATATATATTTTAATTTTAATATATATAATATATATAAAATATATATATTTTATATATATAAAAAACCAGTTACGTATGTGCTAAGAAAGTTTTACTTTTACCTTAGAAGATATTTGAAATGTATAATTTTTTTAATCAGGTTTATTTTATTTCTTTTAGTCATTTAAGTAATAATGTTGTTGTGTATATATATATATATATATATATATATATATATATAAGTAATTAAAATGATGCCCGTAGCTATTAAAATATATAAAATTATTTTTTCGTAATTGGAATAACTTTATATATTAGTATTAACAAGATCGTTAGGATATGTTTTGAGGATTTAAATTTATAAATAACTATATATAAATAATTAGTCGGTGTATTATATGTAATTTTGAAAAAAAGACGATTAGTTAGTTACAAAAAAAATGTTACAGTTATAATGGATGTAGAAAAGATATTATTAATTTCTTTTTTAAAATTTCTTAAAAAGGTTAAATGAAATTTAACAAGATTGCCTAAACTTGCGAATAGAAACTGAACTTATATACAATTTTACACGAGCTTACTGTACTATATTATAACCTGTTATTATTTACACTACACGTTAATGAATTTAAGAATACAAATGTGTTTAACCTCGAGGAAGATTAAGGTATAGAAAAAAAATGCATAAAATAAACTAACTGCCTCCTGCTTTATTCAGTTAGTACTGGTTCGTATACGGGTTAAATGTCTAGTGTATAGAAACGAATCCGTTTTGTTTAAAGTACTGTATCTTCTGAAATATAAAGATAACCATCTAGTTGAAGGTTGAAAATGATAAAGTGGTTGCAAGTTGATAAACGCGTCCGCTCTATGTATATATATATATATATACAGAATATATATATATATATATATATATATATATATATATACAGAATATATATATATATATATATATATATATATATTAGTGTTAGTAACAATGCTGACAGATTACCTTAGTAATTTATATTGTTGATATTTTAATCTTGTTGCCCGGCCTTATCGTGATGTTTCAATAAATCTTTGAAAAATATTATTAATTAGTAAAATCATTTTTTTTAAACCGGTTGGTTTTATTAATACCTAATATTAATCTTATCTACCTTATGCCTAGAATACTTCTTAATCTCTCGATCATTTGACTTCCGATCGACTCACGCTGACTACGTTGTAAACAATTATTATTATTATACTGGTATTATGATGAACTTATCTATCCACCCACTCAGCCTTTTAATCAACACTTCTGGTATTTTTTATTTTTTTTTTGCTACAAAATTCATTTACCGTTCTAATGAAATTTATTGATTCATTCATGAAAGCTTATACGTAAAATATTATTTACTATTTATATTTTTAAACGATATTTATTTATAAACTAGTAGAGCTAACGCATTAAATAATTAACAATATTTTATTTGCTTAACCTTTGTTATTATATTTACTTTTTTTCGTTTAAACCATTTATAATAGCATAAAAAACAACTTCTTTGCAGTTTTTCCTTTTCTTCCAGTATTTTTCATTTTACTTTCCAGGCTACATAGCGCTATAGCTCTTTAAGGAAAGTTTTATAATCGGTCCAATTTTGGTATATGCGGTTTTCACCGGATCTTGACGTTTTGACACCTAAGGAACCCAATAAACAAAAAAAAAAACGGATGGAAATTTTCCGGATATTAATGTACGCGCGCGCGTGTTCGTGTTCGACGTTGGCCTCTAAATCACCTTATCTTCAAAACTACTGCACCGAATTTTACTAAACTTGGTCAGATTACTTCTATGTATGGGACATTAATGCCATTAAATTTTCAACTTAAAATATCAAAGAGGTGATGGTATAAAGGGAGGTAACCCGCAGTATATCGAGATTTCGCCTAATTAAGGTTTTATTTTTCTAAGCGACATTTGTTAACTATTTAAAAATAACAATATTTACACAAAAACTTTTTTGAAATTCGCATTCTCACCCTAAAAATACTCTTGTAGGCGTCTGCTATGTTGTAACATCACAGGCGAGCGGTACAATTAAATAAATGAATAATATTTAAGGTGTAAAAAGGTTACTCGGTCTGGCTGGGTCTCGAATTCGATCGCGGGGTTGACTCTGTACCTGGTGCGGTTAAGCCTTGCGACTACAATTTATTCTATGTAAGTTTTGAAATTACATTAGTTTAGTTAGTGCTGACCTCGCCGCTAGTACCGCCACACCCACTTAAATCAAATATGGTATGCGCGCGAGGTTTAGTTAGAATCATTGAACTAAATAAATGAAAAAAATTATATTTAAATAAAACGATAAATATTTTTAATTATTTTGTTTTGTGTATTTGTCTGTAAGCCGTGCATCAGAAACAACTCAGTTTAGCCGCAAGACGGTAAAGTCTTACATTTGTTTTATCAGCCTTTTTTTTTATTAACTTTGATTTTCTTTTAGAGAAAATTTTCTTTTTTTTATTCTGAAAACTCTTGAAACTAGGTAAACCTGAAAACTCTTGACCTTTTTTATTTTATTTCTGAAAGTATTTTGTCCAAAATTTCTTCTTCTTTAATATTTTATTCCTTTTTCTTTTTTGATTTCTTGAAACCATTTATTTTAGATTTTAATTTAGAAAGATTATTAAATATATTCTTTTTGTTAATCTTTTGTCCTGCATTATTTTAAGTGCCCGTCCGTAAATGCCTAATTTCTTATAGATACTGGTATTTTTTCAATTTTTTTAATAAAATTCTTCAATTAATTTTTAAGATATTTTGACTTTTTACATTTACGTCTTAAAATCTTTGACTTTCTTAAAAGTTTCCCTTCTTTTTAAATTATTTTTTCAAGTCTTGACTCTTATACTGTTATCATTGTTTCTGTAGCATATAAGTGTTCTGGTGTAATGGTTGTGTTTTTTAAATTTTGGGTTAAAAAAAAGGGCTTTGGATTTAAAAAAGGGATGTTTTGTTAGTTGATAGATTAGTTCCGTTTTATTTAGTTTCATTTCTGAGTTAAATATTTCTAGTGCGTTATACTCTATTGTTATTTATTTTTTTATTAACAAATAAATTTCCACACGTCTTGTGCATGGGAATCATAAATACATATTTATATTATTTAATCACCTTTTTATACCAAAACTTTGTAAAATAAAAGACAGTGCGTCTTTGACTGTAGCATACTGTTTTAGATAACATTTATTATTAATTAATTAAGGTGCGAAACGTTAAGCGTTATGTTTATTTTTAAAAGTTTGAACATTTAAAATACGTTACTATGCAATGTTTAAGAAATAAACCGTAGTGCGATTATATAAAAAAAGAAATAAATTGTTATACTATTAAAAGCAAAATATTTATTATGAGTAACAATATTTAATAAAATGACTAGTATATTGTTATTATATTCTGAAAGTAGGAAATAACTAATAAGCATCGTGTAGTTTATGGACGTTTAATTTAGACTAGTTGTTTAAACGGAGTTATGAGAAAACTGTAAGAATGTGCTGCGATTCGGTAAATCGTCTGTTCGGATAAATGCCCTTCCGATAATCGACGTTCTGATATTTATGCTTTTATTGGACTCTATTGGTTTTTACATATCAGCTCGTGTAAAGTGAAGTAATATGTTTTATAGATAAGCTGTAGTCTGAAATTGGGAGTTTAACGTAATGCGTTTTTTGACCTCGGCCACATCTTTCTATACATAAACTTCCGCAGTAGAAAATCTAAATTATTCGGTCTTCTTCTTCGTTCTTGTTTTTGCTACAAAAAATTCTTAGAACGTTTTTTGATAACTTTTATAATCTATAATGCATATTAATTTAAGTAAATTTCTTCTACATTTTGAAGATATTTATTAATTCAAAAAAAAAAAATTAAGAAATATTTTTTTCGATGAATTAATTTTTTTAATTATAACTGAAATATATCTAGGTTTCATAATTGTATGTCAATCATTTTATAAACAACGATTGTTTAATTCCTTTTCTTTTCAAACAATACTCATTCTTTCATTCTCTTTAAACAATAATTTTTTTTCATTCAATAGTTTCAATTCATTCATCAAAATGAAGTAAGTAATTGAACTTTTATGATAATTATTCTTACAGGTTAATTAATGTCAATGTGTTTTGATATAGATCAGACGAATAATTAAAAATTAAAAATGATAAATTATGCTAGTTTTCTTCCATTTTTTTCTTGTAAGCCAAAAATATTATTTGTAAAATTTTCTGCCGATTCAATAAAATTAAAAAAAATATACCTATGTTTAAACTTCTTTATTTTCGTAACTGATTGTTAACAAATGCGCCTAAGAAAAATATGACCTTAATTAGGTGAAATCATGAGAAACCGAGGGTGACCTAGCTATACAGCCTTACCTTTTAAGTGTAAATTTTAATGGCATCAATGCCCCATAAACAGAAGTAATCTGACCACATTTGGTCAAAATCGGTCTAGTAGTTTTGGAGATGTAAGGTGATTTAGTGAGCAATACCGAACACGCACTTAAATACAAACTTTAACATCCGGAAAATTTTCATCCGGCTCATTTTGTGTTCCTCAGGTATCAAAATGTGAAGATCCGGTGAAAACTGCATTTGCCCAAATTGGAAGATTACAATACTTTCCATTCTAGAGCTATAGCGCTATCTAGACGGGAAAGTAAAAATGTGTAATAAATAAAAATTAAATGTTTCAAAATTTATTTATACGTAATATTCCTTTTCTGGTTAAAAAAAAAAGTATAGGACAAAACTGTCTTTATATATTTAAAATTCAGTTATGTCCATTTTTTATGCGTTATGATTTTAGATTAAATTTGTTCAGCGAGATTAATTAAACAAAATTATGATTTATATAAAAAAATTCAATTGTAGATAGACGAAAATTATTTTCTATTTTGATCAATATTATTATTATTATTATTATTATTATTTATTCGTAAAAAAATGAGTTTATTCATTTGAATGTTATTTATACTCATACGAACAAAAAAGGATTTAACTATTGTGAAGAAAGACGGACACTTCAAGAGAAAAATCCAACTACTCTTTAACATTTTACCAAATATAGGCCTAATTTTTTAAGACGATTCAAGATATACATTCTTGGTTGGAATTAATGAAAGTCCTGTTCAAAATGTTGTCCTGTTAAGCTTGTTTTAACAAAATTCCTTCGTTAAAAGTGGGAGATAATGTCAGATTTATTTCATCTGGTCCAAATTAACGAACGCCCACACATTAGTATCTCGGTCTGCTGAATTACGACTTTTGGAGATTTTCAACCGATTGCGTTTCTAGATTGTGTTAAAGTTTATTTATAATCATTTTTTCTGCCTATGGCGTTAATTGCTTAGTGTGTTTTCCTAGTTTAAAATAATATCTTATTTCATTTAATTTTATTTATCCTGCAGAATCCTTTGAGGAATGGAGTGTCTACATCTCCAAAGATTTCCTGCTTCTCTAAAGATTTTTACGGAATATTTTTACCTCACGAGATTATTTTGTTCTATTGATTTCAATGTATATTAAAATGTTTTTTTTTGACGTGAAAATATAAAATAAAAATTAGGTTTTTTTAATAAAAAAAATAGAAAATAGGTATTTTTTTTATTTATTTATATTGAATTACGTAACTGTAATAAAATCAAAATTTATAAAATAAATTTTCTTCTATTTTATTTATTTTTTATTTTTTTCAGATTATAGAAATAGTATATTAAATTAAACTTCGTTAAATTTTAAAGTCCATTATAAAAATCTAATCGTTTTGATAATTATCAACCTAAACTAAACAAACTTACTGACACTTTAAATTGTCTTTTAACTCATTTACATATTTTAAGTTATTTAGCTTGTTTTCCTCGACGCTTAACTAATTGATTTGACATTAATGGAAATTGTTGAAGGTTTTTTGTATTAAATTACAGCCTGAATAACTTATATAAAAGGAAATACTAAAAGAATCTAAAATTTATATTGGTAAAATTCTTTGTAGACGACCTTTGACAAGCGTAAGATAATGTAAAATCATTGACCGGACTTGTATGACTGGACTGGGCATGAGCTCTACAACTGTACACAAGGCCAAAGTTTTTTCTTATCTAAATTACGTTTATTTTTTGTCTGTTTTTTATTTATTTATTTTTATTTTATTTTAATTATTGGATACGTTGATTTTAAGTCAAGTAGACTAGGATTTTGTAAAGAAATTATATAATACATATTTAATTTGTTTCTTAGATGTTTAGATTTCCTTCTCAGTACGGGTGTCTTGACATGTTTCATATGGCACGCATTACTAATATATTTATTTATATATATATATATATATATATATATATATATCATATAAGGTATATATATATATATACAATCTTCTTTATTTAATTTAATTTATCTTTTGCTCAATAATGAAGTTAATCTATTGATAACTTGTATTAAGTAATTGTTTGAAGGACATGTTTGATTTGCTTTTAAAAAACAATTTATAAATAAATGGTTTAACAATTCATTTGATATTTTAGAATAAATTAAACATTTATTTATTATCGAGTTTACTGAAAAGTGTAATTATATTTCAAATATTTTAATATTATTACGAAAATAATTAATTAGATTCTGTTACAGTTATTTGCCGGGTATCAGAAATAAAAAAATAAATTTCCAATCACGATAAAAAAAGATTTTTTGAATAATTTTTTCTGCTGCATTAGTCAAAAACGTTATTGCTAGTTGTAGGCTTGAAATTATTTACAGGATTATTTGACGTCTTTACAAGAATAATTATAGAAATAAGAAATTAAAGTAATATAAAAAAAATCTGTACATATTACAATAATTTTTCGTAAATGAGTTTGTTTTCCCGTGATGCTACAATTTGAGGATATCAAATGTTTGGGAATGCATCTTAATTGTATGAAAGGAGCAGATAAAAACTGAAAGGATGCAGCTTGATTTGACAATAAATAATATGTACTAGTTGACTGGGAAACGGTCGCAACTTGTTAGTGAATCTAAGATGGAAACATGCAAATCAATTCTGAAACCTATTTAAACAAATTTTGGTGTACAAAGAGTATTTCGGTTTAATAGGGTGAAGCAAAAAATAAATCAGTTGTTGGAATATACGAATAAAGATTTTACGATCAACCGAATTATTTGCCACTAGTCTTTTTTTTAATAACGTGGATGTTACACGGCTTAAAAAATGCATCGTTTTAAACTTACCTGATGTATTTTAACAAATCTTTTTTTGTTTCGTAATGTGTATGTTACAATCTCTTCAACTAATAATAAGCAACCCTTCCACCTCAGCCCAGTGAGATGAGGATGTAGGACATGTAAATGAGGTCTGTTTCTGTACTCTTGACCGATCATTCCTGAGACGTGTAGGTAATTGGACCTCAACCACATAAATTACCGGCCTCATGGCACGAGTGGTAGTGTCTCGGCCTTTCATCCGGAGGTTCCGGGTTCGAATCCCGAACAGGCATGGCATTTTTCGCACACATTACAAATCATTCATCTCATCCTCTGAAGTAATATCTAACGGTAGACGCGGAGGTTAAACAAGAAAAAACCACCAAAATACACCGGTATCCACTGTATAGTGTTCAAACCTCTGTAAAAGAAACGAAGTTTACGAGGATTCGAATGAGTACCTTCGGATTCGGAAATCAGCTGTTAATAAATAATTTGCGAAGACGAGTTTACCACTAGACCACCCGGGTGGACTTAACAGAGTTAACATTTAGTTTTCTGAATTTGTAAGTTTCATTATATTCCTAGTCTGTGGATCAATCATATTTTCATTTTATAACGTGCTTGATAAATCAGCTGTTTTTATTTTCTTAATAATTTTGTTCGTAGCAATTAAAAAAATTGCCGCCTGCATCAGATCATTATTGTAATATATAGCTTATTTTTGTATTCTTCCGGTTTTTTCGGTGTGCATAGTTGAAGTAATTACTGTCACAATATATTATTATCATTTAATTATGCTAAAATAAATTTAGAGTGGGTGATAATCTTCTCTCTCCACCTCTTGCATATTTGAATTCAAGGAACTATTAATCCTAAAAAGCTCTGCCAGGTCGTAATTTTTGTTGTTATGGTCAAGGTTTAGAAATAATATTTTATACATTTTTCAGGTAACAATTACACCTTCGAAAGAAATGAATCTTACAGAATTTTGTTTGTAATTGCTTATTATATATTTTTTTCTAAATCTTTTTGAAAAGATAAACACACGTTTGCAGTTTTAAGGTAACGCGTAATGATGGAGCTTCAAGATATCTTTCCTTAAAATCTAACTCTAAATTCTTAAAATTTAACTCTTTTACATTCAAAATTAGAATAATATAGATTCTTATTATTAAAAAAATTTTTAAATCTTTAGGAATTGATTTATTATACATTACTGGTAATTAGATAAAAAATAAAAGCGTGATGAACATCTTATTGGTTGGAGTCTGATAAATCATAAGTTTAGATTATTAGATTGAGAATATCATTATTCGTAATTAATTCGATTTGGAAGTTTTAATTAATCTTAAAATCTTAAATATAACTTGAGTAATTCAAATTATGGAATTAATTCTTTCTGGAAACAACTAAACAATTCTTTTATCGCTATTCAGTAATGTTTTTAACAGTTCTATTTTTGGTAATAATGAGTTGTGACACGTGTAATGAATCAATAGACACGTGGCTTGTGAGGTTACAGATTGTAAGAGAGTCTTAATATTGGAGTTGAAAAGAAATGGAACACTCCCTTCTTTTTTTGCCATGTATGAGGTAAACGAATGGATTTAAAATTCCAACATGGCGTTTGTTTCAGCTACTAGAGTAAAGGCAAAATATATTCCAACACCGCCTTTACAGTTTTATTAAAGGACATTAATATGCAGTATGTTCTGTGAAAGATGTGTGCTTGTGTATGAATGCTCGTGTGTGTGTGTATATATGTAGTGTCTCAGACCCGCGTTTCATTTGCATAGCCGAAGGTGGATAATAACGTCTTCCTGCCGTCGGCCAACCGTCAGGCAGCAAAGACCGTCTGAATTCACTCACTGGACAATTTCAGTATATGAACTGAGTACACGCCCGTCTAAATACTAAAGAATACGATTGTTCTTTCCTCTTATTGTTGTTATACGTTTTCACTGCAGTAATAATGTTTTATATTTTATTTTAAATATAAAAAAAAATTTATGTACTTAAATGATTCACCACTTCGCTGCTTTTGGTATCGCATTCTACTTACTATGTGCTAAACATTAAGTTGGTTATTAAATAGATTGGAGAAATATAAAAATTTTGAAATAAAGGATACGAATTAATAAATTTGAATTTATCTTTATGCATCATTAAAAGAAGAAAATATAATGTACATATTGTTTTAATTTAAAAAATTAATTAAAACTTTAAAAATTTAGTCAGATTTTTTTAAAGTTTTTTCATTTTCAGCATAATTTTCGTATTTCTCATCACTCTATGTAGTTTCTCTCTCTCTCTCTCTCTCTCTCTCTCTCTCTCTCTCTCTCTCTGTGTGTGTGTGTGTGTGTGTGTGTGTGTGTGTGTGTGTGCTAGTGCGGGCACGCACACAAATATATTGTTAGAATGTTTGTCATACCTTAATTATTTTAAGGAAATTAAGATGTTATAATTCCATATGATCTTTTATCCCAAAGACTGTTTTTTAATCTTATTATACAAGTTATATTAATAAGTTCTATACAAAGAGCTTAAATGTAGAACGAACTCTTTTCCGCATTTTTTCCTTCCCACCCACCCGATTAAAAAATGTGGTGCAAAGTTTATTATGTTTCCGTTAACACCGTTTTGTAGCAGAATTAGTTTTAATCTTTCCATCCAAATAATTTCGTATGCTTTCGCAATATCTTAGGTTACTGCAAGAAGATGCTCTTTAGAGGCGAATGCTTCACAGACATCCGTCTGCATAGACAGAGTTGGTCGTATAAATCTCTTTTCCCGGAATCCGTATTGGTCCCTGGAGAGAAACTTTATCTTCTTTAAAATGCCATTTTTATATATTATTTATTATCTTTTTCATCAATATTCATAGAATGCATGTTAAAACAATCGGACGGTAACTTTCCGCCGTGTTGTGTAATCCTTGTAAGGCTTTGCTACAGGGAAAACAATAACTTCCCTCCAGCAATCTGGAAACGCACTTTTACTGTAATTGGTGTTGAATAAATGAACAAGTTGTGATTCATGCCAGATTTTCAATCTATTACCATTATCGTTATCACAGTTAACAAACATACACATACATCGAGCTATATTTTTATTTAAATAATGTAATATTCCAAATATATCTAACATTCAAATAATATTAAATTAATCATATATATATTTCAAATATATCTTATCTGATACTGTTTGTATTAAACGATCGTTAAAATAAAGTTAAAAGAAATATGTTGAGTTAAATCATGTATTATTATGTAAAATGGAGATTCTTAAATATTCTTGTGTTAAAAAATTTTCAATTTACGGCTGTTTTCATAAATTATCAATGTTGAATTTTAAGAGGGAGGAAATGGGAGCACTTAGAATAAGTCTTGAACACTTAAAGAGTGTTTTTAAGGGTAATAAGAAAGAGGTGTAGATGGATGGAAGTTAAGGGTAGGACAAGGGGGAATAGAAGGTTGAAAGAAGATGGTCTTATCACAACCCCATTAGAGCAGAAAGTGCAGAATCAGCACTCACCCCTCTCGTGCTATTTCGTCCAGTAAACAGGACGCCACCGCCGGAAGAAAAACATAGACACTATTTTCTGAACCAGCATCTTTTCGGTCTCATGCTACTTCTATGAGTTAGAACAAAATATACTGTATTTAATAAATCTTGTTCATCACTTCTTTTTGTGAGTTAACTAACTTTTTATTGTTTCCTGCCGTACATTCTGATATTCACTTATTTTTTGATTCTGTTTTTCTGGGGTGATTTTTGAAACAAATTAAATCTGAAATTCACACTTAAAAACTATATGATAATTAATTTTAAACGATATATCTTTTATTATTTATTAATTTTGTATTCGGTAGCATTTTGGTAGAAGAAAAATACAAACAAGTGTCGTATCATTCATTCGATACTTTTCTACAGCAGTGAAAATTTTAGTTTTGTTGTCATTTGAAAAAAAAAGTTTTATTTTTCATTATGTAATGACTTGAAATGACCTATAATTATGTTACTCATGGATCTTCTAAGTAGAATACTGAAAACTTGTATGGTTACTGCGACAGAACAATATGTTAATTTATTATTTATTTAGGTTAGTTATGTATATATATATATATATATATATATATATATATATATATATGAGACATCTTCGAACAGATTGTGGTTTTTTGGGGGCCTAAATCTATTTTCCAATTTTTTGCTGGTAAATTTTAATTATATTAATACAGCGTATGTAATCTCTACGGTACATATTTATCATTATTATTATTATTAGTTTGCTTAATTTAAATTTTCTCCAAATTTTAATTAATTTTTGACAGCTGTAATTTAATAAGAAGGATGTTGTAATATCAGCAAATAGTATTAGGCCTATTCGTAATTAAAGACGCGGAATTCCTTATTTCTGAAATTAATTTAAGCAGAATGGTTTAGGATGGAAAGCGTTGTAACTAACAAACGTCATATTAATTACCCTTAGAATACCTTCTTGAGTGTCGGCAACGGAGGTCGAAGTTTTAAGTCAGTTTTACCATCCCTCCCGGAAAAGCCCTTATAATCTTCATATTCTATTTTCCCCCGCCTTAGTAATAATGGAAGGGACGACTTTTAACTGTTTCGCTGCGGGAAAACATTTTCCGCTCGGCCTGTTATGTGAAGTGATGTTCTCTGGAAACAGAGATAGAACGAAGTAGTCGAAACAGAGATACTAAGAGAAAGAGAACGTTTAACAGAGAGAGAGTGAGAGAGAGTAAGAGCGAAAAGGAGGTTTGCTTCACTGTGTTGTGCACGCTTCGTCTAGTTCCATTGTATTGTCTGAAAGCTCATCCTCCCTTTACCCTTCTAACCCCTCCCCGTTTTAAAAAACCCACCCCCTTCTGTAACCACCCGTTCGCCCGTCATTCTAAAACCACACGATGCGTCTTGTGCTACTCTTTCTTTCTACCCTATAATTCTATCTTCAACCTCATTAATATTTAAATTTTTGGTACTTCTTGTTTAAAGTACATGTGTAGAGTCTGTATTCATGCGTAATATTACATTATTACTATTATTTCACGGTTGAATTGATAAATAAACAAAGAAATATTCACTATAGAATAAAAATTTCGGTTATGTTGTGTGCACTTCTAATGTAGAATTATTAACAATAAGAAAAACCATTGAAAATATATGAGTTATTACCTAAATACATTTTAATCTTATTTTTCAGCTTAAAAGTTTGCCGATTTTCAGTTTTTTCCAATCGATAAATTTAATAGATTAATGTACTTAGACGATATACTTTATCGTATTGGTTTATATAAAGATTTTTGTATTTAATCGAGATTGCATTTCAAAGTTTAATCGGAATCTTTTCAACGGTTGAAATATGTTTCACGAAGCTGGATAGTTCTAGAAAGATATTGTAGTTAAAGAATTATGGAGTAGATTATCCATTTAATTTCTTCCTTAAAAGTATCGAATCCCGTTTATGATTTACTGTAATATTTTATCATTAACTTATCTATTAAACCACTAATAATAAATCAGGAAACGTTATTTACCAATTTTCCTTTTCCATTATCGGGTGAAAATAATTAAATAAGAATTTACATGCAATTATTAATTAATTTGCTGAATTTAATCGTAATCTCTTAGAGGGGTTTTTAATGAAATATTCAGAAACCAAAAGACTCTTCATCAGTTATGGTTAATCTACAGCCTTTAAAACCACATACGCAATTGACAAATTTTCCAGATCAAAAATAACGAAATGACATACTGGTCCAAGCGTCATTGGGATGAACTAAGCGAGATCTGAAACTCACTCACTCAACTGGAAAATAGGGAAGAGAACATCAAGGTTAAGGAAAACGAAGTTGGTTGGGAAAGGGTAAGGAAAACGAAGTTCGTTTTCCTTAACCTTCAAAATATAAGAGATAGAGAATGTAATAGGAAATTCTATAGAAAATATATAATAGGAACAACCTCACCTGGAAGAAACCTCAAAGTACCCACTACAGCCCATTCCTCTTCCCAATAATACCTCTAGAGATCGTAGAAATTTTATTATCACTAAAAATATTTTTTGCCCCATCTCCTTAAATTTTCCTTAAAGAGCTTTTTTAATTAAATTTTTATGGAATTTATTATATTTATATTTCTTTATGATAGGTGTTTATTAATGTATATGTTACCGCGAAAGACCGATATTTGCAAATGTTGATATTCTCCGGTGAATGTCTATAACGTGTACATCGGTCTAACCTCTGGTAGGGGTCGAAACGATAACTAGAAATTAAATAAAATTACCCGATACCTATCTCTAAAGCAAATATATTACGAGAAACCCTCGTAAAAAAAGGAAGTTTAAATTTAAGCCGAACATAACCTACGCTTGGTAACCTTGTTTAATAAATGTTAAATATACAAATTATATATGCTATTCTTCAACAGTGGAGGCAATTAATCAAATGTACTCATTAAAAAAAAAAAAAATTAATCAAATTATCAGCATTTTTTAAATTGAAAGGGCTAATCAGGAAATTCAGAATATATTAAGTGCATGGATGAACGATAATGATACAAGTAAATAGTCAGATGGTTGCCCTTTGTTCAATTTTTTTTTTTTTTATAAAAATATTTTTATTCGAATTTCTCCATCGGTGCACGCTGGATGCGGTGATTTTGAGACTAATCGCATGTTAGAGAATAATATATATAATCGGTACATTTAAGGTTAATTAGACGTGGTTAGCGTACGTTATGTTTGGTTTAATTTTTTTTTTACGAGAGTTCCTCGTAATCTATTTACCTTAGAGATTGGTACTAGGTATTTTTTATTTTTTTATTTTTAAGTTATGGTTTCGACCCTCATCAGAGGGAGCTTATTTGTATTTGCCGACATATACCGGCGAAGGTCCGAATAAGCAAATATTTCGGTCTTTCACGGTAACATATCTACATTTAATAGTGTAAGCCAATAAAAATGTTCTGAATTCAATTTAATTTTTTTTAAAAATATTTATATATATTAAGTTTTTCTACATTAATCAAATTTCCTATGTAGTAAACGCTTTATAATTTATTTGTAGAATCTACTCGTACATTTTATTCTCCAGTAAAAACGTATTTTTTTTTTTTGTTTTTTCATTGAATGAGATGAGTGAAAATGAATTTATATTTAATGTTTATTCAAACATCGGCTACATATATTTTTTGTTATTAATTTTAAAAAAACGAAAAATAATTTGTTTGTATGTGGTTTTTTTTTTAATTTTTAGTGTTTTTTTTTTATAAATTCATCCTTTAGTTAGGGGTTGTCTGAACCATGTGTCGTTAATGTTTTATGGTGGAGGAGTTGGAAGAGAAGTCATGGTGTGAGGACGTCAAACAGTGAGACAACGTTTCGTTACGTTATTATTTTGTTAGTTCACAGTAGGTTTCTCATATTTATATTTCAACACCGTACCCTGTATTTGTCCATCTTCAACCCTCTTTAAAAATGTAGCCGTTCTCAATCATTAAAACGTAAACTTAACTGTATGTAACTTTATTAAATATTAGTATCGAACGTTTATACTTAAAATAAATTTATGTATACGGTCTTTTTTTTATTATACGTGTACATGCTTTCATGTGGTTTGTTGATGTAATTAAAAAGGCGTCAAAGTCTCATTAAAAATGTTTATCCTTTCTCTGTTCCTTGTTGCTTCATGTGTCGCCCAAATAAAAAAAAGAAGCTCTTCTCATGATTCACGACACGACTCAACACTGACCTCCATTGAAACATCTTTTTTTAACATCCAGCTTGTAACGTTTTTATTTATTTATATATATATATATATATATATATATATATATATATATATATATATATATATATATATATATATATATATATATATTATTTATTTAGTGGACTAAACAAAGCCAGCCTTTGAGTCTAAGTTGTCAAAACGCCGTGACACCAGTGATCTTCCCCTGATACTAGCAATATTTAGATCATTAATCTTCTTGCTAATATATATAACGTAATCTCTTTCTCTCAACGTTCGTTACACTATTTTTTTTTCTTAATTTTTTTAATGGTATTTTTCTCATATTTCTTTTTATTCTCTATTCCTTTCTCTTATTATATTATTCAAGCTGTCTTTTCTTCTTTTCCTGTCTTTTCATTTGTAAGGAAATTTTCTTAAACATTTAACTCTTTTGAATCCTGTTGATCCTTGTCGTTGATAAAAAATTTTGTTTCGTTTTATATATATATATATATTTTTAATTTTTTTGTAAAACGTTTTTTCTTTATAAAATATCTTATGTCTATAAAATGTGTTTTCTTAACAGAATGTCAATACATTTTTAGTAGTCTTTATAATATTTATTTTTATTAGATTGTTTTAATTTTAATTTTTAGGTTGTTGAGTTAAAAAAAAAAAATCATTAACAGGAAACGTTTTATTTTACACCTACATGACCAATTTGTGCTTAATATATATATATATATATATATATATATACTGAAATATTGGTTGTCAGTAGTTTTTCCTAATTATTGACATTTTAAATAAAATTCATAAAGTAGACAACTGGTCACTAAATATCATTAACAGAGATTTGATCGCAAGCTTAAACTTAAGCAGTTCTTTCCTTCTACAGTAGTCTTGCTTTTTTGTTTATAATTAATAATATTAATTGTTTATGCTATTTTGACTAATATAAAATTATTATGTATAAATTGTACTAAATTATGAAATGGGTAATTTGAATGTTACGAGTAATTACTTTTTTTGAAATTTAATTCATAGTTGTTGAAGCAATATTTAAAAAATAGATAGTTTTGGATGCTTTTTATTTCTTTGTACGAAGTAAAGGAAGTGTTGTAATCGCATAAAATTTCGGTTTTCAGATTTCAGCGGAAATGTCCATTTTGACCATCCCTGAATCCATTTTGACTAGTTTCGTGACGTCTGTATGTATCTCGCATTACTCAAAAACGATTAGTCGTACGATGTTGAAATTTTGGATTTAGGACTGGACTTGATCTAGGATTAGGGCAAAATCCAAAAAAAAAATTGGATTTGACTTTTTCTTAACTGCAGTAATAACCTCTCATTGAGAGCTTTTCAACGATATATCATAAATAGTACTTATTTTCATTGGTTCCAGAGTTATAGCCAAATAAAATGTTAATTAATGAAATATTTTGATCTTACAAAGGGTCGGCATATCATTGTAATAAGAATTACGATTAATAATAATTCAATAATAACAATAAAAAAAAAAGAAATATAAAGAAATATCGGAAGTTATTAATGAAATAAATTTTTATGTACTTTTCATTAAAAAAAAATGTGTATATGTAAAGGAAAGGAATGGCGGTAGTTTCAATATTTCTCCCTACAGATCGCAGAGCCTGGACAATGTCCCTTTACTGCTGTATCTTTCTATTATCGGGCGGGTTTCATCGGTTGTTTAGTGGCGGTTATAGATTTTAAGTTTTATTTATGGACGAATTTGGTAATTTGCGTTCATATCCGTATGAACCACCCTCTCTTTTCCTGTTTAGCCTCCGGTAACTACCGTTAAGATAATTCTTCAGAGGATGATATGTATGATATGTAAATGAAGTGTAGTCTTGTACAATCTCAGTTCGACCGTTCCTGAGATGTGTGGTTAATTGAAACCCAACCACCAAAAAACACCGGTATCCACGATCTAGTATTCATATCCGTGTAAAAATATCTGGCTTTACTAGGACTTGAGCGCTGGAACTCTCGACTTCCAAATCAGCTGATTTGGGAAGACGCGTTCACCACTAGACCAACCCGGTGGGTTTTCCGTATGAACCAGCGTGAAATTTATTTACCAGTTCTGACCGTGAGAGACTAAGCTTTTGAGCCTAGTAATCTCGGCGTGATTCCCTTTCAGTCCATCCGCTGAAGTCCTTTCGGTACCAGCACCTACGGGCTAGCAAGAGTGCCCCTAACGGAGCCGTAGTTATTTAAAGGTAGAAATGCGCCCCGTTCTCCGGAGGGATTCGCATATGTTGACTAAATGAAATTGTGGTCTCTTCGTGGGACAATGTGGGGTGTTGTCTAGCTTTTTATAGTTTAACAAAATTTAATTGCGAAAACGGTCTCTTTCGCGGCCGGAATTTTCGCGCGGTTTCCATTTATAGGTTACGCGATATAGAGGCTCCTAAACCTGGATTGTCATTTTTTGACTCTCATACCGCCTGTTCACGGTGGTATGTGTATATGTAATTTAATAGGCGTACAAGGAAATCATATGGTGTCCACATTAGATTTTTGTATATATTTCAGTGATTTAAAAAAAAATAATAATTTGAAATTAATTCGTGTATATTTGGTATAATTATAAAAGAACACTAAGAAACGTAAGTATACACTTTTTCGGTTAAAATTTAAGGTTTTATACTGTGTTAAACGTAAAATATATTTCTACTGTACACGTGTAACAATGTCACGTGAGATGAAATTTGAGGCATCGTGTAGGCACATTAAATTGCGTGTGTTCACATATATGTGCGTTTCTGTCTTTGTAATATGGAGGGGGTGATTAAAGTGTGTAATGTAGAAAAGGAGGGTATGGCCTTGGCGAGGCCTGTTAAGGACATCTGTCTATGTCAGGCCTACCTCCTTATGTGAATTAGGGCTGCTACTGCCCCTAGCTCGCTCTGGAAAGACGTCTCAGGGGGATGAAATTGTACTCTGCCATTTATTTTGTTTCTTATTTCTATGATGAGCATGAAAAATTGTATTTTTATTTTGTTTTTACGTTTCGTTATTTCAGTTTTGATTTTTTGTTTGTGTATTTTCATCTGCATTTGATTATTTTTTTAGAAACACATGATAGATAAACAGTAAATTTAATCTATGTAGATCAACATATTGATATTTTTGCCGTTATTTTGGAATAAAATGAAAAGAACCGTGTAATTAGATATTATTTTTTAATAAGGGGAAACCTTTTTTTACAGAATTTTCTTAATATGAAATATTATATACGTATAAGTTCAGAACTCAGTTTAGCAAATAATATGTTACCTTTTTTTAATTATAGAATTAAATATTTGTTCAGCTCCCTTTCGATGAACATATGACTGTATCGCCATTTTTACTGATGTAGTTATACTTACACCTCCTACTTATGAGTTATACAAAATTCAAATGTTTCAACTTTATTCGTAGAAAGGTTGATAGGTGAACAGAGAGAAAAATCACTGTTCAGAAACTATATTTAGCCGAGAGAATTGGATTTTCGGAGAAAAGTAGTATTGCATTGTTATTTTAGAAGTACAAACTTCCATTATTTTAATTTTTTTGCATCTTTTATCGATCTTTTAGATGCTATTGTGTGTAAATATTTAAATCCCAAAATATTTATCATCTGTTATCTATTGAAATCAAAATTTTAAAATCAAGCAGATAAAAGATAAAAAGAAATCAATCTGAAGTTTCTTTTTATTGTGGTGAATAATTTTATTTATTTTTTTTTTCCAAATAATTTACGTTGGAACACGTTAGATCATTTATTAATTTATTTGCGATTGTTAAGTTTTTCTGTATTTCTATCTGCCCAGTACCTCTTTATTCTTTCTGATATCTCTCTTTTTCGTTCTATAGAAAGTTCATCTCTGTTTGATTTTGCATTCTTAGAACCTTTTTTTTTCAATTTTTAATGTTCTTTTTTAAATTTTCTCTTTCTCTTATAATTTCTTCAGATATCTTCCGTTTTTTTAGGTCTTCTTGGACTTTATTTAACCCTTCGGGTTGGTCTAGTGGTGAACACGTCTTCCCAAATCAGCTGATTTGGAAGTCGAGAGTTCCAGCGTTCAAGTCCTAGCAAAGGCAGTTACTTTTATACGAATTTGAATACCAGATCGTGGATACCGTTCACCCGGTATATTTCTTTGGTGGTTGTGTTTCAATTAACCACACATCTTTGGAATGGTGGAACTGAGGCTGTACAAGACTACACTTCATTTACACTCATACATTTCATCTTCATTCATCCTCTGAAGTAATACGTGAAAGGTAATTTTCGGAGGCTAAAGAGGAAAAGAAAGAAGTTTTCTTGGACTTTTGTGAACCGTTTGACTTCAGTTTTTTTAATCTGGAAGAAATCAAACATTTTTTTAGTTTATTTACTGTTATTCATTTGAAATAAAAAGGAGTAAAATTCAATTCGTCATTTCCTAATCGTGTCTGACAATTTTTCAATTTACTATGTAGTTTTTTATTTGGAAGTAATTTTACCTTATTATTTTGAAATTTAGGATCTAACATTTTTTTACAATTTTCGTTTCTTTTTTTTCTAATAAATTTAATATTACCATGACTTTTTTACTCTGTAGAAAGTTACTACAACTTACGAAATCCTATTTAATCACGACATATATCATTAAAATGGAAAGTTGGAAAATATTTAATTTTATATATTTAGAAAAATATCTTCTTAAATCAAGAAGATTAGTTTTGATTTTTTTTTTTAATTAAAAATCTTATTTTTAATTTATATTTCAAAATGTGTTATGGAAATGAATTTAATAAGACAATGATCATATGACAAAACATGATTTTATGACTAGTGATCTTACCGTAATGCAATTTATGTTTTACGGTATTCAAAAACAACGGTTAAGTATAGGATGAATAATAAATCATATGTTATTTGTAATATTAATTTTTTTTTTAAACATACATGTATTAAATGTCGGTTGAATGTATCAATAAATTAAGAAAAGAAAAAAAATAAATGTGTAAAAACTTTTCACGAGTCGTTAAAGACTAATGGTGGAGAATGACTTCATGATGTAATTATCGATAGACGACGGCACCTTTGAGCTATTTTAATGAGGAGAGATTACAGTTGTTGAAGTGAGTAAGAATGGAAGGGAGGTTCATATGAAGAGAGGGTATGATGAAAGACGGGACGATGCGGTAAAGGGAGATGAGTGTTTGGTTGTCCGCTGAAGAGGTCTTCAAGAGACGTTAAGAGCGCTTAAACGGTGTTACCCTGTGTACGTATACGTCTGTATATCTGTGTGATGGTAGCGAGCGGACCTTCTGTTTGTGCTAAGTACTTGTCTGTCATTTCCATTCGGTTGACTTCACTATTGGCAATGACTAGTCGATGAACTTAATGTATCTTTGTTTTCCTGCTTTATTCTTTTTGATATTAAAGTTATATATTTTACATTAATTAATTTTATTAACTATAAAAACATACTACTGTTTTACTTACAATGGATCTACTATATTCTTAATTTATTTTGAAAATATTAACGTAATTAAATAAAAAATTATTTGCATATTTTTGTGTCGCTTCTGATATCCCATTTTTTATGTAACCTTCAAAAAATTCCCTCTGTCCCTATTTCAAATAGTAATATTACTCTGTTATAATAATTTATTATAATTTTTACCTTATCTTTAAAAATTAATGAATTTACTAATTGCTGAATTTTTTCATAATATTCCATCTTTTACTGTAAATGCTGTTGCTACTTAAAACAAGAATTTTAGAAAAAATAAGTGAGCTTTTTGTCGATGACATGGTGGTAATATTAACAAAATGTTGATGTTTTGTATACAATTTGGCCTGCAATAATTATTTTATAATAATAATTTTTGAAATTTATACTTGTTTATATCACTAATTCTTGTTATTTTTTTCAAATTATCATGTAATTTATTACAAAAATTTTTAAGTAAACAAGTTTTTAAAAGTTTTTCCAGCAGCATGAAATTTGTTTAAAATTATTTTTTTATGAATTTTTTTAAATTTGTGCTATTCGACTTACTGGAAAGGAAGTTTCTTTATGTAAAGACAACAAACAATTGGGGGGATCGTTTTTAAATGCAACTTAAGTTAACCCATTATTTTGGTTTTGGCGGGATAAGCTCCAGTGAGACTTATGATATATGGATTTTGCGGTGTGTGTATATATATGTATGTTTGTGTGTGGATGTAGTATATAAAAAAAAACTCAAAACTCATGGGAGCCAAGACGGAGTTTGTACGAAACAAAATCCGAAGTGAGTTGGTTCCATTAAGAAGTAAGCTAAAAGGATGGAATTCTGGAACACTAGTGGGATGGTCGCCAAGTCTCAAGCCGCTTTTTACCCCTCAAGAAGCCTTCGTTCTTCAATTTTCTCTCTCTTTTTACCTCTCTTCTCATCCTCATCTACTTCATCTTATCACCCCCTATTCTGTTTTCTTCTCTCTCTACCACGGTTTTCTTCTTTCTCCCATTCATCTGTTAAACCTTTGCAATTATTTCATGCTTTTCTGCCCACGACTAAAACTTTGCTTTCTCTTTAGTTCGGAATAACTTGCATATTTCCAGCTTTGTTTCCCTTCATAAAGTTTCAAAGTGTCTTAAAGGATCATGTGATGCTATCGTAATATGTTACTGTTGTATAACGCTAAGAACTAGACTATCGAGAATTTGACTTACTGATCTACTTAAAGAGGACGTTTACTAACTTAACTAATATGAAACAAATAGGCCCATACTTATTCTTTTTGTTCAAATATTTCCGTTTAATTATATCTTATAAAAGAAAAAAAAAATAATTTCACTGAACCCTTCGTTTAAATTGAAATTTAGTGTTTCATTTAAAAACAAATTTTATAGTTGCACATTTTTTTCTTGTTCAGAACCATTGTTTAATTCAATATTTAAAAGATTTTGAGGATGAAATTTTATGATCTACACGAGACTTACTTCCTGTAAATTAGTTATACCGAGCGTTCGTAAAGTTGCTTTATACTGGAAGTGTAATGACGAATCTTTCTTAATTATTACTTTGTATTTTTATTTCATTATTTTATAAAAACGGATCTTACAATAACTGAAATAGTTTATAACAATTGTTTAAAATGACCTCCTCCAACATCAGTACAAACGTTTCAGTTTATTTTCAAAAACTTAACCACCTGATGTACTGTTATGTCTCTTACGAATACCATTATTGCGGTTTTAAGTTCGTCAATCGTGCGTGGTTCTTTTGCGATACACTGTTTGTTTCGCTTCCTACCATAGAAAGTAATCAAGGGGAGTCAGATCGGGCGATCGTGCAGGTAACAAACCAATCGAAATGTTTCGTTCACCAAAGACGTTCGTAAAGAAGTCATTAACCTGTTAGCTGTATGCGCTGTGGCGTCATCTTGCTGAAATCGATGGTGGTTGATTTCCACTTCTGCTAACTGACTATTGAAGTTTGTTAAAAGAGCAAAATAACGATCGCTAGTTATTTAAAAAAAAGATTGGACCTGCAATGCACGTTCTACCCACACCGATACAGACTCCAATTTTCGCATGGTGTTAAGATTGTTCGTGTAATTCACCGGGTTTAGTTCTCGATCACAGTTGTGTATTTTGAGAATTAATAAACCCTCCCGGGTGAAACCACCCTTCATCAGTAAAAAACGTAATGTCGAGGATACCTACATAATTTTGGTCAGTAAAACATTTAAACCGTTGAGAATAATTTAATCTTTTTGCATGAACTGTAGGTTTCAGTTCTTGAATACGCATTGTTTTGTAATGAAAAAGTTTCAGTTCTTTTCTTACAACTTTATGTGTGGTAGCAAGTTCGATATCTTGCTGCTGTGCAAATTTACGCGTTGACTTCGCGTTGAGTTTCGGATATAGCATCTGAAATATCAAGCAGCTTCTGTTCGTTTAGTTTAGGTGGATATCCGCTTCGATCATTGTCTTCAACAGAGCCTGTTGCCTGACATTTTTTCAATAAAAGTTCAAACTGTATTACGATGATATACAGGCGTATTTGGAAACTTTTCAGAAATATTTGTGCTTCAGTAAATAAGTATAATTGTGACCTTCACGAAAGACGTATTCAACGAGAAAAATGCGTTCCTCTACCGAAATAACCGTTACGTTTCTCGCAACTATTGATTCCGATAAACGAAACGAAGCTCGTTCAATCACAAGTTAACAATCGACGTCTTATCTTCTTTCTAAGCAACGCCCAGCGAACCCACAGGGTAACCAACCTAACGCCGAAAGAACAGAATGCACCACATAATTCTAAAGCATACTCCACAGCGACTTTTCTAACGTTTGTATTATATTAGTTCTATTTAAAATTTGCTTTTCAATTATTTGTTTTTCCCTTTTAAATTGTTTTATTATTGCTAAATTCAATGTAAATCTTATGATAGATTATTCAGGTCTTTTTCAAATATCATTTGCGTCACTGTTGAGGTTGAGTTATTCTTGTTTTAGATACAGAAACATAACAGTAAAAATAAAGTACGTTGTAAAAACAAAGAACACACGTGGAATTGTGTTCGTACATACAAACATAAAGTTCTTTTTTTATATACGTATAAAAAAAGTATTCAGAATGAAATTAATATTTATTTTAAAGCTCATTCATTAAATGTTAATGATTGTTTACTTGTATATTACATGTTGATATTTATCATTATATCACTTTTACAAGAATTTCAGTTATATATCTCACTCAATAAAAAACAAAAAACCGTTGCTTTAATGATTTTTTTTACATTTTATGAATAAATTCAAAGGCAATTTTATGAGTATATTAGTGTTTATGACAACGGCTATCAAAGATCATTCTATGGAAGGTCATATTTTATGCTGTGCCGTATTAGTTTCGAAAAAATACTGCTTTGTAAACTGGAAATATTCTCTCTAATATGAT
The DNA here is from genome assembly GCF_047948215.1 of Lycorma delicatula. Classification (NCBI taxonomy): domain Eukaryota; kingdom Metazoa; phylum Arthropoda; class Insecta; order Hemiptera; family Fulgoridae; genus Lycorma; species Lycorma delicatula. The sequence continues at coordinate 13,433,119 of NC_134459.1, forward strand.
GGTGTACACGTTTTAATTACTTCAATTCTCTTCAATAAAAAAAAAAAATTATAATAATAATAGTATTATTAAGTTTAAAACTTAATATTAAGTTTTAATTTGACTAAAATTTGTTGAATTTATTACAAGTCGTTGTACCTTTTATTTAATAAAATTTTCTGTGGATTTAGCTTTTAATAGTTGATAAGTAATTGATATTGATGTCTACTAAACTAAAATTTCCGGTTATATTTATGAATAGGTTATGTATATATTAATGTATCTGTTCTAACAATGTGATTTCTTTCATGAAATTAGAATTAATATAAATGATTTTTATTTTTATATTCTTAAACACTTAAATTTAGTTATCTCTTTTTTTTTTAAAGAGTTTATTGAAACAATAAATATAAGTAATAATAATAAAATCTACACCAATTCTTAATTTCTTAAAATGCTATATTTAAAATTCCGTTTAAATTTAACTGTAAATGTTATTCAGTAACTCAGCTTATGTATTTTTAGTAGAAGTAGTAGTTATCTTCATTGTAACAGAGTGCCTTAAGACTTGAAGGGGTGTTGTTGTAATTTCCATGAGAATGTGTGGACGCTTTGTCCTCGTGATAGATGGTCGTCGCGACGCCACACGTAAAGTAATTCTATACAACTTCTATCTCTCGATCCGTGGCCAAACGACGCTATTTTCTTGGTTATTTCATTCTTGTAACGTAATATAATACGCGTAAAGGAGTTTTGGGAATTTAATGTATGTGACATCGATCCTTTTGTTTCTTTAAGATAACGACGCGTATAATTTATTTTAATTATACATGTGATACGTTAGGTGTCGTTTATTGTTATTACATGTATACATAATCGCTTCTCTCATGTTTAGTAATTAAAGCATACACTTTATGTATTATCATGGTTAACTTACTTAATTTTACCGATATAAATTTGTATTATTTATATATACATATATTTGATGCGCATGTAAATAGAAAACAAAGTGAAATAATTCGACGCCTATACATATTTTTTAGAATTATATCATACGATATTTTGTTCCTAAATGATTTAATTATTTATAAACTTCACTCAATAGAAATAGATTAAAAATTTGGTATCTAATTCTTACTTCTTTTAAAATTTTGTCCATAGTAGTTAATTACATTATAACTAATTATAAGTTATTACTAAAAAAAAAGGCGAGGCCATGGTCCGCCGCGAAAATTTACACGGTTTATGTTTCATTACACGTGATTCTGTTAAATGTTTTTGCCAATTGCAACTAAATAACGTTCATGAATTTAGCCTACTAACAACAAAAACTTTTATAACGAAAAGCTTCAAAATTCTTAGCATTTTTATTTGTTTCATGAGTTATGATTTTTTAACATTCCTCTAACATCAATGTTTTCCTTTTTTATCTCCAAACAAATATAATTTTAGATAAATCCTTTGTACCAACAGGGTTGTTCTAGTGGTGAACGCGTCTTCCCAAATCAGCTGATTTTAGGAGTCGAGAATTGTAAGGTTCAAATCCTAGTAAAGTCAATTATTTTTATATAGATTTGAATACTGGATTGTGGATACCCCGGTGTTGTTTGGTGGTTGGATTTCAATTGACCACACATCTCAGGAATGGTCGAACTGTGAATGTACAAGACTATATACTTCATTTACATTCATATATATCATCCTCTGAAGTATTATCAGAAAGGTAATTACCGGAGACTAAACAGCAAAAAGAAAAGAAAAGATAAATCGATTGTATCAAGAAGAAGAAATCGGTCGAACGAATGAATCATTCGTGCGCCTATTACAAAATAAACATGTATGCATACACAGTAAGCAAACTAACGGACCAAAACGGTTTTTATTGGAGAGAAATTATTTGTGCAATTTTTTTTTTTTTTTGCTTAATACAACTGTTTTTTTTAAATTTATTTTGTAATCCGATAGTATAACTTTTTTCTAAATATATCGTGAAATGACAGTAATTTTTATTTAGCTACAAACAAGAGAGTTATCTGTCTAGATTTCTTTATTACTTTGTAGAACCGATTGGATTTTTAACGCATATAATCTGAAAGGTTTTTTTTTTTTATAAGATGTGCGGGCACCGACTGCTGTGGTTGTATAGCCCAAATGGAAATTCCTACCTTATGAAAAATGCCATGACTGACCGGGATTAGAACCTAGTGCCTTCGTATTAAAGGCCTCTCCATCATGAAGATTGACTCTCAAAATCATTTCGTATTTCTAATAATATTTTAAAATGCTTTCGCAGTATAAGCATATAAAACCAGAAAGGTAATCATATTTTTGTGTTTTTTTATAAGTTTTAATAAAATTTTTAAAAATTGTTGTGGTGTTTCCAAATGTAAATTTTTTTCTGAATCATTTCTCAATAAATCTTGTATTTATATTATATGTTAATACTATGTTTAAAAAACGTTCTAATCAGCTGTTAACGTTATAATCAGTATAATGTTACCTTTTTCTGTAGTCAAAATTGAAGTAATCCTGCATATATTTAATATATTTAGTTGAAATTTTTTTACACTCTCAGATGCAGCATATTTACCCACAATAGATATCCTATACAGATAAAAGTTTCAGTATTGACTTGAGTTACTTTTCTTGAAAATAAATTGGTTTGATTTAGTTTCGTGCTGTTGCTAGTTTTATTCTCAGTCTCGGTAGTAGTACTACTGCCCGTTAGAGATTCATAAACTTTCTTTTTTGATGACCTGGAATGAGCTACAAGTTGCTTTCAAACAATCAGTACAGATTTTCTACGAACTATAAACTTCCTATATTAGACTTATTGAAGAACAAGAAAGGTAACAGATTTATTGTTTTCTTATTCCAGTTAACTGTCTTCTAGCACTTTGGTAATTCTACTGAAATCCATTCTTAATGTAATACCTTCATCCTGTTTACCTAAGTTGTATAATAATGGTCATCATTACTCACAGAAATAGTATTTATTAATTTAAACTTAATATTTAATGTATTTTAACATACATCACCGTCGTTGCTAATATAAAGCAACAAAAAAAATATGCGTTTTTACCATAAAATAATGTAATAATACTGCTTCAACTAAGTAGAGAAATAAAAAATATTTTTGAGCTCGTCTCTGGTCAATCGTGAAGAAATTTTTTTTAATTTAGGAGATCGAATAAGTTTTTGAATTTCGTTTCCGTTCAGAATACTGCTGATATAATTCAGTTGTTTGTGTAAATTTATAATTTTATAAAACGAACTAAAATAACAAATATCATCGTCGCTTCTTTGTAACATAGTAATGTAAAAATAGTATTATATACTATTTTCGATCTGAACACTTGAAATGGTTTTAGATTTTTAAAAGCTCTCTCGTCGTTGTTGTCATTGTTAATATCCCGTCACAGAGTTGTACTGTAGTAATGAATGCAGACAATAGGACTAGTATACTGTATGTAGGTATAGAAAAAAAAGAAGAGAAAACGAAGTGTTGTTATGGAATGGGTAAGAGTAGAGGGAAGGTCGTTTTATAAACGAAAAACGAAAAATCTTGCACTGAAAAAGGTTGCTCGGTATGATGAAACCATTAGTATAGAAGGGTCTATCCACCTCTATATCAGGTACAGGTAGATGGGCTGTGCGCGTTGGCTATATATATATATATATATATATATATATATATATAATGAGAGCTACAAAAGGATCTCAAAAAAAAGCACATGTAGAAATTTTATACGGCTCCATTTATGGGGGGAAATGAAGGTACGGATTCAGGACTATAGAATTGACTGGGTATATCTTCAATAACGAACGAGAATTAGTGGAAAAAATGTATAAAAAACATTAAAGAATGATATTTTTACCTGGTTTCGATCTTCGTTAATTCAAAATATAATTCCGTTAGTCGATATTCCATTTCTCTAATTAAATTACTGGAGAAAGAGAAAATAAATGATGGTAAACTAAACCGAATGACTGATTCTTTGTGGTTCATAAATTAAAAATAATAAATAATAAAAAAAAAACTTGTCGTGATTCTTATTCATTAAAACCCGGCTCTAGCTTGTCTTGTTTCTCAAACATGCGAGTTGACAATATACACCTATCAACCCGCTAAATGAGTGAGTGCGTGTTTTAATCCTTACTTGATAACTTAATACATTCATTATACATTGTATATTTATGTATATGTATATCAGTTTCACAATTCTGACTGCTAGGAATGTTGATTATTATTTCTTTTATTTTTTGTTTTCGTTTTTTTGTAACGCTACATTTTATGTAAATAAAGTATTAAAATTGACGGCTCAATTTAGCATATGATATGTATTTTAATGTTGTATAATTCCTTTTTGTATTTACGTGCCTTCTCCCTATTGTGATTTTGTTATTCATCTCATAAATATTATGTTCGGTATTTATGATTTGTCTTATCGTAAAGTTACAATAAGTAAATATTCTTGTATATTTTATCTAAAATATAATTTAAATCATTTTGGCAGCATTTCCTTTCAGATTGCGTAAATGCACGTTTTAGTTAAAATTCTCTCTAGTTAAAATGCACCATACTAAATTTAATACATGTAAACGCCTTTTTAAGTTTATATTTACATTTTTTGTTAATTCCATTTATTATTTTTTTTCAGTTTACTGAAATTATATTTATAACATATATATACATATATTTATATATATTTACTTTATTTTTTTCTAATTTGCACGTTGCAATCTGAATAACTACTAAACATTAAGCAACTCCTCTCAGGGCCCAATGAGATGAGGATGATATGTATCATTTGTATGATGTATAGGTGTAGTCATTTACTAACTCAGGCCTACCATTCGTGAGATGTTTGGTTAATTGAACCCCTATCACCAAAGTACACCGGTATCCAGTGACTGACTGAAATAATTACATCAAATTTTATATTTTTCTTCTTGGGCAGTTAATCTATTCTAAAAATTTTCTTTTAGTTCTACGTGCAAGTTATAAACCGACTGAGACAGAATACGTTCTTGTCTCACTGCATTCTGAATTAGAATACGATTTTCTTATTTTCCATAAATTAAAAACTGGCACTCGATTCTTTTACACATTGTAAATATTTCTTTCTTATTTAAAATTGAATTTTATTAATTTTTTTTTTTTTTAAATATTTAATTCTATTCTAAATTAACAAATTCCTTCTCCAGGTTAAGAAGAAAAAATCATGTAAGTGGGTTTATTATTTTTAATTCTGTCTTCTAACATTAATCTGAACATAGATCCGTCTTGTATCCATACTATATTTCTAAAATCTATATTTTCTTCTGTACATACTTATATAGGAAATAACTCGTTAAAATTTCTATACTGTATCATTAACATTTAAATAAACTAGTTGATAATACACTTACGTATTATTTTTTGCTGTAATTGCAATAATTCTACTTTACTTTTGGTGAAATAAATGCAGTTAAGTTATGATGACTTGTAACGGTATGATAATCATTATTTTCTTCAGGTGTTAATAAAATGTCTATTTTTACGCCTTTTCTGCATATAAACAAGATTCTTTTCATATATTTATTTTATTATACTATATTTGCACAAAGTAAAGTTGTATTTTTAATTAATTGTATCCGATGTTTATGTATGTTAACTACATACTGCCGCCGGTAAACGTAGTTGGACCGCATTAAACATACACGGACGTAAACAACGTGACCTACTCTTTCGGTTATATTTATTATTCAATAATTTTAATATTTACCGGTTCACTCAGACTTTGCTGTTGCGACTGTGCAAATTAATTACGCAGTCTGTTTGTGACAGTGGGATAGGATTGGACAGAGAGGATAATATTAACGTTGTTTAGTATCCTATTCTGACTGCGTACACCTGCGACCGTTCTCAACACCTGCCTGTAGTCTCTTACTGTCTCATTCTTTCATCGCGTCCTTTCCTACAATATTCTCTCTTTCTAAATACAGATATATGTAAAAAAGAGAGAGGGAGAACGAAATATGGATCTACAATGGTTAAATAACAGAAAGGTTCTGATAATCATAACAGTCGCCTTTTAAAAAAAGAAATAAATCAAATTTAACTACGTATCCTTGTTTCTTTATTATCTGCTTATCTGTTTAGCGTAATCTACTTTGTTTTACTTTATAGCTTTTTTATGCTTTCTCGTAATTTAGATATCACAATTTATTTGAATTTTAATTTGTTATATTAGTTGTTATATACGGTATTTTGTATTTTACAAATTTATTATTATCGCAGACAATATTCTTTTATAATTACGAGTAACTTTTTGTGATAAAAATTTTTTAAATGATCGATTTGGGATAATATTCGTCATTTTTTGAAATAAGTATAGATATTCTCAAAAATAAAATTACCCGTTGAAGATTTATCGAGTAAAATAAATCTTTATTCGATAAATTGGAGTGAACTGGTTTCCCCATTATTTTCTACTGAAGTATATAAACTGTTGAAAATCAACTCTCAGCGCTCATCATCGAAATTTTATTGATATGAGCCCTATATATTTTCGTCACAGAGAATGCTGGACGTTGAACATCTTTCTTTAGTCGTAAAAAACGATACTAATCGTGCCACGTTTATTTCCGATGATTTATTTGCCCCACAGCTATAATCGAAATTGCAGATATTCTAAACCTATAAATTAATGCCATTGCGGCATCCTTGGAAACTAACGAACTTATGAGGCTGCCAAGATAGCGGCAAAAAATGACCTCAGATTGGAATTAACTTGTGAGAGCTACTTCACAAACGCAATCCGTATAGTCAGTGTAATAATTTCTGGCTGATGAGTCTTCCCACGACCTTATACGGCATTCAGAAAACGTCTTCGAGAAACCTTTTATCCCAAAAAATAGTAGAGACCAAGTCATTCTAACGCGGTTGAGGATCGGGCACAAAAAGTTAACCCACGCCTACCTATGTGGCTCTCCTCAGCAGAACTGTGAGGCGTGCAGTGTAAAATGGTCCGTAACCATTTACTCCTAGATTGCACAATGTTCGGGATTATTCATCGTCTGTGATAGTGGGGTGAAGAACTCAATTTAGCGGTTTTGCTTACGTGAGATCTCTTACGAAGTATTGTCTGTGCATTGAAACTAGTCTAGCGGTCACGTCCATGATTTGATATTTGTTATCCGTTTTTCGTTGTTTTATGCTTAATTACTTATGCATACTTAGATTTATATAAGTCGCTAATGAGTTATCGTAGATGCAACTGTACAAACAATTAAAAAAAATAATTAATGTACTCTTCCTTTTTCTTATCATGAAAACAATTTATTGTATAATCTGGCTGAACTAAAAAAAGAATAATGTAATTTTACTGTTAAATATTTCAATTTATTTATCCTTAATTTCAAAAATTTTCATCTTGATTTTTCGTTTGTTCTATTTATATTTTATTACATTCAATTTTATTTTTTGCATCCGCTTTGAAACATAATATAAATATAGGCTTAAATGTTGGAAGGATCTCAAAGCTATTTGTTGTAACATATTGAGAAGGTAAAAAGTATGTAATGTACAAAAAAAAGGAAATAAAGAAGAGATTATTAGTATTTCATTGCACGGTAAATTTATGTTTGTTAAATTATTATTGCTCTACAGTAAAATAAATATTTTTTTAAAATTTCTAAGCATTTTTTCTAAGAACAGAAAAAAATGTATCCGGTTACCAACGAAGGGTTCGAGTATACAGGCATAAATGATTTATTAGGAAAACAACTTTCCCTTGAAACTTATTCCTACATGAAAAATTGAGTGGGGTTTGTGTAGTATATATGTGCGCGCGCGTTTGCATAAACAAATATACATAGCTTTCAGGTATAGTAATGGTGTTTAGTGTAATAGTTTGGAGTTGGTGGGATGCATTAACGATAACAGCGGTGGTCTGTAGCGAGGACAATAGAGCACCTTCTCTCTATTGGTACCAGTACCAGTGGTACTTATTGACGTGTAAAAATACAAATAATGAACGCGGAGTGAAAAAGAGAAAGAGAGTTCAAGAGGTAGTGAAATAGAATAAAAGAGAGTGTTAGTGAGAGACGAAATGAAGGGGAAGTTTGATAGTCTTGATGGGTGGCTTCAATAACAGCCGCGGATTATAACTCCCCCTCCACATTTTCTCTTTCTACGTATATTTATTCCCTTAGTGCGGTCTTCTTTATTAACACCCCTTGAATCTCCCTTTTCCCTCGCTGTGATCGGGACTTACCTGGGGAGGGATTTTAATCCATTAACGGTCACGATATCTGACCGGGTATCTATCTAGTTCTTGCGTTGTGTCTATCGACTGTGGTAGTTGCGTTTCGAATAAGTCGACCTTTGTCGATCGCTACTATTCTTGTCTGAACTGTAATTTATCTATATCTTTATCACTCTTTATTCGTTGGATTCCTTATTTTCTTAGTATAATGTTAATATTGTACTAATTTCTTTTTCGTATGCGCACCAGAAGTCGATGAAGATCTCAGAAACTATTTTAGTTTTAATAATGCTCTTACTTTATCGGTTATTTGATTAGAGTTTTGGTTTCTTTCCATAATTATGTAGATTACATCAGAATTGTTGATTATATGACCTGAACGATCGCCAGGTTTCTTTGTATTCATCTTTATTCGAGATAAGAGGACCCATTTTAATGTACTATTGAGTTAATTAATTCTTTAATAATCAGCATTCTAAAATCTTTTATAAATTAAGAATCGTTTATATTCACTTTATTCTTAATATCCAGTTTTTCTTTCGATTTTTTAATTAAAATATGTGTTACTATGTTATTTGAGTTCAGTTTTATATTCCTTTCTGAAATTTGTAGTTATATCCAAAATTAACCGTTTGTATTTTACATTTAGTATTACTTTTTTAGTCTTAATGTTTCTTAAAGGTGCATTAATTTTCATAAATTTAGAAATATTACATTATGCAACGAGCCTATAATAGCCACTGATGCACGATTGCTAAGTTACGACACGAGCCTCGGAGAGTATCGTAAACTTCACAAGAGTGTATTAATGGTCATTAAAGAGAGTTAGTTGGATACCGTATTTTTTCTACGGCTGAAAAAATATTGGGATTATTAATTTAAATCGATGATAGAATACATTGTTTTTTTAAAAATCTTTCAAAAGATACATTAAACAAAACATGTCTTTGGAAATAGGTAATGAATTCTAATATCGATCGGTGTTAAATACAGTTCTTCCTTAGAATCCGACATAATTAACAAAAGGATATGCAGTTAATATAGAAACTTAGTTACCTCTCCGTAATACTTGCAATTTACCTCCTGTTTGCTAATCTACTAAATCGGATTAAAATCAAGGCCAAAAAAGTAGGTGATACAGTAAACAATACCCGCTTCTGATTGGTCATTGTTTGATAAAAGTAGATTTTGATCGGTTGAACCCCTGTATCACAATGACAATTTTTTTTCATAATGATCCTCATTATGATACAGTTCCAGCCGCGTAATTCAAACGTTATAATACAGCCGTAGAAAAAAGCCTTTTCCCTCATGCTTGTTCAAAAATTGAATATTAACATGTACTTCATAAATTACGAAAATTTATTTTGGTATTTATTACTGCTGAATCGTTTCATTTTTCATATTAAATTAAAGGATTCACCATGTTTAACTTTTATTAGAATAAAATATTTAGTTGTGCTTAAAAAAAGTTTTTTAATGTTTTTTTATTGTTATTATTTATTGTAAATTTTTTTACAATCAGGTTAACAGTTATTAATAAATCAATATATTTAAATTAAAAAAAAAAAGTTAAAAAAGGAGATGAAGATGAGGAGATGTGAACCGATGAGCCTTTCCCTAAGATCCAAATTTTTCATTTATAAAAATTTATTTGGTTGTATCTCTGGAACCAATGAAAATAAGTACCACTTATGATAGATATATCGTTGAAAAACCTCAATGAGGGCTTATTACTGCAGTTAAGAAAATGTCCAAAATCCAAAATATTTGAATTTTGTGGACATTTTTGGTCAACTTGATTGCAATCAAGACTACAACTAGATGTTACACCATTTGTAAATCCAAAATTTATTAGCCGTAGGATGTTGATCTTAGTCAAAAATGGATTCAGGGATGGTGAAAATGGATATTTCCGTTGAAATCTGAAATTTTTCGCGATCCCAATACTTTCTTTACTTCTCACAAGGAAATAAAAAATTTATTAAAATCCTTTCGTTACAATAAAAATATACTTTACATAGATCCTTTTCACTTGGTAGAAATTTTTATTCTTTAAACGCCTGGAAAAATTTGGTTACCGATAACAAACTGTGATAATGCCGGCCTCCGTGGCGCTGTGGTAGCGCCGTCTCGGTCTTTAATTCGGAGGTCCTGGGTTCGAATCTAGGTCAGGCACGGCATTTTTCATACGCTACATGTCCATACCCCACGCACAAGCTTTCTAGGTTGTGTATGGCAATATCATCAAGAAAAAAAAACGTTATTGCTTCCTTGACCAAGTACATAAATAAGATAAGATAAGATAAAAACGTTTTTATCGCGATTGTTTTTTCGCAATATTGTAATCGCGAAAGATTTCGGTTTTCAGATTTCAAAGGAAATATTCATTTTGACCATCTCTGAATCCATTTTGTGTGTACGTACGTACGTTTGTATCTCGCATAACCCAAAAACGATTAGCCATAGGATGTTGAAATTTTGGATTTAGGGATGTTGTAACGTATATTTGTGCACCACCCCTTTTAATTGCATTTGACTGCCTCAAAAGTGTCCAAAAAAGCCCATAAATCAAAAAATTTGGATTTTCTCATTGTGAGCTTTTGAACGATATATCATAAGTGGTACTTACTTTCAGTGGTTCCAGAGTTATGGCCCAATAAAATTTTAATAATTAAATATTTGGATCTTACAAGGGGAAGGCCCATCGGTTCGAATGCGGCTTCATTTCCTTTTTTTTAATTATATTTTTTTTAATTTAAATATATTGATTTATTAATAATTTATTATTCTCTGATTGAAAAAAAAAGTTTTTTTTAAAATCACTATTTATTGTTTTAATATATCTACGCGTATTTTATTTATTCTTTAATAGATTTATATTTTGATAGCTTTATGCTTGTAATGATACAATAATTGAGATTTTCGTGCTGTTAATTTCCATCAAGTTTTTCTTAGTGGAAAAATCGAATTTTTTAATAGTATTTGCTGAATTAGACTTAATCAATTTAATATATATATATATATATATATATATATATATATATATATATATATATATATATATATAATTACGAACTGCTCTAAATAAATATATATTCATTTGTTAATAAAAATGCTTTTATCATTGAATAAAATCTCTTTTGTATGCGTATCACTAATTTCGATGTTCAGTTTGTTAGAGAAGAACAAGATTTATTGTTAAGTGAATCATCTTGAGTGGCGTAAATAAAATTAACAAGTCTAATATTGTTTAGAAACAAGGGAAGGCGTCTTGAAGAGATAAGGGATGGCAGTTTAATTAACGGATAAGGACCATTGAGTGAGTAATTTCCTTGAGATAAGACGTCAGGAGGTGTTGATTGTCGATCGGGAAACTCAATTGGTTAGCACTCCTTCCGGGTTTATTCATTAGACTCGTAGCGGACAATAGTGTGTTCGTGTGTACGTATATATATATATAAACATATACAATCTTAGGCCTTTGGGATTGTTAACTAAACACCATCCCTTTTAAATGGAAGATGGAAGCGAAGTCCTTACTGTTTATTTTACAACAGGCTGTCCCTTTGAACTTAATACAACCCTAAAACTTAGAAGTTAAATTCCTTAACTTAACTGTCTAGCAGTAATTTAATTCCCCAAACATTTCCTTACTATTATATACGAGTTTCTAACCTTCCTGAGTAGTTTAAAGACAATTTATTTCTTTACTAATAGAGATTATACGATTTGTCTTGCAACAGTTTAGATTTCTGTATTTTTAATTCGTTAATTATCCTTATCATTGGATAAAAATTTCTTGTTAATAGTAGAGAAAAATTATACGCTGTATTGTTAATGTTCATTTCGATTCATCTATTGAGGTTGTGTCTGCAATCTTAAGAAATGAATTGCTACTGGTTCATCACACTTTCAAGAATTAGCTAGCGAAGTAGATGAGGAATATTTATCTTTATTTGGTTATAGAAATATTATAATTTCCAATTTGTGGAGAGTGTTCGTTAACTGTGTATTTATGAGCCATCTTTATTCTGAGTAATGAATGTTGTACCGGTTTTCATTGGCATTGTAAATGTTTTCGAATATATTCGATCTACTTATTATTTTTCGCTTATTTTTTCCCCAAAGACTAAATTAACCAACGTTCATTAAAATTTGTGATATAATAATTACATATAACTTGTGGTATTTATTGTTAGTGGTAAAAAACAAAATTATTGTTTTTTTTTTTTTGTCGAGCCAGTCGCTTTTGTTAATGATTATGTTGGCCTGTATTTCATTAAAATCCTGTTTTTCATTGTACTTCTTGATCATTTGAATCTATAAGTTTTCTTCAAAAATCTTCTTTTTTTTGTTTAATTTCAATTTATTTGTTTAAATAGTAAGAAATTTTAATTATTTTATGATTCTATTTTTATTTTAAAAATTTCCTTTGATAGTATGACGGTAATTTGATTTTTGGTATAAGTGGAATATATATATTTATATATACTTTTTCCCCGTTGTTTAACTTACAGTCGATGAGTTAATTTTCATGAGGGTTTCCATTATAATACCTCAAAGAACTGTTTATGTATAAACATATAATTGTAATATAATTTTTTATATCGGTTATTTGATTACTTTTGTTATTAAGATTTCCTCATTTCTCATATTCTGTTGATTTCAGTAAAATTGTTACATGTTGTATTTCAACTGTCTTATACAGTATACATAAATGTATAATAAAAATTAATGAGTACATGCGAACATGAATCCGAGGAATATTGATAAAGATAAAACTATTGATAAAGGGTACAAAAAGCAAAGAATACACCTAAAAATAATCTATCAGTCCCACAAAAAATAACTTATCTAACAAGAAAACAGTAAAACAAATCAGTAAACCCATAAATGTAAGTGGAAACGAAAATAAGCACAATATTCTAGGGTGGCTGATTCACCTCAAATCTCGCAGAACGTACAAATCTAATATATGCAGTTGTTTTCGAGGACCTAACGTCCTCGTTGTAACCCAAGAGGTTAACCCTCAGTCGGTTCACATGTTTATTCAGTCTCATTTTGTACCGAATCGGCGTTCTCCTCTCTAACGATTGGCAATTCCAATTAATCGTGTGAATTAATTTTAAGGTATTGATCTGAATACACTATTATAATACCTCAATTTTGCGTTTATAGGAATATTTGGTTTGTTGAAAATTTCTTTGATTAGGAAGTTATTTATTAGGAAGTAATTTTTCTAACTTGGTTTGCCATATTTTTAAAGCTGCTTTGTCCGATTTTTACTGATTATTTCTTTATCCTAATTATTTAAACTGGGTTGGGATATTTATTCTATACTTGAGTCTCTATTGATTTTTGGGATAATGTTCGAAGTACCTCATGATTTACGTTTATAAGGATTTTATTTTATGAATTAAAAAAAAAGAAAAAGTTATTTAATTATCGCTATTATATGTTTCTGTGCGCGCGCACGTGCTCGAATGAACTTAAAATAATTGATGATTTTATGAAGTTTACTATGTTCGAATAAATCTTTTTTTTTTCTGTACAACAGCAAAGAATTGAAATCTGTTACCAGAAGAATTCAATTTTTCATTTTTAGCTACATTATCAAATATACAATTGTCTTTCTTTCGATAAAAAATTAAAATATCTTTATTCTTTTTTAACTTAATATTTGAATTGTTTCGTTAGAACATATTGTTTTTATTAGTTCGAAAGAGGGTTTTTCGTAATTTGTTTGTTTCAAATTCCATCTATATTTTTTCTTTATGTTTTATTGTTGTAGTTTTGTCATAATATGGTTTATTTATCACAGTAAGAAATACATATTGTTAAATAATTTTAATACAAGACCTAATATTTAACGGAAAATAATTTCTTCTTCGTGTGTTATTAAGCGGGTAATTTTAATACGTTTTTAAAGAACCATGTGTCGGACGGGAAGCGTTTAGATGCGATATAGATATCAATGGAAATGTCTCTTTTCAAGTTTCTTAAAAACGATTAATTTTCTCTTGACCGCTTAAAGCAACCGGTGTTGTTTAAAAAAATGAAAATGAAAACATCAGGTATTTATGAGATATTACAACCGTGTTAAGGTAATGAGTGAAATTATTCATACGAAATGGTTTGTCGTTATTTCTCTTCTTCTGTCTATTTGTCTTGTCCGTCGATGACTGACCGGTATAATGCGAGCTGCATGAATCTATCTACGTAATAATCTGTTTGTTTGTTCGACGGAACGTTCATCCAGCCGTTAAGAAATGGATGCGGCGTCTTCTGTAGGTTACCACATCGGCCGTTCCGTTCTTCTTTTCGAAATTCTTGTTCTATATTTTTCTTTTTACGTTCGTCCCTTAGGATTTTACAATGACATTGGCTTTAATTAAATTCGACAGTCTTTTTAATTTTAGTTTTTTTTTCTCTACAGATTCTACTTCTTGTTCTTCTTTTTCCCCTTTTATTCACATTGTGTTTCATAATTAAAACATTTCCTTTGAATAATGAATCAACGACCCAAGACATTTCCCCTTCTCTTCCGACTTTATTCTTCCCCTCTCCTTTAAAAATGTTTATAATCAAGATCATAACGACGTGACACATCTTTTGGGAAATTACCTAATTTAAAGAAAGAATAAAAAAAAGAATTTCTCACCCCAATATTTTTGTTATTAAAATTAACTCTCTTTCTTTCCCCTTATCGTTCTGTTTCGCTTTGCTAATGCTAATACGTCTCAAGTACACATCTTTCTATTCTTCCCTCTTCTTTTTCTTTCCCATTTTTATATTCTTTACGTTGACACTTCAATTTTTCTTATCGCATTACTTATTATTATCATCATCGTCACTTACTTTTTATCAAAAAATTAACGCTGTTTTATTTTCGCCCGTTTCATTTCGATGTATTTATTCTCTACACGTTCTTTTATCAATTAATTTTCTTCCTTAACATTTATTTTTTTTTTAATATACATTGTAAAAAAAAAAATATTTAAGTTATTTATAATTAAATATTTGATAAAAGAATAAATAATTACAGTTATAAAAAAAAAAAAAAAATATATATTATATGTAAATCAATTACCTGTTATTTCTTTCTACGAGTAGTAATATAATATTAACCAGAAAGAAATTTCGATCAAAATAATAATAAAAAAATATTTTATTAGAAAATTATTTGAAATTTTAACTACTTTAATTCATGTCTTTGAGAACTTTACTAAGATGCATTCACTGCGTGTAAAAAAATTTGCACGAAAGGAGAATAATTTAAAAATAATTTCGTACAAAATTTATTTAAAATTTTGCTTTTTACTTCGTTGTACGACGTGTTGTGATCGCGAAAAAGTTCGGTTTTCAAGTTTCAACGGAAATATCCATTTTGACCATTTCTCAATCCATTAGGACTAGTTTCGCGTGACGTTTTTATCTCGCATAACTCAAAAACGATTAGCCGTAGGATGTTAAAATGTTGGATTTAGAACTATTGTAACATCTAGTTGTGCACATCTAGTTCCTTTTGATTTTTCGTTTTGTTTCCACAAACGTGGAAAATCCATATAAGAGAAAAGAACTGGATATTAACTTTAAAGAAATGTAGCGGTTGCTGAACAAGAGCTTACAGCTTTTACTATCCATCAAACAATTATTGTACACGACGATACTGAAACCTATTTGGACCTCTGTGATCCAGCTTTGGGATACTGCAAGCAGTGGCATCGTCAAGATTAAACGGAGATTCCAAAACAAACTACTGAGGAGCATCACAGAGGCGTAAGAAACAATGAAAACTCCGAGAAGAAAAACAGCGATTTGGTTTAAAATATAAATTATGACTAAAAATCCTCGTGGTTTACCTAAGTAAACCACGTGTTTTAAAAGGTTATCTAAATAACCTTCGACACAACAGTGAAGAGGTTAGAAGGCTAAAGCCATGTGTAGGCCTTTCTTTTTTTTTTAACCTCCGGATCCGCAGTCAAGAAATTCATTCCACAGAAAATGAGATGAGCTTTTTGTTGCTTGTGTGAAAAATGCCATGTTTGACCGGGATTTGAACCCAGGACCTCCGGGTGAAAGACCGAGAAGCTACCGCTTACGCCACGGAGGCTGGAAATTTAGTGTTACCTATCACATCTATATTTCACTTAGTACAGTTTTAATTCTTTTTATTATTAATTGTAGTTTTATTTTCATTTTTTCTTTTGATTATGAATTCATGTGATAGTTTTTGTTTTATATTGATCTAGCAACGGCACTGTTTTCTAAGCTAACTTTTTTATGTGTACTTAACGTTAATTTCACATTTACCTGCAGATATGAAAGCCAGTTACAAAACTGAATGTAAGAACTCGCACTTGAATGAGAATGAAACATATTTCTCCAGTCTGCATGACAATTTATATGTAAATATAATATCTACAGATTTAACTAATGAGTGGATGATATTAACAGTAAGATGAAAATTGGAAGAAGAGTCACATTTTCGTTCATTTTAATTAATGTGTAAATAATAAACATGATTACTAATGTCTAACAGATCAATTTGAAAATGATAGGGACTGTAATAAATAAACAAAAGTTATTTAGTTGATCAATAATATAATAAAATACGTTCACAAAATGCTATGCTTATGGAGTTTACAAAAGTACTAAACCTGATAGAAGAATTATGATTTCAAATATGAAATCATAATTCTTCTATCAGGAAAAATAGTATATGAATCAGTTATTCACTTTCATTTAACATATTGTTGATCAGTGTAATTTGATTTTTTATCACGTTGAATTCGTTTTTAAAAACCTAATTTTTTTAATAGTTCAGGAAAATGTGAAATTATGAAATGTTCTGTTTAATTTTTAGTACCTTTAAAAGAGTTTATCCAATTTTAATAAATATGAAATAAACATTTTCCTCAAAGTTCATTTCGGTGTTATAAGAAGCATTCAGAAAATTTCTTCCCGAGTTTTAAATCGATTATAAGGGACTTTTTTTGACCTTTAAGGGTATTACAAATAAAAAGTCAGATATAAATTGATTAAAAATTTAAATCGTTTTATACGTTTCAAAAATATTAAAACTTTTTATACTTGATTTTTTTAATGATATCATTCGATTTGAATTTATTTCTTGAGAAAAAAATATATAATCGTGGAATTTAGTAATTAAATATGATATTTTATTATAGCTATTTTTATATTTTTATTTCTTACGTATAATATTTATGTATTATCATATGTATTTGCGACATCGGCAACAAAAAAGAAGACGAAATGAGTAAGAAAATTGATTGGTTTAAAGAATGGTATATCGTGTGTTAGAATCTAGCAAAAGAGAGATCTTATCTGATTATTTTATGGTATAAAATTCAATGCATCGTTATTTCCTCTCCGGTCAGTCATTATTAGTAGCGGGCACAACAGTTCTTATTAACTCCCTAAGGGTGGTGGATGCAACACACGTAAAGTTAAAAACAATGCTCTATGCATTTTATTGCAGTTCAATTTAATTTAAGATCCGTGTTAATTTTGATCATTCTCTTTTCTGTTACTTATTGTTGTTCTTTTTTTCCTTCTTCTTTATACTATTATATTCCTCCTTTCTGGTATCTCATACAATAGAATAAAATACATTTTCACAATGCAACATTTTTCATGTTCTTACAGCTAAATTTATTTATTTTTTAAAATAATTTGTAAATCATTTGAGAAATTCTAGAACGATTTATTGATTTTGTTTAATAATTTATTAACCTTTGCTTATTTTATAAACATTGTTTTCCTTCTTCAATATTATTATTTAGTAATATATTATTTATAATTATATGTTGGTCGTTTTAAGTAATATTTAGTTATCTTGCTTTTGTTTTATGTGTTCATTCTTAATTTAAAAAAAATAATTTTTAACTATAATACATTTTTTTTGTATTTTCCAGGTAAGTGGATTTAATTTAATTTCGGAAATAATATCCAAATATTGTAAGTAATACGTTATATTATTTTTACTTAATGCGTGCGAGCGCGCGCACACACACACACAAAAGTTTTCTTCCTCAGTTTATTATATTATTAAAAAATATGCTTCACGATGTTTTAAATGTTCTAGAAGTACGTATTTTCTTTCTTAAAAAAATCATAAAATAAAATTTGTCTCCATCAGAATTATGTATTTCTCATCTTAAGGTAACGGGAAACCTTGACAACCCATGGCTTTGCTCAGTTCGATGCTGATGCATGGTCAGTGAGGACACGACGCTCAGCGAGTAGAACGTGCTTTCTTTTTCCTGTTTAGCCTCCGGTAATTACCTTTCACATAATACTTCAGAGGATGAATGAGGATGATGTGTATGGTGTAAATGAAGTGTAGCCTTGTACAGTCTCAGTTCGACCATTCCTGAGACGTGTGGTTAATTGAAATCAAACCACCAAAGAACACCGGAATCTACGATCTAGTATTCAAAACCGTGTAAAAATAACTGACTTTATTAGGATTTGAACGCTGGAACTGTCGACTTCCAAATCAGCTGATTTGGAAAGACGCGTTCACCACTAGACCAACCCGGTGAGTGAGTAGAACGTGCAATGGCAGCGTAAGCATCATGTACCTGTGTGTGTGTATACATACACACACACACCCACACAAACATTGAGAGAGAGAGAGTGAGTGAGAGAGAGAGATTATTATTAGATTTTCGTGATATATTTATCTGTACTTGCTTAAAAAAGGAAAATTTATAGACTTGTCCTATTATACATTATTTAAAAGTAATTTGGCCTAATTAAAAATTTTCTAATTAAACTTAAATGGGTGGCACTAAAAAAAAGTTAGTAAATAAGGAAATCCTAGTATAAGTTTTCTGAATATTTATTTACTTGTGTAAAACATAAATTTAAAGCTTATTCTGTAGTGAAAAAACTGAAGGCTATTCTATTTCAATTATACGGCTACTTGTATTTTAAAACGGAAACATAATGATATAATGAAGGAAGTGTTTGACATTTTGTGTTGATATTTAGGGGTTGAAAATGGTCGATGCGGGGGGGTTTATTTTGTCGGGAGTGTAGGGTGTATTTAAGAAACTGGCAAGCAAGAGGATTTTAATTAGGCTGTATCTATATATTTTTCTGTCTGCTGGTAATGGTGACTCCCGTCTTTTTTCCATAATCATTACGCCTTCCTTATCTCACTTTATTGTCATGTTTCACGTTGTTTTTTCCTCGCATTGTCTTATAAATTAAAAGAAGGAGAAGAGAGAAAAAAAACGAAGAATACTGCTCTTTTTACTTCTAATACTAGGAAGGGTGTTTTCTAATTAGGGTGCGGCTGAACGGACAATAGGCCGGTAGCAGTATACACTCCCCATAATTCCCCCTTCCCTTCTTCTATTCTGCCACCTCCTCATTTCTTCTCCTTATAATTCCCCCCTTTTATCTAGTCTACATCCCCTAGGGCGGATCAGGTGCTCGACATGTGATCAACCCCCCCGCCCATTGCAATTAGTCGTTGCGCTTAGTAATTATAAACTTTCACGTTATTGTTATTGTAGGAATAATAATAATAATATAAAGATTACTGTATATTTTTGATACAGTTTTTGTTTACTCTCAATATATAATTATTAAAAAGATTATTAAATATATTAATTCTTTTATTTCTAAAAAAAAATAAAAACTGTTATAATATTGGTTTCACTATGTACATGTATGTAGTTACGTAATTATAGGTATTTTAGCGTTTCTTTCTATTGTTATTGCAAAATAATTATAACTTAGCGTTCTGCCAAAAAAAAAAAAAAAAATATCGTATTGCTTAATGACGTGGAATAAATTATTATTTATAATACTTTTAATTCCACCGTTTTTCTAATTTTAGAATTGATTTGCAAAATTCCATTCTTTTATTTTATTTTATTCATATTTCTAATAACAATAAATCTAAAATCATTTAATTTCTTTTTTCATTAATATAGTAAGTAAACTATATTCTTTTTTTACCAAAGATTTTATTACATTAGTTCACCTATCTATTTTATTCTAATTTATATTGTATTCAATTATCTATAAAAAAAAATATTGTGAAATTTTCACTGATATATTAATAGTAACATAAAAATTGTATTCTTCACTCTTTTTGTTTGATTTATAATTTTATTTATCAATTATGGTCTTACGCTAAAATCCAGATTAAATCGTCAATGAGACGTGAAGCTGAGGTATGTATATATATATAATTCTTAGTAGAGTGTTTTAGATTGATCTTCTATCTCATCTTCCTTGGAATTTTACGTAAGGTGTTGTAAATCCTTATTTGTTAATTACTTAATATATAAACCTAAAACTTTTCCAGTATATTTCAATTATCTATCTTACAAATTTTCCTTGTTAAGCCGTGTTTATTTTCTGCTTGGGACGATACAATTGAGAAAGCTCATGTTGCCGTTAAAAAAACATTGAATTTTAATTGGTAATTGGCCAAACTTTAGCACGATGGAGTAACCAAACAATGTCGATGAAATATTTTACGTTAAGTATTTTATGCATCAAAATAGGCAAATTTGATTTGTGTGTAGTTCAAAAGAAAAATTTTTAAAAGAATCATTTTTTAAATGATCCACGATTTTTGTCTTTTATCTTGTTACAGGATTTTGAAATTATCGTAGTATAATAAACAGATATTTTTAAAATCTATATAGAATCAAAATACTAATTAAACAATCATTGTTGAATATAAAATAGATTGCAAATAATTAAGTTATTATTAAAATACTTAATTCTGTAACTTGAAAGGATATTTTTAAAAAATATGTAATTTTATAGTGAAACAATATTGTGTTGATGATCGTATGTTAATGAGTAACAAATATTTAAATATACACCTGTAAAATATAATACTAAACTTCTAAATAATTACTGTAAAATATAAATCATTTTTTTATAAAAATAAATAAAATTAAAATATAATCTGATTTAATTATTTTCATTTTTAGCAATTTAATAAAAGTAAACAAATTTAAAATTATTTTATTTAGACTACATTCACATACTTTTTTAACCGGTGAATTTTTTTATAAGTTATTTGTTATGAACTAAATGTTAATAAATTTAACATTTTACTGACGAGTTATTAATTAAAAAAAAGGAAAAACATAGAACGATCAGTTTCAATAACGAAGTCGGATTTTATCAGTTAAATTTGTAGGCTCTATTAATTTCGTTTACTATCTTGTTAAGAAAAGAACTTAGAAGAATATTTTTGTCGAATGTAAACATTTCAAACTGGCACAGTCGTTGGTTTTTTTAATTAAATATTCATTTGGGTGGATAGGATAGGGTGACAGGTTATTTTGAGATAGCATTCATTTTGCTTAGAATGTCATCAACTGTTCTTCATTTCATTATTTTTACTTCTAACCGCAGTCTTTATTCCCTCTTTTTTCCCTTTATCTACCATCATTATTTCTTCAGTTCTCTTATCGCCCCTTTTCCGTTCCCTTCCATTTTTCCCAGGAGACTCTAAGATAAAACGAGCAGAAAAAATAATGTGTATATATATATATAAAAGAGGATATGAGGCATTCCTACCCCTAGTGAAGTGTCAACAAAAATTCATGCCTAGGTTTTTTTGTAGCTTATTCCCAGACTTCTATATCACTAGGTCTGTGTTACTGGGGCAAATTGATCTAGAAGAGGTCATATTCACTGTTACTTATCTTTTAACTATTAAAATAAACAAAATCTAATTGAGTGAACGGTACTTTTAATATATATTTGCATTTTAATTAATGTAAACACTTTTCATTTTAAATTAAGAGTTAATATAAAATTGTAAAAAAGTAAATTATAGTAAGATTTAATTTGCTAAAACTAAATTAAAGTAATTAATTACTGGTTATTAATGTTTGATAAATATTATGCTTAACATTTTAAATAACGACAATAATGGACACGATTTTTTTTATATTTAGTCGTTTTGGCGCGATTAATCGTAATATTTTTTTTTCACAATTAAAATGTTTATTTTTCCCCGTAAAAATCATTTTTTATTTTGTTAATATTTTTCTTGAAAAAAGCGTGTTATTTTTCTCATTTAAATTAAAGAAATAAAGAAAAAATCTGATGTGAATACCACATGACTTCCTTGTACGCCTATTAAATTACATATGCCCATTTTTAAAAAGTACGTCAAATTTTATTTCTTTAATAACTTCTGATTTTTTTTCATTTTTTTTTTTGTTGAATTATTATTTATTGTAAAACATTTTTACAGTCACAGGTTAAAAAATATTAATAAATCAATATATATATAAATTAAAAAAAAAAAAAAATAAGAAAGTGAAGTCGAATTCGAACCGATATAAGATCCAAATTTTTCATTAATTAAAATATTATTTGGTTATAACTCTGGAACCAATGAAATAAAAGGATGAATGGGGATGATATGTATGAGTGTAAATGAAGTGTAGTCTTATACAGTCTCAGTTCGACCGTTCCTGAGATGTGTGGTTAATTGAAACCCAACCACCAAAGAACACCGGTATCCACGATCTAATATTCAAATCCGTATAAAATAAATGTCTGTACTAGGACTTGAACGCTGGAACTCTCGACTTCCAAATAAGCTGATTTGGGAAGACACGTTCACCACTAGTCTAACCCGGTGGGTTAAACTCAGTCCCACTGCTGAATTATGGCACGTAAGGATGTATCCAACTGAACTTTTAACCGAATTTAGTACTTTGAGGGTATAATTGATCTTGAGTTGGTACTACTTTTGTTCTTTGTATGTTTCAAATGAGGAATGTTTACAATATTAATTAAACAGTTTTCTTAATTTTAGCAATTGAAAGACAGTTTAAATTATTGTTTTGCATTTTTAGATCTAAAATTCTATTAAATTTCTTTTATTTTGCTTCCTCAAGTTTTAGGGAAAATTATTAATATGTAAAACATCTTTTCCGATTTTTTTATTTTAAAAATAATTTAAAATCGTTGTTATTTAAAATTAGTTCACGTACAACGAACTACAATACTGTTTTTCTAAGAAAGTTTTCCTCTCATTTAATAGAAAGATAGATAGAATAATACTGGTTAAAAAGAAAAAAAAAACATCGTTTACCTTACCATAACAAAATGTCGACCACAATTTTCCTTGGTTTATAGATAATATTTCATGGTATTTAACTTTTATACTACATGTGGAAAATTGATTTTTATGTAAATAATACGGTATACAGTCCTGAATATTTTTAGGAAAAATTTAATCTGGTAACAATGTTACACTGTCATCTTATACGTATTGTATAGATAGCTGGATATTAATATAGTATGCAGTAGGCTAGTTTTATATTTCTAAATAACGAAGAGAATCGTAGGACTACTGCAATGTAATTAGCTCTGCTGTATTTATAAGTTTGTGTATATTTATTTATTAACCTCTATGTTTGTGTGTGTATATATATATATATATATATATATATATATATATATATATATATATATATATATATGTGTGTGTGTGTGTGAGAGAAGTAACTAATTGCTCTCGTGTTATTTTATTTGTTCCGGAAATAATCCTGCAAAAACTCTACTCTTTCCAGTCCGTTTAATTTCGTCACTAAGTAGTTACATTAACTGAAGCTTAAATTCACACGACTTCTACAATATTTAATATGTGGTTTTTTCCAGTAGTCTTTGTTCGTAATACTTATATTCTTCTTTTTTTTGTTAATTACTTCTCAGACACGTAAAGTATTCATTTTATTTTTGGTAATTAAGCTAATAGGCCTATAGTTTTTTTATTTTGTTACTAAATAAATTAATGAAAAAAATTCTACTTTACGGTTGAATAATATTTGAAGATAGTGATTTATTAATAAATAAAAGCTAATATTAATTATTTTAGAAATATGTTTATTATTAATTAATTAGTATCAAATTCATTATTATTGTTTTTCAATTGAATTTATCTCTGCGGGACCAGAGTAAATAGTTTCAATTATTGTCATCTCGTTTCTTTTAATTTTCATTACTTTTTCATTTTGCATGAGTTTTCTTGTTCCCTTTACCGGATTCATAATGCTCTTGTTTTTTTTCTAAAGTGGTTATGATTTCTCTCGTCTTTCTATCTTTGCTTCTTTTAAGTCTTCTTTGACTTGTGTGAACGTCTTTGATATTTCTTTGGTTAATCTGTTTTCCATTCCCAACCGTAGAGGACAAGTCTATTAGTTTACCGGTAAATTTCATCGTTTCCAATCATCTTCTCTTTTCTGGATCCTGATATTCTGTTTTCTATGTTTTAAAATTTATCTAGTATTCCCTGGTCTAAGATTATGCATTCGGCCTCGTAGTCTTACTACTTTTGTGTAATGTTTCAGTTTCCCCATACTTGAAATTCGTTAGTTGTTATTTAATATATTCTTGATTCTTCCATAAGCTTTTATGAATATTGGAATCCTGGTTTTATTGGCTTCTTTATTTAGCCCATTGTGCTGTATTACTTTTCTAAGATTCTTGAAGTTAGATTCTCGATAATGTTTTCTATTCTGTATTTGTTTCTTGGGGAAAATATGATATAATAATAATTTTTTTTTTTTTTAATATAAATAATGTGATGAATTCCTTATATATCGTTTTATTAATTTATTATTATTTCCTTATAAATCGAAAAAAAGTGTTTTAATTCTGAAAGCCGTTTCTTAAAGCTAGGGATATTTATTACAAGATACGTCACAAATTTTTTTGTTTTTGAATTTGTGTTTAGTTGATTTAATAAATTTTTTTTGTATTATTGGTTAAGGTTTCTGGTTATTGATTTATCTTTTAAAATTTGTCTTTAGACATTTTATTTTATAAAAATAATTTTTAAAATTAAATTTTTTCGTAAATGTTTTTAAAACGATATTCAGTGCTGCATGTTTAAAATAAATTTAAACTGTACTGTTAAATTATTTAATTCATAACAAAAATATACTGTTACATTTAAAAGTTACATCTAGATGTTACAATTTGATATAAAATGAAAAATAAAAACAAAAAAAACGAGGTCATATTATGTAGTGTATATTTTGAAGGACCTGTTTGTATTACTGCATTTATATTTATCTAAAAGTAGGCCTTTGTATAATAAATATTTAATATATGTAAAATACTAGGAGTATATATATATATATATATATATATATATGTGTGTGTGTGTGAAGTACGATTTAAATATGTAAATACATAAATAATACAGTAGTTACGTCCCAAGGGCGCTGTAAACTCTGCATAAAGATACATCAGTGTCTCCCATTTTTTTGTATCATAGTATTATAATAATAGTAATAATAATAAATCGGTTATTAAATCTGATAGTTAAAATATATTAAAAGAATTGATAAATGACACTTTTATGAAACAAGTAAAAAGTTACCATAATTTTATGGATTAGGTTTAATTACTTTATACACTTTATAAGGCACTTGATTTTTTGTTGTTATGTACATCTTATATATTGATTGGATAATACAGAAATAAAACCGTATCATACATTTCTACATTTAATTTGATTTATGACATTATAAAATACATAATAATATTGATTATAATTTAACTAGTATATTTTTAGTTTACAATGTTATATTTAGTGATTTAATCTGAGTAATTAGTTCTTTTTGATCGAAACATTTCCTACTAATTTATTATGAGTGTCGTATAATTTAACAAATTTTTGCTTCCTTGTACGAAGTATTTTGATCGCAAAAAGTTTCGGTTTTTTACATTTCAACGGAAATATCCATTTTGAGCATCCCTGAATCCGTTTTGACTAGTTTGAAGTTATTTTTGATATTATGACTAGGTCGTGACTAGGCCGTGATATGATTCATACGTACGTATGCGTATGTATCTCGCATAACTCAAAAACGTTTAGCCGTAGGATGTTGAAATTTTGGATTTGGGACTGTTGTAACATCTATTTATGCACATTCTCTTTTGATTGCAATCGACTGGAACAAAAGTATCCAAAAAAGCTCATAAACCAAAAGAAAATTGGATTTTAGACTGTTTCTTAACTCTTGTTTATAAGCCCTCATCGAGAGCTTTTCAACTATGTATCATAAGTGGTACTTATTTTCATCGGTTCCAGAGTTATAGTGAAATAAAATTTTAATTAATGAGATATTTTTGTCTTACATGGAACATCAAATCGAATCAGACTTCATCTCTTTTTTTAACTTTTTTTAATTTTAATTATATTGATTTATTAATAATTATTAACTTTTGATTGTAAATTTTTTTACAATAAATAATAATTCAATAACAATAAAAAAAAATGAAAAAATATCAGAAGTTTTTAACGAAATAAAATTTTATGTACTTTTCATTTTAATAAATGTGTACATGTAATTTAATGGGCATACAAGGAAATCATGTGAGTATACATTAATACATTTGTTATAAGTTTGATTCTGTACATATCGCATTTACTCGTAAGTAAAAACAAATGTGCTCGTTTACGTGAGTATATATTGCAGCTTACTTAGAAGTTTGTTAGTTTGAGGCCCGGTCGAACCAGTTTTATTTTAACAACAACGACTCTTTCATACCGTAGCCGACCAACAGTTTCTTACTAAGTTTCTATTAAAAATACATCCTGCTCTGATTATCTATAATCATAATAAAGTGTACTTGTTACAGGTATAAAGAACTCATCTGCTTTTAACGTAGATAATCTAGATAATAAACGAGGGAGATTTCTAGAATATGAAACCAGTCGATCTTTAATTTTTGTAAAATAATTTGCATTTAGTACGAACAAAGAAATACTAGTTTCTATTATTAGAAAATTTAGATGAATTAAATGTATATTAAATAGGGTTAAGTGTAAATTGATAAAGAAACTGTTTGTTTAGAAATTATTTATTAATATTTTATTTGTTAGTGTGTGTGTATATGTATATGTATATATATATATATATATCCTTGAAAAACTAAATTTGATAATGATCTTAGGGTTGTATTTTAATGGAGGGTGAATATTAAGGGTAAAGAGAAGTTGTGAGTGAGTGGGTGTTTGTATTTGGGGGATTGATGTGTTTGTTTGCGTGAAAGGGTTGTCAACAGAGAAGAAAAACCAGGGTGTTCTAGTTCGACCCCAGTGGATATAATCTTGAGTGTATTTCCAATAGTATAACTCATCACTGGTGATACTGTTCTTGATAATACGATGAAATAATACGGAATATTATAATTTTTTTTATTTAGTATATGATTTTTATTAATCTGATGATGTTCTAGTCGAGATATTAGGTGTAAGATATTCTGTGTAGTTAGTTATAATGTATAGACTACTGTTATGATATGTCGGTTGTTGGCTGTTACGTTATACTGTGTAGCTTGCGCTCCTCACAACCCGCAGGGGTCAGGCTAATGGATTTGTTCATCTTAAACCGATTGATGGTGGAATTCCATCACGGTGAATTCTGAACCCACAATCCTCTTTTGCTCGTTCTTATTTTTCCTCCCTTTCTTTACTCGATTGATGTACTTCTTACTGTATATTTAAGCTTTATTTTATACGTTGTCTTGTCCCTTGTAAAGCTTAAATCTTACCATTCCATAATCCGTTTTCTAAATAAGTATCTCTTGCTTAATTTCATTATTTGCTTATAGGTCATTACGTACTGATAATTATTATTTTTTTATTCGTTGTAACCGATGAAATGAGTAGCGTACTGGGGTCTCGAAGAGTAGTTTCAGGTTCGATTCCTGGCTAGAATTAAGAGTTTTTATCGATTTGCCGCGGTTGAAAAAATTAATTTTAGTTCGATACCCAGCCATTCCGAGTTAATTTTTTACTCTTTAAATATTATTAATTTATTTAATTCTACCGCTCACCTTGACATCACATCAAAGCAGATAATGAACAGAATTTTTTAAAATGGGGATGTGCGATTTTGCAAAACCTTTTTTTGCGAATATATTTTTACTCTTTAATCGTTAACAAATGTGCCTAAGAAAAATATGATTTTAATTAAGCGAAATATCGAGGTTCTGATGGTGACCTTGTTCTACAGCCTCATCCCCGTAACATTTTAAGTTGAAAATTAAAAGTTGATAATAGTATCAATGCTCCTATATAGAAATAATCTGACAATTATTTTTTCTAAATCGGTTCTTGAGATATAAGATAGTTCTTGAGATATAAGTTGAGTTAGAAACCAACACCAAACATATACACGTACATACAAACATTAACATCCAGAGAATTTCCTTCCGGTTTTTGTTTTAGTTTTTTCGATTCCTCAGATGTCAAAATGTCAAGATATGCCCAAATTGGACCGATTACAATACTTACCCTTCTAGAGCTATAGCGCCATCTGGACAGGAAAGTAAAAAACTCGGTAAATTCAAATGAAGATAAAGCAGTCTGTAGTATTCAGATAAAGTTTTAATAATATTAAAAATACCGTTAATTGAGCCCCACATTTGAAAATGTATTAATCATGTGTATTTAAATTGAGATAAAAATAAATTTTAATTTACTTCTCCTTTAACTACCGTCTCAAAAAATGATATTATAGATTTGATTAGTTTGCACATATTTTATATACATATATTTAGTATGCTAAATGTAATTGCTTATGTAATTGCAGCTTATTTCAACAGCAGAATAATTAATAAAATATTATTAAAAAAATATCTGTACTTTCTATTGTATTAATTTGTCATTTCAAATTAAATATTTGTTATTATATAAGCTTATAAACAATATTGTTAATTATTTATTAACTATTGATACAGTAAAACGTGGAGATATCATACAATATAAGAATATATTGTAATATGATTTGTTAGCTTGCTTGAAATATGTTTTTCTATATTGTACATGCGTGAAATAGAATGATTATTCACAATAAAATCCAACTACAAACAGATAATTAGCTTATGTAATTTATTATATATTGTGAAAATTTTATCATTGTACTAATTCTTTGTCGAGGTAATTCTACTATTGTTAAATCAATTACTTTTTAAAGAAGATTTTAATTAATTTCATTATAACCATATTCAATTTCTAAAGAGAGATGGGTAATTTATTTTTTTTTTACTATGGAATGTAGTCGAGTAGGTTTCTTTTAAAGAGAAATTAAATGGGGAATTAAATCGATATCCTACAAGTTGAGTAATTTCCTTTTATATATATATATATATGTTCATTACATCTCTTTTGGTTATTCTGTTATAGCTTCACAATTTTACGTCATAAGCGACTATCAGTGAAGTAGTGCATAGTAGTTTGTTGTCACTATTTCTCTTGTTCAATCTTTCTTTCTCCTTTTAAATATATGAAGCGTTAAAGAGAGAAATTTCATGTATGTTTTTGTAATAGTTGTAGTTACATTTATAAGTGGAACGAACTGTCAGTGTTCTATTGAACCTCATACGTAGGTAATAATAGAAAAGTTTGAGATTAAATTGTTTGATAGTAATGCATTAATTCGTTTACGTAATATTTGTTTAGCTGGCTTATCCTATAAATGTGGGTAAGCATTCTGTTTTTGTTTCATTATTTTAATTATTTATTAACCGGTATTTCTTAAATTTATTGATCAAAAGAATTTTTAGAATATTTAATTTACCTTAATAGGAATAAATACTTAGAAACAAAACTTGATCTACGTATAGTGGATGTTTATTATTATGGAAATTGGTCCTTTCCAACGATATTAATTTTCTTATTTTAAATTAAAAATTTGTTCGTAAAAATTTGAAAATGTTAGATAAAGTGTTCTTTAAAGTTAAAATGTGTTAGTTAAAATGTTCTTAAAAAAACTACTGAATATTTTCCATAGAATCAAAACTGATATTCTTATTATGAATGTAGTTCGATATCATTTACCGTTCTGTTCAAAAGATAATATTTATTCTACAAAATATGAACAGAGTGAAAACAAAATTGTTTACAGTTATATAAATTCTTAAAACATAAGCTTAATAGTAAAATAATAAAAATAAATATTTATTATATAATCTTGTGGAACTAGGTACCCCCTATCGTAATAACTGTATCGCAGGTTACCATCCATTATTTTTAAACGAGTAAAATAATTAAGTAATTATTAATTGAAAAATGGTCAAATGTGGATTTCCAAGTGGAGTACAGAATTAATTATCCGATACGATTCTTGCAGTAATAAAAATTCAAACTAGTGACAAGATTACATATACACATACAGATTAAATAACTGAGAACCATAAATTCAATACAGGAATACAGTGATAAAATTCAAAATGAAATTAATCCTAGATAAAATGAAAAGAAAAACAATAAAAATATGAAACTTTAGAGTAACCGATTCCACTCAGAATCACAGGTCAATCAATTAGATAAAACGCTTTATATCTTCAATTGACAATAACCCATCGTAAATAAAAAATGAAAACTTGTTAGTCTTCTATGAATTTAAAATCCTTTGATAAGCGATTAAATGTTTCTTGACCTAAGTATGAATAAAAACGTTTAATTTATTCAATTCTTGGCCTCAAAACATTTAAATTTAAAATATTGTGTTTTAAATAATATATAATAAGTACTTATTTTAAATATAAAAATAATTTTTAACTTTGTTATTGGAAGAGGGTTCTTTACGCTCACATCCTGAAAAAATTGCCAAAATTATTGCCAATTTTATTTTATTGCCGCGTTATACATTTCTCAGTTCCACCTAAATGATTTTCTAAGATTATTCGATTTTAGATAACTATTATGCATTTTATATATATATATATATATATATATATATATATATATATGTATATTAAAAAAAGGAAATTATTTTTACAGTTATTGCAATTTAACGGTCCGATTGAAGCTAGTGTAATATATATTTTTATTTGATAAAAGAGAAATATTTGGGTAAACCAGTTTATATTATTATAAAATATTTTATATTATATAGACATCTTATATGTTTGTTAATTCGCGTGGGAATAACAGGTGCACGAGTCTTTCGGGTAACAGTATATATACTATATACTCTTGTATTCTGCAACAATATTTCCCAAGAGTAGTAGCAAGAGGCTTAGAACAGACCTAGTATTCATGCATTGACTCCGTGGAAAACAGATTAGATTTTGTCATCTGGTGTGAAAAGTACTTTGGTTGTTGTTATATAGATGAATGTATGTACAGTATATGTATAGATGTGTGAGATTCTGACATTCTTTTATTTATGTTTTTTTTTTTTCATATTTTGACTAAGGTCAATGTACAATTTTTTTTCTTTTTTTTCTTATTTTTAAAACTATTATTTGGATCATTACATATTCTTCTTATAAATAAATGCTCGGGAAAAAATTATTATAATTTATTTTTATTTAATATAGTTAATTAAAATTATTTGGCGAAAAATTATTATTTTCATTTAACTTATCAGTTTTGTTAGGTCATAGACCTGTCGGTTCAAAAGTTATTTATATTCTTTTATTTTTTGCAAGATAGCTAACTTATTTATTTATTGAAATGTACATATAATTTTAGTTAATAAAATAGCAATTAACTTATAAAATAAGAAACCAAAAAATAAAATAAAATTATTAATCTTCAGCTTTTTATTGCGTTGCTATCACATGACAATGATAATAATTTGGATATTGGCCCTAACGTTTTTTTTTTTTTTGGAAATTCTTCAGTTACTATATTTTAAAATAATATTCATAATTTGATTTTTCTTTAGAATAATATTTAACACAATGTTTCTTGTGCGTATATGCGCGTAATTTATTTTATTTTACGTTAGTATTACTTTCCCGGCGAATATAGATAGAATAGCTACAATAAAAAGGAGGAAAGTATCTTGTCAGAAATGGGGTATCAGATTTATTTCAAATCTTTACACGCTAGGGGTCAAGTAGTTTATCTAAACAAAAACCAAAAAAAAAACAACATATTTATGTATGTTGGAGTACGTATTTCTGTCGCACTGCTTTTCGCCTCATATCTCAGGATTGACCAAACCGGTTTTCTTCAAAAAATATTTCTATGTATGGAGCATTGATCATATTATTTTTTTTTTAAAAGATTGTTAAAAGGGTGAGGGGGGAATATCGCGGAAAAAAAATCGATTGTGATTTTTCGAGGTATTTTGGAGAAAACTTTAAGCGGTTTTTTTATCTACAATACATATTTAAATAATTCAAAAAAGGATTTCAAAAAATCAACCCCCATCTATTAAAATTGAAATATTTGTTTTTTTTTGTTTTGTTCTACTTTCCTTCCGTTGAAATATTTTTCAAAAATAGAGTTATAAAATAACGTCTACAAATTTTTAAAATTATAGACCCCGGACCTAAAATGCAGAAAAGTATTTTTAAATTAAAAAAAAAAAATTTAGCCTTTACTAAAGAAGGTATACATTAGAAAACACTTTTAAGCAAATTTGTTAAGCTTAACCTGTATATCAATATTTAAAAAAAAGGTTTCTTAATATTTATTCCCAATTTTAAAAACGATAGTTTTGTTCTTTGGCTGTAATCTTTTAATTTTTGTTACTAAAAACATTTTTGTTTTTTGGTATTTTCATCACTTAAAGGGCTATTTAAATTAAACTAGGTATGGCAGCTTATTTATACTTCGGGTCCAAAATGAGAAGCAGTTTTTTTTCATTACTTTCATAAAAGTTATACTTTATTTTTTCAATATTTTTAAACATTTCTATTTTAAATTATTATTATTTAAAAAAAAAATAAAAGTCATATTACTTAATGTTTGAATTGAAAAAATTTTCGGTAATTCCCCGAGGCTAAACAAGAACAAAGGATTCGTATCCGGGAAAGTCATACAGTACTTTGCCAGCTTTGAAAGCACATCAGTAGATCAGCAGATATGTCGTTACTTTTATAACGGATATCAGTATATTAAAAAAAATATATATATATTTGTTGTATGGGCTTAATCCGATACGAATCTCATTTGAGTTGGTATTTTTGGTTACAATCATCAGAGAAAAAAATTTGTTAGATCCTTAACCAGAGTCATCAATCCTAAATAAAAAATTAAATATCTATTACTTCAAAATTTTTTTCTTAAGGATCAAACAATTATAAATAAAAAATTCCATTACGTAAGGAATTAAGGAATTGGGATTAGGTAAATAAGGAGAAAATAATGTACTAGTTATTTAAGATCTCGTTATGAAATAAATAACTCCAACGGTACTTCAAGTCCTCCAGCGACAGGCATTCATCTCGCCTACAATCATTCGGATGATCTTTACCCAGGTTAAGAGTAGTAAATGATTAACAAAAATTAAAAAAAAATAAAAATAATATTTGCAAGAAAGTAGTATAATGCGGTTTCATATAATTATTTCTAATTCAAAATTTAATTCCTTTCGAAAAAAACTATACATTAATAAAACTGCAAATAATAATTTTCTCCTTCTGAATTGAAGTAACTTATACATCTACAATCGCAGCTACACATAGTTTATAACAAAAATGTATATATTATTTTTTTCTTTACACCATTTGCCCAGTCTTTCTTATATTTTCTAAAGCAAGGTAAAAGAGATAGTCCTCAATGGGCTCTCTCTTGGAGTAATGTTGCTTGTTGAAAAACTAATCGCTGTTATGAACTGTGAGTAGCTATCAAATGTATCGTTTAATATTTAATAAAGTGGTTTAATAAAGGTGGTTTTGTATTTAAAAAAACAATTCAAATAAAAATAAAGTTAGTTGATTTTTGTCGTCTAAAAAATTTTTATTTTTTGCCGGATTTTTTATTAACCTTATTACATAACATTAAATGATTGATTCAGTGGTTACCCATCAAACGTTTAGTAATGCAAAAGATCTATTTCAAATTTAGTTAATACTGTAGTTACTTTTTTTTTGTATTATTGGAATACTTAACTACTGAAGTGTGTACTTCAGCTACCACATTTGCTACTATTTTGTCTTTTGTAATTTAGTTTCCTTTTCAACTTTCTATAAAGCCTGAATACTTTAATCGTTATTTATCAGTATTATTTTCATAACCATGAGGGTAACGAACACTGTGGGGGACCAGGGGACGGAATCCTCTTGTTAAGCGGGAATGACGAACGAAGCGAATTGTGTGTCTGTGTCCCGGAGAGGACTCCTTACCTAGACGGTTGGACGAGCGAAGCCAGCCCCGACCGGCTAGTAAATAAATAAAAAAGCAACATAAATTGTGAGTGTAATTGCTTTAGTTAAATTTCTCTAACGTTCGATATAATAATAAGATAAAAAATATATTAAAAGGGTTAACGTAATATCATTAAATTTAAAACCTTTTTATTGTCAGTGACTGTACTTATTTATTCGATTTATGACGATGATGATGATGATGTCATATTAATGTTATAATCTTATTATATATGTATATAGGCTGTTGTATATAGTTGAGTCCAAGCTGTAGTACAAATGTGGTACTTGAACACAATGATATAATCGAGTATTGTGTCCCTGTCAAGAGACGCCCGCATCCCGACGCCCTTGTCTGTCTATCTGTCTATATGCCTTTACGTCTTTCCTTTCTCCTCTTCCTATACTGTAGTTCTCTTCTTCATCATCTTATTCATTATCTCATTCACCTCATGATGCTTGACTTCAATCTAATTAAATCCCCCTTTCTGATCAACATCCGATAAGTGAGAACTTTCCTTTAACCGAGAAAATCTGGTACAGTAATGTTTTATGACTGTTACTTTGTCTAGTTGTTTGGATTCATTGTAATAGGAAATAATTTTATCGTACTAAATGTTTAAAATTCGTTTTAGTATAATTATTCTGTTATAGTTTCAAATTTATCTTGTTACGTTGTTTTTAAAATCTTTGTGATTCTCTGAGTTTTAACTAATTTTACCAATTTATACTATTATTCTTTATATATTAGCTATCCCGTATCCTACGTATAGTATTTTTTCTAGTGTTAGATAATTTTTTATTTTAAAATATTGGTTGGAAATAGCTTTAACAATTTCTTTTTTCTATTTTCAATGGTGTATTTTCAATTATTTTTTTAGTAAAAATGTATAAAAGAAAATTGAAATGGGTGATGTTGGATTACCCACTTAATTACTTTGTGTTACTAATTCCTGTTCAATTTAAAAAAAAAATTGTGTAGTTCTGCGCAAGATGATCAACTTTTCGTTATTTTATTTTGTTTCTTTTTGCGCCACTCAAACACGCCCAGTCATCAAGATAATTAAATAAGGTATGGCGAAATAATATTGTTACCAATACGTACCATAGATAAAGAAAAGTTCACGTTCCAATTTTTTTTTTCTTGATTTTTCCCGTCCCCCAGAACCGGATACGCACTCAAAGAGAAACTCAGCTCTGGGAGCTGCCATTGCCTCAAACCACCTGGGCAATAACACTCAGCCCGGCTATGCCGTTCGCAAGGCAGCTGGGACTCGGTCTGTTCTTGACATGCCTCAAATAAGGAGAACCCTGAGGAGGTACCCTCACCGGGATTCCGGCCTTAACGTTCCAATTGGCAGCATCATAACGAACCACGCGTCTAAATTGCTCAAAGTATTTCGATCTAAAATTGAGCTTAACTGAAGAACGAATCAACTAAACTTCATCAAGTTTTCACATGGAAAACTTCAGATACTTTACTGCAGCATTTCAGTGAAATTGATTAGTAGTTTTCGAGATTTTCGAGCCCCAAAACTTTATTCATTATTCTGTATATAAATATATAAGGATACCCCACATTAAGTAAGTGATATTTTCGTACTCATAACTTAAAACGTATTTCATTTCACCGAACAGTCCCACCGTATGACCGAAATTCATACCGTATTTTTCTAGGGTTTTTATATTAACCCACCGGATTGGTCTAGTGGTGAACGGGTCTTCCCAGATCAGTTGATTTGGAAGTGGACAGTTCCAGCGTTCAAGTCCTAGTAAAGTCGGTTATTTTTATACGGATTTGAATACTAGGTCGTCGGTACCGGTGTTCTTTGGTGACTTGGTTTCAATTAACCACACATCTCAGGAATGGTCGAACTGAGACTGTACAAGACTATACTTATACATATCATCCTCTGAAGTAATATCTGAACGGTAATTACCGGAGGCTAAGCAGCAAAAAGTAAAAGGGTTCTTATTTTGCAAACTTTGTTTACAGTAGATTACTTCTAAACAATGTTCAGAAATTTGAAGAAAAGTCTAATTCATTTATTTTGATTTTTATTTAAATAAATATTAACAAATTATATTTAAAATTTAAAAAAATCT
The DNA here is from genome assembly GCF_047948215.1 of Lycorma delicatula. Lineage (NCBI taxonomy): Eukaryota > Metazoa > Arthropoda > Insecta > Hemiptera > Fulgoridae > Lycorma > Lycorma delicatula. Next base: position 13,469,610 of record NC_134459.1, read on the forward strand.
AAAATAATTTTTATTTTCAGTATTTTTTATCAGTTTTTTTTTTCTTATGAGGGAAAGAGTGCTCTGAAGATTTTTTTACCTCTCGATTCCTATGCATATTTTATTAAAAAATAATTTTTTTTTTATTTCTATAAAATATGAAAATCTTTTTTTATTTTAATTCATGAAACTAAAGTAGTTTTCAAACTAATGAATGTAATTCTGTGTTCGATGTTTGTTCATAATGTAGCGGATAGTTTTGACCATTATTCCATTTGCTACACAGCCGATAAAATTTAGAAAACCTTCAATTTATTAAATCTTGAGCAAAAGTAGTATTCGTAAAAATAATGATTTTCGAAAGAGATTATTGTTACTGAAAAATAGGATTCTCAAATCTTCCCAGATTTTATTAATTAAAAAAAATTGAATGAACATTATTGATTTTCAACGGATTAAGGTAAGGTTTATTCGTAAAATTTACTTAAAAATTATATTAGGAGTTTAAAAAGAATGCTGTTTAATGGGCTGAGTGTAAAAATCTGTCAATAGTCTATTTAATTTTTATTTTTTCATATTACTTTGAGGAATTTACTAAAAGAAAACATTTTTCATAAAATTTTCACCTCTCTACTCATCTTTCTAATCTCTTCCGTGGCTTATTGCAGTAATATACCTTAATTCTTTTTTTTGTCTAATCTAACCTCATTCTTTTAATTTTAATATCTTCTTTGATATTAAACCATCTTAGTTTAATTTTATCCAGTCCTACTAACGATTCTACAGGAACAGCAGTGCGAAACAGTGTCGTTACAGTTTCTTTTTACCCGTTATTTATCAAGTTAAAAAATTTTGAAACACCGTGCAATTATCAATTAAGTTACTGTTTTAATTGTTAATGCTTTTTAATTTCTATTTCAAATTAATTTTTTTATCACAAAAAAAATTGTTTATTTGTCGATTTCAGAATAAATTGTGATGCAATTGGAAATTTTATTCGAGTTCACTTATTGAATTGCTTCAATTATTGTATTTTTAATAATTTTCTAGTGTTTGATTCTTGATTGTTTTTATATTATCTTAAGTAGACTACTTGTGATTTGTTGATAGTAAATGAGAATATTAATTATAACATTTTAAAGCTATTACTGTAAAAGGTTCAAAATTATTTGTAACATTGAATTAACATTTGTTTTTAAAATTTATTACAGTCATGTTTTTTTTTTTTTTTTAACAAATTATTATGATTTATTTTTCATCAAGTGCTCCTTGCGGTTATATCAGTTTGGTGTAGCATCGGGAAGGTTTTGAATAAATATAATACTTAAAGTGTAAAGTTAATTTTTATCATTTAGTATACTTTTCAATAATTTTTTTTATAGTAACTGTTATATTTTTATGTTATCTTTATTTTTTTTATTTTTTTAATAATCTTTTCTTCTAATTAGAGTGCATGCTACAGTTTTTTCTTAGCTTATATGGCAAATGATAAAATTTTTTCCCCAGTATTTATAACCTTCAAATAATCTTAATTTTTATTAAATTGTATCGCTTGTTTAAAAGTTAGATCATCTATTTAATTTGTATCCTATTTTCATTAATTATAAATATTTTGTAGAATATTATCAATTTACAGGTTTTTTTTGAAGTAAGAATGATAGTTCCAACTCATATTTTCCTTAAAAAACCTGACAGTTGAAGAACTTTCTTGTCACGCGGGTATTTTCTAATGCACGGGTTGTACACATACATACACAACTTAATTTAAAACATTTATAATTTTATTTAAATATAGATTTTTTGTTTATTTAATTCAATGATTCTAAGTAAAGCGCGCGCGCATATTGTATTTAATTCGCGCGGATGTGGCGTTACTAGCGGACACTTTAAATCATTTTTTACACTTAAATATTCATTTATTTAATTCTACCGGTCACTTGTGACGTCACAACAGAGCAAACTACAGCAGCTGTACATCAGTGCTACACTAGCGCTCCTTGTATTTAGAGGGGGTACTAATGACGCAGTATGCTCGCTTAGCCGCTAGTTTATTTAGAGCATTTTTTGGGGTGGGGGTGCGATTTTGCAAAAATGTGTTTTTGGGAAATATTAATTTTTAATTCTTAACAAATGCGCCTAAGAAAAATAAGAACTTAATTAAGCGAAGTCTCGAGATACTGAGGGAGACCTTACTTTACAGCTTCACCTCCTTGACCTTTTAAGTTGAAAATTTAATACATCAATTCCCTATTTATAAAAGTAATCTGACCAAGTTTAGTCTAAATCGGTTCTGCAGTACTAGAGATATAAGGTAATATAGGGTGCGGCATCGAACACGCACATGTACATACGAACATCCGGAAAATTTACATACGGTTTTTTGGATTTCTTAGGTTTCATAACGTGATGAAAATCGCATATGCCCAAATTGGACCGACTACAATACTTTCCCTTTTAAAGCTATATCTCTGCTGTAGCAGACGGGAAAGTAAAAAGTCTGCTTTAATTTCAAAGTCTTGACTAGAATTGTACATATTAATCATTTATAACTTTTTCCTAATGTGTACGTTACAATCTGTTAAATTAGTGAACAGTAAGCAACCCCTCCACGGCTCAGTGAGTTGAGGATGATATGTTTGATATATAAATGAAGTCTTTCACAGACCTAGGCGGACCATTTCTGAGACGTGTGGTTAACTGAAACTAACTACCAAAGTTCCGAGTGAAAAAGACCGAGTCCCGGCGGGGATTTTCCACTCGGGGTGTCCCCGTTAGAGGCACTGGTATAAAGACCGAGTCCTGGCTCCCGGAGCGGGGACCCAGGGAGGGATAGCCGGTCCTGGTGGATCCTACTCTGGGGTTTTGAGGCGGGCGCAAAGTAAGATCCGACCGGCGGGCTGAGACGTGGATGCCCGTTTGCGTAACGGACACTCCCCTGGGCTGTGTATTACTTAACTGCATGATCCGGCCCGGGGGAGAAGAAGAAAGAAAAAACTACCAAAGTACACTGGTATCCACTATCTGGTATTCAAATCCGTAAAAAAGCAACTAGTTTTTACTAGGACTCGAACCTTAGAAATTTTAACTTAAAAAATTTGCGGATAAAAAACTGATTTCCGACGACGAGTTAACCACTAGACGGCCGGGTGGGCTATTATAACTTTGCAATGTTTATTTTTATTTTACTGATTTTATTTAAAATAACTTATGGTTTATTTGTTATCTCAAAGTTTTATTAGGAAAAGTTTTAAAATTATTATATTTTGAAAACTAATCGTACATCTAATTCTAGTAAACCTAAATTTTTTTTCGTTCTTTTTTAATCCTCTATTCCTAAACTTTATGTTGCAATCTGTTCAATTCTTTGAACAATAAACAGTCCCATGGTCCAATGAGATTAGGATGATTTGTAAGGCATGTAAATATAAATATAGTGTAATCTTGTACAGATTCAGGCCGATCATTCCTGAGATATTAATCGAACCCCAATCACCAAAGTACACCGGTACCTCATGTCTGGTATTCAAATCCGTGTACAAGTAACTAGATTTTACTAGGATTTGAACCTAAACCTTTGACTTTAAAAATCAGTTGTTTGCGACGACGATTTAACAACTTGATCACACTCGTGAGTTTCTTGTAGCTAAACCATTTTTTTTTTAAATATAAAAAAAAGTTTCTACCATCTGTGTGTTTTGTTATCTTCAAAACTAAAGGTATGTATTCTGTTAAATTTGATAAAAAAATAAATTTTTTTATTAATTTTGTTGAAACATTTGTATCGCATATTTTTGATGTATAATTAGCAATTCGCCGACAGTTGTATGTTTATATTTTCTGTATTTAGTTACACAGTTGCACCTATTTTGATGTTATGCGAATTATTTCCTTTTTTATTTGTTACTATTGGATAGATTGGAAACTAAATTTCTTGTTCGTAATTAAATATAGGAAGATGGGTTGTAGTATGGCTTAGTAATAGAAGAGACGGAGCCGTTGACTGCGTCGCTCATCCGAGATTTGAGTTGGAGGGCTGTTACCCTTCAACAGTAGAGGAGCCATTAGATTACATAAAACTCCCCGACACTGTTTGAAACGTTAATCGCATCGGATTCCGATGGGGTGGAAAATTTGATCTCCCCGTGCGTGTGTATGTATGTATGTGTGTGTCACTTGCAGGAATCTGCATAATCGAGGTCCCTTAGTCTCCTCTCTTCACCAGTACAGTATCCCCCTTTCACTGTTTCTATTCTACGTACTTTCTACTCTGTTCTGTTTAGTTCTATATATATGTAGCCTTGTGGCTGGTTGCCGTTATTAAATCCCACACGACCAGCAGACAATCCCTCTTGCTCTCTCTTATTGGGTCTAATGGTCCCGTTTAGTTGATTTCGTTGAGGGCTGTTCTGCCTCAGATTTTGCATATTCAAATGCGATTTCTCACCCTGCCTGTTTACTATTTAACGTTCACCCATATAGTCAGTTCAACACAGGCACCAGTCCGTTCCTTGTTGATTTGCATTGCTATTACCATAAAGACCTTCCTCCCCCCCTCTTTATTTAAAGCTACTCCTTTCCTCCTGTCCTATCAGATTCATTCGTTTATTATTTTAAACCCTCAAACCCATTTTCTACAAGTAATTAATGGTATTATAACTGCCTATATTATTCTGTTCTTTTTAAACGTATTTTTATGTTTGTGTCATATTTTGTTGTGACATATTTAGTTAATTTAGCTCTGCTCTTTATCGAATACTTATTTTAACTCGTTCTTTAGCCTTTCATAAAAAGAAAAAAAACATTAAAATTATTAAATAATATTTTTAAATTTATAATTTTATAAGGGCCTGTAATTAAGTTAATTAAAATAAAATGTTTCTTTTTAAGAAATCTTTTATTTATTTTTTGTTAATAAAACGATATTAGCCTAATCAGGGGTAGTTTTTATTTAACTTATTTCATAAATTACCGTGTAGGAACAGTACTTAACGATATAAACAAATAGTTGTTTTATAAAAAACAAAATAAAAAAAAAATAAAATGCTAAAAGAATTATCGTATTTTAATATAACGTTTTCGTCTTATCTTTTACATCTTTTATAAAAATAGTATACTCAGTTCAGGAACTGCGATTACAAGAATCAAATTACATTTATTTATTCATGTATGGTTTTAACTAAAAGAAATCGTGATGATCGTAATCAAAAATACGTCAAAAAAAGATTTCATTTTCCATTATAATTGTTGAGTGATGAAAAGTAGTCGAAATTGATTTTAAGAAAAAAATATTATATTTTAGTCGAGAAGGAAAATCCTGCTATTGTCGCTCGAAAAAAGTTATTATGTAGTTGGGTTACTTTTTATACTCGTATAATTCCGGGACACTTAAATAAATTTAAATTACACTAAAATACTATCGAAGTAATCAGTGTTCATCAGGTTTCCAGTGTTAAAAAAACTTACTGTTCTGATACAAAATCAGTAAAAAACATCGGACTGGCTACAACTGGAGTGGATGTAGAATAAATAGTTTTTTTTAATAATTATTATTTATTTTGAAACGGCTGTACATATTTCAGTTTTAGAGTTATAATCTTCAACTTTTTTTTAAGAATGAAAGTGTTATAATTTTTAATTTCTGGCTGCTTAAAAAAAAGAAGATGAATACTAAAAAAAAAACGATAGCCATTCTCTGTGCCCAAAATTACAAAATCTTTTTTGTCTGTCTGGCACAAATTTATCAAGAAATTTATGTGTAATTATAACACCGTGAAATATTTCTTGAATTGATTAAACATTTAAAAAAAATTGAATGAATAGTTGAATGTATCGTAGGGCGGTTGTTATATCTTAAAAACAGTTAGGTTTAACTGAAATTTAAACGTTCCTGATGATTTTTTATTTATAAAAAAAATGATCAAAATTACCCTTGAAATTATGGTGTTAAAATGTTAAAGTAATAATATTAATTTTATAAAAATATTATTACACTTAAAAATTTAATTTGTAAAAAAATTCTAACTTTTTAAATGTGTTTGCCCCAAATCAAAATAACTTTTTTATAGTTGGGTTTTTCTTTAAATATGAAGATATCCAGTTGAGAGTAGTTTTCAGTCGTTACAAGTTAATAAACCCTACCCTTAAAATAACTTAAGAAAGGATTAAATTAGTGTTGTAACATTTTATAAAGTTTAACTGATTTCACAATTTTTTATTTTTTTTTCCAAAAAAATTACATTAATAAATAAATTAAAAGTTCGTAATAATAATAATTTTTAACTTTACCGTTGGTGGATTAATTAAACTGTAAGCTTTAGGATAATGCTGAAAAACTTGAGCAGCATCGTATTGAGTTTATTTTTAGTGTTATAATGTGAACGAGTATATTTTATGTATTGTAATAGTAAAAAAAAAAAAACAAATCAGCGCAATCTGGTGGAAAAAATATTATAATTAAAATGACATACGTATTTATTAATAAAGGAAAGATAATAACTTAATTTTAGTAATTTTTAAATATAATTAATTATTTACGTTAAAAAAATAAAACATATTCAGTAATTAAGTCATTTTTCTTTCCTTTTTTTAATTTACAAGAATTATTAATATTTTTATTAAATTTTTGTTGAGGGCATATTATTATTTGTAATATTATCATGTATATACTCGTAAATATGAGTTTATATAGAAAACACTTTGTTACCATTAGAGTATGTTAAATGCTTTGTAACACTCATCGCACTGGCTAGAGTACATTCATTTAAAATTACTGGCCTTCTTGTTTTATATTTTAATATAATAATGACCAGTGTAGCTAACGAGGTACGCAATTAGAGTCAAAAAGAAGCCTGAGGTGTTTATATATATATATTACTTCGCTTCATACGTATAGTGTATTTAATATGTATGTTTGTGAATGCTCGCACGCGTTGGTGCGTGAGCACGGTATCCTGTATATCATTACGCACAATCTGAGAAACGCGTTTACATTAAATTACAACGAATATAACAAAATGAGAGAGACGTTAACTCGGCTGGAAAGATGACTGACATTAAAATAGAGCCAGAAGTGATAATTTAAGTTAATGAGGTTTTGAGCGCGGATCAGAGAGAGGTCGGTTCTGTGGTTAACGAGCCGGGTGGGCAACAAGAATTAAGGAGAGTAGAGGAGCGTCGCGACGACGGTCGGATGCTTTTGCTTCGACTACGAGCTCATTTCAACGTCGTTTTCTCGGCCTCGTAAAACGGAGGAAGGAAGGAAGACACGAACAGGATTATTTGATGGGGTGAATTGAATTTTATAGCGCAGTACGGTCCCGGCTTGTTCCCTGTTTGATTGGGCGTTAAGGGCTTTCTGTCCCTATTGCGAGTCCGCTTCCATCTAGTCGTCTCACCTTGGGCTTTATAAAAGTAACTGTCTTTTCTTGGTCGTAACGTAACGTGATGTCCTGCTTCCTCAATATAAATGATCTTTAAATCATCCTTTATTAAATGCGTACTGTTATTAGTTACCGTTTCTCTTTTACTCTACAGTACTGTACAGTATTACGATACAAAGCTATAACGTAAAAAAATATATAAAGATTTTACTTATCTTTACAATAACTATCTCTACCGGTAAAAAACTTTCAATGATTCTTTCCAGCTTATAAATGTGTTTGTTTTATTTTAAAAACAATTATTTTTTATTTAATTTTGCCTCATTAAATATTAAAAATTCAGCAGTAGCACGCTGTTTGCAATTATTTTTGACTTTATCAAATTAATATTAAAAAAATAATAATAATAAAATGTAATATATTTGATTACGTGTGTATAAATGATCGTACGGAAGAATTGTTTGATCTTCATTAGATATAATATTGTACTTTATAAAAAGCTTAAGCAACACTGATTATTTGTACGAAGCCGAGAGTTACAAATAATATGATTTTTGTTGTAGTTCTTTTCTCTTTAAGAAGGATGTAACGTAAAATTACGATCAGCCTTCAGACTTATTAGTAAATTCATTATTATTAAAGTTCTGATCGCAGTAAAAAACGATTGTTTATAACTAAACTGTTTTCTTCTTAACCGAAAGATAAGATTTTTTTTAAAGGAAAATATAATTGATTGTAATTGATATAAAACAGTGGCGGCTCGTAACTAAAATTAGTGTGGGTGCTGCTCCAGAAAATATTTTTCTGCGCCTTTTTTCAAGGCCATGGTTAAAGTTTTCTGTAAAATAAAAAAAAAACGAAAAAAATGAATAAAATAAAATAGCTGGAACCAGGATAATAATATAATTCTACACTTTATCAAATTCAAAAATATGATACACAGTTTTAAAACATATTGAGTTTAAAAACCGTATTCGGTTGAACCGAATAAATAATAAAATGTCAATACAGATAATATTTTTTTAGTATTATTAGATAATAACTTAATAATGGCCGCTGAAAACACTGTAGTCCAACGGTGATTAATTTAAATTTCTATGTACATAGAAACAAATACATAATTAGTTTTTACTAATTACCTTCTCCTTCGCTCTTCCTGTTTCTGGACAGATTTGGCAGTCAAAGAGCCCTTGGTTTCCGCCAACTTCCGATCACTACTGAAAAAACAACTAAACCGCTTTCATAACTTCCACCTACTAAACTAGAAAAGAGAACGAACACCGAAAGTTCCATACACACGCGGAGTAAAAAAAAAAACAACTACCTTCCACCAGCACGCCAGGGTCGGCACTGTGAGAGCGACAGTGCTCTCTCGTGCAGCTTCCTAAGAACAGCCAAACACCACGCTGTAACTGTTAAGCGCACAATTCCATACTAATCTTTTTGTATCTTTTTGATAAACTTTGAGATGGTTACTGGCATTAATTTTAAGGATTATACGTTGAACAAGTGTAAAGAAAGAATTAAAGAAAAAAGGATTCATTATATTAAATATTATCAATAATATTAAGTGGAAATAGGGAGTGCTGCAGTTCCACAGTGCCTATACACGAGCCGCCACTGCTATTGAATGAATCCTTTCGTTTTTTTTTTCTTTTGTATTAAAATGAGAAATTAAGTAAATAAGTGATATTTACTGCCTAACTTCCTGATTATTATTATTATTTATAAAAATATTATATTATCTAATCTGTATATTTTTTGTAATTTTAAATTTTAATTTACGGAATGATAAATGAGATCTTTTATTTGTTTCAAAATTTATTTACAACCGGTTACATTTATATAAATCTTGAGTAAATTGGATCACAGTTGCAATTGTATGATAAGAAGTTCCCAGTAAAACTCCTCAAAAGTTAATATTTCTATTATAAAGAACTTTTGTGGCAAGAAATTATAGTGAGTAATTATGAACAACATTTAACATCTAACTGTAGAAAGAGACAGCAAAATAAAAGCGAACATAAATAGCAAAAAAAAACAATAAAGAAAAACGAAATGCAATAAATTATAGAAGAGATAATGAGCAGCACTCACAGCTGAAGTTGTACTTAAGACACTGTAGAGTCACTATGGTTCAGGACGTGTACTTTTAATTTTCTAACGTCATCCTCCTTGTTTAGGAGGTTCACGGCTAAGTAATTCACGTGATTGTTAAGTCGTGGTTCGTACATTGAACTAAAACATTGTAATTCCTCCCGGACTTATTGTAAACCTAAATATTTGTGTATCTCATTTTTTTATTTGCAAACCGGTGCTTCTCTGGTATACATATCGCTAGTTTATTTTGAAACCGTTGAGTATACCAGCAGTTTATTTGATAAAACAGTTGAGAACGTCTGTTTACAACCAGAACATTTCCTTGAATTTTATCTTGACTTGTTTTCTTTTTCCTCGTACATACATAAATATTTTACGTTAGTCGACGATCTAAGTGTAGTTCTTGCTATCTCACACCAAGTTCGTGAAATCAAAACGTAATCAAGGTGGACCCGTTGATAATCCCCTTTCCTCACTGTGAATCTCACAAGTTCGATTTTGCTTAGTTAACGCTTACATTCCTTGTACCCAGCCACCTGTTGATTCCATCTACTCAGATTGTAGGTTATTTGATGCTACAATTGGGTTGATATCGACTGCCAGAGTAGCCGTGTTATCAGCAAAGGAAGTAACAGTCTGGTCTGTAATTGGAAGGTTTGCAATAAAGATGGAATATAAGACAGGCCGCAAAAAAGAATCCTGAGAAATCCCCGAATTAGTTTCGAGGAATATAGTCCTGGTTGCATTTTACCAGGGAGAATCGTACTTCCAGAGAACCGCGTAGAATTAGGTAGCGTGTTTGAGGAAGGCTTACTTTTAACTGGTGAAGGAGGCCGGGAACCAGACTTGTTAAAGGCCTGATGGATAATTAAGAAGATTTTCGAACGTATTTCCTGTTCTCAAGGCTTTTGCTGATTACGTTTATAAGTCTGTACGTTTGCTCAAAACTGGAATGCCCTCAATAGAAACCGAACTGACGGTCAGGAATTACATGATTATGCTCTAAAACAGGTTGCATCCTCCGAAAGAATAATCTTTCAAATACTGTCGACAGAATAGGTAAAAGGCTTATTAGCCTTTACGAGGACACATCGTGTACTGTTTTGCCTGGTTTCAGGACTATAACTACTGTGAAGTTTTCCAGTCTGTTGGGAAGTACGTTATCGGGAGAATTCCACCGAAAAGGATTGTTATACAGTGTGTTAGTTTTAAAGATAGCCTTTTATTTAGATTTGAATACTAGATCGTGGATACCGGTGTTTATGGTGGTTGGGTTTAACCAACGTCTCAGGAGTAGTCGACCTGAGTTTGTTCAAGACTACAAATTTACCGGTACAGTTACATTACACAAGTCGCTAATGATTTTAATTGTTAATGCGACTATAAATAAAAAAAATAATTTAAGTACGTCAGTTGTGAACTATAATCAATTGTGAAGTTTTTAAAACATAAGAAATGCTACAAAATCAGTTTTTTTTTGTTTTTTTTTTATTATTATTAAATTTTTTTTTTATTTATTTGTTAAATTTCCTTACTTTGTTATCATTTCCATTTTTACAATGGAATATATATATATATATATATATATATATATATATATATATATATAGTAATTCGTTTTTTGAAGTGGTATTTTTATAATCATTAGTTTAATTGGTTTATAAATAGGTACGGTTTGATATTATGCGCTGTAGATAGTAGAGTGAATAAAAAGAAAGTGTAGTTAGTTAAGTCGGTTGGCCTTTTAATTGATTTTCTGGATTATATCCAGAATCCAGACTTAAACCCTTATGCGGAAATGTTTGTAAGTTTAATTTATTATATTAATTATACAAATACATCGGCGTAACTGTCAAATCAATGGAGGGATAATTATTCTTCAAAATGTTTTAGAAAATACTTACACGTAAATAGTAGTTTATTAACTTGATTACATTAAGAATATATATCATTTACAATCTAATAAATTATAACGAATTTATTATCTACTTTATCTTGACATATGTTCACAGTTATTATTTATTTTATTTTATGTATATATATATATATTTGAATAATAACATTTAAGGATAAGCTGTGTCGTTTAAATACATTTTGTTCAGCCTCTGCTTAGTTATGAAAAAATGATCAACTAAATAATAGAAAAAAAAAAAATAATACATTTCTGCCGAATTAAATTAATTGTTTAAATGATGTTTTTTACCATATTACTATTCCATGTACAGAATAGACTTTACGTATGTACGTTTCATTAAAATAAAAAAAAAACTTTGCCTAATTTTCCGATTTCCTTATTTCTTGAACTTTACTGAAAATATATAACGATCTTTATATTCTGAAAATCGTTATCGCTGATTACTTTTTAAAAAATGTGTATCTTTTAACAAATCATAATTTAATTTAATTTTGTGAATCAAATTACATGTTTGATTGCAAATTATTAGCAAAAAGTTTGGAAAACTTTTTAAATACATTTACACACATGTATTTTACAAATTAAAAACTCTATTAAGAACGAATGTTTCTTAATAACAAAAGTTTACTAAATATAGAAGTTTTGTTTGGAAAGATCAAGTTCGTTTATCCCTTTTTAGGTAGATTTCATAATGAAGCTACCTATTGTAATGGTTACCATGAGTGGACTTTCGGAAAATTTCGACATATCTTTGTGTTTCACATCCTCCAGACCCCAAAACCACTGTCAGTTCAAAAGTTTATATGTGTTTATATATATATATATTTCGAAAAAACATAATATCGCTATTACTTTCTTATTAAATAAAATATCGAATTCGTTTGAAGTTATTACTATTCTTTGGATAAGAGTCTTTCTTTCTTTTTCCTGTTTAGCCTCCGGTAACTACCGTTTAGATAATTTCTTCAGAGGATGAATGAGGATGATATGTATGAGTGTAAATGAAGTGTAGTCTTGTAAAATTCTCAGTTCGACCATACCTGAGATGTGTGGTTAATTGAAACCCAACCACCAAAGAACACCGGTATCCACGATATAGTTTTCAAATCCATGTAAAAATAACTGGCTTTACTAGGACTTGAACGCTGTAACTCTCAACTTCCAAATCAGCTGATTTGGGAAGACGCGTTAACCACTAGACCAACCCGGTGGGTTTTGGATAAGAGTCTAAAACTTTTTAACTAAACCCGGTTTAGTTTCCCAAGGAATAATAAAAATAAAACGAAATTTTGAAATGATACAGAGTTTAACGGAGAATTTCCATTTGATTATCTTTAGCAACATTTGTATATGCATACATTTTAATATATTTTCGCCTATTCTGACGTGAGATTTTGTTCTTAAAGTGTTGAATTCTTTTTTCTCTCTAGGTAAAATCCTCCCAATTTAACTCCTTCATTGAAATTCTTTTCATCAATTCAAGGTTTCCGTTTACTAGGTTTTCATTATCACAGATGGATATCCGGTTACTTTCATTATATTAAGAACTAAAATATTTCTATTAAATCAAATAATGAAATATTTAAAATAAATGTAAGTATTGTAGATAAATAATTTATTTTTGAAGAAAAAAGTATTGTCAGATTTTTATGTTAACTTATAAATACGAGTTGTTTTTATTTTATCGACCGTAATCCATCATTATTTTAAATATACCGATGTTTTTATTGGCTAAACGTAATTATTAATAACAAAAATATACGGTCGGTTATCGGTAATAATTTTAAGCAATGCAACATCCCCTAAATCATATCTCATCACTCTCTCCCCCATTTACCATCGTATTCTCTCTTTCATTCTCAACGTTTTATAAAATTGCAATAAAAGCTGGTGCCGGTATTGCATTAGAGTAAAGTAATTTTGACAGGTCTGCAAAAAGCGGGGGCGTTCGTATATAAGGGGGTGTTTGGGGTGGAAGGCAGGACGGGTCGGTTTTTGCGTTATAGGAAGGGAAACTGTGACGTCAGTTATGATTAGGACCTGTCAGAACCTTCAAGATAAATGGGCTGCCAACCTTCTGCTTGCTGGCATTCCTGTTACCTCCTTGTCCTAAATGCAATTCCTCTTCTTCTATACTCCTTTAATAACAATCAGGGAAACACAAAAACAAGGAATTTCCCATCTTTAGTTAAGCTATTATGTACCTATTAATTATATTAGTGAAATTGTCAGTCGTTTTATATATATATATATATATATATATATATATAGAGAGAGAGAGAGAGAGAGAGAGAGAGAGTGAGAGAGAGACCTAATAGTAATTTTAATTATGTAAATAAATAAAATGTCCTATTATTAATTAGTTGCATAAAAAATTATTAGTCGTCAGTTCTAGTAATATTGAACATATGTTGTGCAGTAAGTCTACCACAAAACAAGAAAAAGCTACAACACTGGTTCAACAATCTATCCCCATCCTTATCGTCAACTGAGCTTTCTAAATTTTGACGAGTAATACGTTTGTAATTTAATAAAAAAAATTTAATTTAGCTTTTTACGTAATGTAAAGATTTATGTAATCCAATGCTTGATTCTTTTTTATTTCTTCTGAACTTTTACTTCCCCGTTTAGATAGCGGCTCTTGCCGAGCTATAGTTCTAGAGAAGGGAAAGTATTGTAATCGGTCCAATTTGTGTGCATATGAGGTTTTCATCGGATTTTGACTTTTGACACCTAAGGAACCGAAAAAACGGGATTGAAATTTTCCGGATGTTAGTGTTGGTACGTATGTACGTACATACGCGCGTGCGCGTGTTCGGTGTTGGTTTCTAAATCACCTTATATCTGTAAAACTACTGGAACGATGTTGACCAAACTTGTTCCGATTGTACAGGAGCATTGATGCCATTAAATTTTCAATTTGACTTAGAAAGTCAAGCTGCTGAGGCTGTAAAGCAAAGTCATCCTCAGTATCTTCAGATTTTTCCTATTTTTTTAGGCACATTTGTTAACAAATTAAAAGTAACAATATTTGAAGAAAAAAAAACAAGGTAATTTTTTAGTTTAGGTGCTTCACCCCGAAATCACAAAAAACATATCAAATTCATTCAAAATTAATATTTTATTCGTTTAATGATGTATTTTGGTTGTCGGAAAATAGAAAATTAGTAAAGATTTACATAGTGATTCACATAACACAGTCAAATCGAAAAAAATGCTTGTATCATAGTGAAACATATTTAAAGTTAAAAACATGAAAATAAATAATATAATCTAACCAAACTTAACCTTTACTCGCTTCGCTCGCTAACCTTGACTAATCAACAGTAATGTTTTGATTATTTAAGTAATAAATAATTAATTAGGTTAGGTTCAGCTGTCGATAACTGCGGTTGCTTTTTTTTTGCTCCTAGTATCGTGGATATTATTTAGTTCTGTTACTTTTTCGTTTTGTTATTCGTTTTTAGTTGTTTAGTTGTGTTTTTAGTAGTTCTGTTGCGTTTTTGTTGAGTTTTAGTTTTTTTTTTTTTATTTGTATCACTGTGTAAATTTTTAGTAATTTTCTATCTTCCGATATCCAAAATACATCATTACATGAATAAATATTAACTTTGAATGAATTTGATATGTTTTTTTTGTGATTTCGGGGTGAGGCACCTCAACTAAATAATTACCAAAAACAATTTTTGTAAGATCGTATCCCCACCTTAAAAAATGCTCTTAACTACTGCTATGTTGTGACGTCACAGGTGAGCGGTAAAATTAAATAAATGAATAATATTTAAAGTGTAAAAATGTAATTCGGTCTTGCTGGGTCTCGAACCCGGTTGACTCGGTACTTGGTGCGTTACGCCTCGCGGCTACACCAGTCTGCCGATAGTACAAGCGAAATTTGTTCTATTAAGTTGTGAAATCACATTAGTTTAGTTAGTGTCGACCGTCGTCGCTAATACTGTCAGAAATATTAGTTGAAAATAAATTTGTTGAGGGAAGTAATTTGATTAATTATTATGTTGCTTGTGTAAAATGACAATAAATTCTTCCTTTATTTCTTACAGTTGTTTCTTCACTCTAAAAATTGATTATGATTTTTAGTCAATAAAATAATTTGAAAAAAAAACGTTTTTGTTTAAAGTACTTTTACCTTTAATATTATTTTAATAAAAAGATTGTAAATTAGCTTTTTATGTAATGTAAAGTTTTATGAAATGCAATGCATGATTTTTTTTTTGTTTCTTCTGAACTTCATCAATAGTTATGAATTTAGTTAGTTGTGAGTGGATTTGAACTTATCTGCTAATGTTTGTTGCTTGTTAGAAGTCAGTTTATGATACTGTCAGAATAATGATCGGTCTGAAATTAGAAATTACCGACTGACAAATAATAATTATTCTCATAACTTATTATAAGATTATATTACTTCATATTTTGGTTATTACTTTAATGATAATAATTTCTACGGTTTTGTTTTTAAATTTAAACTAATATTTTGTCACGCGAGTATACATTTTTTTTATATTTTTCGTAATCTGCAATGTTAGATGTAATGTATCAGAGTAGAGATTATGCATGCCGTGCATATATACAGACATATGTATTTTGCCTTAGTATTTTATTAGATCCTATGTATAACCGCTCACACAAACATATATATATATATATATATATATATATATAGTGTACATATAAACGAGTATATCGTCTAGAACTTTGTCAAGGTCCTCTTACTATTGTCCTCACTTAGCCAAGAAATTGCAAATTTTATATACTTTTTTTTATATAAGAAAACCAATTTATTTTTTCTCTGTGGTCCGCTTATAGAAATGTTATATTATGGACAATAGTATATTATAGTGGTGTAGAAAAAAACTTTGAATACCGTATAGATTTTATATAAAGCTGTGTGAAATGTTAACGGTTCTTTTCTTAAGAAAACCCATTTAAAAATATTTTTCTGTTACAAAAATTAATAAATGTAAGCGGATTTCTGTGTTTTATTTATTAATAGTATATTATTTTTAATATAACTATTACATCAAATTTATTTCAGTCAGTCGGTCTAGATTTTCAAACTTTTTCGCCCACCGCCCACATTGAAAATCATAAATTTTCTACCGCCCTGAAAATAGTAAAACTTACCTTTTTTGTTAAAAAAAAAATAATATCAATTTCTGTTTTTAAGATGCGCTTTTAAAAACAGCAATTACAATTATTGTTTTTAAACGTGGCTTATCCTATTTCTGAATTGAAACTTACATTTTAGTCTGAAATATCAGGAAAACATAATTTTTGTCTTTTTTTTAATCAGCCATCGCCTTCTTAGATCGTCGAACGCCCCCAATTTTTTCTGGGCCTTCTGGAGCCTCCCTTTGAGTACGAGTAATCTATATAAACAAGTTTACACGTAATTTTTCTATACAATCAAACTGAAATCTTTGTATATTATTTTTATTAATTATTTTAATTTAGTAACGTGAATTCTTTTGTTTCGTTGTTTATTTGCTGAATTATTTTGTTTCGTGATTTCGACTTTTTTTTCTTTTATTTGACCAGTATTAATTTTTTATATGTCTTTTTTGTTTCTCATATATGACTTTTGACAATTTTTCTTATATTCAATTGCTTGCTCTGTTTTATTAACCGTTTAATTTTATTCTCTATACCTATGTTATGTTACTATTTAACTTATTTTTGTTCTTAACAGTTAATTTTCTAATTGTTTGTACCCTGTTATGCTTAGCTATATTTTTATTCATTATACATTTTTTGTACTGTACTTTGTTTAAACCTTTTTATTATCTTGGAAGTTATAACTGGGTGCCTCCACTTCACGTCATTATTAATCTGTACAATTTACTTATAGTTTCATTGTTTAGGAAACTGATTGTAAATAAAGCAGTGTATATAAACACACACACAGCGAGAGACAGAGAGAGAGACAGACACAAACACATATAAAACCTGGAATATTTCTTATTCTATATTTTGCGAATGGAGAATATAAAGTTAAAAATTAAATAAATTAAACTATTTGAAAAACTTGTAAAATAATAGATAAAATTTGTTACTTTATAATTAAAGGTATATGTTATGTAAATTATAATTGTTGTATGTTATTAGGTTAAATGTAAAATTTTAAACCTAACTATTGCGTTCAACTAAGTTTTTGTGCTGATTACTAGGAAAATTTGATCAGTTATTAAGCATTACGTAATGTTATAATACTGTATGTATTTAATTTACATAATATTTTTATATTACAACTTAAAAAAAATTACCGATTAGATTTTGATTTTTTTTTTATAATAAAAAAATTAACATTTTAATTATTAATAGCTTAATTATTTGTAATGATCTAGATTATTCTGGCTTAAAACTGTATGTAAAATAAAAGATGTTTCTTTTTATTTCCGTACCATTTGGGGCTACAATAAAATAATGAATTGTCGCAGATTTCTTAAGGTGCCGCCTCCGTGGCGCGAGTGATAGCGTTTCGGGTTTTCATCCGGAGGTCCCAGGCTCGAATTCCGATCAGGCATGGCATTTCACACGCCTACTTGTCATTTATCTCATCCTCTGAAGCAATACCTAACGGTGGTCCCGGAGTAAAAAAAAAGATTTTTTAAAGCCTCTGAACCGTTCCAAATTTTTTTTTATAAATATACTTGCGAAGCGTGTGATTCCGTTTTATTTAAAAATAGAAGAACGAAAAAAATAAAGTTTCTATTTTTAATTTTATTTTTACTTTTCTATTGTTACCAGGTAGATTAAAGAACTAAAGTCTACTATTCTATATGCATATTTATAATAGGATTAGTAATGTATGTATTATACACGGTACCTTTTTTGTTTTTATTATTATTTTTAATTTAATCGTAACATGTCAAAAGGATTACCGACATATACTACGTGAGCAAGAGCATAATCATTTCAAATTAAATATGCTAGTGAATGCGACGTTAATATCATTATTAATGCTTAGACATTGTTCTTAGATTTTAATTAATATAAATGGGTTGTTAGCTGTATGTCATAAACGATTAAGTATATCGTACTCAAACACTATTTTATTGAAATTATTCTTATTGTTAAAATCATCATCAGATTGTTCTGTCATTATTTTTTTATTAGCTATCATTTTTACTGTTGTCGGCCTTATAATATTAGTATACGTTATTAATAAGTTTATTAATTTCTTGATTAATATTATACTAATTTTAATTGTTTAATTAATATTCGTTTTGGCTATTAATAAATCTTGATAATTTTTTTTCCTTTTGTGAATATTTCACGTGACTACCTGTTTATTAAATAAGGGTTTATGAAAATAATGTGTTTTATTTAGGAAGTTATAATAATGAAAAAGAGTGAAATACTGGATTTATTGATATATTTCTATCTATTTAATTACCAGTTGCAATAATAATATTGTTATAATTATTGAAGATACAACTCAAGTGTTAACTATTAAATACTTATTTGACCCGTTTGGTATAAAATGAAACAAAATAACTAAATATTGACATCCCACACTGTTTAAATGAATAGAATACAAATGAATATTTGATTATATTGTCGAATATGTCATTTAATACTATTATCAAGAACAGTTTTTAAATTGTTTTTTTTTTTCACATTCGTTGGACTAGTGTAGACCGGCCTAAATTTTTCCAGTATGATTTATATAAATTTTAACGTTTAGGCTAATTAAAATTTAACGATCAATTAGTACTTCTAATTGATTGATTTGACAGTATAGTATATAGTTAACGTTTGAGTTTAATTGACATATCTAACAGCGTTATAATAATAATTAAAAACATCTTAAAATTGTATTTCCTATTAAAGTAGATGCTCTTTATCTTTGCCGATTAGTTTGATAACACTCACTTAAAATTAACGGCGAAATTTAAGGGTTGTCTTATTTTAATCAACATTCCTTTTTTTTATAAATTTAATTGATGAAATTTTCTTTAAAAATTCTAAAAAACTAAATGTTTTGACTGCTTTTAACCTAATTCAAATTTATGGCTTTGGGAAAATGCACAAAAAAATTTAAAAATATGTATGCCTTGTTATATGCAGATTACGTCATCATTTGTTATTGTTCTATAATTTGGACATCTTGGACCAACACTTTTCTAATTATTATCATTTTACAAGGAATGAAATAATAGAATAAAGCTATGGATAGTTTAAACAAAATTAAACTACATCAGTCATGTTCGTTTTGATGAGATGAATAATAATAAATATATCTTATTATTGTTCTTCTTTAGTTATTACCATATGGATAACGTGGTATTTGGAAAAACGTCTCTTATATAATTACTGTGGTGATGAAACACCTCTTCATCATCTTGTGGGAGGCTAGACCGATCATCACCATCAGCCGGTAACAAACGGGGTGCCTCTGGGGTGCTGTTTTGGGAGGTGCAACTGCAAAATTCAAACGGGTTATTTGTTAGTAGGTCAAAGACTAACTTTTACATGACATCAGGTCTACTCTCCATCTAACAGATCTACGGTTATTCGGAAATGTGTATGTATATATATAGAGGAGTTTATCTGTTTGTTTGTTATCGCATCATGCGAGAAACAACCGACCGATTACTTTCAAATTTGCTCGATACATTCGTACTGTCCCTGGAAAGGTTTTAAGCCATCGACCGAAGCCCTAGCTCCCTTCAAAGTTAACATATTGAAAATATTCATTATTTCTTCGCCTCCAACGAGGGGTGAATTTGTGAATTATAGATATTCATTCGTTAAGGAAAAAATAGATTAATCCTTTTACTTCATTATATTTTTGCCACTACGGCAAAAAATTATTTATTGAACGTATACATAGATTCTTATTGTTTTATTACAATGTTTCAAATTTACTATTTAATAGATATATTATTTTAAATATCAATAATTATGCTCAGTTTTATACTAACCTAAAAGTATAAATTGAACCTTGAAATTTTTCCTTCATTTTTCATAAAAAAAAGAAAAAATCACAGAAAAGAATCTTGTTAGTACATAATAAATTACTGTATGCTATTTTAAATTACATGTCACACTTATTAAGAAATATATTTTGTTCCAAATTAAGACGAAAAACAAATTTTGATAATTGAAGGTCAAGTTTTTATAAAATATAACAATAATTTATGTAGCGTTTTTGTATTCATTGAAAAGGAAAAAAAATTACATACAATAGTATAATTTAAATAAATAATAATTGACGTTTAATTAATTACAGAGTTGGAAAGGTTTTTAAGTGTACTCTTCTTTTTTTTTAACATAATATTCATGAATGAATAAGTTAACATAAACGGTCAGTAAACAAATTAATATATACTCTTATATGTACATAAATATAATATACAGTTCTGCAGGAAGGCGTTCAATTACCGTTTTATATGACAGATTGCACGTTATAACATTATAATTGTGTAATTTTCTGTTTGTATGTTCTTGAATGAAATGCATAGTTATAAATGTAAAAATCAAATAATTGTAGTTCTGGCTTGAGTAATAATCTTTTTACTGTGTAATATAAAGTAGTTATTTCATATTCCCTCATCTAAATTAAATAACTGAAAATAACGAGTCTTGCTTCTCATACATAAATGTATACTATTAAATCTTATATGAAGTTATATTTATTTATACGCCGTATTTTTAAAATATTAGATTTCGTTTTGTATTATAACTTAAAAAGATTTAATTTTTTTTGTGTTTATAATTTTTTATTTAATCCATTTCCGGTTTAAAAAAAAAATGAATATACAAAATAAATATCGTTATCGTGCAATATTAATATGTTTATTAAAATATTCAATGATAATTACTTACATGACTAAATTGTATTTTTATATTAATTACATCTTTTAAAAATAATAATTTTAGACTTTCAATTAATTTTCGAATAAAATATTTATCTTTTACTTTCCCGTCTAGGTAGCGTTATAGCTTTAGAAGGAAAAGTATTGTAATCGGTCCGGTTTGAGCATATCCGGCTTTCACCGGATCTTAACGTTTTGAAACCTAAGGAACCCAAAAATCCGGATTGAAATTTTCCCGATTTGCTTGTACCTGTGTGTATTTTTGGTGTTGGCCTGTAAATCACATTATATCTCCAGAACTACTGGATCGATTTTGTCCGAACTCGGTCTGATTACTTCCATATATGGAACATTGATTCAATTATATTTTCAACTTAAAAGGTCGAGAAATTGCCTGAAAAAAATATCGGGAGCAAAAGAAGAAGCAGGTTGCTTATTCTTCAACATTTTGAAGTAATTTTATTAGTGGGTGCTCCTCAATGGCTGTAACAATAATAATATAATAAAACCTTCTTTTTGAAATCCTTAAAATTTGAAATCAACGGAATTAAAAACAAAAAAAAAATACGAACCTTAAAGATGTATTTATCATTATGTTTTTTACATCAAGCTAAAATCAGGTTAGTTATATATATATTAATAGTTCACATGTGATTATTATTATTATTGTAATTACCTGTACTACGTTCATAACAACAATAATAATATGATAGTACTAAGTAATAATAACAACATAAGCTTGGCCAGAACAGTAGTAAGGCCAAAGGTCATGTCCGTTAGTAATTGGGGGCCCTTGATTGAAGGGCGCCGGTTATTGCTAGGGATTAGGACTTAAGCCGCTTCCATTGCCTCCCGCCATCAGCCCTACAATCTATCCAACATTCTCATCCCTTATATGTTCAAGAGAAAGCTGGCGGTGGTAAGGGTGGCAGTAAACATCTACCCTCTAGCATAGAAATCCTATATGTGGGATATATTATTGTTAGTGTAACAATAATAGCAAAGGAAATAAATTTATTTTATTTATAATAAAGAAAGTTTTATATATATATATTGGTATATACATATTATTATTAATGTTTAGCGTAATTTTTACCGAAAAAAAATTCTAGAAGTAATGTAATTTTTTATTTATTTTATGCTCTAGCTTGATGGAGTGATACGCTGATTATCCAGATCGACCTTTGAAAGGTTGAATCTGGATAATCAGAAATTCGGATAGTTAGAAAATTTAAAAACAATTATCATAACTGCTGGATATATCTTTCTAATGTTTCATGGGTATCACACATTATAAAATGACAAAAATATAAAAAATAAATGTTTTTCAGTAAAATTAAAAAGATTCTCGGAACATATTTACGAGTATAATGTAATAAAAAACAGAGTAAGTTAACAAGAAATTAAATTTGTAGAATCTTGCAAATACAAGAATCAGAATTTAAAAAAATAATTTGAAAGAAATGAAAATTTACTACCTTGTTGTTTTAGAAAAAAATTATTATCAGAAAAAACTTAAGTCAGTTTAACTTATTGGAGAAAAATTGAGTTAAGATGCAATATGTTACAAAAAACGTCATCTGTTAAAAATTCTAAAAAAAATTCTAAAAATTACAGTACATTAAATAGAAAAAAATGTGCCAATCAGTAATCAAAACATTTAAAAATACTATTTCTCCTTAAAAAAAAACCAAAAAAAAGAAAATCTGTACTTGCTTTAATGTTTATATTTATTACTTGATCTTCCTTTATGATCTACTAGGATCACGTAATCGTTTTAATCAAATAATAGCATTTTTATGTCGTTTCAAACAATCCTCAGCAGTAGAAAACCATTCTTGAAATTTTTTGTGTAACCGTTCTGGATGCAAGTCCAAGATTATTCATGGTTCAACAATTAATCTGCTATTATCAACAACAATCTTTTCAAAAGTTAATTTTATAATTAGTTTAACACATGACTAAATTTACGTATCTTTTCTGTTACACAGATTGAAAAAATCAATTAAAAAACCCTGTAAAAACAAAAATCTACAAAAATAGATTTTCAAGTGAAGCAAAGTTTTATTTGAATAAATTTTAGACCTTTCAAATAGTGTCTAAATTTTTTTAACAATTTTCCAAGTACGGATGTAAGCAGTCCGGATAGTTGCACATCCGGAAAATCGGTGTTCAGATGAACTACTCCCATTCTATTAAAAAATATTTTTATTTTAGTAATGTTAACACACACACACGGGCGCGCGCGCGCGTACAAAAGTTTCATTTAATGTAACCTTTAAAAAATACACCAGAAAAACCAGTATGGACCGCGCTAATAAAAGATTTTCAAATTTCAACAAATCAGGTTTGGGTATAAGGATTTTAAGTGAATTATCATATATATAAAAATACAAATTTCGATGTTACATCGTAATTACGTTGATTTTTAAATGAAGTATAATAATTTAATTTATGAACTCTGATTATTCTAGATTATTTTTTAGATTTCTTTTACAGCTTTGTGTATTTCCTAGTAGCTTTGTTTCTTGTGCGTGAAGTGACAGCGGATTTGTCAGTTTTATATCTTCAATATTTCTTTCTTTCACACAGAATGTCATGCATGTATTTTATGTAAGTTTCAATTCTGTCTACATTACAATAAAATATAAAAAAAATTAAATTTGTATACATATATTTCTTGCTCAATTTTTTAGTACGTTCTAAGTGTGTTTCATTAAAAAATTGACGTATAAAGTTGTATAATTTCATACATTGTTTGATAATAAACAACTCTATTTTAAATGATAAATTTTTTTTTGGATATAATTGTATAATATATGAAAAAAGAATAATGTATGATGCAGATTCTTCTTGCTTGGTGGTATAGTTGTATATGCATTTGTTTACATGCGGTGAAACGAAGCTTAGCGAGGCAAGGCGCCAGCTCTGCAAGGGATAAACATATACAAGAGATAGGCTGGAAACGATAGCTTGCACACATCTGCTTCTGCTGTTACTGCTTGGCGCTTCTTCCTCTTCTTCTCCTTATGTCTACGATGAACGAAAGAACGGATTTATGTCTTTTTACTTCTTACCACTGTTTACACTCTGTCAAACCCTCGCCTGTACTAACGCCCAGTAAACCCTATCATAATACTCTACTTAATATTCCATCTTTCTCTAGAGAAAGAACCTGGCCAAATCATAAATCATCGCCCAAACCCACTGAAACTACTTCATCTATAACGCATATATTTACACGCGCAAATACTTCTTCAGACAACTGTACTAAAAAAAACGTAAGTCAATGACCTAGAAAGATTTACTAGTTATTTTATTTAACGTTGTCCTTTACGGTAAATAGATATAAAATCGTGGAAAACTTTTATAAATTTTGTACATCTTCTTTCTCGCATTTTCTCTCTCACTCTCACTCTCTCTCTCTCTCTCTCTCTCTCTCTCTCTCTCTCTCTCTCTCTCTCTCTCTCTCTCTCTCTCTCTCTCTCTCTCTCTCTCTCTCTCTCTCTCTCTCTCTCTCTCTCTCTCTCTGTGTGTGTGTGTGTGTGTGTGTGTGTGTGTGTGTGTGTGTGTGTGTGTGTGTGTGTGTGTGTACGCCATTAGTTATGTTGATAATTCAATTATTGTAATTAAACTTTTATTTTTTAAATATTACTTAGCTGAAAAATAATTATTTTTCATTACCATTTTTTATACAAGCTCAGCTAAATAATATAAAAATAAACTACTGTCATATCTCTAGTAGCAAATTAAAAGTCATGAATAAGTTATTAACATTAATAGACTATTCTTATTCATATCTTTTAAAACGAAAAAATTTTGGAATAACTTTCCAACCTTGAATTTTCAGTCACTTAATATCGGTTTTATGTTGAGTTATGTAATTAAAATAATTCATTTAATATCTTAATTGGGAATATTTAATGTAATTACATTTGTTAACCATTATGTACTGATAAACTGAAGTAAGAACTGTCTATTAAGATAGTTGCATAATACCAAAAAAAATATGATTGTGGTAGAGTCATTTCTTGTGGTCAAGGGTTATCAGGCTTCTTTGATACGAAATTTGGGGTTTCGCAAGGTTCAGTCCTGGGACCAGTTTTGTACTTAATCTACTTTGCTGATCTTACTGGCACGGAAAATATCACTATTGCGTCCTTTAGTGATGATACGGCGATTGTGGTTGTTGAAGTAAACGTAATAGTGTCGTCGAAGAAACTGCAATCGGAGTTAGACCTTCTAAGCGAACGACTACTCAAATGGTAGATAGATGTTAATACTGCAAAGTCGAGTCGTGTAATGTTGCGATGAGGAGGGAAGTTTAACCGCAAGTCTGCCTACCTACATGTAGTTCATAACCACCATTCGGACGACATAGGATACCTAGGACTTCATTTGAACCACCGATTAACATGGAAAAATCACGTCAGAGTAAAGAGAAAGCACTTAAATGTCAATCTTAGATGGTTGAAGTGGTTATTAGGAAGAAGGTCCGCATTATCGGTAAATAAAAAAATGTTATTGTATTAGACGTTTTTAAAGTCAATATAGACTGCGGGATACAACTTTGTGGTGCGGCAAGTAATAGCAAATCGACATCATCCAAAGTTTTGGGGAACATATCGAAGGCGCCATGGTTTGCGTAGGAATAAGGAGATCCACGATTAGTCTAGGGATGCACTCTATTTGTAAAGAAATTCACCGGCTAAGTTCAGAGTATGTACTTATGCTTAAGTCGTACGTAAACGATCTGGCTGTTAACCTTTTGTATAATAGTTTAGATGTGAGCCGACCTAAGAGGCAGCTTGTATTGGATTTAGAGTTTGTTGTGCGTTGAATATCATTCTTTTCATCTTGAAATTTTGCTGATAATATTTATGAATTATTTTAATTTAGTAATACGAATTCGTTTATTTTGTTGTTAATGAATTGTTTAAGTTTTGTGGTTTTGACTTCGTTTCTTATAGGTGATCAATATTAATTTGTTATGTCTTCTTTTCATGTATGATTTGTAACAGTTTCTTTTTGTACTCAATTGTTTGTTTTCTTAACCATTTAATTTTATTTTATTGTTCTCTATACCTATATTATGTTACCTTTTAATGTATTTGTTCTTAACATATAATTGTTGAATTGTTTGTATTTCGTTTAGCTTAGTTATATATTTTATTCGTTAAATCTTTTATTGCGCTGTACTTTGTTTAAACCTTTATATTGTCTTAACTGCCTTCCTTTCACGTCATTATTATTATTATTATGTATATTTTACTTATAGTTCCATTATTTAGGAAACTGATTGTAAATAAAGCAAATCATTACAATATATATGTATGTGTGTGTAATTTCAAAACAGATATTTGACAGTTGTTACGGTTAGGAGGTATTATTTACCGTAACAGAAATGTGCTAGAAAAGTTGTAGTGCAACTTTTTGTCTTAATTTTTACATTCAGAGAGGTTTTATCATTCATCCATTAATAAATGTAATTTTCATTTATTTAGAAAAAATTAATTTTGCATTTAATATTTGTAGATACAAATGTTCGATGTGTTCTTAACTTTGAAAAATACTATTTTGTCTGAGTAATTTATTTATATTAATATCGATGTTTACATTATCAATTTTGAAGACACGTAAATAAGAAAGAATCTTTTTCCTTCTACGAAGTAAAAGAAGTACTGTGATCGCAAAAATTTCGGTTTTCAGGTGTCAACGGAAATATTTATTTTGACTAGTTTCGGTATGTTGTATGTATGTACTTATTTATCTCGCTTAACTCAAAAACGATTAGCCGTAGGATGTAAAAATTTTGGATTTAGGACTGTTGTAACATCAATGGGGAGGTGTTTTGCACCTCTCTTTTTGATTGTAATCGAATAAACCAAAAGTGTCCAAAAAAGGAAAAAATCAGACAAATTTGGATTTTGGACTTTTTCCTAACTGCATCTGAATCTTTTTGATTGTAATCGAATAAACCAAAAGTGTCCAAAAAAGGAAAAAATCAGACAAATTTGGATTTTGGACTTTTTCCTAACTGCAGTAAGCGCTCGTTGAGAGCTTATCAATGAGATAATCATGCTTATCATAATCATGATGCTTGTCATTGAAAGCTTCATCTCTTTTTGTAAATTGTTTTTACCAATTTAAATATGTTGATTTATTAATAATTCTCTGATTGTAAAATTTTGCTTACAATAAATAATTCAATAATAACAATAGAAAAAAATATAAAACAATGTCAGAAATTATTAATGAAATAAAGTTTTATGTACTTTACATTTAAAAAAAAATGTGTATTTAATTTAATAAACTAAGAAAGAAATCACGTGGTGTCTACATCAGATTTATTAACAAGAACATCTATTTCTTATTTTCTAATAAATTTCAAAGAATTAATAGTAACCTTAATATATTTTAACTTCAGTAATAATGTATGGGTTTTGGTTTATTAAACCTCCGTTTAATAATTCTCTTGATTGTTTGCATTTCCAAACCCGGAATAATACTTTCCGAGATTTTCAGATATTGGGAATCATCAGTTTATTAGAGATGCAGTTGATGGCCATTCTTCTGTTAATTCTATTTTCATGTAATTATCTAATAAGAATAATAAATCTTAAAAAAAAAATTAAGTACAGCATTAAAAATATAGTATATATTACTTTTTCTTTAACATAACATACACCAATATTATCAGTTTTTCTTGAAATAAAATATTCGTGTTTTGTATTCGTTCAATCATAGTTGTAAATAGTGCATTACTGCCTGAAAAACCGCCAGAGACAGAGCTGTGGAAGTATTCCAATGCTGTAATATTAATGAAATTCTGTATGAAATGCGTTTTTTTATTTAATATAAATATTTCAGTATTAAAAAAAACGTTTTTTCCTTTGGCTATTACATTTCTTTATATAATTTTTCTTTTTTTGCTTGTAGACAATTCACCACGTTTTAAATTTCCTGTGAAATTTTACGAAAGAACAAAACATTTAAATTTCATAAATATAATTTTTTATCCTAAAGATTAATTAATGCTAATTACTATTCTATATAATTTAACTTATAAAAAATAAAAATTAAAAGTAAGAAGTTAAAAAAAGGGAACGACTCGTTAGCATTGCGATTTATGCTCCAGTAAGCATGTAATTAATTCATTTAAATCTTATTCGTATTTTTTCTCCGTACTTTTGAGTAAATTTTCTTACATAGTATGACGTTTATTACTTTATTTTATATATGTTTTAATTATATATATGAGTTCTTTATTATTTTATTATAACATTTGATATATAACATTAATTTTTGTAAAAAAAGATTTTTTAGTTGTTATAGCATATTTTTTTTTCTATAATATCCTTAAATCTAATAATTTTAATAATATATATTTAATATAAATTATTCCTGTTTGAATAAATGATTCCTTTAATTATCCGAAGGATTTAAAAACATATGGTAAATCGTATAATTAACATGAATATTATATAAAAAAACCAGATGATATAAAAAAATGATTTTAAAAGTTTACCTGTCACAACGACAAAACTTAATAAAAAAAAGTCTAAATAAACTAAAACAAATATAAATTAAAAAAAATAAAGATATGTAGGGTCTACAGATCCTAAAAATCCGACTTAAAAATAAAAAAAAAACATAAATACAAAATTTAAAATCCAACGTATAAAAAAATAATTAACAATAATAATTAGGGTCTATGGATTTTTTCTTTTATTTTTATTTATCATATCTTTTGGTGTTTAATTTTTTTATGTTCGACTTCTAATTAGAGGTTGTGTGAGTAACTTTTTTTATATCAAATGTAAAGAATCGATCTACAATAATAATAATAACTCTTTACCTGATCGAAAACATGTTATATGTATAAAGTAAAAATTGGCCTGATTCAGTGTATAAATTCAAAACGTAGAAAAAAAATACTTTTTAAGCTTTTATCTGTAGATTTACTACCAGATTTTCTGACATTTTTAAAAAATGAAACGGAAGAAATATTTCTTAAAAACGAATAGTGTTTATATGTAAAGAAAATTTCTATGATACTTCTTTAATATTTTCAGTATTCTTAAAGAAATCCAAAACAATTTTTCTTGAAATAATTTTCTAAACAAAATGCTTAAAACAATCAGAAATCCTACACAGGATTTGCTTCTCTCTAATTATTATACTTAAATGAAAAAGTTGTATATGCATATTTACAAATTATAATTCAATTATTTAAATTTTAAAAATATATTTGGAATAAAATTAATTATTCAAAAATCAGTTTAATGACGTTGTTGTTCTAATTTCTTCCTAATTTGGTAAAACGTTAACCTTAAATAATCAATATATGTAAATTTTGTTTTCCTCATTTTATGTAAAAGTTCTGCAATAATAATAATAATAATTAAGAAAAATGATTGAAACTGCAAATTAACTTTCAAGTTTCTTTATACGTAAAAAAAAATCTTGAAAATTTAATTAGAAGGGTGATTATATTTCTTAAGTGTATAATGTAAATAAAATCGAGTTCTGCTTCATCTTTTTAAATTCTCCAACTAAAGATGATCTAGCCCCAGGAAGAGATGGCTACATTCTCAGTATGTTGTGTGTGTTTTTTTTGTAAGGTTTGTCGCTGCGCGTACGTATGTACATACCATCTTCAATATTGGAGGTCGTCAGAGCAACATAGCTGGACCATCCGCCATCTTATTGTACACTACAACACAATTTAGTATACATTAGGCTGTAGAATATTTTATAAAAACCATACGTGATTGTATATATTTTATCCATTGATTTAAAAAAAAAATTTATTAATTAAAATACGGGAGGGAAATTAGAATACAGTGAGACTTTATTTTAACTTTTTAATATCATGTTCTCTTTGTGTTATGATAAATTAAGTTTATGCAAAATTTAGATTATAAACATACTTCATATTCTATTTTAATTTGTAATTTGCCATTAAAATTTTGTTGCACATTAGCAAATTACTACCAAAACCAATCTTATTCTAGGATAACTTAAATTTGTTTAAATTTCAAGAATCTTTCTTTGAAATTCAAGGTTTTTTTTTGATTTATCAGTAATATGAGCATTTTAATGTTATTCTTCAATTTTTTTTAATCTTCAACACTTTTACTACAACCTACATCCAAAATTATCTCTACATTATACTCGTATATATATTTAATATTTTTATTTATAGTTGCTTCAACAATTACAAGTAATTAGAGCCTTATCACTGTAATGTAACTATACCGGTAAACGTGTAGTGTTGCAAAAATTCAGGCCGACCATTTATGAAACTTGTGATTAATTGAAACCCAACCACTAAAGCACACCGGTATCCACGATCTAGTATTCAAATCCGAATAAAAGCAATTACCTTTATTAGGATTTGAACCTAAGAACTTCGACTTCGAAATCAACTGATTTCCTACGACGAGTTTACCAGTAGACCAACCCGGTGGATTTTATCTTTTGTTCACTCTTATGTTGCACAAATTAGCTAAACCTTTCTTAATGTACGGGTCATCGAAATCGAGAGTTCTAAGTTTTAAATCGCAATAAAGGGAATTATTTTTATACGGATTTGAATACTAGATCGTGGGTACCGGTGTTCTTTGGTGGTTGGATTTCAATTAACCGCACATCTCAAGAACGGTCGACCTGAGAATGTTCTAGATTTTCATTTATACATATCATTCTCATTCGTCCTCTGAAGTAATACCTTATGTAGTTCCGGAGGCTAAACAGAAACCAAAGAAAGATATATGGGTCATCACTTTAGTAAATGCTTTAAAAAAATTTTGCTATAAAATGTTTTCTTTCACATTTGTTTTTAAGGTTTACTTATTTCAAATTTAATCTACTCGCCTAATTTTTACCTTCCTTATGTAACTACATTTCAAAGAACTCAAATGTTTTCGATTTTCTGTTTATCTTCATTCATATTTCAAAACTATAGATCGCAATATAAAAAAATATCTTCGAGAAATTCTTTTTAATTCTTAGTTTTTTACCAAATAAACCCTACTCCATGCTTGTGTCAATCTGCTTTTATTTTCTACCGTACCTTATTCATCCTTTTTAATTTTATACTAGGAAATTAAACTTTCAAGAAGGATAGAAGAATTGTTATGATAAATTCTACAATTTTGTTAATTTCTTATCTATATTGGATTAATTATTTATAATCATAATACTCCTTGCCTTGTAAGCAATCTGATTTAGATCACATTTTACAGATTTATATTATTGTTCATCTACTTTACCTAACACATTTATTAGGGATTCTTTTAATTTTATAATATTATATTGTAACCCCACGGTTTTTTTGTTTAATTTAAATGCAATTTCTAATATTAAAAATTTTATATTTTTTACATATTACAATTATTCAACATAATTTATGGTAAAGGGGACCAAATATTAGCAAATGACTGGAGTAGCTTATTTATTCGATTATCCTTAAGCGATAAAAAATACACTTAAATGCATATTTGTAATTTGTTTTATCATTTTATTTTTTTCTCTACTTGATTATTATCTCTGTGTTATATGTTTGTTATTTTATCATTTTAACCAAATTACAAATTTTTTTCTGCTGGTATTATAAAACGCTTGTTTGCGTTATATATTAGTTAAGAAAGAAGGTGAAAAAGTTGGTTGCGTTACAGATATACTCATACGTAAAAGATATCTGTTAGAATAAAAGAGAAAACAAAAGGCAACAGCAACAACCACAACAATAGATAAAAGAAATGAAAGAGTAATAGTGAGTGTATGCGTGTGAACGTTATATTTGACGTTTGTGTGTATGTATATGATAAAGAAAATGAGAGAGCAAGAACTCTGTCGTGAAATGTATTCATTCTCTAGTAGACGACATTCCTGATTGTCTGTCATCGAAAAACGAAAAAACAAGTCTTTAAAATGTAAACGGCCCACATGTGGCCCCAGACTGGCTCTCTTGATTCCTTCTAACACACACTCGCTCCTCTATCTATCCGTCTATCTTTCTCATTACGTACACACATATAACGAACATCACAAACTTACAAACACACGCACACATCATTTGCTTCATCAGGCAGGGCAGCAGGGATCCTATGTGTGTTGTGTTATATCGTGTACATTCCCAGCCGACGAATATACTTGAATAATTTTATAGCAGTGTCTTGCATAAACCGTTGCCTATTTATAATATATTCAGTTTATAAATGATATTAAAATATTAGACGAGGATAGAATAGATTCGTGCGTAACATTCTATCGGTTTTATTTTTAATTTGTTTAATATGTTTTAAAGAATTTTTTAAGAAAAAATGCGGTTTTTCTATTTGTAATTTACTGAATTTCATTTGCATATTTAGTTGAAAATATCTCAAATATGTATCTAATTTTGTATATGTAATGTATATACATTTCTCTTTCATTTATTCCTGTTAATTTCAACGCATAAAACCAGCAGAGTAAAAACTATTAACTCGATTTTGTATTTTTTAAACAAAATAACTTTGAAACTAAAAATAATCACACCTTTACAAAAAGATTCAAAAACAACTCGTTTCGCTTCTTCTTAATCTCATCATCAGGTTAATAAAAAAAAAAAAAATGAATAGTTTATTTGTCTATAGAAACAGGACTTGTATTTATTCGAAGCGATTGATTCCCAGTAACACCGCCGTTCTGTGATTCGCTAGGCAAACTGCATATCCCTTTTGCAAACCTCTTGTAGTGAGAATAAAAATGTATGTAAATTTTTGATTCGTGTTTTAAAAACCCTATTGAAAATTACAGAGGTAGGTCATGTCTTCTCTTACTGATCTTTGTCTATTTTGAAAAAAATCGATAAAAGGGAGATAATCTCAAAAGAAATACTAATTAAATTAAAATCCATGATATTGGCAATTAGAAGTATAGAATCCCAGAGATCAAGGGGACCTTTATTCATGACGATTAATTTTGTTTTTAAAAACAATTGTACTTAAAAGGTTTGGTGTAAATTAAATTCAAAATTGATGTATTTGTAAAAATAGTGTCATGATTTTTAATAGTTTTAAGGAATTAACTGTTAGCCAAGATTTTTTTAAATTAATGTAGTTCTCAACGTTTTGGTAAATTATCAATAATAATTATATTAATTATGACGATAAAATTAAAATCTGATTTTACG
The DNA here is from genome assembly GCF_047948215.1 of Lycorma delicatula. Classification (NCBI taxonomy): domain Eukaryota; kingdom Metazoa; phylum Arthropoda; class Insecta; order Hemiptera; family Fulgoridae; genus Lycorma; species Lycorma delicatula. The sequence continues at coordinate 13,503,000 of NC_134459.1, forward strand.
ATAAATATGATGGGTTATAAAATACAGAAGGATTAAGGACTCAGGACACAGACGACGTTGGTTGTGTCCTTGACTACGGTCCGTTGAACTGGTTGTGGTCGTTCGTAGTAGGCCTATGATCTTGTGCTGGCTTGTTGCTCTTTCAGTTCTCCTCTCTTTGCTTCTTCCTCCGTTCGACAACTATGACGACTTACGTATTCCATCATTTAAACACTCGGTTCATTAGCGGTCTTCTTTCTAATCAGATTTAACATAACCGCAAACCTTTTTAAGCAAATTATCCGCATGCCACCAGCTGTCCCTTACATACCAAGTTCCAGATACCGACTTAAGTACGGTGTATATATATTGCTTAAGTTAAACATTCTCTTATATATATTTCGATTTATTTTTATATAAAGTTACGTATTGAAATTTAAAATAAAAAATAATTTCGGAATCTATTTTCTCAAAGAGGATGACCCAGTATAATGGTTAAATTTTATTCTCTAATTGTTACGTTTTCTTCAAAATATGTTGCGTGATTGTACTTGCTGTGTACGCGGAAAGATGAAACTTGGCTTTATAACCGTGCATTTCGTCATAATGTAAAAAAATAATATATAAAGTTTGTCTATTTTTAAAGAATCTTTTTTATTCATCTAATCGTAAACCGTACATGCCAATTAAAAAAATATTTTTATGATGTTAAAAAAGAAAATTAAAAAAAAAAATCTTTCATCTCCCAATTAAAATCTACTGGTTTGTTTTATTGCAAACTTTGTTCAGTGTATTGCACAAAATTTAAACTCCATTTTATTTATTTGAATTCCAGTATTTAATTTAAAATGTTTCAAGAATCTATTTTAGAAAGAAAAAATTGTTATTGCCGTTCCTGATACTTTTTTCTGGAAAAGTATTCTTGAACGTTTTACGATTTTTTATTATTTGTTTAATAATTACGTTTATTCTACACTATAATTTTTGTTGTTCCTAAATAAAATTATTGTATAAAAGATAATGCTTTTTGAAGTAAATCACGTTTAAAATTTTATGAATTTCTACTGATGATTTGCTTGGTCTGAAAAAGCGTTACTTAGTACAAATGAAAGTTGTCGCACGAAACTTTATGTAAAATAAAGATAGTTTTCATTTTGATTCTGCGTGTTATGTTCTTTTTTTGTTTTTAAAAGGATATAATTGGAATTGTTATCGCTTAATTAATAAAAAAATTGATTTAATTATTATTTGTAAACCAAAAAATTAAAATAATATGAAGGTATTTTTAAATAATGTTTTTATAAAGGATAAGTTATACTTGATGTTAGCTTTGTTTTTCTGTATGGTTTTCTTTTTATTTTGAGCGGAAGTTTTTAATGGTGCTATAAAATATTTTTATTACTTCTGCTAGTGAACAAAATTATTTGAGTTTATAAGGCAATGAATTGTTCATCCTGTATTCCTTTTTGAAAATAAATAAATTACAATTATGAAACATTTATATTTAATTCGTCGGGTTATTTGTAGTATAACCTAATAATTCAATTTTACAATGAATAAATGAATGAATTTAATGAATTTTCAACAAAATTTACTTAGAAATTGATTTAATTTTTTCCTTTGTTAATTTATTATCTCATTTTTTGTGGATGAAAATTCTTGCCTTTCCTTATCTCGAAGAAATATCTAAAACTAAAATACAGCGATATCATTTTACTATTATTTAAATTTAAATTCAATTAAATCTTAATAAATATTAACTTGAAATGATGGTTCTAACTTGGTATCAGTTTTAATGAGTAATATTTAAATAATAATTTACAAAAATTAACATTTTACATGGTATATCTAAAAAAAGTTTTTTTTTATTCCAGTTGTATATGTTTTTTCCAAATTTTTTATTCAATCTATCGTTTAATTATACACGAAAATATTGTCGTGAAAATAAAATCTATATTCCAATATACAGTGTATATAAATAAAAAAAAATGTCCCATTTCAAATAGAGATATCTCATAATAAAAATCTGTTACAATTACAAGACAAATTACATAATCAGAAATATTTAAAATTTCACTTATGAAGTTAAATGTTTTATATGTCCACCGTTTGCTGCACGGGAAAAATCAAGAAGATAGCTGAATTTTCCGCAACGCGTTTTAGATAGTGTTCTGCTACACTATGTAAGTTAATACAACTACTGATCCTTGTTTTCAGCTCATATAAATCAGCAGGTAATGGTGAAACATAAATAGTTTTAATTCACAGGTCTCCCCCAAAAAATGTCATGCAGCGTAATGTCTGAGGTTCTTAGGGGCCAAGAGTGTAGATGGGGCTCCATCTTGTTGAAAATGAATTCTTCAGAATCTTAGTGTAGTTGTGAAAAAAGCCAGGACCATCAGTATTTCAAAATAAGAATGCACTGTTAACTGTATTTCCTTCAAAAAAGAAAGGTCATACCTTTTTGCAAACGGAACAGCGCAAAACTATTGGTGAATCTCGCTCCTTCTGTACAATCTCGTGCGGATTCTTAAATCCTCAAATGAGCACATAGTAAGGTAAAATTATACCGCTTAAATGAAATTCTGCTCCATCACTAAAAATTAATCGCGGTGAAAACCCATCGTCTTCAATATCCACCGAGAGAAAATCACAGAAATTTTTTGTCACACACGAAGAGTTTGCAGTTATTGTAATCGATTAAGCCTGAAATTCAAATTTGTTCTTTACACACGTCAAACAGTCATATGAGTGATCGTACGTTATCGTCTAATGCGACGAGTGGACTTTATCGGGCTTCGCTGGAAAGCCTCTTGAATTCGTTGTACATTTTCCACTGTAATGCTGTTCGTCCTGGAAGATTATTCAAATTATTTATACCTCCATTCTTCATACTACAGCAGCGATAAATGTTCTTAATTAATGAATATCGATCCTGTAACGCTGTCGAAATGCACGCAGATCTGTTATTACTTACTGACTTGCTAAATTTTAGAACACAGAACGCTGTTGTGTAAAGGCTATGTTGTTTACTACTGAGGCTAACGTACGTTTGAGTGCTAGTATTGCAGTCTTTTCGTGTTTTAGCCTCTGGTAGCTACCTTTCAGATAATACTTCAGAGGATGAATGAGGATGATATGTATGAGTGTAAATGAAGTGTAGTCTTGTACAGTCTCAGTTCGACCGTTCCTGAGATGTGTGGTTAATTGAAATCCAACCACCAAAGAACACCGGTATCCACGATCTAGTATTCAAATCCGTGTAAACATAACTGACTTTAAGTATTGCAATCTGGCGACCGGTATTTGCAACTCAACAATCGCACTTTTTAATGGTGATATTTCATTCACTGACTATGCGTGGCTGTATGGCTGTTGATTTTGAAATCGATTTATTCTTTTGGACGCACGCTGTATTATTTTATATATAAAATTTTGAAATTATTTTTACTTTAAAAGAAAATCAATATTTAATTTAATCGTTCTATTATTTATTTTTTAAATCAAAATAATATTTATCAACGGGCATAATTTTTGTAATTCGTAGATAATAAATTTAGACGCTAACATTATTCGCATACGTCGTAACTTTAATTTAAAAAAAATGAATTAAATATCTTAAAAAGTAAATTTAGGAATTGGTTTTACTAAGGTCTTTCTCCGGACCAATTTTTTTATTTAAAAAAAAAAATTATGTAATTATTTAAAATAATGAATTAATTTTTTAATTTATTTCTTTACCAAAATTTTTCGATTTCATTCTTTTATTCTTTTATTACATTGAGCTATTAAAATTTTTGTGTAAATATTTTAAGAATGTTGGTAATTTTATAATGTTAATATTTATTAAATGACTTTTAAATAAAAAAAAAATTTAGCAGCGATTTAAAAAAAAATTCCACAAAATTTAACTGGCGCCAACTGGTGTTTGGAATTTATCATTTTTTGTTAAGGCAAAAAAGAACAAAAAAACAAAAAAAAAACATTGTCTCTTGTTACCTCATTAATTTTTTTTTAGGTTGTGCTATATATTTAAGATATATACTACTATAATTTCAATTTTGATTAAAAAAAAATAAAAATAAAATGAATTAAAAATCCAGTTGCTGCTTGTTTTAGATTTCTTTCTTTCTACTATGATTTTTACTTCATTCTAAAAAAACTGGTTTTTTAAAATTAATTTTATAATTGCCTCCTCTTTGCACTCAGTATGAAGGAAATAAGCCTATTTCTACTCGTATACTCTCATGCAATAGGTGTAATTATCTCTATATTAACACTCATTTAATGCAGTGGTCTGACCGCCCGGTTAGTTTATCAGTAGTGATGGTATATATATATATATATATATATATATATATATATAAAGAGAGAGAGAGAGCGAGCGAGCGTGAGATTGACTGGGTGAGATCGAAAACAGAGCGTTGCGTTGTCGGAAGCATGGTTAGCCTATCAGATTTTAACTTCAAATTAAAATAGGCCTATCATATCACAACAGCTGATATAATTATAACATGAATAGCCACTAGTCTTGCCTGCCTCCTGCTTTGCTGTAGAAACTGTTTTCATCACATTGTACTGCATAATTTTACAATTAATGTTACATTGTTTTATTTTTTACACTAAATTCTTTCACGTATTCATTTCTTTTTAACATTCCTTTAGAAACGTTTAAAAATAATCGATGGAAAATATTCATCTATGTGTGTTGTAGATAATTATATGAAAATGGAAATGTACCTATTTAATTTAGAGTGTGTAGTAATTTTATATATATATATATTTAATTATCGTAAGCAGTATAATATTTAATTTATGTATGTGATAAGACTAAATATTTATTTTATTTAATGGTTCTTTGGTTATTAAATGTATATAAAAAAGTTAAATTTTTATGACAAATTTTTCCACGGTTACATAGACCTATAGTAATATCGTTAATAAAAATATACATAAAAAATGAATTGTTATTTGATTTAAATTTGCCAACCTTAACAGTCTGTTTTATAAAATTCATTTCTTTTTCTCTTCCTTGTTCGAAATAAGGAAGTATTGTGATCGCGAAAAATTTCGGTTTTCAGATTTCAACGGAAATATCCATTTTGACTAGTTTCGGTGTGACGTCTGTACGTACTTATGTATCTCGCATAACTCAAAAACGATTAGCCGTAGGATTTTGAAATTTTGGATTTAGGACTTTCGTAACATCTAGTTGCGCACATACCCTTTTCACTGCAATCAACTGAACCAGAAGTTCAAAAAAAGCCCAAAATTCAAACCAATTTGGATTTTCGACATTTTCTTAACTGCAATAATAAGCCCTCATTGAGAGTTTTTCAACGATATATCATAAGTGGTACTTATTTTCATCGGTTCCAGAGTTGTAGCCAAGTAAAATTTTAATTAATGAAATATTTGGATCTTACAAAGCACATCTGTTCGAATCAAACTTTATCTTCTTTTTTTACCTTTTTTTTTAATTTACATATATTGATTTATTAATAATTATTAACCTCTGATTGCAATAACGATTTTTACGATAAATAATTATTCAATAATAAGAATAAAATTTAAAAAAAATGAAAATATTACAGACGTTATGAATGAAATAAAATTTTATGTACTTTTCATTGAAAAAAAATACGTATGTGCAATTTAATATGCATACAAGGAAGACATGTGTGGTGTTCACATCAGATTTTTAATATAATATAATTGATTTTTTATTTAAAATTAAAATTACTAATCTTTAAACCGGTTGAAAAAATTTATCCATGATTTCGTAATCAAATCCGTATAAAAGTAGGATTTGAACCTTAGAACTCTTGATTTCGAAATCATTTAATTTACGTTGACGAGTTAACCACTAGGTGGTTCGTTTTTTATACTACAAAAACTTTTATATTTAATTTACGAGTAAATGTCTAAACCTTTCTTTATTTGCCAGTAATTTTTTTTCCAAACTTAGTGAACATAATTCATTACTAGTTCTGTAATGATTATGGTAATGGTTATGGTTACTGGTTCTGTAATGGTTTAGTCAAGCTAATGGTATATTCTGAATTTTTTCTACTTGAAGTTTTTAGTTTACAAAACTGATTGAATCGTGCTGAAGAAAGCAAAATGTTATTTCTAAACTATTTAAATTCCGTTTTAACATATTTTAAATGAAAAATGGAAACACCAATTATTGATAGAACTGAAAAATTGGAAATTTGATGGTGTACTGCCAGGTGGTAAACTGGGGCTTTACTTTTATTATTTTTATCATTATTTATTGCGTCTTTAACATCAGTGTTTTATTATATTTATTAAAAGACAATAAATTTACAGTTTATTAATTAACTAAAATTAAAAGAAAATAACAAAAATAAAATAAATATTTATTGCAGATATTATTAAGGGTATTTTTGATTACTAAGGGTGTTTTCTTTAAGTTTGTTTTAATATTAATTTATAAATTTTGTGTCGTGGAGTTAAATGGTGACTTGCAAGTAACTCATTGTAAAAACGTAATAATTTTTTGTTCCACCTAGTCAGGAGGATAAGATCTCATAAAAAAACCCAATAAGTTTTCTACTTGTACTAAAATTAAGTGTGTGTGACTGAGCGTGCGCACGCGTTTGATGAAAATGAAATTGTGCCGTTTTCTTCTTACTGGTTTAAATGATGTACAATGACTGCAACTGGGTTGGCCTCTCCAATCTTCTCTACACCATTCTCTGTTTCTCTCTCTTTCTTTAACATATATATATCTGGTTGTACAACAGAACTCTGCGTTGTTCATTATTATTTGGACGAGATGAAGAAGTCTTTCTCGAGTTGTAACTTGTTAATAACGACTGACCTCTCAACAAGCTAGTAATTCATTGTGATAAAAACGTTCTGTTTACAACAATGTGTAAAGCAGTTTTGCACCTTTATGGTTTAAAATTTATAAACTTGTATTCGTACATCTTTTGCAATTTTACTATAAAAATATGTATAAAAATTTGGTTTGCGACTATCTTTTATAATCTTTTTTTATGGAATTAAAATCTAAATATATATATATATATATATATATATATATATATATATAACTTTTTTATTTACTACAATTACGTAAACTTAATCTTTAAATTAATTATATTCTTTATAATGTATTATATGATATATTTAGACTTTTATAATAACTTTTTATAATTTTAATATTACAGTACGGTTATTTTATCGTGTACTCGTGATACTATACATTATAACTGTATTATGGACTATAATACAGAGATACTAACATTTGATTTGATTCGTGGAATGCAGTTATGCATATCTGGTAATGTCTTACAGCAACTAATGGAAATGTCCACGAACACTTCGCATCATATTTTTTCACATTCTTCGTAGGACATCAGAGCTAATGGAATTCATTTCTGCAGTAATGGCTCGCTCCAGGTCTTGCAAAGTATGTGGGTTTGTTCGATATACACGTCCTTTCAAAAACCCCAGAGAAAGAAGTCTGGTGATGATAAGTCAGGGGAACTAGGGGGCCACAGACGTTTTTAGAACATACGATCACCAAACATTCTTCCAAAACTTCCATGGTGTTTTTGGATCTATGGCGCGTTGTCTTGTCTTGTTGCAGGTAAAAATAGCGTTCATCAAGTCGATAAGAGTTACAAATTGCATAATTATATCCTGGTATGCCGGATTTTCAAGCGTTTCGTAAAAAAACATCGGTCGTATTATTCTTCGTCGAGAAATAACATACCAAACCCAAATTTACCTTCGGTGAGTGCAGCCGCGATTTATGTAAGATAAATCTTATTTCTAAGATGGTTGGAGTTTCTTTCAGTTCGTTGTCAATGTGTACCTTGCACTTTATACGAACAACTCTTCTCTTACAGATATTTGTGATACGTCGATTATTTATTTTAGTTTATTTTCCATAGATTTATTGGCATCAAGAGTCGATATTAAATATTAATTGTTTTTTTTTTTTTAAATCAAACTTCACATTTTTTGATTCAGCAGGGGGATATTTCTCCATTAAATGTAAGATCTGGGATTACTGAACCAACCAGACTAAATCGTGGCCGGATGTACAAGATTATTTTTTATTCAAAAAAATACTTTTTTCGGTTATATTATTTTTAATTATGTTAGTAAATATTTTTTTGTTTTTATTAGTAAAAATAATCACTCATTTTACAAAACTGATATTTTAAAAATACATGATTTATTTATTTTTCTTAATTCACTTAACCGGTTTTTACTAACACTAGTTTGCGATACGTTTAAATGTGTAGGTGTCTTTATATACACGCACCCGTTTCTTTTTTTCTGCTACAACGTATGTAGAAAGAGAGAAACGGGCGCGAAGAAAACAAGCTTTTTGTTCGAAATGGCTCACGATATGGATAGTAATGGAGTTTCCATGTTGTTCAATAAACTTTAGGTTACTTCTTTTTGTGTTAAAAACAATTAGCCTTATCGAAATGTATAACATTAGATTACGTTGTTTAGAATTTACAAAATCCAACGGGTTGAATGATTGTTATTATTGGCTATACTATATTACTTTGTATAAATTACACAATATTTATAATGGAACGCATTCTTATACACATATAGAATGTATACATATATATTTATTTTTTTCTTGTGTTATTAAAATGAGATGATTGGTAATTTCTACTTGTTGATATTGATTAATATATAAATGTATATAATTTATTTTTTTGTAACGTACTAAAAGGAATACTATTCTATGTTTCCTGTCGCAAAAGGAGATTATGCAAATGAATGGTTGGATAAATTTACATTAAATCTCCGCACATGCGGTTATAATAGTCACTTTTTTTTTAATACTATTTAAATGTTAAAAAAGAATTAAGTTTAATTTTTTACCTTGCCTAAAAAATAGAGTGTTTTTTTAAATATCATCACACTTTTGTGTACTGTAAATACACTAGTATAAATGGATTAGCGTACATTTTATAATACGGGATTAATATTAATTTTCTGTATATATATATATATATATATATATAAAATAGCCTATTCTGTTATATTTTACATTGCATAGTGGAATATCAATTGTTTTAATACTATTCGATAACGATGGAAAAGTACTAGTGTATGAATGAATTATATTAACCATTCTCCTGACATTAGTCTCTCTCGTTCTCAGTGGTTGGTTGTATCTGCTGATGAAATACTACATAATTGGTTGCTTTTATTTTCCATAGAAACGTATAAATTATAAATTTTATTAATTAATAAACTATATTTTTGAACTGAAATTTAATTTTTTTTTTTTTTTTTTTTTAATTAAAAATTATACCTATAGGCAATATCAGATTCTCTTTATTGAAAAAAACCAGTCTGAGTATGAAAGATATCGGTTCTGATTTTTTTTGTTATTCAATATTTAATATAAAAATTAAGTTAAATCACTCTTCTTTTTTTTATTGGACTAATAATAATAGTATGTTAATCTTAAATTTGTCTGATTTAAATTGAATTAATCAGCACAATTTAAAAATACTTTTTTAAAGATTTTGTTTTCCGGGTAGATTGCGTTGGTCTTTGCAACTCTTTATAATTACATATTTACTATTAACTAACGTTATTATAAATACCACTTACTTTTTTTACAATTATTATTTAAAAAAGTTTAATTTCTTTAAAATAAAATTTAGTATCGAACATGTATTTTTGATTTATTATTGGTTTTATATATATATATATTCTGAAAAACATAACGTACTGTGATAAAATCAAAACTAATAATATTAATTTAGTTGGAGACAAACATTAAAAACTAGTTGACCGGTAAAAGTTAATTTTTTTTACTACTATGTCGGTTAGTTCTTGGATCGTGATTTTAAAACGTTTCTCCATTATTTTTATAGCTAGATTGTTAGTAGTTCGATATTTTTTAAAGATTTGTTTACGACAGTAATATATTCGAAAATATTTTAAAATAAAATTTATAATAATTTATTAAAATTGACAGTTTATTTGTTACTAACCACAAATTTTATTAGTGTATTGAAAATGTTATTTAAAGTCGCAAACCGTAATTTTAAATATCCATTTATATTAGTATCCACTGATTTTAGATTATTAATAGATGTATACAAAATATGAATATTTTAATTTTACCGTTGTATAATAATTTTTATTGTCGTAATAATAATTATTATTAATTTTTTTCATTAATAATAATAATAATAATCATTAATGAGAAAGTTTCAGCTATACAGCTGTACATCCAAAATTTAAGAAAAAATTTATTTAAAAACAAGTACTTGTATTTGTTTGCAAAATTCTTCACCTTCCTGCATTTAACCTGTTGTAGCTTATGAATCCGAGCATAAGTATTTAGGCGTTATTATTGATGAATTTTTTACTTGGTCTAAGAAAATTAATGTTATTTCTCCTCGATTGCGCAGTATACAATGTAAAATTCATAACCTTCAGTTTTTTTTTACCCTAATTACGTTTTAAAAATTACACATTATTTGATTCAATCTTAAGATAGGGTACTTCCGCTTGGGTACATTCTGAGGATTGTTATTTAAATGTAATCCGTTTCATCCAAAAACAAGTAATTAAAACTATTCTAAATTTCTATAACAACAGACGCATTACAACAATATCCAAGATTTTCATAAAGTCAGCAGACTTCTATCACCTACAAGTCAGTTGCATCAGAATATTTTTACGGATGACTTTTTTCTCATCAAACTTTTTAAAAATAAAAAAAAATATGAACCATGAAACTCGTATCACATATTATTTTATACACCGACCTCGTAATAAGTGTGGTTATCGTACGTTATCTTATCTTGTCCCGAAAATTTACTCAGATTTATCACCAGGCACATTAAACTTCATTTCTATAAAAAAGGAGAAGGAAGACATTCTTAATTTTTGTTTAACTATTTAATTAATTTTAAATAATATGAAGTAGAGCATTATGAAGATTTGGAATATTAATATTATGAGAAAAAGGAGATTTTTTGTTTTCTTTATGTTAATTAATCTTAACTTATGAGTTTTGTTTTATATTTTATTTTTTAATGGAATTATTTCGGTTTTTTGTTTTAACTCTGTGTTTATTATATATATAGAAACTACTGAGAAACAAACTGCTGTGTCAGTTTAGGGGATCCTATAAGAATATGAATTGAGTGAGAAAAACATTTTTTATTATTATTTGTATAGTTTCAGTTTAATTTTTTTTTCAACTGAAAAATAATATAACGTAAAATTTCAAACAAGGCATATTTTTGAAATTTTGTATTTCATATCTTGATTGTTGAAGCGTACAAATACCAGTAATCTTTCTATACAAACGCAGTGTAGTGTAGTGTTTTTCTTCCGGTCCAGAAAGGGGTGTAAAAGCATATATATATATAAACGACGCGTGTCACTGTTCTATAAAACTGGAGCGTTTTGTCGTGCACAGCAATTATGTTTTATTGTTCTTTGTTTAAACTACCGGGACATGTCCTTTGATTTGCTAAGAAGTTTAGATAAATATGCCGCCTCCTGTTTATACCTAATATTTTATTTTACCGATTGTTGTTTCGTACATAATGGAGGAAATTTCTATAATTTGCCGTTCGGTGGGTCGATCCCTTTTGTTATAATGAAGCCTTTGGTTACTAACGGATTTGACCCTAAACGAACGATTTGTCGACCGGGGGCCTGACTTTATTTTCAGTAATGATTGTTATTAGGTAGGCTGTGAACGTCTAAACTGCTGCTGTGCTGCTGTTCCTGGTGCAGATAGATAATGGGCTTTCTTCTTAGGCACGTGTCTACATCACCGCTCTTTGTTCTATACTACACATTCTCTAAAAATCACTGGTTGTTAAAACTCATAAACGTTCATTCGTACGTATGAATACTATAAATATAGTTTATATATGTATATTTATTTTCATAATATTGTTATCTATGGAAATATCTAATTGGTAATTCTTAAAAAAGGGGCTAAACGATAATGAATAGATAAGTTTTTATTCATTCTTTTTTTAAGTTCTAATTTTTCTCTTCCGCTCTTTTTATTAGGTATTAAAAGATATAATTGAATATTAGAATTCGAGAAAAAATAATATTATTTAAAATAATTTAATCCACAAGTAAATGTCGGATGCAATGTACCAATTTTCATTCATATTAATGTAAATTTTAGTTAAAAAATAAATTATTTCTGTAACAATAATTTAATTTTGTTTATTTCTATAAGAACAAAAATCTGATGGGGATACCATATGACTTCCTTGTACGCCTGTTAAATTGCATATACACATTTTTTGCTGCACTTCATTTAAACTTATTTCATTTGAAAGTGAGATACGATCCTCCAATTTTTTAATTAAGTGGACAGTTAGACAATTGCGTTGTGATAGACACCACCTTGCATCACATTTTTTTTGTGGTGTCCATGTCAGCCACACACCCACATATATATTTTAATTTTGTTTCACGACGCTCAAGTAGTTAGGTGCAAGTGAGAACGTGTCGGATCCGTAACCATGCACACTTCGGTTCGAATCCGACTTCATACGTTTGTTAATATATATATATATATATTTTTTTTAAACTTTTTTTTAATTTAAATATATTGATTTACTCGTATTAATAATTATTAATATCTGTAAAAATGTTTGAGTTAAATGAGAAGTACCTAAAATTCTATTTAACTAATGACTTTTGATTTTTATTCTATTGTTATTATTGAATTATTATTTATTGTAAAAGAAAATTTACAATCAGAAGTTAAAATTATTAATAAATCAATATATTTAAATTAAAAAGAAAAGTTAAAAATTATATATATATATATATATATATATATATATATATATACACGAGTATGTATATGTAGTTTGATTCGAACAGATGTGCCTTGTAAGATCCAAATATTTCATCAATTAAAATTTTATTTGGCTATAACTCTGGAACCGATGAAAACAAGTACCAGTTATGATATATCGTTGAAAAGTCTGCCAATGAGAGCTTATTAATGGAGTTAAGAAAAAGTTCAAAATCCAATTTTTTTCAGTCGATTCCAATCAAAAGGGGAGATGCACAACTAGATATTACAACAGCCCTAAATCCAAAATTTCAACAACCTACAGCTAATCTTTTTTGAGTTATGCGAGATACATACGTACAGACGTTACGCCGAAACTCGTGAAAATTGATTCAGGGATGGTCAAAATGGATATTTCCGTTGAAACCTAAAAAAGCGAAATTTTTCGCAATCACAATACTTTCTTTACTTCGTACAAGGAAGTAAATATAAATTGAATGGACAGATTTAATTCATTGTTATTCTAAGAGTTATTCTAAGAGATTTTTTTACTGCAGCTTTTGCTAAACTAAAACTTTTATTGGATCTAATTGACGAATGGATAGGTAGATGGAAGATGAAGGTTAATTCGGCTAAGTCTGCGCATGTTACTTTTGCGATTGGGAGCGGTGACTGCCCGACAGTTCAAGTTAATGCCATTTTCAACCCACATGCTAACAACATGTTATACCTAGGACTGCTTATGGATCGCCGACTGACGTGGTAGAGTCATGTCAGGGAGAAAAGGACGTATGCACCTTAACAATAACTTTTGAGAGATGAACTGATAGCTAGGCAGGAGTTTGCAACTATCATTATCTAACAGTTTTCATGAAACCGATGTGTACCTATGGAATCCACTACGGGGCACAAGTGAGATTAACATGGAATTAGTTCAGCGTTTCCAGAAAAAAATATTGAAAAATCTAACAGAAGCGTCATATATTGTGCATAACACTGAAATTCACGACTATCTGGGATTTGAAACGATTCGAGAGGAGATAAAATGATTAGATACAGGATAAAAATGAGACTGAACAAACATGTAACAAAACATGCTTGCGGTTAACCTTCTGGATAACAGCAAGGACGTTATGTGCCTACAACAACTGCATATACTGTATTTAAGTTCTCCTAGATTTGAGGTAAATCAGCTACCCTAGGGTGTTGTGCATCGACAAAATTCATGATTTCGTTTCGTCTCTTTGTTGGTTCTTTGATTTTTCACTACTTTTTTTTTGTGTTTACTTATTATTTGTATTATTGATAAGACTTTTTTTTGTGGTTTCTTTGTTTGTTTATGTTTTGAACTTTATCAATGTTCCTTGGACTCATCTTTATCTGTACTTATTTATGGTTGTTATATATTTATGTATATTGTAAAAGATATGTACATATACAATAGCTGTTTTAATGGAAACTTCTAGCTTCATGTAATTTTTTTTTGTATTCAAATTTACTTATGATTCCGGCAAATTGGAATAGTTTTTAAATTCAACGATGCTGCAAAAAACAACATATTATTCGTTTTTAATACATATAGATTATATTTTAATTTGAATTAATATCTGTATTAATTTTTTTGTATTTTTTTTTTTTTTTGTTACAGACGCACTAGGTAAAAGAATAATAGATTCATTTTTATGTAAGTAAAAATTATATTAAGATGTGATGATTAATTTTATATTAGAAATATCATTAACGGTTTTTTTTTTTGTGAATGTTAAGTTGAAAAAATTCTATGCGAAACTCTACTAAAAATACTAAAATAAAAATAAAAACAAAAATGGTAACACCACTTTATAAATAAATATATTTCGATTTTTGCTGAATAATATAATATTAAATTAATGATATGATACGTGTGTGGTTTGTGGTGTATGTGCGTGTGTGCGTTGTGTAGGCTCTATCTCTCCCTTTCTATATATATATATATATATATATATATATATATATATATATATATATTAATAGTCTTCTGTCGAATTTAATGAATTCTGATTGAAATCTGGTTCTTTTTTCTGCTGCTTTTTCAGTTTTCCTTTTTTTTAGTCTTCTCTTTTTAGCTGCCAGACAGAAATCTACGTTAGCGAACTAAAACGTGTTTGTGACATTCAAATAATGTCTTTGCCAGTAAGGAATAAAATTTACATTTTAAGTATTTCTGCAGCTTCTTGTTTTGTGTGCGTTTGTGTGTATGTGTGTGTGTGTGTGTGTTAGTGTGTTGTATTTTTTATTCGTATTTTAGTTCTTTGTTTCAAATGTAAAATTATTCTTATTATTATTTTTTGTTAACGGTTGAATAATACTGAATTTACTACAGCTTACTGTGCTAAAGAAATAAATTTGCATTTTCAGCCTAATTTTATTAAAATTTATTTATTTATTTATTTTTTTTATTAGTTTTACTATGAAAGTATTTTTTTATATTGACGCTAATAATATTAGAAACGGAAATATTATAATAATTGAAGTTGGCATACATTTTCTTTCGGTACTAATTAACTACGCAAACTTAAAATTAATTAACATTCTGTAAAATTTAATTTTCTTAGTTTATCGTGCGTAAATTTTCTCATTTATTATTCCGTATAATTTTTTCTTCAGTCATCCGTTAACTCTTATTTTTTAAACATTAAAATACGCGTGGTTTCTAGATTTAAATAATAAAGCTTAATTTTTTTTACGTTGTGCAACATTGACGTTATGGATTTACATTCTTAATATTATCTGTCAAGTATGAACCGTATGTAATAAAAACATTTTTCCTGATAAATATATAAATTTTCACAGTAAAGTAACAAGATATTAAATTTAATTTTGATTTATTGGATTTTTAATAAATCTTAATAAATATAAAAACATAAGAAAAAAAAGATTAAAATAATTTAAGATTGCTTCCCGAGTTTTTTAATTGCTATTTTTACGCAATTTAATATTTAATTATAAATTTTATCTTAATATGTTTGCAGATCGCTTACTTTTTTCGTCCTTTTGGTAGATTATTATTATTTTTTTTTTTTAAACTTTTTGTTGTATTCTGTAGAAAACTACACATACGGAGAATGTAACACGTTTAATTTCGTTACTAATTCTTATTATACAATTTCTAATGAAATTAAAATTCATCAAACGTTTATTCTGTGGAAAGTGAGGCAGATTAAAATCACAATTTCCACAAGAAATTAATATATTTTTTCTTATCGATCCCCCTTTTTTTATACGTGATTCCCCCTCTCACCGGATTTTTCCTTATGAAAATAAAATAAATTTTTATACAGAAAATAAATTTGTAAAATTTATATATAAAAATAAAATATAAATAAATTCTTTTAAATGATTTTTTTTTGTTTTGTTTTACGTTTGATGGTTTGAAAATTGATACAATAATAATAAAGATGATGAAATACTCTGTAGATAAACCCTAAACTGTGTAATGAGGGATGCAAGTAACGGCCTCGTAATCTATTTGTCTCAGGGATGTGCGAGTCATACTCAGTTGGGGAAGGTTTAGCGTGGATGTGGTGTTCACCCTTATATTAACTTACATAAAACCACTACGTGTATCGACTATTATATTTCGTACCTTTTATACACGATAAGAATATTGAATGAAATATTTCAGAAAAGAAAAAAATAACGCATTATTCCGTACTATGAATGAACAATTATTAATTTTTTATTTCCTGTTTGTATTGAAAATTATTAAATTATTTTTTATTTTTGGTAGGTTATTCTTTCAATTATTTACTTACTCAGCGTTTTTATTCAGTTTTCTGTTATTTTATTTTTTAAATTAATAATTATTATGTCTGCTAGTTATAGTTTTTAAGAATCATTTGAATCTTTTTTGAGTATCTGCCATGATAATCATCTGAAGCCAATATTGTTTCATTTTGGTGATTAACTCGAGGTTTATTAAATACGGATTTAATCGTTAGTTATCTTTACTTCACATCTAATTTCTAAGATCATAGTTCCTGAAACTTTACTAGTATCATGCTAAACTACATGAACTATCACGCTAATACATTTTATCGTCTTATCCAGAATAATATATATATAGGTACTCTTGATTTCTTTATACGTATGAAGTCCCTGACATCTTCAATGAATTTTGGTTTTCTCCTATCTTTTTTTAACCGTTAAGATTCCTTCTGTTAAGTTTTTACAATAACCCACCGGGTTGGTCTAGTAGTGAACGCGTCTTCCCAAATCAGCTGATTTGGAAGTCGAGAGTTCCAGCGTTCAAGTCCTAGTATAGCCAGTTATTTCTACACGGATTTGAATACTAGATCGTGGATACCGGTGTTCTTTGGTGGTTGGGTTTCAATTAACCACACATCTTAGGAATGGTCGAACTGAGAATGTACTACAAGATTACACTTCATTTACACTTACACATATCATCCTCATTCATCCTCTGAAGAATTATCTAAACGGTAGTTACCGGAGGCTAAACAGGAAAAGAAAGAAGTTTTTACAATAAACCTGCCTCCGTGGCGCGACTGGTAGCGTGTCGGCCTTTCATCCGGAGGTCCCGGGTTCGAATCCCGGTCAGGCGTGTCATTTTCACACGCTACAAATTATTCATCTCATTCCTCTGAAGCAATACCTAACGGTGGCCCTGAAGGTTAAAAAAAAAAGAAAAGTTTTTACAATAAACCAGAGTGCAACAGGTGGCCCGAAAAATTATCTCTATTTCTCTTACCTTTCGGGATGTCTACAGTCATCTTCTATTCTTTTTGAACGTCTTTGTTCATCTTTACATGCAGTCATCTCTATCGGTAACTCTACGTCTCAGTCAAAGACGACATAAATTACAGAAAGAAACTTTTATTAAGTGCTTCTAATGCTTGTCAAGATTGTTGTGGATGTTACAGGCGTCTGAATAAAATTTAGTTTCTGGTTATAGCATTCGTAGGCACATTGTTAATTTCTGTATAAAATAGTAGATATTTATTTTAAGCTGTTCATACTGACCTGACTCCTTTTTGTTATATCCGTTAAAATTGTACAATAAATTTATGTAAAAAAGTATCTTAAGGGCGGCCCTACAGAAATCTGCCAAGTTATAACGTTTCCGTTTTTTATCATAGTATTAAAGGTTCGAATCTTGACGAGGTTTGTTATTTTTTATATTCTATTTTTATGCTATATTTATATTGTAAGTTTTTTAATAAATACAAATAATTAACTAAAAAAAAATATTTTAAATTAAATTAGTATTATTTTTGTTTCATAGATTTTTGATTATTCATAAAGGTAAATTTTAAATAATTTTAACAAAAAAATAATTTATTTTAAACGTAATTCTTTTTTGCCGAAATTATTTCATTTTAATATTAATTTTTAAGTTTGTTATTATTATTATTTAAGTTATATACTGCATCCTTAGTTACCTTATCTAAGGAGATGATGGTACAGTTTAACTTATTAATAAATAAATATTTAGACTTCTGTTAGTTGTTACGGAATTCAGAATCATAAGTATTTATTTATGCAAATACGAAGTTAACGAAGTTAAAAATAATATGCTATATACTAAAATGACGACACTATTTTCTTTTTTAAATCTTATTTTATCAAAGGATTATTACAAACGCATTTGATTTCAAGTGATTTTAAGTGTCAGCTCTTAACGTTTCATCCTGACATAGTATAAATACATTATTGAATAGGAAAATAAATATTTGTATTTATTTACTTGTTTGTGAACTATCTAACTGAAGAGTCAATTATTCCTGAGCGTTATATTGTTAGTGATACTAAGTGTAGATAGTTGAAACTGCTGAAAAATAAAATTGTAACACGGTAGTTTTTTTTTTATTTTTATAAAAAACATGAATATGTAATTGGTATATTGTAATGCATAATCTGTTCCTTTTACGTGATTAATTTTGTTTTTCACCCCTAGAGTTCGATGTTGTCATTGGAAATTTTATTTTAATTATTTCAATAACTTGTTTTATCTGCTTATCTTTAATAACTGCTTATTTAAAAATATTTTTCATAACAATTTTTTTTTCAGTGGTACATTTTTCTTGAAAAAAGCAATAAAAATCGATCTTGTAAACCTGGCTTTTTAATATAAGCACAAGAATATATAAAACAAATTATTTTTTATTTCAAAGATCTAATATTCAAGATTTCAGATCTAATCTTAATTCATTAAAAAAAAAAAAATAATAATAAAAAAGTAATATATAAACTGAATTGATAGTCATTAAATAATTCGTTTATCTTCAACATTTTTTTTTCATTTCATTAAACCTACCTTGTTATACAAATATCGATTGTATCTCATGAATTTATCATAAGATTATTTTTTAATATTTATTAAAATAACAATAATAAAAAATTTCGTTTATAATTTAATTAAATATTCATTGTTTATAATATAAATTGGTTCTTTTATTTAATGGAGCTTAAATTTTATTTAAGATCATATTATATAATTTTTCATCAGATATTCTAGAAGATATTGAATTTTTTTCTAATAATTTTTACGGAATAAAATTTTGATTACTACTAAAAAAATTAAAAAGGAAATAATAAAAAAAATAAATTAGATTTAAAAAAACTTATGTTTCCGTTAAAAAACTAATTTCCCTCTTTTATTGACTGAAATATTTGACTAATTAAAATTTATTCAGTTTATTGGTAATGTAAATTAATATCCACGTACACGTGCGTGCTATAGATAGAAAAAAAAATCCAGCTTTAATTTTATTAATATTTTAAGAATTCTTCTGTTTTTGATTTAATTTTTTTCTTTCCTTTTTTTAAAATTATATTTCAAAATTCCTATAGTGTGCACATGTCAATAACAGTTGTAAAGGTTTTCTCTTATTTTTTATTTCTTTCTTTTTTTTCCTGGGGTCGAAGTATATGAGGTCTTTGGTAAGTTCCTTTGGGAATACTTGGGTTACAGAAGTGGTTCTCAAGTGAAGTAGAAGGCGAAATAGCCGTCCAGTATATATATATATATATATATAGCTACGATGTAGTGGTCAGCAGTGGGAAATCTACTTACGACCAGCACTTTGATCTTTTCTCTGCAGTGGGAGCACCTAAAAATTCTATTGCAGATCCACTTCTTTTGTTTTATTTTTATTATTTCTTTTTTATTTTTACTCGACTGCATTCAACAATGTAAAATAATGTCATATAATTATTGATTTTACTATTTACTTATTTTAACGATTTTTACTTCATAAAATTAAATTGTGCTTATTGTTGCTGAAAAAAAGAAATTAATATTATTTAGGAGTCTTTTTCTTTATTTTATTATTTTTATTGTCTTAGATTTCAGTACTGATATTTTTAATCGTTGAAAATTTTTATGCTTTGATTCAAATGGATAAAAAAATTCGAAGTAACTTTGAAAAACATCCACTTTTGTCGGCTCCAGTTAATGTATTTTTGATCTCTGTAATGTTAAAATTGCATAATTTAAAGCATTCAAAATTCGAATGTTTTATATATATATATATATGCTTTTTATTTGCCGTAATATAGCTGGAGTAGTTTTCTCGAATGTAAGAATAAAAAGGTTTATTTATAAATATTGATGATGCGAAGTACTTCATTTTTTCAAAAAGTAAACTTTGACAGTATTTTTATTTTATTGTTTATATTTTTGATATATTGATATAATACTTTTTTCTATTCTTCCATGAATCGTTGAAGACCAAAAAACAATCTTTTAAAAAAGTGTTTAAAATTCTATGTTATATATCGCCTATATATGTTTAATATTTAATTTATTTGTATATAGGTAACGTGTGTCCCACGAAGTATTAGCAAGTATTACAGTTTTCAATGAAAACAGAACACCTACCCTTGTGAACAATTTCTTTCTTAAATTTAAGGAAGAACAATATTTTTGTTTTTCAATGTACTTGATTATTATTTAATACTAAAACGATTATAAAAAATATATACTGCACTTTATATCGCATATCCCACGAAGGTATACGCTTTTGATTTAGTATCATTCGCTCATTCGCCCACCGATTCTATTGAAATTTTATTCACCTTTTAACGAAGTTTTTAAAAATATTCTGTGCAAAATTTCAATCTTTTAGGCTTTAAAGAAACAAAATGGCGGTTTCAGATAAACCATAGTTATTATTCATTACAAAATACCTAGTAAAAATGATTAAAAACAGATGATGAATTATTAAGCAGCTGTTCAAATTGAATAAAACAAGTTAATAATTTAGTCATAAACAACTAATTATCTAATTATTCCAGTTCTAATTATCATTTGTTTTTAATCTTTTTATCAGTTATTTTGTAATGAATAAAAAATGTGGTTTATGTGAAATTGATATTTTTATTTGAAAGCCACCATTTTTTTTTTGTTTTAAATCCTAGCAGGTTGAAATTTTCCACAGACCATTTTTAGAACCTTCGTTAGTCTGTAAATTCTAATAAAATTGATCGAGGAATGAGCGAGTGATACTACATCAAAAGCGTATACCTTCGTGGGATATGCGATATATCTCCTGATAGATAAAAATAATTTTCAAATTTATCCTGTACGTTTATTGGTCTCTTATAGTTTTTGAATGTATTATTTTTTTCATATTTGTTAATATATTTGGTTATTACCTGCCTGTTAAGTAATTATGAATTATTTTGGTTACATTTTGTTATCGTCGATATCTAATATTAGTGATCTCTTTTTTAGGCGAGTTTGGCAGACTGAAGACCTTGTGAAGCAACATTTTGCTTTCATTTCTCTTTCTTGTAGGTCTTTTCTTTCCTAATCTTCTATTAGTTCTTCATACATTCGCTTTGTTTTTTCCTTCTAGAGAGAAAGCAAAATCATAAAAACAATGATTTTTATTGCGTTTTAAACGTAGTTCATTAATTATTTTTTGTATCGATATCAGTGTAGTTGATATAAAAATATAAGTTATACTTTTTTTACAGGAAATTTCATGATAAAAGAACCAGGTTAATTTACTATTTAGAAAAAAAAGAAAAAAAAACAATAATGTTATGAAGATGTAATTACGAATGATTTGCTGTCAGTCAACATGTCTTTGTATTTGTATATTGCTTATATGTTTATATATATAAAAAAAGACGGTCATGGGAACTGGTATGGGAAGATACGTGGTCTTGGCGGACGGCCGGGTCCTTGAGGAATAGAGGATAACGTTTGCCTAATGCAGGAGAATCTATCTGTACGTGCCACAATTCGTATTCCTTCGATGCTTACCGCAGTATAATACCTGCCAACTCTAGTATTTGTCCTTCCGCGTGGACATGTTGATATTTTAACGTCCTAGTTACATTATTATAAATTTTAAAATAGCTTCTTACTCATTCCACATATTTTAAATAACTATGATAGAATTGTATTATTTAAATGTTACTTTGCTTTTAATGATGAACATTTGAACAGGTGCAGGAAAAACCTGAACGATATACGTTTGTATACTACACTTTTAACTGTGATATATATTGTTACTATTATTGTTAATAGAAAACAGTTAAATTAAAATCCCGTTTGTAAATGATAAAAAAATAAATAAAGAAAAAGAAAAAAAACAAAGTCTGTGAGATTTATCTTAAAATTAAAATAATACGTCGATATCCGTCAACCCAAAAAAATATGTTTTACGCCGGTAATTTTCGCTTAATTACTTATAATCTAAGCAATATTGTTCATTTTTAATAATTTTATATCAGTCAGTACATTTTATCGAATAATTTAGACAATTTTGAAATTCTGAGAAAAATCGATGAACGATAAAGAAATTCATGATCTTAGTAAATGAATTGTTTCCTAATAATCTATATTTATTAGCAGAAAATAATGTTCTTAATTCAAATTTTAAAATAAAAAAAAAAAAATAGATATTGTCTCCTTTAATTAGAAATTATGTATGTTCCTTGTAATATACTTGATTGTTTAATAACTTTTTCCGTTTACATATTAATAATAGTATGACGATTTGTGATGTATAATACATTTTTTCTTCTTTGATAATGAAATTATTTAAAAACTAATTTTTTTGGTTGAACAGTGGTACAATAGTTAAGAGAAATCTACAAATCTTCTCTGACCGCCGAACTGTGGGTTACTTTTGTAACAAGTTTTTTTAAAATTAAATTTTGATGTACATATTAAGTAATGACACAATAACGACATTTTTATAAAATTATTTTTAATATTTTATATTAATAAAGTTGTTTATTATTTTTTTTTTTTAATTAAAAATTGCTAAAATTCTTTAAAGTTAAATACTGTTTTTAGAAAAACCAAGATTTCGTTATAATTCTATCGTAATTTATGGTTCTAAAAAGTTGCGAAAAAATCACACACACACACTTATACATTTTAAAACCTTGTTTATATAGATTCAAGGATGAAATATAATTTTAAAGTTAAAATGGATTAAAGTCTCCCTAATTTTTCACTTTACGTGAAAAGTATTTATGATCATATGTATTACTTAATCTCCTCCTACAGGAATGATTAATTACCACCACATCACTGTTACGTATTATATTATTATGTATCATTATTACTTATTTTTTATACTAGTAATTAAGGTCTACGTAGCAATTTTTGATATGTGCAATTGCAACGCTATTTGTTTTTAAGAACAATTCCTTATTTTAATAACTGCTTATATTAAGAAAACTCTCTCGGTTACTTACACACTTAGGTACATTAAATTAAAATTTTGTGATGTATAACGATGTAAACGACTACAAAGAAATAAAAGTAATGAATATTTTCTTTTAATTATTGTAAACTATATTTTAAGGCGTATTATCGATATTATTTGGTTTCTTTTCCTATTAGGTTTTTCAGTGACATTTAAATTTAGTATAAAATATTTTTCTTAAAATTATTTAACCTATTGTTATCTAAACTTTTCTTCAAAAGAATTTTTTAAATATTTACGATTAATATAAAATTATTTAACGTTATCTAAAACAATAAAAAAACGAAAATTCTATTATTTTTCCATTTCTGTCTCGTTATTTTTACAAAGAAAATATATACTAGAGTCTCTTGTACAATGCATTAGAAATGATAGTAATAACAATAATAGGTTATAAAATCGGCGCGTAATGCGTGGCTGGCAATGCAAGCTTAGTTGCTGGCAACAGGACTGATTTCCTCTGGGATATCCGTCGGTTGCATGACGCAATCCGCGTGGGGAATCGTAGTCACTGGTCGCCGGTGCCTTCAACCAAATTGGCCTTTCCACAAAGTGCTTGTGTGCTTGTCCTGGGAACGGATAGACGGGGTCCGGTTGGCCTCTTGGCTTCTATAGTTCGGTCTTATTGCTTCTGTCAGGACGACACACCTTGTTCTAATCGATATCAGAGTTAATGTATTACATCTTGTGAAACCGTACCGTCTAATGTAGTCTTATTTTTTACTTATTTAACAGCTGTATTTTAAAATTAAAAAAACAGTTTTTACATTTTTTTCTATACATTTTTATTTGAAATATATGTGATGAAAAGTATATAATGTATTTATTTATAAATACAAATTAATCGCTTTGATATTATCTGCAAATTTCTTCGTCCATTATTTTTTAATTACATTGCATTGCTCAAACCTTTTTTTATTCAGAATTCTTTTTGCTTAGAAAATTAAATTGTCGTCCTCTCAAGATAAAAGATTACGAGAAATACTTTTTACTCACTTATATCGATAAAGTCTGCTGCTTTGTTTGTTGGTTTAACCTTTTAATTATTTTTTAATATTTATCATATTACAGATGTGTTAATTTGATATTAATGAAAACAGACATATTTATTTTTTTTCCGAGAAAATACACCAAATTATTTGTTCGTCGATGTTTTATTTGAAATATTTATAAGTTTGTAGAATTTTAATTTGTTCTCTATGTTGAGAAGACCACTCCTTCAAAATTAGTGATATTTTATTTATAATTATCATTATGATTTAGATAATAAGTTACGCTTAAAGACTTGAATGTCAAAAATATTGTCAACATAAATTTTATATTATGTTTCCAAGACTTTAACCTCGGGTCGTATATTCTTTAATGTTTTGGAGTAAGGGTGATTTGAACCATTAGAATTAATGGCTTGGAACTCCCATCTGTTAAAAGTACTATGCACAGTTGTTAACTGTATAGTGTAGTTTGTTTGATGTTTTATTACTTCTAAAAAAAATTTTTTTAATAATTTTTTGAAAAAAAATGGTAATTTATTTTTTTAAAAGGTTTACAAATTTTTCAAAATAACGGTAGTTTTTGTTTTGTGTTAATCATAAGGCAAATGACTTATCTAAATTAATTCGTGATAAGTTTAAAAAATTAGGCAAATCACAGATCCTTTGAGTCTCTGTTGGCTAAAATGAGGATTCTTTAAACGAACATTTGGCCAATTTATTTATTTAAGTTTCTAGGGACAGTTGTAAAATCCTCTTATTTTAAAATTTATTATTCTAAAATTATATTGATGACCAATACCTTTATTCCTTTTTTTTTTGTAAGAAAATACTAATTTTTTGAAAAAGTTTCTTTAATTCGGCTAAATCTCATCTGTGAAATACGGATTATTTTTATTGTTAGGCACCATAACCGACAGTATTTTGTTAGTAAAATGACATGACTTAAATCATCTCTTGAAGTAAATAACCGTTCGTTAGAAATAAATCCAATTAAAACTATTTGGGAAACTGAGAAGTGAAATAGTTTTTGATTGGCTTTGATAGCAAGTCAAAAATGTTGTTTAAGTTAGTATACAAAGTTCATCGAAATATCTATGATATTCACCATCTTTTACCTGTATTATCTATGATAATACAAGTTGGTGACATCTTGACTAATCTCTTTACAGTAACTGCCTGTAGCTATATAATAAACATCATTATTTTCAGAGAAAGAAAACTGTGAATTGGTGCCTGCTTTCTGATGGTATAATTTAATACAAAGTAACTTATATGAAGTTTATTTTTCTAATTTGTACCTTATTTGAGAGGGAAATCAACTCTACCCTATATTTTATTAAGTGAATTTCTGCATTTGATAAATTGTTGTTGAAGTATATATTTTCTAAAAATTATATACTTGCCCGATGATATAAAAAAGAAGATATTTCTTTTGCGATTTAAAGCTATCAAGGAGATTGTAACTTAACTGAGATTTTTTTTTTATTGAAGTACGTGTATTGAGAAGAGTTGTCGAGAATCTATCTGTCTAGTTTGATGTAGAAACTCATGAGATGATATTCAGGATTAAATATTTCCGGGTCAATAACCTTTTAGAAATAATAACAGGTTAGTCTACCGCCACCCTATTTCATTACGGAATATATTATATTTTAATAATTACACACTATATATTAATTAATATTCTGATGAGAGCTTCTCCGGCCCAACAGAACACAACAAAACGTGCGCACCACGGTAGTCTGCCTCTCTTATAAAGCTATTTCCTGAACCCTGTTTACGAGCCCTTGCAACCTTCCCTGTTTATTACTATTTTTTTTTAGAGCAATATTTTTTTATTACTAGCTCTCTACCGTATTACTTACCGATTACCCTTAACCTATGATTTTCTCTCTTTTTTAATTATTGCTACTGACTCCTCTCATCAAATCAATTTTTTAATAACCCAATCTGTGTTGGAATTTACAATCACCCGTTAAAGTAATGGTTAAAGTTTATTACTTCTGTCATTTTTTGTCACCTGCTTGTCAGTTTTAATGTATTGTTAGCTGTTGTACCTGTTAATGAATAAATTATATGTAACTTTACTAATATGAAACTGCAACCTTATTTACAGTCTTTACAATATAAACCGTGTTAGACATGGATTATATTATAACGTTCTAATCAACTTTGAGTTTTATAAATCTTTTTTCATCAACTAATCCTTTTTTAAAAATGATATATATAGAAAATTACTTAATAATTATTTTACTTATGAAAATTATTTCATTTAATGTAAACACTAATCTCGTTACTCTATCACATGACAGATCGATTGTCAGACGAGTTCCATGCTGGTCAAACAAGCGATATACAGTGAGAATATAGAAATATGGTTGGGTAGAAACAAAATTAGTTTCATCAAAAAAATTTAACAATTAGTGTAAATATTATATACTTTATTATTTATACTAGCTGCAGGGCGTCCCTAGGGCACGGCTCCACAACTAAACCATAACGGGTGGCGTCTCGGAATGGGATTATTAGGTGTTTAAAATTGATTACCTCTTGTGTAAAATTTTTTTTTTTTTTTTTTGGTTGACGTAAGTTAAATTAGAAATTTAACAGTAGAAGTTGATACTAACGAATCGGGATTCTCCGCTAGTGATCGGTTCATTCCGGTGCCTATATTTTGGTTATAGTTTATTATTTTATGAAGAAAAGTAGTCGCATAAATAAATAAAAAATTTTAAAACACCATTATTAAATTAAACGCACTAAAATGAAAAAAATAATTTTAGGACGGTATCTCAGAATGTATTTGACATTGCTTTGGTAATATGTTAGATTATCTGAAAGTCAAAGGTACAAATTAAAAAAATTTGAAAAAACTTTGAAGCTGTGACTCATATAATCTAATATATCGCCATGAAAGCTTTTTGTCAAATCCATTCTGAGAAACCGTCCTAAAATTATTTTTTACATTTTAGTGCGTTTAATTTAATAATGGTGTTTTAATTTTTTTTTTTCTTATTTTGTATTTTCTTATTTTTTGTGCATTTAATATAAGAGTGGTTTTTAAAACGGTTTTTTTTATATTTTCAACTTTTTACTTTTTATAATTTCATACTTTACAACTGCACTAGCGCACAGGTTTGAGCGTATTTAGCGAAAGATCGGATCGGTTTTTAGAAGTGGGTAAGTGCAATCAAATCTTACGGCTAAACGATTTAATTTCCGGATAACCAAACTTCGGTCTATCAAGAGTGTACCCGATGCGTTACACACTTGGCGCTTGACCTGCTGATACATACGCCGTTTGAATCGTGAATATCGGACGAACGGTTGCCGAGATATTACTGTGTGCACCCCATCGCACCTCCTCCTCAATTTCCGAACGGCGCCCCGAGGGGCACTTGAAAATATTATCATCCGACGAGTACGACTGGAAGCGGTGAGAGTTATCATTCCGGGAGTCAAAAAATGTTTTTAAGAGCTCTAGGACCGACTGTTAAAATTTTTATTAATGTTAATCTAATACCTTGACTTTTATCATTTACATATATTTTTAAATATTTTGAATTTTTTTGTCTTCAGTCATTCGACTGGTTTGATGCAGCTCTCCAAGATTCTCCCTATGTAGTGTCGGTCGTTTCATTTCAGTATACCATCTCTAACAATTTGTTTTACATATTCCAACTCTTGTCTCTTCCTATTTTTATATTCAGTGGTATACATTATTTCTATTACGTTTCATTACTTTCGTTTTGTTCTTGTTTATTTTCATGCGTTAGTTCTTGCGTAGGACATCATCCAACCCGTTCATTGTTTCTTGTAGATCTGTTTTTACTCTCACCTAGAATTACTATATCATCAGCAAATCGTAGCAACTTTATCTTTTCACCTAGTACTGTTACTCCGGATCTAAATTGTTCTTTAACATCATTAACTGCTAGTTCTATGTAAAGATGAAAAAGTAACGCGGGTTTAGGGAATATCCTTGTCAGACTCCCTTTTTTATTGCGGTTTCATTCTTAAGTTCTTCAATTATTACTGTTGCTGTTTGGTTTCTGTAAATGTCAGCAATTGTTCTTCTATCTCTCTAATTGAACCCTAATTTTTTTAAAATGCAACATTTTGTTCCAGTCTACGTTATCGAGTGCCTTTTCTTGGACTACAAAAGCCAAATATGTTGGTTTGTTTTCTTTAATCTTTCTTCTATTATTAATCTGAGCGCTAAAATTGCTTCCCTTGTCCCTATACTTTTCCTGAAACCAAACTGATATTCTCCTAACACTTCTTCCACTCTCCTCTCTATTCTTCAGCACAGAATTCTAGTTAAGATTTTTGATGCATGACTAGTTAAACTAATTCTGTATTCTTCACATTTATAAGCTCCTGCTTTCTGTGGTATCATGAGTATAACGCTCTTTTTGAAGTGTTACGGAACTTCCCCTTTTACGTAAGTATTACACACTAGTTTGTTTAATCTATCAATCGATTCCTCACCTCCACTGCGCAGTAATTCTGTCTATTCCAGGAGCCTTGCTGTCATTCAAATCTTTTAATGCTCTCTTAAATTCAAATCTCAGTATTGTTTCTCCTGTTTCATTTTCTTCAACTTCCTCTATAACACCATTTTCTAATTCATTTCCTCCGTATGACTCTTCAATATATTCCACCCACCTACCGACCTTCCCTTTCGTATTGTAATCCAGTGTACCAACTCTGTTTAACACATTCAATTTTAATTTATGTAGCACAAAATTTTCCTTAACTTTCCTGTATGCGTCTATTTTACCAATGATCATTTCTCTTTCCATTTCTGAACACTTTTCTTTAATCCGCTCTTCTTTCACTAATCTGCACTTCCTGTTTTTAGTATTTCTTAATTGTCATCACTAGCATTTCTTTCTTTTACTTTCGTCATCACTAGCATTCTTATATTTTCTACGTTCATCCATCAGCTGCAATATATCCTCTGATATCCAAGATTTTCTACGTGTTCTCTTTGTTCCTTCTAGTTCGCTTCTCCTGATTTAAGAATTTCCTTTTTAACATTCTCCCATTCTTCTTCTACATTTTCTACCTTATCTTTTTTATTCAGACCTCTTGTGATGCCCTCCTCAAAAATCTTCTTTACCTCCTCTTCCTCAAGCTTCTCTAAATTCCACCGATTCATCTGACACCTTTTCTTCAGATTTTTAAACCCCAATCTACTTTTCATTATCACTAAATTATGGTCGCTATCAATATCTGCTCCAGGGTAAGCTTTGCAGGCGACGATTTGATTTCTAAATCTTTGCTTAACCTTGATATTATCTATCTGATACCTTGCAGTATCGCTTGGCTTTTTCCGTGTGTATATTCTTCTATTATTATTTTTAAACTGGGTGTTGACAATTACTAAATTATACCTCGTGCAAAACTCTATAAGTCGGTCCCCTCTTTCATTCCTTTTGCTCAGCCCATATTCACCCACAATATTTCCTTCCTTGCCTTTTCCAATGCTTGCATTCCAATCTCCAGCTATTATTAAATTTTCATCCTGTTCTATGTGTTTAATTGCTTTGTCAATTTCTTCGTATACACACTCTACCTCTTCACCATCATAGGCACTTGTAGGCATATAGTCGTTAACAATCGTCGGTTTAAGTTTTGATTTTATCCTTATTACAATGATTCTATCGCTATGCATTTTGAAATACTCTACTCTCTTTTCTCTCTTCTTGTTCATTACGAAACCTATTCCTGCCTGCCCTTTATTTGAAGCTGTGTTAATTATTCTAAAATCACCTGACCAAAAGTCGTTTTCCTCTTTCCACCGAACCTCGCTAATTCCTACTACATTTAATGTAATCATTTTCTTCACTAAATTTTATAACCTACCAACCTTTTTTAAACTTCTAACATTCCACCCTCCGACTCGTAGAATGTTAATTTTTTAATTTTCTGGTGACCCCTTCCTTAGAAGTCCCCACCCGGAGATCCGAACCGGGAACTAGTTTAGCTCCGGAATATTTTACCAAACAAGGCGCTTCCATATTTGTTATGAAAATGCACAGAGTTACATTTTCTTGGAAGAAAAGCAGTTGTAGTTTTCCATTGCTTTCAGCTGCGCAGTATTCAGAAGATTGAGTGATGTTGATATGGCCGTTTAAGTCCTCCTGACCTACGCCCTTAACAACTACTAAAGAACTGCTGCCCTCTTTCAGGAATCCCTAGTCTGGCTCTCAACAGATACCTCTTCGATACGGTTGCACCTTCGGTCCAGCTACTCTGTGCCATTGAGTACTCAAGCCCCCTCACCATCGGCAAGGTCTTTTGATTCATAGAGGGAGATATTTTGAATAGTAATTATGTAATAATTATTATTATTAGTATATATGTAATTGCACAGTAATTGGAACGTTTTAAATTTTAAGTCATCTTTAGAAATTTAAACTTTTATTTTTTATCACGGGATTATATATCCTTTTTCATTATAATATTGGTTACTGTAATCGTATGTTGCTGTTGAATTTTTCATTCGTTGTTTTTGTTTTCTGAAAGTTAAAAATGAAGAATGGGTATTCACACTAATGTTTATTTCGTTTACTTATCAAAAAATTAATTAAATACTTGAAACTTATCTCATTTAGTTTATTTATTATTTAGGCTGGTCACTTGGATGAAACGAGATCAGCTATTCTCGAAAGTTCTAAATTGCCGCAGATATTTCCGTTTCTTAAAAACCTTTACGTATAAAATATTTATGTTAATGGTTTAACAAAAGGACGCCATATCTACTGAATTAAAAACGTTACCTTTAACACTTATATTTAATAATTGAGTAATGTGATTTTCCTTTCATAATTATGTGTATGTGTGCGCGCGTGCCTTGTAAGGTTGTTTTCTTTTAAATTCTTTTATACAAGATATCAACAATAAAAACATGAAGTTTATGATAAAAAAATTGGCTTATAATATAAGGTTTAAAGTATATTATCTCGCTTATCTTTTTTTCGTTTGTTTGTGATAAAGAACAAAAATATTTTTCAGTGATGGAAAGAAGTTACTTTATTTACAGGGTTATTTAATGTTCACGTAGAGTTTAACTAGATCAACTAGTTGAGAAAGTTTAAGCAGCAACTTTGGGGACATTTATTGTTTGAAATGTTCAGCGGGGTACTTTGGGGCGGTGTAAAAATAAAGAAGTAAGGTTATTACCGACAGAGAACTAAGCGATCGGGAGTTGATGGGTATACTTGTGAGTAGCGAGAACGGAGCAGCGGGCGGACGAGACGAGTTTGTTCAAGGGAGCGAGCGAATGCAGCGCGCATGGTGGAAGGACAGAAAATCAATAGCCGCATTACGTCATTTGGTTTGGAAGGGGGTGGCGGTGTACTGGTGGTGTTGAGACCCTATGGCCCTCTTCTACACGTGGGGGAATTAAAAATAGTTTATGTAATTGTTAGTGCGACTTGTATTCTGTTTAATTAAGTGCCTGTCGTGTTCGTCACACATTATCTGTCGAGTGTTAACAGTCCTGCAAAAATATTGCGACACTTGCTTACTTGGCGCTTTGTGCTTTGCTTCAAACTCCCTGTTTGCTCGCCTTTCCACTTTTTAATTATATATTTACATTTTTCAATCGACCCCTCAATTGATATTCATTATATTCTTTATTCATCCGAAAAATTTAATCTTGCATCTTAATCGCTTACTGAAATATTTTTAATCCACGCTAAACAAGACAGATATAAAAATTTGTAATTTTTGTCTTTAAATACAAATATGTATTCCTGTCGCTTTTAATATATTGAAATACATATTTTTGAGGTTACTTTATCAAAGGGTTTGCGGTATATTAACCATGTATTATTGTTTACGTCAAATAAACTCCTAAATAATTATAATCCAAACAATTTAGTTTTTTTTTTTATTGTCTTTTCATTGTTTTTGGTAAGAACAGTTTCTGATACATTCACACATACCCACAGATGTAGAAATGCATAAATTAGTATGTTTTTTCATATCCAAAGGAATTATTACATTGATTTTAAGACTTCAAAATTGAAATATAATTTAATTTATTATCATTACAAGAATACATTTGTTGAATTCTGTATTTACCGATTGTAGATTTAGTAGAAACAAATATATAGGTTAATTTATTTAAATATAACCACGCTGGGTCTATTAAGTTATTTTTTATATTTAGAATTTCATTTACGATTATATAGCTTTCTTCCTTTTTATTTTTTAGCCTCCGGTACCACCGTAAGGTATTACTTCAGAGGATGATATGTATGAATGTAAATGTAGCCTTGTACAGTCTCAGATCGACCATTCCTGTGATGTCTTTCTTTTTCCTGTTTAGCCTCCGGTAACTACCGTTTAGATAATTCTTCAGAGGATGAATGAGAATGATATGTATGAGTGTAAATGAAGTGTAGTCTTGTACATTCTCAGTTCGACCGTTCCTGAGATGTGTGGTTAATTGAAACTCAACCACCAAAGAACACCGGTATCCACGATCTAGTATTCAAATCCGTGTAAAAATACCTGGCTTTACTAGGACTTGAACGCTGTAACTCTCGACTTCCAAATCAGCTGATTTGGGTAGACGCGTTAACCACTAGACCAACCCGGTTGGTTATTCCTGTGATGTCTGGTTAATTTAAACCCAACTACCAGAGAACACCGGTACCCACAATCTAGTATTCAAATCCGTATAAAAGTAACTACCTCTACTAGGATTTGAACCTTAGAACTCGACTTCAAAATCAGCTGATTTTTCGATGATGAATTCACCACACACAATCCTATAGGTTAGGATTATGTAACTGGTATAAACACAAAAAATAGATATTCAATTCCATTAAGTAGTTTCTTTAACTTTTATTTTATCGAAACCAGTTGTAATAAGCTAGGTTATAAAAATTGAATAAATAATAAAGTAGTCAGATTAAAAATAATGACGCATTTTTTTCAGCAGTTGTGGTTTCAGTTTGCGGGGATAAATTTCAGAACATGGAAGTTATTTTAATTTGAGCAACAGTAAATTTAAGGTTATATTTTTCGTTTATTGTTTGTATTTTATTCTTTATAATTTAATTTTTAAATGAATAGGTTTAGAATGATAATAAAGCTTGTTATTCGTGAAAAGGAAGAGAAAAACACGCACAAAATTTGTCTCAATTGTATATAAATAATATCACGGTGGGGATAATTAAGTTAAAATTATTACTGCTAGTAACAACGAGGATTTTCCGTAATTTCTTTATGGTCGGTTGTGTATTCTTGTCGGTCTCTATAGAACGGACGACAACTACGTCTGCTTCTCTTCTATTAGATCGTGCACTGTGGGTTGTCTAAGTAAGTACAATTTTGGTTGTTTTAAAAAGGGGGTGTACAGTGGGGGGGGCTTTACAAACGGTCACGGTCGGGTAATGCTGTTGATTGCTCCACTTCCGACATCCCTCTCATGCAGTCTACTTCTTCTACCTTCTCTCTTCCCCTCCTTTATTATATGCTTCCTTATCACTCCCCTCCCGTGCTCTTTACATTATTGTAGACATTTCAGTACCGCTATCAAAATATTATACAAATACTAGTGCTAAACATGCACATTGCTAAATATATATATATATATATAGGCTCATGTTCATGACTATAAGAACTAGTAACCGAACCACTGTGTTGTTAGTTCTTTGCATGTTTACATTTTACAGAATTATTTTCCCCTTATTTCTTTAACAACTATTAATTTTGTCGTTGATGTACTATAATTTTATCCACCGTAAAAATAAATAAAGATAGCTTATCTGTTTTCTACATCGATATAAGCTTTTTATAAGTTTAAAAATATTTTCAGTAAATTTAATGAAAAAATAAATATAAGTAACGTAAAGATTTTAAAATTTTTATTTAATGAAAGAGGGAAATATTATTAAAAATAATTCTCTAAAAAAGACAAATAAAATCATAACTGGTTCTTATCAATTAAGTTTTTATTTTTATTTTTACTATCATAAAACTATATATTTATAAAAATATGTATTTTATTGTATTGTTGTTAAATTATGTACATTACCTTGTAAATAATAGGAATAAAAAAAAATCAATTCATTTTTATTATACATATCAATTTTAACCATCGTACATTAAAAAAAAAAGAAGTTTATAATGGAAATCTTTTATAATCGGCGTTACAATTACTTTTGTTTTTCAATTTTAGCTAAACGTCTTTACTTAATTTGTTTATTACCAGTATAAAGAGTCCAGTTAGCAAGCAGATACCTTCTTATTCGTAATATAATGTAATAATAAAAATAATAAATCTATTATTTTTTTTAATGTATTTGTATTTAAAATTGTTTTCCATTGTTTATAGTCGCATTATCAATAAGAGTTATTAGCGACCTAAATTGAACCACGTGTTTGTAAGTAGTTCAACCACGTGTTGATAAGTAGTTCCCGGGTTCGAATCCCGGTCAGGGATGACATTTTAACACGCTACTTGCCATTCATCTCATCTTTTAAAACAATACCTAACGGTGGTCGCGGAGGTTAAAAAAAATTTATAACAAATATCGAAACAGAAACATGACTGCTAGACTATTTTCACTGCGCACACAATACTCCGTGAGGGATCTCACATAAGCAAAACCGCTAAATTAGGTTCTTTATCTCACTATTGTAGAAAATCCGCAACATTTCTTCCTGTTGAGAAAACCCTTCACATCTGAACCCAGTTTTAATTGACGACTAATAGTCCCGAACATTGTGCGGTCTAGGAGAAAGCGGTTTATGGATCATTTTACATTCCACACCTCATAGTTTGTTCAGGAGAGCCAAATAAGTGGGTGAGTTAGCTTTCTGTGCTTATTCCGGGTCTAATCTATTGTTTGGGATGAAAGGTTTTACGATGTTCTCCCGGACGCCGTATAAGGCCGTGGGAGGACTCAGCAGCCAGAATTTATTTATTCCATTGAATACGTAATTTTACATGGACAGTCTTAATGAAGTCGTTGACACAAGTTAATTCAAATCGGAGGCCATTAAGTACCGCTCTCTTGACAACCTAGTCAGCTTGTTCATTCCCGAGGATGCCGCAGCGGTCCGGGACCCGTACGAATACCGCTGTCTCTTTTACTGTTGAGAGGGTGCCGTAGATAATTTCATTGATGAGTTCAGATGGTCTGCACTTCAAGCTCTCAAGTTCATTCCTACAGATAGTTATCAGGAAGCTATCGTCGCTGCAGAATTCAATAAATCTCAAGGCATAGTAAATTGCGTAAGGCTTTGCAAAAGAACTCAAAGGAGTATTTTTACTTATACTGTTGGCAAAACAGTTTTGCGTTTTATACTGTATACGTTCTACAATACAAATAGATACCATCGTAATTAGTACAAAATTATTATATGACAGGCTAAAATTTGGTTAAGTGTTCTTGTATGAAAAGTTAAAAAGTAGAAAAATATATTTAAATAAAATACAATTTAGGTAAAAATTATTTTATAAATCAATTGTTGTATACCGATAATATTATGTTATTTTAAAATATCTTAATTCTCCTTTATTTTTTTATTTCAAGTTAAGGTTTTTTATTCACAATTTTTTATTATGTTTTTTTTTTACCATTAAACTATATATCATTTATTGTAACAAGTCTGGAACTAATAACATTGTGACCGTTAAATTAAACTAAAACTATTTTGCTTCTTTTTAGATTTACGTAACGTTTTCTATTTCGGGTATATTTATATAAATACATTTTAATATTTGTGTAATATACTTCTATATGTAACCTAATATTATTTTTATTTTCTTAACGTTTACGTTAACCGTAAGTAACACCTCCACGGTCCGATGAGACATAAATGAAGTGTAGTCTTGTACAGACTCAGGCCGATCATCCTGAGACGTGTGGTTAATTGAAATCCACTGTCGTCGGTAACCGTTGTCTAGTATTCAATCCCGTATAAAAACAACTAACTTTTACTAGGAAACTCAGAATCTTAGACTTCAAAAATCAGCTGTTAAACAACTTATTTGCGACGACGAGTTAACCACTTTTACAACCTTTCTGTGGGCTAAATTATTAATTTAGCTCGGATACCAAAATTATACTTATTGTCATAATATAGAATTATATATTTAAAGAAATATATAATCAATCCTTTAATATTAAATTAAAAATCTTTCTATGCTAATCGTTATATTTAAAAGAATTACCGTTAAAAGAATAATCTCATCTATAGGTTCTGATATTTAAATAATAATTCATAAAATAGGTTTGTCGGATTATTATGAAGTTTTGTATTTGTTTCTTCATTTATATTTAGACTGATAAGAGAAAAAAATCCTTCAGTATAAAATATATGTTGTTATTTAAAATTGTATATTTGAAGATTAATTTAGGTTGTTTTTATTGGTCTGGGGGACTAAATTTGTTGGATGATTATAAGTTATATCCCTTGATCGCATATTTAAACTGCCGTATTTAAAGTTTTATATATTCATATTTTTTTCGTTTATATTGTTTAGTTTTCAAAGAACATTCAAAAATTGTTTCTATTAATATTCAATTATTTTGTTTTAAAAGTCATCTTTTCTATGTATATATAAAATAAAAAATAATAGTCGTTTATTCTATTTGACCCAGTTCTTAAAACTGGGATTTATTTCTGTGTATTGACTTTTAAAAAAGTAATTCCAATTTAATTTTATATAAATTTATATGTTATTTGTTATCGGTTGTTTAATTTTTAATATTATTTTAAATAAGTGAACTTTATTTCTCCTTTTTGTGTAGATCAAAGTCCGTAATACGATCGGTAATTGAAAAAAAAAATACTTTAACTGGTAGTCGGTAATAACATATTTATTTTTATTTCATATATTTATTAAGAATAAAAAATATATGCAATAGCACTTTTTGTCATGGAAAGCAAGGGAAATTGGCTATGTTTTCAAATTGCTTTTGGCTACGAGGGAAAGATATTAAAAAGCCGATAGAACAAAGAGTTCGGTTCTGTGGATGGATATAATAAGATAAGGGTGGATTTAGGAGAGAGCACAGCAATAACTTGGTGCGAGTTTATAGTATGGCGGCCATTTACGAAATTGGAAAATGTCTGCTCTTTTCTCGTGTGCTTGCTTGCTTACTTACTTGCTTTTCTCTCGTAACATACTCTGTTATATTCTCAAGCATGTTTCATTCTATATCGTGCTTATTTGCACAGCTGTGCACATATTTTAAATTTACTAGTTTGGATTCATCGAGTGAACATATATTGATTTTTTAGAATTTTTTTGTACGAAATTGTAATTTCAGTTTTCTTTATTTTGAAAAGATAATCGTTAATTTCTTTCTATTGAAGTGGGGAGGGCGGTGTAGTTTAAAAAATAATTTTTAAATGGATATATTGAGAATTTTTTCGTTGTTAGTCAAAGTTACGAATTTTTATTTTAAATTATCTATAAACGCCTCCCAGCAGAATTTTTAAGCAAAATTACACTTTAATAGTATTTCTTGTTTAGTCGCACATTAATGTAAATCGAAACTTGGCCGTTAATTAAGCATACAAAAAAATCAAAACCCAATTATTTATAACTGGAACAGAAATATACCTAGAATTTTTGAATGAAAATAATCGTTTTTCCGTTAAGAATTACGGAGATGATGTCAATCCAACAGCTAATTTGATTAAACTGTGTATTCTATTGCTATATTAACTTTTTAGCAAGGCATTTTATAAATCATTATTTTTGGTATTATTATAAAATATTGAATGAAGATAATTTATTTTATTACTTTATTCTTGAATTGAATATATTTAGTAGTAGTTTATTTAATTTATTTAAAGGCTGTGGTGTGGCAAACGGTTTTGAAGTAAAATATCAAAGAAAAATCGTTCGTTTACACAATTTTAACGCCTGTAGTTTGATATGTAGAATTTTTATTATTAAACGGTCATTATTTGATGTAATACAATTACTAAAAGTAAATTCATATAAAAAAACATTATACAAGTGTACAAAAAGAAATGATTGCTACATGCAAAACAAAAAAGTAACCAAAAAATAACCAAACGCTATAAAAATCTTCTATCAATACTTACTATCTTCATGTGAACAGTCATAGTGGAAAGCAAAGTTTTTTTTACAGTATGGTTTATTCTACTTACATTCTCCATTTTGACTGGCCAATCCAGGTGTAGTTAATTTACAAATTTTAATTTTTCGTAAAATATTCTCAAGAGATTTTCACTTTGTTTTTTTTATATGTTACAATGTTAATTAATGATTATATATATATATATATATATTCATTTATTTATAATCTACGTAACTAGAAGATACATTTTTTTACGTTTATTTTATTATTTGATTAATGGTAATAAAAAAATATTTCTAATAATGTTTGAAGTCCAGTTTTATCTGCTCTTATTCCTTTCTAATCGAAAGAACAGATTAAATTTGCTTTACTATATATATATATATATATATATAAAAGAAAGAAATTTTGAATGGAAATATTGTTCAAGGTATATAATTATCACATTTATTTAAATTATTTTAATCTGCATAAAGAACGTTAATAAATTATTTGTAAATTAATTATAGGTTGTAAAAGTAATTACTGTTAAAATTTAAAGCAATTATTCCGGTAATAAAATCCATCAACACAGTTATTTATTTATATTATTATTTTTATAGGTATTGTTTCGAGTTTCATAAATATAATATACTCCGTAATATATTTAAAACAGCTGTAAGCAGAAATGAGTGATTACAGCGATTAAACGGGATATGTAGGCTAACCGGGTTAAACATTCATTCATCTTCTCGTCCAGTTTGGTTTATGTGATTGAGAGGTTATGAATGAATCAATCAATACGAACGAGATATTGTATGTACGAGAACGAATAACGATCGAACGATATACGAGGATTGTACTACTTCATACGGGCTCTACTTTAATATTATTTGTTGCCTCTATAGTGTATCTATAATTAACTGACAGAATACATTATTAAATAATTATTATCAAAAATGACAGCGGTATTATTATAAAATATTATATTTATTATTAACTTAAATTTCCTGTGATGTTTTTTCCATTTAATACTTAGCATGTGTTGTGGAATATTTATGTTAATTGTACGCTTACAAAACGGTATGATTACATTTACAATGCCTAAAGTTTGTGAGTAATATTTTTTTTTACAAAATATTAATTTTTTAGTTTATTTTATACAAATTTTCTTTTATTTTTTTTATATATTATAACTTGTTATTTTTTTCTTTTACGTTTATATTAATAAACATTTTATTTTGTTTAAAATTATATTTTATTTAGATTTTAATATTTTATATACGTATTTATATTTATTAAGGGTTCAAAGAGGAAATAAATAATTAATAACAATAGTGTCTTTTTTAAACTATATTTATTTCTTAATAAAAATCAAACTTATATATTACAGTACTCAATAAAACTTTACAGATACAATTACTAATAAAAAAAAAACTGATTGCATAGTTGTAAGACTTTTCCGGAACGCGACTTTAACCGCGTGACGGGAAAATCTTATATCTGTGGTTTTTTCTGATGCACGGCTTATACACACATCTTAATTTAAAATATTTATCATTTTATTTAAATATAATATTTTTCGTTTATTTAATTCAATGATTCTAATTAAAACGCGCGCGCATACCGTATTTAATTCGCGCGGGTGTGACGGTCGGCACAAACTAAACTAATGTAATTTCGCAACTTGCGTAGAACAAATTTCGCTTGTAAGGTCGACAGACTGGTGTGTTCGCGAGGCTTGGAGCACCAGATACTGAGTCGACCGGGTGATCGAGTTCGAACTCGGCCAGACGTTAATAATATTAAATATTATTCATTTATTTAATTCTACCGCTCGACAACAGAAGACGATGACAGCAGAATTTTTTAGGGCGGTAGTGCGATTTTGGAAAAGTTTGTTTGCAGATACTGTTAGTTTTTAGTCGTTAACAAATGTGTCTATGAAAAATATAACTTTAATTAGGCGAAATCTCGAGATACTGTGGGGGACCTTGCTCTGCAGCATCACCCCCTTGACATTTTTAATTAAAAATTTAACGGCATAAATTCCCCATATGTAGAAGTAATCTTACCGAATTTGGTCAAAATTTGTCCAGTAATTCTGGAGGTATAAGGTGATTTAGAGGCCAACACCGAATACATTAACTTCCGGAAAATTTACATCCGGTTTTTTGTGGGTTCCTTAGGTGTGAAAACGTCAAGATCCGGTGGAAACCGTATATGCCCGAATTGGAACGATTATAATACCTTCCGTTCTACAGCGCTACCTAGACGGGAAAATAAAATAAATACTTTTATTTAATTTCTTTTTCTTTTTACGAAAAGTTTATTTATTTATTATTAAAAGTTTTTCTTATATAAATAAATTAATTATACGTTTATACAGTAATGTATAAGTTTGTTTTACAGAAAGAAAAAAAATTGTTATTAAAATATCAACAGGCGAAGGAAGATAAGAAAATTTTATTTTTGCCGGAAGTGATGTAATTTCTGTAGTTAAACTGACGTTATTTAAACAGTAAGGCCTGTTTTGTCTTTCTACTACTATTATTTGCTATGGATTACTTCTATTCTGGTTTATTAGTTATATTTAAATTTATTCACATTTATATCGATATAATATTGTACTGAAATTATTAAAAAAATAAATAAAAGTTTTTTATTTATTTTAAGATTTGCCAGCTTGCGTAATTTTACTTGTTCTTAATAATTAATTTTGATATATTGAAAAAAATAAATATTCTCCGATTAACGATAAATTTTGGTTTTATTTTAAGGTTGTTCATATTTTTATTGAATGTAATTTTTTAGGCTGAAAAAATGTATTATTTCTGAATATTATTTATCGGATAACGGTCGTTTGATTTTTTCCTAATAATCTTTGTGAAGATATTCGGTTTAAGTTTTGACATTCCAAGTGTTTTCTGCCGTAAAATGAAGTACTGTAAGTCGTGAAGTCACCGCCACGTAAAGCGCTTTTCCTTGCTTACCACTTCGTCGCTGCCGCCCCCACTTATTCTCGCTGTCTTTCAACCACCCCGGCTTTGCGCCGGCTCGACCACCTCCGCTGCCCCCTATGTTGCCGCCCCTCTACCCAATCGCCACCGACTCTACTGTGATTGACGTTTCTCTTTCCCTATTCTTCCTTAGGCAGTGTTCTTCAATCAAATACCGACTGCCTGGTCTGCCCACAATAGTACTGTTCTGACATTAACTCCCACTTCTGAATTCCACCATTACCTTCTATTTCTCTTTTACCCGGTTTTATCTGCTTTGAGAAGTGGACGCTGAAAAATATTTAACGATATGTTATTTTGTTTTTTGTTGTAGATTATATTTTTTAAACCGTAGCGTAAAATTTAGTTACAACAGTTTAATAAAACAGATTAGTATCCGAATTTACTGAAAGATGTAAATATGTATTGTTGAATAAAAATTTAAATTCTCGTATATTTTTACCGTCTTATTCCTCCTATTTGATTAAAAGTAAGTCTTAAAATAAGGCAACAATTATTTTTTTTTAAATAAAATGTTTTGTCACGGAATAATTCTTTTGTAAACATTTCATTATTATTAGTAACGTATAATCTGTCGTAAAAAAGAAAAAAAAATTATTATCAATCGCAAATACGCTATCTGTGTTGATGTGATTTCATTTGCGTATTTATCGAAAGTCATGGTTTTCAACGTTTGAAATATTATATCCGTATAACTAAAACCTAATTGTTTTATTATTATAATGTCAAACTTAAATTTAAAAAATAAATAAATTTGTTAATAGTTAACAATTTGTAACTAGTAATTTTACTTATAAATGGCCGACGGTGATTGCTTTTGTTGACACTACGAAACTACCAACCGATAAAATGATAGCAATTTCTAATGTAAAATTTAAGCGATTAAATTTATTTAGAAATATAAATTATACTAAAATATTTTTTTGAACCAGAATATCGTATGCATGTGTATGCGTTTGTATATATATTATATAATTTTTTATATTATAATTTTTTTGTTTTAAAGTTATTAAAATGCAATCGTTTCTTGTACGATTTTTTTTTTAAATTCTATTTAGTATTTTTTTTCGTGGGTTACGTAGATTTCTATATATAAGTCTTTGTACGCTTGTATTAGTAAGTGTGTATAGTGTATACGGTATGCGACAGGAGATGTATGTAAGGCATTAAATTACGACTCCTTGTGACAGGGTTTAAGGGGGTTTTGTGGCATCGGAGGGGTTGAATGTTAGAGGAAGGTAGTGAAAGAGAGAGAGAGAGAGATCGATAAAGTGAGGTTTAGAGAACGAGATAGAGAGAGAGAGTTAGATAGAAAGAGTAGGGTTTGTTGTGGGCCAATTGGCGCAAGATGAATTGCTCCAACGTTCTCGGATGAAACATTTTCTAAAATACAACATCCAGCCCGAGTGGCTA
This sequence comes from Lycorma delicatula, assembly GCF_047948215.1. NCBI lineage: Eukaryota > Metazoa > Arthropoda > Insecta > Hemiptera > Fulgoridae > Lycorma > Lycorma delicatula. The sequence continues at coordinate 13,546,017 of NC_134459.1, forward strand.
CAAATTACGCGTGGAAATCTAAAATTAGACGGATGATAATTTGAAATAAATACACTCTGTATTACAATACTTAATTTTAAATAATTTGATTTGTTTTGTATTGTAAAATAATAATAATAAAACGATAAATATTTTCACAAAATTTAATTTATTTAAGTTGAAAATGAAGTTTCTTTACCCAAAAAAATTTAAGCGTAATCTCTCAAAATGTATTTATAAGTGCTTAAAATTTATTGAAATTAAATTTGTTAAATATTTAGTAAACGGAATGAATAATGATTGGAAACAACTTACATAATTTTTCGGGAATATTTTCTTTGTTTTTTTTGTCTTATTCTTTAATAGAGAAATCATAGACCAAGAAGATTTCTATATTAATAGATACACAAATAAAATTAAGAAATTTATTCATAAAATGAATTACCAGATTTTGTAATATGAAACTAATATTCAAATCCTTTCAGTATGTACTCGATTAGATTACTATATTGTTTGTACAAATATCCTTTTGGGCTAATTATTTTTATTTTAAAAATTAGGCTTTTCCGTGTAATGATAAATTATGATTTATTTTATTGATTATCAATCAAAATAATAAATTTTTTGTTGTTTATTAAAAATAATTATTGTTAACTTTACGCTAATGGTTTCCATTATCCAATTATTATACATTAAAGAAACTGTTATTTGAACAATTTTATGCAAGAAAATATACTTTTCTCTATGTTAAATGAATTTAAGTACGTATGCGTAGTCATAACGGAGTATGGCCACGATTAATCCAGATACAAAATGTATTAAGACACGGTTATAATAATAACAATTGTGATAAAAATAATATCCAAAACTTTCTTTTTTAGAAGTTTCTTTTTATAGATGTTACTTCATTTTACTTAACTTTTTAAATGGCTACTATGAAATTTTATTAGTTTTAATTGTTACTTCAGTTTTAATTATAAATCTTAAGAATTTTCGTAGTCAGATTAAATTTTTTTTTTTTTTTTGTCTTCAGTCATTTGACTGGTTTGATGCAGCTCTCCAAGATTCCCTATCTAGTGCTAGTCGTTTCATTTCAGTATACCGTCTACATCCTACATCCCCAACAATTTGTTTTACATACTCCAAACGTGGCCTGCCTACACAATTTTTCCCTTCTATCTGTCCTTCCAATATTAAAGCGACTATTCCAGGATGCCTTAGTATGTGGCCTATAAGTCTGTCTCTTCTTTTAACTATATTTTTCCAAATGCTTCTTTCTTCATCTATTTGCCGCAATACCTCTTCATTTGTCACTTTATCCACCCATCTGATTTTTAACGTTCTCCTATAGCACCACATTTCAAAAGCCCTATCTAGTGCTAGTCGTTTCATTTCAGTATACCGTCTACATCCTACATCCCCAACAATTTGTTTTACATACTCCAAACGTGGCCTGCCTACACAATTTTTCCCTTCTACCTGTCCTTCCAATATTAAAGCGACTATTCCAGGATGCCTTAGTATGTGGCCTATAAGTCTGTCTCTTCTTTTAACTATATTTTTCCAAATGATTCTTTCTTCATCTATTTGCCGCAATACCTCCTCATTTGTCACTTTATCCCCCCATCTGATTTTTAACATTCTCCTATAGCACCACATTTCAAAAGCTTCTAACCTTTTCTTCTCAGATACTCCGATCGTCCAAGTTTCACTTTCATATAAAGTGACACTCCAAACATACACTTTCAAAAATCTTTTCCTGACATTTAAATTAATTTTTGATGTAAACAACTTATATTTCTTACTGAAGGCTCGTTTAGCTTGTGCTATTCGGCATTTTATATCGCTCCTGCTTCGTCCATCTTTAGTAATTCTACTTCCCAAATAACAGAATTCTTCTACCTCCATAATCTTTTCTCCTCCTATTTTCACATTCAGTGGTCCATTTTTGTTATTTCTACTACATTTCATTACTTTTGTTTTGTTCTTGTTTATTTTCACGCGATAGTTCTTGCGTAGGACTTCATCTATGCCGTTCATTGTTTCTTCTAAATCCTTTTTACTCTCGGCTAGAATTACTATATCATCAGCAAATCGTAGCATCTTTATCTTTTCACCTTGTACTGTTACTCCGAATCTAAATTGTTCTTTAACATCATTAACTGCTAGTTCCATGTAAAGATTAAAAAGCAACGGAGATAGGGAACATCCTTGTCGGACTCCCTTTCTTATTAGGGCTTCTTTCTTATGTTCTTCAATTGTTATTGTTGCTGTTTGGTTCCTGTACATGTTATCAATTGTTCTTCTATCTCTGTATTTGAACCCTAATTTTTTTTAAAATTCAGATTAAATAATTTTGATAAACATATAGGCTTACTGCCTGCATAAATTAAGTAAAAAAAATAGTAATAATGTATATTTTGTAATATTTATTTAATACTTTGTTTTCATATTTTTGCTATTAATTATAAAATTTCTTTTTTTGAAAGAAGTTATTATAAATTTATAGGTATTTTGTTAACGTAGAGAAATCGATTCTTTTTTTAATCGATTGCTTTGCTGAAACTTTCGTATTTGATGTTAATATTTTTAGTTTCAGTTGTATCTTTTGTTATATTTTAGTTTTGCTGTTAAACTTTAAAACAATAATAAAGTATAACAAAATTAAATCACGATTTAATAATAAAACTAAAAAAAATAAAACAAAACGAGGTTTTTATTTTGTGTTAATGATAAAAAATGAAAGGAAAGTATTTATTTATTACACCTCAAGAGAATAATAATGTTCATTTTGTTGTTAAAATATCCATCTTCAGAATCATTAAAAAGCGGAGAATTATAAAAGAAAAAGAACAAGAAAATAATAAGAAGAGTAAAAAGAATATGAGAATAATATTATAAAAAACAAAAACAAAAAAAAAACTCCGGTAATAATTTGTTACTTCTCCGACTCCCAAGACTGCAACCAGGAGAGTCGGTCGTTCGATGCTGTTGGTTGTTTAGGGTACAAATAGCTTGTTAAATCATGCATTACAAAGTATGCAATTTAAAACAGAAAATCAGCACATTCTAGCAAATGAACCAACAAACTGAACACACGACTTCAGTTAAACTCTACTCGCAACCGCATTCCCATAAAGGTCAACTCGTGCTGTGACTAAAGGCCGTGACATGCAACTATGACCCTTAACGTCAATCACTACATGATCGATTCAGTCTCTTGCGACCTGTTCTTCCCTATTCATTTTACGACGACCAATACTATTGAACGATTTGTTTTTAGTAGGTGCTTGCCTTGCCATGTATAGTTAACTTATTTCAAGGGCGAATTAGTTTATAGTAGATGTTACGTAAAAAATTTAAGCTGCTTGTAATAATTACTAACAATACTCACCAAAAACTTTTCGAATATTTATTTCAGGAAAAAAATTTCTCAATCAATTTTACACGAATTTCATTATCTTTTTCCGTATATAAATTAAATGTGTCTTTTATATGTGTCCTTTTTGTCATGTAGAATAAATTATCTTTTTAATTATAAATTTATATATAGTTTTACTGTAACATAAAATTTATTTTTGTTATCGGATTTTAAAAATAGTGGCTATGTTACAGGATTTTTGCCGATTTACGCGTTTTAAAATATCGTAAGATACTAAAATTAACGTTATTTTTAATTGATTTTGATGCGGTTTAGTCCAATCTCGGTTTTTTTCGGTATAATTCCAATGTTTCATATTTTTTTAAATTTTAATTAGTCTTGTTTATAAATTATTGATCTTATTGTTAAAAATATTTTTTTACTTTTTTCAGCATTGTAAAAATTTTACAATTTACCTAGATTAATTCTAGGTAGAAGCTAATTGTTTTAAAGTATTTTGTATCTACGTTTGATAAAAAGGTCGTAAATATATTTGGTCTAGTATTTATAAACCCGTGATTTATATTGATTTTAAGTAACAAATTTTATAAACTAATACAAAAGGACAATAAAGGAAAATTGCTGAAAGTTTTTTTTATTAACATGAAGCTTAATTATAATAATTTAATGTTTTTTTTTATAGTTGTGTTTTAAATAGTTAGCTATTAAATATTTTTATTTTAAACTATCTTTTATTAAATATTAAATCCACGTATAAAGTTTATTATGATAAAAACTCACGCTAATAAACCCCTCAAGCTTGTTAATGGAGATTTTTCATTTTCGTAACTTTTGTCATTCTTTTTAAAAATTAATTATTTTAAACTTATCAAAAATTCAGATTATGCAACGTAAATTTCCAAAGTTGTTTTTTTTTTAATTTTATTTCATTTATTAATTTTTTTAAAGTTACGTTAAACAAATGACTGTTTTAAAATTTTTATTTTACTTCAGCATATATGTTATGCGTTAATAACGTGAAGAAAAAAAAGATAAAACATTTCTTAGAAGTGACGGTACAATGTATAGATTAATAAATACATATAAATAAAATAGTTCTATAAAAGAAACGCCATTGAAGACGTACTGGTATATAGGGAATGTTGGAATGCACGAATACCACCAGGTGTTTAGTTAAAGAATATGCCACAAGAGTGCGACCTATGATGGGTTGTCTTAACGATTATAATGATGGCGTAGCTTCTTCTAGCCATCATTTTTATCGTATTTATTCTCAGCGTAAATCCATTTTTATTTGTTAGATAAGTTATATGCGTTGTATTTGTTGCGCAGTAGTTTAGAATTGTTGTTTACTTTTACGTTTTTTTTTTTTTTTACACATTACAGATAATAAATATTGTTGTTTCTGTTTTAAGCCTTAATTTGTAAAAATAAAACTACATTATTACCGTTTACCTATGAAAGAATCAATTACGTCATATTTTAATCGCTTGAATTGTAATTATTGTTAATTAAAAATAATTAAACATTTTGTTTTAATTGTACTCAAGAATAACGTATCGCATAACGGAATTAATTTGTCTTATCAGTATTTTAATGTATGTATTATTAAGACTAATAATTTAATTACGTGGATTAATTCATTAACATAATTATTTTATATAAAAAAAAATACGATAAGCTTATAAATATGTATAGATTATTATTATTATTAAAATAAAATTACAATTATGCTTGCTGGGTAATTTTTTTATTATCGGTGTAAATGTTCTATTTTTACGTAGATTAAACAAAAATTCATTTTATTTTTCATTTAACGTATTATTACCTTTGATATCTTACTGCTTTATTTTAAGTAAAGTAGTGTTACTTATAAACTAAAAATTAATACTTATATTCTATTTATACGGCAAGGACTTAAACGTTACACATTTTTCACTATAATTGGTTTAATTTTCTTATCCTACCTTAATATATGTTATAACAAATTTTATGATCGACTTAAATATGTATGTGTGTCGTTAAATTGATATTATTGAAAACAATAAAAAAAAAAAAAAACTATAAATGTGGGGGTAAGATTATCGATATGATTTTGTTTTCAAATACCTGATTATATTTACTGTAATATATTTAACAGAAGTGTATTTTTTAAAGGTAAAAGGTTTTAAATCACTTATATAATTTTATAATAAATATGCAATTAAAATTTTAAGGTACATCATATTATATATTATTAATAATGTTTTATTATACTTTCTTTAATTAATATTTTTACCTAGCATGTAGCTTGGGATTATAGCAAATTTTTTTTGTGTTCGATTTGATAAGTTTATATTACCGTAAAATACCGATATCATCCAGCAAATATCGATATTCTCCTGTGAATGTTGACCACATACTAAATACTTTATTGAAAAATCGAAAAATTTGCTTATTCGAACCTTCGCCTGATATATGTCGACAAAAAAAAGTGTAAGCTGTGGTGGGTGTCGAAACGATAACTAGTAATTAAAAAAAAAATCACCCGATACCAATTCACTAAGGTACAATTCACTAAGGTAAATAAATAGATTACGAGAAACCCTCGTAAAAAAAAGGAAGTTTAAATTTAAGCCAAAAATAACTTATGCTCTTTGCGCTAACCTCGTCTAATTAACGTTAAATATACAAATTACATATGTTATTCTGCAACACTGGGGGGTACTAATTAAATTTACCGCACTTATAAAAAAATTTAATCAAATTTTCAGCATTTTATAAATTGAAAGGGCCAATCAAGATATACAGAATATGTTAACTACGTGGATGAACGACAACGATACAAATAAACGGTCAGATGGTTTGCCCTTTGTTTAATTTTTTTATAAAAATATTTTTATTCAACTTTCATCATTAGTGCATGCTGAACGGGGTGAATTTGATTAATCGCCTCCAGTGTTAAATAATAACATAAATAATTTTGTATATTTATTGTTAATTAGACCAGGTTAGCAAGCGTAAGTTATGTTTGGCTTAAATTTAAACTTCCTTTTTTTTACGAGGATTTCTCGTAATTTATTTACCTAGAGATTGGTATCTGGTGATTTTTTTTCTTTTTAATTTCTAGTTATCGTTTTGACCCCCACTAGGGGTTATCTGTGTTAGTCGACATAATACCGGCGAAGGTTTGAATGTGTGATAATATAACCAAATATTTCGGTCTTTCACCGATTTATATGGTTTGTGTCGACATTCACCGGAGAATAATTGCGTTCTCTTAATTTCAGTCTTTCACGGTAACACATATATATATATATATATATATATATATATATATACACCTTGATTACCGTGTTACCGTATATATATATATATATTATTAAGAAAAGAGGAAATGGTATCTGATTAGTACAATAATTCAATGTGTAATGTATTTTTAAAGGATACCATTCATTATATAATGAAATGAATTTCAATTGAAAATATTTCTGTCATATAATTTCCTTTACTGTTTTATATTACGTAGAGAAAATGAAATGTACTTTTTTCAATATATATATATATATATATATATGGAGGGTTGTATGTTTAAGTGGAAGTGATGTAATAAAAGTATAATATCAAGTCAGCGTTATATTAACAGACTCTACTTATTATATATATATATATATATATATATATATGAAAAGTTATAGTCAGCAAAAGAGAAATTGTGGTAGGTCGCGGTAACGGTGATGTGAAGAATAGTTGGATAGAGAGAGAAGAGCAGATAAATATAGTAGCAGATGAGACAGAAAAGGTGAAGTAAGAGAGAGAAAGGTGGTGGTTGGAACAAAGATAGAATGAGAATGAATGATAAATTATACTAGTAAAGGACGGTGCGGTAGGGTCGGACGGCTGTATTGTGAGGTCAAAAACCGAATATATCACTTTCCCTATCATGGCTTTGGAGGAGTATATGCTATATTCTGTGCATACTGCTTTGTTGCTGCTGCTGCTGTTGTTGTTGTTGTTGTTGTTAGCATAGTAGAATTAATAATAATAATAATAATAATAATAATAAAAGTACTGGGCCACTGTGTCTTCTCCTTTGTGAGTACAATAAAGAACTGGACACACTATATGTCACACTCATCTGCTTCCTAGTTCTGTTCATCCTCCTCTAAATCTCACGTCACATAACATATTACGGTATCTCTTGATTAAATGTATAACTATACTTACCATGAAGTGGAATTATATGTGATTTAGTACATTATTGGGTAGCCTTTATTACACTATATTTCTATATATATATATATATATATATATACACACATATTTTTTTTTTTTTAAGAATCAAACGATATGATTTATCGTCAGGAATTATAACAAGAAATATTAAACATGCAGTTTTCAATAGTAACGTGGTAATTACATAAAGCTTGTAGTATTCTGAAGAAATCCGAGAATCAAAAATAAAGTATTAAGACTTACATCTTTTAATTTAGAATGCTATTATATGTTATGGAAGATTTTCATGCGCTGTACGTAATAACCGTATATTTTATTGGTTTTAAAAGAAATCCGGTGTATTAATAAAACGACAGTTTCCGGAATGTATATCGCAGAATTATTAAGTCAACATCGACAAGTAAATATGTAAGGGGCATTGTATATGTAGTGGTTTTACCGAGAAGTGGTACGATTTGGTTTTATTCCTAACTTAACAACAAATAGCGATCGAAAAAATGTCACCGTGTACTGGATAATATTAAAGTTATGTAAATGTTACATCGAAACCTCGAAATATAATTGCTGACTATTTCATACGTTTAACGTGTATAGGATTTATAATATTTGTATAAATGAAATCGATTCTTGGTACTATGGAATATTTATCATTATTATGAATCTCTTAGCTCTGGTGATAGAATTTATAAACTAAATCGAGTTGATGGATTTACGGTTACCGTTTCTAATTTGTGTTTTCCATTTTCTCCATTGTAGAAAATTGTCTTCATTTGCTTCTTTTTTTTAATAAATAAGGATTTATTTAAATATAACAAGATGAAACGAAAGTACATTAAAAAAAAAAAAAGTATGTGCGTTAATGAATATTTATGTTGAATGTGTGATTTTAATAAATGTATTTGCAATATAATTTCTTTTTTTGCCACAGTATTTTTTTTTACAATCGGTTCTTATTTACCGGAACAATAACTTAATTTGACTCCAAAAAAATGACATGCAGAGAGGGGGTTCCATTGAAATCCCTCAAAGAAATGTATACGTATACGTATTTTGTACAGTATACATACATATTTAATAAACATCAATAAGTATATACAAAGATCAGTCGAAGAAATGTTGATAAAGTTCTGAACATAAAAAGCAAAGAAAATTCCAAAAAAATACATTCTTTCAATCACACTAATCGAACAAATAAACAGTGAAACAAATCGAAAATCCAATAACAGTAAGTGGCGAAACGAAGTGAAAAATTTTGACGATGTACAATACCCTACTAAATTATGAATACCCTACTTATTTAGGTAGAGCCTCTATGAAATTCTATTAATTGTCCACTATGGATTAGCTTAATTTAAGACAATACGAGTGTAAAAAGAATAATATATAAATAATATACTTTTTTTAAGTATTTATTATATAATAATTAAAGGATATGGAAATTGATTTGTCTAAATTTTAAAAACTTTAGTTATGTTTTATTCCATATGTTGAAACCTACTTTTATTATCTGTGTATTAATTATTTCCTTGTACGAAATAAAGGAAGTATTGTGATCGCGAAAAATTTAGATTTTCAAATTTCAACGGAATTATCGATTTTGACCACCCCTGAATCCATTTTGAATAGTTTCGGCGTGTCGTCTGTACATACGTACGTATGTATCTCGCATAACTCAAAAACGATTAGCCGTAGGATATTGAAATTTTGGTTTTAGAACTGTTGAAACATCTAGTTGTGCACCTTCCCATCTGATTGCAATCGACTGGACCAAAAGTATCCAAAAAAGCCCATAAACCAAAAAAAAATGGTTTATCAATTACAAAACAATTTGAATTTTGGGATTTTTCTCAACTGCAGTAATACGCTCTTATTGAGAACTTTTTAACGATATATCAGAAGTGGTACTTATTTTCAACGGTTCCAGAGTTATAGCCAAATACAATTTTAATTAATAAAATGTTTGGATTTTACAAGGGGAAGGCATATCGGTACGAATCAGACTTCATCTCCTTTTTTTTAAATTTAAATATATTGATTTATTATTAATAATATATAATTTATTAATAATACTAATGGTAAAAAAGTTTTACGATAAATAATTCAATAATAACAATAAACAAAAATATAAAAAATATCATAAGTTATTAATGAAATAAAATTTTATGTATTTTTCATTTAAAAAAAAATGTGTGTATGTAATTTAATAGGCGTCCAAGGATGTCATATGGTGTCCACATCAGAATTTTTTAACCTGTAAAAAAATTTTAGGTCGATAGCATATGGACAATTAAAGTCAGTTGCAATTAAAAGAATTACGTTTAATTATTTAAAAATCAATCGGAAAGTAAAAGTGGTTTTATAATTTACTATCATCCGATGTTATGTTTTATTAAGATTAAAAAAAAAAGGCTAAAAAAGAAATAATCATGTTTCTTCTATTCCTTATTTTGATGTAATCACGCATAATATTTTCTTAATAGAATTAATTTTTTTAATGAATAATGAATGTTCTTATATTATTAATCTTTTGCTTTATAAAAAAATGTAAAAATCTATTTTTTCTTCCGTAAAATATTTTAATAAACTGAAGTAACGCAAGGAGATGGATTGTCTCCAATCCTTTTTAATTGTGCCCTTGAAAAAGTTATAAGAAAATGGGAGAAAGAATTTAAATTGTTAAACTGTTTACGAAAACATAAATATGGACGCTCAAACTAAGTTGATAAATACAAACATTCTGGCCTTCCCGACGATATTACAATTTTCGCAAGAGATATAAACGAAGTTAAAATTAAAATTCAAAAACTAAACGAATTTGCAAGCAAAATTGGTTTTCAAATTTCTTATAAAAAAATTAACTGGTTTTCCAATGAAAAAAGAACACAACACAAACCCTTATAATTTCCGACAAAAAAGAAATAAGTAGAGTTCATAAATTTAATATTTGGGAGAAACTATAACTTCGACTATAATTGAAAAAAATGGGATGAAGAATAGAGCATGAAAAAAGGAAACTGCCTTTCATCTCACCAAGAAAATTTACGATAAAAAATCCCGGCCAAATAACTTCAAATTGAGGCACTATAAAACTGTTGTCCTATCAGAAACACTGTACGGGGCAGAATGTCCGCAGTTATTTTCAGAACAAGAAATATTAAAAGTTGAAACAAGAATTTTAAGAAACGTTTATGGACCAAAATATGAAGATAGATTAACAAATTGATAAGTGAAAGAGAAATTTAAAGTATTAAATTATAATTACTTTATATAAATATTGCTTATATTTATTATCACAAGCGAAAGAAAAAATAGCGGATTTAATCCGGAAAAGTAGATTACGTACGACATTTATGTAAAATGAACAACCAGAGATTGACAAAACAAATATTTAAATTCAACATAAACACAGCAACAAAGACAAACTGGTTTAAAGAAAGAGAATCAGATATAAAAACATTAACCATTTCTAAGTATCTGTCTAAAGAGAGAGATAAATTTAGAAAAGGGATTCGAGAATCTAAGTTTCCAGAGAGAAAGATTTGAATAGATGGACGAAAGAGAGGCGACAACAACAAAGGAAAGAATGAAAACCTTTTGGGAAACAAAAAATTAGTCAAAACTATGTAAACGTGATCCGTAGTTATCAGAATGAAAAATAGAAATTTTATTTTTGTTTAAATACCACTTTTTTTTAAAATCAATCTTACGAATTTTCATGATCGACAATGTATTCAACAGTTTGATTGAATAACTACACCGATATTTGTACTTTTTATCGTAATTTTAGACCTATACAGTCATATACCTAATTGAACTACCATTGTCCAAGTTTTGAATTAACCTTTTGTTAGTTTACCGTGTTAAATCCAACATTTTGTTTCATTAAATTCGCTTTTAAAAATATTTAAAAGATGGATCGATACAGTTAATTTTGCTTATCTTTTTAAATATCAATCTAAAATTTGAGCATCAAAAATATTTTCCAAATGTTTTTGAAAGTGAGTTTATGAAACGCTTTCGAATTTCGAGTTATTTCTATCGGTGCAAAAAATAAAAATAGTTAGTTATCACTGAGGCTTATGAAAAGCCTCAGTGATATATAATTTAAGATTTTAAAATTTATATTAAAATATGTGAAGACCCGTGATATTTTCGAAAGGGTTTTTACTTTCGTAGCTTAATTGTACCAAAAAAACTATTACCATAACTATTACTGACAAAACCATTAATCACAAACGGTATTTTAAATAAAAATTAAATTTAATATTGGTATTCGTAAATATCTTTAGCATTTTAATTTAAAAAAGAACTGTTTGACAGTCTGGGTGTGTAAATCATTTTTAAATTGGTCTTTCGGTTTAAATTTAACTATAAATTAAGAACTATTTAGCTTTTTAAATTACCTTACAGTTATCCACTTAGCAGTATAATGTTTTGTTTATTGATTATGTTGTGTTAAATTTTAGTTAGGGTACCTCGTTACTGGGGTACTAGTAAGGAGTACCACAAATACCAGTAAGAAGCTAAGCTAACTCTAAAATCCGGTTGAGGTGTTACTCCTTAAGTTACTTAATATTAACAATTAAAATGTTTTAATTATATAAATCTTCTTATGCCGCAAATCTTATATGGGAAATTTTCTTAAATATTTTTTTCCAAAAACTATAAATTTCGTAACTTTTCCGGCTACGTCGGTCGTTAATAACCAGAATTATGATATTTCCCCCCACATTTTTGTGTAAAAATATATATTTCTATTTGTATGTTATATAGTTAAATAAATACAAAGAAAATTGATTATTTCTTTACTTTTGGAGGACAAGATGAACGTGGGAAATTGTTTTGTCTTCTTGAAAAATATAAAAAAAAACTTTTTTCATTTTTGGGGCTGCCATACTCAAGGAAAAGCATTAGGGAAAAATTAATTTTTAAGAAATTAATCCCTAACTAGTGATACTAAATTTAATATAAACGAACGTTTTGAAATTGTTTAACATATACAAAGGTACAATTATAATTCTAAATAAACTAAATTGTAATTTTTTAGGAGTGAAAAGTTTTGCTAATCTTTTGTTAAGAAACACTAATGAATAAACTCTAACAAAAAATTAAGATTTTACATTTTAAATTCATTGGGTAACTTGCGTGATGGTTTTAAATTTTAAATAGCTTTTAAAAAACTTTTAAAGAATTGAAATAATATTTTTTATCACTACAGATTACTAAAGTGGGATGGGACAAATGTTTTATAGTGCATTAAAGGCCTATTGATGAAGAAAATACACATGAAAAAAACTCCGATAAATTCTTTTTCTGAAACAATATATAGGTAAAAAAAAGAAAAATTTATAAAACCATTTTTTTTTTTTTTTTTTTTGGAGGGGTGAATATTAAATAAAATATTTTGGTAATTTTGATCTGGATAATAAAAATTTCAACTTTTATAAGAAAATGTTTTTCTGAAGTGCTCCAATAAAGATTTGAATTTTTATTTCGGCCGAAGCAACCCAAGCCCGTTATCCAATTTTTACCAAATTTTACTGTACTGTTTTTCCTCGACGGTAGTACCTGTCTACCAACTTTGCAGTAAATCGGTCAACGGGGTCCAGAATTATAAGACCAAATACAGGTCAACATACAAACAAATGTGTCAGACAAAAATAGATTTTTTTGAAGTTGGTACCATTGGAATAAAACTCTTTTTCGCAGCTAATTTACAACTTATTTAAAAATATTTTTTGTAATTTTTTTTAACGCCTCTGTAAGGCGGCACAAAACTTTAAAAAGACCAATTTTTAGATTTTTTTTAACGATCTGTATACGTTCCCGTTATAGCTATAGATGCTATAACCGGGAAGTAATATAATAAAAATTAATCAAGGAAAATATATTTAGATACATTCCTTGATTAAATTTTTAACGGTATTAATACACGTTAACACATCAATTATACTGTAGGCGTTTGGTTTTTTAAACTTAATTTTTAAATTGTTAACATTAAGACGAACTAAATAATTTTTTATTCTATTAATTTTCATTAGCGAAAACTTATTTTAGAATAATCAGGATTCTAAATTTTTTATAGTGTTTTAGATAATTTTATTTTTATAAACGAAATGTTATTATGAATTATTTATTTTAAATACGTAAATATATTTATAATTTTCATATTATAACATTTGAAAGATTTCTTTTTTTAAACAGTATTGCAATTAAAATAAAATTTTTGACGTTGATTTGTGTTGAACGATGTTTGGATGATAGCAATAGTTTATGTGTAAACGTCAGTGAATGACGTATGTCCAATTATTTTTATAAAAAAAAAAATAAATAAAACTGGATAAAGTTTGTAAAATGAGGGTTATTTATAGTCATAGATGTTATGTGAAAAATAATTATTCAGTTTACATTATTGTGGAAAAGTTGTTTATGCAGGAAGTATATACGAGTATAATAAAAATTATGTTGCTCCTGTCGTGTAATTTATAAGCAAAAAAAAAAGTGTAAGTTATGTATGTTGATTTAAATATTTATTATATATATATAAGGATGTAATTATCTAGTTCACTGCAAAATTGTTTATGGACGCAAATACTTCGGCCATGGAATTAAGGCCTATTTATTATATTTAGTTTAAATTCAAGATATCTTTAGGTTGTTTGGTGAAGTTTTATTTCAAATACCTATAACTCATATATAAATATCATAACTCAGTATTACAGAAAAGTTAATATTTTTCCCCAGAAATTTTCTTATTTTTCAGTAGGATTATTTTTTTGTAAGTCTCTTCCTATGATTTATAAAAAAATTTAAACTGAGAAATACTGAATTGAAAACATTTAATTTTGTATAATTTGCAACGGATTTATATTTCCTTAATGGAGATTGTATGTAAAAATTGCCAACTTTGCATTTATTATTTTGTTTTAATGTCTTCGTTGTAGAAAAATTGTTTAAAACAAAATATAGTTTTAGTAGATTAAACAAAAGGATACGTTAATATATAAAACATATCTTAACATATCACTAAATAAATTATTACTGGTTTCAAGAAGTATATGTTATTGTTAAATTAATAAATTTTATTAATAATTTAATATTATTCTTAACTTTGATGGACGTAAATAAAGGTTTCATTATCAGAATTAAATAATTTCTAGTTAATTTTCGAACATGAATCAGGAAATCCTTCAATTGTAATAGTTGCAAAATAATTATGCTTAACATCGCTTAAAAATAGGTACACTTCCTTAGAGATACACGTTTTCGAGATCCTTTTATACCAAGGAAATACAATTGTGAAAGTTTTCATGTAGTAGCTGAAAAAAATTAATAGATTAAAGCAAATTATGAAAAAACTGAATTTAAGTTATAATTAATAAAAAATCTGATATGGACATCACATGACTTCCTTGTACGCCTATTAAATTACATATATATTTCATTACATATTTTTTTCTTTTTAATTTTTAATTTTTTGTTTTTGTTTTTGTTATTATTGAATTATTTATTGTAATTTTTTGTACAATCTGAGGCTAATAATTATTAAGTAATCAATATATTTACATTTAAAAAAAAGTTAAAAGAAAATAAAGGAAATGAAGTCGGATTTGAACCGATGTGCCTTCCCCTTGCAAGATACAAATATTTCATTAATTAAACTTTTATTGGGCTATAACTGGAACCAATGAAAATAAATACCATTTATGATATATCGTTGATAAGCTCTCAACAAGAGATTGCAGTTAAGAAAAAATCCAAAATTCATTTTTTTTTGGATTTTGGGCTTTTTTTGAACATTTGTGGTTCATTCGATTACAATCAAAAGGGGAGGTGCACAACACCTCTCCTTTGATGTTACAACAGTCCTAAATACAAAATGTTTATATCCTACGGCTAATCGTTTTCGAGTTAAGCGAGATTCATACGTACATGCATATATACATACGTCACGCCGAAACTAGTCAAAATGGATTCGGGGATGGTCAAAGTGAATATTTCCGTTGCAAACGGAAAATTTTCGCGATTAATACAAGGAAGTAAAAATCAACTGCAAGAAAACTCTTCTTAATGAAAATAGAATTTCATTCTTAGATTATGAATTGATCATATAAAAAATTATAATGAATTAAAATATTAGAATATGTTTGGCCTTATTTTTAGGAACCTCAAAACTTTGCTTGATAATCTAGTTAGATTATACGTTTCATAGTTTTAACACTTTCATTACGATAAATTATAAAGCAAATTAAAATAAAGGTATTTCATTTTATAAATCGAGTGTGTGTGTGTGTGTGTGTGTGTGTGTGTGTGTGTGTGTGTTTATGTGTGTTTGTAATATATTATTTACTTTAAATTAAAAATATCTTATTAGAAATAAACCCAAATTCGTATTTCAATCACCATACGTTGTGTTGGATGATCAGTGGTAAAATCTTTGACACAAATTAACTATTTAACAGCTCATTTTCAAAATTGAAAGTTTGTGGTTCAAATCCTAGTAAAGGTAAGTTACTTTTGTACTGATTTGAATATTAAACAATGAATATTGGTGTACTTTGATCACTGGGGTTCAATTAATCATATATCTCAGGAATGGTCAGCCTGAGTCTGTATACAGAACTATCCCTCATTTATTTGTCATACGTATTATCCTCATTTCATTGTGCCATGGGATTGTCTATTGTTCATAAGTTAAAATAGATCGCATACGTAAACATTAGAGAAAGAAAATAAAAGATAGCAAGGAATTATATTATTAAAACTAAACTCGAAACTTAAATGGAATAAAAGAATACGAAAAAAGTCTCAAACGTTTGAGATTAAACCAAAGACCGTACGGTAGTAGATCTAGGTAAAAGAATTCAGAATAAACGAAATTTTTTGAATTGCAGTTGTTTTACTGAAGATTTTTTTTTGGAATGTCTTGAAGATTATTTTTATTAATGTTTGTGATTATTCCACTCATATTTAGTAAACGCCGAAAAATAATATTGGCACTTAAATTTTATTGGAAATTGTAAAATTGTCTCATAGCTGAACCCTCTCATTGGTACTTTTATTGTGTAAAATTAATTCCTAGTTAATTAAATTTATTTATTATTTCTTTTATAAATAGAAAGCAAAAAAACCTTTGCGAATTCATGTTATAATAATATACAAATATGTTCATAGTATACTTTTAAACAATTGAATATTTATTTTCGTACAGATCTTAAATTACACAATAACACTTGCCATTCTAATATATAAATACCACATAAGTAATATAAACAAACATTAAATGACGAAATAAATAGAAAAACAAAAAAGTAGTTTTTAGTTAATAATTAAATTAAATTGGCGCCACTGAGCTATTCATGTTTATATCATTTGAGCATTTTTTTTCTTAGTTCAATTCTTTTTATTTTGAACTTTATGTAGAGACATAAACAGAATTAGATCAAATAATTATCCATTGTACCATTATTCTTTTTATGTTTTAAGATAGATGATGGTTGTATAAAACATAGAATATCGTTTATTCTTTTTTTTAACAAATTTTGAAAGAAATTTTTTCTCTTTTAATAATAATTAAACAAATAAAGAACAACTATTCTTTTTGTTACAATTGATGACGAAGCAATTCGCCAATTGTTGAACGATTAATTTAATTCAATATGGGTACAATATTAAATGAACAAACAATCATTCAATATAAATAATAAGTATTAAATGTACTCTGTACATAAAACAAAACGTTAATGCAGGTTATAAAATTTACTTCACGTATTAAGTGGTCAATCTATGTTTATCCAATGGTACATTATAAAAAAAAATAAAAATTTAATTAGTTATATTTAAGGCGTAAAGGTTTAATTCGTTGTAAGTTATTTAATTCAATTCATTGTCAATTTTAATTGAATTAAATTCTAATACTTTCGTCTACTGTTGTAAATGCTTGCAACAATGATAATAATAATAATAATAATAATGGTTATAACATTAACTAGAGTTATGAATTGTGCGATTAGTAGTTAATATTTGCTTAAAGAGCTAACCGTATAAGAGGCAGACTAATTAATAAATTAATTGATTACTTATGATTAATTATTGTGCGGACAGTGAGTGTGAGATGCACGCAAGATTATCATTAATTTAATTCCTTTTCTTTCTTTCTTTCATTTATGTGTTTTTTGTTTGTTTTTACTTATTATGTTATTTTTTCATTGATTTTATTCAATGAATATAACACTGAACGTTTTACATTTGATTATAAAGTTCATTTAACTTTTATTTTCTTTATCAATAACTTACGTACTTAGAAAAAATTATTTATTTATTTAGGATCATTTCCGTTAACCGGTTGGATTTTTATCATTAAAAATGAAAGCTCACTAATATATATATATATATATATATATATATATATATATATATATATATTAGTTGAATCTCGAAGGGCTTGGAATACTGATATCCAAAAATACCGGGTAATTAAAAAAGGACTTCGCAACTTTAAAAGCATATAAAAATTTATTTAGATAACTTACAGATTAGGTTGAGGTCTCATTTCATAGCAAAACATAGTTTTGACACGCTACTTTATTAGTACCAAATTCGGCCACCAGTGCTGTCACCAGTGTTGTTAAAAATGGATATATTTACCGGTGGGGAACGAGCTAGCTGTGTGTTTTGGTATTAGTGATGAGTCAATTTTTCACATCATAAAATATCCTCGTGAAAATTTTCGGCATTCGTGATATCCGTAAGGTCAATGATTCTTGTGCCATAAGCAAACAAAGACTGTACGGCCCGTACTTCTTCCAAAAGGTAACCGTTCAGCAAGACGGGGAACCACCTCACCACCGCTTAGAAATCCGAAATTTTCTTGATGCTCGATTCCCAGGTCGGTGGGTCGGTCGTGAAGGTCCAATCGCATGGCCACTGTGCTTCCCATATTTGACCCCGCTAGATTTATTGTAGGGGTTTTTATTAACCCGCGCGAATTATATACCGTATGCGCGCGTGCTTTAGTTAGAATTATTGAGTTAAGTAAACCAAAAAATATTATATTTAAATAAAATGATAAATATTTTAAATTAAGTTTGTTGTGTGTGTGTGTGTGTGTGTGTGTGCCGTTCATCAGAAACGCCCACAGTTGAACTGTGGGTTGTTTGACGGGAAATTACTAGTGTCAGCTTTTTTATATATAGAAGCTATTTCCCTTAAAAAAAAGGAATTTAAAATCGTGTTAAACCCTTTTGAACTGACAAGTTGTGATGAAAGTTTTGGATGACATCTTATGCGAAGATATCAATTACTTTTTAAATGTTTGGATGCTGCGTGGGAAAATCGGTGTTTGTCCATAGTATGTCCTTATAATATGGTAATAATCCATATTTTAACTGCAATAGGTAGATTTCCTTCAAAAAAATCTTTTAAGTTATACTTTCTTTTAAGTTATCTTAAAAAAAATCTTTTAAGTTATTTTTTTTTACTTTAATGTTTTTCAGTAATTATTTATCACTGAAGAAAATTATTTAGTATTAATGTTGTTAATTTCTGTTAAATTATTTTATTTCTACGTTGTTTTTTTTAAATTATGTTCCAAGTTAATTGCTTTTCATAAATCAATAGAAAGGGAATTTTATTATTGCACGTAGAACAACTGAAAACTGCTGAGAAAAATGTTATTCCAGTATAATATTTTCTAATGACGACAAACATTAAATATAGGATATATTCTTGTAAATTATGATATTGTTTTCATAATAATTGTCCATTATGCTTTATTTTATATTTTTATTAAAAACGCGTGATAGTGTTTTGTTGTTAGTTCGCAGGCTTTATTTTTTTCCTTTTTTTTACCTCTCTGAATCACAACGATTAAACGATAATAAACCATAGAGAAGAATGAATTTGATTTACATAAAGAAATATTGTAAATAAATTATTATAATAAATGAGAAGATAACCCATTAATGTATATAGTCGTTTACGTGTAGGTGAGCGACTGAGCTCGCGGTGTGGGCAACCATAGACTTTCCCACGCGGCGGTCCAAACAGTTAAAAAGCGATAAATCTCTGGGATCCTCGCACAAGATGTCATCCAAAATTGTTAACACAACTTGTTGGTTCCAAATTATAGGTTTCCCTGAGCGGTTCCCGGCCAATTATTGTGATTACCCTCTAACCAGTCTTCCCGCCCGCCCGCCCGTTTGAATACGATGGCTCACATTTCATTTGGCCTGTCCATGTTACATCCCTTCATCGCAACTATCTTTATTTCTTTGTTAAAAAGAAAGATACCATAATATTTTCATTTAAAAGTAATATAACTTAAGTTATATCTAAAATTTTACTTTTTAAAATAACTCTTTTTTTTTATGACTAACATTAAAATTTAATTTTTAAAACAACCTTATTATTCCGCTAAAAATTATACAGTTTATAAAAAATTTCCGGCAGAATTATACATTTTTATTTTTATACGCGTATCTTTAATTGTAAAATACGTCTATAACCTTTCATAATACAAAGTAAACCTTACAAATATTAACTTTTCTCAACAATTTTACAAACACAAAAAAATATTATAAAAATTAACAATTGTATTAATATATTTATGAATTTATTTATTTTTTGTAAATGGAAATAATCTCATTTAAGTTAATAAATGTTTACAAATTATTGAACATATTTGATTTCACATTTCATATTGGGCTAATACATTACGATTATTTATTTATTTGAAATGCAAGGTAATAAACCCAATATTTATGTAACAGATGTAAAATTTTAAACAGTTAGTCTAATTATTGACAGCGTTGTTGCTGTCTGCAGTCCTGCAGATAAATGGTGACGGTGTTCGTTATTCAACGTATTTGATACTGCGCCATTTGTCAACGTTATCTTTATAGCATTTGTAACTGCCTCACTTCAGTAGGCCATTATCGTAATCGTTTTTTCTTTTTTTTTCCCTATTCACTCTAGAATACTTTCGAATCGCTCTTAAAAGTCTTTTTTTTAGTTTCGTAATGCTCGTACTAATTTATTTTCAAATTATATATATTTTTTTATATTTTAATTTGAAACCTATAATTATTTACGATATAACAAATAAATTGAAATTTATAAACAAGATTTAGGCATGTGTTTACTTGTGAACGCAAGCGTTCTGCCAACAGATATAATTTAAAGAAAAATTGTGCACATTCGATTTTTTTTAAATTGCATTTTGCAATTATTAAAGTTGGATTTAACATAGGTTTATTTTATTTTTGTATAACCAGTTTTCTACGTTCAAATTTTTACGGTTTTAAATACGATCTAGATGTTATCTTTTACATACAAATAGGTATTTGTATTAATAAACCTTACAAAATTTATATCATTTTTTTTTAATAAAGAAAACTTTTACCCTAATTAGTTTTTACCCGGTTCGTTTTGTTTTTTGGAAAGTGCCACAGTATGTTTTAAATTAAATCGAAATAGATTATAATGATAATTAATTTTATTACTATAAAAATGTATTTGTGAAATAATAAAATTTATTTAAGTTACTGATTATATTTCAAAAATAAAACAACGAATACAGCTTTACGTGTAGTTGAAAAGAATTTTTTTTTAATTTATTTTTCACGGTTATAAACTGTTTATTAAATCTTTAAGTAAGTTTATGAATAAATTTTAATTTTGATATCGGTATTGCAAGGTAGAGATGTAATATTTAAAGAATAAGTTATGATTATATAGGTAACTGGGTTGTTGCCGAACAAGGTTTCTCATTTTGAAAATCAAAACCGAACTAGTATTAGCATTTCAACGTCTTTGAATTCATAATATGTATGCATAATGTATTTATTGTATTGTCTATGTATGATGTTATATGTATTGTTGTTAGATTTCCCCTTTTAGTATTCCAAATTCCCCCTTCCCAACCCCCCTGTTTAGTGTGTATATAGGTTTATTATTCTATTATACCGACCCAGTCGGCTGTAATACTGTTTACTGTTATCTTCGAGTTAAATCTTAAATTTTGTATGTTTTTTTTTAACCTTATTTTATTTATATGTATGTGTACGCATGCGCGTGTTTTACGTATGAATGACTTAGCTTATAAATTAGTAAAAAATTATTTGAAAAAATTCTTTCTGAAATTTGTTTTGAAATTTACATTCTATTTCACGTCCTCTTCAGATTATTTTCCATAACATCCCATTAATATTACTTGAATTTTTCTATATAGCGCTGTAGCAGAGATATAGCTCTAGAAAGGAAGGAACTGTAATCGGTCCGATTTGGGCATTTGCGGTTTTCACCCGATCTTGAAGTTTTGACACCTAAGAAACACAAAAAACCGGATGGAAATTTACCGGATGTTAATGTTCGTATGTACGTGTGTGTTCGGTGTCGGCTTCTAAATAATCTTATATCTCCAGAACTACTGGACCGATTTTGACCAAACTTGGTCAGATTACTTCTGTATACGGGGCAATGATGCCATTAAATTTTCAACTTAAAAGGGCAAAGGGGTGAGGATGTAGAGCAAGGTCAGCCACAGTATCACGAGATTTCGCCTAACTAAAGGCATATTTTTCTTAGGCACATTTGTTAAAAATTAAAAAATAACAATATCTGCAAAATTGCAACCCCATCCCAAAAAATGCTTCAAAATCGCATACGCACCCTAAGAAATGTTCTAAACTGTGTTGGGATGTAACAGGTGAACGGTAGAATTAAATAAATGAATAATATTTAAACTCTGTATGGCCGGGTCTCGAACTCGATTGCCCGCTCGATTCGATACCTGGTGCGTTAAGCCTCGCGGTTACATCATTCTGGCGACAGTACAATCGAAATTTGTTCTATGTAAGGTGTGAAATTACATTAGATTAGTTAGTGTCGACGGTCGAAGCTAGAACCGACAAACCCGCTTGAATTAAATACGGTGTGCACCGTACTTTAGTTAGAATAATTGAATTAAATAAACGAAAAAAATATTATATTTAAATAAAACGATAAATATTTTTAATTAAAATATTCATACACATATTGTTTTATGTGCGTGTAAGCCGTGCATCAGACACAATTCACAATAGTAGGGCTTTAGCCGCGTGACGGGAAAGTTCTACAACTGTGTTGTCTTTTTTTTTTCAAGATCTAAAAGGTTATTTTTGAAATATTTTTCAGTACCTTAATTGATTAGAAATACTGTAAAATTTATACACATCTGTAGTAAGTAGGTATATATATATATATATATATATATATATATATATATAAAGAACAGAAAATATTACTGTCATATAATCATTGTTTAAATACACATTTTAAAAATTTTAACTTTTAAAAACTTCGAAATTACGTTTAAGATTCAAATTAATTGAATTGGATCAATAATTCGATTTTATGATACATCTTTTATAATTGTATAAAATTTATATTAAAAGAAAAAAATGGATATATATGGCGCGTAAAGTCCGATAAATATCATCGGTTTAATCATTTCATGAGTTGGAACTATGTGATGGCAACCCTTTTACTTTTCTTCTTTCTAGAGTAGTACCAAAATATAGCCAACCAATCAATCAGTCCTGCGTGTTGCTCTTCTGTTATCCCCACTTTCCTCTTACAGCAGTGTTACCAACCCTTTTACCGATAATTTAAAATCTTATATTCTACTCGATACATAAATTTTTGTATTTTTCTTAGTATACTTTGAATGTTTATTTTATTTATTTATTATGATTTTTGTTAACGATATGATAAATAAATTATTTAATTATGTTTTATTTTAATATAAGCAATTATTTTTTGTTATTGTAGTCTTAGAATTATATTTTTTAAATTGCTCTTGTAATTTATTTTTTGTTGTCAATTTGAACAATGATTTAAAAATGATTTCCTTATTAAGAAACATAAATACACACGAACGCACGCACGGACGCACGAATACATACATACATACATATATGCAGAATAGAAAAAATTAATTTCATAAGTACTAGACCTCTTTGAGTTTATTGTTATTTCGAAAATGAAAGTGTTTTTTGTTTTTGTTTTTTACTATTACAGTGAAATTGAAAATTTTTAATATTATATTTTGTTTTATTTTAGTTTAAATTTAATATTTATTAATATAAATTATAGCCTTGACCCCGCCATTTAAAATTATTTATAAATTATATATTTTCTTTTCTCTACCATAGGGAAGTGGTGCCCGAGACGAGAGTGGTCATCCCCTGCGGACGCTAGGGCGGCATCGGATGCAGCCCGTAGAGGCGTCTTATACTCCTCTGTCTTCCTCGGGAGCCCTGGCGAGTACAACTCCTGTAAGTAAACTACCATTCTCGACATTTTATATATTTATATATTCATTTATTTATTAGAAAGTTTTATTTATTAAATTATGTTGTGTTTTTTTTTGTGTGCAGAAACAGGGGTTGCTCTTGAATGTAATCTCATTATTTACTTTATGTTGTTTCACAATCGTAAGAAATAACATTTTTATGGATTATAATCATTATTTGATCAAATAAAAATTTAAAAAAACAACAGGAAATCCCGCTTTTTTTTATTATTAAATAGTTAAATGGAAAAACAAATTAATTAAATTTCGATATTTTACGTGTTTATAATTATTTTAGGAAAAATTAACTCTGCGTCTTTTTAATTTCAATTTTTCCCGTTATTAAAATTAAAGAGTTCTTTAAATTACCAGTCAGTTTCAAAATTACAAAATAAAAACATACATTTATCAAATAAAACAACTCGGTGAATGTTACACATGACCGTTTGCTTTTAAAATATAATCACCACTGCTTAATAGGTTGCGATTATTTATTGATTATGTATTCCCTATCGATAATAATTTTTCTGTTTAATTTAAAATTTTAATTAGCATTTATGAAGTTATATGAAAGATAAATTACAATAATTAATAGTGAAAACAAATAATTTTATGTTTCGTAGTATAAAATACGAGTAAAATATTTACAAGGCTGTCTTTTATTATGTGGTTTTGTTCCGTAGATATACCGTTAATTTTTCTGTGAAATTTTATAGTTGTTTAAATAATATTTATTTATTCATTGTTTTTAACCGGGTAATGTTTAATATTTTTTAGTGGTATGTATTATCGAAAATACTATACTAGTTTCTAAATTTTTTCCTATGATTTAAAAATTATTTCTGGAAAAACAAACATGTAGAATAAAATATTTTTATAAACATTAACAAGTATTTTATTAAATAAACAAATAACAGTTTAAAAAAAGAAGAATTTATTTGAAAATAACTACATATTCTGAGGGAAAAAAAATATATGCGTTGTATTCTGTTTTTTATTTCGTGAAAGTAACAAAGGATAAAATAATTTTAAAACGTTTAATAAAGGCGAGGGAATAAAAAAAACACTAGGGTCTAATACATGATTTCATCGCCGTATTTCTGTGGGTGTCTTCATAATTTTTTTTGTTTTCTCTCTTTTGTTTGATTTCTAGCCCGGAGCATTCCATTTATGCACCCCTGTTTCTCTAACCTTCTGTACTCGTTATATTTATATATGTAATTTATAATTTTTATTTTTTATTTTGTTTTTTGTCTGATGTATAAATGTATGTTTGTTTGTATGATTGTTTGTAAATGAAGATGGATATGAAATTTTATCTTAGTTTTTAATTCAGTCACTTTAAATAACAAGAGCGTCAGGTTATTTTTGTTTTTTGTATTTATATTATTTTTTCTTCAAAATTTTTATTTATTTTGATTAGTTTATATCTACGTCTGACAATTTATCATAAATTTTTTAACTTATAATTTATATTGTTTTAATATAGACGTAGAATACGTTTTTTATCTGATTTTCACTCGACTCCATTCTGTAAATAAGGGAATTATAAGAAAATTCCATTAATTATTTCCCTTTTTATGTTGAATTTTAACATTTGAATATTCATTGACGATTATACATGTACATTAAATGCGTCTACAAGTAACTTGTTTTAACCGCGTATTAGGACTGTTTTTTTTTTTTTTTTTTTTTTTTTTTTTGCTTAAAACTGCATAGAATCGTATAATTCTTATAATTAACAAAAATGATAACGTAAACTATTTTGAATTTTGTTGTTTTAAGCGAGTGAAAACCATGAGAATTATTAATATTCGTTAAATTTTATTAATTTTTGTTTTCAAATTAGTAAATTTTAGTTTTCGTTAATGTTATACAGATACTATTAAATGTATAATTTAAAAAAACTACCTATTTCTCTAATTAACTGTAAAGAACGAGTAACGTTTTCCTACGAACATTCTATTCAAAGGTAAAGGTAAAATACTCTTACATATTCCTTACAATATAAATATTTTCTATTTAATAAAAAAAAAAAAAAAAAAAGTTAAACATTTATGATTATTTTATTTTTATACGAGAGATAAATTAAATACAAGTTATTTAAATGCAGGACGATTTTTAAGTTGTTCTCTCAAACATTAGTGGATACAGTGAATACAGAATATGCGTTACGGTTGTAGGTTCCTTTCGTTGTGACGATACAGACTTAAATTGTAAAGCGCAGGCGATAACGCATGCGTTCATAGTACAAGAACACTAACAAGCCCGGGGGCGGTCGGGGGCGGTTGCCGGGCGACCCTCGTATCCATGACAACAGAGCGCGCAGGCGCTAATAACAACCCTTTCTGCCAGAACGAAGTGTCTGCTGAAATATGGCGGATTGATATGATGGTTAGATCGATAAAAGAGAATTATGGCAGACTGACAGGGATATGGGTCTGTGGGTTGCTTCTCTGTTTTGTCTTATAGACTGTAAACTTTGCCCTCTGTTTACAGGTTGTATGTAGGGTTAGATGAATAATATTCCTGAGAAAATTTTTCAGCAGTTGTACGTTTAAAACGGTTGTAAGAAAAAAACAATGTATAAAAAAAAACCTTTCGTATTTCAAAAACGTAGTATATTTTTTATGCGATTATTTTTTTCTATTGTTTTACTTCATTTAACCTATTTAAGCCAATCCGGATATCAAAAACATATTTTTAATTAAATTGGTTTAAAAATTTCCTTTATTTAAATTACATTATATGAAAGTAAAATATGTTTATACTTGTATTAGTTTAACTGGTTATTTTTACGCCAGTTTAATCCGTCATCATTTACAGACAATTTTTGTTATTGACCTTCAAAACCGTCCTTTTCATCATAATTAGGCCTGATTAAATTAATTATAATAACAATAATAATAAAAAAAATGTTAATCGATTATTCGTTTATTGTAATAAATTCATTTTTTTGATGGAATTTCTTAAAACTTTTTTTGTTACTTTTATATAGTTTTTCCCCTATTTTTGCTGAAAGAAAATTTATTTAGGAATTAAAGTTTCAAAATTAAAATTAATTATACGTTTATTTGTCTTAAGATATAAATATCTCAATTGAAATCAATTTATCGTTTAAATTCATTTGTATTTGATATTTGAGTGCATATTTTTTATGTAGCTAAAAGATTAGCGCGAAGTTGTTTGCCACAGTTGAAATTAAAACTATTTTTTTTTTAAATTTTATTTCAGAAATATTTTATATTTGTTAAAAATTAACAAATATCAGGGTTTTATAAATTTTCTTTTACATTTATTATTCCACTTTTTATATTCAGAATCATTTGAAATATATTATTTTTATGATGTACTTTGCTTACCAAATCGCATTATTAATTTTTTAGTTATTATGTTTTTCTATTTTAAGAATGATTCACCTTGCATAACAAATAAATTCGCTAATTATTCCTCCCGTTTCCCGTGAAACATAACATGTTTCCGACAAAATCTTACTAGTCATTACTTATTTTTTTCGGTTGATTTCATTCTAGATCTGTTTATTTTATTTTTTAACTTAACAACTTTTCGTTATATTTTTGAAGTTTAACAAAATTTTTACTATGAAAGTTTATGTATACATCAAAGTTGTTATGTTTTATTGAATAATTTCATTATACCATTAAAAATATATACTGTAGTAAACTAAATAATAGATGTTTTTTTTTATGTTTGACGATTATTTCACATTAATACGAAAGTTTATTAACATAAAAATATGGTATAACATTTTTGAAGAAAATATATATGAATTTATTAAACAACGGGGAACTCAACAAGTTCAGATTTCGATAAGATGTTTATTCAAAAATTAATTGTAGATCAAATAATATAATCCTTATAATAAATTGTTTTATTTATAACGTACTGTTATATTTTTATCTCATAATTAATTATTAAACGCATAATTTAATTAATTTAAGCGTTTAATCTATGGACATTATTTTTTATTACTTTTTTGAAAATTTTCTACTAAAAATAAATTTTTTTATTTTTAACTGTTCCGAATTAAAAAATATATTTGATTTATAACCGAAATAATGATCGATTTATACTAATTTTAACTATCCGTAAGTAAAAATTAAAGTTTATTTTTTGGATTTATTTTCAATTTTTAATATTAAAAATTATGTTGTTAATTTTTTTAAAATAAAGTACGAGTGTATATATATATATATATATATATTTATTTATTTATTTATTTTGTTCCTCCTGCAAATTCATATTAGTTTTAATCTAATCGATCACTCTACTTTTTTTATTTAAATTAGCAAAAGCTAAGTACATAATATCATTGTGTGTATGTACGTGTTCTTAATAAAAATAAACTTTTTATTGTCAATAATTAAAACGTTTTAATTTAAAACTGCATTTTACTGGGAGATTTGTATAGAGTTGTATATTGATATGAAAATGAGAGATTTTTTATTTAAAAAAACCAACTATAAAAAATCTATTTGATTATAACAATACGTATTTAATGTAATATGATTTAAAATAATACAGCTTACCGGTTCTCAATCAAAACTAAAGTGGTTCTTTACACAGGGGGAAATATTGATTGATGTATAATAAAACGCTTTCTGTGTTATTATTAATTTTTTTTTCTATTATTAAAATTAAAAAGAAGGTTTTAAATATACAAAACTTAGTTGTTTCAAGTGGTTACCTATTGCTGTTGTTGTTATTGTTATGGTGGTTTTTATTAATGGGCGATGAAGGAGAGAGGGTATATTTTAAGTTCAGGGTTAATTTGTGGGAGGGTGATGTGATGAATGTCCATTCCGATTGGTGGATCGATCAAACCCCTAATAGACTCTTACCTTATTTTACATCTCATACGCATACACGCACTAAACGAGTATTATTCATTTTCAGCTTACATTTTAAGTTACATTAATAATCTTGTTATCGTATTTCTATTATTAATTCGTTTTAATATGAAAGTATTAAATAAAACCCATATTTTATGTTTTGTATCTTAATTTTATCCTTATTTAGTTAGTTTTCTACGTATTTTAATAAAACAATTTGATTAGTAAAAACAAAGTAAATGAAGTTCAACGCATCCGATTTTTTTTAAATTACAAAAATGTAATTTAAAAACTGACTATTAGCCCGCGAAATATAATTAATATCCAAATATCATATAATTAGAAAATTAAGTAGGAAACTACTTAAGTATAAATTTATTAGTTTAGATATTAAAGTAGTTGTGTTAAATATAAATTATTAGGTAGAAATCTTATAATAGGTTTAAATAGGAAATTTAGTGGTTAAGTTTAAGTTTTTAAAAAAGGCATTTTTTATTACATTTTTAAACATTGCGTCTGATTTTTTTCTTCTTTTGTTTTTGTTACGGGTTTGGTTATCTTTATTAGATATCTTATTTCAGTTTTATTATTGCTTCATTCTTGAATGATTTGCAAATCATAGAAAAAAAGGGAAATTCAATCAGAAAAATTAGCCTTTATTACTTTTTATACATTATTAAGCTAAATATTTATTGAATGTAAAGTTGTTTTTTTTTTTTTTTTAAAGAAGATAATAAAAGAAAATTAAAAAGAGATTTAAACAGAAAAAAAAAATATAATTATTTGTTATTTTTCATTAAAAAGAAAATCCACTCTATTTTAAGATAAGTAATATAATTAAATCCTAAAGATAATCAATCAAAATAACCTATATTAAAATTAAATATAACCCATCGGGTTAGTCTAATGATAAAGCTGTCGTAGTAAATAAACTGATTACGAAGTGAAAAATTCTAATAAAGGTAGTTGGTTTTATTTGGATTTGAATACTAGATCGTGGATCCCGGTGTTCTTTGGTGGTTGGGTTTCAATTAACCATACGTCTCAGAAATGGTCGGCCTGAGTTTGTTCAAAACTACACATTTCCCGGTACAGTTAAATTACACTTACAAGTCTTTAATTACTTTAATTGTTGATGCGACTATAAATAATATTTTTAAAAAAAATTAAATATATTAAAATTATGTTTAAAATTAAAGAAGTTTTATAAATTAACTTGTGTTAATTTATAAAGAAATCGTAATTTTCATTAAATTGTTTTATCAAAAAAAAAAAATTAAGAAAATATATTTTTATTAGGAAAGAAAATAACCAATTTAACGGTTTTCTTAAAAAAAAATTTCGAATTTCTCTTATAAAATTTAATAATTTAAAAAGCTTTCTGTAGAAGGCCTGTTGAACTATCAGACCATATCTTCATACATATTACATAGGCGTAAATAGTTATACAGTTAGACATAATTAAGAATTTATTAACTTTAACAGTTATGCATTATTTTTTAGTTTTTTTTATTAATTTTCAAGCTTTTTCAGTAAATTTTAGAATTAAAATTTATGGTTATAATTTTATTTCTGTAGTATCTATGATATTCTCTTGTTTTTATTTTTCTATTTCATCTCCGAACCACCGTAAGGTATTACTTCAGAGGATGAATGAGGATGATATGTATGAATGTAAATGAAATGTAGTCTTGTACAGTCTCAGTTCGATAATTCCTGAGATGTGTGGTTAATTGAAACCCAACCAAAATCACCAACAGAAAACTAGTATCCATGATTTAGTATTCAAATCCCTATCTGTGATACTGCAAGATGCTACTTCTAATCTAGTTATTAATATATTATTACTAAGTCTATATTATGTATGTATTTTCGTTTTTCAGTATTATTAAAGCCATTTTTTTTTTCACAAAAATTCAATTACATTTAGGTTATTGTTAGAATATCCGTCATTTTGTATAAAGTTTGTGGTATATAATTAATGTACTAATCGCCTATTTCAAATAAAAATTTGAATTAAAATTTGAAATTTGTTTTTACGTATTTTCAGAGTTTATTTCCCTTAACGTATAAAATTGATGTTACTATACGGAGTGTATAAAATAAAATACTAAGGATTTTTATTTGTTTTGATGTATCTTGGATCAGTTGTGCTGTGTTGATTTAAGACCTGAAATAGAGAATAAAAAAGACATTTTACGCGCATCGTCGTTGATGGATCCTTATTTTCCAGATTTAGAATCCTTTAGATTCCTGAGAAACCTTTCTATATTTTACAGTTTTTCTAATTATGAATCTGTAGTTACAGTCCAACGGGTGTCCCGTAAAAAGTTTAATTATAATCATCCAATGACAGTAACACTCAGCAATGGCGTAATCAGTAGGATCTAGTATGTATCTTCGCTACCTACTGATCTACCCGATGTGAGGCACAGGATTTAAGCAGCTGTCGCTTACATTGGAATAATGAAAGCGATGACTTTCATTATGTCAATATGTTTCATTATTTCGATATGTCTGCAATAGAAATATCGGTTAAAAAATAAAACGAACTCGCTTATCGGTTGGATGCGTCCCGTGTGACGTAAGGTGCACTATGAACGCTTATAGGGAAAACTCTAAATAAAATGAGTTACTTTCAATTTATTTGCAATTCATTACTGTCACTCAAAGTTAAGAGATATTAATTACTTTAAAACCCCGATATTCTTTTTTGTACAGCCTGTATTTACTTTTTGAAAATAGTAAATGAAAAACATAGTAAAAATACTGGTCTTTTTAACATAATCCGCAAGTCCTATTTTGAATAAGCGCTTATTATTTTAATCCGTTTTATAGATTTTATTTTTTTTGTAATACATTACATATTATTATTCTAGTACAGGTCAACAATTCCTATATTTGTTTTTTCACGATCTAAAATGTAGGTTCTTTATAAGCATCTTACAATTAAATGCCTAATAAAAACAAATAATGCGTTATTAAAGTTCTATAGTTACCTTTATTTATTTTGGTACCGCGCGTTTAGTTACATAATTGTTACTTAAAATAACTTCATTATTGTCTGTTGTCTTGTGTTTGTTGTTTATAAATTGTTGTGTGTATATTTATGGGGGCGGAGGAGGAATGAGAGAGAAGATAAACTAGCGTAGAAAGAGAGAAGATATATTCTCCCTATAGCAACATCCCTGTTGTTGTATTTAGGAGAAGGGAACATGACCGCCTGGCTGGAGGCATATACAAGCTTCGCTTCTGTTCATTATCGATTGGGAATCACAGATCGGGAACTGGTGTTAATTCCTAGGGGAATGAATCGGTAGGGTGGCATGAGGTTCGGATGAAGAGGTGGTAGTGGAAACTGCATTTGACGTCTCGGAAAATGAAGTGTGGGGTGCCGGGTGGCCACACGGTGTCCCGTCCCGTCGATACCCGCCGACCTATTCTACGACAAATAATCGGGTGAGACTGTTCCAACAATCCCTTCTCCCTTCTTTACCGCTGTACCGAAGTTGTCTCGCTCCGCTCCGTACGTGCTTTAATCATGAATCCCTGGTGTTGTAGTCGATTGACGAAACATATAAAGAAAACAATTGAAAATGATTATCAAATTTAATTTTTACCGGCACGAATGTGCATTTTATAATTGAAATATGCAGAATTTTACAACAATGCGCTTACAATCGTAATGGACATAAGATTAAATTCACTATCACGGATCTTAACCCAGTTAGGAATTGTTTTATTCCTTTTATGTTTATATTTGTGTATGTAAATCAATTGGAAATGCATTTAGATAAATTTAAATAAATAACGTCTTAATTATTTTAGTTTGTGCTAAAATTATGGTCATCCTGTTAGTTTTTAAATGTATTTCAGAATTTATTTGTATAAATAAATATGCATTTAATGATGTTGTGATATTGAATAAAATCATTTAAGTAAAAAAAGCAAATCACCTGATCTCGAAGTCGAAAGTTCTAAGATTGAAATCCTAATAAAAGCAGTTACTTTTATATGAAATTGAATATCATATTGTGGATACCGTTGTTCTTTGGTGGTCGGGTTTAATTAACCACACATATCTGGAATGGTCGACCTGAGATTGCACAAGACTACAACTCATTTACATTCATACATATCATCCTCATTCATCCTCTGAAGTAATAACTTATGGTGGTTCCGGAGGCTAAACAGAAAAAGTATAGTTTAGTAAAAAAAAAAGAAGAAGAAGAAGAAAACAGGGCATATCAGTATATAAGTTTATTTCATTTTAGATCTGTAGAATTCGGTTTTTTTTTATTAATAAAATTTGTTTTTACCATATACAGTTATATCATCAGCTATTAGTTTTAACAGAATAATATGGTATTTTTTATCAAATAAATAATTTGTAGATCTACGTTATTAATTATTTTTGCTTTTATTTTAGCGTTTTTTCTATAAATATATTTACATCTTTGTATTAAATTTTTAGTTTAACTCTTAAAAAGCAAATATGTTTATTTAAAATTATATTAAATATAAAACGAAACAATTATACTTCGTAAAAGAAAATGAAACAAAAAACAACAGTATGAATTATTATACTTTTTTAATATGTTTAAAATAATATAGCAGGTATTAGTGAAATAATTTATCGATTTATTTACGGTTCGGTAAATATAAAATTAATTTTAAAAGAATTTATTACATTATTAATTTTTAACATAAATTAAAATTATTAACTGACAACAAATTGTCATAAAATACTGAAAGATGGTTATTGTTTTTTGAGGTTAGAATTGTTTAGTGGCACGGTAGCTCAGAAACCTAGCATCTATTTTAATTTGTATTTTGGCACGAGACGTATGCGTTTCGAGGCAGATGTAGTAATGGTGTAGAACCACGCAGTCTAACGAGGCCTTGATACCATCTGCCGGTTACGCCATAACATAACACCATTCGTACCATAAGTAAAGTATGTATCTAAGTATATATATATATATATATATATATATAAAGGATTAGTTATACCATATAACATATTATAGCGACGTCGCCGTCGTGGCGATCCAGTAATGGACCAGAAACAACGAAGGAAGATTTGATGATGTTATCCGTTGCTTCGTATCTTAAGAAAAAAAAGAAGTTTAAATATAAAAGTCTTGTTACTATAATATAAAATTTTAACAAACCGAGAAAGGAATGTTGAAGTGATATTTTTTCTCTTCTTTTAATTAACTCTAACAAATCTAATAAGATTCATATATAAATGGGAATTATTTCCTACAGATGTAAACTCGCTCGTGCCTTGATTTTTAATTACAACAGTTAGTTAAGCGGTCAGTTTATTTGATTTTTATTCAGCTGATCTCGAGTTCGATTACTGGAGAAGGTTTTATCCTAGATTTATGGTATGAATATTTTTTAACCGTTTCATTGTACAAGTAATTAGGTACTTGCCTCTCGTATAATAACGAAAAAAAAAGAACAATAAAGAACATACGATAAATAAATTTCTAAGGATTATCTGCAGATTGCCTTAAAAAGTATATATATATATATATATATATATATATATATATAGAGAGAGAGAGAGAGAGAGAGAGCTCTGTATTTAAAACATTTATTACTTCTTTTCTTTTATAAAAAATTTAATGTTACAAAAAAAAAAATTTCTACTTCTGCTGAAGTTGCCTTTTAAACAAATAAATAAGGAATATACTGATATTCATTATACGTGTAGCAAAAATTTCTGTAGCCAAATTTCAACTAAATTAAAAAATCCTATTAAGCCTTTATAGAGAACATAAAAAATTGTTTATAAAAGACAAAAAAGTTAAAGTAAAAACCAGTCATAAACAGAAAAAAAAAGGAAAAATAATTGAACGAACTTGTGCAATCCATCTTGATAAAGCCATAACTACTTTTTTCGTCCATTCTTGCTTCTTTCGTTATCTTAGTAATCTTTGACAAGTTGCTTCTCCACAAACCCTTCTAGTTTTTTCCTCCCAGCCTTCTCTGCTTTGGTGTCTTCTGCCTCTCTTCTTTGTCAACAGATACCAATTTAATATTTTCTTAGTCAATTTTCCATCGTTGATTCTGGCCGATGGTTCGGACAAATTCCACTTCTTTTCTAGTATTAATTTGTTCTAATTCGATTTCATTTGCCCCGATCTATTTGTTATGTTTTCTTTCCTTCCGTGTCGCCTCTCGTATAATGCTTTCAATTGGTAATATATTATTTTCTAATTTTCCTTTTAGCTTCTTTACCGTTCATCTTTAGCAGTTATCATTATCGTCGATCTTTTCAGGCGGAAATAATTATTCGTATTTATTACAGTTGATCGTCCTAAGCTAATTAATTCTTCTGATGATACTTTTCGAAAATCGAACGGTAAATTTTTTTTCCAATTTCCTATTTTCTGTTCTAAATTAATAAAATATTTCGTTTTTTCTAATTCTTCTTTTCCATTGCAAAAGATTTCCTTCTCTTCTCAGTTAAAGGTGCATAATTTTTTTAATTTTCATCTTAAGAGACATTCTTCTTGTTTCTTTTTTATTCAGTTTAAAATTGCGAAAATTTTGAACTGAATATTTCTTCAAAACTGTGAAGTTTTATATGTGCTTTGATAAAAACAAAAGTAAATAACCAAAAATTTTTCTTTAATTATAATAACGTTTTAATTTTTTTTTTGTAAACCTCTTTGATTGAACTATTTTTTTACTATTAAATTTTTTTATTATTTATTTGCATCAGTTATGTATTTAAATAAAAAAAATACAATAGAATTCACAGTAATACCTGTAAAAAAAAAAAAACAAAAATATTTGTTATGGAAATTTATAAAATCGAATAATTACTTTGTAAAAATTTACAACATTTTCGTAAAAACATAATTTCTTAAAATATATCGTACGAGTAATTAAATGTTTTAAAGTCTATCCTTAAATGTTTGAAAAATGATATGTCCTTAAGTTAATATGATGTGATAAGTAGTGAATATTTTTGCTTCTAAGTCTGTTGATTTCAAGTTTAAATATGATTTTTGGCCGTACGTGGTTATCAATTTATGTATATATATATGCCTTTAAAAGTTAGTAGAATAATTTTTTTGTTATTTTCATTTTGAACTTTATATCTTTGAAAATGAATTGTATTTATAATTTTCCCAATATTGCATAAAAGTAATTTTCTATTTATTTTTAATAGAACATGTTTTCTTTCAAATATATAATTTAGTTTATTTCTATTGAAATGCTAATAAATACCTACTGAACCTGTTGAGGTAAATTTCTCATATTATTTTAACAGTGTAATTATTACATGCTTTTTCAACGTTGCTTTTAATTACATGAATTAAAGAAAAAAACTTGAGAAAAATTTTTAAATACTTGCTAATTAGTTTGTTGTTATATTTTGTTTTTTAATTTGGTAATTGATAGTTTTCATTATAATACTATCTTTGTGTTCTTTTATTTACAAAATGAAACATAATGATAGTAATCATTTGTTTTATACAAATCGTTTTTAACACGCAGCACGTTGTAACTTATCATTAAAATGGTGACATTGTTGGTAAGGGTTTAAAAAGTAAAAAAAAAAATAAAAAAAATAATAGGGTTTATTTCCTCGACAGTTGAGTTGTTACCAGCAGCTCGTACCGTTCATTCTCGTGCGACTGCCTGTTCGTTTCAATGTCCGTGCGCTCGTGCCGTGTACGATCTATAATAAAACTTCTCTAACTACCGTGTCACGTATAAAATAAGACCAGTCGAATTTCGGCCCTGCTCTGCACCTGTTGTCAATTCTTAGGACGAGTGGGGTGCTGTTTTGGCGTCGCCCGGGCGGGGCTATTTTTGAAAAATAGTCTAATCCAAGTCTTCCTTCTTCTGGTCTACAGTAGTTAATATGCTGGCTGCCTCCCTCATTCATCTGTAGTCGACATACTTAACTCGAACGTAATCCTCCGTTATGCAGTTAATTTTTCATTCCTTTAAATCTGGAATTATGACAATTTTAATATAGATCGTCGTTTTTATGATAGTTATATTAACTCTTTTGTTTCGAGGTATCATTATGTTTTTCATTATCCTAAAAAAAAACACAAAACAAAAAACATGTAAATATATTTTTATCTATAAAATTGGATCGTATCATTTTGACCTGTCCTGTTAATTAAATTTACTTTTTTAGATTTATTACTAATTTTTTTTTTAAATAGAATTTCTAAGTTAGGCGTTTTAAATTTATTATCTTTTCTAAAGATATATTTTCGTACCGTTTAGAAAATTTTTTTAATCTTAAAATTTTATTCTATTTGCAAATAAGCGTCAATAATTTTATTCGGAGTCCTAAATATGGTTATTCTTTTCTCGTTAAAAGATACTAACTCGTAAATAATACTATAATATTTTCAATCGTACTTTGAATCTATTTCAAATAATTAAAAGACTTCCATTTTTATTCAATATTATTAACATTTTTTTTTTAATACTTAAAATTTCTAATTATATTAATTACTAGATATTTCAGTGTACAGATTTTATAAAATTTCTATTTTGTAGTTCCTTCATCGAATTTATTCTTTTATAAAAAGTAAATAAATAAATGAAATAATTATCGTTAAGTCTTTCTAATTTAAAATTCAAGAAAAGGAAAGCATTAAAATGATTACATTGTGAGATACATTCGTTTATATAGTTTTAAAAATTTCTTTTGAAATTTTTGAGTGTTCAACGAAGAGAAGGGGAAGCTTTCGGATAATGTTCTACTGATTAAAATAATAAAACAAATTCTATAAATATAAGTCTGGAACGCTTTGTTTTCGAGTTACGACTAGCGAAAGATTTCGCTCGTAATAAATTCGATCTTCTAATAAAAAGAAGCCCTACTGTAATTTTTGGGACCCAAATTAAGGAGTAAAGTTGGTGGTTTCTTATGTAATTTGAACTGGGAAGTAGCAAAAAATAAGAACTCCAGTAGCCTTTAGAATATCCGACGTAAAACACGGAATTCAGTGCCAAAAAAAAAGTTTTTTTTTACAATAGGTTTGTTAAATGACAAATAAATGGAAAAGATTTATAACAAAACTTATAGAAAATTTAATTCTGAGAAAATTAATGTAAATACAGCTAATAAAAAAATGAATAAAAATATTTTAAAATCGGTTTTTCATTGTATCAAAACAGATGAAAAATAGACAGAAAATCGTGTTATTTTCATCTTGTTTACATCTTGTAAACGCGAAAACGAATTTGTTTATAAATATAAAATTTGGATTTTATTAATTTTAAAAAAAAATTACAATTTGTAGCCGTACAATACTTCAGTAAGTAAAAATATTTTATTAAAACGTTTATTTGTTTTTCGAAAATCGAAATACTGGATACTATTCTTTAGGAAAGAAACTACTGTATATCAATCAAACTTCTCCTACACGTTAATTTGCTATAAATAACTTGAAGGAAATATAATTTATGCCAAACATATGTTATAAATTTAGTGATCACTAACTCTGTTAGCCATTAGTTAAAAAATGAGATGTTAGGTTATACCTCTTTTAAGTTTTCCTAATTTTTATAAAAAAGTTGTTATAAGATCAGTTCTTCAATTATTATAAAGGAAAGTATGTTCATTCAAGTTCTTTGTTTTTATTATTATTGCCTCTTTACATTTTTTGAAGTAATTCATGTCCGATTTGTAATTTATTATTACAGATAAAAAATTACATTATATCGTATAAAATTAATCATACGTATATATTAATTCAGTTACACCTTATATTTAATTATATATTTCTATCATACAGCTGTATCTGTTTGGCTTAGTTCGCTAGATACTATATTTCTTACCGTTAAATGTGTTACCACAATTTGCGTTCCTATTTTACCGTAATACTTGTTCTTATAGTGACATATATATATGTACAGTTATAAGTATATATATATTTATATTTATTAATTTACATAATACACGTTTACGTTTATATTTATCATTTATCAGTAAATATGTTGATATATTGATTGATAAATATTTAAATGAGTTTGAAAACATTTGATTTCATTAGTTCAAAACAAGAACCGAATGAGGTTGACCTTTATATCAAACTATTCGTAAAATGTTCCGTCAATTCGTGACATGTAACTGTGTTCTTATTATTAAGTAACAGCAAAATAGAAATGATTAAACAAACTCCTTTACCTTTTGAGTGGTTAAGTACTTGATTAACAGGAAAATAAGTATAAGTAACAACATGACTTTCTCCAAACTTCGTGATAATCATTAACGTTAATAAATTCATTATTATTATTATTTTTTTACTCTTTGTTCTTACATATTTAATTTTTATTACTAAGATACCTAGTCTATGGTTTAATTAATTTGGATGTAGATTTGTTACAATTCTGATTTTATATTTGTTTACATAAAATTGCTCTCGTAATTTTGATACTAATAAATGTTATTAGTATTAGTATTTCAACTTTTCATTAATATAATTTGTAATAATCTGTAGCGCTTTGTTGGCAAAAGATTAAACCCTTTTTTTTGTCAGTTTTACTTATTATTTAGTTACAAAAACATTTTATCATTTTATTACCTTTTTTATAATTTCTATTATTTAAAGATCATCTGGTAATCGTAATATGTTTATTTATTCGTATAAAATTTCCTGTAATGTTAAATGTTTTGATGAAATTTTTAATATTATTTCTTATTTTCGCTTAGATTTTATGTATTAAAAAACAGAAATACAATATCAGGAATCTCATTCCATACCGTGGTTATTGGTGTAATACTGAACCTTAAATTCTGATGTTTAACTAACGAAGATTTTGTTTAAACTTTAGTTACTTGTGTATTACAGCCTACTTACAATTGTAGGAATTAAATAAAATAAATATGAATAATAACGATTATTTGTGTCGTTCCTGAGTTCGTCCTGTTTCAGATCGAAAACGGACAACATAACCTCAATTTGAAATAATACTTTCGATCGTTTGGTGGGAGCGAGTGATGAAGAAGAATATTCTTTATGTTTTGAAGTACGAGGACTACGAAAATACGATTCATGTTTAAAATTTTGTGGCTAGAAAATCCCAAAAACTACTATATTAATTTCATTGAAATTTAGATATGCTGTATCAGTGTATCTGAAGTTGTGAATGTAAAAATTTTATGAAGATTGTTTGAGCGAGTTATATTTAATTTATGGTCGACAACAGACAACATAACCTCAATATGAGGTTATTTATTTTTATTTTTATTTATTTTATTGTAGTGTATTTTTCATACGCAATTAACATTATAAAAAGCCCTGAAAATGTTTTTCAACGGTGACTCACAGTAGCGAGTGTGTTGAAAGTTGATGCTTGTGTGTAGTCCGTACTCGTCAATCAAACGTATGTAATGCGTTGTACTCTGAAAATCAGTGCCTTTCTGACTGCAAAGTAGTTAGGGAATCAGAAACGTAAAGACGATCTTGTGCAGAACTGCGCAAAAGTTTTTTAAATTATTTTCCAATTTTGAGCTATTAATTCCTATTAAATGCGTAAAGAAAAAAAGGATGTTTTTGATATTGGATGATATTAGAAAACTAGATGGGTTGTTGAAATATGAAGTCCCTAACTTCACCTTGCGGAAAAGCATCATAGATTTTACACGGTACCCATCATGCACAGATTTTACGGAACCCAATTACTCTGTAATATGCCCGACTCGTGCTTTATATATTCCTAACGGAATAGCGATACATTGCTGGGTGATTCACCGGTCACTTAGAAGCAAATCGTTCACCTCCTTTCGATTTCTCGTCAGTCACAGAAACTGGTCGTCCGCTGCGAGTTTCGTCCTAAATTGTCGCTTTACCAGCTTCACATTCGTGAAATTTCAACGTCCCCCTATTCAGATTACTCCTGTCAACAGTTTCACTACCGTAAACCTCTTTTAAAAGATGAAAAATATTCGTAGGAATCACATTTTGTGCTGTTAAAAATTCGATCCCTACGATCTGTTTTAACCGTGTTGATATACTGGCCGTTCATGACTCCATTTTAACTGCAACTGAAAACTAACCGGTAAACGGATTTCAACGCATTATCGCAGGTTTGTAGAGGGAGATTATCATGTGCTGCCACGCCCAACTCGATAGTACCTTTTATCTCCGTGTAGCACGGTAGTGTGCAAAATTTATCAGCCGAGCCTCGTAGATCTTAAGTCAAATTAGAAAGGACAGAAATTTATTGCAGAATCTTGTAGTGTAGGTATCTAGATTTGGTAAATTTCACTTTCCTGGTAATTACAGGAGACGTAAACAAAATTTTGGAATAAATAGAATAATTAACTCGGGACAAAAGATGTAATGAATATGTTGAGAGGTTTGGAAAAAAAGCAAAAATGGTAAATTCATGATGATTAAAAAAATGTTGCTTAATCTTGTCAAATAATTAATATTAAATCATTTATTATTGCATTATTAAACTTGAAATCTTTAAAAAAATTATTTGCTTAATAATTTAAATTTATTTATTTTTACTGGAAAAAAATAAAAATTTAGCTGATCAGAGAGCTCGAAGTATGTGTTACATTAGTGTAGACAAGCAAGCAGAGCTTAGTGGGTTCAGCCCCGACTGGC
Source organism: Lycorma delicatula (assembly GCF_047948215.1). Taxonomy (NCBI): domain Eukaryota; kingdom Metazoa; phylum Arthropoda; class Insecta; order Hemiptera; family Fulgoridae; genus Lycorma; species Lycorma delicatula. The sequence continues at coordinate 13,587,393 of NC_134459.1, forward strand.
TATACTACAATAACGGGTCTAGAAAAACATTATACGGTTCTTTAGATAGCCGTGTATCTTTAAGTTTTTATATAAAGATTAATACATTCTCATTTCGTAATTTATTTGCAATTTTAAAATTTTTTAACACCATTTTATTTCAATAAAAATTAGATCTATATATGGTAACTTACACACTTATCTTACGTATGTTTTTTTTACATTTTTAAGGTAATCCTTATTAGATTTTATCTTGCAAAATATGTTTCTTAAATCTTAGTTATTTAATTAAATAATATACAAGTTTTTTTGTAATAAATTACTTTTATATAGGCGTACAGTATATATTTTTTTCTTTCTATTCCGCCATGATAAATTTGTAGGCGATCTGAATTTCATTTAAATTATATATTATTATACTGTAAAAGCTATATAGATTTGAATTGATTTCCTATATTTTGTTTAATTAATAAATAAATGATTACCCTAGTACGAAAGTTCAAGGCAGGATATAAAAAAAAATTAAATTGTGTATGTATTAGTACTTACATCCGTGAAGAGAAAGTTTGTAATTGTTATTAAATAAAATAAACACAAATAAAACATGTATTTCTTTATGATACTATATGTATAAAAAATATTTTTTAAGGAAATATATATCTGTTTTAATTTAACTTGTATTTAGATCAGATATATAGAAAACGGTGATAAAATCAAAAGATAAAAGTATTTTCTGTTAACGTAAAACGGACTACACTATATGAAGTGAACCAACAGTTTACTATTTATTAATGTAATATTAAAAGCATTTTATTCATTCGTTTTATAAGTCTTTGTATGCTTTTCTAAACATTTAATGTCTCTTTTATTAATCACAAAAGCTTCTAGCTACATCGTACAGGTATTGTTACGGGTCTCACTTTGATCTTGTATTCTGTCTTTATCAGACACGCCAATCACTTTATTTCACTTCACCAGTCTTACTATTATTACTTTTCCTGTTACTATTATTATTATTATCATACTGTGACCATCGTCCAGAGTTCATTTGGTTAACATTTATTATTTTATATTATGTTTATTTAGCCTTGTAACTTAGAAGTTTTATAAGATTTTGATGATATATATTTCTGCAAAGTATTTGTATATATATATATATATAATATTGATCTAAAATATTTGTTACTGTTTGATAAATCGATATGTATGCTGTTTAATTAAAATGCAATTATTAAAAATCTTTGCTTTTTTCTATGAAAATTCTAGTTTGTTTTTTTATTTGAAATTATTACCTAATTTTAAACAATTAATCGAGTTTTTTTTGAGCCTATGTATCTAAAAAATGGATTTATTTACGATTTATATGTATTATTAAATGAAAATTAGTTTAGATGAATGCATTTGACGATAATTTTATTGTCTGTTATGTATACTGATTTATAACTAAATAAACAATTAAGAATTTAAAAATTCATTCATTATCTTCGTAAGAGTTATTAAACTTTTTTATTGTTTATATAGTAGAATAAGGTCATCGAAAATGATTGTAGCAATTTAAAAATATCGTATTTCAGAAACTACTAGAGATAATCAATCGCGTATTTTTTTTTTAAATTTACCAACTCAAATATTTTTTTAATGTATCTATAATGTTTCAATATGAGCTGCATTGATCGCTCTGCAAAATTTTGCCGATAATCAACTTCTGCCCGGATCCGCTGGATCTTCGCAAGCTTAACTGTTGCAATAGCGGCGGTGATCCGTTGTCATAAATCTTGTACATTCCTGATTTTTTCACTCTAGACCGTGTTTTTAATGCATCCTCATAGAAAAAAGTCTAAGGTTGCCAAATCTGAAACTTTTCGGAGGCCAAAGCACAGGACCGGCCCTAGCGATCCAACGGTTAGGGAAACTCTCATTAAGAACGCGTTGAACGCTTAGGCTAAAATATGTAATTAAACATTACAACAATGTTACTTTCTTTTTCAATTTGATTACTTGCGGGAAAACGTACAGTTGTAGTATGTCTAAATAAACATTCCCCGTGATAGTAGGCTCATGAAAACAGAATCGTCACATGATCAGATCACACACATAACATGAACGGACATCAAACCCCATCGCACATTTAAAGGGGAATTTCTGACATACTCGATCATTTCATCGGTTGCTGAGATCCCAATATCCTATATTTATACCGGTTGACACAACCACTGGCATGGAAAGTCGCTTTCCAAGTCCGCTTCTGCCAGCGGATCTGGTCAAAAGTTATCGATTATCGGCTGCATGTTTGCAGAGCGACCAACGGAACTCGTATTGAAATATTCTAAGGTGTGTTTAAAAACTGTTTGAGTTGGTGAATTTTAAAAAAAAATACTCGTTTGATTATCTCTAGTAGTTTCTGAGATGCGATTTTTTTTAAATTGCTGCAACCTTCATCGATGATGCTGTCTTGTAATGAGTTGGAATTATTGAAATAATATTAATTCTACAAAAGAAAAATTTTTTTGTTTTAGTAAAATTATATTTAATATTGTCTTCTTTTTTGGCTTATCTGAAAATAGTTTAAAAATATTATTTTGTAGATTTCTTCAAGACTATTTATCGACTCTTTTTGTTCGTATAAATGAAAAAAAATATACGTGATGTCATCGTAAGATGATTTAGAATGTTATACGTGTTGTTTATACATTTTTCTAATTATGTACAAACGATAATTTTCTGTTTAGTACGTGTATGGTTTATTTTTCTATTTATTTGTAATATAAAAGTTTTAATCATAACATGAAAGTCATTGTTACACGTTGGTGAGCAAATCTGTTTTAAAGAATGATAGAGAGAGGAGAATGGGAGTGAATCAGAAAACGGGAGCGGCTTCTTTCTCTGTTCTCATAACCTCAGTTTATCTAACAACTACAGTAAACCAAACGTTATCCATTTTATGGATCGTAAACGTTACCCTTCATCCCTTTCAGAGTTTAGTTTTAGTCCTATACTCTCTACAGTAATACAATACTAAATTACTATACTGCTACTATCCTATAACCGGCAAACGAATTACCATCAAATCGTTTGATTTCATTAAATGCTCCTGTTATTGCCTTTTAATAATTCTCATCTGATCGCATTACAACTACTGCTTCTCTAGTAATATTAAATCGCTTAATGGGAAGATTACCCGGTTATTATTCCGACATTAATATCCTGTTTATTTTTCCTTATAAAGGATTTTTTTTGCTTTATTTTATTGCTATTAAATTTTTACTTATAAATTTAGTTGTATTTTTACTACAGTAATTAATATAAATATAATTATTTTCTTCTTTATTTATTTTAAAAAAAATATATATATATTTTTAACATCCTTTATCAAAAAGTAAAAGTTAACTTATTTAGTTTATTTTATTAGCGAATAAACCTATATATTTAAGCAAACCTATAAATTTCTATAATTTAATTTCCAGTTAGATAAATATTGTAATCGAATTTATGACTCGTTAAATAATTTTCTATTAAGATAAGTGATATTAAAATATATCTTCGTCTCGCATATTTGAATATGCTTCTTTTAAATGTGATGATAAAATGGTATGTATTTGTTGATTAAAAATTGGTCTTAAATTCAAAAATTGATTGAAGATGGTAGAATACATATCACTTTTGAAGGTGTTTGGATATACGTGGAGTAATTTTGGGATATACAGGATGTCCCATAAAGAGGTATACGCGTTTGATTTAGTAGCCTTCGCCCATTCCCTCACCGATTCTATTGAAAATTTACAGACCTTTTAACGAAGGTTCTAAAAATGTTCTGTGGAAATTTGATATTTTTAGGAACAAAAGATGACTTCCAAACAAAAATATTAATTTCAAATAACCGACATTTCTTATCCATTACAAAATAGCTGAAAAAATGATTACAAACAGATGATGTATTCTTAAACATATGTTCAAATTGAATAAAACAAATTAATAAATTAGTTATATTCGTGAATAATTATCTAACTGTTTTAATTATTCTAATTCTAATTATCATATGTTTTTAATCACATATCAGCTATTTTGTAATGTATAAGAAATGTGGATTAAATAATTTTTGTTTTTATTTGAAAGCAGTCATTTTGTTTATATAAGTCTCTATAAGTTTATAAGGTTGAAATTTTCACAGAACATTTTTAGAACCTTCATTAAAGGTCTGTAAAAAAACAAAACCTTCACAAAGGTCTGTAAATTTGCAATAGAATCGGTGTGGCGAAAGATACTAAATCAAAAGCGTATATCTCTTCGTCGTCACGTTCGCTGATGATACTGCTATCCTGGTCGTTAACTAAAACCCTGGCCTAGCCTCGTAGACCCTACAAATGGCGCTGGATCGTGTGTGCGTGTGACAGAAAAAGTGGAGGATTAAGGCTAATCAGGGTAAGTCGAGGCACGACACATTTGCCATGCGGAGAGGTGACTGTCCCGGTGTGTACTTCGATGATGTTTTGATCCCGCAAACGCAGACTGTGCGGTATCTGGGACTTCACCTGGATCGGCGTTTGACCTGGAAGTGTCACGTGAGGATGAAGAGGAAACAGCTAAACGCAACGTACAGGGAACTTCATTGACTGCTACGGAGGAACTCAGGCCTCACGTTATCAAACAAGATCTTAATTTACAAGACTATCATGCGCCCACTCTGGACGTACGGTGTAGAATTGTGGGGAACGGCTTCTACTAGTAATGTGGAAATTATACAACGATTTCAGAACAAAGTAGCGAGGGTAATTGCCGAAGCTCCGTGGTTCACGCGTAATGATGAGATTCAGGATTACCTGAGCTCCCATCGGTTCGTGAGATTGCACGACAGCGCAATGTCAAATACCTGCAGAGGCTTTAGAATCATGTAAACCACTTTGCAATTAATCTACTCGATAACAGCAGAGACGTCCGACGGTTGAAACGAACCCATGTACTCGACTTAGGGTCTGCGTAGGTTTGGAAACTAACACCGTCAAGTTTAGCGGTGTCGTATTTAATTTCTTGTTACTTCTCTTTCTTTTTATTTTTTATTAATGTTTGTTGGTTTGTGATTTATGACTGAGCTTGAAATTTAATATTTGACTTTAAGTCTGCTTACAACTGTTTATTGTGTATTATTTATTTTGGAGGTTCCTTAAGAACCTCCTTATCACGTGCTTTTGTCAGGAAACTTACTTAAGGACCTTCTTATCACGTGCTTTTCTCAGAAAACTTACTTATGGCTCCGCAGGAGAGCCGATTGTAATTATAATTGTTATTTGAGCAAATAAACTCTTCGTGAGACACACGGTATATCTATATTAAAATTCTAGAACAACTGAAACAAAATATAAGATCAGTTATAAATATACGATGGTATATTAATAATTATTCTATATATAAGCCCAACAAAAAATTAAATTATTTTACTATAAAAACACGAACAACGAGTTAATCGATCTGAATAATTTGGCCCTAAATCGTTTATGGAACAATGAAAACATATTTCCTGGCTGAAAAGATATGAATTTTTGGATTTATCTGGTAAGGTTTAACAAATGAAGATTTTATTACATTATTGTTCAGTAGATCAGTAATGTTTTTCGTTTTCCGACATGTTTGTTAAACCAATTACATACGTATTTTATATTATATTTTACGAGTGTGTTAAGAATAAATTGTAATTTTGCCAGTTTTTTTCTAATGTCGGTAAAGCAGGCTTTTGAATAGTTTATTATCTTTAATGCATTCATTTATTTTATTTTCAAATTCTTAATGTCAATTTTAAAATAGTGTAACTGAAAATATAATTGATTTCTTTTTAAATATAATAAAAAAACTTATTTTTTCATTTAATTTTATAACATTAAATTGAAAAAGTTATAGACATCGGTTGACTCGATGAAAATTTGTATTCATCCATGCCATTAATAAAAATGAAATAGGTACTGTATTAAACCGACGCTAAAGCGCATGCATACTATCTCTTTTGTTATGTGCGGCATCCTTTCTGTTTTGCTAGCTTAGTTGAGTCGGTCTAATTGCGAGTTACAGCGATCAAGATCCGGCGACAAGTCACGCCTTTTTCTTTCGACTTATTTCTTCCTTTTTATTTATTTTTTTTATTTTATCCTTCCTTCCTTTTTCATCTGCTTATATTACTTCTATATCTTCTTTATCGTTCTTTCTTTCTTTCACCTCTAATTAAGTGCCAGCTAGCTAAAAAGTTAGAATAGACCTCCGCCCTTCCTTTTGCATTGTCGATTTTCATTCCTTACTGGCATTATTATAACCTATTCTTTTGTTAACCGGTATAGGAAACGATATAATGAGTTTTTATCTTGTATACATAAGGATTCTTTTATTATGTTTAAGTTTACTAGTTACATCATTATACATAAATTAATTTTAATTGTTTCGTTAATTGGGAACAATATGTAAAATCAAGCTATTTACATATAATTACTGTTGTAATAAGTGAAATTATACGGGAAAACCACCCGCTTATCTAATACATATTATCTAGTACAAATTTTGATTTTTTTCTTTTTTTTTGATGTGATCATTAGTACTTAGTATTTTTATATATTCAGAGCATCTGTTGAGCTGAATTTAACATTTTGGTGAAATATTACGACAGTACTAAGATATTACAAGTTAAAACTGATAATATTTACCGATAAGTTTACCGATAATATTTACTATTTAAATTGTATTTAATATTTGTTTTCGAGGAACTTCGGAAGTTTTAACTTTTCAGAAAGTACACATTTCATGAGATTCGTAAAAAAATAAATTTAGCGTACATAAATAGATAACGACGTTATTGTGATAAGTACTTTACGCTAAATTCATTGATAAAATTCTCTATCTAATATTCATAAAAACAAAGCAGACATTAAATATAAATGTATCTGACATACAAGGAAAAACATCGGAACAAATTATCAATATCCTCAGAAATTTTTTAATATTAATTAAAAAGCAAAATTAAATAATTTACTGACAAAAATTCTTATAAATAAAAACTCTGTTGTTTCCATACTTATTTGTAACGACCGATACAATTTTTATATGGGTCATACAGGATGCACTTTCATTCTTAGATACTCGTACACCCACATATTTAAACTCTATAGTAGAACCGAGTCGATGTTTGCGATGACTTATTCAATACTAAGGCAAACGAAAAAAAAGGAAATTTAAAAAAAAAAAATTACGTATAAACTTTTAAACTGGTGAAAATTTTTACATTTATAGAAGGAAAAAAATCTAATTTTCAATAATTTAGTTTTTTTTTTTTTTTACTGCTTACAGCTTTGAACTGTTTATAGCAATAAAAATTCGTATTATCTACTCTTAAGCTCACTAATCCCGAGGTGTTAATTTAATACCAACGATTAAAATTTAATATATAGTCAAATTACTGAGGATGGGGATCATATCGATTTAAAATAACTGTACCATTTTGTTAAACTAGAGCTAAGATTATATCAGTTTAATATGTATAAATATATGTATATATATATATATATATTTAATACATATAATTACATATATTATATATATAATACACACATATACATATAATTTAGTGTTTTTTTTTAGTAATTCTAACACGTTTTGATAAAAATTTCATTAAAAAATGGGATGATTGAAACATTTTGTCTTTTTTTGTGTTTAGAATAATATACATTTTTTTCTAAATTTTTTTATATTTATAATTTTTATTAAATTGTTTTAAATAATTCGTTTTTTTAACCATATTTAGTTTTGTCGCTACCTGTTAGTATAATTTTAACGATGAGATATTCGTGTATACTTAATATAATATGATTTAGAAAACGAAATACATAACGTGTGACTGTGTGTTTAGTTAAATTATATTTCTGTTTTCACATGAAAAGCTATAAAATGAGTGCGCAAGGGTAAATATTTGGAACTAGAGGGAAAGAGCGTAACGTTGTCGGTTCAGGTCGGTTATATAAAGGGGTATGAGTAGAGGAACACGGTTTTGGTGCAAAACGGTGCGAAGGGGGTTCCCGGGGGACACGAGATTTAGGACACCTTGCTCTCGTTTCTGCTCCGGGCTAATGGCTCCATAAACAAAGATGGCCGCCACTCTCTGAGAAAACCTTTTTAATGTAACTCCGGCTAGTTAAAACAACAAAAACGCAATTGTGCTTTTCTAAAGGTACTAATATTTCCTGAATTAAATTCCTGAGCGACACAATGTATCTGTAAAAATAATATTTTTTTTTTGTTAAAAAATAGTTTATAGAAATGTAAAAAAACCTATTAAAACTTTTTTTATTAGAAAACAGGAACGTATTCTTTTTAAGAACAAGCAGCCAAGACATTTAATATGTTTTTATCACTTCTTTGAATTAAATTATCTTTCTTTATTTTCACTCTGCGAATATCGCTTCAAGATTTAGTTATACGATTTAGATTATTAATAAAATGCAAACATGTACGATTTATTTTGTAAAAATAGTCGTTATATCCGTTGACGTGTTTAAAGCAATAGAGTATATTGTTTACGTTAAAACATGTTCTTAGGTGGTTTGAATTATTCGAACAGTACGTAATAATAATGCTTTAACTAAACTACGTAGTCTGCTTAATAACCCGGTTCTCTTTCACAGTTAATATGTTCTTGGAACACTTAGGTAATGCTAAATCGAGTATTATATTAAAAGGTATGCGAATGAATGTTTAGGGGAGAAGTAGTTCGAAAGAACGACAAAGCGAGATTTACTAATGAACAGAGACCATTCATTTATTATTATATTTTTTATTATTATTTTACTGTTGTATAATGTTTAAATAATTGCTGATATTGTCCTGTACAATAGGAATAGAAACTTGAAAACATAAAAGGTAACGTGCAAGTTATTTTTAAATAGATAGCCTAATAACGTGCAGAGTTTTAATAATAAAAATTATAAAGTTCGTGTATTATTATCATTAATACTTTTAATTTCATTTGCAATATTGTTTTTCTCTATGATGAAATTACTGCCGCATTTTTTATTTAAGTTATATTAACGAAATATTTTTAATTTATTGTCTATGTTCATAATATTCAAAACTCTCAATTGATGATGCACGCATTATCATTTATTATATACTGAACTCTGAATCCTTTATTTTTCTGTTTAGCCTCCGCAACCACCGTAAGGTATTCAGAGGATAAATAAGGATGATATGTATTAATGTAAATGAAGTGTAGTATTGTCAGTCTTAGGTCGACCGTTCCTGAGATGTGTGGTTAATTGAAACCTAACCACCAAAGAACACCGGTATCCACGATCTAGTATTCAAATCCGTGTAAAAATAACTGACTTTACTAGAATTTGAACCGAATTAATTACCTGAATTAGAACTCCCGACTTCCGAATCAGCTGATTTACGATGAAAAATTCACTGTACCAACCAGGCGGATTGAACTTCTGAATCCGAAAAAATAAAAGTCTGACAGTATATTTCTTTTTTAATGATTTACTATAAATGATTTTTTTAAATAAGAATTTAATAATTGATGAAATTTTAAAATCTCAAACATCTATTATAGTGGAACTTATCTCAAATTCAAACATATTAAAATTTTCTTCATAGTCATTATTTATTTTCAGTGCGTTCTAAAAAAAAAAAAAATCATAACCTGAAAAATAGTGAATTTTTGGGAACATCGAGATCCGTTTTGATATGGAACTTCGTCAACGGTATAGGTTTAAGGATGAGTCTTGTATCAACGATCGATTCGCCCAGCAGAAAAAAATCGTATGAGATTCTTATAATCTCTAGACAGTATTCACCTTGCAAATGGAATAACTATATTACCTTACAGATACTTCGTAAAAAGAAGTGATGGTCCGATTATAAGCCTTGATCATAAGGTAATCTTAATGTCTGTTGTGAAGTATGTTGTATTTTATACTATTCAGCGTGAATAATGAATAAAAAATAATTTTTATGAACCAAGACGTTTTTGTCTGTGGTATATTTTGTTGGCAGTATGGGTAATTGATTGAAATGGTCTGTGAAAAATGTGATTTTAAGTACATTTTTTTTTTAATAACATTTGTTTTATTTTACAAATTGTTTTTTTTTTTTGTTTTCATCTTTAATATTTTTTTACATACAAAAACTAAAAGTAAGAAAAAATTAATTTCTTCTTTTTGTGGTGTTTTTTGAACATTTATTGTTATGAAAAACATAATATTTAGAATTATTTTGCAGTCAGCGGTTAATTTAATTGTTTATCAAAGAGTTTAATTTTTTCCGGCTGTAACTATAGGGAGAATTTATATAAATTAGTTCAAAAAAAAATAAAAAAGTTGGTCTTTTTTAAGTTTTCTGCCTTAAGGAGACATTTAAAAAGATGTTTTACAAAAAAATAGATTTAAAAAAATTTGATGTGGACACTTCATGACTTCCTTGTACGCCTATTAAATTACATACACACATTTTTTTAAAATGAAAAGTACATAAAATTTTATTTCATTAATAATTTCTGATATTTTTTCATATTTTTTTTTGTTATCATTGAATAATAATTCATCGTAAATTGTTTTTTTTTTTTTTTATGAGAGATTAATAATAATTATTAAATCAATGTATTTAAATTAAAAAATAGTTAAAAAAAGGAAATGAAATCTTATTTGAACCGATGTGCCTTCCCCTAAGATCCAAATATTTCATTAATTAAAATTTTATTTGGCTATAACTCTGGAACCAGTGGAAATAAGTACCACTTATATCGTTGAAAAGCTCTGAATGAGGGCTTATTACTTCAATTAAGAAAAAAAACCAAACTCTAATTTCTTTTTGATTTTTAGCATTTTTGGACACTTTTGGTCCAGTCGATTGCAATCAAAATGGGAGCTACAACTAGATGTTCAGCAGTCCTAAATCTAAAATTACATCATTTTACGGCTAAGAATTTTTTAATTATGCGAGATACATACGTACGTACGTACAGACGTCACGCCGAAATTAATCTAAATGGATACAGGGATGATCAAAATGGATATTTCTGCTGAATTCTGAAAACCGAAATTTTTCGCGATCACAATACTTCCTTTACTTTGTATAAGGAAGTAAAAATTGTAAATAATCTACGAAAAACGTTTTTGTTTTAATGCTCCCAGTCCGAAAAATCTATTTTTCAAACTGAAAAAATAAATAAAATTTGTGCGTAAAAATAATAAAATAAATATAATCTATTTTAATAAGTAAATAAAGTTTTTGCGTATCTACGTACGTACGTAATTTGGCCTGTATTTGGTCTTATAAATATGGGCCCTGTTGACCACTTTTTCTTTAAACTTGGTAGATAGATACTACCTTCGGGAGGAAAGATTGTATTATTAGTTTTTAAAAATTCGAAAAAGTGGTGGGGGTGTTAACGATAAAATAAAATTTCAAATCTTTATTGTGCGCTTTTGTAAAAGAATTTTCTGTCAAAAGTTGAAGTTTATTCATCGTAATCAGAGATTACGAAACGTATTTATTTAAGTTATCCCTTTCCCAAAATTAAAAATAAAATATATATATATGTATATACATTTTCTTTTTTTTTTTAGTTGTATCTTGCTGCAGAAAAGAGATTAATGTGAATTTTTTGCATGCATATTTTCTGCTTCAGCAAGCCTATAAACTACTCTGAAGAGTTTTATCCCATCTTACTACAATGCCCTTTGGTAAGAAAAAAATACTTTTTTAAATAAATAAAAAAATAATTTATTTTAAATTTAAATTCATCTCGCAAGTTGAACACTGCATTTAAAATGTAAAATAATTTTTTGAGCACTTTTACTGTTTAGTATTTCTTTAAAAAAAGCCAATAATTTGTACCTCCTTCGTAGAAAATTACAATTTTTTTTTTTAATTTAGAATTATGGCTGTATCTTTGTATTTTTAAACAATTTTAAAAGGTATATTTTTTTGTACATTTATTATTATTATTATTATTATTATTATTATTATTATTATTATTATTTAGGGATTAATTTCTTTAAAATGTTGTATTTTGCTCATGTACCTTTGAGTATGGGAGCTCCCAAAATAAAAAAAAGGTTTTTCGGAATTTCAAAATTTTAACGCTGAAAATTTATTCTTTTAAACGATAAAATTACCAAACTAATGTAATACCCCTCTCCTGATAGGAGAGCTCCCAAATTAAAAAAATATTTATATTTCAATTTTAATTTATTTAAAATTGATTTTTGATGAATATTTTATTCATTATAATTAGAAAAAGATATTTTTACGTTAAGGAAAAAAGGAATTCGTAAATTTTTTATTGTTTTCTAATAAAAGGTATTATTTTATCATAAAGAGACAAATAGAGCCCTAAATGATTATTATGAAAAATGATTAGCATGACTTGATCGGCATAGCCGTATGTGGAGAACAGTGCCCATCTCCACTACTACCATATTCATACTCCACCATTCTCCACCATATTCATTTGTATATTTGATCCATAAAACAGTGTGTATTTGCTAAAGGTATATTTGTATATTAATGATTGTGTACAGTTAAGATCCGTTACATCATCTTGAAAAAAGCCGATATTTGTTGAAAAATATTTTACACATTTAACATATTTTTTCTATATTAATCTGTTATCCAAGTGTGATTTATTTAAAAAAATTATTTTAATTTCAAAACCGTATGAAATAGTACAAGTTGTTGAAAATTTTATATTATTTTACAAAGTACGCATTTTTACGTTGTAATAACTTGTGTTTTTAATTTTTTAAATTATTTTAATTAAAACATATATCAGTTTTTACTTATTTTAACGATCAGAAGTATAATTAATTATTATATGAAAGAAAAACGTGTAGGAGGTGTTGAGGTGGTATTTTTTTAATCTTTTTCTTTTACTCAGGTTTTGAAGGAGGAATGTTAGTTGAAGAGGGCTGCAATTAACTCAGAATCCGATCGGGGAACACGATTACACGATTTATTGTGACTAATTAAACAGCGTGTTTCTGCTGTGAATGAACGGCCGCCGCGATATTGCGCCATATCGCTTCTCTACTCGTTCCACCTCGCTCTCTTTCCGTACGTCCGATCGACCCTCGACCCGCCTCTACCCGTCGCTATCGTCCCGTTTAGTTTCACGTCTGCTACTCTTTTTATTCAAACTAATCCTACTCTCTTTGTCTATCTCTAAACTATAAAAATGTCACTCGGACTGGCCTGGACGACTCCCAAATGCCTCCTGGAAAAATCACTTCACGCTTCTATAGCCCATCATTTATTCGTCTACGTCGTTTCATCCTGTACCACAGGTTAAATCTGTCCCATGTCTTCTAGTTATTATAGCACTCTCCTTTTTTTTTTACTTTTTTTTTCTTCTCGCCTCCCTGTTTATAATTCTTTCTTATATTGTGTCTTTTTAAAGATATTTTTTTACCTCGTTGTTTATTCGTATTTATTTAAAAAATATATGTTTAGCTATAAATTTTTTGGTGAGCGTTTATTTCTATCAAGTATTTTGGTTTCTCGTTTAATATTTATGGTTGTAAGGTGGTTCTAATTAATTAGTTTGTGAATCGCATTTGTATAAATAGTAGTACATGAATTTGCTTATATAAATTGTATTAAATGTTACTAATCTGATTCCGGTTGTATATTAAATAAACTATTAGTCTAGTGGGCGGATCGTTCGTGATTTTATAAATAATATTATTTTATATGTCTTAAGGTTTTTAATTCTTTGTTTTAATTTATCTTTGTCATCAGATAATATGCCAAATTGTTGTACCAAGGTAACGTAAATCAGATGCCACAAACTATTCGATGTATCTTGTTAACATTATTTCGCTGGATTTAAACATTAATTTATGTATTTTATTCATTAAAAAAAAAAAAAACTTATGTTGAAGGTAGTGAGGTGTAAAATTTTCTTTAAACTTTAAATTTCGGAATATCAACGATTAATTAACAATTTAAAAAAGTAAACTTTTCTGTGTTCGTACGTACTTTTATGTACGCGGACGAACTATTAACCTTGAATCTTACTATAGAATAATTTTTTATCTTTTTGTGTTAAAAAAAGAATTCATTTTTCTTTTGAAACCCAATATGGCGTCTTCGTGTTGAAGAGCGTGAGCCCGCGAGCAAACCACACAACCTTTTTTCTTTTCTCGTAACAAAATATGCAAATTACACTGATATTTATCCATAATGTTAGTCTTAAAGGTTTCTATACCTCTTTCATTATATACATGAAACATCTTGTCTATTTTAATGTAGTAGAAGTTACTTTATGCAGTAAAATATTTACCTCATTCATTAAAAACCGGTTTTTTAAGCGACATTAAATGCGACTTATATAAAAATATTTTTTTTTTAATTTATATATTATATAATATACCCTTTTTTTTAGAAAAATTATATTTTTTCATTTTACATTAATTTAATTACACACTGCGATTTTTATCATCTGCTATGTCAGTAATCGTAGTTATTTAATAGTTATACTAAAAATGAAAAAATAAAAAACGCGCCCGTGCACACACATATATATAAATAGAGTCACATATAATATATATGTATATACTCTTATGTGTAATTAGTATTCATGATAAAATAATTTCTGAAATAGGAAACAATTACTTAGCCTTTCTTTGTTTTTATGCATTTTTTCTTTTACATTAATTTATATCATACGCGTAATGGAAATGAAATAATTTTTTCCATGTAGGTCAGTATTTAAATGATTTCGTTATTAATGGTTACGTATAACCTTGAATTCATATTGCAAAAGTATTTATTTTTTCCATGACTTTTTTGAAAATTAAATTTAATTATAAATTATTACAATAATCATTATACGTAAAAATGTCAAGTATAATGGTAAAGATTACTTTAAAAATGTAATAAATAAAAAAATTGTTACAGTTTATCGTTCTCCAAGTCCCATCTATAGGTTAAAATAATAATTAAATACTGGTAAATGTATTTTATTTAAAATCGTTTATTAAAAAAAAATAATCGCATAACGAAAAAGTATTTAATTTATTTAATTACTACTGAATACACTTAAAGATGGGACTTAATGAAATACTTTATTTTTTTATAATTTATTTGACTATTTTAGACGGGTTTTTCCCAGTAACTTATAAGAAATGTATATTTTAAGTTTAATAATCCACTCTTTTACTATATATTTTGAGTATAATTTTTTTTTTTTTCAACGAGTATATATACAATCGGCTCCTTAAGTGGAACCTTAAGTCTTTTGATAAGGGGTTCTTAAGGAACTCCCATAATAAGTAAATCATAATAATAGTTATCAGTAATATTAAATTCCATTAGGAAAAATATTTCTGCCAACACTTCATAGTCCACAAAAAAAAATTAATAAATAAAAATAAGTCAATAATTACATAGTATAACCAAAGAAAAATAATAGTCAAACAAGAATAATATCACTAGATTTGGCGTTATCATTTATCCAACTGTCTTGCAGTAGTCTCTAAGTCAAGCACGTGTAGACTTTTCAACCTTCGGACGTCCCTGCTGTTATCAAGCAGAATGATTGCTAAGTGGATTATCAAGTCGTTGCTGGTATTTAATTCTGCGCCGTCTCACAACCTCATGAACCGTCGGAAGGTCTAGATATTCATTAACTTCATCACTCCGTGTGAACCTTGGTGCCTGTGCAAGTGCTTTCGTTACTTTGTTTTGGAAGCGTTGTATGATATCTATGTTATTACTTGCTGTTCCTCATAATTCTGCATAAATCAAGATTGGTCGTAAGGTAACCTTGCAAATCACTACTTTATTAGACAACGTCAGGCGTAAATTTCTCCGTAGCAGCCGATGCAGTTCCTTATACTTCGTGTTTAATTGTTTTCTTTTCATCCTCACGTGACAATTCCAGGTCAAACGCCGATGTAGATGAAGTCCTAGGTAGTGCACACTCACCGTTTGTGGGATCAAGACACCATCCAAGCACACACTTGGACGTCATCCTTTCTCATTGGGAATGTGATGTGCTTTGATTTATCTTGATTAACTTTAATTTTTCATTCTTTTTGCAATGCGCAGACAAGGTCCAATGCCATTTGTAGCTTTCGCGAGCTAGGCCACAGTCTTTGTTAACGGCAAGGATAGCAGTGTCATCGACAAATGTGGCGACGATGCAGTCATCCAGGGCTGGAAGGTCCGCTTTGAATTTATTCCATATTCCTACTACAGAGCCCTGATGGACACCCCACCTAATGTCAAAGAATCTCGATAACTCATTATTACATCTTACTCGAAAGAAATGTCCCTCAGGATAATTCCGTAAGACAAGGTATTAGGGTTGAAGAAGTTTTAATATTAATTTGTAGAGCATGCCAGCCAACTATACCGAATCAAAGGCTCTTGGTTGTGTATAAATGCCACCGAGCAGAATTTTCCTTCCTCCAGACATTGTCTGATGACCTTGACGACTTTATGGGATTGTTCGACGGTTGAGTGCCCGTATCTGAACCCAGATTGTTTGACTGGATTTATCCCCTCACCAAAACTGGTCTAACTAAGCCTGCGAAGTAACAGCTTTTCAAATAATTTATATATGACCGGTAAGCGGCTAATTACCTTCTGAGAAGAAACCTCCTGTGCAGGCTTCCTTGGTTTCAAGATAATTACTACCTGTGATACTTTACATTCCGCTTGAAAGTAAGACGTCCGCGGAATAGCGGTAAAGAGATATCCTTAATGTATGTGATGCCTTTAAGGGGTAACATGACAAGCAGTTTGTGCGTCACTAACTCAAAACCCGGGGCTTTCTTTAATCGCCTTCCCTGATTAATTAATTTCAGTAATTCTCTTGTTGAGGTCGGTCTAATTGGGAAGCTGACTGGCATTGGGCTCTCTAAGAAATCTATTAAAATATCTGCTTATTTTATAATTTTATTAATTGTTTCGTCCAAACCTGTGCGTGTTTTGAAATTTTTTCAAAAGTTTTGTCAGTCAAACGTGATTTTTAGTCATCAATTATAAATATAAATGAAATACATCACCGTTTAAATAAAATAACTAATGAGCAAACCTTTATTAAGAAATCCCTCCTCGATCATTATGTTTTATGCTTTTTTTAGTTCTTTAAAATATAATACCCATTAAATTGTTTATAAATCTAAAAAAACGTTATTTTTTGTTCTAATTGTTGTTCATCTTAAATAAATTGAAATATTTTTAAAATCTGAACTATAAAACTCGTTACTAATCTTTCTTTTCGCGATGTTGTTACACGATTTCAATGTACATTTAATTTTAACTGTTTAACTAGCATTAATTTGTTTTTTTTTAAAGCTTGTTTTAATAATAAATTTTATCTATTCTTTTTTTTTTTTTTCATTATTATTCCACAAATAAAAATTATTACGTTAACAAATTTTTCCGTTCTTTTCAGTCATTAATTATAATTAAAATAAATAAATCTTGATATTTATTTAAAAAATTAAAATAATTAAATAAGAAAACTTATAAATATGTAGATTTAACACTTTCCGGAATAGGTATAATGTTTAAGGAGACCTAAAGTCAGTCTGACAGTAACGTTTAAAAGATATTATCTCTAGAAAATTTAGATTTCTATGTATGATGTACTTCTTATGTATTTAATTAAAATAAGTATTTTCGTGTCTAATATGGAAAAAAAACTACGATTTATCGGGAATAAATTGCTTATTAAATGAAAGAAAAATTGTAGTGACATCTTTAGATTATTTATTACAATTAAGCACCTTGTAAACAAGTTTTTTTTAAGATACAGACTGACTTCCTTTTTAAAAGAAATAAATAATTTTATACGTATAACAACAAATAAATGTTAAAAGGTGGTTAGTTATAGTTAGTTAGAGGCTAGGTTAGTTTGATGCGCTCAACTTTGCTGTTATTGCCGCTTACACCATCGTCATCATAGCCCGTAGCATTTAGGTCCCTGTGGACAGATAATGCCTCGTAAATTCATTATATCTGGGTAATATGCAAACCGTGCAGTGTAATAAGACTGCTATTATGTATTCAAATTTGTTATACGTTTAAAATTCATTCACTCTTCCTCATGCTATCGATAATTTTTGAGTGAAGGTACTTCTTTATTCGAAGTTCGTCGTAAAATTCTTCTTCCTCGTCGTTCTTCAATCTTCACTCGACTCTCTTAGACGACTATTTTTTCTTCTCTGTTTTACTGGAAGAACACCGATCACGATGCGCCGCTAATTTTTTTAAACCCTCCGGGAATTATTTCAAAATTATTCCTAAAACCTACACTTTTTCTTATCGAACCACAGTTTTTATAATAATGATTGCCCTTACGTTAAAGCGATTTATTTGACAATTATGCGCCTGAATTGACGATCGCCCGTCTTGTGTGTTTCATAATTATTTACATATATATATATATATATATATATATATATATAAAAACTAAGTACTTTTTCTTCGGTAAGAAAATTATAACTACATAGTATATAGATGTGGTTATAATTACAATATTATATATGAATATTATAGTATAATAACGATTATCTGCAGTTTAATTTTATTCCATCATCCAAAGATGAGGCTATAAAAATTTTGTTCCGGTTCTCATCCTTTACGTGGTCTTCCAAATATCTTCTCTATTTTTAACCCAGAAGGTATATTAAGTACATAAATATTCATGTAATTCTATTACGTTAATATTAGACGAAATTTACTGCCTTGAATTTTTTGCCTATATTTATTGGTAATTTCATAAATGGTACTAAAAAAAGAATGAGTTGGTTATGGTATTATTTTTTTTGTTTTTAAATTAAACAAAAATACTTCGTATAAGTAGTATGCTAAATTTAATAATATTCTAAATGGATCTAATAATATCTTTTTGTCTTAAATTTCTTTTTAATATCTTTATTTCTAGTCGTATCAGTAATTAAAACCATTAGCGAATGGAGTGTAATTATAAGTGTACCGGTAAATGTGTAGTCTTGAACAAACTCAGGCCGGCCATTCCTGAGATGGGTGGTTAACGGTTAACCCAACCGTCAAATAACACCGGTATCCATGATCTAGTATTGAAATCCGAATAAAAGTAATTACCGTTACTTGAATTTCAATCTATGAATTCTCGACTTCAAAATGGGTGTTTTATGATGAATGACTAGTTTTGCCGTTAGAACAACCCGGTGGGTTTGTTAAAATCTATTTTACTAAAATTTACCCATTATTTTTTGTTAATTTATATCTTTAAGAAAATAAAAAATAAAAATCCATAACTTATAATTTATTTAGTATTTTTTTTGGAATATCACATTTTTTAAAGCTTTTAAAACATTTAATTACATTATATACTATTTAGTTGTTTAATATTTAAATTGTTTTAAGTTTATTATATGTTAAGAATCTCCTCTTTTATCTCGTAGATTATATGATCATTAAAAATTGAATAGTAGGTATTATATTTCACGAAAAAAGTAGTTTAACTTTTGAATAAATGAAATTTCCACTTACCAATAATTTATAAAGTGTAAGTCCTAGTACTTTAGGGGCTGTTATTCCATCTTCAGGGATTTTCTAAAAGATGTTAATTTAAATTCAGATCGGTAGTCATTTTTAAATTTAACTGTTACATGTAAATAATAGTCGGTCGTCAAGAATAAAATTAATTCGAACGTCAGTAAGACATTAACGTCATGTTTGTAAGATGTTTGCGACTGTTATATAATAGTCGCATTATTTACCGACTATTATGAACACAATAGTTTAATTTAAAAACGATTATTGATTTGAATTTAAATTAACATCCTTTAGACAATCCCTGAAGATGGATAAACAGCGCCGAAATTTCTAGGATTTACACTTTTTAAATTATTGGTAAGTGGAAATTTAATTTATACAGTTGTGTTAATACCGACGGGCAAATGCTTAGTAAATTAAGTTTCACTTTTCCCCACACCGTAATTAATTAATCATAATTTAATGATATTTTATTATTTTTTTGATTAGCTAATCAGATTTAAATTTTATATTTATTACTTTTTTATGATAAACGTCAGAATTACGCATTTTTTTTAATTATAATTTTATTATTTTGGTTTATAAATTAAATCAGGTAGAGATAGACCTAATACGTAGCATTTACTTTCTTTGAGAATAATAATGTTCAGTCAAGTCTCAGTAATAAAGTTTTTACAAATAGATAAAAAATTGTAACTTGTATTTTGGTGGACTTAACAAACAGATTACCATATTATATCAGCTCACCTCAGAGAAAAAGGCCGATCAATAGAAACTATGTTATTTATTACATTTTAAAAATTTTCCTAGTATATTTGGCATTTATTTTCTTGAAGAAACTGATTTTTTTCTTGTTCTTTGCTGTTGTACTGCAAACCTAAAAAAACTTGTTTTTGACACCGAATTTTGAGTTTTACGTCGGATATATTAAAAAAAATTATTGGAGTTACAGTTTTTCGACCTGTTTCATCTTATTTCCTAGCTTAAATTACATAAGAAACCACCAACTCTACTTCTTCATTTGGGCCCCAAAAATTACAGTAGGGCTTCATTTTATTAGAAGAGCTGAAATCCTGGCGAAATATTTTGTTAGCCGTTACTCGAAACCAAAGCGTTTTCAGATCTCTGTTTATATGAACTTATTTCATTATGAACTTTCTGTATTTCTTCGTGGGACACTGTATATTCCATACAAACGTTATCTCTCTTCAGACTATTATTATGTAATTTAATTAGCTAATCATTTTTTAAATTAATTTCCTATTTTGTAGGTATATTTTATAATTTAACTCATTTAATTAAAGATTTTTTAATTTTAGAATACGTATATATGTCGGTTATTACATGCGATTAGCACAAGAGTAATTCTAATTTTGTTGTAATGCTATGAACTACGTTTTTATTTTTTATATGCTTATTATAACAATAAAAATTCTTTCTCTTTCTCACTCTCTCTCTAACTCTCTCTTTCGAATTTAGAAAACGTTATGCATGTGTATTACTTGCACATGCGTGTATGTACGTGTGCATTTTGTTGTGTTGTAATTATATTGGATGATACAGCATATGTCAGTTGTAGGTTATAATGTTAGTTGGTTTTGCCGTGTCGTACAAATGGTTAAAAGCAGGTTATGGACAAAGGAAAATGAGTCGAGATATGAATTAATAATAAATATTGTTTTTTTTCTGATCAAATATGTATGTATATACAGGTAGAGAGATGGTTGTAGTTGTAGAAATTTTTTTTTTTTTTTTAATAAAATTGTTTTGTAGCCATGTTTGTATAATTATAAAATTTGTTCTAATACCTTGAATTTATTTTTAGGTCTGTTATTATATTATATTATATATATATATACATATATAATTTTATATATAGATTTTATTTTATTTTTGTTTTATTTCTCTCAGGTGTAAGCCTTCTATAAAATAATTACTGCTTATTACTATAAAATATAAAATTAATTAATAATACGTATTTTTAAATATTTTTCCTTCTTTTAATGACATTTATATTGTATTTATGATAGAATTCAGCATTATACTTACCTTTTATTTATTTATTTACATTTTTCCATAGAATGACTTTAAAAAGTAATGGAAGACAAGAGAGTTATATTGAATAAAAATAGTAATAATAATTTTGAAGTTTAGATCTTTGTATGCTATTTATTTACTAACTAATCTATGTTGTTATTTATTTATTTACCATTGTTTCATCTTTTTTATTTGCGGAATGGAGCTTTTTTTCTATCTTCACAGCGGTTGAAATATATATCACAGCCGTGTTCATTACATTTTTTATGTATGTATTTTTTTACTATTTATTCGAAGTTTTATTTTCTCTTTTTCTCTTCGTACTTAAATTCCTTATTGTATCAAATCATTCTTACATTACAATTATGGAATAACTATATTTTAAAAAATATTTTAATTACATAAAATATTTATATATTTGGTTCCATATATTTACTTTATTTCGAAAATATTTTCTATTTTGTAATTTTATACCTATAAATCTAATTTATTCGTTATATTGAATTTTTTTGCGAACAGTTATCAAATTTGAATCAAAAATTTCATTCAGCTAATTTATTACTTATTATTTTCTTATAGAAATAGAAACATGGTATGTAAAAATAATTAATAACAAATTTTGTTACGTTATCGTTTTTTTTGATATTATTTTTATTTTCTATTTCTTTATCTTAATGAATCTTGTAATGAATTCAGATATATCATTAATTAAAATCTTATTGTTCTATTTTTCACGCTTGATTTGCACAGAAAAATATTATTATTAATTAACAAAACAATTGATGTTATGATTATTTTTTATATATTTTCTTGCCTAATTTTAAAAATAAGAAAAAAACAAGTTATTTAACGTAATACCATCTTTTTCTGTATTATCGGTTGTATATTTTACACCTATTTACTCTTCTTTATTAAAAAAAAAATCTATAAATACCAGTGAATGACAAATATATCTTTTTATCAAAATTAAAGAAAATAAGTGACAAATATAAATTTTATATTAATAAAATATAATTACTATTGTATCTGTTAATATTATCATAATTAAGAAACGTGCTATAATATCTGGAAGCTTTTCTCCATTCTTTTACGTATATTATTAGCTAATATTTGTATCCCACGACATATTTGGTTGCTTTTATATTTTAATTTATTTCCTTTGTATATTCAGCTCTTCTTATATAGTATTGTTATCAAATTAATTGATCCTAAATGTCAAAATATATGACCTATTAACCAGAATATTTGTTCCT
The DNA here is from genome assembly GCF_047948215.1 of Lycorma delicatula. Lineage (NCBI taxonomy): Eukaryota > Metazoa > Arthropoda > Insecta > Hemiptera > Fulgoridae > Lycorma > Lycorma delicatula. The sequence continues at coordinate 13,610,186 of NC_134459.1, forward strand.
GATTCTATCCAAAATATTGCTTTTCTCAGTTTTAATTTCGTTTTGAATTCTATTTCATTTTTAAACCTCTATATTTTTTTATCTTTTAATCATTCTATTTTTATTTATAAGCACCATTCGCTAGAATAAAGCATAGAATTCGCCGGAATAGAACATAGGTATACAAATAGGCTATTTTGAAAAAATTAACTTTAAAATCATACACGGTATTTAAAGGATAGTACTTGCATGTTAATATTTATTTATATTTTTTTATTATGAAATATATTTTTACTTATTAATTTACATCATTCTACAAAATTTGGGATTGTTTAAGTAAAATATTAAAAAACATTTTGTTACCTGTATTTTAATTGGGGGATAATGGTTTAATTTAATAAAATTACATACACGTTTTAATGTAATATACCGTATACGAAGAGGTATACGCTTTAGATTTAGTATCACTCGCCCATTACCTCAGCGAATTTATTGAAACTTTACAGATCTTTTAAGAACGATTCTAAAGATTTTCTGTGAAGATATCAACTTTTTAGAATTTATAGAAACAAAATGGCAATTTTCAAATAAAAACATCAATATCAGTTAAACCACATTTTTTGTCCATTACAAAATAGCTGGTAAAAATGGTTAAAAACATATAATAATTAGAACTAGAATAATTAAAAACAGTTAGATAAATTAGTCACGGTTATGACTAATTATTATCTTGTTTTATTCAATTTGAACAGCTTTTTAAGAATACATCATCTGTTTTTAATCATTTTTACCAGATATTTTATAATAAATAAAAATTGTGATTATCTGTGATATTGATGTTTTTATTTGAAAATTGCCATTTTGTTTCTATAAATTCTAAAAAGTTGATATTTTCACAGAAAAATTTTAGAATCGTTCTTAAAAGATCTGTAAAGTTTCAATAGAACTTGTGTGAGAATGGAGGAGTGGTATTAAATCAAACGCGTATACCTTTTCGTGGGACACATTGTATATTTCTCTATGCTATTATTTCTATTTTAATGATGGTAAATTATTTGTTTTATTTATAATTTTATTTTTAAAATTAAATCGGCTTTTAAGAATGAATAATTGTATCAATTACTCACGTACTGAAATAACATTGGATATGTTTTTTAGCCCCTTTTAAAATGCTAAAGTTTTTTTTTTATAAACTTCTTATATACAGTATATGCTGTCATTGTAAAATTTGGGTTATTCAAAAAAAACAAAAAAAAAACAGTTACAATCATGAAATCTGATATTATTTATTATTAATACTGATATATTTATTATAATATTTTACGTAAAATTTTTGAATACGAAAATCGGTGAAGGATTGAGGAATTAATTAAGAAGATGCTTTTAATTAAAAAAATATGATTTGATAGTAATGTTTACTGTAGAGTGTATTGTTAATTTTTAAAAAGTATAATATTTTAGAAGGTAGTATTTAAGTAATGTAATGCCACTTAAAATGTTTGAAAAAAATTTTTATTTTTTAAATCCACCTAAAAATTTAAAAATTGAAGTTTCATAAATATTTTTATAAATAAAACGTATAAAAATTAAGCTTTTTTTAAATTAATTTTTTAAAATCATTAAGAGAGCACTCTTTAACTGTTCAAGATGAGATAAAAGACCAATTTTAAATTTTATAAATATAAATTGAATATTAATAAAGTGTTTAAAAGTAATTTTTAAAAAGATTGCTTAAAAACTAAGTCACCATTTTCATTTTTAATCATCATCAGATACTAAAGTTGATATAATTGTAGATGATGATGTATTTGATACAAATAAATAAATTAAAAAAATTAAGAAAATAATAATAATTTATTTTTTATCAGCTACTGTAATATTAGCTGATAATGACGGTTAACAATAGAAATAACGATTTAGCTGTAGATTTTTAATTAATAATTTTCTGAATGTTTTTGAGAGCTCTTTCTTCTTTTTTTTTTATCATCATATTGAGAATAGTTTCTAACTTTTGTTACAGAATTATCGAGTAATTTTTTTATCATCATATTGAGAATACTTTCTAACTTTTGTTGCAGAATTATCGAGTAATTTTTTTTTCAAACTATTTTAAATATTTATACACTTGAGATGTTTTTTACTACAGTTCATTATATTTTTTTCTCGTAAAATGTACAGGAAATTATTACAGAATTGAATTTTTAATTAACTTTATACTATTAACGAGCAGAAATTAAAATTTTTTAACAAACCAATCTTGAATAATAATTTTAAAATTATTTTTCATCATTTTAAAAAAAATGTTAAATTTATAAATTAAAATTTAAATTAATTTTTAACTTTATATTGAAAAAGGAAGGGAAAAATTTTAATTTAATAGATGCCAAAAAGTTCAATAATTTCGTTGCCAACTTTTTTTTTATTCCATCTTCTTATTTTTTTCGAAGGTAATGAGAATACAGATTAATCAGTAAGTTTCCTAACATTGCAGTTTTTCTGTTCTTAAACAATTTCGGCTTAAAATGTATCACTGTCTCGTTACAAATACAACTTAATAAGACTGTATGTGACTTAATAAGCTGGATTAATGCTGATTGATTGTAGACAAAAAAAAAAAATACAAATAAGATAAAAATACAATATTTTTATCTTAGTGTTGAAAGCTTGGATAGTTTGTTAAGATAGTTAAGTCCTTCGCGTGTATCAAACTCATTTGTAGAGGAAATGGTAAAAATTCCATCTCTTGATACTGTATGTAATGCATTCTTTCTGTGTTAGCCGGCTGGCCAGCAGGTATTCTATTCTGTTAATCCATAAGCGAGCGTCTTAATGGTGGTTTGTACGTACGGCCAGCCCGCGTTCACCTCTAGCTTGTTTTCTTCGCTCACTCACTCGTTCAACCCGACTCGTTTGCCGCGTGCTGTTGTGTTTTGTTTCTTTCCTTTTTTTTTATTCTTTTTATTATTTTATTTTTTATTATCATTTCCAGTGCGCGCGGTCTCGAACGGCTAGCCGGCCGGCCATCACGGTAACAGACCCAAACATGGCAGGTAAAGAAGACTAGTTCTGAGTCCCCCGGCTACACAGATTAACATCTTTTTTGTTTATTTTTTTATTCTTCCTTTTTTTCTTTTCCTTACTGTTTCTCTTGAACCGCGTGGTGAAGTTGATGGTGGAGACCAATGGGTTCCCGATTATGCTGACTACTTCGATTTTTTCCTTCTCTGCATGACTTCTCTTAATACTGAAATATATATATTTTTTCATTTTTTTATAGATTTAAATTTTCATCGTGTTTTTTTTCATCTTCGTAATTGTACTAACAATAAATTCGTGATATGTAGTTTTAAAATAGCAACAGTCAAACTGGTATTATTTTATTTTTTGCTGCTCACGTTTTCTTCCCCGCTTCATGTATGTTACATTTAATTTTTAAAAAAGGAATAATACTTAATGACTATGGAAATATCAGTTCATTTTAATGTGATGGAGTTATAAAATGACGTTTTCATATAATATTAGTATTGTGTGTTTGTCTTTTACCAGTCTTTTAAAATGGAACTCATGAATACAGTAAATTCTAAGTGTTATTCCTTATTATGCATAGTTAAAAACTAGTAGAAAAAACGTGTACACATTACTAATTACGAATTGCATATCAGCTTATTTGTGGAAAGGGTTTCATTAGTTTTAAATTAAATCAAGTCGAATTGCAACTTATTTTATTGTTTCAAATGATTAAGCTTACGCATCTTAATATGCTTTTAATAATATCATTTTTTTATTTATTTTAAAAAAGATAGGTTAGATGAAATACTGGATAGAATAAATAGTTTTTTTAAAAGGTGATAAATTCTGTTTAAAAATATATATCACTAATTAAAAGATAATAAATAATACACAAACGAATAAAAAAAACAAAAAAAAAACTAAATTGTAGGCATTTGTTATTTTTTAAGTTAAATTACTAAATTTTACCAAAAAATTAGATAGATATCGAAAGCAGAATGAAAAAATGAAGGAAAGCTTCACAGAACATACTTAGTATCAAATTCAGAACTAAGATTTAGAAAAAAAATCAAAATTATACATCTTTGCTAATAATTGATATTATTAGCGATTTATACAGAGCGTTCGTAAACTTGATGTGCACTGAAAATGTAAAGACGAAACTTTCTTAACTATTACTTTCTATTTTTATTTCATTATTTTATAGAAACGGATATTACTGAACACATTTCAGTTTGTTTTCAAACACTTTAATCAGCTGATATACTGGAATGTCTATCTATGCTGATATTGCGGTTTTTATTTCGTCATTCGTGAGCTATCAGTTGCGATACATTGCTTGTTTCGCTGAGCCTCATAGAAAATAATTTAGGGGAGTCAGTTCGGGCGATCATGCAGGCTACAAGCCTCTCAAAATGATTCGTTCAGCAAAGACATTTCGTAAAAAAGTCATTGCCTTATTAGCTGTGTGCGCTCTGGCGCCATCTCTTTGGAACTAACTGCGATTGATTTCCAGTTCTGTTAACGAATAATGAACTTTGTTAAAACAACACAATAACGATCACTGTTAACTATATTTTTTAAAAAAGATTGGACCCATAATGCACTCACACCTATCTAGACTCTAGTTTTCGCTTCGTGTAAAGATTGTTTGTGTAATTTACGGGGGTTTGTTGTTGACTAGAGTCGTGTATTTTCTAAATTAATAAAGCCTTCCAGATGAAACCAAGCTTAATCTGTAAAAAACGTAACGTCGAGAATACCTTCAGAATTTGGTCAATAAAACGTTTAAACTATTAACAGTAATTTAGTTTTTTGGCACGATCTGTAGGTTTCAGTTCTTGAACACACATTACTTTGTAGGAGAAAAGTTTCAGTTCTTTTTTTAACAGCTTTATGTGCGGTAGCAAGTTCGATATAACTAACGCATTTGCTAACTTACGCATTTGTTGGATTTTCGACCATAGCATCCTAAATATTAAGTAGCTTCTGTTCGTTTAATTTAGGTAGTCTTCCGCTTCGAGCATCATCTTCAACAGAACCTGTTGCCCGAAATTTTTAGATAAGAATTCGAAATGCTTTGCGGTAAGGAATGGTGGTGAATATTTGGAAACTTTTCAGAAACCTTGTGCTTCACTAAATCATTATACTTGTTACCTTCGTGACGGACATGTTCAACGAGAAAAATACGCTCCTCTACCGAAAAAAACTATTATATTTTTCGCAACTATTGATTTCGATAAACGAAACGAAGGACGTTCAATCACAACTCGAATATCTGACGTCTTGGTCTATTACTGAACAACGCCCAACATACCCATACAATAACCACCCTAACGCCGAAAGAACAGAATGCGCCACATAATTCTAAAGCATACTGTACAGCGACTTTCCTAACGCACTGTAGAATCAAAATATGAAGAATAGGAAAAGCAAAAAGAGAAAAAATAAAAATCTTTAAAAATTTGTAGTTGCAGCGGATGTCCAAAATTAGGTTGCTTGGTTTTATAATCAAATTTAGTTAATTTGATTGTAAACGATGTGTAAAGAGTAGGGTGACCTGACCTGTGTAGGAAAACAAAGGTGCCGTTATATGAAAAAGATGAATGATGTACAGAAAGAAATAGAAATAGATCATACTAATCAGCTGTGTATGATATACCGCAAAAAATATTTATTTCGTTAAATTTAAAAAATTATGGTTTATACTTCTTTGTCATCATTAATAAACATTTTTACTTTTAGAAACGGTGTGTAATTAGTGTACTCTTCAAGTGTATACCTGATTTAAAATAAAATCATCGATTTTATATCCTTATAGATAACATTAATTTCATTAGATAATGGTAATGAAATTCCCTGTTGCATGCTACATAAAAGCATTTAAATTTAGTTTGGATTCAAACAGCGTTTTATATTTACTAATTTACCTAGAGATGATAGTAAAACATATAACTTCTGGTAAATTTCCTAAAGTGCCTTGTTCCTATCTGCTTTAAGTTTCTTCATATTTTCTCTCCCTATCTTTTGTGCACTATATATATATGTTTACTTGCATTACGTGTATGTGTAAAATGTGTGTATTTTGTGTATATAGTACAATGGGGGCAAGTAATGGTGTCTGTATTAAGAGAGGGTTTTTGGATGAAACCCTACCTATAATATAATGTAGCGACCGACCAACCACTTCTGAACTCAATATATTGGTTAGCCCAGGTAACATAAGAGCCGCTTTGTACTTTTATATAAAAGACCCTAATGTGTAAAATGGTATAAAAGGGGAACTAAACTTACTTCTATTAAAATAAACCATATTTGTTTTAAGGAAATAAGTACGGAAACGTAATTATATTTCTACGTTGTTTTTTTTTTTTTTAGTAAAGATGAAATAAAAAAAAAAAAAAAACTTAAAAAGTAAGTTTAAGTAAATTTCATCTCTATTTCAGGTGCATATTTATATATTTATCATTAATAAAAATTTCCCTTAAGTTGAGAAGCACTTCTCTTAAAAACGTTTATATAACTTTTTTTATTCCTGGAGCGTACATTGAATTATTTGGGTACAATTAAACCGCCTTATGTCTCATTTTAGGTAAACAAAACTGCCTTTTTAATTTAAAGTATACATAAAATAATAGTAATAATTTAAATCAGAATAAGTATATATATTATGTGTGATGTTAAGACCTATAGGTATATTTTAATTAAATTAAGGACTCTTCGAAAAGTATCGGATAGGATAGACATTTGTGGCAGTGTTGCCTTGTAAAGAGACGAACTAATTTTATTTACCGTGTAATAAGACAACCAGTTTTAGTTAATTTAGTGATAAATAAAATTTCCAGACCGTAAAAACTGTGGAGTAAAACAATAATTGGAATATATAAAACATTAAGGAAGTAGAATATTGCAAACATTTTAAGATGAATAAGTAAAGCGTATAAAACATAACGTAGAATTGCACCAGACTGGGTGTTAACCCACTGGTTGGTCTAAGGGTGAACTCATCATCGTGAATCAGCTGATTTCGAAGTTGAGTGATCTGAGGTTCAAATCTTAGTAAAGGCAGTTGCTTTTATACGGATCTGTACTCTAGATCATGGATACTGGTGTTCTTTGATGGTTGGGTATCAATTAACTACACATCTCAGGAATGGTCGATCTAAGACTGTACAAGACTGCACTTCATTGACATTCTTACATATCATCCTCTGAAGTAATACTTAACGATGATTCCGGAGGCTAAAAAGAAAAAGAAAGTCAAAGTTAACTGACTGTTAACATTCATTAAATCATTTGTATAATTATTTAAAAAATTATGTAAAATTAACATTTAATAAAATAATAAAATTGTATATCGGATTACTCTTTTATAATTTAATTCTTAATTAAATACCATCATTTGTAGTTTTAAAATTTTTTCGTAATATATTATATTACAGAAATACCAATGATCATGATACATAAATTTATATGAAAAGCCCTTTAAAAAAAAAAAAAAAAATAGTAAACCTCGTTGTTTGTTTTTTGATTGATTGATGGCGTAAAACATCTCTGTTATATTTGATGTAACTTAATTCAACCGCAGTGTATAAATATCGAACGGCGTTCATGTAGTAAATATTAGATCTCTCAAATTAGGATGTATTTTTAACTAGAATCTAACATCATGCTTAGTAGACGATGAATTCAAAGATAATATTCATAATGAGAATAGTAAAGAATATTTGTATAACATGACGTCATGATTTCTTTAATGAAAATTGTTAATATATTCTTTTAGCATACGTACATGTTTAGATTTTACTCTGATATTTCGACGCAAAGTTGGAACCTGTAATTATAGTATAAACCACAAAACAGGTCTTGCCGTTTGATTAATATCTGTACGATTTCTGTCGTCGGTTGAATTTTAGGTTCGACCACACACACTCGGTTTAAACAAATCAATTGTGTATACGTTTAATGTACTCGTTTTAAGACTGTGTTCGTTCCTTTCAGAAGTGTATTAAAACAGATATCCATACTACAAGGAAAGTTGTTTGCAAAAATTTTTTTTGATTATTTTTTTAAAATGAGATTTAACACTTTGTTGTTATGTTTATTTCGATAAATAAGTAAATAAATAATGAGAATATGTGTGTGATTTGATGATTAAACCGGCGTGTAGACGTAAATAAGCAAACTAAAAGCAACAAATAGGAGAACAGATTACTGTAATATATTCAACAACGGATCCTAGGAGGTATCGAGTTTATTATTATTATATATAGGATAAAGATAGCATATCGCCTAAAGCTAAACGCATATGGTGTTTGCTGTAGCGTACTTTCTATCTATAACTGTGACTCCTATATAAGCCGTACTCTTGCGGTCGGGGCGATCATCATTAGTGTACTAGAAGACAAAAGCAAAAACCCCCTTCTGGTATTCTATTTCGTTTCTTCGTGCTTCAACGCTTACGCGTGCGCTCGTGTTGTTTGAGTATACATATACGTTTGTTTGTATATTTATATATCGATGAGAATGTGTGCATGTATGTATGCATGCGTATATTTGTTGTATGTTTATATGCATAGGGTTAGAAATAAATGACTCATATACAAACATCACGTCGACAACGAATTCCTGCTCCTCTTTTTCTATTCTCCCGTCTTCCTCTTTCTCCTACCTCCCTGTTCTTACTGTTTCTCGGATAACAATGAAAACAAGAATAGCACCATTGATCCGATGTTGTTGTTCGTTTACCACCCACATCAAAAACTGATCGTGGTATCGTAAACTTTCTTTTTTGTTCTGTTTTTAATAATTTCTGTATGAGATCGTTTAACTACGTAATACGTATTCTTTCTTTAATGTGAACCGAAATTTTTTTCTAAAACTATTCTTTTATCTTTAGGATTTTATATTTATGATATACATCTTTTATTAAAATATCCAAATTAAATCTTAATTGTGATGATGTAAATATTTATTTACTTTATGTTGAAATTATTAAATGATAATAAATTTTTTTTGCTGTGATGTTAAAATTTGAACTATTATTGTAAAAAAATATTATTATTAAAACTTTCTGAACCAAATCCTGCTGAATTTCATCCTACCGCTTTTTAACAAACTTAAATAAACGACGATATTTTTCATTTTACCCGACAAAGTTTTTTCAGCGTTATTTTTCTAATTTTAGTTTACATAAAAAATATTCAAGTTTTACATTTTTGTTTATTTATGTACCAAAATATTGCGAAGATAGGATTATAACTTGGTTATATTTTATAATTTTTTATCTTCTTTTTTAACGTTTATTTTAAAGATAATTCAAAAAATTATCCCTTTTTAGCATATTTGATTTTTTTTCTTCTGAAGTATACCAGGATAACTTTAATTATATTTAAATGTGTCTTCTAAATTTTATACGTATATATTTTCATATTATATACTAATTTTATAAATAATTTTTTTTATTATAACATAATTTCTTTGATTTTCATACTTTGCTCTGAGTTTCAACAAAATAGGCTTTAATACCCTTAAAATCGTGTTGTGCATGAACTAATTTTATGAAGTTCATGCACTATTTTTAGTTTTTAGTGCACAATAGTACACTATATATAAATTTGTCATCCGCACGCTGTTTAATTATCCTATATTAAAGAGTAATGTTTGTCACCCGCACGCCTAACGATCAGAATCCGTTCATTTGAAAATCAAATGTGAATTTTAAAAACCGTTCCCAGAAGTTTTCGATTTCGACCGCTAGGTGGCGAACTGTATTTTTTAAGGTTTTTTTGAAATGGTGTTTTTTAATTTTTAAAAGATTTAAAACTTGTTTCTTAATTTTTACTAATTACTTTTCAGATCATGCAATTTTAATCCTTTGATATCCTTATTCCATTAAAATTTATACTTTAAATAAAACTAGATTTTATATGTAATGTATATATGTTAAATGATTATCGGGAGAGATTTTATATCTTCTAATAATATTAATAAAGCTTATTAATTTAAAATTTTTTATAATGATTATAAATCGCCTCATTATTTATTATTTTTTTTTTGTTAATAAATGCTGTAAACATATTTTATACTATACAACGTTATAGAAAAATAATTTACAAAATTTTACAAAATTTTCACATCTACTTTAAGGATTAAGGATTTTAATTAATTCCGATATAAAACAATTGGTGTATAGCATCTGTTTAAAATTCTTAATAGGTATATTCAGGTTGGTCTATTAGGGAGTATAGATAATTGTCAGACGTAAATTGTTAGACACATTAATTTTTGGTTCGTAATTCTGTTTCCGAAAAAGATTAAAATCCAATAGGTTTTATGACTTCATTTTTACAAATTGAAAATAAAAACAGATTTTTTTTTAATCTATTTTTTGTTTTATTTTTTTACGTTCTTTGTTTACGTTAGTTTTAATTTAAAACCATTTATGGTTAAATTATTATTTTATATATTCTCATCTTATAATTTTGTGGCCCTCTGTATGTTGAAAGGATGTGAGTGATAAATGTTTTTACTTTTTAAGTTTATTTTAAGTATTTATGATTTTTTAATTATAATATTTTATTGCTTGCTATGCTTTGTTTTATTTATTAAAATTATTTATATTTATGCTATATTTTTATTATGATTATTATGCTGAAATAATTTATTTTGATTTATGCTTTTAGATAAAGTTATATAGCTTATAAGCAGCTGCTATTAAATCATTAATTTACGCTCATGTATAAATTTTATTAGTAAAAATAGGCCTTTAATTATGATAAAAATCAAAATTTTTTGAAATATATAAATATTTTTGTTTTATTATTGTACTTAGATGTAAAATTATAGTCGGAGAACTAAATGAAAGTTTTTTTTAATTAGTAATCTTATACATTTATTTCAGTTTAACCTGGAATAAACCTTTTCTCGTACTACTTCTGTGTTTGCAATAACTTCTGTTTAAAAAAAAAACTTTTTCTTAAAATAAACAAATGTAAAATTCCATTCAAAATTTACTTCCAAATTTTTATTTATTACTGTCGACTATACTTTTCCTAAGTACATTTTTAATAAAGTTTTATTAGGGAATAATATATATTTGCTGATTGTTTAATTTTTATTTTTATAATATGCGTCCAAAAAATCACTAATCTGAAATTTCGTTTAATGTTATACTACTAATTAAATGTCTTTAATTATAATGTTTTAAATTATATTTTGTTATATGTAATTGCATTTTATGAATAGGTAATTATACATTATATTATTTTATTAATAAATTATAATACAGTAAAGAGTGATTTTTTGGACTCTTGCCATTTTATTTATTATTATTTTTATTTTTTAATGCGATTCGCTAGTCATATGTGCATGCGATTATTTTTATAATAAATATATTTTTATAAAAATGATCATATAATTTATTGTATTATTTACACGATCATTGGATTTTCTTACTTTATTATTATCATTTTTTCATCGAACTTTCTCTTAATATGAACTGAAAGTATATATTTTTTTTTAATAATAATAAAATCTACTATCTTCCTTAAATTAACATAAATTAGGTTTTTTTTTTTTTTTAATTTAAAACCGAATTATAACATTAATTAAAGTTATGAATTATTCATTATTGTAAATTTCATTTAATTTTCATATTATCGATATGGAATTTTTTTCAATTATTTTATTCAGTTCAATTATTTTTAAAAATGCCAAATTTAAAAAAAATTTTACATATTTTTTTTTACTAAAACAAGGCCAGAACAATTTGAAAATAAAATATAAAAAAAAAACTACCTTGTTTTTATTATAAAACAGTTATTTTGAAATCCAATGTCATAGCATATGATGAATGAAATGTAATTAAGTATGATTTTTTTTCTCGATATGTTATAATTATTAATTAAATCAATTAAAATTTGTTATTTTAAGAAGAGACTATTATTATTATTTTCTTTTTTCCTTTCAAATGTGACCTCCACCATATATTGAATGGTAGGTATATGTTAAATAAGTTAATAAAAATAAACTGCAATATAACCGTATGCACAAACGAGTAGTGAATCGCTTTAATTCTATGAATATAAATATTTCAATTCTTTTTATATTTGGATTTTTATTTGTTTAAATTAGAAAATTAAAAACAATTTCTTCTTTATGAAAGGAGAATATGTACATAATATATATCAATTTAAAAAAAATCAGCTGCTATATTATTAAATTTAATTATTTTATTAAAAAAAAATAAATAAATAAACCTCATTATAAATTATAATATTATAATAATATAATGAGACAGTCAAAAGTATAATGTGTATTCAATGTACGGGGGGTGCTGGTGGCAGGCGATGCGAGTAATGCGAGCATTGGGAGCGGGGAAGGCACGGGGGAAGAGGACGATGACACCAACGGAAAGAAGAACCAGAAGAAAAGGGGTATCTTTCCGAAAGTGGCCACCAACATCCTTAGAGCCTGGTTATTTCAACACCTCACGGTAAGATATTATTCATCTAAAATAAATTTTATATATATCTATATATTATTATATTTAAATTAAGCTATATTAAAATAGCACAAATTTTAATTTGTTTATTTAATATAAATTGCGCACTTAATTTAGGGAGAAAAATGTAGCGTATTTAAATATTATTATACGCTTTACATTTCATATTATTAATTGCTTAAATTTGATTCACAAGTCGTCTGTGCATGCGGTTGAATTTGATATTATTTATTTCTTTTTTCGTAGGGGGAGGAATTCAGTTCATAATACGGTTAGTATTTTAAAATTTCGACCGAAAGCATTAAAGACGAAATGTGTGATCGGCTAAAAACGTTTTTACATTTTTTTTGTTCGTACATTCCAAATCATATTTCATAAAAAGTTTTTAAAAGACGAGTTTAATTTATGAAACGTTTAAAAATAGTCTGAAAAAATAAGTTCACGAATCATTTTAACAAATGTACGTAGATCATTAACCGATTAAGATAATTTCACATGTCCATCACATTTTTGTTTAGTTTATAATATTAAATATGCTTATTTTGTTTAACCACATGATAGCCGATCTAAAATGAGTTCACTTTTAAAACATCACATCGATTTTAAACCATGATAAACATACCGTACATGATTTATTAAGGAATGTGAGGAATGGAGTAGTTTCCTGTTGACTTTTTCATTGAATCTATTATTTCAATTATAAATCGGTTTTCCAAACTTATCTAAATTTATTTTTTTGTTCGACAACCAGTTGCAATCGGCTTCTTAAGTGGAACCATAAGTCGCTTGACAAGAAGCAAATGATAAGGGATTCTTAAGGAACTCCCATAATAATAAATAATAAAGGAATCATAATAATTATTATCACTAATCTTAAAGTTCATTAGAAAAAATATTTTGCCAACACTTCATAGTCCATAAAAACAAAACATTAATAAATTAAAAAGTAAAAGTAATATTACTAGATATGGCGTTGTCATTTATCAAACTGCCATGCAGTAGCCCGTAAGTCAAGTACTTGGAGACGTTTCAACCTTCAGACGTCCCTGCTGTTATCAAGCAGATTGATTGCTAAGTGGATTGTGAAGTCGTTGTTGGTACTTAACACTGCGCTGTCTTACAACACCACGAACCTTCGGAAGCTCTAGATATTCATGAATTTCATCATTCCGTGTGAACCATGGTGCCTCTGCAATTGCTCTCGCACTGTATGATATCTATGTATATCGTAAACTTATTTAAATTCAGGTGAAATTCAATCCCAAAAAGGTTTCATTTTCATTGTGTGAACATCATAACATTCAGTGGAATCAATTAAACTTAATTTCACATGTTCCTTAGGTGTGTAACTTAGTATCATAACTGCAAAGAAGACTCGGATCTGTAGGGTATTGTAAATTATTTTGATTTGTCATAAAATAATTCATTATATTACTGAAAAAAAATTATTAAAAAAACTTATTTTTTAATGAGAAAGTTTTGTTATATTTTAACTGTTGCACTAGTTTTTTTTTTCTTGTCTTTATTATAGCCTACACCTTCTGAAGAGAGATAACTCGACTTCGTTATCTTCCTGTTAATTTTTTTTTTGATATCTTGTTAAACCGTATAATATTGTAGCTACTTTCCTAGAAAGATTACTTAATATATTATTGAAAAAGCAAAAGATGTAGGTTAAAATTTAAATGAGAAAATATTAAATTTTATTCACTGGTTTGTAAATCTTCTCAGTGACATTACGGGTAGTGTTTAACTGCCTAATAAATTAATCTATTTCAAATGATAGACGCTTCAGTTTGTTTTAATTATAAAATTTAAATAACTTAACGTTATAAATTTAAAAAAAAATCGTGTGAAATTTGAAGGAGCACTTCAAATCTCATAAATTTGATTTAAATGAAAATTATGCTTTATTTTACTTTGTTTTTGTCTCAAAATAAATTTACAATTGGTTGTACTTTAACAGAAACCATAAGTAATTATGATTACCTGCAAATACATGTAGAGAAAATTATATACTGATATTCATGGACTTCATTTTTATTGTCGTTATTATTATTTAACTTTTTTTAAAATAAAATTTACATAAACGATATGTTGACAAAAGTAATTTAATTTAGACATTGTTGGAATATTTAAAAACAAATTGCATTATTATATACTTTTTTGTTTAAACCAGAATATATATATGTTGTTTAGAAAAGAATGCAAAAATAATAACTTAAAATCAATTCTTAGGTATATTTTTTATTTTATATTTATATTTTATAAAATAAGTTACTTTACTAACTTAAATTACAAAAAAAAAAAAAATAAATAAATAAATACTAATAGGGTTCACAGCTAATTTTTAAAATGAACTGAAATCTCATGTAAAAATCTATATTGGAATGGAATTTTCATTTATATATATATATATATATATATATTATTTTCCTGTTACATGATGTTTTACTTTTCGAAGCGTAGTTAAAATACATCATAGCAACATTATTACTTTCAGGAATAATAAATTTTATCAAAATTGAATATCTACTGTATTCCTGCCGTTCGACTTTAAAAATAACATTTTATGTTCTTCGTAAAACAAAGAAAAAGAATAAATTATGTATAAATCACTTAACAAATTTTGAAAAAATATTATTGAGCAGTGTTAAAATTTTTTATAATAATGCATTTTTACAATCTATCATTAACTAAAAAATGTTGGGAAAACCAATTTTTCATTAGCTGGAAATGGAGGTCAGTCTGTTATAGAAAAATTCAAGACAAAACAACACTTTAAACTAAATGTTGTTTGAGATAAATATTTTTATTCCGTTTATAACAGATTCAATTATATTATATGCCCATTATGACATATACAAAATTATAATAATAATAATAATCGTAAAAATATTTTAATTTCTGTTGATTATTTTTTTTGAAATGTTTTGAAGCTTGTAGATATTTTAATTTATAATCTTTATCAATATATAATATTACTGGTATAGAATGAAAACCAGAAGTATTAATGTATAGTTAAGATTATGTTACGATTTTGCCTACTTTGCCCCGTCATCGTGGTATACAGTAGGAAGAACAGTGATAACGCATAACACTCTGTTAATTGTATTTTTATGTATATCAGTATTAAAACGGTTTATGCCCTTTTCGAATTGAAAATAATTTTTACCCTATTTTATAAAATAAAAATGTATTAAACTGATTTTATTTTTGGTCTGAGTTAATTATTTTTAACTTTTTATTTTTTTCAGAATCATAATTTTCTGTAATAAAATCTGTAACATAGTTCTCCAACTAAAAAGAAAGTCGTTAAATATACATTTTTTAAATCAACTAAAAAATATTTTCTTCAATATTACCTACAGTGGAATTTGTTGTAGCCTGTTGTAATTTGGGTTTTTCTTTTTCAGAATAGATTTCTAAATTTATTTGAATACTTTCTTATGTAAATTCGGGAAATTATTTTAATTTTTTAATCGCATTATTTTGCTTGTTATATAAACCCTAGAATTTCGGTGTACGTAAATTTTACGTGTACTTTAGTTTTAACTCCAATCCTTCCCCTCCACAGGCCCTAGAGGTCGCACTTCCGGCAGTGCTGTCCCGGTTAGTTGCAATTAAGGCGCCGTGAACGTTTGTGGTTTACGTGCTTCTATTAGTTCTTCAATTCTCTTTCTGTGTCTCTTTACGTCAAATTTACGTTTCTATAGTAACTAGAAAAATGTTACATATCGATAGTACACTGTACAGTATTGCTTACGTCATTTTTATGTACGCTACGAAAAGGTGCAGTTTTTCATACGTAATTATTACGTGGTCTTGTGATGAAGATGTATAAACAGAAACGTTCTTTGCCTGAATATGATGATTCAGATATAGCAGAAGAGGAATTACAAGGAAGTGATGAAAATGCTGTAGAATTTGAAGATTTATTTTGACGAGGATGAATACGGCAGTGATAAAAACCAGATTATGTACTAGACAACGACCTTGATAAAGACCAACAAATTATACATCCGATAAATGACATCGAGGGCAGCGTAAATAATGAAAAAAATCAGATCACGAAAACAAGAGGTATAGATAATTACGTCTGGCAGACCCAAAAATATCAAACCACTGGGAAAGTCCCAGCCAGAAGTGTTGTACATATTGCATAAGACCAGGTCTAGGGGCCCGATTGATGAGTGGACCTGACGAATGTTTTAGATTTTTTTAGCAACAATATTACGCAAAAGAATATTAAATAGACTAATGAAGAAATTTCTGTGAAGCAGATAGCGTACAAAAATCCTGACGATGGTTCACTGAGAAATATAGATACAGAAGAAATAAATACCTTTTTTGGTTTGTTGATCTTGTCATCTCTAACAAACAATCATCTCCCTAGTAAGTTATGTTTGATATAAGTTTTATCGGTCAAAAGCAGTGTCGGAGAGACGATTTACATTTATAATTGATTGTCTGAGGAATTGATGATAAAAGAACGAGAGAGGAACGTAAAAAAAACAACTAGCCGCAATCTCTGAAGTCTGGGACGTTTTTATTGACAGTTGCAAGGTGGACTACGAACCTAGTTCTTATTTGATAATTGATAAGCAGTTGGTTGGAGTATGAGGAAAATGTCCGTTTCGTATGTATATTCCGAGTAAACCGATTAAGTACGGAATCAAAATCATAATAATGTGCGACAACAGTTCCAAGTACTTGATAAATGCAATACCGTACAGGGGAAATTGCACTGTTCCCAAAAAGAAACAGGTATCCCGCGTTATTTCGTCGAAAATCTAGTGCAGAAAACAGTATCAGACTCAAACGGAAAGATTACAGTGAACAGTTGGCTCACACGTGTACCAGTAGCATCTGTAAGAATGTCATCTGACAGTAGTCGGGGAAAAAAAAAAAATTAAACGTGACCTGCCCGCGGACTTCAAAGACTTAAAATACAAGAATCGTGAAGTTAGAAGCTGCATGTTTTTATCTCACAGCCGTATCTTACAAAGCTAAAAATAACAAATTAGTTATGTTGATATCGACAATACATCCATCCGGGTAGCGTACTGAATGTTCAGATCAAAAAACTCAAGAGATAATTATGACTTTTAATGCTGCGAAAGGGAATGTTGATACATCTGATAAAATGTATCGCAATATGAACTACGGGTGAAAAACTAAACGGTGGTAGCTGTATTTCTTTTATAATATGTTCAACAAAGCTTGTTGTGTAAATTAATACATAATATATTTACAAAAAATGGCGGCTTTTATAGAACTGCCGCCAGCATCGATCATACACGAAAACCTTTATCACGGCTAGAGTTTATGATAAAATTACACAAATAACTGTCATTACGGTGGCTGGAAAAAGATGGAAGGGAAATCGTTAATTTTCTTCTGAATTGAAGAAAGGTCATCCATCATAAGTTTTGAAAATTTAGAAAAATCCGGTTGAAGCTGCAGATCAAAATTTCGAAAATATTGCAGTTTTTACAACTCGAAGAAAAAAAAATGGCGTCGACGTATTGTGGCTGCGGTAATGTAACATGTGGTAAACATCAAACAAAAAAATGCCCTGATTGCCGCTGAACGGACTTATTTTTCTATAATTATGTTTTTTATTCTTATTTTATTGTAGTTTTTAATTCTTTTATTAATTAACATTTGTTTGTATTTTAAAATAAGGGATTGTGGAACATAAACAGTGAAAAACAAACAACAAAATGCTGCATAAAATAAAATTATTATGATGTAATGTTTACCGTATTTTTTTTACTATTACATTATGAAGTGTGTATACATTTAATTTAATTACTGTAACGTAATATTTTTACTGATGTTTCAATGTAGTAATGCAATTTTATTATTAAATAAACTTATTTCCATTTATTGTGCTACTTTTGTAAAGCACGTTAAATTTTAGGTATCCCTAATAATAAGCGCTCCTTAAAATGTTCTAGAGTTCAGTAAATAACTCTGAATGTCATAATTTTTAATAAATATCACTCTTCCAGTGTATTTTATGTGTACATATATATTTATTCAATAATTTATTATAAAAAAATAAATAATCATTTACATCTACTATTTCTTTTTGCTGTGTATTTTTCTTAAGTGATAATTTTAATTTGACATCATACAAATATATATATATATTTTATTTTCAGTGTTTATAATAATTTTAAAGAGGATAAAACATTTACGTTACCATACGCATATCGTTAATGTGTTTTTATAAAATAATGTTTGCACGGTGATCATAAATACACTGTGATAACACATCTTTATTTATGTAAAGTGATACTTTGACGCTATGCCAAGTAAACAACGATATACTGAGAAGTATGTCGGTATATATGTAAATCTAATCCGAGTACACTATTCGCACATTTAAGTATAGCTAAAGGCTTATATTTTTTTTCCTTTTAATATTTAATGTACATTACATAACACCTTTGGTTAAAATGTACGTTACGTACAACTGAGTATAATCTTTAATGATTTATATTTTTTGTGATTAACAATAACTAACGTTGAGTAAATTTTTATTCAGTCGATTATGTATCTGATAAAGAAAACTTATTTTCTTCCAACTATATATATATATATGTATATATTTTTTTTCTTTAAATGTGTTTTCATTTGTTAAATATTTTATAATAGGTATTCTATGCAATTAAATATTTTTGCTATTTATTTATATTGACAAAAGTCTGTAAAAATAAATGACAGTTATACATACTTTCTTTTTTCCGTATGTAATTTATTGTTTTTTTTTCCATATAATTACGTTTCTTATTAAAAATATATCGGTTTTAAATTTACTTTTCTCTTTATTTCTTTACTTATTTATATTATTGGTAATTTAAAAAAAAAATAATAACGAGTATGAAAAAAACAAAAAAAAACTATGTATGATCTGAATTGAGGATTAGTTGAATTCGAAGGACCCGTTCTTGTGATTTCTACATCATCTAGCATAGCGGTCAGTTGACGTACCCCATAAATTCTTATTATTAATCGTATAACAAGCATTTAATATTTTAAATTACAATAAGATAACAAATTATAAAGGAAATACATTACATTAAGACAATAATTATTTATAAGTTACTTTGTTAATTTTTATATTTGTGTTTTTTTATAAAAAATAATAGAAGTATTAACAGAATATTACTATATTCTGTTGGTTATTTATGCCTAACAAAATTTTATTGGTAATTTTTACCTAAAACCTTTTAATTGTATCTTATCTTATGTCGCATATGATCTTTGATTTATCAGGGCATGAGTTTACTTCGTAAAATATCTCTAAAAAAACTTACAATCGGAAAACATTAATTCATTGATTTATGAAGTCTTTTTTTTATATTAAGAGTAACAAAGTTTACTCATATCAATTAAATTTTATTGATTAAAATTAACTTGAATAATTGTAATTAATAACCCATCCTTATCTAATTAACTTTGAATGTAGCTTCATTTGTACGGTTAATATCATAAGAAAATATCGTAGCTGTATATTGATCCCGATTACATAAAACTACATCTACTATTTCCTGAAAATTAAAAATATAAATCACGCTTAATATCGATATACCTATCGATATTATAACGCTAATATATTGCATCTAAATAATTTACTATTTATATTAACACCTAATTTATCAGTATTCTATATTTTAAAAATACTAACAAGTAAACAGAAAACGTAAGCCAGTTGGTAAAAAAATAAGAAAGTTAAATTATTTAAAAAAAGTTGTAATACAAATGTTTGAGAATTTTTAAACTTCATTTATACTATTTATCAATTTTTATTTATTGGTATTACCTTTAGCTTTCCAAAACTGAAATGTTTATCAAATTTATTATTATTTTTTTTCTTTAATTTACGTTTCTATAGGTCTTATCTGACTCTTAAGTTATAATTAAAAGGTGAAAGGAATTTTATATCGGTTTTTGTTTATTTTAAGTATTATTATAGTAATAAAACTTAAAAAAAAGAAGAAAATTGTCATTTATCTCTAGAAATAATATATTGTGCATGGTAATATGTACAATATAGTTGATTATATAGGGGGCTACTCGTCCAGCTGAACCGAACAGAATCAATCGAATGTAATACCGTCTCAATGCGGGCCTTGTCCGAAATTACGTTCAAAGTGGGGTCCAACCTAGTGATTGATGGTGATAGATGACGTACTAGGAAGTCTCTTGAAAGTACTCTCTCTTTTTACCACCCTTAATCCCCCTTCCCGCCAATGTATCTCTTTCTTTTTTCTCTCTCGGCAATCTCACCTTCGCTACCATTCACTATCGCCCTAAATTCGAAACACCAATGTATTCTTCATGTTCTAGTGTGTTTGTATGTAGCTGTTTGCTGTTGAATTATGTACCCTTACTCATGATGCACAGTTGCAGTTCTGTTTCTACCATCACATATTACATTTCTCTTTTGAGTAAATAAAACTGAAATCCTTTTAACATACAACGTTTACATCATTATTTATTTATATATATATATTTTTTTTTTGTATAACAGATAAAGTAGAAATATTAGGTTGAACGTCAATCTAATTCTTGTTGAACAGGACCTCACAGAGCCGTACTTACCCTTTAGTCTTCTTTATTATTTTACTTAGTATAAAATAATTCTTTATTAAATTACTTCCACCTTTATGTTTTACATCAATTATATTTTCATTACCTATCTTTCTACGTAATATATTTCTTTCTCAACTGGTGTCTTTTCAACTGAATAACTTATTTTTCTTATGCATAGGTTTTTTCTCATAATCTGTTTCGTACTTTTCTAGACACATTTCTAACATCTTCAGATTTCTTTTAATTTTTCTTTATTTACTTCTATAATCTATCTCGTGTATTTTACATGACATGATTATACATTTTATAAAACATGACTGTTCCGTTCATTTCCCCTCAATTCTTGTTTTATATTTCCAAAAAATACATTTCTTTAAATAAAATATTTACTTAAGCATTCCATATCAAATTTCCTTTTTCATATTATTAAAAGACAATTTTTATATCGTCAATCGTTCGATTCGTATATTGTATAATTTTCTATTTCTTTTTACCATGTATGTATATGGTACTTTCAAGATACAGCTTACGATCTAAATAAATTGTTTGTTTCTTTTATTTTAATTTTTTTATATCTTTTTTGCTGTTTTTCTTCTAACTTTCCTTCTAGAGTCAAATCTTTAATAAGGTCCACCTATCTTGTTTTTCCTTTTTTAATATAATTCTACCTTAACCTTTTTTCCTCTTCTTATATTCATTTTAAAACAATCATTTCGTAGTGAAATTTATAAATCAATTTAAACATTTTCTACATTCTTCTACAACACCGTAATAAAAATATATTATTTGCTTTCTAACTTTTCTTTATTCATGTTTCGCTGCTAAAGCTTGACATTCTATACAAATATTTTAAAGGTTTTTTTTTAAATTTATTTTGTTATTAACAGTTATTCTTCTCAGTTAAAACTTTCATTGATTGTGACAATCTGTTTTATGCAATCGTTTTTACTTTATCTTTTCTATGTATATTCTATCTAAATTCCTAATTAAATTATCAGTTTCCATTTTTTCTTGTTTTATTTTACTTTTGACTTTGTTAATAATGTAAACGTGAAAGTTGAATTTCATTGTTATGATCTAATCTTATTTGACTTTGAATTTTCTACTAATCTATACTATTATATAAAGAAGGAAGAAGGTTGTGTTTGTTCGGAATAAACAAAAAACTACTCAATTGCTACCATATTTTTACTCCTTTTTCTTGACATAACTGAGAAGGTTTTTAGATATATTTCATTTCGAAAAATATTGGAAAAAGGGTTTTATATATATACTAGCAGACCCGACAATGTTTCGCTATTGCTAGATTTGAGTATATATTTAGATTAAATGTATACAATTGAAAGTTTGGTAAAACATTAAAAAGAATAACATTACGGAACTTCATAAAATTTCACCTTTCACTTTATCTCTTTTCCCCTATTTCCCTTCTTCCCTTTCAGCTCTTTTCTCTTTTTACCTTTTTCCTTATTTCCCTTTTCCCGTCTTTTCTTTTTCCCTATTTCCCTGTTTTTTCCTTTTCCCCATTTCCCCTCTTTCCTTTTAAATCTCTCTTTGTTTCTTTCTTTGTTTCGTAAATTACACCAGCGCCACCTTGCGGGTATAGTTTTTATAAAAATTTCTCTTTTCGCATAACTAATATATATTCTGAATATGAGCCAGATCGGTCCATAAATACAATTTTTCCATATATTTCAACTCCAGCGCTACCTAATGGGTCCATTTTTTGTAAAAATATTTATTTTCACGTAACTAATATATATTCTAAATATGACCCAAATCCGACCATAAATGCAATTTTCTTCAAATATCTCAACCCCAGGGCCATCTAGCGGGTCCATCTTTTGCAGAGGTATTTCTTTCCATGTAACACATATTTTGAATATGAGCCAAATCGGACCATAAATACAATTTTTCAAAATATCTCGACGACAGCGCCACCTAGCGGGTCCAAACTAATTCAGAAACCTTCGCGGGGATGCGCACAACAACTTACCAAAGTTTCATCGCAATCGGATGAACGGTTTAGGAAGGCATAAGAGACATACAGACAGACAAACATTCATTTTTATATATATAAATATATGTATATGTAGTAGTGTAGATTTGCTGGTTTAAACAAAAACTTTAATGAATTGTATTAATGAACTATGAACTGTGAGTCTGTATCACTGTATCGCTGGATTTGAACTGAATGATTCGAATCCGTCGAATGAATACTATTACAAAAATAATAGAATTAAATTTACTTTAAACAAAATGAATTTAAAAAAAATTATGTTTAACAATAAATAGGCTTCCCGTTCATTATTATTCTCACAACCGTGAGGATAACTTACAGTGCTGGGGTCCAGGGGGGTAACCTAGGTAGATGGGAATGGCGACCGAAGAAAGCTCTGTGGGTGTCCAGCAGTTCGCCGGTCCCCCTGGCAAATTGTGAACGGCAAGCGAAGCGAGCTCTGCGGCCATAGAGTAGGCCCCATGGCCCCGAGGAACCTCTGAGTTGTCTCAAGGATTTTCCTGTTTTACCTGAGCCTCGAGGGTCATATGTTCTGGCTAGACGGGCCGGTTAGTTATTAATATATTTTATTAAATTATCTTCTCGATATTTTTTTTACATGATATCTATAACTATCAGATATTAAATTATTTCAGTAGTCGTAATTTTTTTGGTAATTTAACATAGAATTTTGTTCTCTTTTGATAGCTTTGGTGTGCGTTACATATAAAATAGTATTTTGATTATAAGTAAATAAATTTGTAATACATTTTCTCTTACCTTGTGACTGCAAGAAATTCGTAACACTTACAGTGATAAATTCTTTGATACTTAAAAATGTGAAAGAGTATTTTTATTTTTTAATTTGTAGGTACATAGATTATTATTATTCGACTTGAATGAAGTAATATTTAATGATTGAATATATGCTCGATTGGTTTTTTTTTAAATAAATATTTTGGTTATTCTTTATTCATGATTTTCTTGTACATTATTCTATAATACAGAAATTTTTCTTTTTTTATATTTAATACAATTGTATTTGTTGTATTTTAATTTCATTGTACCCAATTTTAATTCATCAATCATCCGTAGTGTCGTGACTGTCGTCCTGGCTAACTTATATATATATATATATATATATCGTTGTACATCTGTTGATATAACAATGACAACTTCCACAATTATTGAATTTGTTTAGCTTTGTTTTGTTTTTTATATTTCATTTTATTTTGAAAACTAAATGTATAATGTAAAAAAAAGCAATGTATTAATTTTAATATATAATTTTCTTATAAATTATTTAAAAAAATTCTTATTTCTTATATTACATTCATTTCAGTTTTAAAAATTATTATTTTTTAATGTTTTAATAATTTCTTAAACAATAATGCTTTATTAATTTTTTTTAAAACTTGCCGTTTGGAATTACATTTCTGTTCTTAAAAACTTACAAAATATTGGGTAAAACGAAATCCATTATGTATTTGATAGTTCCAATATTTTTTATAAAAGAAAAGAAAGTGACTTTTTTCAATTTGAAGATGATTTTTTTTCTTAGATAATCCTTACATTAGGCATCTGATAATATACATTTGGGCTGTCAGATTAAGAAGTAAAATTAATTGAAATTTACACGTTAAATTTTTGGCTGACATTATTTGAATAAATTCATTTTCCAAGAGAGCGGCAAAAAATGGCCTCCGAGTTGAATGAACGTGCGACAGCTATTTTACGAAAGCAGTCGGTGTAAAACTACGTACTCAGTGGAATAAGTTTTAGCTGCTGAGTCCTCTCACGGCTTTATATGCCGTCCGGGAGAACATCTTCGAGAATCCTTTAATCCCAAACAACAGAAGAGAACACGTCATCCTAACGCACCCACAGAGTTAGTCTAGTGATGAACTCGTTATCGCAACTCAACCGATTTCTAAGTCAAGAGATGTAAGGTTTAAATTCTAGTAAAAGCAGTTACTTTTATACGGATTTGAATACTAAATTGCGGATACCGGTGTTCTTTGATGGTTGGGTTTTAATTAACCACACATCTTAGAAATGATCGATCTGAGACTCTAAGAGAACTAATAATACTTTAGGACGTTAATGCACTTCATTTACTTTCATAAATATCATCCTCATTCATCCTCTGTAGATTTAATGCATTAAAGTGGTTCCGAAGGCTAGTCAGAAAAAAAATCATCCTCACGCGGTTGAGGATTGGGTACACAGGTACCCATACCCATCTATTTGAGCGTGCAATGAACTGCAACAAAACTGTGAGACGTGAATGTAAAATTGTCCATAAACCACTTACTCGTGGATTGCCCATTGTTCGGGTCTCTTCATCGACAATTAAACTTGGGTTCAGATCTGAAGGATTTATTCAACCGGAAGAAATGGTCAAAATACTGTTGCGGTTTCTCTGTGGTAGTAGGATGAACTAATTTAGCGATTTTGCTTACTTGAGATCCCTCACGGAATATTGTGTACGCCATGAAAATAGTCTAGCGGTCATCTTTCTATTTCGATATTTGTTATCCGATGTTTGGTGTTTATTGCATAATTAGTTGTGAATTGATAGTTTTGTTTAAGTCGCTAATGACTTATCGTTGATGTGACTAAAAAGAAACAACAAAAAAAATCATTTGTTAATAAATTTAATAATAAATAGACACAGTATTTATAATAACACTTTTTTTTTGAATACAGGGTGTTATAATTTAAAATCATATAATTTATTGCCTATTTTTCCGTATCGTGAAAGAAAGATAAAAAAGCTTTTCTTTAATAATATTTATAGTTTATTTATTTTATACTAAATTCTATCTGTATGGAATACAGCTACAATGGAATACAAAGATCATAGCTTAGAAACATAAAAATATTAAACATTTTTTTTTATAACAAAAGTAGAATTATAATATATGTAAGAATCAGTACTAAAATTTATGATAATATTACCTATATATGTTTTTATGTGTTTCTTTGTTTTTAATACTTTACCACACGCAAATTTGCGTTTTCACACATTTCTAATAAGCTTATGAGCGTTAGCCTTGTTTTAATTCATTTTTATCATAAAATTTGTATTTATTTTTTTTCTTATTTTATTATTCATTTAATTTATTACTTAAATGTTGTTTATGTGGTTAATAAAGCTATTTTTATAGATATTTTTATTACTTGTTAGCTACTACTATAAAAATTTTTTAAACCATTAAAGGGGATTTTTATATTTATTAGTTTTGAATAGATAGAATATTTATAAATTAAATGATGCTTTATAAGGAATTGGTTCGAAGATTCTTACAGGTTATATTATTTTTTCTTTTGTTTCAAAACAAACGTATTTATGTTATTATATTACACTTTGTATCCAAACATAAACTAGTTAATGATTGTAGAAAGAAAATTGTTTATGTTTAAATAAAAGTATCTTCACATTTTTTATTACTTTTTTCTTCTTTTTGTTTTTATTTTATTTTTTTATATTTTCTTAGCACTTTTATGTTGCTCATAAATTAAATCTTTTCTTATTATATCAACTTCACTTATTTCTTTTTATAAAAAAAATTGTCGTTTTATGATTTGGAATTATACTTTTAAAGAAATATTAGATGAAGTTATTTATAATAAGTTAAAATCATTCTTTCTTATAGAATATTAAGAAAGAATTTCTCTTTTTGTTCTTATAATATATTCCTAGGAACTACAGTAGAATTTGTTATTATTCTGATAACTTCTTTAATTGCTGTCCATTTTTATTATTCCGGATAACTCAGAAAGGAAATCAACATTTTTAAAACGTATAAAAATTTATTTATATAACTAGCAGATTCAGTTGAGGTTTCATTTCATAGTAAAACATATCAAATTTTGACTTACGTAGTTCATTAGTACCGAATTAACCCACCGGCGTTGTTAAAAATGGATAAATTTACTGGTGCGAAACGTCGTCGCTGTGTATTTTGGTTTCACGATTTGCATTTAGCAACCGCAGTTCAACGTAATTTTCGTAGAAATTACGGTAGTAAGTCTCCTAGTCTTTCTTTCTCCGTTTAGCCTCCGGAACAACAGTAAGGTATTTCTTCAGAGGATGATATGTATGAATGTAAACGAAAGGTAGTCTTGTACAGTCTCAGGTCGACCATTTCTACAAAGTGTGGTTAATTAAAAACCAATCACCAAAGAACACCGGTATCCTTAATCTAGAATTCAAATCCGTATAAAAGTAACTTTCTTTACTACGATTTCAACCTTAGAATTCTCGACTTCACATTCAGCTGATTGACTAACCCGAGTGACTAACCCGATGGGTTAGGGCATACAGTCCTAGTAGGCATACAGTTATTTCCTCTTGGCACCAAACCTTCGTTGAAAAAGGTTCATCTGTTAAACATATAAAATCACCAGGACGCCTACGCATCCCTGAAGTTGCTGTGGAACAACTCGGAGAAAGCTATATACGTAGTCCGAAGAAATCAATTCGACGTGCGTCACGTGAGGCTGATATTCCAAAAACGACTGTTTGCGCGTATGCGTAAACGATTGCACTTGAAGCCGTACAAAAAACCGAGGTTTAACACATTACAGAGTAAGATAAAATTGCTCGGCTGCAGTTTTACGGTAAAGTTATGGGTAGAATTACAGATAACGATCGCTTTTTTAGACAGTGTAATTTTTAGTGATGAGTCAATGTTTCACATCAGAGGCGAGGTGAACACCCAAACTGCCGAATACTGGGTAGCGAAACCGTCATGAAACTTTTCAGTACATTCGTGATAGCTTTCAGGCCCATGTTTTTTGTGCCCTAAACAAACAAAGACTATAGGCCCGTTCTTCTTCCAGGAGGTAACCATAAATGGTGTCGTTTATCTGGCTGGATATGCTTCAGAATTTTTTAATTCCTCAGTTAGAGATAATGACCAAGATTACTATTAGCAAGACGGGGTACCATCTCACTACCTCCCAGAAGTCCAAGATTTTCTTGATACTCGATTTCCGGTGGGTTGGTTGTGTAGGTCTAATTCTATGGCAACCTCGCACCCCAGATTTGTCCTCGTTAGATTTTTTCTTGTGGGCTTTCATTAAAAATCGGATTTATGTACCACCTTTACCTGCTGGTCTTATTGAGTAAGACTTCAGATTAAACTTGCATTTGCAGAGATAACGCCCGACTTACTGGCTACATTCTGGAATGAAATCGACTGCAGGTGGGATGTATATCGCATTATAAACGGAAGCCATATCGAACCAAAGTGAATGTAAGGTAACAAACTTGATTTGGTTTTCAATGAAATGAGGTCTCAAACGAATCTGTAAGTTATCTCAATAAATCTTTATATGATTTTAAATTTGTGAAGTCCAATTTGCATCACCTGGTATAGTATTAACTATCATTAAAATTTAATAATATTTTTTTATATATATTTTAATTTGAAAATATTCTGTAATAAATTTGTCTTATTTACATGTAGTTATTTACATATTTTATCAATTATTTAAATTTATCTTATCCATCAATTATTTGTACGTTGAATAAATGATCTTTTTGTAGTATGATGAACAGAAAAATTAAAAAAAAGAGAAATTATTACCGTTACCAGTTTATTTTTGTTTTGATGATTAACAATTAAATAATATTATATCTGTAGAAAGTAAATAATCTTTATATTATTTTCGACTAATTCTTTGTTGAATTCTTAACGGTTAGAAAAATATTAATAGATTCCCATTCGATGTATCGTTTCCCATGGATTGTTTAACGTATTTATTTTTTTATGTATAAGAACAGCAATACATATTTTCTTGGATATTCTTATTCCCGTATCTCTCTACAAATACAATGAGCTTATTTATATTATATTCACTGACAGCTGTTACATGATATATGTTTATCAATCATTTATTGATAGATATATTTTGACCCTTGACTTTTAACTATTGTAAACTGTTGTTAGATTTGAATGTATCAACTTGTATAAATTCTTTAAAGTAACAGTTTCTCATAATTTTTATTTACTAGTATGTTTACAATTCCTGTATAAGATTATAATCTATCGAAAATAAATTTTATTATCGTTAACTACAATATATTTTATATTTTTTTTCTTTTAATAATAAATTTTATAAATTCATTTGATAATCTCTTCAAATAAATAATATACGAGTGATAAATTTAATTTAAATTTTATTTGTATGGGTATATAAATAATTGTTTTAAAGTTATTTATCTTTTTAGTACCTCAGAAAAAGAAATTTCTTTTGTATTTTTAACTAGTTAGCCTTTTCACTATTTCATTTTTAATCTATGTTTTTATTTTTAAATATTACTAACCATTTTATTCTTCTCTCTATTCATTAAAAAGGAAAAAAATTAACCAAATCTATTATCCAAGAATGTTAAGTACGTTAGTGTCATCGAAAGAAATCTGCAGTTTTGTTTAGTTCTTAGAAAAACAGTTTTTTTCCATCATTTGATTTAGTCGCATCAACGATAACAGTCATTTGCGACTTAAACTAAGTGATCATAAATTTTTATTTCAATTTAAGAAAAAAATCTTTTTTAATTTTAATTAAAAAAAAAAACAAACAAAATACCTATTATTTCATGTGCTATATGAAGTAAAAATAAATTAATTTATAAAAAAAAAAATATATATATATGAAAGGAATTCTTTGAAAAATAGATAATTTATGATTTTTTCTTCGAAAATCACTTTTCAAAAATGTTTTTTATTTCTTTTATCTATAGTTATTTTAACCATAAATGATTTTAAATTACAGTACTTATTAAAATTAATTTGGACGACGACTATTTTTTAAAATTTCGAAGTGGAATTTAGTTTAATAAAAAGAATCTTATGCCGCCAAATAAAGTTGCAATTGAGGTAATACACATTTTAACTACATTTTTATCAAGTAATTTTTAATAAAATTTATAAAAGTAATTATTTATTTATTTTTATTTGAACTGACACCTCTTTGTAAGACAAAGATAAATAATTCGCTTATTGTTATCTCTTTTCTTTTCGTTTTTTCTTTACGTTTCATTTTTCGTGAATGTTCCTTCTTCCGTTGCTAAATCCATTTTATTCTTGTTCATTTTCCTCTGGAATCATTGAATAAATAATTTTTTCTATTTCTTTCGTTCCGACCACTACGGATCACGTTTGCATAGTTTTAACTTCTACTTTTCCTAAAAGGTTTTCGTTCTTTTGTCCTGATGTTGTCGCCTTTCTTCTGTCCATCTATTCAGATCTATATCCTCTTTTTTCTTTCTTTCTGAAAACGTAGATTCTCGAATAACTTTTATAAATTTATTTTTGTCTTTATAGAGATCCTTCGAGGTGTTTAATATTTTTAGATCCATTTCTTTTTCTTTAAACCGTTCGGTCTTGGCTCTGTTTATGTAGAAATTATATATATTTTTTGTCAATCTTTGGTCATTCATTCTGCTCAAATGCCCATGAAACTATAATATTCTTTTCCAGATTAATTCCCCTATTTTTTTCTGTATGTTTGTAAATTTCTTTTTCATTTTTTAATTCATAAATTTTAAAGGTTTGAGCTTTGTTCTCTTTGTCGTTGGAAAAACCAGTTAGTTTTTTCTTAAGATAATTGAAGTCCAATTTTGCTTGCACATTCCGTTAGTTTTTGAATTTTTATTTTATCCTCGTCTATATTTCTTGCAAAAATTTTAATATCGTCTGAGAAGGCCAGAATGTTTTTATTTATGAATTTAGTTTTAGTACCCATTTTAAATGTTTTCGTGTATGTTTAACTTTAATTTACAATAGTAGAAATAAATTTAAAAAAAATTTGTTTTAAATAATTTTGGTAAAACTTAAACTGAATCTAATAATTTTATTTCAAGGGTTTATAGTTATCCTGTATTCGCTTTTTTTCCTTTTTACGCCATCTTAAATGAACAGGATGTAATGTTGCCATTAAGTTTTAAGAGTTAATTAGAAAAAAATAGTATTTTTACTTTCCCATCTAGCGCTACAGCTGTAGAAGGAAAAGTATTGTATTCGGTCCAATTTGGGGATATGCGGTTTTCACGGGATCTTGACTTTTGACACCTAAGGAACCAAAAACCCGGATAGAAATTGGAAAAAAAAAAATTTTTGCAAACACTCAACCCCTACTCCAAAATTGGTAAGTCGGTATACTGCGTCAACAGTACCCCCCTGTCACCACAAGGAGCACTAGTGTCGCAATGACGTTCTAAATCAAGTTGTGAGTAAATGCGTGTGGAAGCCGCGGACAGGAAATTCCTTTTTTGCTATTTAATTCCTTTACCATTGTTGGTATTATAACTTAAGATTTTTTTCACCAGTTAAATCTCTACTTTTTGCAGGTTTATACGGTAAAATCTATAATGTTTGAATGAAAATAAGTTTCTTTTTTATTTCTTTATTTTAAATTAAATTACTACTTACGATTAACGTTTTGTTCTATCCTTACATTTTTTTTTATATTTCTGGCTTATGATAGTTAATATTTGGCCTTTAAGGTAAGAAATTGGCTGAACTAATATAATAATATAAAATACTTATTTAGTTGACCATTATAATTATTTAATATTTTTATTTTTATTTTATAGAAACATTATATTTGAAATTATAATTAGTTAATGCAATTATTTACAATAGGTTTCGTATCATTGGCATTTATATTATTATAAAATCGTCCTTTGCCTATGAATTATTCAAGATAGATACTCATTTAATAGATTAGCATACCTACATGCATATGTTCCTAGCGTTAATTGAACAATATTTAAAGTTATTTTTCACTCATTTCTATATATGTATATACACACAAAATATTTTACATTTAGTTACAGCAAACTTATTTGAATAATAAGTGATAAAAGTCACCATTAAAATATATACCTAAGCCGTGTATATATAGACGAGTTTATAAATGTGTAATAATTAGACATGCACGTGAAGAATAACTAAATGTGGTCGTGACTAGATGCAGTATTGCAGGTAAATTGTTGCATCGTTCTGTTACCATAGCAACAGAACGTATTATTCTAAAGAGTGGGCGATTCTTAAAGGACTTATTATTGTTATTATTATTGAATCGATTTATATATTATATCCTGTGGTATCCATTAGTGAGGACATTTTTTGCAACACTTTTTTTTTATATATATATATGTAGTTTAAAACACTTGTAATATTATTCTCTTATTTATTTTTTTAATGGAAACACGTTTCGTGTAATTTGCACACTTTAATGTAATTTATATTCTTCGTTTCTATATCAATTATTTTATTGCATTTTCTTTAGTTTACTGTTTACTATTAAATCTTGATAAACTAATATATTCGTTAGTTCACCTGGATTAATTATGCGCATACATTAATGTATAACTTAATTTTAACTTAAATTTTGGTAAAAATTAAAAAAAATATAATCATTTGTTATTGTTAACTCATCAAAATCAATAAATAGAATTATTACTTTTGTATTTCATTTACTGTGAATCTTAATGATTAATAAATTTAAATTAAAAAGACTGGTAATGCGATTCAAAATTTATCGGAAATTTCTCTTCACTTATTTGAAAAAACAGCTGATGTATTGTTAAATAGCTGTTCAAAGTGAATAAAACAAGTTAAACATTAGTAACCATGACTAATCATCTAACTGTGTTTAATTATTCTAGTTCTAATTATCGTCTGTATTTAAACATTTTTATCAGTTATTTTGTAACGAATGAAAATGTAGTTTATCTGAAATCCGCCATTTTGTTTCTAAAAATCCTAGAAGGTTGAAATTTTCACAGAACACTTTCAGGACATTCCTTAAAAGGTCCGTAAAGTTTCAATAGAATCAGTACGGCGGGTGGTTTTCAGCGAATCAAAAGTGTAACCTCTTCGTGGGACAACACGCTGTTTTGTGTGTGTGTCTTAGGATATATTTTCGTTTATATTATTAATAATAATTGTTTATTTAGCGTGCATTTTATTTCTTTGTTTTTATTTTTTAATTTATTTCTAATCTAGTTCATAACTTTTAAAATTACTATAATCTTAACTTAGGCTATTTAGTTAAGTTTTTACTTGTTATCATCCATTTTAAGATAACATAACAAAAGAGATTAAGTTTAGTGCGTGGAGTATTTGATAGGGTGAATTTAGTATAGGCCTATATAGAAGAGGGTTAAAAAGAATCGCTTGGTCTAAAATTCGGATTACCATAGTCTGTGAGTTAATGATACGTAATGCATGTATAGGGGTTGAAAAGTGATATGAGATCGGGTGAGTGGGGTGTATAACTATGAATGAATTGTCAGTAGAAGAGAGAGGTGGGTTATATCCGACGTAAATTTTTATACCGTGTAAGCAAAAATGTTGGGATGTTATATATTTGTTGCCTTTTAAATAAATTATGTAAAAAAAAATAAACTAAAAAAATAAAAATTTCTAAAATTTAATTTTTATCTGAAATATAATTTAGTATTAGAAAAAGAAGTGTCTGTTAATGTTATAAATGTATATTCTTCAAATATAACTGATACATTCATTGTTAAGGTATTTTTGGCACAGAATTCTACAGATGTCACATTTTCTTGATGAATTCTTAATTATTTTATAATAAAATTATTGTATTTTTTTTAATATTTAATTTTTTGAGGTTAAAATCTCTGAAATATTGAGTTGTCTCCCAAAAAAAACTGTTCCCAAGTTAATAGTAGAGAGCTCTGTTTTTTTTTTGTTTTTTTTAATTTATGTAAATGATTCTTTAACGAAAGTATTTCTAATAATTAAATCGAACATAGCACCTCGTAAATTAATATAAATCACCCATCCTCTGTATTTACTTTTTTTGTGATAAGCGTATTAACTCAGCGTCCTCCACTTGATCTCTGGCATCTTCATAATTTCTTCCTTTTTCTACTTATTTTAACATTCCAAATCTCCTTTCTCTTTCTTTGATTTTCTGGTATAGGTAATTCTGAAGTAAAATATTAATCAATCCAGATTTGACCATCATATTTATTCCCTCTAGTACATCCTATTTGCCATTTTCTCTTTCTACATTCTTCTTTTAATATCCGCATTTCTTGAGGAATCCGAAGTTACTTGTAGTCTGATTGGCCGAGTCGAAAAATGATTTGTATCATTACAATCTTCGAAATTACTTGCAATTATTCAATTAATTGGTAAAGTAATATAATTGAAAATCCACATTTCTTAATTTTTTTTTTCTGATTGTCAACATTTCAAATCCATATATTACCAGACTCTACCTAAAATATCTTCGAATAAGGCTTTTCTTACGTGATTCAGATTTATATCAACAGATTTAAAATTCTTAAATTATTAATTTTATTCTTAACATGTACGAGTTAAAATTGTTTTTGTTAACAAAAAGCCCCTTATTGTACTGGTCCTTTTAAATTTATGTTTATATAGCATTTAGTCAAAGTCCCTTTCTATATTTGACCATTTGCCTTAACAAATAGACGGCCAGATAAGGCGTGAGCTTAAATATAGGGAGGGTAGTTGACTAAACGCTTCATAAACAGAAATTTAAAAGTACTGGTACAACAAGTTTTTGACAATGTAGTGGTTCCGAAACGCGTAAAAACTGATCCCTGAGTTACTATCGGTGTGTCCTTATGTAGTAAATTATAATTTAAAATTATGATGTAAATTATTAAATATTATGATTCAGAGATAAGAATTCAGAAAATGTATACAATGTTGTCTTTCCTTCAAAGATATTGTAGTTTTGTTGTGGCTATTAAATAATCTAATTTTGAAAATATTAGGTGTTGAAATATATATAATTATGTGCCTATGTTAATCATTCAATAAATCGTAAAAATACCATTTTTTAAGTTTATCTTTTAATCAACCTCTATTAATAATTGATTAAAGTTTTATATTTTATGTAGATTTATGTTTCCAGTCGATATAAATTGATCTTTAAATAAATCGTACATTAAGTAGCTGACAAAATTTTAGAAAGATTTATTAATATTTTTAAACGTAAAAAAAAATAAATTATTATCCGTCAAAATTATACATTTTTTTTTTTTAATTTAAATTTTAAAAGTAATTTTTATTTATTTCTTTGTCAGCACCCATTGATGTCGAAAGGAAAAGATTCAAATGTTATTAATAGACTAAAAGAATTTTGGCACATGTTGAAGAACCTCTGACCGCACCACGGCTTTTGAACACGTGCATATTAAAACTAACTTACGAGTTTATCGTGGTAGTCGTTCGTTTAAAACATAACACAACATAAAGTAAAAAAACATAACTACACAGCACTATTTGACGGTTACGTTATGATGCGTAAGTACGAACGTGTATATGTGTTTGTATTTGATGTGTATATGAGGATATATAAGTACGTTTAAAGGACGATGTAGCCTAAAATAATGTCTGTATTTATAGTGAGTGAGTGAGGACATAACGCTGCGGCTTAGAAGCGTCAAATGTGAATCGTAAATACAAGTTTTAAGTAGAGTGCTGAGGGAATTGTCGCCTGCCTCATCCATTTCGGAAATATTTATTTTTGGATGAGCTAGGCCACACTTACTTTATCTCTATCCGTCCTTCTTTCGCTTACATTAACGCTCTCTTTCTCGCTTTTCGTCGGTGGGTGGCCGGTCTACATTCTTTCCGATAGTTAACATTGCCAACTGTCTGTCCGATGGAACATTGAATAACGTTGGACTTAAAGTAACTGAATTGAAAACAATACTTTTTAAATTATACTAATTTGTATCGCAGTTTTAAAATATGAATTACGTTTAAATCCATAACTTTATAATATTGAATTACCATGTTATTTTTCAGTGAATAATATAACATATTTATATGACGTGTTAAAATTTAGCCTAGTTCATAAGTTTTTAAAATAACTTTATTTTAAGGAATTGAAAACGGATTGAAAAAAAGAAGACTTTTTTATGGTGATTATAAATTTTAACGCGTTTATCTATTTTAAATATAGTTTTACTTTATTGAATTTAAGTGCGCGCGCGCGCGCACACACACACACACACAAAGTAACGAAATTTAAATTTAATACACTTTTTCGTAGCCTTTATTCATAACACAAGATTGGTAGATTTCTGATTGAAGTTTGATGAATGATATACAACATTTATCTCGGAAATATTTTAATATATGAATTTAAAAATCTCTTAAAGAACAATTAATTATTAAATAATTAAAACTAAAAGCGTGTGTTGATCAGTTTTTATAATTATTCCATGAACATTTTAATATTCGATTTTCTCTTACCGTCTATTTCTTCTAAACTTATCCACAAGTATTTTTTCCTTTTAACTTAATAACTAAAAGTTCAGAAACAATGAATGTTATTCAGATTGAGGTCAAACTATACTAAGGAAATGTTAATTGATAGCTAACTTGAAAGTACTCCAGTAATAAAGATATTGATAGTTGGAAGTATTTATAGATGGTATTATTCAGCATTTGAGTTCTGAGAAGACCTTTCACATCATTTAACGTCAATTATAACTAACCGCTGACTAATCAAAGCGGTAATTAACGGTTGAAACATATTTTTAAAGAAAATAAAATCTATTCGGAGGAAAAAATTCACGGATTACGAGCCTATAACTTTTAAGTTGTTAATGGAAAAACGAAAACAAAAACTTTTTGTTGAACTTTTTGTTGAACTATGATAAATCATTGCGCACATATATCCGTACGTAAATATGTATGTAGACTATAGCGGTATATGTTTTGTATTGGTTTGTTGAAAATTTAAAGGAAAGAGGGTTTTAAGACGGCAAGCGGTACTTAAAGGAGAAGAAGTAGCAGGAGTTTCAAACATATAACAGAACAAAACACGTTGTCAGAAAGATTAATTATTCTTTTGGAAAGTGAATGCATCCCCATGAAAACAACCCCATCAAACGGCACCCTTCTCCCT
This sequence comes from Lycorma delicatula, assembly GCF_047948215.1. NCBI lineage: Eukaryota > Metazoa > Arthropoda > Insecta > Hemiptera > Fulgoridae > Lycorma > Lycorma delicatula. The sequence continues at coordinate 13,647,229 of NC_134459.1, forward strand.
TTTCCACCCCTTGTGCACCAGTGCTGCCTTGTTTCCCCCTTTCCTTACATTTCCAGAACGCGAAATTTGCGTAATTTCAACGTCGAAGCGGAACGCCCCTCAACAACCCTTCACCCTGTCCTATCCAGTGTGTATATATATATATATATATATATATATATATATATATATATTTATATACACACACACACACACACACACACACACACACACACACACACACACACACACACATACACCCCTTCAATCCAACCCACCCTTCTTATTCCTTATTCAATCCACCCTCTACTCCCAACTTAACCCCCCCCCATCCTCAAAAAATATTAATTAAAACCCCGTTTCCATGGTGATAATAATCTGAAACGCCATTTTACCTTCCATTCGATGTTTACACCATGATTCCTATTATATTGAGTTGTACTAACTAATAGTATTTCATACTGAATTATAGCTCCCTCGTTGCATTATTATTTTTTATTACCTATTGTTTAAACACTTGTATGTTATTTTGATATCAAAACTTTTATCGTAAAACAAAATCAAAATAAAAAAAAAATTAACTTATTATTGTTTTAATTTAATTTAATAAATCAGAATGTTATAATCTCAATACAGACAATATTAACTTTAAAGTTAATTTTTTTCCGTAATTGTAATATGATGAAAATGAAATACATTTTTATTAAGAAAATTATTCTAACATCCTCTTTAATTTATTATAAAAAAAATTATATAATGTAATATAATACATATATATTTAAAAATTAAAATGTCTTCTCTATCCGTACAAGCTCCATGCGAATTATCCATTGTTTGAAACAGTGGTGGATGTCTTCTTCTGTAAGCTTTTTCATGACGCGTGCCGCTTTTCCTTTCACAGCTTCAACGGTCTGAAATCTTGTTCTTTTTAATGCAGATTTGATCTTGGGGAACAAATAAAAGTTACATGGCGCCAGGTCAGGGGAATAACGCGGATGGTGTAACACTGCGATGTTACACTTAGCTACAAATGTCTTGAGAGACAATGCAGTGTAAGCCGATGCGTCGTCCTAATGAAGAACCCGTGACTTGTTCTTCCACAATTCGGGACGTTTTTTTCTTATTTTTTCACGAAGTTGAACAAGGACCTTAAGGTAGTAATGTTGATTAATAGTTTGACCTTCAGGAACCCAGTGAACGTATACAATTCCATAAATATCGTAAAAAAATTATTATCATCGCTTTGAATTTTGATCATCATCATCTTCAACATTTTCTCGGCCAGCTTAGAAACGCTTAAACCACTCAAAAACCTGCGTACGTGATAAAAATTCATTGCCATATACCTTTCTTAATGAAAGATAACTTTCGGTAGCGGTTTTTCCAAGTCTTGTATGAAATTTCACGACAGTTCTTTGCTCTAATAAGACACTTATATTTTTTTCTGCAAAACAAAAAAAAAAACAGATATCCAAACGAAGACAACGGCCAGAGTAAATTGTCTAAAGAAACTGGCGTGTCAACAGTCGAAAGAGAAGGCTTCACGGTACGTAGCTGTCGGTGGTACGAATTTGGCGCATGCGCAGTCTTCTGAAGCAGCATTAGTCTCGTTATTTAATGACCACACCTCGTAGATTAAAATAAAAATTACAAATGTATTAATCAGTGCATTATATTTAATAACACAATATTAAAATAACGCAAAAAAACTAAAATTTCTTTAAAAAAATATAAACAAAGCGATTTTTCATAATTCGTGATGTTATATTAATATGATAATTTAAAAAAAAAGTTTTGTATTTTTTAAAAGTGGCTTTCAACAAATTATATGCAGAGTGTTTCGAAACGTATTCACTGAATTTCAGGAACTGATTCAGAACACCAAAGTGAGGAAAAAAGGTTGATATCGACGTAAGTCCTATTTTGCTTTCTTTTCCTTCTGAACGTAATTTTGTGATTTTTAACTAAAACATTATACCTCAGGAACGAGTAAACCAACTTTAATTAAATTTGACAATCTAATAGTAGTGTCTTATTCTACAAAGTAAAAGATTTTGAAAATGTCACCGTCAAAAATTTCCAAATGGCGGTTATCTTAATTTTTTAATGTTTGTAATTTTTTAAATTTAATGTTTTTAAATTTGTTTCATCAAATTTTTATTTATTACAAAATTTATTAAGAATTTTAATTTGAACAAAATGATATCTCATTTTTAAAAATCCTTTTTTTTTTGCCTTCAGTCATTTGACTGGTTTGATGCAGCTCTCCAAGATTCCCTATCTAGTGCTAGTCGTTTCATTTCATTTAAAAATCTGTTGAGAAATAATCGAATTATTGCAGACAATTAACCCGCCGCTTTCGCACCATAATGCAAGCTGATAATTTGTATTAAATTATTACCGTTATTAATAATAATTTTTGTTACATTTAGTAGAGGAGTTAAAAACAGGAAAAAATTATGCAGAAGTCCATTGTCTTGAAGGAAAACAACGCAAAATACGACATATCGATGTGAACCTTTTTGCTCGTTTTGGTGTCCTCAATCAGTACTTGAAGTTCGGGGAATACGTCCTGGAATACTCTGTATAGTTTACTTTCATTACAAAAAAAATTAAATTTATTTTACATAACATATATCTTTTTAAAAAATCTGTTTTAACGTTTTCTTAAACATGTTGCAGGTCACGTTTTGAGCTGTAATTCGTTGTATTTTATTTAGAAATATTAGAGACTGAACTATATATCTTCTGTATTTAGTTGAATATTAAAAAAAGAAATCTACCTGAGAGACGTGAAATGTTATGAATATTTTCTACAGATTAATCGTTTTTTTATTACTATTTTTTATATTAAAAACGTTTTATTTTGTATATAAATAAACGTAAGCTAACATTTGATTATATTTTTCACATTTAATAACTCGTTATGAATGAAGGTACTATGTTATTTTGTTAACCATGTTTTTATTTTTTTTGTAATGAAATCTCGGGGAGTTTTTTGTAATCTAATCGGTAGGTTTCTTTAAACCTTTAACCTATCAACTGCTGCACCTTTTAATCACAATAAAGTGCAAGCTATGTATATATAAAAGTGGGGAGGGAGCACTATAGGTTATTTCCTATAGAAGGCGTTATCATGTTCGCCCATCTAGTCTGATCTTTTATCTAATGATGACATGGTAAGCCTATAGTAAAACCGCCTTTTTATATAAACTCCATTTTTGTTTTTACCTATACTTTATAAAAGATTCATGTAGTTTTGTTTTTATGCAATCGTAAATCTTAAATAAAATCTAATTGATTATCTGTCTAATAAGTTCTTTTTTTCATTTTAAAATTAAAATTTAGGTTCTAAAATTTCATTAAATTTTACTTTGACGTTATTAAAATTTAAATAATTAGATTTTTTCTTTATTTTTTTTTTTTACGCTGGTTTCTACAGCCAGTTCTTATGTTCCAGTAAAAATATAAATTGTTTAGTTTATATTTATGTCTTATATGCAATAACAAAAATAATCCACCTAACACGAGATGTAAGCCATTCTTTAAACTAGTACAACTGTTCCTGAGATAACAAGAACCTACGTGAGGCTTACTAAGAAAAGTCACAAACTAAGTGTTTTCCCAACGCCTTCTTCATTGAACCAAATGTAATATAGCCCGCCAAAATATAAAAGACGTTCAAATCTATTAGAGAAATCTATAATCTATTAGTGACATCTTTAGTCTCTTCATTTCTGAAAAGAAATGCTCTGTCCATTTCATCTCCATTTAATGGACAGAGCATTAAGTGAATATCAGTATTTTCAGAAAACGATAATAGAACAATTTAGTATTGTCTCTTGCATCTATGCTGCTTTATATGCGTTCTAGGTACAAAGAGAGCCTAGGACAGATATTTAAAGTAATGTATCCCTTCTGTTGAGAAATAATGTCTCACGTTTATTGCTTCTCCTCAAGTTCAGTTTTCAGTGTTATGTAAAAATAAATAATTGTTTCGTAAAAAAAAAACAACAAAATTTTCAAATTTATTTAAATTTAAGTACATTTATCTTGATTTCGAATATTACAGTTTTACAACAAAAAAACTGTTTTAAAATAAACGTAAATTAGTTTAAAAAAATATATATATGTTTTAATTTGTACAAGTTTCATCTTAACCGTGATATAATTTTAAGTTATGTACGAATATTTGTTTTACCAAATTTCATAATTTTTTTTTGTATAAAAATTGTATTAACTAAAAATAATAATCATGAATTGTTAAATATATCGTATCGTCTTTTGTGTAATTCATATTTTTGTTGTATTTGAAAGTAAAAATAAGTGTTTTTCATTTAAATTTATATAAATTAAATAATATTTTTCTTGATTCTTGCACTATTAAACTGATTTAGGAAAAATTATTATTATTATTATTATTATTGTTAAATATATATATTTCTTTTTTGTGACTAATAATTAAAATAAATAAATAAATTATATATATATATGGCTGTGATAGTTAATTGCAAACAAAACATATGTTACACAAAAATATACGAGGCATTAGGGTAGATATATTGATGTGAGGAAAAAGAAGCCTGAGAAACGTAAAAAGGCGGCTAAAGCAAGGGAGCGCAAATCCACACATTTCCTGGAGGATTTGAGGCACATTGTGGCCTCGATCGTAAACATCCCTTGTAATGTTCCTTGCCCTCCCTCGGGACATCCGGCATCATATCCCGGACACATAAACACAAGATATTTATGTCTTATTGATATAGAAACTCTAGTGTGCCCGCTTTCTCACAATAAGTAGAATCCAGATAACACCGGCTTTGGCTTGGGTTTCCAACTCTTATACTATACCGTACCAGACCACCTGGTCTGTTATCCATTCCCTTAAAATATACACCAACACAAACGCACATATACATTTATATCACCTACATACATACATACATATATATACTCAAACCCTTTTCTTATACCACCTTGTATCCCCTTATCCACCATCTGCAGGACTTTCCGAACACTACACCCCTTTCCTTTCTCCTTTATAACTAATACATTATCCCACCCTGTTACTATATACTTATTCTTTATCCCTTATTATATAACAAGATCTTTTTCTTATTTATTTTTAACCTATAAGGAAACCTTTTTAAATTTTCTTTCAGAGAAAAACTAGTAAAAGTAATTTAGATATATGAAATATATTTTATTGTAATTTGGATTATATAAAAACTAATGTAATTTTTTTCTTTTACTATTTGTTTTAAAATGAAAGGTTTATGCTTTTGAAACTAACCGTAGTCGGTTTTTCTAGGAATAAATACTGGAATAAATAAATAACAAAAAACAGAAATATTTTACAATTTACTTAAAAAATACACTTGTTAAAATTATTAAATAATTAGGATACTTAAAAATTAGTATTTTTATTAATAATTTGGTAATCGTAAATACGGTTTAACTGTTTGTATGAAATATATTTTTTTATTCATTTTTTATTATTTTTAAATCTAAATTTCACGGCAATTAAGTTTCTATTAATTTTATTTTTTAAATCCATCGCAGAAAGGAATTTATATCTGTATTTTTGTATAAAACACACGGGATATAGAAAAAAATTATTTGTTTTTCATAAGTTATAACGTACGGTAGGGAGGAGGTGCAGTAACCTTAGTTTATATATATATTTAGTGAATGGGATAGATGCACAGAATTAGGGTACGTATTGATCGATTGAATTGTGTGTCGAAGGGGGGTTTGGGGTGAATGGAGGCGAAGCGAAACGCAACGCGCTATTGTATGTACGTTGTTGTAAAGTGGGGGATGGTTACTGTGTTGTAGTAACACCTGAGCCTCTATTAATTACAATCACCTGTCACACGTTAATAACAATAGACCAACAGCCTGCTTCAATGTTGTCGTATAACTTTACTAGTAGTTCAGTGCTTATGTTGTTTTATGAAACCGACTAACTCTTCTCTCAAAATGTTTTGTTAATTTATTTGTATTATCCTGGTAATTTCATATTAAATTAAACCTAGAATATTGTGATTTTTTAAAGTCAGAAGTTAAAATTAAATATATACATGTAGATTTAAGGATAAATAACCAGTAGATAACATTTTTATAAATAACAAACACACTCATTACAATACAAGTAAAAAATTGTAAAATATTCTTTAGATTTTTTTTCTTCCGCTCTACATTATGATTTTTGTTTATTCTATAACTTTATTTCTAATATTTTTATCGGTTTCAGGAAGCGACGAAGATAACTAGGTTTATTATTGAATTACAGGACAAGGCTAATGTTTACGAACAGTCTGTGTACACTAATAAGTCATCCTGATAAGTTTTTAGAAAACACTCCTGTTAAAATGATTATTTTCTTATACTAACGTAATTTTATTTGTCTGTGATTTAAGATGGACTTAAATGTAGAAGATTATACTGATAAATTTTTATAACAGTGTATTTGTATTTTGGAAAATAATTTAAATAAACATTATATATTAAAATATACGTCTAATCCCTGGCTTTTATAAAATGTTGCAAAATACCAGATGGAATTTCAAAGAAGCTTACTGTAGGGAATAATTTTGAAATGTATAGTACTATAATGAAATTTAAAAAAAATTATATCAGTTCATATAATATGAAATAGAATCTTTTAAATCAGAATTTTGGAAAAAAAGTGTACACGTATTTCACATTAAAGAAAATTTATTAATCTTGCTTAATTCATTAAAGTTTTAGATATAAAAAGAATTAATAATGATAATTCTTTATTTATTTATTTCATTCAATTTACATTTTATAGTAGCCCCTAACCTGACAGCAGATTGTCAGGAGTTTCCATTTAAATAATAAATACAGAGTTAAAACAAAAAAACAGAAATAATTCCATTGAAAAATAAAACACAAAACAAAACTCATAACTTATGATTGATTTAAACAAAAAAAAAATCATCATGAACATTAATATTCTACTCTCCTTCTTGTTATATAAAATTAATTAAATAGTTAAAACAAACATTAAGAATGTCAGACTTTAACTTTAACAGATTTAATGTGCCTGGTGATAAATCTGAGAAAATCTTTAGGACAAGCTCTGTTAATGTAAGATAGCCATACTTATTATTAGACCGGTGTATAAATTAAGATGTGTTACGAGTTTTACATTTAAACACATATTTCAAATGTTGTTCATATGTTTTATACTTAAAAGGTTTGTAATATATATAGTTTAAAAATATAAATTTACAGTAAAAGTCCTTATCCGTAAATGCGAAATTAAGACATTATAAAAAGTTAGTTTTACCGAAAGCGATGTATAATGTGAAAAGCATACAGAATTTTTCAAGATAAAATCTAGTAAAAATTAAAAAAACGAATTTAAAAAAATCCAAACTCCAAAATTTTGAAAAAGTAGACTATACAGTGACAAAAGAAGATTCGAATTTTTATGATCATTTATATAAAACGGATGAAACTAGATTAAAAAAATATATTTAACTTTTTCGAAAAAATGAAAATCAAAGTGAGCTGGTTCAAAGTAATTGGAAAATAGTTAAAATGATTAAAAATGTTTCCAAAGAAATAATTTTCGATAAAACCTTTTCAGAGAATTAGTAGATAAAAATGTAAATTTTCAAAGAAACATAAAAAGAAATACAATGGATGGACCGAAGAAAGAAGAATAAGTTTATGGAAAAGAATGAAAGAAGATTGAATAAAAAAGAAATCAGAACAATGTATGCGTGATCCTTAGGTGGATCAGAGAAAAAAAAATATATAGCGCTAACTAATTAAGGTGATAATTTTAATTCACAAAATAAATAAAGAAGAATGAAGAAATATATCGAACCTGTCTAGAATGTTATAATTGAGAAGAAAATTAAACGAAAAAAAAATTATTACTTAATTTACTATAAGATTTTAATGTTGTTTTTTTTTTTAAATCTAAAAGGTGTGATTTAGTAATTGTTAGTATTACACAGTTTTATAAGTGGAATTTTAATTCTTTAAAGAGCCATATTTATAAATTTAAAATATATTGAAAATGTGAAAGGTAGCTTATAAATAGGGAATTTTAAAAAGGTTAGAAAACCTTGTACGCATATTATTTTATAAATAATCAATCTTTTGCCGACAAAAAAAAAAATAACAGAAAATCTTTTAAATTGATTTAAAATTTATTTTTAGTTTCTTATTTTAAAATAACGATTATCTGTATGGGTCATTGTTCTTTAAATTTTAGTCAACATTCCAGGCATACTTTGGTTTTGTTAAGGTGATGGGACAACAATTTGACGCATTTGTATGCTATTATTCATGATATTCAAAGGAATGCCTGCGACGGAAGGGTTTAAAAAAGGATTCTAGTTAGCATAATGAGAACTGTTGAAGGAAAAATGTAGAGTATGGTATGGTATTTTTAATTAAACGCAGAACAATATGTGTACAATTCCTGGATATGAAACCGAAACAAGCGTGTTTTTATTCTTTTTTTACCGCTTTATCACTCTCTCTCACCCCTCCCTCACTCTCTCTATGTTACTTTCTTTCTTATTTTCTGTCCTACCGCGTGTATTATTTCTCTCATATTGTCCGGTTGAGTGTCGGTGTCAGTGCCGGATAAAATTCAGCGCATGCTCTTTTCAAAGTTTAGATTTCGAACAAATATACGTAAATGTAACAGTGCTAATGCATTAATGCGCTCGTTGTACCGAATGCATTTTAAACATACACCTCTTCTCTAATATGATTTGTGGAAATGGATCCGCTATCCCCTACAACCATTCTCGTTAAATCCATCATCCCTTCTGTGCATATATATATATTTGTCGTTCTCTAAACTCCCTTACCGTCTTTCTCTCTATCTATCTGTTTTACAAACGTGCGCGCATACACACAGACACACACATATTCCCCTACAGGCAGTGTAGACTACATATAAGAGTTGGCGCACGCTTAACAAATTCAAATTTGATCAGTAGATTTTGTCATTACTACATCATGTCCCTACCCAGTATTAGATTACATTTATTTGTATCGATGCTCTCATTTCCAGTAAATATAATCATATTATTTAAATAAGCAAACAAATAAAAATTATAATCATTAATATTATAATATTTATATAAATAAAATGTAATTTAATTTAATGCTGTATTGAAATTATCTAAATTTGTTTAATTAGAAAAATTGAAATTAATATTAGTCTAATTTTTACATATGTATTTTTTCTTCCACGTACAAAGTAAAGGAAGTATTTTGATCGCGAAAAATTTCAGTCTTCAGATTTCGTCTCCTTTTTTATTTATTTTTTAACTTTTTTTACTTCCTTGTACTAAGTAAAGGAAGTATTGTGATTGCGAAACATTTCGGTTTTTAAATTTCAACGGAAATATCCACTTTGACCATCCCTAAATCCATTTTGAATAGTTTCGACGTGACGTCTGTACGTACGTAAGTATGTATGTGCGTATGTATCTCGCAAAACTAAAAAATGATTAGCCGTAGGTTGTTGAAATTTTGGATTTAGCACTGTTGTAATTTTTAGTTGTGCACCTCCATTTTTTATTGCAATCGAAATTAGAATAAAAACTTTGATTAATGAAATATTTGGATTTAAAGTGAAGGAAGGCACATCGGTTCGAATCAGACTTCATCTTCTTTTGTTTTTTTTTTTTTCACTTTTTTTTAATTTAAATATATTGATTTAACAATTATTAACCCGTGATTGTAAAAAAAATAATAATAAGTAATAATTCAATAATAAAAAAATGAAAAAATTATTAGTGAAATAAAATTTTATGTATTTTTAAAAACGTGTAAATGTAATTTAATAGGCACTACATATGTGTAATAGATTTGATGAAACATCTGATTATTTAATATTAATTGAAAAATATAATGTAGAATCGTATTATTTTTGGATTTTTTCGTATTATTTTTTTATTATTGGTTTAATTTCTGTTTAATTCTATTTAATTATTCTGGAATTTCTGTATAATTTTATCTACATTTAAAGTTAACTACAGTGATTGAAAAATAAACCCTCATAAGAACAACATTATACACTAAGGCATACATGCCCGATCTTTAATAAATTGCAAAAAATTCTTATTTTTAATTCATTACACCTCTATTGTTGTACAATGTTCTCTCTAAGTCGGAGTTGATCATAATTTCGTTTATTTGTTTTTTATTGCTAACCATTTAATCGTTCTTTGGTTTAATATTCTTCTGATCTTAATTTGTGTACATGTTCTCTACTTTTCAAATTTTGTCTCTATATTCATTATCCTCTATTAATCTTTTTATTCTTTCTTTGGCTTTAACATTTTTCTTCCCCCTTCATATTTATCTTCTTGTCCTTTTTTTAGATATATTTCTTTATGGTTATCTTTCTTTTTCCTGTATGATTGTTCCTTTTTCATTTTTGATTATTCACCAAATAATCCAATAATAAAAACTGAATATTTTACACCGTTAGGTCGACATTAACATTTGTAACTAGTAAACAGGAGTTTAGTAAACGGAATAGTTTAATTATTATTATTAACTTTTGTTTATACGACACATCAGAAATCTGAAACTTTTGTTAATCAGCAACTCACGAAGATACGAATAATACTGATCTAATAATACGAGTAATAAAGGGACTTTTACTTTATCCTAATATTTTATGTAAGATTGTTGAATTAATAATTGTATAACTATTTGTTGTTAATAAAAAGTAATATTTCAGCAATCGTGTAACTGACCTCTTTATTAAACAATTAGAGGATCGTATCTCACTTAAGTTTTAATGAAGTGCAGCAAAAAATGTGTATATATAATTTACTATGTGTACAAGGAACTCATGTGGTGACTTCGGTACATCACACCTTTTAGGATGTTAAAACACTTAAATTCGATTGACTTTCTTTTTTTTGTCATTTATGGTCAATGTTGAATGATATTTTTGGAATTTTATATCGGCTATAAGATTTTCGCTAAATCTATTCCGGTAAGAAACTATTCCGGGATTTAAAGTCATTCTCGTGTTTATTAAGTCTTTTTTGTTTGTATTTGTATATTTACAATCAGTTTCCCGGACAATGAAACTATACGTGATACAGTGTAATAATGACGTATAAGGGAGGCGTCCAGTGATACCTTCCAAGACAACGTAATTGTTTAAACACAGTAAAACGTATTACGAATAAAAATATAACTAAGCGAAACAAAGTACAAAAAATCCCAAAATTAAATGTTAATAACAAAAATAAAAGTTAAAATCAACATAACTTCAAATAGGTATTGAGAACAGCAACACACTGGGTTGGTCTAGTGGTGAACGCGTTTTCCCAAATCTGCTGATTTGGGAGTTGAGAGTTCCAGCGTTCAAGACCCTAGTTAAAGGCAGTGATTTTTACACGAATTTGAATACTAGATCGTGGATACCGGTGTTCTTTGGTGGTTGTGTTTCAATTAACCACACATATCAGGAATGTTCGAACTGAGACTGTACAAGACTACACTTCATTTACACTCATACATATCATCCTCAGTTATCCTCTGAAGTAATATCTGTACGGTAATTACCGGAGGCTAAACAGAAAAAGAAAGAAATCTAATACTAAATACGAAGTATTTTTATGAATTTTAAATATTTTCTATTTGTTTGAATCAAGGGCACAACCCCAGATCATTATTTAATAATGATTGTCCAGACGTATACGTAACAGTTTTAATAATCTTTTTGTTATTAATTTGATTTTTTCTACCGCATTTAAAAATCAAATATATAAATTTAGAACATTTTAAATGTAAATCGACTCGTTCTGTCATTGAAAACTCGCAGTCGCTGTCAATTAGGCGTTGATCACACTTGCTAGAGTGAATTTTAATAATCTATATAGATGTACATTATTTTTAAATGCACATTAGAATTTCAAATTAATCTCGATAAAAACTTATGTATGTAGTTTTATAATGAGGTAATTTATTATTAATTCATTCTTATATGTGAAAATATTGATTATTATATCATAGAAGTAAATTATATTTAAGTCTATAAAAATGAGTTTCAATTTTACTGGAAGTATGGGTTGTAATTTTTAATTTGGGGATTTGTTTAGCAATTTCTTTAAATAACTTGTAAGTTATTGTAATGTAGATTTTTTTTTTGTAAAAAATAGATGCTTTTTTGTCTGATTATTTACACCTTTTCTTGACTCTAATTACAAACAAAATAAACGTTCTGTAATGAATCTCAAATAAGTTGAACAGTTGAACAATAATTTTAAATGAAATTAAAAAATTAGCGTATGTCCTAATTGCGTTAATGAATTTAGAAAATTTAATTTCTGTAATAGTATTAAATAAATATATCGATGGATACATAGGTTTTATATTAAACTATTACGGGCACTCGTTATAAGTTGATTATTATTACATTCTTTTATAGCATTACAGATAAAAAATTAAAATAATTTTAAAAAAAATTAGTTAACGACCCACTTAATTTCTTATTGGCTCTTTAATTAAATAATATAAAATAAGTAATAAATATATAACATAAGCAGTAATTTTATAATAATAATAGTAATAAAAAAAATACAAAAAGCAAATGTTAAATGTAGATGTATATATTACTAGATTTAATATAAGATACATTTATATATCCGCATTTTTTTACGATAAATTTTATAACATTTAATCATTACCGTACATTCTTTATGAGCAAGATATTTTTCCTATATTTTTTTTAACATCTCATAATATTTATTGCGTCAACATTTTGTTTGATCGTTATCTCAGAAAAATTTTCTCTTTGCTTCGCCGCTTTATTTCAGTAATTGCTTTGTTATAATTGTTATTATATCAAAACTTCAACGAAACATTTACCTCTTAAAGTATGGTTGATTCATACAAAAAAAATAAAACTAAGAATTTGTAAAATTATAAAAATTCTTTTATGCCTTTATCATAAAGTGAAATAATTGAAAGTAGCTTTTTTACTTGTTTTTTTTTTTTTTTTTAATTATAAAAACAGTGAGCTAATTAAGAAATTTTAGCTCCTTTTTTGAAATTTAATGTATGATCATGAGTGTGTTAAATATAAACGTACTACACGTTTAATTTTCGTTTAAAGGAATTTTCTTGTTTATTATTATTTTTTTATAGATTTGTTTGTATTTTTTTTAATAGTTTGTTTAAAATATTTGTATCAACAATAAGGTCATTAACGAATTATCAGTGTAATATAACTTTACCGTTAAATGTGTAGTTTTGAACAAACAGGTCGACCAGTCCTACCCACCGGGTTGGTCTAGTGGTTAACGCGTCTTCCCAAATCAGCTGATTTGGAAGTCGAAAGTTACAGCGTTCAAGTCCTAGTAAAGCCAGTTATTTTTACATGGATTTGAATACTAGATCGTTGATACCGGTGTTCTTTGGTGGTTGGGTTTCAATTAACCACATATTTCAGGTATGGTCGAACTGAGAATGTACAAGACTACACTTCATTTACACTCATACATATCATCCTCATTCATCCTCTGAAGAAATTATCTAAACGGTAGTTACCGGAGGCTAAACAGGAAAAAGAAAGAAAGAAAGGTCGACCAGTCCTGAGAAGTGTGGTTAATTGAAACCCAACCATCAAGAACACAGGTATTCACTATCTAGTATTCAAATCCGAATAAAATCAACTACCTTTATATATATATATATTTTTTAGAAATTATTAATTTATTAACGAAAATAATTATAAGAAAAATTAAAAATAGAATAATTTTAACTCTGTAAAAAATATGAAAATAAATTTATGTAAATGTCAGCCTCCGTGGCGCGAGTGGTAGCGTCTCGTCCTTTCATGCGAAGGTTCTGAGTTCAAATCCCGGTAAGGCACGGCATTTTTCATATGCTACATTTCCATAACCCACGAACACACTTCAAGCTTATGTGGCGATATCATCAAGAAAAAAAAATGGTTATAATGTAGTGGCACCATAATTAAAATTAAAAAAATTTATACGAATTGGTAATTAAAAATAAAATTTAACATGTAATTTGCTGACGTTTCATATGGACGGTATAGAGCATCTGTGGCCAACCCGCGGCACGGGTGCTATTTGTGGCACGCTGGATCACGGTGAGTGCCGACTTCCGTGGCGTGAGTGGTAGCATTTCGGCCTTTCATTCTGATATCCCGGGTTTGAATCCCGATCCGGAATGTCATTTTTCATGCGCAACTTGTCTTTGATCTCATCTTCTGAAGCAATACCTAACGGTAGTCCCGGAGGTTATAGAAATAAAAACGTTTTTGGAATTACAACTGTGGATAAAAAATAAAAATCTAGAAACAATAATTAATACCTTATGTCTACTCTATAATAAAAATTACTTTTTTTTCAATAAAAAATACTACTTTCAATACTCAATACTTTTTTCAATATTCAGACTACTTGTAATATAAACAATCTTTACTTACGACTGATTGTAAAGTTAACATTTACGAGTCGCCGGTATCGCCTTTAAAGTTTTATTTCCTTTGAATTGTTGTATTTGCGTTGTTTTACAATGGCGCCAATAATATGGGTGCGCAATAGATTTGACTATTCGGCGTTGTCTTGGGTACCTGCACAGTAGTCGAATGAAGTCGATCTCGGATCAGATTTACGTGAATTTTACTTTTATTTTCGTGCGTGTCGTTTAAATTTTTCTTGTATTTTGTCTAAGTAAGCCATCTTCAAAACGAAAGTATGAAGATATTGTTCTTTGTGAATTCAATAATTCTTGGGAAAAAATCTGTTTGTTTACTAATCAGAATACATCGAAATCTGTTTGATTTGAGGTGTTACTATAGCAAGTGCCGATAAAATTTAACTTAGCCCAACGTTTCTAGCAAAATCATCGCAATTTTAATGAAACGTATCCTCTCGGTTCATCTTTGAGGACGGAATTCGTTAGCAAAAAAAAAAAAGAAATCCTTAATAAGCCAGCAAATGGTTTAAAAAAAAAATTATGAACAATTAACGTCAATGGTCAAAGCTTCTTATGAAATTTATTTACTTCTTGCGCAAGAAAAGAAACTTCATTCTGGCGGGGAAGAAATTATCAAAACTAGTCTGCAAATCTTTTCTAATTATGCTTCCTACGTGAAATATGAAATATGTTTGTTACCTATCTATCCGTAACTATCTGAATAAAAGTTATTTTGAATAGAAAGTGTTTTCGTTTAATTTTTTTTCATTTTTGTTCCTCCTGATGCGATATTTAGGGTAATGTTTAAAAAATAAGCCTGTTAGAAAATTATCACTTGACGTAAGTGAAGTCATAAGCTTAAAGATAAAGGAAAAGTAGAGACCGGAAAGAACTTGGTCATGAAATTGGCACTCTTAAGATTCAACGCTCAGAAGTGGCACCTTATTGATAAAGGTTGGCCATGGATGGTATAGATTATGTAAAATATATTTTATATACGCAATAAAATTAACATTTCTTATTCCAACGCAAAAACTTGAAGCTAATGTAATAAATTAGTCGGCATCCTGCAAAATAAAATTGATTTACAGATTTACAGATAAATCTTTAATGGAATAATTAAAAATCTGTATGAAAAATTCCAAAAATATATATCACTTAAAATAAACTTATATTTGAAATAATGGATCATATCTTTTATCTATATTTTATGAGTGGTACATGCCAATTAAACAGAAATTGAAAAAGGATTGATTTAAGATTAATTGTAGAGATCCTAAATATTTTCTAACTATAGAATCTCATCATCATACACTATTTTTATTTTCATTTTTTCATAATAAAAATAACTGATTAAAATATTAATAAAAAATATTACTTATTAGTTATTTAAATTAATATTTCGTTTGTTTTTTGTTTTTTTGGTTAGGTGATCTGTTGAACATTTCAGTCTGTATGAATTTTAACTAACACATAATTGGACGGGTTAATGACAAATGCTCTCAATTTTTTGCTTTTTAAAGTGATTAAACCTCAATATAAATTAATTTATAACTCGTAGTTTGCCTCTATTTTCAGACTGGTTAAACTTTCAGATAATTTTAGTATGAACATTTCTATAAATTATTTTATGAAATCGATTTTTTTGCTAATTTTAATTATTTTTTTGTAATCAATATGCTCGTATAATATATAATTATTTTTTATTTGTGTGTGTGTGTGTGTGTGTATATATATATATATATATATATATACAAATTTAACTCTTATGAAAATTTAGAAAAAAATTCAAGATAATAAATTTTAAAAGTAACAACTTCAGGTGTTTAGTTTTTTTACTGGAAATGAATATAATTTTTTTTTCAACATTGTAAAATACCATATTGTTTTGAAAATGTAATAAAATGTTTGCTTCTGGTATGAGTCACGTGGTCTAGTGAACAGAGAGGTATTCATGTAGATTGCTGTTTGCAGTAAACAGTATATGTTGGTTGTTGTTATGTTGGGGTCAGTTTAGCGACTAATTGTTGGCAACGTTCTACGTTGGTTGTATGAACCACAAGTTCAGTAGCTATAGTTGTGCCATATACACAACTGGTCCTCTACTGTGGTCAACAACCACAGGTGAAACCCATCAACAGTCGTCACGGATCTGCAAAACAAATAGCTTATTCATAACTTATGTTTGGCTAAATATATTCTCCAAATAACCCTTCTAACCGAGAATTTCCGGTTTTGTAACAGTTACAATATTAAATGACATTTATGCATTTCATTGAAAAATACAGTATATTGTCTGTATTGTTTTTCTTTTCGTTAATGCCGCATATTGTTGTAATAATTAGTCATTTTTATTTGTTTTTTACGTCTATATGTGCTAAAAAAAAATGTTAACATTTCGTGAAATTATATGAACGTGATAACAACCTTCATTCATCTTCTGTGAACCTTCGGATAAAATTTTCGGATAATTTTAGTCATTATTATGTCAACGGTTTTAAAAACGTGGTAATAAAAATGGATTAGTAATCTTATTTTTTTATTAATTTTAATTTTTAATCATTTTTTAAAAATCTCATTACCCTAGTACCTTTTTTAAACAGAGTATATCATGAAGTTTTCCGGAACTTTCATAACCTATTCTCGTGAAAATAATGGAAAACTTCATACAAACATATGTCAAAAGTGTTCGTTTGCGAGTTACAACTAAAAAAGATTCCGCTCGGATTTCAGCTATCCCGGTGAAATGAGGTGATACTGAAATTTCTTGGGCGTTAATTAAGAGACAGAATTAGTGATTTCTTGTGGTTTTTGAACTGGGAAAAAACCGAATAAAGTAGGTTCCAGAACAGTATCTGCCATATTTTTTTTTAGAAATCTGGAGTGAACACCAATAAATTGGGGTAAAAAAACACTGTATTTTTATATTTGACGTACGGTTTTTTTCTTATACGGATAATAAACACAAAAACCGTTTAAAAAAACTCGTAGACAATTTAATTTTTAAAAAATGGTGTAAAATTTGTTGAATAAATCATAACGAAGTTAGAAAAATTCGAATTTTATCTAGGAACAGTTCATACTATATTTGTCAGAAAATTACTTATTTAATGATAACAAAAACCAAATTCTTTTTTGGTGATTTGAAAAATTTGTAAAAACAAAATATACTGTTAAAAGATTTAAAAAAATGGAAGTTACATAACAATTTTAAAATAAAAATTACCTTGTTTTTAACCTCCTGGTCCGCAGTTAAGCATTTTTCCGCAGAGAATGAGATGATTGCTTTGTAGTATGTGTAAAAAATGCGATGGCTGACCGGGATTCGAACCAAGGACCTCCGGGTGAAAGGCCGAGACGCTACCATTCGCACCACGGAAGTAGGCAAAATAAAAATTACCTAACCCATCGGCTTGGTCTAGTGGTAAAACTTGTCGTCGTAAATCAGCTGATTTTGAAGTCGGAGTTCTTAAGTTCAAGTCCTAATAAAGGTTACTTTTATTAAAATTTGAATAGTGAATCATGGATACCGGTGTTCTTTGGTAGTTGGGTCCTGAAACCAGACGTCTCAGGAGTAGTCGATCTGAGTTTGTTCAAGACTACAAATTTACCGGTACGGTTACATTACACTGATAAGTCTCTAATGACTTTAATTTTTGATGCGACTATAAATAAAAGTATAAAAAAGAATTACTTAATTATAATAATTAATATATATATATTTTTTTGTTAATGACGAAAATACTAAATTATTTCAAAGTTGGCAGTAAAATAACAACAGCTGAAACCCGAGCGAAATCTTCAAATTTATATGATGCATTTTGGATCATATAAATTTTTTCAAGATGGGAATTGGTAGCCGATAGAATAAATTAGTAATTTTGTGCAGTTTGAATTTTCATTAGGGGTAATAACCACGACAAGTAGATATATACATGTTTTTTCTTTGATTTTTATATCTTTTGATACAAGTCAAGAATTATAGTGCTCTACATTAAAACTCGAACAAGCTTAAAAGTATAGTATACTACTACAATAGATTCCTATAATAAAACATATTTAAAAGGGTTGAACTTAAAACCTTAATGAAGTTGAGTTAAATAATTTTTATGATTTTAAAAATTTTATCAAAAATTTGATTAAAATTTATTTTAATCAACTACTTCTTTTTTCGGTGAAACCTTCAAAAAAAAGTATAAAACGTATATGAAATGAACGATATATAACAAGTCTTTAAAACTTGGCGTAATCAGGTTGACACAACCTGTCAAGTTCCAATTATTTAATATTTTACACAAGAATTAATTGTTAAAAATCATAATTTAACTCCAAAATATTAAAATGCTGGTTTATTTTTGACTCTAAAATGAAGATGTCAAATATTTTATACCAATCGATTAGTTACAAATATAATTCAATTTAGTAAATTTATTAATACGATAAAAGTTATTTTTAATCTATATTTATATGCTAAAGGAATTATATTTGCTGTTGCAATCTTTTTTTTTTTTTTTTAATAATTTTAAATTATGTTAAACACTTTAGATTTTGATAAAAGTATTATTAGTTTTTTTCTATAATTTTAATTATTAGAAGTGTTAATTGCTTAATTTATTAAACTCCATAATGATTTATTATTTACTTAAGTATTGTTTTTTTAATTGTTTAAAAGAAAGATTGTGTTTTATATATATATTTTTTTCTATTAAATAATTGTAATGCTTAACTTGCTGCATTTTTAGTGAATTCTTTTTTATTTTTTCTAATTCCCATTTTAAAAATATTTCTACTTGTTTTAGGCTAAATAAAAAGTAATTAAATGATTTGTTGATTAATTAATTACAGTAATTTTAAAATAGCTTCTGCCGACTGTGGAACGCAGAATTAAACAATAGCCATTGGGGTGGTTACGAGAGATACCAAGGTGGCAACTTCAGCTGTGTTGACAGCATTAGGTTGTAGTTGTTGATCAACTTGAAGTGGATGGAATGTCAGCTGTATAGAGAGGGATGTATTATAAAACAGAGAAACTACGAGCAAGTAGGGTTGTGTTCATATATAATATATATATAGGAAGGAATGAAGGGCAACGTAGAGGATAGATAGACCAAGGGAACAGTGGATTATATCTGTTATTGGAAGATATTAGCAGTTCTGCACGGGATTCTCGGCATAGCTTACCAACGCTGTGTGTACCGTTCCAACCAAAACAATCAAACAGTCGGTGTCGGTAGTGTAAGAGACAGACACATCCTGTACTACTTTTCAATCTTGTCCAAACCTTACTGTGTTATTTCCCCCGCCGTACCGCTCTTCCGTTCTTCATCGTCGTCACAACATCTTCTCCCTTATTTCTTCTGGCTTTACATCAGATTACTGTCAATATTAACCAAACTTATATATATATCACATATACTATCATGTGATTGATTGATAAATTGATTAGGTGATATTGGATTTTATTTATATTACAAAAACCATATCGATAAATACAAAAAACATTTTTTTTTCTATTTTTGTATCTCTTTATATAAATATCCGCGATTAAGTTCTCAAATGTATGATTTATACGTTCCAATTATTTTCGTAAACTTTAAATAAATCAGTTACAAGTAGTTTATTTCGTATTTTTTATATTTTTCTTAATACAACTGAAATTTGATTAAATTATCATCTTTCGTGTGATAAATATAAAAAAATTTAGTGATTTATGGTTATTACTGTAAAAACAAATTGTTTAATTTATTCAAGTATAAAATCATTACAATATGTAAAATTTAATATTAAATTTATTTTCCGTACCATCTATTAAATATTAGTATTTATATCTATCTCATGGATATGATGAGGGTTTTTTTAAAAAATATTTGTCATTTATTTAATAGAGATCTTTAATACATTTTTTTGATGATATCACCATGTAAGTTTGAAAGCTTGTGCGTTGGATATGGAATTTGAATTTTGTAATGAAAATGCCATGCCTGATCGGATTCGAACCCGAAACTTCCAGACGAAAGGCCGAGATCCTATCACTCCGTCAAGGAGATTATTCAAACTTTTTTTTTTATATGCTTAAAATCCCTCAAATTTTATATTCAATTAAGAATGGAAATATTCTATTAAATTTTCTGGAAGTTTTCATTGTTTTATTTTAAATTTTTTTTTCTTTTAGAATAATTCGTTATTTTTATTATTACCTCATGTTTTTTAGTATTTAAATTTATCATTATTCGAATATTTACACTAGGAAAATAGTAAATTTTTTTGAATAACTTGCTTGTTTGATTATACTCGTGTAATTTCTAAATAGATTCGCTGATTTTCATGAAGTAGGTAATTATTCTTCTTAATTAAGCAATTTACATCGAATAACGGTTAATATTTGATGAAAACAAAAAAACAAAGGATTGAATTAAATTGATCACACATAAAAATAAAAAAAACTATTTTAAGTTAATCAAATATTAAATACTTTTAAAAAAAAATATAGGTAATGAAAAATTTTTACTTTTCATGAAAGCTAGAATACACATATACCATAATTTTGGTCATTGCAAATCTGTAATGAAAAATTCGTAATTGTTACTGGGAGAAAAGCAAAAGATAAATAAACGACCGTTATCTGAAATACGGGAGTGTATATATTTTTTTTACCGTGAAGTTTCCCTAACTAATAATCTGGTGATTTTTGGAAAAGGAAGGCATTATACATAAAAATGGTAAAAAATAAGGGTTAAAGTAAAACACTCGTTTTTAAAATCGGTTAATAACATGAAAAGTTTTGGATATGTTTGTTTAGTCTTGTTCAACCGTTAGACAAATTATAATTCAAATTTAAAATATTAATTTTTATTGTTAGTTTCTCATTTCATACATTTTATTAAATGTAACTATTATTTTTCCAGTCGTATTAAAATAGATTTAACTTCATTAAAGCAGAATTTTATAATTGTTCACCTTTATATGGTCGTTTTTAAGTAAAAAGGGTCGGAAGATTTCGACGGCGTCTCTCGGTTAAGTTAGATGAGAAGCAAAGGCACGGTTCAGGGTGTGGCGGTGTATCTGTAAACGGGTGTGTGAGGCGGAGGGTTTAGTCGAGAGGGTTTCGAGGGAAAAGGCTACGTACTGATAACGTCATTCGGTGACTGAGCACCCTTATCTCACTGTACACCACGGCTGCACATAAAACCTCCAGTTAACGCCACCTTTGACCTTCTCTCTTGCTTACCCAGACCACGAAGAGATGCGTGTCGGAAATGTTATTATGAAACTAGTAATCTCATATTAAAATTCCCCTCTCTGTTCAAATTTGCTCTTACAAATTCCAGTCGTGCGTTAATTCCTTCTCGTAAATGTGAGTGGAATTTCTGGCAAATTCTAATTCTAAAATAAATTGCATTCTTAGTCTATACCGCTATAAATTTTCCTAGTAATTGTTTTTTTTTTTGGTCTATTTTTTAAGTTTAACGTTGCTAGACAAGAATTAAGTAATTTTATTCATAATAATCATTTACATATTATTTTAGGAATTAAATAAAATTTTCTGATCTCCAGTAAATAATTAATTCCTTGTTGTAACATTTTTTTACTGATTCATATTTAATAAATATATATATACATGTAAAAAAAAAAAGATAGTAATATTTCGAAATAACATTACTAATTTAAATCTATTTCAGGTTATTATATATATATATATATATAATGTTATACCATAATTAGTTCTTAAATTATTTACAAATAGATTGAGAATAAATTTCATCAGTATTTTATTAAAAATATTATTGGCTGAACTACATAATTTTAACTGCTAATCTAAGTTTCTTGTTAACTTAGTTGTTTTTTTTAATCAGTTTCGTATCTATCACTAACTATTACATAATAGTTAGATAGATAATATAAATTTTTAATTTCCCGTCTAGATAATCCTATTGCAGAGCTATAGCTCTAGAAGGGAAAACATTGTTATCGGTCCAATTCGGGTATATGCGATATTTGCAAAAAAAATATTTTTGTAAAATCGTTTCTCCACATCAAAAATTTCTCTTGAGTCGATCGCTACGTTATGACGTCTTAGGTGAACGGTATAGTAAAATAAATGAATAATATTTTAAGTGCAAAAATGTAACTCGATCTGGCTGGATCTTGAACTCGAACGCACGGTAGAGTCGGGTGCGTTCAGCCTCGCAGCTACACCAGTCTGTCGATTGAACAAGCGAAATTCGTTCTATGAAAGTTGTGAAATTGCTATCGTTCAGTTAGTGCCGACCGTCCCCGCTAGTACCGCCACATTCACGCGAATTATATACGGTATGCGCGCTTTAGTTAGAATCATTGAATTAAATTAAGTTGTGTGTGTGTGAAAACTGTTCATCAAAAACAGCGGCAAAAACATCGAACTAAAATTGATAATTCTAATCATTTGGGTACGGATTTTCTAGGATCGTGGCTTTAGCCGCGTGACGGGAAAGTCTCTAAACTGTGTTTCAGCGTTTTTAATTTTTTCTAATCGATCTTGTGCTGTAAGAATCGCTGTTATCAAATTATGCTCAAAATTTTCATCCTTAATCAAAATGTTTTTTTTATCACATTATTGAAAACTGCACTACTACTATTCTAAATTAAAAATACAAACATGTTTCTAAAAAATATAATCGGTTGATAGTAAAGTTGTACGAAATTGTTCTTCCAAACGTTTTTGGTAATATCCATGTTTATTAATATTAATTTTTTTACACATTTATTTATAATGGTCAATCTACTTTTAACTTTTTTTAAGTTATGTCAACGCTTTATTATTTCTACTGAATTCTAAAGTCGTGTAGTTATCGAACAATTTTGTTAACGTCGGTTATAAATTTTAATTTGATATTTTATATTTATGCGATTTTTTTTATTTTGGTCTTATAGATTATGAGATTTTTCTTTTTTCCATTTTTAACTCACGATAGTGTTAAAAATGTATTACCTATTCAGCTGAAATTTTTCATGTAACACTGAACGTGATGTGCTTTACCGAATCATCGGGCATTAGTAGTAGGAATTTTCCTTTTTTTTCTTCTTTTTTTTTGAAGGACGTGGTTAAGGATAAAGAGAGGATAGCAGTTGAACTTCTTCTTGAGGGAGTAGTAATGTTACATTTTGAGTTTCATAAAAGTTTCAGAGGTGCCGCAAAGTATAGAAACCGCCAATTGAAATTCACGGCTCCCTTGGGGCCAAGTCCCAACCTCCCGACAACGATGGGGGGACGTCGGTGGGTAGAAAGTGTTCGTTTGGCTTTTGCAATATTCAGGCAGAACCCACCATTTCCTCTTCTTTCTCTTCCGTCTTATTTTAGTTATTTTTAACTCCTTTAGCATCTTCTTTTTTTCATCTTACTATCTTTTTTTCTAATCAGCTGTTTATTCTTGAGGAAATAATAATTTCTTTAAATAATTATTCTTATCTTTGTCTTGAAAAAATGCATTTCCGTCATCGTATTGTTTATTTAATATTAGTACAAAACTTTAGAATGTTATTTTTTCCTACTGCTTACTAATTCATAATTATTCGAGAAAATCTATTGCTTTATGAATTATTCAAATCAATTTTTTTTAAACCTATATTTTATATGAGGTTTGGATAATAGCTTACCGATTAGATATAGAATACTATTTCATATACATTCACTTTATGTAGGCTGGTTTACTTTTACATTATAATGTGTATTTATAAACCACATTACGACATTTAATTAACATAAATTATAATTAAACAAAAAAAAAAAATTATTATTACTCATTATAATAAGAATTATAATTCTATGTTGGTATAATTTTAAATTTTGTTCAGTACTTTCATAGTTATTTTTAGTTACTATTTATTATGATTTAGTGTCTAAAATATCAGAATATGTTTTAATTTTTATTTTATAAAAGTGAAAAATAAAATCGCTTAAAATATTTCATTTTAATTTTAGTGCTTAATTAATATAATACTTTTGTTATTTTTTTTTGGATTTGAATATTAGAAAGTGGATGTCGGTGAACTTTGGGAATTGGGGTTCAATTAACCACACATCATCCCACGAATGGTCGGCTTGAGTCTACAAATTTTTTTTTTCTTGATGAATTATTTCACTACATAAGCTCGAAGCTTGTGCGTAGTAATATGAAATGTAATTTTTGTAGCGTATGAAAACTGCCATGTCTAACTGGGATTTGAACCTCCGGTTAATAGGTTGAGACGCTATCACACCGCCACGGAGATCGGAAATTTCCGTGACACAAAGTATTTTGACAAAGTATTAGAATAAAATATTTTGTTCTAATACTCTTCATATTCCATTCTATGCTTTATCTCAGTGTATTAATTATTTAGAATTTTATCTAGTTTTTTTTTTATGCAGAATTTGTACGGGTGTATATATTAAGAGACCTGATATTACGAAATAAACATCTTAGGCTGGACATTTTGTACTGCCATCGATTAGAAAAAAGGATTGAAAAGTCCCTAGGCAGGATCAGTATAATCAAACTCCCTTTAAAAACAAGTACGCTGTTAAATCTACTAATAATTCAATTTTTAGGATGGGTCCAGTAGCCATATCGAAAAATCCATTGAATATGCTCACGATGAAGCAAACTAAAACCGTTGAAATACCGCGAAACGAAATTAATAACCACCCAAATGGTGTGCCAAATTTTTTCTAAGTAATAAATGGCTTACAGTTTTTTTTGTTTTTTTTTTTTAGGAAATCGATGTGTGTGTGTGTGTGTGTGTGTGCATAATGGTAGTAACGAATTAGTTAACGATATTTCATCGACTAGTATTCTAGAACAAATTATTTTCTTCCTTTTTTGTAAGGATCCAACTGAAAAAAAGGTCCGTGTTCCCTGAGGAAAACTTTCGCCCATCTTTAGAAATTTGTAACGTTTTAGATGTATCCAACTAAGCTATAAACTGTTCAGCTTTATCCCATTTGGGTGGTAAATAGTCCTTATTTTAATATTTAAGGAACCTTTTAGACGTTGGTGGTAATATATCAGTATTTATTTTTGTGTAACTGGCGACAATTTTTCCTCCACATTTGCTCGGCTATTTTTATGAAAAGTTTATCTATTAATTATAACTTAGATGTACGAGTAAATTACATATGTTACTTGTAATGTGCATTGTAAAATTAATTTAAAATTTAATTTTAAAAATATTTTTTCATGTTATTTAAATTAAAATGAAATATTTATACATCTAGTTTTACTTAAATGATTTCGTGAGTGTACAATTATTATTATTATTATTTGTTATTTTTCAATCGTTATTTTATTATATTCTTTTTTAAATAAATTGTTTGGTTCTTTAGTATATTATATTTAAAAAGAATATATTAAAAATATAAAAATTTATTTTATTTAAAACCATAAAATCTACGTGAGTTTAATGTACTATTAATAAATGTAAACTTGAATAATTTTAATTATAACGTACTAAAACATAATCTTATAGACTTTTTTTGTAATTTACTTAGTCATATTTTCCGAACGTTGTTGTTTCTATTTAAATACGCAACGTGAATGCAGTTTTTATTGGCAAATATAAACTCTTGAAATAGTATGCATAAAATCTGCTTACAAAATTAACATGGAACAACATGTTCCCACGGCCTTTATTGGTCATCATGAAATCTCTTATTATACTGCAAAACCTGTTCTTTTACAAAACGATAGAGTAGATCGTTTAAGGCTATTATTATATTTTTTGTTGTAATTTTTGCGGTAACGCGATAGGTTAGCGTTTACGTTTGGTTTCTCGTGAGTTGGCTATTGGTTAGATCGTAATAGTATTTGACCTATGAAATAGTCGTTTAGATGGCTTGTTATTTTAATAGCTTATAAAGATCCAGTTATTTGCTAAGGTAACCTAAGCATTGTTTCACCACGCAAAGCAGTTAACTATAAAAACAACTTTAAAAGTGGATATAAGTTGTGTATACAGCAATTACTGATCTGCAGTTTTCTTTGCAGTTTCCTTTATAATATTTTGCTTAAATGTAAATAGAATTGTGAGCGCGCATCATAAACATACACACAGACACACTCAAACACAATATATATGCATAGAGTTTTTTTACAGGAAATTCTTAACTTTAATATAAATTAAACTATTTATTTCTGAAGAATGCTTATCATACCGTCAATGCACTATAAATTGAAATGCCTAAAATTTCAAATCCTTCCATTTTTTTTTATTACTTTTTTCTTTGTAAATCTTTTGCAATTTTTATAATAAAAGGATATTAGAATTTCTTGGTTTCTTTAGCGATTGCTATCACGAGTGATACATCATTTTTTCCCAGTATATTTGATTTTTTTTTAAGCAGTTAAAATTTTTTTTTACATGAGTTATGATTGCTTGGATAATTAAGTGAATGGAAAGAAATCGCAAAAAAACTATTATTTACCGGATTACAATTTTAGTAAATTGGATAGACGTGCGTTACTAAATACTTTATAAATATGCTCAAAACGTTTTAAAATTATCACATTTTTATTATTAAACGATTATCCTCTGTATTTATAAGTATACATATTTAAATAATAAGTAAATATATTTTTAAATTTAATTTAAATATATTTTATTTCAAAATTTTTTTTTTTGATGCACTATTTATTTCTATTACTTTTTTTAAGTTATTCATTAAGCCTTTATATATTCTATCTTATACAAATTTTATAAGAAACCTTTTATCCTTGATTTAACTGCTTTTATTTATCTTTATGTTCTTTCACAGGTTCTACCTACAAAGTTTCCTTATGAAATGAAATTGTATAACTTTGAATGATTTAATGATGTGCCCCGCCAATTCTTCACTTTTTTTTTATTAAAAGCAATCAAAATTTGTTTTTGTTAATTCGTTTTGAATTATTTTTACTTTGTATATTTGAATTCACCTCACTTTCTAGATTTTCTTGCATCTCTTTTTTACTTATTTTATTTCTGATTTTCATTTTTTTTTTTTTTTGTCTTCAGTCATTTGACTGGTTTGATGCAGCTCTCCAAGATTCCCTATCTAGTGCTAGTCGTTTCATTTCAGTATACCCTCTACATCCTACATCCCCAACAATTTGTTTTACATACTCCAAACGTGGCCTGCCTACACAATTTTTCCCTTCTACCTGTCCTTCCAATATTAAAGCGACTATTCCAGGATGCCTTAGTATGTGGCCTATAAGTCTGTCTCTTCTTTTAACTATATTCTTCCAAATGCTTCTTTCTTCATCTATTTGCCGCAATACCTCTTCATTTGTCACTTTATCCACCCATCTGATTTTTAACATTCTCCTATAGCACCACATTTCAAAAGCTTCTAATCTTTTCTTCTCAGATACTCCGATTGTCCAAGTTTCACTTCCATATAAAGCGACACTCCAAACATACACTTTCAAAAATCTTTTCCTGAGATTTAAATTAATTTTTGATGTAAACAAATTATATTTCTTACTGAAGGCTCGTTTAGCTTGTGCTATTCGGCATTTTATATCGCTCCTGCTTCGTCCATCTTTAGTAATTTTACTTCCCAAATAACAAAATTCTTCTACCTCCATAATCTTTTCTCCTCCTATTTTCACATTCAGTGGTCCATCATTGTTATTTCTACTACATTTCATTACTTTTGTTTTGTTCTTGTTTATTTTCATGCGATAGTTCTTGCGTAGGACTTCATCTATGCCGTTCATTGTTTCTTCTAAATCCTTTTTACTCTCGGCTAGAATTACTATATCATCAGCAAATCGTAGCATCTTTATCTTTTCACCTTGTACTGTTACTCCGAATCTAAATTGTTCTTTAACATCATTAACTGCTAGTTCCATGTAAAGATTAAAAAGTAACGGAGATAAGGAACATCCTTGTCGGACTCCCTTTCTTATTAGGGCTTCTTTCTTATGTTCTTCAATTGTTATTGTTGCTGTTTGGTTCCTGTACATGTTAGCAATTGTTCTTCTATCTCTGTATTTGAACCCTAATTTTTTTAAAATGCTGAACATTTTATTCCAATCTACGTTATCGAAAGCCTTTTCTAGGTCTATAAACGCCAAGTATGTTGGTTTGTTTTTCTTTAATCTTCCTTCTACTATTAATCTGAGGCCTAAAATTGCTTCCCTTGTCCCTATACTTTTCCTGAAACCAAATTGGTCTTCTCCTAACACTTCTTCCACTCTCCTCTCAATTCTTCTGTATAAAATTCTAGTTAAGATTTTTGATGCATGACTAGTTAAACTAATTGTTCTGTATTCTTCACATTTATCTGCCCCTGCTTTCTTTGGTATCATAACTATAACACTTTTTTTGAAGTCTGACGGAAATTCCCCTTTTTCATAAATATTACACACCAGTTTGTATAATCTATCAATCGCTTCCTCACCTGCACTGCGCAGTAATTCTACAGGTATTCCGTCTATTCCAGGAGCTTTTCTGCCATTTAAATCTTTTAATGCTCTCTTAAATTCAGATCTCAGTATTGTTTCTCCCATTTCATCCTCCTCAACTTCCTCTTCTTCCTCTATAACACCATTTTCTAATTCATTTCCTCCGTATAACTCTTCAATATATTCCACCCATCTATCGACTTTACCTTTCGTATTATATATTGGTGTACCATCTTTGTTTAACACATTATTAGATTTTAATTTATGTACCCCAAAATTTTCCTTAACTTTCCTGTATGCTCCGTCAATTTTACCAATGTTCATTTCTCTTTCCACTTCTGAACACTTTTCTTTAATCCACTCTTCTTTCGCCAGTTTGCATTTCCTATTTATAGCATTTCTTAATTGCCGATAGTTCCTTTTACTTTCTTCATCATTAGCATTCTTATATTTTCTACGTTCATCCATCAGCTGCAATATATCGTCTGAAACCCAAGGTTTTCTACCAGTTCTCTTTATTCCGCCTAAGTTTGCTTCTGCTGATTTAAGAATTTCCTTTTTAACATTCTCCCATTCTTCTTCTACATTTTCTACCATATCTTTTTTACTCAGACCTCTTGCGATGTCCTCCTCAAAAATCTTCTTTACCTCCTCTTCCTCAAGCTTCTCTAAATTCCACCGATTCATCTGACAACTTTTCTTCAGGTTTTTAAACCCCAATCTACATTTCATTATCACCAAATTATGGTCGCTATCAATGTCTGCTCCAGGGTAAGTTTTGCAGTCAACGAGTTGATTTCTAAATCTTTGCTTAACCATGATATAATCTATCTGATACCTTCCAGTATCGCCTGGCTTTTTCCAAGTGTATATTCTTCTATTATGATTTTTAAATTGGGTGTTGGCAATTACTAAATTATACTTCGTGCAAAACTCTATAAGTCGGTCCCCTCTTTCATTCCTTTTGCCCAGCCCGTATTCACCCACTATATTTCCTTCCTTGCCTTTTCCAATGCTTGCATTCCAATCTCCAACTATTATTAAATTTTCATCTCCCTTTACGTGTTTAATTGCTTCATCAATCTCTTCGTATACACACTCTACCTCATCATCATCATGGGCGCTTGTAGGCATATAAACGTTAACAATCGTTGTCGGTTTAGGTTTTGATTTTATCCTTATTACAATGATTCTATCGCTATGCGTTTTGAAATACTCCACTCTCCTCCCTATCTTCTTGTTCATCACGAAACCTACTCCTGCCTGCCCATTATTTGACGCTGAGTTAATTACTCTAACTGATTTTCATATCGTTTTATATTTTTATTTAAGGTCATACATCAGTACAGTTAATAGTTTAAAACTATTTTAAAGAATTTTCTTATTCATAAATTTATATTTAGTAGTAACTGTTATTTTCTTGTACATAAATCGTTTTAATCTTGTTTTATAAAAATGAGTTATTTTTTTTATACTTAATTACAAAAAATTCTACATATATTTTTAAAATTTAATTGTTTTTATAATGTTACGTTAAAAATACGTAAAATTTTAATGAAATATTTTCATACTTACTAAAAGAACGAGGAACCTAATTTACTATCATCTAAATTTAGCAAATAACTTATAATATTTTCATGCTTTTCTTTAACTCCAACGGTTCAATCGTGTCCTCAAATTTTGTAACCATATTACATTCATTTCCCAATTTCACACAATGATGAAATTTTACACAGCGACGTTGTGACAATACAATATTCCTTTGTTAATATCATATATTTCTGTATTTTATATATATATATATATATATATATATATATATATATATATATATATATATATTACAAGAGAAACATCTTGACGAATGGAGCTGATACGATAACATGTAGCTATCGATGCGATTGATTTTGACTGTCGATTCAATATTAGTAGATCAGGCAGCTGTTAAAGGGGATTTTAATCTAACTAGTGTAAATTTGCCTTCTAAAATCCTATGTACATCATCTGATTTAATTATATTTAAATAGTATAATTTATAATAATGAAAGCTAATTATCCAGATTATAATATAGAATAAAATTGCATATAAATATTTTTTTTGTTTGCTAAAAGCAACTAAAAATAGTCAGTTTAAATCCTTATATAATTAAAATTAAAAAAATAATTGTGGTACAATTAACACTATACAAATAGATTTATAATAAAATTAAAAAGAAATTTACATGTTTTTGTTAAAAACAAATAAAAAATAAATAAACAACAACAAAACGATTCGTATTAAAAAATAAAAAATAATTTTTTTTCAAGAAAATTACTTGAAAGAAAAAATTCTATTTTTGCTTGACCAAAAAGAAAAGTGTGGGGCATGCTCTAATTATAAAATGGTTGTATATGAGAAAGCGCCCAACTCTTTTCTTTCTAGTTATGTATAAATATATTTTTTTTTAATGTAATTTTCTGGAAAAGGAAATTATATTTTTTTTCTTTTTAGTACGCTTTTTTCTTTTTGTTATTCGTTTATTTACTTTTTTTTGAAGAAAAGCATGTTTTAAAAAATTAACAATTATTATTTTTTTACTTTATTGTATTATGAAATATTTATGAGAAGTAGTGCATTTGAAATGGAAGTATCGTTTAAATAAATTATAATATATAACAATCAGAATTGTACATATGAATATGATAAAGAAATATATATATGATTGTACTGAGAGTATGGTGTTGTAATATGAGGTAGCTCGGTTTTGAATACTGTATTATTATATGTGAAGAAAAATGCATACGTTGGCAGTTGGTATTTCCCAAGTGGTATTGCAGTTTATTCAAACTCCGTCTCTGCCACTAAATTGAACGAACGAACCTCTATGCAGCTAGCTACTAGAAATAAGAAACCTTTTTTTAAATTCACTTCTTGCCTCGACGACCAGTTCGAACTTAGCAATTTCTATTCTAGTTTTCCACTCCACTAGCACGTACTATATAATATCGTGAAACAAAGTAAAACGAACGTTAAGTAATTTTATTGTATATAAAAATTATATATTATTTACAATTTATTTAATCCTTCCGAATGAAATTACAATACTTATTCTTGTTCATTCGGTTTTCTGTCATGAATGGATTATGAAATAAGAGATACAATTGAATGAATAAATTATTGATTACTGAAATTACAAATCGTCAGTAACGGAAATGATTACCTTTGTCGGTTTGATTATTAATCGGTAAAGAAAAATGTTCATCGACTTTTTTCGCTTTGCTACCAAATTCTAAAGTTCTAAAATTTTGTTTATTCGTAACAACATTTTTGATTTTTGGAAATTGGTTTCCTCGTTTTGTTTTTTTCTACTAAATTATAACTTTAGACCCAATCATGCGGTTATAGTAATACTGATAAAATAAATTACTTGC
Source organism: Lycorma delicatula (assembly GCF_047948215.1). Taxonomy (NCBI): domain Eukaryota; kingdom Metazoa; phylum Arthropoda; class Insecta; order Hemiptera; family Fulgoridae; genus Lycorma; species Lycorma delicatula. Next base: position 13,679,502 of record NC_134459.1, read on the forward strand.
CTATTTTCAACAAGATATTTTTTATATTTTATGAAAACTTTTTTTTAATTTGTCAGTAATATAATGTTTTAGTATTATTACGAACAATGCTTAGGATAATTCTGTGCTAATTCTGTTGTTAGTTTACATTATAAATGGGAGGAGTCCATTCTGTGTAACTCAAAAGATCGAAAGCAACTTTTTGTTGTGTTCAAAACAACGATATATTCTAATTTGAATGGATTCGATTTTTGCAACTACAATGAAACCCGCGAATAACGAATTCTAATTTAGCGATAATTTAGTTGTAACGAGCAACATTCCGGGATTTGTTTGGTTTTCTGTCTCATTCATAATAAATTACTTGCTTTCAGCTAGGTTTCGACGAATCGTAAATCGGTTACTACAAGCATTTTCATTTTTAAAATACTCGAAATCAAAAAAAGTTAAATAACAACCAAATAATCTCAACGCAAACGAAATTTCACTTTTTCATTTACGAAATATACATTTACAGTTTACACGTAGATTGTGAGATTTTATTTTAGGCTTGTTCAGTTAGGTCTGAGAGGTGATCAAAAGGTTTGTAACACGACGTTGTACGTACATTACAAGTTCCATTGCGTTATTACAAAAGCTTATAGTTATTTTAATTACTCGGGATTTTCTGTTTGCAAAATTGCAGGAAAGACTAGGGGCCAAACAATGATCCATCAAAACCGTCCAAACAGGTTCATCGAAGTCTATAGCACATTTAAAACGATTTAAGTGAAAGTCTGAAGAGGGGCGTGGTTAAAGATAAATTTTACCTGTTCTACCCCCACTGGTAAATTCAGTATTATAATCTTCAGTTTAAAAACACAGTACTGTACCGTAGTATCAGTTAAATAAATAGTTTGCTTTAAACCGGTCAATCGGATATTAATTCCGGTTTATTTGTAATGAACAATAACGGGCGTCAAAAGGAATTTGTACGTGAGTGAACTGGATCGACGAGGTCTATCGAATTTAGATGTTTGCTAACAACATTTACTTTTTTCATCCTCAGTTTCTACAGTATGGAAGAGTCGCGAGACTTATGAGTGCTTTTGAAAAAACATCAATCGCAAGCAAAAAATTCAGGCTATGTGACAAAGACGACTTAGATAGCGCCCTCTTATAATGTTTTAAAGTGAAAAGAAGTGGAAATGCAATTATCAGTGGTCCAATTTTAAAACTGCAGGTTGAAAAATTCGCTATAAATCTCGGCTATGCAGATTTTGTTTGTAGCAACGGATGGTTAGACCGTTTTAAAAACAGATATCAGGTTGTTCTGATAACTGAACACGAAGATGAATCTACTACTCTCCCAGTCGTATCAGTGATTGACGCCAATGAATGATTTAAAGAATTAACGGTGTTTTGTGAAACTAATAAAGTAATGAATTTTTAGAGTACGTGAATAAGTTACATAACTTTATTGATGATTACAGGTATAAGATTATTAAACAAACAAAAATAAACGATTATTATAAGGCTAATTAGTTTGTATACGCGATTAAGTTTTAACGAATTCTGTTAAAATGAAGAAGAACTAGATTAGAAACATTTTTTTTAAATTTAATAAATACAGTTTGTACGTAAAAACGTGTGACAGAAAGTTTTGTGTGGTGTTCTTTGTTACTTTCCTCGATGACTTTGGTAAGTTTTAGTGCACACTAATTACCATTTTTTGTTTGTTAATTCACTGAACGCTAACAGTTTTGGTTAAAACCAAAACGTATAAGCGTCTAAAAATCGTATTACATCTAAATTTTATTTGTTAAATCTATAATACAAAACACATTCATATTTTATTTTAAAACAGCTTCTTCTTAGGTACGCAGTATACTTTTTGTGTTATAATAGATAATGATGGCGTAAAAATTTTCGGTTACGAGGTGGCAACTAACATTTTTAATCGACTTCAAAAAAGGAGGATGTGTATTCGACCCGTATATTTTTTTTTAATGTTTGTTCGTGCATAACCTTTTTCCTATTAATTTGATTGAAATAAATCTTGTTGCAATCGACGCAGCTGCTTTTCGCGGTGGTACCTTGATGATGGAGAAACTCTTTAGATAACAAAATTCGGTCAGATAATTGACAAAAAAATTATTTTCGTCGTAGGCGGGTAGGATGGCACAGTGGGAATCCTGATTTCCTGTATGTATGCGTCACGTTAGGTGATGTTTTATGGTCTTCTGTTGGACAGTTATTGTGATTTTCTGCACAAGATATGTAGCACCGTTAATAAAATCATCACAAAATCGAGTTATCTCGTCTTAAACCTTTTAGCCCCAATATATTTATAAAATACAGCATCGGTAGGGACAGTGGAAATCTTATAATTCTCTCTATACGTGTATCACATTCCATTTTTTTATTTTTTTTATTATTATTAATTATTAGTTTTTACCTTATTATAATTTTATTGTAAGTTTGTTACAATTTATATCCATTTATAGAAGAATGTTTGAACTTATTTTTTTTTTTTTACTCTACATTAAATAGAAAAAATAAATTACGAAATGAATAATTCAAATAAATTATCCTAGAAAATAAATTTATTAGTTATTAATCGCAGTATTTTGTTCTAAATTTATAATATATTTTTTTTATTAATTTAGTTCTATCTTAGTACATACGTAAAATATTTAAATTTGGATATTTAATATAATTTTTTAACTTAACATTTAAAAAGATAAAGAAATGTAAACATATTATTGTACGGAGCGTGTTTGGAATTGGAATAGAAGATGGATTTAGTCTATATAAGATCCGTTATTTGTTATAAAAGAAAAAAACAATACATAATACAAATCTGTGTGAGATTTCTTTCCCTTAATCGTTTACCACGACGTAGGCGGGTGTGTACCGGTTAACCGTTTTACGTTCGTGTTCGGTGTCGTTGTGTCGAGTTCCATGCATACATTTTATACGGTGATACATCAGGTCGAGACAGCTCGATTACAGGAGAAGATTTCTAGCGGATACATCAGTTGGGATTTCCCTGTGCTATATGATCCATTCTGAGGCAACAATTTGCAATTTCCTGCCGGAGCAGAGTCCCCAAATGGTCCTCTCTCCAGGGGTACATAATGGTCCAGAATCACCCACTACGAATTTCCATTTCCTACCCCCTTGACACTCACTACAGGCCCCAACAGGAAATATTCATCCCTTATTCCCTCTTCCCCTTGCTGTAGCTCCTTACCTTAGTAGGAGATGCTCTGCTTGTCTGACTTACAAATTCCCTCTTTCCCCCGTTTATTGTCTTTCTCATTCCCTCTTGCTTCCTTTCCTTACTTCCTTAACAAAATTCTGTTATGTTAACGCGTTTTACTACGTTATAAAGCCATTTTATTCTGTTTTATTTAATCTAAAGGGCAATTGTCTGTTACAAATAATTATTTTACTACGCAAATTAATATTTAAGTAATTAACATGCAAGTTACAGCGAATCCCTCCCTATAAACTGACTTAGTTTTTCAATTCACCGGAATTAAAAATTTAAAAATAAAATGAATTTTTTAAATAAATTCCTATTGAAGTCAGAGCTGAGCCGAATTAACTTAGAATTTCGTATTTAACGTAATATACACTTTCGCTTTAGTAATTTTTTTTTTAAAGCTGTAAAATATTTACTCTTTAACGTCGGTGGGAGAATGTTAATATGATTTAAAACTTAGAGACCGGCCCGAAAGCATTTTTTTATAACTTAAATATTATTTATTTTTATAAAACAAGATAACCAGTTTTAATTAATAAATAGTCATTTTCATAACATGTCCGTTTTCGATTTTTGAAGTACACGTAGCAGAATGATATAAGTCCAAGTTTTCCACATTTGTTTTACTGTTAAGTTTATTCTAATAATTAATTGGTAAATTAGATATGTAAGTGTTTTATTTCTTTAATTTTCTATATATATAAATAAATGACAATCTTTGTTTTGTCTGTGCCATAATAACTCAAAGTTACTCAACCGATTTCGTTGAAAATTTCACAATTTATTATTATTTGTCCTGGAAGTGTTTATATGTTATTAGTTCCATAATATTTTGCAACATAATATTTAATTACGTAGTAACTATCTGAGGAGGTCGATATTGACAACGGTCGGATATACACATGATAATCGATATAGACGATATTTGTCGATATATACATAGACTTTAAATTTAGTCAAAGAAGTTATCTATTTATACCTTTTTTTTTTATTTATATAGTAGTGGGATTGGTGAGGTTTGAACTGTGGTTTGCCGGCCTTTGTGGCGCGAGTGGTACCGTCTCGGCCTTTCATCCGGAGGTCCTCCGGGTTCGAATCCCGGTCAGGCATGGCATTTTCACTCGCTACAAATCATTCATCTCTTCCTCTGAAGTAATACCTAAACTGTGGTCCCGGATGTTAAAAAAATAAATAAATTAGAAAATATTTCTGTCAACACTTCATAGTCCACAAAACAAATAATAATGAATAAAAAAAATCTATAATCAAATAAATAGTCAAACAAAAAAAAAAATAAAGAAATAAAGTTAACAAGAATAATATCCCTAGATTTGGCGTAGTAATTATCAAATTGTCATTCATTAGCTCCTAAGTCAAACACTTGGAGACGTTTCAACCTTCGGACGTTCCTGCTGTTATCAAGCAGATTGATTACTAAGTATTTGACGTGATTTTCAAGCCGTTGTTGGTATTTAACACTGAGCTGTCTCACAATCTAACAAACCGTCGGTAGCTCCAGATATTCATGAATTTCGTCATTACTTGTGAACCATGGAGCCTCTGCAAGTGCTCTCGTTACTTTGTTCTGGAAGCAATGTACGATATCTATGTTACTATTACTTGCTGTTCCCCACAACTCCACGCCAAATTCCAGATTGGTCGTAGGATAAATTTGTAAATCTCCGTAGCAGCGAATGCAGTTCCCTATACCTAGCGTTCAGTTGATTTCTTTTCATCCTCACGTGACTCTTCCAGGTCAAACGCCGATCTAGATGAAATCCTACTCTCCGTTTGTGGGTTCATGACTCCATTCATGTACACACTGGAACAGTCACCCTTTCGCATGGCGAATGGGAACTTTTATAATTTAAAAATTAACAATGCGTCCAAAACGATAAAGTATTGGACGATACTTAATTCTAGCCACGGGAATGAGAGAATACAGAAGAAATGAAACAGAGGAAGGAAACAGCACCAAGAAATTAACGAAATAGATTACATATGTCACGTTTACGGGTTGCAGGATAATTTTAAGTTTTTTTAAATTATTTAATTTATATACTCAAATTTAGCAATAGCGAAGCATTGCCGGATCCATTAGTTTTTAATAAATTTAAAAAAAAATCTTTAATCCTACCAAATATGTTTATTTAAAAGGAGACCGAAAACTGTAAATAACGTGTTGATGTACAAAGACGATAACTTGATAAAGAACCATTGTGTATTGCGTTGGGTCAATTCGCTCGTGCCGCCAGTGCACGCTAAATAGTTAATGACTCGTATCCAAACTCGCGCGTACAAATTGTTCTCAAACGGATAGCACAAATAATAATAAAAAAAATATACCCTGAAGAATTAAGAAGAAAAATGAAAAGAATGAAGTAAAATAATAGTAATAATGATAAAAATAAAGGTGAAGTAAACCACTATAGTTATTCTTCTCCTTCATAGCATCTCTTTCTCTTTCTCTTGTATATAATTTTCTCTCTGTCTTGTATACGTGTAACATCGCTTCGTTGAACATTGATCTGACATACTGGCTTAAGTCTCTGGAAAATGGAAACTCTTTTTTTGTAAAAAATGTTTTAAATTCTGTTTAAAGATTCTTTCGTTGTTCTAAATCCAGTTTTGTTTTAGTTCAAAAAATAAATATATTTATACTGTGTTTTTTTTCTTTTCTTTTATTTAACATAAATATTTGATATTATGTACGTTTATTAGTGTAATTAAATAATCATATCAGGGTTGTATCTTAATATAAACTTGTAATTCATAAAAGTTCATTCGATCATTTTTTTCTCTTGTTTGTTTTGACTTTCTTTTTCTTAAATTTATTTTATATTTTTATTACTATAGTTTATCTTTGAATTCTATTTTTGTAGAACAACCTTCTACATATTTAGCTTTCAATTATCCGGGAAAATATATTATCCAGTATAATTTTTAAATATCTGCAGTTCTACTTCAATTAACTCGAAATTTTCTACAACAAATTATTCACATTTTCAATTATATTTTTAATTATGTTTCTGGTTTTTTACCCGTGTAGTTTTAAAATTGGTTTAGTAGATTAGTTGAAACCTTTATAAAAAAGTAAAATTATTCAAGCAAAATATTTTTGGTAAAAAGATACTTTGAGTTATTGAAAAAATAATTCGTAATACTTACCGGTATTTATGTTTTTCTGTTTTTTTATAATTTGTATAAAAGATTTCATATCGATTAAAAAAGGAAAAATAAATAGATTTTTATTTTTCAAAAATAAAAATTTAATTTAACGATCGTTTACAAGTTAAAGAAACAAAAATAAATTGCGTCTTAAATTTGAAGGATTTGGCTAACAATTGTTATTAAAGCATAAGTTTTTTACAAATTTTTATTTTTAGTTGCCTCTTACACTACAAGTTCAAGAGAATTATAATTTTATAAAATTAAAAAAATAAATTGGTGTTATATTCAATTATTATGATTTAATATATCATTTCATATGATTTTTCGTAAATACTTATAAATCATTAAAGTTATGAAAAGATAGCTTTTAAAAAAATACGGTTTCAGAATAAAATACTACGGAACATAACACAAGCGCCGTGGTTCGCGAGGAATACCGAGATACACGATTGCATAGGAATTCCTCGAGAAAATGTTGAACGCCTAGTTTTGAGATATATGTTAATATTGGAGAAGCATGTTAATCGTCTAGATTTGAATTTACTTGACGACAGTGAGGATGTTAGGAGACTGAAAACTTTCCATGTGCCTGGTGGACCCTTATGACGATCGAATTTATTGAAGATATCACTTCTTATAATAATTATTTTTGTTTTATTTTCGGTTATTCAAATTTATGGATGCTTAGGTTTATCTATGGTTGTCTTCAAGTTAATGATCCTTTATTTTTGTTCTATTTATGTAACCAACTTGATTAATGGTGTATTAATTCTAAAAAAAAAATAAATAACTAAAAAAAAATAATTAATTCTAAAAATTAAAATATTTATTAATTCTGCATTTAACTATATTAATTGATATTTATTGGTAATTAGCTTTTATCTTATGTATAATTTTATATTATGCTATTTCCGTATCAAATTTTGATTAATTTTTTATAATTTGATGTGGCGAAGCGATTAATTCTCTTTTGAAAGGTGTCTCCTATGTTGAATAGTGTGTATGGAATTTTATCAATTCTTTTTTATACGAATAAAACTATGTTAGAGTTCTCAGACACTATCAAATATTATCAAGTTACTAATTTTCTTATATTTATTCATATTAATTATTTTTCTACTCGTTAAGGATTATCATTGGATGATCCTATTTCAAGTGATAGTCTGTAATACGACTTACAGCTTCAATATGGAAACTGATTTTAAATAAACGAATTGAGCGAAAGAGTTAAATTGTTTGAAATTTCTTTGGAATTTGTGAATAATAACTTTGAATAGTAGCCGATTAAATGGTAACCGGGTTGGTTTTATTATTTCAGGACATAATTTTTAAAATGAATTATGCATGCATAATATCACATTACTCGTATACATTATTTTACAAGATACAATCGTGCAGTAATTTATCGTCTGAATAAATAAAGATCATGTAAAACTACCTATTAATAAAAAAAAAATTATAAGAATTTTAAACAACCCTAAAAGTAAAATATTCATACGTTCTTTCAGTATTATATATTTCAGTCATTCATTAGTTACATGTTAACTATGTTTATTTTGTTTAAACGTTAAGGAAAAGATTTAAAAAAAGCATACAAGTTTTTTTTTTTATTATAATTTTCTATTATTATTACTAGACTTTTAAACACATAAATTGATATCACTAAGTATACGTACATATATATATATATATATATACATATATATATATTATAGTATAATGCTGTATTTAATATTTGAACCGGAAAAATAAATAAATTACAACCTGTCTAACGTTAAAACAATTTTGTTTTCACATACTTCCCTTCTAAAATTATAATTATATGTTTGTTACGGAAGATATCAAGTCTTGTAGGTGTCAGTTTAGCGTACATAGTTAGTTATTTAGTTAGTTAGTTAGTTAGATCGTAGTCAGATGAAAGTTAAAATGCATGTATTCTGAAATAATAATGAAGAGTTTAAATTAGAGTAAATTTATATCGTTGTTAGTGGTGCTGTTGTATTATTACCGGGTTAGATTTTATGTATATGCTATGTTAGTTGTAGCAATTATAGAAATTAGATACAATTTTCGTTCGTTGTACTCGTTTATGTTTGGTGTTTTTTTTTTCAAATTGAAGTAAGGTGTTTTTTTTTATCGTTATCCACGTTTGAAATCTACGTGTTAGGGCTGTTATGCATCTTAAAATTGTTATGCAGTCATCGTTTAGCTTTGAGGTAGTAGTTTAATTCGGTTCTACGTATATGTTTCGGTATTAATATTATTAGTAGTGGAAGCATTAAATTTATTTTATTAAACTGTAGATAAGTAAGTGAGTAATTGCGTTAGTGAAGAGGTTAATTAGCGTGTATGAAGATTGTGATAAGAGTGGTGGAGTTTGTAATTCGATGCAAATGTGTGCGTTATCGGTGTATGTGTGTTGACGTTACGTACACGTATTGCGACGGCAGCGGCACTCGACAAGCAAACTCGTCCGACACACCACTACGTTACGTTACCCGACACGGTTTATACGCCGTATCCACAAACTACTACCTTCGTCGTGATGTGTTGTAGTTATAGCGGTAGATCCGCTCCGCGTCCGTCCAGTTCATTATGCCGGTGCATGGTTCTAATTATTCATGTTATCTGTATTTGATCAGTCCGCTCCCTTCCCCTCCCTCCGGGGTCTTTACCATTCCCGTATCTCCTACCGCCGACCGCGTTCCTTCTATCGGACTATACCCTAAACAAATAAATAATAATTTTCCTCTCCGGCAGAATCACTGAATCATGTCTTGAAAACAGATTATCTCTCTCACTCTGTCTCTATCGCTTTCTCTTTTACTCTCTCGTGAACTATCTCTCTCGCTTTATCGTTTTGAAACTAATTCGTTATATTATGATTTAAAAAAAAAAAAATATATATATATATACATATATTTATATAAGTAAGTAATGACTTATTCATTATTAAAATATAAAAGATGTATATACATTTTTGAAAATACTAGTTTCATATTATTATTGAGACTTAAGAAAAAAAAATTGTTTTTTAAAACATATATGTATATTTTAATTTAGTCGCGTTATAAATTGTTTATTCATGTTTTCTTAGTAGATTTTATATATAATTGAACGGTAGAAATGATTGTAACTTGTTGAAGTAGTAAAATGGTTTTTTCTACTTTTTTGTTTTGATATCCAAATCTAAAAATTTTAAATACGATACAAGTTACTACTCTTAAGCGGTACTAAATATGAATGATTTATATCGGTAATGATTAAAAAATTAATTTTTTCGTATTTTTAAATTATTTTTTCAACATACTCTTTCTAATATATATATATATATATATATATATATATATATATATATATATATATATATATATGGGCCAATTAATAGAATTTTTTAAAATAATTATTTATTTAAAAAAATAATTGAATTTTAAGTTTTCTTTTTTGAATTCGACTACAAAAGAGTCCCTTAATATAATAATATTTCTACTACACATCTGTCATATATTCATCGTAAAAAATATTCGATTTTGTTAATATTGCGAATTAGATATTAAATATTAAAATATGTTAGATAGATATTAAATATTAATATTAAATAATTATATAAAAAATAGATTAATATTAGGTGTTTATATTTCTCTTTTTTTACATTTTAAATTAATTAAATAAATATTTGGTATGAAAATTCGACAGTATTAAATTATTTTGGTTAAACCTTAATTTAAATACGAATATATGTTACCGTGAGAGACCGGTATTTTACCGTCTAAGACCGTAATTCATTTTTATATTTACGTACATATCTTTAAGGAAAAGAAATATATGTAGAAATATATATATATATATATATATATATATATATATATATATAACTTTTACGGAAATCATTCAGATCTGAATAATTCCGTATAGTCTGAATGGTCTCTGTAAATTTATATTTGATTGAAATTTAAAATTACCTTAGAAATAAAATTATTGCTGTATATTTACAGCAAGTAATGGAATTCAAATAATCTTGAATTCCATTTATCTTTAGTGACAATTTTTTTTTTTCAATTTTGCTTGGCAAATTTGTATCACTAAATATTACAGCTAATTGTTGCAAAATAAAATTCGTATTGTAAAAAAAATCTGATTATATGTTTCTCTTTTGTTTAATTTTTTTCATCAGTTATATATACGTGAAAATTTATATATATATTCTTAAACAAACATTTGTAGTAAGTATAATAATAATATTGTTATTATTAATAATAAACTGGTGTGAAGAAAGAGCTAAAATAAATTTTACTTTATTACTAACAGATTTACAATATGTCGAAAGAATGCTTTTGTGCGAAAATAATGGGAAAGAAACTTGATACGAAAGAGGGTTTAGAATATATTTTCAATCCCATAAAACTGGTCATAAAGAATCACATTTTTTTGGTGGTTATTAGAGAGAAGGGAACGGGTCCGAAGTGACGGTTTTTTTTTACGCACGCTCAAAATCCCGTAACTCCCGAACTAGTATTAGTAGTAGTATATGTAAAAGGATGATGGTGAGGTGAAACTGGCTGGGGTTCTCTCTGATTTTCCCATCATCCCTGAATGATTGCAACATAAAATAGAGAACATAAAAATTCCATATATCTGTGAAACAATCACCACCCTCCAGAGACGACGACTACTACTTCGGTAGGGAGAATTTCATCCCTCGACAAATTTACTTGCAGTATTGCGCTGACATCTTGCTCGTTGGAAAGCCCATTCTCATGAGATCACGGTCGGATATAAGGAAGAATCATTCTGAACTACCCGACCTTATTTTACTGTAACATAACAAACTGCTTATTTTGTTTGTTGAAAACAAATAAAAATGTGTACATTTTTTTTTTGCATTTACAATCATCCAATGATCCTGCAAAAGAAAATAAACAAACTTTTACAAAAAGTATCTCGGTTTTATTTTTACATTGATCGGTTGTATTTTATTTTTTCTCTTGTTATGTTAACTATATTAGTATGTGGGGTTTTTTTGTCGTTTAGAGAAATAAGTTAAAAATATATTGCTTCTTTACATTCCAAACCTCGTTTTTATAAAATATTTTTTATGTAACTGAAATTTTATACTTAACGAAAAAACTCTTCTTCAGTTCTACGCGAGAAGATCCTTTTTCTTTTTCCTGTTTAACCTCTGGGAATTATCGTTCAGGTATTACTTCAGAGGATGAATGAGGATAAAATGTATTAGCGTAAAAACAGTGTAGTCTTGTACAGTCTCAGTTCGACCATCCGTGAGATATGTGGTTAATTGAAACCCAACCACCAAAGAACACCGGCATCCAAGATCTAGTATTCAAATCCGTATAATTATATCGTAACTGTCTTTACTAAGACCTGAACGCTGGAACTCTTGACTTTCAAATCGGTTGATTTGGGAAGACGCATTAACCACTAGACCTACCCGGTCGGTTACACGAGAAGACTAGACTTTTGGTTCCCGATGCCCTTACTATTTCGTAGTCAGAAACGCACTGATTTTCAGACTACAACGCATTACATACGTTCGATTAATCCGTACACCCTAGACACAAGCATCAAGTTTCAACTCGCTCACCACTGTGACACTGCATGAAAAATACACCGCTACACAAAACTTCAAAATGTTTTCGTCCTTAAATTGAGCGTTACTCAAGAACGACTCTACCGATTTTCATCAAATTTTCAAATGCCCAGCTTCAAAAACACTACTCTCATAATTAAGTTTTAATGAAATTGATTTAGTGGTTTTGGAAATTTTCGAGCCACAAAATTTTATACATAGGCATACATATATACGGAGACCCAAATTTAAGTGAATGGTATGTTCGTACTCATTAATCAAAACGTAAAGAGAATTCATTTTCAACACCCTCCCCCACCATCATTCACACCATACGACTGAAAGTAAGTTTAAAAAAAAAATATATATATATATAGGTATATATATTTTTCAGCTGTTCTTTTGAAATTGAAATCAAAATATTAGTGATATTTATTTACTCATCCTATGTAATATTTAGTACAAAAAGATGTAAAACATTTTATATTACGTTCATTTATTTTGTTGTAAAAATATCAAGGATATATATAAAAAAAGTTCCTCTTATTTATTACAAGTGTGGCTGTTTGAGCCACACAAATTTCAAACAAATTCTTTTTTATTCAGAGATGTGATTCATCAGCTATAACCCCATTATTGGAACAAAATTTTCTTCTTTGTTTGCACAGTTATATTATAAGTATTGGCTGAGAATTAATAATAATTACATTACTTTACAATAAATAATTTTTTTTGTGAGAATTCTTTTTATACTACAATCGTTTAAATTTGGAAAAAATATTTAGATTGTTGTTGAAGATTCCTTTGATAAAATGAGGCGATTGATGTAAATTTTATTCTGTTATAAAGCTGTTTATGATTGGCTGAATTTTATTTTTATTCCGTGTTTTATCACAATTGAGCGGATTTGGTACGTATCAGCAAAAGTGGAGAACAGCAGTTTGTATATATGACGTCATCGCCGGTTGCCGGGCGACAAAGGAGCCTATTTTGATCCCTGACGGTCTTCACATTATGCTAACTCCCTTTTCCGACCCAAAATCTCGTATAAATTGACAGTAAAATTCTTGGGAACGGCCCATAAAACTTGTAAGGGTTGTGTAAGAGGTCTGATAGAAACGAATTTGACATTCCCTGAGAATGTGGTGGATGCGTTTTAAATCCTTGAAGGGACTCTACACGGCCTATACTTCCTCCCACTCCTCCCCCGACAGTCTAACTGTGTAAAGTTTCCTTTTCCATTTCAATAAAAAGTCCCATGCGTATTTTGGCTAAGAGGAAATGTTTTTATCCCTACTTTATACAATTTAAAAACAACACAAGTTTTTCATTCCGGTTAGGGATTTTTTTTCTTTTGTTTTTACTGTACTAAGATGCGATCTGTATTCTGAGCATCTTTACAGCGTTATATTTTTACACACACTTGCTGTTGTTAGATTCAATGAAAATTATTACCTTGTTTTCTCGAACAGTTTCTAGTTTTTATATAAAGTAAATTAAGTTTATGTAATCGGATTTATCTATTTTTATCGCTTCTATTTCAATATTTTATTTGGAAAAAATATTGATTTTGTTAAATTCTTTGTTAGAAAAACCATGTTGTAAATACGGCTAGATATATATATTCAGTATTTTTCATTTATGAACGAATTCCAAATTTTCGTTTAAATTTAGTTCAACTCAATATTTTTATATAAACGTATAATTTAAGAAAAAGACCTTTATTAATTTAAAAAATAATTATTGAATACAATTTTTTGCTGTTGCAAAGTTTTATGAATGTTCAAGAGAATCTATTTCCATAGTTTAATTTTTTAAGTGATACTTCTTATATTCAGTGTATTTCAATCAGTTGCATGAGATGGATAGGTCTGTTGTTTCCAGAAAAGAAGCGTAAATTATATCGCCACAATTAGTGAATGGATGTAACTGTGTTTACATCATATTCTTCTGGTATTCTACATTTGCTTATTGTCCGAGCAAAATATCTGTCAGAATACTCTAAAAATTTGTACACTTAACTCTTAACTGATAAAATATACGTACCTGTTTAGCTTTGTTTATACATATATAAAGAAACCAAATTTAAAATATGTATTATTTCATAAGAAATTCTTTTTTTCAACAGTTATATGTTCTATTTATTAGCAATACATAACACATCTTATTGCCTGTTCAATCTTTCAGAATAATGTGAATTTTAATTTATATACTATAAATGATTTTTATTTTTGTCGAATTTTGTTTTCTTTTTCTCTTATTATTTGCATTCCATTAAACTAATTATTTGTTGGTGATTTTAAGACTAAAGTAATGCAACTTAAATAATTGTATTAAGTAACAACATTCGTAGAGTAAAACAAAATTAAAAAAAAAAAAAACAAAAACAAAAGGAGTTAAGTTGGCAAACGTGTTACTGAAACTTGGCTTACTTTTAAACAACTTATGTTTTCTTCTGTAATTGCCAATTACCTGTAGATTTACAAAATTGTTTTCTTGTATTTATTTGTATTAAAAAAAACTAAAAGTAATATCTATATTTAAATATAAAAAGATATCATAATCCGTTTATCACCAATTTTTTTGTATTGTTCTGAATGAGTGAATGAAATAGCTTACAAATATAAAAAAGCATTCGAAATATTATGACGTTAAAATATTTTTCTTTTACAAAAAAAAAAAAATTTAATCAGCACATTTATCTGTTAATATGTGAAGAAAATTGCAATATTAAACAATTATAGTATATTTTTTCATCTATGATAAAAGCATATATATATATATAAAATAACGGGTATCTGGTGACAAGTACTTTAGCTTCCTGCATGAATGCACTGTTAGAAAGAAAATTGTTCGCTATAAAAAATGAATTTGCGGCTAATTTTTTTTTATTTTATTTTTGAGAACACAATTGAAGAAGCGTGCTGGATTGCGCGCACGCGATAGCCACGCGTGAGCGCGCGTGCTTCTACGTGATATTGTTGTAAGACTTGCTACATTATTACATAGCAAACGTTGGATTCTTTAGACCTTGTAATCTATACAATGGATTAACGTTAACAAAGAACTGTTATTTGATAGAATTTTTTTGCGTAAAAGTATAATTAGGAAAGAAATTGTTGATTTTCATGGAAATAAAAAAAAAAATGTTTGTTTTAAATAACAGATTGTTTAACGTGGCTGTTTTAAAAAATTATTTTGTTTAAAAATTTAAGGAGTAATAAAGAAGTTTTTATTTTAAACTAACTTAAAATAACTCTTAAATATTAGTGAGGTAGTTTAGAACCTATGAAATAATTTTTTTATGATATTCAACTTTGCTATTATAATTAATTTTATTGTCAGAAGTAAACCTCATCACAAGAAATTTAACTTCTAATATGCGGTCTTTATTTCGTCCATTTAATTTTCCTGAACTACAGAAAAGATATTATATGAAGCCTACTAATATAAGTAGATATGCAGTACAAAAATTCAAAACTAAGAAACTACCCGGCAAGATTCATTAATTATTTAATTACCCTTAAAATTAAATATGTATTTCAGCTTCAGATATACAACATAAAATTTATGTATTAAAAGATTTTTTGCATCATTCATTCATTTTAAACCATTATTTTCGTTATTTTTCCTCAGATTTTGGAAATAATCTTGTCAACCTCTAATTAAATTTAGCTAAATTGCTTATTTTAATACTTTAAAAGAGATATGTAAATTACGAAAAGTCAAATTTTAGATAATGAAAAAAGTATATATGCATACATACATATTTTAAATTAACAGTTAAAAATTTTTTTCTTAAAATAAACTTTTTTTAATGCTTTATTTAAACAGAATTATTGAGCTTACTTCAAATCAGCTTTATTAAAATCGACTTCAAAAAAGAAAATGATTAAAAAGTAAAAAAATCTGATATGGGTGACACATGGCTTCTTGTACGCCTATTAAATTACATTTACACATTTTTTTTTTTTTAAATGATAGTACATAAAATTTTATTTCATTAAAAACTTCTGAATTGTAAAAGCTTTTTTTTACAATCACAGGTTAATAATTATTAACAAATCAATATATTTAAATTAAAAAAAAGGAGATGAAGTCGGATTTGAATCGATGTGCCTTCCCCTTGTAAGACCCAAATATCTCATCAATTAAAATTTTATTTGGCTATAACTCTGTAATGAAAATAAGTACCACTTATGATATACTGTTGAAAAGATCTCAATAAGAACTTATTACTACTGGCAGTTAAAAAAAAGTCCAAAATCCAAAGTTTTTAGATTTTGGGCTTTTTTGGGCACTTCTGATCTAGTCGATTGCAATCAAAAGGGGAGATGCACAACTAGATGTTACAACAGTCTTAAATCCACAATTTCGAAGGCTAATCGTTTTTGAGTTATGCGAGATACATGCATACATATGTCACGCCGAAGCTAGTCAAAATGGATTCAGGGATGGTAAAAATCGGTATTTCCGTTGAAATCTGGAGACCGAAATTTTTCGCAGTCACATTACTTCATTTACTTCGTACAAGGAAGTAAAAATAAGCCTAAACCTTAATCTACAAATCTCTACTTTCATTAAAATCAAATTATTTATTCATTATTCCTTAATTTTTCGCTTAATTTCAAAATTATAACTTGAGATTATATGTGAAAAAATACTATAAATATTATTTAATGTAACCCATTGTAAATAAAAATTTGAAACAAAAAAAAAGTATTATTTAATTCTAATAACTTACGTTCTAATTATTAAAAGTAATTTTTATGTAACAGTTACTTGAATTTTCTTTAAAATGAATTTAAATACGGATGTATAAGTATTAGTTATAGAAATAAGAATTAATTTTGATAGCTGCATAGAGCATTTTTACGATTTCATTTTTAAATGACTCTTTCTAGTATACATAGTTAAAATACATATTATTTTCAAGGTTTATTCTTTCATTTTAAAATAACATCCGGAATTTTTGTTTTACAAAATAATAAGAAAAGAAGTTAAAAAAATTAAACGATATTGCAAACAATTTATACCGAGAATAAATGGTCGAATTCCGATGCTGAATATATATGTTTTAAATAAAACAACACACAACAACAGCGTGGTCTCTTACCTCTTAGAAAGCTGCAACTTATCCGCATAGACAGGTTTGAAATAGGATTTTGTTAAAAACAGCATCAAGCCCATGTATCTTTCTTGACAATTAAAGTAAACGATAATCTCTTTCCATAATACTAAAATAGTACACCGTGTTCTAAATGAATGTGTACGCTTATTTCTTCCCACCCTTATCGTATTAACTATATACAATTCTTACCAACAGCGATGTGTTTCCTAACGCCTTCTTTTAAATGTCAGTAAGTAACTTTAAATCAACACAGATTTCCTGTTAAATATTAAAACTTCAACGGTCTTATTATTATCAGTTGATGTAATTTTATTTTATTCTTTATAAATCCTATTAAACTTTATATTGAAATAATTACATGCAATTCTTGGAATTTCATTTTATATTCTCTAAAGTTTTACTAAATTTAAATTTTTTGAGCGTTTAAACAGTAGTTAAATTTACGTAAATAATCAATAAAAAGTCTCTTCGAACGCCGGTTAAAGATATCTTAATCATCATGACATAATTGACGTGATTCAACGGTATGGAGGAAATGTAAAATGGTATAATTATGAAAAAATAAACTATTTAAATTATTATTTTCCGAATGATATTTATATATATTCAACATTCATTATATCCATAATACAGTTTTAGGTAATTTCATAAGAAAGGTACCTATTGTAATGAGTACTATGATTCGACTTCCGGAAAATTTCAACGTATCTTGGCGTTTCACATCCCCCAGACCCCAAAACCACCGTCAGTTCAAAAGTTTACATATACATATATATATATATATATATATATATATATATATATATTTATTACTTTCTTGTGGACATGATAACTGACGTAATTTTGCGGCAATCACTTTCAAATTACCTCGACCTAAAATCTCGGTCGAGTTTGTTAACGGCGATAATCGGACCATGGGGATGGAAGTGGAGTGGCTTTTTCGAAAAAAAAAACAAAATATTGCTATAACATTTTTATTAAGTTAAATATCGTATTCGTTTAAAGTTCCTACTATTCTTTAGATAAGGGCCTAAAACTTATTTAAGTAAATTTTTTTTTTATATCACCAACCAGGGGGTGATATTCGCCCAGGGGGTGAAAAAAATTGGGTTTCGAAGACAAAAAAAAATCATACCTCCCTTGAAAGGCACAATATCGAATCGGTTTAAGGTGGTGGTTAGTGTTCTAAATATTACCTAAAACTTGTGTCTGAAACAATTATTGATATGACCAACCCTTAAGACAAGGGATGACCAAAATTTTGCTGGAATTGTAAGACGGGACTTGTATGCTAAACATGTGAAACTTTTTTCACATGCAACCATTGTCGTATTAAGAAGTAAAATTTGAATTTTTTTCTCTGCCTCCGCCTTCCGGCGTGCCGAAAGGAATTTTTTCTCTGTAAAGTGCAGCTAGGTTAATGATTGGAATAATCATCTTAAATAATACTGGTCTGTTGTACTGTATAATCTTAAATTCGAGTTATACCTAATTTGACTTATTTTATCACATATATGCGTTAAGATTAACCAAATAACTTCCATATTAAATAAAAGGTGATTTTTGTGTTTTTTTTTCTAAAAAAAAAGAAGATAACAACACTTGGCCCAAATATTATTTTTGAGTGATCTAAAAAAAGGGCTATTTTATAAGTTGTCTGGAAGAAGGAGATGATATAACAGCTAAAATAAATAAATATTCAAGTTGTATATATATATATATATATATATATATATTATTTAAATCGTTCCCTTTCTTAAATTTTCTTTAACTTGAAAAAAAAGAATATTTTTTTTTTTTTTTAAAGCTATTAATATGAACTAAAAAAATATCTTAAAAGTGACGCATATTTTTTGAAATATGCAATCTGAAGTAAATCAGTATTTGGTACATGGTCCCGTAAGTAAAGTGGCAGACTTTTTTTGTGCTCATAAACCGGGTTTAGGAGGAAACGTTCGGTGGCTGTGAAAGATCCTTTACGTGTGTGTTTGTGTGTGTATCTATGGATACGGGTGATGTCTGTTCCCCGGTTGAATTCTTTTGCATATTGGATGATCGCTTGGAAAGAGAGGAAGTAGTAGTAAGAAGAAAAAGGAAGATTGAGTTAAAAAAAAAAGAAGAGAAAAAAAGGATAAAGATAGAAAATGTAGAAACGCAGTTAAAGCGAATAATGGAAGAACTGGTGAATTCAATATAAGAGGGCGTGTTTCTTTAGGATAAACTGAAAAACAATCATTTTGAACTTAGAACAAGCTTCGATTCGGTACTGAATTCAAACCAAAAGCAGTCAAAAGGGGGGTTACTTATTGTGATCGCTTTGTAATGACATAGCTACCTTGGGTTTATTTTTACTACGGCTTTCCCCTAAGTTTCTTGTCAAATTCAATTTGTACTTGTAAATATTTAAAAGTAATACTGTAGAATATACCGATTTAATAACATCAAACCAAGATTAATTCTTTATGTATAGTTAAAAGAGGAAGTGCCCGGTAATTGAATCTGCTTAGTGTTAATTATATTTTTCTTAAAGAAACAAATTGTAGTTAACGAGAATAATTAAATATTTTTCTTTCGAACGAATAAGTAAATATTCGTTCTGTTTACATATAACTGAAGTTATATCGAGGAAAAAAAATTGTCAGAAGGAGATACCCACCCATTAATGGATTTAAAAATTAAAAGGAACTAAATTAAATCCCAAAAAGTTTGATAGTTTTACCCATTTTTTATTTTATAAAATGTAAAATATCGAAAAATATCCATTTTTTTCTCCTATTTCCCTAGATAACTCGATAACTGCTCATTTTAGAGAAAAGATAGAGAAGGGGGAAAAAGTTTGGTTAAATTTTACACAGAATTTTGCAAATCGAAAAATACGTTATTTTTTATGCAAAAATAGCAATAACTGTCAAAATAATGAAAAGGAGAACAATTAATGAAAAAAAAACAAATTTATATTATACATACGACCTTCAGATTTTGCCTCAAAGTACTTTTTGGTATGATGAAGCAACACGCCAAATTTCAACAAAATCGGTCAGACAGTTTTTGCAAATAACTTTTCTACCCACGTTTTTAAAAAAATGCGATATTTCCAAATTGTCTAGAGCCTGAAATAAACCTCTACATAATTGAAAATTTAATCATATATAAAAGATCACTCGACATTCAAATGAATTTTGAAAAATTTAAATCCGTTAATTGGGAGGGCCTAGGGAATATTTTAACCATTATGTTTAAAACATTATCGAAACATAATGCTTCGATTTGCAACCGATGATATTGTGTGTAAAATTTAATAACAAAACTCTTTTCTCTAAAATGAACAGTTATCGAGTTAGCTAGGAAAATAGGAGAAAAATGGATAATTTTCTGATTTATTTACATTGTGTAAAATAAAAATTTAAGCCCACTTTTTTCAACTGGCGCATAACGAAATAACCATTTCTGATGATATTCCGGAGGCATTACAGCAAAAATGAACTATCATACAGAAAATGTTAACCCAAAACAGATACCGCCTGGTCTATCATAGCATCAACTTCATTACGTACGGAAAAATGAAAGATCGATTTTAACTTGATAATTAAATCGACTCTATGATCTGTCTTCGGAGCACCATTTTTTGTTTGCTGTTTACAATACAAATCCTGACTTATATAATCAAGGGTAATAGTTTTTTCTATTAAAGATTTTTGTAGGCGATTTGAAACTGTATAAAACTGCAGTTTATTATCCCTTTAATATCAAGTCAAGGGGGAAGTTGACTAAGTAAATAATTTAGTAATACATTGAGTCTAAAATAGGTTTATCAGTGAATTTTATAACTTACCAGATTTTGTTAGTAATAAACCAGAGATCTACGACATTATTTTGAATTTACTGTAAATTATGGCAAAAAGAGTAGTACAAATCATGAAATAAATATAATAAAAATAACGCGTGGCTGAGCCAAGCAATATCAAAATTTACCATATTTTAGATAAAAATTACAATTTTTTTCTCACTTTTCTGAATACGTACTTTCAAACACCGTGATGCAGATTAAATATAAATCGAGACTACAAATGTTAATGAAATTTTTATACGTTTTAGCATTAAGAAAATTACAAAATAAACAAAAAAAAGTTAATTAAAATTAAGAAAATATTAAATAAATTGGGTAAACAAATTTTAAAACCTTACGATGTTTTTGTTTATTTAAATATAATATTATCTATGTAATAATATCAGTAATCTATTGAAAGCTTCGGCTCTTAAAACCTGCGTTGTTTATTTATTCAATATTATTTTTTTTTTTTTTTGGGATTAGAGTAATTTAATATTTTTTATTTGTCCATTTTCATATCTCTATTTTTTAAACATATTTTTTTCATCAATAAAATTCATTAGCCTTATTTTATCTAACAGTTATAAAATAATAATACGTTAGGTAGTTTAGTCATGATAATTATTAAGACGTGTTCAATAACAACCATTATACATCACGTAGAACTTGATCCCGTGGGAGTTAAGAGGATGGTAAACGGAACAGAGCTAATTTACCGGGATGGGAGTTACAGTGTGTTTCATCAGGCACGCGACTCCTTAAGGGGGATCTGCCCCCTTTCACGGCAATTATATCTGCAGACTTACCCGTCACACGCTCGTCAACTGCAAACACCCATCATCATCGTCATCATCATCATCATCACTGGGTATACGGTGTAGTCGTTGTATGTAAGTCCCCCTTCTCGTCACCTCTTCATAACTTTTGATTCTCTCTCCCTATTTCTCTCGACCTGTAATTGTCATGTTCCATGTTCCAGTACTCTTGTCATGAACTTAGAAAGAGTTTTAAAGCAATTATGTTAGATATCTGTTTTGTCACACTTCCCTACTTCTTGGTCTCTGTAACACGTTTTTCATTTCATAGAATAAAATATAATAATTGCAGATACATAGTGATCTACAATTGAATTTAAAATATACTTATGAAAAATATGAAAAAAAAATTAGTTTACATTGTTTTCATTAATTTAGGTAGTATGAAAATTTCTGTTTTAAATTTAATGATATATATATGTATATAAAAACTAAAAACACTGAAGCCTTTAAATATTGATATACTAAACTCTGAACCACTAACTTTGAATTCTAAAAAATTGGATAGATATTTTTATGGTAAGACTTATAGAATAACTAAAATGATTTTTTCCAAAATTTCCTTTATAACATTTTTATTGTTACTAATTCTTTGTTAATTAACTCTATAAATTGTTATATAATATTTTATTGGAAATGATAAATTATTTGAAATATTTTAAGTTTGATTTAATCAAACATTTATTTATTATTATTATTTTTTTTTGCAGCATCCGTACCCTTCAGAAGATCAGAAGAAACAATTGGCCCAGGATACGGGGTTGACAATTCTGCAAGTCAACAATTGGTGAGTAGTAAAGATTACTATTCATTAATTTTTATTAAATATCGGTTTAATTTAAGAAATCTATTATATTACTTAAATCAGTTTAATTATGCGTCCTGAAAAAAAAATCGATTAATTACATCGATTTCTATGTTATTGATTCCTAATGGATTCTTTTTTTTGTTTCAAATCTTTATTTACAATCGGTTACATTTTTGTAGGAACCTTAAGTAAATTATATCGCATTACATATTAAAAAGGAATCTCCATTGAAAATAATCAAAAATTATATACTAGTACTGCATAGAATTATTATGGTAGAACGTACACAAGGTAGTATTGAACAACCGTACTTTCAAGCGTATAATAAAAAACAATAACGAGAATCATAAAAATGGCAGATTGATGAAATACTTAGGAAAGAACATGTAAACCAAAAAAATATTTAAAAAAAATTAAAGTAAAAAAAAAAATGAGAAGAAGGGAATGAAGGATTGATTACTGCACAACACTCAGCGGGTATAATTACTTTGTAGAATTACTAAGGTCCAGAACGAGTAGCTGCTAAGTGTCTTCAACCACCCTCACCGTTGTCTAGGAGGTTTACGACCAAGCGGTTAACGTAATCATTTAACCGAAGTTCATATTTCAAACTGAAACGCTGTATTTCTTTCTTGACTTACCGTAAACTCAAATATTCGTAAATTTCACTGTTTTTAGCCATCCACTGCACCTCAGCTACACACCTCGCTAGTTTATTCTGAAACCGCTGTACGATTTCAATGTTTGACTTTCTTGCCGTGCCCCATAGTTAGACGCCGTATGGTTCCGTATTGCGAGTATAAATGTTGCTTATTAGACAAAGATAACTCAGATCTGCTGCCCAGTAATCGGTACATTTCCTTGAACTTCGTGTTAAGTTGCTTTCTTTTCTTCCTCATATGAACCTTCCACATTAAATGACGATCCACATTAAGACCCGGGTTCCATACACCTTCAGTATGCGGGATCAAAATGTCATCAAGGTTGACCCGTGGGCAGTCACCTTTTCTCTTCGCGAATTTCACATGGCTGGACTTAGCTTGATTAACAATTATCTTCCGCGTATCCAGTCACCTGCTGATTAGATTTAGTTCGGATTTTTTATTACTTGAGAATATAGTATTTATATTACTAAGTTTAAAAATTCCTTCGTTTTATTGCATATTTACGAATTAATTTCTTGGTCAAAACTATTATTTCATTTTATTGTAATGGCTAGTTGAAATTCAAATAATCGATTTATTTACGCGATTTAATTATGATATGAATATACAAAATTCAAACCGACAATTAGAATTTTATTCTTTTAAAATTACAATGCATTATTAGCTTATTTTTTCAGTTATTATTTTTTTTTATTTTGTAACTTAAAACAGCAAATTAATATTTGCATTTTTAAAAATTAATTTGCAGTAAAATAGGTGATTTATGTCTGTAAATGTTGAGATTAAACTGTATTTTATTTTACTCTTATTGTTATTATTTATTATCCCGTTCCCTGTTTCTGTTGTTAACAGAAACACATAGTCGCATTCGTTCACCAACACATTTACAGACAATCTAAATTGTGCAATATTAAATTCTATTCCTACGCGAACAGTTCGTTCTGGGCCTCTACTAATGAAGTATATATTTTCCCCTCTCGAATTCAATGTGCAGAATTGAGAGCCACCTTGTTACTCTTTTCACCACGAAAACTAATAATTCCAACCCCGGGTCGAATAGCGTCGTGCATAATTCAAAATGTAATTTCAGTTATTTAATTCAGTTTTGGCGGTCAGCTGGCGCGCTATCCAGCAATTAGCGATCAGTAATTGCAGTGATTAATCAACTAGTGGCGCCATTTTGTCCTGATTGGAAATCTAGTCTCACTGTTGGCACCCTTTAACAAATTACATGTCTCTCTCATTCCTGTATCTTATTTAATGTCTCAGCTTGTATCTTGCGATTTTCTTTCAATCGAATTTTTATTTTATAAAAAATAATTTTTTTACGCATCTATTTGTTTTTCTCAGCTGTTTACTACGTAGTAGATAGAAAGGACTGTAATGAATAAAAAAATTATAATCCTGGATTTGATTTATATATTTTCTGCCATTTTCAAATCCCAGAAATACTAAAACATTGTTACAAAACTGTTTATATTCATGCTTGTGTGTTTGTGAAAAGGAGGTCGATTTGGATCTACACGCTTAAAAGTTAAACTAATGAAATTTAATTTATTTATCATCTTATGATTTTTTTTTTACCTTACGTAGGTCCCTTGCATCATGTCCTCCATTCCTAGCTAATCTTTTGAGGTACTGGTTGGTTACATTTTCTTTTAGATGGTCTACAATTGTTACTCTTTACGGCCTTTTCTGTTTCTCTCTTTGCACCTTTTACTGATCTTTCTAGCACTATTTTAATCAGTCCTTCTCTTCTCTTGATATATTCCAGCCTATTAACTTTCCTATTCTGATTAAAGTTTCATTCTCATTCATTCACCACATTACCTCTTCATTTTTCACTTTGTCCATTTAATTTTCTCTAGTCTTCCCCATAGTCACATCGCAATTGTTTCCATCCTTTCAAGTTCTATTTTTCACAAGACGTTTCAACTCTCGTGGCTCCATCTTATTACATAATATTCCATTTTACAAAATGTTGCCTTATTCATCGCTGTTCTTTCTGTTAACCTGGTATTCTTTTCTTTTTTTTTAATTTTCACTTTTGTAAATCTGTTAACATTTCAATTCTTATTTTTTGACCATGTATTCATTAGTTTATACTCTATTACTTTTGTTTATCCAACATTGGTTTCCATGTTTTTTCTTTAGTAGATTCTTCTAATTTGAAATAATCGGTTGAATATTTTGTGATCATTTCCAAAAAATATGATTTCATCCACGAACCTTATACAATGTATTCTCTCTTTCCTTCTACGCTGATTCTTTTCTTGATAATTTTTTTTCATATCATTTACATACACATTAAATAAGATCGATAACGGAAAGCTTATTCAAGATCAAATTACTCGGTTTGAGCTTCCTTTATTTTCATAATAGTTCATATATTATCTTCTACATTTATAAGATAGATTCTATTAAATTATTGAAAACTAGATAAGGAAGAAATACGCGAAGAAAATTGGACTAGGGTGTATTTAATTAGCGTAATAAAAAACTAAATATATCTTTTAAAAATTAAAAAAAAAAAAAACCTCCAAATACTGTAAAAAGTTATTTTTCTTTTTTTTTTCTTTTACTCGTGACTATATTTTTGTTTAAAAACAAAATTTCATGAAGTTTTCCCAGGGTTGAAATAATTCCGTTCCAATCCTAGTAAAGTCTGTTATTTTTACACGGATTTGAATACTAGATCATGGATACCGGTGTTCTTTGGTGGTTGGGTTTCAATTAACCACACATCTCAGGAATGGTCGAACTGAAACTGTACAAGTCTACACGTCATTTACACTCATACACATCATCCTCATTCATTCTCTGAAGTAATACCTGAACGGTGATTCCCGGAGGATAAAAAGAAAAAGAAAAAAAGAAAGGGTTGAAATAATTAAACAGTTTATCTCAAGCATAGTGTTTATGTTACTATTATTTAAAAAAAATATATATATATTTGTAATTAAATCACTTCAACAATTAAAGCCGTTAGCGACTCAATATATGTGTCTAGGTACCGGTAAGCGGGCAGTCTTGAACAGACTCAGGCTAACCATTCCTGAGACGTGTGGTTAATTGAAACCCAATCATCAAAGAACACCGTTGTGTTCTTTGATGATTGGGTATCTAATACGACTATCTAAATACCACTATCTAATACGATACACGATCCACGATTGGGTTTCAATCGTGGATCGTGTATCGTATTAGATAGTGGATAACGATCCACGATCTAATATTCAAATCCAAATAAAAGCAACTACTTTTATTAGTATTTGATCATTAAATTCTAGACTTTGATATCAGCTGATTTACGATAACGAGTTTTATCAATAGACCAACGCGTTAGATTATAGTGTTAATTATTTTAATGTATTTAAAAAATATTTTTATTAAAATAACCTCAAAATATTTTATCGGAGAACTTTTTAAGTAAATTCTATAACGTCACAGAACTATATTTTTAGGAATTTATCCTGCATTAACAATCATCAAAAAACTATTTATTATAACTAAATTTTCTTCTGTTAAAACGAAACAATTTTTATATAAATAAATTTTTTTAATAAAAATATTCTTAAGGATATAGTGATAATTTTCTTGTATTAATGACGTTAACATTTGGAAAAATATTAAATTCTATGTTTTATTAAAATACTAGAAATTTTTGGACAGTATGTTTTTATTTAATGCATCTAATAAAACTTTCTTGTTAAATTAATTAAAGTAGCAATTATGTTCGATTATAAATTTTTAGGAGAAATATTACATAAATTCAGTATTCCATAAATATATATATATATTTGTATGTGTGTGTGTGTGTGTGTATATATATATATATATATATATATTATATAAAACTTAAATTAAACGCAGGCCTGTCTGTGATTTTTTTTAATTAAAAAGAAGCTACTGAGTGATTTTAAGGAAGTGTCATGTGTATATATTACAAAAATCATGACACAATTTCTATGAAAAATTTAACACAGTGTAGTTTACTGTGTGTGATGTTCAACTATGCATTATTAAAATGTAATAAGCGATTCAGTTATTTTATAAATATTTTAATTTGGTAGATGGAATATATATTATTGAATCTGTACAAAAGTAAAATTTTCTTATTTGTTTCGTTTACATTATTGTGTTCTATAAATTCTGTTTTTAGGAACGGTGGTTTCTTAACGCCGTATAACGTTCTGAAAACGTTGTATTGAGTAGCATATCTACATTCATTCATTATTATTATTATAAATAGTAGTAGTAGTAGTAGTAGTAGTAATAATAGTAGTCGAGTTCGTTAGCAAAGTTCATCGGCACTTGTTAGTGGACAGTGATGGTATGTATGTGGGACGAGAAGAAGGTTATGAAAACGAATAAAAGAATGTCGGGAGAAGGAGTTTTGTCGATGGAGAGAGAATGAATGAAGCATTATAGATATACATGACCAGAACAGACGTTCTGACAGATAGAAAAACCGTACGTGTATGTGCAAGAAAGAACGATTTAAAAATAAAGATAAAAAACAAAAAAGATGTATTTCTAACTTTTAATTTGGAGTAATTGGAAAGCAGGAGTTAGACGTTCATTTCGTTGGTTCTACGCAGGATTATTTACTGTAGCGTAAATCAAAATAATTGCTGGTCTGAATCGTTAGCCCGGTGTCGTCTTTTACATCTCATTTGGCGCAAGAAACTACAATCATAATGTTGGCTTCGAAGTCGTTTTAACAATTATAGACTAGCAATTAGGCGAAATTTAGAGATCAAACGCCTTTATGAATAATTATTTCTTGTTCATTCTATTTTTCCCCCTAATTTTTATTTATTTTCTCCCGTTATTTATCGGTATATTATTATCAACGGCATTCATTATCGTTATTATTTGTATTGTTTTTTATTAATTTATTTATATTTTTTAAAATAATAGACTTATTTAAATTAAACGAAAGATGTACGTGTATATTTTCCAAAAATAAACGTATAGTTATGTAACGTTTATTTCAACCAGTTACATAATTTTTAATGTAATAAAACAATTATAAAACTTGGGAGACTATTTTACATATATATTTATCCTTTTCTTTGTCTTTCTCGTTATATCTGCTCATAAATACCTTTCACATTTTTTATTTCTTATCTCTAATTCTGAGTATCTTAATCCATTTACTTATAAAATAATAAATAAGAGAAATATAAAAAGTAATTTTCCCAAAAGGATCACAAAAAATGAAATTTATTAATTTTTAAGGTGTTTAAAGTTAAGAAAAAAAAACATAATTTTAATCTGATTTTCATTTGGTTACAATTTTTTTAAATTTTATATGAAGCACAAATGTAAAGTAATGTAGTTTTATAAAAATAATCTTTAATAAAGAAATCGCCTCTCCGTCGAACTCCGTGGCGGAATGGGTAGCGTCTCGGCCATTCATTCAGATGTCCCGGATTGGAATCCCGTCAGGCATGGCATATTTCATACGCACAAAATTTTTACTTCATATTCCCATGCACAAGCTTTGAACTTATATGGTGAATTAATCATTAAAAAAAAAAAAAAATCCATTGAATCAACCAAGAATTTTTGTTCTTACAAGATAATTTTCAACATAAGATTATTTATATATTTTGTAGATTTACTTATTACCTGATCATTATTATAACATTAAAAAAGAACTGTAAACTGTACTAAATTTATGCCCTATAAATTATCGGAATAATAACCCTCCGGGTTAGTCTAGTGGTTAAAATCGTCAAGCAAATCAGCTGATTTTCGAAGACAAGAGTTCTAATGTTCTAGTAAAGGCAGTTGTTTTTAAATGGATTTGATTGCTAAACTGTGGATACCGATGTTCATTGTGGTAGGGTTTTAATTAATCACACGTCTCAGGAGTGGTCGACCTGAATCAATTTAAGACCACACATTTACCGGTACATTTACACTTACGATCCAGACTGCACTAGGTGCCTTGGCATCTCTGCAGAATACTGTTGCCATCATGCCAGGTTACTCTGTAACTTGGTATACATAAATTAAAATAAAATATTCATATAGAACAAATTAGTTTAAAATATAAAATTATCTTATTTAATCGTTTAAAAAATGTCACTATGTATTATTAATATAAATATGCTAAGTGTTTAATACGCAACGATTTTAGCGTATAAATACTTATTTAAACCTTAAAATTAACTAAAACCTACTTAAAATATTTACAAAGTTAATAAAAGTAAAATGATACACAATTTCAAATACACAATTATATTAAATAATTTTATTTAAACTTGCCGCCCTACATAGGCGAGTGGGGTAGCGTATCGGCCTTTCATCCGGAGGTCCTAGGTTCGAAACTCGATCAGTCATGGCATTTTTCATACGCTACATTTCCATATTCCATGCACAATCTTCAAGCTTATGCGGTGATATCGAGTAAAAAAAAGAAAAAAACAGAATTTATAGATGGGTCAAAGATTACTTAAGTCTAATTCTTAACAATGTCCTAAGACAACAAAATATTTCTCAGCCCGATCGAAACGCCCAATAAAATACCTTTTAAAGAAAATATTCATAATGTTTTTTTTTTTAATCGTTCGGAAGAATCTGATATAAATTCTCAATGTAAAGATATATGGTGAGAATTTGTTTTAGTAAATGATTTATTTGTTTAATTTGATGGATTTTGCATACCTCTGATATTGTTTTTTGGAATATTTAAGTTGTAAATTAGTGAAAACGTATGTTTTTATTTATTAACATTAAATGGAGATTTTATTAAAAGCTGCAGAACACGTTGTTAATTTATATAAAAATAGAGTATCCATTTACCAAGAGTTTTGTTGTATTGATTATCCATGCGCTTTAGGATTATTTCACCATCATCAAGAATTACTGATTAATTATGAATTTTATAGTTGTGCATATAAATTTTTATAAATGGGAATTAAAACGAAAATAACATTTAAAATTATTAATGTTCGTAACAGTTGATTGTCAATTATTAAAATAAGTCAACGTTAAAAGAAAAACGTCTTGTCAGTAAGATGTTTACAACTGTTATGCGGTATAAATTGAATCGGTTATCCGACCTAATAATTGTTAATTATTGTATAATTTGCTTGAATAAAATATTATCAAATTTGATTTGTTCATTTATAAATTTATAATTATTATTCATATACGTGACATTTCTCCAACGTACTATTTTTATGAAGGTTATTGGTGTATTCCAATATTTCAAAAAATTCGTTTGGATTGTAGTTATGCCTATTCTCTCTATAATATGTTTAGCAAAGTTAGATCGATCTTAATTATTTTTATTTATCCAATTGATGTGTCCTTTAAATCTAATCGAGAATGAGAGATTTGTCCTACCAATATATTTCAAATCACAATTTCCATATTTAAGACCATATTGTTGACTATACATTCATTGTTAATGTTCTTTACATTAAACAGGTCGGTCGTCAATTGGGCACTGATGATTTTTGTTTACTACAACTTTCATAATCGTTCATTACCTTAATTTGTTTTATTAATTGTATGTTTTTGTAACATTTGTACTTGCCTACACTGTAAGTATATTCTATTATTTTACAGTTGATAATTTATCTGAATGTAATAATTTAGCATTTTCAGTTTTAAAGCTTTTATTAATTAATAAATTTGCCAGTCATTCCAGTATTTTTTTCATGATAATTGCGTAATTAATTAATCATCATGTTTCTTATTATTTATCGACTCATTATTTTGATTTATGTTTTTTGTTATATTTTTATGTTTTGCTTAATTAAAAGTAAAAGAAAAAAAGGTAAATTAATATATAAATGATTGGTATCATTTTAAACGCTCGATAATTTTAATATTTTGCTTTGGTGATCTTAAAAATAAAAATTCATTACTCTGTTTTTATTCGTCTTTTTTTTCTTCGGTAATATGCTGGAGAAATAACGATACAGCAAGCAAAATTAGGTTGACCCCATGTATATAAAAAAAGTATATATATAACAGCGGATTGGTATGATATATTAAAGCAAGGTGACATTAAAAAGGCGCTGTTGCAAACCTCGTATAGTAGGTTACACACAGTGTTGTAGAGTTCGCAGTACTGTAGTTAACTAGTGTTGGTTTAATTTATGTGGTTAGGGAGGCGCTGTAAATCACAGAGTCGCGGACTGCTCGGTCGCTCTTACTGTTAGTCTCTCGGCCTGTTGGCCCAGGTCAGTTACTCGACTTGCTTTGCTCTTACTTAACTTAATGTTTGTTTGTTAGTCGCTGCTCGTTTTGATATCGTTATTTATCACAACTTCAGTTTTTTGGCCTCTTTCCATTTTGTTTCTCTTCATTTTTTATTCTGCGCTAGAATAATTTAATACATTTCGTTTTAGATAATCCGTCCGCGTTACAGTTTAAGTATATATGCTTTTTTAATGACGTTAAAAAAAATTGTTGCTGTAATTATCCGATCTAAGAATTCCTTTTTAATTGTAATTTATTTTACTTTTAATTGTCACGCACCATTTCCTAATACTTTTTTTTTTGTTAGTCACAGAGATTATTCTTTAAATCGATTTTTTTAACTTTAGATTTATTTATTGTCGTTGAATGTACGTGCAAAAAGATAAAGAATTTCAAGATTATATATTTATTCACAGACCAATTTCATTTGATCAAGGAGATCGTTTTCAAGTCGACAAAGGCAAACAGTACCGTTAATTGATATCGTAATCCGAAATAACGTTACGGTGATTTTCTTATATATCTTCAGATATTCTTACAAAATAATTTTTCATTTAAAATACAACTAACTGGACTAATTTAATTTTTTTTTAAAGTACAGAAATGTATTAACATATTCACCACATGGACATCTAATTTTGCTTTAGTTAATATACTCCCTAATATTCTGAAATAATAAAGAAGGTCTGAATAATTGTGGTTAATCATTTAACTTTTCGATCTTGGAATTTTGCATTAATTTTCTTTCTCATCTTACAAGTTTAATTACTCAATTTTACAATATATATAAAAATATTTTTATTTTTTTTAAACATTATTTATTTTTCGTTATTTGATATAAATTTTTATATTATTACAGTGTAAAAATATTTTATTTCAAAGATTTTATTTTTAGTAATGTTTAGTGTTTTAAATAAAAAAAAAGGCCATTGACTTTTAACATTTTTGCGCATCTAATATAATTTAAGCCTCAGTGACGTCTACCTACTTTAATAACTACAACAAACTGAAATATGGTCAACCAGCCAACTTACAGCGACTAAACAAAGTGTAGCATTGGTCCATCTCATATTAGAATAGCGGAATATTATCATGTTGTGTCGGATGATCTGCTGTTTATCGTTCAACGCACCATTTTGTCGACAAGAAATATTTGCTGATTGCTTTATTAATCTATTAAAAATCGTCCATATTATTTGTGACCACTGTTTTTACTATTTTATTCTTTTGAATCGTTAAAGATTAATTTAAAAATGAAAAAAAAAATTGATAATTATTTCATATAATTGTTGAAATAGTATAATATTAATACAAATATTTCTTTTTTCTCCTTTTTATGACCGGAACTTCTAAGAATCACTCATTGACATCGTCCTGACTTCTTTCTTTTCCAGTATTCTTTCATTCTTTTCATTAACCTTTCTCTCCTTTCTTCGGTCCATCCTGTTGTGCTTCCTTTCTCTGAAAATTTAGATTTATCCACTTGTTTTCTGCCGACAGTTATTTCTTTGTTAATTTTTTTTTTTGTTAATCTAATGTCATCCATTTAATACAAGTGACCGTAAAATGTGTGTATTTTCTTTTTCGTATTTTACGATCTTTTTTTTTAATTTTTGTAAATTTCTTTTTATTTTCTGAAATTTTAATTATTTTCTTCGAGTATTGGCCCATGAATTTTTCTTAAAATTTTCTTTTCAACTTTTACTAGATGTTCTTGAATTATTCTGCAGGCCTCTCACATTTATTATTCTTCCTGTTCCCGACAACTTAAAGTTCCGCCGAATAAATTTTATATTTTCAAAAGATTGAATATTGGTGGTTATTGTTTTGAATGAATAGAACAAATATTGGAAATATAATGCAGTAAATACTATTATGTATTTAATAGTTGTGTGTAGTAAAATTTGATTTTGAACGAATTACTAAGATTATTAATCCTTTGTATTCATTTCTATAATATGAGGACCAAAGATTGTGTTTCCTTTCTGGTATTTATATAAAAATATTTAACCTGGGATTGAGTGTTTATTGAGTAAAGCCAGCCAGGTCTTCTAATATTTTTTAATGCAATAAAATACAATAAATTTGAACGTAGTAAAACCGCATGTTTTCTATGTAGTGCTAAATTCTAGTCTAGAATTTTCATGTTAAACATAAAGAAATTTTAACGGATTTGTTCCTGATGAAATCATGGGTATCTGAAGGAATCGTTCTCTGACCCGTCTTATATGTTCTGTTGACTGTAGACTTGCCAATTACCGCAGATAACCGTTGCAACGTTTGGAGACGATACTGAAATTTTTGCTGTCCACGAAAATCCAGCTACCGCATCTCATTATATTCAAGATTATCTCGCTACTCTCGAATCCTGGCTTACAAGTTGGAAAATAAAGTTAAATGAAACAGAAAGTCGAAGCACGTCACATTCATCCTTAGAAAGGAAAACTGCCCGACTATTTCTATCTTTAATATTCCAATTCCAAGTTCTAAAGAATGTAAATATTTAGGTTTTCATCTTGACCGGCGCTTTACTTGGGTAAAACGTACCAAATCTAAGCGAATACAATTAGACCTAATGTTTAAAAACATGTACTGGATAATAGGACACAGATCTCGCCTCTCAGTGGAAAATAAATTGACTTATAATCACATCTTGAAACCAATTTGGACTTACTGGCTTGAATTGTGGGGTACAGCGAGCAATTCCAATATTAACATACTTGAACGTTTTGAGATAAATACACTGCGAAAAATGTTAAACATACCTAAGTATATAAGCAATCTAATGATTGTAAATTACAAACCTTCAAGCAAGAAATCTCTCTGATCAGTCAACGATATGAAAATCGTTTGGATCGGCATCCAAATTACATGGCAGTCAATTTACTGGATAATATTATCAGCGATTTTTCAAGATTAATGAGAAACAGTATTCTTGATTTGATATATCGATTCAATTAAGTGGATTTATAAACCAGTTTTCTAAAGTCCTTCAATTTCATCTCTTTTCGTTGTTAACTTTTAAGTTACATACCACTGGGTGTGTAGCTTCTTAATGTTCATTCCAAATTTAGCTTATTTACTTATTGTTCAATTACAATTCTGAACAGATTGTAAAGTTACTGTAACGTTATAATAAAAAAAATTAAATCTCTAAATAATATGTAACATATTAGAAAAATTAAACTTTATAATTTTGCAAAATTTGCTCTTGCCTTTTTTGTACATAAGCTCTAATAATTGAATTAGTCTACTGGATTCTAGTTCTATTAATACCTAAAAATAAATGGTGTACTATTATTATAGTATTCGAAAAAAGAAAGGATTTCTTTGTTATACGATTTAAAAAGCTATTTTCATTATCTGTTAATTTAATGTAATTTTGGCTTCAACATCTCTAAAATCAATCAAAAATTTGCATAAGCTAGTTAGCATTATTTGACTTAATTTAACGAGAAAGTTAATTTTCCATTCAAGAATGTTAATTAAAAAAAAAAAAACCTTTATTTTCAGGTACACTTCTTTTCAGTTCAAATGAGTAACATATTTTTATATTAGTTATCGACTTTTAAGGGTATTACTTTACCAGTTAAAACTTACTTCAGATAATAATACTTGAATACTTTTGAAAAAAATCTTTAATATCAGATTGATAATTTTACATCACCTTCGAAATCTGTTGGGTGATAATTAATTTAGTTATAGATCTATTATTAATATAAATTTTTCTAAAAATTATTTATTTTGTTTATGAATGAAATTTTTATATTAATACATTAATAAATAAAATAATTTATTAAATATAAATACATATATTTTATATATTTATTAAATATATTAACAAATAATTTATTTGTTAATATATTTTTCTCCAATTTATAATTAATTTGTATATTTATCTTGGTTTTATTCGCTTTTAAATTAATTATTTGGTGTCTTTTCAATTATATAACGTTAGCAGACAATAAAATTTCTTCTTTTTATAAGCCAAATTAGGTGTTACATAACATTTTATTATATTTCTGATTGAGTTGAAGTTAAAAATTTCCTTCCTTTTCATCACAATGATTTATTACCGGTTTTATGAGCTATGTAGCTATAATTTTAATAGAATTTACTTTCGTTCAATTGAAATTATTCAAAGCATTTAACTGGTTTGTGGTTTACAATATTAATTCAGTGAATAGAAACCCCTCTAAAACGAGTTGATAGTTACAAATGAACAGTACCACTTAACTCGGTAGAATTTAATTTTTTTTATGTACTTTTAATATAAATGTTAGTACGCAATTTGAGTGGTACAGAAATGGAGACGACTTGATGGTCCATTCTCTTTTATGAGTCGGACTAGTTGAATCTCTTAGCCCGCACAATCTTCTTCTTTTCTTTTACCGTTCTTTCCGCCTCCCCCACCCGTACTCTCTTCTTCCGCTCCCTGTTCCTTACCCTATTTTCTACATGTACAGTCGTCCGCTTAAGTACCCATCTGTTCGTTACTTCTGTTGTGAAGACTTCTGTAGTTGAAATCTTAACTGCCAACATATCCCTCTATCAGGCAATGTCGCGCTATTTATTCCCTTCTTTTTTTCTTTCTTATTTGGGGCTTTTCAATGAACAACTTTATCAGTTTTTATGTTTATGTATGTATCTATAAAAGAATAGTAACAAACAACAAATAGTAACTATCTTTTATCTAACGTATCTATTTTTTGTTTTTTTGTTTTATTATACAAGTCATGATAGTAGATTTATTGCTCATTTGTACTCTTTGACGTTTATATAAGTGTTTACTTTCTTAGATAAAAAATAAAAGAAAAAAATAACTTCCGAAAATATATACTATATTTGTGTTAAATTCGACAAATTATAAAATTCAACCTTAAAAATCGCAAGAATTTAAATAATAATTAAATTTGAACCTAGATCCTTCTGGATTAAATGACCGCAGAATAATTGATTTTATAAAATATACAAATACAACGATTGATTTTGCTTTAATAAAAAAGAAAATGTTGAACATAATTTTGGTCTTATAGAACATATACGTACGTATAGTACAATTTGATAATTACAGCAAAATATATTAGCGTTAAATTACAAAATTTTAATACAATTATAGAAGGTATTAAGATTGAACGAAACAACTTTAAAATACGAATGAACATTTCATTAATAAAAAACAATGATTGAATATATCTAGGAAAACGATAACTGACGAAAAAAAATTTAATTTTTTCCCTCACCTCTGAAAGAAATACATTACTGAAGTGACATATTAATGTAGTATAATAATCTAATTAGCACAAGAATGAGACTATGAGTCCAGAAACGACAAAAAGAATTTTCCCCCCACTTCTTTAAGGGGGTTTGAATAAAACCCCCTAAACACTATCAGAAAGTACATTAGCTCCTTAAAGAGGATAAAATTATGTGAAAATCTTAGAGTAAAATTAACGAACCCAGAATTAAAACCTGTAATTCGCTGTCCCCTTGACCGGTTGTGACCAAAATTTATCGAAATCAATGTCTTATATGTAGAAACATATAAGACATTGGATGCCTAATTTCTTCCAAATTCCAAAGAAATTAGGCATCCAATGTCTTATATGTTTCTACATATAAGACATTGATTTCGATAAATTTTGGTCACAACCGGTCAAGGGGACAGCGAATTACAGGTTTTAATTCTGGGTTCGTTAATTTTACTCTAAGAGGATATTTTCACATAATTTTATCCTCTTTAAGGAGCTAATGTACTTTCTGATAGTGTTTAGGGGGTTTTATTCAAACCCCCTTAAAGAAGTGGGGGGAAAGAATCTTTTTGTCGTTTCTGGACTCATAGTCTCATTCTTGTGCTAATTAGATTATTATACTACATTAATATGTCACTTCAGTAATGTATTTCTTTCAGAGGTGAGGGAAAAAATTAAATTTTTTTCGTCAGTTATCGTTTTCCTAGATATATTCAATCATTGTTTTTTATTAATGAAATGTTCATTCGTATTTTAAAGTTGTTTCGTTCAAACAAAAATATATTAGAATACATATATGGATGTTTACATTCGTCGATATTTTTCATGGCTTAAATTGTATATTTTTGTTTGAAGGGATAATGAAAATTTAAGAACTGTAAAAATCTTGACTTGCAAAATTTCACCCGATTAACGTCTTTGTCACTTCGACCCCCTCGCAGTATTTGTTACCCTCATGGTTGTGAAAATAATACTGATTAATGTATTCAGGCTTTATAGAAACCTGAAAACGATACTAAATTACAAAAGGCAGAATAGTAATAACTAAAGTACACACACATTTGACGACGAAAAATTCATAACTTATTTCTACTGCCGTGGTGAAAAATATAATAATGAAGTAAAAGGATTGATCTTATTTTTCTTTAAAAATATAATTAATTCACGACTTCAGTCCCAACGGGGATAGGGTCTATGCCTTAAAATTGTCTTAGTGATAACACGAATATATCCTGAAGATGTGAAAGAAGTCGGGTTGGTTCTCGTGATGCGAGAACAAACAAATAAAAAGACAAACTTTTGGCTTTATATATAAGATTTAAAGAATAATTGTATGACCTAATTAACCAAAAGTAAGATTTTGAGTTCAATAACTTGTTGTACTTACTGGCATTCTTGTAACATAAAGATAATCGTATTGTTAATACTCCAATTTCTATGTCTAGCTTGGAATTTGTGTTATATTTTCCCATGAACCCGTGTGGTGTATATATATATATGTTTCGAATTAATAATAAAGTCTTGTTGAATTTCCTGTCAGCTTTATAACATTCATTAGGTTTTTATTCGTATTAAAAAGGTATGTCAGGGAGTAAAGTTGGCAGAACTGTTTAGCTGTTGTCTCTTAAGGTATGTTATAGTAATATTAGGATATAAGGAAGGCAATCAAAAGACCGTGCCTAATCCGAGAGAAGGAACTAAAACAATTAGGCGACTGTTTCATTAAGAAACAAAATAAATTTATCGTCAAATCCAAAATACCTTGCGTACCCTCGGCTTAAATTCTCGCTTTAATTATTTACGTGAAGGGGCTGCACCATGGCGTTTAAACGGTTTAATTCCGCCCTAGACAGTGCAGCCACCACAGCAGAGCTCGCAACCCGCTCGCTCCTATCCGCCCCGCAGTGAGCATTAATTGCTAACTCCTCTAATTGCCTTCTACAATCAACCTTTATTATTTATGTTCAACTCTGCGTGCGTCAGTCTGTGCTTTCTTACACTTAAATTGCTTGTTTTAGTCTCCGTTGTTGTTCTTTTTGTTCTTGTTTTATTATAAAACCCTTTTATATTTTTATGCTTTGAAATCGATTCTCGAAAAATGTTAGTCGTTCTCGTTTAGTTTTAAACAGCGAGTCCATTCACGCTTAATTAAAAAGAAATATTGATTTAATAAGAAAAAAATGATGTTACAAACGATATTGTAATTCGTATATTTGTTTTCTTCTTCCATTAAAAAATTAAATTTTTGTTTTTTCTATTGATTTATATTGTTATGGAAGGTTTACTATTCGTTTGAAAAATTATTTATAGAAGCCCCTGAATAATCGAACTCCGACTAATCCGCAATACCGGGTAATCCGAACTCAAAACGAGAAATGAAAAAAAAGAGTTAATTTTACATTTCCAATAATCTTAAATTACAGCTTTTAGTAATAAGTAAAACTAAAGATTCAAGGACGTTTTAAAACTCTTTATCATCAGTCGGATACAGAAATGTTTAGATGAATGTTTACATATTTACAAATGGTTTCACGGCGTTCTTGTGCCGTCTATGAAAAATTACTTGAAATCCATAAATTTGGAAGAGAAAGCTCTGTTGTTAATTGATAATTGTCCAGGGCATCCGGATGTAGATCAGTTGACTAGTGAAGATTGGAAAATAACCACTAATAATGTTCTCGCCACCAAACTGCTCGGACATTTTACAACCGATGGACCAAAATGTGATCCAGTTAATTCAAAATTAAACGCAGAAAAGTCCTTCTTTTCCAAATCATTTTTCAAAATGATGACACAGTAGCGTGCTTAAAAAAAATTACTCTGAAAAATGTTGTGATTTCTCTTGTTGCTGCTTGGGATTCCTTTGACAAGGATTTAATAACAACATCATGGAAAACACTTTCACTTTCTATGATTAAAAATAATGAAAATGTAATCTCTAATTATAAGAAAAAAAATAGAAAACGTGGTTGAAATGACTAGAACTGTTAATCTTGAACAGGAAATAAGAAAAGAAGATATTACAAACTAGATTAACGTAGATGCGAAATAATTTTTCCAACTTAAATCCGACGATGATATAATTGAAGCAATACGTCAAGGTTAAATGAAAATTTTTAAAGTGATGAAATTGAAGCAAGAGCGAAAAGCGTGTAAAGCATGAAGAAGTGGTAAAATGTTTTAACACTTACTTGTACTCAATGGGCAACAGAGAACAACATTCTACCGCATAAATTGCACTTATTAGCTCAAACACGAAAAGACGCAGTATAAAAATCACTAAATTCAAGGAAACAGACAAAAATCATCGACTTTTTAAAGAAACAATAATAAAATCTATTTTCAGAATGTAATTATTAATGCAGTAATGAAAGCGTTGTTTGTTTACTAAAAGTTTTAGCTCTTATTTTGACTTCCAAATCTCGCCTCAGTACTCTGTCCTGTACCTTTAAGTTTAATCCTCGATAATCCGAATTTTTCTTAATCCGATCAACCACGGAATTTTATTAGTTCAGATTATCCAAGGGCTTCTGTATTTAGTTTTTTCATTGGGATATATATTTATGTTAATAATTTATTTCTTTTATAATTAATGACTTCATATCTTTTATAAGAAATGAGAATATAATTCTCCCTTAACGATGGGAGAATAAAAAATAAAAAGTTTCACGAAGTTGTTCGCCGTCATTTTTAAATTTCTTCCTTTCATTTATTATAATGTAATATTTATATTTTATGTGTAAACTACTGGATTTCAGATTTTCAGATAATTTTTTCGTATATATATATATATATGTATGTATGTGCATTACTTCGTAATTCTTGTCTTGATATACATACGAGTAGAGTTGTTTAGACGTGATAAGATTAATTAGTTTTAAACGGCTTTAGAATCGGTAAATACAAAATTTAACTTATGTAATTACTATTTTAATTTATAAATTATTTTGTAAAAGCAATATTACTAGAGTTTATTTTAATTTTAACGGTTGTTGATTAATTGTATTTCTTTTGAGAAAGTGCAGACGTTGACAGAAAATGACCTCCTTATATAAAATATCAAGAAATTATAAAAGTATGCCTTTCATACGGCAGTATCAATCTTCTGTTAATAAAATGAAGTTTTATAAAACGAAGTTAGTTTTAAATTATTATTTTTTCCCATATGTGAGTAATACGATTCAGTTTTTCCCAAATTTGGTATTATAAAGTTAATTTTTTTTTGTCCTCTGTTAATATATTAAATTATTTAAGTAGTAAAATAAAAATAACAATAAAAATAAGTACGCTATGTTTTTTCTATCAGATTAAAAATTCATATGAAATGAGAAATTCATGTTTATGAAGGGGAGGTATAAAATATATATAATGCATATATATATATATATATATATATATATATATATATATGTATATATTGTTCCAATGGATTTTCCCTCTGAAAATGATGATGATGATGGTGGTGGTTTCATATCTTTTACAAGAAATGAGAATACAGGTCGTCCCCTTAACGATGGGAGAATAAAATATAAAAAAGATTCAAGAAGTGGTTGAATATAAAGGATGAAGGTTTATCATGTAACTTGTGATAACTTTTTTAAAAAAATTTACAAATTACTTGCATTCAAAGTAGATACTTAAAGAAATAAATGTTTTATTAATCTTTGTGCTATTTATTATTATTTATATAAATGAAATACTTTTTTGTTTAAAATTTAAATATTAATAT
This sequence comes from Lycorma delicatula, assembly GCF_047948215.1. Classification (NCBI taxonomy): domain Eukaryota; kingdom Metazoa; phylum Arthropoda; class Insecta; order Hemiptera; family Fulgoridae; genus Lycorma; species Lycorma delicatula. Next base: position 13,720,944 of record NC_134459.1, read on the forward strand.
AAATTTTAACAACATAATTTAAATCAAATCATTTATGTTTTGGCAATGTTTAATAATTAAATTAATTTCATGTTAAATTTAATTTTATTAACGATTAATAAAACTGTAATATATTATTATTAACAAGGCACGATTATGCAATTGGCAATACAGGGAGGTTTTACATTCACCCTTAGTTACTTACCTACCCTTCATCTAATAGATCTACTCTTAGTGAAAGCTAAAAATTATTGGTTTGGTTTTATACTTTTAGAATTTATGATTTTTTTTTTAAATAATAAAAAAGATAATAATTTATGGTATTACATTACATTTAAATTTATATAAAAATTACCCTGATATGCTAACATAAAAAAGTGAAAAACTTACGCAGGGGTACATGATATTTATTGAATTAATTTACTTAAAAAGTCACTTAAAATAGAGATGGTGGTAGCTTTATTTAGATATTATGATTATATTATAAAATTACTTTTACAATAAATATTTTACCCTCTTTTAAATTTACAGATGAAATGAATTAAGTAGGATGAAAAATTTTTACTTTTAATATATTTTTATTTGCTGTTATACTCGTACATTATTTTTCGGTTGCAGGTAACGCTTTAAAAGAAAAGTTTTTTTTTACTGATCGGGAATTTATTTATTGTTCCAAAGCTAGTAAACTAATTTCTTACTGCTAGTAATACAATTTTTTTTTTTTAAATTATTAATTAATTTTTAACAATTTACCTATCATACTATTTTAATTTTTTTTTAGGTGAATAAATAATTAAACGTTTATTGACTTTGTACAGAATATGGCAAAAAAGGATTACATTATATACCTTTGCGCACGTATGAACCACTTTTCTAAAACGGGAATATAAAAATTAAAGCTATTTTTTTTTTAATAAATATATAAATATTCTTATAAACAAAAACTTAATTGTTAAAGATAGAGATCAATTAAAATTAAAATTTATTATCGTAGAAAAACAACGAAAGAAAAAAAATTGAACATAATAATCATATAGCAAATGAACATTCGCACCCATACACTAAAATTCAAAATTCTAGATTTAGTAATATCAAGAAGATACAAGAATATGAAGATAATGTAACTAATATTATTGTACACTTTTATGCTTAGTATATTCTATAAATCGGAGTAAAATTAATATTGTTATACCTGTTATGTTTTTAACTCTATTTTGTAACAATATAAAATAATCTAAGTATTAATATTATGACTATAACTTTAATTATAAATTTATCCTTAATAATTTTGCCTTCCTTAGCATGGATTAGCTCCGATAGAATTTTATATAACCAATCGGGTTGGTCTAGAGGTTAACGCGTCTTCCCAAATCAGCTGATTTGGAAAATCGTGAGTTACAGCGTTCAAGTCCTAGTAAAGCCAGTTATTTTTACACGGATTTGAATACTAGATCGTGGATACCGGTGTTCTTTGGCGGTTGGGTTTCAATTAACCACACATCTGGTCGAACTGAGAATGTACAAGACTTACACTTCATTTACACTCATACATATCATCCTCATTCATCCTCTGAAGAATTATCTAAACGGTAGTTACCGGTGGCTAAACAGGAAAAAAAGAGAAAAAGAGGATTCTATATAAAAAAAACCAAAATATTATTAAGATTGGATTAGAAAATTAACTAATTGAGTATCATTTAGATAGGATGGCAAAAATAAATTTAGAATAGTGATTCGTACAGGTTATTTGTCATTATCCGCTTATCAATTTCTTTAAAGCGGTCATTGTTCACTCTGCTAAATTTAGTAGGAATAAAATTTATGTGTAAATTATACATAAAATGATATCTGCAGACTGATGGGTCATTTCGGGGTATTATATAGATGATACTAGATGGCCTCGGATTATATGATGAATCACTGGTATTAAAGAGATTTATATATATTTTTTTAAGGTGTTTTTTTTTTTTTTGGCTTCAGTCATTTGACTGGTTTGATGCAGCTCTCCAAGATTCCCTATCTAGTGCTAGTCGTTTCATTTCAGTATACCCTCTACATCCTACATCCCTAACAATTTGTTTTACATATTCCAAACGTGGCCTGCCTACACAATTTTTCCCTTCTACCTGTCCTTCCAATATTAAAGCGACTATTCCAGGATGTCTTAGTATGTGGCCTATAAATCTATCTCTTCTTTTAACTATATATTTCCAAATGCTTCTTTCTTCATGTATTTGCCGCAATACCTCTTCATTTGTCACTTTATCCACCCGTCTCATTTTTAACATTCTCCTATAGCACCGCATTTCAAAAGCTTCTAATCTTTTCTTCTCAGATACTCCGATCGTCCAAGTTTCACTTCCATATAAAGCGACGCTCCAAACATACACTTTCAAAAATCTTTTCCTGACATTTAAATTAATTTTTGATGTAAACAAATTATATTTCTTACTGAAGGCTCGTTTCGATTGTGCTATTCGGCATTTTATATCGCTCCTGCTTCGTCCATCCTTAGTAATTCTACTTCCCAAATAACAAAATTCTTCTACCTCCGTAATCTTTTCTCCTCCTATTTTCACATTCAGTGGTCCATCTTTTAAGGTGTAAAACAATGCTTTTGACGTAGAGCTTTTTCATTATTAACACGTTAAATTTCCGGAATATGTCAGCTGTAGGGTAAAGTAAAGATGCTTTAAAATAAATAATGTGAGGTTTTTAACTCTTAACCGAGATATTACAGAAGTGTTTAATATTATTTACTTCTTAACTCTTGTTATTAAAGTAGAGAAAAATATACATTTTGTTTTTTTGTGTATTAAATATTTATATAACTTTTATTCATTTTTCGTAATAAAATTATGTAATTTGAAATATTTTAAGTTTAATGATATTTTAATCTATATAAATTAAAATACGTACGTGCTTTCCTTAAATTATAATAAAACTGTTTTTACGTTGTAATTTAAGACGCAGCTGGCAGTATCATTTAATGTGGTCTGTATTATAAAAGTACAGCTTATTGAAGTTAAGTTAAATAAAAAAATAAAGATAAAAAACACAAAAAAAACCATTTTCTTGTTGTAATTTGGAGGGTAGACGATGTGATATCAACAAAACACGAAGAGCTCAAGGAAATAAAGAAAGGTGGGTTGTGTTTGTTGGGTGGAGTTTGAAGCTACGTAGAGACCGGGTGGTACCAACTAAGAGGGAATGTCGGAAGGGGGGGGGGGGTGAGAGAGAACACCGAGAGGTTGTTGTATGGTAGGGGAAGGAGAGAGAGATTGTCTCGAAAGTGCTTGTACCATGAATATTTTCCGTTTCATTCCTCCATTATTTTCACGCGACCCCGCGTAAAGTCTCATCTTTTTTTCAACTCATTTTCGACCTCTGTGAATAAGTTCCCTCCCCCTTGTATGCTCCTTCTTCTTATTCTTATTTTTCCTTCCATTCCTATCTTCTTCTTTGGGAACTTTATTATAATAATATTATCTTGTTGAATTCTTTTCTCCAGAAGCATGCAGTTTATGATGATAACTCCCATTTGATATTAGAAAAGTTTCCAGTTGTAAGTCGTCCTCCGTCTTTCTCTGAATCACTTATGCCTTTATTCTTTACCTCCTCGGTTATTTTATTTTTGCGTGCACAAAGACAGGTATTCTTATTTTCACATCTTATATATATATTATTACAATTTTGATCCACACTTTCCTTCTCTTAACTCGTTCTTAAACAATTTTTCTCAAAAGCTTATAATCTGCTTATTATTATTGTTACGCAACTAATATTTCTGAACGTTTCATTTACATAAGGTAAAAAAATATAAATTGGTAGTCCATAATGTTATTTTTAACTTTTTTTTTTTTTTGTAAAAATAAAATTGAGCTTATCACAGGTATTTAATAATTTGAGCTTCTATTTCTTTTATAACTACGATTTTTATACACAACTACGTTATAATTAGCAGTTTACGGTCCAAAAAAAATTACGTAGTTTTTATTTAGCACTTACTAAAAATACAACTTGTTTACACTTGGGCTTGTTGTATTGTTGATTTTTTATAGAAATTTATACAGAATTAAATACTTTTATAAAGTATGTAAGTAAAACTGTTTCTAAAATAAAAAAAATTTTTTTGGTTTTTAATTTTTACAATATATTACAGGGATATTTATTTATCCCGTTTTATTGAACTTATATGTAAAAATTACGTCTAAAATTGTAAATTTTACTTTTAAATTGTGTTCCTATGAATATACTAATACACGGTTTTGCTTTTAAGAACCCATTTTTTAGGTTCAGAAACTTAACAGTTATTAACTTTTTTCAGTATTTTATTTACTGGCATACGCCTATAAAATTTAATAGTAATCTCCTGGAACATTCTGTATACAGGTTGGTAAATTTTTTAGGAACTTTAAGTACAGAGTGCAGTTTATGTAAAAACTTCAAAAATGAATCTTTTTTTTCTTATTTACATATTGTAATAGGTTAGGAAGAGACATTTCAGTAGACAATATCTCCTTCAGTGGTGGTATCATTTACAGGCATTAATCTCTCGTGTTGGTTCTTAACAATGTCTTAAACAGATTAGTGTCGAATTCCAAGTCGTTTAACACATGTTTGAAATAAACTGCCATAGTTTTGTAGAGATTATTTATTTTTATTTCGTTCTTGGATCGTAAGTGCTTCTATCTTTTGTTTAGTGTAACATTTTGTCTGTCCACTTCTGATTAATGGACTTTACGTACTAGCTTCTACTTGCTATCCTAAATAAATCCGATCTATGTACTGTTGTTTTTCGAAAACCATTAATATAATAATTAAATAATATAATTCCACGTTTTAGAGTACAATATAACGTTATAATATTACTTATTATTATTTTAAGTTGTGGCTTCCTTGTAAATTTTATTTTCCATATTTTATATGTTTGTATATTAATAGAATGTAAAACATAATTTGATAGCGGTTAAAAATATGTAACTTTCTTATCCAAGTATTTATCGCAAACAATAGAATTGTTAATGCTTCAGTTTACTACTTCTGTGCATATATATTAGTATTTCATAGGACTCCATACAATTCTGAATTTTCTTTAAAAATTAAATGGTACCATATAATTCCTAAATCTTATTTACAATCTACGTATTATTTTTTAACCCATATGAAAATAATTTATTTTTTTAGGTTTTAAAAACAACCAAGGTTTCATATTTATAGTTTAAAATATAGGAAAATTATTATAAAGTATGTAACTTATCTATCAGACAAATTATCGCACATTATGTTTTTATGTTTCTTCCTGTTTTGAAGTTTTATAAATCTATAGATAATACATTTTTATTTTAAAAAAATTGTAAATATGTGTTTTTGTGTATATTTTACTTTACATCTTAGGAATAGTTTTGTATATAATTATTAGATTTGATTTGGGTGTTTTCTTTACATTGTAGTATTGAATCTTTTAGCTGAAAGTCAGATTATAGTAAAGGAATATTTAGAGAGCGCTACATTTTTAAAACAGTTTTTTTACCTCGGTGTTTAATTTACAATTGCTACCAATTTATTGGAACGATAAGTAAATTTGAATACCAAAATAAATGACATGCAGAAAGTGGTTTCAATTGAAATCCCTCAGGAACTACACATGTTTATGTAATACATAAAATCTTTAATAAATACAAATAAGTACATACAAAAATGAGTCCAAAGAACATTGATAAAGTTAGAACATAAAAAACAATATAAACAGTCTTATCAATCACAAAAAAATGAAACAAACCAAAGAACCAACAAAAGTAAGTGGTGAAACGAAAGAAAAATTTTTTCGATGGACACCATAGCTGATTCACCTCAGATTTCGAAGAACTCAAGATTTCGGAGATATATTAGATCTGTTAATATATGCAGTCGCTTTAGTCGCTTAACGTTCTCGCTGTTATCCAGGTGGGAACCGTGAGCCAATTCACATGTTTGTTTAGTCTAATTTTGTTTCTATTTAAAAAAGTGAAAAACTGATAATGTTACTTTCGTTATATTTTTAGCTTCAAAAAAAAAAAGAAATTATTTAATGAAAAACACATTAATTGATTATCCCAAACGAAAAATTGAAAATGTTTACTGTTTAAATCTATTAACATGAGAATTAATATTTTTATTTTTTTTTATTTTTTACTTTATGTGATGAGTTTTGTTGTAATGTAACTATAATTTGAATCCGGTTTCACAGGTAACATTAATAATACATTTCAACCCTAAATAGAAGAGCAATCTTTAATTATTTACTTTTTTTAGTGTATCGATTAAATTGGTTCATTAAATTCTTCCTTAATAAGGAACGTCAAGGGGGAGGGAAGAATCGTTAGCTTTAATCAGCGTGGTGGGAGGTAAATTAATTTTTTTTTTAATAAATAATTTTTGTTCAAATAGTCCAGGGATGTGATATTTTAATTAATAGTTTTTATATTTTGGAACCCGGTTAAGTTGATATATAGGTTGTTAGCGTTTGACCGCATTATTCAAAATAAAAATAAAAGAAAATAAACTTGTAAGATTTTTATTTGTATTTTTACTTATTTTGTAATCCATTTACATTTTAATTTAGATCAAAACTTGTTCAAATTGAATGTTTTATATTTTGTTAATTTTAATCGGTTTATGTTAATTAAATAGTGAGAACATCTATTGTATTTCTTAATATAAGAAAATAGATTAGGTACAAATAAAAATTATTTTTATATTTTTTCAGTCTGTTTAAATTTTAAGCTCCATTCTAATATTAGTAAAAAAAATTTTTTACGTAAATCATATAAAAGCTGTAAATATGTATATATTAGCTAGCCTTATTTTAATTTGTAATTCCAGAATGTTGAAATATGTAAAAGAAATTTATAAAAGGTGTGTTCAATAGTATGTACAGTAAAAAAATATAAATTTTTATAATAACCTAGTTAAATTAATTTTTTTTGTTGTCTTTTTATAACTTTTGAATAAATACGTAGTTTTTTTTTTTGTAATATATTTTCTCGTAAAATGTATAAAGGAAGGAAGAACGGCTTTTCTGTTTACAGACTGAAGTTACACATGTCTACCAGAGTCAGCGTTGCTTACCTTAAAGGGGTTTATTTTTAATAGATAACATTAAATTACTCCGTGACGGTTTCATTAAAGTGGGAGTACTTTCCTTCTTCTCGCTAACCTTCCTCCTGTACCTCACCATCCATATCTTACCGACCGTCCTTCCATAACATCTCATCTCATCCCCTTAACTTCTCTGTTCTTACCCTCTCTAATTTACAGAACTCATTGTCTCCTATGCGTACACTCTCTTCCAGAACAAACTCCTTAACACGACCCCTTTAATTATTATCTTGCTGTATTATCAGACACTGTTAAAACAGCTACGATGTTATATCGTTACAGTCATTGTATTATTCTTAAATTATATTAAATTATTGCATTCATTATCTTTCAAAATGGATAATCGTCATCTACATTATCGTAGAATAATTATGATCTTTTCATACTTTTCTTATCTTTCTTAAAACTTTCATTGCTGTGTACTTTAACTCCAGATTTCCCATATATGCATCGTTGACTAATTTTCCTTTTTCACCATTAAATCTGGTTTATATATTCATACTATAATAGGTAAATCATCCGATTTGTAGTTGACGATAGTTTCTATAAATAAATAAAAGAAATTTTTTTTTTATATTTACATGTTATGTAAATTAAAAAAATTTGCGAAGTTCAGTGCAAGAAGACCGAATTTTCGTTAATTTAATTAAATTTTAATTTTTTTTTAAATGGGTTTAATATGCTAACAATAAATACTGCTGATAAAGAAACGTCAACGTTCTAATTTACAGCATCATAACGAACCACGCTTCTAATTTGTCCTGCTGAAATTTTGTCGATTTAAGTTGGGTTTATTTCAAGAATGACACAATCAATTTTCATAAAATTTTCACATGCATAATTTCAAATATACTACTGCAGCATATCTAAATTTCAGGGAAATTGGTTGAATAGTTTTGGAGATTTTTCGAGCCACTAAATTTTATACGTAGGCTTATATATATATATATATATATATATATCAAAATAATAATTGTAAAAACAAGCATAAAACACAGATATGGAAGAATCTAATAAACTATCAAAACTTAACTTTTGCGGTATCCCGCATCATCAGTTGATACATAATTCTATAATTATATGAAAAAGAAATAAAAACTTAAAGGAAGATATAAACCCTAGCAATCATTAAATTTTTTTTTTTGTTTAACTTCCGAGTCCCCGAGTCCACAGTTAAGCATTACTTCAGAGGATGAGATGAATGATTTGTAGCGTGTGTGAAAAATGCCATGCCTGACCGGGATTCGAACCCGGGACCCCTGGGTGAAAGCCAATCATTAAAATTAGAATAACATAACATCACTATCAGCTGGAATTATGTAAATTTAAAATGTTATGTTAACTATGTTTGTAAATATTATTTTATATATATATATAAAATGTAACCTCAATTTAAGTGAATGGTATTTTCGTACTCTTCATTCCTCAAAACGTAAAGAAAATTCATTCTCACTCCCTTATTCTCACCCGTGCAACCGAAAATAATACCGTACTTTTTTTCAAAAATCAGTAAAAAAAATCATATAATAAATAACTTTAATAAAAGAAAAAAGTTATTTATTGTAAAAACTTAGTACAATCATGTAAGGTGTAATTTTAAAATCGGTTGGTATTTTTTTTGTTTAATATTTTACGATAGAAGGTAAATTAAGAATTTATATAATTAATTTAAGATACCATTATAATGCATATGTAAATCGTTAAGTACATGATTGTTATTTTTTTCAAAGTCATTTAAAGAACTTGGCGTAAACAAATTTGATATCTGGAAAAGGTTACGAGTCAATCATCTTACTTCACGTCTAAAAATATACCTACTTATTGGAATGTAATGGTGTAATTCGTAAAAATATAAAATGACAAAACCAGTAAGTTAATTTCAAAACTTGTGTTTTTTGATATGCTTAAAAATAAAATTATTTATATCAAAATTTTAAAAAAAATTTTAATATTCTAGAAATCTGTGAAAGTATTTTGTTATGATTATAATTTTTTAAACACAAAATTTTACAGTAAAATTGTTTTCACTTTTTTTTTTTTTTTAATAAAATTAGATTAAAAACGATATATTTCCTTTATAGTAATTAATTAAAATGTACTATCTAAGTAGCATTTTGGATAATAAAAATTAAATCTTTATATTTGTGTTACTTATTATTTTATTAAATATTTTATTTTGATGGAATCTAAAAATATACGTATCAAATAAATAAATAAGTATTTAAATATTTATTTACATATTTTTTAAGAATTTTTTATTAATTTACGTAGTTGTTAGGGTTTTATTAACGACATTGTTCTGCGGTTGATTAATGTGAATTTTTAGAGAATCAACTGCCTGTTTGCGTACCAATTTGTTGCGAATAAATGCAATTCGCTAAGTAAAAACTTGATTAATTAATTATATTTTGTACTACATTTTTTTTTGTTGTAAAATATTATTTAAAATGTATAAATACATACATTTTAATCAATTAAAGAACCGGTTTTATCTTGCAGCAGAATGTAAACAGGATAGAGTAAATTCATTATCATTTGTTAGATTTTGTCTTGCGCCTTCCCGAATTGGTTGTCAGTAGAATAAAGTAAAGAGGTCCACTATTAGGGAGAGGGAATGTACTCCGGTAAGAATGGCCCCCGTGAGGGCCATGCTCATCTAATGGCCTACCAAACACCTTTTTAATGAACTATTGTACCTCTCCTCTGCACACCCTCCATACTGTTCTCTTTGAACTGAGATTCTCGTCAGTAATTGATACAACCTCATTACTTTATACCGACTTGTTCCAGTATCGTACGCAGCACTCACTATGTCTTTCTAAACTTCCGTACTGAAATCAGTACCCTACTTTTAAAATAGCATTGTCATTTAAGCTAATGAAATAAATCTAATAATATAGTATTTCAACTTACAGATTTATATATACGCGCGCGTGCACACACGCACACACAAAACAACGTAATTTTTATATTTTATAATTATAATTTAACATATGCCATTTTACATCTTAATATTTATTTAATTTTTTTATAAATTAACAATGTTAATTAGACCCACCTGACTGGCCTAGTGGTAAAACACGTCATCGTACAATTTTGAAGTCCAGGGTTCATTCATACAAATCCTAGTAATTTTAGTTGCTTTTAATAGGATTTGAATACTAGATCGTGAATACCGGTGTTCTTTGGTGATTGGGATTCAAATTAACCGCACGTCTCAGGAATGGTCTGTCTGAGTTTGTTCAAGACTACACGTTTACCGATATATTTACAGTTATACTCCATCGCTAATAATTTTAATTGTAGACGCGACTACAAATAAAAAAATAAAAAGAAAATGTATCAATTTACTTGATTTTTATTTACTAATTTGTTTTTTATATATTTCAAAATATTAGTAGTTTTTTATAATAAATATAATAATAGTTAGTTATCTGTTCGTAAACCTCTTTTTAAATCATATATATATAATATAGAGTAATAAAATTAAATGAGCATTGTTTCTTTTTACGTTACTTTTTTTCTCGGTATAATTAAGAAATAATTTACATTAGAAAATAATTAAATTTATTGTTAAAATATAACAGGTAATGTTAGCAATTACATTTTTAAAATGTTTTATCCTCGTTAAAAATACATTTTATATAAATAAGTTCCAGTTTAAACGAAGAAATTATATTTCTTTTTGTTTGAATGTCTATATTACTTTATCATATATTAGCATGTATCTATGGATAATAAAATTATTTAATTTTTCCTATCTGTGTCTTATTTATATGAAGATTTCATTCAGTTGGTTTATTATTTGTTTGTTACTATGATTTTTTATTAATTTATATAAAAAAAAATTTATAACTATATATATGTATGTGCTGAATTTTGTCAACAGTACTGTGTTACAAATTTTTTATTTAATAGTTAAGTCTTCTATATATCTTTATAAAAAATCAACCTATTAATTATTATTTTATTACATATTTAAATTATATTACGTAATAATAATATTATTTATGTAATTTCATTCATTTAAAGATAATTCTGTGACTAAATTTAATTGAAGGATGAGTAATTTTTTTAATTTTATTCATTTTTATATATATTTTATGTTTTTTTTTTTCATTTGTTTTATAAAATTAAAATAAATATTATTATTAAAAGTAAATTTAACACGTTAATAATAGTTTTTAAACAATAAAAAAACTATTACGTAGTTCTGCGCAAGAAGACCAACTTTTCGTTTCCGACGCCCCAACTATTTCGCAGGTAGAAACGCATTGATTTTTCAGAGTACAATGCACTACATATATATTCGATTAACGAGTAGACCCTTCACACAAGCATCAAATTTCAACTCGCTTACCACTGTCACTCGCTGCGTAAGTGTCAACGAAAAATACACCATTACACAGTAAACATAACCTCAAATGGAGGTTATATTGTCTGTCGTCGATCTTAACTCGAGAACGACTCGACCAATCTTCATCAGATTTTAATATGCACAATTTCAGATACCTACTATAGCATATCTAAATTTCAGTAAAATTGATGCATAAGCCACAACTTTTTGTGGGTCAAAAAGTTTTACAACTTTTTGAGCCACAAATTTAATACATAGGTCTATATATATTGCATCCTTGTCGCGGCTTCGCCAGCGACATACAGTTACTTTTGTTTCCCGTCGCTGTTTATTTTTTAGGTCGTTACTTAGAGAGATATACGCAGTTTTTAAATAAATAATATATTTTTTCTAAAAAAAAAGGAATACGTTTTTAGATTATTTTTATAAACAATAATGTTTGATAAAGTATTTTTCACTAACCCTAAATGGCACACCACATTTTAAGAAACAGAAAACTGTCTGCAGTTTATAATCTTTGAGGATAATCATATGGTGATATTTTCATTCAGGGATATATCTTTAGATATCTGTTTTTTTTTTTTTTGGTTTTTTCTACAAATCTGACAGAAGTTTGTTAAATGATTTAGTTGAAAAATTCACGTTTTTTTTTTTTAAATTTTATGTTTATAATATTTTGTGTATTAACTGCCCTTTTAAAAAAACTTTCACATTCTGTTACTATTATTAGTTGTTACCTAAAGCCTACGTAACATTGGTGCGACGAACTAACCTAATGATTACAGGTTTGTGGCAAGTTCCTTTGTTACTTATTTCCTCAGAAGAATGGGTGGAATATTTACATATTAATATATATATATTTGAAAAATTAATACACCATTTAATAACAGATATGTGCTGCAACTCATCACTTATTTATTAACTATAATATAGTTAAGTCGGATTTAAAATTATATTTTATATCTATTTATTTTTTTTATCAATTTATTTCGACGTTACAATTTTTTTTTTAATTTATTGTTTTTCATTTTGACTTATAATTTTTTTTTTTACCTTTATGTTACATAAAGGTTTCTCAAGAATATAGATATTTTTTAAAATAAATTTTTAATGATCCATACAATCGCGAAATAATACACCCGTTAACATTATCCGCATACTATATGTACATAAACTAATGTAAAATAGTGTGCCTTATAAAAGGTTGTAATATTATATTTATATAGTATTGTGAAAAAAGGGGGTTGCGGGTATTTGAAATGCGAGTCTGTTGAGCATTACGCTATATCCCGGAGCAAATAATGACGGCTGTTTTGGCTTCAAGACTGGAAGTGTGCGTCAATAATGAGTGGGTGTGGTTGGGGGGGAGGGTTATATAGGAGGAGAACGGATGACTGACAGCGATGTGGCCCATGCCCGAGGCGGATATGACTTATTTATAGCAATTGTTCCAGCACTACCCATTAAGTTTTGCTCCCTTGGTTCTCCGGCAATTTCATTACCGCCTAGCAGACGTCTATTCTATGAATTGTAGTACTATTTGATTTTCATTGTTCTTAAACGTATAAATTAGTTTTAATAAAAGAAGAAAAAAACTGTAAAAAATGATTTGCTTCTTAAAAGTAAATAAATTTTGTTTTTCTTATGATATAGGTATCATTATTTTTTTGTGCCGATTTCTGAACAAATTTTTAATTAAGAATTTAAAAAATTTCCTTTTGCTTATTTTTTAATTTTATCTTTTTAAACATTTGTTATTCGTGATTTTCTCTTTAATATTTTGTAAAAAAAAGATAGTATATGTTTTTGATAGTAAAAAGATAGTAGTGAAAAGTAGTAAAGTAGTAAAAAGGTAGTGAAACGATAGGACGTTTTTGGTTTCAAAGAGGCATGTTGATCCTTTCTTAGATAATTTTGAATTTTTTCTTAAGACCATAATTCGATGTTTTAACAATTTATAAACCTAACCCACCGGGTTAGTCTAACGGTAAATTCGTCGTCGTAAATCAACTGATTTATAAGTCGAAGGTCTCAGGTTCAAATTTTAATAAAAGTAGTTGTTTTTACTCGGATTTGATTACTAGATCGTGGATTCTGGTGTTCTTTGGTGGTTGAGTATCAATTAACCACATATCTCAGCAATTGTCGGCCTGAGTCTGTTCAAGACTGCACATTTACCGGAACTGTTAGATTACACGGAGAAGACGCTAATGAACATCAAAGTTATCTGATACTCTAAATTTCTTTTTTTGTAACGTTGGATAATTAAATAAATTATTCAATTGTTAATAATAATAAAATTTTGTTTTCTGTGTCGTTAATAAAAATGTATTAAATAAACAAAATATTAAGGGCATAATCAAACTAGTTTTCTACCGGTACTGAAATGAAACTTGGTTTTCGTTAATCGTTAACAAGGAAGTCTACTTCAAAATTATTAAAATAAAAATATTTTTTAATATAAATGCTGTATTACTGTAAAATCGTTCGTAGTAGATAATACTTCATCTGATTACAGAGTAATTAAATAATATCGGCGATAACTATATTCAAAGTACCATTAAATATAACAAACCAAAAAGAAATCAAATTTTTGCGTAGACTAAGTCCCACTAATGGACTTAAAATAATAAATAACTGAATACTTATCATGCGTAGAAAGTTCTGTACTATAGCCACAAACACATCAAATTGCCTTAATACAACCAAAATATAATAACTAATGAAATATGATACTAATTTACACATGATACATGGTACATGATACTAATTTTAGTAGAAAATAAAAATATACACGTATTTTTTTTAAATTATTGATTTTTTTTTTAACATATTTATTTATAGTCGTATCAACAATTAAATTCATTAGCGTCTTCTCCGTGTAATGTAACTGTTCGGGTAAATGTGCAGTCTTGAACAGACTCAGGCCGACAATTCCTGAGATATGTGGTTAATTGATACTCAACCACCAAAGAACACCAGAATCCACGATCTAGTAATCAAATCCGAGTAAAAACAGCTACCTTTATTAAAATTTGAACCTGAGACTTTCGACTTTTAAATCAGTTGATTTACGACGACGAATTTACCGTTAGACTAACCCTAGTGGGTTAGGTTTATAAATTGTTAAAAAAATATATATATAATTTTATTATTTGTAAGTTTAATTAAACTGACCGTTAAAATCATAATTAATATCCTTTAATTTTCTATACATACCATATTTTCATTAATTAATAAATACTTAAGTCGATAAAATAATGAAATTTTGTTAGTCGATTTTTTATTTTTTTTATTTTGCGTGTATATATGACATTGAATAAAAGCAGTAAAACGTAATGGTTAGGTGAGGGCCACGAGCTCAGAAGGAAGCTGGCACCCTGCGGAAACAACAATTACCGCATCAAGGGGCCCATAGTCGTCCTAACTCGATTAGGCACAAGAGATGATGACCCGCATTTTGTCATTGTGGCGGATGAACTTACTTGCTTGATATTTACTGCTTAAAGGTTACTGTAGTATATTTTATTACAAAAATTCAGGTGCTTGTGACTAATACTATTTAATTTTGTTTTAAAATTAAAACAAGAGTAGAAGCACCTTCTATGCTTCTACTCTTTAAGGTTTTTATCCTGATATAAATGTTATCCTTTTTTTTTTCGTCAATCAAAGAACGTAAAATTATGACAGATGTTTCTAACATTGTTTCCGTGTTCATAAACTACTTTAAATTTAATTTATAATTTATTTTATTTAATTAGTGTTATTAAACGTGTAACTTATTTTAATTATAGTTCACCCAGTTTATGAATTAATCTATTTTTACCGACTTTTCGAAGAAATATATTGTATTACTTATGGTCTTACGATGGGATTGGGGTGTGAAATAGAATGTTCTGAGGAATACGAAAATACCATTCACTATATACTCGTAGGACTATATATAAAATTTGTGGCTTGAAAATCTTCGAAACTATTATATTAATTTCACTGAAATTTAGATAGGTTGTAGTAGTCTATCCGAAATTGTGCATGTGAAAATTTGATTTAGATTGGATGAGTTGTTCTTGAATTAAGCTCAATTTAAGATCGAAAACAGACAACGTAACCTCAATTTGAGGTTATGTTAACTGTGTAATGGTGTATTTGTCATACGCGCTTATGAAAATAAGTGAGTCACAGTGATGAGTTGAAATTTAATGCTTGTGTGTAGAATCTATACTCGTTAATTGAATGTATGTAATGCGTTGTACTCTAAAAATTAGTGCGTTTCTGACTGTGAAATATTCAGGACGTCGGAAAAGAAAAATTGGTCTTTTTGCGCAGTAGTTTTATTTTTAATTCAAATTTATTACATGGAAGAGCGACTGAATTTTAAGGTTTTTTTAAATTTAGTAACATATGAGTCCTGAGAAAAATAAAAATTTTTATTCATGTGTTTTTTCTTTAGCTTCAAACAGGTAATTAATCATAATAACTTCAATACAATATTACAAAACAATATTACATTTGTTTTCAGCGAGTTTTGATAGCCATTGCATGTTTTCTAGTTCTTTATCTGTGAATAATGTTATCAATCATTTCACTGGTCAAATGTCAATTTTTTTTATTTTACTCAAAACCTACTGATTTAATGGAATGTTTTAAGAGGAAACTTAATCTTTGTTAAATAAAATGCATATCGGCCCGATT
This sequence comes from Lycorma delicatula, assembly GCF_047948215.1. Classification (NCBI taxonomy): domain Eukaryota; kingdom Metazoa; phylum Arthropoda; class Insecta; order Hemiptera; family Fulgoridae; genus Lycorma; species Lycorma delicatula. The sequence goes on from NC_134459.1 coordinate 13,737,112, forward strand.
TAAATTATGATTGTTTTTCTTCAGTTCTCATTTATCAGTGAATAATGTACAGTTATTTTATACCTATAAAAATGTTTAGTGTTTTATTCTTAGTTCTTTTCATTGGAAATACTTGAATTGCTTCGTAATCGTGTAATCATGACTAACAATGATGAAAGCATCCAGTAGTAGTTAAGGTAGTTAATGATACTTAAAGTTTTCGTGGTCGCTTTCCTTGTTTCATAACGCTAACAGCTTTGCAATTTCAACTATATTAATTGTATTATTATTATTATTATTACTAAAGAATTTACTGGCAGTTAATAAATAATAATAATTATTATTATTCGTGCGGTGAGAGTAGTTTATAAATATAAAAAAAAAACTATAAGTAAGAAGGAAGTTTCACTAGATGAGACCTTAAAGTTTTGTTTGTGATAGCAGCCATTGACAGCTGCCATTCTAATCTACTAGCATTACACCACGTTATAACGTTAATCTGTCTGTCTTTTCCTATTACATTCGCGCTTGAATACTTTTTTACTCTTCTTATCTTGTTGTCTTTATAATATCTTATTTTATGACGACATCAGTAGAAAGTTTGACCCACCTTATTGGCATGCCCCGATTCTGACTTTCTTTTTATGTTTCTTATTTATGAAAAAAAATACAACTTAATTCCTTGTAGTTAAGTTATCAAAATGAAAAAAATAATTAATATTGTTTTAAATATATATATATATATATATATATAATAAATTAATTTAAAACTCACTCTATATATCGATTCATAAGTGGGTTGGTAACAATGCATTGTCGTTCAGGTGTTATAACATGAATTTTCTGTGATACTATCGAAGCAAGATTGATTAATTTAGTTTGTTAACTTTAAATAAATTTATTTTATTTTACACAAAAAAAAAAAACAACAAAAATAGTAAATGTTTTATTTGACAAAATGTTTTCTGTATTTATTTATTACGTGTATTGTAATAATTTATTCTCGGAATTTATGTATGAATCTGTTTAATTATTTATTTAGTTATCGGTTAAATTTATTACGATAGATTATAGAAGCAACATGGCGTGTCGTGGCGTCGTTGCAGTGTCTTGGAATCGATGTGGCGTCATAGTTACGTTACTTAAGTTTACTGTCAACTTGAGTGATTATAGCAGCTGTTGCCAAGGTTTGTGGTTACTTACTGCGAACGAACGCCGAGAGACTCCGGAGATCATTGAAGTGATTGGCGAGCCGTCTTCTGAAGGCCATTATCATGATACCAGAAAAGAGTTGAATAGCGGATGGATATGAGAATATTGTAAACTACATAAAATGAACTGCACCGATGCAGGCTACAGCTACTGTGTTATGTTGTGTTATTTGTTATAAACTTAACAACACGCAAATTGTGTACAAGCTGTTCATCGGATCGCAATTTATTCTATACTTGACACTATATGCATTTTCACTCTGCTCATATTTGTTCACTGTCTTTCTCTTTATTTCTCCTTCAGTAAATGTGTAGTAAATTTTACCGTCGTCTTGGTGCAAACGTGATGCTGGTATAAATTCTAACATAATTGAAAAAATACATATACGTAGCCTTACTCTGCTTGGCTTTATAAATCATTATTCTGTACTTGCGTTTTAATAAAAATGATTTACTTGAAAATCTAATCATTAATTTTATAAAAATTAATTCGTATCTGAAATTGACGGATTTTTAAAAATATCTTAGATATTTGTTGCGTAATTTCTGTATCTTTTATATATTGTAAGATAAAGTAGTTTATATTACAACTTATTGCTTAGGCTTTCGACCATTGGCATTATACATATACGACTAAACAAGCACGTCTGTAGTCCGAAAATAATTGAGGATTTGATTTTAATAATCCTTCAAAAAATGATAAATTTTAATAAAAACCGTTAAAACAATACGTCAACTACTTAGCTATCAGTCTGCTTGATAAAAACCAGGACGTCCAAAGGTTGAAACCATCTCCATGTCCTTGACTTACGGGTTACTGAATGATGCTTTGCAATTATTACTGTCAAATCTAGTGATGTTATTTTTTTTATTTTACTTTTTTTTATAGCTAAAAGTTATTTTGTTCTTGTCAATTTCTACATCTTTGTCTCTGTCGATTCGCCGTCGTTTGATTATTTGATTGTTTTTATGGAATATGAAGTGAAGGAAATACATTCTTTATTAATGAATTTTAGGAACGTTGTTTACGTAGACTTCTGTTGTGGATTGACTTCTTATGGGAGTTCCTTATGAACCACATATCATGTGCTTATTATTATACGATTTAATTACGGTTTAACTTAAGGAGCCGATTGTAAGTGAACTAGTGGAAAAAAAACGGAAACAGTTCATTGTAGGATTATCTTAATGATTCAACCGCTAAATTAGGTATAATACATTCGTTTACGCTGATTTCATTGCAAGAATGAATCTTACATAAATGACAAATAATCAATTAAATTTGTATAATTATTAAAACTGGCTTGAAAAATAATTTATGTAGGTAGTAAATGATTTAGAAGTTATAACAAAGAAAAATAAAATTAATTTGATGTAATTTTTTGTGTTCTCTATTGTTATTCACAGAACACATACCTATTCTCACTCATCTTCTATTTCTTGTTTAATAAATTAATATAAGTTGTAATGACAAAAAGATATATATTTTGAAAACAAAAAAAGGCTTAAGATAAATATTGTTTATTAAACATTAAAACAAATTGTTAGAATAACATTTTTAACCAATATCTATTTTCCAGATTTGTATTATTTATAAAACAAAATTAAATTAGATCTTTAAAATTTTAAGCGATCAATTTCTGTTTAAAACAGATATTATTTTAGCATTTTGCTAATAAAAACTACATTACTTTGTAAATTTTTTTCTATTTTAATAAACCTTACCGTAAAGATACATTGTTAAAATTTTTATTAAAATAACTTTTATTTTTTATTTTTATTGTGTTACGAAAGTAATTTTTTTCCGAGAGAATAACGTAAAGCGAAATAGAGAATGTAAGGAAGAGACGTTTCAATCGGCACGGAACAAGAGGCGAGCATTTCTTGAGCCTCCCTGACAAGGGAATGGAAGTGGGCGTGGGATGGAAACTCGAGGAAAAGCCCCATAAATAACGCGTCCCGGCTCGGGCCCGCGGGACGGCTCAGGATGATGAAAAAACGTGTGATGCGAAAGAAAGAGAAGAAGAAGAGGTCATAAATAAAGTACGCTCGTTGGGCCGACACACCTGCACTGAGCAGCTGTTGAGATAGCAAGCTTAGTTTGCTACAATTCTCTTACTCTTTTTCTATCTTGTTCACTCACTCGCACGTTAAATTATATTTTGTACTTACTTTAATGTAGAACAACCGATGTATTTTAACTAAGAAATGTCAGTGTCTTTAAGCCTAGTTGTAGATAAATATATATATATATATATATATATATATATATATATATATATATATACATATTATTATGTTACTATTTATTTAATGATAAAAATTTATTGCTATTAATAAATCTGTCATTATTTGTGTTATACCACAATTTTACCTGACAATTTCATGTAAGATTCGATCAGGTTATCAATAACGTAACAATTTTATACAGTAAATATCGCTAATATTCCACAATCACTACTTATATCGATTGCAACAAATAAATGAAAGAAGTTACTTCTTCTGGTCGCTCTAATCTCTTTAACTAAACAAATATTATAAATAATTGTTTATTTTTATTGAACACATTTTGCTGGACCGACCGTTTCACATTTTATTGCTTGCTCTACTGCAATTCCTTAACGGTTGGAGCGATTTGAATGTGCATGTTATCAAATAATTAATTCATTTTTTTTGTTCGTCGGGACCACTAAGGACGTTTGCATAATAGTTAGCGACTCCTTTTGTTTTCCCAAATATTTTTTCACTCTTTCTTGTTTTTCTTCTTTGATTCACTTTCTTATTATTCTTCTATGGAAACTTTAAATTCTTTGATTAATTTTCCAAATTGGCCTCTACTTAAACAGATTTCTTTGGAGATTTTTAAAGTTTTAAAATCGTTTTCTACTTCTTTAAACCGGCTAGTTTTAATAGTTCATCTGTTATAAAAGTTAAATTTTGTTTTCGCTCATTCTACATAAATGTCCATAAAATTGTAATTTTCTTATCCTGATGGTGTCTTTTTATTTTTTCTATATTTTTATAAAATTCTGTCTAATTTTTAGTTTATAAATTCTGTCCTGGTAATCAGGTCCGTATATGTTTCTTAAAATTCTTTTTTTATTTTAAAAAGGTCTTTATTCTTTTCGGTTAAGTTGAACGGTAATACCATTTTATGCTTTCGCTCTTGCAGCGTTTCCTTTTCAAGAGAATTTGACGTTATTACTTCGAGATATTTAAATTTTGATACTCTTTTAATTTCCTGATTATCGAGAATTTTTAGTGTTTGTAATTTATTTTTTTTTATCGTTGGAGAACCATTTTGTTTTCTCGAAATAAATTTGTAAGGTTGTTTTATTAGCACAATTTCTGGATTATAATTCGAGCCTCGTCCGTGTGTTTTGCAAATTTCGCGATATCATTTACGAAGGCGTTATTGAATACGATTTTTTTCCATATTATTTAGTTATTCAAATTTATTTGCAGTTTATTTCTAAAAGTCGTTTTTTAGGAACATACATTTTAAATCTTTCGTGTACAAAAATGCTATTAAATTTTAAATATTTCTTGTACAAAAATCCTGTTTTGAAATAATAAATACTTCAAACACAACATCAGAATTACAAATTGAATAGTAAACCTCATGTCGCCTTGTTCAGGAACATCATTGCTTGGATGGAACATTCTTGATCACTTGAAAACAAAAGAGAATTTAACCGACTCTAAAATAAGCCTAACAAGTGATTTAACGATTTCAGATGCCAAAACGTTTCAAATCTGTGGCAGTTTGTAGAAATTAACAAGATTTCTGTTGAACTACACAACTCAAGTTTCTATTTAAATGTAATCGTGAATCTTTCATGAAAACTGATGAGGAAAACGGGAATTATTTACCAGGCATTTAAAAAATAACTAAATTGTTTTCATGAATCATCCAAATCGTCAGTCATGAAGTAAGTCAGTCAGTTATTCATCAGGGTAAGGAATTAGGAAATTATGATGTAATAACTAGAATCTACTTCAAATATCAAATCTTCTTCAGTCTTTTAATTTTTAAAAAAAGCATTTATCAATAAAAATATTACCGGAATATTCTTTTCCTTAAATAAAATAAAACTGTTCAGTCATGTTTGAGAAGTTTTACTTCAGAATTTCACGGTCTAGAAAATAAATGTAGGTCACCGCTATCCCATATAACCTTCTACATGTCATCTTGACTATTATTTATGAATGCTAATATTATATTATGAGTTTAATAATATAAACTTATTTGTAAATTAAAGATGAAAAAATAAATTTTTAAAGACTTTTTGTGAATATTTTCACGTAGAATATTAAAATTATACTTTTTTTAACATGATAATTATTTTAAATTTTTGCCCACTGCTTTTTCTATTGTATACATTTTTATTTTATTTTGTTTTTTATAATATTGTAAAACGTAACATCAGGAGACTTGTATTTAAATAATTTTTAAATCTATAATTTGATACAATTTTTTTGTTATGAAAGAACGGGCATCAACAGCTTTGGTCATTAGTCAATGATCAAAAATTGGTAGCGTATGAAAAGATGCCATGGGTGACCTTGATTCGAACTCGGGACATCCTCACGAAATGTCGAGACAATACTACCTACTCAGCCTCAGAGGTCGGAAAGTTTTCTTTTTTTAAAATTAGAACGACCTAAAAGAGTTACTAATAAAATATTTTACTCGACGAATATTTTTACTTAATATTTATTAAAATCTATTTAGTCATTGGAAAATTAAAATAAATCTTATTATTAAAACTTTACATCCCTCTGTTAATAATTAAACTAATTTATTTCCATTAAAAAAGATTAAAATTTTAGAAGAAAATATAATTAAGATTATTAGGATAATTTTCTTGTTAAAAATCATTTATTAAGAGACTCGACGAATTACAGAGAACTTAAATATTTTGTTTATTATAATGGTTGTAATTTTATATAATTATTATCATGAATATATTTTTAATAGTACAATAAATATAATGGCAAGCTTATACGGTGGATGGGTGTTTGATATCAAGAAGGCAGTAGTTACGTCGTCTTCACTGCCATTTATTAACTCCTAATTGGTTGCCGGATGATATGGCCACTTAGCTAATTGCAGATCTCTTAAGACTACAACTGCAGTTCCCGGTTTAACCGATGTTTGTTTAGACTATTATTCAGAACATGAATTTGATGGTTTCTAATTTGATTCTGGTTTATTTTATTTATTTTGTTTTTAAATTTAAAAAATGAAGGATGATTAAAATGTTTCTACGTATACTTTTTATTGTGGTAGGTTTTGAGAATGATGTCTTTAATAATTGTTTTATTCCTCAGGCGCATTTTATTTTTAAATTAAATTTAATTTAATTTAAAATATAACAGAAATAAAGGTTTAATAGGTTGATTTAAAAAAAAGATTATAGCTTATTATGATATGAGAGCAAGTTTAAACATTCAAAGGGCATTATTAATCGTCGCGGATTTTTTTTTACCTGTCATAAACAGGGTGTATCAGGGAGTTCTCCCGGAACTTTCATAGTCTATTCTACTCATGAAAATAATGGTAAAAGTTCGTATAAACATATGCCCTTAAATGTTTCGTTTGTTAGTGAAGATTTCGCTCGGATTTCAGCTATCCCGATGAAATGAGGTCATACTGAAATTTTTAGGACGTTAATTAAGAGGTAGAATTAGCAATATCTTATGTTTTTTGGCCTGAAGAATGAAATAAAATAGGTCCCAGAACCTAATCTACAGTAGCTTTTGAGAAAAATGAAATGAGAACCAGTAACATATGGGGTAAAAAAAAATCCTGTTTTTTATGTTTGACGTACAATAACTTTGTTAAATGGTCAATTAAATAGGCTATCTAGACGGGAAAGTAGAAATTTCATTTATATTATTTTATTCATCATGATTTTTATTAATATTTTAGAATATATTATATATTAAACAAATCGCGTATTGTTAAGTCGTAGAAAAACGATAGAATTAATATATGTATATTAATCCCTTAACAGAATGTATTTAAAAGCTTTTATTATTTGTTTAATGGGTTTATCATTTGTTTTTAAGCCTTATTTTGTATAGGTATGTAAAATTGAATTAATGGATTTGTCTTTATTATAATAATATGTCACGCAAAACTCTTTATTTCTTTTTTTTATTAATATTATTTATAGGTCTATATTGCGCTACCTAAATTGATACAATAACTTTCATAGTATTAATACATATTATTAAGTTTACATTAGTTCTTAACACGTAAATTATTTTTTAATTAATTATTTTCCTTAATGCTTTAAATATTAATTTTTCCCCCTTTTTAAAATTTAAATGCAATTAATAAAAAAGTGTTATTTAATTTTATTTGTGTGTATTTATTTAATTTTTGTCAGTTATTTTTTTCTTTTTTAACTGTAAATAAAAGAAAACTACATTATTATATTGTGTTTCCTATTTTGTAACGGAAAGAATATACGGTTTACGAATACATTTTCTTTGTTCATCTTTTTTTTTCATAATTTGAACATCTACCAACAAACAATAATAACTATAAGATAAATAATTTTTAAATTATCTTGTTTTTTTCTTTTTTTCACTAATCTTATTTTGTGTAAATGTCTTGTACATAGTCTAACTGTATTATTATCTCTTTTTTTTTAAACATTATTATTATTTTTTAATAAGTGTTTTGGATCATCTGAACAAATGGGAATTGAACAAAATAACCGTTGAAGTTTATTATTGAATTTATTTTGTTTTGAAAACTATAAATGTGTATTTTAATTGGCCTTAGTACGTGGATACATATTACTTATTAACTGTCGTAAATTTAACAGTATTCCTATACATAAGACTCCCTTAGAAAGTTTTGACAACTTTGTTAAAAACACTTCGTGATTTTAACAGTTTAGTACAGTCAATTTGTATTTTTATTTGACAATCCTTACCTACCGATTGATGTTTTTTCCATATGTTAGGGGTGATGAGGAAAGCTTAACTCCAGATCTTTAACATCCCCTTCCCATAGATTTTTGAAAAACTCAAAAAGTTTTTGAAATGCGTTTTTCTCTGAATCTATGCATTTTAGAGAAAAGTTTTTCAAACAAGAAAAGTAGAGGACATTCTCCTCTACAATTAATGTCGTTTAAGTTATGCCGTATAATTTAAAATTGAAATACTAGGTGGCGCTGAATTTGCAATAAACGTGTTTTTTCACCGGAAAAAATTGTTTTTCGTAGGAGGAGGGGTATGTTAAAAATCTGGAGTTAAGCTTCCCTCATCACCCCTAACGCATGGACAAAAGATCAATCGGTAGGTAAGGATTTTCAAATACAGCCTATTTTGATGACAAATTGCCTCTACTACATCTAGTTTCTGGCCATGCCCGCCCTTCGTCTCCAATTCTTCTGATCCTCTCTTCCGGCAGAAACTCTATGGGGTGAACGAGGCAATCACCATAACTGCCTCTGTAGAGACCGTCCGGTAGGCCCGAGCAACACCGAATGCCAATCGTTATATGTTGTACTTTATTAGAACTAAACGAACGTAGATATAATTTTGATAAATTGTTTTTTTCGATGGTTTCTATCGAAAAGTGTAAATTAATCCTAAAATTAGTTATTTTTTGATTATAAAAGTTATGTCGATTTTATGGATAAATCAATATTATTTTTTCTTCTTTACTAAATTAAATAATAACAAAACAATGAAATGTTTTCATCATCCCAACTCCCGTGTGGGAAGACATCCCCCTTGTGACGATTCCGGTCGTCACCTCCCCCGTTCTTAGTCCTGATGGGTTTTAACGAAGTAAAATGTTTTCATCAATACGAATAAATAATTGAGAGGTATTATTATGTTTAATTATCGATGCAGGTTAATACTGCGAAAAGACTAATTCATTTTATAACGGTAATTGGTACAGAAAAACGATTCAAATGAAATAAAGAATCGAACAAATTATCTTTATTAAATTTGTTATTAACTGTAGTTTATTTTCCAAAAATACCAGAGTACGTTTGCTCCTTATAATGTTTACCATTTGATAAGAATCAGTGTAATAAGTGTACGTGTGTATACCTCATTTACAAGTTTTTTCTTCTCTATGAATTTCTTAAATGTTATCTCGTATTTTTAAGATGATTAATACACTTTAAAATTCTGCAACTGTTTCTCATTTTCTAAATTAATATTTTATACGGAGACTGTAAACAAAGCATAAAGATGGGCTGCGTCCGGTTGTTGATTATGCTAATAGGATACCACAGATCGTAGTCAGTGACATGGTGGAAAGACAAAGTACTGGGTGGATAGAGAATGAGGTGGTAAGGCGGAAAGTTGAAGCATGGCTACTAAATTTATCTGAACACACACTCATACAAATACTACGTATACACACTCAAATACAAGGAATGTTTCCAGTAGATATAAATGATGACTAAACCGACCGTCACTTTTTACTTTTTTTTACTGACACACACACACACACACACACACACACACACACACACACACACACACACACACACATACATACACACACACACATATATATATATATTTTTTTTTTTAATAAAAAAATGTCCATCGCGTTGAGTATTGACTTAAAATATCCACGTGTTGGTATATAAGTTTTTATTTTATACTATCTTTCAACGTATATAACTTAAGACTGCAATCGCCATGTCATTATATTTTATGTTACCGACATGGTGTTATCAATATTTTGACCAATCGTTGAATTTTTTCCTGTTTATAACTATGGTTTGTATTTTTTTTTATAAATGTTTTGTATTTTTGCATTGTCTAAATATCTACTGATAATGTATTGACATGTCTGTTTATCTATTTATTTTTTAATAAGTTTTAGTTTCCTTTTAAAATTTTAAGTAGAACAGCTGCCTATTCATTTATTTTTAATAATTAACACATAAAATAACTAAAGTTATGAGTTTATGAAGGAATATATATTAGAAATATTTAATTAAAGTTTTTAAGCTACTTTAAAAAAAAAGAAACTGTTAGACGATAGTTTTACTTACTTTATTTATATGATACGATAAAATCTATTATCCTTTTTATTAATTATAAAAATCATTTAGTAATTTAATTACATAAACGGAATTGTTTTGTTAAATGTAGAATACCAAATTTTAATGGATATTAATCTATATTCTATAATGTTTGATAATAGTTTTGTAATTATATTTCTGATTACACTTGACAACCGCGAACATATTTACGTTTCCATAAACGTCATCGTTTCCAGATATTTTGAAAAATTTCATACCTGTTGGTCGTTAAATTATTTCTTTTGTCTTTAATTTATCATAGGTTATTCTTTATAACTGTGTGTATAGTTTTGTTTTTTCTCTTTCATTAACTTTATTCTATAGATCGTAACCATCTAAAATATATGTACTAAAAGCAAAAAGGAACTCATTCTGATTAGGGAGACCTGATCTTTTTCTGATGTACATAGACTACTTTTCTGTTTGTAAAATACCTTTTTTTCATGAATACAGATGAATATTTACATCTTTTTTTTTTTAATTTTGTTATTCTTATAAAATAACAAGCGAGCATAGACAAACGAAAATTGTATTTAAATAGGAAAACTAGTAAAAATAATCATTTTTAAAAAATTTACTTATTTTTTGCCTAAACCTAAAAAGTATTTGATAAAAAAAACGGAAATGATTTTATTAAAAATATTTTTTTAACAAACCTATTTAGAATGGTGTCTTTTTTACATTTTAGAAAAAATATCAAGGTTTGGTGATATACATTAGGTTTATTGTGTAACCATCAAATAGGAAACAGATCCCAGAATCGATCCACTGGTTTTCCTTTTCCACAAGATCCACTAAGAACGTAGTGACTTTACAGGACTCAAAATCCTCAACAATAGTTCGAGTCCAACATACATTCACAGCAATTAATACCTGAACGAAATCATTAGTGTCCAGAAAAAATAATTGGCTAGTTACGAGAAAGAATGATTTATCCCTTGACCATTTGCAGTACGACATAAACAACATTAATTAGAAAATTGGTCAACATCTGAAGAGTCCAGTATTTATCCTGTCAAAATCCGGTATGTTTCACTCAAAATAGGAAAAGTATGTAATTGGTGGAAGTTTCTAGGTTGATCAGGTATAAATATATGCTGTTTTTTACTTGGACGAAGTAAAGGAATTATTGTAATTGCAAAAAATTTCGGTTTTAAAATTTCAACGGAAATATCCATTTTAATCATCCCTTAATCTATTTTCACTATTTCAACGGAAATATCCATTTTAATCATTCCTGAATCCATTTTGACTAGTTTCGGCGTGACGTCTGTACGTACGTACGTATGTATCTTCCGTAACTCAAAAAGGATTAGCCGTGGGATGTTGAAATTTTGGATTTAGGACTGTTGTAACATCTAGTTCCTCTTTTGATTGCATTCGACTGAACCGCAAGTGTCCAAAAAAGTTCATTTTGGATTTTCGACTTTTTCTTAACTGCAGTAATAATACCTCATTGAGAACTTTTCAAAAATATATCGTAAGTGGTACTTATTTTCATTGGTTCCAAAGGTACAGCCAAATGAAATTTTAATTAATGAAATATTTGGATCTTTTAAGGGGAAGGCACATTGGTTCAAATCCGACTTCATCTCCTTTCTTTTTTAACTTTTTTTTATAATTTAAATATACTGACTTATTAATAATTATTAACCTCTAATTGCAAAAAAAATACTGCAAACAATAAAAAAAAATTAGAAGTTATTAATGAAATATTGTACTTTTCAAAAAAAAAAAATGTGTATATGTCATTTAATAGGCGCACGAGGATGTCACGTAGTGTCCATAAGATTTTTCTTCAAGTAATTAAAAGCCAACTGTGTACATCTAATCCAGAGTTCTTAAAAGAGGGACTCGTTTAAAAGTGGGATTTTTTGTCAACTAAACTATAAACTGTTCATCCAGATCTCATTAAGCGTGTAAAATAATGAAACGAATTAATTATACCAAAATTACATGAATGAACATTCATGTAAAAAAACATATTTCATTAAAATTTTTTTCTATAATTACGCGTGCGCGCGCGCAAACACACAGACAAACACACATGTTTTAGTAAGATATTTCTCATTGATTACATTTTTTATGATACATTTCGTGTATATTCAGCGTCATGTAGGGTAAATTTTGAATGTAATATTTATTTAATCTAAAGTGCGTAAAGTGATTTTTTTTTAAAATTATTAATTTTGAAAAATATTTTATTAACTTACGCGATATTTATGAACACGTTTTACATTTTGTTTATACTAACTGTATATAAAAATATATAAATAAAATTGTTTATGATTTTTTTTTTTTTTAAATTCAAAAAGATTATCCAGTAGGGAAAATTAGTGGAAGGAGTAGTTTTATACGTTAAAGGGGGGTTATGAAGGGGAAATTCAGTATAGAGGGTGTGTTTCAGATGGTAAAAGAGAGGGGGGCACTTCAGTGCTTGGCGTAATGGAAGTAATCCATTTGCATCCATTTCGGCTCCTCGTATGATCAAATTAGCGCACAATGGGCCTTACGACACTTACTGTTTGTTACTAGTTCCGCTAATGCAGCCGTGACCCTTCTTCTGTATCGTTCTCTTCTCACGTTCCCTCCCGCTCCTGTACTCTTTCATTCTCATTCCATCTTAATATTGTTCTTTATTCTTCCATCACTTTACACTTTATTGTCATTTGTATTATTTTACAATAAAATTATGTCTTCTATAACTTGATTACTATCTTTTTTTAAGTTGTAGACTTTTGTTTCAGAAAGTGATAAAACAATTTATTTTTTATTAAATAAGTTTTCGTTTCTTTTTTGATTTAATTTTTTGTGAGAATTTCATTTATCTGATCTATACTGTTCGAAGAGGTTTTCAATCATATTACTTGAATAAAATGTTTAAAAAACAAAAAGTATTACCGGCTGATTTCAACGAAATGCAAAAACTATTCATTTTAAGTAACAAAATAATATTCTGTATTATATAAAATTTCATTCCTGAATTTCAAGAAACCGGTTAATTTTGTTAAGAAATTTTTGCTCATATTTTTAACATCTATTAGAATTAACAAAAATATTACGTTATAATAATAATTTTTTAATGTTCCTTAAAGTGATCAAAAACAAAAATCAATTAGTTCACAAAAATTTAAAGCATTTATTTCTGTGCACATTTTTAACATCTGCAAAAAAATTGTTCAACATTTTTCGGTAGATGAATTGCTTCATTTTTAAATTAAAAATATAGATTATATTTCCAATACTATCAGCTCATTTTAAAATCCAAGTTTCCTCTGGTACAAATATTAAATTATTAAAAGGAAAAGTCTAATTTCTTAATTTATGATTAATATCATCTATATGCTTTGTAGAATGGAATTTCCCGTTTAGATAGCGCTACAACAGAGCTATAGCTCTAGAAGGGAAATTATTGTAATTGATCCGTTTTTGAAATTTTCGTTTTCACCGGAGCTTGAAGTTTTGGCACCTAAGGAATCAAAAAAACCGGATGAAAAATTTTCCGAATTTTATTATTCGTATGTATATTCGTTGTTGGCCTCTAAATAACCTTATATCTTCAGAATTACTGGACCTATTTTGACCAAATTTCTTCATATTTCTTCTATATATGGTGCATTATTGCCATTCAATTTTTAACTTAAAAGTTCAAGGGGATTAGGCTAAAGCAAGGTCACTCTCGTATCTAGAGATTTCGCCTAATTAAGGTCATATTTTTCTTTGGTACATTTGTTAAAAATTAAAAAATAACAATATTTGCAAAAAAATAACTTTTGCAAAATCGCACCCCCACCACAAAAAAAAAACGCTGTTATCGTCGTCTGCTACGTGGTGACGTCACAGGTGAGCAGCAGAATTAAATAAATTAATAATATCTAAAGTATAAAATAGCAACTACTGGTGATATTAGGATATACTGGTATAATACTACTGGTATAATAGGATACTGGTGATTCCCGATCGTGCAAGCGAAGTTTTGAAATTACATTAGTTTATTTAGTGCCTACCGTCGCCGCTAGTACCGCCACATTAGCTCGAATTAAATACGGTATGCGCGCGCGCTTTAGTTAGAATAATTGATTTAAATAAACGAAAAAATATTATATTTAAATAAAATGATAAATATTTTTAATTAAGGTGCGTGTGTAAGCTGTGCATCAGAAAGAACTGTGTTGTCTGCGTTTTTTTTTTACTAAAAAAAAAAAAGATTTATTATGCTTATGTATATTATTGTTTAAAGTATAATTTCATTTCTTGAGGGTTCCTCAAATAATCAAAACAAGTTTTTAAAATACAAAAATGGGCTCCCAGATCATTGTTTGACGCCCTAAAAATGAATCGTTTAGATCTCCATTTAGAGAATGAAAATCTTAATTTATCCTCGTTTGTATTTATGAGTGTACAATATGGTAAAAATAATAGTCTTATATTCTTCCTCTATCTGATCAGGCAACCCAACTTCTTTTGAATTATTCAGTGTTATATCTCAATTTAAGGGAAAGGTTCTTATTATGAATCTGTTACAGTTTTTAATAACTTATCGAAATATTTGGAAAACGTTTTCCACCAATTTATTTAGAAATAAAAGTTTTCTTTTATGGAAACAATATTACTGTCGATGAATTTTTAAATATCCCTGAGCCAATCTCCGTGGTGGAGTGGTATCGTCTCAGTCTTTCATCCGGAGAACTTCGGTTTGAATCCCGGTCAGGCATGGTATTTTTCATATGCTACAAATTTCCATTCTCATAGGGAAAAATTAGAAAAAGCATTTGATGCCTTTCATCTCAAAGAAAAAAAAGTAATCCTGCATCCCGTTCAAAATGTTCATAAAAGTTTTCTCAAAATAATTTTCAATGGCGAAAATGATATGAATTGCACTAATATTTTATAGTTAATGTATTTACCTAAATATTATTAATATAGAGTTTAATTATATATATTTTTTATCGAATAATTTATATTTTTATATTTATAATTGTTTTTTTATAATGATGTGATCTATATGTATTATTATGTACTGACCAGAATAAAATATTTATTTATTTACTTTTTATATCGATTGATAATTATCTTTTTTTATAATTTTATTTCGTAGATGATAAAAATTTTTGTTTCTGTTGTATATATTATACGAGTGTGAATTTACTAAATATTATCTATTTAGTTGTAAGTATTGTTATAAAAAAAAGTTTACGAACATTTATTTATTTGTAATTGTTAACTCCTCGAGTAGAGTGCCTTGGTCTCTTATCCGGAGTTCCCGGGTTCAAATCCCGGTCAGGTATGGCATTTTTAATCGCTAAAAAATTGCCATTTCACTCATTCTCCGTAGCAATACCTAACTGTGGTCCCGGAGGCTAAAAAAAAAAAATGGTTTAACAGTTTCGAAGTCGAAGGTTCTGAGGTTCAAATCCTAGTTACTTGCTTTTATACGGATCTGAAGGTTAGACAGTGGATACCGTATACTTTGGTGGTTGTGGTTCAATTAACCATACGTCTCAGGGACGGTCGGCCTGAGTGTGTACAAGACTACACCTCGTTTATATGTCATACATATTATCCTCATCTCATTAAGCCGTGGCGGGGGGAGGGGTTTGCTTGAACAGATTGCAATGTACGCATTAGGAAAAAATAAATTAAATTTTATGGTGTTGATTTTTTAAGTGGAGTTACTTGAGTTTATTTTTTAGTTGAAAAAAATATTATTTTTATGAACTGTAATACATTTTTACACATAGGTATATAATTATTTTATCTATATGTATAAAACATATTTCTATTTAAGTGAATTTTTTTTAAATAATTATTATTTATTGTATTAAAAAATAATTTATTTTTTTTCAGGTAAGTGGATTGAACGTACAGTAAAAAAAACACATATCTTCACAGAATATTTGTAAGTATAACATTTTCTAATCAAAATTGTTCTTAAGTCTACAGTTTCACAACAAATAAAGAATCACTGTGAGTTTATTACGGGTGTTTCCGTTCTCAAAAAACCTGTAAAAATAATGATTCACAACAATTTCGCTGTCGTAGCCTTGAATTTTTGTCGGTGTTCCGTGTACTCTAGAAAATTTTTGATGTACTATTGTATTGTTTTTAATTGCTTTTAAATCGTGTAAATAAGTGCTGTCGGTTTTTACGTTATTTAATAAATATAGAATGACAACAAAGGTCTTTTTTATAATTTAGTAAATGAGCCTAAAAGAAATTACCGCAAATGTTTTCTTCACTGGGGTTTAATTTAATTACTATTATTATTATTATTATATTTATTTATAATACTTATTGTAATAATGATCATACTGTGATGGTATTTTTATTATTATTGATATTATTATTATTATAAAGTATAGTAAGTAATAAATAGTATTTGCCATCGTGCAGTACCTAACCTTGGGTCAAGGTCATTTAAGTCACGAATCGTCATCAAGTTTTCTTATATCTCGTTTCTTGTGACCTCTCTCTTTCTCTATATGCTTGTATTTTTTTCTATTGTATTGCTGTTTTTTTTTATCGTATACATTGTTTGATTGGCTCGTTCATTTTTCGTTCGTTGTTTAATGTAATCTTTCAATATTAGTTTTGTCTTTATTTTGTACTCTCCCAATAGAGTTTATACCATTTAAATTCTGCATAAACGTACCTATATATATTTGTTTTGTATGTTTTATTCTTTAAATTACTTCTTTAAAATATGTTAATTATACTTTAAAGAAATTCTATTAGTTTACGTGAATAATTCGATTTATTTTTTCGACCTTAGAAAATGTTTTAAACGTATAATGGTAATAATAAAAAAAGTCAATTCGATACTTTATAGTTTATTAGAATTGAACTTAAATACATTTTTTTTTTTTTTTACATACACAAATATACAGATATATGTAGTAGTAATCAAATACATAATTTTGTGAGATGTTTAGAAAACCATATAAAAAAAAGAAACATAATAAGTAAAAATACTATTATAAAAAAGAAAAGAGAATCGGAAAAAATAACACGAGTTTGAAAAAAGAAAGAAAGAGGGGCTGAGGATGGTATGCTGATTTATTTCCCAGATGAAAATGTCACAACGTTCTATTCTATGTCTTCTCGTTATCGCGTCGGAGGCATCGCTCACTCTCCGAAACATTCTTTTAAATATACAACCACCTCCTCTCCTGCTGTGATGGCAACGAGCACACACGTAATACGAGAACTGAAACAGCAGAAAAAAATGATAAGCACTTATTGTACTTGAGCCGAAATTGATCGTAGAAATAGTATATATGTTTTTGTTACTTTTCTTGTTAAGACCACCCTTACTTTTTCCTTATTTTATTATAGTGTTTTTTTTTTTCTTGTATATGTTGTATTATAAAAATAGAGATACTTTTTATTTTAACACAAAGTATTTTTACATTTTCGTACAATCTTTTATTTTTTAGTATAATAATTTAATGACTTGTGAGCTATTATATACAAATAATACAACATGTGTCTGGTTTTTTTAAAAAAAAAGTATTAATAAATATTTATAAAAACTTCTCGGTTTCTTGTATCTTTTTCTTTAAAATAATTTGATTTTGTATTTATGAATGTCAATGACAAACGATGTAATTATTTAAGATTATAACAGATTGTAGGGTAGGTTGTTATTCTTCCACAAAGTTTCATTGTATTGTTTTTCTTCATAATACGGAGAAGTAATGTGTAGACATCAATATATTATTACGAATGAATTACTATTTAAAAAAAAAGAAGAAAAATCTTTAATAATTCGTCGAGACTTCCCATCAAACTTTATAAAAATAGTTAACTCTCCAGTCATTACAACGAATGAACTCTACAGGCTATTTACATACTTTTAAAATTTAAAAACCAATAACAACCAAACATTGAAGAACTGATAATAACATAAGAAAATATCAAGGATATTCATCAACTAGCTGCAGGGCGTGACTACGGCACGCCTTTGCAGCTAGGCCTTCCGGGCGGGTTGCCCTGGCGAGCGGCGTCTCGGAACGGGATTATTAAGTGTCCAAACTGATTACCTTTAATATGAGTGGTTTTTAAAAAGTTCTTTTTATATATTTTTCATTTTCTACTTTTTAGTCTTCATAAGTTTATACTTTACAGCTGCGCTAGCGTATAGGTTTGAGCGTATTTAGCGAAAGATCGGATCGGTACGTTTTACGGTGGAGGAGTGCAATCAAAAGATAGGGCTAAACGATTTAATTTCCGGATAACCAAGATCCGGTCGATTAAGGTGTTGTCGATGCGTTATCGTTCGACATGCTGGTACATACGTCGTTTGAATCGTGAAAATCAGATGAGCGGTTGCCGAGATATTAAGGTGGCACCCCATCGCATCCCCTCCTCAATTTCCGAACGGCGTCCCAGGAAAAATATTATCATACGACGGGTATTACTGGGAGCGGATGGGGTGCTACCGAAAAAAAAATTCAGAGCGCTAGGACCGACCGTTTTAGAAATATTTCGATTTTCGCCCGAATATTCGGATCCGGTTAAGGATCTAATTCTAGAAGAATTTTCCAAAACTTCTATATATATATATATATATATATATATATATATATATATATATATACGGTATATCAATGTATAATAACATAACAAGAATACACCTGACCATCACGAGACATGTACGAACGAATCGGGATTTTCCGCTAGTGTTTGGTACATTCCGATGCTAAGCTAAGGGGGACGTACACAAATGCCGGTTAGTAGGATAGGATGAGAAAGAAATTGCAATACATTACAAATTTCCACGAAAAGAAAAACAACGCAAAATATATACTTGGATATAAGAAAGAATAAAAAAAAAATCAAAAATTTGGAAGAAAAAGAAACTGAAAAGTGATTTAGTTGAAATAACATAATGTATAGTGGCAAAAATGAAAAAAAAAATCGTAGAATAAAAAGTTCTGCAATCGGTTATGCATAATAAAATTGATCTTACTTTAGAAACAAATAAGGGGACAATTTTCTTTTCTTTGAAAATTAAAAAAAAATCTTGGTAACTGAATTACTAGTAAGGTGAATTTTAAAGCGTTATTTAACTGCACTGAGATTTTTCACCTCATAATGTTGTGGATGTCGAAATTTTATTAAAGTCCTTTGAACGTTTTCTTCTCCTTCCTACTCCTCAAAATCATGTCAATTTTAAAACCTTATTTTTCTTTTTTTTATGAAATAGAGAGTTTCAACCCTTACGGATGAATTTTTTTTTTGTCTTCAGTCATTTGACTGGTTTGATGCAGCTCTCCAAGATTCCCTATCTAGTGCTACTGGTTTCATTTCAGTATACCCTCTAAATCCTACATCCCTAACAATTTGTTTTACATATTCCAAACGTGGCCTGCCTACACAATTTTTCTCTTCTACCTGTCCTTCCAATATTAAAGCGACTATTCCAGGATGCCTTAGTATGTGGCCTATAAGTCTGTCTCTTCTTTTAACTATATTTTTCCAAATGCTTCTTTCTTCATCTATTTGCCGCAATACCTCTTCATTTGTCACTTTATCCACCCGTCTGATTTTTAACATTCTCCTATAGCACCGCATTTCAAAAGCTTTTAATCTTTTCTTCTCAGATACTCCGATCGTCCAAGTTTCACTTCCATATAAAGCGACGCTCCAAACATATACTTTCAAAAATCTTTTCCTGGCATTTAAATTAATTTTTCATGTAAACAAATTATATTTCTTACTGAAGGCTCGTTTCGCTTGTGCTATTCGGCATTTTATATCGCTCCGGCTTGGTCCATCTTTAGTAATTCTACTTCCCAAATAACAAAATTCTTCTACCTCCGTAATCTTTTCTCCTCCTGTTTTCACGTTCAGTGGTCCATCTTTGTTATTTCTACTATATTTCATTACTTTTGTTTTGTTCTTGTTTATTTTCATGCGATAGTTCTTGCGTAGGACTTCATCTATGCCGTTCATTGTTTCTTCTAAATCCTTTTTACTCTCGGCTAGAATTACTATATTATCAGCAAATCGTATGGATGAATTAGGGTAAAAATATTTCTAAACAAATAAAAGGTACGGTGTTACTATAATTAATTAACAAGATAATTAATTTAATTAATTAACAAGGTACTGTATTAGTGATAATTAAAATTAAAATAATAAGTGCTAATAAATGATGATATTTATGTAGTTTAAAATAATATGATATGCAAAAAATCTTTTGAGTTAAAAATTTGTTGGTTATTGCATCTTCAGTGATTATCTCTTGCAAGAAATTACACTACAGTGTTATCGTAATAATTTATACTTCTGTCAGTTAACTGTGAAAAATTTTGAAATGCAAAACATTTGAGTTTAAACATTTTTACGATGTATTTATGAAATTTTTGGCTTTTTCACTAGGTTTTCTATTTATATATCTTTTTTTATTAGTGGGACCTAATTTAAATAAAATGGGTAAATCATTTTTTTATTTTGTTTTTTATGACAAGAAGCGCAATGAAGTGTTTATACGGTTACGACATAAGGAGGTGCTTTTCACGCCATCTCGTGATTCAATGCCCAGCGTGGGTTCCCATCATATCACGCGAGTGTCATGTGCTTCTTATATGCGCGTTCTCTTGTATTTATTCGCTTTATATTTTTAATTTAATTTTTTTTTGTATTAGATTGCAGTTCGACCTCCATAGTTGTAAAAAGCCAAACTAAATTTAAGATACGGCTAAAATATATATATATTTTAGCCGTGTATATATATATATAAATTTGTTATTTAAAAAACATGACAGTTTAATACATTGTTAAATTTTATACGTCGATACGTCGACATTGATAAATTTTATACTTCCTTTCTTCAAGGTTCGAAAAATCTGTGAATTACAGATGAATTCTTTCAAATTTTCTTTCATAAGCTTGTCGTTTGTAACATTTCGCACGCTTGTTTGTAAAAATAACACGCGCGCGAATACACACACACGTACCTACATTTACACTTTCAAAATTAGTAACCTTTTTTTGACATTCTCGTGAATATTTTTCTAGAAATGAGAGATTTCAATTATTGTATATTTTTTCTTTTCAGTATTCATAAAACTTAATGAATATTGTTATATATCTTTAACATTTGTAAATAATAATATTTTTAAAACGAATTGTGTGTTATTGGGTTAATTCTGAAAAAACCAAATGTCCCGATACACGTTCATTTAAGAGATGATATTGTCAGTTACGATGGTTGATGACAGCATCACGTTTACTTCTTAAAAGGACTTGTCTTAATCAGCGATTGCTTTGTTCACGAACAATGTTCAGTGATTCAGCTGTTAAAAGTTATACTCAGTCACTACCAGCTGATTGAAATCAAATCTCCCTTTATCTACCTTTCTCTTTCTTTCTTACATATCACTTATTTTTTTTCTTACTTATATATTTTACAGTACCTATCAATCTAATTAAAAAAAAAAATATTAATTTTCATTTTCATTATGCTATGAGTGTAAATTTAATTTATCCTACACTTTCACAATGACTCGTAATGGTGATCATTACTTTTTCTTTTAGTTTAGAAAAAAATTTCTTTATCAAGTTTGACAGTTTACTTGGATATTTTAATCTTGTTTCAACGATCTCCTTTCTATTTATTTATTTATTTCAAAATAAAATGTGGTAACCAGAGTATAGGTGGCATTACCAACAAGTTTAATAATGAATTTTACAGCTGGTTTTTTTTCACATCAACGTATTTTCAAGTAAACATTACCCATATTTTATTTTATTATTTTAGTGAAATATTACATATAAAATTGTTATTAAAATACGCTTTTCTACGGTTGCCTGATTGTCAGTTGTATATAAAAAAAAATTTTTTTTTAATAAATAAATTTTTATGAATTTGTAACTTGTTGGTTACATGTTTATTGATAAAATACGTTAAAAATAAATTGTGTGTATATATCGGATAAACGTCCCCTGACCTCGATGGAAATCGCAAGTAACCATATAGTGCGGGCGAAGCCGTGACAAGTCTGCTAGTATATATATGTGTGTGTGTGTGTGTGTATGTAAAATACGGTGTAAGTGCACACTAAGAAAGGATTTTTTGAAATTTTGAGTTTAAAGGATTAAAATGGAATAACAATGAAATTTACAATTTCTTGAATTTTTCGGTATGTAGATATCAATTTGAGTTTTGTTGTATGTAATCTAATTATCCAAAAACAGATTTCTAGATTTCTTTGAAATTCCAAGTTTAAAGGGTTAAAATGAATTTTTGAATCTTTTTTGAAACCCGGCTATTTTATTAATTTTTCGGTAAGAAATGATGATATTAACTTGACTTATGATCTGTGCAATCGTCATTTAAATATCTAAAAAACAATTTCTAGATTTTTTTTTTAAAATTCGATCTTGAGAAGGGAGAAAGAGGTAAAGGTTTTGAATAATGATTGAAAATTTTTCTCGTTTCCAACTATACTTAACAACATATTCAGTAGATTTGGGGTTGAAATTATTCTTCAGATAATTATCTAAAAACCATTTTTTGGTGTTTTTTTTTTTTAAATTTGATTTTTTAAGGGGTGTGATGGTGTACAGCGTGGCAGCTCAACCAACACGGCCACTGCCACAGTTATTATATGTGCGACTCGACATGCTACACCTGCCTCCAGTTAACTTGACTAAAAAAACATAAAATCAAAAAAAAATTTAATACGACAAGAAACGAAAGCATCCATATAAAGCGGGCGAAGCCGCTACGTGGATGCTAATATAAATATTAATCATCTGTTCGATATTAATAAATCCAATGACAATCGTTATATTTTATGCTATGATGCTCATTTTCCAATGTAGGTTTGGCCTTATATTCATAATAAGGACAATGCTCCCTGTCATCTACAGGTCATAAATTTAATGCCAATGCCTGATAGACAATGTTTACTGTAATGTTTTGATCTGTACACCTTACCAGTGATGGCAATGCTTTCTTTAAATGTTAACATATAACGTACCTTTGTGTAGTAATTACATATAACCTAAATATTTATGCATAAATCTTTATGTACAGTCCTATATCTGGAACAGCCTTTTTTAGAGAAGAAATTTATAATAGCATCATTTGTATTTTTGGGAATTATTTTAGGTAGAAATTTTATTGATTTATTCTTAATAATTTTTTTTTTGTTCTGTACGATTAAATCCTACTCTTATTTCAAAATTGGTGTAATTAGTAAAATGTTTATTATATTAAATATTTAAGTTTGTAAAAACAACAAGCGATACTTATTTCATTATTTTTAAATTAAGAAATATGTTTAAAAAAATGATATACATTTATATTTATTTTTTAAATTACCTTGCATTATTTTAAATTAGTGTAACGTTATTTGTATAATATTAACAACAGCGGCAACAAAAAGACAACATTGGGTGTTAAATTTAAGGCAAAATTTTAATTTAAATTTAGCGAAACAAAGAATAACAAGCAATTTCAAGGGAAATGTTTATTTTAGGGGTGTTTGTGAGGGTGTGTGACAACAAAAGACGGGGGTGCTGCTACCGCCCAGATAACAGAAATTGCGCTGTCACTAGAATGATATATTCTGAGCACATTTCCATACACCCGTGCTGCCTCCCAACCCTCGGCCCCCAGCGCTAGGGATTCAGATAATGCCTTGCCGACTCTCATTCTACCGCTCGCCTCAGCTTTACTGCAGCACTCGTTTCAGCTGCCTCCGCTTCTCCGGTTTCCACTTCCATATCCTCTCTTGGCTGCTTAAATACTTCATTCTCTCTCTTGTAATCCCAACCTTCTAGTATAAACACATAAATTCTTAAAGCTGGGATTATCAAGTTTAGCATTGATTTCACACCAACATATATTTCTTGAATTATTTCATTAAAAAAAAAAAATCATTTAAATAATTCCTGTAAGATTAAGGTTGTTGTGATTATTGAAATGGATTTCTTAAATATTTTTATTATTCTTTTTAATTTACGTATTTTATAAGCTATATTATTTCTTTAATTTATTTATAAAATTTAAATATTTGTCAGATTAATTTATTACGACATAGTAAATAAAATAGTTCCTTCTTTTTTAATATTACTTAACAATATTTCTCACTTTTATACTCGAGTATTTTTTTTTTTTTTACGTTAAAGTGTAACATATTAAACAAAAATAAATAATTGTGGTCAAAAAAGAAATTGTTATTGAATAATTTTTATCCAATTTCGAGTCTAATGGTGTAAACCTGAAAATATAATTTAATTAAGGTGTAATTTATAAGTAATTATACAAATGATTTTTTTAAAATTATCATTAAATTCCTAACAAATTAAAAAGCAAACATGTTTAGAAAATCCTAAAAAAAAAAGCTGACAACATATTTGTAGGACTTCCCGTTACGCGGCTTTTTTTCTGATGCACTTTTTCACACACACAACTTAATTTAAAATATTTATATTTTTTGTTAATATATAGAAAACCGCTCACCGTTTTTTATTTATATATTAACTATAATTATATACTTACACCAACGGGCCATGCTTAACAAAATTATTATTATAAAAAAAAGTTTATAATTTTATTTAAATATAATATTTTTCTACAACAGTTGTACGTCAGTGCTACACTAGCGCTCCTTGTAGTGATAGGGGGTACTATTCACGCGGTATACTCACTTAACCAATAGTTTAGAGCATTTTTTTGGAGAAGGGGTGAGACTTTGAAAAAAAATATTTTTTCTACAAATATTTTTATTTTTTAATTGTTCCTAACAATTATTGTTCCTTAGCAGCAGGTATTTCTAAGAAAAATAAGACCTTAATCAGGCAAAATGTCGAGATATTGAGGGTGACCTTGTTCTACAGCTTCATCCCCTTAACCTATTTAAGTTGAAAAGTTAATGGCAACAATGCCCTATACACAGAAGTAATCTGACCAAGTTTGGTCAAAATCGGTCCAGTAGTTCTGGAGATATAAAGTATGAGATACAGAATACACACACGTACATAAGAACATCCGGAAAGTTTCCATCCGGCTTTTTGGGTTCCTTAGGTGTCAAAACATCAAGTTCTGATGAAAACGCCTATGCTCAAATCGAACCGATTACAATTATTTCCCTTGTACTGCTATAGAGCTAGACGGGAATGTAAAAAAAAATTGTAAAAATCCACATAAGATTGGTATTTCGGTTATATTATTGTCATTAGTGATAAATACGATAGAATAATTTTATATATAAACAAAAAAGTAAAATAAATTAATACCTCCCAAAAATATTAATTTTTATTTTTTGTTACAATTTTTGAGCGTTTCTGAAATTTGATTTAAAGAATAGTTTCGTTCAGCCGATATTTGTATTATACATCGATCATAATGTTCATATTTTATATTTTTCTGCTACTATTTGTTAATTTGATTTTCTATTCCAACTTTTCTTAAATAGTAATTTAAAAAAAAAATTATTTCATTAAAAACCAAGCAATCTTTTTAATTATTATCTTCCAGTTAGTAAATGAATAACAGGGCAGTACGTATGGAAATAAAATGTATTTACATCGTTTTTATAAACGTAGTTTTGTTACTTATTTTGTATCATAAAAATAAAATGAACTTGCGATACTGACAGCCTGAATTAGATGGTGCCCTCAACAATTATTGAGAATAAGAATCATTCCTTTTTTTGGCACTTCCACTGATGCCCACTCGTTTTGGTACGATATATAGTACGCCTATCAGTTTCTTCTAAACGTCATACTAACATACGGAGGTTTTATTTCGGCTCAACTCGTACATCTTTTTTATTTTACTCTTGCCTAAATATATGACCGACTTGTTACATATATTTAATTTTGTTTATTTATTATAACGTTCAAAATAAATGATTGGAAATTTCTTTTCTTGATTTCGTATTTTTGTTTATTTATTTTAAATCGATCAAATGAAATTATTTTAATAATTTTTCTGTATGAATTTTTTCCGATCATTTCTGTGGCACAATATTCTTTTATGGGTTTTTTGGCATTTTTTTTACTCGTACTTCCTTAGATAATAACGCTGTAGGTCTTTGATTTTGCTGCTGACAGTTCAAAAAATGTATTAACATTACTACTTATTTGAAATTACCAATTATATTAATGGTCTTTCTTTTGTTCTAAACATAGGAAATTAATTTGTGCCTAAGTTAATTAAAAATTTTATTGGAGAAATAAACTCGGTTTAATTTCATTATTAACCGACAAGAATAAAAATAATCTAATATAGAACATTTAAAAAAAAGTTTAAGCGTTCGGAACGCAATTTATACACAGTCTCTCTTTCTCTTTCACTTTCTCAAAACACATACAGGACTTTTATTCCATTTTTTTATTCTCTTAGCGGTTAAATTCCGTTACAAACTTGAATGTTGTAGACTATTGTAATAAGGAACACAAGTCTTGTTTTCTGTTTAATGTTTCTCTTAATTTGTAAGTTTTTCTTTTCTGAAGAACTTAACTCATACATATAGTCAAGTATATTAGGTAAAGAGTATTTTTCACGTTATTTCTTTCCGTTTTTTTCTATTTCCTACTTTTATTTTCTTTTATTATTTTTGTTAAAAAAAAGTTTTTACTTCCAAAGAAAAATTCTATTTATTTATTATTAATAAATATATTTGTGCTTAATTCATTTATATCAATTTGTGTTGTCTCTCTCTCTCTCTCTCTCTCTCTGTCTCTCTCTCTCTCTCTCTCTATCTATTTATCATATATATATATATAAAGGTATAGTATAATCATGTACAAGGTATAGTATAATCATGTATAAACGTATATCAATTTATTTTCATTCCACCTGACATAGATTTAAATAAGTTTCTTATTAAAAATTTATTCGTTTATTTTATTTTTTCTAAATTAAATTCTTAGAAATTATCTAATCATTTTTTATTGCATAATAAATATATATTCCTATGCTAATGAAAAACTGAATACGACCGTTTGCAATTGTAATATTAATCTGCTATTTTACATAATAATATAAGTAATTAAATATCTCTGTATAAATCCTTCGAATATTTTATTAATAAATAGTATTTTAATATTAGCTAAAGATAATTATATTCTATTTTGAATAAAGCCTATTATAACATCTTAATATGTCACTAATATATACGACGACTTATGACGTATTTAATTTTGCGTATATATAACTTGTAAAATAAATGATTTTAAATTTCTTTTTGTGTTCCGCGTTTATTCATTGTGAATCGATCAAATGAAATTAGTTTAATAATTTCTCTACATTTATATTTTTCCGTACATCCTTAGGTGTTTTTGGTTGTCAATAAATTTTAGAAGGGTTATTTCAGTTGAGACGAAGGTAATTAAAACTGTGAGAGTTGAGCACATTTAATTGCAAAGATAAATTATTAGTTGAAACCGTTTTAGTAGGTGTAAACTTATGGTATGATTTTTCCTGATTGACTAGAATAGTACGTTTTTCATAAAATATAAGTTTTTTACTTCCTCGTACGAAGTAAAGGAAGTATTGTGATCGCGAAAAATTTCAGATTTCAACATATGTTGAAATTTGGAATTTAGAACTGTTGTAACATCTAGTTGTTCACTTCCATGATTGATCGACTGCACCAAAAATGACCAAAAAAGCCCAAAATAAAAAAAACTTGGATTTTAAACTGTTTGTTAACTGCAATAATAAGCTCTCATTGAAAGGTTTTCAACTATATCATCATAAGTGGTACTTACATTCATTGGTTCCAGAGTTATAGGCAAATAAATTTAATTAATGAAAATTTTGGTCTTACAAGGGGGATGGCAATTGGTTCAAATCAGACTTATCTGCTTTTTTTTAAACTTTTTTATAAAATTTAAATATATTGATTTATTAATAATTAATTATTAACCTCTGATTGTAAAAAAAGTTTTATAATAAATAATAATTCAATAGCAACAATAAAGAATAATAATAAAAAAAAATAAAAAAAATACGAAAAAGTATCTGAAGTTATTAATGAAATAAAATTTTATGTACTTTTTATTTAAAAAAAATGTGTATATTAAGAGGCGGTAATTTTTATGTGTAATTTAATAGACCTACAAGGAAGTCTTGTGGTGTCCACATCAGATTTTTTTTTAAATTTTTAATTTAAAATTCAAATATGTATACAATACCTAAATTAAATTATTTAAAATATACAAAAATTTGAGATTCTTAGGAAAGTGTACTTAATCACAGTTACCCCGGGTTAGGACTTAACCGTAAACTTATCCCTGTTTTAAATTCTAGAATACCTTTATCAAAACTTAAACACTAAATTACGTACTTCATTATGTGCTTTTTAATTTAATATAAAATAAAATTTAAGAAGGAATTCTAAACTTGTAGTAAACCCTAAAAAAATATATTTTGTAATGTGTCTGTCTTTCTTTTTATAGAAAATCTTATTGATTTTTTATCGTCATATTAGAAAAAGCCGTTTTTTTATCTATTTTTTATAAAAATTAATTTTTTTTGTAACTGCTGTTGTCGATTAGGGTGGTAGTTAGTGTGCTAAACTGAAAAATAGAAAGGTTCTGAGTTCGATCATGTTTTTTCCATCCATGCGAGTAGAAAAAATAGATAAAAATTAGATTTAACCTTTTGACGTATAGGATTGTGGGACTGGGTTATGCTAAAACACTAAGTATTTTTCACAAATATATAAAGATTTATATATATATATATATATATATAATAAATGTATAATAAATAAATAATATATTATATATATATTTATTAATTTAATATTTTATGCGATTTTATTTATGAAACAGGTTTTTTTCTTTAATAATAATAATTAAATAAATAAAAATGGGACGGTGTACATGATGATCTTTAATCGTTTTTAATGGTCTGCGTCAAAAGAGTAGAGCAGCTTCAGAAAACACAAAAGAACAATTTTCATTTCCTTCAAACTTTGCAATAAGCGGTGTTGAGGCAGCTACGTGTAAAATGAACGTTAAAACTTCTTCAAGGGTTGGAACAAAAATATTTTATAAGGAAAAAGATAATTAAAGTTCCTGGGAGTTCTTGTTGGAGTTTTCTTCTACCCGTAGCTAAGATAATGGCTTGAATTCCTTCGGCTTCTCTAGCATTCTTCATCCTGTGCTCAACCTTATCAATTTCTTACCCCCGATTCCTCTCCCATCTTTCACCCCACCCCCTTTCCTATAACAACACCGCTCCTACATTTCTCCCTTTTTCTAAGTTAATGAGATTTTTCTCTGTACATTTACTTAATCGAGATTTCTTTTTTAATTGCTTTTCACACTAGAAGTTATCCTTACGATAAATTAGAGTTTGTCAATTTTGAGCCCCTCTATCTTAGAAAACCCCCTTAGGTAAACTGAACTTTTAGATAAAATAAAGTTCATCGCACGATCCTCCTCTTCTCCCAGCTCTTCACCCCTCTTAATTTATATCTTCTTGGATTTAGATTCTATTTAGATGAATGATTTCTTTAGTCGTTTAAATGATAAAGATAATAAATTTTTATATTATGATTTAATACTCGTACATATGATACTGCTATAAGTTTTAATTTTTGTTATTGTTATTCATTGTTTTTAATAATTAAATGCACTTAATCTATTTACTTAATTACTAATACATCAAATATCTCATTTTCTAACATATATGCGTACATGATTATTTATTTTATTATAATTTTGCCAAAAATAATTAAGTTTTTTAAAAGTCGGTATGGCGTAACTAGATTTATGTAACTATTCTTGGTTGTTGAATTAGATAACGTGGAATTTTATTGGTACCTATAAAAAAAAATATATATATATATATATATATATATATATATATATATATTAATATTAATTCGTATTTTTTTTTTTTTTTTTAGCTATCAAAAAAAGTCATCTTACATAAAATTTGAAATATAATAATGTTGAAAATAATCATAAATGAATTTAATGCCTATAAATTTGTTTTAAAATTATCTTTGTTAAATTTAAATTTTTGTTAAACATATTAGGCTACTAAAAATGGAATTACTACCATATGAAGTAAAAGTTAGGAATAAAGTTACCATTTTATAAAGTTAGGAAGTATTAAAGTTTTCATACAAATATATTCTATAAATTTATTGGCATATGCAAAAAGAAAGAACATCCTATTTGCTGATGTATTAATTTTTTTTCTCTTTAAATAATTCAATTTATTGAACTAAAAATTTTTCTAAATGAATTGTTACTAGAACGTAAAAAAAATGTTAATCTCTTTATAAAAATGCATTTTAAATTATGTATATAAATTTATTTACATAAATATATATATATATATATATACATATTTACATAAATAAATTTTCAAGATTTAATATTTTAATTTTTTTTCATTTTTGGGTTTTTTTCATGCTTTTATTTATAGTCGCATCAACAATTAAAGGCATTAGCATCTGCAGTGTAAATGGAAACAGTAAATGTAAACCGGTAAACGTGTAGTCTTTAACAGACTCAGGCCAACCATTCCTAAGACGTGTGGTTAATTGAATCCCAACCATCAAAGAACACCGTTATCAACGATCTAATATTCAAATTCGAATTAAAGAAACTACCTTTATTAGGATTTGAACTTGAAAACTTCCTCTTCGAAATCAGCTGATTTTTACCACTAGACCAATCCTTTAGGTATTTTATTTATTTATTTTTTTTAAAAATATTTACATGTGTATATAATCGTTTGTATTTTTTTTCTTCTTTTTTTTGAAAGTAGTTACAATTAATAATATTTTAGGTTTTTATTTCTATTACTGCATTTTATATTAAAACATCTTCAATTTAGAATTTTTCCTTTTTTTGAATTATTTTATTGGTTAAATAAACGCGTTTACTGGTTTTAATTTAAAAAAAAATTATACAATACCAAGATATAGACTATTACTGAGTTTTAATTAATTTTTCGTATCTATTTTTAATATTATCTTTTTTTCATTTAATATTATTGTGACCTTTTTCTGAAAAAAATAATTTTCGTTATTCATTTAAAATAATTTTAAGGTTTAAAAACTTAATTTTAACATTACAACGTTTAAATAATTTTGTAAAAACCTTTACCCGAATATTATTAGATATCCACGTCGAATTCGGGATAATTTTATTTTAGCTATTTTTAGAATCAAACTAGAACGGGAATGTATTCAGTCATCATATAGAAAATACCCGTGCGGGCACAAGAGTATCAGTGCGATGGCAGTGTTCAGTGTGTAGTAGCAATAGCAGCAGCGCAGGGCTATCTGTAACTCCATCAATCAGGGCTGTCTCCGCCTGCCGGTGACAACTCGACAATGCATCCCCTACGAAACATAAGCGCCACCGAGCGAAACGCAACCTTCCTTTCCTCTTAACTTACTACCCCTCTTCTCTATTCATCCCCGTTCCTTATTCCCTTTAACCGTCTTAGACAGAAAAGCAGTCTAGCTCGGTCCAATTTAAGACGATCTCCTTTCTACTATTCCGTCTCTATCCTAATTCTTAATATAAATCACTCGGAATACTTATTCTAAAATAATAGAGTTTTTCATTTTTGGCATTTAAAGAATTTTACTTCGTTTAATTTATCTTATATCATTTTTATTTATAATTTATTTTTATTTCTGCGTTACTTCGTAATAAAAGATTATTATAGTAATAAGTTAAATTCTAATATGTAAAGAAAAATTAGTTTTTGTATTTTTAAGTTCATTCCTTCAATTTTTAGTTTTTCCTTATGTCGCTTTTTTTAGATTTAAGAGAAATAAATTCGGTAAGGTTTTACGGGCACAAACCCTTCCTGAAAATCTTCGAAAAGTGCCGAAAAGATATAACTTAACTGAACAATTGTACCTAATTTTAGATTTGGTTTTATACACGGAAAACACTTTATTTATAGAATGAAGGTCCGTCGACTTTAGTTGATAAAAATTAATTTAAATTCAAAATAAGTGTTTTATAACCAGTTCCCTTGTTGTTTAGGCTTTAGGCTGTGGTTATATTTCTATAGTAGATTTATTTTTTTGACACGTGGTAATCTATCATAATATCATGTACGTAAACGATCTCTAGTTTGTTTAATAATATTATATCCAATAATAAATAAATTTTATGTCCGAAATGTTTCTCTAAAATGAGTAAGTTAAGCTTCCTTATATCCTAAAAAATTATTAAAAGGCGTAATCTAAGCAGTAGAAATTAAAATACATTGATCTTTGGTTTGTATAAATTAGTTTCTTGAATAATTTTATGTTTTTTTCTACTTAGAAAAAAAACTATTTGTACTTTTCTTACATAAGGGTAATAAGGGGATAAATGTATAATACGAAGAGGAATAATTTATTTGCAATTTAATTCTGAGTAATAATACAAATGAATAATTACTCAGTATGATTCTGGTACAATAATTTAATTTTTCAGAGTTGTATTCCTGTACACATTCAAAAAAAAAATACCAATTACCCTTTCTTGTTTGTTTGTTAGATGAGAAAACAAACAGATAGCCGATCTGACTTATCAAAAATTACTCGTGAAATTGATGGAACATTTTTAAATAAATAACAAGTATATCATGCCAGGCTTACTATTGTTGACAAGAAGTCAAATGAAATACGTGTTACTTTATTTATATATCGTCGCAACTTAACTTGCCAACCACAGTGAAATTTTGGTGATAATCAGCCGTATACCAGCGAAACCTCTTTTCATCGTAAGATAGGATGTATAATGAAATTCATTAATCTCTTATAGAAAATAACACTTATTTGTGCCTCTTTCAACTAAAATATTTTGAATACATAATAATTATAAGAAAGAATAGAACAGAAATAGAAGGAAAAATAAAAATAAAATTGTATTTACGTTAAAATAAAAAGTGTTTTTCGAAATGTATTTCTTCCATGTATTGCAACTATTTATTTTTGTTAAAATTTCGTCTAATGAATTAACCAAAATTAGAAGAGGAAGGAAATTTATTCAAATAACCGGCTTATAATTTGCCGACAACTTGGCCCTCCTGTCATTGAACATGAATGAAGTTTGGTAAAATTAATAGCCTCAAAAATATAACCCAAAAAGCTGGATAAAAAAACTCTGCACAAATAAAGTCAAAATTAACGGGAATGAAATTAGACTAGTTTAGCAGTTTAAATATTTAGGGGAAATAATCGATTACAGGTGAAAGAAACATCCACTTGGCAAAACAGAATTTCCAAAATTAGAAAAGCGCAAGGTTTAACCCGAAAGATATACAATAAAAAATGCCTTTAAATACGTTCCAAAATTCGCCACTGCAAAACAGTCGTTCTCCCAAAGGCACTAAACAAAAATTACGAGAAGAGTTGTGTCTTAAAATTAGTAACAAATTCCTTCTAACGAAACCGTATACAAAGAAATCGACCCGATTATCAGCGCGATGAAGAAGAGAAAGATTTTTCATTTTTTCCACATTGTAAGAATGCTTGAAGGCCGATTTATGAAACAAATGTTTTTCTCAGGGATTTGGAAAAGAAAATTACTGGAAAATACGTCAGAGAACTTAAGAAGCGTCTCGATGAAACTGGACTAAGAATCGATGACACTTTCGACAAGACAAAAATAAACAACACTTTTAAAGCACACAGAATCTCTACAGGAATGATCCAAAGACGTACAGTGGAGATTACAGACTAAATGCGGAAACAAAAATCAGACCGTCTTAAAAACTACTGGCAGAATCGGACAGTTAAGGGCAGTGCGCTCCTCGAAATACAATGGAAATCTACAATCCACTGTGGCCTCAAAAGAATAAAAGTAAATAAAAGAAAAAATAAACCTAAACAGTAAAGTAATTAAAATTATTGGAATTAAGGAGGATAGTTTCAAATATGTAATAAGTACTACATAAATAATCGTTACAACATATTCAAAATTTTGTTTAGATTTTTAAATAGTTAAATGAAAATACCGTAAAATAGTATTGTTTTAATTTTTAGAATTCAATTGTAGTTTTATTTTGATGATGTGATTTAAGGTTCTTTTTTTTTGTAATTCAACATATATTTATTTATATAACGGATTGTTAGCTCTTTACATATTTGAATACAATCATTATACAACAAGTAACTGATGTACAAAACATTAGTATAAAGTTAGATGAATTACTTCAACCAGAATAAAAATCATGAATCCTTAATCTCATTTACTGCCAATTTATTACTTTAAAACGTATTGATATTAATAAAGTTTAAATCGGGAAAAATACCGGTTAGTCTACCGATTAGAGTATAGGTAAATAATTATTTTAACTTAATTAATTTAGTAAGATTTATTTTTATATTTATGTAAACTGGAACTCTGTACTACAGTTTTATTTAAAAACATTTATATATAAATTATTTATGAAATTTGTAATAACGATTACTTGAGAATTTGTTTTTAAATTTCGTAAAAAGATGGAAATTTTATGAAGTATATTTTTACAAGTATTAAAGAAGTTTTACATATTTATTAATTTCAAACTACATTAACTATCTATAGTTCGGACACGTTGTATTATAGTATTGGATTAATTCTGACCTGTAAATGTAATTTTAATGCTTTAATTGTATGTAACTCCGTTTATGCATTAGTGTTTCATGTAACTAACAAGGTAACTAAGTGTCAAATCCCGATAGTTGACATACAGAAAGCATAGTTGTGTACATCAAATATGACGTAGTTATATAGCCGTCTTAAAATTCTGGTTTTCGTGTCTATGTTGTAGTCGGTAGAGGGCTAACGTTAGTGAAATCGCTTTTAGAAACGGTGTACTATTTTAGTAACAAATGACAATCATATGGATGTACGTGACCTAATTCTAAATGCGTTTATAATTAATACATTAATACTAATGTATGTATAACTTACAATGTATTAATGTATTATTGACGTTGTCATAATACTATGAAGACATATTGCCCCTGGTTAATGAAATCTTTTTATTTTTCAAAAACGGAAATGTTATATTTTATGACAAAGTATATAACGTAAGCTGTATAATTTCTTAACTTGCGGAGATTGTAAATGTAAATTGTTTTTCTGATTTTAGCTAAAAGATTTTCGCAGAGGCAGGTATTCAATTATGATTTAATTTCTTGATAAATAGTACTTTCAAACCAATATGATAAACAGTAATTGTTTTGTGGATAAAATTAAGTAAATATTTCATTATAAAATCCTTTAAAAATTGTCTATTTATAATATGAAATTGAATTTTTCTCTTTAAGTGTCGAAGGATATATATATTTTAAATAATATTTTTGTATTTGATAATGGTACTAACATCTAAAATCGTACCAATTTTTTTCATGTATGAATCATCTAGCAAAATAACAAATTTTTACGAACTTGCTAGATGATATTAATCGTTTCAACTTAAAATATTTTCATAAGTCCTAGATAGAGGTGGGACTTATTTTTAACACTTCTGAAGATGTACTTAAAATAACAAATGATTACCATTAGATTACAATTCTTATAATCTGCTTTAACTTTTAGATGAACATTTTTTCTTTAAAAATAAAATACTGTTCATTCTCTTTCTTGGTAGAAAGTATTTTATAATTTTATGTAATTTTCTATACCAAAAACTTATAAAAATAATTTTTGTTGAAAACGTTTATACAGATTTTAAAAGAAATTCATGTACTCTTAAGAAAATATTTTTTAAATTAGTATTACCTTTGCTTTTTGTAAAAATATTTGATTAAAAATGAAGGAAATATTGTACAAGTGTTGAAGTATAATTTTTGAATTTTCAAATATCATCTCCCATCCATCTCGGTCAACAAAGTAGTTTTTTTTTTGCTTGATGAAATTCACTACAGAAACTGGAAGCTTGTGCGTAGGAGTACGGGAAGTGTAATTTTGTAGCGTATGAAAAATGCCATGCTTGACCGGGATTCGAACCCGGTACCACCGGAAGGAAAGGCCTAGACGCTACCATACACTCCACAGAGGTCATTTACTTTCTTAATTTTAGGTAGGATGTATTTTTTTTTTTACACGGACTTGAATACTAGATCGTGGGTACCGGTGTTCTTTAGTGGTTGGGTTTCAATTAACCACACATCTCAGGAATGGTCGAACTGAGACTGTACAAGACTACACTTCATTTACACTCATAAACATCATCCTCTGTAGTATTATCTGAACGGTAATTACCGGAGGCTAAACAGGAATAAGCAAGAAAGGTATTTTACATAAAAATTGGTTAATTTCAAGAGTTAAAAAAATAATAAAGAGAATTCATTTTTAAATCATTTTTAAATTTATTTTTAATTCATTTTTAAAAATGTATTTTGAAATACATTTTTTAGTAAAAATTAAATAAAATTTTCTTTCCCCTAATACGTTGTAAAATGTTCAACTAGTAAACAATAAGCAATCCCCCCCCAACGGCCAAATGAGATGAGAGTGATATGTATGACATGTTAATGAGTTGTAGTCTTGTACAGACTGAGAGCGGCTATTCCTGAGACGTGCAATTATTTAAACCTCCAACCATCAAAGTACAAAGGTATCCACTGTCTAACATTAAAATTCGTATTAAAGCAACTAAATTTTCTTATATATTTGAATTTAAAACCTTCGACTTAGAAAATCAGCTGTTAAACAACTGATTTGCGACGACAAGTCACTATTCTAGCCCGGTGGGCTAGAATATAATCTAAATTTTGAAAAATTTATTTTAAAAATGTTCTCCAATAGTTTTGTTTGACGGTTTTTTCAGTTTTGTAATAGATATGAACTTACTAACAGCAGTCGGTAGAATCACAGATAATTCAGCTTAAATATTGCCCTAATGCGTTAAGGTAAGACAGTACGAAGATTTAATTTTTTATTAAAAAGAAGTTGAACTTAACTTTGAAAATGTAACAGTAAACGGTAGAAAATCTGTGTGTTATAAAAGAGAAAAAGAGAGAAATATAGTGAGAGAGAATTTCACCCTGGAATTCAGACCTGGTTTGACACATAAAAGTAAAAGCTATATTTGAAAACTTAGTGTGCTTTAATATTATATCATCTACAGATTATGTAAAATTTTACTATTTAAACATGCCTTAGCTCTTCTTGAATAGATATTGTTGTTGTTATTATTATTATTATTATTATTATTATTATATTATTAGATATTTTACTCTTATAGCGCTGGCTTTAAACTATGTTAAATTTAGGTTAACTTGAACTGATAACTCCAGTTCTACTTAAATTACATTAGATACATTCATTTAGATAGTTACTGAACTATGACAAAACTGAAATAACTGGAAGGATGACGGAAATTTCCTTCTAAGTTTAATTAAAATGATAAGTTTCAATGTGGATGTGTTATTTTGAAGGAGAGAGGTGGATTTGTGGGTGGAGGAAAGAAGGATCGTTACGGGTGGGAGTGAGTGGGAGGTTTTGGAGGATATAGTGGGAGTGAAGGTACAGGGATGTGATTGCTAAACTTACAGCGAGGAGAGGGGAAGAATTGGGTTCACGGTTGACTGAATTCCGGTTCCGGGGACCGATCACTCCCTCAGGATTATTGGTTTCCCAACGGGAACCAATCCTGATCAAGAACTCCACTTTGTACGGATTAAACTCGAGAGTGGAATTCAAATGTCTTTTCTTCTCGCCGCAACCTTTACTTTTATATTATTGTAACACTCCATTTATTCACCTTACTTTTAAGAAAAAGAGTGAAAAAGTGTGTTAAAATATACACATAAATATATTAACAAATAAAAATAATTTTATTTTAAAATTTACAACATTCTATATAATATATATTTATTGCAAATTTTTACTAAATTTCGTGGTATATAATTGTTTTTATGGCAATCCAATTTTAAACACACTTTAGGATAGTGATGAAGTTTATAAATAGGAACAGTTTTTCCTGAAATATTTTTAAAAACTTGACACATATCTGATGAAACTGAAGTAAACATTCTTAAAATATATAATGTCTTCAAATTTCTATAGGATTCATGAATATAACAATCATTTTTTCTTTTTAAATTTTGTTGATTTCTAATTAATTAAAATTTTTTCCAACTTGTTTTTGCCTATTTCATGATTACGTCATAATAAATTTTTAGCAAAACAAAATTTGACATTATATTGATTTAGTCCTATTTTTATGTTAACTTGTTGAATGAAGATAATTCTAAACAAAAAAAAAAGTAGATTAAATCGAATATATGTTAAATCTGAATTTTTGTTTTGTTTAAAGAACTTTTTTTTAAGTAAAAAAATACAATTTTATTTTTTATATAATACTAGCTTGATTTAATCTAGGTTCCCAATAACGTACGTTATTTGTAAAATTTTTATAATCAAATTTAACCGAAGTTTAAACTAATGATTTTAATTCATTAATTCACCACAAATTCTTTGCAGTTTGTACGTGATAATATGTTAATGAAAGTAATGAAATTTAGATGAACCACTGAATATAAAAATAGGAAGAGAAAAAATTACGGAGGTAGAACATTTTTTTTATTTGGGAAGTAGAATTACTAAAGATGGACGAAGCAGGAGCGGTATAAAATGCCGAATAGCACACACGAAACGAGCTTTCAGTCAGAAATATTATTTACTTACATCAAAAATTAATTCAAACATCAGAAAAGCATTTTTGGAAGTGTATGTTTGTAGCGTAGCTTTATATGGAAGTGAAACTTGCACGATCTGAGTACCTGAAAAGAAAATATTAGAAGCTTTTGAAATGTGGTGCTACAAGAGAATGTTATAAATCAAATGGGTGGATAAAGTGACAAATGAAGATATTTGCGCCAAATTGGTGAGGAATGAATCATTTGGAAAAATATAGTTAAAAGAAGAGGCAGACTTATAGGCCACATACTAAGGCATCCTGGAATAGTCGCTTTAATATTGGAGGGACAGGTAGAAGGAAAACATTTTGCAGGCAGGACACGTTTGAAATATGTAAAACAAATTGTTAGGGATGTAGAATGTAAGGGTATACCGAAATGATACGACTGGCACTAGATAGGGAATCTTGGAGAGCTGCATAAAACCAGTCAAATGACTGAAGACAAAAAAAAATATGTTAATAGAAATTTGTAGCATATGAAATATGCTTGATCGGGATACGAACTCGGTAAGAAAGACCGAGACGGTACCACTCCGCCACGAGATCGGCAATTCTATTAAAAGAATTAAATGGGATTTTTAAAATTCGTAAATAGGCAACATTTTTATGTACATATTCCCATTTCTTTTTTGTACAGCGAAAAAGTGAAAAAAATAATGTTCTAATTAGTTATTAAATATAAACCATTATTATTAGTTGCGAAAATGCATTTTTTTTTTTTTGTTTCTTACATCTGACCAGTGATAATTTGTTTTGTCTCCTTTTTTTCTCAGTTGCTAGCTCTGTTTTGTTAACCAT
Source organism: Lycorma delicatula (assembly GCF_047948215.1). Taxonomy (NCBI): domain Eukaryota; kingdom Metazoa; phylum Arthropoda; class Insecta; order Hemiptera; family Fulgoridae; genus Lycorma; species Lycorma delicatula. The sequence goes on from NC_134459.1 coordinate 13,776,816, forward strand.
TTAATTTTATTGTTCTCAACAATACCTATGTTATGTTACCATTTAACTATTTTTTTGTTCTTAACAGTTAATTTTCGAGTGTACTATGTACGCTTAGTTATATTTTTATTCGTTGTACTTTTTATTGTACTGTAATTTGTTTAAAAACCTTTATATTGTGTTGGGAGGTATCACTGAGTGCCCTTTCACTTCATTATTATGATGTACAATTTACTTATAGTTTCATTTTTCAGGAAACTAATTGTTAATAAATCAATACACGAAAGAATGAATTTTTCCTCAAGTGTATTATAGTACTTTAAAAATTATCTTAAGATTTATCGTAAAGATATTTCATGTGAGAAAAGTTACATAGCAAAATCTTTAATAATAAAGTAAGCAGCTGCCCTTATTGACTTTATATGTGTAAATATATTGAAATTATTTATTTTACCCAATTTTTTATTCTTAATAATCGTACGTAATCTTAGTTTATATAAAGTTGTTCATTTAAGTTCTACATTTCTGTTTTTTGCGATAAGTTTTTTTTTCTTTTAATTGCTATTACTTCATCGTTGTGCTTTTAAGTTACTTTCTGAATTTTTATGATGTTAATCACAGGTACATTCTCTCTAGCTGAAATAATTTTTCAGGAAAATATTTTAGTACCCAAACACAAATACTGGGCAAACCTCCCAAAAAAAAAATGTTATAATTGTTTTTATTGATTTTATAGCGGATATAATTCTTTTTTTACTTCCACTCCTTACGTGAAAATCGACGAATATGTTTTTGTATTGAGAGAGAGAAAGATAGTGTTTTGTGTGTGGGGTAAACTGTTATCATTCCCGCTTTTAGTAATTAAGTTTTTTATAAATATCCGCTCATAAAAACTGTGGTACTTAAATAAGATAAACGTACTGTTAAGATATGTAACAGTCTAAACGAAAATTCCAGTTCAAGTTATTCTCTCTTTACCGTAGAGTTAGAAAGGAGTAGCATTAGGTATAGTTTATGAGGTTTTCAGCTGCTGGTGCTTATCAGGGCAATTAGGGGCGAGTGGACGGCAGTAGTTGTGGTCGTTGGCGTCGGGGTCACCCTGCCTCTACCGCTATTCTAACTCCAGGATCAGGAGTTTGCTTGTTGTCTTATCGGTCGGAGGGAATCAATAAAGTCAGTCGGTGACTCACTATCAGAGTCCATTAGTTTGTTTCCAGGCCATCACGGGCCAAATATCCGGTAGCCGCCATCTTTAATCCGAGCCATTAGGTAATCCGGCCGCAGTGCCAGATAATGTCTTTCTAGTGACTAGCAGCACTCCCTCAACCTCATTCCCCCCTCGAATTCAACCCGCTACCACCCCTTAAAAAATCACCCCCTTTAACTAACGGCCAGTCATATTCCACAAAACCTAGCTCTGGTGAAAATAACTGAAAACATCTTCGACACTTTGCTTTGAAAGATATCCAATGTGTAGGGTTAAAGCGTGAAAATACATTATTTCATACTAATATTGAACCCTTAATGTCAGCTGAATATGTCGTGTAGTACATTCATTGATTTTTCTAAAAAATTGTTAATAATATTACCGGCAGCCCTATTTAATGTCGGATACTATATATTATATATATTACTATATATTTTACTTAATTTTATTATTCATGTAAGAACAGTAATACATACCTTCATTGGTTAAAGTGAAAAGTATGAACTCATTACTGTTATGGTGTTATACTTAAATAAATACTAAAATAAGAAATAGCTAATATTTATCATTTTAACAAATATTATCAAATTTACCATTACGGTCGAATAAAAGTAATAGATAAAAAACACCACCGGTTTGATCTAGCGGTAAACTCGTCGTCGAAAAGCAGCTGGTTTCAAAGTTGAAGTTCTCAGGTTCAAATCCTAATAAAGACGTTTGCCTTGATTCGGATTTGAATGCTATCATAGATACCGGTGTTTTTTGGTAGTTGGGTTTCAATTAACCACACGTTTCAGGAATTTCGGTCTGAGTTTGTTCAAGACTGCACACTTACCGTTACTGTTACATTGCACTGATTAGTGGCTAATAATTTTGTTGATGAGACTATAAATAAAAACATTTAAAAAAATGTATGTTTATTTATTCTTAATGAAACTGACATGTTAATCTGTTAAGTTGGTCATTTTTTGTTATTGAGATTACATACGAATTTGTTTTGTTTTCTAAATATTAATCATTTACTTTATGAAATTTAGAGGTTAAGATCGTTTCATGATAATTTTTTGTCGTATTTTATTTTTCAATTTTGTTTTTTTTTTTTACCAACAATTGAGATTTTAGTTACTTTCACAAAATTTTATTTTTTATTTCTTTATAATTTATTTATACAAGTAATTTTTTATTAGATACTCTAATTATTTATAATTATAATTATTTGTGACCTATTTTTTCATTTTAACTGAGTTTCTTTACAATATTTAAGTATTGTTATTTTTCAATATATCTTCATTTATTGTATTGACTATTTTATATGATTTAAAAAAAAAAACATTTATATTTTTAGTTTGATAGGGGCAAAATATATTAACTTAATGGTGGAGTAGCTTTTCTTTTTAATTTCCCGTCTAGATAGTGTTAAAGCAGAGCTATAGCTAAAAGGTGAAGTGTTGTAATCAGCTCAATTTGGGTTATTAAGTTTTCGCCGGATCTTGACGTTTTGAAACAAAGGAACCCAAAAAACCGGATGGAAATTTTTCGGATGTTAATGTTCGTATATTCGTGTGTTAGATGTTGGCCTCTAAATTACCTTATATCTCCAGAATTACTGGACCGATGCCGACCAAACTTTGTCAAATTACTTCTATTTACGTGGCATCGATGCCGTTAAATTTTCAACTTAAAAGGTCAAGGGAGTGAGACTGTAGAGCAAGTTCACCCTCAGTATCTCAAAATTTTGCCTAACGTCATATTTTTCTTAGGCACATTTATTAAAGTTTAAAAAGTAACAATATTTGCAAAAAACGTTTTTGCAAAATCACATCCCTATCCGAAAAAATGCTCTGACGTCACAGGTGAGCTGAAGAATTAAATAAATGAATAATATTTAAAGTATAAAATAGCAACTAGCTCTGGCTGGGTCTGTCTCGAACTCAATCGCCGGTTGACTCTGTATCTAGTGCGTTAAGCCTCGTGGCTACACCAGTTGCCTACCGTACAAGCGAGATTTGTTCCATGTCAGTTTAAAATTACATTAATTTAGTTAGTGTCGATCGTTGCTGCTAGTATTGCCATACCCGCGTGAATTAAATACGGTATGCGCGCGGAGTTAAATAAACGAAGAAATATTATATTTAAATAAAGTGATAATATTTTTAATTAAGTTGTATGTGTATTTGTGAGTAAGCCATGCATCAGAAACAACCCACAGTCTTAGGACTGTGATAGTCAGTGTTTACAAAATTTTCAAAGAAAATTATTTAAAAAAAATTGTATTTGTATTATAAAGATTAATTAATATTCGTTGGGTAAAATTACTTCTAAAAATAAAAATAGTTATGTCATTTAAAAATTAAGTCACGAAAATATCATATAAAGTTTCCTTTTTTTTTATTCATTATATTACCTATTAATTATTTTAAGTTCTGTTGTTTACTTAAATTTTTTTTAACTTTTAAATTTTGTTTTGTTCAGAATTAGTTTAGCTTTCCTTTTTGTTATTTTGTTTAATAATAATTTCTAGTTAGTTAAATTTTCTTAAAATCAAAAAGAATGATGTAATTTTGAATTCTATTCTGTTAAATTTAAATCTTTGTTATTATGAGGGGTTAAAGTAAACAATATGAGAAGTATAAAGTAAAATAAAGGAAGGAAGATGAAGTTGAATGAGTTTAATAAACAATTCCTGTAAGGAAGAAGTGTGGCTGGTAGTTGTGAAGGCAGAACAGTGAAGCCGACGTTAAACTCGTCCCGCGTTAGTTGCATTCTATATTAACTCCGTGTAAATATATTGCTTCCATAAATGTTACACGGAAAAGTATCCTTCATCATGAATAGAAAATCTAATTAACGAATATTTCTCCAATCTGTTGGCAAAAATTATCACTCTGAGAAAGTTCGTAGCTCTATTCCCTATAGGCAGTGTTGTAATTACAAGTTTAAAAGCTGCGCCCCATTAATTTCCACAGCTGTTGGCCCGTAATTGGGGACCACAAGGTTCATAATAAACCGGGGGGCGCTCAAATTGCACGTTGGGGAGATGGATGAGCTTTCGAGGCTCCCTTTGGAATATCCCTTCCCGCTGTTCTAACCCTACCCTACCTTACATTCTGACACAACACATACACACTCCTCACACATATTGGAAATCCACCCTGTATTCCTATGCGGCTGTGGTACCACGGATCCTGATGATGCTGCATAAGCAACTCTTGTTACCGGTACTAATTACTTGCTTTGTAATTCAGCATCATTTCAAAGCACGTTTTAATAACTTTCTTAATCAACTGCTGAATAATAATAGTCGAAGAATTGGAGCACATGTGTCAAATAACTGGAAATTTAACCTTTGTTAAGTTATATTTATGTGTGGAATTTTATCTCTTTTTCTCAGTTATACAAAGAAAAGTTTTTTATTTTGTTTATTTTTTTACTAATTTCATTAGTAATTTATTTTTATAATTTTTAACAAAATTACTTATTTTTGTTAAATTAAACAATTAATTCGATATAAATTGGTATAAAATAATTCTATTTCAATTTTATCCTATTATTCTGTCATTGGGTTTCAATTAACGTAACGTTTATTAATTGTTTCATTGAAATTGGACAAATTCACAGCTAAACTGTTACTGAGCTTGCAGCCTATTAGCCTATTCTTAGACAGTAAAATATCAAATTAAAAATTGGATTATTTTTATTGTATTCTTTGTTGATTATTTTGTTACATTATGTATAGAGTATATTTATAATACTTTTGAACTATTACCATTTCTATATATTGTTTTGGTATGATATACTTAGAATACGAGCTTCTTTCAGTTTATCAAGATTATCATTTTTTTGTAGCTATCCATAAATGATAAGTTGATGAAACGGACCGTTCACGATTCATATATTCTGACATATTTATGGTAGTAACATGTAGATAAAAGATAAAACCTCTATAGTAATTAATATTAATCAAATAACGGTTTTGCTTTTATGTTAGAACGAAATTGAAAATGATCAACTCTCTTCATATTTTACACATTATTTTTTAGTAAACTCAAAAAATTTCAGAAAATAAAAATAAGAAATTTTGTTACTCTTTAAAAACATTTAAAGGATTAATTTGGGTTATATTCAATATCTATTATTTTAAATTTTTAAATATTTTATTATGGATATATATACACAATTTTTTAACGGAATTATGTGGACATCGACTTCTAAGGATTGTTAGCTTCTTTATTTTCTTTAAAAAGAAAATAAAATCACCAATAGGATTCTCAGATTTACATTTTAATAAAACACGAAAATAAACGTTACGTGAAACATTAAAAAAAAAACGTATACATATAACACTTATACGGTGTTAAGGGGCTTGACATTTATGTAAAACAAAAAATAAAACTAAAACATTAAACACACAGTAAAATAAAATACAAAAACAACCGTTGGACAACACCATGTTAGTACATGGTGTATTGATAACCTTATATTCGGTTGTAAAGTGTTTTCACACAGAGAATTCTCAATCAAACATAACACATACTGGCTTCGGCGAAGACTTATTATTTGAGATCGGATTATATACAACATAAAAAGCTTAAAATATGCATGAAGGGTGTCAAAATAGCAACTATAAATAATAAAAAAATAGTAACTTTCGTTTTTTATTTCAAAATCAGCATACAATTAGTAAGTAGTTAACAATTACCTAACATTTTGTTACTTTTGTAAACGTAAACAATCAGAGGTACTGTTCCGCGGCTGCTAAGTGCGCTGTAACAGCCGTGCAGCTAATAGGTTTGGCCGCTACAACGTAAGATTTCATTTACTTACAAGGTATCCTACCGAAAAATATTGTAAATATAGCGAAAATATGCATCATCACTAGATTTTAAGGAGAATATGCAATAATAGATGAGAATCGGCTTAATATGCAAATGCATATAATCCGGTCCCTACTTATTTATAAACACGCTAGTAATTTGCTAGAATGTAGATAAGCAACTATTTTTTCTCTTTGCGATTTTCTAAATCAGCACCAATAATATTTCTTAGCCCGTACCTCTTTCTGAATTTTTTATATACTGTAAGCTCTTCTAGTAAATGTTTAACAATAAGTTGTTTACCACATGCACTGCATATCGGTCTTCCTTCGCCGGTTAACAAATATAAATTTGTTATTAACGTGTGACCGATTCTGAGTCTGGTCTTCGTCACTTGTTCCCGACGAATCAGTATCGCGTCACTCTTCCGTTCATATTGAGTAATTTTAATTGAATTTAATCTCGTATTTAGTCTTCTCCATTCATTATTACTTTACGTGTTTCGAATACCGTTGGTTAAACAATATTTAACGTCTGCCACTCGAATAGGAATTACGTCCATATTCATAAATTGTTAAAATTCTGGCAACTTCGTCTGTGCTTTTATTTCCTGAGATATCAGCGCGTCCTGGAGACCATACAAATACACATCGTTTCCCATTCTGTTTAATATATTTAGAATAGACAGGATGTTTACAATAAGGACGTCCTTAATATTCTTGTTCTGAATAGCAGTTAGTGCGCTTAAAGAATCAGAATATATAAGCACTCTTCGCAGAAATGTTCTGTGTAGCGGAGAGTTTGCTGTATAGAATTGAACCTTGTAAATACCTTCCATATCTGGCAGTTTTCTCGAATGAGCTTCTTTATTTATGTATATAGGGAATGCAAGCGATGTTCAATTGTAGAATCATTTGTAAACATTTTCCTATAACCCTCATAGTTACTGATGATGGTAGAAAATTCCTGTTGGATGATCACTGCTGGTTTCTCTTTTATTTTTCCATGAGAGATCTAATTTTTTTTCTTATTGATAGCAAAAGACGTGGTGGTATTTCTCTCGTAGAAATTGCTAATGGTATCCGCCAAAACAATTTCATATTTTATTCCTAACTTACGATACCGTATTCCGGCTGGTCTGAAGTGCGGTGTTCATGTATTATTACTATTTCTATTATGAAATAATTTTTTTCGTATATAAAATCCTGTGATTATTTGCAGTATATCCAACATAATATAAATAATTAAAATTTAGCATTATTTTTATAAAAAGTACATTTATTAAATGTTTATGCGATTAATTATTGTTTAAAAAATTAATAATTCCAGGGTGACATATATTTTATCTCTTTAGAGAACAAATGTTAAAATCTTTAACGTCATTTGTTCCTTACGACCGATTGTGATTGTGTTACATTATCGTATTTTTACTAATAAGTATTTATTAACGAAACCTTCGTTTCATATATACATTTGTGTGAGTATGTTAGTATGCTGTATACGTTTGTGAAAGTAAGAGATACAAGGGGAATGAGAATAAGATGGGGATTGCAATACGATGGGTGTAATGGAGTTTCGTGGACTCAATTAGTCGCCAAAATGACTATTATCCGAAGCAACCCTTTCCCTAGAGGAAAGAATTAGTAGGGCCACAGATATGGGGATTAAATAGCAGCCTGTTTATCTCGAGAAGGTTGTACTTCTCTGCCATTAAGAATGTTATAAATACAACACACACACACACACACACAAGATTATTACATACTCATTCATTAATGTTTTTATACATTTAGACTACTTTTTCTTTTTTAAAAAGTCATTCACAATTAGAGTTTCTCTTTCTTTTTTTTTCATTTAGATCGCATTGCAGTTTCATATTTATTAAAATTTAAATCAGCTTTTTCGTATAAATAATTTAAAAAAAAGATAAAAGAGTTTTTTTTTTTTTTTATTAATTAATCGTATAACCACCGTTATACGAAGAATAGAAAATAATCCGTTTAATATTAGCATCCAGATTAATTGGATTAATTGCTGCAAAAATTAATTAATACCATCAACAGGAATTTTTAAGATAAGTTTCTGGATTAATACCTCGGTTTCATTTTATCGATTCTTTCTTCTTTCTTTCTTCAATAAATGTATTTTAATCAGTTATTTAAGCTTTTCATCTGTTCTTTATGTATTATATTTTTATTTATTTTTTATTTTATTTTCTGCTCTTTTTCTTAATTTTATTTTCTTATTTCAACGCATGTTTATTCAATTTTAAATTATCTAATATATTGCATTTAAATTTTATTAGCTTCTTATTATTATATTATTTATGTTATTATTGTTATCGATTCATTTTTTAACTATTAATTTCTTTCCATTATTTGTAAAATGTAGTTAAGTTTATTAAATAACATTCTTTGTAAATGATATCATTTGACTGGCATAGCTATAAGAAAATATCGTAGGACTTATTATTGTTTCTCTTTGTGTATTTATTTTTAATAGAACTTCCGTGATAATGATATTTAATTCAGCCTAATTTCCTAATCGATAGTGTACGTTATCTAATTTATTTTACTCTTCCTAGTATTTTTTATTTTATAACAATTTCTTTGATTAGGTCAAAATCTTTGTTTATTTTTTATTTTTTCATTAATCCTATTAAATTTTAACGAATGAAGTATCCTATTCCGGAAAATCCCAGAATATCTGTAAAACATTATTTAATTACAACATAAAGAATGGCTGTTTTGTTTGTTTATGAAATGATATTGTCTTATATCATACGTTTGCTATGCTGGATTTTTTTGTTACACATACGTCATTCTTTAATTATTTATTATTAATTTGTCATTTCCATTATATTTATTTTATGTAATACCAGGTTACAGAGTAACAAAGCACAGTGACATGATGTCAACAGTACTCTGTAGAGATGTCAAAGCATCTGTTTGCAGTCAGGCGTGTAAGTGTAAATGTACCGGTAAGTGTATATGTAGTCTTGAAAAGACTCAGGCCGACCACTCCTGAAACGTATGGTTAATTGAAACCCAATCACCAAAAAACGCTGGTATCTTCAGTCTAGCATGTAAATACATATAAAATATGCCTTACATATAAATACATATGCCTTTACGAGAACTCGAATCTTAAACTCTCAACTTCGGAAATTTATTATAAACAACTCATAATTTATGTTAATTTTTTGTTTTATTCCTTTAAAGTCCATTTATATATATAAAGAAAAATTTCAACTTTACTTATTACTTGTAATCTAAATTTTGCATCAAAATTTCAGTGAAAACTTATTACTCATTTCTGGCGGGAAAAAAATTTCAATAAATAATTCTTTTAACACTGGATGATATCTTCAATCCAAATTGGTTGACCTGAGTCTTTTCCAGAATACATGTTTACCGGTACTTTTACATTTAAATTGCACTACGTCTGCAGCTCTATCAGACCTGACAAGAGCAGTTTTTAAAATTTCTTTTAAGAACGAATTGTATTTTAAAAGAAAAATATTTAGTAAATATTTTTAATTAAATGAAACTGAAGTCATTATTATTGTTATCTCTTTTTTATGTATAGATATTTATATGCGTAAACTAAATTGATATTTGTTTAACGAAATTATTTCATTTAATACTCTTTTGTGCAAGAGTATTTTTATACGTGAATTTTTAAAAGTTTACTTTTATTACACTTGCGATTGTTATTTTAAGGGTAATGTTATTGTGATCTAAATGTTCAATCCGATGTTGATAGAGTCTGTTCTGTGAAGGGATGATATTGTTGACTATAGTGTACATTTCCGTGGGAGGGGGGGTTTGATGTGGTGGAAAGAGGGGTGAATTAAACCCCCAAGGGACTTCGGTATCAGAGTTTGTTCCCCTCTTCCAGAATCAGTAGCAGCAGCTCTTTTGCTGTTGTTTATTCCTAGTGTTGCAACTCTCTGACCGTGGATGTAGACGGTTACCGAACGAGTGAGAGAATAGAAGTACGGGGCGAGAAAAAGCGTATTGTGTTGTATAAGCAAGCACTATAGCAGTATCATTAGCTAAGATTAGAATTGCATTAGGAACAACAGAAGGGGATAGAGAGTGAAAGGGTTTGAAACACGCTTTGAAATCATTCCACGCAACCCCCGATGCGCGTTTGCAAATGTACGCACGCATGCACACAGAGATGTACACATGTATATTTACAACATAACAATATAAGGATAGGCAAGGACGCTGATTTTAATGCTTGTAGTTAATCCTGCTGATCTCGGTATGCTTTGTATTACATACCACAAAACTACTCGCTACGATTGTCATTTTTCTTATTTGAAAACATCGTTTTCAAATAAAGAAAAAGTGACATTTATAAATAATTACGATTTTCAATAAAATAAAAGTATAATAAACAGAATTAAATAAAATAAAAAGAACTAAATAAAATTTTGTTAATTTTTACTTGACTAGATAGATATATAAAAAATTTTCTCCTACTTTTCATTGTAGATAAGTCGATTTAATCTAAATTTTCGTTTTCTAGCCGGGATTTTTCTCTTATATTTATGTATAAATACTTATACCTATCATTAAATTAAACCTCATTTCTTCATTACGTCTTGATTTCAAGGGAAAAATAATAAACCAGATCTGAAGAAAATTTCGCTTTGAAACTTTTAAAAAAATACTATTATAGAAACGTTTGCTTAATAAAAAAAAAAAAAAACATTTTCCAGTAATTCCAGAACAGGCTATTGAGAAGCATAACGAAAGCACCGTGGTTTGGAGAAAAACACTGAAATAGATAATTATCTGGAATTGCGAACCGTTCTAGAGGAGATTCAGCGATTCGGTACAAGATTGAACGAGATATTGAACAGACATATGAATTGGCTCGCGGCTAACTTCCTGGATAACAGCGAGGATGTTAGATGTCTAAAGCGACTGTATTTATTACATCTATAAGTTCTATGAGATTTCAGATGAATCAGTTATTCTAGAGTGTTGTACACCATCAAAATTCTTAATTTCGTTTCGTCACACTTTTGTTGGTTCTTTGATTTGTTATTTTTTTTTTTTTTGTTTTTTTTTTTGGTTAGTTATTTATTGCGTAATTGATATTTTTTGGTGTTTTCTTTGCCTTTCATGTTCTCAACTTGATCAATGTTCTTTGGACAAATCTCTTTCTATTTAGTTATGTTTATTATATATTTATGTATACTGTTTAACATATGTATACATATACAATTCTTTGGGGGATTTCCATTGAAATCCCCCAAAGAATTCCCTCTTTAAATATCTTTTTTTTATTCAAATTGGAACAAATTGGACTGTAAATTAAACACCGCGGCAAAATATATATATATATTTTTTTTTTGTCATGGTATTTTCTTTTTATTTAATATGTTTTTTTATTATAAAATATCTTCGCTAGATTTCGGTTTACTAATTTTCGAACAAATGTAGATATTTATTTAATCTTTCTTCACACTCTCGATTACGTTCGTATATTCATGTTATTATTTTATTTATTAATACCATCTTTATGTAAGACAATACTTTTAATAACCAAGTAAAATTAAAATTATACTATTTATACTTATTATTTTCTTAATTAGTGATTTATGAAAACGTTAAGAAATTGAAACTCCAGTATAACGTGATAGTTTTCGTTCAAATTTAAATATAATTTATAAAATATAAATTCCTTTGGGTATGAAGGGTGTAAAATAAAATGATGTTTCGATTTTAATTCAAAATATTCGAATTCAAAATGATTAATGGTCCGAACAGTGAGGGTTGTATATATATATGTAAGAAGGGTATTGTTGTGTAACTGTTAAGGGTGTTTTTCATATGAAATGAAAGTTTGAGGGTGATGAAAATAATAGGGATTAGTTACTTTTTGTTACGTCATGATGATGTCATAACTATATAAATATAACTAGTATTTTGCATTATTTCTTTTTTCAGTTATTATTTTAGTTGTGTTCACAACATTTTTTCTCTTTTATATTTTTTCTATTTTTAGTGAATTTTTTTATCGATGAATAGAGTTTAAAAGCATTGCATATGTACTGTAATAATATAACTTTAATATTTAATTAAATTTAGTCGCTCTTCAGTAAACTGTACGTTAATATTTTATTACCCGTCAATTCAGTTTATTTTTAGTTGCAGGAGAAAAACTTTTCCTTCGTTTTTCGTCGTTAAATTGTTGCAAGAACTTTTTGAAAAATTATTAAATATTCAACAGTAAATTTATATTATTCATAACTTGAATTCAAATAAAAGTCTAAAATATAGGTATTAATGATAATTATGAATCGTAATACATTACGGTACACTTATTAATTTGTATGTAACTTTAAAATAGGTAAATTATTATATTATTATAATTGGTCAAACTAAAGTTTTTTTGTTTCCAGTTTTTACATGCCATCGATTACATTTTTGTATGAAATTTAAGTAAAATATATCACGTATACAAACATTACAAAGAAATCCCCATTGAGATTTCTCAAAAATTACATACTATTACTGTATAGAACTTCTGAGGGTAAAATAGAATATAGAACGTACACAGAATAGTTTTGAAGAACTGTGCTTTCAAAAGTATAGTAGAAAACAATAACAAGAATCACAAAATTGCAGATTGATGAAACATTTAGAAAAAAAAATTAAAAATTAATGTGAAAACAAAAATACAGAGGATGGGAATGAAGAATTGATTAATTCACAGCACTCAGCTGGTGTAGTTAACATAGAGTTATTAAGCTCCAGAAGGTGTAGCCGCTTAAGTCTTCTAACATCCTCACCGTGTCCAGAAGGTTTACGGCCAGTTAACCTGATGATTTAGCTGAAGTTCATATTTCAAACTGAAACGTTGTATTTCTTCCTTGAACCAAATATTCGTGAATTTCACTGTTTTTAACCAACCACGGCTCCTCAGCTATACACCTCGCTACTTCGCTAGTTTGTTCTGAAACCGCTGTATTATTTCTACATTTGTATTGCTTGTCGTACACTTTAGTTGGACGTCATATTGCGTTCAAAACTGCTGAGATTAAATGTAGCATTAGGCAAAGATAACTCAGACCTCCTGCCCAACAATCATTTCCTTGAACTTCACGTTAAATTGCTTTCTCTTCTCTCTCAGATGAATTTTCAAACGACGATCCAGGTGATTTTCAAATACGATCCAGTATGCGGGATTAAAATGCATCACGATGGATCTGCGGGGAGTCAGTATCCTTTCATTGGAAATGTCACATGGCTCGACTTACCTTGATTAACCCTCATCTTCCGTGTACTCAGCCAATCGATTAGATTTAATCCAGATTGCGGATTACGTGAGGCCTCAACTTGGTTGTCATCAAACAGCCAGAATAGCAGTGTCGCCGCCAGAAGAAGCAACAGTTACCACATTCTCAGCGAGAAGGTCAACTTAAGTGTAAATAAAGAGTTAATCGTTTAAAAATGTAATAATTTTTTTTATGGGAAGAAGTTTTTAAATTAATATTGAGACAAGTAGGTTACAATTTTTTAAAATTATTTTTTGTTTAAAAGATAAAAAGTTAGTTTAAAATATCTCAAGCTGATTTCGTTTATATTGTTTTAAGAAACGGTAGAATTAATAATAAAATATTAAAAATATAGAATAAAATACATAATTAAATTCAGGAATATAAATTTTAACTTGCATAAATTAGTTGTGCTATAAGCCAAATAATAATATTTTTTTTAAATAAAAATAAAAGAATCTAATTTGTTATAAATCTTTTTTTTAAATATATTTATTTATAAACATAATTTATATGAAAACATATTAAATTAATAATTAATGAAGGTATAAATTATACAAATATCAACTAACAAATTAAAATGTCAATTTAATTAAACAGAATGCAGTACTAATATGTAATAATAAGTTGTCAAAGTTACTATTTATTTATTAATCTGATAATATTACAAGAATGACCATACCGTAAGGCGGAGCAAGGAATCGGGTAAAGGGAGAGCGAGGAGGAAACATCTAAGGAGAAGGGGGTAGACATTATGGAGATTTATTGGACTAGTAATAATTCACCAAGAGTAAGAATACACGCAATATATTAACACTTCATAAATCTACTTCTTTTGAGTATTTATTTATTTATCTCTTTATATATATATATATCCGTATTTATTTAATTTACTTGTTCTACACCTTTATGTAGTAGTCAACTCGTTGTTTTATTTACTTTGGCTGTATTTTGAAGATGATATATATCAAATTATACCGCCGGCAATGCTGTCAAAAATATTTATATGATTAACTTAATTATTGTTCAAAGATATATATTAAAATAAAAAAAGTTACTATTTTGTCATAAAAACGTACAGACATCTTATATATTTATTTTCAATTTTTTTTTCTTTTGCTTGTATTACATTTATATTAGTAATTTATAATTCATAATTTAGTTTGTTAATTTATAGATTAATGACGCGCTTGCGTGTTTGTACTATTTACTGGTTTAGAAGTCTGATGTTCAATGGTAGCTCAAATAATCGACGTTTAAAACAACGTTGTTTTAAAATATTTTCTATAAAGGAAAGATATACTTTGACTTTTATTAGAAAAAAAAACATATTTTAATTATTTGAACTCTGATTTTTTATGGGATTTCTTTAATTTATCCAGTTGTAATATTTGACTATAACTCCAGTTGCATTTTGATGTTCTTGCCTCGTCTTCGTATTAAAAAAAAAAATTTTAAATTTGAAAAAAAATCATGAAACCAGGTAATCTCTAAATAATTTTTTTTTATATTAAAATTTACTGTTTATAACATTTTTTTTTAAAAACTAATTCAACTGGTTTAGGAACTGCTTTTTTATTTTTACGTGTTTTTTTTTGTCTTCAGTCATTTGACTGGTTTGATGCAGCTCTCCAAGATTCCCTATCTAGTGCTAGTCGTTTCATTTCAGTATACCCTCTACATCCTACATCCGTAACAATTTGTTTTACGTGTAAAAATATAAAATAATTTATTCAAATGGAATAAATCTATTTTCCCAAGTATGAATAAAAAAAAACCCAATAATAGTCATAATAATAATACTTAAGGAGTAACTGTTGTTTTTTTTATAGATTATTTTTACATTAAATATATTTGTTTTAATTCTCTAATTAACCCACCTAATTGGTCTAGTGGTAATAACGTCAACCCACTGCGTTGGTCAGTGGTGAAGTCGTCATTGCAAATCAGCTGATTTACAAGTTGACTGTTCTAAGTTCAAATCCTAGTAAAGACTAGTAAATTCTAGTATTAAAATCCGTATAAAAAATTACTTTCATACGGATTTTAATACTAAATCGTGAATACCGGTGTTCTTTGGTGGTTGGGTTTCGATTAACCTCTCAGAAATGGTCGATCTGAGATTGTTCAAGACGAGACTTCATTTACATTCATACATATCATCCTAATTCATCCTCTGAAGTAATAATTGCGGTGGTTCCGAAGGCCAAACAGAAAAATAGAGAGTGGTAATATCGTCGTCACAAATCAGCTGTTTTAACAGTCGATTTACTTTGGTGGTTGGGGTTCAGTTAACTATACATCTTATGCTTGAGTCAGTACAAGACTAGACCTCATTTCCATTTCATTTGTATTTTCTTTTTTTTCTTTTTTTATTATTGAGCCGTAGAATTGGCTACTGTTTATAAGTTGGTCAGATTGCAACATTTGGAGTTTTAAGAGGTAAGAAAGAGAAAAAATATAACTTTTTTTCTAATTTGACACATTCCTGGTTTCCATGTATGATTTTAAAGATTACGTGATTTCAAGAGATTAAAAGTAAGATTTTAAAGTAGGATGTAACTTTTATAGAATATACAAAAGTTTAATTAAAAAAAGAAGAAGCATTTTTTTGCTTCTACTTGCTGGGATGAAAAATGTTTAATTATTTTTTTTGTATTTATTTGAAGTAAATCCCATTCATTTTAGACAAAGCCTACGTACGTTTTGGTTAAATTTTAATTGTTTTTATAATATTCGAAGGTGATTTTTTTTTTTAGCTTGCATAATTTACTAAAGAAACAGGTTGTTGAGGAAATATTCCAAATCGATGTTATTGTTCCCACGATGTAATTCTGATCAATTAAAATTTCAAATTCATGTTTCCTTTAGGGCATATTATTGATTTCTTTTATTGTGTATGGGTTTCATTCATTTTTACTACATCTGTTGATGACATATTTTTCATATTCAGGCTTATTTTAATTTTAAATACACTTAATAATTCTTGATAAAGGTAATCAAAAATTGAATATTTGATGATAATATAGTTATAATTACGTATTTGATGTTGTTGATATTTTATTAATTTACTCATAAATATCATGAGGTCATGCTATATTTTCCCCTAGATTTAGTTATCAGCCATTATTTTCAAATGGGATGTCATATATTTAATATAAATCTGAGTATAAAAATTAGATTTTTATTAATACGCATATATTTGTTGTTTTACTTTGATCTAAAACATAATTGATTTTGTGTTGAATCAATATAATGTTAAATTTATTTTTTTACGGTTTAGTTTAATGTGTGTGTGTGTGTGTATGAACACACATTCATACATATATTAATTTATTTCATTATAATTTTATTTTACTGTTAGAGTTTTGTGTTATAATTAGTCAACTTGAGGAGGAATATTACGAAGTTACTAACTGTCATGTTATCTTTAAATGTAACCTACACATTTATATGAATACACATATTTACTGGACAGCTGGCAAAAGTGGACACCGGAAACCGGTAGGAAAATCTGAGGGAAAGCTTCGTTTATTGGCTTGAGGGGACCAAACAGAGTACGTTGTTATGGCAACTGGCCATTGTCCGACATGATAAATGCTCCAATATCATGTCCCATTTATAATCAGCCCTCCAGTCCCCGTTTTAATAATACTTTAATCCAAGCAGAGGCGTATTGCCACTCCGAAGGGTTTAAAAGATAAAGGTGGTTGCCTGGATGAAGTGGGGAACTGGCGGGACTTAGGCTAAGTAAGCCCGGACTTTAATATTTATTAGGGACACAGATGTTGTTTCAAAACGGTCTCCAAGCAAACCCCCCTTCCTCTTTCTATTACCCTCTCGCTTAAACTCGTACACCTCATACTCTCTCTTTTCATTCGTTTAGCTCTTTACTTCTCTTTATATATATGTACACGTACGCAAAGCTATGTACGTACGTATAATTTTCTCTTTCCTTTACCTTATTTCGTTCCTTTATTCGTTCGTCATTCATTGTCATTTTATGAACAAATCCAAGTATCACATGTAACAAAATTTTAGTCTTTTCATTATAAGTGATACGTTAAAATGTTCTTATATAATATAATCTGAGTATTTTATTTGTTTTATTATTACAATAAACGCATATCTCTATTGTTAATCGTTCCTATACCGCAAGACAAAATAATGTAGCCTAAATGTTATTTCGTTTTATTAATTTTATTTATCGTGTTTAGATGTTTAATTTCTTTTTAATGGAAATTTTTTTAACAATATTTTATATTTTTATGTATATTAATCTCATTACAAATGTTTGTATAAAATTTCTAATGAAAAATTGGTTCATCTAGAACGGTATGAATTAATTGCCAATTTATTCTAAATATCATTTTTAATCTCATTTCCTCGTTGTTGATCTTAATTTCTTTGCATTTCAAGACAAAAATATGAAAAATAAACGTAATTATTATAACGGAGTGGTAGGAACATCTTTCTCTTTCAACTGGCAATTTCAGTTTTGAATACCAGATATAGACGACATTTCTATATACCCAATTTAAATTTTCGTGTCGTATTCCATCTAACAGATTGACATTCAGTTTAAATAATCTTATCAAATTTAAAAACGGGAGTTAAAATATTAATAAAGGTAAAATATTTAGAAAGAAATTAATTGTTTTATTAAAATATTTTACCAAAGATTTTGTCCATATAATAAATTATTTCGTGTTTATTATTCGTAAGAGTATTATCGCATGTTATCGGTTTGATTAGAATATTAAAAATACGAAGAAATTCTTACAAAAATTATTTATTTACTTAAGAATAACTTACTATGAGCAAAATAAGTAAATTGTCATTTTTGTTTGTTTCTGGATTAACCTTGCGTCCGTTTTCATTCAGGTATTATTTATTGACATGCTATCTTTGTGTTAAAATAATATCTTTTCATATATTGCAAAATATAAACCGTAATTTAAAACAAATTTAATTCTGTCATATTTATTCTATTGGTTAATGAACGTACTCCTAAAAGAGTCATTGTATTTTACTTGTAATTTTTCTTTATAATGCTGTCATCCTAAATCGTAATATCTATTTTTCTACAAATAGCCTTTGAAGTTTTATTTCGGGAATGATTTCAAACGGAATTGTGGTTTATTTTGTTGATTTTATATCGAAAGCTTCAGATGATCCCATAGTGGAAAACGGTCATTAAAATAATTACGTTTACGATTCAGTTCATAAATTGACAAATAAATAAGAGAAATTGTCAGAAGGGCGGTACCGTGAATTTGTCCTCGGCGTGTAATAGCGGGATCAAGTACGATAGGGTGGCAGTTACCAATGAGACCATATACACCATGGACACGTAGCTTGACCGAGCTCTGCATTATTATATCGCCTATATAGCGGACCTAGCAACACCATAGTCATACTCTCACCGTTTTTCTCTCGCTCCACTCCGCTCTCTTCTCGTTACACCTCTTCCATTATCCTCCAATCCCGCCAAACTATACCCTGAACTGTATACAAAGGTTAGACTGAACCCGCGAGTCGCATAGAAACGACCTGAAATCAGGCTGTTTCGTTATATTGTACTCTCACATAATATCAGCTTTTCTCATTTGTTTCATAAGCCGCCCTTTCCTAATTGATAATTTCGTAATTAAACATCTCATTAAAATTACTTCCTTAGTCTGCCCTTTTAATTCAGTCAACTTAAAATAAAATAATTATTTTAAAAATATTATCATAGATGTTTATAAGTTGTGATTCACAACTTTTTTCTTTTTTTATCAGGATTTTGTAATAAGATATAAAAGGAATTCTCATACCTTCATTATTCTGTTCGTTAAATATTGTGTGAACGGACATTTTAGTGTAATTAAATTTACATGCTGTGAAATTTTGATATATATTTACTTCTTTCGATTGATAAAGAATTGTAAAAAACAGTCCTCTAGTTTTGGTATCAGATTTTTTAAAAAATATAAGTTTTCTTGTAAAACAGAAATTTTTTATAGTTGTAGATTTCTTGTTGGTCTTTTCAAATTTAGATGTTAGTTTTATGAAAAAAAAATTTTACCAAATAAATAATATAAAGAAAATGGGTAAATATTTTTATAATTCGTTTATTAAATATTTGGTGTACCTATTTGTTGTTTTGATTGGTTGGTATGTTCATTCCAATAAGTTTTCAAATTTTTTTTTGATTGAAATGATACAGATAAATTCTTCTTTAAACTAATCGTTTTTTTTGTTTTTTTTTTTTCATTAGTGTAATAGTATTTATTTATTGAAATCATTTATAATTTGGTTTAAGTGAGTTGAACGATGTTGCAGAATCGGAGGAGATATATTCCTGACGTGTGACATTAACTGCGGCTAGAAAGTACAGAAAATAGGTCGATATGAAATCGTATTTTGATTCATTTATGTTTTGGAAAAATAGAACTTTAGTACGTTTCTGATGTATAAATTAAAAGAGGATTGGAGTTTCGTTACATAGTTGGATAGAAGGATGTCATCATCCGTTTGTAACTACAGTATTAATTCTTTATGTGGCTAGTTGTCTGTAAAACTATTGCGGTAGGTGACTAAATATCATAAAAAAAAATAGCAATATATGAAACAAACAAATGCCAATAAAATAATATTATAGATTTTGAAGTCTTTAATAATATTAATAAATTTATTGTAATAAGAGAAATTTTATGTTTAATTTTATTGATAACGTTCAGGATTATGAAATGAATGCCTGTTTAGTAGAACTGTTAAGTGAAATCTATCTGGGAAAAACTTTTTTAAAAAAAGCAAAGAAATTATTTAATTAAAACTGATAGTAAATTTTAAGTTTACATAAAAAACTCCTACGTTTAATTAATTTAATATTTTTACTTCCTTGTACGAATTAAAGGAAGTATTGTGATCACGAAAAATTTTCGGTTTTCAGATTTCAACGGAAATATCCATTTTTACCATCCCTGAATCCATTTAGACTAATTTCGGCGTGACGTCTGTGCGTATGTATCTAGCATAAATCAAAAACGATTAGCCGTAGGATGTTGGACTGTTGTAACATATAGTTGTGCACCACCCCTTTTGACTACAATCGACTGGACCAAAAAAACCCACAATCAAAGAAATTTGGATTTTGGACTTTTTCTTAACTGCACTAATAAGCCACCCTCATTGAGAGCTTTTCAACGATACGTCATAAGTGGTACTTATTGTCATAGATTCCAGAGTTATAGCCAAATAAAATTTTAATTAATGAAATATTTGGATCTTATACAGGGGAAGGCAAATCGGTTCAAATCCGTCTTTATCTTTTTTTTTTAATTTAAATATATTGATTTATTTATTAGCCACTGATTGGAAAAAAATTTTTACAATAAATAATAATTCAATAAAAACAATAAAAAAGAAACATGTTAGAAGTTGTTAATGAAATAAAATTTTATGTTCTTTTCATTTTAAAAATATGTGTATATGTAAGTTAACAGGCGTACAAGAAAGTTATGTGGTGTCTACATCAGATTTTTTTATTCTCTAACATAAACGTATATCATTTTATTAACAGTAATTAAATTTTTAAAAAAAGTAAAAAAGATCACCAATGAATGATAAAAATAATTATTTCTATAATCTAACTTAAAAATATATAAAAATTTTACTGTACATTATTATTATTATTATATATGGGATTATATTGCAGTCACAATCTTGCAGCTGGTGCACATGGCAATCGCATCAAAACACCCTGCAACTGTTACTGCTGCTAATAACTCTACAACGGATTTATATTCGCCCTTTCTGCCCTTTTATTGTTTTATTAAGATATTATAAACCCTCACAAAAACGGCTGTTACAGTTGGATAGGGATGGAAAAACAGACGATCCTGTATTTTACTGCTACTTATGTTACGTTTATTTTCACTTAAACTCACTTGTTTTATCATCATTTTATTATTACTGCCGTTATATTGTTAATTTTCAGTTACATAATAAAAAATAATAAAACAATTTATGTACGTTTCTTTTAAAATTATTATTAAATATCAAAGCATTTAATAATTTAGTTTATTCTTCTATGTGCATCAAAAGGACAATATTTAATTAAATGTAAAGACAATTATTTTTATTAATATATTACATCTATTATACTCTAAATCTCTACGCACGTTATCTCTTTAGCGAACTTTTATTCAATTACTAATACATTCCAGTTAGGAATTTTAATTAAAATGTAATAAACAATGGCTTTCAATATTTTTATTGTTTTAATTTTTTTTATATACACATTGAGGTGTTAACTTCTATATCATAATCAGATTTATTTTATATTATCGTTATTGAACAGAATTCTCTGTTCTATGTACAGCTTACAATACATAAAATAGATACCTACGCGTGTGACAGATGACCTGAATGGACTATAATTAATGGTACTAATGACACTTCAACGTTATATTTAAACAAAATGGAAGTATATGTATAATAAAAAAAGTAAACTAGAAGTTGTTAATGACTAATTTTGTTATCTATCTACTTAAAGTGGCTGATGTCTGACTACTTGTTTTTGTCCGGGTAGTAGAGATAGGAAACTCCATTTCAATGTTAACAGTTTTAATTTTTTTTTATAAAATTTACTGAATACTATTTTAATAATCATAATAATAAAAATAATCATAAAAACATGAAAAAATAGAAGTAATGATTAAAAAAAGATCTTTTCCTTTAATAATGGTGTAAGGTGTATTTAGCTATGTATATATATTTTTATTTATTTTGACCATTTGGCTAAAGTGACCGCTTTTTTTTAGTCGTAATAGTAATTAATTCGTAGCAGTTTGAATATCAGTCGTGAAAATATAAATTATTATACTATAATAATATACTATAATGGTTTAGGACTTAACATGTTTTTTTAAAAATCTTTTTGAGATTAAATAATTCGTTGGAATATTCCATTTTAAATATAATTTCAGGCTGAGTCCCGGCGGGGCTGTCTCTCCGGGGGTGTCCCGTTAGAGGCAAAGCACAAAGGACTGTCCCGATTGTTGGGTGACGGAGGCCAGGAACGGCGTAGCCGAGCCTAGCTTTTCCCTCGTCTGGCGACTAGAGGTAAAGGTACCTCCCGGAATCGTGTTCATGCTTAATTGGGGGCCTGGTTCCGGGAGACAGGGGGGAAATATATATATATATATATATATATATATATATATATATATATATAAATACAGATAATTTTTTGAGGAAAAAACTAAAAAGAAAAAAAAAACATTAATTTTTATAACAAATTTTTGTCATAGTTTATTGAAAGTTATAAAAAGAAAAATTTTGCGAAATAAATTATCTTTTTATTAATATTTAGTTATCAAATATCATCAATAAAAATAAAAAAATAAAAATGATCTACTGGTGATACACCGGAAAATGAAATATCTCATGTAAGGAATACGTGGGGAAATTAAGAATGAATTATTTGCTAGTAATTAAATATTGAGATAATTATAAATTACACTGGCTGCAGTTCAGAGTATGTATCGTAGTAAAGATTATACTCTAGAAATGACAGATTTACTACGGAGAAACTTTCCGTTGTAATTAATTTTTAAATAAATTTTTTCATATATTCTTTAGATAATAGATATTTAATACATTTTTATATGCACTTAAAAAATCGTAATGTAAGTCGCAGAGATTATAAAAATCAAAAAAAAAGTTGATACTGTTAATGAGAAATATCGTTTTATTTCTAAATTTATATTTTTCTATAACTATTGTATGAACAAGGAATATTCTTTGTGAAATATAATAGAGCAAACGAAAAATAAATACTGTTCTATTTTATTTTTTCAATTCACTCAAATATGATCTTTTTTTAAACAATACAGATAAAAAAATTCCATTACAATTTTGCTTTTAAACCTGATTTTAATCGGAACTAAAAAAAAATTATTTTTTTTTATTTTTTATTTTATTTTTTTTTGTTGTAATACCAGCATTATTTTGTTGGTATGCGAAATAGTAAGAGGGGGTGAGAAAGAATCGGTTTTAAGAATAGCGAGTCGGATTGTGGGACGCCATCGTGTGCCGCCGGATATGACATGATGTTTGCTGCAGGAGGCAAAGGGTGCAGACATGTTTTTCTAGACAATTTGCTCGACAGAAACATTAATCAGATGGTTTGGGAGAGGAAGAGGGTATATATAGAGTGAGGGTGTACAAAGAGGTTGTGGGGCTCGAAACGGGGTTTTGGCAACAGCATCAACCCTCTGTCTGCTTCAGCCAAACCCCTTTTAAACTACGAAATAAATTTACTATAAACATTCATTTATTTCAGTGCTTTAGCTCTTTCATGTAAAACGAATGTATCGTTATAAAATGTTCTGATGAAATTACAACTTAAAAAAAAAAAAGAAAGAAATATGTAAAATAATAATAATAATAAATAGAAATTCCGTTTTTTAAAGCAAAATTATTAAGATAAGTAAAATTAATGAATAGTTGATTTGTGTTTATTTTATATCGGTTTAAATATTTTATCCTATCTTTATTTTCGTGCCTTAAATAAAATAACAGAACACATTTTACCTTTTTAATTTAAATAGGTTAAATAAAATGTATTTTTTGTGTGATAGTTCATACGGTGACGGTAACTATAGACAAAGTAATCCATCATTATTGTTTGGAATATCATCTTGTGCTTTCAGCTTTTAGAGAATCAGGTATAGTTTTATTGATATGCAAACTACAAACGATTTAGTCGTACTAAATTTGTTTGATGGTGTTATAATCCGTATTATGTTTTCAATACTTACGTCATTTAATTTAAGTGTGCTAAAGTAGAGTAGGTAATATTTATTCGTATATTATTTATTTAAAATGGTTTTCTTGTTTTTTATCTATACATTAACCTATATGTATGTCTTTTATGTACAGTTGTAAAATGATAGGTTATAGAACCAATCGTACATTTTAAAACGGTTAAAGCTTCTTTTTATAGTTTGTTGATTTTATAATAATTAAAGTGTTGAGATACCGATGGTGAATGTTGAAGTTCTATTTACGATAATAATAATAATAATAATCACAGTATAAATAAAAAGTATTGTATAAAAAGTACGGAACACTGACGCTCATCCTTGGCTGATATTTGTTATGACGTCATTAATACTACTCCGACTTTTTTTTATCAACACATTTTGAGATTATATAAATATAACCTGCCTCCTCCACATTTTTAAAAACCATTTTATTTACATCGATCCTGCATTCTCATCTAAATATTTTCCATCTCTGTCTTTAATTAATTTTTGTCTAAACGCGTACCATTTTCCATTTCTACACTTTAAGTTTATTACATAAATGTGGGCTAATGACCACCCGCATTTAAAAATATTTTCTATTTTTGTTTTGTATTAAACAATTTTTAAATTCACCATTTTTATTTTACTGTTCTCATGAATTTTTTCTTGTAAATAAACCGGGTAGATATATTTTTTCTTACCTTTGTTTATGTTATGTAGACGTTAATTACTTTTCGAAAGTTATTAATTATAAATAAATAAAAATACTATTGAATAGGCGAAATGTGTATATTTGTGATAATAGTATAGCCCATATTAATGTTCATTTACAAAGTATTTCACTTAACCGGTTTATTTATTGGCTATTTTATTATAATTATTATTATATTTTTACAATCGGACTTCTTAAAGATCACGTATGCATACTCCTGACTTCTTCCTTTTCAAAAATTCTTACATCTTTTCCTTAATTCTGTTTCCTTTCTCCAGTCCATCTTCTGCATTTCCTTTTCTATTCCTGTGAAAATTTAGGTTAATTTCCGAAAGATTGTCAAAAATTGTTTCTTTCAAGATATTTAAGAAAATGAGATATTTTGCGATTTCGCTGAACCAGCTTATTTTGGTTTTCTTTTTTATAAAAAAAAAAAAAAAAAAAAAAAAAAAAAAGTAAATGTTTTGTTAATTTACTTTCATCCATTCTATATATAAAAATATAAGATTTGAGTCTTTTTTTGCTCATTCTACGGTTTTTTTTTTTAATTTTGATAAATTTCTTCTAATTTTCTTAATTTACAAATATTATCATCGACTTTTGGGCCGTGGATTTTATTTAAAATTCTTTTTCATTTTTTCTGAGAAATTTTGTAGGTCTTCCTACATATATTATATAACCTTTTCTGTTAAACCCAAGTTTTGTAATATCTTAATTTTCGAATGCGCTGTATTATTTGAATGATATTTTATTGTTAAAGTCTACAGGACGTTCAGTGGAACAAGCAGCCTTTGGAAAAAAGATCCATTGGTTTATAAGGTGTTGAAAACTAAGAAAATTGTTTCTTGAGTAGGTTTTCTATTCGGAAATCTTCGTTGATATTCACGTTTTGCATCCCGGCTATTTCCATTAGTTAAGCCATAAACGAAAAAAATATCTGTATATTCTTGATATGAAATTTTTAATGGCATTTCACTTTTTTAAAAAATCACAACTACTTAATACAAATCACAAAAATACACGTACACAAAACAATAGATAAGAGATTATTTTTTATTAATAAGTTAATTATTGAACAGCTGAAATTTGAAACGAAGTTTCAAATTTCAGCTGTTCAATAGTGTTTCAGCTGAAAAGAACAGTGTTACCAACTTTAGGTTTTCAATAAACTTAATATTTCCATTAATACAGTATTCCTGAAATCCTGTTTTTGTAGAATGTTTTAAAACTGTTTTGTAAGTATTTAATTAACCAAATACTACAGCATTTCTATATTATTAACTGTCGTTTTCAAACAAACAAATGAATGGATTTGCAAAAATTTCCAGAATAAATCATTTCATTTATATTTTACTCTGTTTCTTTTTCAGTTAAATATGATTTTTTTAAATCGTTTATTTAATTTTTATCGGACTTATTTACATGTCTATTTTTATAATTAAATTTTCTACAAGTTTTTTTAATAACGCAATTATTAGTAATTTAACAAAGTTATTATTTTTTCAAACTAATATAATATCTGTTGTTTTAAAGTTATAATATCAACAGATTTTAAAGTTTTTCTTTGGATATCATGAAAATGAAAGTTCTGGAACTTATTTTATTCAATTTTTCAGGTCAAAACCTGCAGGAACCATTAATTCCCCCTCCCCCCCAATTAATGTCCTAAAAATTTCAATACTGCCTCATTTTCCCATGGGGAGCTGAATTCCGGGCGAAATCTTTCGCTAGCCATAACTCGTTAACGAAGCGTTTCCAGTATGTTTATTTCAACTTATTTAAATTTATTTAAAATAACGATAACTTTAACTAGATTAGACTCTTGATGTCCTTCTGTAATATGAAACAGTTGTTTGATCTTGAAAATCTTTCTATTAACCTATAGTTAGGTTGTATTAGCATCATATTACTACTCATTTGACGGATCTTTCATTAACAGGGAACGAACAATGAAGCGGTAGTTAAAAATATGTTACGACAAAGATAAACAAAGATGTATTATTTGAATAGAAAATTAATTAAATTAAATGTGTCTGGTAGACCGTAACGTATTGTTGTATCTCAACAATACCAGTATCACTTTTTATAATCAAAACATTTAATTTAATTATATAAATTTTTACCTTTAATTGTTATTCATAAAATAAAGTGAGTTGAAGATAAATAAGTTATTTTTTAACTACGTTTTATATTTTTTCTTCTGGGATTAAAGAATTATTAAAATTTTTTGGATAAACATTATTTTCGAAAGATAATCTAGCTAATCTGTTAACAGGATATTTCATATTAATAACCGTGTAATCGTGTAAAGGAAAACCGTGACACATCGATGCATCATTAAAAAAGTTTGAATGTTTATTTCAACTTTTGATGCCTCTCAGCTTTAAGTAAATGAAGTTTAATTGTGAAGTTTGTTTTTTTAATAGTTTGACTTTTTACTGAAATAACAAGTATTATTCTCGTATTTTTTTTCTACTCTTTGAATGTGTATGTGTTTATTTATGTGTGCGCGCGCGCGCATGTTAGTTGTTAAAATAAAACAATTGAATCAGTTCATTCATTCGACCATTCATTAATCAGTCTTCTGTCATAACAATGAAACCATGTGGTTTTTATTTAACTTATATACTGTTCTATAATTAAACCGAATAACGGCTGATTATATCATTCTCTAGGCTACATACAGACCTATTTTTTTCTATTGAAAAACAAATTGATTTTATTTACTTATTTATTTATATTATTTCCTTTTTATTTAATCAGCTTTTTTAATAAATTTTGTGTTATTTATTAATTTTAAACTTTATTCTTAAATATATTTAAATTTTAGTATTAACATAGAAAAATACAAATATGTCTAATATTTATGTGTTAGGAATATATATATATATATTTTTTTTTTTTTAATGAACTTAATCCATCTTTTACGAATGTTTGATCATTTAAAAGTGATTTGAATGCGAGGAGGGACAAAAAATAGATTGAGTGACAGTTGATAAACACTCATTTGTATTCTTCTTCATTCATAATCTATAGATTTTCATTAAGAGATGTCCTCACATTAATGAATCCTAATCAGATAGTAAGGTTGAATTTTTACTGAAATAGGTTCAGAAATCAGCATAATGTATAACAGTATGGTTTACATGCGTAGTTGTTTAAAATTCATTAACTTAATTAATGATATGTCTAGAAATTTAAAGGAATTAGTCAATTTAAAAGTATATATAGTGGAATACCTATTATCCGGGTTGACATTTGCAAGGCCGAAACGGATAATCAAAAAATTAATTTTACGTAAGGACATATTCATTGTAATGTTTTATTATTTTTTTTTTTGTTTGCTTTGTGATATCGCCACATAAGCTTGAAGCGTGTGCGTGGAATATGAAAATGGAATTGTATAGCGTATGAAAAATGACATCTGACCGGGATTCGAACCCAGGACTTCCGGTTGAGAGGCCGAGATGCTATCACTCCGCCACTGAGATTGGTGATTGGTTTCAAACTTTAAAAAATATGAAAATATAAAAAAATGTATTTCTGTAAAATTAAAAAGATACTAACACAAGTTCAGTATAATAAGAAATAGTAATACGTTACAAAAAATCAAATGTGTAGAAATTTTCTAATAAAAAAAATCAAAATTTACCAAAATGCTCTAAAACAATTATAATTTACTACTCTACAGTTTTATAAACAAAAATTCATTTTAAAACACATAGAAAAAAATTTAAGAGTAGTTAAGCAAAGTTAACGTTACAGTATTTAAGTTACAGTACTTTTAATAGAATAAAACTTAGTGACAATCTTAGTAATTAGACCATTACTGCATAACTATTGTTTTTTCTTTTAAAAAATCAGTAATTTGTACTTTTTTTAAAGTTGATTTTAATTTATGAGCTGCATGATCACGTAATCGTTTTAAACAATGAATGTGTGTAAAATCGATTCTTTTTGTCGCGCCAACCGATCTTTAGTGAGGCAAATATTCACGAATTTTTCCGTTTGACGACCCTAGATACAAATAAATTACATCTTAGTTCGTGTTTGATTAAATTAATGTGTTTTCATGAATTTTTTTAGAAGTTAATTTTTTAATTACTCAACGCAGATCAATTAAAAACCCTAAGTAAAACAAAGATCAATAAAGCTACATTTCTTGATGAAATTAAGCTTTATTTGAATATTGTTTAAGATTATTTAAATAGTATTTAAATTTTTTTTAAATTGCCAAAGCGAATGTCAGTAGTCCGGATAGTTTAACATTCGGAAAATTGGCGTTCCACTACGAAAGCTTAGATAATTACACATTTCTGAAATAAATAGACTGGACAAAAAGAAATTTAAATAAATTATATTACTGTTTTTTTAATTTAGTGATTGTATATTTTTAGTAATGATTTTCTTTTATAATATTCGAATAATAATTTCGAGATTCTAGAAAAGTGAAAGTTAATAAACAGTAAATATTCTTTAAAATATTTTATATTATTCAATGTAATTAAAATTTTAATTGAAACATGGCATCCTTCAATTATCATGTTATAAAAACGCGATTTAAAAACTTTTTTTGAACCCAGGAAAATTGTTTACCAAACAAATATTAACGTCATAGATCTTCTGTTGTTTTTATTAGTAAAACGTAGAACAATTGGTAAAAACAACAATTGAGAATAGAACAATCAAACTTAAAAAAGCCCAAGGATTAAAAACATGATCCACATACAAAAAAAAAAAAATCGCTCAATAAACACCCCTGTTCAATCTAAATTCTAAATCCGTAATCGATAAACTCAAAATAACTGATAAAAGGGTTCTCAGATCCATTCTAAACAAGAAACTCCAAGCCCATGGAAACCGGTGGATAATTATAAACAAGATTCTCTACACCGTGTCAGAATCAATCATAGGTACCATGAAAAAACGATGATTAGCAAATTATGGACGCATATTACGTGGATGCCAGAGATCAGACTGATTTAACAAAATCTTCAATAAAATCAAGAGTTACAAAGTGAAGAACAGTTACGATTGGTTGAAGAAGATATAGGAGAATTTAGGTCACGGTAGAAGTGATTCTGGGAAGAGAAATGAGAGATTTAAAGGAAAAATCCATCAAACTCTTCTTAAAATAGAACACAGAAGAAATAAGGGCAGCCAAGTTTCTACGGGTAAAAAACTGCAGGAAAAAATATTGGGAACAGAAGAAGAAGCAGATTAATTATTCTCGAATTCGGTCTTCAAGGTTTTTGAAATAAAGGATTGATTAGTATGCTCCTCCTCAGTGGGCGTAACAATACTACTAATAATAAAACTTATAAAATTTAAAGTAATTGTTTTTGATGATTTTTAGGGAATTTTCTTAATACACCAATGGAGTATTTCCATTTACAATAATTGTTTATCGATTTTTTTTTTTTTTTTTTTTTAATGAAGAAACCAAAATCGTTATCAATTAATTCAAATCTTTTATTTTACTTTATAATTAATGGGATGTTATACCTCGCAAGATATTCCAGTTTTTTGTATAGTTTTGAACAGTTAGATTTTAAAACATTTTCATATGAATCTTAGATATATTTTATTCACTAGATATTTAGTATTTTCTAATATATTCAATGTAATTTTTAAATAAATAATCATTGTTTCCGAGGGTTGAAAACAAGATTGTGTTAATAAAAACTAGAAAATATAAAAAGAACAATTTATTTGATAGTAGGTGGTTGATCATATAGAAATAGACAGGAAAATGTGTTTTTATTATTTCGATGAAACATACTGTACTAATATTGTACGTAACAGGGAGAAATATATTCTATACTGCTGTTGTACACACGCTTGTTTTGTTCCCAGCATGCAATTATAGGTGAGCTATCTTGTGATGTCCACTTATATATTGGATATGTGTATTTGTATAGACCCCTCAATCAGCTGGTGGTGACAGTCTTTTGTGCGTGCCATGTATATCCGTTCGTACGTTTTCTCTTTGAAGACACTAATTATTAGTCAACTCATAGGGCTGAATTCACACGATTTCGTTTAAGCATTAGGGGAGGAAATATGTATATATATATATTCTTGATTAATTTTTTTTTTAGCTACGTTTAAAATATATCTTTTTTTTAATTAAAAAATAATTGTAATTTTGTTGAAATCACTTACTGGATTTATATAACATATTTTTATTTTTCCTTAAATTAATAAATATTTTATTTTTGTTTTGTTATTGAATAAATTTAAATAGCAAATAATCTGTTTGGTCCAGGTGAGTTAACGCTTTTAATTATATGGTTGATTTTAGTAACGAAATTCCAATTTTCTATTCTGAAGGATAAGGGCAATAATTTTATTAAAAAGAAATAAATCATAAATTAAATGTACAGTTACGAATCAACACTCTTGATAAATTATTTATAAAAATGTTTTATATTTTGTATAGGATAATTTTCAATTCACATTAAATTTAACTTAATTATTTTTGTGCTGAAACGTGTAAAAATCAACACAAAACCGTTATTTATATGTTAAATAACACTAATTCTACTATTAGTAATTTTATAAATGTAATTTAAATAGCACATATTTCTTTATAAAAGTTTTTTTTTCTGTGCAGTAAAAATATTTTATTATATGCCGTGTGTCCCACGAAGAAATATACGATTTTGATTTAGTATCACTCGCCCATTCCCCCCGATCGATTGTATTGAAACTTTACAGACCTTTTAACGAAGGTTCTACAAATGTTCTGTGAAAATTTCAACCTTTAGGATTTATAGAAATATAATGGTGGCTTTCAAATAAAAACATCAATTTCAGATAAATCACATTTTTTATTCATTATAAAATAGCTGATAAAAATGATTAAAAACAGATGATGTATTTTTAAACAAATGTTCAACTTGTATAAAACAAGTTAATAAATAATTAGTCGTAACCATGACTAAATTATCTAGCTGTTATTAATTATTCTACTTCTAATTATCATCTGGTTTTATCATTTTTACCAGCTATTTTATAATGAATAAAAAATTTGGTTTATCTGAAATTGATTTGAAAATCGACATTTTGTTTCTATAAATTCTAGAAGGTTGAAATTTTTACAAAACATTTTAGGAACCTTCTTTAAAAGGTTTATAAATTTTCAATAGAATCTATGGTTGAACGGACGATTGATATAAATCAAAAGCGTATACCTCTTCGAGGGACAAATTGTATCGCGCATAGGTATTTCTTTTTACAATATTCTACTTACTTTTTAACAATTATCTATAGATATGAAGATAAATTTAATCTATTACAATTAATTTAATTAAATATTACAATTATTCGGATTAACTATGTTTACGTTATTTCATTGGTAGTATGGTCACAGAAAAACATGTTAGAGAAATAGTAATCTTTTTTTAACTTATTCTTAAATTTTATTGATATGTATTTAAGTTTAGTGTAGCTTTTTAGTAGTTTAGGTTGTATTTATTTGTCGATTTAATATAAATTTATTATTAATATATTAATTTTTCATTTATGTAAATTTGTTCTGGTTTTTTTTAACCGGTTGTCATTATTAAAGTGTAACGCTTTAAAATTGTGGTACCAGAATAGGTTGACTGGTAATTGTGTGACCGAGGTTTTGGAGGGGGGGGGGGGGGTGGTATTGAGTTATATTATTGTACTTGTGCTAATTGCTTATGTTTATGCGGGGTCGGAAGACGGATCAGATTTAATCCGATCAGAGGGTGCCGGTTTGTGTTGAGACTGAGGGTATACCGTAGGAGTACGGAGAGGGGCGGCGTAGAAGGTGGTCGGTGGAGGAGATGAGAGTTAAAATGTTAATGACATTCCACGGGCTCGCGCTCACGTAAACAGTTTTTATCCACCCTTCTCCATAGCATCCATTATCGCACTTTGCATTAATTGCAAAATCAATATTAGTCGGGGTTTTCCCCTCCTCCCATTTCTATACTTGGATTTTAACTTGAATTCACTCCACCCTCTTGATGAATTAGATCCAATGAATCTTCCCCCTTCATTTCCTCCCTCAGGGTAGGGTGTTTTTTTCTCATTTCCAAATTGAGGCTGTGCGTGTTTTTTATTGGTAGGCGGTTCGACACAGGTAGGTTACGCCCACGCAATAGTGGCTTACTCACAATTACACCTATATTGAACACGAGGCGTGAATCAGATGAGGTGATGTCGGCGGTAATATTATGTTATGTCTTATTGGGACGTGTATATGGAGCTTGTTGATCTCGTATAAAACGCGTGATCTGACTTCACACCCTTCTTGTATTTCATCTCTTTTTATTCGGTATTTTTTCTCCCTATTTTATTTAAAACTTCCCTTATACCCTAAAAAATGATAACCTTATATTACTTTCTTAGGATCATAGGATGATATATATTATTCGGTATTGGAAAATAAAATTACTTGTGGAAGATTATATGAATATTTAAAAAAATCATTTTCTGTTCCATTATTTTAACTTCAAAAGCCTAAACCCCAAGTAATTGAGTATTACTATATCAGATAGATGAAAGAATTTCAAATGATTGTATTATTTTTACTATTAATCAATTTCATTTATGTTTAGAACTCATGTATATAAACCGTTCAGTGCAAGGTTAGGTTATAAGTATCATTCCCACTGTGATCTCGAGAGCTGTATATATATATATATATATATATATATATATATATATACAGCTCTCTCTCTCTCTCTCTCTATATATATATATATATATATATATATCATCTATCTTCTGATAAAAACAGGCTTCGTTAGCGATTAGAAAAAAGTAAAGATATCTTGCTTATAAATATACAACTTTATATTATTATTATTATTTTTTTTTAATAGCTCTAAACGAATTTAGAATGACTTAAGTGAAGTATATTAGTATATGTGTGCGAACATATTGTTACGTGGTTGATCAATAAATAAATGATTGACTATGAATGGGAGTACATTTAAAAAAATATTAGTCCTCTGTCATTTTTATATAAATTCAAAAATTTCTCTGCTAAATTCTTATTAAGTAAGTTCTAAAAGCAATTTATTATTATATTCTAATGTAATTTTATGTAGAGAATATCCAAAGATACTATTCTGAAATCAATCGGTTGATGTTTCGTAAATTTCTCTGTTTTGTTGTATTCTAAAGGTATTGATCACGACATCCGACATTTCTACTTCCTTTATCATTTTCATGTATCTATTATCTGACTTCTCTGATATTGTTATTCTTTGATATCTTTATTTACAATAAAGTTTATTTTCTTTTATTTAATTAAAATACCGTATATTTTTATCTTTTTCCAAGTAATTTAGGCCAAGTTGATTAATAAAAAGATTAAATTAAATTAAAATTTTAATCAATTGTTCAAAAGATTTCAGGTTATTATCATAGTTTTTTATTAATTGCAGAAATAAACTAAGCTTTAAATTGACTTGATAATATTTTCTTTCTTTTCTACTCTATATTTATGAAAGTGTCTGTATATGTCGCACTGTACATCAATGTTGGGTGGTTGGCTATGCTCTAGCCATGATTGTAGGATATGGTTAATATTCAACATAAAATTTGTGGGTTTGTGGGTACAGAAGATGAAAAAAGGAAGAGAGAGCATGTGTGATAGAGAAAGAGAGATTATGTTAGATGAGAAAGGTTATTTCTTGCGTTTAGTATGGGCATTGTCTGGTTTAGTTATGCCTGCATTTGACAGATGGAACTATTGTCTGTTACGTCACTCCACCAGGCCATTGTTTACACTCTAGATTTATGTCCCCTCCATATTTCTTTATAACGCACGAATTTATATATATATATATATATACATCTCCGTAAAATGAGCGTAAAAATTAAGAAAAAAAATTACTGAATAGATTAAAATTTGTTAGTATTAATTTAATATTGGAACACCCACTTTTATGAGCGTACATATATATATTTGTTTTTACATGTTTCATGTTTGTATAAGTACAATAGAAAATTAATTTAACAATTGTATTATATTTTTATATTATTTTAAAAATTCATCGGATAAAATTTATGTAAACTGTAAAATTTTGAGGTAAATCCGTTCTGGATCATTGGTGTAAAAAAATGCAGACGATAAAAGATGTTTCTATGACATCAAAAAGTAGCAGAATAACAAATACAATACTTTTCTTGAAAAAGATACAAATTTCGATTTTTTCTGGAACTAATCAACAATAGAAAATTAAGCAGAAAAATGTTCAAACTTGCTGTAAGCAGTCCAAGCGAAAGCAAAATTTAGCTGGCAGTAGTCTTTATCAGTAATTTACCACTGGATTGGCCACCATTCTGTCCAGTCCAATTCTTGTACATGAATTAGGATAAAATATATTTTCGTTTCACGCAGTACGTCGCATGCAAACCGAAATGATCAGTTGGCAGACCGATGAAGTTCCGGTGGCGAAAAACGCCGACGAATACATTATACA
The DNA here is from genome assembly GCF_047948215.1 of Lycorma delicatula. Taxonomy (NCBI): domain Eukaryota; kingdom Metazoa; phylum Arthropoda; class Insecta; order Hemiptera; family Fulgoridae; genus Lycorma; species Lycorma delicatula. Next base: position 13,812,096 of record NC_134459.1, read on the forward strand.
GAACCTACTGCTAGCCTTCAGTCAGCCGGTCAATCTAGTTTTACATCTAACAACTTTAGTCTTCTTGAAAAGATTGCGGAAAATGAACGTTTTCAAGCGACAACATTGAAGCCAGAGCCTATTTTTGTGACAGCCGTTAACTCCATAACTGAATTGAAGTAAACTCTTCAATTACGCTTCCTAATAGTGATGTGAAGCTTCCTAATAGTGAAGCGCTTCCTAAGCGCTTCACGCTTATTTCCTAATAGTGATGTTACGGAATTCACTTTAACGACAATGAGATCGGGTCACAATGTAAAAGTTCTACAGATGGACATAGAAATATATAAAATCATCAGATCAAAAATGCTTGGGAACAATGTCAGTCGTTACACACACAAGCTTAAACATGAAAGGGCATACAGAGTGGTAATGCGAGGTATGCATCACTGGGAAGACAAAACGGTAATCATTGATGAACCGACTAAATTAGGCCACGAGGTTAGAAATGTTACTAACGTTCTCCATCGTCAAACTAAGGAACCGCTGCCACTTTATTTCATAGATTTGAGCCGAAGTCTAATAATAAGGAATTTTTTAACGTGAAATCTTTGAATTATACAATTGTACGCTTTGAGGCTCCATATGTCAAAAGGGAATTGGTCTTAGACAAACGTTGCCTACGCTTTGGACATACCAAAAATCAATGCAATCGTCCACGTCGTTGTGTAAATTGCGGTAAGATCATCCGATTATAAACTGTTCTAAGGCATCACAGGCCCCACCATCCTGCGTTAACTGCAGCGACCAACACCCAGCGAGTTACAAACCATGTAAAATTTATCAACGATACAAGAATAAGGGCTATCTATCCAAACCCGCCCTATCTTCTATGGTTACAATTACTAGCAATTCTAATGACAATAATAATAATGCTACTGTCAATAACAACACTTCGCGTGCCAAAGGAAGAGATTTGCGGGTAACTGGCTCGAGTGACAGTGATTCTCATGTTTGTAATACTAATAATATTAATGATAACCATAATACTGTCTTTGTTAATAGGCTGGATATTTCTGGTCCTGCCTACGCTGAGAAAGTTACAATGTGCGGACCTTCTGATAACAATGATAATGAATATAAACATAGGCTTAATACTTCCGATCTTACCTACGCTGAATGAATGGTTCCTATCGTCAGCAAACTACTGATAACCAGAATTTTCATGGGATCATTTATATCGTAGACCATATTTTTCAAAGATTTGAACGAATGATAGGAATTATGATGACAGGATGTTCGGACTTTTCCTGAGTCATCTTCTTGAGAAAAACTTTCAGACTAGCAATCTGGAATTCTAACGGGTAGTCCGATGAGAAGCTAGATTTGGATCTTTTGTTTCGTTATTATTATTAAATCATAAACCACTGGGTTTGTGGCTACTTAATATTGGTTCAAGTAGATCTTATTTACTATTGTTCAATTATCTTACTGAAAAATTGTAAAGTTACTGTGACGTTAAATAAAAATAAAATAATTAATATTTGATTTTCAAGGTAATGTAACTCTTAATTGAAGATGAGTTATTTTTTATTTTAGGTTATTAAATAAAGAGTAAATTTTCCGGTAGTAATGTATCGGAGTGAAACACTGGGCCAAATCAAGATAGCATCGAGAACTGAAAAATTAGCCAAAATAGAAAGAAGGATCGAAAAGATCTGTATTGGCGGGGTAAACTTGGCGGAAGGAAAGTGGAGATTACTCCCAAACCATAAAATCTATGAGGTCGTTACACCAATTACAGAAGAAATAAGAAAGAAGAGAATAAAATTCTTTGGCCACCTCTTGCGTTTGGAGGAATCAAGGAAAAGTAAACGACTCTTGGAAATATTGCTAAAGCTAAAAACGCAACCGGTGTGGCTCACTGAGGTGCTTCAAGACATCAAAGAAGCAGGCATTGCACTGTAAGATCTCAGAACAGGATCTGGAAATTATCACAATTTTCCCGGTGTTAAATTTGCAGAAAAGCCTAAAAAGAAAACGGAGACGGTTTGGACAGAGGAACGGAAAAAGGATTTTTCCAGGAAAATGAAAGGGTATTGGAAGATAAGAAAGACTAAACATAAATGACTAATTGGTCCTTCCGGGCCATAACAAAATAAAATAAAAAAAATTTATGGAATATTAAAAACTGAGTTTCATAATTTTAGTTTATTTAATGTTTTAGTATTTAATTTTTTAATAAAGGAATATTTTTCTTGTTACGGTAAAGGGAGATATGTTTAACAAAAAATTATTAATAAACTTATGTAGTTTCATTTAGAAGGGAAAGAATTCTTTTTTTTTCAAACGGTGTTTTTTTTTATTAATAATATTTAGTTAATTATTTAATGGAATTTTATCTTGTAATTTTTGCGTAGGTGTTATTTATCATTAGTTTTACGGCATTAAAAAAAGAAAAAAAATAGTATAACTTATCTCAAATATATTTTCTATAACATATTTTTGGTCCATTTGATGCAGAGTCAAAAGTGTCTCCATTTGATCTCATCTCGGTTGCCTGAAGTTTATGATGTGTTTTTATTCATAAGGAAAATTGCGCAATGACGCGGCTTCTTTTACTTCCAATATGCCCTTTTTACGGAGAAAGAGTCCATCAATGTTTTCCCTCCGCATCATTTTTACCCTTATCTAATACACTTTTTGCTGTCTCAGTCGGAATCAATACAATTCCCAGCTGGGTCATTACCGCTGTACTTCTACCCGTTTTACCATCGCTATACCACTTTCCACCCTCCTTTTGATAGATGGATTCCCGACCCGTGTCTGGCATTATAATCAGTCCACCACCCTCTGCTGCCACCACTGCCGCCGTTCTGCTGATCTATTATTGCTATACTTTTACAATATATACTGTAGACTATAACACACTCTCTGCTTGATGATTGTATTTCAACGTACACCATCCTAAAGAAACCACAACTTTTAATTGTCTGTGTCGTTATATTAGTCGGTGCTTAATGCGATTATTTCAGTCGACTTATACCGTTATATTTTTATATATTAATTTATGTTGACATAAAATGAAGTATAGGCCTTAAAAAAATTAATAAATTTAACGGATTTATAATTTTTTTTTTTTTTAAATATAACAATACATTTTGTTTTACATTAGTTTTGTTAAACGCAATATATTCAATATGGATAATTCATTTTATGCAGATCTTATATAATATTAGATATTATATTTACTAAAATAACATTACGTTTCCTTTTTTTACGTAAGTTTATATTACTCGAGAAATTTTATATCGTCATGCTAGCAGGTCGATATAATAAAGTACTCGTCTAAAAAGTAATGTACATTTCCTCTTTACTTGCAAAAGCTCTGCTAAGCAAGTATATATATTTTTTTCATTATACTTAAAATTGTCCTAACCGTGTTGGGTTTTAACAAAAAAATAAATAATTATTTTTCCTTCATGGTCATAAATTCTACAGCATCTCTTTTTTGGTAGATTATAAGTAGTAATGTAGTTCTTAAATACGTGTTATTTATTTATTTAATAATTTTTACTTGATTTAAATAGGCTATTTATTTTCAAGTTGTGTGTGTCTACAGAAAATACTTACGTCATAGGCTTTCAAATCAGGCACTGATATTTAATTGTTATATTTTTAATACCAAAGTCTTTTTCAGGATCATTACATCAAAAAAATAAATTTAATTTATGTTGTTTTGGCTTATTTTTGTTGTGTTTTCATAAATATATATATATATATACGGAGTCAACATTTAATATTTTATTATTACTATTATTTCATGTTTATCAGATTAGTTGAATTATTTTGATAGCTTTTCTTTCGATTGATGTGTTTAAATTGAACGGCGACTGTTAACGAAGGATGTTTCCATTAAATTTACGCTTTTAGGATGAAAGATAGAATGAAATGAAATAGATTGATTTATAGGAGGGGTGAACGAATTTAGAGAGAGAAAGAGGGAATCGAAACGGTTGGATGGAATAGCAACGGTAATGCGTTAGATGGAGACGGTGTTAGGACGGAAGGTTTGTCGGTTGTGTGGTACATTTCAAGCGATTGTTTCCCCGGGCTTGGAGAAGTTTGTTTTCACAGCAATTTATTTGGCGGCGAGAGGCGAACGTAGCGTAAGCAAGACTGTGGGAGTCGGCACAGCTGTTCGGTGCGCCTCTATTAACACTGCAGATTGGATCGGCACATAAGAGGCGCAGCCCACTCGATTCTATCCATATAACACACCGCACTATTTCATTTACCTTCCGTCTTCATCTGTATTGTACACAATATTTAATTCTGTTATTTGTCTAACTTTGCTTATTCGTTCGTTTAGATGTACGTTATAAAAATGTAAGCGATCAGCTGTACAATCGAGTAAATGTGTATGCTTTTAACTATCTTGAAACATTAATTTCTCAAACGGTTGTTTGCTGAATTTACATTTCACAAACAAGGTAAAGTCTATCGTAAAATAATACCTTTTTCTTTTAACAAAATTTAATAATAATTATATAGGGAAAAATACAACTCTTTCTGCCGCTAAACAAACTTAGACACTCTCATTTCATATGAAAACTGTAAAAAGTTATTTCTAATAGAATTCTAATTTTCCTGTCTATACTGTATTATGTAAAGTAGAAGAGGGTTTTTGTTTTTTCGGGGTAAACAAAATTTACCCATGTTTCTTGGCATAACTGAGAAGGTTTTTATTGTATTTCATCCCAACAAAAAGAAATATATATATAATATATGTAGTAGAGTAGATTACCCGTTGAAGCACAAACTTTAATGAATGAATTGATTTAATAAACTGTGAGTCTCTCCTACTGTGTGAGCTGGGTTTGAACTGAATGATTCGAATCAATCAAATGAATAATATTACAAAAATAATAGAATTAACTCCGCATTAAATAAAATAATATTAAATGAATTAAAAAAAAAGAATGGTTTAACAATAATGGGCTTTTCGTGGGAATTGCGTGTAAGGCTAGAATGGTGAGGTATGCGAGCACCTCATGGGAGGCCGATCATCACCATCAACTAGTAACAAACGGGGTGCCCCTGGGGTGCTGTTTTAGGAGGTACAATGGGTGCGCTTATAATATCTCTGCAAACAATCGTCTGAATTTCTAAATTCAAACGACGTATGTGTTTTAGTAGGTTGAAGGCTAACATTTGCATGCATCAGGTACACTCTCGATCTCAGTTATTCGAAAATGTGTACATATATATATATATATATATATATACAAAAGTTTGCCTATTTGTTTATCAACAAATCACGCTCGAGAACCGACCGACCGATTACTTTCAAATTTGTGGGAGACATTCGTGTTATCCAAGGAAAGATTTTAAGCCATCGACCGAGGCCCTAGCTCCCTTGAAGGTTAAGATATTAAAAATATTCATTATTTCTTCGACCCCGAGAAAGGGGAAAATAGAGTTATTCATTAAGGAAAAAATGGATTAGTCCTTTTACTTCATTATTATATTTCTGCTACCATAGCAAAGAAATACGTTAAGAATTTTTCTCCGTCAAAGGTGTGTGTACTTTAGTTACCATAATTACTATTATTCTATCTTCTGTAATTTAGTGTTTTTTCAGGTTTCTATAAAGTCTGAATACTATAATTATTATTTATTAATAGTATTCTCACAAACATGTGGACAACGTACAGGGCGGGGATCGGGTGGGTGAACCCCTCTGGGTAGATGGGAATAGCGACCGAATCAAGCTCTGCAGTTGTCCAGGGCGCCGGTCCCCCAGGTAAATTGGGAATTACGAGCGAAGCGAGCTCTACTGCCATGAGGTAGGCTTCTTGGCTCCGGGAGGCTCTAAGGATCCTGAGTTAGATCCGGGTTTCGCCTAAGTTGACCTGAGCCCCGAGGGTCCAGGTTCTGGCTGACTAGTCCAGGTTCTGGCTAGGTTCAGCTAGTTTAATTATATGTTGATTATTTACTTAAGTGACTACTTACGCGATATCATATAATTGAATGATAATTAATTGTTGATAAATTTTTTAAAATATATTTTGTTATTTTTGAGATCTGGGTAAAGTCCCTTCCAAAATCTAAAATAAAGTAGAGGGAAGTAAGATGGGTAGATAGATAATCAGTATTTTACTATAAAGCGTTTAGTTTTAAGCACGTTTCAGAATGAAGATAAAATTCGTAAGAATAATTAAACAAGAATAAAGGGTTATATAATTCTTCGTGAATTAGTATTAATTTTCAATTATTTACGTACACCATATTAAAAGTTTTTTTTTTTTTTTTTTTTATTGAACCGAGTAAATATAGTTAAAAAAATGTTTATTGGCGGTCTCAAGCTAAGTTGAGTTTATCTGAGCCGGAACAGTCGACCGCCCGCATCGCCTCTCGATCTAAATTAATAATAAATCTTGGCTTGCACTCGTTAAAATATGAAGACTTTATAATTTTTTTTTTTAAACGTAATGTGTTCTACAGTTATAATTCAAGATCCATAAAATTAAGATTAAATTTATAATTGTAGATTTATATTTATTGCCGATTATTTTTTATTTTAATTGATCTTATTTTTATAATAAATGCTTATTTTATTTTGTTTTTCTGTTACAGGTTTATCAACGCGAGGCGTCGTATAGTTCAGCCGATGATAGACCAGTCGAATAGAGCCGGTAAGTCAGATTCTATCATGAACACTACATATTATCATGGTTATTTCTGATATATAATCAAGGCTCTTGATATAACAAACTTGCTTTCAACTTGTCAGAAGTTAGAAAATTATAAATGAGCTATAACTTTTCATTCTTAGTTAAGAGTTTGAAAACTTTTAAAGTTAACATAAATTTTTTTTTAAGTGAAATATTATTAATTCTCTTTGTTTTAGCGTATTTTTTGTGTTTAATTTTAAATTTATACATATTGTTCTTGTATCTATGAGTAATGTTTTATTTGTAACTTTTTTATATTTAATTACTTTTTTCTTCGTATTAAGTTAATTGTATTTTGATGATTTTAAATAATAAATAGATTATATTACCCTAAAAGATTTATACGTTTTTTATATTTTCTACAATTTTACAATTATTTTAAATACGAATAGCGGAAGTTTGTGATTATAAATAAATTGTTTTAAAAATAAATTAATTAATTAAGGGTAATTTTACATCAAAAATATATTTATTTTCTAATAAAAAAGATAAATATTAAACGCTTAGAGGCAAAGACTCGGGGAGATAGTTACAGTTTACAATTTGTGATATAAAATATCAATTAACATTCTTTATTACTGATTTGAGATATCGCGTTGATGGGATATCTTCTTTTGTTGAAATGTAGATAAAAACGGGAAAAGAGTAAAATAGCTAGAAAAAGATGCGGATGAAGAGTGTATTTGAGGGTGTGTTGGTTTGCATCTGTCGTAGTACTAGGCCCTAAGGCACAGTTAGTTGCGGACCGAGGTTTATACGAACATAAACTGCTTGAAGGAAGTGGTTTACTCGCCACCTGATACCAATTAATGTTAAAGGCTCGTTTGCCTTTTATTGGGCGATAAAGGTGTTACGTTCCCCAAGTCGCTTCACCCGACCGTCTCTGTCCTGTAAGTTTACTCTGCCGCTTCTACTGTCTCTTTCCTATTTGCACATTGAACTGGGGTGGTTATTCGCTCTTACTCCATCAGTCTCTTTTGTTTTCTACATTGATATTGCGCCCTTAACAATTCGTTCTTGTTTTATTGCCGATTCATTTATACTTCTATTTCTCTGTAAGATTAAATATTTCTTTTGAATGTTGTTATTACCTTGTACCAAATTAATATAATATGTTTGAAATTTCTTTTAACTAATTGTTACTACAAAAAAAAACTAATAAATATCCTGTTTTTTTTTTTTTTTTTGTAAATTCACATATTTCCGGAATCAACAATTCTGTTGTAAGTAAAAATAATCTATGAAGTTTATTAGTCATAAATACTCTTGGAAAATGTATACATAATTATTCGTATAAGAAAACCGGATGAGTTTCTAGACTTGTAATTTTGCTTTATTTTTAATAAAGATGTTTGTGTAAAAATTGCTCCCAGGGTTAACAATATTTAAACCTAATTATGTTTGATTAGAAACAAAAAAATTACTTTACTTATATTTATCCCGATTTTAGAAAAAAAATTTAATTTCACTCCCACCCTTTCGTATTTCGTATTTATTATAACAGCAATTGATTAAAAAAAAGAATAAAGCTGACAACACAGTTGTATCTGATGCACGGCTTACACGCAAAATTTAATTTAAGATATTCATAATTTTATTTAAATATAATATTTTTAGTTTATTTAATTAAATAATTCTAACTAAAGGGCGCGGATGTGGCGGTACTAGCGGCGACGGTCGGCACTAATTAAACTGAAGTAATTTCCCAACTTACATAGAACAAATATCGTTTGTACGGTCGGCGGACTGGTGTACCTGCGACGCTTAACCCACCAGGTACCGAGTCATCCGGGAGATCGAGTTTGAGACCAGCAAGACCGAGCTACTTTTTTACTCTTTAAATATTATTAATTTATTTAATTCTTCCGTTCACGTATGACGTCACAACATAGCAGTAGTTAGAGTATTTTTTGGGGTGGGGATGCGATTTTGCAAACAATTTCTGGCAAATATTCTATTTTTTAATTGTTAACAAAGGTGCGTAAGAAAAATATGATGTTAATTAAACGAAATCTCGAGATACTGAGGGTAAACTTGCTTAACAGCATCACCCCCTTGTCCTTTTAAGTTGAAAATTTAATGGCATCAGTGCCCATATATAGAAGTTATCTGACTAAGTTTGGTCAAAATCTGTCTTCTAGTCATGGAGATATAAGATGATTTAAAGGCCGACAACGAACATACACACTTGCATACGAACATTAACATCCGGAAAATTTTCATCCGATTTTTTGGGTTCCTTAGGTGTCAAAACGTCAAGAACCGGTGAAAATAGCATATGCTCAAATTGGATCGATTACAATACGTTTCCTTCTAGAGCTTATAGTGCTATCTAAATGGGACAATATTTCGTTATCCTATAATAGTTTTGTTGTGAGTTACATTAATCAACTAACATTCAATTTTATATTAATAATTAGAAAATATATGTTAATATATATATATATATATATATATATATATATATATATATATATATATATATTTTATATTAATATAATATTAAATATATATTAATATTAACATTTAATTTATTGTAGTCACTATAAAACTGTTGCTCTAGCAGAATGTCTACAGTATTTTCAGAAGAAGAAATAGGAAAAGTAGAAAAAAAAAATTACAGAAAATTTACGGACCAAAATATGAAGATGGAACTTATAAATTGAAAAGTGAAAAATAAATTTAAAAATATGCAGAAATAATAGGGGACTTAATCCGGACCAGTTTTATGGACATTTATGCAGTATGAATAACCAAAAAATTGACAAAACAAATATCTAATTTCTATATAAACAGAACCACAATGACCAACCGGTTTAAAGAAATAGAAACCTTTCTAAAGATCTGTGTATAAAGACAGATATAAATTTAAAAAAGTGATTCGAGAATCTAAATTTCCAGAGAGAAAGATAAAGAAGGGTGTTTACACCGTTTTTATAAACTTGAATAGATGGACGGAAGAAAGACCACAACACAGGAAAAGAATGAAAAACGTTTGGTAGAAGGAAAAAATCAAAACCACGTAAACGTGATCCGTAATGGTTAGAACGAAAAGAAAAAAAATTATGATAAATTGCATTTTTATGTGATAAAAAATTTTTGTAACTAACAGTATCATACGTAAATGATTAAGTTGAGGTTAACTTTGTATATTTTCAAAATCCAGTCCGTGAACTAAACCCGGAATTTGCATTGTTACATTGCTTGTTTGCAAGCATGCTATACCACCGAGGTGGTCAGTATTTATTTAATTTAAATTTAAGTGCGTTTAAAATTTAAAAAAAATATTGTATTTTGTTTTCATGCTAGATTTCTTTATATTATTTTTATGAGTACATACTAATCGTAATGTGATCTTGGAATGATGGTAACGCTGTATGATATTGTTCTATTTTACCTAAATAAGAAAAGATTAGGTGCACGAGTTTGAACTCATCCTTAGTTTTATTACCGCTCTCACCATTGATAATTAAATTAAATTAAAATTTATTGAAAAAAGGTAATAAATTTTAATGATTTAAATCAAAAAATAATATACCATTTTTTTTTCTAAAGCTAATAATATTTTATTCAAATTATGAATTCACCAAAACATGTTTGATATTAAGTCAGATTAACATATTCTAATTGATCTCAGTTCTAGTCGAAAGTAGATTACGGATATACTCGTTTGCATGGATATGAAATTTAATTGTTGTAATACGTTCATATTTTCGAAACCTTTAAATAAAATATTGTTTTATACTATTCATATTTTTAAAGAAAAAATAATTTAATTTTGAAAAGTTTAAAAAATTAAAATTTCTTTTAAATAAAATAATTCATATCGCTGAACTGCGTAGGAAACAACATCGTCTTTCTGTCATCAGTGTTTATTGGAAGAGAAATAATATCAGTTCTTCTTTTTTTTTTTTTTACTGTTAAAGTATAAAAAGTAAGAAAGTTTATTGATAAAATATTGCAAATAGAAGCTTTCGTTTGGAAAATGTAACTTGTGTTTTATTGAAATCGAGAAGAAGTCTGAGATTGGGGAGTAAGAGAGGAGATGGCGCGCCGTCCGTCATGTGCTTCTCCGCCATCTCATCAGATATTTATACAGAGTGTTCCGGAACGACACCGCAGGGTGTCGTAATATCACGTTAATATCCATTACTGAGAAGCCTAAGTGAACTCCAGCTCCCTTCTGACTATTTTCCTCCTGCGAGGGTAAGGGTCTTCTTGCTTTCTTACATCCTATCTGCTACCGTCGTTCACTTGTTGAACTGTAAGTTCTCTCTCTTTTCTTACCTCCTTCCCCCTCTCACAACCTCTCTTCCATTCGTTCGTACTCATCCTCCTGTTCTGTTCTTATTTATGTCCAATTGACATAAACATTGAAATATTGCATCCATCTAACTTGAACGTTTTCCATCTACTTTTATATTACGTGCATATTATATGTACTAATAAACAGATGCCTTTATCTTAACCGTTATCATTGCTACATTTGAATTTAAGTTATATTTACACTCAGTTCCATAATAGTGTGTGTGTGTATATATAATGGATAAGGTAAATGCTTTAAGCTAATCTTGAAAAATTATTGACATTTCACAATAGAAATATCTTGTTATTTCCTGTTGTAAGTTGTACTCATTTGGTCATTGTTTATGGGCGTTGTCCACTTTTCCCTTGTTACTCCTAGTTTATTTATCTTTTTTTTTTATAATCCTTGCTTAAGACGTTTATAAAAATATCTATATAAAGGTATATATTCCTTTATTTCGATCTTTGGACTAAATTATTTTTTTTTTACGTAACCTTTTTTCCCGTAGTTTTTTTTTGTAGTCCCATCAACGATAATTAAATATTTATAATTAGCGAATTAAATCACCATGAATAATTAAACAGTAAACACCAAACTTAAACTAGGACAAGAATAATAAATGGATAATAAAAATTGGAACATCACCGCTGGTCAGTTTTCACTGTGCACGCTGTATTCCGTAAGGGATCTCACGTAAGCAAAACCGCTAAATAGTTCTTCGCCTACTATCAAAGAGAAACCCCAATAATCTTTTGATGTATTTCTTCCGGTTGAGTTTCTTGAGTTTTGATGAGTTTCTTCCGGTTACTATCTGAATTATATTTGTCGAATAAATCCGAACACTGGAACCCACCGGGTTGGTCTAGTGGTGAACGCGTCTTCCCAAATCTGCTGATTTGGAAGTCGAGAGTTCCAGCGTTCAAGTCCTAGAGAAGACAGTTACTTTTATACGGATTTGAATACTAGATCGTGGCGGTCATGTTCTTTGACCGTTTGATCTTGACCGTTGTTCTTTGGCGGTTGGGTTTCAATTAACCACACATCTCAGCAACGGTCGAACTGAGACTGTAGAAGACTACACTTCATTTACACTCATACATATTATCCTCATTCATCCTCTGAAGTAATATCTGAACGTTAATTCTCGGAGGCTATACAGGAAAAACGAAAGATCAGAACACTGGGCAGTCAATGAATAAGTGGTTGGTTTACGGACCGTATTAAATTGAACACCTCACAATTTTGCTGAGGAGAGATGGGTGTGAGTTAGCTTTGTGCCCAATCCTTAGTCGAATTAGGACGACTTGGTCTCCTCTGTTGTCAGGGATAAAAGGTTTCTCAAAAACGTTCTCCCGGATGCCATGTAAGGCCGTAGGAGGACTTAGCAGTCAGAACTTATTCCACTGAGTACTTATTTTGACACGTACTCTCCTCTTGAAGTCGCTTTTACATGTTAATTCCTACGGAGGACATTTTTTACCGCTCTCTTGGCAGCTTCATCAGTTATTTTGTTTAAAAGAATAGTAATAAATTTAAGGGTAATCTTTTATATATTTTATTTATGTACTTTAGTGTAATTTTATAGATTTCACCAAATCATCAAATAAAAAGAAAAGTGTTTTCTGTAGAGTGTATCTGTTTTCCTAGGTTGTGTACTAACATGGATATTCTATTTGTACTAACATGGATGCTGTTTAGTTTATATATTAAGAATGAATGTTGAAACTATATTTCTAGTAAAAATACATAAATAAATAAATTAATTTAAAAAAATAAAATATTTAAGTTTTCAATCATTTATACAGATAGCAAGATAAACTTTTAACTGTAAATTATGATGTTTGAAAATTATCTTAAATCTATTTTGCTTGCTATAATATATGGTATTAATAAAAGAATATTTAATGAATTTGATAAAGAGTAGCTCTTAAATTCGTTTACAAGAAGAAAAAATGAGTCTATTACATTCACGTTGTTTGACATATGTATATTAAAAAAATATCTCAAATAAAATGTATCCTAAAATATTATACCTTCATTAACTTAAAACTGCTCTTTTTATGTTTCGGTTCTTTTATTTAGGTTTATTTTATACTCGATTAAACTTTTCACATGCTTTTAAATGTCGTACAGGTGAAGAAAACAAGTAACTTTTAATGTAATTGATTTGCAATAACGTGTAACTTAAGTATATACATATACTTTATAAAAATGTAATGGTATTCTGTAATTTTTTTTTTTAAATCCAACGTAAAACAAATACGAAATATAAACATATACACACAATAAAACGAAATCATGTTCCCACTATTTTTTACCATCTACATTTTCAATCTATCTTAACTGCTTTAAATCTTACCTCAAAACTCAATCCCTGTTCAAAGCGATGAAAACGAAGTCCTCATTCAATCGCCACTCTGGCCCTGAAGTTGCAATTTATATAGCTTCGTTGTTGACAATCGACCATGTAGGTGGATTTATTTCGACTTTGTCCATTGTCTGCCCGGAATACATTTGCAAATTTATTTCCTTAGATACAATGAACAAAGATTCAATCCATGAATATTTTGATACGAGTTAGTGTCAAGTTTTTTTTTTACTTATTTATTTTTAGTCAAACGGTTGACGTTTTACTTCTATTTTAATGTATTTTATTTTTTTAATCATTATATTTATTTTAAAAAGAAAATAGTAACAAAGTTAGCACCTTAAATGTCGTTTTTGTTTATTTATTTTTTTAGGAAATAAAAGAAACTTATAGGCAATTACTGATTAAAACCCTGAGCTAAATAGTATACGTTTAATTGGTAGTAAGAAACCTCTTATTATCACCAGAAAATTTAACATATTTGGGTAGTTTTTTCTTATTAGATATTTACAATATAGTTATTTATTTCTACAGGATTTCAAATTTCTTTATTATTTCCACATTTTCCCATTACAAGAAAGTGTTTCTTTTTTTATTCACTCGTGAATAAAGGGTTTTTACCTAAATTCTTTTTAGAGCATGAAGGAATAAATTTTGCTTTACATATTAATTTTAATTAAAATAATTATGACTTAAAAAATGTTACTGAAAAACATTTTTACAAAGTATTTACTATAAAATCCCGTAAGTAGTTGATTATTACATCGAGGTTCTAAGAAATTTTTGATCAAATAATTTTTTTCTATTAATCAATAACTGTATAAAAAGAAAAAAAACAAGCTGTCCAGGACGTTGGTAAACATTTAACTTTTCTAATATCGGTATAGAGATTAAATTTAACCCTTTTCATATTTATAGCAATATCAGTTAAGGGATAATACTATTCTTGCTAGTTTATTATTTTTAAAAAGAAAGCTATAGAATGATTTATTTAGCCAGTAAAACGAGTAAAGCTTTTATGCTCGTATAAAAGTCAGCACGATTTCAATCACATTAAAGTAGTCTTAATGTTTCATAAAACATTATTAAAATAACTCAAAAAGCCTTTTTGAACAAAAAATTATGTTTTAAATAATCTTTCTAAAATGTCTTCCACTATATTTTATATTTCCGGTAGGATTATCATAATCGATTTCAGTATTATTTTTACCTTTCCTAGGAGTTTCACTCTAATATCGTAGTTGACGTGTTTTGAAGTACCTCCATTTCCAAAACTACTTTTAGCACACTGTATCATGTGCTAAAAGTAATTTTAAGAATGGAATGGATGCTCTGAAACGCATCAACTACGAATGTTAGAGTGACATATGCTAGGAAAGACAGAAAATTACACTCAGATTAATCTTCTTCCTCTTTAATAAAAATTCAAAACAGTATCTATTGTGATATCGCTTTATTTAGCAAAAAGTTTTCAGATTAATTGGTTGAACGTAAGAAGAATTTAAAAAATTTCCTCTTAATATAAAATTTTTTTTAGATTTTAAAAATTAAAAAAAATATTTGTTAGAAGAATATTTTTTATAATTCCTGATTTTAAGGATGGAAAATCATTATTAGATATTAACTGTGATAAAAGTAGACGGGTTTTTTACATTGATAACGCCTTCAGGAAAAATCATTAAAACGGTAAATTGAATTTTTAAAATAATAAAATATTTTAAATATCAAATTTTTTAGGGGTTGTGAAACCTTTTCTAATTTTTAATGAACTAAAACTTCGTACGAATAATTTTTTTCTAAATTTCAAACAGTTCAAAATATAATATTACATCATCATTATTCTTCCTCGTCGGACTAAAAAAATATATTTATGAAGAAAAAACAAATTTTATATATAGTCATTTTTTTATTACCTTTTCCTTAGTTAAAATAAAAAGTTAATTTCAGCAAATTTTATCTCGAAACGATTTAATTTTCGGTATGAAACCACCACATCTTCTAGCTGAAACATTTTAAATGAAAAGAGCCTACTCTTTTGGTATGATGAATTATTTTAAGGGGAAATGAAAAACAAAATTGTTGACGTAGAAAACCGTCCGGGTACGACAACCTCAACCAAAAAGGCAGAAAATTTAATATTTTTTTCGAAAAATATATAGCTTAGAGGTAGAAGGAGCTGCTAAATTTTATTTACAGTTATTACATACACGAATTTCATTAATGTAGATTACATCGAACCTGATTTATACCTTTAAACAGTAGTCTACTGATATATACAATTTTGCAAACACAGTTTTGTATATAATAGTGTTATATGTTTTTAACTTAGGGCTCTTCAGAACATTGTGAAATAAAAAACCCACGTCGATGGAAATTTTTTTTTTACTGAGTAGTTCAATATTGTTACATTTTAGTCTACAATACTTTTCCGAACTCATATTCCTTCGTGATTACTCTTCATTCATTAACGTTGAAATACATCCAGCAAAGGCGCCGAGATATGATTTGATAACCGGTCGGGTTCTCTAGGCACTACCTCGGCTTGCGATACGCTTGGTTACTTTGATTTTTAATGCTATTGTCTGAATTGGTCATTTTTCTGATCCGTGGAAAATTTCACACATAATTGTGATAGCAAAAGCGGGTAAAGACTCGACAAATGTAACGTGTTATAGACCTATCAGCCTGCTTCCTGTGCTCTCTTAGGTGTTTTTGAAAATACTGAAGCAATTCGTGGACAATCAAATTCCGGCTCACCAGTTTGTGTTTAAGGAGAAAAATTCTGCAGTGGAGCAGTTGAACAGGATTATTAACGTTATAAATCATACTCTAGATGAAAAACAGTACTGTTCAGCGGTTTTCCTCGATGTCAGTCTGACTTTTGACAAGGTTTGGCGTGTAGGGTTGCTCTATAAACTGAAAAATGTTTTACCGCATGTTTTCTACGTGGTAGTGAAATCTTACCTAGAATACAGGTGCTTTCAGGTTAAACATGGAGAGGTTTTGACGGATTTGTTCCTTATACAATCAGGGATACCTCAAGGAAGCGTTCTCGGATCTATCTTGTATGTTCTGTTTACGGCTGACTTGCCAATTACGGCAGATACTGCAGTTGCAACGTTTGTTGACGAAACTGCAATTCTAGCTGTCCACGAGGATCCGGCTACTGCGTCTCGTTTTATTTAAGATTATACACGATCCTCGAATCGTGGCTTAGTGTTTCGAAATAAAAACGAAACAAAATCAAAGCACGTTAAATTCACTCTTCGTAAGAAACACTGTCCTCCTGTTGCTATTTTCAATGTTCCGATTCCGAGATTTCAGGACTGTAAATATTTGAGTTTTCCTCGTGACCGACGACTTACTTGGGCGAAACATATCAAATCTAAGCGGAAACAGTTGGGTCTCAATTAAACGTGAGATCCATGTACTTGAGAACATATACAAGCCGATAGGACATAGAACTCGGCTTTCAGTGGATAGTTAAATTATTGATTTATAAATAAATTTTGAAGCTTGTTTGGACTAACGGGCTTGAATTGTGGGGTATAGCGTGCAACTATAGTATTAACATACTTGAACGCAACCAGACAAAAACATTGTGAAAAATGCTAAACATACCCTGGCGCATAAGCAACAGCCATACAGATAATGATCTTAAGTTGCGGATCGTTCGACAGGAAATTTCTCTGGCCAGCCTAAGGTATCAAAATCGTTTGGATCGGCATCCGAATTATTTGGCGGTCAATTTATTGGATTACACGGTTAGTGATTTTCAAGATTGCTGAGGAACAATATTTTTGGTTTGCCTTATCGTTTCAATTAGGTGACTTTACGGTCTTGCTGTACGGAGTGCTCTTCTATTTCATTTTTTTTCATTTCGTTTTTATGATTAAGTCACCAGCCGCTGGGTCTGTGACTGTTTAATGTTAGTTCAAATATAGATCTTATTTATTTACTTATTGTTCAATTATCTTGCTGAACAGATTGTAAAGTTGCAGTGTCGTTATAAAAAAATATTTAAAAATAATTAGATTGCATATCATTTACCAGTTATTATGTTTGAAAGGAATAATTTCTAGAAGAATTACTGGTTTATGTTATGTGAACCTTATAAAGGATTTAAGTCGGTTTATTTATATATAATACTTAAAAAAATCTATGTATGATTATAAATTGTTTAGTGTCTTTTGTTTTCTCTTTATTTCTCTCTCTGTGATCATGCTTGTTGATATTATTTTCTTATGAATTATTTTCTTGCTATAAATAATATTATGTGTAAAAAATATATTATTGCTTTTTTAATAAAATTTATAATTCAAATGGTAATATAAAAAAAGTCCTTAAACTCCCGAGGTTTTTTCCCCCGTTTCCTTTTATTTTTCATTAAAAAAAAAACTTTGTTTCCTTAAGGAATGCCATTAGATAAAAATGAGTTGGTTTTGCTCCAACTTTAAGTAACTTGTTCTCTTTTACTAGAAGAAAACTTGTATATACGTATCTGATTCAGAATTCCATTATCTCGGTTTCATAGATTATTTAAATAGATGTTACATCTTAATGTAAACGTTGTTATTTCTATTTTTAGGGTATATAAATAGTCTTATGCTGTACATAAATAAATTTTACGGCTTACAGTTTTACTAGTTAACTGTTTAACAATCATTTACTTACGGTTCTTTATACATCTGTTTTAAGAATTTTTTATGCTTGCACTTTTTTGCCGGTAATGAAGTCTGAAAACTTGTATTATTTATCGTGTGTTTTTACTGTTAATTATTAAAAACAATTACAATAAATATAAAATTAGTTGTTTTGGTTTTAATTGATCGATTCAAGTAAATGGAAATTTCTTCTAATTTCAAGAATTAATGATAACAATTTCAAGAATAACGGAATAATTAGAGAAAACTATAGCAGAATTGTATTGTTTTAAATTTAGGATAGCGTATTGTTTTAAAACAATTGCAACAGTAACGAATAAAATACATTAATTAATAGGATGAACAACACGATTACTGGCGTTTTATAACATTAAGCTTTATTTTAGTAACAACAAAATTATTCGAAGAAATGTAATATTTTAAAATATTTCAAGGAAAATCTTTTGATTTGATGCAGTCCTACATAATTTTTCTCTACTAATTTCTTTTTTTAATTTTTCTGTGAATCGTTTTTTACAGACTTCCCAAAAAAGAGTGTAATTTAATTAGGTGTATGTATGTATGTACGTATGTTTGTTCCACCGTAGCAGCTCAACGGTTGAACCGATTTAGATGTATGATCTCGTGTTTAATAAAAATAAAATTGTTAATGTTAGGGGTACATGTGCTGCGTATTGTATTTCTACATCACATTTTTACATATCTATACAACCTACAAACATTGATTATGGCATTATTATAATGTTTGCTGTGGTATTACTTTTATAAGTATTCTCAAGAATAAAAAGTAACCAATGTCATTTTTTACTGAGGAAAATGGGGAATAAAGTTATTTTTCATTATTTTTTTCAGAAAGCCGACTGTACTGTTGCACAATTGGTAAACAGTTGTATATCGGTAAACAGAATTTATATATATGGATGGTATTCAGAACAAGCAACATCTTCACTCTATTCACAATAACTGAATGTTTTATAAATTTCATTATTTTCGGAAGAAATAATCTTGAAACTTATCGAATTCGAGATTTTTATTCATTATTTTTCCGTAAAACTCGTGTCGATCGATTTCTTATTTATAATCACTTTTATTATTATATATTTTATTAAAATATTCATCTTTAAATCGGGTAATTATTTAATAACAGTTAAAATTCTTTGAAGTTCATTAGAATGTAAATTTCAGGTTTTCAAATTTTTTAAATTAGTAATTTCGAAATGGATTAATAATTAGAAATTAAGGTTTATTCAAATAATATTCATAATTATATTAAAATTTTATGTACTTGTAAAAGATTTAAAATTTATTAATTAACTAATAGAATAAAATTAATTGACGTTTTAAATTAACATTTCTCTATATTTAAACGTAATTATGTATTAATTTTATCAATTATGCCTTTAAACGATTTGTTTCGTAATTAGAATTATGATAAACATTTAGTTTGGTCTATTTAGATAGTATTGTTTAATATATATATATTTAACTATATATATATATATATATAAAACATAAACATATATATATATATATATATATATATATATATATATATATATATATATATATATATGTTTACGTTAAAATTAGAGATTTATTGTGTATTAGAATTTTTATCGTTTTATTTTAAGATAAACTTTTCGTTAAATTGATGATAGATTATTAGCGTCGCTGATAAATTCTCGTAAGTTAGATAGATATGTCAATGGACTTTCACTGGTTAATGCTTTCGTCTCTTGTTTCTGTGTGTGTGTATGTGTTCGATTTTGTGCTGTGTTTTAGCTGCTAATATAATATTGACTGTTAGAATGAGTCTGGACAATTGAAACAAATAATTTATTTGGATGTCAGACTTAGCCATTAGTACAACTCAATTAGTGTAGAGAAATATCGGGAGTCCCATTGACAGCACAAACACACTTTTCCACTTGGTCCTCCCCCCGCGATAAATTACGCGCGTAGGTAGTCCAGTCAGGCGTACCTACCTCCCTGAACAATCCCTGATCCCCCTTAGCTGTTCTTTTGGATTAAAGGAAATACTCGTTTTCCTTCCCTACTTTTTCTCCTTTTACTTCAACAGAAAAAATTATTAAAAACTATTCCAGTTCGTAATTTAGGTCTGCAAAAATTCGCTTAAGATATCTTTATATTAAGTAAATCATTTTAATTTCATTTAATTTTCTATGACGGATTTGTTTTAATTTTTTCGTAACTAAAGTGTTTATTTTATCCTGGTTGCTTAAAATATTAATTATTCATACTTAAAGTATTAGTTACAATTATCGAATTACAGATTGAGCCGAATTATATTAAAATTTCTTTAGTTTTTTCGAATTTTTTATTTGTAAAATGATGTAAGTATTAATTATACACATAAGGTATAAATATTGTTTACTTGCGTATTTTTTTATTTCTAAAAACAAGATGAAAATTTAATATATATTTTATGAGATTTTACTTTCCTGGTAACATAGCTATAGAGTTATTCTGCAAGAAGAAAAGTAGATAATCGGTCAATAAATGGGGTTTGGGTTTTTTGAATTTCTCGACGTTACATGACCCAGGATCCCCCCCCAAAAAAAATGAGAGATAATGTTCTTACGTACGTATATTCATGTTTTGGCATATTTGAGCTTAATAACTTTTGACTGGTGAAACATATTTTGATGAAATTTGGCACAGAGACTCGTGTATATGGAGCAATTTGTTGGTAAAAGTTTATCTTCGTGTGTACATGTGTTGGCGTATTTGAAGCTTCATACGTTTGAATGGATAACCGATATTTTTATGAAATTTGGCACGAGAGTCTTGTATATGGGCCAATTTGTTGATAAAAAATTGGTATCAATATGTCCAGGGAGTGGGATAAACAGTTTCTTTGGGGTCAATTTTCTAAAACTTTTGCAAACATAACCCCACTTTATATTAACCTCCGTACATGCGTGCTTATCCTAACAATTAAAAGCTTTAGCCCCCAGAAGTATCTCCTTCCACAAAAATCTGAAAAAGAATTTATTTCTATATTTTATTTATTGCTTATTGTTTTAACGAATTTTTTTAATGTCTACATAAGCATAGTAGTAGTGCAAGTAGCTCCCCAAAAATACTTTGGGGAAAATATTAGGGGTGAGGGTGCCGATTTTTTAAAACCTTTTTTTATGTATTTTTTTCTGTTCTATTAGAATAAATAATCAATATCAGAAAAGAATAACAACTTTATTGTCAGGTTTTTTTTTATTTATAAAAGAAACTCTTAAAAATTAAATTATTAAAACAAAATTATTTTTTAAATTTTTTTTCTATATTATGGCCTCCATGAATTATTTTTTTTCCAGTACTCTAAATTTTTCTGTCAGTTTGATTGACGTTTTAAAAATTTTAAATAAAATAATTTAATATAGTTAGAAACTGATGCGCGGGGAGTTGTTTATTGAAAACCGTTGTTCTATAAATTGAAATATGCAATATTGAAGAGTTTAATCGTGTTAAAGGAAAAAAGTATAGCACGAGAGAGAGAGAAATTGAGTTTATAAAATGGAAGGGAGAAATAATACCATGAAAGTAATATCATTCTTATTTTAATATTCCTTGAAACGTCAGTCCTTTTTTTTTATTGTCTTACAGTATATATTAAATATAGTCTGCTATCTAAATCATTTGAAACTAATGCAAAAAACTAAAATATTAATATTTTTGTCAGTTTAGATTACAAAGTAGGTAATAGAATAATTAAGTTACTATTGTAAAATAAACTTTTATAATAAATTTTATTTATCATGTGTTTGTGCTCTTCTTCAGAAGTTTCTGATTGATTCGTTAAATTTACGTAATTAAAAATATAATGTGACGCTAAACTGATATAAATAACAATGTTTTATGTAGCAATGTATATTTGAAGGCGAAATTGTGTTTTATTATTTATAAAGTGATTTTGTGTTTAATTTCGAAAAAAAAATGCTTTTTAAAATAAGAGTTTTAAATCGTGTTAAATTATTTTTGGTTAGAGTTTATAAAGATTAAAAATTCCTTTCTAAGTTACCCCGTTGTGGTTTATTACTATAGTTTCGGAGATTTCCGTTAACAGACAAAATATCCAAATTAGAGTAAATAAGTAAACAAACATGTTCAACTATGTAATCACCATTACGAACTGCCTTCTTCCTTACTGCTTTTATTACCTCTTTTTTGTAGTCAAACACAAAAAGATAGATTATTGAATTGTACCTTTCATGAATTTATGTGGCGGTAACTATAAAATAGTGCTAATCCGTTTGATAAAATAATGTGCAACATTTTATAGTTTTTGTGCCTTCTTTTTGAATTTTATGCATTTTTTAGAATTTCTAAATCTTGTAAACAATAAAATGTTAAAATAAAGAAGTTAAAATGGTTAAAGTAAATGAAAAAACTATTAGTAAAAAAAAAAAATTGAAACAGTTGTTGGACTATCCCGACACTCGGCTAAAGCAGCGTTTCAGAAGAGTCCTAAAACTGTGGGTTAATTTTGATACACGGCTCACACAATTTAAAATATTTATCATTTTATTTAAATATATATTTTCGTTTATTTAATTAAATGATTTTAACTAAATCGTGTACGCATACCGTATTTAATTCGCACTGGTGTAGCGATACTAGCGGCTACTTTTGACACTAACCTAACTAATGTATTTTCACAACTTACACAGAACAAATTGCGATTGTACGGTCGGCAGATTGGTTTAGTCGCGATGCTTAACGCACCAGGTACCGAATCAACCGGGCGATCGAGTTCGAGACTCAGCCAGATCGGTTATTATTTTAACACTTTAAATATTATTCATTTATTTAATTCTAACGCTCACCTGTGACGTTACAACATAGCAGAAGACTAAAATAGTATTCTTTTGGGGTGCGGGTGCGATTTTGCGAAATGTTACATTTTGCAAGCATTGTTATTATTTAAGTGTTAGCAAATGTGTGTAAGAAATATATTACCGTAATAAGGCGAAATTCTGAGATGCTGAGGGTGACCTTGCTCTACAGCCTCACCCTCTTGATCTTTAAAGTTGAAAATTTAACGGCATCAATGCCCCATGTATATAAGTAATCTGACCGAGTTTGGTTAAAATCGGTCCGGTAGTTTTGGAGATATAGATGATTTTGAGGCCAACACCGAGCACATACACCTACTTACGAACATTAACATCCAATTTTTTGGGTTCCTTAGGTGTCGTCAAGACGTCATGATCCGGTGAAAACCGCTTATGCTCAAACTGAACCGGTAATAATAGTTTTCCTTCTAGTGCTACAGCTCTGTTACAGCGCTATCTAGACCTGAAAATAAAAAATATAGATAATTAAATTTCTAATAAACAATAATGAAAAAATTAATTAATTATCATTAACAAGCTTATAAATAAATTTTTTAGGCCTACAGTAAGAAACCCACCGGGTTAGTCTAGTGATGAACGCGTCTTCCCATATCAGCTGATTTGAAAGTTGAAAGTTCCAGCGTTCAAGTCCTAGTAAAGGCAGTTACTTTTATACGGATTTGGATACTAGATCGTGGAAACCGGTGTTCTTTGGTGGTTGAGTTTCAATTAATCACACGTCTAAGGAATGGTCGAACTGAGACTGTATAAGACTAGACTTCATTTACAATCACACATATCATCCTCTGAACTAATACCTGAACGGTAATTCCCGGATGCTAAACAGGAAAAGAAGAGGCTTACTGTAAGAAGTTCGTAAAACTAAGAATATATAAATTAATTAAAAATTATATTTAAAAAGAAAACAATACTGCAATGAACTTTTTATTTAAAATTAAATCAATTAAAATCAATTTAACGTTGCTAATAAAAAAAACAGATATACAGTTCTTAACATTTGCCATAAGATAATATTGAATATGTATTTTTATTAAACTTCATTTATTTTTTCAAAACGTGCAAGAAATACAAAGTGAGATATTCTAAATTCAAAATATGTTTAACATTAAAAATACAGAGATCGTAAATTAAATTAATCCATTAAATACATTAATATAAATCCCTATAATAGCTGCAGGCATCTTAATATAAAATTCCAGTCGCTGTCGATATTAGTATAACCATTTCTAAGACAACTGTAATCGTTTTCCATTGATTTATTTACCGAGCCGAATGTAATTTTATATATCGTGCTAAACTCTCCGAAATACAAATTATATTAAGCACTAAAAGTGACACTTTTACTTGGTTTACGGTAAGGACGTATTAGATAATGAACACCACTTATCATAGAAAAGCATAGAGACAGCAATTTGGATCTAGTACTGCGTATTAATTTATATTAATCACAATTAAAATAAACACAAGTAGAGAGAGTAAAGCAAAAATCTTTAATGAAACGTTCAATTCAACAAACTGTATCATCGAAATCATTAATAAAAAGTTATAAAAACGATTAAAAAATGTAATACAATAAAATATGACGATTCACAAGTATGAATTTTCAAATAAAATTCTAAAAAAATACGAATTTATAAATTATTAAGTCTGAAGTTAATTAATAATAAAAATAAAATATTACAATAAACAAACTTTTACGGTATTTTGAAGGTACGATATAGAAGAATTGGTAAATTTTTTAATAGAAGTACGGGGCATTTTGTAGTTAAAAATAGTATACACAATACATAAAAACCAGGATCAATATTACATTTTACATCATCACAGCCCAAAACCAGGGTTTCTAGTAAGTCGAACAAAATAACAAAAGTCCAAAGCTCAGCAGTTTCTATTCGATTTCCGAGATCTGAATTTCCGGTTATCCAGGGAAATAGTGTTTTTTATTGTAATACCGAACGGAATGTATGAGGGGAAGATTTCCGGACCATCGAACGAAGCCTGTGGTCGTGGACTTCCTAAATCACCCTAAACCACCCTACTATTTCGTATTACCAACAACCAGTCTCCCTTTTCTACAACCAATCCATATTCTTTCTCTATACTACAATTCCCCTTTTGAATCGTTTCATCTTCACCGAATCAAATTCAAGGGTTTGAAAAAGATATGTATATTAAATAAAATATTACTGTTTTCATCATATTAAAATCAGAATTTTTTTAACGGTTGTGGTAAAAATAAGAAAATATTCTAAAATTTACTAAAAAAAAAACGGTCACGTGTTTTTCATAGAAAAAACTATTAAAAGTTTTACATTTTCAGTAAAAAAAATAAAAATATTAGCGAACTTTATAAACAGATAAATACGTAATTACAGTTGTCCGAAACTGATTAAGCTGATCCGAAAGTAAGATATTAAACTTGTGCGAATCTAACCTCAGGACATTACGCTAGGAACGCTCGGAAAGTTCTCAAGATAACAAGAAATGGCGCAAGTACGACCAAATCACCATGATATTTATCAAGTATCATCCTTTAGATCGCATGTTGTGAATTTTTGGATGTTTAATTGCCTTTTTTTGTGGCGGTCGAGTGAAGTAAATAAATTTTAATATTTTCTGAAAAATGGATAAAATTGAAGTTCGAATTTTTAATAAGTAATTTGTTCTAAAAAGGTTTAATAATCCTGACGGACAAAACAAAAAGTGACAGATCCCACTTTAAAGAATTCTTCTCCTTCGTTTCCGAAGGTAAAAAAAGTGGGCTTCTGAATTTAAATATAGCCAAACATCATTTAAGTTGATGAATGATCACAAAAAACCGTTAAAATCGATAAAAATCCGCAGTGCCGTATTATATGATCGCCAACTGAAGGTGCGGCAGCTTGCTAATATCGCAAACATCTCGATAAATTGTGTCCACTACATTTTAGGCGACGTTTTTGAGTATGAAAAGGTTTTCCGCTCGTCGGATGCCTTGTTTGTTAACAACCGATCAAAAACGCATTCGGCTGAATACTTCCCCAGGATGTTTAAATTATTTAAACGCGATTCCTCTGAGTTTCTTCGTAGTTTTATAACAGAAGATGAAATATGTATTCACCATTACATATCATACACCAAATAGTGGGTGGGAGCAGGTGAAAGTGCAACAACCAAAGCGAAAACGATTACATCTGCAGGAAAATTCACGGTTACTGTTTTTTAGGATTTTCTTGGTGTGATGCTCACAGACTATCTGGAAAAAGGCAGAACCATCACTAGGAAAAATTACGTTATTGTATCCGTATTACTTAGCCCTTTGGAGGATGGCTGAAAGTCTTAAAAATAACTGTGTTGTTAGCTTTTTTTATATTATGGACCACCTAATTACTGCTACTCAAATAAAAGAAATCACTTTGTTATTTAATATTTTATTACTTTAAAATTATTTTTCAGTAAATATCGTTAACTTATATTTTTTAAAAATCTATATAAAACTTTTTCAAAAGTTTTGAATATCACAAAAAGATATTTACTTGCTAGGCTATAAATATTATATTGCGCGATTTACCTTAAACGTAAAACAGTGTTTGATGATTTGGAATTAGAAGAAAATGTAAATGATGTAAAAACTAATGGGGATTTCAGATGGTCCATATATATTGAGAATATTTTTATTTGCTTTTCTTCAACTAGCAATGTTTTTTTTCATGTTTGTCCTCAAATCTTGCATTCTTAATTTAACATACTTCCTGACATTGCCGATTGATGAAATTTTGCACAGTTACTAAGGTCGGATGACTACAATATTCCACCATTACTTTTGCAGACATCGTAAGTGGTAGATTAAGGGTACGGGTGTAAAAAAATTGCAAAATATGCAAGGCGGCTATGCGGAGTTTTCGAGATCGCAGATGACAAATCCGATAGCAGTTTGACATTAAAAAAATGACCAAAACTTACGTTACGGGAGTTTTTGTGGTTTCGAATTTGATAAAATTTCGTTATCTATCGTATAAATATATATACAGATGATATTTGGCGGGCAGTATGTTGAGACAACTTCTTAATTAAAAATTTAATTAAGTAAATGAACTTCACTATTTCGTTACTTTGTATAGTAAATGATTGAAAATTTGTTTAATATTTTATAAATATCAATATATGATGTTATTTCTTTTAAAATCCAAATTAACCTAGTTATTAAACTCATGCAATGTATGATAATTTGATTAAAGTATGACTAAAAAGTATAAAGCAACTTTTTTTTAAATTTTGAAATGTTTTTATAATGTTATTTTATTATTAACATACGCGTATTATCGATACCAAATGGGTAAAGAAATGCAATAAGATATTGTCTATGTTTAAAATATTCATGAAGTCGTTTTATCAAATGTATGTATACATATATTGATCTTCAGAATACTTTTTTTATGATAATAATTCATTTCTAAATTTTACTGACGTTATTATGAATGATAATAATATACTTGACAAGGATTCATCAATAAATACTTATAACCGAGAAGCATTGTTAAGTTTATCGAAAAATACAGAAAACAATCTGAACGATGTGTTTTCAAAAGATAATTCACATTTCTTAAAAATGAATACCTTTTTAATAAAAATAATTATTAAAACAAATATTAATTAATAAATTAAAGAAATCGGTTCAAAAAAATTTATCTAACTACTCTATCAGATAAGAACTTAAAGAAAAGAATTACGAAGAGTTAAATTTTATGAACTATCTCATTCTAGCACCGAGTAAATACTCTTCATGCTAAACATTTAAAAAGTAAAATTTTCCGAATTAAATTTTTATCGGGTAATTTTTTCTTCGGACTTCTTATCCATATTGATTAAGTAAAAGTTTATCAACGTTTTGTTTAACAATACATAGTTGAACGACAACTTTAGACAATATATTTTAAATTAAGATCAGGCAAAACACAATCGCTGTTTTCCAATTTTTATAATTCAACATTGTATTGTAGTGACCTTTGGACCCCTTTAAATATTTATATAATTTAAAATAAATGCAATTTGTAAAACAAAATAAAATAAAGCTGTCTGGATATTTAAAAAAGATAATAAGATATTTTCAGGTAAAAACCATTACAAAAATAAAGGAATGGAAAATACTTAAAATCAGACAAATCATCGAAAAAAACTGTCAATAATTTTATTAGATTTTCCCAGAATTTACGACGAAACTAAGATTTAGTTCTTACTTCAGTGATATAGTTAGAAATACTTTTTCTGTCTTATAATTCTATTCATTTATTTTTTCGTAAATAATCAGTAAAACTTTATGAAGTTAACATAAATTTAACGAAGTCTATCCTCAACTTTCGTAGATATTATTATAAAATATTGTCTATAAAAACTTCAAAAATGTTTTGAGATATTTCAACAAAATTTTAACTAATAAAAAATTTAGTTCAACTAAATTTTTTATTAATGTAGGTAACAGTATAATTTATATACAATAATAGTTAATTTATTAACAGTACATACAGTATAATCTAACAGTATAACACCAGCTAAAATTATTGAATCAGAAGTAGGAATTCAACATAAGCCTTAGGTAATCATAAATGAAACCCAAATACCGGAAAAAAATCAAACAATAAAATAAAATAAAAAAACAATTAGTAATTATTAACAAGAAAATCAAAAAATAAATAATTTAAGAAACTATAACAATCGTACATAAAAAATTCTTAATAAAAAAGAACCAAAAAGAGTATAATAAACAAAAACAAAACCGCTCTAAGTCGTTCAGGTTAATAATCCCGACCGAAAACCAATAAAAACAGGAATTAATCTACAGTAAAAAAATAATAAATAAAAGAAATCAACAACAATAAAATCCAAAATTAAAAAATAATATAAACTGAAAACAAATAACATAAAACTTAGACAAAAAATCAGAATAATAATGAAACAACAGAAATAAAAACAACAATACGAATTCTTCTTCTTAGGCAACAAAATACATAAGATAGCTTATCAATTATAAAAAAAATAAGAAATAAACCCCAAAAACGATAATAAACTAACTATATCTGGTAAAGATGTTGACCGGTACATTTGCACTTAACGCTTAACATTATTTACCGTTACAAACAGAGCTAGTTATTACAGGTTTATCTGAATTAGATGATTATTTTTAGGTTGGAATGATTTTTTTATCACTTGCTAACACATTATCGTTTAAATTGTTCGCATCTTGAAAACTTTTCTTCTTCTTCTTTCGATTATACCTTTTTACATCTTGCATTTTCTTTCTTATTTTCCTTTTCTATCCGTTATTTCCAGTATTTTTTATTTCTTTGCGAGTGCTTTTTTTACTCTTCTGTAAATTTTCGGGAACTGTTCTTTGGTTTTCCTTTCCCATCTGGTTTTAAACCCTCAGTTGTTTTTGAAACCTATTCTGTCATTATTTTTTTCCAATTTTCATTTAGTTTTTCTAAGTTTTGGTTTATTTCCCGGTGCCTCTCTATTTTTGTTTTTCTATCTTTGTAAAAGTTAAATAATTGTTTTGTAAATCTATTGTCATTAATTCTTTAAATATGACCAAAAACCCTCATTCTTCCTTTTACGCATTTCCGTTTCTAAATCTTTCATTTCTTGGTAAATTTCTTTGTTTGATTTTAGCCTATCTTTCTAGTTTAAAAATTTCCTTTCTAAGTTCCCTGTTAGAGTTATTCCACGTAATTCCAGATACACATGTATGTATGCATTTTTTTTTCTAGCTGAAACATTCTGTATCTGTCGGATTTTCCAAGTTTATTTAGAGCCATGTTTTTTTTCATTTATAATGAAATAATTATTTTGTTATTATTTAATTCTTTTTACATTTATCTAAAAGAAATAAGTTTAAAGTTAAACTGATTAAACTCGTCATCGCAAAATCAGCTGATTTTCGAAGTCGAAAAGTCTAAAGTTCGAATCCTTGTAATAAAGGCAGTTGCTTTTATGTGGATACCGGTGTTCTTCGGTGGTTGATTTTCAATTAAACACATGGTTCAGGAGTGGTCGACCTGAGTCTGTTTCAGACTACATGTTTACCGGGTACATTTGCAGCTATGTCAGATCTTTCTTTCTTTTTTTTCCTGTTTAGCTTCCGGGAATTACCGTTCAGATATTACTTCAGAGGATGAATGAGGATGATATGTATGAGTGTAAATGAAGTAAGTGTAGTCTTGTACAACCAGAGGTCTACCATTCCTGAGACGTGTGGTTATATGAAACTTAACCACTAAAGAATATGGGTATCCACGATCTAGTATTCAAATCGGTATAAAAATAATTGCCTTTCCTAGGACTTGAATGCTGGAACTCTCGACTTCCAAATCAGCTGATTTGGGAAGACGCGTTCACCGCTAGACCAACCCGTTGGGTTAGCTACGTCAAATCTGGCAAGGCGGTAGTAGTAATTACATTTGTCTATACACATCCACACATCCAGACTTGGCAGTAGCTGGAAAACTGAGTGGAGAAACAAAATTACTACTACTTCTTCAATTAATACTAATTTTTGTGTTTAATAGCAGTAGGTTTACTTTCTGCTGATTAAAAATATGGAGGATACATTTTTAATGGGCCACTGGGTGGCGGGAGGGAAAGTGGCCCGTTAAGAACAGTGATCTAACCAAACTGATATAGTTTTCTCTCCTCATGCAGGTCCCAGTGGTGCTTACAGTCCGGATGGCGCTATGGGATATATGATGGACGGACAACAAATGATGCATCGCGGACCTGGAGACCCTGCCTTCCACAATGAGTACCATTATCCACCCCAATATTATGGACATCACCTGTAGTCCAGGTAACTACAAATAAATGTATAAATGTTATATTAATTTTTTAGTATTTTGTTTTTGTGAATCAGATATATTTATCCTCAAGTTTTGTTTAAACAAATCAGTCTATTGTATTCATTCTCAAAGATTTGCCTTTTTAATCTGTAATTTAATATCTAGTTTTGTCTTAGATTTTTTTCGATACATCAACTCTTTAGCTTATCCAGTAAAATATTAACGTAAGAAATTCAACATTTGGATTAATGTAGATTTATTAAAATCAATAATTAACAAATTATTTCCACGTGCCATATTTAGTTTTATATTTTATTTTAGATTTATATCTCCTAACACTTGATTTAGGATTGCTAAATGCCTTGACTACAGAATAGTTAATGTGATTAACTTCCTCAAAAAATTAGTATTTATTAACGGAAAGAAATGAAAATTTACTGAATAAGGGTAAATTAGTAATCGAGCAAAATCCCCATATTTGGCAGATAAAAATCTTAGAGAATCCGAAGCAGTATTGTGTATGATAATGGAGAATAACATTATTAGGGAATCTGATGTACTACAGCAGTTGTAATATATTTTGCATTTGTTGTGACATTTCTTACTCTGAATAGTATAGTTTAATAACAAAAATCAATATTTTTGTCATCCAAACAAAATTCCTGAGGTATTTTCTTTTCAGTTAGAACTTTGTGACCACAAAGTTCTAAGTTTGTGGTTCTAACGAAGTTAGAACTTCGTTAGAACAAACTTTCAAACTCCAAACTTTTTAGAAAATAGATATACTGAACCCTATTTCATTAAACAGTCAGAATTAAATGATCTGATTTGTGATCTACTGGCCCACAAAGTTCTAACGAACAAGACCTTGTTCGTTATTTTTACGAAAGTCAATCATAAAAAAATTATAAGTAATCTCCTTTTAATCTCTGTATCGTAACAAATTTGTTTTATGACTCATTTTTTTTATATACCAAGCATTATTTAAACTACTCCTACCTTATGTAGTGCAAATAGTGTAAACTACCTTACTATTTAGTGCAACAATTTAACTTTTAAATAATTTAATTTTTTTAAAAATAATTATTAAACCATAGTTTATTCCTGTTACTCCATTTAAATTTATAAAATATCTATCAACATTATTAATTTCTAATTTTTATTAATTTCCGAGACTTGTGGTTTAATACGATAATGAATTAGCATTTAATAATCACTGATCATCAGCGATTTTGTTAAATGCGAGTGAATAACTGAGTCTTGTAGTATTTTTCATGCCGATTTCAAATATGAAATCAGAATTCTTCAATCAGGCTTAGTTTTTGTAACTACCATTCTTATTTTCTGTTGGTATCATGGATGAACACAATAAGCATAGTATTTTGTGAACGTATTTCATTATATTATTTAACGAAATAGTTTTTGTTTATTTATTACAGTCATGTTAATTTTTGTCACAATAATTTGTTAGAAGTCATCATGTTTATTATTTACACTATTAAAATAAACAAGAACAAAACAAAAGTAATGAAATGTAGTAGAAATAACAAAGATGGACCGCTGAATGTGAAAATAGGAGGAGAAAAGATTATGGAGGTAGAAGGATTTTGTTATTTGGGAAGTAAAATTACTAAAGATGGACGAAGCAGGAGCGATATAAAATGCCGAATAGCACAAGCTAAACGAGCCTTCAGTAAGAAATATAATTTGTTTACATCAAAAATTAATTTAAATCTCAGGAAAAGATTTTTGAAAGTGTATGTTTGGAGTGTCGCTTTATATGGAAGTGAAACTTGGACGATCGGAGTATCTGAGAAGAAAAGATTAGAAGCTTTTGAAATGCGGTGCTATAGGAGAATGTTAAAAATCAGATGGGTGGATAAAGTGACAAATGAAGAGGTATTGCGGCAAATAGATGAAGAAAGAAGCATTTGGAAAAATATAGTTAAAAGAAGAGACAGACTTATAGGCCACATACTAAGGCATCCTGGAATAGTCGCTTTAATATTGGAAGGACAGGTAGAAGGGAAAAATTGTGTAGGCAGGCCACGTTTGGAATATGTAAAACAAATTGTTGGGGATGTAGGATGTAGAGGGTATACTGAAATGAAACGACTAGCACTAGATAGGGAATCTTGGAGAGCTGCATCAAACCAGTCAAATGACTGAAGACAAAAAAAAAAACTATTAAAATAAACAAGAATGTTACTCATTCTTACTATAAACATATCAACCTATCATTATTTATTTTTGTCATTATATGTACTTATGTTTATTAAATTAGTGTGTTTTTAAAGTGTTTCTTTTTAAACAGTATTATTTATTGTAATGATAATAGTGTATACTTAATTATTGTAATGTATAACACATTGCCCCACACTCGCAGTTGCATTAATCATCACAACTTAATTTCTGCTATATCAGTGGTGAGGTAAAGTTGAAGTCTCAGAAAATAAATATGATTCCACCGCTAAAAAAGTCGTATGAACTGTGTTTTGGATGTAAATTAGGTAATCAAGACAAATCCTGAGCTCGTCATATTTGCTGTGCTTCTTGTATAACATTGTTGACCGGTTGGCTAAATGGATCTCGTCACATGTCATTTGCAATTCCAATGGTTTGGAGAGAACCGAATGATCACACCAGAGAATATTATTTTTGTGTAATAAAGATATCTGGGATAACAGCTTAAAACTAGAAGTACTGTTGAATACCCTGATATTACCTCTACCATGCGACCAGGACACAGCCAAGAGCTTCCGATTCCAGTATCACCAGAAACATGGAACTTTGATAAAGATAAAGATGAAATTGTCGAATCTTGTGCTGACTTATCAGATAATGAAGAAAGAGATCCAAACTTTTTAGAAAATAGATATACTGAACCCTATTTCATTAAACAGTCAGAATTAAATGATCTGATTCGTGATCCAAATTTATCAAATAATCAAGCAGAAATACTACCATCAAGAGTGAAAGGATGACATCTTTTAAAACCAAGCACTAAAATAAGTGCTTTCTATGACAGACAGTCAGAATTTAAACATTTTTTTCTCTTTGTAAGAAAACTTAGTATACTGTAATGATGTGGGCTATTTACTGGAATCTTTGGTAATAAATACCCATCAATATCCATTAGCATACGGTGTTCACATGAAGGAGTCTTATGAAAATACGAAACTTGTATTGAGCAGGATTCAGTAAGAGAAACATTTATGGCATATTTGTGGAGATCTGCAAGTAATAGCGCTTTTACGTGGACGGCAACTTGGATAGACTAAGTTCTATTGCTTTTTGTGGGAGAGGGTCAGCAGGGATAGAAGAAAGCATTACATAAATGAGTTGTGGGCATCATTCTTCTCTCCTACTGATTGTAGGAGAGAAGAATGATGTTAGTCAGGCACTAGTAAAACCAGAAAACGTTTATCTTCCGCTACTACACATTAAACTAGGTTTATTCAAAAATGTTGTTAAAGCAATGAATCGTAACGGTGCAGGTTTTCAGTTACTGAAACCAAATTCCGTAACATAAGATATGCTAAAATAAAGGAAGGTGTATTTTTTGGACCATAAATAAGAAAACTAATGAGTGATCCGGCGTTTGAAGAATTTTTCAGTGACTAGGAGGTTGCTGCATGGAAATCATTTCAAAATGCGGTTCTTCGGGAACCATAAGGCCAGTAATTACAGAGAACTTGTGAGTGAACTCCAGAACCACAAAGAACTTGGGTTTAACGTATCGGTCAAAATCAATTTCTTACATTCACATTTGGATTTTTTCCCTAACAATCTCGGCACTATCAGTAATGAACATGAAGAACACTTTTACCAGGAGATATCTACAATGGAAACACGATACCAGGAAAAATGGTACCCAACAATGTTAGCTAACCTGAATGCTGTTGGAATCTGAAGAGGGTTCTACCAACAGCAAATTATAGCAGAAAATCCAAAAGAAATAGATTGTAGGTAAAATGGATGTAATGTATTGTCATATTACATACATTTTCTGTTTCAAAAGAAATTTCAATTACAAAAAAACTGAGCCTGAAAAAAAAAATTAATATATATGAAATCAGCATAAAAAATACAATAAGAATCAGCCATTCACTCTCATTGAACAAACAAAAAATTTAATTTTGTTGACCAGTGTGATAGTCAATCATTAAATTAATATAAGGGTTTAAAAAAAACAGTTTTATTAAAAATATTACAATAACAGAGGTAAAAATACTACTTATACCAGTAATTCTTTGAGTTTTCTCTTAGAGTCGATGATAAGGGAAAAACAAACGAATCCAAATTTTAGCTAAAAGTATTTTTTTCTTTATATATTCTACTGTCAAAATATTATATAACAAAAGTTTTTTTTTTTTTTTTTACAATAAAAAATAATTTCTTATAAAAAAGTGATTTATTTTAATAAATGGATAATTTAGGACTGACTATATATGGATCTTCTTTGGATTGGTGGTAAGTCAAAAGTTTTTAATAAGTTTATATCACCATTCACAGAAAAATTCAAAACAGTCTTAATCCGTTTTTGGAAATTTATCTGTATTTTCATTTCATTTTTTACTTTCCAGCTACAGCGATGTATGCTGCTATAACGGGAAAGTATATAGATAAGTAAAAAAAAACAAATTTTAAAAATTGTCTTTTTAAATTTGTACATTAAGGAGAAATTAAAAAAAAAAAAATACAAAGAAAAGTAGATTTAATTTAATTATAAATAATCTGCTAAAAACCTTTTCATTCCAGTTGAAAAAAAAATATTTTTGTCAGATGGACGTTTGTGCTCTACGTATTTTTTTTTTTTTTTTTTTAACTACGGACCCGCCTCACCGATTTTCTCCAAATTTGTTAGGCAAATACTTCCTGAGGGAAAGAATCTATTATCTTTTTTAAAATTGAAAAAAGAGTCGTAGTGTTTTAGCTGAAATAAAATCTCAAATCATTACTGAGGAACTTAAGCAAAACATTTTTTTTTTAGAAAAGTTGGATTTTTTTTATCATACACAAATTACCAAAAAAATCTATTTAATATTCATCCCCTTCCCAAAGTAATTATTTTATATATATATATATATATATGTTTTGCAATATTTTTCTTCTGAAAAGGAGTTGCTGGGAGTTTTTTGCATCTATGTGTTCAATATATTAAACATCAGTAGGCTTTTAAACAACTATAAACATATTTTGCAAGTCCTTACTCCATTGGTCTGTTAACAAAACATTTTTTTTTTTATTTGTTAAAAATTTATTTCAAATTTCAAACCTTCCCGCAAGTTATCCATTGTATTTAAATTGTAAAGATCCTAATTTTTTTGATAGCCCTTATACTTCAGTATTTCTTGAAAAAAAAGAGAAATTAGTGAAAAATGTTCACCTCCTTCCTAGAAAATTACAGCTTTGTTTATTCAAAATTACGGTTAAATCCTTTTATATTTTATACAATTTTACAATTTATTATCACCACATTAGGATTATTTCCTTGAAAATTAATTTCGTACTTTTTTGTTATCGCACCTCAATTTTGTTATGCAACTTATTCAGATTTCATGAGAAAATGATTAAAACATTTATTTAAGATGGAAAATATATAATTTTAATGAAAGATAAAAATCATAAAACACCTCATAAATACAGTATAAATTCATATACACCGTAACACATCATGCCACAACTCATCACTTTCGGAGGATGAAACTCGCAAATGCTATTTACGCCACATGAATTCAGCTTACATCAGCATAAACCTAATCAAACAAACATAACCAACGTTCGCTTCACTCGTTTACCTTATCTAACTAAAATTATTTTTTTTTCTTTTTTTTCCTCCGGGATCACTTGTCAGGTATTGCTTCAGAGGATGAGATAAATTACCATTTTTGTAGCGTGTGAAAATGTCATGCCTGACCGAGGGATTCGATCCCGAGACTTCCGATGAAAGGCCGAGACGCTACAATTCGCGGCACGGAAGCCGGAAATTAAAATTGAATTGACGTTAAATAAGTTAACGTTAATTAGAGGAGGTTAACGAGCGCAGGTTATATTTGGTAAGGTTATGTTGATATACGTACATCAGTACACGAAATCGACATAATCTAAACAACCATAACACCTACGCTCGCTTCGTTCGCTAGCAGACATATCTTTTGTTTAATATATTCTAAAATATGTTTAATAAGTTGTTTTTCAATAAAGAAGTTGCATCAAAAAAAATTGGTGGTGTGATAAACAAGTACCATTCATTTTATTAGCTTTTCAAAACTGAATTGCATAACTTTTCCAGCTACTCCGGTTAAGTTATGCAATTCACTGCTAAATTTTTTAAATGGATAAAATTTGTGATTCAGAAATTAATTAATGCTTAGGATTTTCCTCTGACATTTAAAATACAGGATGATTCAAAGAAACGGAAAAATTTAACAAATTAAATAACGTTAATGAAATTTTTTTTTTTAGAAAATGAATTTTATTTCATGTAATTGTACAAATGTTGCCATTTTAGGATACATACATTTTAGTTTATTTTTTAAAGATGACATCTTGCAGGTGACCTCCTCTTCTACGTAAACACTCACGAAGTCTCTTCGTTAAATTGTTCATGGTTTGGACGTAACATCTCAACTGGAATTTCCGCAATCGCTTCTCGGATCTTTGCCTTCAGTTCTTCCGTGCTACAACGGAAGAACGT
Organism: Lycorma delicatula; assembly: GCF_047948215.1. Lineage (NCBI taxonomy): Eukaryota > Metazoa > Arthropoda > Insecta > Hemiptera > Fulgoridae > Lycorma > Lycorma delicatula. The sequence continues at coordinate 13,849,532 of NC_134459.1, forward strand.
CTACAGAACGTGCTACAACGTCTACTGTGGAACACTTTGCTTTTAAGGCGACCCCACAAAAAGTAATCGCAAGCTGAGAGATCAGGCGATCTGGGAGGCCATCTAATGTCACCGTTTCGTGAAATGATACGTTGTCCAAACAATCGGCGTACAGCTGCCATCGATATTCGTGCAGTATGTGACGTTGCTCCGTCTTGTTGAAACCAGGGTGTGTTAAGAATCGGTGGAAATCCCTTTTGTTGTTCCACAACAAAGGTTTGAAGCACGGCTACGTAACGAGCCGACGTCACTGTAATCGCAAGACCGTTGTCATCCTCAAAAAAATAAGATGACATAGCACACCACACGGTCACTTTCTGGCTGTGCAGTGCAACGGACGCTGGTGTAGCTTCGTAGGATTTTCTTGCGCCCAGTATCTCAAATTTTGCTCGTTAACAAATCCACTGTGGTGGAAATGCGCCTCGTCTGACATTCACAGTTCGTGAACAAACTCTTCGTTATCGTTTATCTTCTGAAGCATTACATTACAGAATTGTGCTCGCACAACTGCATCGTTCGGTTTCAGTTCCTGGACGATATGCAACTTGTACGGACGGTATTGCAAGTCCTTCACTAACATTCTTCGAACGCTTGAACTATACGATAAAATTAGATATCCGTTTTTTAATTGCATGTGCTGATGGAACACGGTCGTGCCGTCCCAGATTAAAATGACGGCGAAATTCTCTACGCGCTCTCTCCACACCGTCATTGTTTTTGTAACACGCTTTGATAGCAAATGCACGTTGCGCACCACTCCAAGGATCCACGACAACTAAATGGCAGGTTAGGTTAGAGAGGCTGGCGCCACTTAACAAAGTGGTACCAATCGCCCACGGCTAGCAACACAACTTTCAAAATTTCCCGTTTCTTTGAATCACCCTGTATTTGCAACATCCCCAGTTTCTTTTTGGATAAAATAATATATATAGGCGTATTGGCTCAGATTTTGCCTAGTGTAGAAATTTCCTCCGTCGCCCTTTATCTGGATCCAGTACTTTGAAATACCAAATACGATGACGAAAAATGTTTTAAATTTCATTCAAACTTAATGTTTATAATAATATTTTTAATTATAAATTTTTTATTTATATGATTTCTTCATCTTTTGTCTTTTAATTTTGGACAAATAATTTTAATAAAATATTTTTGTGTTCTGTTTTTTTTTCTACAGGTGTTGAATTCAATGCCGACTGATCGTGAGTTCTGCCGATTTTTACGTAAAATATAGTGGAGATAGAGGTGATGTGAGATGAGTTTATCGTGTTGGCCGTGGTGTCTCCCCTTCCTTCCAACAACTCGAACTGTTCGCTTTGATCTCCGTGGAAGCCTGGCGCGCATAATAACGTAGTTTAGATTAAAAATTTTTTAAAAATAAATAAATTATAGGCAACCACATAACTACAACAAAGATAAATAAACTACAACTTACTTTTAATCTATCTCCAGGATTGAAAATAATTATATATATAAAATTAACAAAAAGAATAATAAACGAACTGATAATCCGGAAAAGTTCTTAAGTAAATAAATAAATAAATGTACGTACGTATAATGTATCTTCACGGTTTATTTTTTTCTCAAATAAGGACTAATGTTAAAAAGTTTTGTATATTGTAAATTTCATACATACAAGACCGAGAGCGACAATTTATTTGAGAAGAAACAGTGATATTTTTATTGTGTGAAGAATATGTGTAGCATAAATATATATATATATATAAATAAAGACATTTTTAACCAGTTTATATATATATAAATATATTTATATATATAAATATAAATAAATGACTAATATAAATTTAAAAGAACGTAAGAGTGTGACATAATGCGCGAAAGAAAATTCACAGAGCCCTTCGTTTTTAACGTGACTGTAATTGTTTGATTTTATGTTAATAATATTATTATTATTATTGATTATTATTATTATTATGATTATTATTATTAATATTATTATTGATTAATTATTTCTGTACAGTGTAGGTACTGTATTATAAATAAAACAATAAATAGAATAATGTAAAACTAAATAAAATAATGTAAACAGTTAATATTATTATTATGAGGTGTGTTTCATTATTTAAGAAAGATGAAATTCTTAAATGTACGTTATAGCTAAATATTATTATTTAATTATGTTATCTTTTTTATTATTATAATTTTGTGGAATCGTCAGGGTAGATTTATGATTATATATGGATATGTTCGTTTGACTTTTTTTTTAGAATTTTCGTCATTTTTATTTAAATTACACGTTTCTGTTTTAATTGATTTTTTTGGATGATGAATTTAAAAATAATGCATGAGGGTTTTTTTAAGTAATTTTTTTTGTAAAATTATTAACCGATAAAAGATTTATTCAATTTTATTTAATAACAATTACGATTCAACCAAATTAATTTAGCAGTATTTTGCTACATTATAAATAAATTTAAAAAAAAAAACACAAAAAATAGTAATGAAAAAAATAATTTTTTTTTCTTAAATATATAAAAATAATTATTAAAATCATGTTTTTTAATTACATAATACACTTTCGAAAGTTAAGATAAATAATAAATAAAACTACATTAAAATAATGTACATCTTACTGTATATTTTAGGTAAAAAAATTTACAGAAAAAGTATCTGTGGAATGTTTGATTGTGTTATATAAAAAACACCTGCTCCTGTAAAATGATTCCAAGAAATAAGATGTATGACTGAAATCTAGTTTAATTAAATCTTATGTACACACACACACACACACACACACACACACACACATTATAATATGAATGTAACTTGATTGTGGGAAAGTAAAAAAAAAAGAAAAATTGTAAATAGTTTTACGCTGTGCAATAAAAAAATTCTGTAATGTGATTATATGATTATAACTTAGTAATAATATTTTTCAATTACTATTAACTTACGAAATTTATTTATTTTTTAATCAACTGTACTATTTATTTTTGAATATAATAAAGTTAAAATTCTTTATCGTATAACGTATTTAAATTATTTTTCTTTAATAATTCATTAAACTTATAAATTATACTTCCTGACGGTCCATACATAATTATAACTAAAATTAAACATACGAATAAATTATTAAAAAAAAATTCTATTTTCGCCTTCAGTTATATAAGAAGATATGTATAATAATATATAAATAAATGACGCTCAATCGTTTATTATATATATAAACATATATATATATATACACACACACACAGGTATTAACATATATTTTTTAAATTATCTTGTATTTTATTATTATTGTTATTCAAATTATTATGTATAATTTTATAAATTCTTGGTCTCATTTTGATAGGAAAGGAAAATGTATATAATAAAATGTCAGAAGGATTATATTATATAATTCTTCTGTCTTATAAATATGTATTATACAATTTATTTACTAGGTACCATGTTATAAATAAATAATTTTAAGACTATAAATGTACTTTCGTATATATAGATATACGGTATATATATATTTATATATATATATATACATATATATTTTGGTGCGAACAAATCTACTTAGCGAAAGCAAATTGTGTGCTATAACCTCTTTGTGTTCAGAATTTTTTCCTTAATCATAAAAAAAATTAACGATTAAATACCCTTGCTTTTATATTTATTATTGTTATTAATTAATTACTTATGTATTGAATAAAATAAATAAATTATATATTCAATCCTGCTATTTCTGAATAAATTATATATTTCTTTATTTTTTTTTATTTTTTATTTCATAGTCCAGCGGTTATCATTATTTATTTTTGTAATGATTTTTCCACCCTCATATGTTGTATAAAATTATACATATATATTTTGCATGTAATTACTTTTTAATATTATTATTATTATATTCTTATAAATAAATTGATATATTCCAAGTTTTCATAACTTGTAATAGCTTGCTCCCTCTTCACCGAATTTTTCGTATAATTTTTTTTCACTGCTAACATCACATATTCTACCTTTTATTTCATCAAAACCTTCGAAATAATAGTAATTTAACAACATATAAAAAAACGGAAACAAGGCGTACTTGATATTAATAATCTTTTTTTATAGTTAATTTAATGATATTTATGCATGTAAGATGAGCAGTTATATGCTGTAAGCCAATTTTAGGGAAACATCCATTGGGAATTGAAGCGATTTAATATGTGAAAAGAATATTGAGTTTATACTTGATAAAATAAAGGGAAAATGTAGGATTTGATGATGAAAGAATATTCGGTTATTTAATTAACGGTTTGATTTAGCTCAGTTACGTCCAACCCAAAATCGTTACCGGGCCAATAAAAGACTAGGAATGTGAAGCGAGTCTTACGCTGCATAGACAAAAGGTATAAACGGCCGGCCGCCGTTATTATCATTTTATTATACAGTTTTAAGTGTAATAAAACAATATTTTTCAAAAAATCAAAAGGTTTTTATTTTTTTTTAAATTCTCCAGATCTAAGTAAACTTATTTATATTTTGTTTCTAACATAATTTTCTTTTTTAATTTTTATTTAGAAGACATGTATTTTATTTTTAAATCATATTATTTTAAAAATAAAAATCTTTACAGCGAGTATCTTTTGCGTCATAATTCAAAAACCTTAAAACTCTAAGCGTTTCATCTATAAATGTTGTAAACCTTTTATTATATAAAAGAGCCATGAAAACTGTATTATCCTGTAAAGCAGTCATAGCCGATATACAGAGATGTTAAATTACTTATGTAAAATATATTATTTGTTAGATTTTTAATACATAAAAAAAGTTTCTATGTAAAATTTGTAAAGGCCACACAGAAGGAACAATTGAGCTCCATACGGCTTACCGGCCACGGATTGGACATAGCTGATTTAATGAAGTTTTTTAGGAAATCTGTGAACAGCAGAGTGAGAGTTGCTATGATGATATCCAATCTACGAGGGACTTATTGAGTAAAAAAAGATGAAAGATGTACATTTTACAAATAATAAACAGCGTATTACAAATTTTGGGGGAAGGAGAAAGGTAATATATATATCTTAGTAAATACTTCGACTTATTGTCATTATATAATAAAATTACCTTAACCTGTTGAAAAAGTGATGTCATAAGTTGAAAAAACTGAGACTTGGTAACACGACAAGGTGATGATACAAGTTTAAAAAAAAAATTTTATAATATTCTATAATTATAATCTACACTTATCCCAAAACGTATTAGATGCCTAGAGCATTCTTTTAAGGTATGTATACGTCAACTTAAATCATATTTCCTATTTTTAAGTTTTGTTTTATGAACCTATTCTGGATTATTTTTTTTTACTATTTTCATTTCATTACGGTTTGCTTGTATTATTATATCGTAGTTGTATTTTCTAATTAAAGTAGAAAAACAGTTTAATTTTTACAGTAGAATGAACAGTGAAATAAATATTAATGCAAACCTATTATCTACCATCATTAGCAGAATTTTATATAATCAAACAAAGCGGCTAAACTTTAATATAATATTTAGTCTTAAAACTAATCGGAAAAGAGGGAGAATTCCTGTAAATAAATATAGCGTTTAAACTTAATCGTGAAAAAAATAAAAATTGTATACCAGATTTATAATTTTTTTCCTTTTTTTTTACAAATCAGTAATAAACAGCGGTAGCCTCGCAAAAGGATCGATTTAAAAAAATGCTATTTATATACGTATTTATACAAAAAAAAAAACAAATTTTACGTATAATTAACAATAGCCTAATAATAAAATACTAATAAATAATGATAATAACATGGTATACCAAAAATTTATCTTTACGAAGCCTAAGTTGTTGTTATTATTATTATTATTAATAATAAAAAATATATAGACAAAGAAAAATACATTAATAGTATTTGTTATTTATTTATTTAAATATATTTTCAGATTTAATTACATACCATTGTGTAGTAAATAGTTAAGATTTGTATTTTTTAAAAAAAAGTTTATAATAATATTTATTATTATTGCTAAATGATGGATTTGACAAAGTATACGAATTTTTTTATGAGTATATTATAATTATTAATAATAATAATTATACTTATTAATAAAAAGAGATAAATATATACACATAATATACATATTTATAAAACTTATAAGGTAATTTATTAATTTTTTTTTTCCATTGCTGTATCTTTTCATTAATTTATTACATATATATTTTTTTTCTTATGTATTATAAATAGAACAGTTTTAATTAAAGCAAGGGTCAATATTTTCCTTTTTATTTAATTATGTACAATTTATTTTATTTTATTGATTATTATATAATACTATTATTATTATTATTATTTAAAAAGGTTGTGCTGTTGTGTATAATTATATATAAATAAATTTAAAAAAATCATAGTTGTTATTTGTTGTAATGATTTTTTGTTGCTCCTTATTATATTATAAATATATTAATATTATTTTTCTTCAGCAGCAGGCCGAATGTAATTCTGTAATTTTTATTATTATTAGCTTATTATTAATAATAATTAATTATCGAGAATTATACATTATTTTTTGGTTAATGTATATTGTTCTCTTAACCGTGATAAATTGTATTTCATAACGATTAATAGTATAATACAATTGTATACTTTATTATTATTGTAATTATTTTCTGTAAACTCAGGTGGATTAATTAATTGATATTCGTAATTGAATTTTAAATTTTTTAATAAATTTGTTAGATTAAGATATTACTACTATTATTATTATTATTAATTATTATTATTATATTATTGCTTCAATATTATCGCTTGTTATTTGAAGATACAAACATTAAAAATTCATCCTGAAATTTGTTATAATTTTAAGTAATATAAATTTATTTTTATTTAGTTTAATTATAATAATTTATTTTCTCTCTGAAATTATAATTATTTGTGTGATAATATTATAATCCATTGTAATTAATAATACTTTTTTACGTTATTTATTTTATTATGAAAAAAAAGATTTATTAAAAAAAAGAAAAAAAACAATTTTATGTAAAATATAGTTGGATAATTTAAAAACTGGCATGCGCAGATTATAAAAAAAATTGTGATTGTGCGCACAGTTAGAAAAAAAGGAATATTATATTTCGGTTTGAATATATGAATCAAAGTAGAACGAAGTAGTAGTTATTAAGTAATAATTTTTTGGTTATATTGTCACACGTCAGAATACAAAATAGATTTTTCTTCTTCACTGCATTATAAATTCATTACACAACTTTTTATGGGTATACGATATTTATTTTTTTACATCACATTAATTTATTTTAATAACATATGTATATATACCAATTTTAGTTAGTAATTTTCAAATTTAAGTTATATACAAAAATTATTTTATTTGTCTAGGAAAAGTTGGAATTTTGGCAGTGATTTTATTTTGTTTTCGGTTGTGTAAAATTTTTAATATTAATTTTGATATTTATTAATTTTAATTAATAATGTTTAATAATTTTTTTTTTCTAATTTATTACTATTTTTTAAATTATGTAATTATAATGGATTATATGAATTTCAAATTTATTATAATAGTGTATTGTTTTTCTCTCTTTTTTTTATAAATGCTTTTTAAAAATAAATAAATAAAATCAATGTAAAAAATAGTAAAATTTTTAATGAATTTTTTTAAATTTGTTATTTATCCCTTATATTTTTATACATTTACAAATCAATAATATAAATATGTCTATGTAAAATTATATAATAATATTATTTAATTAATAATTTTTTTATTTTTTTAAATCAAAATATGTGGTTGACGTAGTTATTTGCCATTTTCTTTTAAATATATTACATTCAATATTAATATACACAAAATAATATTTAAAATATATAATTATATTTTAAAATAAATAAATACATTTTCAATTATTTTATTCAATATTAATTTTTTAATGAAAATAACGTTAAATTATACTCGTTTTTCTTCTTTTTTTATGAAATGTTTTGCAGAGGATGAACTGCAACAAGTCCAATTGTCGTGTTTACCAAAAAGTAAAAACATTATTTTATTGATAAACGTAAAAAATAAAACTAAATGTATTAATTTTTTAGTGTACGTTTTTTCAAAGGGAATAATATACAGTTTTGGATAATTTCTTCCTTTCTTTTTTTTTAATTTGATTATTAGACAGAAATTTTTTTTAGATGTACATGATTTTACCATTTGAGTCTTAAAATATAATAATTGTAAACACTGGTTACTTTATAACTTTTTCCATTTAATTCTGGTAAAAATTTCAAGAATTAGTAATTTTTTAAACCAAAAATTGATTTTCGCAAAATAAGTTAACGAATAAAAGCGATAGTTTATCACCTATTGTCTGCGTATTCCTAGTTGATTTATTTTTATTGTTCTTTTTTTAATATCTTTTTTTTGGATCACATTATTTAAAAGATTGGCGAATAAATGTCATGAGATTTTTATATATAAACCATTTTTTAATATAACTTATAAAATAAAATATTTTAATTATAATAATTGTAACATTCTGAGTTGAAATATGGTTGCAAAAAACTTAGGAAGCAATAATTATAAATTAAATTAAATTTAGAAAAAAAATACTATTTTTAATTTTTACGAGAAAAAAAATGATTTAATAATAATAATAATATTTTAATGTATATGTTTAGTGACCACATATTTCACCTCTGATGCTTTTAATAGCAGGCGTGTCATTGTGTATATATTTAAATGTACATATATATATTGCAAGGACCGCTAAGCCTTATTTCATGTATACGGTAAATAAATAAATAAATGAACTATGACCTCTGTATAAAACAATACGTATATACAGATTTAGCAACAACAACAACAACAAAAGCAACAAAAAAACATCACTGATTTATCGTTAAGTATCTTAATCCTATTATGTACATTTCAATCCCAATTTTTGAAACGTGAGCATTAAATGCTAAATATCTTGTGTATAAATTGCCTGTTTCTTTCATTTTTTATTTTTAAAATACCCGTCAAATTCCGTCTTTCCATATCCTGTTTTTTATTTCAATCAATAAAATATAATTATTTATAATAGTCTATGAAACTTATTTATCAGGATTTTATTTGAATTTTAGTGAAATTTAGATGGCTTGAATTTTCTGGGTAGATACTTCTCGACTTAAAATTACATAACATTGTAACAGCCTCTGGAAAAATGTACAGGAGGAGTTCCTTGCTAGCAGACAACACCAAGAATGCATGTAGATGCTTTTTTAATATAGAGAGGTATCCATGAACCAGAGCTAAATGTAGACCGGCAGAGAATAAATTGTGTAAAAACGGGCAGTCAGGGCTTAACTGAGACGTTTAGAAAGAAATCAACAGATGACTGGATCAAAAATAAGGATAATAAAATAAAAATCGATTTTCCCATTGAAGCACGCCAACAAAAAATAAAAAATCCCACTGCAAGAAGTATTTTTAGTATCTTTTATTATTATCCAATCCGAGACTATTCCTAGGTGTATCTCTAATTAAGAGTTCATCTGGTTGAATAACCAACATAACGCGTACTAACTCAGTACTCCCTCTATGAATCAATCAGTAGTGCTCCCTCTATGAATCATGACACCTTGCCGTTGATGAGGGGGCTTGAGTAATCAGCGATACAGAGTAGCTGGACCGAAGGTGCAACCATATCGGAGAGGTATCTGTTGAGAGCCAGACTAAGGAATGATTCCTGAAAGAGGGCAGCACCTCTTTCAGTAGTTGTTAAGGGCGTAAGTCAGGACGACTTAAACGGCCATATCAACATCACTCAGTCCTCTGAGTACTGCGCAGCTGAAAGCGATGGAAAACTACAGCTGCTTTTTCCCAAGAAAATGTAGCTTTCTGCGTTTTCATATAACAATGATGGAGGTGCCTTTCCTTGGTAAAATATTCCGGAGGTAAACTTGTCCCCCGTTCGGATCTCCGGGTCGGGACTACTATGAAAGGGGTCACCAGAAAATGTAAAACAAATTGTTAGGGTTGTAGGATATAGGGGATATACCGAAATGAAACGACTAGCACTAGATAGGGAATCTTGGAGAGCTGCTTCAAACCAGTCAAATGACTGAAGACAAAAAAAACTCAGTAGTGGAACTGCCACATTTTCATTTTTGTCTTGATGAATGGCTTTCTTTCCGCGTTAGCAACTCTTTTGTCATCTCCATCGTTGAAATTACTCTTCTGCTTTTCAGACATTTTTCTAATTTCTCTGCATTTAATGGTGCTGTTTACTGGTCATTACTTAGCATTATAGAATATGTGGAATTTACACAGAAGAAATCCAACGCGAGTTCATCCTGCCACATCATGATGTTGCTCGTGCTAAGCCACATCAGGGACAGCCTAACAACTTATTTGGTCAACCCTTATTAGCAGTTAATTCCTCATATCTGGGGTCCAATAATTCATTATTCGCCCACCTACGACCCCTTAGTTACTAAGGCTTGCCCAGAGACAATTTTTATTGTGATAAATATTTGTAAAAAACAAAGAATTAAATGCAGTTCGCGGAAAATACAATTTTTAAGAACGAATGTCTTTACTAGGACGGATAGACTTGGAAACGAAGATATAAAAATGTGCAGTCTATCGACAATAAGATATTGCGTCATAGGTTGAGTGAATGAAGCACTAAAGCAAAACTGTGAATTATGCAACCATTGAAAAACGAAGGATTTAAAGATTTAGACTGAGATTGGTAACAGGTTGTGTCACTCAATATTCGATGATTATAAAAATTCATTTCAGTATTTCTCTCTTTACAGATAGTGGGCATCCACCTCGCCCTTCTGAAAATCGAAAAATGTACCCAAAATATTGCGATAATGGTATCGTAATGGTACTCGTATATTTATCATATAAAATTTTGCATATATCATATGAAATATACGTTTAAATGAATTGGTTTTCCTTAGAAACAAATAACCAAACGAAAACATTACTTACTCATAAGCCTGAGTCTGTTCAGGCCGTGACCAATCGTTCACTAAAATCTTCGACTACCGTGAAATTTAACTTGAGCTGTTTAAAATTTTCTACTTTCAACTTTGTTATAAATATTTGATAAATACAGTGTATAAAAAAATAATCGGCTCTTTAATATCTCTTAATGTTTACTTGCAAATTAATCGCAATGAAAATGAAAAAGTTACTTACATAGTTTACCCTGAAAATGCTTAATGGAGCACAGTCAGAAAGATAACAAAAATACACTAATTCAGATAATAATTAACTAAACGTTTCGTTTGATTTTATTTATTTAAATTCAATTGAGTATTTCTCAGTTGGCAACTACGTTCACCTCCTTACTAAAAACAAGGAAAGAATATTTTCTTTCCTTTGACGGATGGAAAGAATGGAATTCATCTTATGCGACAACAAAATAATATTAGTCAAAAATTCAAAACAAATTTCTTCGTGATGAAATACTAAAGCTCTCTTTTAAAGTAATTTACATACATCATTATCAAAAATAATTTTTTTAAATTTTATTAAGTCCATTCTGGATGCTTCATGTCAAAATTACCTGATCTTGGACCTTTACAATTATGAGGCGAAAAATTTATAACTTATATTAATATATATTTTTTTTAAATTTTATTACAAGGATGAAAAGATTTTGTGAAAAAACTAAAAATAAATGAAGTACTTCTGCATTATAACGGTGCTGCTATAGTTGGGAAATAAATTAAAATTAAAAATATAATCTAACCAAACTTAACCTATTTCCGCTAGTCAAAGTTAGCGAGCATAGGTTAAGTATGGTTAGATTATTTTTATAATTTTATTAGTACTCATTTCTTACGCCCAGACATAAATTAAACGGACTGCGTTCAGAAAACTTATTTTGCTGCCTTTCATTGAATTACCTGTGCGCATACCTATTTTGTTGCGGTAACTTCTCTTGTTGCAAATGACTCCTTCATTAAAATACAGTCATATCATATTCTGTGACACATTATCGTCCCTTCGAAAGAATACCCTTTTCCTGGAAAAATCTAACGGCTTCCTTTTAACGCGGGAGATTCCAAATTTTAAGTGCACTCGTTTTACTTATAAGTTCGCCGTTTACTTTGACAATTATTTTTATTTTATCATCTTTTTTTTAACCTCCAGAACCACCGTTACTGCCTCAGAGGATGAAATGAATGACAAGTAGCGTGCGAAATGCCCGACCAGAATTCGAACCCGGGACCTCCGAATGAAAGGCTGAGATGCTACCACTTGCGCCACGGAGGCCGGCTTATCGTCTTACTTATAAGAAGTAAAACGAAAAATATTTTACTCGCCAAGTCACGCTGGTTATAACCTCCTAACGATGGTGGCGCCGTTATAATACACAATTACCATAATTAATTTTGAAAGTTTAAAAAAAGCTTTGTTTTTGTTGATTTTCCGAATCAGGGAAAATATTTTATTTATTTATTTCTTTTGGTGTTTGTAAAACAGTAAATCTATTCAAAAGAGAAATCTGATTTTAATCATTCTTTGGAATGAGATTTTTTAAATATTGCAATAAATCTATGTTGATGTAAATATAATAATCTAAATGGTATTCTATAAATATAATTAAATATTAAATAAATCTAATTATTCTATACTAAAAGTCTCTGGTTCGATTCCCGGACTAGTGTCTGGATTTTGAAGGGTATATAGAACATATTTTAGGTAGGTGTATATATTTTGATTCTCCCTACTGATGATAAAAATATAGTTCAAAAGTCCTAAAGTTAACATTTTGATCCTTTCATACTTTTGAGATAGGTTTCTGATTGATCTCACTCTATTTAATAAATATTTAAGTATCTAAAAAACATAACAAACATTCCCAGATTCGTCCGCTTTATATTTGATTGGAATCTTTTTTTTAACAGTAATTACAATGTTGTTTTTATTTAGGGAAAATTTTTTTTCGTAAAAAATATGTTGGTAATACTGAATTTATTAATTTAGTAAAAAAATTAATCGTTTACTGAAATAAAATTTTTTTTGATTATATTAAACAAATAAATAATGAAGGGAAATTTTGATTTATTTATTTTAATCGGATTCAGTTTGGCAGCACTGAATTAACCTTTCGATTGTTAACATCTTATCAGCAGTAAACACGATCGTAAAATTCGACTGTTTGTTGCACGTGGGTCCCATGTTAAACTACGTAGTGCAAGTTTAAACCTGTCGCGTGTATTCTGTTACCGTTTTCAGAGTCGTGTTTAGTTACATTGTTACTGCAGACAATATACAACTGTTTTTAAATGTAAGTGAAAGTATTTTTTTGCGTTTAAATGAAGCGAACTAACATTATTTAATATAAATTAGGTTATAAAGAGATAGTAATGTAAAGTAATGAACGAACGTATTGATGAAAAGGTATACAACTTCTATTCACCTGAACATCTTTAAAGCACTAATACAAGTAAGAAACAGTTCTTTTATTGTAAATGGTTGTTGTTTGTTACTAATGAAATCTTTTCAGACGAGTCTTATTTAGAATTTTTATCCGACAGAAGTGCAGTTAAACATTGTGAGATTGAGTACTACACGTTTGTATTAAACTAAATACATAAATTTATTATTATAAATTTATGTGTTAACAATAGTATTCTATTGTTTTAAAAACAGTTAAGATGAACTCATTTATGTTTTTCACGCGGCAAAATTTTCATGCGGTCTGGTATGTATTGTATCTAACCCAACAGTATGACTGCACGTTTAATTTAAACTGGGAGTTACTCACGAATATTTTTATAAACTTAGTAAGCCACATTTATAGTCTCACGATACATTAACACGTCATCCACACCTTTTGTCTACCCCTTTCTATATGTTATTTATTTACTCAGGTCTTACATTCTTAATCTGTTACATATATTTCAAGGTCTTTATGTGCAGATTTTAAATCAGGTTTATTATTTATCTAACGTCTAACATGTAATTGAAAAATAATTCTACGCTTTTATTAATATTATGTTATTTAAAACAACCGCTTTTTTTTGGTTAGTTATGCCGGTGTGTATAGTAAAATTATTTCTTGTCATTATAATTTATACTCTAGCTTAAATTCTGATTCATACTAGATTTATTTATTCTACTTTCCCCGCTAGTTGTAGTATATTGGATTAAATATGGTAATCGTAGCAAAAAATATATAAATATGGTACCCCAAAAAAAAACTTTCGCTTTTTAAGACTCAGAGTTACATGATACGGTGAAAAAATTAAAAAAATGGTGATGCTGAAAACACTTTATTCGTGAGTGTTGGTTAATACCTGTGGTTTGGGTAGACAAAAATATTTCAAATTTAGCACTGTTACTACTTCTTTCTTTACCTGTTTAGCCTCCGGTAACTACCGTTTAGATAATACTTCTGAGGATGATATGTATGAGTGTAAATGAATTGTAGTCTTGTACATTCTCAGTTCGACCGTTCCTGAGATGTGTGGTTAATTGAAACTCAACCACCAAAGAACACCGGTATCCATGATTTAGTATTCAAATCCGTGTAAAAATAACTCTGGCTTTACTAGGACTTGAACGCTGGAACTCTCGCCTTCCAAATTAGCTTATTTGGGAAGACGCGTTCACCACTAGACCAACCCGGTGGGTTACTCTTACTAATTCATGGTATTTAAGGTTGTGTTGGGATATGACAAGTGTAGGGAGACAAAGGGAATCGTGGATCATATGTCGACTCGTATCCCACTTATGAAAACTTTGCTTATAGTTTATTGTAAATTTTGTTTTTGCTCATTAACAATTAAAATTACAGGTACTTACGTATTAACGCCACCGCAGCTACAGCTTTACTTAAAAACAAAGTAGACAATCGGATTTCGGTGGAAAATGAACAGTCTCTTTATTAATTTTAATAAATGGTTATTTATACTTATTTATTTTATAAATATAATTTAACCAAACTTAACCTACGCTCGCTTCGCTCGCTAACTTTGACTAATTAACACCGTAATTTTTTGAGTATTTATTAAATAAATTCAGTAATTGATGCAATTATTTATTATTTAAATAATCAAAACATTCCTGTTAATTAGTCAAGGTTAGCGAGCGAAACGAGCGTAGGTTAAGTTTGGTTAAATTATATTTATAAAATTAATAAATATAACCATTTATTAGAATGAATAAAGAGGCTGTTTTGAATCTATGTTAAACTCCATATCGGCCCATTTTCCACCGAAATCCTATTGACTACTTTGTTTTTAAATAAAGCTGTAGCTTCGGTGGCGTTAATACATAAGTACCAAATTACAATCGGCTCTCCTGCGGAGCCATAAGTAAGTTTCATGACAAAAGCACGTGATAAGAAGGTCCTTAAGGAACCCCCAAAATAAATAGTACACAATAAACAGTTGCAAGCAAACTTGAAAATCAAATATGAAATTTCAAGCTCAGTCATAAATCACAAACCAAATATATAGTCCACAAAACAAACATTAATAACAAATAAAAAAGAAAAAGAAAGAGAAGTAACAAGAAATTAGTTAGATACGACACCACTAAACTTGACGGTGTTAGATTCCAAACTGTTACGCAGACCCTCTAGTACATGGGTTCGTTTCAACCGTCGGACGTCTCTGCTGTTATAGAGTAGATTGACTGCAAAGTGGTTTACATGATTCTCAAGCCTCTGCAGGTATTTTACATTGAGCTGTCGTGCAATCTCACGAACCGATGGTAGCTCCAGACAATCCTGAATTACATCATTCCGCGTGAACCACGGAGCTTCGGCAATTACCCTCGCTACTTTGTTCTGAAATCGTTGTATAATTTCCACATTACTAGTACTAGCTGTGCCCCACAATTCTACACCGTACGTGCAGATTGGGCGCAGGATAGTCTTGTAAATTAAGATCTTGTTTGATAACGTGAGGCCTGAGTTCCTCCGTAGCAGCCAATGAAGTTCCCTGTACTTTGCGTTAAGTTGTTTCCTCTTCATCCTCACGTGACATTTCCAGGTCAAACGCCGATCCAGGTGAAGTCTCAGATACCGCACAGTCCCCGTTTGCGGGATCAAAACACCATCGAAGTACACACCGGGACAGTCACCTCTGACGGGACAGTCATGGCAAATGTGACGTGCCTCGACTTACCCTGATTAACCTTAATCCTCCATTTTTTCTGCCACACGCACACGCCATTTGTAGGGTCTGCGAGGCTAGGCCAGGGTTTTCATTAACGGCCAGGTTAACAGTGTCATCAGCGAACGTGGCGACGATGCAATCATCCAGGACCGGAATGTCCGCAGCGAATATGGAATACAACACACAGCCCTGAGGGACACCCGATCCAATCTCAAACAACCTTGAACACTCGTCATTACATTTCAACTGAGCAAAACGCCCCTCAAGATAATTCCGCAAGACTAGGAAGTAGGGTTGATGAAGTTGTAGCATTAACTTGTAAAGCCAGGTATCCATACCTTATCAAAGGCCTGTTGGATGTCTAAGAACGCCGCCGAGCAGAATTTCTGCTCCTCTAGACATCCACTGATGACTCTATGGGATTGTTCGATAGTGGAATGGCCACACCTGAACCCAAACTGATTGTCCGAAATTATCCCCTTACTCCAACACTGGCCTAAGCCTGTGCAGTAGTAGCTTCTCAAACAATTTAGATAAGACCGGTAACAGGCTAATTGGTCTGTAAGAAGAAACTTCCTATGCAGGACCATCCATTGGATTGGATGTTTGATAACAAAAAAAAACGTTTTTTTTTAATTTTTAAAAATGTTTATTTAAAATTTAAATCCAGCTTGCAAGTTACCAATTGCATTTAAAATCTTAATTTTTTGCTTTGCCCTTACTCTAGTGCTACTTCTAGAAAAAAAAATAACCAAAATTTTTACCCGATTCCTACTTCATCGGCGTAGCCGGGAAAGTTACACAAGTCATTGACAGTTTTTTTTTATAAAAGCTAACATTTTCTTATCCCAGATTATCATTTAAAGTTAGTCGACTTTAAAATGCGCATGTTGCTTTTCTGATAGAAGAGAGCCAGTCCAGAGCTTTTCAAAAATATCCAATAAATATGCTAGTTTTACCAAAAAATCTTTATCCATAAAATGCTCGGTATTCTTGTGCTCCTCCTCTAAGAAAAATATAAATTTTTTGTCGAAGTTCTGTTACAAAATTGTCACAAGAAACCCGTTGCGAAGTTCTGAAGTAAGACAAAAACATATGTCTGGATGGGAACCGGTCATAGTTTTTCGAAACATTTTGCCTTCAACGGTACCTTTACTTCATTCACTACATATTCTAAGACCCGGTTAAATGTAGGACTCAGTTATTTTGACGCTAGTGCTTCCCCGTGAATAACGCAGAGGGTCCACATTGATTCGTAAAAGCCGGTCATAGAACGATGAATTTAGTCCACTACTAACTATTTTCGGATATAAAAATACAGGCGTAGCGAACAAGTCCATGAACTTTTAGCAGTAATAGTTTTACAGAAGAGGTCTTCTACAATGTTATTACCACCTGTAAACCGTACATAGTAAATCAAGTGAGCATGATTTTTATTATCTGTATCCTCGCCCAGCTACAAGTCAAATACCTTCCCTTATTTTTTTAATCACTCGATCAACGAGGTCTGTGTACTGTATTCTGCAGCTGATGATATTGTACAAAGACAATTTTGAAAATAGGTTCCTAGCAAATTCACCGATTATAATATTCATCGTATATATAGCACTCCGATGAATTTCTTCTTCGATTTTACTGGTTTTTTTTTATATATTACGATTTTTTACTTCCTTGTACGGAAGTATTGTAATCGCGAAAAATTTCGGTTTTCAGATTTCAACGGAAATATCCATTTTGATCATCCCTGTATTCATTTTGACTAGTTTCGGCATAACGTATATACGTACGTATGTATATCGCATAACTCAAAAACAATAGCCGTAGAATGTTGAAATTTTAGATTTAGGACTTTTGTAACATCTAAATATGCACCTTCACTTTTGATTGCAATTGACTGAACCAAAAGTGTCCAAAAGATGCCCAATATCCAAAGAATTTGGATTTTGAACTTTTTCTTAACGGCAGTAATAATTTCATTTCATTTTTTATAACTTTTTTTAATTTAAATATATTAATTTATTAATAATTATTAACCTGTGATTGTAAAAAAAATTACAATAAATAATAATTTAATAATAAAAAAAAATTAAAAAATGTAATAGGCGTAAAAGGAAGTCACGTTGTGTCCACATCAGATTTTTTTTTGTTGAATGCTACATTGTAAGATGCACCAACCAGAGCACAACTTGGTAATAGTGTCTTTCTTTGATATCTGTTTATAAAAACTACCCTTTAATTGTTTAACTATTTTCTCTTCCTGCTAAAGTAGTCATGTGATTTACTAACTACGCTGGGACTAGTGGTTTCAAAGTTAGGTTTCAATTTACTTGGTAGCATGCATTCTGGTGTCAAAACTATCAAACACGAAACACGTGTGACCTCTCTTTGTTATTAATTTCAGTCGACGTAAAACCACAGTTAGAATAACTGACCATCATATTTTCGACTTCGGCTGTTTAGTAATAGTTGATCCATTCTTAAAAATGGATACGAGAAGAAATACTTAAAAATTTCACTTAACTTGATCAAATAATATTCAGTTTACACATTCTCTGAAACTAAAATCTTGCGAAACCGACATTTATTTATACACGAACAAAAAGTTCCAAAAATTCGAGAAACTACTAAAACAATCGAGACTAGTATCGCTTCATCTAGTAACCATTTAGAAAACTTAATTAAATGGTTTGCACCACTTCCGCTAGATGTCGCGTCCTACGATTAAATGGATTTTTTTTTTGTATCTCAATTTATAGTTACAATCAGTTTCGAAGATTAGAAACCATAAGTAAATTTCATCACAATAATCAAGTTATGAACAAGTTTGCCTTGAAATACCTTAAATACATTGTAGACATCAATAGTAAATCAAAGGTGGCATAAGCATTGATTAAGTCCAGTCATTGATGAATTAGAAATGATAATAATATCCAATACTACTAATAAAACCACAATTTAAAAAGAAAGGTAGTACCGTAGAAACAAACAACATTAATTACACATTAATTAAACATAAATTACTTTGATAATGCACAACTTAAG
Source organism: Lycorma delicatula (assembly GCF_047948215.1). Classification (NCBI taxonomy): domain Eukaryota; kingdom Metazoa; phylum Arthropoda; class Insecta; order Hemiptera; family Fulgoridae; genus Lycorma; species Lycorma delicatula. The sequence goes on from NC_134459.1 coordinate 13,868,698, forward strand.
AAGAGACGCTTCGTCCTGGGTATTACTATTAGGTTCCTAGGTCCAATACACATACCTGTACTCTAAGGGATTAAAAGTTAGATAAGTTACGTGGTTAAGTTTTATTCTTTACTTAGTTGCAAATCTATCGACATTTTCTCGAATACACGGTAACTTGTTAAATTGAAAATTATGTAATGTTTCGACGATCCACTCGAAACATCTGTTTTGAGGAAATAGCGGCTGCCCCGGACACCGAAGTGCAGGCTATGTGAACCACTCTCTTAAGATTTAGTTACTATTCAATTTTTATTTTACGTGTCGTTTTCTTATATTCCTAAATAGCGGAGTTTGAAATTTCATGAAAAAATTATTGCATAATTTTGAAGTAAATTAAAATGTTTCCTGAAAGTTTAGATATTTATTTTTTTATATAAATCTAAATTCGGATATTTAAATATTTCAGTTTAGTTAAATATATTATCATAGTATAAAATTATCTATATTTATTAATAACACAGAGTTTTCGATAAAGAATATCGTTGATGTTCTGATAATTTTTAATTTATTGTAATTAGAAAGATGAGTTACATTTTACAAAATATTTAGACAATTTTAAAATTTATTTCTTGTGTTAATAAGTTTCTTATAAATAACGGCAGAATTTATAGAATTCCAATAAAGACAAAAATTGTAATTTTTTTTTTAACTACCTCTGCTGTATCATTTTCAGTATAATAATTGTAGAAGCTTTCTATATCCTTTCATTCAAATGGTTATAGTTACCTACTTTCACAGAATAAATGATGTTCTTTATAAACTTCATAAAAATAATCCACCAGCGTCTTACGCTGGTGGATTATTTTTATCTGGTCTTCGTAATCCAACAGGCAATCTATAGAATAAGAAATGTTTCGTCGAAAACTTTCTGACCTCCAAACTGACATATGGTCATCCTCTATATTGTTGATATGACAGGATTCTTAATTAATTTTTGGGAAGCATATCAAGATGGTTGATAGACGTTATGGTTTTCTCAGCGAAGTAAATCAAAAATAGCAGACAGTCATCTGTCTGGAATTGAGTTTAATCTTCGGAAATTTCATTTGATTTGTGTGACCCTAAATTAAGCAATTTGCAGTTACCGCTGTTACATCATTAGTTCATCTATGAAAATTTGTTTCAAGAAATTTAGCTATAATATATCTTTAATTTAAAACGTTATAATAAACGTTTGAAACTAATTTGGGGTGGTCTTCTTGTTTGATTTTTTGTCGTAGTTGACATTTGTATTGATATAATCGTAATATCTTCTATATAACATTATGTATAAAACATTTATGAAACTAAGTTTAAAATTACGGCTGAATCTCGTGCTCTTAATTCGATACTACTGAATAGGTTCAACATGTTTTTTTTTATGCGTGATTTTCCAGGAAATTCATCCTTTTTTACGCTACTTGTTTTTTTTTAAATATTTGTATCCGTTTAGGTACTACATAATATTTTGGAGCTAATTTAATCTACGATATTAACACACATTAGCACAAAAAAAATTACTTAAATTCCGTTAACACACACTTCTGCTTTATTTGTACAATCTACGTTTTGCCTCAAACCAGCAAAATGCAGACCAAAATACTTCACTACGCTAATTTTTCTTTAATATATTAAAAAACTTACCTCCCTAGAATCATTGAGTAGAAATTTAATAGACTATTGAATGGTGTGAGTATTTTACATAAAAATTGTATTATACGTGTGTGTACTTCCCCTAAAATTCCATTACATCATAAAATATAGGAGCTGCCTCGGTTTAAGAGAACAGATTAAATGGCAGTCCTTCGGCATTTAAGTACTAACTGAAATTTAACTATATTAATGTAACTAATTATTCTACCAGTAACTGTATTGAGTTCCGTGATTAATCTTGATCTATATTTAGTACAGTATAAAGTTTTGTCTATTCGCTGGTTATTGATGCTTAAACCGAGGTAACAATTGTTCAATTGTTACAACGTAACAATTACTCCTATGTTTAGAAAGCTTAGTTGACGTCCAGCGTGCGACTGAATTGCTAGAGCGGCTATTGGCAGTTTACTATCTTAGACATTTTCTCAGTCTAGATTGCATTGTTAGACTGCATTGTTAGCAGTCTCAACACTACTTTAGACACCCCCCCCCGCAGATAAAGCTACTGCGCGTCTATGTGTTCACCTTTCCAAAATTTGACCAGTAGTACTTAATAATAGCTAACTACATTGCATTGGTCCAGCTACGTGTTAGACACACACACACACACATAAACACACACACACACACCAGTTCTTATGTTAAAATAAAAATTGCATCCTTACAATATTGTAGTTTCATTTATTATTTTTAATTTTTTTTTGAGTAGACGGGAAAACCTTCAAAACGCACAGAGCGGGTGGTATCGGTTGATAATATGGGATTCTTATCCACCAAAAGTCCCTCTTTTACATACGTCCTCCTCGGGTTGGGGCCATTTTCGCATTACTTCAGTCCGAAGCGTGCTGTCTTTCCCCTTAGAGCAACCATCCTATTTATACCACCTTCCTAGTCATCTTCGGGGTCTGGTAAGCCTCCGTTCCACATAAGCCGATACCGAGTTCCAAGCCACCTTATCCATCAACATTACTTGGACAATATTGCTTGAAGAGACTTCTCGTAATGCCGAATATAGCATCCATCACTCTTGGCCATACTGGGCACAGCCAAAAAAGGTATGACATGCGTCCTTACTTTCTCCCTCGCAGTACCAGTACTGATGGTGCTAACTTTTCCCAAATGGTAGAAGTACTTGCGGAAGTAGCTGTTACTTTTGAGGAACTAGGTGAGATAAAAATCCACCTCACATTGAGTTCGATTTATCCAAGGATTCAGAACTACTGGCCCATTTCCCTGCTGCCTGTCCCTTCTCTGCTGCCACCTATCCATCTTCTGGTCCCGTACCTGCCCAGCATCCATTGTACTAGTCTGTTGGCTGAGCCGATAGTATTTCCCTTCGTTTTGAATGAGGAGGTTAATACTGATCATCCCAGCCTCCACAAACACAGCTGATTCAGACTGGTATAAAAAGGCTATGCGGTTGCTCTTACCTAATCGCCAGCGCGACCGCCCGTATCACATCCCCTTAGGGAAGGATGGAATGTGATGTGGACATCACAGCCTTCTCTTCGTCGGTTTCGATCTTAGTCGATCAGTTTGGTACTTTCGTTGGCCATCAGTCTACTAAGGGGCGTCATCACACTTGCCGTCTTGTCGCATACTCTCTGAAGCACCCTCTGGATAAGAGTCCGGAAAAAATGTTCTGAGTCCAAAAAATCTCTGAAAACTCAGAAACAAAAAAAAACTCAGAAATCTCTGAAAAATCCAGAAAGTGAAATTTTAAGTAGGTTGACGGTTGGACAATCACCCCGAGATACAACGCCAACCTAATTGTGCAGATCTCTTGAAAGCCTACATTTATAAGGACGACTCACAGTATTACACTTTTAGTCAGCACGACAACCTCGGTCTTCGAAAGGACTAAATATAGGTCTTCGAATTCATCATCTGTCATCCAACGATTTTCCCTCCTCGTTTGGTTCGAACTGACCGAGGTCGGCCCTTTGAGCGGAGATGACTGCGGCTACACGTCTTTGCTTATCCAATTAGAAACGCGTCATTCGGCATCCTAAATCTGAGCAGGCTCTCATAAGACGAGTTTCACAGATCAAATTTTAAGTTACGACTCCTGGGCAGCCTCAGGAGTAACCTTCCTCTCTTATATCGCGTCTCCAGCTGTCGTACCTGAGCTGCCGGTTCTTCAAGTAGCTCCGATAATTGCGAAGAGGTACTCAGCAATCCCTACTCTGCTTCAGGAGTGTTTTCAAAATCTCTCACCGTCTAGCAGAGATGGTGCAAGAGAAATAATAATAATTATTTGTTAAATAAGGCATTGTAAGGTCGGGATAGTTTTCAATCTTTCTCAAGGATTGAGGAAAAATTATTTGTTTTTTTCTAATTAGCTAAAAATATAGTTCATTTAGAAGTATTAAATTACATATTATTAAACCTTACTATGAACTACCTTAGCACATAATGGAAGTTTTAAAAAAATTTCTTTTAAAAAAATTTGCTAGTTTATTAAATCTACTTATAATATAAAAATAAATAAGAGTATTAATTAAAGGTAAAAATGATTTTTTTTTTATTACTGAGTTCCTTAAAAAGCCTGTAATTAAGATGGATTTTATCACTTGTAACACAACACTTCTGATGTTATAAGGGTGGGGTTGATGTATGTTTCACCACAGTATATTTTGCGTAGTGATGAAGACAACAAATACCGCTGCTTTCTTTACTTTCCTTACTAAGCCTGGCATCGGTTTCTTGTTGATCTTGGGTATCGTATGCTTAATAGCAACTTGTGATTCATGTCAGATATTCTCTAATTATTACATACATACACTTTTATTTGTAATGACAGCCCAAGAATTCCAGAATTGCTAAAAATTAAAGAGCCAGTCGGTAGATATTTGAAATATTCCTTTTATTTAGGGTACATTTTTTTATTTTTTAAGTGGAAAAACACTTCAGGAACCCTTTTTTTATACATTTAATATAAGAATCCAGTGTTTATGTACTGAACAGCTGATAACCACTTTCGATCTTATATAAGAGAGATATTGTGATTTTTTTCTTCAGTTTCTCAGTAACTTAACTACAGTTAGATGTTTTTTTGTTGTTTTGTAATTCGATTATTAGATTACATCTTCTTTGTTTCCTTATTATTTTATTCTAAAACCGGGGGTGTTAAAAATTAACTTTCAAATTTACTAGTCGGCTTATTTTCTGTACCCAAATTCTATTTTCAGTTTGATTATAATCATCAAACTGAAAATATAATTCATTTTGTAAATTCACGTTTACAAAAGTAATTACAGTACTTTTTAATTTTAATAGAAAAAAAAAAGATGTTTAAATAAGAATATTCTAACGTGAGTATTGATGTTCGTAAAAGTATTATACGATTCAAAGTTCAAAACGACAAAACTTTTCGCCGCTTCAGAGACGCAGAGAAAAAAATAGAAACACTTGTTAATAACAATGAATAAATATTTGTCAGATACTTCATAGAAATAAAACAAATAAATCACAATAACAAATAAATAATTTTAAGAAATCTAATACTTTATGCTTTAAAATTATTTTAATCTTATTACGTATTTATTATTTGTAGACGTGTTTGAAGCCTTGTTCTATCGGTCTGCAGGGTTTTTACCTGAATCATTCAGCATGAATTCACATAAAGAATTCATCAAAAGTTATCAAATATTAGAATCGCCCTTCTCCGATCATCTACCCTGATTTCAATGCCAGTGGTAGAGAGCAAGCAGGTTAATTACCTGCTTGCCCTATAACACTAGGGAATTGGTATTGTTTGTATAAGAACACTCGAATTTCTTGAGATAACACCTCAGCTCTTTTCTAGTCACATGCATGAGACAGAATCACCGGTTTGGTATACAAAATGTATCACGAAGTTCCCACGGGACTTTCATAATCTATTCTATTCGTGAAAATAATGGAAAAAGTTGACAACAAATATGTGTCCTAAAATACTTTGTTTGCGAGTTTTCTAAATCCGAACAATAAACTGAAATCCCGGTTAAACCTCGTTTAACCGGGATTTCAGCTATCCCGGTTAAACGAGGTTGTACTGAACCTTTAAGACGTTAAAAAGTGGCAAATTTAGCGATTTATTATGGTTTTTCATCTGAAAAATTGATTAAAATAGGTCCCAGAACCGTATCTGCAGTAGTTTTTGAAAAATCTGGGGTGAAAACCAATAAATTGGGGTATAAAAACTTGCTTTTTATGTTTGACATACAATAAATTTGTTAAATGGGTAACACATTTAATAACTTTAAAATTCTGTAAAACTTTTAGACAAATTTGTATAGAATTTACTAAGAAACAGTACACAAGACCAAAGTTCATTATACGTACCAGTTATAATAAATTTGCGAAAATGAACCCGCCTCTTCAACACATTTCTTGGCAGGCTTTCGTACTGTTTTTGTTGCCTTTTTGTTCTTCAGGACTCTCCTTAAGTTGCTCAGCTGCATCCATTATAGCGGACAATTAATTAATCATGAAAATGTATATATATATTATCTTTTATCCATCACTATACACAAAAATCTAAAAATTAGATCAGGCGATCTTGGTGGCCAAGTATGTGAACCATCTTGTCCGATCCATTTCTCAGGAAAATTATGATTTAAATGAGTGTAAACGGTACAACAGAAGTGGGAAGGCGCGCCTTCGTGTTGGAAGTAAATTTTACCAATGAATAATGCAGTGAACCTTTATTCTGAAGATTTCAAAAATCCTCGACAATTTTTTGGGATCTAGATTCATGCGATTCAGAAAACGTTATTCATATTCTACTGCAGCAGCTGTAGCATTACCACTACACTCACCCAAAAATGAATACCATGTCAGCGTACTCTCTGTTGTAAATAAGTACGATGTTACTTCGATGGTAAACAGAGTTCAAACTATTCACAGAAAACATTTGCTAACAAAACCACACAGTTCACAGTATTCGATATACTTACTATACCTTACAGAATAATTTAAACACTAATACAATAATGCGCATTGTTGATCATCTGTTATTTTATTGCCAACTTTGCGTTATTGCGCGTCCTCAGTCCACCCTTGAGGGTCCCCCATGCCATCATTGGACACACCCCGACTCGCTGCTCTTGAATGCAGACGAGCCAGGGTGGCCCAGGCAAGAGGGCTACCTCCCGTCACTATACGTGCCACGCTTCGAGACTCCCATATATAGATGAAACTACCTCTTAGAGACTCTTTAACACAGCTTTAAAATTTCCATTTTTATAGACTTTTAAGAAGTCCACTGGCGTGTAAATATGCAACTATTTTTCTTTCATTTCCATTAGCTAAATCAGCAGTAATATCATTTCTTAGACGGAACCTCTTTCTGAGGTCTTCATATATGGTACACTCTTCTATTAGATGCTTGATTGTCAGCGTTTTATTACAAACACCGCACATTGGTCTCTCTTCGCCGGTTAACAAATATGAATTTGTTAATCGCGTGTGACCGATTCTAAGTCTGGTCACAGCTACTTGTTCTCGGCGAGTCAACTTCACGTCCCTTTTCCATTTATATGGAGAAGTTTTTACTGAGTTTAATTTTGTATTTAAACTCCTCCATTCAGTATTCCACTTGTTTTTTACTACGTTAATTAAACAATTTTTAACATCTGCCACTCTTACAGGATATGCATCCAAATCATTGCAGACTGTTGCCTTTCTGGCAGCTTCGTATGCGCTATCATTACCTGTAATACCAGCATGCCCTGGAGTCCATACAAATACGCATCGCTGTCCTCGTCGATTTAAAACGTATAAAATGGACAGGATGTTTGAAATTAAGACACCTTTAATGTTTTTGTTCCGAATTGCAACAAGTGCACTTAGAGAATCGGAACAAATTAGCACTCTCTCTTCGCAATAATGTTCTGTGAAGCGAAGTGCTTGCTGAATGGCAGTAAGTTCTGCCGTATAAACACTGGCCATATCTGGCAGTTTCCAACAATGGGCTTCTCCATTTACATATGTGGAGCATCCAACACCATGTTCGGTTTTAGAACCGAACATAATGTTGGATGCTCCAAGAAAGATCGATGTAGAAAGATCGTTTTGAAAGTTCTCAGCCTATTAAAGAGATGATGTAAATATGACCCAATATTTTAGATGTCATGAAGTAAAGTTTCATGTTATCTTCATGATGGCAAAGATTCGCCTACGTTCAATTGTTTGTTTGTGGTGAGCGAGGAAAGCAAACAAATTCAAAAAATCTGATATGGACACCACATAACTTACTTGTACGCTTATTAAATTACATATACATATATTTTGCTGCACTTCATTTGAACTTATTTCATTTGATAATGAGATACGATCCTCAAATTCTTTAGTAAAGTGGACATTTACGCAATTGTTCAAATATTAGTACATCAAATATTTACAATCAAATATTTATACAATTATTAATTCTACAACCTTACATAAAATATTAGGATAGAGTAAAAATCCCTTTATTACTCGTATTACTAGATCAGCATTATTCGTATCGTTGTGAGTTGCTGATTAACAAACGTTTTAGATTTCTGGTGTGTCGTATAGTGTAAACAAAAGTTAATAATAAACTATTCCGTTTAGTGAACTGTTTACTGGTTACAAATGTTAATTACGACCTAACGGTGTAAAATATTCAGTTTTTGTTATTGAATTATTTAACTACTCTGACTTGGGGAGAATATTTTCCGACAATATCAGAGGAGTATGAACTAAACGATAACACTTTTTTGCAATTTATTAAAGATCGGGCATGAATGCCTCAGTGTATATGGTGTTCTTGTGAGGGTCTATTATTCAGTCACTCTGTAGTTAACTTTAATGTAGATAAAATTAAACAGAAATTCCAGAATAATTAAAGAAAATTAATCTAGAAAATCCAAAAATTATATGATTCTAAATTATTATTTTCAATTAATATTAAATACTCAGATATTTCACCAAATCTATTTCATATAACGTATGTAATAATGAAACAGAAGAACACTCCGTACGGGCAGACCATAAACTAACCTAATTGAAACGATAAGACAAACCAAGAATATTGTTCCTCAGAAATCTTGAAAATAGTGACCGTGTTATCCAATAAACTGACCGCCAAATAATTCGGGTACCGATCCAAACGATTTTGGTACGGTACGCTGACCAGAGAGATTTCTTGCCGAACGGTTCCCAAGTTAAAATCATTATATATGAGGCTATTGCTTATGTACCAGTGTATGTTTAGCATTTTTCACAATGTTTTTGTCTGGTAGCGTTCAAGTATATCAAAACTGGAGTTGCAGGATACAACTCACAATTCAAGCCCGTAAATCCAAACAGGCTTCAAAACTGATTTATAAATCAATAATTTACTTTCTACTGAAAGCCGAGATCTATGTCCTAGCAACCAGTAGATGTATTTAAACTTGAGATCCAACTGTTTCCGCTTAGATTTGATATGTTTTGACCAAGTAAGTCGTCGGTCAAGATGAAAACACAGTTCTGTGATGAAACTGAAACTGGAATCGGAAATGAAGTGCAGCAAAAAATGCGTATATTCAATTTAATAGGCTTACAAGGAAGTCATGTGATGTTCACTTGATATTTTTTTTCTTTAATGCAAACCTTTCATGTTAGATGACGACCTAAGTGAATACCTAAATACCGTACACTTTCAGTTCGCGGGACGTAAACTTCCATCTAAATGGATTCCTGGGGAATCACCTCTTCTCATAACGATTTTCATGGGAGTCGATTTCACATGATTGATCTTTTTTCCATTTCTAAATTTCTAAAGCAAACTAAAAAAAAAAAAAAAAAAAAACAGAAAACTCCAAAAAACGTTTATAGAAATCTTTTATAAATATTTAGACAATGAGTTCCGTATTTTGTAGATTTTACCATTTAATAACCACGAACTGCCAGTTGAATTTGTAACTTACAAGCCTGTGCAACTGCCACACTGCTTTTCATTTTTAATAGTTACTTATTTCTAAATGTTAAAAGTTTTTTTTAATGTATATATATATATTTTTTTTTTTTTTCATAAGTACATCCTGGATAGCCAACTTTAAAACAGAATAACTTACCATAGGTTCACAACTTAAAGAGTTACCATTTCTTTGTAGCGTTCATTGCTGCAGTAATTTACACATTTTTATTTAAATAAACATTTTTCTTAACTTGAAGCTGTAGAAAGTATTCTTTTTATCACATTACAATTTCTTCGTTTATTTTGGTCTTCTATAAATTAAAAAGTATTTCATACATTTTTCTTTAGTCTTCTGTTTTTATTTCATAATTTAAGTTTTTTTTTTTTTAAAGGCTCACATTTTTTAGTACATTTAATAGTGTTAATATGAGGTCAAGTGTATATTTATCATTATTTATTAGTATCATCATCATTACTATTATGTTTTATTCGAAGGTCATTGCTTCTTATAGTTTTGGTATGATGGCACCATATATCTAGAAAAAAAAACAGTCGTAGCTGTACTAATTCGTTAATTAACAACTCAATTAAACACCAAGATACTTCTGTAAATGTGTTCGCTCGTGTTTATGATACTCTTTATTATTCTTTTTAAAACTAATCACTCAAACCAGAACAAATAATTCATGACTGACTTTTAATTTAATTGAGTGACTATCTATAAAGATTTGACAATCGATAAAGTTAATTTAAAGTTGATAGGCTACTTGTTTTATTATTAATTACAATTTTTAATTATAAACCTTAGGAGTATTTATAAATCTTTTATTGTAATCATTTTGATCTGATAAATATTGACAGTGTAAAAAAAAACGTAATATACTGTTTTAGTTTGCGTATTAACTGGCTATTTAAATATTTAAGCTCTTATAAAAGTTGTAAAATTTAAAAAGTTAAAATTATACTCGTCCGATTTACTCTACTTTTTTATTTTTTTAATTCGTGCTTAATTAAACATTGTTTGAATTATAACCTCTATAACTTGACTTAATTATTCTAAGCCGAAGTAAAAATATCAAAAGACCGAAAAATAGCATTTGAAAAATGAAACCCTTCTTTTTGCTTAGAAGATATTACTAAGAAATAAATTTCTTTTGCGATATTTATTTAATTGATTTACGATTTCTTTCTGAAGTTAATTAATTTACATAAGTGATTACATCATTTTCGTATTTGGAAGCTGATTAACCGTTCGTTCTTTCATCCATCATTAGATTTAGTCTAACATGGAAATATCAGGTGGGAGAAAAAAGGAAACAATTGAATATCAAGCTTAGACGGTTGAAATGAATATAATAAAGAAGATACGTGTTATCGTTATATAACAATCTGTTGTTTTAAAGACAATACTGGCACAAAGATTTTCTTTGCCTCAAAGTTGAATCCCGTAGGATTCAACTTTGGGGCAAAGAAAATCTTTTTCGGAATTTCCTCCCCCCCCCCCCCAAATACACTTAATAAAAATCGAAGTATTACCAATAAGAATTAGGTGGGAATATGCATGTTTCAAAATAAAAAATAAAAATTCATCGTAAACAAAATGTTTAATTGGGGAAATAACAGAATAACCAGATATAACCATTTATATTACCATCTTCTAACCATTTATATTTATTTATTTAATAAATATAATCCAACCAAACTTAACCTACCCTCGCTCACTAACCTTATTAATTAACAGTAATGTTTTGAATATAAATATTTTGATAAATTCAGTAATTATTGCAATTATTTATTATTTAAATAATCAAAACATTACTGTTAATTAGTCGAGGTTAGCGATCGAAACGAACTTAGGTTAAGTTTGGTTGATTATATTTATAATTTATATCTATAATTATAAGCAATAATGTTTATATTTTTAATACGTAAAATATGTTAATACGGAGAATGTTTAAAATGAGCGGTATAAAAGAGTATGTTTGTGTGTTATTTCTCCAACCTGGTTATTGTTAATATCAATATTTCCTGCTATTTTTAAACGTGCATATTCCCACCTAATAATTCTTACTGGATATTAAAAATACATCGATTTTTGACCTATTGTTTAAAAAATTAAGTGGTTTCTTAGGGGGAGGGGAGTTCCGAAAAAGATCCGGGAAACCGACAGCAATATCGTCGTCATCCAAAGGTTCCAGAACAAAGTGCAGAGGAACATTTAGGAGGCGCCATGGTTTGCGAAGAAAGAGATCCACGATTACCTAGGGATGACATCTGTTCGTGAAGAAATTCACCGGCTAAGTTCAAAGCAGGTACTTAAGCTCAAAGCGCACAAAAATAACTGGATGTTAACCTTTTGGATAATAGCGAAGATGTGAGATGATTGAAGAGACTGCATGTATTGGTGCTAAAGACTATTGTGCGTTCAGTATAATCCTTTTGGTAATTACTTTTTTTTATGTGACCAGTGTTAATTTGTTACCTGACATTTTTTTCTCATGTATGACTTGTGACAATTTTTTTTCTGTTTGGTAACCATTTAATTTTATTGTTATATTTTTATTCGTTGTATTTTTTTATTATACGACGATACTACTCGTATACTGTGTTTAAACTTTTATTGTACGGTATCACTGGATGCCTCCCTTTCACGTCATTATTACACTGTACAATTTACGTATAGTTTCATTTTTCCAGAAACTGATAGTAAATAAAGAAATACACAAAATAGTTCCTTAATTTAAAAGGAAATATTTTATCAGCGTCTTTTTATACGACTTCCCATAAAGGAGTGTAGTGTATTTAGGGTGTTTGTACGAATGTTCCACAGTAGTAGCTCAACGGCTGAACCGATTTATATATACGTTTAAATAAATTTAAAAAATTTGAGTAAAAGATTATACGATATACAAAATTGTCAGCAGTACGCTCTTTAATTTTCCTATATTAATCATTATCCTTTGTTAAAAAGCAATTTTTTTTGGACAATCGTGTTTTTTAATATTTATTTCTTGTTTTATAATCATAGTAAGAAACATTATGTCATGTTACAAATATTATTATACTATGATACAAATATTTATTTTTAAGCAATGATGCAAAGGCCCAAAAGCGTACAGGTATTTCTTGTTGAATTGTAACTAATGCAATATAAATATTATTACTCGTATCTAACAACATATTAATTAATTAAACTAAGATTGCAGTGCTCGAATAAAAAAATTTAATCAATTTTCATTTGGTTATAGCAAAGGAGTGAATAATTTCGTTGTAGGACAGTTGATAATTATAGATTGGATATCACAGAAGACAACTGTCACTTTTAAAACTTTTCTATAATAATTAATTTCAGTTGTTTAATCGATTTAAACTTTTGTTGAACATTTTTTCTTATATCCATGATTTATCTTTAAATATTATTTTTTTAACCGCTGATGTGCTTGTATGAACTTAAACTCTTTGTAAAAAGTTTTTTTTTTTTGTTGTAATCAATCAGTTTTCTCTGTTATTTTGTTCATGACTAACCAAATTAAATTTGTGGTTTTTATAATAAAGTTTATTTAGTTTATAGAGTTTTTCTTTACATTTCTTGAATGCTTTTTTGTTATTCTTCGGACAATTTTTTTTTCTTTTCTAATAATTGTAACTCCTTCTCTCCTCCACCTTACCCTTCTGGCACAATTATTCAGTAGTTTTGCCTTTGTACCGCTCAAAAGCGGCTTCTTGTGCAGCATTTCCCTTTAACGATTTCCTGCAATAAATTCCAATAGGATTAATTTATTTTCTGTCCGGTCCAGGAAAGCACATTCGCAATGAAACAGACTACTAATGATTTTTTTTACGTTTTGGATAAAAACAAAAGAATAGGGTTGCCCGCACAGCAAAGGGACAATAAAAATAGCCCCTTTTGTCCCTACCGAGAGGAGTGTAGGGAAATAGGAATGATCCGAGTTCGGGAGGGGGAGGATTTGGACATGGAAGACAAATGACGGTGCCATGGGGGAGGGGGCGTCGCGCGCACTGGCGTCATTAGTCACAGCGCCGCGGCGCCCGTTGCTAGGGCAACCATTGTCTATCCTGTCCCGCTACCTCACTTCGCTCACTGCTATCCTATTCTTCTGCGCGATAATCTACCATCGAGAAAACGGCTTAAATGTAATTTTCGTTTTTTTTCTACTTTTTGTTCCTTTATATGAGAAATGTATAATTCAATACAATAATACAATATTAAAACGGCAGACAACAAATGAAGATATTATTAATTTAAATAAATACAGCCATATACGCTTGATACATTAGGAATATATCACTATTTTTAGTGAATTAAAAATTTTGATAAAGAAATCTACAGATTTGTTAATAAAAATATAGTAGAGAGGAATTACCAGAACAAAACTAAAAAGTAATTCAGATGAAATTATAATACGTGAATTTTAATAAAATTCTTTGGTGTTTTTTATACAAACTTAATCTTAAAACGCTTCGAAAATATTATTTTTACTTGAATCGAGTAAATTTTTGTTTTGCAGTTGTTAGTAAATTTTTACAAGGTTTTCGTAGCTTAAATAGTATTATAAGTTAAATGTTTAATTTTTACTTTTTCTTTTTTGAAAAGGAATTCATCAGTTTTTATTTATATATTTTATTTCATCTCAACTAAAAAATATTTATTTTAAAATTTTTATTTTTTTAAAGTACTTATATATTGTAAAAATTTGTTTGCAGTTTTATAAAATTAAAATATGGCTATTAGCTTAAATTAATATAGCTTCTATTTTATCATATTTTGATAATCGAAGGGAAAACCTTTATTTACAGTTTTGTAAAGTCTGATGAATTTTGATATATTTTACAATAATGATAGCGTATTATTAAGTTAGTTAGTAATACTTAATTATTTATATGCTGTGTTCCATAACCCAATCATTTTATGGATATCGTTTATAAAATAGGAATAATGTTTAAAATACATAGTCATTCTCAAAAATAACAGGCATTCAACGTCAGCCTTTCTTTTAGAAACTGAGAAATAAATAGGTTCCTTATGAATCGAATACACTGTTATATTATCGTAAACTAAATCGACCAAAATTTCAGAGATATTTATTTATCTTTGTTTAATAATCATCATAACTTTAAGAGAAAAAAATACTAATGCAGCTTTTATAGCAGATGGTTTATATAATTAAATGCCATAGAAAATACTGAGGTAGATAGAAATACGAAATGTACTTTTTTTGTGAAATTGTGCGTTATGTATGATTTTTTTTCATTTAATTGCATGTATTTTATTCTACACTCAATAGCATCTATTAATTTTAATTTAAAATCTTCTGGTTAGTTAGCTGTCTTTTTTTGTGATAAATATTAAATTTAGACTACTGTTTCGACATATGTACTGATATAATTCAAAGATTATGTTTGTAAAAAAAAAAATGTTCTTACGTGTGAATAAACACTAATTATTAATTAATAAAACGTTTTTACGTGTCGTCGTTTCACATTCATGGGTTTCAAGCAATCTTCATAATTCTTAATTTATAATAATCATTTGTCTTCAGTAGTACTTTTGTTGTTTCAACATCTGATTAGTTTTTTAAAAATTGATATTAAATAACTGAACAATTTCCAGTTAAAGAAATATTTATCAAATAATTCGAATTACGGTAAAAGATGATCGTTAGAAAGAGATGTGATGAAACCAATAACGTTTGTTTGTTTTTGTGAGAATTTAGTCTAAATTTGATATCAATAATTTACTATCGAATTTAGAACCTGAGCTCTGAATATCAAAAATATATAATAAGCAGTACTGTGTTATATGAGGCCCCTTTCGGGAATATTAATATAATTATTTATTTATATTTTTTAACAAAAAAATCTGAGAAAACTAAAGTTTTATTTGAGATACTACCAATCTCTAATCGATTATTGAAAAATATATTTATTTTATTATATAATTATATTATTAATATAAAAAACATATAAATATATATAAATATAAATATATATATATAAATATAAATATATTATTATATTTAAAAATAATTTTATCAGTCGTTATGAAATAAATATCCGTGTTTTTTATTTAATTTCGTTATTTTTTATGAAAAATTAATGTTGAAGTTTGCTTTGCAAAACGTGTAACAATATATAGGTAGCTACAAAAACTCGAGCGTCTAATAGCTGAAAACTTACTTCATATCAAAATTAAATGATTAAATTACCTTTTAGATTAATTTATTAATTAAAATGTACCAGCTCTTTCTTTGTGAACAATTTCATTCACCAATTTAACTGGCGTAGATAGGATTTTAGAGGTAATCGACGATCTTATAATTGTTTTTTTAAATACATCATAAAATGGAAATTAAGTTAATTAGTCGTAAATAACTAATTAATAAAGTGTTGTGATATTTTATTGAATTCTATGACTGTGTTTATAAATAACGAAGATATAATATAGGAATAGAGCAGGTAACACAAAATCTATGAAATATCCTGCTGACTGCTTGAAATATTTTAATACCACTATCAAAAATCCTTAAGCCTTATTAGTTAATTGCAATTTACTAGTTTCAATAGCTTTCTGATGTTTTCTCCTTCCCTATTGTATTCTATTAATTTAACTACGATTCAAAGAATTGTATATGTATCTATTTTACTGGTTTCTTTTCTCATTCGACGAGATTAGAGTCAAATATCAACAATAGGAGAGTAAATGATATTTGTGAATAATTTCATATAATACTGAAATTTCGTTAAATAAATCTGTAGTTTTTACACTATTTAAAAATACTAGGGTGTTCATATATAATCGTAGAATAGAGGTTATGGGAAATATTGTAGGGATCGGAATATATTACAAACTATTATTCATTATTCATGTAAAATACGGAAATTGTAAAAAAAAAATAATAATTTTTGTGTCCTATTTCTTTCCACACAAAGATAATTTTTACATCAAAATTTAACATTAGATGAAATAGAAAAATCTGATGTGGACAACACATCAGATAAACGCCTATTAAATAAATTACATTTACACATTTCTTTTAAATGAAAACTACATAAAATTTTATTTCATTAAAAACTTCTGTTATTTTTTCTTTTTTTGTTGTTATTATTGAATTACTGTTCATTGTAATTTTTTTTTTTTTAATTGAGAGGTTTAGTAATTTATTAATAAATCAATATACGTATTTAAATTAAAAAAAAAAGGACATGAAGTCTGATTCGAACCGAAGTGCATTCCCCTATGATCCAAATATTTCATTAATTAAAATTTTACGTGGTTATAACTCTGGAACCAATGAAAATAAGTACCACTTTTAAGGTTGAAAAGCTATCAATGAGAACTTATTACTGCAGTTAAGAAAAAGTCCAAAATTCAAATTTTGTTGGATTAAAAGCTTTTTTGGATAACTTTGGTTCAGTCGATTGCAATCAAAACGGGAAGTGCACAACTAGGTGTTATAAGAGTGCTAAATACAAAATTTTAACATCCCACGGCTAATCGTTTTTGAGTTATGCGAGATTCATACATACATAAGTCACACCGAAACTACTCAAAATGGATTCAAAGATGGTCAAAATGGATATTTCTGTTGAATTAAGGAAACCGAAATTTTTCGCGATCACCATACTTCCTTTACTTCGTATAAGGAAATAGAAAATAAAATAAATCTAGATAGCTAAATTTTATTCCTTATTTCCAATAAAGGAATAAAATTCCAAGTCAAGTTGGGTGGTTGTTAAATCAACTAAATCGTAATTTTATATTACGTTAATCTTATATTACGTCAAAATTACCAATAATTTCTTGCATATCTATTGCTCAGGAGAGTTTACTCTGAAGTTATCTTCTTTACATCTATTAATTATTATTTCTTTCCGTCATCTTTATTCAAATATTTTATAATATAAATGTTTTTTTTTTTTTAAGTAACATATAAATGAACAAATCTGTGTAAGCAGTCACATTGCAGGATACTGTATATTATAAAACAGATTTGCATTATTTAGATTAATTATTGGAAAAAAAAATAATCCCAATTTGTTGCAATACATTACTTCAGTTCTCTTTCGGAAAAATGTTTTCATTATATTTAATGTTGAAATAAAACACAATGTTAATCAAAAAATGAAAATCATTAAACGGGAATCACTTATCTCGATTCTCAGCCTTTGTTGGATTGTTAGTATAATTTCATATTTCAGATTCTACTTTTATTAGTTGTTTACTTTTATAATAGCGTATATTATGTACAGAGTGTACCACGTAGTTCTCCCGAGACTTTTATAACTTATTCTACTATTGAAAATAATGTAAAAAGTACACATAAACATGTCCTAAAATGCTTCGTTTGCGAGTCGGCTGGTGAAAGATTTAGCTTGGATTTCAGCTACCCGGGGAAAATAAAGTCGTACTAAAATTTTTAGGACGTTAATTAAGGGACAGAGTTAGTGATTTCTTATGGATTTTTAACTGAAAAACGAATAAAATAGGTCCTAGAACCATATCTGCAGTAGTTTTTGAGAAATCTGGGGTGAAAACCAATAAATGGGGTAAAAACACCGTTTGATGTACAATAACATTGTTAAATGGGTTTAAACACTACAAATTTTAAAGGAAACTTGTAGAGAATTTAATTTTGAGTAATATGGAGTAGGATAAGTTGAATAAAACAAAGAAAATATAGAAAAATTCGAATTTTATTTAGAAACAGTATATATATATATATATATATTTTTTTTTAATTTTGTGAATTAAAATTTTTCTTCCGTTTGTATATAAATAAAGAGTTTGAAATTTAACGCTATAGTATAGTTTAAATTTAGTAGCGGCGGGATGAAACTTTTTATATCGTGAATATATTTTCTACATTTTTGAAGTTGATATACATTTTATCAGTTGATATATCAAAATACTGTATTCATGAAAATTTAATGTTGGAATAAGAAACTCAGAAAAGAAATATAAATTAAGATATATTTACACATATCTTAAACATATTATTACCTGTAAATTTTATGAAGTAAATTTTTACTTTTTAGATAGTATAAAAATGAAAATTACATGGTAGAGAGAGAACAAAAATTTATTATGTGATGGAAAAGTTTTCTTTGTGTGTTGATATTGAAAAACGTTCAAATATTTTTATAGTATTGTTTATTTTGTAACTTTCTTAAGAAAATTGTATTTTCATTCGTATTTAACATTAAATAAAACATTTAGAAAAGAAATGCAAGTAATGATCAATAGGTTCATGATCAACGACCCCAAGGGACTTGTTAACATAACATTTTTGATATGACCAACTCTTACAGCAACATTTTGGTCATCACCAAAGTGTTGCTGGAATTGTAAGAAGATGGGGCTCTTTATATGTTAAACATGTGAAATTTTTTTCACATGCAACTATTGTCGTATTGAGTAAATTTTAAGTTTTTCTTAACTTTAAGGTGGAAATATTTTTTATCCTCTATTTAGCACCGCTGAAATCTATCTGCGCCTTCCGGCGTGCCGAAAGGAAGTTTTAATATGAAACTCATTTTCTCTCCTTTCCCTTTTCCCCTAAATTCCCTTTTTTTTGTTTTACTTTCAAATTTGATTCCAACTTCGTTAACGTATCTCTTCTCATAATTTGTGTGCTGTAACTAATTTCTAGTTTAAACAAAAAACAAATATATCATTAGAGAATTCCTAAATTTTTATTGTTTGTTCCTGGATTGTTATTCTGTTTTCAAATCTTTGGAATTCCTTTTCCTAAATAAAAGTGTGAAATTAAAGGAACAAACAAGTCAACCTTTTGTGTTGTATCGTGAGTTTTACTTTCCCGTCTAGATAACGCTATGGCTCTAGAAGGGAAAGTATTGTAATCGCTCCAATTTCGGCATACGCGGTTTTCACCGGATCTTGACGTTTTGACACCTAAGGAACCTGAAAAACCGGATGTTAATATTCGTATGTACATGTAAGCTTGTAAATCACCTTATATCTCCAGAACTACTAGACCGATTTTGACCAAACTTGATCAAATTACTTAATTAGTGAGACTGTAGAGCAAGGTCCATCCTCAGTTTCTCGAGATTTTACCTAATTAAGGTCGTATTTTTCTTAGGCCCATTTGTTAACAATATTTTAAAATGTTTTTTGCAAAATCGTACACTCATCCCAAAAATTGCTGTTGTAGTCAACTGCTGTGTTGTAATGTCACAGGTGAGCGGTGGAATAAAATAAATAAATAATATTTAAAGTGTAAAAAGTTAAATCGATAGCCCGGTCGACTCGGTACCTGGCGCGTTAAGTCTCGCGGCTACAGTAGTCTGCCGACCATACAAACGAAATTTGTTTCTAAGTTGTGAAATTACATTAGTTTAATTAGTTCCGACCATCGCCGCTAGTACCGTCACACCTACGCAAATTAAATATGGTATGCGAGCGCGCTTTATTTAGAATAATTGATGAAAACACGAAATTATCATCGAATAAAAAAGGAGGAAAATATTATACTAATCATCTTACTTAAATATAATATTTTTTCGTTTTTCACGCGGCTAAAGCCACCTTCCGGCTTTTTTATACTTAATTTAAAATATTTATCAGCAGACGGCTAATATATTTATCGCCACGCGGCTAAAGCCGTATTCCGGATAAGTCCTACAACTGTGTTGTCAGTTTTATATGTAATTTAGCAGCGTTTTACGTACTGATTCATATTTAAAAAATATATATTAGTAAAATGTATTAAATAAAATGAAATTTAATATAATTAAACCTTCTTTAAAAATAAAACCGCATTAATATAAAAAAGAAGTTTTTCTCTTATTCAGTAATGGAGATTTTGAAGTCATCTTCAATTTAACGATCAGTAAGTTGTTTCTTCTTGCTTTTAATTTGTCACCGCCTTCAAAACAGAATCACAGTTTAAGGAATTTATTAGTATCCTTTTTAGTGTATTTAAAATTTTTTTTTTTTATCTAAAAATGTTATTTTATATAAAAATTAATAGTATGACAAATTAGACAACTCAATTAAATTAGGTTATTTTTTAGATATTTTTTTGAAAAAACGAAACAGAATAAAATGATATAATTTTATAAATTTCTGCAACATAGAAATGCAGATTTTATCTTTCTGTTAAGGACAATAATAGACGATTGAATATCTGATAAATTGTAATGATGTGTTTGAGATAATGGAATATTCAAGAAACTATACCATGTAAACGTGCTGATTGATTGAATAATCGATCAAATATTCAATGACGTAGACCAAACAGCCGTCATAGTCGACCTTGAGGTCGATGAGGAAGGCATTGGAAATTCAAATATGTACTATTATTACTATCCTACATAATAGTTTACTTTGTCAGTCGACTTGAAAATATATTTTTTATTCAGCCGGTTACGTGTTGTTGTGTTACCTAAACACTAGAAATATGTGATTTCAAGTTCGTCCTTAATAATTTAGTACTGGACCGAAAAACTTTCTTAACTAATTTAAATAAAAAGGTATTATTATTAAAATAATAAAACTATAATTAAAATCCACTGTAACAAACATTTTTGAACACTGACTTCAAAAGAATTAAAAAAAAATTAGATGAAAACTATGAATTAAAGTTTATTGAAGAATTTCGAATTTTATTAATTTTGTACTCTTAGAACATCGATCTAACATCCCAGGAAGTCAGGTTTAAATTTACTTTCTTGATTTATCATAAATTACAATTTTTTTGGGGGGGGAAATCGTTGATGAACGTAGAGTGATTACGTTCGTCATAGATACAATCATTCGTTGCTATGAACGATTCAATTGAGAAACAACATGTCATAAAAAACGGTCTTGTTAGACTTCTACATTCACAAATTACTCCAAAAAATCTTCCAAAGAATTAAAAGTGAGGATAAAACTGTCATCCTTTGAGGAAATAACAAAAGTTAAAAACATATCACTAAGATTTTTCGGTAGGAGGTCTCCTTCCTCATATAATGTATTTTTATTTCATCAGTCGATTTAATTTATATCTTTTGAGGAAAATCTTTTCAGAACGATTTAAAGATAGTAATATATTAAAATTTTAGTAGATAAATAATGAATCTGAAAAATGATATCTAAGATTACATTTCATATAATCTATATAAATAAAAATGTAAATGTTCGTTTGTTCAAAATCTTAAATCTCCGAAAGTTCCTCACCGATTGCTTTGAAATTTTGCCACAACGTTGCATTCAAATACGCGCGTGTCTTTATATACCTACTATTTACATACCACGATGTCACACCTGGGGCAGGTAAAAATATGCTTTTTTTGAAAAAAAAAACAGCGCGATCTGTTGGACGTAAAAGCAACACACAATATACTAAATATTTTACGATTCCATTTCAGTGTTTCTGATATGTGTGTCCGCTATAGACTAAAAAAACTACCGAACCGATTTACATGCGGGGGAAAAGGGAAAAAGGGAAAAATCGGAAAAAGGAAAGAGGGAAGAAGGGGAAAATTTTAAAATATAAAAAAGAGAAAACGGGAAAAAGGAAAAACGCGAAAAGGAAATGGAAAAGGGAAATGAGAACAAAGAAAAGGGAAAAGGGAAATAGCGGAAAGATAAATGTGGGAAGGAAAGGAAAAGGGGAGGAAAAGGGGAAAATGGGAACAGGAATAAATGGTAAAAAGAAAAGGTTAAATTTTGTGAAGTTTCGTAATGTTCATTTTGTTATTGTTTTATAAAATTTTCAATTCTGTTTTTTTTTTTGTCTTCAGTCATTTGACTGGTTTGATGCAGCTCTCTAAGATTCCCTATCTAGTGCTAGTCGTTTCATTTCAGTATACCCTCTACATCCTACATCCTGAACAATTTGTTTTACATATTCCAAACGTGGCCTGCCTACACAATTTTTTCCTTCTACCTGTCCTTCTAATATTCAATTCTGTTCATTTAATCTATATAAATATTCAAATCTATAAATAGCGAAGTATTGCCGGGTCTGCTAGTTTTTAATAAATGCACTGAATAAATCATAACAATTTTTTATATTTAAATGTTCATTATTAACAAATTATAAATAAGATAATGATTAAAGATGTAGAAATTATGGATTCATAATCAGAAGTTGAAAAAAAAATTGTGAATTGTTTGGTAGGCTGTGTGAGAGGGGATAGGTAGCCAATCAGTGGTTGTTTAGCTTCAAGTAGTGGGGGAAGAAAATTGTAGAAGCTATGTATTACTTCATGACTGTAATTCAATATTATGGTGAAAATACAGTTACAAAATTACAAGTAATGATCTGAAAATATTTTTTAATGTATTATATGATATTACAAGAGGAATTACCTAGTTATAAACTAAAAATTGATTAATAAGATTTTTCAAAGTATGAATTTTATTTTGTCATAAGTTACATAAAGATTAAAAATACAACATTATCCTATCATTAACTAATAATTTTTTAGCATTTAAAACTCGTTCAAAATAATCGACATAATTTGATACGTTGTATCTCTAAACTTTTGAAACACAAGCATATAATTCGTTTGGTAATTTTGCTAAAGCATAGAAGTGATAGTAATACAGTCTTACTGGCGATAGCGATTGTACAATAATAACAATAGACGATACTGGTAAAATGAATCAATGATACGAATAAATATAAGACGTAAGTTATTCTGATGTTTGTTATTTGAATTATTACTTCTTGAATTATTTATATGGCAGTGGGTAAAACAAGCATAACATACACAAATAACACACAGTTTTATATACTGTTACAAATAAACGACTTTGATACGTATTTGACTTTGATACGTCCGACCGATTCAAAATATATACAGAATATAATATAGTCCTTTCTGAGAAATAGAATGATGTCAGTTTATAAATTTCTTCCGGAAATTTAAACAAAAGTGTTCTCTTAAGTAGGTATATTACAATCTAAATCGTATCATTCCTACTTACAAATTAAACAAATAAATATAGGTTAAAAACATACATATTTATCTGTAATTATCCCCTTTTATTATTCTCTTTATAAAATATTACTAAATAAATAATATTAAAGAATTGTGGGATTTGGAAATCATCCATTTCACAAATTTCATAAGTTTTTTAATTTTTTTTTTTTATCTCACAGTTTGTTTAATTACGCTTGGTTCCAGTTAAGGAACACATGTAAATAGAATTAAAATAAGGTGGTCTCCAACGAAGCTCTTCAGTAATACGTACATACATAAGACAAAAGTTCATGTGTATAAGTGCAGTTGTACTGATTCAGTCCATATAAATCACAAATGTCCATAAAAGCTGACGAAAATCATACGAAAAATCAATAACATTACAAAACAAAACTACCAATAAAACAGTAACATAATTACTTTATGAAAGGAGACTCTTAATTAAGGCAATGAGAATACGCTCATCACATAAAGGATGTCGTGTCAGCCGTTCAGACTCCTTCAGGTCCAGCACGTAAAAGCGTTTCAGTCGCCGGACATCCTCACTGCCTAGAAGATTCACTGCTAGAAAGTTCCCATGATTACCTATCCGCTCGCTATCTATAATTTGAACCGAACCGTTTGATTTCCTCGCAAATATTAGGCAATTTCATTTAATCATAAATTTCTTAGTTCCGTGCAAGCCATGGAGCTTGTGTAATAGTTTTCGCCAAATTTACTCTGGAAATTTTGTATAACTTCCACATTGCTGTTGTTCATTTCATCCCATAGCTGTACGCCAAAATGTTTTAGGTTATAGAACAGACTAGGCAGCTAGACCTTGTTAAAGGCCTGTTGAACATCCAAGAAGATCGCCTAGCAGTTCAGGCACTTGGTGATGACATTAAAAACTTTGTGCGTCTGTTCAACTGTAAAATGTCCTCTTCTGAAGCGAAACTGATCTGAAATAATATTTTCTCGCTCCAAGTTTTTTAATTTAGGATTATTTTTTTAAAATATATATGTTTTTAAATATAGGAAATCAAAATAAATATTATCATACCGCTTTTTAATTTTTTTATTTATTTTCAGCTAGACCTTTTAAATTAGCAATGAATGTATTTTCATATCACATAGGTAATTACTACTTGTTCTAATTGCGTTTTATATAAAATAATTAAATAAATAATTACATTTAAAAAAAAATGTAATCTTTGCTATATAAGTGATGAAAAAATTATTGTAATATAAACCCCAAATTAATTGAAGCTGTTAAAAAAATAATAATAAATAGAATAAATATGATACATTATATTGTATTAAAGGAGATTACGAGGACTGGCTATACCCAATTAGCACATCAGTCAAACTTTGGGTTTTTTGTATATCCACCGGTAAAAAAATAATTTTCCCGGATAGGTCCATCGATAGAGTTATTCTTCATCATAATAATATCACTCAATAACTCTTTGAAGGTCCTGACATTTTTTTAACGTATCTTTAGTCTTTTAGTCCAGAATTCTACTGGAAGAATGAGATTTAAAAATCAAAATAGTGTATAATGAGAAAAATATATTCGCGAAGTTTCACGAAGTGAAGCGAAGAACAAACAGAGCTATTTCAAATCTCGTTCGAGGCAATGGGCATCCATAACACCAACAGTTTTTCGGAAGATGGGTTAATCTTTATAAGTAAAAGATGCGGATTATTATGTATTGATAATTTCAGTCATATGATGCAAAACATGTTCAACCTGACCGTTGCCAGAAAATTGTCTTTTACATCGTTTTAGCCGGTAAAGAACAGATTGTTCATCATATTATTTTTATTTTTTTACTAGTTGTATTTAAGAAAGACCATAAGGAGTGATTAAGTGGTATATTGTAATACTAAACATGTAGTTTTCCTGATTATTCAAACTATAAAATGTAATTTTACATATATGTGATTTTTACATATATTTACAACCATTATTGAGTTTTGAAAAATGTTTTACAATTAAAAATATTAAAATCTTTAACTTCATACAGATTCATTTTTATTTTTGTGCTAAAAGTGTTTTCAAATATCATATTTTATAATTAAAAACTTTCCCGCATACCGATTTTTCCCTATTCTTTGTGTTTAAAGTCCAATCTTTGCCATATATTCTTACTGCATAAGAATAGATAGGTCTAAATCAATGTATTTTTTGCAGTATTTATTTTAATTCTAAGACAGTATGCTGTAAACCTATAAAATTTAACATTTTTTATAAGTTTACGTGGAATTTGACCAATTTTATTATTATCTGATTCAATTGCTTCCTTTTTCAGATAAACTCAGTTGTTCTAAGTAAAGGTAACGAACTTCTCAATGTTTTTAGTTTTACATATAGCCTATTCAAGTTATAGGGGTACGGAATATCGAAATTAGGTTAGGAAAAAAATAAGATGTGTTCATAAAAATTTAAGAATCTCAATAAGAAAATGGATAATTACTGTGTTTGGGAATTTTCTATAAAAAAACTTGTCAAAAAACTTTATGTTTCCTTTATGTATCTTTTTATGTAATTTATGTATCCCTTTTTTATGAAATGTCATTATTTGATAAATATATATAGTTCTGTCTTTCTTTTTCCTGTTTAGCCTCCGGTAACTACCGTTTAGATAATTCTTCAGAGGATGAATGAGGATGATATGTATGAGTGTAAATGAAGTTGAAATCTTGTACATTCTCAGTTCGACCATTCCTGAGATGTGTGGTTAATTGAAACCCAACCTCCAAAGAACACCGGTATCCACGATCTAGTATTCAAGTCCGTGTAAAAATAACTGGCTTTACTAGGACCTGAACGCTGGAACTCTCGACTTCCAAATCAGCTGATTTGGGAAGACGCGTTCACCACTAAACCAACCCGGTGGTCCAAATATATATAGTTATGTCTACAAAACCCCACTTGTTATTGGTTTTAGAATTTGTAGTGTTCTTTTAATTTTTACAATAATTTATTCTTGGTTAGCCGATAATGATAGCAAACTATTTATAAATCATCTGGTCTCAGATTCTTCATCCGAAGGTCCCGGGTTCGAATGCCGGTCAGGCATGGTATTTTAACACACGCTAAAAATCATTCATCTCATCCTCTGAAGCAATACCTAACGGTAGTCCTGCAGGTAAAAAAAAAGTATGTACGAGGGTAAGTCAATTATTAGCCACAATGGAGTTATATATTTTTTTGCAATACAAATGGGAAACTTACATGTATATCATTTTTCAATCCCCTTACATTTCAACGCATTTGGTCCATCGTTGCACAAGCTTCCTCATGCCCTCGTAAAGAAGGTTTTCGGTTGAGCTGCGAGCCAGGAATGCATCGCTTCTTTCACTGTTTCGTCCATGGAAAATCGACGGCCCCGTAGTGCCTCTTTGAATGAACCACCAAGTGGTATTCACAAGGGGCAAGATCAGGATTATACGGAGGACGAGCCAGTACTTCACAGTTGAGTTTCTGGAGTGTTTCAGCAGTAAGGGCAGCAGTATGTAGATGCGCACTGTCATACAACAACACAACACCTTACGACAGCAGTCCTCGGCGTTTGCTTCGAATTGCAGGCTTCAGCTTGGCAGTAAGCATCTCACTGTAACACGTACTGTTTATTGTCGTGCCCCTTTCCTCATAATGTTCCAGTACCAGGCCTTGTGAGTCCCAAAAACCGTAAGCATCAAATTCCTGCGGACGGTTGGGTCTTGAACTTTTTTTTTGCAGGGCGAATTTGGATGTTTCCATTCCATACTCTGCCGTTTACTCTCCGGCTCGTAATGATGGATTCATGTTTCGTCACCAGTGATGATACTGTCTAAGAAGATGTCCCGTTCGTTACCATAGCGATCCAAATGTTTTTGGCGGATGTCAAAGCGCGTTTTGTATGTGCAACTGCGTGAATTGTGTTGGAACCCATCTTGCAGAGACTTTGTGAATCCCAAGTCTGTTGTGGATGATTTCGTAGGCAGAACCGTGACTAATTTGCAAACGACGTGCCACTTCATCGATAGTTACTCGTCTGTCGAAGAAAACTATGTCACGTGCACGCTCAATGTTTTCCTCATTTGTGGCAGTAAACGGTCGTCCCGCTCCTTCGTCCTGCGTAACACCTGTGCGACCATTTTTGAATTTTTCAATCCGAAAGTACGGATTTGAATAGTAACTCCCTTTACTAGATTTGAACTTTAGAACTCTCGACTTAGAAATTAGTTGATTTGCGATGACAAGTTCACCACTAGACCAACCGGTCGGTTTTCATTCTTCATCCCAGTCGAGAATAAGTAACGAGATCTTCATCAGTAAGTATTGTTTTTCGCTTATTTCTGCAAGGTCTTACGTTTTGAATACTAATTTATGATGTGCATGTATTTTACTGATCCGTTAAAATTTCAAAAGTTTTGTTATTAAGTTCCACGTTAAATATTAGTAACCATTCCTTTTTTTCAATTCGTGTTTCTTGTCTTTTTTTTTCATAAAATTTTTCATTGTGTAATGATTGTATTTGGAGTTACTGTTATACATGATAAAAAAATAAATGTGTAGGTAGTTTACACGGTATGGCAGTAGGCCGGAATATTGGATGTGACGGTGTATAAATGACCGGTTAATTGAGATTTCACTCAATAAAAATAAAAATCTTGATGTCTAGTTTAGTTCTTTTTTCAATAAATCTCATCGTAAACTATAAAATGATTTTATTTTCATATCGTCTGATAAGTAGTAAATTTAAAAACTTTCAACTGTTATTTTATAACATAGCGACAAAATAAATTTTATCGCGTATCTTAAAATATACTGTAAATACGGGAAATTAATTTAGATTATACATTTTATCGCGATTTTCTGTATTTTAAAACCTATCTTAACGTTTTTATTTTCTTAAAAGAGTAATTTTAATGAAAATATAGGCTATCGTAAAGATTTTGCCTGCGTTTAACCGGAATAAAAACCCATGAAATTAACCTAATATTTTATACACCAAGATGCGGTTTTGGTTTTTGTATTACCTCGCCGTTCCCGGTCCCTGTTTATAAGGAGTTGTTGGCATGTTAAGGGAGCAGACTGGCGTCGGAGCCAAAAGGAGGTTCAAGCTTCCCGTTCTATACAAGATCTACGGTTCCGCTCCCATTGGCATCGTGTACCCTAATAATAATATATCACAGGTAGCCTCAGTATTGCGGTATTTCCTGTTCTAAATGCAAAGCATCTTTCCTCGTGCACTTGTACAACTCTGAAAGCACTAACCTTTTACCACAACCTTTTTCTAAATAATCAATAAATGCTGAATAAAAGGGTAACGCTGACTTTCTCGTGACCCTTATATTTTTTAACGTTTTATTGAGTTTTCTTTGTAGAACTATTTACACATTCAGGTCAGATTGTGTAGACCTACACTTAAGCAATACGGTATAAAAACATAACTGTAGTTTTTTTTAAGTATGTAATTCGTAAATAGAATTTAGCTTTTCATTTTATCATCGGTACAACATCTCTGAATTTATAAGTATCTTTAACATGTTATTCTTTCCAATTTTAAGATCGCTAGATCTTTGAAAAAATCTTCTAAATGTAAGAAAATAATTGTAGCATACAATATTATGATGGAAATAACCGTGTGATTATTTTTAAAATTTTCATTAAAAAGAGAATTTTTTAGATAAATTAGTCGATGTATGTCCAAATTTAACTTATTTTCTTACTAGGTTTAACAAAAATTCAATGAAAAGTAGTAAAATCCAATCAGAAACTATCATTTGAAAAACAAGATTATATGTAATATAGTTTACCAAATTATCACTAAAGATTTTCATTCGGTTAGTAAATCGTACCACTAATTTTATTAAAAATTTTGGTATTCGTATACCTGTAAAGTTAAAAACGATCAAGTATAAAACAGCCAGTCTTTCCCTTTACATAAACCGTACCTTCTATTATATCAAATCCGGATAGTCTATGAATAATAAAATTGTAAAAAATAATTAATACTCAACCACTTTGTATTGAAATATCAGTAAAAAAAGCTGACAACAGTTGTAGGACAACAACCCAGAATTTTGTGTGGTTTCTGATCCACGGCTTATAAACCCATACAAACACAATTTAATTAAAAATATTTATCACTCTATTTAAGTATAATATTTTTTCGTTTATTTAATTTAATTATTTTTAACTAAAGAGCGCGCGCACACCGTATTTAATTCGCGCGGGTGTGGCGGTACTAGTGGTGACATCTGGCACTAACTAAGCTAATGTAATTTCACAACTTACATAGAACAAATTTTGCTTGTACAGTCGGCAGACTGTTGTAGCCGCAAAACTTATCGCACTAGGTACCGGATAACCGAGCGATCGAGTTTCAGACCCAGCCAGACGGAGTTACTTTTTTACACTTTAAATATTATTAATTTATTTAATTCTACCGCTCACCTGTGTCATCACAACGTAGCAGACGGCTAAT
This sequence comes from Lycorma delicatula, assembly GCF_047948215.1. Classification (NCBI taxonomy): domain Eukaryota; kingdom Metazoa; phylum Arthropoda; class Insecta; order Hemiptera; family Fulgoridae; genus Lycorma; species Lycorma delicatula. Next base: position 13,898,698 of record NC_134459.1, read on the forward strand.
TCAGAATTTTTTGGGATGGTGGTGCGATTTTGCAAATTTTTTATGCAAATATTGTTATGTTTTTAATCGTTAACAAATATGCCTTAAAAAATATGACCTTTAGGCGAAATCTCGAGAAACTAAGGATGAACTTGCTCTACAGCCTCACCCGCTTGACCTTTTAAGTTGAAAATTAATTGGCATCGATGCCTTATGTATTGAAGTAATCTGAACGAGTTTGGCCAAAATCGGTCCGGTATTTCTGGAGATATAAGGTAATTTATAGGCCAACTCAGAACACACGTACATACAAATATTAATATCCGGAAAATCTCCATCCGGTTTTTTGTTTTTTTTTGGATTCCTTAGGTGTCACAACGTCAAGATCCGGTGAAAACCGCATATTCCCAGATTGAACCAATTACAATCCTTTTTCTTCTAGAGCTACAGTTCTGCTATAGCGCTGTCTAGACGGGGAAAGTAAAAATATTCAACTTGACCACGTAGAAATTATAAATCTTGAGGTTAATACAGGTTCATTGTGGTGGTCGTTTTTATAATCGAATCAAAATTACTGATTTAAAGATCCTACTCAAACATTATAAAATTGTAATGATTCTCAAGCTTTTATTGCTTCCGTTTTCTTAGCATATTATTTAAAAAAAAAAAAACTTTAATTATAAAAATATTTGTTTTTAATATCTCTATTTTTGTTTCAAAAATAAATGACCTCAAGAGGTAGTAAGACTAATAATCATAGAGACTCGTGTGTGTGTGTGTGTGTACGCGCGCGCGCGCGCGTGTGGGGTAATCTGTTGATAAAAGTTTGGAGTCAATATCTCGGGGAGGTGAGGCAGATAGTTTCTTTGGGGTTAATTTTTTCAAAACTTGGCAAATATAAGTCTTGATATGAAGCTCAATAAATGCATGCATGCTTTTCTTTCCATTTTCAAAAAAAAAATTTCCCCCAATTTTCCCCTTTCTCCAAAAAGTATTTTTATTTATTGTATACTTTTTTTACCGAAATTTGTTTTGCCTTCCTAAGTATTATAGTGTAGTAGTACAAGTGGAAAAAAAACTTTTGGGGCGATATTGGGGGTAGGGTAACCGATCAAAGTTTAAAAAGATCGATTTCTTAATTTTTTTTTGAATTAGCGATTAAAATATTGATTTTCTTTTAATTTTATAACTCTTTTCATGTATTGTTATTTTCCATTACGTAAAATTAAATAACCAGTGTCAGGAAAGTATAACAACTTCCTTGCCAGATTTTTTATTAACGTATTTTTTATTAACGTAGTTTTCCTAAAATATTTTAACATTTTCTAAGTATAATACACTTTTTTAAAAAAAAAAAAAAGATAGTAAATTTTATCGTCATTAATTAATTTTTTGTTGTATCCATTATTCCCAAAAATTCTAGGATGTTGTCTTCTCTCTGGAAACGATCTTATCGTGTTTGAAGATTTCCTTTCATTTTTACATTTATATCATTACCGTTATGAGAAATTTAAAAATATGTAACAAATCGAGGTCTAATGTATTTTACATAATTCGTTGTCGGAAAAGAAAATTAACGAAACAAAAATTAATCTCATTCTATTTAACTAATCACACATTCCGGTTTTTAAATCTGAATTCCAGGAACAATTTAATTGTAAGTTTTGTTTTAAACGTCTTTAATTGAATTTAATCTTCTCTTAATGTTTATACGACGATTACTCATGAGAATAAACAAGATGATTTTGCTTTTTTCTCCCCAACCGGAAGATATTACCACGATATAGTCTGAGGAAGTCTTCATAATGTAAGATGAAATAGAACAATATAAAAGTCACTACCATTAACTAATTATAATATGATCGAACCGAAGAGTAATCAGCCTTTCCTGTCTCTGGGTGGGCTGTCTTTGCCTCCCGACTGTGACTTGACTGACAGTACCGAGTTTCATGTAGAATAAATAGTATAAAACGAAACGGCGATCAGACTATTACAACAAATTGTCAACAGCAAAACCATTGACCTCGTGTTGACCCATATGAGCTCATTCCCCAATCCGTGCTGTATGTGTCTTGCTCTTTCATTACGTCATCATATAACTAATTGGGGTATTTTTAACACCAACGCTTGTTAGCTTAACTTTAACTTTAATTGTTGCCAAAACGAGTTCATGTCAAACAAAACATTAAAAAAATTTACTACGTATTCTTATAACAACATATGCGGTTGGTGATATGAAATAATATTTTTAAAATTCTTTTTCTTGGGAATATATGAAAAAGCTATCATTAATCAACATAAATGTAATGTAAATTACATTTTAGATATTATTACATCTGAAGTGCTTCAAATATATATATATTTTTTTGTTCAGTGAAAGCTTTTTATTATTTATGTCACAAACTACTTACAAGAAATATATATATTTATTTATTTATCCAAGAAAAATTCAATTTTCTTTAGAAATAAATAAGCTTATAATGTTTTAGAAACATTTTTTTTTTCTTAAATGAAATTCGATACAAAAGATATCAATGAATTATTTAAATAGTTTGGAATATATATAAAAGACAATGTTCGTTTTGTGTGTGCCCTAATAACTCAAAAAAACTACCTAACCGATTCGCTGAAAATTTCACAATTTATTATTATTTGTCCCGGGAGTGTTTACACTTTATTAGTTCTATGTTATTAGTTTACATGTTTAGATAACAATGGGTTAAACGACAAAATACTGACATAGACAAAGATCACTATAGACAATGTCAACCGACATAAATGATATCTCTCAACGACATTAAATTTATTAAAAGAAGTTTTAGGTTATTTATTTATACTTTATTTTTATGATTTATACAGTAGTGAGATTGGTGAGGTTTCAACTGTGGCAAACGTTCCGGGTTTCATAAGAAAAAATAAAGAAAATTAAGAGTGAATTAATATTGTACAATTTATTGTTTTCGTAATATTTTCCGTTTCATTAAATTTTGTAAATTACAAAAATGTGAAAAAACGTAAATAATAATATTAATATTTATATAGAAGATAAAACTTTTATAATTTAAAAATAACATTCCATACAAAACGGCAAAATATTGGTTGACACATAATTCGAGCCAAGAAAATGAGAGAATACAGAAGAAATGAAACAGAGGAAAAAACAGCACAACGTACGAATGATTACATATGTGAAATACAATGCAAAATTTATTTAATTCATATACTCAAATTTAGCAATAGCTAAGCACTGTCGGGTTCGCCAGTATAATTATAAAATAGAAATAGCCTATAGAGTATAAAATACAATAGTTATTTGGTAATACGCAAACAAGGACATATCTTTTTTATTTATTTTCTAAATACTGTGTATTTGCATAAAGTTCATGTCTGAAAATTTATGTTTATTTAAATCGTTAGCTCAGATGTTCATCCGTTAATGCTTTAAATACAGCCTAAAAAATAAATTATCTTTTAAAAGACATTTTTTAAATCAAAAATTTCCTTCGTAACATGTTATTTTTATTTTGTTGGTAAATATCTTTATATCATTTACTGATTTTGAAATATTTTTATTCCAAACTATTCTAATATTTTGTAATCAGAGATCATGATTTTTAAAATAATAAAATAAAAACTATTTTAGTATAAAAACAAATTATTAACTGGCTTAATAATTTCAATGAATTATTAAGCCAATTAATAATTTGGACGACTTAAAATTCTACCCCCTGAAAAATACCAGTTAAAAAAATAAACACCTTGCTTTATAGGTGCAGACAGAAATCACCAGCCAAAGGAATGTGAATTAATGGTTTCAATTTTTATATTCTACAAGCCATTGGTCTTAAATCGATATTATTTTAATTTTGTGAATGTGTCTGTGGTAAAAGAACATACACATTTTTTGCAATTGATTTTGGTAAAATTTAATATACCGAGTAAAATTACTGTACGTAAGTGATTTTTATCGACAGAAAGAAATATATACATTTTTTATTTTCACAATTGTTTACTACCTATTACGAATGTGGTACACGACGGCTAATTAATATGAGTTTGAAAAGATATCATTCAAAACATTATCTTTGAGAGTAATGATGTTTATTATACAACGATTTCCTGTCGGTGTAAAAAGTAAAAGTATCACTTTTACGGTTGAATATAATCTCCATTGTAATCGAGTTTCTATTATCTTCAAAATTATCCTCAGTTTATTTGATGAAGATGACGGGAAGATGGTTTAATTATTACTTTTATTAATATGTCAGGCATAGAGAATGCTTGTTACATTTTATAATAGATATATAATTTTTTGAAATGTTTTACGTCCCGTTATAGGCATCTAATCCATTTTTTTAAATATTAAACCTTGTTTTAATTTCGATTCTCTTTTTTGGGCTGAAAATTTTGTTTGAAAATCGTTAAACGTCTTCGGATATTTTAATTAAAAATATTAGGTAACCTAAAGAAGAAATATTTTCTAGTTCTTATTAAAAAATAAATATTTTTTATTACATACATCAAAAACTGTTTCCTATTTACTTAGTAGGATACATAAATATAAGACTCATTTTCTATATTCTCTGTGTTGTTTTATAATAAAACTTCTGATGTGGACACCACATAACTTCCTTTTACGTCTATTAAATTACGTAAACATATTTTTGGCTGCACTTCATTTAAACTTATTTCATTTGTAAGTGAGATACGATTCCCCAATATTTAATAAAGTGTACAGTTACACAATTACTGAAATATTAGTTTTTATTAACATTAAATATTTATACAATTACTAATTTAACAACCTTACATGAAATATTAGGATAAATAAAAGTCCTTTTATTACTCGTATTACTAGATCAGTATTATTCGTATCTTCGTGAGTTGCAGATTAACAATAGTTTTAGATTTCTGGTGTGTCGTGTAAATAAAAGTTAATAATAATTAAACTATTCCGTTTAATTAACTCCTAGTTACAAATGTTAATTTCGACCTAACGGTGTAAAATATTCAGTTTTTATTATTGGATTATTTTATGAATAATCAAAAATGAAAAAGAAACAATCATATAGGAAAAAGAAAGATAGAATAAAGAAATATATCTCAAAAAAACGAAAAGAAGATGAATATGAAGGGGAAGAAAATACTAAAAACAAGGGAAGAATAAAAAAATTAAGAGAAGATGATAAATATAAAAGGAAAGAAAATATTAAAATCAAAGAAAGAATAAAAATATTAAAAGAAGATGATAAATATGAAGAGGAAGAAATTGGTAAAACGAAAAAAAATATAGAAGATTAAGAGAAGATAATAAATATAAAGAGCAAGAAAACATTAAGACTAAGGAAAGTATAAAAAGATAAAGAGAGGATGATGAAGATAAAGAGAGAGAACATTTGAAAACTAGAGAACGTGTACACAAAATAATATCAGAAGAATTATATCAGACCAAAGAGCGATTAAATGATTGGCAACAAAAACAAATAAACGAAATGATGATCAACTCCGACTTAAAGAGAATATTGCCCGACAATATCAGAGAAGTAATGAACTAAAAGATTAGAATTTTTTGCAATTTATGAAAGATCGGGCATGTATGCCTCAGTGTATATGTTGTTCTAGTGAGGGTCTATTTTTCAGTTATTCATTAGTTAACTTTAATTTAGATAAAATTAAAAGGAAATTCCGGAATAATCAAATAAAATTAAACGAAAAAAATCCAAAAATAATGCGATTCTAAATTATAATTTTCAATTAATATTAAATAATCAAATGTTTCACCAAATCTATTACATGTACACATATGTAATAATGCTTATTAAATTACGTATAAAAAGTTTTAAAAGTACATAAAATTTTATTTCGCTAATAACTTCTGATTTTATTCATATTTTTTTTTTAAATTATTGTTATTGAATAATTATTATTTATTGTAAAATTTTTACAATCACGGGTTAATAATTATTAAATCAATATTTTTAAATTAAAAAAAAAAGTTAAAAAAAAAGATGAAGTCCGATTCGAACCGATGTCTCTTCCCTTGTAAGATCCAAATATTTCATTAAAATCTTATTTGGCTATAACTCTGGAACTAATTAAAATAAGTACCACTTATGATATATCGTTGAAAAGCTCTCAATGAGGACTTATTTTACTGTAGTTATGAAAAAGTCCAAAATCATATTTCTTTGGATTTTGGTCTTTTTTGGACACTTTTGGGCCAGTCGATTGCAATCAAAAGGGGAGGTGCACAACTAGATGTTACAACAGTACTAAATCCACAATTTCAACATCCTACGGCTAATCGTTTTTGAGTTATGCGAGATACAAACGTACGTACAGACGTCACGCCAAAACTAGTCAAGATTGATTCAGTGATGGTCAAAATGGATATTTCCATTGATATCTGAAAACCGAAATTTTTCGCGATCACAATACTTCGTACAAGGAAGTAAAAATCTGAAATTACCAAAAATTATATAGAACGTGAAAAGCGTTATTTTTCGTTAGAGAAGACCCAAAGAACAAATTTCCAAAAAACATTCATAATATCTTATACAAATTAAAACAGAAATTGTCAGATAGTTTTATACAAAGATATCATTCAAGTATTAGTTAATTTGGTAATATTACAAAGGTTTGATGGTAAAAAGTGGAAGAATGCTAAAATAAAATAAATTATAAAAAGGAGATTAACTTAGAATGTTAGGTGTTTCAAATATACCGTGATATTGCTATAATAATAATAATAATAATAATAATAATTTTTTTTTTCATTTTATTTGCTTTGTTTGTGCAACAGAACAGTTACAAAACCTTTATATGCTGCACAATATCACATAAAGTCACAAAAGAACAGCCACAAGTCAACAACCCACATATAAATTAAAAATACAATATTCAAAACACAATAATAATAATAATAATAACAATTATACAGTCAAATACAAAACATAATAATAACAATAATAATAATAATATTTGAGAAAAATAAACTAATCAAATGGCTGACAACGACAACAAAATTGAGTAAAATTGAAAGGAGATGTGGGCAAATTAATATGAGCCAAATTGATTAGTTCATTTAACGAACTTTTTTACTTCTACTACTTTGGTATATTACTAAAATAATAAGAAATACACCAAAACCTTACCAGAAATTGAACCTGGAAAGGTTTACATACATCTTTTCATATTGAACAAGAACAAAAGAGAGAAACGATAGGAAGAAGATGGACGGAGGAGATGAAGAAGAAACATAGTAAACGAATGAAGAAACTTTGGAAAATAAAGAAAAGAGAAGAAGGAAGTAATGCCACGATTGGCTCAAGTTTACGTGCTCTCCTAAAGGGGTACAATTGGAAATAATAATAATATATATGTGTATACATATATATATATTTTTTTTTTTTTTATAATGTGTACGCTGCAATCTGTTCAACTAGTGAACAATTAGCAACCTCCCACACTGGTCAGTGAGATGAGAATGATATGTATGACGTGTAAATGAAAGGTGTTATCTTGTACAAGCTCAGGCCGACCATTCTTGAGATGTGTGTTAATTGAACCCCAACCACCAAAGTATTCAAATCCGTATAAAAGCAACTAACGTTTACTAGGATTAGAAGCCTCGACTTCGAAACTCAGCTGTTAAGCAACTAATTTGCGATGAGGAATTAACCATTTGATCAGCACGGTGGGTTTTTTCATATATTTGAGCAAAAGATTTTGCTTTTATTCCAAAGAATTTCTTACAAGCTATCGTCTCTCATACAAATAAATGTAAAACACTGGTAATACTGATATTTCACAGAAGGGTGCTACAGTTTGTATCTCTTTTCATTTTCCAAAATAATACGATTTAATAAAAAAAATAATCCTGTTTAAAATAAGCATTATAAAATATTAATAAACAATAATATGGACAGAATACATCATGAACTTTTGAATTAAGTTATCGTGGCTATTAATTTAAATAATTTTTACATCTACAAACCTCTTAAAAAAGTAATAAAATAAAATATTATTTCTTATAAAATAACAGTTTTTTTGCTTCTAATTTTTAGTTATTCGTTTTCTATACAAAACTTATACTGTAAATTATTTGAACGAAAGAATGGGAATATAGAGAGAAAAAAAAACAAAAACCAGGGTTTTCCCCCTTTTCAATTATCTTAGTAGTATTTGTGGATCGAGCGAAGAGAAAATATACTAGGATGAAGAGTGGGGTATTAGTAGATGATGAGGAGCGTGGGGGAAAAGTCGGGTAGATGCTTCATCGTCCCAGAAGCACTAAGCTAATGGCAACTCCCTCTGTTTCAACCTGCCACCCGCCACTAGTGAATTACCAAAATATTAAGTTTATCCATATTTAATATAAACATTTACTGGATAGTACTTTCGTATATATTAACTCTGTTACCGAACAAGAATGTTTAAATGGATTCTGTAAGATAAAATATTATTATTACTATTTACGTGTTAAATTACATTTATTATTCGCTTCTAATTTTTGTTATTAAAATTTGAAATTTCTGACAATTATAATATATAAAATTAAATAATTTATTTAATTTAATACTACTTGCCATACGTATATGTACATTATATTTGTTAAATATTTATAAACAACTGTATGCAATTTGATTTCAAACGGCAATCAGGTTTAATTGATACAGACGTTAAAACTTCGCAAAATAATTTGATTAAGAGGTTATTTATATCTTAAAAATACACTATATTAATTTACGTTGATAAATTTTCAGATACTAATTTTATCTACTAAATTACACTAACTGCTTACTGGCATATCCACTGTAATAACTGAACAAATCACCTGAACAACGTTATAACTTAAAACAACGTTGTAAAATAACAAAAATTGACAAAATTGCTTAATATCTACTTATTTATTTATTTTATGTAATATCAGGTTGCATAGAAACAGTACAGTGACATGATGTCAACAGTACTGTGTAGAGATGCCAAGGCATCTGGTCGCAGTCTGGCGTGTAAGTATAAATGTACCGGTAAATGTGGAGTCTTGAACACACTCAGGCAGACCACTCCTGAGACGTGTGGTTAACTGAAACCAAACCACCAAAGAACTTTGAACCCCAAGAGCTGTGATACCATTGCAGGGTTCGTGGCGAGGGTTCTGCAGAAGAAGGATCGGGGGGCTCAGATATGAGGGACAGCCCTCTGCGAAGCTGCCGTTCGCACGTGCTTGCACGAGTGGGCGGTAGCGATGAGGCACGGGGACTCTCGCAACCCCGAGCGATAAAGACCGAGTCCAAGCGGGGATGCACCATTCGAGGTGTCCCCGTTAGGCATTGGCATAAAGGCCGAGTCCCGGCTCCCGTAGCGGGGACCCAGGGACGGCAAGATAGCCGGGCCGCCTGGTGGATCCTACTCTGGGGGTTTGAGACGGGCGCAAACTGAGATCCGACCGGCGGGCCGAGACGGGGAGGCCCATTGGAGTAAAGAACACTCCCGTGGGCTGTGTAATACTTAACTGCAGGATTCGGACTGGGGGGAAAAAGAAAAAAAACACCAAACAACACCAGTATCTACAATGTAGCATTCAGATTCATATAAAAGCAACTGACTTTACAAGGACTCGAACGTTAGAACTCTCGTAAAATCAGCTGATTTTCGAAGTCAGTAGGTTACGTTTGGCTTAATTTAATTTTTTTTTTACAAGGGTTTCTTGTAATCTATTTTACTTAGAGATTGCTATTAGGGGATTTTTTAAAAATCCCTTTTTTTTTTAAAGTTTTGACCTTCACCAAAGCTTATCTGTTTTGTTTTTAAATACCGGCGAAGGTCCGAATAAACAAATATTCGGTCTTTCACCGACGTATTTGGTATGGGTCTACATTCATCGGGTAATATCGACTTTCTGTAATTTCAGTTTTTCACGATAACATATACACTAATACGTAACTGAACAATATTACATATTTTAATATATGTAGTTGAGTATATTAGGCAATTAAAAAATATAAAAACACACTGGATTGAGCACCCATACTTTGCTCATAATTGTTAAGACGTGGTTAATTTTCGCGACTTGTCATGTAATTCTATTAACCAAGAAAATATAAAATCATAATTGATGTCAGGCATTTAATATTTCGGAGCTGTTACAGTATTGTTATTTAATCTGTACGGTCGTGTTTCTCCGAAAAAGACACGGCCTAAAATTATTTAATATAACTTACTTTTTCTCACATTAATTTTTATCATATAAATCTAGTATAGTTTTTTTAAATAATTACCAAAACCGGTATGGTAGTTTTGACAGAGAGTGTGAGGATTCTTTATTTTTCATTGAAATTAACAAATTGTGTAACAGTTTCCCAATGAAATATTATTACGTTCATTAGGTCGTATGAATTACAAAGGGTATAACACAGTATACAAATCAACATATTTCATGCTAGCGCGTACATATGCACGCACACTCTAAGGACACATTCAATGCCGCTCGAAAGATAAGAACATTTAAAAGAACATACCTTTGCTTTTTAAAAATCATAGATAATGAATCTTACTCGGTTACTTCCAAATTTTTCAATGTTTTTACTTCCTTCTTAATATAAAAGTACTGTAGCTTTTTTCGAATTATGTAAAAGGGGCCTTGATACGCTAATGATTTCGGTTAGTTAATATGCAATATATTAATAACGTTTATAATCTTCAAATGTATTAAAAATTTGGTATTTTTTTTTTTTCTTTTGCGTTCCATTTAAATGGATGTGTTGGTGTTCAAATTTGAATATTATATTATTTTAAATTTGATAACAGAAAATTGAATAATGGGTGTGACAGACATGGGTAACCTATCGCTTAAACATAATTTTTAACTAACCTTAAAGAAAATAAAAAAAATTGATTATAATACAACCAACTTAAAATTATAATAATAATTCATCCCCAACATACATATTAATTTGATTCCACTGAGTCATTATGATTTATATTTCTAAGTATATTCTGTGGAGACTCCTGACTAGCGTTTGTGACACGATCAGTTATTGCATTCTCATTTACCCGGATGTTCTCATCGACAATATTTGGAGTTAGCCTTTCCGGTTCTTGTGCTATTGGTTGATCTTGCTCACTTCTTTGGTCCAATCTTTCTCTGATTTTATTCTTTTTTTTCTCTAGCGTGTACGTTAGGATCCGGTTGTTTTTCTCAATGACCCGCTTTTGGTCTGCAATTCGTTATTCTGTCAGATTTGAGTACTTTCTTTTCCCTGTTTAGCCTCCGGTAATTACCTTTCAGATAATACTTCAGAGGATGAATGAGGCTATGTATGAGTGTAAATGAAGTGTAGTCTTGTACAGTCTCAGTTCGACCATTCCTGAGATGTGTGGTTAATTGAAACCCAACCACCAAAGAACACCGGTATCCACCATCTAGTATTCAAATCCATGTTAAAATAACCGACTTTACTAGGACTTGAACGCTGGAATCTCTACTTCCAAATCAGTTGATTTGGGAAGACGCGTTCACCACTAGACCAAGCAGTGAGTAGATTTGAGTACTGCAGGAATTTGTGTTTGAACTGCTGATACAATGGCACCCTGTACCCTCTCATATCGTTTTCCAATCTAGTTATTGTATAGTAACAGCGCATGATATACTCGTTCACTTCGAATGTCAATTTTAAGCGCTGTCTCAGTTTTCCATCAGCAGTGTCACAGAAATTTCCTGCGAAGCACTACCAGTGGACTCGGCATGACGATGTTCGGCGCCGTTTTCTTCAAGTGGTGCAGCAGTAGTCGCTCTACGTGGCTCGATGCAACTGACTCCATCAGAGGCCACGGGGGGCTGTTGCATATACGATGAACTGGGACCAGCCCATCCACATCCTTGTTCATCCATATTATCGGAGGCTTTATTATTGTTCTCCATTTACAGTCGATCCTGACATGGATTGCAGACGCTGACCAGACACCCGCTCACTCTGAGATAGGCGCTGCCTGGATTTTGTTCCTGTTTTGGTCCGCCGGGGGGGGGTATTTCATTTCCCCCCTATCCGGCATATCTGCCGAGCGTTCCCCTATCTGCCAACTGTGGACGCGCCCGATGGAGGGACAGGAAACCTCTAACGGGATAATAATAATCTGCCCTAAAAACAAAATAATAATGAAATAACTCCAAAATACTTATTAATTTGATTATGTTTCAAAATTTTGAGATTAAAAAATAAATTGAAAATCTATTATTTTTTTAGATTTAGTATATAGTTTTTAGAACTCATTTTAAAAATATTTTTAATAATTTATATTATTTAATCTATTGCTGTTATCAATCCTCGGCTTGGTCTGTTGACGAGCTGTTTAAAGTCTTCCATCCTGTGCTTTCATCCTAAACTTCTTCATAGAAATTAGAACATAATAGAAGTTCTTGAACAGCTAACATCAATCATAGTTTGTATTCTTTATTCCACTCTGTTTCTTTATCTTTGATCCTTTCTCTCTATCATTCCTTCGATAATAACTTTTGACAACTCATCGTTTATTAAAATATTATCATTTAACATGCCTCTTCTTTTATTTAATGTTTTCCAGAACAACCGCCTTACAATTTCTCTTACAACTTAAATTTCCCTCTGTACTGGATAATTTACCTACCCATATAACTTTCAGCATCCATATTTCGATAGGTTTTTTTTTCCGTGGTACTCCTATAATCCAACTGTCGCTTCTGTACAGTGCTACACTCAGCACATATATATTTAAGAAATTGCTTTCTTGTTTCCAAACAAATGATCCTGGAACAGAGCAGTCTTCTTCTTATTTGAAGCAATCTTCGTTTGTGCAATTTTTAACTTTATTCCATCGTTCTTAATTCTTTATTCATTCCATTCATTCATATCATTCATTCTTTATTCCATAATTCTTAACTTTTTCCATCAGATGTGATTATACAACCTAGGTATTTAAATTCATTCACTTCATTGCGTTTCTTATAATTTTTTTAATGATTAATTCATCATTTTAGCTCAGAAGCTTGTGCGTGGGAACATGATATTAAAATTTTGTAGCATATGAAAACTGTCATGCTCTGACCGCGATTTGAATCCGGGACTTCCGGACGATAGGCCGAGGTTCTACCATTCCGCCTCTGTTTTTATTATTGCACCTTTCTGTTCCCAGATGAAGACCATAACCCACCGGATTGGTCTAGTGGTGAACGTGTCTTCCCAACTCAACTGATTTGGAAGTCGAGAGTTCCAACGTTCAAGTAAAGCCAGTTATTTTTATACGGATTTGAATACTAGATCGTGAATATCGGTGTTCTTTGGTGGTTGGGTTTCAATTAACTACACATCTTAGGAATGGTCGAACTGAGACTGTACAAAACTACACTTCATTTACACTCATACATATCATCCTCATTCATCCTCTGAAGTATTATCTAAACGGTAGTTACCGGAGGCTAAACAGGAAAAAGAAAGATGCAGACCATGACTTTCGTTTTTTTCTTCAGTTTATTTCTGTATTCAATTCCAGATTATAATCTCTGGCGATATCTATTTTTAAAATAATGTCTTTTTCAATACATATCATGTTCATTTTCCGTTATAACCGCAATATTATCTGCGAAACGTAGCACACCTATTTTCACACCGATAATATTAATTCCTGCGCTACCTTCTGATCTTACTGTGTCTAATATTTCCTGTACATTGGCAATGAACAAAATAGATAACAGATTAAACCTTACCTTGTGCCTTTTCGCGTCTTTGCTTCTTCTTGTTGCCTTCCCAACCACCAATCTCATTATCGCTCTTTCTTATCTGCACAGTTCCCTTGCACAGTAAACCAGATTCTTTGGTTTATACATTCCGTCCCTATTATTTCGAACATTTTCTTTCAATTAACATTTCGAATGGTTTTTAAAAATCATCGGATGTAATATGCAAGGTTTTATATATTTTTTTTCTTCTGGCCGAGTACTCTGAATGCTAACATTTCTTTTCTGGAACCAAATTTGTCGTTATTTAAACATTAATTTAACATGTTTTTAATCCAACTTAAAATTATCGATGTTAAGATCTTGATGCACGAAAATTCAACTTATTATGCAGAAATCCTCATATCTCATTGCTTCTCTCTTCTTTGGTATCAAGTTGTATCGCATATTTGTGGAAATCCTCTAGTATTTTCCTTATTTGAAATTTGGATAAGCCAATAAAAACGGGCTGTGCCCGGATGAGATAAAGCCGCTTGAAAGAAATATTAGTGTGAGAAACCTTATGTAAAACCAAGAAAGTGCAGAATGAGATAAAATTGTCCAAAATAAGAGAAAATATATAATTTTTTTCGGTAAGCTTTTTTAATGTTTTTATTGAATTTGGTACAAACATTTTTAAATGACAGAATGACAACAGCTGTAATACACTGTCGTGTAATGTAAAAGTGTAATCTGGGCTGGCTGGACATCCTACTTTTTTTTTTAGCTTTTTATTGGCAATCGTATTTTTTACCGCCTTGTACGAAGTAAAGGTATATTGTGATCGCAAAAAATTTCTGTTTTCAGAATTCAACGGTAATATACACTTTGATCATCCCTGAATACATTTTGACTAGTTTCGGCGTGACATCTGTGCGTACGTATGTATGTATACCGCATAACTCAAAAACGATTAGCCGTAGAATGTTGTAATTTTGGATTTAGGACTGTTGTAACATCTAGTTGTGAACCTTCCCTTTTGATTGCAATCAACTTGACCAAAAATGTTCAAAACAAAATTTAAAAAAAAATGCATTTTTGGACTTTTTCTTAACTGCAGTAAGCCCTTACTGAGAGCTTTTCAACGATATATCATAAGTGGTACTTATTTTCATTGGTTCCGGAGTTACAGCCATGTAAAAATTTAATTAATGAAATATTTGGATCTTACAGCGGGAAGAATTCGACTTCATTACCTTTTTTTTTTTTTAACTTTTTTATTTAATTTAAATATATTGATTTAATAATTATTAACCTCTGATTGTAGAGAAATGTGTACATGTAATTTAATATGCGTACAAGTAATTCATGTGGTGTCCACATCAAATAGTTTATTTTTAACAGATTTAAAACTTGTTATTAAAATAGGTTGAAATAAAAATATACATTACTGTTTAATTTTTATTACTTACAAAGAAACTTTTTTGTATACATAGCATCAATATTACTTAAAATATTACTAATTTAATAATTTTTTTTATATTCTGCAATATTTTAATAAACAATTCGTATAGAAAAACTGCAAACTCCAGGATTAATTAAAATAAAAACTGAATGGAATTCTTCCGTTATAAATACTTCTAATAAATACCGAAGAGTAATCGAAATACATGAAATAATTTTGAATTAGGTCAATGTGAGAAGGTATCATATAACTTTTATTTGAACTTTCAACATTTTTAAAAATAATTGAAAATGTTCATTTTTTTCTTACAATATGTTTGTTTCTCCTTTGCTTGATAAAAACTTAAAATTCTCGTATTAATTCTACGATAAGACTAAGTAAGAAAATGTAAATTAGATATGCAACAGTCTGTTCTACTAATAATATTAATAATTATTATTAAATAATAATATAAGTGAAACGGTTTGTGAAATTAACAATGATATAGGGGTGTAACTTATTACTCTACTGCATTTAACAACAACAAGTGCTGTTCTGTATTCAAATTTCATTTCGTCTACGTTCATTCAAATAGTGAATGTGCACTTTAATATAAACTATGTAACATAAATTTCATTTACTTCACTTGCAATGTTACTGTAAATTCGTATAGTAATTAATAAAATTGTTTAGTTGTAGGTGATTTTATAAATAAATAAATTTCAGAACCAAAGCTGAAATTTAGAGTAACGACCACAAAACTCCAACTTGACAAGAAATAGTTTACTTTAATGTTTAATTAATTCCATTTTGAAAAAAATCTCATCTAACAAAATGTTATGTCTCATGCGTATCACGTGGATGAACCTCGAGTTCTTAAATAGCCAACCTTTCCTGCTTAAATAGATTGTTTATAATTGTTGCAGGATGCAATGGAATCCTGGGTTCTTTCGTTCTGAAAAAAAAAATTATATAAACAATAAACAATAATTCTCCATCTATGAAAGTAGATATTAGAGAACGCATGACAAATTCTAATAAAGATTGAAGTTTGACTCCTCGTTCATTCTGTTATTAAATTTTGATTATCAAGTTCTGGCCTGGTAGTCTACAGATGTATCAATCTACAGTTTATCAATTATCAACTAAAACTCCTCTTGAAATTCCCATATTTAGCACTTCATAAAATACACTTTGTTTCGAAAAGTGTTTTTCTTAAAAAACATTCTCAAATTTCAGGTTTTACTGAAATTTTAAAATTATTTGTACAATTAACTATTTTTAAATTAAGACAGTACATTATAGCAATATTCTTTTTTCATTTTTGTATCTAGGTCGTAAAAGTTTATTGTTTATATCTTTGACACATTCAAATTGTTGTATTATTCTTTTTTTCATACGCATAATTTAAGAAAAAGAAAGTTTCCTAATTTTTTTTTTTTTTTTTTTTTTTAATTTTTGCTTGATACATTGAATTTAAAATTAGATAAACGGAATCCATTTTCAGTATGAAAAACCTTGTGACTTAATAGTGGAAATTATTGACCAAGTTAAAAATATTTTATATTAGTTTATAAATATTTCTTTGCGTATTATTTTGATTACTTTATTATATGTTATGCTGTATACATATATATGATGTTAAAAGATACTTGGCTACTAACATTTGTCTACTGAATTTTATTACATGTTTCTTACATAAATCTCAATTATTCTAATAAAATATTAATTATGATATTCACGTAATATCAAAGTGTATAACTAAAAATACAGCTGTAAAACCTATTTATATACGAGTATAACATCGATAATTTTGTTAAAATAGAGTTTATTTATTAATGTTTATAGTTATTAAATTTAAATGTTTAAATCTTTGTATATCGGACAGTATACGTCAAACAACCGAGTTCAAAGATGGGCCAAAACGTTGCCTCATATATCTGTCTATTACGAGTGATTGTAAATCTTCTGGTAAGATTTCAGATATAAATATGCTACTAGCGACTGGAAATAACGGATTACGGTATTTAAAGAATTTTGGAAAGAGAAACCACTGTTTACCACATGGCTTAACACAGTCAACGAATACGGACTAGTACCAACATACTAACAGACAGACAGACAGACAGACATATAGACAAACGAATGGAGTTAAGAAAAACCAAGCAAAGAGGACCGTAAAGTTGTAACCACAAAGGCTATAAATTAAGTGTTAATTAGAGTCAGTAGTGGTCGGGTACGAACTCTGCGGATACAAATTTAGAACTCGTCCTTGTCAAGGAAGAAAGAGATGAAATAAATGTGAAAGATGTTAAAAAAACGTAGCGTTTTATTAAAAGATTAAGTTTTACTTTTTTTCTAATTTAATCAAAGTAGAATTTTTATAACAGTACAAGTATAAATTAATTTTTTCCTATCGCTAAGTTTATTTATTAAATTAATATGCTGTATACTTTAAATAACGGGTAAAATATATTTTATTAAAAAAATAAATTTTCTGTAGTATTTTTTTATTACGAGTTACATAATTAACAACTTAATTAAAATACGAGTAGAAACATTTATTTCATGGCATTATAAAAGACATCTGTTAGAAGTTGTTTACTTTTTTATTTTTTAATTTGTATTCCTGTTTCTTGAATAATTGCTGACATTAGTTTTATAACTGTTTTATATATATATATATAATGTAAGAATGTTTATTAATGTCATAATTACATTTAATTAACATACAGATGACCAATTCGTTCTCTTATCTTCGAAAGGAAGAATGGCAACAGAGGACGGATCCAAAACAACAGCCCTAAACGACTGTCCGATTGTTAATTAAATTATAAGTTCTATTACCGGCAAAATAAACAACTGTTAATATAACATTACAAAAGCAGAAGAGATTTTAAATTTTTACACTGGCAAGTTAAGGTAGTAAAGTTAGATAAATAAAATATTAAAACATTTTCTTTAAAACATGCTTTTAAAAATGTAAAAAAAAATAATGATTTACCCAGTAAACACAAAGAAAAGATAATTTTATTTTCAACAAAATATTATGAATAAAGTGGTCTATTTTCACAAAACAACAATGAAAAGCATGGGATGCGATCTCAATTCTACTTTGCATCATAACTTTAGTTCATCCAGAGCGATTTACTAGATATTGTACATTGAAGCTTTCATTTTCATTTTCCATCAAAACCTTTGTCGTATTTAAAGAATTTACGTAGATATTTCTTATAAACGCGCACCCATTTTTTTTTTTTGGTCTTGCGAAAATTGATATTAATACTTTATTGATATTACTGTGTTGAAAAGAAAATTACGAGGCATGTTTTTAAAATAAATACTTTTTGAAATTCCACCGCTGCTACGCTGCGGTCGGCATTCCACACATGGGCACTGTGTTCCTTCATCTGTTGGCAAGCTACAGACGCCATTACGGAAATATTCGACTGTGTTTACGTTGTTTGTGAGTATTTAAAATGCCTCCGCTGATCGAGAATCTCGCCGACTGTGAAATACATTATGTGATTCGTTTTCTTAGTACTAAAGGCGTGAAAACGGCTGAAATTCATCGTCAGATCAGTGAGGTGTATGGAAAAAACATTATGAGCGATGGAATGGTACGAAAATGGGTTAGAACTTTGAAAGATGGACGCCAGAATGTTCATTATGAGGAACGGAATGGATCACCTTCTGTCATTACTGAAAATTTGGTGCAGAAAGTTGACGAAAAAGTGAGAGAAAATAGACGCTTTACGATTTCTTCGCTATCTGAAGAGTTTCCTCAAGTTTCAAGAAGTGTTGTCTATGAAATTGTGATCGAACGCTTAAATTATCGACAATTGTGCTCACGCGACCGTGTTGCAGTAGTTATTAAGTCAGGCGGCAGCCTTCTATGACGACGGTGTTAAAAAACTGGTTGCACGATACGACAAGTGCCTTAATATTGGTGGTAATTATGTAGAAAAGTAAATTAAAGTACAAGCTTTCACGAAAAAATAAAATTGATAAGAATAGTGAACTTGTTTTTTTGTTGTAATTTCAAAACAGTACTTACTTTAAAAACATGCCTCGTATGTTGTATTTAGGTTTACTGGATAATCCATTTTTAAAAATTATGTTTTAAAATTTTTTTATATTTGTACGATGTTTAAATATTTAAATACGACCACAAATGCTGCCTAGATCGATGCAAGATGCAGGTATTGTGGTTGTTACAGAAAATCTTGAAAACTTGAATATAATACGGGAGTTTTCGATGTCTCGTACAACGGTGTTCGAAGTGTTACGTTGGTTGATCGACTACGTCGATGTTTATCCCAAAAACCTGCTGCGAATGTGCACTATCCTTTAATAGCGGAACGAAAGTGAGTTAAAGTAAAGCATTCAATATAATAAATCAACACGTTTTTTATTTTTTTACAATTTTAAAGCTTTTTCTGTTATATTTCATATTTTAATTAAAATATTTGTTTATTTTCAATTATATTCTGTATATTTTACAATTATATTCAATTTTTTTATGCCTCATTTCATCGCTGGGTAATTCTAAACAATTTATTTGCAAGTCCGCTATTTATCGATTTTAACCTGCAAAAAATCCCCCGATAGAGGCGTTTAAAAAAGGATCAAATTATGAAAACTATTTCACATACGTTTATAAAAGTCATATGAATTTTTTTTTTGCTATTAATATTGTTGGTTTAAATACCTCCTGAGAGAGGAAGTTAGGACTTATTTTAAAAATGAAAACGAAAATAAAGAAATAATTTTTAAAATTTAAATATATTTGATAAAATAAATATTTAGCAATTACTCTATTTATAAAATTTCAGTAAATAAGATTGATTAATGAAAATTCGTATGCTTCATAACTTCGAGTATTTAATCATTAAAATACAGCAATGTTAACCTATTATTCTTATCAGATAATAAGAATAATGGAAAGGGGTAGTGGCTAGTTTAATACAAATTTGAGTGGTAAATCATTAATTTTAGTTTTAATTCATGAATTCTTTGGTTATTGTCTGGGAGATAGTTTTTTAAAGGTTGTTGAATAGTTTATACATTCTGAAACTGTTTTAGTTCACTTCTTTTTTCTTTAGAATTTTAGGATCATTTTATAAA
Organism: Lycorma delicatula; assembly: GCF_047948215.1. Lineage (NCBI taxonomy): Eukaryota > Metazoa > Arthropoda > Insecta > Hemiptera > Fulgoridae > Lycorma > Lycorma delicatula. Next base: position 13,918,938 of record NC_134459.1, read on the forward strand.
GTTTTGCTAATGTACTATCAATAAAGCAGTGATGGAAATCCTCAATTATTTTGACTAAATTTTTCAAGTATTTCATATATTAATGCTGCAGCCGTTCCCCAGTTAGTCCAGACCGTCTTTAGTGCAATTTTTTGGATACCAAGTCGTTTTCCATGGAAATCGTAGCTGGTGTAATCCAACCTACGCCTCGACTAAGTTGCAATCTGGATTAGACCTTTTTACCGAGTGAATTAAGAATGTAAAATAAACGTCAATCGATTCGCATGACATTTTTGATGAGAAGAGATCCATCGCAAATGTCCAGGAGTCCATTTAGATGGAGGTTACAGTATTTTTTATTTTTTTAGCCCACGGTATTTAGGTATTCACCTAGATTGTCGTCTAGAATAAGATGGAAGATTCAGTTTAAGGAAAAAGGAAACGGCTAGATATCAAATTTAACAAGCTATACTGGTTATTAGGCAGGAAATCGTAACTACCCCTAAAAAGTTAATTCTGTCAGGGTGTTTCTAAAACCGGCTTGGACATACGGAATCCAACTCTGGGGTACGGTGAGTACCCCAGAGTACTGAATATAGAGATTATTCAGCGTTTCCATATAAATTTTCAAGGTGCGTTGTACTGGCGCCATTGTACGGAACAACGAAATTAACTACTAATTAAGAGTTACCGTGTGTTCGAGAGGAAGTCGATCGATTTGTAACAAGTACAAAATAAGATTTTAGGAACATGTAAACTATATAACTGTTAATCTCTTAGACAATAGGGAAGATATAAGGCGATTAAAGCGGGTACATGTTTTGGACCTAGGAATCAAGGATGAGGCCTCTCTTCTTAAGTTGTGCATCATCATAGTATTTATGTTTCTAATGTTGTTCCTGTATTACTATTTTTTCTTTTTACGTTACGATTTTATTCGAAGTACAGGACATTATTATGATTTCTAGAATGGACTTTATCAATGCTTATGCTACCTGTGATTTACTGCTGATGTATTGACTAGAATGTAATTAGGCTTTTCAAGGTAAATTCCTTTATAACTTGATTATTGTCATAAAATTTAATCTATAAAACCGATCATAGATATAATTTGAGATACAAAAAAAAAGTTTTTTTTTTTAAGGAGAAATGTGATTTATTGTTAAGTAACCAAGAAACCATAACTATCGCCCCATCGTTTTTTATACACACGTTTTTCTCGTAAGTGGTCTATCCATTTGCATGTTCAAGTGTTTCAAATTTTCAGATATAAAGTATGCTCCATTTTACATTGTAATCTCAATAAATCGAATTTTCAAAACACTTATAAAAAATAAAAATCTGAAAGTAGATCTGAATTTCGATTATTAATTAATCATTATCAGATATATATAGTCATTTGTAAAATTAATACGAATAGGAAAGATATCAATTTCAAATTTCGAAGGAGTTTGGTGCGCTGAGTTGTATATAACTTAGTGAAAAAGTCAATTGGAAATTACTTGGCTCCTAAATTTAATTTTCGAGCCTGAAATGTGATTATTTGTATCAAGGATAAACATTAGGTTGTTTTTTTCATGACAGGTCACTCACAGCTATTATTGTTGCACTAACTCACATAAAATTTTAAAAAAGAGGTACTGTTTTGGAACAGTACAATAAATATCAGTATTTATAAAATAAAATTTTGAAATACAATCTTGTTATGAGCAACAGTTCAGATAGTTAACACAGAATTAGAATAAAATTAGACTGTATTATATAACTCCAACTTGATTGGCTATGACTTTCTTTGTATAAAGTAGAATACGATAAAAATTTCTTTCAAGAAAGAACAGTAACAAAATATTTCAACACATCGATTTAAAAGATGATAAATGTTTTTGGTTTATTAAAGTATGATGAAATCCGATTAATCGCAAACTTTTAAGATATTTAAAAATCCTGTGATATATCCATGTCCTATATTTGACTGTTAGGTAACGACATTTATTAAAGATATAATTTCACTAGTTAAAAAAAAAAAATATTTTTTTTTCGTGTACCTGGAATCGTACATGGCGATTTTAACTAACCATGGGGTGCTGAATTGAAAAATGTTATCAGAATTTGTGTCATACATCATCTTTTTTAGATATAGATTTATTTACCAATAAATGGATAATCACTGTGAAATCAATATTTAGAAAAAAATATTATTTATGTGTATTCATTTAAAATTTATTTAAATCAACAAAATTTTTATTTATTCAAACAGATAAATTAAAATACGTTAATATAATTTTAAAATAACAGTTCTTAAAAGTCTAAATCATTGTAAATGTCTTTAAACTTACAGTTTTTAAAATTTTATATTACTAGAATTGTCTTACCTTTAATTTTTAAAATATGTTGAAAACTTTTTCGCTTGTAGGACGTTTCATCAGTTTCTCTAAACAAAAACCAACAATAGTCACCTATCATTTCAGAATCCCATGTTCTTTGGGCTGACACGAGTTCCCAATTTTCGGGAAAAACGTCTAGGTAGGAATGTAGGAAATACATCTTTAATGACATCCTCCTAAACGTTTGTAGTTTTATAGTAGCTTACTAATAAAAAAAAACCCAGTTTTCATATTTTCTGTTGCCTACGAAATCACCAACATCGTCTTTGAAGGACTTCCATGCAGCTAAGTTTATCGTCAAAAGTTGAGTCTTCAGCAGTTTCTTATTTACGGACCGATAAATATACCTTCCTTGAGCTACCATCACTCAATTTAGGAAAACTTATTTTAAATGATTAATTCTTGTCCATTTTTATCAAGCGTTTTTACAAAATTTTTCATGAGTCCAAGTTTTATGTGAAGTGGTGGAAGTATGATTTTACCGCTCTCAATTAATGGTAGCGTAATGAGTTGCGTAAGGTACTCACCTTTACGTGGTAACACAATTTTAATCAGCATTCAAATTACAGCGAGAAAAGTTGCGTAACATGTTAGATTCAAATTTTGTGCTGACTAGTGTCATTAATATATTTTTAGTTTTCATTTTTTATTTTATCAATATAGGTATTTCTTTTTGTATTTCATCGTACTTTATAAAAATAAATTATTTATTATTATTATTTACTTTTACTGATTATTTTATAACCACTGATTATGATTGTTTAAACAATTAAAAAATGTCACCGATGGAAATACATTTTCTACCGGTGCAGTCTCATTAAAGTTGCATTTCATTAAAGGTACACCTTTAATTTTAATTTTGTATTCTGAAATGAATAAAGGTCAACTTATACTACAAAAAACATATCAGGTATACATGAAGAAACAAAAGAATGATTAAAAACTGATATATATTAAATAATTTTGCTACTTCTTATTTTGGCTAATATTCTTATGTAATTTGTATTATCTTCTTATGAAAAAATTACTGGTTTATTATTATGTTACGATTAATTATGCACAAATTAATTTTATGAAGAAAATAACATGGAAATTAGAATTTTTTTTAGTGTATTTAGATACTTTTCTGTTCATTCTGTTCAATGTCGTAATTGACATCTATTACTACTACATCTACTATTGCATGAAGAAACAAATACTAAGAGAATCTGAAAGACTCTCTTCCCTTACACTGTATAAATAAATTGTAGAAGAAATTATTGTTTTCAAAATAGTGTGACGTTAGTTATTGGTATACGATATATTGATTTTATAATACTCTAATATGTTATAATGTTATAATCTAATGGTAAAAAATAAATAATTAACTATTTTAATTATTTTTTATTGTTATTAAGACTTAATGAACTTATTTCATTTAAAATTTTTATTCTATCAATATAATTTTTTTTTAATTATAAAAAGAAGTTTAAGAAAAATTAATAATTTCTTTGTGTTTATTGAAAATTTAGAAGTGATTTCTAAAACGAATAAAACCTATCGATAAAAATTAATAATTTTTACGTTTTTAACAGAGTTATAATTATTGTTTCTCACAATTCTATTTACGTGGATTTTGATTACGTTACTTCAACACCTTAAATCGGTCGTTCACATGTAAGTTTAAAGAAATTTCTACTAAAAAGTAAATTTTATAAATTAAATCCGTGCGTCGTAAATTTTTTTATGATTATCTTGAAATCAGAAATTGTGTTGTTAAACTAGTCTACGGTCATTTTAAAACCGGTTTTGGAAAAGTAAATTAACTTTATTTTAAAAATATCTACGTGTTAATCTTTGGTGTACTGCATTCTCTGAAAGATCAGACAAGAGATTTTTTTGGTTAATATTTTTTTTCTTTTTATTTTATTTCTTTGCGCATTTAACAATTCTTTTTTTTTAGATCTTCCTTTATGTAATTTAATCTAATTAAGTTCGCATTTAATTTATGAAATAGTGAAATCCAGTGAAGTTAAAAAAAATTTTAACGAATAAATCAAGAAGTGTTACTAATTAATGACTTCATTTTGATTTTTGACTTTAATATAGAGGTCTCGATTATAAAAGCAAGACCTATATCGCAAGATAATTTAACAGTCCATGGAAAATTATGTTTTTGGTATAATGAAGAACTGGGTCAGAAACTACAATGGGACTTAATTACACATTACATACGTAAACTACATGGGTCATAATTACAAATTTCAGCCGTAAACAAAGATTAAAAACACAAATCAAAATAAAAGTATGTTTGATTAAAGAACACTTAACTCATGTCTAAAATTTAATGTTGCGTTATATCCCTCGGGTAACCGATTGGTAAATGTTGGTCTGCTAAACAGATTAAAGAGGTTTAATCTTGTAAAAATGGAACTAGAATACCACATAGAAAATTTCTTGTTTTATCGAAAATTTTCTTATTGACATTATTTTTCGTTAATAATCTAATGTATTACGAGTATATCAATGATATCGAGATGAAAAAAACGTTAATTTTACGTCACTGATTATAAAATGGATTGTTTATTTATTTTACAGTGTCGATATGTCAAAAAAGTACTTGTGAGTAACGCACGATTATTATGTAATTTTCTAACGTTTCGCTGAATAGAATTTATGCCTTCATGTACGTGATATAACAACGTGTTTTACAATTAAATTAAAATATAACTAGTTTAAAATAGATATATGATTTAGCTCTTTTAATGAATAATTTGGGAGAAGTCAAAAAATCAAATAAGTTTAGGAAAATTTACGGGAAATATTTAATTAAAAATTTCATACGACAAAACATAAATAATGGATTTAGATCCATTATGCATAAAGAAATTAAATTAGTAAAAAAATTAAGAGAAATCTCCTGTTGGAATAACCGAGCACTAAAAACAGGAAACGCCCAAGTTCTAACCAAATCAACATACAATAAAAAATGTTTTTCCACAAACGCAAAAATGAGACATTATAGAACGGTCATTTTACCACAAGCACTTTACGCTTGTGAAAACATTAATTAGAAGTAATAATGAAAAATAAAGTGACAAAACAATTAAAACAGAACGTAGGATTATCAGAACCTACAAAAACAAAAATCATAAAAAAGATGGGGTATGGCGAATCGCTACTAATGAATATTAGTAGCGATTCGCCATAGCGTATTCGTAGTAATACTAATTAATCGGTTTCTAAGAATATAACAGAACCGATTATCAGTTGGTTGAAAAAACGCAGAATTTCCCAAGCGTAGAACACCAGAAAATCTGTTATTAAATCAGCTCGTAACCAGAGCGCTTAGTATGAAATCTGATGGAAGATATATTACGGAAATTATAAAAGATCTTGAAGAAATTGGACTGAAAATCGAAGACCAACAGATAAACTGAAAATAAGAGAAATTTTAAACACCAAATATTTTAACGTGGACAAAGCGTCCAGAAATGTTAGGATTACAGAGGAGAAAATAAAAACAAGATCAGAGAATACGAAGAAATATTGACAGAAACAACGAGCCAATAAAGCCCAAAGAAAACTGACCAAAAATTGACTGCAGTGATCCGACGCGGTCAAATAAGGTACAACAAAAACATCCTGTTGTTACTTAACTTAAGTATTTCCTCAAACGAATAGTAGTGTTATTATAATGGCCATTTATTTAACAAATTTTTTTTTAATAGCAATCGTATGCACTAGTAACGCGCGTGCGCGTGTATGTGTCTATATATAGTAATTGCACCACCTTACTTTTTTATAATATATTCTTAATATTAAATAAAATCAATGCACTGGAAACTGGTTTGCAGCAGGGATGCAGATGCTTTGTAAGATTTGCGCAAGTTCAAATTATTGCTTTTAGTAATTCAACCGACTTTTAAACCTAGAGGTGATGTTTTTTTACAAAAAATAGTTTTAATGTAATTTTTTTCTTTCTAATTACACCTAATATAAATAAATTTTTTTGGCTAATTTCTTAAATTATCATATTTTAATTTTGTACAGTTGTTTAAGTTATACTATATACAATTTATATGCAAATTTTAATGAAGCTTTTAAAGTAACTTTTTTTTAATTTTTCTTTTGGTTGCTCTCGGCAACGTGTCATTGGTAGATACAGCGGTCTTATGTGTGGGGAGAGGAACGGGGGAATTGACCTATTAAAAAAATGTAACTTCTGTAAATGAACTATTTCAGTAATTGTTATGCAATTTTTTTTTAAATGCGTAAACGTACGTTATACGAAAGTAGCTATAAACTATTTGCATATACCGTATTCTAATCTTCAACGAATATCTTTTTTCTTTTGTCTAACGCCGAAATGAAACAAATAAATCAGATAGAAGCTTATTGTTAAGACAATAAATACCCTAATTAAACGTTAAATATAAAACCTATTGTTCTGTATGCTAAAATAAATGAATTATATTAACGTATGCTAATAGACTCTTCTTATACAAAAACTTTAGAATTAAAAATCTACTGAAGAAAGATATCCAAGATGATTCGACAAAATAATGGATTCCAAGTGATCTAATCATTGTTAATTAAGAGAAATAAGTTTTTTTGTGAAAAATAATGTCTTCCTTAATTCATAACATCTGATTGGTTATATATCTTTGCGTAAATTATCGGTCACAGCAAGTAGTCCCAGAATAATTAATACGAATAGAATTTATTTTTATCATTTTTCAAAAAAAGCGGATTACTTCGGGTTGTTTCTGATGCACGGCTTAAACACACTCACACGCGCGCACGCGCATACCGTATTTAATTTATTTAACGCGCGGGTGTGGCGGTACTAGTAGCAATGGTCGGCACTAACTAAACTAATGTAATTTTACAACTTATATAGCAAAACTTGTTTATACAGTCGGCAGACTGATGTAGCCGCGAGGCTTAACGCAACAGTTACCGAGTAAACCGGACGATCAAGTTCGAGACACAGCCAGAGAAACTTACTTTTTTACACTTTAAATATTATTCATTTTAATTTATTTAATTCTACCGTTCACCTGCGATGTCACAACATAGTAGACGACTACAATAACATTTTTTTGGGGTGAGTTTGCAGAACCTTTTTTTTAAAAATATTGTTATTTTTTAATCGTACCAAATGCGCCTAAGAAAAAATATGAACATAATTACGCGAAATTTTGAGATACTGAGGGTGATCCTGCTCTATAGCCTCAACCCCTGAACCTTTTTAGTTGAAAATTTAATGGCACAATGCTTCTTATACAGAAGTAATCTGATCAAGTTTGGTCAAAATCAGTTCACTAGTTCTTGAGATATAAAGTGTTTTAGAGGCCAACTACGAACACCATTAACATTCGGAAAATTTCTATCCGGTACCTTAGGTCAAGACGTCAAGATCCGGTGAACACCGCATATTCCTAAATTGGACCGATTACAATATTTTCCCATATAGAGATATAGCTCTGCTTATAGCGCTATCTATACTGGAAAGTAAAAGAAAATATGAAAATTATGTGAAACAAAATAAAACTAATTTTTATACATAATATTGCGCTAACCTTGGCTGAATAAAAAATTAATATTCGGTGAAAAATTTTATATATAAAAACAAAAATGTATATTGCGTGTAATAAAATAATATACAAGAATTTTATTTTATTTTTTCGTTTAGTAACAGTTATAAATGTCATAAATATAATCAGATGTTTGAAGAATAATTTTGCAGTTGAATTTTGAACCGACACAGCTGTAACATACAATCTCGCTTCTTAGTGAAGATTACAAAATGGCCTATCTTCCAAAGTTCTTTCAGGAGAGCTGACACCTTTTTATCTCTCTCAACCACTCTCTATCTTTCTTTTTTAGTTTCTGTCTTTTTTTATCTTTCTTTTACATTACGAGAGGAGCTTAGAAAAGATTCTACAGTATACGTTTGCCGAGGTTAAAGTTTAAACCTTCTAGTATGGGCGAGCGAGAGAGAGCAGGGTACATATAATTTCCATCAATCTCACCTCAACACCGCATCCTTGTTATCTTTTTACGCCATGCTGGTGGTCTCCTCTTTCATATTCACGCACGCACATCAACACACACACACAATTCTTGCCGCAACAATATTTCATTATTCAATATTGCTTTGAAGAAAAATAATAGATTTTTTTAGTTTTTTAATAGGTTTAAGCTATATTATACGGGTAGTTCTTTAAACTGGCGTGTACGTTACTATTTTTAACTAATGATGTAATTTTTTGTACTTAAGCCTAATAGAAACCATAATTATTATTCTACCGGCTTAAAACTAGGATTTTATTTCGTGTACGTTTATTAATAATATAAGCTGATAAAAATAAGTAAATAAACCTAATAAATTAGAATATACCAAATAATTTATTTGATATTTTATTTAAGTAAATATGTTATTAATCTAAAGATAAGGTATAATTATATTCTATCCATTACTTCCATTGTCATACATATAGGCAACCGATTTATCTTCTGTTTTCTTCATTATATCAGAAGATTAATTTTTCCAACAACAATGAAATCTACTGTTTATCTCTTAGAGGAATTGATTTTATTAAATATCAAAAAAAATAAATAAATAAAAATAATAAATAGATAAAGAACGGGGTTATATCTTGAAGAATTTTACTCATTTCTACTTCATAAATATTACTCATGTGTATTTTTTTATCAAATCATAATGCCATCGAAAGTACAAAAATTATAATTTAAAAAAAAAAACAGTGAGAAAAGGACGCAATTTAACATTAAGTTCAGGAGGATGTATTAGTTTTAGGCAGAGGTCCTAATTATCATTACCTAACAAGTACTTACTGTACTAAACGGTTCTGAAACCGTTTTGAACCTATGAATCCTATGGAATTATCGTGCTCACTAATGGGCACGATAATTAAAGAGTAAAGTCGTGAAGCGATTCCAGAACAAACTATTGAGAAATATGAAAGAAACGCCGTAGTTTGCGAAAACACGGAAATACACGAATATCTGGGATTGCCAATTGTTCCAGAGGAAATACAGTGGTATGGTACAAGATAGAAAATGAAGATGAACAAATATGTAAACTGGTTTGCAGTGCTTCTGGAAACAGCGTTCCCAGCAGCACCACCCGGGCAGCCGGAACTAGGTCGCCTTTTATTTTTGTACCTGAAATCATCAAAACATTTAAAAAAAATGATTTAATCGCTTTATAAACTCATCGCTGACATTTGTTTCACAAAATTGTGTAAGCAGTTCTAAACTGTCTTGAGTTGTACGGATGGAAATGATTGGATTCTCAGTCCTGGATAACAGCGAGAACGTTAGGCGTCTAAATCGACTCCATATATTAGATTTGTAAGTCTCCGTGATTTGAGATCAATGCTGATTGACCTCAATCAGATTGACTTGCCGGGAATATTACGTCATCAAAGTTTATTTAATTTCATAATATACGAACCTATTGAGATTTAGTCAATATTTTGATCCTAAAATAAACGAATGTAGGATAGCATCAAATCAGTCAATTGTTTACAATTCAGTTTGCTAAAATTTGCAAATTTTCATTGTTTAAAATTTTTCACTAAAATGCATCATCAGCTAGTAACAAAACATACTGTAGTGTGTTGTGCATCACCAAAATGTTTCATTTCGTTTCGCCGCTTACTTTTGTTGGTTCTTTGATTTGTTTCTTAGTTTGATTATTTATTCTCTGTGTGATTGATAAGACTATTTTTGGTGTTTTCTTGTCTTTTTATGTTCTGAAGTTATCAGTATTTCTTGGACTCAAGATTGTACATACTTAATAATGTTTGATATATATCACCAGACCCTTCCCGGCTTCGCCCGCAGTGTATAGTTGTGCTTCCCGTAGCGGTCAAGGAACGTATAGCAGGTCAAGTCGCGCTTCTCACGCCCTTTGCGTCTACTCAGAGGTAGTCTGCTCCCTGAACCCTCGGGTTCATTAACGTCTTTGTATGTCGGGTAATATTTTGTCGTTTTTGTGACACAAAATGATATTTTGTTTTGTGACGCGTTGTTATTTTTAAATTATAAAAGTTTTATCTTCCATATAAATATTAATGTTATTATTATTTACGTTTTTTTTTTTTTTTTAATTTTTGTAACTTATAAAACAACGAAACCGACAATTTTACGAAATCAATAAATTGTACAATAATTACACAATATATGTACAATAATTGTACATTAATTAACAGTTCAAACCTCACCAAACTTATACTTTATAAATCATTAAAAAAAAAAAAAAAAACATAAATAAATACCCTAAAACTCCTTTATAGTTAAATTTAATGTTGTATATATCGAGACATATCGTCTATGTCGATTGTCATTGTCCAATCGATCGTTTTCCCTGTCAAGTTGTAGTATCTTTGTACTCCTTTCGAAAAGTTTGAGTCCCGAATGGCTTGGCATTTTCTCAACAAATGTTAAACATCGTATTCCGAGCCTGGAGTCTATGTGATGCGTAATCATGAAAAATAAATTAGATCGTTAATTAAGGGATTAAATTTGTAACCTTTGTGTAAATAACAGGGATGTTCAGCAAAATGAGTGGTATATATTCTTTTTCTTTTAGAAATTTCGTAATTAATTATATTATTCCATAACTTTGTCTTGGTATGTTAAGATAAAGAAAGTAATCTCTAACTCGTAATAATTCTTTCTTAAGTGTACTTCAATGATCCTATTTAGGTTTTCGATATTAAAGGATCCAGCGATGGTAGAAACATTAGATTATTTAATCCCCTCCCCATCAAGGTAATTTATCCTCAGTAATGTTTGAAGTCTCTGATATTTAAAAATTAGAATTCATAAATAATTAACATTAACCTTTAATAATAAAAAAAAAAAAAAAATAATATTAGTAGCAACTACTTTTATACTTTAAATCGTTGAGATTACTGGTAATTCGCTCACTAGGAATGTGCATAGGTTAAAATTATAACCTTAGAAACTAGTTCACAAAACTAGTCTGTTAACGCCCTAACCTGATGCATTATAGACAGTGTAATGGACGTAATTATTATATATTTATGTATTAAATAGTTAATACGTAATAAGTTATACGGAGAAATTATTGCCTTTAAATCCACTTATTATTTTATTTCATTCATTTGAGTGAATACACAATACAACATTTAAAAAAATATTAAAGAGTAATAATAATAATAATAATAATAAATTGTTCTATTTTCTTAATGTATACGTTGCAATCTGTTCAACTAGTAAATAATAAGCAATCATCCTCACGGCTGGAATTGAAACGAGGATGATATATATGACATATAAATGAGGTGTATCTTGTACAGACTCAGACCGACCATTCCTAAGACGTGTGGTTAATTGAACCTCAAGCACCAAAGTACACCAGGATCCACTCACTGTCTGGTATTCAAATCCGTGCAAAAACAACTAACCTTTACTAGAATTTGGCACTCAGAACCTTCGACTTCAAAAATCAGCTGTTAAACTGATTTGCAACGACAAGTTTAACAAGTAGACTTACCCGGTGGGCTAATAACGTAAAATTTAATATAATAATTCAGTTTCGTGTAATGAAGTAGAAAATTCTTAAAATCGAAAAAAAAATTAATTAAACAAAACAAAACTTATTCAGATTTATTATAAGATACATTTACTATTTTGAAATTGTAAAATAAACAATTCTATAAATTGTAAAAAGTAATAGTAAAGTAAAAAAGTAAAACAAAATTGTATAAGATCTTAAATAATTCTACGAAATTTTTAACTAAAATAGCTTTAAATGGCTATATGTACTTGAAAAATTTTGCTAATAACGTTAATATTCACCAAAATTAGTTTTATTAAATTTGAGATCAAAAAACTAAAAAACATTTTCCGTTTTTTTTTTAAATTCGGGAATCCAAGTAACAAGTACTTTTTTTTATTGAAAATGATTAACAGTGTTAGATTTAAACAATTAAATCCGCAATTTTGAATAAAAAATGCTTTTATTTCAGGGTTTTACTTATTAGACAGGAAAACTTAGAAAAAAATTATTTTTAAAGAAGTGATTCAAAACAAAATAGAAAAAATTAATGTGGACACCATATGACTTCCTTGTACGCCTGTCAAATTACATGTACAAGTAAAAATTTTTTTAAAAGTACATAAAATTTTATTTCATTAATAATTTCTGATATTTTTTCATATATTATTTTTTATCGTTATTATTGAATTATTATTTATTTTAAAAATTTATTTGCAATCAGAGGTTAATAATTATTAATAAATCAATATATATATCGTTGAAAATCTCGCAATAAGGGCTTATAATTTCAGTTTAAAAAAACCACAGATTCTAAATGTTTGGATTTTGATATTTTTTGGACACTTTTGGTCCAGTCGATGGCAATAAAAAGGGGAGGTGCAGAACTAGATGTTACAACAATTCTAAATCCAAAATTTCAACATCCTATGGTTAATCGTTTTTGAGTTACGTCACGCCGAAACTATTCAAAATGGATATTTCCGTTGAAAACTGAAAATCGAAATTTTTCCCGATCACATTTCCTTTACTTCCTACAAGGAAATAAAAAAGAAAAATTTCCTTAAAAATATTATATATACGTTAAGCTTAACAAATTTGCTAAAATAAAGTTATCTTTAAATGTAACACTCCCTTCAATAAAGGCTAAAAATAAGAAAATGAAAATTAAGAAAAAAAGTTTCTGCATTTTAGGTCCGGGGGGTCTATAATTTGTAACATTTGTAAAGATTTCTTGATATACCTCTATGTATGTAGTATAAACTCTCTAAACTTTTGAAAAATATTTAAACCGAAGGGAGATAGTGCGAAATAACAAAAAACATACATTTAAATTTTAACAGATATCGAATGATTTTTAAGTAACATTTTTTGAGATATTTATACATGTATTGAAGGTTACAAATTTAGTTTAATAAAGTTTTTCTAAAACACCTCTAAAGAAAATCCAAATATTGTTTTTCGCGATATTCCCCAGTCCTTAAAAATTTTGAAAAAAAGAATTATATCAATGTCCCATATTTAAAAATACTTGAGCCAAATTTGAAGAAAGTGGGTGCTGCTTCAAATCTGACTCGAGTCAAATTGTGTACAATACACATACGTACATAATTACGCACATACATTATATATACGTGTTTTTTTTTTGTCTAGATTAATTAGCTAGACCCTATAGTGTAAAGATTTGCAAAACCCGGTATCCCATTTTTCATGATCACCATACGTTTCCCTTTAATATAGCATTCTGGAAAATATTTGCCGGAATAGTTACATCTACAGCTAAGGATAAAGAAATAATACGTTTTTAACTTAAGAAAAAATACGTTCTTATGACGTATTTAATAATAATTCTAAAGGATACAATAACAGTATTTTGCTAGAAAATACAAAAAGAAATATTACTTAGAAAATATAAGCTATTCATGAAAATTATTAACAAAATATTTAAGATAAATTTCGGGATTATTTAATAATCTACTAGACTTCCCATATATACTCATTGAGTGCCACTAAGTATGTTCATTTGAAAAAAAATCATTACAAAAAAAAAATTATTATTCTTTATTTTCCTACGTTGAATTTTTTTTCTTTCTAAAGAATCCTGCTATAAGATATCACTTGGTTTTTTTCGCTTTTATCATAATTAAAGGGATTATATTTTTTGTTCGTTTAATTTTTACTGTAACTTTTTTTTGTTAATTAACTTTTTAAAAATATTACCTGTGTGTAAAAATTTATTTTTTCTATTAATGAAATAATTTAAACGAAATTTAAGATCAATTTTTTCAATATACTGTTTTCATAATGTTCATAAAAATTCGAAAAATACATTTTTCATTGAATTACATAGGAAGAGAATAAAATATCTTAATTTAAAAACACAATGAAAAGCGTAAATTATTTTTTACTAATTTCAATGACCATAAATAAAAAAAGTAGGTTACGTTTGTTCTTGATCGTATTCTAATAAAAGCCACACAATTTTACGGACAGGTTTGCTTCTGTAAAGAAAGAATTTCAGTTCGAATCGTAAGATAGAAACTGCGAATTACTATAATTCTATATAGTGTCGGGGAGAGATGTACGAAACATTTTCAGTGGCCTGGAAACTGCTGGTCCTAATAAGAACAGTGTCGCCGTAAACCTCCCTCGCTCGATTCTTTCCTTTATTAAAAAAGACTGAAGAATGAAGGCAAAATGATGCGATTTATATGCCAGTTTTTTCTTTCATTTCATTTCAATTCCAAAGAGACTTAAGTTATTAAGGAAATGAAATAAGAACGGCAGGATTTTGAAGGCGGGGGTTATAAAAAAAAGACAGTCAAAATGAACGCTGCATGCATCAGTAGATAAAAAAATGCGAAGTGAGATAGAGGAAAGGAATTAAAGAAGCGGGCTGGTGTCTGGTCCTGACAGCCAGTCCGCGCTGAAAAATATCACTCAGTGTTCCTTTCCCCTCGTCTAACCGCTCCTCTCTTCGTCAGTGCCGTCCTGAAACCCTCGTCCCTGAACCCTGGTCGGTTTCAAAACTGACTGCCAGCAAACCCTCCTCGCTTCTTCTCCCTTCGTCCTACATCACCTCTCCTACGCCCCTCGCCGTGCTATTTCAATATCAAACAATATTAGGTCCATGCTGCGGAATGCAAGTTCAGCCCTCGGCAATAAACTTGCGCCGATTTACAAACGGACAGGTAGGGAAGGCCAAAATAATAAAAAAAAATCCTCTACGTTCTCTTTTTTCCATCTAAATGCAATTTACCAAAATATAAAAAAAAAGTAATTGGCGAAGTGTGCCTGTTCAGAAATAAACAAACATTTAAATCGTACATTTCTCTATGTATTTTTCAATCTATTTTTACGATTCTCTTGAAATGTAACAAAAAATATGTTTCTATACATACAGGTACAGTATGTCAGTATGTATATAAATTATGAGTATAAATGTTTATTATATAATTACGATTATATTCGTACAAAAGAAATATTACTGTAAAATAATATTGGACCTTTTATACGATAAGTCCAATCTTTTTTATTTTGATTTACTACAGAAAAATAATTACTCCATTTATGACGTAACATCTTTTTTTAATTTTCAGCGTTTTACGTCATATTTATTTTGGCTCAATATTTGTGAATAAAAGCTGTGCGGAATCAAATCTATTCAAGTTTAATTTTTAATAATGATCGTTTGTACCTAAGCCAAAGACAGGTGGGACAGACAATTACTGGCTTAAAATCAAATAAAGAAATCAGGACTGATATTCAACTTCAGAACTTATTTATTTCTTTTATATAATTACAATATTATTTTATAAAATTTCCTTATCATTAAAATAAAATCTGACAGCACAGCTGTACGACTTAATCGTCACGCGGTTTTTATTCGATGCATACACACACAACTTAATTTAAAATTCGTCAATGCTCCATTACTGCTACTTGTGCTACAAGGGATACGATTGACAGAGTATACCCACTTAGCCGCTAATTTAGAGCATTTTTTTAGGTGGGGGGTGTAATTTTGCAAAACCGTTTTTTTTTGCAAATATTATTTTTTTAATTGTTAACAAATTTGCCGAAGAAAAAAAAGACCTTAATTAGGAGAAATCTCGAGATACTGAGGGTGACCTTGCTCTATAGTGCCACTGGAACTTTTAAGTTGAAAATTTAATGACATCAATCCATACACAGAAATGTGAACAAATTTGGTTAAAATCGGTCCAGTAGTTCTGGAGATATAAACTGATTGAGAGTGCGACGCCGAACATACACACGTACATACGAACATCCGGAAAATTTCCATCCGTTTTTTTGGGTTCCTTAGGTGTCAAAACGTCAAAATCCAGTGAAAACCGCATATTCCCAAATTGGACTGATTACAGTACTTTCCCTTCTAGAGCTATAGCTCTGCAGCAGGGCTAGACGAGATAGTATATAACTTATAACATTTATTGATATAAAATAAAAATAAAATTACTTTTTCAAATATCAGGGAGTCTCAAAATACCTTTTATTGTTTGTTACACGTAATTAAATTACTTCAAATTTTGTATTAGATACAATTTTGGATACAAGTTTGAGTACTAGATAGTGGATACCAATGTTCTTTGATGGTTGGGTTTCAATTAATTACACATCTCAGGAATGGTCAACTGAGACTGTACAAGACTACAGTTCATTTACATTCTCACTCATCCTCTGAAGTAATACATTACGGTGGTTCCGGAGGGTAAACAGAAAAAGCAAAAAACTTTTATTAGAAAAATGTCAGCTGTTTTGAAAATAATTAGCAAATATTTAAAATTTTAGAATATATATATAATTGTATCAAAACAATCTCATGAAGAGAAGTTTCTATCGATCTCGCTGGAAGGAATCATTCAAGAGTTATGTACAGGACATATAATAAAATAATTTACATTGATAAAGTCCAAAGAACAGCACTAAGCGAATAATACAATAAAAAATTAATAATAACTATAAAAATGTGAAAAAAACAGAAAAACAGTACTAAAAATAACGCAAAAAATTTAAATAGAAAATAAACAAAGAAACAGCAAAACCAGCATAATCATCTAGCTCCCAAAAGAACAGATTATGTACAACAATCTAGAAGTGAAGAATTCCCCCACAAGTATCACACAGTGTCTCCTAACAGTGCCACCTAACATCCTCGCTATTGTCTAGAAGATTCACAGCCAGATAGTTCGCATGGTTGTTTAGCTTGAGTTTATATTACAAATTGAATCATTGGATATCTTCGCGGAAGTACGGTAACTTGCAGATAGTCATGGATCTCGTTCCTTACAAACCGATTAGATGGAATACTGTTGATTAGATCGAACTCAGATTGCAGTTTAGCGGAAGCTTGAGTTGGGCCATTATCGACAGCCAGGATCGTCGTGTCACCAACAAACAAAGTAACAGTGATGTGGTCCGTTGTCGGAAGGTTCAAAGTGAAGACTGAATATAAGGTCTGAGTCTTGAGCTCAGATAATCCATTTTGGGACCACAAGGCTCAAGTCTTGAGGAATACCCGACTCAGCATCAAACTTAACCTGGGAAAAGCATCCATCCAGATAACTAAGCAGGATTAAGTACAACGGTTGGGGCAGGCTTGGTTTTAGCTTACGAAGTATACCAGGCAGACAGAGCTTTTCGAAGACCTACTAGACACACTGGATTTTAGTGATACCTTATGAGCAAACCTATCAGGTTCCCTTGCTGAATCAGGAATTCGATTAGATGTTAGTTTCTGTAATTTATTTTCAGCATCTTTGTAGACGTATCTCCATAATATCAGCTGTTATAATAGCGTGAAATTGTATTTATCTAGTACCAGTCTTTACGGAGCCAGATCGAATTTCTATCATACCTACTGATGCTAAACTAAAGGATGATAAGAACTCCGCAAGGTGGAGGTCTACCCCTACGGTGCATGACAGCGTGTAGTTACGGTAAGTACATAAGGGAAATCATACGCCGATCTATTGAGAACTGTTAAGAACACAGTGACAGAAGAAGAGGCGGGCGAAGTGTTGTCTCTTAAAAAGGAGACTAGAGACGAATAGTGTATACGTGTAAAAGGCGCGGAAAAAGCTAAGGATTAAAGAAGACCTTGCATTCTAAAACTGCGGAACTTCAAGTAGACCTGAAAACCGGAAATAGTCGGCGCACTATTGTGCAGATCAAAGACATTGACGTACAGACTACGGAAGAAGAGAAGCACGCCGCAGTACTCAAGATAATTGGGGACGAGTTTAAAGTGTTATCAGTTCGACCAGCCTTTGCTGAAACCAAGAATGCTACGGTGATAACAACTTTGAGAGCGACAAAGAAATTGATAGAAGCAAGAGTAAGAGTCGGTTGGGTTCATTGCAGAGCGGTCATCAGGGAGCCCGAAGACAAGGGTTTTAGATGTTGGGCCGCCGGAAATGTTGCGTCCAATTGGAAACGGGTGAATAGAACACAGAATTGTTACAACTGTGGTAAACTCAGCCACTGGCACGCAGAATGTAAGAATGCGCCCGCGTACTTACTATCTGGAAAGAAGGGTCACATTACCGATTTTCGATCATGAACGACATGCTACTGAATACAAACAGGAGTGTCACCGCTCACGACTTAGCATGGGCGGCGGCGCTGAATCAAAACATAAATTTCTTAATCACGGTTGAACCTAACCGGAGAGTAATTTCTTCCCAGAACTGGCTGACGGACCGTGATGGAGATATAGCGATCATCAATGTATCTAGTAAATTTGCGGTTACTCGTACTGATAGAAGAGGCGGTCTTCTCGTGTTGGAGTTGGCCACTATCTTGCTCGAGGGATGTTACGTTTCTCCTAAGTGCGACCTAGAAACCTTTGAAGCAGGATAGAAAAACTAGAAAATTTGATTACATCCTCGGCCAAATCTATCTTTTTGTCCGGTGATCTGAACGCAGAGAGTGTTGAGTTGGGAGGAATTAGGTCCACAATAAGAACCCACTGGGTTGGTCTAGTGGTGAACGCGTCTTCCCAAATCAGAGCTGATTTGGAAGTCGAGAGTTCCAGCGTTCAAGTCCTAGTAAAGCCAGTTATTTTTACACGGAATTGAATACTAGATCGTGGATACCGGTGTTCTTTGGTGGTTGGGTTTCAATTAATCACACATCTCAGGTATGGTCGAACTGAGAATGTACAAGACTACACTTCATTCACACTCAATAAATAAAAAATATACAACTGACCAGTTTCCAAAAAATACTTAAGCCAATAAAACTTAAATAAAAAATTTTCTTCACAAGATGGTTCGGCCGAAAACTTTGAATCTGTTCACACAGCTTACGCAGTTATTACAATGCATACTTATCATCTCTAAATAAAATTATTTAAATATTTAAATAAAGTAATTATCTTTTTAATAATAGTATAGTAGTTTTTTATTCGTTCATAATGGACATTTTTATACCATAAGCATTAATCATTGAAAGGTAATCCATTACGTTATCGAAACAATTATGAAGAGATAAAATATAACAGTAATTTACGTGATAAGGGAAGTGAAGAAAATTTAATTACACAGGTGCTGGAATGGAATTGAAGGGAAGGGGTAATATCAGATAAGTAAGAAAAAGAGAGAGAAAGATAGAGAGAGAGTTTGATAGGAAGACCTTGCTGCACAACGACCACTACAAGCGACAGCGCGTTTCCTAGAAAATGTTTGCAGCGTAAACCAATATCTTTAAATTTATAATGTAAGTAAAATGTTGAAAACGTGTTTCATCTAGTGAGAGTGAGAAAGAGAAAGTAAGAAAGAGAGTTAGAGGTGGAACCTTATATTTAAATTTCAGCTAAACGCTCAAGATAAATGGATTTGAAAATTTTGTCTTATGATTGTAATATTATTGAAATGATCTGTGAAGTAAAATCCTGTAGTAAGCAAAGTTGGTTCAATATTTTATACTAAAAGATTATAAAAAAGATTTTTAAACAAATTTTAATAATTTTTTTTTTGTTTTAAGAATTAGGTGAAACTTACGTAGATAATTTTTAAATACGGTACACCAACTAAACCGAATGCAAAAATAAAAATTGGTTTTAAAGTTGAATTTCTCAAAAATTATTTTATAAAATTTTAAAAAAATTCGTAATTTTTATATATCGTGTGTTTAAAAAAAATCGGGATTTTAAAGCTATGTAATATTTCTCAACTTTTACATAGATTGATTAATTATACATGAAATGAAAGAGAAACTAAAAGAGTTTTAGCTGTGCGCAAGTTCGTAAATTGTTTCCTCTACCATCCGATTGAAAGGAATACTAGCAAAGATGGCGACCCCCAACCGAAACCGTTCTGTGTTTTGGAGTTTGCAAATTATGAATCTGTAATAACAGTTCAACGTGCGTTCCCTTTGAAGTTTTGTTGTGATCCCCTGAGTGACAATAACATTAGTAGATGGTGTAAACAATTTGAAACTACTGGTTGTATTTGTAAAGGGAATAGTACAGGACGACCGAGAGTGTCCGAAGACAATGTTGAACGCGTAAGAGAGTTTTTGTGCTTAGTTCCTAGAAATCCGTTAGGAAGTCTAGTCGCTAATTAGCAATTTCAATGACTCTGTGTGGACGGTGTTAAGGAAATGCTTACAACTGCATCCATATCATTTACAGCGATTACGAAACAGTAAAGCCTACTAATTATGGTTTGCATGCTAGCTTCGCAAATGAAATGTTGCACCGTGAAGATGAAGGATTTCTTTATCGTGATTCATTGATGAATCAACTTTTCATGTATATGGAAAAGCAAAGTCTCATAATGTGTGTATCTGGGGTTCGGTAAATCATCACGATTATTAATTCCAGAAGAGTGTCTGGAATGAACTATCTTGTATGCTGTAACTACGGCTCTTTCCTCAACTGCAATACGAACTGAAGATGCTTATTTGGCAACAAGATGATGTGCCTACTCTCTGGTATAACGCTGTACGTGATTGGTCGAATGAATTTCTTCCCGACCGCTGAATTGGTCGCCGGGGACCTGATGACAGGGATTATTTGCCGTGGCCTCCACGTTTGCCCGCTTTGATCCCGTGTGATTTTTTGCTCTTTGGAAGTTTAGAAAGGATCAAGTAAATGTGCTACGGCTAGTCTACCCTTTTTCTTTTTCAATAAAATCTCTCGCAGTTCCATCGCTGTACAAGGATGTTAAAAGAAAATCTTTTCCTTTAGAAATCCACAAAGAAAATAATCGCACGGATTCAAATTGGGACTGTTCGGAGGCCAGTTCTGACCACGCGTAAAACGATTAGGAAATCGATTTGAAATTACATTTTCGTTAAAAGTTTCATGCAAAAAGCCTAAAACAACATCAGCTACGTGCGGTCTGGCTCCATTCTGCATGAACCACTTGTTTTTTAAACGAAACCCTTTTGCAAGAAGCCGAGGGACAAAACATACGCAGCGTAGTATAAATAATGTTACCGTTCACTGTCTGTTCAAAAAATAATGGCCCTATTATCCCGTGACTTGAGATAGCGGCCCGTACCGTAATTCTTGGAGCGTGATGATCTTTTCATGAAGCACGTGTGGATTTTCGGAGGTCCAAAAGTGCACATTTCGTTTATTAACAACCTCGTCTAGGTGAAGATGTGCCTCATCTGAAAACCAAACATTGTTCAACAATACGTCTTGATACACACAGCCCCTTCAGCGAATGTCATTTTTTAATGTTTGTTGTCAACCGTTAATTTAGGCAAAACTGTTATTTTTTACGGATGCAAATGCAAATCAGTTTTTTAAAATTCGCTGCACAAATCGCCTAGAAATCCCAAGTCTTACTGCTACTGCTTTTCTTGTTGATTTGCCCGGCCTCCTCGGCAACGCTGCTCCGACAGCTTCGACATTCTTTGGAGAACGAACATCGGCAGGCCGTTCGCGCTTACTCTCAATTTTTCGTCACTATTAAATTTTTCGTAAAGTCTACGTATTGTTTTAAATGAGGGCGAACACACCTACGTGAAAAAGGGGAACGAAACCGTCTTTGTGTAAGCACCACACGTTTTTCGTTTCTTTTAAAAACAACACAGTCTTTACGCGCTGTTCAGCAGTCAGTCTTCTTTTGTTAGCCATCTTGGAAGGCTACACAAACAGCTGAGTCGGAAAGAGAAGAAACTAATATTCATGAACTGCTGTTGCATCTTCCAACATAAAACCCATTAATAATTAATTATTAACCTAAAAAATTATTACCAAAAGAAATATTGGTCATTTCGTGTGCCACTCTTTTTATTGAAGTTTTAATAACAAAATATGTTGTCTATATAGAGAAGATTTGAAAATATTTTAAAATTTATGTAATCGTTATCATTGTTTATGTTTGAATTGCTATAGTACTGATATTTAATTTTTACCCTGAATAATTCATATATTTTAAGTATTTTCACACGAAAATTCAAGAAAATTAGTTGAGAATAAAACTTAGTTAAGATAATAGATATTGTTAAATTCTTATTCATTAGCAGTCTTTTGGCCTTGCTTTTGTAGATGTTTTTCTTATTATCAAGACAAGTTCTTCGCCATTCCGTAGTTGTGAATCATATTTTCTTATACGAGCAGCGTTTTTTAAAGGTATTTTCATATTAAATAAAACTATAAAGTAATATTAATTTACAGAAATTGAAAACTATATTGAATTATAATCATAATAATCGAAATAAAAAATTTGTATAAGTATTAAAAAGTAATAATAATATTTTTACAATTCCTTAAATTTCAACATTTTTAAACTCAACATCAACATGATCTCTTAACTTTCAATTTGGTCATTGTTTTTAATTTGCCTCAAATTTCTAAACGATAAATTATTTTCTAACTTTTAAAATTAATTGAAAAATTTTTATTAGTACCTGAGTTTGTCTTTTACAAAATTGTTTTATTAAACTGTTAATATACAAAATGATTCAAGAAGGACTTTACAACTTTAAAAGTATATAAAAATTTTTGAGATAACTTACAGATTTTTTTGAGGTCTCTTTCATTGAAAAAACATCAAATTTGTCACGAAACATTCACTTTGGTTCGATATTTTGGCTTCCATTTGCAATGCAACGTACATCCCACTTGAAGTCGATTACATTCCAGACTGTAGCCAACAAGTCAGCGTTACCTCTGCAGCTGCGGCATTAATTCTAACTCTTAGTTCAATAAGATCAACAGGAACAGGGAATGATATATACACCTAATGTTTAATGAAACCCCACAACAAAAATCTAGCGGGGTCAAATATGGGGAGCGAGGTGGCCGTGCGATTGGACCTTCACGACCAACTCGCCGACCTGGGAATCGAGAAAGAAAATCTGGGACTTCTAGGCTGTAGTGAGGTGGTATCCTTTCTTACTGATAGTAATGGCGTCCATCTTGGTAATCATCGTGTAACTGAGGAATTAGAAAATTTTGATATATGATAACCTTAACGGTTGCTTCCTGGAATAAGAACGGGCCGTTATGTCTGGAAGAAGAACAACCTATCTCAACGAAGGGTTGGTGGCAATAATAAGTTGTACGCCTACTACGAGGTTTCCTACCGAAATCTCTATGAAAATTACGTTGAACTGCAGTTAACTGCAAATCATAAAACCAAACCACACAGCAAGCACATTCTGCTGGTGACCAAACTCGATACTAATGAATTTGTGAGTCAAAATTGATGTATTTAGCTATGAAATAATACCTCACGAGAATCTGTAAATCATCTCAATAAATTTTTATATGCTTTTCAATTTATGAAGTCCTTTTAGAATCACCCGGTATTATTTGGTTGAACTTTTTAATGATTGCTAAAATAGCAATCGATTGAAAATTGTGTGATAACTAAAAGAAAAACCCAACGGTTTAAAAAAAGCTAACTCAGACTACGACAATGAGAAAGGATTGGTTATTAAGTAGTTAATTTGTTCATTTTTTAGAATTCTATTTTTGCGTTAATCGATTTTATCATTAGAATTTTCTAATTACGTTAAAAAGGTTTCATTAAAAAATTTGATGTGGACACCACATGACTTCTTTGTAAGCCTATTAAATTCTATACAGACATTTTTTTTTTAAATGAAGAGTACGTAAAATTTTATCCCATTAATAATTTCTGCTATTTTTTCATATATTCTTTTTATTGTTATTAATTTATGATAATTTTTGTAAAGATTTTTTTTTAGAATCAGAGGTTAATAATTATTAATAAATCAGTATATACCGATGTGCCTTCCCCTTGAAAGAACCAGATATTTCATTAATTAAAATTGTATTTGGCTATAATTGTAGAACCAGTGAAAATAAGTACCACTTATAATATATCGCTGAAAAGTTCTCAGTGGGGACTTTACTGCAATTAAAAAAAGTCCGAAATCCAAATTCTTTTGGATTTTGGGTTTTTTAAAACACTTATGGTTCAGTCGATCGTAATCAAAACGGATGGTACAACAGTCCTAAATCCAAATTTTCAACACCCTACGGCTAATCGCTTTTGAATTGCGTGAGATACGTACAGACATCACGCCGAAACTAGTCAAAATGAATTCAGGGATGGTCAAAATGGATATTTCCGTTGAAATCTGAAAATTAAAATTTTTCGCGATTACAATACTTCCTTTACTTCGTATAAGGAAGTAAAAAAGGTAATTTTCTAATATTTTTTTGTAAATAATTCCAAAGACGAAATGAAATTACATCGGTTACCATGAAACTGAGTCGAGGGTAAGACTACACATAATTTTTTTATCGTTGTTGGGTAGCTAGATGTTAAGTTTCAAACATGATAGCTATCTTTATTAAGCTAATACAAGCTTAATATTTAAAACTAATCGTATTTTTTAAAAATTAATCGATAGAAATAAGCAGATTAAGCGGATTAAATACAATTACTACTTTTTGAATTATTAAGAAAAAATGTTAAAATTTTATGAAATAAAATGACTTAAATGCAAATATTTTTTCTTAATAAAAATGTATAAGAGGATTAAATTTCATTACAGTAAAAAAGACGTTATTGCGGGACTGAAGGGTTATTTAAAAACTACTAATACAATTGTGTTTATTTGGAAAAAAAATCATTCCGTCCCTTTCTTTTGGTCTAATAATTATGAGAGTGGTTACGACCTCTTTTAAGTGCCAATTACGAAGGAACATTGCATGACATGACTAAGTTATTTACGTCGAATATTTCCGCAAATGCTTGCCGACACATTAAACATATGGCGTGTAAATTTGCATATACTAACTGCCCTGACCGTTATTATTATTATTATTCTTTAGTTATATACTGGTTCATTGTGTAATTCATATTTGTTTATTTTTTTTTTTATACTTTTGTTATATCTGATTGAACAAAATGAGCATTAAATACAAAACAATTATTAAAAATTCTTATTAATCTGTTTTATTATTTTTTTTAATAAATATTTTCCCAATTTTTTAAAAATATTATATGTACATTACATATACATATTATATTTATATTTCATTACATCAATTCATACAAAAATGACTAGATAACAATTATGTCCCTCGTCAAAACCGTAGTAAAGTTTAAGATAAGTTAAACAGTAGTGGAAAATTTACTTAGTAAAAAGTTATAAAAGGTTTTCTTAGCTAAAATATATTCATCACCGGTTAGTAATCTAAAATTTCTCATCAGGTATAAAAATTTCTATATATTCTAGGAAAAAAAAAAGATTGATGCATTTATACGATTATGATACTGGATTCCACCTGTTACATTATCACATTAATTTAACATAAAACTAAATTAATTTAGAATGACAGAGTTGACTAATATTTTTAATAAACCGTTTCGTTAGTGATATGCTGTAGAATTTTGTTACTATTAAAGGAATTGTTTCTAAAATTCTACTTTCCCCGCCTAGCGCTGTAGCAGAGCTGTAACTTTAGAAGGGAAAGTATTGTAATCGGTCCAATTTGGGAATATGAGGTTTTCATCGCATCTTGACGTTTTGACACTAAAGATCTTATGGAAATGGAAAAAAACCGGATAGAAATTTCCCGGATGTTTGACCGATTTTAACCAAATTTGTTCATATTACTTCTACATATGGAACATTAATGCCATTCAATTTTTAACTAAAAAGGTCAAGGGGGTGAGGCTGTAGAGTAAGGTCTCCTCAGTATCACTGGTTTTCGCCTAAATAAAGTCTTATTTTTTTAGGTACATTTGTTAATATTTAAAAAGTAATATTATCTCCCAAAAATTTTTTTTTACAAAATCGCCAACCCCAAAAAAATCATTTAAATAAACCAGTGGCTTAGTGGGTATACTGTTCATTAGAATCTCCTCTCACCACAAAGACCGCTAGTGTAGCACTGACGTACAGCTGCTGTAGTCGTCTCTTGTACAATAATGTCACAGGTGAGCGGTAGAATTAAATAAATGAATAATATTAAAAAAAAAAACTGTAAATGTATATTATAAATCCGCTTACCGACAAAATATTTGTCGGTAAGCGAATATATAATTTATATTTATAATTTCTTATATAATATATATACCAACGGCCATGTTAAATAAAATTAATCTAAATGAATAATATTTAAAGTGTAAAAAAGAATTTAAAGTGACCGATGGAACCGTCAACTCGCGCGAATGAAGTACATTGTGCGTGGCGTTTCAGTTAGATACATCGAATTAAATAAATAAAAAATATTATATTTAAATAAAATGATAAATATTTTAAATTACGTTTTGTATGTGCGTGTAACCCATCCATCAGAAAAAAACCGTGTGACGAGAAAATCCTACAACTGTGTTGTCAGCTTTTTTAATATCGAATAATTATGATTCAAGATAGAAATAGAATCTATTATTTTGTTAATCTCTTCCACAAAATGTGAAATCATCTACACATGACCCACTATTAATACGTAGTATATTCGAAGAGAGATGTTCTTGTATATATCATGAATTTCGTTATACCTACGATGGAGAATCTCATGGAGGAGATCGCAGAGATTCGAAAGAACATAAAAAGCAAACATGCGGCCGTGCAGCTCGGTTTGAGTGAAAGAGAACAAATTTATGGGAGAAGTTTAAACATATCACCGAACCGATCACAAACTGGTAGAAAAATATCGACTGGTGAAACAATTGAACTGGATAATTGGTCGATAACAATCGAATCTGGTTAAAGTTTTAGCCAGATTAGACTTCAAGCCTAAAGATGAAGTCAAATTTGTAATTCCGATAGGCTATCCTCATTACGCTATGAAAGATAACGAAAAGCATTATGAACACAATGGTGATGTAAGCGTGGACGATTATTGAGCTAGAATGAACAGAAGAAAAAGAAATTAAGTAATCGAACCCACCGAAGAGATAGTCAATAAACGTGCACAGACGAGCGGATGCAAATTGAAGGGACTGTTCCACCAGAGTGTACATCACCTGGTGATTTATCGAAAGTGTAATTGCCAGACCAGAGGAGGGTTGTGCTTACGCCTAAACGACTGTCCTTACCGGAATATTATGTCACATTCGTTACGGTACACACAGAAAAACTGCAGGCCGTGCGTGTATCAATCATTTGGAAGAAGAACTGGCTAAGGAGTACTTGCTCGATACCATACGCGATGTAAAAAATAATATCGATAATGTTTACAGAATTCACTTCGAAAGTAACGATTTGAAAATCGTAGACAAATCTATTTATATCGATCAAGACGATTATGTGACAGAAGATTCCAAGGCTCGTGCGGATTATAAGAGTTGATTTTTAAGAAAAAAAAAAAAAAGAACTAACTGAGTCCGTATGCCGATGAAGACCTCAGGGATTAAAAAGAGATTCTTATGCTTACCAATACTCAAAGAACACGGAACTCGAGATACAGTTGTATAAAACCGAATAAAGATCCGAAAAATATGAAGGTAACTAGGGAGTTTTTTCCGGCCCTAAAGAAACCGGCAGAGGGATAAGGACGCCGAAGTTTTTGATGAGACCAAAAAATCCGATTACGTCTACTTTCATGATCCCGAACGAGCTTAATGAACGACTTCAGTAACCACGTTCGCCAGTCGAACACGACGTGTTCGACGTGCTTCTGTGAGTTGGTAGCCTGGCCCCTTACTGTTGACACAATCATAGACTGTATGTTATCAGGGAGGTTTCGTACGGTAACTGACTTTGTGACTCGGATACTCCAGCACAAAGCCAGGGAGGATAGGGTGAGGGGTTGAGGGACGGCCTATGCGGAGCTGCCGTTCGTCTGTGCTTGCACGAAAGGGCGGCAGTGATGAGGCACTGCGACTCTTCTTATCCCTTCGCGAAAGAAACCGCGACGCGGTGTGAGTGGCCTGCAGAGGATGCTTTCACTAGAGGCGTTGGCATCAAGACCGAGTTACGGCTTCTGGGGTGGGGTCCGGGAACGACATAGTCGGGCTTGGATAACCCGCCCTAGGAGTTAGAGGCAGGCAATGCAAAGATCTAACCGGAGGGCTGACCTGTCGGACTAGAGTTATGATCGGAGGACGGGGAGGCCCGTTTGAGTAGACAACCCCTGGGCTGTGGTTTGCTTTGCTGTGGACCCAGTAGGGTGGAAAAAAAGAACGAGCTTAATGAAAGACTGAAATTGTTGATAGCTTCAAAAGACGCCGGTCTTTGGTTACTTTACTTCATTTCAACCGGGAAGCTGAAATCCGAGTGAAATCTTTCACTAGAACATCGGATCTTTTGATACGTTTACCATTCAATATTTAAAATGGCTATCAGAGATGATGAATTGTTGAAAAGCTACTGTAATAAATATCACTCCGCGGAGGAACTGGATTATATTCGTGCATTAATATGTCTTCATTCATTGAAAAATACAATTTTTTAATGTTAAAATTCTTAAACTATATTAATGTGTAAATTACTAATTAAATTATTAATAACAATATTTAAGTTTGGTGTTCTAGTATTACTACTTGATTTATTTGTTCTAACTTAATATTAATTCTTTTTTTAAAATTAAATTTGTCATATTTTCTTATTTACGGACGCATCTCGCACACATTATCTATCGTGGAAAGTGGAGTAAAATACTATTTCTTTTTATAAAAAAAAAATTAATTAAAGATCAGTAAATCAATAATCCATTTGTTATCAAAATGAATGCTGTAACAGAATCTTAAAGAACATTTTGTAGCTTCTTAAATAAGGAAGAGGAAGTCTCCTTACCTGTTATATACTCCACAAATTTTACATTACAATCTTTTTTAAATCTCCAGGTTCACCGTTAGGTATTGCTTCAGAGGATGAGATGAATGATTTGTACCGTGTGTGAAAATGCCATGCCTCACCGAGATTCGAACCCGGGACTTCCGGATAAAAGGTTGAGACGCTACCACTCGCGCCACGGATGCCGGCTTATATTACAATCTACTTTATTACTATTGTTTTCCTTATCTTTTTGATTGGATAATTTATATTTCTGTCGTTTTATATCCCGTTACGTATAATTATAATTATATTTATTGTATATTTTTTCACTGCCTGATCCGAATAGCTCTTTAATAGAAATCTAAATTAAAATATTTGAGAAAAGAAATTTTTTAGCTTATCAAAAATAATATTTTTATCTAAACATTACCCAAAATAAATTACTCACTCGTACGGTAATATCTTTCTTCCAAATAGAACAGAAGAAAAATTTATTTTTGGATGATTAATTCTCCACGCAAGCTCAGAGCTACTGCGAGCGAGTACATATAGAAATTCGTAGTGTATGAAAATTTCCACGCCTGACTGGGGTTCAAACCGACCGGTTTGAATCCGACAGGGGGACCACCTGCCGGATGAAAGGCTGAGACGCTCGACCACTCTTCCACGGAGGTCGGCAATTATTTTTTTATATTTTATTTGCGTCTGTTTACTTGGCTGAGAGGATTTACTGAAAGTGTTTTAATAAAATTTATTCTAACCATGATACGCGCGTCTTAGTTTAATATATTTATGGGTAGTCTTGACGTTCTTTAATCTTGATAATAAATAGTTAGTATTTTTGGAATATTCTTAGAATATACCTTATCAAATAAGATAATTGGATAAAATTTAAAGCCCATGTAATTGTAAATATATATTTTAACAAAATTTTACGAAGCCTATGATGGTATTTATCATTTACGTCATTGATTCTCAAACTTTTCCCCCACCGCCTACATTTAGAATCAAATATTTTTAGCGCCTCCAAAATTTTTAAACTTACCATCTGCTAAAAATAATTGCAATCGCTGTTTTTAAGATGCACTCCTAAAACCAGCAGTTGCAATTATTATTTTTAAACGTGGCATATCCTATTTCTGAGTTGAAACTTACATTTTAAATGAGAGCAATTAAAACGCATGTTTAATCATATTTGGAAGTATTTTTATTAAAACTGTTTTCAAAAAAATTACAATTGTGTCTATATAGTTATAACAACAATAGTGATAGCTTATTCAATATAACAATACAATAATTAAACAAAACTTTCAATTGAAACATTTTTTATTCTAGTATATTTAATTTTAGTTTGAAATAACACGAAAACATAATTTTTGTTTTATTTTTTTACTCCCTTGTACGAAGTAAAGGAAGTATTGTGATCGCAAAAAATTTCGGTTTTCAGATTTAAACGGAAATATCCATTTTTACCATTTCTGAATCCATTTTACTAGTTTTGGCGTGACGTCTGTACGTACGTATGTATCTTGTATAACTCAAAAACGATTAGTCGTAGAATGTTGAAATTTATGATTTAGGACTGGTATAACATCTAGTTGTTCACCTTTCCTTTTCATTGCAATCGACTGGACCAAAAGTGTCCAAAAAAGCTCAAAATCTAAAAAATCTGGATTTTGATTTTTTTCTTAACTGCAGTAATAAGTCCTAATTGAAAGCTTTTCAACAATATATCATAAGTTGTACTTATTTTAATTGATTCCAGAGTTATAACCAAATAAAAGTTTAATTAATGAGATATTTGAATCTTACAAGGAGAAGGAACATCGGTTCGAATCAGACTTTATCCTTTTTTTTTTAATTTAAACATATTGATTTATTAATAATTATTAACCTCTGATTGTCAATAAAATTTTACGATGAATAATAATTTTAAAAAATTAAAAAAAAACGAAAAATTATTAAAGTTTTAATGAAATAAAATTTTATGTGGTGTCCACATCAATTTTTTTTTAATAAGCTATCGCCTTTCTAGACCGCCTGAACGCTCCCAATTTTATATGGGTCTTCTACCGTCCCCCTGAAGGTCTTCAGTGCCCACAAGGGGGCGTTATCGCCCACTTTGATAACGAATGATTTAGATGAATATAATTTTCAACATTATACTGGAAATCACTCAGAAACCTTTTTTATCCCTTCACCGGAGCTCTTTCAAAAAATTTCGAAAATTTTTGGGCTTGTTCCAAAAACATAAGTGGAAAAGTGGAATTGCTCGACAATTTGCTGGTTTCATATTTGTGCAATTCTTACTGCGTAATAGGCAGAAAAGTGAAAATTTGTTTAATATTAAATTAAAACACATTAGTGAATTTTATCTAGTGTAAAGAAATTTGTTTTGTTTGACGTATATTATTTATATTTCGGTTCAGTAAATTGGTGTGTTTATTACCTTTAAACCAAACATGTTTGGTTTATTTATGTTCATATACATACGATTCGTGAGTACACGGAATCAATATAATCTAATAAAACTTAACCGACGCTCACTTCGCTCGCTAACCTTGACCAATTAACAGTAATATTTTGATTATTTAAATAATAAATTCAGTAATTATTTGTTATAATGGTTTTTTTTTTAAATATGTAAAATATGTTAATATAGAGAATGTTTAAAATGACCTGTATAAAATAGTTTGTTAGTGTGTTGTCTCTAATGTTTTATTCATAAATTATTATAAAAGATGCTATATTAAGTAATCTTTATGTGAAAAAAGGGGAAAAAATTGTTGGGGGACGAAAAACGAAAAAGTACCGCAGATAATATTAAAACCTTTTTTTAAAGTAGAGGTTCTCTTCTCATGGTAAATAGTTTATGATTTAAAAGCTAAAGATTAATTCTAGCAAAAGATTTCAGTAGACAACAATTTGTAGTAAAAATATTCATCAACCGTAAATCATCAGTAGAAAAATTAAACAAAATTTTGTAAATTTTTAAAATCTGAAAAGGAGATCACTTTTGAGATCAAAAACTTTTGATCGCAAAATGTAAATCACATTTCAAAGAATAAACGGTAAAGGAGTTTTAAATATAGAAACATATATTTTCTGATTTACTAATATGAAAGATTTAAGGGAACAAGAATTAAATAAAAGTAAAAAAAAACTGGGAAGAATTTTTATTTGGAATTTAACCAAAAAACACTATAATCCATAGGATTGCCAAATAATTAATCTAACAAATCTAAATTCCTATGGCAGTTGAAATTCTTTCCGATTTGGTAACTCGTTTGAAATAATTTGATATTTAGTAAAAATACTTAAAGTGCCGGTTCATGTTTTTAATCGTTAAAAAAATTAGTTTACCTTAGATGGTGTAGAAAACAACTTTGATCCCAAAATGGAATATCAAAGAATAAATGGCTAGGGATTTTTTATAATATAAAAAAAGTCTCATAACATTTAATTAAATAGACAAAGATCTCGCGTGATTTGTTTTTAAAGTAACCGATACAGAATATTTCTAGTTCTGTAATTTTATCAAATTAATAGAATGCAGTCTAGTATTTGAATCATAAAATGTGTTATCTAAATTAATATATTTTTCTTTTTTGTTTCAAAACGACATAAGAGAAACAATTTAAAACATAATGAACGAGTATATGCTGTCATTTTAAATGAAATTATAATTTCGATAATTAACAAATAGGACAAGCTCACAAATTTCAATAGGTGGTTCAAACAGACATTAATTACTACTGGAAAGTTTAACTATACGGTTGCTTAATAGGTTTAAACACCTGCAAAATTTAATAAATGTTCACATAGACAGGGGCATATATTTTTACTGATATACTATACGCTATATATTTGTAAATATTTCTATCCAGACATCTGTCAGTAACTTCTGACAAGACACACCTTTACTGTTCTTTAACTCCATGTTACATTCCACAGCCATCCAAATATTCTATTCTGTGGCCTAGATATTTCCTTCGGTACTGTTTCTCTCTGCTAATAATGCGGCTACAGGTAGAACAATGCGTGTTTCGAGTCAGGCTTTCGCCTTCCAGACTAAATTATGAGGACATCGTTCGAATTAGACGAGTGTAGGAAATCGTAAATTTTTACATCCATGCGTCTCTTTTATTGCTTTATTATGTTGGTGGTGATTTAAATCGTATGAGTTGAAGTGAGTCATTTGTTCGTAGTTTATTTATTGCGCATCCGTTTTTAATAATCGGACCTTTATTTTAACTACTATTATTATTTTATTAATCTTACACGTAAATCTAATCCTCTATTTATATTAGTGCACTCTTTCTACAATTAATGAAACCAGGGCAAATGCATTACGGTATGGTTTAGTTAATTAGTTTCAGTTTTTTTTAAGAAACATTTTAATTTGTGACTAAACGTTTTGATATCTTTTTTCCTGTTATTTCTCGTCTATGGGTTAACACTGGCAGCATTTTAATATATAATTTATTTGAAAAAAAAAACAAAACTAAAACCCTGTTAAACTAACAATTCCTAAATAGAATTTTAATTTTTTTACGTTTCAAGATAGAATCCATTTTAATTCGTATGGTAAATGTCAAACTCATAAAGTTTGATTTTATTATATTTAGATAGGAATTTTTGGTTCTCTCCGTGAATTTTTATTTTTTTATTATTATTTTTTTTTTTCACTCGAGATGCACTTATATAATACAAATTATAAGAATAAAATATCTCATAAAATTTTAAACGGCTTTAGAATAGAATAAGATTTTTATTATGTTAGTCCGATCGTAAATCTAAACTCTTTTTAAAAATTTAATTCACTTGTATTATATTTTTTCAGCTGTTATAATATAAAAAATATGGAGTCCTGATATTTCTCAATAATATTTAAATCTTGGTTATAAATAAAATCCTGTAAATATTTATTGTTAAATTTTCCTTTTTTACCCACAACGAGATGGTATATGCGTTTGGAGTAAGAGGTTGTGTGTGGTATGTCTATTACCATTTTTCTCAAAAACTACTGGACCGATTTCGATGCGGTTTTTTGCATTACATAGGTAACACTTCAGAGTAGTTTCTTAGACATGTATTACGTTTATAGGCCACCTGGTCACACTGCGGTAAATCTGTTCCTCTAAAACGGCTGAGCAGATTTTTATGCGGTTTTTTGCATTACAACAGGTTCTTAGATTAGTTTTACGATTATAAGCTGCTAGGGATGCTGCAGTAGATGTGTTTTTTTGAAAATAGCTTCCTGGGTTTTTTTACTTATCATTTGTTTAAATCTGTAATATAAATATGTCCAAAATTGAGGTATTTTAATTTTGCTGCCAGTTTTTTTATACTTGTAATTTTTATTTACAGATTCTAAATACATTCCGGTTAGTTAATAAGGAACTTTACACGAAGGAACAACGTGTTTTTAATATTAAAAATTTTTTTGAATTTTTTTAAAAAATTTTCAAGTTGTAATTAGGAAATTTAGAACAAAATTCGGTAGAGAAAATGCTCCAACAAATCGTGCCATCAAGCTGATGGTTGAGAAATTTTAAGAAACTGGTTCATGATAACAGAAACAAAATTTATCAACGTAGTGGTCGTTCAACCGAGAATATAGCAGCTGTGAGCAGAAGTGTTGAAGAAGATCCAAAAACATCCATTCGTCATCGTTCGCAGCAATTAAACATCAAACGATCCACATTATACAACGTTTTGCATCGTGATCTCCATTTAAAGGCTTATAAGATCCAGCTGACCCAAGAATTAAAACCGGCTGACCAGGCATTACGTCGGCAATTCGTTTCTTGGGCTATCGAAAAACAAGAAGAAAATGAGAATTTTCTTAACAAAATAATTTTCACCGTCGAAGCCCATTTCCAGCTCAATGGCTACGACAACCAGCAGAATTGCCGCATTTGGGGTGAAGAGAATCCAAGAGTTACCTTAGGGCAACCGTTACATCCACAAAAAGTTACGATTTGGTGTGATTTGTGGTCCAGAGGAATCATCGGACCATATTTTTTTGAAAACGAAAATGGAAATGCGATTACGGTCAATGGAAATCGTTAAAGGGAGAAGATCCGAAGCTTGTTATGGCGGAAAATTGATGATTTAGACGTAGAGAATATCTGGTTTCAACAGGATGGTGCCACTTGTCACACAGCAAGAGAAACAATGGATCTTTTGAAAGAAAAGTTCGAAAATCGCATTATTTCTCGTAGAGGAGGAGTAAATTGGCCACCAAGATCGTGCGATTTGTCTGTCACTTTTAGATTTTTTTTTTTGTGGGGTTTTTTCAAATCGAAAGTGTACAGCAATAATCCCACAACAGTTCAAGAGCTCTTAAAACCAACATTATCGAGCAGATATCAACCGTTGACAACAGTTTATTGAAAAACGTGATTGATAATTTTGGTAAAAGATTGAAAACCTGCCGAGCCCCTAAGGGGGGGGGGGGTCGATTGACCGACATAATTTTTCATTTTTAACCGGAACCTAGTTGTAATAAACTGAAATAAAAATATTTTAATATCTGAAAAAAAGTATTTTTTTTTATTAAAATTAAAATGATACCTCAATTTTGGACCCCTTATAATATATAATAATAACATTTTTTTTGAATCTTATATGTTTAAGACGAGATTAAAAAAAAAAATCAGTTAAAGGGATGAGGAAGTGTTGAAAGGGTGCTGTTTCTTGATGTAAATAGGATATTATAAAAAAATATTACTTGTACGTGGTTTTAAAATTAATAATATTACCGTAAAAAAATAATCAAGAAATAAATATTAAAAATTAAATAAAAACGAATGCCGAAAAAACATAGCTCTTCAATACAGGATAAAGAACGTGCTGGTGACAATTTTGTATATAGTATAATTTTTTTCAAATTTTTTAAATCTATTTATACATATATATATATATATATATATATATATATATATATATATATATATATATATAGCATATAGCGTATGACACTGTCGGTAACGTAAGGATTCGAATGCGGGGTCATAGATTTAAATCAGTTAAGCCGTTGGGCTGCTACAGTGGAACAAACATACGAGTACATACATACACCCTAAATACATTACATTCCTTTTTAATAAAAGGAGTATTAAAAGCATCCTAATACCAAAAATTGAAATTTTATTATTGTTTTTTACTTTCCTGCTATGATATTTCTAGAGCTATACTGCAACAAAGTAAGTATGATAATCAGTCAAAAGATTGGGTATGGGTTTTGCATTTTCGACGTTTCATGACCCAGCGACCCCGATAAGGGGGGGGATATTTGTTCATATTGCTCACTTTTACGTATGTACGTTTGTTGGCGTGTTTGAAGCTTAATATTTTTTAACTGCATTAACCGATTTTGATGAAATTTGGATGAAATTTGGAACTCGTGTATAAGGGGCAATTTGTTGTAAAAGTTTGGGGGTTATTACCTGTTGAGGTAGATCTTTGGAGTCAATTATCTCAAAATTTTGCAAACATAATCCCACTTTATATGAAGCTTAGTACATGCGTACATGTGCATCTTACCACTTAAAAAAAAAAATTGCTCCAAATTCTTTCCCTTCCCCTCCAAAAAGTGGAAAAATATTATATTTTTATTTATTTCATATTTTTTAACCGAAGTTTGTTTTATGTTTTCTTAAGCATAGTAGCGGTGCAAGTAGCCTCAAAAAAAAGCTTTGGTAGCAATATTGATGGTGAGAGAGCCGATTAGAGATTAAAAATATCGATTTTTTGGAAGTAAAAATTACTTTTCATCATAATTCACCAAAAAATTCATCAAAATTTCATCATAATTAACCACCAATTCCAAAAAATAAATCTTCAGAAACTTTTTATTGGTTGTACATTTTTCAGTAGAATGTTTTATAGTTTCTTTCATTTAACAAAGTAATGTAGAAAAATCAAAAATTTTTCTTCGAAGTTGGTTCTTTTGATAAGGAAAAGCAGAAATAGTAAAAAATATCACATTTTTTGAACATTTAATAATTTTTATGCGTCATTATTTTTCCACTATTTAAGATTGGATAATCAATGCCAGAAAAGTATAAGAATTTTATTGTTAGCTTTTATGTCTTATCAGCTAATTGACTTCAAATTTTAATAATTATTTTTTCTCAATGAGGAATTATCATCAGTATGGGAACAGTTTACAGTTCTTACTTAACTGCTTTTTAATAACAGCAGATATGGTGGTTCTTACTCACCATATCTAAAAATAAATGTTTTTGATTGATTTTTATTTATTTTAATAAATTTAATTTGGTTTCTTTTTTTTAATAAATGAGCCATGATCAGGGTAGTGATTATTTTTAAGTTTTAATCGATAATAGATTTTATTTATTTTTTTTCAAATAGTTCAACATAATTTGGATGCTATCAACTATTTTATAATTTTGAGAGAGTACGTTAGCCTTAATTAAGCGCTACAAATTTTTATTACTTTCTATTGGATGTAATGAACAAACTTTATTTTTTTTCTTTAAACAAGTTAATAAATAAAATGATAAAATAAGAAAATAACAACGTTGAAAATACTTCTTACCTTATCGTACAAGAGGGGAATTTAATATTTCATGCAAAACTTTAGTAACGGAAAATTTCAGCAATATTATCTTGTTTTATTTATAGTACATTGACATACATAGCAAACCTTGTTATAAAGTTAAAATTATTTTGATGCTAAGCATAATTATTTTACAAAAATGTTAGGAAGAAAACGCTTTTTCTCATTTTTTTTTGAGTTTTAAAGGCATCGACGACAGTTATAGTCATTAGCTAGATGAAAATTTGTAGCTCATGAAAAATTTCCATGCTTAACCGGGATTCGAAACCGGGATCTCGTAATGAAAGATTGAGACGCTACCACTCCGCCGTGGAGATGGCCATGAAATATCATTTAATTGATAAAATATTGATAATTCTAGGAAATTTTCATGATGTGCTGATTATCCCAAGTTCCTGTAAGACATTATAAACGTACTTGCCAGGTAAAAAATAAAACTTGCCGGAAACGCTTTGATTTTCAGAGACAAATTACTAAAATGTCTCTTTTTTTTAACCTGAAAGGTATTCAATGAGTTAGTGCATTTTAAAAAAATGCAGTGTAAAAGGATGTAGTTATGATTTTAATGTAATTAACATGAAGTATCAAAAATAGTATTTTTTCTCAATAACAATTTGATTTTTCGAAATAATTAATTTATGAAATAATAATGTTTTTAGTTCCGTGAAACTGATTTTGCCATAAGTACTGTGTTCAATGAAAATATTCTATATTATTGGTTTTATTCAAACTACATGTTCTTTCCCGTTACGGCATATTTACCGCTGATAATTTTTTTACGTGAATTAGTTCAGAATTAAATAACTTGCCACCAGATTTTTAACAAAACTTTTTTAATTTTAATTTTTTTTACAAAAATGTTAGATTTATTTTTTCTGGCTATCTTTTGAAATCTTTCAAAGGACTTCCTCAAAAATTTTTCAGTTTTTTCTTTGTAATTCTTAATGTAAAATTATACTTACTTTTTCTTTGTAAAATTATACAAGTAATCCTTATAAATTGCCGATACAATTGAAAAGATTAAACAAACGTTTTGAGCGGAAAATGAGAAATATTTTGACTGATGGTAACTTGATAAACCCGTTTTTCGATATATGTTTATATGAACATTTTTCATTAATTTAATTACGGAAATACACTTGTATAGTTTTAGTAAGAATCTCAAGGAGCATTCTATATTATAAAAAAATCTGATATGTACAACACGAGACTTCTTTGTTCGCCTATTAAATTACATATACACATTTTTTTTTTTTTAATTTGAAAGTACATAAAATTTTATTTCATTAATAACGTCTGATATTTTTTAATAATTTTTTTTAAATTGTCATGATTGAATTATTTATTATAATTTTTTTTTACAATCAGAGGTGAATAATTATTAATAAATCAATATATTTAAATTAAAAGAAAAAAAGTTAAAAAAAGGAGATGAAGTCGGATTCGAACCGATGTGCCTTCCCCTTGTAAGATTCAAATATTTCATTAATTAAACTTTTATTTGGTTATAACTCTGGAACCAATTAAAATAAGTACAACTTATATATTGTTGAAAAGCTTTCAATTAGGACTTATTACTGCAGTTAAGAAAAAGTCTAAAATCCAAATGTTTTTGGATTTTGAGCTTTTTTGGACACTTTTGGTCTAGTCGATTACAATCAAAAGAGAAGGTGCACAACTAGATGTTATAACAGTCCCACATCCAACGTTTTAACATCCTACGGCTAATCGTAGTTGAGTTATGCGAGGTACGTACAAACGTCAAGCCGAAACTAGTCAAAATGGATTTTGGGGATGATCAAAATGGATATTTCCGTTGAAATCTGAAAACCGAAATTTTTCGAGATCGCAATATTTTCTTTAGTTCGTACAAGAAAGTAATACCTTTATATATCTAATAAAACGTTTTCATAGTTAATAATTTTAGCAGTTTTGTTTATTTTGAGT
Source organism: Lycorma delicatula (assembly GCF_047948215.1). Lineage (NCBI taxonomy): Eukaryota > Metazoa > Arthropoda > Insecta > Hemiptera > Fulgoridae > Lycorma > Lycorma delicatula. The sequence goes on from NC_134459.1 coordinate 13,958,563, forward strand.
AAATTCTATGTGAATATCTGTAGTGTAGATAATCCTATCAGTAATTCATATCACGATCAAACCGTTAATGAATCCTTTTATTTCTGAAATGTAATTAAAAAAAAGTTAATGATTTAATGATGCAGGCTTTGGGCAAATTTTTACTAATTAACTGCCTGTAGAAACATTTATTATGAAACTTATCGTTTTATTCTAATTAGTGTAAATACCCCATCTACCGGACCTTTATTTTAAACCGGGTAACTTAAAATTCACTCCTTTTTATAAATTTATGATAATTAAAAAGATATACTTTGATGTTAAATCAAAGAAAATACTTGCTAATAAAGTGTACAAAGTATTTGCTAACTTTAAAGTTAATTTAAAAAATGGTTTTCTATGCTTACTATAATTTTTCCCTAAATATCTATTATTAAAATTTACAATTATAATTTTATTAATAATGAAAAGTCATTTTCATTTGTTGTAGACAGGTTACTAACTTTTATGTTAGTGCACCTTACGTTTTATTTATATTTTTTTAAATTCGTTTGCTTATTTATCTAACAATATGTTAATTCTTTTAAAAGCTACGATATAGTTTAAATCATTTGGCTCATCTTTATCTGATTTTAACTGTTGTTTTATATATATAACCGCAAAGAAGTATATTAAAATGCCGATTAATACAAATTTTGTTGTATTTTCATTTAAAAATAAAATAATTTTTAGCTTTTATTGTTGTTTTCTAAGTGGAAAGAAACAGTTTTTTAAAAACATTTCTAGATACCGGAAATTGAAAGATGTTGGCCTGTGATTGGTATTGTTTTCCAATAACGATTCGTTACTGTATTTTATTCATTTTTTTAAAAATTTAATCAAATATGATATTCTTATATTAAACATGATAAAAACGATTCATGATTTTAAGTATGATCTACTGAATTTTTTCTTGATGCCAACTTTTTAGAAACCATGAATACATATGTTGTAAAAATCTCTTTAAAAAAAGTGTCATTCTATTATTTGTTATCCCTACTTAAAAACAATATTTGTATGTATACATCGGTGCGTTTGTGAATACACACACACACACATACACATATATATGAATATGTTTCTTTTAGTTCTTAGCCCGCTTGCGATAAGTTCTGTATATACTTTGGTAGGGTTACTATTTGGTATTTTGTAACACGGGACAGTTGCCAAGGCGGAGCTGCATAGTGAGCGCTCCGTTAGTTAGCAAGAGAGATGGTGAGTAAAACCCATTGTCTCAACAGAATCCAACTAATTTATGCTCTAGCTAGTAAAAGAATTTTTGCATTCCAGAATAAAATGTATTACCATCTCTTTCTGCTCTTTTCTGTCTACGTCAGGGCCATTTTTTTATAGTTTATACAAACTCTTTTGTTTTATTTCGAAAAAATTCTTTGAAAACAAAAAAAAAATTTTTCAAGTGCGAGTTTATATATTATGACAACTAGTTATCACGACTTCATTAAATTTCGTTTATTCATTTCTATATTTTGTTTAATTCGTAAGAAAATTTGCGTATCCATCGTGATTTCAAAAAATGTCAGTATACTAATTAATGATTATTATCGAAATTGAAATCTTTTCTTCAAAGTTATAGACTAATATTACAACACCAATTCCTAATAAACGGAGTTAACCAAATTTGATATTGAAAAATTCCAATCTGTGCAAACATTTTTTTTGGTTTGACGGTTTTTTGGAAGATTAATTTAGTGTTTAACGACATGTTTTAAAGATGTACAACAAGTTTTTTCTTAAGTTTCATATAATTTACAAAAAAAACCTTGTACCACCTTTTATCTTTTCTTTATTTTGTGATATTACATACTGTGGGTAAATTATTTTATCCCTGTCTGTTTTAGTACTCGTCATTCTCTGTATAAGACTACACCCATGACTTGTTAATAGTATTATGAATATTACTTAATTAATGTCTATAAATACGTCAATAACTAGGAAGTTATCAAATATACTGCATATTTTTTTTTTTTTTTTGATAACGTCCCACGAAGAAGTATAGGCTTTTGATTTAATATCACTCGCCCATTCCCTCACTGATTCCATTGAAAACTTACAGACCTTTTAACGATGGTTCTAAAAATCTCCTCTGAAATTTAAATTTTCAGGATTTATAGCAACAAAATCGCAATTTTCAAACAAAAACATCAATCTCAGAAAAAAACATAATTTGTATTCATTGTAAAATATCTCGTAAAAATGATTAAAAACAGATGATATATTGTTAAACAGCTGTTCAAATTGAATAAAACAAGTTATACTTGTAATAACTGTGACTAAATTATCTAACTGCTCTTAATTATTCTAATTATCATATTCTAAAACTGTTCGCCAAGCCAATCATGCCGTTTCTAGGCGTTTCAATTTTTTTTTGGGTAGTGTATCTTAGATCAGATGATCGGATAAGTCAAAAATGGCGTGCAACGTCTAGAAACGGATGACATATAACGAAATGAAGATTTTTACAGGAGGGGGTAATTTTTGGGGTTTTTTGGAATTGGGGTCAAGTGATAGCCGAGGCCCGGATCGGTGGAGATCCGGGGTGGTTTTGGTCTGGGACGAACAAGAAGTCAGAAAAATTACAAAAACTGATCTCCCTTATAATTGTCTCTTCGAGGAAATAGAATATATTTCGTTTTCGATACGCCGATTCGCCGCATGACCCTTTATCTCGAGTATCCTGCATGTTACTGTGGCTGACGTCGGACGGCTCGACTTGTGTTAATTGCAGATGTCTTCGGAAGGATCATAAGTACTCTGTAAATAGTAAGTGCTGTATGTGTTATAAGAGGGCTCTCATAATGTATTACATTTTAAAATCGTTTTTTTTGTCTTCAGTCATTTGACTGGTTTGATGCAGCTCTCCAAGATTCCATATCTAGTGCTAGTCGTTTCATTTCGGTCACATTTCGTTTCAAAGGGAGATCACTTTTTCTAATTTTTCTAACTTCCTGTTCGTCCCAGACCAAAACCCCCCAGGATATCCACCGATCCGGGCCTTGGAATTCGAGTTGTTGAGAGGCAACTATGTTAATTAATTCATTGTTATTATGTTTATACACTCAACTAAATGAGAATAAGAAGATAGGTGAAGTATAAAAAAATCCAGTAAATTAATCACATTAAATTACATTTACCAAAGTTATATTTTAAAACATAATAATTTTTTTGTCACACGTATATTAAGAAAGTGAATTAATGATTACCTCATAAAAAAACAAGAGATAAATAGTAAAAATTAAAAAACATGACTGCCAAAAAAAAAAAAACAAGATTGCTCTTTAATATTGGATAATTAAAGAGCGTGCGGATGAAAATTTTGTATATAAATTTTTTATAAAGTCTTTTAAATTTATTTAAATATAGATTTAAATATATGACACTTGCTTAAATATATTGACACTAGCTTATGACACTTCCGGTAATGTAAGGATTCCAACCCGGGATCATACATCTAAATCGGTTTAACCGTTGAGCTGCTACGTTGGAATAAACATACATACACCTTAAAAACAATACACTCCTTTTTTAGTAGTCGTGTAATAAGATCCATTTCTAAATATATGAGTTAATTTTTGTTCTTGTTTAGTTCCATTGTGATTTTTTACTATATCAGCAAATACTCCGTTTGAATTTTAAAAATCGGAAGAGTGGTTGCTAAGATATAACAACATTGCCGAATAACCGTGATCTATTTGATGGAGAGGGCACCTGATGCAAGCAAAGGTTAGCTGTTAACCTATAAAAAAATACACCGTCAGAATTTTTTAAATCGGACGATTTTTTCCCGAGATATTATAAGAGCACCTCCGAAAACAGCGTTCCAGGGGCACCCTGTTTGTTACTGGTTGATGGTGATGATTGATCTAGCTTCGCACGAAGTGCCGGATCGTCTCACTGCTTTAGTCTCTCACGCAGTCCCTACGGGTCCCATTATTATTAAACAGACATTTTTTTAACTTATTTAATATTATTTTATTTAAGGTAAATTTAATTCTATTGTTTTGGTAATATTATTCTTTAGATTGATTCGAATCATTCGGTTCAATCCCAGCTCACACAGTGATGGAAGTTCACAGTTCATTAAAGTTTGTGCTTCGACCGGGAAATCTCCCGGTCTCCCATATATAAATATATGTGTACATTTTTATATAGCCTATGACACTCCCGGTTACGTAAGCATTTCAATGTGGGGTCACGTATCTAAATCGGTTCAGCCGTTTAGCTGCTACGGTGGAAAAAACATACATACACCCTAAATACATTACACTTCTTTTTGGGAAGTCGTGAAAAAACATTCTACAATCCTTAATTCATAAACATTATTTTTTAAAAATAAGAAAAATCAATATGGTGTATAAAATTATTAATCACGTGAATTAAATTAACGTTCTTAAAATTGATTTGACTATATCAAATCACTACTTCGAAAATATTAAACGCACGCTATCTGCATCATTATTTCTAAAACCGTAAATCGTACAATTTAAAAAAAAAATATTTTAATTTTTTTTTTTTGTTTTAAATAATGCTGAAGTAATATTTTTGTGTCATTAATCAAGCTTAGTAACGTATACCAAAGTATAAAAGCAATAAACCAACACATTCGCTTCCGCATACTTAAAGGATTGTTTTCTTATGTTTGTTCATTTCATCATATTGTTTCCGGTTCTTCCTGCCTTGAGATTCCTAACTGATGGTTTATAATTTTTTCTTCTACATTTTTCACATAATTTTTAAAAAAAATTATGTTTGCTTTGGTCGTTTTAATATAAATATTCCAACTTACTCTTCAGCATCAGTAAATTACTTATATGATTTTTCTACATTTCGAATAAATTTTTCTGTTTTATTAATACTTTATAAGTTTATAAATATTCTCTACGGCATTATAAAATTTTACCTTTTCACAAAGATATTTTTTCATTATTGAACTTCTTTTTAGTATTCCTTTCTTTTATATTTGACCTTGGAGTGTGCTCGATTTAAGACTTCATTTCCTAGTACCTTCGCACTACTATGCTCTCGATTTATCTGTGTTCATTATCCATTGTGCAGTATAACGATGTGGCATTTCAGATGAAATACAAAGAAAATAACAAACAAATGATAGTGGAAAAAAGTTTTTTCAATTTCCTTTAAAGAGATTATTTCTTTTTTTTTTAATGTGAAAATGCCAAATTAAGACCACACAATATCATTTCTTTTTAACTTATTTTTTCTTCTTCTATGCATTTCTCATTTTTTCGGTACTTCTTCGTCTATCCATTTTCTTCCTGTCTTTCTTTTTTTTTACCGTAAAAACGTTTATATTGTAAGTTATTCTTCGGATGTTTCGGAGATTGTTTCTGTTTTAATAGTTATTTTCTTGCATGCCTATCCTTTGGAGTCTCTTCCACAATTTGTTTTAAGTAATTTGATTTGCTTTTCATATTCCACAGCTCGTCAAAAAATTGTTTATTTAATCTGTTTGGGTCTATCCTGATCACACGCACTAAGAAATTGAACGTTATTTTCCTTATCGCTGTTTTTTAAGTCTTCTTGATTTTTATTCATCTTGTTGGATTTTGGTTTGTATTCTTCTCGTGTTAACTTTGGATAATGGATTTTCTTTAGAAAGCTTCTTTCGATCTGAGCAATTTTACAAGGCCGGTTAGGTGTAATATACGTATCATTGCCATATTTCGCGATCTTGGAGAGATTTTTCTTATTGTAGATGTCTTTGATGATAAATCTAAGCTTCGACAGTTTTAATATTCTATTTTCAATTCACGCTATAGCTATTCCTGTTCTGCTTATAATCTTTCCTAGGTACTTAAATAGGTTGGTGATGTTTATCTTTCTGTATTTAATCTCCGTAGCCTTTTTAGTGAACAATTTGATTTCTGTTATTTAGTTATAATAATTTATCATAATAATAATTTAATGCATATCATAATGATGTAAGTTCCATATTATTTTTAAAATAATAAAGAAACTACTTATTATTTTTAAAACATCATTTATAAGAATCTGCCAAACATTTTTTCAGTAAAATATTTTTAGTTTTTACGTTTAGTAGTACTTTCTATCTTAGATTCATTTTTTTAATAACTTGTTGACGCGTTTCGGAACCACTTCATTGTCAAAACTTATTGTATTATAAGTATAATACAGTACAAATACTATTTGAGTACAAAAAGTTTTGACAATGGAGCGGTTCTGAAACGCAGTGATAAAAAACTAAGAAAGGTAGGGAATACTAAACATAGAAACTATGTTAGCAGAAACTTTACTACCGTAGCAGAAAAGATAACAGTAATTATTATTTTAACAACAAAATATTTTTTCTTTGTATATCACGACAGATATTCATGGATGATCAGGTGATTTTTTCCAGACATGGGTGGATCAAGTGATATTTTTTCTTTGGAAAGTTATCTTTTGTTTTAAAGCGTAGAGTTTGTTAAGTATACAAGTAAATTATCTGATTCTTGAAACAAAACATATCTAGGAACAATTGTTTGAACTAGGGGAATTGTTTTCCGTGGGGCTTTCCATACAAATAATTGATTTTATATGAATATTTAAACAATTTTATTTACGTTTAAATATTAATAAATAATATTTATTTTATCCTTAAAAATATATCCAATCCTTAAAAAAATTAATAAATAACTTAAAAATTATGTCCAAAATATTTTACACATTATATACACCTATATATATAAATATATATATATATACATACACAGGTGTATCGTAAAGTTCTCCCGGCACTTTCGTAACATATTCTACTTGTGAAAAGAATGGAAAACATTCATTCATATTCATAAATATGTCCTAAAATGCATCGTTTGCAAGTTACGGTTAGTGAAAGATTTCGCTCGAATTTCAGCTATCCGGTGAAATGAAGTCGTACTAAAATATTTAGAACTTTAATTAAGAGACCAAATTAGTGATTTATTATGGGATTTTCACCTGAAAAATCGAATAAATTATAACCCAGAACTGTATCTGCAGTAGTTTTTAAGAAATCTGGCTGACAACAAATAAATTGGGCTAAAAGATCCTCCTTTTCTTTGACGTACAATAACTTTGGTAGTAGTACGGAAATGGTGATACGGCGTCAAGAAATGACGTCATCCAAGATGGCGACTGTCCGCCATCTTGGAAAATGGCGGACAAGATGGCGGCCGTCCGCCATCTTCGAAGCCATTTTGTATAATGGCGGATAAGATGGCAGTGGTCGGCCATCTTGGATTCTGACGTCGGTGACGCCGTGTTACGCAGACTTTGCTATGTGATTTTTTTAGGTCGGCCATTTTGGATTGTGACTTCGTAGCCCGCAGTCTTTCCAACCTGTTTTTTAGGACGTTCCTCGAGGATGATCCTGGTCGTCGTAGATCGTGCACCGGGAGTCGGCACAGTCTTTCCAACCTGTTTTTATAGGTCGGCCATGTTGGATTGTGACGTCGTAGCCCGCAGTCTTTCCAACCTGTTTTTTTAGGACGTTCCTCGAGGATGATCATGGTCGTCGTGGCGACGATGACAAGGTTCTCGTCGTAGATCGTGCACCAAGAGACGGCGCCCGCCGCCTCCCGGTGCACTATCCACGTCGAGAACCTTATCGTCGTCGTCGCCTCGACGCGGGCGTTCCTCGAGGAAGATCTGAGCCGTAGTAGTCGTTGCACCAGGAGGCGTCGCCCGCCCCGCTCGAGGTCTTCGTTGTGTCTCGTGCACCAGGAGGCGTCGCCGCCCCGCTCGAGGTCTTCGTTGTATCTCGTGCACCGGGAGGTGGTGTCAGTGAAAAAAAAATTTAGACGTACCTCGAGGATGATCCTGGTCGTCCAGGCGGCGGGTGTCGCGAAGGAGAGAGGTTCTCGTCGTAGATCGTGCACCGGGAAGCGTTCGCTTGAGGTCTTCGTTGTGGGTCGTGCACCGGGAGGTGGTGTCTGTGAAAAAAAATTAGACGTGCCTCGAGAATGATCCTGGTCGTCCAGGCGTCGGCGTCGGGGTCGGGATGCGTCGCCGCCCGAGAGGTTCTCGTCGTAGATCGTGCACCGGGAGGCGGTGTCTGCTGCGTGTGTATTTGCGTGCGTGCGTGCGTCAGCGGAGTGACGTGTAGAGAGATGTTTACCGTGCGAGATTCGGCGCTCGACTGACGAACCGTCCGGCCTACGCGTGACTCTCTTGAACAGGAAACAGCTGCCTATCACCCCTCACATCCGCTGGACTCCGATTAAAACAGGAAAAAGCCTGCTTATCTATTGACCACACACATCCGCTCAATTTTTTTTAATTATACATATATTATCGGTACACAGCTGCCTATCACTCCTCACATCCGCTCGACTACGGTTAAAACAATAAAACAGGAAAAAACAGGCTTATATATGGTCCACACACACACACACACACACATCCGCTCAACTTTTTTTCCTTATACATATATTATCTGTAAATAAAAAAAATAAATGGTTGCATTTCCACACCACCTAGGAGGTAGCAACCGCGGCGCATTGAGATTTTTTTAACGAGTGATCTCTCCCCTAGAGGTCTACAAAACACTCGACTATATATATCTTAAGAGTCTATATATCTTAAGTCTTCATGATACTTCTTTACAAGACCGGGATGTTATGAACGACAAATGCAGATGATGAGTAATGATAAACTTATACAAGAAAGAACATCTATGTGAAACAAAAAAAATCACAAGATAACTCTCTAATTTATGTATGCGAAACCTGCCTTCTTGTGCAAGTTTATCACTACTCATCATCTGCGTTTGTTGTTTATAACATCACGCTCTTGTAAAGAAGTAAAGAAATATTGTTTCGCATACATAAACGTAATATTGCAAATTTGCAAGCATATGTCTATCGCACCACTTCCTTCTATTTTGAAAATACCTAAAAAATTAGTTAAACACTCTCCTCACCATTTGTAACACAATTGATAGTGGATAAATCCAATATCATATCATGTCACGGGCCTTGGAACCATTGCATACATTAAACCTAAATAAATATCGTTTTAAAACAATAGTTAGTTACGACTTATTGTATGGGGGTTTAAAGTGTTTTTGTTTTGTGTATGTGTGTAATTTTGTGTTGTTTGTGTACTATGTGTTGTAGTCCTTAGAAGGACTTTTTTAAGAAAAAATGTTTAAATTAAACAAAAATTCGTTTCGATGAACGACGGTTTTCTTTATCCTCTTCTTCGTCTTTTTGTTTACGTTTCGTATTCTTGAATAGTATAAAATAAAAAGAAGCGATATGACGTCCTCTCATATACCGATTGGTTTTAACGTAATCGATTTCTGAATTTTCATTCGTGTCGTACGTCACCAAGAGAGGTTGGGTATCATAACAACAATTGTTAAAACAATCTACCTCATCGCGGGTCCTGAAAAAAAGTCCTCCGTCCGTCGCTACATTAGAAGTAACTCTTCTTTTTTCATTTGCAACATACACGTTTACAGCGAGTACGTTGTTTTTTCGATGAGACGAATTGAGATCGTGTAACACCTTCGCATCCAAATTCATATTCGACGAATGATTTAATTTTAACGCCTTTACGTTAACATCGTCACCGTAGAATCCGGAAAATAGCACTTCTTTACTGTCAATAAGTAATAATAATTACTGTCAATAAGTAATAGCTTTATCACCACATTCAAATTTGCAATAATATTTTCGACCACATCCGAAATCGCCATCATTGAAAATTATCTTCACCAATAGGTTATCACCGTTTTTATCGAAATCGTGTTCAGTTAAGTCGATAACATATTCGTAACTGTGTTTTAATTTAAAACACATAGGTGTCAGACGTTGATCACCAACACGTACACGCACATCTTCTTCACTAACAGGAATCATGATGTTTACACCTCGAGTGTCTCCCAAAGAATAAACTACTTCACCCGGTTACACTGTATTTATATGCTACTCCCCACCACATCTACCACGTCCTACTCTCTCTACTAATCAGAACCTAACAGTCTCCCCACCCCACGACGCTGGAAAATCCTCACCATCGTGTAAACAAAACACGATACTTTTTCCATACCGCGTTGCAATTTTTCTCAACCATACAACCTCGTACGGTTTCCCAATAATTAGATCACCAACGCTCGTCGTCTCTAGGTTGGTTGCAACCAGACGCTTATTCAATTGGTGAATAAAATCGTTTCTACCGTCAGTCATTATGGTGTTGTTATTTCTTCAAAAGTTAGCTCTGGAATGAGACTAGGACGGTTACGAATGGCTATTTATACCCAAAAATCTGCTTATCAAGATCCGCATTTGGTATTCCAAGAATCGACGAATAATATTAATTATATTTTTTTATCAAAGCGATAAATAATTCCACGAATTGTATTTATTTTAATTTCTTATCTACTATCCACATCCGGTCGAGCCAATTAGATAACCACACAATCATGATTTGACCTGCTTATCTATTGCACATACATCCGTTCAATTTTTAACAACCATTTTTTCCTTATAAACAGAAAAGAGAAACAAATTGTTATTTTTTCCTTTAAAACGGGAAACGCCTATCACATCCGCTCAAGTTTTAACAACTGCATTAATATGTTTTCACATCCGCTAGACTCCGATTAAAACAAAAAAACTTATTCATTTCCTTATAAAACAGGAAAACACAATCATCCCACCACATCCTACAAATTTTTATAAATAGTGAAGTTCTACTAGTACACTTCCATTTCAAAAAATGGATCTGTTAGCAGATGAAGAATTTGTATTGTACGAAATTGAGAGCGATACACTTGAATACCTTTCTCCTAATATTGATGAAGTATATGATTGTTTTGAAACAGTACGTAATACATATATGTTCCAAAGAAGATCTTTTAAGAAAAAAAATAAAAAAAAGTTATTGAATATGATAAAATATATAAACCTTTACGAAGATAACAATCCTTTTATCCAAAAAAAATCGGTCCTTTTCAGGACCACCTTAAACAGTCTCCTCACCATTTGTAACACAATTGGCGGACAAGATGGCGGACAGCCGCCATCTTGGATGACGTCATTTCTTGACGCCGTATCACCATTTCCGTACTACTTTTGTTAATGTGTAAAAAACATACAAAATTTTAAATAAGAGTAGTTAATTCTGAACAATTATTATTTAAGAAATTTTTATTTATTTAGTTCGTTTTGCAATTGTTATGTAATTTCCAGTTTTTTTTAAATATTTTAACAGTAAATCCTGTTTTCACAAATTTTTATGAAAAAATCACCAAAAAAACTTTTTGTTTTTGGATACATTAAATAAGTACTTTTCTGACAAATATAGTAACGTACTGTTTCTAAATATAATTCCAGTTTTTCTCATTTTTATTTATTTAATTCAACTTATCTCACATCATTTTGTTTAGAATTAAATCCTCTACAAGTTTTGCTTAAAGATTTTATGTCTTTATTAACCATTTAACAAAATCAATGTACGTCAAATATTAAAAAAATTCTTTTTTACCCTAATTTATCGATTTTCACTCCAAATTTCTCAAAAACTACTGCAGATGCGGCTCTGGGTCCTATTTTATTAGATTTTTCATGTCAAATACCAATATATAAGAAATTATGTAATTTAGAGACATAATTACCATATATAGTAATGGTAATTATGTCCCTTCTATCAGAATCAAATATTGCCATTCAGTCGTTTTCATAAAATAGGCGATTCCATAAAATGACATTTTCCTGGCAGGATTTACCGGTGGTTTGCCTCCCTCCCGTAAATCCCATAAATATTTTATTAACATATTACCTTCCTAATGTGGTTAACTGAAACTCAACCACTGAAACACCAAAGAACACCGGTGTCGACAGTCTAATATTCAAATCCATATAAAAACAACTGCCTTTACAAGGACTCTAATCTTAGAACTCTCGACTTCGAAAATCTGCTGATTTTACGATGATTAGTTTAACCATTAGACTAAGCCGGGGGGTTGCCCCCTTAATTAACATTCTAAATATTATAGTTTGACTTCATTTCACCAAGGTAGCTGAAATCCGAGCGAAATCTTTCACTAGCCGTAAGTCGCAAACGAAGCATTTTACGACAAACGTTTAATTGAAATTTTGAAATGAAACAGTAAAACAGGTTATGAACTTCATGATACACTCCTGTATATATATATATATATATATATATATATATATATATATTTTTTTTTGTTTGTTGTCTTTACTATGAATATAACTGAAACGTGTCGTATTTTCCAAGTGATTCTGAAAGAAAAGACACATTCACGCACATGCCGCCTGCTACAATTATCATTCCAAACGATATGGTTTAAAATATAACAATAGGTATGATATTATAAAAACCTTGTTTGTTAATAATAATGTACTATTATTATTATTATTTATTAAACTATATTAATTTAATAGATTCATCGAAGTAATAATGTAACTTATATAATATTATTTCTATTATTATTAATATTATAGACTAATGATTCCAATCAATATTCAATCTATAATAACACAGAAACAATTACATGATATCTTACCTTGAAAAGATAATAACAAATAAATATTATTATTATTATTACTATTGTCGTTATTATCTGTATTAGAAAGGGAATACATACTGAATATATATTCGTTATGAATCTTAACACGAATTTTTTAATACTATATTATAAGTTATTATTAACTTATATTGTATTAATTGTAAATAAGTTATAACAAAAAATAAATAAATAAAATAAAATACATGTTAAAACAAAGGTATGAATTAAAATATGTATTTAATTATTCTTATGACAAAACTTAAAATGTGAATAGAACAATATATGATTTAAACAACGTATTGTTTATTAATATTCCTGGTTTTTTGTTTTGTTTTGTGGTTTTATGTTGTTTTTTTTTTTTACCCGTAAAATATAATAATTATAATTATTGCCAATATTCTAGCAGCTCAAGGTTTTTACAATAAAATTATATATTATACTTTTATATGTATTTAAAAATACAAATATTATTAATGAACAAGATGTTGTATACATATATTACTTGTGTACATATTTATATAAATCATTACACTTCAATCGATATAATTGAAATACATAAGTTAACAATAGAAACCTATTTAAACAATCCCACTTAAACTACTTCTGATACGTAGTTGGTAATTTAAAAATATATATTTATTTTAAATAATATTTTATTACTTAACTTTATATATATATAATTAAATTAATGTATTTTAATCTGTTCCAGTTATCAAATAATAATTCAAATACGTATTTATTATATATACTTAACCAGTACTTATATATTGCCAGTTAATTCCAGTAGCCGATTGTAAATATAATTATGTATTTAAATTACTTTATTTTATTTTTAACGTTTCGTTCGAGTAAATTTAATTACTTCATTTTGGTTCAATTAGTTAATTTAATACAAATGTAGGATTTTTAGAAAATTAAATATTCTATAAAATAAGATATTTCAGAATTAGAGTTTCTATTATTTAACTTATGAATAAAAATTTGTGTGGTGGACTGCACATCCTGTTTCATAAATTGTAACGATATTTTTGTTTTTATTATAATTACTGTGATAATATACCAAAAGCGTAACAGCGTAAAACACTTACCATATACAGAGTGTATCACGAAGTTCTCCCGGGACATTCATAACATATTCTACTCGTGAAAATAATGGAAAAAGTTCATATAAATAAATTTCCTAAAATGCTTCGTTTGCGAGGTGGGGCTAATAAATTTTTCTATTAGAAAAATTACAGTTTAGTAGGAATTAGAATTATAAAATTTGAATATTAGAATTTTTATGTAATTTCCATTGTTTTTTTAAAAATGTTTTACAGCAATTTTTTTCAGTAAATTTTGTTTTTGCAACTTTTCACGTCACCAAAAAAAGAATATGATTTTTGTTTATATAAAATAAGTACTTTTCCGACAAATTTAATAACAATATTTTAGTTTTATATCTTTCAGTATTTTGTTCACAATTAAATTCTGTACAAGGTTTGTTTAAAAGTTTTATATGTTTCTTCTCATTTAACATAGTTATACTAGGTCAAAAATTAAAAATTAAAAACAGGATTTTTTGATTTATTGGGTTTCACCGCAGATTTATCAACAATTACTGATGATACAGTTCTGGGACTTGTATTATTCGTTTTTTAGGTCAAAAATCATACGAAAGTACTACTTGTGTTCCTTGAATAACGTCCTAGAAATTTCGGTACGACCTAGTTTTACCAGGGTAGGTGAAATCCGAGCGAAATCTTACACTAACCGTAACTCGCAAACGAATCATTTTAGGACTTATGTTTATATGAACGTTTATCATTATTTTCACGAGTACAGTAGGTTATAAAAGTTATATATAAATTTTTTTTTCAAAAAACGTAAACATTTAAAAAAAATAAAACAGGTCTTATAATTTTATTATTGTTATTATTATTTTTAATTTCCCGACTAATACAGGTAGAATCATTATAACAAAGGGGAAAGAATGATTATTGTGTCAAAAATTGGGCAGTTTAACTAAACCAAAAAAATATTATGTATGTACGTACGTCAAAAACAGTGCCCTTTTGGCCTTATTTCTCAGGATTTACCACACCGATTTTCCTCAAATTTGGCTCTATTATTTATTTATATATATATATATATATATATATTATGAGGCATTGATCATATTAACTTTTTTGTAAAATTCGTTAAGAGGGATATTGCAAAAAAAAACATTTTCGATATTCTTCAGAGGCATTTCAGAGAAAACTTTATTAAAGCAGATTTGTTACTTACAATGAATATAAAAATAAACCAAACTAAATTTTCGTCGAAAATCAACCCTCACCTTTTCGTATTGAAATATATACATATTGCCCCATACATAGAAGTAATCTGCCCAAGTTTGGTAAAAGTCGGTCCGTAGTTCAGGAGATATAAGATGATTTAGGGTGTGACACTTAACACCAAAAAAAAACAAAAATCTGGAAAATTTTCATCCGGTTTTTTTGGGTTCCTCAGGTGACAAAACGTCAAGATCTGGTGAAAACCGCATACGCCTAAATTGGACCGATTACCATACTTTCCCTTCTATAGCTGTAGCTCTACTATAGGGCTAGGCGGGAAAGAAAATTCAATAAAACCGTTTCTGCAATATAACATAAAATGTGTATCTTGTACGAAAATTTAGGTACCCTGTGTAGGTAAATCTGTGTCGTTGTAATAGGTTACTAATTACAAATTTTATAAAGTGAAACAGAAAATCCCAGGTGCACCGCCAGCAACGTAAAATAACAATAACAATCTACAAATATTGTAATCATAAAACAGTAATTTCTTTTAACAATTTCTACGGTAATTAGATTACAGTAAAAACTTTTCAATTTCATCGATTTCTAGTAACCATACAAATAACTTAGTACTGCATTCTGTAAAGTTGCTCGATTCCTTTATTTTTCTTTTTTTTCCGAGCACTATGGATCACGTTTACATAGTTTTTTATTTTTTTATTTTTCCAAAAGGATTTAATTCTTTTGCTTGTTGTCATCTTTCTTCCGTCATCTATTCAGGTTTATATATCCTTCTTTTTCCTTCTTATAGGGAACTTAGATTCTCGAATCACTCTTCTAAATTTATGTCTCTCTTTACATAGATCTTTAGAAATATTTAATGGATTTATTTTCTGTTTCTATATCTTTAAACCGGTTGTGGCTCTGTTTATGTAGAAATTAAATTTTTTTGTCAATCTTTGGTTGTTGTCAACCTTCTTTTCTGGATTAAGTCCTTATTTTTTTCTGTATGTTTGTAAATTTCTTTTTCACTGATATTGATTCCTTTTTATTAATAAGAAATTTCCTTTGGAGCTACAAATGAATGTACAATTTCAATTTTGGCAAAGGTAACACAAATTTATTATTCCTACTTAAATTCCTCTTGAAAAATATGTGCGTTACTTTCTCTCTATACATATTATACCTTTCAAAAAAAATTTTATGACTCTAAAACATAAATATGTTAAGGGCAACATATTAAGTCTCTTAAAACCTGAAAAAAGTTTTAGTAAATTATTTTTATTTGGAATAAATTGTTACAAAGAAGCCTGGAATTTTATAATAGAATTAGTAAAGAATTTAATTACTAGTAGATAACACTTAATAATTATTTATTATAGTAAAAAGTAGTGGAGGGATATTACTTGTCTATTATTTTATTTTTATTGATAACTTTTTTTTGTAATTCTTTCTTTTTTTTTTGGTTTACCACCTTCAATTTTCCTTGGACCACCTACTATTAAGTGAATATAGATGTTTTTAAATTATTGTTAATTTTTACATAAAAATGTATTATCATTATTTTTTTTTTAATAACAAGTTATTTCGGCGTTATTTACAAAAATCTAGTTATTATTTTTTTTAAATGATTAATTTTAATTTCTGTTTAAATCTTTACTAATGTTAATTTAATACCTTGATTTTTAACATTTACATATTTTAAATATTTTGAATTGTTTTTGTCGTCAGTCATTTGACTTGTTTGGTGCAGCTCTCTTCAACATTACCTATTTAGTGCCATTCGTTTCATTTCTGTATACCCCCTACATCCTACATTCCTAAAAATTCGTTTTACATATTCCAAACGTTGCCTGCCTGCACAATTTTTCCCTTCTACCTGTCCCTCCAATATTAAAGCGGCTATATCATCAGGATGCTTTAATATGTGACCTATAAGTCTGTCTCTTCTTTTAACCATATTTTTCCAAATGCTTCTTTCTTCATCAATTTCCCGCAACACCTCTTCATTTGTCACTTTATCCATCCATCTGATTTTTAACATTTTCCTATAGCATCGGATTTCAAAAGTTTCTAATCTTTTCTTCTCGGGTAGTACTCCGATCGTCCAAGATTCACTTCCATGTAAAGCTAAGCTCCAAACATATACTTTCAAAAATGTTTTCCTAGCGTTTAAATTAACTTTTGATGTAAACAAATTATATTTCTAACTGAAGGCTCGTTTCGCCTGTGCTATTCGGCATTTTATATCGCTCCTGCTTCGTCCATCTTTAGTAATTCTACTTCCCAAATAACAAAATTCTTCTACCTCCGTAATCTTTTCTTTTCCTATTTTTATATTCAGTGGTCTATCTACATTACTTCTACTACATTTCATTACTTTCGTTTTGTTCTTGTTTATTTTCATGCGGTAATTCTTGCATCGGACTTCATCCATGCCGTTCAATGTTTCTTCTAAATCATTTTCACTCTCAGCTAGAATTACTATATCATCAGTAAATTGTAGCATCTTTATGTTTTCACGATGTACTGTTACTCCGGATCTAAATTGTGCTTTACATTAACCGCTAGTTCTATGTAAAGATTTATTATTATTAGATTCTTAATATATGTAGAATTAAACTAGTTCATCTCTTTAAAAGATTCTATTCAAATTTCTTTCCGCTCATTTTCTTTCACCCCTTTTCATTTATTTGTAATTTATAAATTTCATTTTTCGTATCCTCCTATGGTATTAAAATTCAAAGGCATCTATCTCTTTCCTTTTTGTATTTCTTACTGGAGAATTTTTACTGTCAGAAATTGCTACTCTTCATAGAAATATTTTGAAGAATATCTTTGTAATTTTTAAATTTATATTTAATTCTGCCACATTTATTTTCTGAATGAAAGTAAATATACACATAGAAATTTATATATGAATAATTTTTTAGTCGTAAGTATTAAATATTTTTAGTTTCAATTGATACCAAATGTGGAAAAAAGAAATCTCCGAAGAATCATTTTCCAAATTCAATAAATCTACAGTAATTATTAATATAACGATTTCTTTTTTTCTCTTGTAGAGTTATGTGTAATTCAAGTTTTTTCACAAAAAAAAAGGTTAATTTGGTTCATCTGTCCCAGTGTTCATTGCTGTAAATAGTTTATTCATTCATCTACATTATATGTTAGGCATATGAGGTACAAATGGACTAGTAAAAAATGCTTTCTCTAAGAGTAATGTTGATGTTAATTATACTGTAATACTTGTGGTAAACAAAACAAAACTGTCTCTCGTACAGCTGAATTTCACCGATATTTTGAGCGCTTAACTAGTTAATGTGGAACAGTATAACATAGAAAAGAAGGCAACGCAACGCATCGCTTACTTGTAGTTGTAAAGATGCCATATATATAAGTACTGTGTTGCTTAGAATTGCTATGATATTGTAAAAAGGATCCGGATGACGGACCAGAGTAATGGATTTCTTCCAATTAAGAAGAAAGAAAGAGAAAATAATAATGAAAAGAAGAATCCATATGGAACTAAAATGGATTCTTTTCTCAGACTAACAGGTTCGTTTAACAATATGGTTTTTGTAATACAGACAATGACAACACCAAAAGTTATTGTTCGACCAGAAGGGTTACCGGACCGAAATAAGAAATCATAGAAAAACTTAATGCGGATACAATGAAAATTATTATTCTTCAACAATTGTAGCGATGAGGCGGGTAGTGATTCTGCAGGCTGGGGATATAATAGCCCACCGGGCTGGTCTAGTGGTTAAACTTGTCATCAGAAATCAGCTGATTTTGAAGTCAAGAGTTCTACGGTTCAAATCCTAGTAAAGGCAATTACTTTTATATATTGATTAAAATACTAGATCGTGGATACCGGTGTTCTTTGGTGGTTGGGTTTCAATTAACCACATACCTCAGGAATGGTCGACCTGAGACTATAAAAGACTACAGTTCATTTACATTCATACATATCATCTTCATTCATTCTCTGAAGTAATACCTTATGGTAGCTCCGCAGGCTAAACAGTAAAAAAAGTAGAATTAAAAAAAGGGCCGGATATAAATACTGCTAGGGTCAAGAGGAGAGAGTCAGTAGTTTTGAGAGGCCGTATTCGGTGAAGTCGTGATAACAAGCGATGACATAGTAGTTTAGCAATCCCAAGTTCTACGCGGTTGCGGTGACGGCGATATCAGTAAGCCGGTGGTAACAAGTGAAGATTACGTCACGAGGATTCCTTTGTGGACAGGGAGTGAATACAGGAAGTTATTCGGAAACAATAATGAATGTGACTGTATTCTATTCATTCATAAATAGTAGGGTAGTTTTATTGTAAACAGTAAAAGTAATAATATTTGCAAAAATTAATTTGTACGAACTTTAGACTTATCTAGTGTTATCTTGTTAATGCAATATCCTCGGTTCTAGCGGTCGTTATAATGTTTTTACTAAACTGGATTGTATTATGGTTTTTATTATTCAACTGTTTTGAAAGAAATCTTGTCCTTTTTATTTGAATTACTATTTTTTATGTTATTTTTACGTATTGTCAATATTATTATTATTATTTCTATCATCTATTTTGTTTATATGTCTGTAGAGTAATACATTTTATTTATAAGAAATTTTTAGTTTGTTAATCACTCAATATCCTGGTCGAACCGCGAACACGCGACAATATCTTCGTGAATGATTTGAGTCTAGGTCCGATTGTCTATTCCTTGCAGCTTAAGGTGTCATTTATGAACATCGTATTATACCTGCTCAAGTTAATATAGGTAATTTCAACAATTAATATTTTTTTTTTAATTTTGAAATTATGTTCTCTTAAAATATAATAAAAGCCTAACTGGAGCTTATAAGTCAAAATTTTAATTCTGATGCTTTGATCCAGTACCTTAATTAAACGTCAGTGGTTGAAATATTCCAGAAAAAATGGTGCTTAATACCATTTATTTATTCAATTAGCAGTTTTTTTTTTGCAGAATGTTATTTTTCTGTGATGTTATGGTATCTTAAGTTACGGTTAGAAGCTCGTAAGAGATAGACTTCCTGGTACTTTGTGTATATATATTTAAGTTGATACAAACACATACAAACGAATTTGGAAGGTTTATTTTAAACAAAAGATTATTCTTGCTCTTTGTTTTTATTTTCTGTTTAGAGTTAAAAGAGATTATAATTTAAATAGTTTTTTTTTTTTTTATATTAGTGACATGTACTGAAGTTCAAAATATATATAATTTATATCTTTAAGTGGTTGTCTCGATGAATGGGCACACAAAATACAGAAAGAGAACTGCTTTTAAAAGTTCATGACAGTTACAAATTCCTTAAACGAAAAGAAAAAACGAAACTATTTACTTGATTTTGTGCCAAGAATAGTCATTTACTGTATAACCACAAACCTTAATATTTTTCGTTGTAGTGTAAAACTATTCAAAACAAGATTTCTGACATAACTTTATAATTAAACTTATATATACGCATGTATATACAATGCTTTTTTTAAGTTACCATTATATAACTTAAAAAGGTTATATAAAAAATTTAATTTATTATCTTTAATATACAAGTCTATTTTTTGTACGGTATCGTTAAGGTGTGAAATAGATTTCATAGAATTACTGAAAAAGGCCCCGAAAATGTAGCCTAACTGCTTTAATTTTCAGTTCTTTAACATTTTACTAAGCTCTGATGTTAACTTTGCCAACTGGCATAAAATCTGTTCGTTGTTTATGTTCTATAATAAATTGATAAATATAAACCAGTTACAATGAAATTTCAGAAGATTATGTAATCTATTATTTTTCACATATTATATATTTTTATTCATTTTATAAATTGAATAAAAGCATACTCTTTCTTTTCCTGTTTAGTCCACGGTAATTACCTTTCAGATGATGAATGAGGACGATATATATGAATGTAAGTAAAGTGTAGTCTTGTACAGTCTCTGATCGACCGTTCCTGAAATGTGTGGTTAAACCCAACCACTAAAGAACACCGGTATCCACAATCTAGTATTCAAATCCGTATAATACTAGGATCCGTCTCTTTACTAGGATTTGAACGCTGGAACTCTCGACTTTCAAATCAGCTGATTTGGGAAGACGCGTTCACGAATAAAAGCATACTGTTAGCTAATATAAAACCGGAATAATTGATAAAAAAAATTATTTTAAATTTTACGCTATACAAGCAGCACCTGTATTTACAAAAATTAATTTTTCGTCTATTTTGAAGTACCTTCCCAGAGATCTTCTGCTTCATCAGAACATTTGTTTGGAAACGTCGATTAAAAATACACAGAAATATGCTTGCCATTTCAATTACCTAAATATCAGTTATTGAGATGTTAGACATACTTCTGTAATTAGTAACACTTTAAATAAATTGTCATGTTTTTATTTCTATATAAACGTTCAGATAAAGCAGAAATTGACAGTACTTAACATAGAGGAAAAAATAAAGCGAGTTTTCGTTTCCATTAACGTGAAATGTTGATTTCTTTCTGAATACGACACGATAACGGTATCCTTCGTCGTCGCGGTGCATCACTTCACATTTCATTTGCAAAGGTAGCACCCATAAATATGTAAGCTTTAGAGCTTGTAACAGCTGTAAAAGATATAGACGCAACGGTAAGCGTTTCTTTAAAATCTTCCAAACTGAGGTCACTGAAATCGCTAATTCGCGGCTAGCCTTCCTAACGGATTTCTTTGACTACGCAGAATAGATTCTTTTACATTTTCAACATTGTCTTTGGACACACTTGATCTTCCTGTACTCTTCCCTTTACAAATACACCTACTGATTTCAAATTATTTTTGACATTACACAATGTTATTGTCAGTCGGGGGATTACAACGGAACGCAGTTAAACGGTTACAGATTCACACTTAGCAAACTACAAAACACAGAGAGCTTTCTGTTGAGGGGTTGCCATCTTTACTACTAGCGTTTTCAACCGGAACATGTAGGAAACAGTTTATGCGCTTGCGCCTCCTAAAACTGTTTGAATTGCTCTTGATCAACGTACGTTTCACGTACATTGATACACATTAATATACGTGAAACTTGAGAAATATTAAATAGCTTTAAAACATCAATATTCATTTTGAAACACGCGGTAGAGTAATGTAAAATTTACCCACGCCAAAGTTATGTACCGTCATTTTGAAGGTAGTATTCTTTTATAAACAGATGCTTTTTAATATTCTGATGTAGCAATAAAAAAAAACTATATTCAATAAAACAATCTGACATACAAACTTTTGGAAGTAATAAACACATGCGCGCGCGAGCGAGCGCGCACACACACACACCTACAACACGCATGTAATGTATGTTAAAACTATTCTTATTGTCTATTTATGTTAGTAATTCCATTATGGAAGCTGTATTTAAGAAACATTGATACAAAACATATATTGTAATTAATAAATTGTGAATAATAACGTGTTTAACGAATATTGTGAATGAGAATGTTGAATAGGTTTTGCAGTAATTAGTAGAAAGATCTCTTTGTACGATTATCAAATAAATATTATGTATTAAGAGCGTTATAAATTAAATTTAATTATAATAACTCTAAATTTATTTCAACTAAAGTTATGGGGCAATAAATTTTATGAAAGTATAAATGTATTATGCAACGCATAATAGTATTATGTATTTTCATGTATATACTTTTTATTTAAGAAGGCATTAAATTGGTTTGTTTTTATTCTGGCGAGAAAAAAATAACTTACGACTAAGACAAACTTAAATAAATTACCTAAGTAATAATAAATTATTTTTAATTTAAGAATTCAATTAAGTGTTTACTTTGTAGCAGTAATAGTGTATTATGTGTTAAGTGAAATCGGTGATTCATTTCTTGAAAATACACGCACATCTTTGTTGTGATACGTAGTCGAACAATCCAAGTGTGGTAGTGGAGTTTGACGTGAGAGGGAGGCAAGTGCGGTGATATTAATTGCTAGTTATTATGGTCCGTCTGCATGGTCACGCTAGTCACAACTTTGTTCTTTGTCACTCTCTCTCTTCTTCACACACACAGACAAAGGAAGAGAGACAAACACACACACACAGATAGAGAGAGAGAGAGAGAGAGAGAGTGAGAGGAGAAACAAATAGACACACACACACACACAGACAAGGGAAGAGAGACAAACACACACACACAGATAGAGAGAGAGAGAGTGAGAGAGAGAGAGAGAGAGAATGAGAGAGAAAGAGTGAGAGAGAGAGTGAGAGTTTGAGAAAGAAATTGTGTCTGTGTTTTTTATTCTTTATGTGTGTGGATTGTATATGTATTTTTGTGACTACTATCAAACTATATTTTCGGAAGTGTCTTGTAACCTCCTCTTTTGTACCAAAAAATTTATTTTTATATCAAAATTAATTTTAACACACACATACATACACACACACATATACACACAATACATATATATATACACGCACAGACTTGTATATAAAAAAAATTATTTTTTAATATTTTTGCGAATCGAGTATTAATTGTACGGTTACATAGACTACTAGTATTATATAAACAGTTTACATAGTCTATTACATTTATTTATACGATATTTTTAAATATATATCTTTTTAACAAAACACTTGGAAAGAATACATTTAAGTTTGATTATTACTGCTATAAATTTTTTGCATCATGCAATTGAATAAGATAATTATTTATTGACAATAAATAATAATATGTATATATTACAATTTATATTTACCTACGTAATCTAATTTATCTGTTCATAACAAAAATAGTTATTTAAAATTTCTGGATATATTCGTAGTATTTAAAATAGAGTTATTTTAAATTATTACTTATAATGAAATGTTTTTACAATATTTTGTTTTCTCGATGGAGGTTAGAGTTATCTTCTAGCGTAATTATACATTCAGTGGTATTTATTTTCATTGGATTCAAAGTTATAGCCAAATAAAATTTTAATTAATGAAATATTTGAATCTTAGAAGGGGAAGGCTTCGAATCAGCGTTCAACTCATTTTTTTAAACTTTTTTTAAATTTAAATATATTGATTTATTAATAAGTATTAATCTCTGTTTGTAAAATAAATTACAATGAATAATAATTCAAAGACTACAATAAAAAATAATTATGAAAAAATCTCAGAAGTTATTAATGAAATAAAATTTTATGTACATTTCATTTAAAAAAAATGTGTACATGTAATTTAATAGGCGTACAAGTAAGTCATGTGGTGTCCACATCCGATTTGTTGAAACATCTCATTATTCGATTTTGTTTTCATTTTGTTGATGGTTACAGCATAATATTTAAAAAACATAGTATTAGATACATATAAGACTTACTATTGTTTAAAGAGTAATAAAGGTTACTCTAACCTAGTATTTCAGGTAAAATTGTTGAATTAATAATTGTATAGATATTTGATGTTAATAAAAACTAATATTTTATCAATTGCGTAACTTTCCACTTTTATTAAAGAATATGAGGATCGTATCTCACTTTCAAATGAAATAAGTTTAAATGAAACGCAGCAAAAATGTGTATATGTAATTTAATAGGCGTACAAGGATGTCATGTGGTGTCCACATCAGATTTTTATTTAATACTCTCTTAGAAAGGGAGTAAAAGTAACTAACCTTTTTTTATTTTACAGAGTTAGAATCTAGTATAAAATTCAGCGTAACACAACAAGCATATTACTGTTTGCAGCTTGTACAGTTATACACCAAGGGTCATCTATAAAACTTGTACAAGCTTTACAACCGTTAGAAATCAACTGTCGATAGACTTGAAAGCTTTCCTCCTAAGAATAGAAACATTTTTTCGATAAATTCTGCCAAATACTTTGTTTCTTCATACATATTAATTTTTATTAAAATCAACTCTTTTTTTGGTTATAACTTGATAAAAGTAACTAAATAAATCGTTCTTCGCTTAAATTGTTAATATTATTATCGTTTTACAAGATATTCGTTTCCATCTATAGTACGTTACACACTATCGTTTCTTCTCATACAGATCGAATCGTTCGACGAATCGGCTTTCTACGTAGTAGTTAGAAACAATACTAATCCTAGATATAGTTTCAAGAAATTCATTTATATATACATACGTAATTATAGTACCGTTACCTAGCATCGGGTGGGCCAAATAATTTTTTTCTTTCATATTAAACTTAAATAAAAACAAGATTTTGTAAAAATACACACCCTAAGAAAGAATAAAAATATTCACATTTTACATAGAAAGTCAGGAGGAGTATTTCTGAAACGCAATTAAAATTTTGAAAGTCTTACAAAACTAGAATTTAACACATTCTCGAGCAGCCATCCTCGCGACCGGTTTGAAATTTGAAGAGACTGGATTAGTAGGAGATTCCAGAAGATCAGAAAGACCAAGATATTTCAGAAATAATGAAAATATTGAATCTACACGGAACAGTGTACTGGAGGATGTCACAATGTCAACACGAAAAAGTTCCTCTCTGTTGGCCATTAATCGAATGTCATTGCACAGAATATTACACAAAATGTTTCCTTAAAAGACCTATTTAGTCCGTAAAATAAACTGGAACGGTTACGTAAAACGTCTGGTGTACTGCCGGCAGTTTATCAACAATGACAATTCTTTTATGCCTTATTTGAGGATGAGTGACGAACCTCATTTTCACTTTACTTTATAGCTATGCCTATGGCTTAGTGGCTATGGGAATAAACAAAATGCTGGTTTTTGGGATGTTTCCAATCCCCAAGTTACACATTAATTTATTTTACATCCACAAAGGTTAGAGAGTAGCGTGTGTTTCTCAACAAAGAGTTATTGGGCCGTATTTTTTTTTTGGGGGGGGGGGGGTTTCGGTGACAGTGAATAGAGTTAGATATCAACAACTGCTTGAGAAATTTTTTATTCCGGATCTTAGGGATGACGTGAAAGAGGCCTGGTTTCAGCAAGATTGAACCGTAGTTCATATCAGCAGAGATTGTATCTCTGCTGATATGAACTTGCTTTGTAGTTGCTTTGGTCAAATTTGCATTGGTCAAATATGTAGTTGCTTTGGTCAAATTTTGGAAATCGAATAATTTCGAGAAATTTAGATTTTCGTTGGCTTACAAGGTCACCGGATTTGACAGCTCCTGAATTTTTCTTTGAGGCTATTTGAAAGAAAAAGTTTATAAAATAACCCATAAAATTTAGAAGAACTGAAAAACAACATTCGAGCAGAAATAGCGGAAAAAATTTGGTTTTAATTATACAAGATGTGTTAAAAAGAACCTAGATTTGTGAACACTTCAGAGATCAGCATTTAAAAGTTATTGTTTTCAAAACATAATTCAGTAAATCATGATTTGACTGAAATTTAATTTAATTTAATCATAAAAAATTAGTTTTGAGTTAATCTGTATGCTTTATTAAAAAAAAAAAAAAAAAAAAAAATAGTTTGAGACATTACTTTTTGCCCACTAAATAGCGCTATAACAGAGCTGCCACTGAATTTTCAACTTAAATAGTCAAAGGGCGAGACTGTAGAGCAAGATCACCCACAGCATCTCAAGATTTCATTTAATTAAGGTTATATTTTTCTTCGGCACATTTGTTAATAATTAAAAAAAAAAAATACAATATTTGTTAAAGAAAAGTTTCGCAAAATCGTACCCACCCATCATAAGATATGCTCTAAATTACTGATATGTTTTGACGTCACAGGTGAGCGGTAGAATTAAATAAATTAATAATATTTAAAGTGTAAAAAATTAACTCGATCGCCCGCTTGACTGTGTACCTGGTGCGTTAAGTCTTGCGGCTACACCGTTCTGCTGACCGTACAAGCAAAATCTCTTCTACTAAGTTGTGAAATTACATTACTTTAGATAGTGCCGAACGTCGCCGCTCGTACCGCAACACCCGAGCGAATTAAATACGGTATGAGCACGCGCTTTAGATTGAAATATTGAATTAAATAAATGAAAAACATATATTTATATAAAATGATAAATATTTTAAATTAAATTGTGTGTGTAAGCCAACCACTATAGTGTGGTCATATTTTTTCAAATCGTATCGTTTCGTTTTAGATCATAGAGAAAAACAATAAAAATCCAAATTTTCATCAATAAATAATCTTAGGCGCTATTTTATTCTTACAATACACTTTTAATAATTTAAAAAAAAAAATTTAATTTTATAAATTTTACTTTTAAGCTATATACAGGAATTGGATTCGTATATGGTGTAGCTAAAAATCGCAAAGCGTATAATTTAAAAAAGGTTTTTTTAAGACGGATTTTTTAAAAAAATTTGATAGATTTGATAAATTGGTAAATTTTGTTCTCTACTGGAATTTTTTTGTGAATGAAATATATTAATTAGTATTTAGTCTTACTGGAATTTTATATTACGCTTGTAATTATGTATTATGTAATTTGAGAGCTGAACATATTGGTTTTAACAATATTATAATATAAAAAAACAATATGTTTATATTCTGAACCCAGATTCAATAATGTATTATGTAATGTTACTGGGCAATATATATGTGCATAAATTTAGCATAATATGCGCATAAAAGTTAGTTAGAATGTCACGTAAATATAAAGTACAGAAAAAAATGCTTAAATCAAATCTTTGTCCTTGAGACTAGCAGTTTCATTTTCTTTTCATGTAAAATAATGAATGGCGTTTGGATTATATGAAATATTTTTGACTTTGTTTTATATTATATGATTGATAGAAAATTATTTTATTTTTTATTTTTACAAAATATAAACTACAGTTTTATTTTTAAACAGAAGTAATAAATATACTTTTTAGTTATATGTTCATACTTTCTACTTTTAGTTTAATTAAATACCGAACAAAATTTTATAATTTTAATTCTAATCAGCTTTTATCGAATAGATAACATTTGTCTACGATGACCCCAGTAACAGGTCACAGCCTATTCACTTACTATAATAAACTTAACTTAGGTACGAGAAAGTTTTATTTTGTATTTTTAATTAACTTTAATTAATATTTAAATTAATTAAAGAAAAAAATATTAACTTTTAACCTTTAAATCATATAAAAAATTAATAGTGTTAAAGTAATTAATGGATGTTATCAATAAAATATTATATACCTTTAAATTCTTAGTACTTTCAATATTTTAATAATTACCTGTTTAATATATATAAATATTTCTGCAAATATATGTAGTCATAGAATAGAAACCGGTAAAATTAGTATTCTCATATAATAAATAGTTAAATTAATCATAATATTAAATTACTACGAAGTGAAAAATAATAATTAATCTTTGAGCAACTGATTTTCAAAGTTAAATGGCAAATTATCTGCTGTTACGTTATCTGATGAAAAATATGTTTTTTATTTAAAAAAAAAAACATCTCTGTCATTATTCATGTAAATATTAATTATTATTACATATACAGAGTGTATCACGAAGTTCTTCCTGGACTTTTAACTTATTCTATTCGTGAAAATGACAAAGTTTATATAAACATGTTCTAAAATTCTCCGTTTTCGAATTACGGCTAGTGAAAAATTTTGCTCCGATTTCAGCTACCCCGATGAAATAAGGTCGTACTGAAATTTTTAGGACGTTAATTAAGGGACAGAATTAGTGATTTCTTACGGTATTTGACGTGAGAAATCGAATAAAGTAGGTCTCAGAACGATATCTGCAGAAGTTTTTGAGAAATCCGGAGAGAAAACCAATAATATCGGGTAAAAAAAACCGTGTTTTTTATGATTGACATTTCATGTGTTTATTAGCACATGAAACTTATTAAATGGCTAATAAACACATGAAACTTTTAAAAATCTTATATAGAATTTAATTCTGAACAAAATTATGTAAGAAAATTTGAATAAAACAAAGAAAAGTTGGAAAAATTTGAAATTTATTTAAAAACAGTACGTCACTACATTTGTCAGAGAAGCACTTACGATCCGTATTTAGTGCAAATAAAAACAAAAATCTTTTTTGAGATGTGAAAAATTTGTAATAAAAAACTGATAAAAATTGTTAAAAAATTTTAAAAAAACCTGAAACCTACGACAATCGTAAAATAAAAAAAAAAATAAAGAAATTACTTAGATTTTTTATTGACAGAAATGCAATAAATTATTTGAAAAATCATTATTTCAAAGTTGGCAATAAAATAACAGATGATCAACAATATGGAATTCTGTATTAGTATTTAAATAATTCTTTAAGGTGCTTACGTTTATCGGGTACTGTGAACTGTGCGGTTTTTTAGCGAAGGTTTTCTGTCAGTTTTAATTTTAACATAGTTTGGCATTGAAATTATGCCATACTTATTTACAACAGAGGAATACGCTGATACGGTATTCATTTTTGGTCTATGTAATTGTATTGATACAGCTGCTGCAGTAGAACATGAAATATGTTTTTCGAATCGCAGGATCCAGATCACAAAACAATTAGCGCGACTTTTCGCAATCTTTGGGAAACAGTTCCACTACCTAGTATTCGTACCAGCTAAGAACGATTTGCTTAACACGACGCTATTATTGATGAGATTATTATCGATACACCTCAGCGCATTCTAGGCGTCAGGACAAGACGTCTTTCTAAGCGAATCGGAATTTCGCATTCGATGGTTTTGAGGAAACTTAAACAACACAAGTTTTATCCTTATCATTAACAGTTAGTTCAACATCTAAACCCAGGAGACGGTCCGCTTCGCTTGCAGTTCTGCAACTGGTGGGTGGAATACAAATCGATGATACTACAAGTATGTTTTATTTACGAGGCAAGTTTCACTCGATATGGCGTCAACAACTTACACAATGAGCATACATAGACAGAAGTAAACACTCATTAAATGGTGGAAGGCAATCTTCATCACCGATTTGGCGTCAATGTATGTTGCGGCCTTCTGCACAATCAGCTGTTTGGACCGTTCATATTACGTGGCCGTTTAAATGGTAAGGTATACTTGCACTTTCTTCAAGCAGTATTGCCGCAGCTGGTTGAAGATGTTCCTGTAGCGCTGAGACGCAAAATGTATGGCGCGCCTCCCCACTTTCTTGTACCGATAGAGAAGTGGGTTTGGTTTACACATTTTTTTTTTTTGCTAAACTTCTAATATGCAATGTAATGTTCACATAAATCTAGTTGATGTAGACACTGATAAACCTAATACCACTGAGTAATTTTATATTAGAGAATAAATATAAATAAAAAATAAATGTGTGAATTTAATTTACATTTAGTATAAAAAGTTAAAATATAATAAATTTTGATTATAAATGACTCATTTAGAAGAAATAAAATAAAAAAGTAAAATTTATTTTATGTACTACCCAAGACGTAATTATATTAAAAATATAAAAATATCAACGATTTTACACAGTGATATAGCGATCTAGAGAAAGGTATACTCGTACTTTTAGAGCAAGAAATATAAAAAAAATATTACGTCTAAAAAAAAAGTCGACAACTTGTATTTTTTTAATGTTTATTACTATAATATATTAAACAGATATTCATTTATCTACTTGTTCAGAAAAATTATCAACTAAGTATTTCGCATCGGATGACATTAAAATGAATCCAATTTGAAGGAGAATGCTTTTGTTGCACATTGCAACAGAAATAAATGTTTAAAATATCGTTAAAAAAAATAAAAAAATTATTATCATGTAACTCTGTCCGTTATAAAAATAAGAACTTCTTAAAATAATAGATCAAGCTATTCTCTATGAAAAATAAAACATTAACCGACCTGGTTGGTCTAGTGGTAAAACTCGTCATCGTAAATCAGCTGATTTTGAAGTCGGAAGTTCTAAAGTTCAAATCCTAATAAAGGTGGTTTTTATTAAGGTGGCTTTTATTCGGATTTGAATACAATATCGTAATATCGGTATTCTTTGGTAGTTCGGTTTCAAATTATCACACATCTCTGTAATCGTCAGCCTGAGTTTGTTCAAGACTACACGTTTTTCGGTATAGTTATATTACACTGATAAGTCTCTAATGATTTAATTGTTGATGCGACTATAAATTAAAGTATTACAAAAAAATTTACCTTATATAGGTTAAAAATTATTTAACCAGTTCTTGGAAAGACCAAACAATTTTAACTATCACCATACGGACTAAAATGGTAAAATAAATTACACGAGTACAAAAAAAAAATTAAATATAACCAACCATTGCGTGTTAAAATTCAAACAGGAAAGTGTATGAATTTTTTTAAAAATAACAAATTAAAAAAACGAATAAACTTCGTCTTTTTAAAACAATAAAACGAAAATGTTTTTTGATTTTCTATTCTCCAAGTTTGTATCTAATCTCAACAAATCTATACCACCTGTCTTATGTTTATTATAACATCAGTTTTTTTTTTTATTAGTATAAAAAATAATTTTTTTTAATGGACAACGAATATTTAACAATTTTTTTTTAAATTATTATTTTTTACGTAAGCTTACTTTAAAAAGAATTAGAAAAAGGATTTAGAATAAAATTATATTTATTTATATTATGAATTCTTACTCGATTTAAAAAAAAATGAAATGTTTGATTTAAAAAGAAATATTTGATCAAGGTTTGAAATGCATTTGTTTGATCGATTGATGAATCAAACAATTCTTCTTAATCGTACGACTTGATACGGCAATTTGAAGAAAATAAACTGACAGACAGTGAGCGTCTGTCAAAACCAAAACCAAAATTGTTTTGAAATTCATGAAGTAAAGTATCAAATAAAAGAAGTATCAGAAAAAAACAGATATAAAATCTAGGATTCCGTAACAATGTGTGAATAAGAATAATGACACAAATTTATATGTATATATACATAACATGTATACCATCGTCACAGCACGCTCAAAGCAAATTAAACATTTAAGAAGAAACTAAAAATGTAAAGTTTTAACTAAAATACTGAAGTTTGTAACATGCAAGTATTTTATTTTTGACTTAAAAATTAATTTTCGTCAAACATGGACTAATCAACTAGCCATAAAAAGCAGTTGGAATTAATTAATAAAGCTACTTAAGTAACAAATTAATTTTATTTTCAAAATTTCATTTTATTCTTTTACTCGTGCTAGAAATAAATCTTTTAAATAAAAAATAAAATTTATTAAATATTTTTACGGAAATATTAACATAATAATTAAAATAAAATTTAAGATCGATCAAAAGATACATATTTCTGTATATTAATAACTAGCCCGCCTGTCTAGCCAGAACCTGAACCCAGACGAACCCAGGAGTCAACTCAGGGGCTCCTCGGGGCACCCAGGGCCGCAAGAGCTTGCTTATCTCGCCATTCCCGCATTGGAGACGGATAGCGCCTCGGATATCCGGAGAGTTCGATTCGGCCATCATTCCCGTCTACCCAGAGGGCTCCACTCCCTGGACCCTCGCATTGTTCGTTATCCTCATAATTGTGAGAATAATACTGATTAATAGCAATTAAAGTTTTCAGGAATATAGAAACGGGAAAACTAAATTACAAAAGACAGATTAATAGTAGCTTTTCTTTCTTTTTCTGTTTAGCATCCGGTAATTACCTTTCAGATAATACTTCAGAGGATGACTGAGGATGATATGTACGAGTGTAAATGAAGTGTAGTCTTGTACAGTCTCAGTTCGACCATTACTGAGATGTGAGGTTAATTGAAACCCAACCATCAAAGAACACCGGTATTCATGATTTAGTATTCAAATCCGTACAAAAATAACTGACTTTACTAGGACTTGAACGCTGGAACTCTCGACTTTCAAATCAGCAGATATGGGAAGACGCATTCACCACTATACCAATCCGGTGGGTTAGATTAATAGTAGCTATGGTAACTAAAGTACACACATCATTGACGACGAAAAATTCATAACATATTTCTTTTCCAAGGAGGCAGAAGTAAAATAATGAACTAAAACGATTAATCTTTTTAGCTTTAATGAATATCTTTCATTTACAACTTCACCCTCCTTGGAGGTGAGAAAATAATGAATATTTTGAATACTTTAATCTTCAAGGAAGCAGGATCTCGGTCTGTGACTTCTATGGTATAATACAAATGTATCCTGAAAATTTGAAAGCAATCGATCGGTTGGTTCTTTGAGATGAACTATATCTAAAAACCTTCTCAGTTATACTTAGAAACATGGGTAAAAAAATTTCCACCTTAAAGTTGAGAAAACATTACATTCCAGCAAAATTTTGGTCATCCCTTGCCGTAAGGGTTGGTTATTTCAAAAATTGTTACAGATAAAGGTTTTTGGTAATGTTTAAAGAAATAACGACCACTTTAAACCGATTCGATACTGTGCCTATTAAGGTAGGTAAGGTTTTTTTTTGTCTTTAAAACCTCATTTTTTCCATCCACTGAGCCTATGGTTGGTTATATCAAGAAACTTTACTTACATAAGTTTTAGACTCTTATCCACGACCAATTAAGTTAGATAGGATGAGGAAGAAGAAGATTATCGATTCATATTTTCTAGACCTATCAACTAGTCCTACATAAAGACTGAAACAATGTAATTAATTGAAGAACACTAATTGGAGTAGAGATGTCATAAAATATGTCTAGTTAAAACACGTATTTACATGTCAGTTTATCAGTTACTTAATGTTTCATTAGTGTTTCAGTACTGCATCTAAATAGTGGTTTTATCAAAGCTTTTTAAAGCTATTTTTAATTATTGTTCATCAGATATTTTATTTCCACTGCAATAAATAAAGGAATAATAATAAATAAACAGAAATATCATAAATATATTAAAATTAATCTGTTTATTCATATATAATCATATTTTTCCATAGCATGAAAAATAATGTTAAAAAATATTATACGCTTTTTATTAGAGGATTTAATTTATTTATGCAAATATTATTTAATTTTAAAGTATTTTAACTTGACGGTTTGAAATTTTTACGCAAAGTTAGAATTTATTTTACATATCACGAACGCATCGTACAGTAATTTTTATGTCAAGAAAAAATGTTCTGGATATACCTCTTGCCTACATATTCAACCCGTATAGTAAACAATTCTATAAGATATCCATCGAAAGTTGCTTTTGCTGAGATTAGTTGATAACTTTAATATCCCGCTGAGCATCTCGGAACTCGGTAAAATATTATTTACGTTACTGTTATTATTATTATTATTACTAGAACTATTATTATTGTTATTATTATTATTTAATGTGGTATGTGTTTGTAGAAACGGTGACATTTGTCTGGTTGTGATCTTAAATCAGGAGTCTGCAGTAGCTAATGGCCGGAAAACTCCCATCCGATCGCCTTCTTCCACGGTTTATTTCACTTTTGAGTTACGACTTGGAAAAACTAAGCATTTTAATAAAATACCGTGGTCGGTTCTTGGCTGCGGTTGCAGTTTCCTCTTATATTGATTCCACATATCTCTCATTTATTGGCTGAACAGCGCCTTTGTTCCCATCCTCAAAAATAAAAGACTAAAAATCATTGGCCGCATGTAACCTCTGGCCAGAAAAAACTACATAAAAAAAAAATAAACTTCTTCCTTTCTCAAAAATAATGCTTCCTTCGGCGTATTTCTATTTGTAAACAACTTACAGATAAACGGTTTGCCCTTAATAAATCTACTCGTATGTAGTTATATATAATTTTAATTATCTTTTAAGTAAATTTTTCAAATTAATTCTAGTTATTTTTCATCTATTGATTATTATGCCAAATTTAACTGTGCACTATAGATATTGACAGTTACATACACTAGAGATAGTTACATATTCTAGAGATTATACGCTTACAATTACTTACCTACTCTGATAATAAATAAATTTAATACAACGAACTTTGTTCTTGTTTATTTAATACATTTGAATACCTGGGTAACTCATGGTGGAGATGTAATTTTCTGTAGTTAATAACCGGATAATTATTGTTTTCTTTTTTTGTAATTTAATATAATGAATTTAATAAAAAATAATACATGATAAATGTTTTGATATTGTTGACATTTTTCTAGTAAATATTTTTTTAAAGGAATTATATAATACTTTCGTTTATGTAAGGTTAATTTTAAAATAAAAAAGGGATTTGTACAGAGCTGTATATTTTGTGCGTTAAAAAATCGTCTTGTGTCGAAATTGTCGGTTTTAAATCTTCATTAATCATTGTTTGGACCAAAATTTTATCTAACTGAAAAACGGTCCTGATTTTGTTTGTTATTCTTGGCACAACTCTGAATTTTGAAATTATTTAAATATATATATATAAAACTTGAGCAGTTCATTTTTAATTAGATACAAAACCTACAAAATTGATCAGAAAAATGATCCAACTTATGAAAAAATAAAAATTTTTAATATGTTTTAGAAGGATGTATTTCATATTTATTTATATAATTTTTTATCATTGGTATGTAAATTCTTCCGTTTAAAATCGTATCACTTTTCCAATCAGATTGTATGTTATGTTTCTAATTAAAATTGAACTTCTTAAATCTGTTTTTCATTTTAACAGACGTTATTTACATCAATTTTCTCATAACTAATATCGGTACAAATTTAATTAGAAATTTCTATTTTTTTATTGGTAAACTGACAGTTATTTTATTCCATACCCAAAAAGTGTATTTAACGACAAAACCTTTCGTGTTTTACCCCGTGAGTGAGATAAACCTGAGTGAGATAGATATCTGGGAACACTTTCATTCAGTTTCTTTCATCAAAAACCTTCATGAAGCACCAAATTTTCCTCTCGATTTTGCCCCAAGACTTATAGTACGGTTTAATTTCACAGAGGGAGCAGAAAGCACGGCTAAATGTTTCTCGAGCCGAAACTTGCTAAAGAAACTTTTCTGACCTATGTTTATATGAAATTTTTTTCTTATTTTTGGCTATAAAATCATCTCCCGAGAGATTTCCTTGCAGTTTCGAATCACTCTCCGTATATATATAAGAGAGCCAGCTTTTATACATCGTTTGAACGATTTTAGTTTTATATCGGAAAACCTAACCACTTTAACTAATGCGATGTTTGTTTCGTTCTATCCTACATCCCAGCAAAAATTATTGGAAAAGATTTTTCTCTAATGAATATGATATAAAATGTCATTTTATAGCTAATGTATGATTACCTATTTAAAGAATGACATCAAAAATTCATTTAATCCTTCAATCATATTTTAAATATCTAATTAGACGGAAATAGAAGATATAGTTTCTGCTAAAACCAAAGTGAAATACAAGTAATAGCCGTTTACAAAACGGCTATTGTTTGCAAAAACTATTTTTTTCTGATATTTATATAAAAATTACGTTAGAAGCTGATTAAAATATTGTTCGGTTCATCTTTAAAATAAATTACTAAACTACTCGTGTAATTTTTTTCTTGAACTATAATTCTTGCAATAAATTCATATTATGTAATTCTTATTTAAAATTCAAATGGAATATTTTTATTTTCTTCAATAAATTTAATGTGAATATAAGTTTTTTAGACTGAAAGATTAAAAATTTATTAAAAAGTGCAGCGTATGTTTTTGAATATAAAACTTTTTAGTTATTTTACGTGTTCTATTGTACTAAGTTAACAAAAATTAGAAAGTCCCGGGATTTTTGTATATCATATAAGAAACGGATCGGTCCGTAGGCAAAGCTACTTTCCCTTTCAAAGTACTCAAATACTAAAGTCGCAATAACTTAACTCCTTGGCATGAATAAGTGGATGTCTGACCAAAACATATAAATCACAGACTAAAGGATGAAGGATGTAGTAGAAAGGAAAGAATAAAAGGGATTAGTGAGAAAGAAATTACCTATTTAGGGACTATTAAAATATATAAATAACCCGTTGCAAAGGAATGCTTCTTAATCTCCTCTACTTAGCGGGCATCTATCCTGAGCTACACAATTCGTTCTGAAGTCGGAATATATTTGTACTACAGTGGAACGGAAAATTTGTATCGATCCACTCAAATGCATATTAAAACAATTTATTTCTAGAAAATGAAGATAACAGGGAAAAGGTCCAGTTATCACTCTCCCTAAAAAAAAGTTGACAACACAGTTGTAGGACTTTCCCGTCTTGCAGCTTTTTTCTGATGCACGGCTTACACACACAACGTAATTTAAAATATTTATAATTTTATTAAAATATAATATTTTTTGTTTATTTAATTTAATGATTCTAACTAAAGCGCGCGCGAATACCGTATTTCATTCGCACAGGTGTGGCAGTCACTTTAAATACTACAGGCCACTTTAAATAATTTTTCACTTTAAATATTATTCATTTATGTAATTCTACCGCTCATCTGTGACGTTACAATATAGCAGACGACTGCAGCACCCACCGGATTGGTATAGTGGTTAACGCATCTTCCCAAATCAGCTGATTTGGAAATCGAGAGTTACAGCGTTCAAGTCCTAGTAAAGCCAGATATTTTTACACAGATTTGAATACTAGATCGTGGATACCGGTGTTCTTTAGCGGTTGGGTTTCAATTAACCACACATCTCAGGAATGGTCGAACTGAGAATGTACAAGACTACAGTACTTCATTTACACTCATACATATCATCCTCATTCATCCTCTGAAGAATTATCTAAACGGTAGTTACCGGAGGCTAAACGGGAAAAAGAAAGAAAGACGACTGCAGCAGCTGTACGTCAGTGCTACACTAGCGTTCCTAGTGGCGAGAGGGTGCACTAATGATACAGTATGCTCACTTAGCCTCTAGCTTATTTAGAGAATTTTTTGGGGTAGGGGTGTGACTTTGCACATTTTTTTTGTAAATATTTGTTAAAATATATATCTAAGAAAAATAAGACCTTAATAAGGCGAAATCTCAAGATACTGAGGGTGACCGTGCTGTACAGCCTCACCATCTTGATCTTTTAAGTTAAAAATTTAATGGCATCAATGCCCGATATATAAAAATAATCTGATCAATTTTGATCAAAATCGGTCGAGTAGTTCTGGAGATATAAGGTGATTTAGAGTGCGACACCGAACACACACACATACATACGAATATTCGGAAAATTTCCATCCTCTTTTTGGGTTCCTTAGGTGTCCAAAACATAAAGATTCGGTGAAAATCGCATATGCCAAAATTGGACCGATTACAATACTTTCCCTTCTAAAGTTATAGCTCTGATACAGCGGTAGACGGGAAAGTAAAAGGACGATGCTTGAATTTTTTTACTACATTTGTTCACATTTTTATTTTAGGTGCTATTGGCGCAGAGCGGACCAATGATGGTGCGCCGGGCGGCTGCGCGCAGCACACGAATGACTTATACTTCTTGATTTATCTAAAATTATATTTATGTTTTGGGGATAAAAAAGGAAAAAAATGGGGTTAGAGCTCTGTTAAAAACACAGATACTCACAGAAAACACAGCAACTCAAGATACCGCTAAGAATGTTCAGGATTTTAAACTTTTCATTGTAAAAGTTTTTTTTTTTGTTGATAGTACGCTAAATTCATGAGCATTGTTTAGTTACAATTGGCAAAAACATTTAACAGTATCTTGTGTAATAAGTCATAAACCATGTAATATTTACGAGGCCTTACGCCCGCCTTTTTTTAGTCTGTAATAAAAACTACTTTATTCCCAGATTTTTGTGGGACATGGTATTATTCAAATAGGCCACAAATAAAGATTATACTTGGCTAATTGACTGAATTATAATTTTTTCAACTACTTTAGACGATAAGTGTTTTACGATTATATAAATAATTTTCAGATAGTCGTGTTTATATTTTCTATTTTTTCAACAACTTTCACTAATTAATATTTTTACTTAAAATATTTAGTGAATTCTACTTTAGGCCAGTTTTACAGCTTAGTAAATTATTAATAGGCTTTAAACGATAATCTTTTTTATAAATACATTATGTTGTTAATTTTAAAATGTTTTTATAGAAAATATTTTTGTGAGAGTGTGTATCAGTTCGAACACGTACATAAATATTACAGGAATAGAACGATTGTTGTCTTAATAAGAAGACTCCTTGCCTATGTTTTATAATAAAACCATTTGTTGTGGGAGATACAATATTACAGTGATTGCTATGTAAGTTAATTTGTATTCGTCGCGAAGGAGGACAGAGATTGGAATTAATTTGAATGCCGGGCTAAGCTCCATCACTCATGTACAATTTAGCTGCATTTTAAACGTGACAAAATTACAGAGTTGTGGTCAATAGACTAAGCGGGTTGGCGGGCGGGCGGAGCGGTTCTTTTCAAAGCTGACCCGGCCAAGAAACATTTCTCAAGAAATCTGACAACCTCTTAGATTGGATCACACGATAATCCTCTTACTTTTAGATGTTTCACTCCCGCTGGGATACCGCGTATTAGCCTAATACAGTGAACAGTTTCTACCCCCCGTTGTGTTCTCTTTAACTCGGCCATGTACTTATAACTTCCATCAGTCATCTGATATTTTCATGCGCTACAAATTATTTAGTAAACCTATCTACCTCATCCCATCATTAACTGGTAATTGATTAATTGTTTACCGTGTTTAATATTCTTATTTTATAAAAACCGTAATAAAAATCGTGATTTCATGTGTAAGAATCAAATTCAAAATCGTGATGATAACAATCCATAAATTCAATGAGTTACATAATTTTAATACGGGAATTGTTACTAATATTCTTTTTAATAAAACGTAATTAACGATTAACAAATGTAAGTATTTAATTGATCATATATTCTATGATTTCATCAGCACATTACTGATGATGTTTTTCTTAAAAATATCACTTTTATTAAATTCATCTAATATACCGTGTACGCGTATTAATCTTGAACTTATAAAATTTGCTGTTTAAATCAGATCAACTTTTTAAGTATAGAAATTTCATACTCTCTTAAATAAAGAGTATGAATTGGACACTGGAGGCTCATCTCAAATGAAACAAAGAAATAGAACCAATAACCAGGACAATAAAAAAGAAACTGATCTCATTCTTAGGACATATAATCGGAACACCGGAAAATAGAATCATCAGGAAAATAATATAAAAATTATAGAATAGCAAAACCAATATAAAATGGATTACAGAAATCAAAGAAGATATGAAGAAACTCGAAATTACAGTGGAAGATTTGAAGAACAAAACAGACAAAATTATGAAACGCAAAGACAAACAAACTAGACTACAAACGAAAATCAACCGACAAAAACAATAAGAATGGTGATTTCGGACCAAATCTACTTTTTGAATTACCTGTCTATAAAGTGTCCTGTCATTCATTGTTTCTGTGTTGATTCTAATGTTTTTCATGTCTTTTTCTATTTATAGTTTGTAATTCTTTTCAAGTGACTTCTGATTTCTAAATTGTGACGTGTAGATTTGTATGAATCTACAATTCTTAGCGAGTCAGTGATCAGTTTAGTTTATGTGTTATCACCCATGTTTATGTATAATTCTGTTATAGAATTGTAATCTTCTTTTCCTCATAACATCTGTCAGTTTTTCAACTTTGAAATATAGTTCTCTATTAGGTCGTAATTTGAATTCTGATACACTGTTACTTTTAGATTCTAGTATTTTCCTCAAAATTCTCCTTTCGATCTTTTCTAATTTTACAAGATCTCCAGTTTCGGTTAGATTTAAGTATTTCTGCGGCGTAAATTATTTCGGTTTTAACCACTGTTTGGTAATGTCTTAGTTTTCTGTTCCTTGATAGAGATTTCTTGTTGTATGTTTCTTGTAATGAGAAATTCTCTTTCCACTTTTTTTTAATTTCAGTTTTTGTAGCTATTTTTCTTATTGTGGTGTTCGATATACATTCTCCAACATACTTATAAAATTATAAATTTAATACGAGTAATTAATTTATAATTTAAATAATTTAATTTTTATAAAGTTATATTTTAATTAATTCACCATATCAGTTCTTGGAGTTTAGAGTGGAGTATAAAATTGTATTTTTTAATAGGTATGAAAAATTCCAACTCTGAGCGTATTCAAATCTCAGACCTTTTTTTTAAGAGGCTGAGAAGTACCTCTCCGATATGGAGGTCTCTTTATCAGAGTTAATTGTTCAGAAAAATAAAATTTGTTTATTCTGAAGGAAAAATTTATAGAATATGTGAAAAATATTAAAGAAAAAATTGATTTTTTCATCTCTTTGTACACCTGCTGAAGTATTTAAACAAACACTTCTTTTTTAAAGGAATTAAATTTTGGGATAATTCTTTTAAAACTGTACTGTTTATAAGATAAAAATCTTCAACTGATTCGGAATCCATTAATTTTGATATCAGTTATTTATTAATAAATAATGTTTAAGATCTTGAAAAATTAACAAGATTATTTTAATACAATTTCAAGAAGACAGATTTCTTAAATCCTGATGTAAAAATTTGTTATACATTTGTAAAAAATTATCATTCGATTTTAAGGTATGTCCAGATATTTTCCTTGCAATGACTTAAGTAATAAATCTGATGGATTTATGTCTAATTACGGGTTGTAATGGATGTAATCTAATTTAGAAAGAACCTGAAAAAAACTTTGATTAATTGGATTAATATAAACTTTATTAAGAAAAATATAGAATTACAAAGTAATTTTTAGTCTAATTGATTTTTGTCTACCGTACATTATAAATACCGGGCTGCTATGTTCTGTTTTAAGTTCTTTCCACGTCCAAAGGTCTGTTCGCTATGAATATAAAA
Organism: Lycorma delicatula; assembly: GCF_047948215.1. Classification (NCBI taxonomy): domain Eukaryota; kingdom Metazoa; phylum Arthropoda; class Insecta; order Hemiptera; family Fulgoridae; genus Lycorma; species Lycorma delicatula. The sequence continues at coordinate 14,000,104 of NC_134459.1, forward strand.
GCTGACGTCTTTCAGACGTTTACAACTTTATTAAACTAGGAACAGAAAAAAGTGAAAGAGAAAGTTATATTAGAAAGACCCAAATAAGCGTGATTCTATAATTTAAATTATTTTATATTTATTTAATAATTAAATAAATAAATAGTTTAAAAATAATAATAATAATTTATGTTTCAGTGTTCCTTTGTTTTTTTCTATGACAAAGATTTCTTACACTAGAACGTTAAGGTTTTTAAACTGTATCTATTCTTACTTATTTAATAAAAAAAATCTACTTATTTAAAAAAAACAAAAAACAATCATATTTATAAAAACAAATTATGAGCAGTAAAAAATGAAAGGAAAATCATAAAATCCAATTTTGCATAATAAATTATTCACACTTTTCTTTTATATTCTGTAAGAAAAAATATCTGAAAAACAATTTACGGGAATATTTGTCAAAAACAATTTGTCTGGGAATAACTTTGCACAGAGTGCACCAATTTGAATGAACATTTTTTCCAGCAATACAGGTTGACCCCTTATTATTACCGATTAGTAGTGGATCATTAATAAAAAGTAATAGTCGAAAGTTCCAATCTAGGGAGACTAAAAACGTCTGCGTTGAACAGTGGCGGCTCATAGCCAAAATTAATGGGGGTGCTGTTCCAGAAAATTTTTTTCTGAGCCTTTTCAAAACCATAGTTAAAGTTTTCTGTAAAGGAAAAGAACCAAAAAAAATGAATCAAATAGAATAGCTGGAAGTAGGATAATAATCTAATTCTATACTTTATCGCATTCAAGAATATGATACACGGTTTTTTAGCACATTGTACTTAAAAACCGTTTTCGGTATAACCGAATAGATAATAAAATGTCAATACAAATAATATTTTTTAATATTATTATATAATAACTTAATAAAATGTCCGCTTAAAAATACTTTAGTCCAAACGGTGCTTAATTTAAATGTCTATGTACACAGAAACAAATACATAATTAGTTGTTAATAATTACCTTCTCTTTCGCCCTTCCAGCTTGTCTTTGAACAGACTTGGCAATCAAAGAGCAGTTGCTTTTGCCATATTATGATCACACTACTAAAAAAAAAAAACTAAACCATTTTCATATTCCTTCCACCGACTAAACTAGAAAAGGGAACGAACGAGAAACACACGCGGAGTAAAAAAAAACTACCCCCACCAGCACGCCGGGGTCGGCACTGCGAGAGCGACAGTGCTCCTTCAATCTTCGCATACAGCTTAGTATTTTTGCATGCGCACAACAGTCAAACACCACGCCTCTGGAACTGTGAATCGCACAGTTCCATACAAAGATTTTTGTATATTTTTCGTAAACTGGGGATGGTTACTGGCATTAAGCGTAAGGATTATATATTGTACAAGTATAATGAAAGAATTAAAGAAAAAAGGACTCATATTAAATGTTATCGATAATATCAAGTGGGGATAGTGTTATAGTTCCGCAGTGCCTATACGCGAGCCGCCACTGGCATTGAATACATTCCTTAGATTACTCAGAACTGGATTCTTTGCAAACGAGTATGTTCTTTTCATTGGCCCTTTCGTTTGTAATTTTTCACCTCTTGCAACAATCAATAGATGTGAACGTATTCATTATAAATACGTTTATGAATTAACAAAAACGGCGTGATCTTTGTTTATGAGTCTCATTTGAAAGGGCCTTACGGATAAATTTATCTTGGCATCCAATTTTAGGCTGCGTTTCTTTTTCACTACTTAAATTTCATGTATTGCCTCATTTTAGACAGCCTCTGCTCATGAATGATATCAAACTCTTTGATTCCTAATTCAATTCATCGTTTTCCTCAAATTTTTAAGATGTTTTGAACGAATCTGTTTTCTTTCAAGAGAACGTTCTTTTCTCTTCAAATAGTCTTTTTTATAGACTTACCCAAATTTCCTCTTCGAAGTTACAAAATTTAAAAAAATTGGTTAGAAAAAATTTTAAACGATTCAAAGAATACAAAATGTATAGATATCACATTGAAGGAACTCGATACAATTTCTGAAATTTATTTTTTTAAGTCGTTGCCAAATTTTAGAATTAAACCTTAATTCAAATAAATTTTGTATTCCGTGTCTCGTATTCATTAAAAATTCGGCGCCAAATTAAAAAAAAAGTAAAAGATATTGGGTGCTTGTTTGTTATCGCACCGCAATTTTTTTTTCATTTTTTTTTATGCTAATTCTTTAGATTTCATGAAAAAATGATTAATAAAACGTTTATTTAAGGTGGACAAAGAACATTTTCTTAATAAAAAATAAAAATGACAAAACACTTTAGATTATGTTGATTCCGTGTGCTGAGAAATCGTACGTATATCAGAATAACCTAACCGAAAAAAATCTACGCTCGGTTTGCTCGCTAACACCGTTTAATTAACGTTAAATAGGGTATAATAAGCACATTTATTGTTAATTACAAGAGGTAAGCGAGCGAAGCGAGTCTAGGGTATGTTGATATATGTACGATTCGTCAGCATACGAGTCAACATGATCCAAACAACAAACAACCTACGGTGGCTAATAGATACGTTTTTTTTTAATAAATTTTTACATCGGAAAATAGTGAAAAAGAAAAGGCAGTGCGATAACACATAATTACCAGAGATTGTATTGAGGGCGTAGCGGATAAATCATTTTTTTTTTCTTTTCAGAGCAATTTCTTTTAAATATTTTTATTAATTAATTTTTTTTTTAATGATTCTATTAATGGTAAAATTTAGTGTTTAATACAAATAATTTACCGAATAAAATTATTACATTTAGGTCTATTATTTTAATATGCTTAATATCAAAAGACTTCATTTTATTTAATACGAATTCTCTTCTAGTTCGTATTACTCCACGTTTGGTCTTAGCAAACATTAAAAACATTACATAAACATTTAAACAATAGTCAAAGCGGTCTGTTTCATGCTTCTCTTTTAAATAAGTACTGATAATTCTAATTGAAAACAGTTAAATATATATTTAAATGCATTTAAATACAAACAGTTAATGCTTTTAAATACAAGTACTTAAAAAACAGTTAAATGTATAATATTTATTTTTTCCTTTTCAAGATATTGAAAAGGAAAACTTTTAACGTATTCTGAAAATAAATGTTTCATATACACAACATAAACTGAACATTAATTTATCCTTTCAGGGAAATTTTTATAAAATCGTTATGTTTTTCATGAATTTATAAAATATTTATGTAGTTTTTTATATTATTATTCTTTTTAATTTATTTTAATTCACCCAAATTTATAATAGTTATTATTATAACTATACAGGAATTTCTGTTTAAGGATAAACACCGACAAGGAGTTTATAATAGCTTTATAAATATAAAAAAATATTCCTATTTGATCGTAACAGCAGATACTCATCGCATAATAAATACGGATAGTTTAATAGATTATAGAAGGGCTTGGCTATTGATATTCTGGTGTGGCTTATTAGAGAAGAAATGGTTGTCAGAAAACACGATTATATGCTTTACTTGTCGAATAGGATTATAGGTAAATCGATGACATCAACAAACATAATTGGAATTAATCGCTGTCATAGATGGTTTTAGTAGTACTAGGCTGTACAACGTGTATTTAAATACCACAAACATGTTACGGTTTCAAATATATATTTTTTTCTATTAAGTAACTTACATGTTTTATTTGTTTTCTAAATCCTATACATTTTATAAAGAAACATTATATTTTTTTGTCTGGTTAAAAATGTAAAAAATACTGCAACATATGTGAACGTGTAGGCTGTATATATATAGGTTGTTATGAAAAAATATTATTTATTTTAATGGTAGTGATTATACTTAGAAACGCGTATTAAAATTTTCTAAAGAATTTTAACAAAATTGCTACAAATTGTTTGTAATACATATATATAAAACCTTACAACTGTGGGTTGTTTCTGGTGCGCGGCTTACACACACGCATACACACACAACTTAATTAAAAATATTTATAGTTTTATTTAAATATAATATTTTTTCTTTTATTTAATTCAAGGATCTAACTAAAGGGCGGGCGCAACCGTATTTAATTTGCGCGAGTGTGCCAGTACGAGCGGGGACGATCGGCACTAAACTAATGTAATTTCACAACTTATACAGAACAAATCTCGCTTTTATGGTCAGCAGACTGGTGTAGCCGCGAGGCTTAACGCACCAGGTATCGGATCGACCGGACGATCGAATTCGCGACCCGATCCAACCTATTTACTTTTTTACACCTTATTACTCATTTATTTAATTCTACCGCTTACCTGCGACGTCACAACATAACAGACGACTACAACAGCAGTTTTTAGGGTGAGTTTGAAAACTTTTTTTTAAATTTTATTATTTTGTAATTGTTAACAAATGAGCATAAGAAAAATATGATATTAATTAGGCGAAATTTGGAGATACTTAGGAAGACCTTACTCTACAGTCCTTTTAAGTACCCCCCTTGACCTTTTAAGTTGAAAATATAATGGCATCTATGCTTCATATATAGAGGTAATCTGACCAAGTTTGGTCAAAATCGGTCCTGTAGTTCTGGAGATATAAGGTGATGTAGAGGGGCCAACACCAAACACACATGTACATACGAACATTAACATCCGGAAAATTTCGATTCGTGTTTAGTTTTTTGGTTCCTTAGGTGTTAAAACGCCAACATCGGGTGAAAACAACATAAGGGTTCCTTATGCCCAAATTGGACCGTTTACAACACTTTCCCTTCTAGGAAAATAAGCGCTATAGCTCTGCTATAACGCTATCTAGACGGAAAAGTAATAGTGTAAAACTAATTTACACCAATAAAATCACTAATTGTGGTGACCTACACGTGTCTGTATTTTCCTGTTTTAAATGATTATACAAAGTTGATGTACACCCGTATCGTTACATATAAAATTAAAAAACACAATTTCTGTCTTTGGACCTTCAAGCATTTTAAGCCCTTATCTTAGAAAAAATTTAGAATATATTTGAATCGTTCCATTTCGAAAAGTATTCTGCTTTTGGTGCATAATAATAAACGTAAAGCTCTGTAAATATTTTGAATCTCTATATACATCTAGGCATCTACATTATCTGAAACCTACTAATAAATAGAGGTGTAAATTTTTCAATATTTAAAACTTTGTTTTTTTTTTAGAGTTTAATTTCCAAGGATAACATAAACAGTAGAGTATAAAAAAAAATCACTTAACCTTTCAACTCGACCCGTTAAGTATTTTAAGTATATTTTAAGTAAATCGATAAGAAAATGAATGAACTGATTTATTGAAACCGTTGTTTCCCAAAAATTGTTTTTATATCAGTAGACAGTAAAATATTCAGTAATTTTTTTTATCATTTTTGTCCCTACAGTGTTTTTAACTAGTTAACGAAATAAAATTGAAATATTAAAATATACGATTGTTGTTTCTCAGAATTGGTTGTACTTCTGTCACCAGTTCAATACCTAATATTGTTGGTGAGGTTCAGACGAGGTTTTTTATCGGGTAAATTAAGTCTCCTAGCCTCTTAAATTAAATGGATTGAAGCAATTCAGAGCCTCCATGAGCCCCTAGGTTCACATCAGTTATGGAATATTATTACGGACGGCCTGAAAGTTGATAGAACATGTTAAATGGCAAATTAGTATTTGTGAAAATTTATAAGTATAAAATTTAAATTTTGGTTATATTTTGTCTGAAATCTCTAGTAGAAAATAAAATTATCCTTCATTTCTTTATTTGGGTTCGTAGGTTCATAAGCAGTAGTTTAGATTTTTTAAATTTATTAATATTTAAAAAAAATATTTTATTAAATGTAATGTTAATGTTTTGCTAAGAAAAATTATAGCAATTATTCACAAGTTATTTAATGATTTGATTTATTAGTATTTTAAATTTAAAGTTATAGTTTAGTAACTGTTTAATTTTTTTTAAAGAAATATATACACATACATTACCTGCACTCGTGTGTATTTACTATAAAATAATATCTTCTTTTCTTCCGAGTTGTCATATAATAAATAATATTGATCTTAATAAATAAGGTGTAAGCCAGTCAATCTTAACAAAAAGTAGTATGAGGAAGGAAAAATCAATTTATACGAGATTGGTGATAAAAATCTCCTTTTAGTCAAGAATTTAAACGTTTGAAAAAGAAGTTATAAATTTCACCATGTCTTGTTCATTTATGTTCAAACTTTAATTTTCCCCAGGTGAACTGATTTTAATTATTTTTATTACTTAAAGTTGAGATCCTAAGGTCTTCTCATTAAAATAAGTTCTTCCAGGTAGCTTAAGTACCAGGAGGGACCCTAACGGGCAGGGCAGCGATGTTTAGCTGCATGCACACGGTGGGTTAATCTGCAGCCACGTCACTCAGGGCCGACCGAAGCAGCGTCTTGTAGGCGATTACCGGTTGCTTCTGAGTGGTTAAAAAAGGTCCAAAAAAAATGGTATCCCCACCAGGGCTACCTCCCACCATGGAGGTAAGTAGGCTCACCAGGTTGGTCTAATGGTGAACGCGTCTTCGCAAATCAGCTGATTTCGAAGTCGAATTCCAACGTTCAAATCCTAGTAAAGGCAATTACTTTTATACGGATTTGAATACTAGGTATTGGATACCGGTATTTTTTGGTGGTTGGATTTCAATTAACCACACATCTTAAAAATGGTCGACGTAAGACTATACAAGACTACTCTTCACTTACACTCATACATATCATCCTCTGAAGTAATACTTGGTGATTCCCGGAGGCTAAACAGGAAAAAAAGATCGGGACCAGCGTTAGGTATTACTTCAGAGAATGAGATGAATGACTAGTAGCGTGTGAAAATGCCATGCCTGACCGGGATTCGAACCCGGGACCTCCAGATGAAAGCTGAAAAAACTTAATCAGTAGCAAGATAATTTAATCGATCAGCTGATTTCGAAGTTCAGAGTTCTAAGGTTCAAATCTTAGTAAAGACAGTTATTTTTATATGGATTTGAATACTAGATCGTGGATACCGGTGTTCTTTGGTGGTCGGGCTTCAATTAACCACACGTCTCAGGAATGGTCGACCTAAGACTGTGCAAGACTACACTTCATTCACATTCATACATATCATCCTCATTCATCCTTTCAAGTAATACCTTACAGTGGTTCCGGAGACTAAACAGAAAAAGAAAAAAAGGTAGTTTAAGTGGGTGGTCTTTGTTAAACGAAAAATTAAATTATCTACATAAACCGTTTGTCAATAATTAATTTTTTTCTGTCATTATTTAATATTGGATTATATTGTTATGTAATGAAATGTAATATGCTATTTTTGAATTCACATAATTTTCATTTAAAATTTAAGAAAATTGTTTAGAAAATTTAAGATAGGAATATTACGTAGACGTGGATTCTTTTTCTATGATTTTAATCGATATAAAGTTAGAAAATAATGAATATTTCTACATTTCAGAAAGTGTCACTTCATCCACGGCAACAGGGATATTACTCATTGCTTTGTATTTAAATTTCTATTTTTAATAGGACGTACGGTTTTTCGCCTGTACTTTATTTTTTTCATAGAATCTGAATTTTTTCTACAACTTATCAACACTAAATAAAAAATAAAAATAGTTAATGAAATAATTAAAAAAAAGAAAAAAACTAATTTGGATTTAAAAGTAGAAAGTAACATGTCTTTATATTTCAATTTTCTTTAGATCGGACTAAAATTATGGTACAATAAGTTAGTGATAGTTTTTAATTTGACGCCGATTCAAAATATCAAATTTAAAGGAGAACAAATAATATAAAACAGTAATATTACCTTTTAGTTTTCTGATCGGTTTTTAAAAAACAATTATAAAAATCGGTTTTTTAAAGTTTTTTCATTATTACAGTTAAATCTACCTTAGTATTTTTTTATTCGATTTTTTAAAATATTTATATAAATACTTATTTACATGTAAATCTAATATGCTTATATGTAACAAGCTTTTATTTTATGCATTTTAATAAATTCAATGAAAAATTACATTTATTTGTCTGAAATTAGATTAGCATGGATATATATATATATATATATATATATATATATATATATATATATATACATAAAAGGACTCATTTTAATTTAAATGGAAATTTGTCAAAGAACCTTACTGAGATAAGGTTTATACAGGTACTTTTTCTTTAGCGAATTTATAGATGAATGGAACTAACTCATTTATCATTTTTGTGTTAAGTTTTATCCTACTACTGAAGAAAATGATGATTCTATTATAGCAGTTGAATTAATTTAAGAAAAAAAAATTCTAGTTTCAGGAAGAAATTTTGATAAAAGATGAATCAAAGATTAAAAAAAAATAATAATTTTATAATTATTATATTAGGGATGTAAAATTAAACCGATACCTTATTCAATTTAATTCAGTTTTTTAGTTTTTTTATATTACAACCGGTGTAACACGGTTTAGTATCGGGTAAATCTATAAGTAAGGTCACGGATAAGGACGGGTAGCAAAGAGAAAGAGATAGTACAAGAAAGTACTTTAGCGGGACAGTCCAAATGGTTAGAAGCGAGTCAAGAAGGATCCTTAGGGGTTGTTTTAAGGGTGGAAGGACGAGGGGGTTGAGTAACTGCGTCCCCTGGGCGCCTAAACACAAGTAATTGTCAAACTTGCTCCTGGTGTGAGACTCAGAACTCCATTACCCTACTAAAGTTGACACCGCCCTCTTGCTCTTGTTAACGCTATCCGTGAATAAAACTTTTACCCGGTTCGGTACTATAGTAAGGAGAATAACTTCAACTTCACAACTTAGCCCTCCTACCACCTTTGACGCAATACTTCTCTCTCGTTGGTGAGATGTGAAATGCCAGTAAACTTGCAGACCATCAGGGCAAGCCACTTGCTAAGTGCTAACTGCAAACTTTTATCAATTACCGTAGAAGGTCCATTCTAAAGACAACTGATGTCCTGGAAAATAACTAGAGCGTTCATCTTTTACACAAATAAACAAACTCATTTATTTTAAAATAATTTACACTGTGCATTTCATATTTAAATGCTTATTTATTGTCTTAAACCGTAGAAATTACATATAATGATTTCTTTTTCTAAAAAAACGTAGCTAGAAATTACAATTAATATTTTCCATGAAATTCAGTCTGGATAAAACACTCTCCGTTCTATTGAAAGCATTGGTAAAATTTAAATAATTTTAATAAATATTAAAATCTTACTTTTCTTTTATCCTGATGGGAATTGAAATGTTATTTCAGCCTCTAACTGAAATTACAGTAGGAATTAAGGTTTCTGATTGTATTTATGCTATATAATCTGAGGTTACCAAATTAAATAAACTGCAATAATTATTACGATTTAGGAAATGTAGTGTCGTCAACCTAATTGGTTTTTAAAAATAAAATTATAATAATTACTGTATTTAGTACTGATTACCTTTTCTAGTTTCATTTTTTTTATCTCTTGTTGACGCGTTTCGGAAGCACTCCATTGTCAAGACTTGTTACATTGATACTTTAGATTTCGGTTTATCTTTATATATCGTTTAGTCAACGCCCCTCACTATATTTGACGTCATGCTTTATCTAGCCTTATTTTTCTTGAAATGACTTCTTCTTCTTGAAACGCAGGACGTCAAATATAGGAAGGGGCGTTATCTAAACCGTACATAAAGATTAACAGAAATTTAAAGTGTCCGTACAATAACTTTTGACACTGGAGTAGTTCCGAAACGCGTCAACTAGAGATAAAAGAATGAAGCTAAGAAAGGTAAGCAGTGCTAAATAGAAACTATAATGATCTTAGAAGAAAAGGTAATAATAATGATTATCTTAACAACAACTGTAATAAGTTACCTTTGTTAAGAAATAAATAAAGGTTTTTAATAAATATATTTAATTAGGGTTGACAAGGAAGTAATTTCGACTTTGAATATTGAAATAAAACTCAATTATATTTATAAAAAAAAAAAAACTTTAATCAATTATACATTTTTTATTTTATCCAATAATCTTTTGCCATCTTTCTGACAACTTCATGATTCCGGGCTCATAGAACATTTGGTCCTTATCAGAAAAATATCAACTCGAGTACGATTTCAGGTCATTATCATTAGCGAAAGTTTCACAATTAAAAGAGTTTTGAAAAATTCTAAATAAATGATAATCTGATAGTGAAAAATCACAGATATATCATCGATTAGATGTCACTTCCCAGCCAATGTCCAATAATTTTCCACGAGTTACCATATGTGAAGCTTTGCATCGTCTTGGTGAAACACGATTACTTTGCGATTTGTCAATACTGGCCCGTTTTTCTTCGATTGTTTCCTCTAACTTCATTAGTTGTTGACAGTAAACATCTGAATTGATCGTTTGATTCCTTGAAAGCAGCTTAAAATACACATCTTTTTATTCCCACCGAATTAACAGCATGATCTTTTGTTGATGCGATTCAGCTTTCGTTGTGGCTTGTACATTGGTTCATCTTGCTTAGACCATGATCATTTTCGATAGATGATATTGTGGTCGATCCATTTTTCATCACCAATGATCATTCGTATCAAAAAAGGGTCAACTTCATTCCGTTTAAAATGCATATCGCAAAATATTGCTTCGTTGTGTTGTTAAGTGATTCTCTTCAGATTAACGCATAACCTAAATATCGAGCTTCTTTTTAACGAATCCAAGAATTCAATATGATCTTCATTTATAGTGTTGATATATTTAACCTCTTTGTAATCTCTCACACAGATATATGAAGAACCGATTCAGTTACGGCTCTATTTTGGTCTTCATCGACTTCAGTAAACCAACCCGAACGTTGGTCATCTTTGAGTAAAAATCTCCAGATCGGAATTTTTTAAACCGAGTCTGACACCAATCAACATTATAAACTTCACTTATATCTTTGTGAGCGTCAGCAACTTGCCTTTACGGAAATGAAAAGTTAAATATGTTGAAAATGATCGTTTTGACATTCCATGTTAAAATTGATCATTAACTAATAGGTGGAAATAAAACTACGCGCAATTTGCTAAAATTGGCAGCTATCAAATGTTAAAATAAAAACATCATAACATTGACAGAAACCTTTCAAAACAAATATAAAGCTACCCATATGTGAAAATTGGTTTTTCCATCCCAGTACATATTAATAATCTATTTAAAAACTCAATTTTCATTTATCTTGTTTCCTTACCTTTGATTTTCATTCGCAAGGTATATACTCGTATTGTTGCGTTTTTAAATGTTGTTTGAAATTTTGTTTTCCTTTATCAGTAACTCATAGCCGTGATTTCTATAGCATAAAGTAATAGTTTACAAGTTTCTAAAATATTTTCACGGTGAAGGAATCTTTTGTTCATTGGATATTCTTTTATAAAGTATTCTCTCTATGATACGGCTACGAGCCAGGATCTTGGAATAAATAAACGATATTGTTTATGATATTTTTTTTATTATTATCAGAAGTTTCTATTTATTTCAATGTTACGTAATATGACCTAAGTATTAAGTTTTATATTCCTTGTGGTGGTTTTCATAAACGTGAAAAATGTCTGAGTGCTTTCGTATTTGCGTCACCTGTTGTACCAAAATTTTTATTAAAACATAAATAATAAAAAAATTGAGGTAATGTCTTAAGAATTACATTCTTGAACCAATTTAAAATTTTTAATAATGTAATTTCATCTATTATTATATTTTGTTTTAGTTCAAATGTTGATATTGTATTAAATTATATTTGAGTTATTTTTTTATTTGTATTTTACATTTGTACAAAAATAAATTTTTATGTGTAAAATAACTATACCAAACATTCATTACATTCCAGTACGATACTATTTTTGTTTATCGTATTTATCTTTTCAGGGTTTTTTTTTTTAAATTGTACTTGTGCACTGGGGTAACATTTGTGCGGAGCAGCAGATTGCACTGTATTTAAGGTTGTAATGAGAAGTATAAATAACACAAGCTAGGTATAAATAATGTGTGGTTCAGCGCTTTGGACAGCGAGGGTGACGCGGTGGCTGACCGCGAGCTGACAACTCGGTACCCCCTCATGACGGGGGGAAACATCCCCTCGTCTATAACACTAGCCACACTAGCTCAACGTAAAACACATTTCCGGGGGTACGGTTGAAAATTTGCTGCATTTTAAATGAAACAGTGCTAGATGGAAGCGTAATTATTTTTGTTTTGTTTATTTATTTATTTTTTTAGTACTTTAACATGTGAAACCTATAAATTATTACAAAGATATTGTATCATACACCGGTAAACATTTCACCTTTCCGAATCGTGTTTTAGTGAGAATTTCTATTTTTTGTACATAGGCCAATTAAACCATATTAGACTGTTTATAAATTTAAATAAATATGGAGAATGGATATATTTTTTGTGCTTTTAATGTTGCATCAAAATTTGGATCGAATGACTTATGTTTATAAATTGTGTTTTGATTAAAATAATTATACATTACAATATCATGAAGGGAAATTTATTTGATTACTGTTTTTCTTATTATTTTACATACCATTTTCAATTAGAGTTGGATTTTATAATTCTAATACATCATCTTAAATGAACTATTTTAGGTAAGACATATGTGAAACTAAAAAATTTATAGCGATTCATATTAAAGAAATGATGGCTCATAGTATGAGTTTATTCTATCCCGCTATCTAAACATTTAAAAAAGTAGATGATAAATGGGAAAAATATCTTAAGTATCAAATGAAAGATACTGTATTAAATATAAAAGCTGGAATAGCGAATGCTAATTTTTATCAAAATACTTTAAAAAATGTGCAAATAAATTGCAGTAAAGAGGGTTAAAAATATTTAAGTATATAATTACGTAGATTTATATAAAATTACCCTTCTTAGAATATCTCAATTGAATAAAATAGAAAAAAATTCAACTACAGGTTGTTTTTTCTATTTTTCTGTTTGCTGTCAGTATTCATAATTCTATAGCAGTTCTATTTATTACATATAAACTTTTTACAAATAAAATAGTGAACTTTGGAGACAACTGTTGTTAAATATACGTATAAAGTTATTTTTGTTATTTTATTACTCTTATTTTATAAATGCTAATACCAACTGGTTTAAATGTAGACAAGAGATTTGATTGTATTAACTTCCTCTACGAAAGATCCATACTACAATTTAACTTTATTTAAACCTAAATGAAGAAATATTTGTCTGAATCTACGGAAATAAACAAAAAGATGTAAAATAAATCAATTACAACGATTATTTTTATTACTGTTTTATTTTAATTGGATCATCTTCTCCAGTCATAGAAAATTAAAAAAGTATAAACAATATGCAACGAACTATATCTAGAATACTTAATTTCGGTGATCTACGGGAATCACTTTATTGTAGAAAAGTCTGATCTTTTGTCATTTTACCTTAATTCACTTCGTTAAAATTCCATGATATTCGTTTCTGAGACATTCAAGATGATGCGAAGCAATCAGATTGTAAAAGATGTTTACCAGCTTATCACTACCCAATAGTTATTTAAATAATTGTTTTGTAATATTTACGTTGTAGTTTACAAACCCTTGAATGTCCACTTACTGATAACGTATTAAGTTTAAATTTTATTTGATATAGTATGTTTCAGTAGCAGTTTACCGATGTAAAAAGGACTTGTTTTTAAATACATTTTTTTTTTATTCTCAGGTCTGATTTTAAAAAGATTGTCTGGTCTATATCTGAAAAACTCAAAACATTGATTTTGATTGGTGTTCATATTTTATTAAAAAACATAAATTACCCTATCAACAATTTGATATGTTTATTTTTTAAAAGTATGTGAGGCGGGGTTTTAAGCTTAGCCAATCATTGAACGAATTGGTTTAGATATCACGCCGTGTTGCTAGGTCTATTCCTGCATTCGCTTATCGTTCCCCTACACAAATCCACCTATCGCATTCCTCTTAGATGTATCAATGGGTAAAAAGAGTTAGTTTTTTGTTTAATAAAGGTGGATGAATATAAAAGTTTCTATCTGTGTTTGTTTAAATTTCAAACTCTCATTCACTGTCTGTTTCTTTTGTAATCCATGATTCTAGCAGTAATTATCTTCTTTTTTTTTTGCCCTACATCCCGAGCCGGACATCCAATTAAGTATACTCAACTCGGGAACGTGTCCTTTCCGGATCTTTTAATTGCCTGCCGCTAATCTCCAACGTAAGAACCAGGCCCGGCTATGCCGTTCCCAGCCCACCAGCCGGAGACCGGGTCTCGGTCTTTCCTTTTGCCATCCTCAAACCGACGGCGCAGGAGGCGAAGCCGCCAAAGCGTATCCGGGAACCCACACCGCCGGCCGGGTCTCGGTCTTTTCATTCATTCGCACCTAACGGACCCCAGGAGTCCCCGCTCCATCACAGGAACCCACACACCTAGGCATGTGAGCCCTCAGGAACGGGGCTGTCCGCCCAGCCCTACTATAAACTACCCCTCAGTATCCCAGAGGTCTTGCCTCATCTTCTTTTATTCTGATAACTGTTCTTGCAAATATTGCAAAATTATTCCAGTTTCCGGACATAGCCAAGAGCCACTCCGAGAGCTGCTCCGGTCGGGTACGCATCAGTCCTGCATTTCTACGTTGTTCCTCCCATCGTCTGCACTCAAAAATAGTGTGTTCGGCATCGTCAACCTCATCGCAGTAACAACAGATCGGTGATTCTCTCCTGCCAAACCTATGCAGGTATTGTTCAAACGCACCATGTCCCGACATGAGTTGCGTTGTGTGGTAATCTAATTCACCATGAGAGCGATCTAGCAAAGCATCCGGGTCCGGGATAATTCTTCTTGTCCATGCGGCCTCTGCTGAACCCGCCCATGCCACCTTCCATTGTTCTCGTATAATAGAACTGGCCTCATCTTTGGCTACACCGGACGCCCTTAGTTTTCGTCCTTTAATCTGCAATTCTATCGGGGGACCGAAGAAAGCACGCACAGTGCATCATACGATAAAGTTCGGTACCCCGAAACTACCCCCAGAAGCGACTTCCTATGACTGCTAGACAGTTTTCTTCTGTTGCGTTGGACATTAACCGCATCAGCCCATACCGGGGCGGCGTACAACAGAGACGATGTTATCACCGAGGTGATAAGTCGTCTCTTCGACGCACGTGGAATTCCTTGTCCCGCAAAGAGACCTCGCATGGCACGGATTATTGTTTCCACTCTGTCGCAGATCATGGCCATATGGCTGGAGTATTTGAAGTGTTTATCTAGTAACACCCCTAGATATTTAGCCCTTTCTACCTCGACAATTGCCTCTCCTCTCAGGCGCAGATTTAATCTTCTGAGTATCCTCCTACCAGTGAAGAGGATACCCTTGCATTTGGAAGGAGAGACCTCCAAACTGTTGTTGACGAGCCATTCATTAACTATTTCTAAGGTAATATTCCCCTTGTCCACCACTTCATCTAAGGTACTGGCCTCCACTAGTAGAGAGATGTCGTCCGCGTATCCTACGACATTCACCCCCGGCGGGAATTGAAGTCGGAAAATTTCGTCATAGAAGATGTTCCAAAGTAGGGGTCCGACTACAGACCCCTGCGGGACTCCACCGAAGATCTGACGACTTACCACACCATCCACCGTATTGATTTCAGTTCGTCTCTCGAATAGATAGCTGGCTACTTGCGTCACTATGTACTCGCTTATATTTTTTCTTTGAAGTGCCCTCAATATAGCTGGCCAAGGTACCGAACCGAAAGCTTTCCTTATATCCAGGAGTATCATTAGCGGGATTCGCCTGGTTCTCCAAGTCCCAGCCCTCACCGCAGCAGCCCATGAAACTACTTTATTGATGGCGTTAATAGTTGACCGCCCCCGCCTAAAGCCAAACTGATTCTCATGGAGGAGGTTGTTGTTTTCCAGCGCCTCAATTAGTCTATTAGCGATGAGCCTCTCCACGACTTTTCCCTTATTATTAATGAGACTTATAGGGCGATATTCGAGAGCTCCTGGAACTGACTGTTGTTTGGGCAAGAAAACAGTTCTTGACGCTTTCCAGCAAGCAGGAAAAAAGCAATGCTGAACCCCATAACTCGCAATATCTGTCATCTCCCACGGGATGACGGAAATCAGACCCTTTATGAAGCAGTAATTATCTTGCTTTTCATCAAGAGGTCTTTTCGTGAAACAAAAAATGTAATAAGAGTAATAAAAAATGTTTATTTTGCAAATTGCAATTCCGTAATGAAATGCAAAAATCTTATAATTAAATCCGAGTATTTTGTGTTCTTCAGAAAGTAAAATGGCATATCCATTTTTCATAATCTGAAAGACGAATGTTGTAGTAAAAAATAGATAAAAGTTAAAATTATTTATAGCACAGAGTTAAGGGGAAAATAAATGGTATAATAAACGATTTAAAAAAATTATTTTAAATATTCCGTATATTATTATGTAACTAACTATATCTAATACTTAAAAAAATTGCAAAACTAATCGTTATTTTCACAACTAACGAACATGGTAATTGTAAATGACAATAGTTGAAAAACATTTATAAATTACATTATCAGTGATAGGACTTCGGAAGTTTTTATGGATTATTATATCATACGAAAATATATTACGTATTTAATCATGGTCTATTTCCACTTTTCATGATCTTAGCCGTGTTATAACATAGTTATGCAATGAGGAGTAGGATAAACGATTAAAAAAGATCTTTGGTTAATTTTTCTAATCTTTTTTTTTTTTTTTGGTTTTAACCTCCGTGTCCACCGTTAGGCATGCTTTAGAGGATGAGATGAATGATTTGTAGCGTGTGTGAAAATGCCATGCCTGACCAGGATTCGAACCCGGGTCC
Organism: Lycorma delicatula; assembly: GCF_047948215.1. Taxonomy (NCBI): domain Eukaryota; kingdom Metazoa; phylum Arthropoda; class Insecta; order Hemiptera; family Fulgoridae; genus Lycorma; species Lycorma delicatula. Next base: position 14,016,973 of record NC_134459.1, read on the forward strand.
TCCGGATGAATGGCCGAGACGCTACCACTCGCGCCACGGAGGCCGGCAATTTTTCTAATCTATCAATGTAATTACACACATAGTAAATACATTTTATTATATATATTACACAATAATATTGTACATACGACAATTGAATTAAAACAAAATATTTGAAAAAATATCGCATAAAAAATTCATTAAATTTTTTTGAAACTTAAATAATTACATCTGAGTTCAATTTGGTTTTAGAAAAGGTAAAGGAACAAAAGATGGCATAGTTGAAATTAAAAAATCGATTACTGAAAATTTAGACGGTAAAAAACAGCAGCTTTAATTTTATTGGATTTGGCAAAGGTTTTTAACACTTAACTAAACAGTTAACAGTGCTATAAATTACTTTTATAAATTAAAACTTTTATAAATTAAAAAATATCAGTATAAGAGAAAAATGTCTTGCAATTAATAAAACACTATTTGTGTAATAGAAAAAAAAAAAAAAATTGTAGATATTAATATTATTACAAATAATTCTGTAACAATGGTTACTGGAGTGCCACAAGGTACAGCACTTGAACCATTGTTATTTATATTATACATAAATGATATTTTTATAATGAAATCAGATACTAAATGTATTGTAATATCATATATAGATGATATAGTTTTGTTATGTATAGGCAACAGCTGGGATGAAAGTAAGCGAAAGGCACACCGTTTATTAAAGAATATAAAAGACACCCTACATATAAATAAATTATAATTTATTAAGTATTAAGCATTAATTATTAAATAATAAATTGAAGGGAAAATTATAAAAACGATGAGCAAACTAAGTATTTAGCAATTATCAATTATCAATTATTTTGCAAAAAACCAAATATTTGATTTACATTTTTAGAGGTTAGTAAGTTACTGCTAAAAATTTCTTCATGATTATGTACGGGTTTATAGTTTAGTTAATTTTTTTTGTGTAATGGACTCGTTATAAACATATTTATGTGATAGTTATTTATAATGCGATGTCATTGTTTCTATTATGTACTTTTTATGTAAGTTATTGGGTAACTTGAGCATTGCAACGATTAAAAATTAAATTATATGTTAATTGAATTTCTTTTCATTTAAAATTTTTTATTCTTTTGAATTTAATCCAATTAACCGTGCGGATTTCAAGATACGTAAAATCCTCTATATTATTTGTACATAATATATACATGAACGTACATATATGTAATGTTACGTTAACGTATGTACGGTTTTCGAAGTCGAGAGATCTAAGGTTCGAGTCTTTGTTAAGTCAGTTGTTTTTATATGGATTTGAATGCTAAACTGTGGACACGGGTTTCTTTCTTTGTTGGTTGAGTTTCAGTTAGTGGTTGGCCTGTCTCAGGAGTGGTTGGCCTGAATCTGTTCAAGAATACTGAATATCATGTCACAGCTGTCAAAGCTGTGATGTGTAATGTGTGTGTATTAATAATATGTAAGAACCAGGTAACCAGGTAACCAGTAACCAGGTCACTCTGTAACCTGGTATTACATATTATTAATACACACACACACACACACACACACACACACACACACACACACACACACACACACACACACACACACACACACACACACACACACACACACACACACACACACATATATATACATATATACATATATGTACATGCATGCGCGCACACGCACACACAGAAAGAGAGAGAGAGAGAGAGAGAGAGAGAGAGAGAGAGAGAGAGAGAGAGAGAGAGATTGTTCCGGAACGTATTCGAAACCTATTCAGGACACCAAAATGAGCAAATCGACATAATCCCTAATTTGTTTTGTTTTCCTTCTGAACGCAATTTTGTGATTTTCAACAAAAAAATTATTATTATCTGGAACAGATAAACCTAAATGCTTAATAAATTTAGTAAAAATAAAAATTTTGTCAAAAAACAATAACAAAGATATTGACGATTAAATAATTACGATGGCCGCCATTTTGAAATGTTTGAAGATGTAAAAAATTGAAATTTTGATATTTTTTAGAACAAGCCACTAGTCTTAGATCTGCCAAATTTAATTAAGGTAGGTTTACCCGTTCCTGAGAAATATTTTTTTGTTGAAAATCACAAAATGGCGTCCAGAAGCAAACAAAACAAAATAAGATTTATGTCTATATGAACTTTTTCGCTCATTTTGGTGTCCTGAATTAATTCCGGAAGTTTGGCAAATATATTCCGGAACACTGTATATATTCTGCGATATACACTGTATATCTGCGATAATATACTATATATATATATATTTTTTTTTTTTTTTCTATTTAAGTAAAATGAACTTCTCTGCTGTTATAAAACCAGGAGTTTACTTGGAATTAATATATTTTGTAAACGTTTTCTTTTTTTGCAGCTAACTGTTACTACAGTAATAATAACGTTATAACTGAATACCATGGATAAACATATTGATTTTATATCTGCGTAAGTCTAAATAATATTTTTAAAGGAAAAAATTCCAGTGTAGAAGATATTCATTCGTTCACGGAGGTATGTATTATAACAAATATAACTATTCGATTTTCTCGATTGATAAGCAATATTGAATTAAATTAGTCAAGATTATCTGTAATAAGTGAAATGTTTTACAATCAGACACAAAAAGGATTTTTCCCTTTCGATGTCCTACCTTGGGCTAACCCATCTCTCCGTTGATAATAACAGTAAAAATAATTTGAGAAAATAAATTTCAAATGTAGAATTTCTTTTCAAATAATATTTTTTATTTATATTTTTACACTTTTGAAATTTTATTTCGCGATAAGGTTATAAATCGTATAAATTCAAGATATTTAATGTTCTCATTACTAGTAGCCGCATACGGTGACCTCAATCCTCTATAAAATCGATGGTAAAAATAAAAAATAAGCTTTAGTCTATCTGTAAATCGATAGACTAACTTATCGATAGTTATTTTATTAAAATAAACTCTTTTTATTTACTGTGTTTTTTCAATTAAATTCTTTAAATATTTTATAAAGATTTAAAAAAAAAAATTAATTAAATTTTACTGAGATGTACATATCTGTTCTTGAAGTAAATTGAAATTCTGAACTGCTGGTTGATATTTATTTTTTATATATAAATTGCTAAGTAATATAAACTAAATATATTATCTTCCTAAACCAAACATTGTGTTGAAATTTTAAATGGGAAAAATTATTGTTACCGTTAATTAAAAATTTTAAATATATATTTAAAAATTAAGTATCACAATTATAGTTTCTTATGTCACTATTTGTAAGAGAAACAGAGTCGATTAGTTTACTTCAATCACTGAGATAATAAACAAAAACCACTATAATTTTTAACATTTCTTATAATAAAAAATAATCTAAAGAAACAGTAATGTCTGTGAAAGCGTTTAATGGAATTAATAAAAACAAGGTGTAACTAATATAATTATTTAAAAAAAAAGGTGACAACACGATTGTAGTCCTACAACTACGGTTGTTTCTGATGTACGGCTTACACACACATACATACAACTTAATTTAAAATATTTATTATTTTATTTAAATATAATATTCTTTCGCTTATTTAATTAAATGATTGTAACTAAAGCGCTCGCCCATACCGTATTTAATTCGCGCCGTTGTGGCGGTAGAAGCGGCGATGATCGGCACTAACTAAACTATTATAATTTCACAACTTACATAGTACAAATTTCACTTATACGTTCGCAGAGCGGTGTAATAGTGAGGCTTAACGCACGAGGTACCAAGTCGACCGGGCGATCTAGTTCGGGACCCAACCTGACCGAGTTACATTTTTACAGTTTAAATATTATTCATTTATTAATTCTACCCCTCACCTGTGATGTCAAAACAAAGCAGACGACTACAATAATATTATTTGAAAGGGGGTAGGATTTTGCAAACGTTTTGCCGATAATTTAATTTTTTAATCGTCAACAAATGCGCCTAAGAAAAGTAGGATCTTGATTAGGCGAAATCTCGAGATATTGAGAGTGATCTTGTTCTACAACCTCACCTTCTTGACTTAAGTTAAAAATTTGAATGGCATCAATTCTTTATACATAGAAGTAATCTGAAGGAGTTTGGTCAAAATCGGTCCAGGAGTTCTGAGGATATAAGGTAATTTAGCGGCCAACATGAACAGAGAACACAGCATTGTGAGCGCGCGCGTACATACGAAAGTCATCCGGAAAATTTCCATCCGGTTTATTTGGGTTCCTTAGGTTTCAAAACTGTATATGCTAAAATTGGACCGTTTACAATATTTTCCCTTCTAGAACTGTAGCTCTGATACAGCGCTATCTTGACGGGAATGTAATAATTACATCTGTTGATAAGATGCAATTAACTAAGTTATTTATTAAAATTCTATTATTATTTTTCACTAATTTCATTGAACTAATTTTAGTATACTTATTTTATGTACACATATTTTACGTATATATAAACATACATATACAGTTCTTTGAGGGATTTCAATTGAAATATTTCTTTGCCTGCCATTATTTTATTCTTTTTAATTATGATTCCGTTAAATTGGATCTGATTGTAAATTAAATAATGTTTCAGAAAAAATTAATTTCTAAAAATGAAAGAAAAATTAACCGACAAAATGAATTTAAATTTATTTTCTTAAATGCCTGTAATTGAAAACTATGTCCAATTTTCATGGTTGAAAAAGTTTATTTATCTTAATAAACTTTTGACATGTTATCCAAATTTTATATGCTGTCATCTTATATTTTTACGCAATCAAAAGCGTAACATAACGTAGTAATTGTAAATTGGTAATTTCAGAATTATTGTAAATGCGTTAAAAACCGACTGAACTGTTGTGGTCAATGTATGGAGAAAAAAGTCATTTCTTCGTACAAACCTTTTAAATTATTTAGAAAACGATTTTCATTTTTTTTTTTAAATAAAAAAATATGATGTGGACCCCACATGACTTCCTTGTACGCCTATTAAATTACATATACATATTTTTTTAAATGAAAGTACAAAAGACTTTATTTCATATTTTGTTATTATTGATTGTTATTTATCGTAAAATCTTTTTTTACAATCAGAGTTTAATAATTATTAATAAATCAATATATTTAAATTAAAAAAAAGTTAAAAAAAATAAAAATGAGGTACAAGTCGGAATTAACCGATGTGCCTTCCCTCGTGAGACCCATTATTTCGTTAATTAAAGTTTTATTTGGCTATAACTCTGGAACCAATGAAAATAAGTACCACTAATGATATCTCGTTGAAAAGTTCTCAATAAGGGCTTATTACTGCAGTTAAGAAAAAATCCAAAATTCAAGTTTTTTGGATTTTGGGCTTTTTTGGTCCAGTCGATTGCAATCAAATGGAGGTGCACAACTAGATGTTACAGCAGTCCTAACTCCAAAATTTTTACAACCTACGGCTAATCGTTTTTGAGCTATGCAAGATACATACGTACGTACGTACAGACGTCACTAGTCAAAATGGATTCAGGGATGGTCAAAATGGATATTTCCGTTGAAATCTGAAAACCGGCATTTTTCGCGATCACTTTAATTCGTACAAGGAAGTAAAATAAAAAAACCATTGAAAAATATTACAAGAATTGTTAAAGAACTGAAAAATTTTCTCATTTTCTAAATTTTTTCATACTAGGAAGATATGCGTCGACTGTTTGCAGAAAGTAAATACTATTTAGCAATACGTCTTAACATTCAAATTTATTTCGTAACACTATCTTTTATATATGTTTATCAGGATATAATTGTATATACTGATGTTTTCTTAAAATTCATGAATCGACGGGTATTGTAAAGATTTAGAAATGATTACAATGAAATATATTCTAAGACATGATTTATTCACATAACTACCTTTTTGGATGAATAGTCAAGATTACGCTGAGAACGTTTCATTTTTACAGCGTCATTTTTCGTGTATTATTGTTTTGAGTTGTAGATTAGATTTTTTAAAGAGAGATTAAATATTTAATTAATAAATATTTATTTTTTAATATTTATATTATTAATATATATATATATATATTTTTTAATATTTATATTATTAATATATATATATTTTTTAATATTTATATTATTAATATATATATATGTTTTTATTTATTTATTTTTAAGGCCGCAAAGGACCACTTTAGTCAGAATAATTCAAGTCTTTTTTGCCGATCTTTTGGCCTTTTAAGTTCTTAGCTTTCACTTTCTCCCAATATTTAGTCATTCTTAATGATCTTGATTTACGATCCTCTTCGGAGTAAACCGTTTTTGTTTAATTAAAAGTTCTTACTTTAAAGTTGATATATTGTAATATTAATAAATTGATAAATATTAATAAATATTTATTAATTAAATAATACTATTAAATATTTTGTAGATTAAATATTTTATAAGAGAAAACTTAAGATTGTGTAAAGGAAACTTAGAATATAAACAAAAGAATATTTTGATATTTTATTTATCGAAATCGTGTTTACTATACTCGAATGTCAATGGTTTTTATAAAAAGTTTTATTGCGTCCCAATTTTTATAGGTAGATATGAAACTTTATTTTTCCTGATAAGCAATATCTGTGCATTTATTTATATTTAAATAATTAATTCTATAAATTGCTAAGAGCTATTTTATTAAATTATTAAAAATGAAAATCCACTTTACCGACAAATTAAGTGTGTCTCGACATCATTCGGTTTATTTCAAAACCGTCATCAGGAGATAAAATATTATAAGTAAGTTAAAAATTAAAATAATGTCAAAGGTTAAAATACTTATACAGTAGTGACTGGATTGCATCCTAACAGTATACTGAACGAAAATAAAGATATGTAATTAAAAGGAAAACCATTATTCGGGAATATATTTCATTTGATTAAATTATTTCTTTACATCTATATTTAGGGCGTGTTTAAACAATTTTTCATCTTTAAAAAATTTTTGCTCATTAATTAGATTTTTATGATTACTGTAAATGTGATATTTTTCTAAATTAGGTGTATTATAATAATCGTAAGAAATGTCTAAGATTTTCATAAAAGTATTAGGATTGTATGCATGACCATTATCTAATATATGTTTAGCAAAGTTGAAATCTTCTAGTTTATTGTTTTTAATACTGTTCATGTGTTCTTATATAGAATTTACGATTATTGTCATACCGACATATATCGTAATCCTCATAACCCAGAGTATATATCACTTGTTTATCAAACTTGACATCATTATTATATGATATTTTATTATAGTTTTTACTAATATATTTAATTAATTTATTATTTGTAGTATATGCAGGTGCTATGTTAATTTTTTTATACATTTTTTTCCTCAATTTTTTGACTAAAGGGAGTGTATTTATTTTTTAGGAATATTTTTTTATTTTTATCTGGTAATAATTTATACTGTTAGTTGTGTAATAAAATTAATATTAATTTTATTACACAACTTACAGTATTAATATTATAACCATTAGTATCAGCAATGTTTTTAATTATTTCTATTTCTTTGTTTAAAGAACTTTATCATGTTTGAGGTTACGTATGGCCTATATTAAAGTGCATTAAAAACAGCCCTATTTTAGGACCAAGGATGAAATAAATTTTAATTAATTATTGTATCATCTGAAGAAGGTTTACGATGTAATTCTAATTTTTATTCATATTTTTATATCTAAAAAGTTTTTACAATTATCATTTTCTATTACCATGGTAAATTTTATATGTTTATCAATTTTATTAAATCTATTTAATACTGTATCTAATTAATTTTGAATATTTTTATTATATATGATTATGGAGTCATCAACATAACGTTTGTATAACATAATATTATGTTGGGTTAGCATTTTTCACATTTTTGAGAAATTGATTCTCACACATAGCTATTTTATTGTCATGATAACTTTAAATTTCATACAAAACTGAAATCAATGGGTTTTTTTATGTATTTATTGTATTACAATTACTAAGTTTTGTTTTTCTCCAAAAAATATAACATGTTTGCATATAGAAGTGCGGAGGTCCCGGGTTCGAATCCCGGTCAGGCAAGTCATCTTTTCATACGCCATCAATTTCCATTGGACTAATGACCGTAGTTATTAATGCCCATTCTTTCATAAAAAAAGTTAACTTATGGAAATTCTTTTGAAAAATAATTCAAAATCGATTCTGAACAAAGCTTAGAAAAAAGAGAAACCTAAATTTAATAAGTAAATACGAATTGAATTTTAGATTACTATATTAAATTGCTTTAAATCTGACTAAATTTAAAAGAAAATCAAATAAAATATTTTAAATGTAATAAGAAACAAATGATAAAATCAATATTTAAAGTAATTAAATAAATATGTTTGTGTTTTTGCATTTGAAAAGTGTCTGTTGTCACTTGTGCAACCCACCGGGTTGGTCTAGTGGTGAACGCGTCTTCCCAAATCAGCTGATTTGAAAGTCGAAAGTTCCAGCGTTCAAGTACTAGTAAAGTAAGTTATTTTTACACATATTTGAATACTAGATCTTGGGTACCGGTGTTCTTTGGTGGTTGGGGTTCCAGTTAACCACACATCTCAGGAGTGGTCGAACTGACTACACTCATACATATCATTCTCATTCATCCTTTGAAGTATTATCTGAACGGTAATTACCCGAGGCTAAACAGGAAAAAGAAAGAAAGAATTGTCACTTGTACAATAAAATTCAATTCTCAGAAATGTATGATTTTTTTTCTTTATTTCATTCGATAATAAAATATTATTTTATTTTTTCGTTGATATAAATATTTCGGTATTTGAAAATGGATCAATTAACAGCCAAAGATACATAGTATTCTCATACATTGTAATGAAAATAATACAGTGGGTGATTAAAGTACAATTTTTTTTGGCTTAAAGTACATGCAGATTCATGTGAGAAAGATATACGGGTCGATATGTAGGAAAAAATATACGGGTCGAATAAATAACCTCATATTTTGAAGTCGGTTAAAAAAAAATGAAGATAATACGTCAGATTTTATTAATTTCTTTTAATCGTGAAAATTGAACAAAGTTTTCAAGTTACAGACTTTAGCAAGAAACTTAAATTTTTGTTTTATTTATGTTTATTTAAATTTGTACCGATCATCTCCATTTGTTTAATTTTTTTCCTTGTTACTTCCTTGTACGAAGTAAAGAAAGTATTGTGATCGCGAAAAATCTTGGTTTTCAGATTTCAAAGGAAATATCCATTTTGACCATCCTGAATCCATTTTGACTAGTTTCGACGTGACGTCTGAACGTACGTATGTATTTTGCATAACTTAAAAATGATTAGCAGTGGGACGTTGAAATTTTGGATTTAGGGTTGTTTTCATCTAGTTGCCCATCTCCTCTTTTGATTGCAATCGACTTGATCAAAAGTGTCTAAAAAAGCCCAAAATTGGATTTTGGACTTTTTCTTAACTGCAATAATAAGCTCTCATTGAGAAATTTACAACGGTATATCATATTTATTTTCATTGGTTTCAGAGTTATAGTCAAATAAAAATTTAATTAATGAAATATTTGGATCTTACAAGGAGAAGGCACGTCGATTCAAATCCGACTTCATTTCTGATTTTTTTTTCAATTTAAATATATTGATTTATTAATAATTATTAACCTCTGATTGTAAAGATTTTATACAATAAATAATAACTCAATAATAGCAATCAAAAAAAAAAATATGAAGAAAAATCAGAAGCTCTTAGTGAAATATAATTTTATGTACTTTTAAAAATGTGTATATGTAACTTAATAGGCGTACAAGGAACTCATGTGATGTCCACATCAGATGTGGTGAAACATCTGATTATTTAATATAAATTGAAAATTATAATTTAGAATTGTATTTTTTCTTAATACTTTTTTACTTGATAATAAATATCGTTATAAAATTTAGTAATCTTCTCCTCTTTCGTTTTTGTTTTCATTTTTTTGATGGTTACAGCATAATATTTAAAAAAACATAGTATTAGATACATATAAGACTTACATTTGTTTAAAGAATAATAAACAGACTTTTACGCTAACCTCGTATTTCAGGTAAGATTGTCGAATTAATAATTGGATTAATATTTGATGTTAATAAAAACTAATATTTTAGCAATCGTGTAACTGTCCACTTTTATTAAAGAATTAGAGGATCTTATCTCACTTTCAAATCAAATAAATTAAAATGAAGTGCAGCAAAAAATGTGTATATGTAATTTAATAGGCGTACAAGGAAGTTACGTGGTGTCCACATCAGATTTTTTTTTTTACTTATACCAATTTTAACTCATTTGACAGAACCCGCTTTAACAAAATAATTATAAGAACTTATTTTAATTGACAAAAATTTAACCAATTAAATATTAGTAACGTCTCTTTTTTCTTCATTCGAGGTTATCGCCAGGGGTTCATTCCCTTTTTTTTAGGAAAAATAGATTTTTGGCTTTCTTCACTAAGAATGTATTTAAAAGATAAGAAATAAACCCGTTTCTTTTTTGGAAAACATTTTATCACTCACTTACAGTGTAATTTCGTACACAAATTTACCGAACAAAATCAATTTAAAATAAGTTTCCTTGAAAAGTAATTTTTTAAATTCTAATCGAGAATGGGGATTCCACATATTGTCATTATTGGCATGGATTTTTTTGTAGTTTACATTCTAATAGATGGAGTTTTAAAAAAAAAATTTAAGTAAATAAAACTAAAGTAAATAATTTGTAAAGAAACCCGAAAAAACATTTTTGTAGTTTTAAATGGAAGTTCATCCTCCCCTCTTCCGGGGACATATTTTTATAATTTCTTCGTTAAAACTGTGTTCTATTAAACAAGAGAAAAAAATTTAACAAGTGATAAAATTAAAAATGTTAAAAACCCATGAAGTCGTTTGGCGGCTTATAACCGTAAATATAATCTAAGAACTTGCTCTGAGGTGATACCTGTGTAATGGAATGAGGTGTTACCTATGTAATGCAAATAACCGCATTAAAATCAACCAGTCATTTTAGAGAAACACATCTACTGCAGCGCCCCTTAGTGGCCTATAACCATAAACTAAACTAAGAACCTGAGATGATATTTATGTAAAAAACCGGATCAAAATCGGTCCAATAGTTTTTGATGAAAATGGTAACACACACACATGCACGCGAACGCGCGCGCAGAGAGAGAGAGAAAACCTCTTACACCAAACCCATACACTGTATCAGTTTCGTCGTGGGTAAAAATTAAAAAACATGACTGCAAAAAAATTACTCTTTAATATATGATAGTTACTAAAAAGATAGGATAATTATGAGATTATGCATAAATAATGTGAGATTATGCATATAGTACAATTTTTTTCTTTTTTTTCAAATTTATTTAAACATATATATATATATATATATATATATAGTGTATGACATTACCGGTAATAATGTCACACCGCATTGTAAGGATTCCAGTGCGGGGTCATCCATCTAAATCGGTTCAGCCGTTGAGCACCTACGGTGGAACAAACAAACAAAATATATACACCCTAAATACCATATACTACTTTTTGGGCAGTCGTGTAAAAATTATTGAGGACAAAGTTTTGAAACAAAAAAAGTTTAATAAATTCTCGTACAAGACTTTAGAATTTTAATTCATTATTTTCTTTCAGATAATGAATCAAATCTGTTACACGGTTATATAATAGAAATATTGTTTTATGAGGAAGGGATATTTATTATATTTTTAAGAAATACACTATATATTCATTATTTTTTTCCTTTTAAAAAGTTTACGTAAGTTATATTATTTTATATCTTAAAAATTATTTAATGCCAAATTTAATCAAAAATCTATTTTTTTTTTCTTACAAGTAACATCGGAATTTTTATAGTCGCATTAAATCTCAATTTATAAGAGAAATGTAATGACAAATATTTCTTCGAATTAACTAAACAAGACGAATCAAGTAACTTATAAAAGAAAATCCTTTTTATTTATTTTTTAACTGTTTATTTATTTTATGTATTCAAGAAATCAAATTCCATTTAACATGCTTACGAAGTTTTTTATTTTTTATTTTTATTAATTCAAATTAAAATCGAACAGTAAACCTTTTGTAAATGATTTTAATTGTTATGCATTAAAGGTTTTCAATAATCATTAGAATATTTGTCTCTTGATAAAATTCCATCGGTTGAAATAATACAAGACTGTAACTGTTGAAGTTTGCCCATTTATCTACTGGAATTCAAAACTAAACTTCTGTTGGCATCCAAGACAAGACAGCGGGTTGTCTGTTTATACACACGTAACATTTTCTCATCATCTTGTTCTATTTTTATTATTATTATTTTTAAGGTTAAATGACGTTAAATATATATTCTCCGTTTTCTTTGTTTTGTTTTGAAAAGTAACTAAATTATTATCTTTTTTTTTTTTTTGAGAAAGCATTTAAGTTTAATACATTAATGTATTTAATAGCGGGTTTTCAAATTTTTTACTTTTATCAGTAATCCTGTAAACTTGTATAAGTTTTTTGAATGTTTAGACTAAACTTTTTAACATAAATATTCCTGATATAGATAATTATTAGTATTTTCTTTAGCTTGTTGAAATCAATAGAATTTATATTTTTACCTCGTATTTAAAATATTCGAGAACCGTTTTACAGGCAACACTTTTTTTTTAGATATCGTTCTTTTAGAACGTAAGGTATAAAGCACATTCACATAAAAAAATCTTGACGCATATTATTTGTGGTACAAAATACACATATTTTCGTTGAAAAAAGTCTTATATTCGGGATTGTAATAACAATAAACGACAGAGCTGTCAAAATAACTAGCTTTTTTTTAATAAAAAAAGGTTATGACGTTTAACTTATTATCTAGTTCAAGGAGAAGCTTCTTTTGTAACTGAAATGGAATCAACTGTAAATAAAGTTTCTATTACGACTTAAAACAAGTAAAATCACAAAACAAATTCTGTTCTTTTAGCTAAAATGCTGACAATAAAGTTGTAATACTTTTCTGGCATTGGTTATTTATTCTTATAATGTGGAAAAATAATGAAAAAAGTAGAGTAAGATTTATTTTTTTGGGGGCGGGGGTAATTTATCAAAAGTTTTATTGTAAAATTATCATTATACGTGTAAACAATCCAAAAAGATTTTAACAGTTTAAAAAAACAGTATTTTCTTATTATTTTCTACCCTCCCACTTCGAAAAATCATATTCCAAGAAACTGTTTTGATTTTTGTTCGTTTACTGTGTTAAATGGAAAAAAAAACTCACTAAAAAAGGCTGACAACTTTGGGTTGTTTCTGATGCACGGCTTATACACAAATTAATTTAAAATATTTATAATTTTGTTTAAATATAATACGTTTTCGTTAATTTAATTCAACGATTCTAAGTAAAGCGCGCGCGCATACCTTATTTAATTCGCGTGAGTGTGGTGGTACTAGCGGCGACGGTCGGCACTAACTTAACGTAATTTCACGATATATATATATATATACATAGAACAAATTTCGCTTGTACGGTGGGCAGACTGCTGTAGCCGCGAGGCTTAATCTATTTACCTTAGAGAGATCATTTTTTTTTTTAATTTCTAATTATTATTTCGATCCCCACCGAGATTATTCGACCGAATACACCTGCAAAGATCCGTATGAGAAAATATTTCCTATTTCGGTCTTTCACCGACGTATTTTGTATGTATCGACATTCACCAGAGAATATTGATAATTTCCAGACATCGGACTTTCACAGTAACATGTGAATTGATTAAAACTAAGGAATATTTCATGCTGTATAATTTTTATAAAACGTTTATAATCGGTAAATTTACGGAGTATAAGGAAAATCATTATACGAGTTTTATGAAGAATAAATCTCGCATATCTTTTTATAGAATTTAAATAATCTAATCCGACTATTAAATTCAATTATTAAACAATGTAAAAATCGGGATAAATTGTATATTAAACGGACAGCCAGTTGTCAGGTGCCGATCGTAAGCATGTTTGCAGAAATACCGTATATTACTGATGATTGCTGAGGAGATATTTTTTATTTTTTTTAAAATAAGGTTCAAGAGGAAAAAATAAAAGATTAGTATAAACTACCAAAGTAAGATTAAATTCATAATGATGTACTGTGAAGGCAAGGAATGATACTGTACTGTAGAAGAACGGTCTCAGAGACAAACGTTTGTTTTATAGAGTAAATGGAGATTAGTTAAGTATCTAAAACGTATCCGCTAAGATAAAAATTTAAAATGGTGGTGGATCAGGAATAGAGGGGAAAGCACGGGCTGATGACTTACTTAGCTTTGGAGATTTTCTCTTCGTCGGTCTCTGTTTAAAAAACTGACAACCGCAATTTAAAAAAGAAAAACTTATTATAAATATTTATACACCCCGCATTTTACCTAATACTTACAGTAAAAAATTTGTTGTAAAGATTTGAAAATGCGTTTAACCATAACTACAATACGAACAGATAAATATCCAATTAAGGAGAAGTTAAAACAGGAAAACAGTAAAAAACATTGTTCAGTTAAAATTATGTTTTAAGCTGTACTTTATATTTGAATAATAACGTTATATTAATCGTTAAGTTATAAATTGAAAATGTAACGGTCAAAGTTTTTTTTTGTAATTATTTTCATTTGCATATTTAGGGTACAATGTAATAATTTTTTACTATTTTTGAATTTTTATTATTCTTTTTTTGTTTAGTACTTGTTTATAGAGATTCATTATATTTTTAATTGTAAGAAATTTAATGTAAACATATTATTTGATTAGTTATTACATATATTGTACCCACATTTAATGAAAAAAAAAGAAATGAAAATCACGAAAAAAGAAATGATCTTATCGGCTAATGAATTTTGTTAGTATTAAAATTACTAATCATGTTCTGTAATTCCTTGGCGATTACAATATTACAATATTATGTATTCAAATTTTTATTGATATTAAAAAATTATAACTTTAAAATATAAAAATGATATAGTAATTTTTGTTTTTGTTGTAGGCTTTATTTTTAGTTTTGTAAATTATTTTATTAGTATTCTTTTGTTATTCAAAATGCTGAATAATTTAGCAGTTTTATAATTAATACAAGATAAAAAAAAATTATTTTAAATAATTTTTCCTATGAGTAACCATTTTACCACTCGTTATTAAAATTTACTCGTTTCTGTGTAAGAGTAATTGAATATTAAAAAAAATTGAATTACTCGTTTTCAAGATTATTAAAATTGAACGTTTACAAATTATGTTTTCAGGTGTAGTAAGGGGTTTGATATTGGATCATTTATAGGGAAATCGAAGGACGGTTCTAGGTACGTGTTGGTAATGTTTGTAATAGCGCGCGTTGAATTGTGAAGGAAGGTGCGCGATATGGATCAGATGATAGAGTCCAGGAAATTAAAGGCGGCTAGGCGGACCTAAGACGCCCATTGGTCATCCCGGCATCGCTGACAGTTCATTACTGCGCTCGGGCTCCGGAAATTGTGTCCAGTCCCCCGCCCCGACCTCGGTCTGGCCAATACCTCTTTTCTGGAGCTTTCCTGTCCGCGGATACGGCTTCCGTACAAAACGTGATAAATGAGGTAATCTCCTTCCCTTCTAACTCCCTTATATCCTAGTTTTTCCTAAACTCTTATTCTCTCCACTGCAATCTCATCCTGCATTATTCGCCACGCAATAAAACTCCCACGTAGAGCACACCAGACCAGAGGAACTCTGCACACAATCTTATTTCAACCCCCTCTGTTCCTTAAAACACACACACACGCACACATACACACACAAACACACACACACACACACACACATACACCATTGTATAGTAAGGTACCGACTGATTAAACTACGCCATCACACAGATATATATATATATATATATATATATATACGTGCACACATATGATATAGACTACTGGGTTCTTCAAGTCACGCTTAGATACAATTCTTTTATTTCGAAGAACTCACAGCACATAGAAGTATGTACACACGTACACACACACCCACACACATACATACATACACACAAACACACTTCTTTCTTTTAATATCTTTCTTTATTGTATCATGCGACTAAAGAATAAATTTCACTCGTTGGTAGAATTTCAGCTGAATAAAACAAAAAGAATTTCAAAGATTAAAGTTGTATTTTATTAAGTCCTAATATTTGTTTAATAATAATAATATAAATAATAATGGTTGTCTATTTCTAATTATAATCAATGGCAAATTACTTCCAAGAATCGAAAGCATTCCGTGAAAAGCTTACTAGAGAAAAATGAGGAATTAAGTGGTTTTATTGATGTCTTCTTCACTGAACTGAATAAAAAAGCTGCATATTAGAAACAAAAGTCACCAAAGCGGTATTTTGTCACTAAATGTATTTAGCAATACATTTCACTTTGTTCATCATAGGTATTGTTTATTTAATGAACATCATTACTGTTAGAGAAACAGATTGACTAGAATCAGAGTTGTATCTCGTATGATTTTTAATAAATTACAACTGAATGCAAAAAAGAATACTGTTTTCTCCTCTCTCACTCACTCTCTCTCTCACTCTCTCTCTCTCTCTCTCTCCCTGTGTGTGTGTGTGTGTGTGTGTGTGTGTGTGTGTGTGTGTGCGCGCGCGGGCGTTTGTGTGTGTGATTTTGTATAGTATTCAATAAACAGTAGTTTATTTAAGGTACAATTTGATGATTTTGGAGTTTAATAGGTCTATTTTGTCTTCCAGTAGTCGATGAATTTTATTTTAATTATGAATTATAGTTTAAAAGAAATAGTTTTGCTGAACTCAAATTTTTCCTACCATTAAAGAATAATTTGATGTAGCTGTCAGTTTTATATTCCAGCGATAGTTTTCTTTCAACCGTTTCATTATTTTCGGTGTAATATAAAAAAAGTTTAAAATAAATTATCGAATATTTTTTTTATTTTATTTACAATTAAGATTTGAAAGGTATCGTTAGCGGTATTAAGGAAGAAGGAAAATCGCAAGGTAAGGAATTGCAAGTGTGTTGTTTGTGGGAGTGACAACGACGACATCGGGTCCCAGATTAGCATCATCAGACTCACAGCCGCTTCGTGATGGAGTTTGTAGTCGAACCGAGAGGGAGTTGGCAGTTAGATTGAGAACGGTGCTCGGAGGGGTTACGGGAGAGAAGAGCGAAGGGGGTTTTGGAGCGAAGGTTCGATCACATTTTAATGAGAACGACTCGACTCACAGTCATTTTTCTTCATGTTTTGTCGCACTCAGATAAAGTTTCCCCCAAGAGTGCGAAGAGATAACTTTCTTCTCTTTCCAGACAAAGACGATCAAACTTCCCCTAAAGTGCATTCAAATGGACGAGTCAGACTGAAGTGAGAGCTCGGATTCGTCACGGACTTCTACCCTTTCTGAAAACAACTTCTATCTTATTCTGTTAGTTTTCCACGATAATATGAATAAATAAAATCAAACGTATTTATTTAACTAGAATTAAAATACGCTGATCTTTTGTTTTTTAATTAAATATTCTGAATTATCTAAAAAAATTGTAATTTATTTAAATATTCATTCGTTTCGTGAAGTTAAATTTAAATAAACCCGGATTTAATGGGTAAAACATCGACGAAATTTTAGGTGAACTAAACTCGTTATTATGTCACAACCAACTTTATGCTTACTTGTAAAAATAAACAGGAAAAAATAACACTTTTAAAACACATCCGAAAACTAAAGAATTTATTATTAGGTAACATGGTTATAGACATATAGATAATTGTATTATATTCTCTGTACTTCATTATTTTTACCGGCAGAACATGTCATGAAATTTTCTCTGTTTCTTCGTGGGATATCCTGACCCCCGTAGGGGAAGACACCCTCCGCCACCATCTCCGTTACGAGTCCTTATGGGCTTTACCGGAGGTCATCTTCTAAACCTCGGATTTTGATATATTCCAGTCCGCCTCGGCCAGGATGTCACCGATGCGAATGCCACGAGTGACATTCCCATCGGTGAACTACTATTTAATGAACTCAAAACAAAAAAATCTCACCGAGTCTTAAGCAAGACTGAAAATACCTAACTAACAAAAGAATTGAACTACCTACCCGTAGAAGGTAAAAGTGAGTTCAACTCACAACACGAAACATAAAAATCCTTGTTTTGTTTTGTTTCAGCGTTACTGTGTTGTTATTGTTCTTTGTGTATTTTAATTTTAATAAAAACAGATTAATAATGACGTTGTTCTTTTGGATTTTAGCAAATAAAAGTATCTTTTATTAGTCCAATCTTCTATTCTAATAATACACGCTCGTTGTTAATTTTAATAAATGATATTGATCTTCTTTTTTGCAATATTTTTATGGATATTATTTTATCTAGAAAAAAAGATATATTATCCTTCATTTCCATTTCTGGTATGAAAAATTATACTCCTTACTAAATAGACTGAATACTTTGTCATTCTAGATGATAATCGGTGGACGGGAATTGGTTATTTATTATATGTGATCAGAATTAATTCTGTATAAGTAAAAAATTTCACATATTCATGTAATGCATATTTTGTGTCAATTCTATCTTAAAATTTTACCGAAAAATAAAACATAAAATCTATTTCTACTTTAGGTTTTAATAAAACTAACGTTTTTAGTTTTTAAAATAAAACTTGAAACTAATATTGCTTCTGGGTCCACCGAATGGCTGGTGATCGTAGTTTGTTTTCAGAATATTAAGTAAAATTTTCCTTAGCGTTCCTATTTAGAGGCGAGGGATAACAAAACGTTACTTACTTCTGTTTTCTTTATATCTTTAATAAAATGCCGTCCTGGGTTTTTAATTTAGTCTTCTCTTTATTTCCCTAGAAGCAACTAGCAATTGTCATTTATTATTCTATCAATCCAAAATCTTCAAAAACTACCAATAGTTTTCAGCATCTTTGTGTTTTCTTTAATTTATTTTTTTTTAATTACATCTTATATATGTATATATATATATATACACATACATATATTATGTACAGGCTGCCGAAATAATTCATCCCGATTTTTGATACATAGGTAAATATAATGCTAAAGTTTTATTGATAAATAATTATGGTAATAAAAAATTAAAGCGTATGTTTTTGAACTGAAAATTATTTAAAAAAAAATCATCCCTAATTTGTTTTTTAAAAATGACAGGTAAAATTAAAAAAAAAATCAAGTCAAAAAGCACGATATTTTAGGTTTGGCATAAAATAGCTTTGTGAAATTTTTTTTAACAGATACAACCTTGTAACAAACTTTTTAGTGAAGTTATGTAAAAGGATATTGATGTAAATAAAGCTAATAAAAAACAAATACTAATTTGAGAAATTAAAAGCAAAACGTGACAGGAACTTTTACGATTCCAAATAATAAACAGAATATTCAAGCAATATAATATATCTGTAATATTTCATTTAAATAAATTATATGTTTGGAAAACTAGATTTTAAGACATTTGAATTTAATAAAATATTTTATTTAAAAATTTTGCAATCGATTTGGTGTTCAAACGTTGTTTTACGCCACACATATTTTTAGGTACTAATTAATTGTCTCATCGATTCAAAGTAACAAAAGTTGTCGTTTAGCTACAATTGGATAAAGTACAATTTTTACAATATATAACAAGAAAATAAAGGAACTTTTTTTTATCCCAAATTATATTTAAAATCGGTCTCGTAGATTAGAAATCATAACAAGATTTTCTCACAATAATTATAAAGGTTATAAAGGAGTCTCCCTTGAAACATCTTGATTAAATAGGTTCTGGACAATACGTCAATAGTAAATCAAATGTAGCATAGGCGTTAATAATGTACATCCAGTAATGAATTAGAAATCATAATAATGTTTAGTACTACGAATAAAACCACAACATAAAAAGAATAATCGTAACGATGGTACAAAAAAGATTACAAATATAGTTGATCATAAACATAAATACAAATACGAGTACCTTGATGATGCACAACTTAAGAAGAGAGGCCTCGTACTGAGTGTCACTATTAAGTTCCTAGGTCGAATTCCTGCTCCCATTGTCCAAAACGTTAACAGTTAGATATAGTTTACGTTTTTGTTAACTCTTATTTTATACTTAGTAAATGAACGAAAGTATATAAATACAGATTTTGTTTTCTGCTTAAATATGCGAAAAATGGTTTAAGTTTTTACATGCATAAAGATATTAATATTTACTTTGTAAATGTGGATCGCTCAGATATATGTACAGAGGATGGATTTAATTGTTTTTTTGTTTTTTTTAATATACAGAGCGTTCGTAAAAGTCACTGAGCAGTATGCTTTAAAATTATGTGGTGCATTATGTTCTTTCGGCGTTAGGTTGTTTGTCCTGTGGGTTTATTGGGCGTTGCTCAATAATAAACCAAGTTGTTGAGTTGTGAACGAACATGCTTCGTTTCGTTTCGTTTATTGGAATCAGCAGTGGCGAGAACACTTAATAATTGTCAATGGTTTAAACTTTTTATCGACCAAAATTCTGTAGGTATTCTCGATATTACGTTTTTTTACAGATGAAGCGTGGTTTTCATCAGAAAGGATATATTATATCACAAAATACACGACTGTGGTCGATAACTAACCCACTAAAATTACAAGAACAACCTTTACGCGAAGCGAAAATTGGAGTCTGGGTTGGTATGAGTAGAACGCGAATTATGGATCTAATTTTTTGAAAATACAGTTAAAACTGATCGTTATTGTGCTATTTTAACAAACTTAAAAATGCTTCTTAACAAAGTGGAAATCAACCACGGTCGGTTCCAACAAGAGAGCGCCACAGCGCACACAGCTAACAAGTCAATGCCTTTTTTATGAAATATCTTTGGTGAACGAATCATTTTGAGGGGTTTGTGGTCGCACGATCGCCTGACCTGATAACCCCCTAGTCGGGGTCGATGAAATAAGCAGTGTATATCAACGCACGATTGACGAACTAAAAACCGAAATAACAACATACTTACGGGACATTCCAGTACAAAAGCTGGTTAAAGTGTTAAAACAAATTGAAATGTGTGCGGTGTTGCGTTGATGTTGGAGGAGGTCATTTTTAAGCCTTTTATAAACTATTCAAGTTATTGTAATATGAAATAAAAATACAAAGTAATAATTAAGAAAGTTTCGTCATTATGCTTACACAATTTCAGTGCCGGCGACTTTCTGAAAGCACTGTGCAAACATAGGGACTGGAAGTCAAGTCAATGCTGAATAATATTTTTCAATTTTACACCCGAATTTAATGTTCGTTATTGGCATCGTATACCGAAAATTTTTCATTAAAAGGATTTCCCTAAAAAATAGTTATACCATTT
Source organism: Lycorma delicatula (assembly GCF_047948215.1). Taxonomy (NCBI): domain Eukaryota; kingdom Metazoa; phylum Arthropoda; class Insecta; order Hemiptera; family Fulgoridae; genus Lycorma; species Lycorma delicatula. The sequence continues at coordinate 14,038,345 of NC_134459.1, forward strand.
ATAAAAAATTAGTTTTGGAAAAAACTTTACTAAAATCAAGTATTTTAACATTAAAAAAATTTAATATTTTTCAGAACTTTCTATTACAAAATTTGTTTTAGTGGTTAGAGTTTTATGAATTTTAAAGTAATGAAACGATTAGAGCTGTAATATTAGAAAATTTCATTCATTTGGCGTTTTGCATTATATGCGTTGTCATTAATTTTTTTTTTTTTCAATCTGAAGGTGTGAATAATAAAACCGCTTCTTTATACAAGACTATATGCTGATTTTTTCTTTTTTTATTAGATGCTGTTACGTTAGATTAGAACACCGGTTGACAGAAATGCGATGTTTATTTTAAACGGTGTAATTCCAGTACGGTGTGATAATATATTTTTAAAAGATTCAGTATGCAAAGAAGGAAAAATAAATTAAAATGATAAGCATCTGTTAGTTTTCTCAATGCACCGGATTGACGTATTATGTTTCTGCAGTGAACCGAAACAAGAAATTTATTCCTTGTGACAGAGAAGTATAATCCCCTGTTGAGGATTATACCATATTTAGAAATTGTTCGTTTTAGATTGCGGCTGCCATTACAGATTATTAAACAAATACGGGTTCTGATAAAGAACAAGAGAGTGAAATAGAATGAAAAACAGAGAGAAAGATGAAAACGGAGAGAAACTGTACAGGCGAGACAGTCCCTGGGTGGGAAATGAATTGGAAAACTAAGTTTCGGCTCCAATTTGAAGCTTCAAGTCACGTCATTCTCTAAATCGAGGCTCCCTCTCTTACCATGCTCTTTCAGCAACACACACACACACACACACACACACACACACACACACACACACACACACACACACTTTGTGTGTGTTCACATGCGCGCGCGCGAATTTCTGTTGTTCCTACTTCTAATATGCTTCCAAATTGTTTTCACTTCCCAAAGAAAAGTTTTCATTCCCATAAATCCACCCGACACGACAAACAAAAGTATAACCTACTTAAAAATACAGCGAAGTACTTTTACCTTTTTTTTTTTTTATACTTCTCTTTTATTTTCCATTTCACAATTTTAAGTTTATTGTTATTCTATTCGTGTTTTAATAACAAATTAGCTACATAGCTACAAACAAAATTATTATTATTTGTATACAAATACTATAGATAAAAAAATCAGAAAAATATTTAAATACTTTCAGAATTAATGTTACATACGTTTATAGAATAAATCAATTATATTTAAGAAGATGTTATATGCTTGGCAATAAACATAAAAATAATATTTGGTTTTTAAATTAACAAAAAACCGGTAGCTTTGAAAAATTGACCTTGACTTATTAAATTTAAAAGTAGAACGCTTGTAGTATTTCTAAAAACATTATTGCAAACAATAATCGCTTCGATCCATAAAAATTGTATTAATCAAGAAAACACACAAACCCACACTCGGATATATATTTATGGTATTATCTTATAACATTTATAGTTCTTACTTTCAGAACAGTGTGAGTTTATTTTATTTTAATAAAAAATCCAAAAACGTTAACGTTTATATCTAGGATGGTATCAACCTGAAACTCTACATCTGTAGTAGGCTCTTTTAAACATTTTTATTTATTCTGTATTTCTACGATCTCGGACATGCTTTCGCAAATATTTTAAAGAGAAAAAATGTGTATATAAAATATGAAAAAAAATACTTGGCAAATGCTTGGAGGAAATCGAACCCAACACCATCTGATTTAGATGTAAACGTGCTAACCGCTGCACCAACTATCCAGCTTTGTTTAGAAAATGTACTCACTATTTTTTCATGTCAGTTAAACGGTTCAAAGCAAACGGATATGTCTCTTTGTTAAAAAATATTACACGATATTATCAATATAGAAATTTGAATTTAAGTGGATCAATATAAATTATATTCCGCGTTAGATAAATGAATAATTTTTTTTATAACTGGTATATAAAAATACATTATATAGATCACGTTAAAATAAAATAAATTATAAATATAAAAACAAAATATGAGATAAAAAATCTGATGTGGATACCAGATGACTTCCTTGAACGGCTACTAAATTACTTATACACGTTTTACTATTTTTTTTAACAAAAAATACATAAAATTTTATTTCGTTAGTAACTTCTGATATTTTTTCATATGTTTTTTTTGTTATTATTGAATTATTATTTTCGTAAAGGTTTTTTTACAATCAAAGGTTAATAATTATTATTAAATCAATACATTTAAATTTAAAAAAAAAAAGGGAAATGAAGTCTGATTCGAACCGATGTACCTTCCCCTTTTAAAATCCAAATATTTCATTAATTAAATTAAAATTTTATTTGGCTATAATTCTGGAACCGCTGAAAATAAGTAACACTTATGGCATATATCGTTCCACAGCTCTCAATGACGGCTTACTACTGCAGTTAAGAAAAAGTCCAAAATCTAAATGTTTTTGGATTTTGGGCTTTTTTGGACACTTTTGGTTCAGTCAAATGCAATCGACTGAACCAAAAGTATGCACGAGGAGCAGCACAACTAGATGTTACAACAGTCCTAAATTTCAACATCCTACGGCTGATTGTTTTTTAGTTATGCGAGATACGTAAATAAGTACGTACAGACGTTACGCCGAAATTGGTCAAAATGGATTCAGGGATGGTCAAAATCTATAATTCCGTTGAAATCTGAAAACCGAAATTTTTCACGATCACAATACTCTACTTCGTACAAAGAAGTATAAATAGATGTGTTTAAACTCCACGTTTAAATACAAACATATGAAATAACGTTAAGGTGAAACCATTAAATGTAAAAAAGAATTAGAAAATAATTCACAATTCAAAAGGTGTTATTGAGAAATATATTGAGCACATATTTATGTACACGTTAAACGGGATGCAAATATAGCCGGTTTTGTTTTATTTTAATTAGTACTAGTGGACCCGGGTATGCTTCGCTTCTACTAAATTTGAGTGTATGAGTTAAATAAATTTTGAATTATATTTGACAAATACGTTTTACGAAAACAATAAATTGTACATTATTACTTCACTGTTAATTTTCTTTCTTCTTTATGACCCCAGGAATGTTTATCACAGTTCAAACCTCACCAACCTCACTCTACTATATACATCATTAAAAAAAAAACTTACAAATAAATAAGCTAAAACTTCTTTTATTTAATTTAATGTCGTTGTATATATCGACAAATATCATCTATATCGATTCTCATTATCTATGTCAGTATCGATTTCCTCATAATTTAAATACAAAAATTCTGATAAGGACACCACATGATTTCCTTAAACGCCTATTAAATTACATACTCACATTGTTTGCATTTTGATAAAATGTTTACCAAAAAAGGAGAGTGTTTATTTTTTATCTGTTAAATACATTGATAGTGAAGAAAGCCAAAAATCTACTTTTCCTAAAAAAAAGGGAATGAACCCTGACGATAACCTCGAATGAAGAAAAAAAAGGATATTTTTCTAATATTTGAATCGGTTAAAATTTTGACAACTAAAAATAAGTAAATTATAATTATTTTGTTAAAGCGGTTTGTGTCAAATGTAAGAAAATTGGTAAAAGTAAAAAAAAAAATTGATGCGGACACCAAATGACTTCCTTGTACGCCTATTAAATTACATGTACACAATTTTGCTGCACTTCATTTAAACTTATTTCATTTAAAAGCCAGATGCAATTCTTGAATAAAAGTGGACAGTTACACATTTGCTAAAATATTAGATTTTATTAACGTCAAATATTTATACAATTTTTAATTCAACAATTTTACCTGAAATATTAGGTTATAGTAAAAGTCCCTTTATTACCTTTTAAATAAATGTGTTACATGTATCTAACATTATGTTTATTAAATTATTATGATGTAACCATCAACAAAATGAAAACATAAACGAATAATCAGATGTTTCAACAAATCTGATGTGGACATGACTTACTTGTACGCATATTAAATTACATATACCCATTTTTAAAAAAATGAAATGTACATCAAATTTTATTTCATTAATAACTTCTAATATTTTTTTTTATTGTTGTTATTGAATTATCATTCATTGTAATTTTTTTTTAATCAGAGGTTAATAATAATTAATTAATCAATACATCTAAATAAAAAAAAAGTTACAAAAAAATAGGGAGATGAAGTATGTTTCGAACCGATGTGCCTTCTTCCTCTTTTAAGATCCAAATATTTCATTAATTAAAATTTTATTTAGCTTTAATTCTGGAACCAATGAAAATAAGTACTACTTATGGCATATATCGTTCCACAGCTCTCAATGATGGTTTATTACTTTTTTTTGTCTTCAGTCATTTGACTGGTTTGATGTAGCTCTCCATGATTCCCTATCTAGTGCTAGTCGTTTCATTTCAGTATAACCTCTACATCCTACATCCCTAACAATTTGTTTTACATATTTGTTTATTACTGTAGATAAGAAAAAGTCCGAAATCCAAATTGTTTTTGGATTTTGTGCTTTTTTGCACACTTTTGGTTCAGTCGATTGCAATCAAAAGGGTAGGTGCACAAGTAGATGCTACAATAGTCCTAAATCCAAATTTTCAACATACTACGACTAATCGTTTTTGAGTTACGCGGGATACATACGTACGTACAGACGTCACGCCGAAACTAGTGAAAATGAATTCAGGGATGATCAAAATGGATATTTCCGTTGAAATCTGAAAACCGAAATTTTTCGCGATCACAATACTTATTTTACATTGTATAATGAATTATATATTATGGAACTAATAACATGTAAACACTCCCGGGACAAATAATAAGAAATTGTGAAATTTTAAGTGAAATCGGTTAAGTAGTTTTTGTGTTATTAGGGTACACACAAAACGAATGTCTTTTATTTGTATAGATTAAACAAATAATATTGTAACCGTAAAAGAGAATCTTTTAATTGTTTTTTAAATAAATTTGTGGGAAGAACTTTTCAGATAGTTCGGCAGTTTATTACAAATAACAACGAGAGCATAGGCCCTTTATTGTAAGCCGAAGTTTTATGTTTAATTAGACAAAAATAAAACAGTTCCGTTGTTTGGTTTAGTAGAAATAAATATTATTATTTCTTTTTTTTAAATTCTTTTTAGTAAAGATTGCTTGTTCATACATATAAATACAAATATGAGTTAAAGTATGTAATTTTCTTCTAAAAATGTAGATCTACACGATTCAAATTTATGGGCGACACAGATAATGATGTGAGCTCGTTTTATTTTATTTTAAAAACTAGTTCATACTTTTTGAGGAAGTCCCAAGAGATGATTCTATGCTGTATGTGAGAGTATATGTTTTTTTTTTTTGTCTTCAGTCATTTGACTGGTTTGATGCAGCTCTCCAAGATTCCCTATCTAGTGCTAGTCGTTTCATTTCAGTATACCCTCTACATCCTACATCCCCAACAATTTGTTTTACATACTCCAAACGTGGCCTGCCTACACAATTTTTCCCTTCTACCTGTCCTTCCAATATTAAAGCGACTATTCCAGGATGCCTTAGTATGTGGCTTATAAGTCTGTCTCTTCTTTTAACTATATTTTTCCAAATGCTTCTTTCTTCATCTATTTGCCGCAATACCTCTTCATTTGTCACTTTATCCACCCATCTGATTTTTAACATTCTCCTATAGCACCACATTGCAAAAGCTTCTAATCTTTTCTTCTCAGATACTCCGATTGTCCAAGTTTCACTTCCATATAAAGCGACACTCCAAACATACACTTTCAAAAATCTTTTCCTGACATTTAAATTAATTTTTGATGTAAATAAAATTATATTTCTTACTGAAGGCTCGTTTCGCTTGTGCTATTCGGCATTTTATGTCGCTCCTGCTTCGTCCATCTTTAGTAATTTTACTTCCCAAATAACAAAATTCTTCTACCTCCATAATCTTTTCTCCTCCTATTTTCACATTCAGCGGTCCATCTTTGTTATTTCTACTACATTTCATTACTTTTGTTTTGTTCTTGTTTATTTTCACGCGATAGTTCTTGCGTAGGACTTCATCTATGCCGTTCATTGTTTCTTCTAAATCCTTTTTACTCTCGGCTAGAATTACTATATCATCAGCAAATCGTAGCATCTTTATCTTTTCACCTTGTACTGTTACTGCGAATCTAAATTGTTCTTTATCATTAACTGCTAGTTCCATGTAAAGATTAAAAAGTAACGGAGAAGGGAACATCCTTGTCGGACTCCCTTTCTTATTACGGCTTCTTTCTTATGTTCTTCAATTGTTATTGTTGCTGTTTGATTCCTGTACATGTTAGCAATTGTTCTTCTATCTCTGTATTTGAACCCTAATTTTTTTAAAATGCTGAGAGTGTATGTATGCGTAGCATAATTAATATATAAAAACGTTAATAAGCTTACCGTTTTTTTAAAGCGCTTCAAAGCAAAAAATTTCGGCCTGATTTATTACAAACTAAATCGATTTGGTCATCCAAGGAAAACTTGTCATTTACTAAAACACCCAGAAATTTGGGTTTGTGGACAACAGAAATACTATCGTTATTATTAATTTTAATGCTATCCACGCGATCAGAAATTTTACGTCTACCTGAGAATTTTGCATTGATTTTCAAAATATAGCGTTTTAAAAAAAGTATGTTTTTAAAATTTCATTTTAAAAAACAGTTTTTTTTTAAGTTGGATGTGCTGTCAAGTGATAAAAACTTTTGTTTTTCTCTTTTTAATAGGATAAAATATTGTGCTATTGTTAGCAATGGTTTTCGAAGTCGAAGGTTCTGAGGTTCAAATCGTAGTAAAAGATTTTATACAGGTTGGAATTCAAGACAGTGGATACCGGTGAACTTTGGAGGTTTGGGGTCCACACGTCTCAGGAATGGTCGGCCTGATTTCGTACGTGAACTACACTTCATTTACATATCATTCATATCATCCTAATCTCATTGGACCGTGGGAGATATGCTTATTGTTCACTAATTGAACAGATTGCAACGTAAACGTTAGGAAAATAGAATTATTAGTAAATGCCGGGCTGCTAACCCAGAAGTACAAAATGAATTCTTAATTAAATAAATAATATATATATCACACTTATTACGGATTTTCACGTTGAATTACATTTTTTCAAGCAACCAATATTGTTACTTCTTTGTACAAAGTAAAGGAGGTATAGTGATCGCGGAAAATTTCGGTTTTCAGATTTCAATGGAAATATTCATTTTGACTAGTTTTGGCGTGACGTCTTTTTTCCTGCTCCCCTGGCATTCAAACAATATTCAATCTGATTAGCTAGATAATCCAGAGGCGGGGTAACCGGGCCTCGCCATAGCAACCGGGACTCGGTCTTGCCTCTTGCCAGCCTCAAGCCACCAGGGAGGGAAACCAAGTCCGGTTATGCCGTTCCCAGATCCATCCTAGTAGCCGGGTCTCGGTCTTTCTCTTCCTTTTTTTACACTTGCTGTTTCCTGCTCCAGCCGTGAACTCTATTTCTTTCCTCTGAAAAAAACATTACGTGACGTCTGTTCATACGTATGTATCTCGCACAACTCAAAAAACCATTAGTCGTAGGATGTTGAAGTTTTGGATTTAGGAATGTTGTAACTCTACTTGTGCACCTCCTCTTTTGATTCCAGTCGACTGAACCAAAAGTGTATAAAAAAGTGTCCGTGGTGCGAGCGGTAGCGTCTCGGTCTTTCATCCAGAGGTCCCGGGTTCAAATTTTGGTCAGCCATGGCATTCTCACTCACGGTACAAATCATTCATATCATCCTCTGAAACAATACCTAACAGTGGTCCCGGAGGTTAAAAGAAAAAAATATATATATGCTGCACCAAAAATTGAGTTTCTACCAGAAAATATTTCCAGAAAAATTAATATTCTTATCGATCTTCAGAAATGTGAAGTGTGGGAGGATTCAAATGAAGAAATAACTGTTCATTTAGACTCTTATTGGAGGTATAAAAGGTCAAGGCATTTTGTATTTGAATTAAATTTACTGCTAAACGAGTTTATGCCATTGCTTTTTGCCTTAAATTCAGTACATAACCTCATGATGATCTAGTTATGTAGAAACACTCTAAATTTGTATCATATTGATATAAAATTGATATTATTTTATTTATAGCTTATATTTTTTGTGAAACGAAACGTTTCACTTTTTAGTTTGTTAAATGTGGTACTTCATAAACAAAATTATAGTTCATTGATCTACATTTATAAAAAATTTTCCTGTTTAATATATTTGTAATATTCGTATTGATTTTATTATTTTACAGGTAATATTTAAATCGCTTTTGTTATCTGTACGTTCTATTTTGTTGTCTGTATGACAATGAGGTAACAAAACGAAGCACACCCACCTAACGAAAGGAAATTTGACTTCCCACTCATAAAACCCACTCGGTTATTCATATATCCTTTACTTTTTTCCCATAAGTCTGTTCTTTCTAAACAACTGTTGTTATTATGTATATCACGTCTACAAATTTATTAGCCAATAAATAATATATTATCGCTATAGAAAATATTATTAAAATAATATAATTTAAAAAAAAGAAATAATGGCTTTATTTCGTTTAAAATATTTTTCAGTTTTTGTATTTATTTAATTTAATTTAATTAGTTATTACTAAAACAAACTAATTTTACACATATTTTTATATTATTTTGTAATATAACACCTAAATTTACTCTTTAATCGGACAAATCTAAGTACGTAATATTAAATTATATTACAATAATTATTAATTTTGTTAAAAAATCTATTTTATAAAACAACTTCATCCGCCTCAGTTATTATTTGACTAGTCTATTATCTTATTTGCTGCTTTTTTTGTCTTCAGTCATTTGACTGGTTTGATGCAGCTCTCCAAGATCCCTTATCTAGTGCTATTCGTTTCATTTCAGTATAGCTCCTACATCCTAAATCCCTACAATTTGTTTTACATATTCCAAAAGTTGCCTGTCTACACAATTTTTCCCTTCTACCTGTCCCTTCAATATTAAAGCGACACTTCCAGGACGCCTTAACATAAGTCTGTCTCTTGTGCCTTTACAAGTCTGTCTCTTCTATAGTTTACCAAATGCTTCTTTCTTTATCAATTTGCCGCAACAACTCGTTATTTGCCACTTTATCCATCCATCTGATTTTTAACATTCCCCTATAGCACCATGTTTCAAAAGCTTCTAATCTTTTCTTATCTGGTACTCCGATCGTCCAAGTTTCACTTCCATACAAAGCTACGCTCCAAGCATATATATTTAATAAAATGTTTTCCTAGCGTTTAAATTAATTTTTGATGAAACAGATTATATTTCTGATTGAAGGCTCGTTTTGCCTAAATAGCAATTAAATTTGCTATTTATGAACATTTAAAATTTAGTTTTATCCGTCTGTAATGAAATTCATACTACAAAGTTCTAAAATTAAAGAAACTTATGAAAAGATAATCAATTTTTAATTAATAATCTTTTTTTAAAAATAAATACTGTATTAATAAAAAAAAATTAATCTTTATAATCTGATTGTATTCAATTGATTTATTTACGTTTTATAAATAAAAAAAGGAAACTTCCGATAGTATAAAAAGGTTGACATTCAGCGCAGCATTACTTTACATCAATAGTTCCCTACCAGTACTCCGCGGGGCCTTAAGAGCTCACCTTGCAATTCCCAGGGGCTACGCGACCGCTTTTTCGATATTGACCTTCAGTTGTTCAAGTGTTCATGATTAGTTGCTGTAGGCTTTTTCTTTGAGGTAACCCCAAAGAAAAAAATCTGGCTCACTTAAATCTGGAGATTTTGGTGGCGATAAGCCACGGACAATAATGGGATCACTTAAGAATTTAGATTCGGAGTAACAGTACAAGGTGAAAAGATAAAGATGCTACGATTTGCTGATGATATAGTAATTCTAGCCGAGAGTAAAAAGGATTTAGAAGAAACAATGAACGGCATAGATGAAGTCCTACGCAACAACTATCGCATGAAAATAAACAAGAACAAAACAAAAGTAATGAAATGTAGTAGAAATAACAAAGATGGACCACTGAATGTGAAAATAGGAGGAGAAAAGATTATGGAGGTAGAAGAATTGTGTTATTTGGGAAGTAGAATTACTAAAGATGGACGAAGCAGGAGCGATATAAAATGCCGAATAGCACAAGCTAAACGAGCCTTCAGTAAGAAATATAATTTGTTTACATCAAAAATTAATTTAAATGTCAGGAAAAGATTTTTGAAAGTGTATGTTTGGAGTGTCGCTTTATATGGAAGTGAAACTTGGACGATCGAAGTATCTGAGAAGAAAAGATTAGAAGCTTTTGAAATGCGGTGCTATAGGAGAATGTTAAAAATCAGATGGGTGGATAAAGTGACAAATGAAGAGGTATTGCGGCAAATAGATGAAGAAAGAACATTTGGAAAAATATAGTTAAAAGAAGAGACAGACTTATAGGCCACATACTATGGCATCCTGGAATAGTCGCTTTAATATTGGAAGGACAGGTAGAAGGAAAAAATTGTGTAGGCAGGCCACGTTTGGAGTATGTATAACAAATTGTTAGGGATGTAGGATGTAGAGGGTATACTGAAATGAAACGACTAGCACTAGATAGGGAATCTTGGAGAGCTGCATCAAACCAGTCAAATGACTGAAGACAAAAAAAAAATTGAGAATTCGTAAACAAGATCAGAAGTTGAATGTGCGTATTGTGATGTTGTACAGTCATGTTGGAACCAGCAGAATCGATTTTCTTCTTCCAAGAGAGCAATGAACTGCAATATGATATTCTGATGTCGTTCTGCAATAATGGTCTATTCGAGGAAATGAGGACAAATTTTTTTTCGTGATATCGCACACCCTACGCATCTTCTGCGGGTGAAAATGTTTTTCATGATAAATTTAAGGATTTTCAACATTCCAAATCCTACTGTTACGGCTGTTTACGTAGCCGTCCAGATGAAACCACGCCTCGTCTGTGAAAAACTCGAGTTCATAACATGAATACCCTCACGCACTAATCGACTAAACCAGTGACAATATAATAGCTATTTTCTTTGTCTGGATCAAGCAGTTGATGAACGGTTTGAATTTTATACGATCGTAAATTAAATTTTTGAGGCCTTATGAACGGTTGAATTTGGTAAATTAATTTCAGGTGACAAGTATCTAATCGATTTTTTTTGGGCGAGGCAGTTAATCGGTCTTTGATTTCAGCGACAGTCTGCATTTAACACCGTCATCGATCTTTCGTGTTCCCTGTTAATAATAGAACTGTCTATACCGATTATGCAACTGACTTCAAAACTGATGTCTTGTTAAATTCTAGTTTATCACGGTACGGCAAAAAAATTCTTGCACTGTAACCACTAATCGTTTGCTAAAGTATGACTGAGACTAAAAACATGTTCGTTTTGTAAAAACACGATCTTTTCTCTAACAATGTACTGAGCGTTTTGATTGCATCCTTATGGCTATCAGTAGCAGTCTACTGCGTCGGCACGATATTCACTAAAACGCAAGGGAGTTGGACAGCCATTTCAAATATCATAGAAAGCTGATTGGTGGGTTGCGGGCTAAGTACTTGTTCTTAAAGTTCTGGTAATTTAAATTCTAAATTTGAAGTTCCAACGATTTCAACAGTAAAAATAATTATACAAAATAAATGGGATTCTTTTAGAGGCATATGGAAATAGAAAATAGCTTTTGCAGTAAAACATAAAACAAATTTAATTATAATAAATAAAAATAAATACATTACTGACTATTGTGGTTTTACTTGGGCTGTGCGTGCTGTACTGTGGGGCTACATAGAACCACCTGCATCTTCTCCCAGGAAACATAGTGTATCCTTTATTGTATTTTCAATATATTATTCTCACGAAAGGAGTTTATAAAGCCAAATTGGATCTCAGTTTAATTTTTAATAATATTTTCTATATGTTGTAACCTACAGTAAGACAGATAGATAAAGGGGTGGTTAGAAATAGAATTACAAAAGAATAAATATTCTATTGCAATTTTTAAAAAATTATCACCGTTATACAGAGAAAAGGTACATATATACAAATAAATAAACTACCTATATATGAGAAAAAAATAAAATAATAACATTATTAGTAGTAAATACACAACACTTATGAAATTTTGTAAAATTAATTTTTAACAAAGCTTTTAAAGTAATTATAAAAAGTGCAATAATTTGTCAAAAAACCGCGATAGAAAACTTAAATTTAGCTTAAAAACATTTAAGTCAGTCATACCTTAATATTTTGAATTAAAATGAAAGTAAAACTATAAAAAGTAACACTAATACTCAATTCTTTAAATTTGGGTAATCGACCTCAATTTAAGTTTTTAAGTCGTTAGTATTCAATTTCGAAATTAAAATTTGAAATTTCAAGAACTTTTATAGTATTATTTTTGTACATTTTGGTGCATCTTTGAACTGTCTTTTTTATATAGTATAAAATGAGTTGCAATTAGCGAGCGCGGAATATTATTTAAGTTTGCGCATCTACGGCGGATAAAGGTGACTAGGAAATTGAACGATCCTATAAACAGATCGGAACGCTGTAAAAAGAGGTGAAATCACCATCATTCTGAGCCATTAAAATGCAAAGGTCAGTAGAGGTCAACATGAGCAAATTGTTAGTAGATTTGGTCCCGGCGAAAAGAATTATGTCGATTCTGATCAAAATGATGCTTGGCAAGATGAAGGTGAAATAAAAGAAGAAGAAGTGTTATACTCGTTTATAAATATGAAAAACTCGTTTATAAACGTTTCGGGCCCGATAAAATAAATGACGAATTACAAAAACTATTGAAGGTTTATCAATTATCGATTGCGTTTCTGACCAAATTTTTCAACTCGATATTATCCTTAGGGGAAATTCCAGTGGACTAGCTAAAATCAGTGTTTATTTCGTTGCCGAAAAATGACAATGCAGTGACAACCGTCGAAAGGAGGTTATTTTTTCTTGTTTGCGAATAGTGTACAATAAACTTACTCATGGATACCTCAAGAATCAGACCGATACATCCGTTTGTGTTCGCTGCGACTGGCAACTTATGTTACACCACACCTTTGTGGACTTATCTTTTTTTCTTTCTTTTTCCTGTTTTGCCTCCGGTAATTACCGTTCAGATAATACTTCAGAGGATGATATGTATGAGGGTATATGAAGTGTAGTCTTATATAATCAAAGTTCGACCGTTCCTGAGATGTGTGGGTAATTGAAACCCAACCACCAAAGAACACCGGTATCCACGATCTAGTATTCAAATCCGTGTAAATATAACTGACTTTACTAGGACTTGAACGCTGTAACTCTCGACTTATAAATCAGCTGACTTGGGAAGACGCGTTCACCGCTAGACCAATCCGGTGGGTTTGTGAACTGTATCTGTTATGCGACATTGCAACGGAAGTTTTAACTAGGAGCTATACCCGGAATAACTTCAGCAACAATGTATCGATGTTGTTTAAGGTCTTACGATTTTTTAAGGTCGTAGATTTGGATTCAAATATTTGATTAAAGTTGAATTGTGTTTTTACCATTTGACATATGTCGAAAGTGTTTTGTTGTTATATGTTAGATTTTTAATATTGTTTTTATTTTGGTTTTATTTCACATTTAGCAAAACATTTTACTTGGTATAGTAATTTTGTGCCCGGGCCGTCACCTTTTTGCGCGCGCAGAAAAAAAACCGTCAGGAATGAGTAGACATACTATTTTACGGATAAAAAATAAACTCCCAAACATTTTTTTTTGGTTGAATCAAGGTTTTAAAATTTATTACCATTTAAATACTGGTTTTAATCGACATAAAAAAAAAATATTTTACCAACAATTTATTAAGAATTGTTTTTTTATATAACTATGATTCCCATAAAATAATTTTTTTATGCAAAGGTAATGAAATGAATTGAAAATTAAAATAACTTTCATGCCAGAGCCATCAATTGAGTAAGAAATGCTATACATAGTAACGGACTCAATTAAATGCATAATTAAATAAATGGAAAAATTAAATAAATATTTATCCAAATGAATGTAAATTAATTTCTTCAAACTAAAATTATTAGTCGAATAAAAAAAATTACTTTCTATTTATTTTGAAAGATGAACCATTTTTAGCTATTAAATTATTTAGTTTTAATGAAAAGTTTCACAATTTCAGTATACTACGTTTTTATATAAGTTTATTTAACGTTAACTTATTATAAAAGTATTTGTTCACATATACAATAAAAAGTTTGTCCCTGTTTTGTCTAATAGTTTATTTATTTATTTGTTTTTAAAATAAAATATAGTAAGGAACTTAAATAAGTTTCTCACTCGATGGACAATTTCTTTTGCCCACTCACTATATTACCTAGTAGACTAAATGCAATATAAACTTTATTAAACAATAGCCAATTTTACTTCCAAGAATCGATTATTATGCAAATATACTTCGTAACCAAAGATTTATTGACTTTCATTTCACAATAAATTATCACATATGATAAAAAAATAGTAAAATTAGTATTGTATATATATATATATATATATATATTAAATTTTATTTAAAGCTGGCTTAGGTTAGGTTGTACTAATAAATAGAATTAAAATTTATTAATTAATTAAAATATGAACAAAATGTATTATTTCTGTAAAAAAATGTTTACTGTTAGCATTTAACACATATACTAGATCGATTTCTACATGCAACAGAATAAAAATAACCTTTGTACGTGTAAAAATTGATACAAGCTTGGCCTATCAATTATCGACGACCGATAACCATTTTACCTAGTATTTATTATTCCTTTTATTTTAAATCTATATGAAAAAACTATCAAAAAAACTTATTAATTAAAAAAAAAAATAATAATAATAAAGTTTTATAAAATCATGTTCCTTTTAGTTTCCTTCTAGATAGCTATAGTTCCTCTATATTTCCTCTAGAAGGGAAAGGGTTGTAATCGGTCCAATTTGGGCATATGCGGTTTTCACCGGATCTTGATATTATGACACCTAAGGAATCCAAAAAACCGGATGTAGGTGTGTTCGGTATTTGTCTCTAAATCACCTTATATCTCCAGAACTACTGGACCGATTTTGACCAAACCTAGTCCGATTACTTCTATATATGGGGCATTGGTGCCATTAAATTTTCAGCTTAAAAGATCAAGGGGGTGAGGCTGAAGAGCAAGGTCACCCTCAGTATCTCGAGATTACGCCAAAGTATGTTCGTGTTTTTCTTAGGCGAATTTGTTAATTTAAAAAAAAACAGTTTTTGCAAAAAAAATTTTCAAATCGCACTCCCACCCCAAAAAATCCTGTAAACTAGTGGCTAATTGAGTATACTGCGTCAATAGTATCCCTTGTCACTACAAGGAGTACTGTTGACGCAGTGTAGCACTGACGTACAGCTATTGTAATCGACTGCTACATTGTGACGTCACAAGTTAACGGTAGAATTAAATAAATGAATAATATTTAAAGTGTAAAAAAGTAACGCGTCTGGCTAGGTCTCGAACTCGATTCGCCTGGTTTTTTTGGTATCTGGTGCGTTAAGCCTTGCGGCTACACCTGTATGCCGACCGGACAAGCGAAGTTTGTTCTACGTAAGTTGTAGAATTACATTAATTTAGTTAGTGCCGACCGTCGCAGTACTATCGCTGCAACTGTGAGAATTAAATACGGTATGCGCGCGCGCTTTAGTTAGAATAATTGAATTAATTAAAAGAAAAAATATTATATTTGTATAAAATGATAAATATTTTTAAGTTGTGTGTATAAGCCGTGCATCAGAAACAACAATCAGCAGCATGACTTATCGGAACGCGACTTTAGCCGCGTGATGGGAGAACCCTACAACTGTGTTAGCTTTTTTTTTTTTTTATTACAAATAATCATTTTTATAATATTTAAATTTGAGTATATAATAAACAATTTTAAGAAATAAGTTAAAAAAAATGTTATAATTAATAATGCAAGTTATGTATGATACGAACACGTAGTTAACACAAAACTGTAGGTTATATATATTATGCATTAGTTCATTAATACTAAAAAAATTTTAAAGTAATTCTTGATATGAAATTATAAATTATAAAATATGAAATAAATATGTACGGAGTGAAGATTTCTTATATCAAAACTGTGTTACACTTTTCTTTTTTTAAAAAATGTTATAGTATTAATTTAACCTGGAATAGTCGGAATTTAAATTTATCTTCATCTATTAAAACCCTTACCCTTAATAAAACTTATAACGATGATTTGTAAGTCATTACTAAATAAAAAAAACAATTCAATATATTATGATTTCTCTTCAGAAAATTGTGTTATCATTTTATAATTTAAATTTCTATCTAAAAATAACAAAAAATATTTTTTTAAATACAAAAATAAAGGCACATCAAGATACACAATTTTTTTTTCTTAAAAAGAAATACATTCATATTTTAATAATACAAAAGTTTTATTAAAAAACCCAAATGAATGCTTCTGTTACTTTATCTTCTTGATTACACCATCTCCGTCCGAGTTTTGATGATCCACATGGCTATCTTCCCTATCCTCAGCTGTCATGAATAATTCTGTCGGTGAACAATTGAACCGTCTTCTTAAATCTGACTCTCAAGACGATACTCTTCTTCCAATAGCTTTTCTACCGTTTATTTTATCGCGTAAGATAAGCTGAAAAATAGTGTTTCGCGACGTTTCCGCTTATGTGCTCATAATACGCAATCTTTCTTTGAAGAATTGTAAAGATGAAGACCTCCAAGACCTCCTTTCAAGACCTTTATCATATCTTCGTGTTATCGTATCACTGCATCTTTGCATTAGCACATTGATGGCGCATAAGACTTCACGGTATCATATATCATAACCACCATTGAACCAAGCAGCTTTCCCTCCTTAGACATCATCCGTAACACCTCAACGTTAGCAATCATGATTCCGGTACAAAGTTTTCGGTATGTCTACATCTGCAGAGCTTCTATTCTCCCCTCCAGCGTGCAAGTAGCAACCCAGCTCTTTATGCCGCACAGAAACATTGTCCATATGTAGTACGAGTCGCATGCGTAATTTTAAGGTCAAATCTTTGTATGTTATTAGATTTTTCATATTCCAAAACTCTTTCCTAGCTCTTTCAAATCTAGAACATATTTCTTTAGACTGATCCTGTCTCCTCTTGTAGCCATGTATAGTGCGTAAAGTAAAAGCGTACGTGAAAATAGAATTACAATGAAAATAAAACAGATTATACACGAAATTTCTCATACAAGGATAATATCTTCCAAGGCCTTTATCATTTCTTCGAGTTTCACGCAGTCAAAAGACTTGCGATTTACATCTCTGTATCTTTGCGTTAGCACATTGATGGTTCATAAGGCTTCACGGTTTCATAACCACCCTTGAAACAAACTGCTGGGAACCGGAGCTTTCTTCGCACTTTTATACACGCTTCGATGAATTACTTTAAGGGGAACTTTTAATATATACTCCATTACGCTAATGGTCCTGCGGTGTCCACGGGTACGCAATGTTCTTAACGGAACGAATGCAAGGATAGCGAATAATTATATATCTTCCTACTAATCTCAGAACCTGGACGAAGTTCCTTTCTGCTGAATCTTTCTTTTATCGGTGGGGAGGGGGGAGTAATTATTTATTTATTGGCGGTTATATCTATTTTACTTTATTATGGACGGTATTATTTGCTGCGTTCCGATCCTTTAGACCGGGAAGAAATTATTTGACCGGGGCTGACTTTGGGAGACTAACCACATATGAGCTTCGTTTTCCTAGCGTGATTCCTCAATAGTTCGTTTCCTGAAGTCCTTTCGGTGCTAGAGCCTTCCGGCCTAGCAGGAACACGCCTTTCGGACGCCCTAGTATTTGGAGGACGCAGTGCGTTCTCCATTCTGGAGGGATTCGCATGTGCCGGCGGTTAACATCACGGTGAGGTGTTCTTAACCGAACGAAGTTAATTGTTAATGGTAGCATTTCATTTACTTTGCTGCTCATCAAGGACCACTCTTTTAAGAAAACAGACAAATTCATTAGAAACAACACGATTTGTGAAAGGAGGCTGCAAACAAACCTCTTTTGCCGCACAGGCATTGAGCGCGCTCAATGCCTGAAATTGTAATATAGCTGGAGATCCAGCAGAAGCCCACACTTGTGTTACGCTGTATAATCTCAGAAATGATAGAATCTCACAGACAACAATGTGTCATAATTTCCTGTAGCCAAACATGTATGTTCTACTGCTGACCACAAAAGCACAACCAACAAAATTGTAGTGTTTAGAGCTGTATGTATAAACTACTACATCATCAGGATTAATGAATTTTATAATATTGTAAAGTTTTTCTTGTAAGTTAACCGGATTTGCGCAGTTTTTACAGAGTTACAAAGAGTAATATTCTTTGTGTTGAAATTATTGTGTTTTATTCCTGATATGATGGCTTATTATGAATTGATCAGAATAAATATTATTTTTTAATTATTAATTTATTATATTGTTTAGGTATAAACACTAAAACAAAATTTCCAGTGCACTAAAACACCAAAACAAATATATCTGAAACATATATATTATGTTTTCTATTTTTACGTCTAATAAATGTTATTACAAATTATCAAGTTATATTAAACGCTTCCTTATTAACCTACACTATAATTTAAAAAAAATTGATCTTCATGAAAGTACGCGTATTAAATTAATAATAATTATGAAATTAATAAACTCAAAGATTTAGAAGCACAAAAATTTAATTTCCTTAAATATCCTTTTATAAAAGGTGGTAGTTTTTAGAGTAGAAAATCAAAAAAGAAAAATTAATCTTTTATTCTGTTCGTTACAAAATAACGGGGGTTTTTGTTATATATATATATATATATATATATATATATATATATATATATATATATATATATATATATATATATATATATATATATATATATATATATATATATATATATATAAAATGAGTAGATTACAGGAATGGTTAGGATGCTACTGTACGGATAAAAAAAAGTGTGGTCTGTTTCAGAAAGTAGTAAATACAAGGATAGTCTGTCGCAGTTTCTTTTTAACTGGAAAATAAAAGAAAAATTACAGATTTGAAGAAAAATTTGAAATGGAATTCAAGGAAAAATTATGATGTTAAGATTACTTGTCGATATTGCTTTTTTGATAGAAATAAGAATAAATAAGTTGAAAGAAGTATTTAATCTCCTGAATCTTATTGCTAAGAGAGAAATAAAGTTTAAAAATATATAAGACTAAAACAGAGCTGATGAAATATGATAGAAAGGAGTTGATACGAAAGCAGAATACGATTAGGTAAATATTAAGAAAAGGGATCACATGTACCACAAGGGAGAGAATTTAGTTATTTAGGTAGTAAAATTACATAGAAAGGACAAAGAAAGAAATACATCGATACAGAACAAGCACAAGCCACGAGAAGTTAATGGAATGAAGATAATGAATGAGAAAGAGATTTTTGAAAATATTCGGTTGGAGTGAAGCGGTTTATGACAGTGAAATATGGACAAGATGTAAACAAGAAAAAATCCGTTTAAAATATAGGTTAAAGAAGGATATTAAAAATCAAATGGATTGATAAAATTTGAGGTGAAGAGACCTTAAAATGAATGCGAGAGAATAAAACAATTGTATTAGAATCTTGTAAGGAACAGTTAGGTTGGAAGGGCGTAAATTAAGACATCCATGTTTAACAAATTGATAGTTTAGAGAAATATAGAAGATAAAGGGAGATAAAATTACAATATTTAAAATAGATAATTAAATAAATATATTGATGTCAAAAGATTAGCATAGAACAGAAAGGAATAGAGCGTAGCAACAAAGAGTTGAGAAAGACTCCAAAAAAAACCTATTTCTATTCCAGTATTGGACAGACCGGGTGATTATTTACATATTCATGCATAAAGCTCTTACAAACTGTTAAAATAAAAATTGAATCATCTTTTGCAAATCTGCTTATAAATAAAAGAAACAAATAAAAATAATCAAATTCAAAATTATTCCAATAATAATCTAATTTACAAATAGATGTACAACGTTCCATTCTCTGGGATATCTAGAGCAACATAAAAGCTCCAATGCCAAAGGTGATAATATATAATGAGTCTTAAAATACAGCGTAATCTAAATATAATTAATCTAAAGTTTGTCACGTCGAGTTTAGTTAAAATTACTAATCGTTACATATAAGGCGGCGTGCGACTCGATTCATATACAGTAGTACAAAACCTTGATCATATTGTAAATTTTCAACACAATTTTAATTTTATTCGTTCTATGTTAATTTTATTCATTCTAATGTAGAAAAGAAAACACTGGTGTCCTGAATACTGGCAACCCATTTCTTCACCTCTTTAATGAAGATATTTTCAACAGTTATACGTTTTATACTATTGTCTAACATGTTATACATTTTAGGTCCTAAATAGGCAAATGATTTTCGAAACCGTTCTTTAAATACAACCGGAACTTGTGTATTTTATGCATTCATACTTCTTATATTGTACACATTATTTATTTTATGATCTTTACAACTATTGGAAAATATTCTTAATACTTTATATACAAATTTCTTAAACATGGTTTCAGCTGATAATTTTTTTGATAGAATAAAAAATAATTCAACATTTTATATTCACCTGACTTGCAAAAAAGATGTGTTTTCTCGAAATCTTTCGGTTTATTTCAAACCATCATCAGGAGATAAAAATAATATAATAAGTCAAAAATTAATTACACAGGCATGAGTGTATAATTATTTTAATTTTTGGTAAGGTGGATATAAAATTTTTAATTATTCATTTTTCTATTTTATATATCTGTAGATTCTTTATGGCTAAAATATTCAGTTTTTTTAAAACTTCAAAAAAGGTTTAGCCGTAGCACATTCAAATTTTACATATAGCACTCAACAGTAATGTAATAGCAAATCAAAATTTATGATATTTGCAACTAATATTAATATGTATATATAAATATTTTATTTTAAGATTTTCTATGTTATAAAATAAAAATCTACTTAAACAACCAAGAAGTTTCTTTTTTAATAACATATATATATATATATCACGGTAAATTTGATTAATCCGGTATTATGCACAATTTCCAGTTAATATGTATAATAATCCGTAATACATAAAATATGTATATCTATCGTTAATTAGACGAGGTAAGCGAGCGAAGCGAGCGTAGGTTATGCTTGGTTATCTTATGTTGATACACGTACGATTCTTCAATACACGGAATCAACATATTCTAACCTACAC
The DNA here is from genome assembly GCF_047948215.1 of Lycorma delicatula. NCBI lineage: Eukaryota > Metazoa > Arthropoda > Insecta > Hemiptera > Fulgoridae > Lycorma > Lycorma delicatula. The sequence continues at coordinate 14,059,685 of NC_134459.1, forward strand.
TCGCTAGCCTCGATTAATGTTAACATTAATTAACATTAATGTTTTGATTATTTAAGTAATAAATCCAGTAATTACTGCTTATAGTGAAGTTGTTATTTTAGTACGTAAAATATGTAAAATATTCCGGTACGTTTAATAAATTGCTATATATTTATTAAGTTCTCCAACATTGGAGGCGATTAATCAAATTAACCAGTAATTATGCATAATCACCGGATTAATTAAATTTACCGTAACGTGTGTCTGCGTGTGTGTGTGTGATGTGTGTGTGTGTGTATATATATATATATATATATATATATATATATATATAAAATCTCTTGTAAAATGTTAATTTTAATACATTTTTTTAAACTGGATGAACATATAAAGTTACAAGTAAGTTTTTACTTTTAGTTGTTTTTAAGCAAGCAAAAGAATATTTATATGCAGTGTTATTCTATATTACAACAGGACAATTAGTATCCATTATTATAAATGTTTCCAGTTTATTTATGACTAAATTAGATTATTAGCGTTCATTAATTTACTCTAGTTATATTATCCGATTCAACAGCCACCAGCCACCTGATCTATTCTATCTCAGTCGAAAGTAAAAATCAATCGGATCGATAGTTACATCTTAGCGATTAATTTCCCTTTCTCAAGATGTTCCCCATTTATTATATTCATATAGAAATATATGAAATTAATAATGGTTTATTATATTGTCACCCGACTTACATCGCTGTGTAAAATTTCACCATTGTATAACATCGGGAATTGAGTTTAATTATGTCTGCAAGATTTGAGGACATACGAGTTGATTCATTAAAGAAAAGCGTATAATAAAAAGTGGGCAAGAGCAAAGGCTTGATTTTGATTTAACATAAAAGATAGAATATTTAATTATTAGAGTATAAAAAAAATTTGGCAAAGTTAATTAACGATTTAAATTAAATAAATTCCATATTTATAGATCTGAAACCTTAATTCAATTATATCAAATGAAAATTAAAAAATGAAAAATTCAACTTGCTCAAATTTGAGATACGTTACGTTACATAATTTATGTAAAAATACGAAAAAACTATAAAATAAAAATTGTTTAAAAGAATATTTCGCTTTGACATTTGAAATTCGATTTTAGTTATAGAAAATATTATTATAGCTTTAGTAAAAACTATAATCTTATTATTTGTTATATCCGTAACAAATAGCTATTCTGCACAGAACCAATTAATAGATAATATTGTAGCATTAAATTCTTAGAGACGACAAGAAATTTGTTGAATATCTTATAAAGACACAATTGAATTAAAATTGACTAAATCAAACTGTCACCTTTATCATAATTGTATATTTAATATATAACCGAAAAGAACCTTATTAGATTTTTTTGAAATTTATTTCAGTAATTTAAATAGCGGTTTGCGTGGAAATCTCAATAAAGAAGGATCATTAGAGGGAGATGCGAGTGCCTGAATAATGGTTGGCTTAGAAGCCTTAAAGCTGGCAAATTATGTCTCTAAGCCTCTCCACTAATAAATAATCGACTTATATCGAACATCTACAGCGTATATGTATGTGTAAGCGTTAGTAAGCGCATGCACCGGATAATGCTATGGATTCGTGTCGTTAAGTCAGAATCTAGAATCCGATATTCAAAGAATGAAACTTCTAACGAGAGAAAAGTCACACTTTAAATGTAATATTTTTTAAATAATCGTATTAGATTATATGGACTATGTTTTAAAGTTATGAACTATCTAAAGTAAATTCATTCTATTATTATATAGAATGTTAAACAAATCATATTTAAAAAAAAGTACATTTATTTTATACCGTTCTGTATTAATAAAATTACGTTGCGTGAAACTTGACGTGAAAAGGGATTTTATAAAAGAGGAACTTATGTCATTAAAGAATTTTAAATTCTGTTTTTATTAATTCTTACATACACACACACACACACACACACACACACTCTATATACACAGCGCGCGCGCGCGCTGTGTATATAGAGTGTATAATTAATATTTAATTAAGCGTAACATATGTTATTTTTCAAAGGCAATTGAACTTGCTTTACTTGTATAACTAATATTTAAACATTTTGTTCAAGACGTACAATATTAGGCGTATTTTGCAGAACTGTCATTAAAAATAAAATTTAGAAAAACTTTAAAGGATTCATTTCAGAAAATCTTATAATTTTTTCTTTTGACATTAGCAAATTCATTGTTCTATCAGCAGTTACTCCTATACTCGTGAGATATCTTAATCTCATAATACACTGAAGTATCTCTGTTAGGGTTGGCAAGAAAGAAATTTCGGTTTTCATAAATAAAGGGATTTCGTATTGAACGCAAAAAATGAGTTTGTGGTGGCGACGTTGCATTTTTGTAAATTTATCAAGAGTCATTTGTTTCTAGTAATTTATTACAAATCATCCTGGAATGCTGCACGCCTCAACACCGTTTACAAATCATAAATATTTATTATCGAAATACGGAATCGGTTACAGGTACGTGTAATGCACTTCACGATATTTATGGTGTGCATAATTTGCAAAAAAAGTACAATACATTTTTCGGTTAAAAAATTCAAAGAGAATTTTTCTATATTTGATGTTGAAACACTAATTCACAGAATAAACGCAAGGAGTCAAGAGAATATTGAAATTTAACGATTTCACAAGAATTGGGCCGTTGTTCAACAATATGGCGAATTTTTCGGATAAATCTTTATCTAAACCAATATTGGATTCAACCAAGACAAGAATTAAAGCCACAAGACTTATTTGCCTCGAACGTTTGCTGATTGGACTCTGGAACAGCTTAAATTGGATTCAAATTTTCATAAAAAAATCATGTTTTCAGATGAGGTTCATTTCTGGGTTGATGACTTTATAAACAAGAAAAATGGCCGTATTTGGCATGATTACAATTCATCAGTGGTAAATGATTCAATAGTGACATCCAAAAAAATCTCTGTTCGGTGTGGTTTATAGGCAGGTGGCATCATTGTGTAATTTTTCTCGAAAATGAGCAAGGAACTACTGTTATAGTAAATTATGTATGAAATTGAGCTATGATTCGTGATTTTTTGTGGCAAATTTGGAAAATTTTGATTTGAATGATATATGGTTTCAACAGGATACTTCAAGCTGTTGAAAAATTTGAGTTACTGCGTCAAAATTTTGGCGATTCGATAATTTCACGAAATAGTAGTTTCACGAAATTGTCAACTGGCCACCGAGATCGCGTGACTTGACTCCCTTAGACTTTTTTCTCTTGTGTTATGTTAATTTGCAAGTCTGTAGTAACAAACCACGAACGATTGATAACTTAAAAGCAAATATTCAACGCGTAACTAGTGAAATTCAAGCTGATTTTGTTGATCAAAACTTGACTATATTAATATATTAAACTTGACTTGACTATATTAAGGAAAGCCGTGGAGGCCATACGAATGATATTGTTTTTCAAATATAATATAATGTTATAAGCTTCAAAATAAAATAAAAAATTGGTTGATATTACACATACTGTTTGTTTTATTGCAATTTCACTTTTTGCGGTGAAAATGAAAGGCCCGTTTCATAACTTTCATTAATTATGATGATCTTGGTTCAGAAGTTCTATGAGCGCAGACTCTTGAAGTTGCCAGAAAGATGGTAAACGTTTTTCGGACAAAATGGAAAATATATAAGCGATTAAAGTTCACGCTTTGTATAGAAAATATTGAGTTTTTATTTTACGCAATGAAATTATTACACTTACACGAAATCAAGACTAATTTTCAAAACCGTAATGACTTTCTTGCCATTCCATATTTTGTATATTTTAATTCTTTTTCTTCTAAAGTTATTATCTTCGATTCATCAGTTGTAACATTTTAAATGTTCCATACATTAAAGTTAACTTTCTTTTATGAGTTAAGGTATTGAATTATTCCACAACAGAAAGGGGTATATTCATTTTTTTAAAAATTAATTTATTATTTGTCCTAGTTTTTTTGTATAAAAATTGTATGTATCATAATGTACCAAATAAGAATGTCAAGTGAAATGCACTTTTTTCTTAAATAATTACTAATTAGCCAGTTAGATTATCTGGCTGTTGTATCTAAACGTTGGTGAGCTTATCATAGTGATATACAACAGTATATTCGGGTATGTGGAGAAAGTACTGGGAAACCCTAGTAATTCTGGTTTAGCGTGCTAATTATTTTTTAGGTTCAGCGTGCTAAGTACGAGTATACAATTTTTTGAAATTATTTTTATTAATGTCAGTTTGCTTATAACCGTTACTGTTATATAAGGTAAAAAGCAATTTTCTTATTGTTTGTTTTCGTAAGATATTTTACGGTTTAAATAGACTCCTTATGATGAAACTATGTTGAACAGAAATTTTAATAGAACCACTCACGGTAGGTATTTTAAATTTAACATATGTATTCTATTATTCGAAGCACGAAAACTACAAATTTATTTTATTTAAACTACATAAACCTATAAATATTTTTAAAAAATAATAATTTTCGAATTTTACGTTCATTTAAACATTGATAAAATGTAAAGAAAAATCTTAGCCTGTATATTAAAAATAAAACTCACCGTATGTAGGTATTTGAAATTTATCGTCTTTTATTATCGTTTGACGTCATTTTGTCAACGTTATTGTGTAACTAGGGACGTATTATATACTGATAATTATAATTGTTACTGTGACGCGGAACTGATAACAATTCAAAATACTGTATACCCCTCTATTTCCATCCGTAAAAGTCTAGAAAAAAAAATCAAACTTTTCCTGGAATTACCTGTTATTTATTACAGGAAATTTTAATAACAGAAGTGTGCACAGTAACGATATAATATATATATATATTTTTTTAATTAATATATTGTACTAAAACTTTCATTTTAGTTTATTATAAAATAATAACGGCATTATTTTTGACTATTTATATGTATTTTATTAAAATAGAATTGAAAATTTACCGAAAAACATAGTGAACTAATTTGGTTTAATAAGTAAAAAAAGTTACAAACATTTTTGTAATAAATTACAAATTCTTAGAATGAATGTAGAAACTGCCAAATGTATAAAACATACCGGAATTGTGTGGGTGGGATATGACATACATTATAGTTTATGTGGTTTTTATTTTTACTATTGAATAACATAGTGAGAAATATGTAGCGAGAAGACAGTGTGATCTTATAAACTAAGAAATCTTTCTCAAAATATTTTTATGCTTTGTTGTTAAATCAACGTAATTTTTCTTTTAACTTGGATTTGTACCTAATTACTCAACAAAATTGGAAAGAAAAAACTTTGGGTTCAAACCTAATCTGAATTAATTGCAGGAAAAAATATTTTTTTTGTTAAATAAATAAAACTATAACCTTATTAAAATTATCACAAAGAAATATTCAGCGTGTATAAGATTCTCGGCAATATTAAAACTTCATTTTAGACAACTTCAAAAACAAAATGGGAAAAGGTTCTCAATTTAATAAGCTTTTTAAACTTTATTTATATCCAATGCAGTAATTTTAGTGTTTTTTTTTTATATTGTAGTGAGTTTCTTCCGGATGGATTTTTACGATTGGTTATTAAACGATTTTTTTTAAACGAAAAGTTATATGACCAACGTAGAAAATTTGAAAATATTTTATTTACTGATTCTTATTACTGCTTATGCAGTACGTTCGGAAAGTCGCTGTGCAGTATACTTTAGAATTCTCTTCTTTACTTCTCTTTATTCTTTGTTTCAGCGTTAGGTTGGTTGCACTGTGGGTTTTTTGGGCGTTGCTCAATAATAAACTAAGAGCCAGTTGTTGAGTTGTGATTGAACATGCTTCGTTTCGTTTATCAGAATCAATAGTTGCGAGAAACGTATGATGGTTCTTTCGGTAGAGGAACGAAATTTTCTCGTTGAAAACGTCTTTCAAGAAGGTGATAAGTATACTAATTTATTAAAGCACAAATTTTCTGAAAAGTTTCCAAACACTTCTGTTCCCCACCGCAATGCAGTTAGACAGATTTCGGGCAACAGGCTCTGTTAAAGTGGCTGATGGAAGCGAAAGACCACTCAAATAAACAAACAGAAGCTGCTTGACATTTCGGATGCTATGGCCGAAAGTCATCAAAGTCAACGTGTAAGTTTTCACAGCAGCAAAATATCCCATTTGCTACCGCAAATAAAATTTTAAGAACTGAAAATTTTTTTCTACAAAGTAATATGTGTTCAAAAACTGAAACCTACAGTTCACACCAAAAGACTAAGTTATTGTCCACGTTTTAAACGGTTTTTTTAACTAAAATTCCGTAGGTATCCTCGACATTACGTTTTTTACGGATGAAGCGTGGTTTCATCTTCGAGGGTATATTAATTCATAAAATACACGACTGTGATTGTCAATAACCCCCGTGAATTACACGAAGCGAAAATTGAAGATTGGGTCGGTGCGAGTAAAACGCGAATTGTGGGTCTAATCTTTTTTTGAAAATATATTTAATAGTGACCGATATTTTGCCTTTTTAATAGACTTCATTAATCAGTTAACAAAATTGAAAATCAATGACGGTCGGTTGCAACAAGATGGCGCTACAGTACACACAGCTAACAGGTCAATGACTTTTTTACGTCTTTCTTAATGTATTTGGTGAACGAACCATTTTGAGGGGTTTGTGGCCTGCAGATCACCCGATCTGACTCCCTCAGATTACGTTCTATGGGGAGTTACAAAACAAGCAATGTATCGCAACAAACCAGAGACGATTGACTTACTAAAAACTGCAATAACGGCATATGTAGGAGACATTCCAATATATCAGTCGGTTTTAGTGTTTGAAAATAAATGAAAACGTGTGCCGTGTTGTATTCATGTTGGAGGAGATAATTTTCTACGCTTTTTATAAACTATTCCAGTTATTGTACTATCCGTTTCTATAAAATAAAAATAAAAATACAAAGTAATAATGAAGAATGTTACGTCATTACACTTTCATAATTCCTGTGCACAGCAACTTTTCGAACTCACTGTAGTTTTGTAATTATGTGTATACCTGATGTCATCCTTTTATTAGAGAATATTTAGTACAAAAATAAAAATTATTTTGAAAATTTAAGTAAAATTAAATAACTGATAATTTTTATGCTTTCTAAAAAAAGCCTTGCCTTAGACTCATTCGCACTGTCTTTACGACATTCTGTTTATTCCTTTACTTAATTTTATCCGTATGCGTGTTCCCTTACTTGTCTTTTAGTTTTATTTCTAACAAATTTTCTTCATATGAATAACATTATTTTTCAAACATATTTTACATACAAATAAAATTATCATGTCTTAAAATAAATAAACCTAAAAAAAAATCTTATAAAATTCATTGAAAATAATAAAAAGTTTGTAATTTAAATTCAGACGTTTAGATTCGGTACTAAATTAAGTTGAACTGAGTAATTGGTACTTGAGTTTTTCATTCGGAATCGACATTAAAACATCGAAATTGAAAGAAGAGTAAAATAATTTAATTAAAAATGAAAAATATATATTTAATAACAGGTTTTACAATTTTTTCCCCAAAAGATTTCTTTTCAGATCAATTGTTTATCATATTTATACTAATATACAGAACTATTTTTTTCTTAACCTCCGGAACCACTGTTAAGTATTGCTTCAAAGGATGCGATGAATTACAATTTTTTTAGCGTGAGAAGAAAATGCCATATCTGATCGGGATTCGTACCCGGGACCTCCGGATGAAAGACTGAGACGCTACCACTCGCGCCATGGAGGTCGGCAATATACAGAATTCTGTGAAAGGTGAAACTTTTCTGATGTATAACAGTACGAAACAAAAAAAAAATATCTGTTTGAAATCGAATACCTTTGTTGGTTTTAGTCGTAAAAATTTACTTTAAATATTATTATACGACCAGCACATTATTTCGTGGTTGTTGAATGATATTTCAGTTAAAATAAAATAATAATTTTAAAAATAAAAACATTCATTAAATAGTAAAATAATTTTCTTTTTAAATTTTAATTGTTTTTTTGTTACAAGATTTAAAATAATTAATTTTTATTTATTATTAAAATCTGCCATTAATTGATAAAAGTCGTGTATAAAAATGTTTTATGTAATTTTTTTTATTTCCAAGTGATCTGTTTGTTGATGAATAGTATTTGGCACTAAGTTAGAACGCTTTTACTTTTCTCTATTTGATATATATATTTCTGACAAGACATAAGATTTGGGTGAAGAAGGAATTGAAACTTCTACGAATTTAGTACATAAATACTTTTTTAAATGTGTTATATTAATACGATCATATTACGTATTTAATAATTAATTTTAATCTTTGTCGGAAAAAGTAATCTCTTTAAAAATTTAATTTAAGTTTATTATTCTTAAACAAATATTATTTATCATTTTTATTTTACTGAAAAATAAATATTTATTTTATTTTTCTAGACTTAATTCTTTTCAGTAAATTATTAATTAAAAATTTCGTTCTGTTGGCCAACTAACTAATTGTTAACGTTATTTCATCGATATAAAAAATGTATTTTCTTAGAATAACCTTTTTTTATTGTACAAAATAATTCATTTAAATTATTTTTGAACGTTAATATATATGTATATAATCATAAAAGAAACTTCTCGGTTGTTTGTGTAATAAACAACAAATATTTGGAGGCCCTTAAGTACCGAAAAAAGTTTCTGCCTTATCCAGACATGAAAAAACAAAACGATTTTAATTATGGGCAAGTAAAAATTTAGATTATGATGTAAACAGTAGTAGGAGGTTGATATTTGAAATGATTTATATTTTCAAACGTAAAAATTCGATCACTAACAGAACGGATATTAATGGTTTAAGTAATATATATGTTAGTATAATTTAATATATTTTAACTTATTTAAATGGAATGATAAACTATTAATATATAGGATTAGATTTTATTGTGTAAAAGAATTGCATTTAGGTATATGTATGTGATTTATTATTAATTATTAAATTTCCAGATTGGCTAAATAATAGGACCAGTCCAGTATTATTTAACAGATGATTAAGTTATGTTTTCAGTTATATTTAAAAAGCTTCTAATTTGGAGGGAAACATCGTTTTGTTTTATGTGTTAATTTTTGTAAAATAATATTATAATAATATAAAATTGAAGAACGTAAGAAAGAAGCCGTAATAAGAAAGGGAGTCCGACAAGGATGTTCCCTATCTCCGTTACTTTTTAATCTTTACATGGAACTAGCAGTTAATGATGTTAAAGAACAATTTAGATTCGGAGTAACAGTACAAGGTGAAAAAATAAAGATGCTACGATTTGCTGATGATATAGTAATTCTAGCCGAAAGTAAAAAGGATTTAGAAGAAACAATGAACATGCAGATGAAGTCGTACGCAAGAACTATCGCGTGAAAATAAACAAGAAGAAAACAAAAGTAATGAAATGTAGTAGAAATAACAAAGATGGACCACTGAATGTGAAAATAGGAGGAGAAAAGATTATGGAGATAGAAGAATTTTGTTATTTGGGAAGTAGAATTACTAAAGATGGACGAAGCAGGAGCGATATAAAATGCCGAATAGCACAAGCTAAACGAGCCTTCAGTAAGTAATATAATTTGCTTACATCAAAAATTAATTTAAATGTCAGGAAAAGATTTTTGAAAGTGTATGTTTGGAGTGTCGCTTTATATGGAAGTGAAACTTGGACGATCGGAGTATCTGAGAAGAAAAGATTAGAAGCTTTTGAAATGCGGTGCTATAGGAGAATGTTAAAAATCAGACGGGTGGATAAAGTGACAAATGAAGAGGTATTGCGGCAAATAGATGAAGAAAGAAGCATTTGGAAAAATATAGTTAAAAGAAGAGACAGACTTACAGGCCACATACTAAGGCATCCTGGAATAGTCGCTTTAATATTGGAAGGACAGGTAGAAGGGAAAAATTGTATAGGCAGGCCACGTTTGGAATATGTAAAACAAATTGTTAGGGATGTAGGATGTAGAGGGTATACCGAAATGAAACGACTAGCACTAGATAGGGAATCTTGGAGAGCTGCATCAAACCAGTCAAATGACTGAAGACAAAAAAAAAATAAATAAAATGTTGTAGTACCTAAACAGTTATAAAATAATATATATATTACATCTAAACCTCACCATCCAAAGAAAAAAAAGGGAATTGTTTTTTAAACTACTTGTTTATTAATTTATTTGATTTTCTAAAGGATTAGGAAATATATAATTCATATGAAAATATCATATTCAGATGAATATATGATTCACTGCAATATTATTTTCCTTTGTAAATATACTAATAATATACTTAACAGTTAGAAATTTTAACCGGGTGATAATTAGTAAAAAAATAATTTTGACTGATGATTTTAACTTAGCTTATCTTTATTTTTTATGACTACATATGCCTATAATTCTATTGTTTCCAAAATAATTTGTTTATTTGACTTATTATAGTTTTATTTATGCTTATGGTAGAAGAAGATTGTAATTATTAATATATATAATTATTAATTATACATAATTTTTTATATTACTATGCTGTATTTTTTCATTAGAAACAATACACGATGCCTTTACATGGTATCTAATAAAAAATTCAATGTAATGAAAAGTCAACCTTTTCGTTAATGACCATACACAGTACATAAAATTAAAAAAAAACATTTTGATTAAGAAATATCTTCCGAAATATTTCCTTGCACATAAAATTATTTTAAAAACTTTTAAAAGTAATAATATATTTTTATGATTAGTACTTTTTTTCTAGTTTTATTTTGAACTATGCTGCCGGTATTTTGTACCTTAATATTTATCTCTTATTTTTTACTCTTTACGTTTATGACACCTCAGTTTGAAATTTATTGGGTCTATGCTACATATATTAAATGAACAGAATATTTTATATTGTAAATTTAAAAGACTAAATATTTTTTCAGTACACAGATGCCAAATACAATAGACAATAACGAAACCTTTGTAAAATAGAAAAAGGTTTGTTCCATTATGTATGATAAACATTTTAATAATACGGCATTTTTTTTCACTACCAAATTATTATATTTTAATATTTTGTTAACGCCATTGATTGTAAAAAATAAATCTTTCTTAGCAAACAAGATAATTTTTTATTATATTACCTAAAATTGATCAGTAGTTCGTAACCTACATTTGTGTGATTTTTTTCTAATTTAAAAACGTAATTAATGACTAATTTAAGCTCCCAAAAATAATTTTCAACTTCTTACAAAATTTTAATTTATCAAATTTTAATTTTTGTCATTTTTTTCATTTAAATATGTTATTAACATGTATATTATTTAATAATATAAAACGTAAACGTGCTAAAAAAAGTTTTATAGTCTTACTAGAAGGAAAATTCTGGGAATATCACGAAACCGTCTAATATATTTTTTTTACGTCGGAACATATGAATCGAAAATAATACCTGAAGGACATATTAGTCACAAGAAGTATGAACAATTTACAGAAAAGAGTTATATGAGTAAGTTATTAAATTAAAAAAAAAATTAATAATATAAAACAATAATCTTTTCAATAATTTTATTAAAATTCTGAGACTTAATTTCATGTCTTTGCTTTTTAGTAGTATGATATAAATATAAATCCAAATGTTTTAGATTTCTATCTTAATTTAAAAAAATATAAATCATTATTTTTTTTTAGTAAAAGAAAAAAAAAGAGCTATAAAAAATAATATTATTAAAAAGATATAAAAATTTTATTTTAGCCGAATATTAAAAAGTTGAAAATATTCCGATAATTTTTATTATAATATAAAATTATTAGATATAAGAAAAAAAACATATAGTGTCTAAATTTGTCACTCGGTCGTAAATAAGTACGTAGTAAAAGTAAAGTATTTCTTAATAGAATAGTTAGATTTTATCAAAATATATTCATCAAAAGGCTGTTGAGGTACATTAAAATGAAATAAAACCGAGAAAAATGTTCCTTTTATAGATGCGTAATGTGCAGGACAAATGTTTACCTCTTTTTTATGTTTTAACCGTATTTACTGTCTGCAGTTAAGCTATTTTCAAAAAATACTGCTTAGAGAAAAGATAGAATGATTTTTATAACAACATTAAGAGAAGTTTATTGTTCAGTAAAACAGACTCGAGTTTTACGATACATCTAATGCTATCTAACGGTGAACAAACTAAACTCTCTACATGGAATTCGTTTCTCTATCTACATTACAGATTTTACGCGTTAAACAGTTTTTTATTAAGTTTTTTTATATACTTCTAACAAAATATTTGTTTTATCAACTTTTTTTATTTTTATTATTCTGTTATTATACATCTGTAATTAACGTAGGCCCTTCAGGCCTGTGGTTTCAATATATATTTAATTATTTTTATTTTTATTTTATTTTTAATATTTTAACTGAGAAAAATTTATTTTTTTAACGTTATATTTTTGGAAAAAATTAAATATTTCCCTCTGAAATAATAATTTATTAGTAAATTTATAATGTTAAAAATATTTCACGGACCAGTCATAAATAAAAATTTTTAAAAGAGTTGTTAGCGATTAAATTTATCTGCTAAGTTAGCTCATTACGACATAAAGTAATCGATAAACGGTGTATCGATTGAACATTTTTTTCCGTTAAATATGTGATTCTGGTTAATGTTCTGTTGAAATAAACATTTTAATTTATATATTTACCTGAAAGAATTGTAATATATTTTTCTTTTACTAGCTGTCATAATTAATTGTTCATTTATCAGCGTTACATGCTCTAAGAATAATGAATTATTACTTTGCATGCTTTAATGCTGATCTTAACATTATCAAAGAAAGATTAGTCAACGGTAATTTTTATTAACTATCAGTCTTGATGTTTAACTTCTCACTAAATACCGTCTATTTATTTAAAAAAAAAAAAAGAAGGCAATAAAAATTTTAATTGTAATTTTTTACCGCAGATTAAAAAATGTATAGCATTAAACAATAATGAATTTTAAAAAAAAAATAATTTATATTTCTATTTTTACTGAAAATAATTTTTACAAGGTTTTTCAAAATTCATCAAAAAGTTTAACTTTTAAAATTAAGAAAATATTATTTACATGTTTGGGCCAAAATTAAATTATGTTTAAAAATAAAATCAACCTATTTTTCCACGACTGCCCAAACAGGAGTGTAACGTATTTAGGATGTATATATGTATGCTTGTTTTTGCACCGCAGCAGTTCAACGACTGAACCTATTTAAATGTATGACCCTGCATTGGAATCCGTACGTTACCGGGAGTGTAATAGGTTATATATTAGATTTAGATTATATATTTAGATTATATATATATATATATATATATACGCAGGTTATTCAAAAGGAAATGGAAATAATCTGGATACTAATTCTACAGCTTGAAATTAGGAAAAATTCCAAATCACGGCAAGCGAAAAATTTTGTGCAAATTTCAATTTCCCCGGTGAAATATCAGTATATTAGTGGTAAACCTAATGGTTTCTTATGCTTTTTGACTTGAAAAATCGAATAAAACAGGTGTTTTTTCCCGTAGTTTTCGTAATATCTAACGTAAAACAGAAAAACATTTTATTTAGGTTTGAAGTATAATAAATTTCTTAAATGACTAATAGATACGGTAAATTTTATCAACAAAACGTGTCGAAATTTCTATTCTGAAAAAATTGATTAATAAAGTCTATGAAAAAAAATCAACTTTTTATAATAACAAACTTAACAAAAACAATCTTAAGAATTTGCAAATATTATTAAAAACAGCTATTTTTAGTACAGTAAAATTAGACCTTTGAAAAATTAAAGTATTTTTTCTTTACTTTTAAAAACTACTTACTGTGGCTTATACTTTATAATTTACTACGCGAATACCATAAAAGAGTGTAATGCACTTAGAGGGAATGTATGGGTTTATGTTCCACCGTAGCAGCTCAACGGCTGAACTGATTTAGATGTATGACCCCGCGATAGAATCCTTCCGTTACCGGGAGTGACATAGCCTAAATGAAGATATATATATTTAAATAAATTTAAAAAATTTGAAAAAAAAAAGTTGTGTTATAAACAATTACTATATTTAAAATTTGTCACCCGCACGCTCTTTAATTAACCTGTATTAGAGAACAATCTTTGTCAGCAATGTTTTTTTTTTGGCAGTAGTGATTTTAAATTGTTAATATTTATCACTTATTGATTTTATTATGTCAGATCTTTGATAACAGTAAATTATTTTAATATCTTTTTTTTCACTAGATAATATTTTTTCTTTTGCTCTTTATTACCCTTTATGTCCTGACGAAGGAGATCTGTGCTTCATCAGGACATATACCCATATTTATGAATAATTTACATGGAAATTTACAGTAGAATAAAACATACTTAAAACACTGAAAATATAATTATTTGTCAAATTTACAATTCAATGTTAATATTGTTTTAAAGTATGTATATAATGTAAATTTCCTTATACACCCTCATATGTTGTTCTCAACAAATAATTAATCTATGCAAGAGCAGAAAAAAATATATGTAAATATATATATATATATATAAAATACAGTTAAATTTTTCTTAGTTTGGTACTACTAATTATGAAAATGAAAGTAACCACATGTGATAGTATGTGGTTCAGGTAGGTGGTGAACTCGTCATCACACATCAGCTGATTTCGAAGTCGAGAGTTCTAAGGTTCAAATCCTAGTAAAGTCTAGGGTACTTTTATACGGATTTGAATACTAGATCGTAGATACCGTTGTTCTTTGGTGGTTGAGATTCAATTAACCACACGTCTCAGGAATGTTCGACCTGAGACTGTACAAGACTACACTTCATTTACATTCGTACATATCATCCTCATTCTTCCTCTGAAGTAATACCTTACCACCGTAATACCTTACGGTGGTTCCAGAGGCTAAACAGAAAAAGAAAGAATTTTATTTCTTAATTTACTACCTATGAAATAAATAACACAGATAGAAGTTATTGCAAGTACATAAAAATAGATTATAAAGTCAAATAAAAAATAAAACAAGAATACTTTTTAATATAAAGACACACACATACAAACACACACACAAACATTTCCAAAAATTTGGTTTTTACATATAGAAAAATCTCCTCGAAAGTTTTCTGAAACGTCTTGTAACCTAAAGCAAATTTGTTCGGCTTTATTATTTAAAAGAATATATAATTTAAACTTTTTGCTGTATTTGCAGAATTTTTGTAATATATTTTGTAATCATTGGTACCAAAACAATTAATTTAAAGAAAATCACATGAATATCATTTGTATATATTTATAAAAAAATGACCCTAGAAAATTAATAAAAATAAATAAATTAAGTTTTTATAAAGTACGATGGAAAAAACACAACTAAAATACATTTTATGGAATTTTACCATTAGTAGAAAGATATTTAAAAATTCCATTTTACGTTGTTTTTCTTTTCACATGTTATTAACGTAAAAATTTATTGTGTTTATACAGAAATACAAGTATAAAATCAATTTAAATATTTAAAAATTAATTCCAATGAATTTAGAAGGGCAAATACCTGTTAAATTATTCATTAAATATCTTACACTTGGTTGCATTTTTTTTTTACAAGGATACATGCAGAATATTACAGAAAAGGGTCGGTAACCGACAACAGGAAATATTAATCTGAAAATTAGTGAGGATTGACTTATTTGTAATGTTAATTATAAACTTATAATAATTAAAATTCACTTTACATTGTTTACAAGTTGAAAACCTTGAAAACAAAATAAGAATGAAATAAGAAAAAAAATAGTCTTGTACATTTGTAAAAGATTATATCGTATAACTGGAAGCGATGACGTGAATCTTGTACAAAAACATCAAAGTTCTTCTGAAAATAATGCTCGTATATTGGCTCTCTTTTGGAAACCTATGAGAACGTCAATTTGATACTTCTGTCTTACCGTGTAGGATAATTTTTTATTTCTGCTTCCGTAACATTAAAGTTCGTTTAACTTTTAAATATATGATACTTATCATTTAATCACTAAACTAAAATTTCTGTAAAAAAATTATAATTAAAAAAAACACAAAAAAACAATTTTATTTAAATAATTTTTTTAACACATGCAGTTATATTAAATTTATGGATTTTTAATTTATTATATTTTGTTTCATGCGTAACAAATATTAGTCTATAAATTATAAATTCCCTCCCTCCTTACTCCCTTCTAATTATATTTATATTAATAATATATCATTTTTTTATCTATTAATTTACAATGTATTTTCTTATATGTCTTAATAATAATCTATTTATTTCTTTGTGTATATATATTTTTTTGTTTAATTTATAGCGCGAATAAATAATTACAATCAGTGTTTTTAATTAACATATTTTAATTGTATATACTAAGTTTATTTTCAGTTTCCTATTAACTCGTAAAGATTTTTTTAATAATAATAAAAAAAAAATGTTATTCATGAATTTATTTATTAGTTTAATATCTTACGTCGTAATTCATTAATGTATCTATTTATACACTGGCGCATTATTGTTTTTTATTTTTTATAAATTTTCATTAGTTTACACGTTTTCCGTGTATAATACGAAGAAATAGGCTATCTTTATTTAGTTCTAGATTATGGGCAACTAATTATACATCTATCTATTTTTAGTACAGTCACTAATGAAATTAATTGTTGTCAATTAAAATGAATAAATAATTGAAATAAATACCATGAAAATAATAAAATATAATTTTATTATATTTAAATACATATAATAAAAATATTAACTTTTAATATTTACTTTTTTTAAATATTTTTGAAAATTATTTAACGGTAAAAATTACAGATAATATTTTTTTATTTTTTCTAAAACACCATTAAATTATTTATATTCCTGTAAATTTATTTTATCACCGTTATATAACTGAGCAATGAACGTAAATTACACCTTATTTCCTGGTGAATATATATTATGTCTTTAAAATAAGAAAATTTTCTTGAAAAATTATAGTTGTAATTACTTTTTCTAATTATATATATATATATATATATATATATATAGTAATATTAAAGAGAAACATTAAATTATATTATAATATAATGAAATGCTCTAAATATAAAATTAAAAATATTACTCTTTTTCCCTACTTTTCGAAGAAACGTACGAAATTCCTTTACATATAAATTACAAAAAAGGAGAACCTAAGGCCCGCCGCGAAAGTGTTGCATAGTTTATGTCTAATTAGACAATGATTTTGTAAAATTTTTTTGCCCAATGTAACTAAATAACGTTCATGAATTTAACGTATTGTCAACAAAAACTTTTACAACAAAAAGCTTCAAAATCCTGAACAATTTTAGCTGTTTCTTGAGTTGTGCTTTTTTAACACGGCTCTAACTCCAATGTTTTTCTTTTTTTATCCCCAAAACACAAATATAATTTTAGATAAATCGTTCCTATCAAGAAGTATAAATCTTTGGAACGAATGAATCGTTCGAGAAGTACAAATCGTTCAAACGAATGAATCGTTCGTTCACTGCGTGCAGCCACCCGGGGCTCTGCCCCAATAGCAGCTAAAATAAAAATGTGTTCAAGTCACTCACCATCCTTTTTTATGGTAAAGAAAATAAATAAATAAATAAACATATATATATATATATATATATATATATATATATATATATACACTAAGTATAACCATAAAAGAAACTTTCGCTTATTTTTGTAATAGACAACAAATATTTTATTTTATAACTTTTTAGGTAACACAACCATTTTGTAATGTTATGATATTGTTATTCAAAGACACAAATAAATACAAAAATATAATACAACGACGTTTCGCTCCAAACTGGAAGCTTTCTCAAGTATAACTGAAAACATAACCTATTTAATAATCATATGTTAAATAATATTGTACTGGTTTTATTATTCAGCCAAGCTGAAAATTTGATAAATACTAATAAATCATATACAAATATTTAAATAGCAATCCTTTTACACAATAAAATTTAATCCTATACATTAATCGTTTATCATTCCATTTAAATCAGATAAAATATATTAAATTATACTAGCATATTCACCACTTACATCACTAATATCTATTCTGTCGTTAACAGTATTTTTACATTTCAAAATATAAATCACTTCAAGTATCAACCTCCTACTATTGTCTACATCATAATCTACTTGCTGATATTTAAAATGGCGTTTATTTTCTTCATGTTTGGGTAAGGCAGTAACTTCATGTTTTCGGTACTTATGGGGCTCCAAACGCTTTTTTTAAATATTGGGTGGTTTGTCCTGTATATTGTCTCTGGAAATCATTACATTGAATAATATATACTAAGTTAGATTGTTTATTTTTGTCAATTGGCGCTTTAATTTGGAGAAAAGATAGTTAAAATTGATGAGATTTTTAAATAAAACTTTGAATTTTTTTTTCAAAATATTTTTACGTTTTTCAGATAAGTTTTGGATATATGTAATAGTTATACAGAGCTGATTCGTTTTCATCACACACAGTAACTCCCATGATATTGCTATTATATTATATAAACAAATATAGGCCTACGTATAATATTTTGTGGCTGGAAAATCTCGAAAACTACTGGATCAATATAATTTAAATTTAGATATTTTGTAGTAACCCACCGGGTTTGTCTAGTGGTGAACGCGTCTTCCCAAATCAGCTGATTTGGAAGTCGAGAGTTCCAGCGTTCAAGTCCTAGTAAAGCCAGTTATTTTTACACGGATTTGAATACTAGATCGCGGTTACCGGTGTTCTTTGGCGGTTGGGTTTCAATTAACCACACATCTCAGGAATGGTCGAACTGAGACTGTACAAGACTACACTTCATTTACAATCATACATATCATCCTCATTCATTCTCTGAAGTATTATCTGAACGGTAGTTACCGGAGGTTAAACAGGAAAAAGAAAGATATTTTGTAGTAGTGGAACTGACGTTGTGCTTGTAAAAATTTGATGAAAATTGGTTGAGTGATTCTTGAATTGCGCCTGAATTTAATGTAGAAAAAACTGTGAAGTTATGTTGACTGTATAATGGTGTATTTTTCATACGCGCGCATGCATTGTAACAGTGCTGAGTTGAAATTTCATGCGTGTATATAGGGTTTACAGGTTAATCGAACGCGTGTAATGCATTGTACTCTAAAAATCAGTGCGTTTCATACTGCGAAATAGTGAGCGATTCGGAAATGTAAAGTCTGTATTCTCACTCAAAACTGCACAAGAGTGTTTTAAATTCCTTTCAATAAATTACAATTTTTTAATTCGAAAGAAATAAAATTAAAAAAATTCTTCTACCCATACTTAATTGGAAAAATTTAATATATTTAGCCATTTCTATTCCTGGGTAAACATAATATTTCTTCTTGAACATAAAAAGACTTCTCTGAAATTAATTTATGTAAACTTAAAAAACTAGTACGACCCTACGTAACTATAATGCGGTTTAAAATAATGCGGGTTGACGAATGTCCCCCCAAAAAAGAAGTGTTATCATATAAAAAAAAATGTCTACTTATAGTTTATAAATAGAAACGGATATAAACTACGTACGCTAATAAATTTTGCCCTGTGAAATTACACGTAAGTGTACTGTATAAACAGGAAGACAAAAACATAAAATAATGATATCAATAATTTATGTCGACTAATCTTTTTCCTTATCTTCGCAGATATGTTGTGTTAATATAATGTGTTCTAATAAAGTAGCACTGTGTTTTACTTTACCGTATTTTGAATTCAAATCGGTTACAACAATACTACATTTAGACTATAAGGGAAAGTGCTTAAAATACTGTACACTTACCGTAGTTTGTAGTTACGAATAAAGCAATGTGAAAATGAATTCCAGCTACAAAAATATAAATACTGTACAATACAAACTCATTACTGCACGTTTATTTTTCTACATCTTATTTTATGCCGTAATGTCATCATTTTAAACTCTTATCATTCAGTAATATTTTGTTAAAATATTAATTAATTTGCCTTGTTTTTTCGTTTATCACTTTATTTTCGAAATAAAGCAGTTAGCCTACAAGGAAGGTATATCACCGGATGACCGCCTTATAGTGAGGTCATACTGTATTTTGAGAATAAGAGTTTCCTGAACCTAGTTTATTTTATATTAAATTTAATAAATTGAGTTACATATTGAAATTTATTTAATTAATAAAGAGAAAATTAAAACGAATTAATGAAGATAATTTTTATGGTAATTCATTGTAGATCGTTTAGCCAGTACAATGGTAAGAGTACTTCATTATCGATATCTTAAGTATGTTTCCTAGGGACACCGGATATCACTGACCGATAAATAACAAAAAAGAAACTTCCACTTCTTTCACATTTTCAATTTTTAATAAATAAAGTGTCTCACGGGTAAACGAATAGACTTATGAAAGAATATATTATTATGTATTTAATAGTATAAAAATATTCTAAAAAAAGATAAAAATGCTGTATAGTAGTAAAAGAACGGCCTCAGAGACAAATGTTAACCATAAGGACGTAGTACAACACAATGGAGTAAAGTATCTAACATGTAACTTTTGAATGATATTGTTAAATTTGAGGAGCAACCTAGGAATAATTCGCGTCAGGAAAGCAAAGTAAACCGTCTTTTTGCAGATTTGTCAATAGAAAATTCCTCTAATTTCAGTTGATCCATTATTTCTGTTTAAGAAAATAATAAATAGCAACATTAAAATGGAAAATTTTAATAACAAAAAAAAAATTGTTACTCATTTATTGCTGTGTAATAATAATAATAATAATAATAATAATAATAATAATAATAATAATAATAATAATAATAATAATAATAATAATAATAATAATAAATTACTCAAAATTTAAAAAAATCTAAAAACACGTTTGAACTATACTGCATCATAAATATACAAACAGACGAAATGTCAATATTTAACCAGAACCTCGTTTTGCATGGTCGATAATCCAAAGATTAATCTTTACATAGATTTATACTTCTTTGTACGAAGTAAAAAAAGTATTGTGATCGCGAAAAATTTCTGTTTTCCGATTTCAACGGAAATATCCATTTCGACCATCCCTGAATCAATTTTGACTAGTTTTGGTGTGACGTCTGTACGTACGTACTGTGTATGTACGTATTTACATACATAACTTAAAAACGATTAGCCGTAGGATATTGAAATTTTCGATTTAGGACTGTTGTATCATCTAGTTGTGCACCTCCTTTTTGATTGCATTCGACTTGCCAAAAAAGTTAAAAATCCAAAAACGATTGGGATTTTGTAGTTTTTCTTAACTGTAGTAATAAGCCCTCAATGAGAGCTTTTCAACGATATGTCATAACTGGTACTTATTTTAACTGGTTCCAGAGTTATAGCCAAATCAAATTTGAATTAATGAAATATCTGGATCTTTCAAGAGGAAGGTACATTGATTCGAATGCGACTTCATCTCCTTTTTTTTAATTTAAATATATCGATTTATTAATAATTATTAACCTCTGCAAAAAAAAATTACAATAGATAAATAATTCATTAATAACTATAAAAGAAATCTCAGAAGTTATGAATGAAATAAAATTTTATGTGCTTTTCATTAAAAAAAAAAATGTGTATATGTAATTTAATAGGCGTAAAAAGAAGTCATGTGGTGTCCACATCAGATTTTTTTAATAAAAAATCTATTTGGCTTGGATTAAGCTTCTTAAAACAACAAACAAACAAAAAGAAAAACAAATTTTCTAACAATATACCATAAATAGTAGTAGTTTCAAGAATTATTACTTGCATTTATACTTGTTACACTTTATAACAATTTTAGTTTGCTTTTATTTAATATTATATGTTATATTTACTAGTCTGACACTCGTACAGCAGCAACTGTCTGTTTATTTTTCATGTATGTATTTATTTATTAGTTGTATTTACATCTGTTCAATTTTACAAAGATTTTCTTTAATGTTTTGTAAAATACGATCTGGTTTATATTATAGCAGAAATAGAATTTGCTATTTATTTATCTATTTGCTACATTTTTAGTCAGCTAACCATACCAACTCAATTGGATAGTTAATGTGGGTATGTATTTTTCTCGATTTAGGCTATCTATGGACCGCGTGAAAAAAAACTTTACGTACGGTTTTTAGTTTTGTTATTTTAGTACTTTTTTAATTTTTTTAAAAATAAGCTGTTTTCTTTCCTGAGAGCACGCAAAGTTGTTAGTTCTTAAAACTCACTGAAATTCCTGATTTTACCTCGAAATGTGTTCCGGTCTTCTGATTCTTCATCGGTGACGTTTATTTCATGCATATCTTTATGGATGTCGTCGATCCATTTATTGTTCTTTTGAGTTTTTATGTGCGTGAAGATACTTTTTAAAAGTCTTATGTCATTCATGCGAGAATTTTGTCCACAAAATAGGATCTTGCGTTTTCGGATTATTTCTGTGAGATTGTTTATAGTGTGTGTAGGCAGAGTTGCTTTTTGGTTCGTAGTTTATAGATATTATTATCGGTTTTCCTTGAACCTAGCATCCTGATTCCCGTAGGGATCACCTTGTGACGATCCCGGTCGACACATCATCCTTTTTTTTTCTAGCCCCGATGGGCTTTACCGGAGATCTTCTTTTAGACCCTGTGAACTTAATAATAACACAACACAGTCGTCAATCTGGTCTCTGTCAGTATGCCACCGATGTGGCATATTGTGGCAAATGTATGCCTCGGCATACATTTCCAGTATATTTACACAACCTACTACCGCCTTCTTATTGCCTCTTCCAACCACGATTGCCTACCTTAACTTACAACCCTCAACTATCAAATTAACTTGTCTGCGGAAGCGCTCTCACGTCTTCTATTAGACTATGCATTCAGATCATTACGTGTAGTGGTGGATTTTTACGTTGATGAAGATGCATTTTTATTATACACAGTACGTCTGAAAAGTTCCGGGACTAAATATAATAAAAATACAGATTTAAACATAAACGAATTTACTCACATCAGACCTCTACATACAACCCTTCTCTAGTTATACACTCGTTGCAGCGCCGGTAGAGCCTGACAAACGCTCTGGAGAAATCGCTTTGTGGGATTGCCTTCAGTTGCTCAGTGAAAGCTCTTTGAACGGTTTGAATGTCGTTGAAAACCGGCCTTTCATCTTCAACTTGAGTTTCGGGAACAGACAATAATCTGCTGGAGCCTTGTCCGGTGAATAGGGCGTGTAACATAAGACGGTGATTTGATTTGCGGCGTAATATCGTATTAAAACTGTTGCCATGTGTGCCGGGGCATTGTCGTGCAAGAGAGTAGAACTGTTCCGATCCCTGTACTCGGGCCGGATTCGACGAATGTGATGCATCAGGCATTTCATTACTTTTAAATTGAATTACGAATTCACGGTACGACCAGTTGGGACAAATTCATGATGAATCAGGCCCTTTAAGTCGAAGAATGCAATTTACATTGATTTTACTCTTGATTTTACTGCCTGACATTCCCCGGTCTTTGTATTCTAGGACCTAACTAAGCAGCGGATTGACGCTTCGTTTGCGGATCATACATGAAGCACCAGGTTTTATCTCCAGTTACAATTATTTGCAAAAATGTCGGGTCGCTATCGGCAGTATCAACGAAGTCTTGAGCCGAAGAACGACCTACCTGTTATTGTTCTTCGTTCAAGAAGTGTGGAACGAAACGAGAGAGCATACCTTTCGGCGGTTCATTTTTTCTGTTAAAATTGTACGTGTCATGTCTTTACCGATTATAGCTCTTCTGCTATGGCCCGAAGGTAAGATGAGGTTGTTCGAGCAGAAGCGCGCGCACTTTCACAACGTTTTCTTCGTGAACAGCTGTTGACTTCCTTCCGCTTCGTTTGTCGTCATCCAACGACTCTCTACCGTCTTTAAACCGCTTCGACCACATGTATGTTGTAATACGAGATGCGGTTTCTTCACCAATCCTTGCAGTATCATAGAATAAGTTTCAAAGAAAGATTTTTGAAGTCGAACACAAAATTTTATTGTGTTTCTCTGTTCCACGTCGCGAGCTCGCAAAAGGTCGTATGAACACAACGTACGCGGCCGAATAAAACTCGAGACTGGAGTGATGAGACGTGATGAAATTTTGTACACACACTCGTCAGCCATCATACTACATAGATCCTTGTAGTCCGAGAGGAGGCGCTTCTTGTATCGACTACAGAAATTTAGTTCGGGAACTTTTCAGATCTGTTGTGTAGGTGTTACGGATGAGTAAGTATGCGAGTTACAGTTTGCATGCTTGATCGTTCATCGCTTCTTTTTCTGAGATGTTGGGCGTGATAGTTTCCCCGAGATATTTGATTTATTGACTTAAGAGATTGTTCGTTGTTTCAAATACATTTGAGAGAGATATTTGAAATGAATTGTGTTTTTTCAAAGGAAAATTGGAAGCCAGATATTTATCTTCGATTCTTTAAAGGATATATAATTATATTTATTTATTTTTTTTCAGTTTCTTTCCATCAGTTTATAGAGAAATTCTTTAGACATTTTTAAATCTAGTCCTAATAATTCCATCAAATTTATTTAACATTAAAAATAAGAATAATTTTTTTAAAGTTACAGATTTGAGAGTACACACTCTTCATGTAACTTAAATCAAAATAACTGGTAATTAAATTAACAAAAAAAGAAAATTTTTAATTAAAAATTAGAAAAGAAAAAGAACATTTACAGTTATTGTAGTACAAAGTATAAGAATAATTAGATAAAACGAATAAATACATTCGAAAATAGAAAATATTTCAAATGTAATTAGGAAACGACGCTTACTGTTTTATGTATACATTTTCAGAATGGCCGATAACAGACTAACAAAACAGATTTTTGATAAAATTAATAAACTACAAAAACAATTCTGTATGGGTGAAAAAGTTAAAAAGAAATTGTAGAATTAAACATTACAGGTAAAATGCTTAATGATAGAGAATCCTTTAGTACATATTCAAAATTATAAAGGTTTTTCAGAAGAGTTGGCAGAAAGTGTTCTGAAAAACGTAAATAACTAGTCACAGAATATGAAAGAATACTACTGGGCCAAACATAAAACTGAAAAATCAAAAAAAAAAAATGAAACTAAAGAAGTGACTATTCTATGTTGATTAACGTATTCTCTTAAGGGCTTATTCGAAAAAAAAGTATTTTTTTTTATAATCACTTTCGTTATAGGTTCAAATAAATACCTTTTCTTATTTAGTAAAACTAGTTTTTTTCTTAACAAGAAAATCTATTCTAATTAAAAAAAAATCAGCAACTAGACCTTTTTTACTTTTACTTCATTACTTTTTTATTTTCTTTTTTTCATTTTTGGTTGTTCATAATCCTTTCTGATTTATCATATTAGACAAGATAACTTTGTTTTACAGTTTTGGTATTCCATCTTACTCTGAACCCTGGGGAGTCAGCGTGAATATAAGGATACATCACCACAGTCAGTATGCATATGGTAGATATAGTAGTAATAGGTAGTGTAGAATTATTTTCCTTTAAAAATAACCGGTCCTTGTTTAAATTTAATTTTTTTAATTAAAAATATTTTATTTAGATATAAAATCCTTTGTAGTAAAGAGTTTATGGTTTAGTAAAGAACTTTTTAATTAACAGTTTTTTTTTTTTAAAACTGTTACCTTTTTATGAAATGAAATATTTTATTAAAAATAAAACCGTATCAACAAAAATTTTAATCTGAAATAAATATGTTTTATTTCTGTTTAATTATAGAGATGACTATTGTGACCATAAAAAAATAATTTATGTTAGTTTTCTCGTTACTGTATCAGCCACGGGGCTGTTTCAGTTATAAAATAATAAATAGAAAAATAAACTCTAAATAGATATTGCTTTAAACGATTAAGTAGCTTCCTTTTTTCATGTTTTCTCTAAAAAAGTTGTTTGGTGTATTCTGAAATAGCCCCGTGGCAAGTGAACCTTTGTAATTTTAAAAATATCAAATTTTTTTCAGATGTGGGACAAACAATTGTTTTTTGAGAGATACCTTCACACTGTAGGTAAGTGTTTATCGGCTGTTTGTATGATTCACAATTTTTTTAATTTCATATTGTTTTTGTCATAAGTTGATTCGCTAACACGTTTACAATGAAATTGTTTTTTTTTTTTTAGTGTTGTGATATCAATTATTTTGGGTTTAATATCTTCCATCTCTTTTGTTATGATTTATATGATGACATAAAATTAAAAAAAAAAAAAAAACAAATGGATCATTTTACCTTTAGATTGCAGTTGTCGATTTTCCCGGCAAAAACACTTAATTCATACATGGTATTATTTTGTAATTTTTATTATTTAATAATATTAAATATCTTTTGTCTATTATTTTCATATAACTGGTAATTAACTTATCATAGACCAGCCAATCGTAATTCAGCTGAAATTTTACTGTTTATCTATCATCATAATAATAAAAAACAAAAAATAAAGTGATCTTTATTATTATTTTTGTTTATATTTCATTTTATACTTTTTTTCTTTTTACCTTCGGGACTACCGTTAAGTATTATTCAGAGGATGAGATGAATGACAATTTTTGTAGCGTGTGAAAATGCCATGCTTGAACGGGATTCGAACCCGGGACCTCATTTTATGCTTAATTATATATATGTTACCGAGAAAGACTGAAATTAGAGAATGTTAATGTACTCTAGTGAATGTAAACACATACCAAATACGACCGTGAAAGACCAGAATATTTGCTTATATTGTTATACATTCGGACGTTCGCCAGTATATGTCAACTAACACAGATAAGCTCTGATGTGGGTCGAAACGATAACTAGAAATTAAAAAATTGTCATACGATACCGGTCTCTAAGGTGTACAGATTACGAGAAATCCTCAAAATAAAAAAAAAGGATTTTAATTTTAAGCCAAACATAACCTACGCTCGCTTTGCTCGCAAACATCGTCTAATTAACGTTAAATAAACAATTATATATATTATACTCCAACACTAATGGCGATTAATCAAATTCACCGCACTCAGCAAGCACTGATGATGAAAACTGAATAAAAATATTTTTATAAAAAAATTGAACAAAGAGAAAATCATGTGACTATTTTATTTCTATCGTTATCGTTCATTCATGAAGTTAATATTATCTATATTCTGGTTGGCCCTTTCAATTTATAAAATTCTGAAAATTTGATTAAATTTTTTTATAAATGCGGTGAATTTGATTAATCGCCTCAAATGTTGAAGAATAATATACATAATTTTTATATTTAACGTTAATTAAAGGAGGTTAGCGAGCGAAGCGAGCGTAGATTATTTTAGGCTTAAATTTAAAATTTCCTTTTTTAACGAGGTTTTTTCGTAATCTTCTTACCTTAGAGATTGGTATCGGGTAAATTTTTTAAAACATTTTTAGTTATCATTTTGACCCTTACCAGAGCTTATTTGTGGTTGTCGACATATACCGGCGAAGGTCCCCCACAAGAAAATTTCGGTCTTTCACCGACGTATTTGGTATATATTCACCGGAGAATATCGACATTAGTAAGATATCGGTCTTTCACGGAAACGTATGTATAAATTTATTTTTTATATTTAATCTCATTTTTTAATTCATATTTTATGTGTATAAGATTTATCATAATAACCTTTTGATACATCTTAGTATTTTCTAGACCCTAATAGCTTGCGCCATCTGTCGGAATGTATATGGAAAAATGGAAGTTTCAATTTTTGTTGATGAGAAAAGAATAAAGCATATGATTGTAGCCCGCGCCATCTAGCAGAATATAACCGAAACGTAATTTTTTTTTTTTATAAATCCAACTTAAGTTGGCTTGCTGTCTTAAAAGAATAAAATGACGGTTTCGTTTGGCGTGATGAGAAATATTAAAAACATGTAAAACGTGTCAATTAATGAACATTTAATAATAAAAAATGGCTTTTATATAAAGAAAAATGCATGACAAAGTAGCATTACCACTTATCATGTTAGTGTATATTTTTTTGTAAACGAAAAGTCCTGACCTTTCATAAGAAGTCGTATCGTTACTGCGAATAAAAGCCGTTTGTCGATTTCTTATGTTATTTTCACTCTTGTTTTTTTGGCGGACATTCACTCGACTCCCAAACGGAAGTTTTGATTAAATTTTATCCAATTATAAAAAAAATTAAATAACTCTTTTAATCGGAATAAAATTCTACTTGTATTAAACAAGACAGTAGTATAATTTTCCTATTAATTTCGTAGCATAATATTTCATCTTGTAAGAAAGTACTTAGTTACGGTTCCGTTATCATTTTTAATAAATTATCTAAACATCTACAAATTTTCTGATTAATTTAATTAATTTAGAAGACTGGTTTTAGGAAAAATGTTTCAATATTCATTTCTCCGAAAAAAAAAGTTAAGACTCTGGAAGAGTATGTATGTAGGTGAGTTGCCGTATTTTGATTAATATCTAGACGAGTTCACCAAAAGATGTTTATAATAGTATTATTATTTCATATAATTAATTATAATATCTATCTATATAATTAATATAAATTATAATGGATTATCTTATTAATTGTTAATTTTATAATTAATATTGCTGTTCTGATTATAGTTTTCCTTGTTTCTTCCAAGGAAACTTCTAAAGCATTTAGTCTTTTATCAGTCTGTTAACGCAATCTTTATTGTATGTATTCTATAAAAATAAAATATTTATTTATTTATATTAAATTACCAATTTTTTATTCCCAATATACGGACATAAATTTTACACAAACAAAGAAAATTTCGTATGGATTAAGTTAATAAATGTTTCTATTAAATAAAGAAAAATAGTGCCGATGATAATGCCAGATGATAATTAGAAAAGTGCACTGTGAATTTAGAAATATGTTACAGATGGTTTTTACACGACTGTCCAAAAAGGAGTGTAATGTATTTAGGGTGTATGCATGTTTGTTCCATCGTAGCAGCTCAACGGATGAACCGATTTAGATGTATGACCCAGGGTTGGAATCCTTACGTTACCGGGAGTGTCATAGGTTATACATATTTATACGTAATAATACACAAAATTGTCACCCGTACGCATTTTAATTATCCTAAAGGGGGAGTACAAGGTAAAAGCTATCTTTTTTTTTTAAATATAACACTTGTGGTTACAATTTTTTGTCATAAGCTTACAACAATTATGTGTAGCATAATTTTCAGCCCCCAGTAGTTACTTACAACCCATGATGTAGGGGTTGAAGTGGTAAAAACAGTGATTTGCTAGAGAAATTTTATTTCATTAGGATTGAACCTATAACAGCAAAACCAGTATCATTTAAAAGGCCTAACTTGGTTTTATGATCTCTAAAAATTAACGACAAAAACTGTTTTCAAGTAACTATTTAATTTTTTTTTTTTTATGAAAAGTTAAGTTGTTTTAAAGTATTTTTGATGTTTTAAAAATATCTTATATCAAAAACACTATATATCGTTTTCTCAGAACATTGATTAAGGAATTCTGAACACTTAGAAAAAGTATTAAGTTTCTACCTAGTATAGAACCAAAGATATGGTTGGTCTACCAAATGAAAACATGGAGGAAATAAATTTGCGGAATAAAACAAAATATAATTAACTAAATAAACAGCAATTAAACACTAATTCACTCTGAGTCAGAACTGTCCTGCTCCGTATATTACCCCTTCTTTCTGCACTTGTTTTTCTTCATCTTTTAAATTCTTTAAACGTAACCTTCTCTTTCTTTCTTAATATGTGTTTGTTTGTATTTTAGTAATTCTCCTTTTTTCTTCTCCTGTCCATTTTTCGTCCAAGAATACTGGATGAACATCCTGGGAAAACCCTAGCTCTGTCCGTTGCTGATAAAATTAATATATTTCCAGAATTGTACTCATCAATACCTTCTGCTAAAGCCGTCTCAACGATTGCTTGAAAAACACTCCAGGTTTTGTTACGTCTTCGCCATATGCAATTATTCAAAGTTTCATTAGCGTTTTGGGTTAGCCCTGTAGTCTATCAGTTTGAAAGTAGTCGGCTGTCTGTTAGTCTTTCATACATAGGGACGATATGCTGCAAAACCAACAAACTGATCGGTATTTTCGTATAATCTTGAGTTTTACCATGTGGTTGCGCTCTATTATAAAAGTACCAAGCATTCTCTCCAGTAGGGCATTTATGATGTGTAGAATCATCAGTTGAAGGGCATTATGTAAGTGTAGCTAAAAATTGTCTGCTTCATTTCGGTAGCACTTTTATTTTGTTAGGCAAAATAGTATTTCTATAGTACTTAGTTTTTTAATAGTTGTGTCTGTAAGGACGCCATACTGTTTTCTGTTATGCCTTGTGCCTTTCAGATTTTGACCAATTTTTGGTAAAAAAAACTCGTAAGCGTACACAACTAGTAGTACTATCACCTCATAGAAATGTATGTAAACCAGTAGAAAAAAAATATTTCCTACAAAATAAAAAAAAAACAAAATTTATTTCTGTAGCTTGTATGGATCAAAAGTTATTGACATTTGTAAACGTCTTTTTTTTTCTAAAAAGGGAGGCAATTTTCACAATGACATGCCAAAAAATTTTAACATATTATATTTACTTAGAAATAATTTAGATAAAAATAAATATATCAATATTTTCAGGAAATTCAGAGAAAAATGTACACAAAAAAATTTTTTTTAACGTATATTCCTTCCTTAAACAGCAATGTTTAATATTTATTTTAAAACTCTTTCATGTTTTTTAAAAATTTTTACTTGAATATAAAGACATTTATTTTAAAAATTACAAATTTATTACAATTTTTTTTAATAATATTTTTCTATTTATATATATATGTATGGATGACTGTTTATCATTATTTAAACATTTTTATAATACCCTTTTGATAACCTGTAACTTATACTTATCGTACACATGTTTCAGCATTATTGTTATAAAAATTCTCTTTATAGTATTGTAAAATATATATTTTTAATAAAATAAAAAAGCGATTGGGTTATTAGCCTAAATAGATCTAATATTGTAAATAATAAATTAATCGAACATTAACTAAAATAAATTAACTACTTATGTAATTTACTCACGAATAAAAATAAAATTTAAGGTGTACGGTTAAATAAATAGTACTTAATAATAGTATAAAAAAAAATAATAGCAATAATAATAATATGATAAAAGTAGCCGGCAAAAGCATACCGTGCCCGTGTGAAAGGAAACACTAAAACACGTGTTATGGTATAAAACAAGTTTTGTAACTTATAAATCACACAAAGTTTCTAGTAATTGGTTTTATTTTTATCGGCTTTACTGTACAGAAATGGACCTATATAAATTCTAAAACTGGTAAAAGGTGACTTACCTTTAAAATCTATTGATTCAACCACATTTATTTATCTATTCCTTTACCTATACATGTACTTATGTACCTGTACCTAGTATGTACTATAATAATATAGAAACTAGACGTTATTAACATATTGATATTGCAACGGATTAAAATTCTTTACGGTATGTATTTTACCACAAAACCGGTCTTAATATCAAACGGGATCGCCGACATATAAGCCTCTAATAGAATTCATTTCGTTTTATCAATTCCTTTTTTTTCTCCTAAGAAGTTACATATTATTATTAACATTACTTTAATGAATAACCGATATTACTTGTTTAATATTTTATTATATGCCCTATATATGGTGTATATTTTCATCGCATCATTAACTTTCTATAACATAGATTAAAAAAAGAAAAATATTACCTAGAGAAATAATTACGGTCTATGTTTATCATTTGCTACATAAAATAAATAGGTCTATTTTTTATATTAATATAATTGATGAAAACTTAATTATAAATATAATTTTTAACAATACGTAATTTCCTTGAAGATTCTTTTCTCGACGAAACGTACATAAATATAGCTTAATCCTGATTTATCTTCTTACTATGGACATAGTAAATGGATAAATACCACATTATTATTAATATTATTATTATTATTATTATTATTATTATTATTATTATTATTATTATTATTATTATTATAATTACTATTAAGATAATAATTACTATTATCTTTTCTGCTAAGATCACTGTAGTTTCTACGTTGAGTACTATTTACCTTTCTTACGAATAGCTTCATTCTTTTATTTTATGTTGACGCGTTTTGGAATCGCTCCATTGTCAAAACTTTATATAACATTTAGTAAACGCCCCTCCCTATATTTGACATCATGTCTTACCTTGTCTTCTTCTTGTTTATTTGTTATTAACGGTTATACTTATCTATTTCTTGTTTTCAGTAAATTGAAATTCTTGAAAAGGACATCCTGTATTATTTAAATACATAAATAAAATAATACACAAAAAAGATTTTTATAGTAACATAGAAGAAAAAGAACGTTAATGGTATGTACAAAATAAAATCTAGATGCAATGCATCATATACTGGATAAATGGGAAGAAAATTAAAATTAAGATATAAAGAACACATGAAATATTTTAAAAATGAAACACATTTTCCTTTTGAAAATGGAATAATCAGTGAAATTAATTCACAAATGTATTAAAGGAAGAAGAAAGAACATTTTAGAACAATCACAAATGAACAGATCAACAGTTAAGTGGATGTCCTGTTTAAGAAACAAAATTTATTCAAAACAGGAAATAGATAAATAAAATTAAAAGATAAGTAAACCATTAATAACAAATAAAAAAGAAGAAAACCAGATAAGGCATGATGTCAAACATAGGGAGAGGCGTTGACTAAACGGTATATAACGATTAGCAGAAACTTTAAAGTACCATTACAATAAATTTTGACAATGGATTGGTTCCAAAACGCGTCAACATACAATAAAATAATGAACCTAAGAAAGGAAAACAGTACTCAACATAGAAATTAATTTATCGGCTGAATATTTTATCTTCCTTGGTGCCAAACTTAGAGTTGATGGCTATAAAATTGTTTTGACCGGTGATTTTAATATTCCTTGGATAAATCTGTTTTAAGTACGCAAGTAGACAAACCAGAGCACGCGTTTTTTAACTGTGCTCGGTGGGATCACGTCAGGGTACAGATGAGACTGGCGTGGCTCACCCCAGATAACATCGTGGGGTACATGCTCCTAGGCAAGAGAGAATGGAACGCCGTGAAGAAAATGGTCACCAGAATTCTGGTACGAAGGAAGGGGAAGATAGACTCGGGGAGGCGGCTCTACGAAGCTAGGAACAGGACTTGATGAGGAATGCTTGCTTTGAGGAAGTAACGGCCATGCGATGCTTGACGACGCCGCGATCAAGGGGATTTTTATTTATTTACTTTGTTTTACAAGAGAAGTAGGGTGAGGTGCACTCATGTATGTGTGACGGAATGTTATAATTTTAAACAAATAGGGTCGAAGCGTAACGACGTGCAGGGACAGGGAGAAAGTCTTCTTACCTAAGGTGTTCGGGTCCGCCCACATTCAAGAGTGGAGGGGTCGGGAATCCCCGATGATGGCATAAAGAACCCTCAAGGTATGAGTGGGTCGCGAAGTGAAGGATGTGTGAAACGTACATCTGGAACTGTTAGATTAGGGACAGGATGGGTAGCTCCTTAGCGGAAGGGCATAGCGACTATCCGGAAGAGTCCTAGTGAAGTTGGGGAGACCCCGGTGGGAATGCCCCAGAAGGGGGTTAGCTAGGGCGGACAGAGACTGCGCCACGACACTCTGAGGTGACTGTGTTTTGCTTAACGGCGAGGACCGGTTGCCTTGGGGGTGTTTAAAAAAAACAAAAACAAAACTTAACATCAGTTAAAACTTACTTCAAAATACAGCAAAACCATTTTTGACGATAACCCTATTTCAAGCTGTTAGAAGTGAAGTAGTTTCCCGCTACCTTTTTTACTAAAATTATTATACTATCAGCTAACTAATGACATTGAAATTCAGAAGATATTTAACCTTTAAAGTGACAATATGTTCATTTTGGCCATTGTATCGTGGTAGGAAAACAGTATTGACTGTAAAGTGAATATTACACTTTTTTGCAAAAGGCAACTGGTGGTGACTGTTACAAGTTACTTTACTTTACTTTCGTCAGAGCTACAAAAACGATTGGAACTGTGTAGAATCAAATTAAAATATCTTTTCTATTGACAATCAGTGCATTATATAAATTGCCTTATCTCAATATCATGAGATTTAATTTGGAATTTTACAAAAATATACCGTTTAATTAAATGAAAACTTCTACTATATTAGGTTGTTGCTTTGAACGCAGTTTCGCAAATTTGAGGATTTTATTTCATATAGTGTAAAAAATGACTCCCTTCTGGTAGACTACCAGTTGAAAATTGAATTAATGACTGTAAAAAAAAAAAAATAAAAAAATCATTCCGTATTTTAACATATCCCACCCAGTTAGCTCGTGTAGGTTAGTTAGCTCATGATATATTACGAGAGCTCATTATTTATAGTAATCTGCATTGAATCCTTGTATCAATTTTTCTTTTTATTGTTAAATTAGCTTTCATAAATAGACATGAACAAATAATATAACATATTTACAACAAAATAATAATATATTGTAACATTTTACCATATTTATACTGGTTTTTTGACGTTTTCATTACTTATTTCAAACTAAAATGGTAATCAACCGGTAAAACAGAAAACATTTTTTTTTTATGTAAAATAAGTAGATCTCAGTTATTATTATCCTGGTCTTGATAGATCTCGCGGATCCATGACCTACGAGATAAGTTTCCTCCACCTCTCCCTATCCTTTTGCCATCTCCATCTAGTCCTCACTAAAATTCTCCTTGATACCACCACACCGTCTCCATCTAGGTCTTCCTATCCTACATCTTCCCTCTTCTCTACGCCTCCGCACTCCCAAACTATTTGTTCTCCTCCACTCTGACCACATAACCCGCCCATCTTGCCTTACTTACAAAAAAATAGATAATTTAAAATATTCAATAACTATAATTTAAATATTATTTTTTTTGTTTTATAAAATGAAAATTCCTAAGATAGTCCCGACAATTAAGCCGTATTCATAAGATTAAACCGAAAAAAATGGACTGTTAAAAGCGATTTAAATAAAGCCTTCAGCTGGATTTGAATCTTCAACGTAGAAAAACACCAGTAACGATAGATGGTTGGTAGTAACAGTACCCTTTTTTCAAACTAATTAATACTTTATAACAGGAAATATTAATCTGTGTAATTATGAATTATACCTGATAGTATACCGACGAACATCTGCATGATCCAATGCTTTTTTTTTTGTCTTCAGTCATTTGACTGGTTTGATGTAGCTCTCCAAGATTCCCTATCCAGTGCTAGTCGTTTCATTTCAGTATACCCTCTACATCCTACATCCCTAACAATTTGTTTTACATATTCCAAACGTGGCCTGCCTACACAATTTTTTGCTTCTACCTGTCCTTCCAATATTAAAGCGACTATTCCAGGATGCCTTAGTATGTGGCCTATAAGTCTGTCTCTTCTTTTAACTATATTTTTCCAAATGCTTCTTTCTTCATCTATTTGCCGCAATACCTCTTCATTTGTCACTTTATCCACCCATCTGATTTTTAACATTCTCCTATAGCACCGCATTTCAAAAGCTTCTAATCTTTTCTTCTCAGATACTCCGATAGTCCAAGTTTCACTTCCATATAAAGCGACACTCCAAACATACACTTTCAAAAATCTTTTCCAGACATTTAAATTAATTTTTGATGTAAACAAATTATATTTCTTACTGCCAATGCATTACATCATATTTATTTTAACAAGGAAGGATGGTGAAAATTTCAGATTGTTTCATTTTTGTTTAAAAAAGAAAAAAAAACATAAGTTTGTTTCTAGGAATGGAGTTAGCAACTATAGATTTTATTTAATGATTCTGCAATAATTATTCAAAATTTATATTAAAATGATTGAGGAAAGCAATAAATCGTTTGAATAATTCATAAAATAAATATAATGTAAACATTTTACAATTAAAGGATTCTATTTCTTTCATTTTCAAAAGGCTGCTATAATATATATATATATTTTTTTTTATACCAGCACAACCAAAAAGAAACGGATTTGATTCTTGGGACACCTAATCAGAATATCGGAAAATAAAATCATCAGGAAAATAATAGAAAACTTATGGAATAGCAAACCAACATAAAATGGATTATAGAAATCAAAAAAGCCATGAAGGAACTCGAAATTACAGTGAAAGATTTGAGGAACAAAACAGACAAAATTAAGAAATTCAAAGACAAACAAACTAAACTACAAACGAAAATCAACAGATAAATAATTGGAAGGGTGATTTCAGACCAAGAAAGAATGTTAAGATCCGAAAAATGAAGAAGTACTGGGCTAACAGAAAAACTGAAAAACCCCCTCCTATAAAAATGGTGCAATGTAGGCCAAAGAATTTAAAAAAATATATATATATCGTACACATTTACGGAGTGTAAAATATTTAAGAAAAAAAATAAATTAGTTTTAATAACATTAGGAAATCTAAATATAATGTTTTCAAAAATACGAATATTCATATGTAAATCAAATTTATACTCCGCGAGAACATTCGATGAATATTATGCAATTCATTTTATAGGTCTACTAATTTTATGATTATAATATTTAAAAGCACAGAATTTCTTAAATCTTGCATCAAGATGATTTATACACACGCGCATGTGTGCGTGTGTATGGACGCTTTCTTAAGAATCTAACATTTTTATTAACATTGTTTTTAAAATATTCTTGATTTAAAAACCATTCGATTTTGACATGTTATCTTTTATTTGTTTGTATTTTTTTAATACCTTATTTTAACTCAATTGAATCATATTATAATGTTTTTACATATAGAGTTTAAAATGTTATTAACCGTTATATATATACTAATATCTCGATCAAACGCACCAGGTTGTATTATATATATATATTATTAATACATATTGTATAATGTATATTAATTGTTTAATACGACAACTTACAAATCCGGTTTCTCATTTCCATGCGATCAGTTGGTTAAAGAGGCCGTCGCACGATACTGTGAGATCGGATGCCAATGAAACTGTCACTTTTAATAAACTTAACACAGCCTATCAGCGCAAGCGGCGGCGGCCTCCTTGCTAAGATATTTTTTCTTTTTATTTATTTACTTTTTTTTTGATCGGTACAAATAATATTCAATATTATGCAAATCATATTTAGAAACACTATTATGTAATTTTATAATCCGTTAAAATAAACCTGAATTAATTTATTCATAGAAGGTATTTATTTATGCATTTATTATTTTTAAATATTATTCTGATTATTTTGAATATATTTATAAATTTATGAAATAAAATTATATTTTTATTTCAGTTAATTAATTTTGAAATTTATCATAGTAATGTTAAGATTTATTTTTGATATCTCATGCTGAAACTTTTTTTACATTTTTTAAATTATTTTTTTATAAACTGATTAATGTAAAGCAGCTTCCGATTATATGCCTAAGGTATAAACTTTATTATTTTCCATAGGGAGTTCCTTACTTAATTACCTAATCAAAAGTTTGGCGATACTACAATTCTGGGAATAAATAAAGATTAATTAAAAAGAAATTTAATCCTTTTTTCGGTTTAATTTTTGAAAGAAAAGGATTTTTTGCGCATAGGCTAATATTTAAATTAATATAAATCCTTGATCAGTTATACAGAGTGTTTCGTGACGTATTCCCCGAATTTCAGGTACTGATTCAGAACGCCAAAACGAGTAAAAATGTTCATATCAATATAATGACCGTTAAAATAAAATATTAAGAATAAATAATAATAGTTAATTAATAATAATTATTAATAATTTTTAGTACATTTAGCAGAGGAAATAAAAACAGGCAAAAAAATATCAGTTTTCGCAAGCGTACTGCCGGGTTAATTGTCTGCAATAACTCGACTGTTTGTCAACCGATTTTTACAAATTATGTGTCGTTTTGTTTAAAATAAAATGCTTAATAAATTTTGTAAAGTAAAAATTTTATCAAACAAATAATTAATTACAAATTATTGAAGATTAAAAAATTAAGATGGCCGCCATTTTGAAATTTAAGAATGTGGCGTTTTCAAAATTTTTTATTTTGTAAAATAAGACACTAGTCTTAGATTTGTCAGATTTAATAAAAGTAGGTTTACCCGTTCCTGAAAAAAAAATTTGTTGAAAATCACCAAATGGCATCCACAGGGAAATCAAAGCAAAATAAGACTTACGTAGATATAAACTTTTTTACTCGTTTTCGTGTCCTGAATAAGTTCCTGAAGTTCGGGGAATACATCCCGAAACATTCTGTATACTATTTCAATCCTGAATAAAAATTCCTTGATCTTCCAAATCTTTGTAAATCGGATAATCATCTGGCGTCTGGGAGAGTCATTAAGCTATTGTGTATTAGCGGTAAGTCTAGACGACAGAGAAAAAGGTAAAAACTATTTATAAGCCAACATGGAGATTAATCCATATTGTTGCAAGTTCCTTTTATTTACAAAAAACAACGTTTAAATTTAAGATTATAATGGATTTCATTAAAAAAATAACTGTTTAAAATGTTAAGTATAATTAAAATGTTAAGATATTAATTGAAATAAAAAACCCGTTATTTGAAAGAACTTCTTTATTAAATAACACATTAGAGAAAAAAAGTAATAATTTAAAATATTAATAGTCTATAATTATATATAATGTACTATACAATGAATAATTGGAATTATTATTTTAAAGAATTCATTACTTTTAATTAGTATTATAGTTATAAATATTTAAATTATTGATTAATAATTAATGTTTAATAACCTATGTATGAAATAGAATTAATTATTTGTTTTAATTTTATTAAATTTATCAAATTATAAATTCTGATGTGAACACCACATGACTTCCTTGTACGCCTATTAAATTACATATACAAATTTTTTTTAAATAAAAAATCAATAAAATTGATTAATATAAAGCTGGATTTATTTAATCCGCATTTAGATTTTCAAAACACGACATTTTCTTACTACATCAATAATTCGGACAAGAAGGTAGTTTTTTTTAAATTTTCGTCAAACTAAATATTTTTCTCTTAAATTAGTGTAACGTAATTGAATTTAAAATAAAAAATCAAAAAGATTGATTAATATAAAGCAGGATTTATTTAATCCGCATTTATATTTGCAAAGCACGTCATTTGCTTACTACATCAATTATTCGGACAAGAAGGTAGTTTTTTTTTTAAATTCTCGTAAACTAAATTTTTTTCTCTTAAAGCTGTATAATATAATTGAATTTAAAATAAAAAATCAATAAAATTGATTAATATAAAGCTGGGTTTTTTTAATCCGAATTTATATTTTCAAAACATGACATTTGCTTACTACGTCAATTATTGGGACAAGGTAGACTCTCGATGTAACAGATCGCGGTTATTCGGAAATGTAGGTGTATATATGTATATAAAGTTTGTTTCTTTGCTTGTTATCGGTGCACGCGAGTAACAACCAACCATTACTTGGAAATTTGAAGGATTCATTCACGTTATCCTAAGGAAAGTTTTAAGCTATCGACCGACGCCCTAGCTCCCTTGAAGGTTAAGATATTAAAAATATTCATTATTTCTTGGCCCCCAAGGAGGGTGAAGTTGGGGATTAAAGATATTCATTAAGGAAAAAATAGATTAATCCTTTTATTTCATTCTTTTAACCCACCGGGTTGGTCAGGTAATGAACGCGTCTTCGCAAATTAGCTGATTTTGAAGTCGAAAGTGCTAAGGTTCAAATCCTAGTAAAGGCAGTTACTTTTATACGGATTTGAATTCTAGATCGTGGATACCGGTGTTCTTTGGTGGTTGGGTTTCAATTAACCACACTTCTCAGAAATGGACGAACTGAGATTGTACAAGACTACACTTCATTTACACTCATACATACTCATTCATCCTCTGAAGTAATCCTGACGGTGGTTCTGAAAGCTAAACAGAACAACAAGTTACTATTATTCTATCTTTTGTAATTTACGCGTAGTTTTTTATTCAGGTTTCTATAAAACCTTAATATTTTAATTTTTATTTATTAGTATTATTCTCACAACCATTCGGCGGTCCAGGAGTTGGACCCCTTTGGGTAGGTGGGAATGGCGACTAAAGCAGGCTCCGCGGATGTCCAGGATGTCGAGCGAAGCGAACTATATGGCCATGTGGTAGGTCCCTTGGCGCCGAGGAGCCCGTGAGTTGACTGCGAGATTCGCTTGGGCTGACGTAAGCCCGTGAATGTTCAGGTTCTGGCTAGAGGGGCCTGCTAGTGTGTGTGTGTATATGTATATATATATATATATATATATATATATATACACATATATATAAAATTTAGCAACTTACCAATTTTTTATTATTTTCGATTAAGAAATATACCTTTTATACGAACAAAAAATACTTTTGTCTTTTAATTAGTAAAATTAAAAATGTAGTAATGAGAAACTTTACGATCTGACGAGATGCTGTTGTATTCTAAAAAGCGATTCCAAGATGTTATTTAGTGTCTACACTTATGAATTTTATTGTCAATCAAAACCCCATTTATTTACGTTATAAAAGTTTAATCGTTGTAAACGTAGGGTGGTCACCTGATACCTAGAAAGAATCCTATAGCTAACGTGTACTAACGTTAAGTTCAAATGTAAAGGAAAAAAGTAAAAACAGTTTTTGGTCCAGTTTTTTAGAAAAAAAGCAAGTTTGAACTTAATTTTGTTTAAAGAAAACTTAACGGTACTAATAAACACGATACATTAGATTATATTGGATTAATAGCATTATTAAATTAAGTTTTTTGCCACTTTAGGACGAATATTTTATTATGAAATATTCGGAATAAATGTAAAATGTTTTATGACTATTCTTAATGGAAGAAGGAACCACCAATATAAAAATACAATTTTTGTATCAAAGCTACGATTATATAATACTAGCCGTTAAGGCTCGCTTCGCTCGCCCTTTCCATCTAGTCAGGCGACTCCACCCCCTGGATCGTTATATTATGGATATGAAAATAATTCCGATAAATAACAGTTAAATCCCGAAAAGCTTTTTTTCCTCCCTCATTCTTGACATAGAAGCTCTTACACGCATCTACTGCAGAGGAACATACCCTTTTTCAATTACACTAGAATATCCTATCTCAGTAAGGGATCAAAATCGGATATGTTGTAAAACACACAGTCTATTATTTTTACGTCGAAAAACGAAATCAAAAACGGTATTAGGTCGTCGTTCAAGAGACTTCACAACTTCATCCCCAAGGGAACTGGGGCCTCGATGTATGGCTTAGCATCCCTGGGATAACACGAATCTATCTTACAAGTTTGAAACCGATCGGTGGGTTGGTTATTATGTAATGCTGTTGCAACGGTCAGAACTGCCACAAACCTTCGCATAAATTACATTACACAATAATACGAAGTTGAAGGTTCTAGTCCCTGTCAGGAATAGATATTTCACGTGCTTTGAAATTTAACCATCGGTAGCTGTCACCCTATTGTTGTAAAGTGAGTAAATAGATGTAAAGTACAATAATTTTTATAAATGTATGAATTTATACAGATTTGTCCTCAGACCACCCAGGTTAGGTAGACAAAAAGCAGACATAGTATTCGAATCCGTATAAGGCAATTACTTTATACGGATTTGAATATTAGATCGTGGATACCGGTGTTCTTTGGTGGTTGGGTTTCAATTAACCACAAACCTCAGGAATGGTC
Source organism: Lycorma delicatula (assembly GCF_047948215.1). Classification (NCBI taxonomy): domain Eukaryota; kingdom Metazoa; phylum Arthropoda; class Insecta; order Hemiptera; family Fulgoridae; genus Lycorma; species Lycorma delicatula. The sequence goes on from NC_134459.1 coordinate 14,101,559, forward strand.
GACCTGAGACTATACAAGACAACGTTCATACATATCATATTTTGAAGTAATACCTTACGGTGGTTCCGAAACTAAAGACCAAAAAGACAAACAGCGAAAAATAATCGAGATTAATAAATTTAAGAAAATAGAAGATATTAACTTATCGTATTTTAATGTTAAAACTGTGGAAAATATTTAAAGGAAATTTAATAATTTGATATTTTTTACAGCTTTTTCTGTGGATTAGAGTCATAAAAAATGTTTAAAAAATAATTTTACGTAATACATTCATTTTTTTTTAATATTACATCAGCTTTTAATTTTATCTTACAGATTTTTAAAAATATTTTATAATATTTATTATTTTTTAAGTATAATATTTATAATGTAAAGCTAAAAAATCATCCTGTGACACAAACCAAAGATTAAAAAAAAATTAAAAATTAATAATAGGTGTATAAAATTAGGAAGTGGTGTGAGTAAATGAAGGACGGAATATATAAAAATAAGAAAGATATTAAAGTAGGGAATACTAAGGTTCAACAACCTTCTTGATCGACACGGCGTCTACTTTGAAAATTACTACCTACAATAGGTATGTTTAACTTTGACTACGGTTATTCAAGGATAAGCTTAAACCTTTCTTCCCAGCTGTTGCAATTTATATTTTTTATCCTTAATTCCTTCTTCTCCAGTTAAGATTCTGTGAGTCGTGATTAGACGTTGCTAGGAACGCTTGTATACCAAGGTTAAGAAAAGATCCTCTTAAACGGCTGTATAGATATATGCAGCGGGAGGACCAATTTCTTGAATGAACAATAAGCTTAAATGTTGCTGTTATTCAGAATAATTCTAGGCCTCGTAGCACATTTGTGGGACTTTCATGCCACGCGACTTTTTTTCTGATGCACGGCTTTCACACACAACTTAATTAAAAATATTTATCATTTTATTAAATATAATATTTTTTGTTTAATTCAATGATTCTAATTAGAGCGCGCGTGCTAGGCGCGTGGTGGCATCCCAGTCCCGTAGAAGGAAGACACCCATCTTGTGACGTCACACCAGCTCCTCCGTTCCAAGCCCTAAGGGGCTTTATCGGAGGTCATCTTTAGACCCTCTAACTGATTACATCTCACAGTCATCAGCTAGGCCTCGGTCGGGACGTCACCGATGTAAATGCCTCGGTAGACATTTGCGTCAGTAAAATACAAATCAAATTTCGCCTTCACGTAGGCCTCAAACGGACATCTTCACATCCAACCTAACATGATTCCCTCAAACTAATTGACCGAAACCGCGGAAGCGCGAGCCCCTGGCCTAGTAAAGATTTGACAACACCGTTTCTGACAGTGAATGCCTCAGAGAACGAACGAGTTTAAAGTAAAATCAGTGCTACATTCGTATCAATCAAAATTATGTTTTACGCAACATAATTCAGACCAACACCCGATTAAGTCGACCGATTTAGGTCACCTAATAAGCGCGTGGTGGCACTAGCAGTCACTTCAAATACTTTTTTATAACTTAAATATTAGTCATTTATTTAATTCTACTACTTACCTGTGACTTTACAACATAGCTGGTGCCGGAGGTTAAACAGTAAAAGAAAGATAGACTGCAGCAGCTGTACGTCAGTGTTACACTAGCGCTCCTTGTCGTGAGAGGGGATAGTAATGACACGCTGTACCCACTTAGCTACTAGTGTATGTAGAGAATTTTAGGGTATTTTTGGGGTGGAGGTGCGATTTTGCAAAAATATTTTTTTTTGTTGGAAATATTATTTTGAATTATTGCCTAAGAAAAATAAAACCTTAACTAGGCGAAATCTCAGGATACTGAAGGTGACTACGCTTTACAGCCTGGCCCCCTTGACCTTTTAATTTGAAAATTTTAATGACATCACGCCCCACATATAGAAGTAATCTGACCAAGTTTGGACAATATCGGTCGGAGAGTTCTGGAAATATAAGGTGATTTAGAGGCTAACACTCCGAACACACACGCGTACATACGAAGATCCGGAAAATTTCCATCCGGTTTTTTGGGTTCCTTAGGTGTCAAAACGTAAAGAGCCGGTGAAAACCGGATTTGCTCAAATCGAATGGATTACCATACTTTACCTTCTATATAGGCGGAAAGTAAAAATACTGCTTATATACGGACATTGCAACTGCAAGTTGAAAGAAAAAGTTTACTTTCAGTGGTCTTTACTACTTAAACTCTCCGCTTGACTTGGCCGAAACAATTAAATTTACTTAAATCCAACGATTGATGGTAAGCCATCCTCGGTTAGTTACTGAAAATTATCGGTTTCAATTTATTTCCTGATGGAATATTTTTAACCAACTCGAGCTGTCTTGGGGAAACTGATTTACTGGCAATGACGGGACAAGTTAAAGGTAATCGGATAAGATTCTAGCCGATCAGCTCTTTTGTAAGATACAAAACCAATGCGATATCTAGCTTTTTAAACTATATAGATAGACATATTTAAAAAATTAAAAAACTGTGGAATTCCTTTTATTTATTTTTTAATACTTTTACTTACAAATAAGTATACGATATTTTAAAAGTACCTATAAACACTTCTTCTTCGCTTCTCTTAAAAAAATTAAACATTCAATTTATTAAACCTTTTTTTTTATGTAAATTTTGATAAAAGGACGTTTTAAAAATCAAACTTCTGTTTAATTTTTTTTACAAAAGGTTAATGTTTAAAAAAAATCAAGATGTTAAATATCTTTGTACGATTAGTTTTATAAGATTAAAATTGATAACGAAAGAAACATGTTGTATCTAAAATTAGAAAGAGAAAATAAATAATAACAAAAAAAAACCGTTCGAATAAAGAAGAAAAAGTATGGACTGACGCAGCAGGCGAAGATGTTAACCGTGTATAACGATACTATAACCTACTATTGTCCAATATTATAGAATACAGCGAAGAAATCTTCGTGGGAAAACATGCTGATTCACGTCGATCAGTACGAGGGTCTTACTATGTTGCCTCGATCAGGTTACTTGACTAGGATATGTTAAAACTTAACTTTTAACATGATCTCGACTGGAATAATATCGCTGCATTAAAAAAAAGGAAGACATTTTGGGAGATTTTTTTTATAAATAAGGCTATATATATTTGAATAATTTAGTTTTTTTGTGTGCGCGGTCTTGTGCGTAGTTAAATGTATTAACATGGCAATACGGTTTATAAATTATTCATTAATTTAAACAATCTTAATGTAGGAGTGAACCAGAAATTTTAGAAAGGTTTAACACGCAGTTGCTTCCAAATACTTCTACTCAATGCCATTCATTTGTAATTTGCATTCTAAAAAGAAAATATAAAGCGTATTTAACTACAACATTAATTCTTAATCGCCGAGAATTTAAAATCGGTTTTTAAATCGTCAAAATTATTCTTTAAAAGCTATGTAAAACTATAATTACGGATAAAATTCTTTATAACTTAAATTTTTATTATAAAGTTTTCACAGATTTTTAATTTTTTAAATATGTTTATTTTTAACGTTTAAAAAGCTACATTTCACCTTGTTTTTTTTTATCAATTATAAATAATATGATATTATATGATAATTACTCTTTAATAAAAATATTAAAATATTTTACAACAAATTATATTTACCAGACCTACTTCCAATATTTAATAAATTACGAGTATTAATAATTTCTATTTTCCTGGCTACAGCTCTATTGCCGTTGCAGCAGCATAGCTATAAAGGGAAAGTATAGTAAAAAGGCAAAATTTTGGGTATCAGAGGTTTGCAAATGCCGAATTTTCAATAGCCCCTTAGTTCAAAAAACATGAAAAAAAAAATAGAAATTCCTGGAAAATGTATGTATAGCCTTGGTCTGTATTTCGATTATAATGTTATTAAAACGTACTGTAATATAAATTTATCAAAAATGTCTCAAAAAACTTCTATAAATGAAGAATTGTTGGTATTAAAATTTGGAAAAAATTAAAGAAAAGGGGGAGGGATAGTTTTCGTTCGTAGTTTACAGTCCTGCAGACGTCAAACTGATAATCCACTTCATTCTACACTCTAGTGAGCATGTCTGCAAAAATCACTTCCTGGTAATATTCATTGGCGCAGGAAGTCATGGAACTGGAATTTAATTTGTTACCCGATGTCTTTTAGTGGTCAAAAAATGAAATCCATCGTCGTCAAATCGGGCATTTGCGATGCCAAAGCGTTGGGAGCTTTTCTGCCTACTGGAAACGTTTCGTTCAGCTTAATTCGGACAACGTCTGCATGATGTGCAGGGACTACACCCTGTTGAAGAATTAGGTCACCACTCATTGTCAGTTACTGCACTTCCGGACTCACGGCGGCAATGTTTTGGCCAAGCGTACAAAAGAAGTGGTCATGTGAGGACGGCCACTTCTTTTGTTGTCCATCACCGAACCTGTTTGCTCAAACTTCTGCACCACTCTATTTACAGTAGTTCCGTATGTTGCGTATTCCCCCAAATATAGCTTGTGATTTTTGCACAGTTTCAGTACAACATTCTCCTTATTTGTAACATATTTTCACAATATATAGGCGATTCTGCATCGTGAATTTCTCAATCACTACTAACCGGAATGCAATTACTAAAGTGCTTCAAAGAGTGTTTCCATCCAAAGGAAAAACACAGATGGAGAAATGATATGACTTCCATGTACCCCTATTAAATTACACATATAAATTTTTTTTAAATGAAAAGTACATAAAATTTTACTTCATTAGTAACTTCTGATATCTTTCCATAATTTAAAAAAAGATTGTTATTGAATTATTATTCATCATAATTTTTTTTTACAATCAGAGGTAAGTAATTATTAATAAATCAATATATTTAAATTAAAAAAAAAAGGAAATGAAGTCTGATTTGAACCGATGTGCCTTACTCTTGTAAAATACAAATATTTCATTAATCAAAAAATTATATTTGGCAATAACTCTGGAACCAGTGTAAATAATACCACTTATGTTATATCGTTGAAAAGCTCTCAATGAGGGCTTATTACTGCTGTCAAGAACAAGTCCAAAATCCAATATTTTCTTTTTGATTTTGGACACTTTTGGTTCAGTCGATTACAATAAAAAGGGGAGGTGCAAACTAGATGTTACAACAGTCCTAAATCCAAAATTTTAACATCCTACGGCTAATTGTTTTTGAATTATGCGAGATACATACTTACGTACAGACATTACCCCGAAACTAGTCAAAATGGATTCAGGGATGGTGAAAATGGATATTTCCGTTGAAATCAGAAAACCGAAATTTTTAGCGATTATAATACTTCCTTTATTTTGTACAAGGAAGTAAAAATAGCACGCAATTTAAATCCTGAGTTAATTTTGAGACATCCTTAAATTGATATGTATTTATATAAAAATATAAAATTACATTCTCATTCCTAGATCATAAGCTCTTGTTTAGAAGCAATATCTTTATGGGAGAAAAAACGTAAAAATAGTTGCGTTAATTGAAAATTATTACTTTTTTATAAAGATGCTGAATGTGAATGGATTCATGAATGATATGAAACATTTATAAATTAAAGATTTAAAAATCATTAAATTTATCTCTCTTTCAAATAATTTAAAATTAAATCAAATTAGAGAATGAAAATGGAATAAATAACAGAAACCGATTTCAAAAAGTGCAAAAGTTTGTAAAAAATTATTTTTTTTCTAATTATTAAATTAAAATTTTTGAAATCGATACCAGGTTAACTGATTGGTAGTATGGTATGTAGAAGATATTTTTAAAATAATAGTTATTATTTTAATATAAACTAAAATTTAACAATTTAACTTTTGTTGAAAGTATTTAATACAGCTTCAATATAATATATATAATCAAACGGGTAGAGTTGAAATAACCAATATGTACACAGATCTTATTTATGTGTAACAAATTATGAAATTCGGTGTTTATGACGAAGAAGCGATGTTCTCTAAATTTTATAAAGTAATCCTAAATGAGTTATTGTGTCGACTGTAATTTTTATGAATTAATTCTCTTCGTTATAACTTTTAATTTCCACTGATGAGTTTAAACAATGTTTATATCACATTTACTCGGGTGATAAATTAGTCTGTTGCTTTGAATTATTTTTGTTATGTGGCTTGTTATTAAAAATCTATTTAAGAAGGACTTAAAAATTTAAAGGTCTTTCTATCAGTTCACACTCGGATCCTGTCGGCTACACTCGGCTCCATACAGTTCACCCAGCTTATTTCGGTTGCACTCGGTTCCTGAAGGTTCAGCGGCGTCCTGCACACTATATAAGCCGGCTCCGCACTAGCATTTTTCTATCAATTTTCATGGACTCAACGTACAAAATATAATATATTCTTTAACAATGAATCATTTATGGAATCATTATAGGAATAAATATACACTTATACATAATCGTGTATTGTTCATTCAAATATTAAAGGATCATATATTACGAAGTTATAAAAATGTCTATATTTATTTATTATTTGAACCAGCGGTAAATACATAGAGTAATTACCCTAAACAAGGTACTACATCAAGGCGGATATTATCTCAACAATGGTTGTGATGCTTGCGAAGCACCTAAGATTCGAACGTCACCTGTAATTATTACGTTCCCTGAGAGTAATGAGTGATCACTGTACAACCAGTCCTAGCGGCGGATAAAATGAATGCATAACTTATAGGGCTGAGTATCACCTAGATTTTGGTCGGGTAGGTTAGAATAATTTGCAATAGTTTATTTTTTTCGGTAAAGAAGTCAACTATTAGGGAAACTACTTTTCCTAGTAATCCTGGAATGGGAGACTCGTTATTCTTAAGGATGCATTTTATTTGCTGGAGTGAATTCTGTCTTGTTAAAGATCGCCTATAACCGTTACTTTTATGACACACATCAAAACCACATGCGTCAAAAGTTTTTTTCTGTAACTATTAAAATTATTATTTTTAGAATTCTGTTTTCTTCGTTTTCTGTGACTTTTTCGTGTGTACACACACACACACACACATATATATATATATATATACACTACCTTACCAGCACGTTGATATGCACTCTAGATCTTTTGGCCTATCCGGAAGCCATAATCAGGAGTTAAAATTAATATATTTAAAATCAAAAGTTTAAAAAATCATAGTTAAAGATTTAAAAACAGTCATGACTGCGGCCTACTAGTATAATCTTTAAGTATTAACTATACTAGTATTGATTATACTAGTATACTAGATAATAGTAGTGCTCAAAGTACTATTATTGAGTATACTAGTATACTCAAAGAGTATACTAGTAGGACCGGGACAGTCAAGACTGTTTTAAAATGTTTAACTATGATTTTCTAAACTTTTGATTTTAAATATATTAATTTTAACTCCTGATTATGGCTTCCGGGTAGGCCGAAAGATCTAGAGTACATAATAACGTGCTGGTAAGTTGGATTACATTAATTGTTAATTTATTAATTTGACATATCAGCGATACCATGTTTAAGAAATTAATATATATATATATATATATATATATATATATATATATATATATATATATATTACCATAATTCGAAAACTGAATTCCAAAATAAATTATGTAAAAATCTTCTCTGTTATTATACGTAGTCGTTTGAATTTTGTCGTTCAAGTACAAGAATTATTAAATACGTTAAATCATTAATGAAATAACTAAATTCACATAAAAAAATATTTCACGTTGAGGAACCTGTCCTTAATTTCTTGTATCGATTACTGTTGTATCTTTTAAACTAGCAGTAAGTTTGAATCGGAACTAAGTTTCAAATACAATTATATATATATATATTTTTTTAATAGAGCTTTGGTTTATGACCAGTTTTACTTGATCATTAGGATTTGATTTACGATATTGAATAGTCGGTCTGAGACAGGACCTTTATAAGAAATGTTGTTCAACGAGGACTGTAGTATTTAGACTAAAACGTTTTGTAGGCAGTCTAATCAGAAAATATATTAAATGCTTTGAACAATTTATTAAAAATGTTTTTGATTTCTGAACTAGTGAAAAGTTATTGAACCTAATGTTATTATAATAACTATATTCCTATTTATTTTTATAACAGAATAAAATATAGTCTATGCAGAACGTTACCATCAGTACCATTATACGGTTACACCTATTTACACTATGCGCTAATGAAAACCATAAATTGACGTAAATTCTTCAATTGAATATTCACAATATGAAGTGGACATATCTTTATATAATCAACGTTGCTTTTGTTATTCTCTCGTTTGCCAACATACTTAATTGTATATCTATTGTAAGTTTAAATTCGGATACACAAGTTTTAATGCGTAATTAAAAGTACTTTTGAGCCAAATCTTCGGCCACCCATTGAGAATATAATATTATAGTGCAACGTTTGATCTAACTAAGCAGGATTATTATTAGTTAGAATGTAAACGCATAGGCGGCATGGACTCATGAATAATACATGTCACAGAGGCACATGCTGTGGGCCCTTCCCACCTAAACTAACCTATCGTGGTTTAAAGAAGGGAAATAGGAGTGGTAAATAAGAGCGAGTGAGACAGTTACGGTTGTGGAAGAGGGGGCTTTTAAAGTGAAGGCAATACTCGACCTTGCCAGAAATTGCTATCTACAGTTCACAATTACCATAAGAAGGTTTCCCTTCAGACAATGTCGGCAGTTCTCATGTATCATATTATATTAAGAAATAAAAATAAAAATTTGCATAGAAAATTATCTATCGGATAATTTTATAATTACGTCATTCATTCATGTACGATTATAAAGACGTAGCGTGCGCACATATATAACAATCATATCAACACTTTTATTTTTATGTAATTTATTTTTATCTTAAAAAAAGAAGACGGGTTCATTCAATTCATTTAAGAATTTGAAAATCAATTTACCTAAAAACGGAATATTTTACTTATTCTGACAAATAATAAACACACGGAAGGAACACGCTTGTAAACTTTAGTTATCGTATTTTGAAGTGCCTCTTCAATAAATAATTATTACATGTTTGCTTTATTAAATCTAGTACACATATTCAACATATGTTGTTGCATAGGAAGGATTGGAAGCTTATTAGCTCTATCCGATAAGCACCTCAGATCCCAAAGTTGGGCTTTTTTCACAGTAGCTGAATACTAAACAGATGCTACCTCATACCATTCAAATACTAAGGAAACGGTAACTCAAATACTAAGGCTATCCTTAAATCCGATATAAGAGATTTCTAGTAAAATCTCATTCCTCCGAAAGAAAAACAAAGCTGACAATACAAGCTTTCCGGGAAAGTCCTACAATTGTGGGTCCTTTCTGATGCATGATTTACACACAATACATATACGACTTAATTTAAAATATTTATCATTTTATTTCAGTATAATATTTTTTTGTTTATTTAATTCAATGATTCTAACTAAAGCGCGCGCGCATGCCGTATTTAATTTGCATGCGTCTGGCGGCACTAGCGGCGACGGTCGGCACAAATTAAACTATTGTAATTTCACAACTTATATAGAACAAATTTCACCTCTACGGTCGGCAGACTGGTGTAACCACGACGCTTAACGCTACAGGTACCGAGTCGACCGGGCGATCGAGTTCGAGTTACTTATTAACATTTTAAATATTATTCATTTATTTAATTCTACCGCTCATCTGCGACGTCACAACATAGCGGACGACTACAAAAGCATTTTTTGGGGTGGGTGGAAGATTGTGCAAAAATTTGTTTTTGATTATTTTTTAATTGTAAACAAATGTACCTAAGAAAAATGTGAAGCAAAATCTCGAGATACTGTGACCTTACTCTACATTCTTATCCCTGTCATCTTTTAAGTTGAATATTTAACGGCATCAATGCCGTATATATAGAAATAATCTGACCGAGATTAGTCAAAATCGGTCCCGTAGTTCTGGAGATAAAAGATGATTTAAAAATCAACACTAAACACACACACACACGTACATACGAACATTTGGAAAATTTCCATCCGGTTTTTTGGGTTCCGTAGGTGTCAAAATATCAAGATTCGGTGAAAACCGCACATGCCCAAATTGGACCGATTACAATATTTTTCCTTCTAGAACTATAGATTTGCTATAGCACTATCTAGACGGGAAAGTAAAAGAAGTGACTTTTGATACTGAAGTACGGTACGCAAGCTAAAGAAATTCTAAGTATTGGTAATGTAATACATAAAATTTTGTGTTAACTTACTATTATTTTGCAGCCCCAACCCAAAAACTATCCGATAACTAAGTAAATTTTTTATTTATTTATAAAAAATCCTTAGAAGAATAACAGTCCAGTAATAAACAGAGATATAAGGTTAAGCTTCGATATTTTTTACTTAAAAAAATACAAGTAGTTTTGGAAACCATTATTTTTTAAAATAATACATTTTTCTTTTATTTTAATCTTCTTGAAATAAAAATCTACATTGACGTCTACTTAATGTTCACTTGAATTAATTACATTTGGATATTCAGTTTGTAATTACGTTAATAAATTTTTTAGATGTATCTATAAATTTATGTACAGTATTTTTAAAAATGTTATTTTGTTGTTTATCTGTCACTGTATTATTTTGTGTTAGTGACCGAACTCTGATTCAAGTAGACGGATATTGATATCGCTACAAGTTTACAGTTTACAATGTACTTCAGCCGGTACAGAAGTTTCATTTCAGGACAGTTGTTCCGTGTTATAACTGCAGGGGGTCCTATCTTAGGTATGTTCGCTTGTTAACTGTCTGCGTTCTTCCTATCTTTAACATATCTACTTTATCGTACTCTCCTTTTCTAATTTCTCATCCTATGTGTCTATCTTTTTCGCTTTATTTTTTTATTTTATTTTTTCCTCCCACTCTACATGTTACGATATATTATTCTTCCTTTTGTAATTCTCGTCAATGTTTGGATTTTTATATGGAAATTAACATATGTGTAAATAGTAGAAACTAAAAATATTTTCTTACTAGCATTTTATCATCGGTTAAATTCATATGATTTTCTTTTTACTAATCTTTTAGATAAATTTAAGTCAGAAATAAAATAAAATCAACAAATTAAAAATATTTATTTTATTCATTATATTCTTTATATTAATTTTTTTTTTAATATAAAATAACATAGTAATTTTGATTTTATTGTTGAAATTATTCATTATAGTTCTTAGTTTTTTAAAATCAATCTCTAATTCGATTCTATAATAAACCGGTCCACCTCGAAATTATTCAGAATTGATTATTAGGATTCGTAAATTTAGAATTATAGGTGAAAACATATAAGTCGTAAGAAAAGCGTTCTGTATAAATTAAAATATGTAATAACGATTTTTTTTTTCTTTAAATAAAATTATAAGTATTGTACACAAAATATATTACTTTGTTTTTTATTTTTTACTTTTTTTTTGTTATCAAAAAGCGGGCATCAACAGCTGTGGTAATTAGTCCGATGGAAATTGATAACGTATGAAAAGATGCCATACCCGACCGTTATTGGAATCTACAACTTCTACACGAAATGCCGAAAAGTTACCTACTCAGCCAAGAAACTAGGTTGTACGGTTCAACTGCTGTAATACTACTTTAAATTATTATAGTTTATGATTTTGCATTCTTATTTAAAAAATAAAATTAACCGTTCTTAAAATACGATATAAAAATATGATAAAATTTTATAATGAATAAAATCATCTAACGTTTTATAATCTGTTGGATCAAGTGCATCGATGGTAATTTAGAGCATCTGATGTACAAGAGGCATGATCAGAATTTCATTATATTGTTCTGCTTAGAAACAGTCTTCGAATTAAATAGAACGAGCCGGTCAGAGCTCGCTTTACTCACCGTTCCCGTGCAGCCAGACGGGACCCCCGCTGTGTACGTTTTCCTCATGGTTGTGAGAATAACACTGATAAATAACAATTAAAGTATACGGACTTTAAAGATACCTGTAAAAGAAACTAAATTACAAAAGACAGAATGGTATAACTCTAATAATTAAAGTACACAGACGTTTCACGAGGAAAAATTTACAATCAGCCCAGCAGAGGCTAGGGCTCAATCTTTGGGCTCAATCCTTTCCTGGAATAACACGAACGTATCCTGCAAATTTGAAAGCGATCAAGTCGGTTGGTTCTCGCGTGATGCTAATGCAAACAAACACAAACTTTCGCATTTAAATAAATATTAGATGTCATTTTTATAAATGACTACCAAATTGAAATTTATGATGACTTTCTCATGTTAATGAGCAAGAGTATACTACGCTAAACTGAAAACGCTGGAAACTTCTGTACGTTTACTTTTAATTTCTTTGCACAAAGTAAAGTAAGTATTGTGATCGCGAAAAATTTCGGTTTTCAGATTTTACGGAAACATCCATTTTGATCATCCCTGAATCCATTTTGACTAATTTCCGCGTGACGTATGTACGTATGTATCTCGCATAAATCAACAACTATTAGCCGTAGGATGTTGAAATCCTACATTTAGGACTGTTATATATTGTAACATCTAGTTCTGCACCTCCCCTTTTGATTGCAATCGACTGAACCAAAGCGTCAAAAAAAGGCCTGAAATCCAAAAATTTCGATTTTTGACTTTTTTTAATTGCAGTAATAAGCCCTCATTGAGAGCTTATTATTGATATAAGTGGTACTTATTCTCATTGCTTCCAGAGTTTTAGATAAATGAAATTTTAATTAATGAAATGTTTGGATCACACAAGAGAAGACACATCTGTTCAAATCAGACTTCAGGTTCTTCTCTTTTCTTTAACATTTTTTAAAATTTATTTTTTTAACTTCTTTTTTTAACTTTAAATATATTGATTTATTAATAATTATTAACCCGTGATTTCAAAAAAAAATTATAATAAATAATAATTATTCTATAATAATAATAAAGAAAAAATATGAAAAAAATAATCAAAAGTTATTAGTGAAATAAAATTTTATGTACTTTTAAAAATGTATTTACGTAACTTAATAGGCGTACAAGAAAGTCATGTAGTATTCACATCAGATTTGGTGGAACATCTGATTATTTAATATTAATTGAAAATTATAAATCAGAATCGCATGATTATTGGAATTTTTAATTTAATTTCTGCTTAATTTTATTTAATTAATCTTGAATTTCTGTTTAATTCTATCTAAATTAAAGTTAACTAGAGAGTGACTGAAAAATAGACCCTCACAAGAACAACGTACGTTCACACTGAGGCATACATGCTCGATCTTTCATAAATTGCAAAAATTCTTTTCTTTTACTTCATTACTCCTCTGACATTGTCGGACAATATTCTCCCCAAGTCGGAGTTGATCATCATTTTGTTTTGTTGCCAATCATTTAATCTCTCTTTGGTTTGATATAATTTTTCTGATTTTAATTTGTGTACATGTTTTCTAGTTTCAAATTTTCTCTCTCTTTATGTTCATCATCCTTCCCTTAATTTTTTTATTGTTTCTTTGGTTTCAACATTTTCTTCCTGTTTATCTTTTTTTGGTTTGCAACATTTTCTTCCTTTTTATTCTTTCTTTGGTTTTAATATTTTCTTCCACTTTATATTTATTATCTCTTAATTTATTTATTCTTTCCTTGTTTTTAACAATTTCTTCCTCTTCATATTCATGTTCTTGTCGTTTTTTTGAGATATAGTTCTTCATGTTATCTGTCTTTTTCCTGTATGATAGTTTCGTTTTCATTTTTGATTATTCACCAAATAATCCAGTAATAAAAACTGAACATTTTATACCGTTGGATCGAAATTATCATTTTTAACCGGTATACAGGAGTTCACTAAACGCAATAGTTTTAATTATTATTAAATTTTATTTATACGACACACCAGAGATCTGGAACTTTTGTTAATCTTCAACTCACGAAGTTACGAATATTACTAATACGAGTAATAAAGTGATATGTACGCTATCCTAATATTTCATGTAAGATTGTTGGATTAATAATTGTGTAAATATTTTATGTTAATAAAAAATAATATTTCAGCAATTGTGTAACTGTCCACTTCATTAAAGAATTGAAGGATAGTATTTCACTTTCAAATGAAATAAGTTTAAATAAACTGCAGAAAAAATTATGTTAACCGTTTTTTAGTTATGTACGTACATAACTGAAAAACGATTAGCCGTAGAATATTAAAATTTTGGATTTAGGACTGTTGTAATATCTAGTTGTACACCTTCTCTTTTAATTGCAATTGAGTGGACCAAAAGTGCCCAAAAAAGCCCAAAATCCAAAAAATTTTGATTTCTTAATTGCATTTGATTTTCTTAACTGCAGTAATTAGCTCTCATTGAGAGCTTTTCAACGATGTATCTTAAGTGGTAGATATTTTTATTGGTTACAGAGTTATAAAATTTTAATTAATGAAATGTTTAGATGATAGAAGGGAAGGCACATCGGTTCGAATCCTTCTTCACTTCCTTTTTTTTAATTTTTTTTAAAATTAAATATATTGATATATTATAATAATTAATATAAATTAATAATAAAAATATAATAATATATTTATAATATAAATATTAATAAACAATATTTATTATCATAATTGTTATTCACCTGTGACTGCAAATAATTTTTTTTTACTTTTTTTTTTAATTTAAATATATTGAATCATTAACCTGATTGTAAAAAAATGTGTATATGTAATTTAATAGGGGTAAAAGAAAGTCATGTGGTGTTCACATCAAATACTTTCGTAAAGAATTTTGACTCCTTAGAAGCTAAAATAACTTGGGTGTTGGTATTTTTCTTGGAGAGGATTACTGCTAATGTTAACGTTAGTGTTTCTATTACCCGAAGTCCATTCATTCTAAATGATTTAATAGAAAAAAAAATACACAGGATTGTTTTTTTTAAAGTGTCCTGATAAAATACGAAGCTGGTCATAGAATTAAATACTTATCACGCCTACGTATCTTAACATCAGAATATATCGTGTGATGGGTCTTATTTAAAATTCAGAATAAGGTTTCTCGTAAAAAGTTAGGCTGTAAGATCCATTATTTGGCTCCCGTAAATGATTCATGTTGATCGATGTTTAACTAATTTTTTCTAAAACGAATAGTCACTTTGTCTTAAAAAAGTAATAATATCGATCTTTATCAAACCAGACATCAAAAATGTTGTCGTACATGACAAAATACTACGACTTATAAGAAAGGACCGTTTTTTGTTGTAGTTACCATTTATATTAAATTCACCTAGCCATTTAAATGATCTTATCACCAGATTGTTTAAAATAAAATTATTTTCTTTTATAGAATCAGTATTAATCTGTCAATGAATTTTTATTAAAAAAATATTGTCGGTGGTTAATGAAATTCACCGCATTCAGGATGGACTGATGGTGAAATATGAATAAAAACATTTATATTAAAAAAAAAAATCCCTTTCAGCACGCCGAAGGCGGACGTAGATTTCACCGGTGCTAAGTAGGAGATAAAAATATTTCCACCTTAAAGTTAAAAAAAACTTCAAATTTACTCAATACGACAACGGTAGCACGTGAAAGTTTCACATGTTTAGCATACGACAAGCCCCATCTTCTTACAATTCCAGCAACATTTTGGTCATGTCTTGCCGTAAGGGCTGATCATATCAAAAATAGTTTCCAACAAAAAATAGGTAACGTTTAGAGGACTAACGACAACTTTAAACAGATTCGTTACTTTGCCTATTAAGGTAGGTATGATTCCTTTTTGTCTTCGAAACCCTATTTTTCAACTCCCTGGGCCAGTGGTTGGTGATATAAAAAATCTTAAATTAGATTAGGCCCTTATCTAAAGAATATTAGGGACTTCAAACGAATGTTCGATATTTTACTAAATAATAAGAATGTTATACAATATTTTGTTTTTCCGAAAAAATTCCTCCAGTTCCACCCATCCACCCTCCAAATCGGACCCCCATGGTCCGATTTTGGCCGTTAACGAACTCGACCGACACTTTAGGATGAGTTATTTTCAAGGAACAATTTGAAAATGATTGGCGCAAAACTACGGCGGTTATCGCGTTCACAATACAGTGAAATATATATATATATATAAACTTTTGAGCTGAGGGTGGTTTTGGGGTCTGCGGGATATGAAACGCGAAGATATGTCAAAATTTTGCGGAAGTCGAATCATGGTACCCGTTACAATAGGTAGGTTTCTTATGAAATCTACCTAACTGAACAAAGGGCAAACCATCTGGCCATTTATTTATATCGCTATCGTTCATCCATGCAGTTAAAATATTCTGTATATCCTGATTGGCCCTTTCAATTAATAAAATGCTGAAAATTTGAGTAAATTTTTTTTTTATGAATGCGGTGAATTTGATTAATCTCCTCCAATGTTGGAGAATAACATATATAGTTTGTATATTTACCGTTAATTAGACGAGGTAAGCGAGCGTAGATTATGTTTTTCTTAAATATAAACTTCCTTTTTTTACGGGGGTTTCTCGTAATTTATTTACCTTAGAGATCAGCATCGGGTGATTTTTTTTTTTAAATTTCTAGTTATCGTTTCGACCCCACCAGAATTATTTGTGTTTGTCGACATATACCGGCGAAAGTCTGAATAAGCAAATATTTCGGTCTTTCACCGACGTATTTGGTATAGGACTTTCACCGGAGAATATCGACATTTTCCAGATATCGGTTTTTAATGGTAACATATATATTGATTTTTTTGTATTTATGCTTATTTTAGTCATATTTTTCATTAATAATTTTGTGTAGTGTGAATTATTCTAATAAAAGGTTTTCGCACGGTAATTTTTTTTACTTTTTCTGTTTAGCCGCCGGAACCATTTTAAGGTATTACTTCAGAGGATGATATGTATAAAT
The DNA here is from genome assembly GCF_047948215.1 of Lycorma delicatula. Lineage (NCBI taxonomy): Eukaryota > Metazoa > Arthropoda > Insecta > Hemiptera > Fulgoridae > Lycorma > Lycorma delicatula. The sequence continues at coordinate 14,118,441 of NC_134459.1, forward strand.
GTAAATAAGGGTAGTCTTGTACACTCAATCGACCATTCCTGAGAAGTGCGGTTAATTTAAACCCAACCACCAAATAACACCTTTATCCACCGGTATCTATTAGAGTACTAACATCTAGAATAATGTATCCAACCGAAATTTATGTGATCTATATTATACATAGTTAGGATGTTATCTGAAAAAACTATTTTTTTTTTATGGTTTTACATTTCTAATTTATAAAATTTTTATATATTATTTACAAATTAATGATATTAAATAACATTTTTTATTACTTATTATTATTAACTAAAGGAGATAGTTTTTTACTATTATTATTTTATTGTAGTTGTTACTACTACGGTCGTTATTTTTGGTGGTACTTTTTAAATGTCATAAAAATCATATGGTGTAATCTTATAAGTCAGGCCTAGCAATGAAGTAGTATTTTGTGTAATATTTAAAAACATACACGATGGCCAACACGAACCGTAGAAATTATATATTTCACGGTGTTTGTGATTATATATACCTATCGGGTGATATAAGCCGAAGTAATTTTATCAAGTTGACTGGAATAGAATAATTGCTATGGAAAAGGAGACTGAAATGAATAATAATAATAATAATAACAAAAAGAAGAAGAAGAAAATGAAGATGAAGAGTATATGTATAGTATAGGATAGTTTATTCAGTCATGGGAGTGACCGGGTAAAAGTCATAAATGTTAAGATTAAGAAAAAGTCTGACAAGGGAAATAATTTTTAAAAAACTTGCTTTACAGATCCGGCTTTAACTGTTCTGACTGTGAGTCTATATACTCAGACAGGGAGGTATAATAAATAATACAGATTATGTGACGTTTACAGCGCTTTATTTACCGGTCGCTACCTTGACTGGTTAGGACACAAATTAGTTTCAATATGATGATAGTACGGTGATGGTGCTGTGATTTGTGTGTGTGTGTGTGTGTGTGTTGAACGTTGGGCCGAATTAAAAGTCTACTACCTTCCTTCAAAAGATAGTACCTTATTTGAATTATGACCACAGATTCATTAGTTTCTTCTTCGCTATTCCATTATATTTTCTTTTCTTAAAAAAAAAAAATATATATATATATATATATATAAACTGAACGAAAGGTATTATGTAATTTAAGCTACTTTTCCTACTATTCAGGAAGGAAGTTATTAAAGAAAAGGAAAATAAAAATTATCATATATATATATATATATATATATATATATATATATATATATGTACTATATCATTAAAAAAAAAATTGAAGATAAGTTTTTTTTATTATAAAACATTTTACTATATAAATTACATTTATGAGTTCCATAAATAGAAATCTTTTTCCTCTACTATATTTATTTATATTTTTTAAATTAATCTTCGATTAAAATTATTTCCTACTTAATGAATTTAATATTTAAAAGGAATAAAAATAATTAAAACCGCTTTTCATATTATTAATTTATAAACTCTTTTAAACAGTAAATCCCACTCACTAATATATTCTACGAATCAAGGTAAAACTTTCCTTGTAAATACGAGTTTTAGCTTCCTATTTGTCTCTATATGAATCCGTAATTTAAATTATAGCATAAGAAATTTTTTTTTTCTGTCATTATAAGTTCAGAACTATCCACTATTTTCTAGGTATTTTCTAATAACTTTATCTTTTTTGTTATAAATTTAATCATTTTCTTTTACTATAACTTTTTTTTAAATCCATGGAAAAAGAAACAAAAATTTTAAACTGGTAAAAGGTCAGGTTGCTATATATTACTATTTTTTTTCTTTGTCTTCAGTCATTTGACTGGTTTGATGCAGCTCTCCAAGATTCCCTATCTAGTGCTAGTCGTTTCATTTCAGTATACCCTGTACATCCTACATCCCTAACAATTTGTTTTACATATTCCAAACGTGGCCTGCCTACACAATTTTTCCCTTCTACCTGTCCTTCCTATATTAAAGCGACTATTCCAGGATGCCTAGTATGTGGCCTATAAGTCTGTCTCTTCTTTTAACTATATTTTCCAAATGCTTCTTTCTTCATCTATTTGCCGCAATACCTCTTCATTTGTCACTTTATCCGCCCATCTGATTTTTAACATTCTCCTATAGCACCGCATTTCAAAAGCTTCTAATCTTTTCTTCTCAGATACTCCGATCGTCCAAGTTTCACTTCCATATAAAGCGACACTCCAAACATACAGTTTCAAAAATCTTTTCCTGACATTTAAAATAATTTTTGATGTAAACAAATTATATTTCTTACTGAAGGCTCGTTTAGCTTGTGCTATTCGGCCTTTTATATCGCTCCTGCTTCGTCCATCTTTAGTCCCTAATATTACCTAACCCTTTAGTCCCTATATTACTATACCTAAAATTTTTAACAAATTTATACATCTACAAATTTAATTTTTTTTAAATTCAGGGAATTGTCAGAAATTCAGATATGTTTTTTTGAAATTCCTTCAAATTTTTTTTATTAATGTTCAATATATTTAAAGCCACGATATATAAGTATATATTTTTTTTACTTAGGCCATCTATAGACCGCGTGTAGAACTTTACATATGTCTTTATCTTCATATTCCAGAGATTTTTATTTTACTTTCCCGTCTAGATAGCACTACAGCAGAGCTATAGCTGCGGAATGGATAGTGCTGTAATATGTTCAATTTGGGTACATGCGGTGTTCACCAGATCTTGACGTTTTGACACAAGGAACCTAAATAACCGGTTGGTAATTTTCCGGACGTTAATGTTCGTATGTACATATGTATGTTTGTTGTTGGCTCCTAAATCACCTTATATCTCTAGAAATGCCGAACCGATTATGACCAAACTTGATTTACTTCTATATATGGGACATAGATGCCATTAAGTTTTCAAAATAAAGGTCAAAAGGATAAGGCTGTAGAGAAAGATCTAATAAACGACATCAAAATTTTCAACTCTGTTTTCAGCTTTTTTTATTACAATATCTAAAAATTTTAACAAAATTGTATCTCTAGGAATTTCATTTTTTTTTTAATTTAAGGAATTATTAGAAATTCTTTTTTAAAATTCCCTCAAATTTCTTTTTTTTTATTCAATATCTTGAAAGCCAAGCCATCTTATAAACCGCGTGAACAACTTTACGTACGGTTTTTAATTTTTTATTCCAGGAATTTTTCATTTTATGTGAATGGAGCTGTTTTCTCTTCTCAGACAATGTCATGTTGTTGTTGTTAACTTGTTTAGTTAGTTTTTATAATCTCCGAAATTCTTGATTTTGCTGGAAATGTTTTATTTAATTGGTGTTAGTTATTTCTAGCATAATTTAACAGATATTGAGTAGGTTCTGTTGTTCTTTTGAGTTTTGATGTATGTGATGATACATTTTGTAAGTCTTATGTCATTCGTGCGAGAAATGTGACCTTAGAATTGGATCCGGAGAATTGGTATTCGAAATACATCGGTGAGCTTAAAAACTGTCTATATTACCATCATTATTTTCATGCAATATTTCTCAAAATGTGCGCTTCGGTAATCTGTCGAACTGCGACTTTCTCACTTCCTCATACGCAGCGAAATATCAAACAATTTTACGATTTCATATCCATTTTAAATTCACAGTCATAGAACGTAATATCTAACGAAGCTGTTGCAAACCACTTAGTTACTGTTATATTCGGAAGCCTTTGTAAATGGAAAGGTAGAAAATCGAAAAAGAAATGCGGTTGGCTGTGTCCAGTTTAATTCTGCGAATCCACCGGGTTGGTCTACTGGTGAACGCGTCATCCCAAATCAGCTGATTTGTAAAGTCGAGAGTTCTAAGGTTCAAATCCTAGTAAAGTCTAGGGTACTTTTATACGGATTTGAATACTAGATCGTGAATACCGGTGTTCTTTGACGGTCGGGTTTCAATTAACCACACATCTCAGGAATGGTCGAACTGAAAATGTACAAGACTACACTTCATTTACACTCACACATATCATCCTCTGAATTAATACCTGAACGGCAATTACCGGGGGCTAAACAGGAAAAAAGAAAGTTTAATTCTAAGACCGGAGAAAATTACTTCTTATATATTACGTGAAAAGATTACGTCTATATATGGGCGTTGATGCCATTAAATTAAAAATTTAAAAGGTCAAGGGGATGAGGCTGTAGAGTAAGGTCACCTTCAGCATCGCGAGATTTCGTCTAATTAAGTTCTTATTTTTCTTAGGCACATTTATTAACAACTAAAAAATAATAATATTTGCAAAATGCATCCCCACCCACAAAAAAATGCTCAAAACTAGTGACTAAGCGGGTATATTGCGTCAGTATTACCTGCCTCACCACAAGGAGGACTAGTGTAGCACCAACGTACTAAGTTGTTTGTGTATGCGTGTGTAAGCAATGTGACAGGAAAGTACTACAATGTGTTATCAGCTTTTTTTACATAACCCCTGGCAAAACGTTATCAGCTATTTCGCTAAGTGTACCAGAATTTAAGATTGAAGAAATGTAGACTCAGCTTGGCCGCCGACAATCGAAAGAGTTTGGGAACCGCTATGTTATTCATTTATTACGAACGCAAAATTGGAAACTTCAAATGGTCCTGTTAATTCTAAGAATTCGTATCCAGTTCGTTAAACTCCTTTACTCAATTTAAGATTGATTTTTTATTATTATTTTAAATATTTTAGAATGAAACTATAGAAAAATAAAAATAAATTTAATGTAGTAACACTGTAACGTAAAGTTGTGTAATATTTATTTATTATTCTTTATGTATGAATTGTAAATTCTGTCATAACCGTTTTTCTTAGTAGAAATTAATCTTCTGTATTTATATGAATATAGTAATCATATTTCGTGTAATATAAAGGAAAAATTAAACGTAATTAGGAAAAACATAAAAAAAAATTTCTGCTCATTTCTCGGAAATTAAGGCTCAAATTATTTCTAAAATTTTAATTTATCACTTCCTTCCAGTGATTTAAGCATGATGGTCTATAAAAAAATAATAGTATTACGTCACTAGAACATATGTATTTAATTAAAAATATATATGTATATATAAAGGATCTCTGTAATTTGTTTACTAAATTGATTTAAAAACTTTGTAAAGCCAAGGTTTCAAAGAGAGGCCAAATTCAATTTTTTATTTCAGTATCAAAAATTGAAATTTATTTTTTTTATAAGCTTTTAACATTTATTTTTATTTTTTCAATAAACGGTGTGTTTGATAGGTTTAATTATTTATTATACATAGGTTAAGAAAATAGATATTTCAGTGTTACATTTAATTTTAGCTTTCTTATTGTTCAAACATTACTTGCAAACATAAACCCATATTACACAAGAGAGAAAAAGAGTGTATATATAAAAATATTGTTAAAGAAAATACCATTATAGTTGTTACATATAAGGTTTTTGTTTCAACCAGAACCAGGAAAGAGAGGTGTTCTGTGATAAATTATCTGTCTTGGAAAATACTACTTACTATTCACTGTATTTCCAAGAAAATCTTATAAATTTATGGCCGTTCTATTTTATTGCTTTCACGTAAAACCTTTCTTATATAAATATATATGTCCAAACAAAACTTTTAGTGGAAACTGTAAAACTATTTCTTTATGTTGAAATAAAATAAAAAAAATAAATCATTGAACTTCACACACACATATATATATATATAGCGCCAACATTATCTGAATGTGAATAAAGCATTCGTAACTTTTCATTAAATAAAAAGTAAATTATATGTACTATTTCCCAACTGTTAAAATATCGGAAAATAAGTAGGTTGTTTCATTATCTAATACGAAAAAATTGGCTAATAGATGTTAATAATGTGAAGTTTAAAATATTTCTTATAAATAATCATTGTTTCACTAATCGAAATCTTTCAATGGATATTTGGCTGAACGATTTAGCCAAGTTATCGGTTGTATAACTGATACTAGTGCCTGTAATTGTATACAGGCAAGTAATCTTTCAGATTGGTCCACCTATATCTCAAAAACTGTATTTTAAGGAAAATTCTCTTTTTTTAAGAAACAAGCCGTGATAATGGTTTTAAAAAATCTGATGTGGACACCATATGACTTCCTTGTACGCCTCTTAAATTACATATACACATTTTATTAAAATGATAAGTACATAAAAATTTATTTTATAAATAATTTCTGATATTTTTCTTCTTTTTTTTAATGTCATTATTGATTATTTAAGGTAATTTTTTTTTTTTTAAAGCAGAAGTTTATAATTATTAATAAATCAATATATTTCAATTAAAACAAAAAAGTAAAATAAAGGAAGATGAAGTCGAATTTGAACCGATGTGCCTTCCTCTTGTAAGATTCAAATATTTCATTAATTAAAATTTTATTTGGCTTAACTCTAAAATAAGTACCACATGATATATCGTGAAAAGTTCTAAATGAGGGCATATTATTGCAATTAAGAAAAATTCCAATATCCAACGTTTTTGGATTTTGGGCTTTTTTGGACATTTTTGGTTCAGGTGATTGCAATCAAAAGGAGAGCTGCACAACTAGATGTTACAACAGTCCTAAATCCAGCATTTCAACATTCTACAGCTTATATTTTTTGAATTATGCAAGATACGTACTTACGTACAGACATCACGCCGAAACTAGACAAATTGGATTCAGGGATGGTCAAAATGAATATTTCCGTTGAAATCTTAACCGAAATTTTTCACGATCACAATACTTCCTTTACTTCGTACGTGGAAGTAAAAGATTTAAACGAGTGTTTCGGTGCGTGGGCACAAAACGGAATCCAAGAATATTTATCTGAGAAGTTCTATCTAAAGGTTTATAATAATTACAGAAGAAAAATGTTATTTTAATATGAAGTGTAAACATATATTAAGATTTGAAATATTCTTAAGAATTAGTTATATGCGCAATTTAAATAAAGAAGAAAGTCCAACTGTAAAAGTTATTCCAATAGCTGTGAGCCTTAAATCAGATATGGTAGTTGCAACGGTTTAATTAATAAGTTAAAAACGGTTAATTTCTTCTTTCCTAAGGTAAAACATTCATACAGATGACGTCGACGGGATATAGGTAGTCTGTATAGGAGTTCTGTGATTATAAGTCATATGTTGTTATTTTTAATTGTTACTTATGGCTTTTGATTTCTAAAGTTTTTTGTTTGAGGATTTCTGTTTGTGTTAGGTTGTTTTAGTTTTTAGTTTAGTCGTTTGGCTTTGTTGGTTTAAAATAAATTTTTTTGCCTACCGGTGAAGAGACGAAAAAATCTAAGGCTCGTGGTTGGAGTGATCTTTATTTGTCGAGTGACTCCTTTAAATTGGAAGGGTATGAATCCTTCACGGACTTCTCTCACATATAGGGAGATGGACCGAAAGGGGAAATTGGTGCTGCAGAACCCGCAGGAACGCCTTAGTTACGGAGATGCTTTCAACATAATCTGATGCTTCTCTTGCGTGACGTTAAGGAGTTGAGCACTTTGGTTAAGCGACATAAAACTACCAAGGTAGAAATAAAAGAGTGCTCTTACCGAATGGACAAGAATGCTGAAATGTTGAGCTCATTTGAAGGTTTTTTGGATGCAGTACTTCGGGAATCACAGGCTGGACTTTCTACCCGGCTGACAACGACGGAGAAGGCTACCATATAATCAGCGATGTGGCGTCACAGATTCCGGACGGAGGCTTGCAGCATCCCATGTCCTGGTTCCTTGATGAACTTCGCCGAACAATTGTCAGTGAGGTGGCGGACGCGGATATTGAGCGGCTGGTCTTGTGAGGCTGGCCGGTTTTCCAATCCTCTACGCTTGTACAGGACATTACTGATTTGTCGGAGGGGGTGGGGTACTCGTGGATTTTGGATGTAGCTGCTGGCGTCGATCACTGGCGACATGTGCCGCTTTATCGCAAGGCCCCGTGTATCCGGGACTTGGCTTGCACGGGAAGGCTGAAGGCGGGGCAGGTCCTAACTGTACAGTCTTCTGCCCGTGATTTATCTGGAGAAGACAGCGGCGGTACCATTGATCGTGACCAGACGGACTACACTATCGTGATTGATATGGCGGTTGTAACCGTGGAGTGGCTTCGGTCTTATACAGATAAGTTCCACTGTGTGGCAGGAGGTACGAGATCACCCGGTCTGTTTTTTGGATCTTCGGGACGTTCCGATCAGATTTTACAGCGCTCTGTAGAGTTCATGTCCAGGCGGATGGGGAAGAAACACTTTGCTCATCTCTTCAGTTTAACATCACCGCAGACATCTAAAGGCAAGAAGATACCACCGGGTCCACTGACCACCAAGGTTGTAGTTAAGGCAGAGGGGAAGACCGATGCGGACCTCCTCCGCTCCGTAAAGGTGCGGTGCCACCAGGGGAGACGGGAGTTTTATCCGCGAGGCAGGGTCAGGGAGAAGACTTGCATCCCCGGGTGCGTGCTGACGGTGGTGTTGCAGAACACCTCAGCAGAGACATTGTGGAAAAGGTCAAGAGCACCACTGCGGCATTAACTGGGAAAAGTGGTAGGAGGACTCATGTTGTCAAGGGATGAGTTTATGAAGGAGCGTCGTAAGGTCATTGGGGAGTCAGTGTTCGTGAAAATTCTGTCCATGCGGCCCGCCTACGGGTCAACACAGGTGCTCACTATGGCCGTGCCACCTTCTCCGTGCGGAGAAATTATTATCCGACGGGCACATCCGCATTGACTGGGTGGACTCCGGGTGACTCGGCGTGCCTCAGATGACCTTTGTTTTCGGTGTTGGGGTGTGGGACATAAGGCCAAGTCATTATGTATGTGTGTGAACACTTTTTGTCTTGAATTTTGATTTTGGATTCGGATTAAGTATTGTTAAAGGACTACAAAAATACATTAATGGCAACGATCGGCGTTGTTAACCTCAAAATGGCCACCAAAATTAAAATTTTGTAATAATCATTACGCAATAACGGTCTAAGCTGTAAAGTCGGTTCAAACACACTAATGTAAGGTTTATTAAAATGCATAAAATATATAAATATCAATTTTGTAAGTCGAATGTAAGACACAAAAAGTGCGGAAAAACTAACTTTTTAATAAATGAAAAAATATGCCTTAAAATCGAAAAAATCAAATAAATAAATTATATTAATGTAGCGTAAGTACATTTTTGATTTCTTCATCTCGAAACCAAACTTGTATCACTGAACTAATAAGGACAGTTTCTGTGCTACAATTCATTTTCCCAATCTTCTTTTTATTATGGCCAATAAATTTTTCATGAGATTCAGGTCCGGGGAAGTTCCTTGGCTACGACAGTATATATTTTGGTTTGGCTCGAATATTTTGGTTTGGCTCGAATATTTTGGTTTTTGAAGAACTCAATTCCTTTCTCTGACGTGTGACATGGTTAGTGCAAGGTCCTGTTGAAAAATGAATTCTGAGTTCTTCTGCGTAATTAGAACTATATTTCTTTGGCATATTTAATGTATTAGTCCGATTTCATAATCCCATCTACAGGCATAAATTTTCCTGGCCTTTCATGTGTAATACACTCCAAAACATCTTTTTGGCTAGGTGTTTGGGAGCTTGTTGCAGGTGTGCTGGCGTAGTAGTCTTCTCATTTGCGGGTTTACGACTATAGGATACTCTTCTCTCAATCTTGAACAAAAAAATGAGTCTCATCTGAAAAAATAACTTTTTTCCACATATTAATAGTCCTTTATTTATATTCCTTTGTCCACTAAAGTCTTTTTGTTTTCATAATCTGTGTCAGTTACTGCTTCTTTTTAGGTTTCCGAGCAATCCCTCCCACTGCCGACAATCTTCTACGAACTGTCATATCACAAATATTAGTCCCGCTGGCTCTCAGGTCCCTTTTATGGTCAACAGATGACAATCGTGGTTTAATTTTTATTTTTCTAAATAGTAATCGATCCTGTGTAGGCGTGGTTTTCTTTTTCCGTCCACATTTTCTTTTTCTTTTTGGAGAGACGGAACCTGTTTCTCTACTAAACCTTTTCAAAATTTCATTTACAGTATCTAACTCCACACTAGACTCAATGGCAGTCGTCTTTGAGTCGTTTGTGTGTGTTGGGACATAGCAATAATTTTTGACCGCTTTCGTGAGGTTATATCAATTGTATTAACTAGCACAGGGCGCACAATATACGGACGCGCGGATACAAGCATCACTCCCACTGCGCAGTTCTCCCACCGTAGCGGCGCTGCAGCCCCTACACACACTCTGGCTCCAATAAAAGAGCGTGCACGAGAGTGAATTTGCGATTGATTCATCGGCGACCACCTCCTGGAGAAGACCAAGAAGAAGAAGTAAATGGAAGAAGACAGAAGTTCCCTGGCCGGCTCAACGTGGGACCTCCCTGCGGATGCCAACATCCCCGGCCGGCCCGCCGAGGGAGTCGCTGGATGAGGACGCTACCTCCCCGCTCCAGCTCCAGCTCGCCGGGCTGCAATCTCCCTGGCCGGCGCCCTCAGCCGCAGGAGCCGGCCCTGCGTGGGATCGCTCGGGGAGACCGACTCGGCCGCGCCGGCGAAGGACGACCGACGCCGACCCGATACTACGGTGCTCTGAGGGCCACCCCTGCCACGCTGTAGTGGGGACCCAACTGCCGCTGAGGGAAAGCTCGGTCGGACTTCAATGGACGAGCCACAACTCCCCACTTCACCGAAGACCAGCTTCCGGACCCAACAGCTCTTCTCAGGGCTAAGCAAAACACGGCCCTTTTCGGGGCCACCACAAGGTTATGAAATACGAACCGTCGAAGTCATTCGGTGACAATATATAGTAGCATAGTAATATATAATATAAATTAATAATTAATATATAGTAGCATGTATATATATATATATATATATATAGTACTAGTACATATATAGTAACAGTATGCATGTGTATAGTAGTAGTATGTACATATACATACATATATACATATATATATATATATATATATATATACATGCTACTATATATTAATTATTAATTTATATTATATATTACTATGCTACTAAATATATATATATATATATATATATATATATATATATATATATATATATACACACAGTAGTATATATAACTTTAAAATATAAAATTTCTGGGGCAACGTAGACACGCATTATTTTATACTTGAAATTTCTTCTTTTCAATCTCTTCTATTAGTAATGAAAGCAGGAGCGCGAGTAACGTATATAAATGACGATACGCAATAGGACTATCTGTTAAAACACGCGTGCTGTTATGTTTTATATGTTGCTTTATTTTTTAAATTTTGTTTTGGTAAAAAATGTATTTATGATGTTTTTTTTTTAATTTAGTCTCGCGTTTATGCAATCTAAAAAAAATGATTCTAATAGTGTGTGTACAAGTTATTTGATGAATAATGGTCGGAAATCACAACGCTTATGTATTCGATTACAACTCTGTAATAGTAATGGTTAGAAAAAAACCATTAAAAACCTGTTTAAAAATTCATTGGGTAAAAAAGCAAACCCTGAATTCTTCTGTTTATATATTGAAATAGAGTTTTACCAATGATTCATATTAATTTAGGATCATCCTTATGTGTTCCACCCTGAGGCAGATTTCTAACACCAATGTTATCGCCATTCTAATTTGTTCCTAGCTCTTTCGTTCATTTCCCTTTCGTATTATACATCATTTTTATCCTTCGATACCTTTACCCTTCTCTTTTCCCCTTTAACTGATCCGATCAATTCTATTTTCGGCAGACCCTACCTTATAAGAACTTGGTACTATTTTATTAATTATCTTTTTCTTTTATGTTTATACTTGCCTTTATAACGCCCTTCTATTTCTATCATTTTATTTACATTTAAATTTAGCAATTAGCATTCGTACTCGCATTTGAAATGCTTGTAATACTTTTTGGCACTTTTAAAATGTATTTGTTATACGAAAACAGATTTTTTTGAATTCATTTATACTTCTTAAGCGGAATCAATACCCATTTCTTTAAAGTTTCTGATGAAGCATCTTAATAGAAACGGTATTAGACAAATTTTATTTTTCTGAACGTAATAAATTTGACGTGACTAATGAATTGTTTGAAAAAGTAATGAATTTCATGTGGTTTTCAACTTGTACTGAAAATCACATGAATTTCGGTGGGCTTACGATAATAATATTCTGGAGTATATTCGGCTTGGGGAAGATGGACTACAGGAAATCACTTTGATTGTGGAAATTTAATTAACTGTTGATTGTACTTTGGTGGATAAGTTATGTCTTGTGGCCATGTCTTCATGATTGCTGAGCGCATGTCTTGTGTCGGCTTGATTGTATGAATGGATAAATGTGTGTGGTACGTCTTAGTACCTGTTAGGTGTGCTATGTTCCTGGATGTTTTCCTCCTTTAGGTATTGTGGTGTGCAGTTTGTGCGTGTAGTGATTTGGTATGAATGATGTTTGCTTGTGAAAACCAAATGTGTGTGTGGGCGCTTACCTCCCCCCACCCCGCACAAGTATATTGTTTTATTAGCGGTTTCTCAGGAGGTTGGGTAGCCAGGGGTGGAGTTTTAGTCGGTAGTGCGCAGGAATACATACGCATTTTCTGTAACAGCTTGCGGAACCTGTTAGCGAGTCCGACACTGCTTCGGCGCCCCTAAATGGGGTTACTCCACCTTTATAAAAAAAAGAGGAAGTCACTTCATAATTTTTTCTTAATTTTTCTTAATAATTTTAAAAAGTGTGGGGTAGGATGCTTGTTGGTCTTTCTTCCTTTTAATATTGTTATGTTATTTAAGAGGATGACATTAGTGTTTCTCGACAGGTTGCTCACGGCTTTGCGATTATGACTCTTAAAGTAATTCTTTTTTCGGAAATATTAAAGTAAATCTCGTGTATCCGTTATAATTTTTGAAATATATCTGCTTTCTTCGGAGTTATTTATATGTTGAGTAATTAATTGAGTAACCATCTGTTGATAGTTTTACCAGAAGTAATAAAAAAAACCTCTGAGTCAAATATTTCTCGTAAACCGGTTATCCCATTCAATTCGCGTAAGATTTAGAATAATATATTTAATGGATTTTTGAAATCAAACATTCTGATTTTGTTGGCTATCAAAATTTTTTGTTGGCCACGTTTTTGCTGGTAGCCACCAAAAAAGTGTTTTTTAAAAAATTTTTTTTATATATGTTACACTTATTATTTCTATATGAAATCTTGATGCCATGTTATTTTAATAAACAACTGTGAAAAAAACATTGTTCCATTCTCACGATAACATTCAGACTACACTACACTACTCGTATTTACTGACTGATGTATTTACATTATAACTGAGACTGATTTTACCAACAGGCTGAGCTGTATTTTTACTACACTCTGGCTCGGAACAGGTGGGAAGGTGGAGGTTGTCTTCCCTTACGGGGTCAGGATGTAGATTTCAAATACCATTGTTTTACATATTAATTTTGTGGAAACTTGCAAAGGAATTTATTTTTCTTTATCTTTTAATATTCAAATCAATAATCGAAAACATAAAGGCCTCAAAAAAAATAAAAATATTTTACTACGAAGATTCTGTTTGTATCGACTGAAGTCGATACAAATAGTTTATTAGATAAAAGAAAATAATGAAAAAAATAAAGAATTTTAATTTTTTTCTAGAAAATTTCCATTAGAATTAGAAATTAAAATTAAAATGATCGAAAACCATTTTCCACTAACAGATTCTGAAATTTATTTTTGGTTGTTAAAATTATTATTATTATTATTTCAAACTCAAAATGGATTTGAATATGGATATGATTTTGAATACTAGACAGCGGATACCGATGTACCTTGGTGATTGGGGTTCCATTCCCACACATCTCAGGAATGGTCAGCCTGGGTCTGTACAAGACTACACCAAATTTATAGAGATTTATGAGATCATCCTCATCTCATTGGGTGTGAAAGGGTTGCTTATTATTCATTAGTTGAACAGATTGCAACTTACACGTTAAGAAAAGAAATAAAATTATTATAAATTGTATAATATTATGTCATGAAACATTTTCTATATAGTCAAAATAAAGAAGAAAGTTGTATACAAATTGTTAACCAGTGTTTGAGTAGAACCAGTAATATTTCAGAATATTTTGATTTTAGTTTTATTTATGATTTTTTTTTTGAAGTATAGAAAAAAAAGAAAAAATAACTTAAATAAAAGATTTTAACTTGCAGCATACTATTCTTTATTTGCTGCTAAAAAGAAACAACTACGATTTTCAAATACATAGGTTTCACTGAAATCATATATGATTTAAAAAGAGATGATCTCCAAGTAAAGATTTTTTTTTATCTCCTCCCTGGTCTGGATCGCGGTGAAGCATAAACACAGCCCGGGGGAGTGTCCATTACTCTAACGAGCCTACCCGCCTACCGGCTGTAAGTTCGGCATGACAGGCAGGTCCGCCGGTAGGATCTTAATTTCCTTGTCCTGCCTCTAACCTCCAGTGCAAAGCCACCAGGTCCGACAAAGTCGTGCTCAGCGACCTCACCCTGGAAGCCGGGAATCGGTCTTGCATTGCATGCCTAAAACGGAGGCAACTCGAAGGTCACCTCCACCGGAACTCGGACTTTCAAGCGCCTGCCTCTAACAAGCGCGACTACAGGTCACACCTGCCGGGACTCGGTCTCATCGGCTCCGGCGCACCAGAGTATCCGTGTTTCATCATCGACGGCCACCCGCCCAAGCGTGGACAGAGGTGACTCCACAAGGGGCTGTACAGAACCCTATTACTACCCTACCACTCACGGTACTGCAATAAACCGGAACGCCCTCACGTAGGAGAAAGTGAACACCTTCCACAAGCCTGTAAACACCAGGATAGCAAGCACACTCATCCGTCTGGTGATCCATCTTCCCACAAATAACGCGTACCCGCGGGTTCCCATAAGTGGTCCGCTGATGACCCGGTTTCCGCAATTATAACACAACGCCGAGCGGTCAGCCCCGCGACAGGTCGAGCACATGTGGCCCCGGCCCCAGCAGCGATAACATTTGTCATCAGGATCTCTGATAGAGGCCCGACAAGTCACCCAGGCGACTTTAACCCGGTGTTCAATCGGTTTCCTTGCAAAACCGTACGTAGTTACAGCGGTGGCGTTCTGCATTGCCCCATAAGCTGGATGAACGGAAGACATTTGAAACTCGGCCGAATCGCCAACCACTCGGCGTATGGCCTCAGTAATTTCCATCTCAGTCGTGGTACATTCTATATCCCGTAGGTGAACCACCGACCTACGACCGCCCCTCGTCATCATGTCTACATACATGTCCTTAGCGCAACCGCCTTAGCAGCGCCTTCAACCCGAATACGAAAATATCCTGCAGGCCCCTGTTTCATCGACAGCACATTACTTACTTCCTTAGTCGCAGTTGTCTCTTTAACTGTCTTGAGTAACTCAGCGTAAGAACGCCCAGTCACCTTAATCAGAACAGTACTGCAGTACCAAATAAAGTAAACAACAGTATCACAGCAGTACCAAGTAAAGACGATCTCAACGATTGAACCAATTTAGATGTATGACCCAGCGGTCATAAATCCTTATGTCACGGGAGTGTCTCCTATAGAATATCATAGCATACAGAAAATAATTCGCATCTCAATGGTTCATTCTGAGCAATTCGGAAATCTGATATCTTATAATAAGTATGAAGTTGTAAGTTTTAAGTTTAAGTTGTGTTTTACACAACTGTCCCAAAAATGAAGTGTAATTTATTTATTTTGTATGTATATATGTTTGTTCCACTGTAACAGCTCAACGGCTGAACCGATTTAGATGTATGACCCCGCGTTGGAATACTTACGTTACCGGGAGTGTAATAAGTTATATAAATATATATGTTTAAATAAATAAAAAAATTATACTTTTTAAAATTGTCATCCGCACGCTCTTTAATTATACTATATTAAAGAGCAATTTTTTTTGTTGGTAGTATTGCTTTTTAATTTGTGATATTTATATTTTGTTTAATTGGATCCTTTAAGTTCTCTTAAGCTTACGTCATTAAGTTTTACAGAATTCAAAAAAAGGGGGTTTTATTTTTAAGAGAAGGCACCTGCCCATACATATTTTTAAATGGCCTATAGAATACCATTTCTTATTTGCTGCTAAAAAGAAACAACTACGATTTTAACCTAACGATTTTCATATCAGTGGTTTGTAATTTATGTATTAAAATTAGAAACAAAATTATTAAATAATATTTTAATATACTAGAAGATAATATACTTTTTTGTACATAAACGATTTCTGTTTAATAAACATGTGGATCTCTTTAAAAAAAATTATTGTCTAAAGAAATCTCTTTTTCAAAATATCAGCTAAAATAAATCTAAAATTATTCTTTAAATCAAATTTAATTAATGCATCAAATTTTAATGCTTGGAAAAAGTTTGTAATCGCTGAAATACTTTTTGGCACTGAAATAGTTGTAAAATGATATTGGATCTTTAATAATTTGAAGATTTTATAAATAGGTTTTTTTAAAATCAAAAATAAAAAATAAAAGGTATTAGAATTATTGCTTATTTAATTAGGTTTTAAATGTAAACTGATTTTATTGTTCACATTTGCTTTAATCGATTAAATTTTTATTTTATGCTTTTATTTTATATTAGAATTATTGCTTATTTAATTAGGTTTTAAATGTAAACTGAT
This sequence comes from Lycorma delicatula, assembly GCF_047948215.1. Classification (NCBI taxonomy): domain Eukaryota; kingdom Metazoa; phylum Arthropoda; class Insecta; order Hemiptera; family Fulgoridae; genus Lycorma; species Lycorma delicatula. The sequence continues at coordinate 14,135,102 of NC_134459.1, forward strand.
TTTATTGTTCACATTTGCTTTAATCGATTAAATTTTTATTTTATGCTTTTATTTTATATTAGAATTATTGCTTATTTAATTAGGTTTTAAATGTAAACTGATTTTATTGTTCACATTTGCTTTAATCGATTAAATTTTTATTTTATGCTTTTATTTTTATGTCTCATAATATAATGTAAATAGTAGGAGGTTACGCTATAAATAGTAGGTTGCATTCTATAAAAATTATTATTTAAATTATGAATATTTATGGCAGTATTTATTTTATCTGAGCTTGACAGTTTTCATGGATCAAACTTTGAATATAGAGGTTTCTCTTAATGTCAAAATTTCAAGATCCTCTTAGTCAAAAACCACTAAGACAGATACGTTTGTGTTGACCTGCATTTTGATTAGTATGTCGATCTGAATCCAGAATCAAAATATTTTTCTTTATATATATATATATATATATGTTTAGAAACACTGTTGATGGCTATAGCCCATCAATGGCATCAAACTTTTGATAAAATTAGACAACAGAGAAGGTAGTTTTACAATTTTGAATTTTTACTTCCTTGTACGAATTAAAGGAAGTATTGTGATCGTGAAAAATTTCAACTTTCAGATTTCAACGGAAATGTCAGTTTTGACCATCCCTGAATCCATTTTGATTAGTTTCGTTTTGACGTCTGTACGTACGTATGTGCGTATTATCTAGCGTAACTCAAAAAATATTAGCCGTAGTATATTGAAATTTTGAATTTAGGACTGTTGTAACATCTAGTAGTGCACACCTCCCCTTTTTATTGCAATTGACCGAACCAAAAGTGTCCATAAAAGCCCAAAATCTAAAAAAAATTAAATTTTGAACTTTTTATTAACTGCAGTAATAATAAGCCCTCATTAAGAGCTTTTCAACTATAGGTTAAAAATAAGTTGTCGTAAAATATGTTGCTGTAAATAATAATAAGTTGTCATAAGTTGTACTTCTTTTCATCGGTTCCAGAGTTATAGCCAAATAAAATTTTAATTAATGAAATATTTAGATCTTACAAAGGGAAGACACATCGGTTCGAATCAGACGTCATCTCCTTTTTTTTATTTACTTTTTTAATTTGAATATATCGATTTATTAATAATTATTAACCTTTGATTGTTAAAATATTTTTACGATGAATAAAATTATTCAATAAAAAAATATCAGAAGTTATATTAATGAAATAAAATTTTATGTACTTTTCATTTTAAAAAAGTGGGAATATGTAATTTAAACAAGGGTGTTCAGATTTTTTATTTTTTTTGTAGCGGTCGTAAAAAATTGTTTTTTTATTAGTATGAAAGGATTTACTATATGTTATTTAAAATTTAAAAGTTTAAAATAGATCGAAATTTGGGGTTATGTATAAGTAATGTTACTTATAAACATTTTTTATCTCATATCTCGAATACCTGTTGACCAAAATAATTGAAAGTTGTCCTCATATATATTTATATCCCAGTTCTAGCCTAATTTCCGATCCCGTCGGGAAAGGGGTATCACGGTATTCATATTATTTCTTTTTTTTTAATAAACTACATTTTTTTAGCTGTATTGAATGACGTCATACAACATCGAGCCAGTTTATTGAAATAAATAATTACTACCGAAAATAAAATTTTTAATTCCAAAAACAAGGAGGCTGAATGGAACCTGCACTTAAAATATTATTTTTTTAAACTTAATTTCAACATTGAAAATCCAACTGCATCCATTATTATTAACGTAGACGACATGGGAACTTTTTAATAAAAGGGGGTCCAGTGTAGACCTGGAATTCAAAAAACAAAAATATAAAAAAAAATAGAATTAATACACCTATTATATACTAGCAGCAGGGCGTGACTACGACACGCCTCCGCAGCTAGGCCTTCCGGGCGGGTTGCCCTGGCGGGCGGCGTCTTTGAATGGGATTATTAGGTGTCCAAAACTGATTACCTGTTGTGTAAAAATATCTGTTTTTGAGTGATGAAAATCGATATAAGAAAAGTTAAATGAGAAATTAATCCTAAGTAATCGGGATTTTTCGCTGGTGATCGGTACATTTCGGCGCCTAATTTTTGGTTATAGTTCATTATTTATGAAAAAAAAAACAATCACGTAAATAGGGGAAAAATATGTAAAAATAAAGTTTTAAAACACAACTCTTAAATTAAATGCAACAAAAAGTAAAAAATAATTTTAGGACGGTATCTCAGAATGGATTTAACAACGTATTTAGCTAAAAATCGGATCGGTACGTTTTACGGTGGAGGAATGCAATCAAAAGATAGGGCTAACCGATTTAGTTTTCGGATAACCAAGATCCCGTCGATCAGGAATGTACCCCATACGTTAAAAAGAGCAGCGCTCAATCCGCTGATATATACGCCGTTTGAATCGTGAAAATTGCACCCCATCGCACCCCCTCGCCAGTTTCCGAACGGCGCATCCCGGGGGCATTTGAAAATAATATCATCTGACGGGTACCACGATCAGCGGATGAGGCTGTCAACTTTGGGCATCAAAAAATCTTTCAGAGCTCCAGCACCGACCGTTTTTGAGATATTTGCGATTTTCGTCCGATAATCGGATCCGATTAAAAAGTACTGAAGTTTCTTAAAACATCGATATATGTTTCGCGTATATATCGATATATATAGACGGTATATCGATATATAATGATACAAAGTATACATCTGACCACCACGAACATGTAAAACGAATCGGGATTTTTCGCTAGCGATCGGTACATTCCGGTGCTAAGCTAATGGGGACACACGCACAGACACAAATGCCGTTTCGTAGGATAGGATTATATAAAATATTTATATTAGTAACAACATTCATAACTAATTAATTAAACTAAGCCGTTTTTAATTTTTTTTTCATCGTTTAAAAATATATTTTTTTAATAAGTCGTTCTACGACTTTTTTCGCGTAGAACGCGTTTTTTTCTCTAAATAGTGATCGTTATTGTACTGTTTTAACAAACTTCATTAGGCGGTTATCAGAAGTGGAAATTAATCACGGATGGTTGCTAAAAGACGGCGTCACAACTTACACAGCTCACAGGTCAATGAGGTTTTTACGAAATGTATTTTGTGAACGAATCATTTCGAAAGGTTTATGGCCAGCACGATCGCTCGATGCGACTCCCCCAGATTTCTTAGTATGGGGGGCAGCGAAACAAGTAGTGTGTCGCAACAGACCACGCACGATTGACGAACTTAAAACTTCAATAACGGTATACGTACGAAACATTCTAGTACATCAGCCGGTTAAAGTATTTTAAAACAAATTGAGACGTGTGCGCTGTTGTAATGACATTGGAGGAAGTCATTTTCAACACCTTTTATAAACTATTTCAGTTATTGTAATATCCATTTCTATAAAATAATGAAATAAAAATACTAAGTAATAATTAAGAAAGTTTTAACAATACATTACCATCATTCCAGGGCACAGCAACTTCCCCAACGCTCTGTGTAATTTTGATGATAAAAATATATTTGCTGAAGGGGATCAATCGGGGTCTTAAACCTTTTGTTAGTTAGAATTTTGATTTTTTTTCAGTTATATTTTTAATACTTCAAAATTTTTTTTGTTGGACTAAATTTTTTTACTAAACAGTTTTTATTTCAATCAAATATTTCATAATTAAGTCATTAATATTTAAAATCCTATATCCTTTATTATATCCTTATTCTTATTATATCCTTTATTAGAAATAAAAATACGTCACAGAGAAATCCGAAAATTCTATGCAATTATTGTCCGATGTTTTTTTTTGCACTCACACATTTTGTTTCTTTGATAATTTTTTTAATTACGAGTACAGTTGATGCTTTAAATATTGTTTCTCCTAACCATAAACGAAAAGCTATTTTTAAATAATATTTTCCCATAAATTTCATACTTTTTAGTTATCTCAATTCATAAAAATATTCAGTGTTTACCTACTCGGTTCAATATTTACTCGTAAAAAAATGATAAAAAATTATTAAATTTCATTAAGTATACCTTTTTTTTAAAATATCTAAAATAATTTAATAAATAAATTTATAAGTTAATGAAAATAAGATTATGAAATGTTAGTTAGCTTTAAGACCGTGAATAGATTATAAATATCCAAAGCATCATTAAAAAACAAAAAAATTATTTATATATCTGAACTTAATTTTTTTTTTTCAAGCTAATTAATAAATTTAATTATGAATTCATAGCTGAATAAAGAAATAGTTTTATACTTACTATAGGCATTCTTTACTAAAACTCCTATCAATAATAATTTTTTTTTTTTTTTTAAGTTTGATGGGACTAATGACCAAAGTAGTCGACGCCCCTAAAAACCTCAAAAAAAAAAATAATGATAATAATAATAAAATAAATTCTGTTTTAATGTTATTATTTATTTCTTAAAATATTTGTCTTACATCTTATTTCATAAAAATAATTCTGAAAATGTTGTGTTAACATTTGTATCTTATTAATGTAGTGTTTTTTTTTGTTTGTTTGCTTTTTTTAATATAATTAGTAACAAAAGTTGAATTATTTCAGTTGCAGCCTTTTTGTAAAATTAATAATAAAAAACAAAACGAAAATAATGAAGAAGGTTTCTTTTATTATCGCCATTATAACGATAGGCTTATTATCTTTAGCATTATTTCTTTAGGTAATCATTATCGTAGTTAATGTTTTATTGTATTTTATTTTTATTATTACCATTCAATGCGCTGCGGTTTTGTTTCCTGATTATTACGTACTTAAGTTATTGAAGATTTTTATTATATTGTCTGGGTGATTACTACGGTAGAGAAAAGATTACGTATTAAAATAAGACAATACACTTTGTTAAAAAAAGAAAGAAATATCTTGAAGCGAAAGAGACGGAAGAGCGGTTTATGAAGTAAGAGCGGTCGGCTATACGTTGGAGGCAGCAGATTGAAGAAGGAGTGAAGTGAAGGAAGGCCATGAAGCGATTTACGGTTATTACTCGTAGCGCGGAAGAAAATAATATAAAAGTATAGGATCACGAGGAAGCCATTTTGATTGAAGAACGAGGCCTAAGTAGTTTTCTTTCGGGCATCACGTGACGGGTTGCGCGGTTCTTATTCGTTAATTGCAGAGAGTCCGTGCCCCACCTTTACGGCACGCAAAGGCCTCGTTCGGTTTGTTATATTCTTTAACATCTCCACTTTCAACTCGACATACTCCTTGTAGTATACCTCGCCGAATCGACTCTTAATTGCAAATTATGTCCTTCCACCGACAACTCTTATAATATAACATACCTACCACTTCTCTTTCCTTACACACCATCATCACCACGCCACCTTTGTAATAGTAATAATAAAAACAACTCTACAATGAAAACGATGAATGCCTAAATATTTCCTGTGGAAATTATAGTGCTAAAAGAATTCATGAATGTTTATAAGTCGGATATATATATATATATATACATATATGAGGAGGAAGATGTGCGTGAAAATATACGTTTAGTTGTTTCTATCAATATGGTAATTATGAGATGCAGACAGCATTAATAAGAATATATAAAATAAATATGATTTTTATTATAATACATATTATCAAAATAAAATCATTTATAGAGGTGTGCACACAGGCTTGCGCGCTCACACACACACACACACACGCACACATATATAAATTAAAGTTGTTTTTTTTATAACATTTACTAGATGGTATATAATACAAAAACAACAGTTATTAAAATATAGTCGATATAGTCTTAATGAAGTAAATGTTTAAAATAATATACTGGTGCTTAACTATTTTGTAACAAGAGATATGTATTTTAAATATACGTTTATACGATTGAAAGTTAGTAAATTATTAAATTTACAAAGATATAGGCTAATTAATTTGTTCGGTGTGCGTTCTTATTTAAATTAACACTGCTTTATGTAAAGAAGTAGGCTACTAATTTTAATTTACAATCTTGCGCGCGCACACAAATAAATACACTCGTTCGATGTACCAGTGTACAGTACGTATTTTAATCCCTGTTTATAGCACTTATATGCCGGTTACATTGCAAATTAACAAACCATATTTCTGGAAACGGAAAAGTATTTAAAAATACTCTTCAAAAAGTTTATTTATAAATTTACAAAGAGTACTTTTTTTTATAAAAAATAACCCTATTTGTTTATTTGCTGTTGATATAAATAACAAAATTTGATGTAATTTTGTTCTAAGTACCACGTTATTTGTATAAATAATTAGCTTAAATTAAAATGTTTTGTACCATTTAATCATTATTGTTTACTTCGATAAATTTTATTATCTATTATTTATGTTTAATTCATATTCAATATTTTAAGGATTAGGCTTATTATTATTATTTTTTTTTTTACCTGTAGGCCAAAATATAAAATGAATATCTAAACTTGATATTGGAGGAATATAAAGTTCATTCAATTATCATTTTTTAAATTCTAACGAATTATGATAAAAACTAAATTAAAAATCTAGATTTTTTTTGTATCTCTAATTATATTTAAAATCGGTTTTTAAATTCGAAACCGTAATTAAATTTCATGATAATAATCAAGTTATGAAGGAGTTTCCCTTGGGACACCTTAATTTCTAGGCATCAACAGTAAATCAAAGATATTATAAACATTGATAAAATTCAGCCATTAATGAAATTGAAATCATAATAATGTCCAATACTACGAATAAAACCGCAACATAAAAAGGATAATAGTAACATAGCAATAAATAACAATAGAAACAAAAATGATCATAAATATAAATACTTTGATGATGCACAACTAAGAAGAAAGGTCTCGTTTTGAGTATCATTATTAGGTTCCTGGGTCCAATACATATAGCTGACCTCGCTAGTTTAGTGGTTAAATTGTAATCGCAAATTTCGAAATCAAGAGTTCCAAGGTTCAAATCCTAGTAAAGGCAGTTACTTTTATGCGGATTTGAATAGTAGATCGTGGATACCGGTATTCTTTGATAGTTGAGTTTCAATTAATCACATATCTCAGGAACGGTCGAATTGAGACTGTACAAGACTGCACTTCATTTACATTCATACATATCATCCTCTGAAGTAATACCTTAAGGTGGTAGTTCCGGAGGCTAAACAGAAAAAGAAAGTCCAGTACATAAACCTGCTGTAATCGTCTTACATCTTCTCCATGGTGTAAGAGGTTAACAGTTAGATAGTTTACGTTGTCATTAATTCTTATTTTGTACTTTTGTTGCAAATCAATGGACTCCCTCTTGAATACACCGCAGCCCTAAGTACTCCTGAATTTTTTTGTTCCGTACGAACCATGGAATCTGTATAATACATCTCACAAATTTATTCAGGATACGCTGAATAATATCTATATTCTTAGTACTCGCAGAACCGTAGTTGGATCCCGTATGTCAAAACCGGTTTTAGAATCACTTTATAGAGGTAGCTTCTACGAAAATATATTAAAAATTCAAATTACATTGGAGAAATCTATTTTATAAAGCGATTCAATAGTGACGATTTTATTTACCATGAGAAATTAATAGATTCAGATTAGGTCTGATTTAATGATAAAATCTGATGTGGACTCCACATGACTTCTTTGTATGCCTATTAAATTACATATAAACATCTTTTTTTTTAAATAAAAAGTACATAAAATTTTATTTTATTAATAACTTCTGATATTTTTTATATATTTTTTTTATTGGTATTATTGAATTTTTTATTTACTCTAATTTTTTTTTTCAATGAGACGTTAATAATTATTAATAAATCAATACATTTAAATTTAAAAAAAATAGTTAAAAAAAGGAGATGTAGTCTGATTTGAACCAATGTGCCTTTCCCGTGCAAGATCCAAATGTCATTAATTAAAATTTTATTTGGCTATAACTCTGGAACCAATGAAAATAAGTACCACTTATGATATACCGTTGAAAAGCTCTCAATGAGGGTTTATTAGTACAGTTATGAAAAGGTCCAAAAACCAAATTTTTTCGATTTTTGCCTTTTTTGGTCCAGTCGATTGCAGTCAAAAGGGGAGGTACACAACTAGATATTACAACAGTCATAAATCCAAAATTTCAACATCCTACGGCTAATCATTTCTGAGCTATGCGTGATACATACGTTCTTACGTACGTACAGACGTCACGCCGAAACTAGTCAGAATGATTTTAAGGATGGTGAAAAAGGATATTTCCGTTGAAATTTGAAAACTGAAATTTTTCGCGATCACAATACTTCCTTTACTTCGTACAAGGAAGTTAAAAAAAAAAAATAACTGAAATAAAGAAATGTTGACTACCAGTCTTGTGAATTCCATCTGAATTGCATCTTCTGTAAGATAAAATTTTAGTTTATAACAGAAATTGAAAATGACTAACTTGTTTAAAATTCTCAACGTATGTTAAAATTTATTAGTTTAAAAGTGGGTTAAAAAGATTCAAACTAGATTCCTAATCACGATTCAAAAAAATCAAAGTATGGTGTCTAGTTTTCTTAACTTTTTCAGGACTAATATTATTTTAAATAATTTATTTACAACTAATCTACGATTATCTATATATATATATATATATATATATATATATATATATAAATGAATGTTTGTCTGTCTGTATGTCTCTTATGTCTTCCTAAACCGTTCATCCGATTACGATGAAACTTTCGTAAGTTGTTGTGCGCACGCCCGCAAAGGTTTCTGAATTAGTTTGGACCCGCAAAGTGGCGCTGTGGTCGAGATATTTTGAAAAATTGTATTTATGGTCCGATTCGGCTCATATTCAGAATATGTGTTACTTACGTCGAAAGAAATACTTCTGCAAAAAATGGACCCGTTAGATGGCGCTGGAGTTGAGATATTTGTAGGAAATTGCATTTATGGTCGGATTTGGGTCATATTTAGAATATATATTAGTTACGTGAAAATAAATATTTTTACAAAAAATAGACCCGCTAGGTGGCGCTGGAGTTGAGATATTTGGAAAAATTGTATTTATTGACCGATCTGGCTCATATTCAGAATATATATTAGTTATGCGAAAAGAGAAATTTTTATAAAAACTATACCCGCTAGGTGGCGCCGGTGTCAAGTAATTTACGAAACAAAGAAAGAAATATACAAACTTTCTTCTTCTATAGATATAAAAGGCAATATTCGTATGTGTGTCCGCTATAGACTAAAAACTTACTAGACCGATTTACGCTAGTGATCCGATTTAAAAGGAAAGAGGGGAAATAAGGAAAACAAAAAAGAACAGGGAAATAGGGAAAAAGAGAAGAAGGAAAAAGGGAAATAAGGGAAAAGGTAAAAAGAGAAAAGAGTTGAAAGGGAAGAAGGGAAATACGGAAAAAGAGATAAAGTGAAAGGTTAAATTTTATAAAGTTCCGTAATGTTAATCTTTTCAGTGTTTTACCAAACTTTCAATTGTATATATATATATATATATATATATATGTATATATATAATATATATATACTCAAATCTAGCAATAGCGAAGCATTGCCGGGTCTGCTAGTTTTGTTATAAATTTATTTTAAATGAATTTTTAAAATTTGATATTTTAAAAATATTTATAAATGTAGTTGTAATAATAGCGGTGTTTTGTCGTCTACAAATTGAAACTACTTGGCATCTTATTAGATGATAAATTATCGTAGTACGAATAAATTAACTCAATCTGCAAAAATGTGTCTTATTTTATCTTCATAAAATTCTAAACTTCTATCGCTACTAAATTTTTTCCCTTTTTTTTTGTTATGAAAGAGCGGGCACCAAAAGCAATGGTCATTAGCTCGGTGAAAAGTGGTAGCGTATGAAAAGATGGTACGCCTGACCGGGATTCGAACCTCAGACCTCCGCACGAAATACCGATACCTACTCAGCCACGAAGGTTGACTTGTTAGATATTATATATTTATATGCCTGCACATATTCCATCTGACGTATAACGTGATCTCCAGAGGCTACTTCCAAAAATCAAATAGAGCTGTCACGATGTAAATGGGCTGTCTGTCTAATGATTATTATTTGGCCGTTGTAAATATAGATTAAATTGTATGGTACTAATTAAATTAAAAAATCATAATACTATAATATTTTATCAATTTGTATCTTTACAAAGAGAAAAAAAATCACCCATCCTTAAAAATTACCATATCCATCTTTACCAAAACAAATAGAAATATTCTAATGTAACACTTAAATGTATTACAATTTACTAAAGGGGTTATTAAATTCCTGCCTAGATCGCGCTGTAGTTCTAGAAGGGAAAGTATTGTAATCTTTCCAGTTTGGGCATATGCGGTATCACCGGATTTTCACGTTTTTACACCTAAGGATCCCGAAAAACCGGATGGAAATTTTCCGGATGTTAAAGTTTGTATGTACGTATATGTGTTCGCCGTTGGCCTCTGAATCACCTTATGTCTCAGAACTATAGGACCGATTTTGATCAAACTTGGTCAGGGTACTTCTATAAATGAGGCATTGATGCCATTAAAGTTTCAGTTTAAAAGGTCAAGAGGGCGAGGCTGTAGAGCAAGATCAACCTGATAAGGTTGATCCCAAGATTTCGTCTAATTAAGGCCATAATGTTCTTAGACACATTTTACTTCCTTGTACGAAGTAATGCAAGTATTGTGAAGGTGAAAAATTTCGGTTTTCAGATTTCAACGAAAATATCCATTTAGACCATCCCTGAATCCATTTTAATTAGTTTAGGCGTGACGTCTGTATATATATTTCGCATACCTCAAAAAATGATTAGCTGTAGGATGTTGAAATTTTGGATTTAGGACTGTTATAACATCTAGTTGTGCACCTCCCCTCTTGACTGCAATCGACTGAACCACAAGTGCCAAAACAGCCCAATATAAAAAAAAAAAAGATTTTGGAATTTTTCTTAACTGCAGTAATAAGCCCTCATTCAGAGCTTTTCAACGATATATCATAAGTAGTTCTTATTTTATTGGTTCCAACCAAATAAAATTTTAATTATAGAAATATTTGGGCCTTACAAGGAGAAGGCACATTTATTCGAATTAGATGTAATCTCCTTTTTTTCAACGTTTTTTAATATAAATATATTGATTTATAGAATAATTATTATTAATCTATAATTACTAATAATTGATTAAAAAAAATATTTTTACAATAAATAATAACTCAATAATAATATTAAAAAAATTTCAGAAATTATTAATTAATTATAATTTTATGTACTTTTCATTTAAAAAAAATTGTATATGTAATTTAATAGGAAAAAAATTGTATATGTAATTTACAAGGAAGTTATTTGGTGTCCACATCAGATTATTTTAACAATTAAATAATAACAATATTTGAAAAAAAATATTTTTGCAAAATCACACGACCTCACCATAAAAAAAGGCTGTGAGTCTTCTTCTGCTATGTTGTGACGTCACAGGTTAGCGGTAGAATTATATGAATGAATATTATTTAAAGTGTAAAAATTAATTCGGTCAGCTGGGTGTCGAATTCGATCGCTCGGTTGACTCGGTATCTGATGCGTTAAGCCTTGCGGTTACACCAGACTTTCGCCGGACAAGCGAAATTTGTTCTATGAAAGTTGTGACATTACATTAGTTTAGTTAGTGTCAACCGTCGCCGGTAGTATCGCTAGACCCACGCGAATTAAATACGGTATGTGCAGGCGCTTTATTTAAAATCGTTGAATTAAATAATCGAATAAATAAAATGAAAATATTTTAAATTAAGATCTGTGTTAAATTAAACCGTGACTCAGAAACAACCTTTCTTTTTCCTGTTTAGCCTCCGGTAACTACCGTTTAGATAATTCTTCAGAGGATGAATGAGGATGATATATGTATGAGTGTAGATGAAGTGTAGTCTTGTATATTCTCAGTTCGACCATTCCTGAGATGTGTGGTTAATTGAAACCCAACCACCAAAGAACACCGGACTCAGAAACAACCTACAACTATGTTAGTGTTTTATGGGTCTATCGATATTTTTTATAAATTATCGATTTATTTCAATTATCTTCCTACAAATTTACTTAAGTAATAATTAATAATATTAATTATATAAATAATTAATATTAATTATCTAATATTAATAATTTATTGATTTTTTTGGTTTATATTGTTCTACAGTTTACAGAGCTAATATTTTTCTGTCGATAAGTTTTTAAAAAAAATTATGTGGAAACCATAGATTGATCCCTTGACTTCTTTGATTGACTTCCTTTTACTCCTATTAAATTACATATATATATATATATATATATATATATATATATATATATGTACATAAAATCTACATAAAATCTAAGTTCATTAAAAACTACTAATATTTTTTAATTTTTTTTTTGTTATTTAATAACTATTCATGGTAAAGATTGTTTTACAATGAGAGGTTAATAATCATTAATAAATCGATGCATTTAAATTAAAAAAAGAAGTTAAAAAAAGAAAGGAAATGAAGTTTGATTCGAACCGACGTGCCTTCCCCTTGTAAGATCCAAATATTTCATTAATTAAAATTTTATTAGGCGATAACTCTTATAAAGTAGAAAATAAGTTCCACTTATGACATGTCGTTGAAAAGTTCTCAATGAGAGCTTATTACTGCTGTTAAAAAAATTCCAAAATCCAAATTTTTTTTTAATTTTGGGCTTTTTAGACACTTTTGTTTTAGTTGATTGCAATCAAAAGGGGAGGTGCACAACTAGATGTAACAACAGTCCTAAACATCATTTCAATATCTTATGACAAATTGTTTTGAGTTATGCGAGATACGTCCATACATGCATCTGTGCGTACAGCCCTCACGCCTGATTTTCTGTTGAAATTTGGAAAACGAAATTTATCGCGATCACAATGCTTCTATTAGTACAAGAAAGTAAAAATACTAAGTAAATACATTTTTGTTAATTCCTTTAATGTATACAAATAATATTTGTGGAAATAATATCCTTGAACTTGTAAAGAGTAATTTTGTTCGTTAAATGAATAAATATATATAAATTATTCAAATCATTTTGATAAAAAGACAAAAAACAAAACAGCTGTGGTTCCATATAAAATGAAGTTCCATCAGTATTTTCCAGCTCAAATGAAACTAGGCGGATTTGTCCTTACTTTGTATCTGTAAATCTTTGAGATACATTTATGAAAATTATGTACATAAAAGAACATTCAAATGATGCAGATAACATTTAAATTCCAATTTAATTTCCGGTTTTAAAATTAAATACTTCTTCATTCATAATATTTCAGTAGATAATACTTTTTTTTTGTTTGTTGTATCTTTTCGACAAGTTTCAGCTAAAATGGTCTCAGTTTTTGTCAGACCTAAGTCCTTCCTGTATTTCATTGCATCTTCTTTCCTTTTTTTATCTATAAAAATCCAAATACTTCTTTTTTCTTTACCTCATCCTCATTTTCTATAATAAAAATATTTAATTCCAGATGTTTTGCCAATAATACTGTATGTACATAAGCCTAACTTGAAGAATTCGTAAAAAAACCTGAGTAGCTAATTTTAAAAAGATCGATCAATAAAACAGTTCTGTATAAACTATTTTAATTAACGTAAATTTTATCGGTCCTTTTTTATTATCAATTCTTTTTATATGCAATAACAGATTGCATATACCACTTTTCTTTATTTGTTAAACATTATGATTCAAATGGTTCTACAGAATACGTATATCGTAAAAAGAGATTTAAACATTAATTATTCATTTTATTCCGGTAGCTAATTTCTATTCGGTAAAATAATAAGAATCAAGTAACTTGAAAAAACTATTATTATTGACTAAAATTAAATTTATTATTACTACAGCATTATCCTTCGTGATAATTACTTTGGAGTGAGTTACGTCGAATAGGTAACAACAACACACTACATCGCTTGCTCATTTATTTTACAATTGATGAGCATAGCGTGGAATTTCTTTATAGATATTTTACTGTTAAGTGAACATTGGACCCGGACATTTCAAAAAGCCATGAGCCACGCGTATGGATTGCACGCCAGGTTGCCAGGAACACCCATCGCATAGAGATGAGAGAGAGAAAAAGGTAAAAAGAGAAGAAAGATCGTCGGATAGAGAGAATAAAAGAGAAAAACAGAGAAAGATAGAGCGATAATCCTGTATAGTTCACGTTTATATCCTAGAAACATGCAATCTACCAATGAGAAAGGGTGCACCTTTGTCTTGCCTACAGGAGGCCGTGAGCGGCAACGCGTAAAAGCTACCATACCCGCTTTTATCTCACGCTCTTTGTCTTACTTATTTCTCTCGTCGTCATTTTTAGATAACAATATATAAATAAAAGAAAAACTTGTTTGCTACTTAATTTTTAGTTCATTAAAAAAATACAAGGTTAAAAGATATATTTACTGATAGGTTGTAAATAACCGGTTGCAAAAAAAAAAATAACTGCTGAAAATCATATTAATCTAAAAGAAATAATACTTATAATTAAAATAATTATAGTAATCAAAATAATAATACTATTCCCCCGTATATAAACTTATCTAATAAAAATAATTTCTTCGTCTATCTTATCATTTATCGTATTAATATACTGAAGTTATTTTTTTTTTCACAGAATGATTTAGTTTATATTTTAAAATTTATTCATAAAAGATTTTCAAGATGTTAATAATCTGAACGAGATGATAATCTTATTAGATGAGAAGATATTCAAAACGTATAAGAATATAGATATATATTTTATCTCTAAATTTTATTCTAAAATTGGAGTTTACTTAAATAAACGTAACTTCACCGATAGAAGGATAAAAAAAATGTTTGGATGCTACATTTATTTCTTTATTAATGCTCTTGTTAACTTTGGAACGACTGAACCGATTTCTATTAAGTACATGTGAAATTATTCATTTCACTTACAATAAATGATACTCGTGAAGGAAAAATTAAAAATTACAAATAAAATGAGGAACAGCATTTTCTTTGTTCTTAAACAACCAAAGTTTTTAAAATTTATTCATTAAAATGCGTAATATTAGTAATAAAAAAAAATTTATAAAATAATATGACATTTTAACATATTTTTGTCTTCAGTCATTTGACTGGTTTGATGCAGTTCTCCAAGATTTCCTATCTACTGCTAGTTATTTCATTTCAATATACTCCCAAACATCCTACATCCCTAACAATTTGTTTTACATATTCCATATTCGTTGCCTGCCTGCACAATTTTTTCCTTCACCTGTCCTTCCAATATTAAAGCGACTATTCCAGGATGCCTTAGTATATGGCCTATAAGTCTGTCTCTTCTTTTAACTATATTTTTCCAAAAGCTTCTTTCTTCATCTATTTGCCGCAATACCTCTTCATTTGTCACTTTATCCACCCGTCTGATTTTTTAACATTCTCCTATAGCACCGCATTTCAAAAGCTTCTAATCTTTTCTTCTGAGATACTCCGATTGTCCAAGTTTCACTTCCATTAAAGCTACGCTCCAAACATATACTTTCAAAAATCTTTTCCTGACGTTTAAATTAATTTTTGATGTAAGCAAATTATATTTCTGATTGAAAGCTCGTTTCGCCTGTGTTATTTGGTATTTTATATCATTCCTGCTTTGTCCATTTTTAGAAATTTTACTTTCCAAAATTCTTCTACCTCCATAATCTTTTCTCCTCCTATTTTCACATTCAGTGGTCCATCTTTGTTATTTCTACTACATTTCATTACTTTGTTTTGTTCTTGTTTATTTTCATGCGGTAGTTCTTGCGTAGGACTTCATCCATGCCGTTCATTGTTTCTTCTAAATCCTTTTTACTCTCGGCTAGAATTTCTATATCATCAGCAAATCGTAGCATCTTTATCTTTTCACCTTGTACTGTTACTCCGGATCTAAATTGTTCTTTAACATCATTAACTGCTAGTTGTATGTAAAAATTAAAAAGTAACGGGGATAGGGAACACCCTTGTCGGACTCCCTTTCTTATTACGGCTTCTTTCTTATGTTCTTCAATTATTACTGTTGCTTTTTCGTTTCTGTAAATGTTAGCAATTGTTGTTCTATCTCTGTATTTGAACCCTAATTTTAACATTACGGAGATAAATATTATACTTTTAATTTTATGGAAAACTGACTTCCTTTTTATATAACATCTTTATATAATTTTTTTTCTATTTAATAAATTTGATTTTATTAGTTATATTTGTAAATCATTAATTTAATGTATCAGTGAAGAAGTTTTAATCTAATTTATTTAATAAAATTTTATTTATAACATCAGTAACGAGGGAATATTTTTTTCTATTTGGAAATAGAATTTTCTGAATATTTGATATTCAAGGAATTTTATCGTTCAAATATAAACATGAGTAGAAAATTTTAATTATAATAAACGTACGGTAACCATATATATATATGTATATATATATATATATATATATATATATATATATATATATATTATGTACTACTCCATCTCTGGAGTAATTCTGTTCCAGACTACATGTTTACTGGTACATTTACACTTACATTGCATTATATCTACAGCTATGTTACAAATTAATATAAATACTTAACTTATAAAAGATAAAAAATAAGTTACCAACCTCGGTAGCTAAGTAGGTAGGTCTCAGCGTTTCGTGCAGAGGTCCCCGGGTTCGAATCACGGTATATTTTCAAACGCTACGAGTTTTCACTGGGTATCTATAGATACCCGCTCTTTCATAACAAAAAAAAAAATTAGTTACTGGAAAATATCCTTTTTTCAAAAATAATTCGAAATCGGTTCTGAAAAATGCTCACAAGAAAGAGAAAGACCTAAATTTAAAAAAAAAAATTTGATTATTATATTATTAGTTTTACTGCATTAAAGTAGTTTTAAATCTGACTAAAATAAAAAATTCAAGTAGAATATCTTTAAATCTAATATGAAAAAAATGATAAAATCAGAAACATTTAAAATAATTATAAATATGTATATATATTTAGCGTTTGCGTCTATTGTCTTATTTGTGCTATAAAACCCCACTCTCAGAAATGTACAATTTTTTCATTGATGTTAGTATTTCGCTATTTGAAAATAGTTAACGGATTAATAAACAAACAGAGATACGTAGTTTATTCATATATTGTAAGGTACTAAATGTAAATGAGTAGTGTTCTACAAAAATTAAAATATCAGAAAAAGGTTTTGATAAAGTAATCTGTAAATTACTAGTCTTAATGTTGGTATTCCTACAAAAGTATAAACACGAATCGAATGATACTTAATCGAATTTTTTAAAATATATAAGAAAATCTCAACCGTTAGAAATTAAACAAGACATTATATTGAGGTATATCTTATGCAAGCTCATATTGGGATAGTCTTATCTGTGATTTCCGATAGTAAAAGTAACTACGTTCTTGATTCAAAAATTGACTCATTAAAGTTTTAAATATAATTAAAACAATTATATCCCAATGGGTGATAAAAATATTATTTATTTGTACCTAAAATACACGAAGATTCATGTGAGAAAGATAATTAAATAGACGATTCAGTACCTCCAATAAAACTTTTATCATCATAAATAATTTAGTTTTACATTCAATATTTTGTAATTTATTAATTTGTGATAATTTTCTTACAATTTGCGATTGGTTCTAAAGGAAAAAGTATCTCAAAATCTTACTGATTATCATTATTTAACATTTTTTTATTCTCCGACAAGTAAAAAAGTATTATTTAATGTGCATAAAGAATTTAAAAAATTAAATTAAAATAAAAATAGTTGTATTGACAGCTATTCTACAACCGGTTTGTTATAAAAGGATTAATTTCTTTCAAGCTTAAAAAAAATCTCATGAGGACACCACATGACTTCCTTGTACGCCTATTAAATTACATATACACAATTTTAAAAGTACATAAAATTTTATTTCATTAATAACTTCTGATATTTTTTATTGTTATTATTGAATTATTATTTATTGTATTTTTTTTTAATAATCAGAGGTTAATAATTATTAATAAATCAATATATTTAAATCAAAAAAGAAAAAAAAGAAGATGACGTCTGATTCGAACCAATGTGCCTTCCCTTTGTAAGATCCAAATATTTCATTAATTGAAATTTTATTTCGTAGTAAATCTTTCTTTCTTTTATTGTTTAGCCTCCGGGAATTACCATTCAGGTATTACTTCAGAGGATGAATGAAGATGATGTATGAGTGTAAATGAAGTGTAATCTTGTACAGTCTCAGTTCATTTTTGAGATATGTGGTTAATTTAAACCCAACCACCAAAGAACACCGGTATCCACGATCTAGTATTCAAATCCGTATAAAATTAACTGCTTTTACTAGGACTTGAACGCTGGAACTCTCTACTTTCAAATCAGCTGATTTGGGAAGACGCGTTCACCACTAGACCATACCGGTGGGCATATATACCTATGAAACCAGTGAAAATAAGTACGATATATCATTGAAAGCTGTCAATGTGAACTTATTACTGCAGTTAAAGAAAAAGCCCAAAATCCAAATTTCTTTGGATTTTGGGCTTTCTTGGACACTTCTGGTTCAGTTGATCAACCGGGGTGGTGCACAACTAGATATTACAACAGTCCTAAATCCAAAATTTCAACATCCTACGGTTAATCGTTTTTGAGTTATGCGAGATACATACGTAGTACGTACGTATATATATACACACGTACAGACGTCACGCCGAAACTAGTCAAAATAGATTAAGGGGAGGTCAAAATGGATATTTCCGTTGAAATTTGAAAACCGAAATTTTTCGCGATCGCAGTACTTCTTCAGCTTTGTACAAGGAAGTAAACATTATTGTTTAATGTACCTGAGGAATTTAAAAAATTAAATTAAAATTAATATCTGTATTGATATCTATTCTACAGCTGTTTTGTTATAAAATGATTAATTTCTTTCAAAATTAAAAACAAAATACGAATGTTTTTTTGGAGTATAACATTATACGAATAATGATTTTATTTTAACGAATTAGCGGTAAAAAAATTAAGTAAGAAAGAGATCTTGATGGCCGATTGGTTGAATTCGTTTATTTCATATTACTGAAAAAAAGTAAAATTTGCTTAAAATCGTTTTTTGATTGAATTTCATTGACTAGATTTTTAACCATATTTTTTAACCAATCAATACCTTTATAGGTAGCCGGTCGAATCGATTTTTAGCACTCGTTTGTTCCAAATTAAATTAAATTTATAAAAATATCTATAGCTGTTTTTCAGCTATAAAAAAATGTCTTAAATTTTTATATAAAGTTAATAATTTCGTTTCAATATTTTCCTATTTTTAGATATAAGGTGAAGAAGTATCATGCTGATATGAAAACCACAAAACGTTTATTCCGATTGTCTGGGCTGGAATTGTTTATCTTATATCATTAAAATAAAACATCGTTAAGTATTCTTCAAAGTTTTACGGATGATATTTAACACAGTATAACTGATTTTGTGCTTTTTTGTAGATCTAATATATCTTCTTTCTCTTTGAACCCGGAGGTTAGTGATCTACAGTTTCTAGAACTAGTCTCTAAATTTCACTTATGATCTTCCTGCCTGTACTTCATACACAAACTCTTGTCATCTTCTTCCTCTCGTTGAACTCGTTGCGTTCTTTGTTCAAGATACCGTCAACATCATTCTTCAGTACCATACCTCGATATCTCTAAGGCCTGAAGTTTCTTCCTTATTGTGATCCTTATAGTCCAAGTCTGTGAGGCATAAGTAACAATGCTCCAGATAAAACCTCTAATACTGTTTCCTCGTTATGAGAAAAAGACTTTTAGATGTTAACAGGCTTTTCTTGTAGAAAAATGCTTCTTTTTCTTCTGGTATTCAACTTTTGCTGTACCTTTGCCATCTAAATAATACAGCTCCCTAAATACTTGTATTTAACTACCTGCAATATTCTTTGCTCTTTAAGCAGTACGTGACTCTTCTCTTTTCCGTCTCTTGAGCACTTCATGGTTTTATTTTTTAAATTTATCTTCATACCATATTTATCCTTCAAGATAGTGTACATATGAAGGATTATACCTTGTAATTCTTCTTCTTCTTTTCCCAGCAGA
Source organism: Lycorma delicatula (assembly GCF_047948215.1). Classification (NCBI taxonomy): domain Eukaryota; kingdom Metazoa; phylum Arthropoda; class Insecta; order Hemiptera; family Fulgoridae; genus Lycorma; species Lycorma delicatula. The sequence continues at coordinate 14,155,191 of NC_134459.1, forward strand.
GCAATGTCATCTGCAAAACCGATTGTTTTAACGCATTCTCCATTCACTTCTATACCATTCTGCTAGTTTCTGAAAACTATTTTATACTTTTTCTAACATACATATGTAAATAATTGTATACGTAGCTGATCCGCTGTGTGTGTTCATCTCTTAGATTTCTTTTCATTTTAAAGTAGACATACAATAGAAAAAAAGACAATGTATGAAAATTATTTTATTAAATATAAATAATTATATAAGAAACTACCGACAGTGAGTTTTCTTCTCTAGGAATTACTCCGATTTCAAAATAAAAATATAAAGTAGAAAAAATGTATGAAAATTATGTTTTTATTTATTCCATTCTTCAACCTTTCATATGAAAGTAATGATTTTATATAATATGTTTTTTCGTCTTCAGTCATTTGACTGGTTTGATGCAGCTCTCCAAGATTCCCTATATAGTGTTAGTCGTTTCATTTCGGCATACCCTCTACATCCTACATCCCTAACAATTTGTTTTACATATTCTAAACGTTGCCTGCCTGCACAGTTTTTTCCTTCTACATGTCCCTCCAATATTAAAGCGACTATTCCAGGATGCCTTAAAAAGTGACTTATAAGCCTTCTTTTAACTATATTTTTCTTCATCAATCTGCCGCAACATCTCTTCATTTTGACTCAATCCATCCATCTGATTTTTAACATTCTCTTACAGCACCGCATTTCAAAAGCTTCTAATATTTTCTTCTCAGGTACTCCGATCGTCCAAGTTTCACTTCCATATAAAGCTACGCTCCAAACATGTACTTTCAAAAATGTTTTCTTAACGTTTAATTTTTAATGTATAAAAATTATATTTTTGAATGAAGGATCGTTTCGCTTGTACTCTTCGGCATTTTATAACGCTCCTGCTTCGACCATCTTTAGTAATTCTACTTTCCAAATAACAAAATTCTTCTACCTCCATAATCTTTTCTCCAACTATTTTCACATTCAATGGTCCACCTTCGTTATTTCCACTACGTTTAAATTACTTTCGTTTTGTTCTTGTTTATTTTCATTCGGTAATTCTTGGATAGGACTTCATTCATGCCGTTCAAATGTTTTTTACTCTCGGCTAGAATTACTATATCATCAGCAAATCGTAGCATCTTTATCTTTTCACCTTGTACTGTTACTCAGGATTTAAATTGTTCTTTAACATCATTAACTGCTAGTTCTATATAAAGATTAAAAAGTAACGGGGATAGGGAACATCCTTGTCCGACTTCCTTTTTTATTACGGCTTCATTCTTATATTCTTTAATTATTACTGTTGCTGTTTGGTTTCTGTAAATGTTAGCAATTGTCCTTCTGTCTCTGTATTTGAAACCTAATTTTTGAAAAATGCTGAACATTTTATTTCAGTCTACGTTATCGAATGCCTTTCTTAGGTCTATAAATGCCAAGTATGTTGGTTTGTTTTTCTTTTATCTCCTTTTTACTATTAATTTGACACCTAAAATTGTTTCCTTTGTCCCAATACTTTTTCTGAAACCAAATTGGTCATCTCCTAACACTTCTTCCACTCTCCTCTCATTTGTTCTGTACAGAATTCTAGTTAAGATTTTTGATGCAAGGCTAGTTAAGCTAATTGTTCTGTAATATGTATAGAATTGTAATATTTTTAAGTCTTACTAATTATACTGATTAAAAAATTAAGTACTGAAGAAATTAATATTAATTATTTAGTAATTAAATATAATATATTCTACTTTTTTCTATACAGACTGAATAATTGATTTGTGTGTTATTTTCTACCCTTCCTAACATTATCACTCTAAAATTCGTAGTTATGATACGACGGGTAGAAAATAATAATAAAATGGATTACGATAATCCTAGCGGAACATAAAATACTGTCAAAAGTTTACATGGTATAATTTAGAAAAAATATCTTGGTAATAAAATATTTTATCTTTTTAATTCTATTTATATGCTTTTCCTTTCGTGAAAACCTCTATATTCAAAAAATATTTTGTTTTTTTTACAAAAATTTTATATTCCTATGTTTCGGTATAATTTGGGAGTTTATAAATACTTCAAGAAATAAACTGGTTAAATTTGACTACTGGTCAAAATCTTATGCATAATCTATAAATATATTTCTGTTTCAATTTATTATTAGCCCGAAAAAAAACATTTTGGTATAGGATAATTCCAAAATTTTAAGAGCATTAAATTATTTAATTCGAGAATACTAGGTGTATCGATACCTATTTCCTTCTATTACTTAAGGTTTGAAATCAAAATATATTTTCTGTACTCTCAATTGGCATTCTGTAAATATCTTGAAGTAGTCCTTCCTGATAAAGATTAATTTACTATCTTATAGGTTAATATATCAAAGGCCTAGATGAAATTTCTGGTTAAATTTTTATACTTATGGTTTTATTTCTAATCATATCCTTTAAAAATCTCTAAAAGCCCATTTCAAGAAAATATCTTATTCCTTTCATAAATAGACTGCGTACTTGTGTAACTACCGTACAAAAATGTGAGTAGAGCAATAATTTTATAAAATTAAATTCCAAGTCAATTATTATATTTTTTTTTAAGGGAATTAGGGGTTACACCGGGTAAGTGTGCCAAACAGAGCTTAGTACATATTTAATTTTAGTTATACATCCATCAATTTTCTAAACTTTTAATGAATTTTTAAAAGGACTTATCAATTTAATAGTATTTTCATACTATTGTTCTTGAATGTTGTTCTCTTGGACAATTGTTCTTGTCCATGTATATTCAAATAATATCCAAAAGTAATTTTAAAAGAAAATTTTTTTAACCTATTATTTCATATATCTTAAAATAATTTTTCTTACATTTCCTTTTTTACTTTCCCGGATAATTTAAAGAGCTATATTAAATGGGAAAATATGTAATCGTTTAAAAAATGGGGTATCAGGTTTTTTTGCAAATATTTACGTTTTACAGTCCAACTAATTTATCTAAATCGTAAAAACCTATTTATTTACGTATGTATGTCGCACTGCTTTAGTCCGTATATCTCAGGATTGACCATATTTCTTCAAATATGGCTATATATTGATTTTATACATTGATCATAACAACTTTTTTCAAAATTTATTAAATTAATGGAGGATATCGCTAAAAAAACAATTTCGATTTTAAGATTTTAGGCGTTTTACAGAAAACTGTCGCCGAATGCTTCGACGGCACGTGGGACTTAATAACCTTATAGGAGCCCTGAGAAGGGCTGTTGTTGTTGATTGGTAAAAATTCTTTCTCGTGCACGCTCTTTTATTGGTGCCTGGGAGTGGTGGGGCTGCAGCGCTGCTATGGTGGGAGAATTGCGCGGTCATCTGCGCAGCAGGAGTGAGGCTGGTACCAGCGCGTACGTATACTGTGCTGCAGCTCACATCTGAGCTGCTACCGATGTCGTCCGCAGATATTAAATTAGGCATATATGTGGTAATGAAACTTTATTAAAGAAAATTTATTACCTACAATGCACATACTGTATAAATAATAGAAAAAACCTTTTTTTTAAATTAACTCCCCACCACTTAAAATGGAAAAAAATATTTTTTTATTTTGCTCTATCTCCCTTCTGTTTAAATATTTTTCAACAATTTTTGAAAGTTTATACTTCATATATCTTTTTTTTTCTGTTTAGCCTCCAGAACCACGGTAAGGTATTACTTCAGAGGATGAATGAATATGATATGTTTGAATGAATGAATGAAGTGTAGTCTCAGGTTGACCATTCCTGAGATGGATGGCTAATTGAAACCTAACCACCAAAGAATACTGGTATCCACGATCTACTTCATATATTCACAGTATACCTCATATATCGATCTGTCAGGGATGGCTACAGTGTTTTTAAATTATAGAGCGCGGACCTAAAATGAAGAAAGGTTTTTTGAAAATCTTCTTTTTCTTATTTTAGCCTTTACTGAAGAGATTAATAGATTAATAAAGAAAGCTTTACTTTAGAAAATTTGTTAAGCTTAATGTATATATGATATTTTTAGAAAAACGTTTTCTTAAAATATGTTCACCACCTCTAAAAAGTATATATTTTTTTATCTGCCTCTATCTTCTAATTTTTATCATTAAAATTTATTGTTGTATATTTAATCATTTAAAGGGATATTAAAATTAAAGTAGCTTTAGCACCAAAATTATATTCCGAACCAAAGATCTCTTTTAAATTGATTTTTTCTTTAATTTTTAAAATAAAAGTCAGCCTCTTAATGTTTGAATTGCAAAATGCAATTGAAAAGACTTGATTCAAACCAGTGAAAAAGTTGTGCATTGTGTAATTTGATCGGCGTAGCCGGAAAAGCATTGATATACTTTCCATATTGTAATCACGAAAAATTTCGGTTTTCAGTTTTCAAAGGAAAAATTCATTCTGACCATCCCTGAATCCATTTTGACTAGTTTCGGCGTGACGTATGTACGTACATATGTTCATGTCTTGCATAACTAAAAAACGATTAGTCGTAGGAAGTTGAAATTTTGGATTTAGGACTGTTGTAACATCCAGTTTTTCACCTCCCTTTTATTGCAATCTAATAAACTAAAAAAACTCAATATCAAAAAAAAATTGGATTTTGGACTTTTTTTTAACTGCAGTAATAAGCGCTCATTCAGAGCTTCTCAACGATATATCATAAGTGGTACTTATTTTCATTGGTTCCAGCCAAATAAACTTTTAATTAATGAAATATTTGGATCTAAGGGGAAGACACATCGGTTCGAATCACACTTCATCTCCTTTTACTTAAATTTTTCGTAAATTTTAATATGTTGATTTATTAATAAACCTGACTGCAAAAAAAATATGATAAATACTAATTTTTAAAAAAATAGCAAAAGTTATCAGAAGTTTTTAATGAAATAAAATATTATGTACTTTTAATTTTAAGAAAATGTGTATATAAATTTAGGCGTACAAGGAAATCATGTCGTGACCCCTTATATTGATTTATTAATTATTATTATTAACCTCACATAAAAAAAATTTACGATAAATAATGATTCAATAACAAAATAAAAAATAAATAAATAAAAATATGAAAAAAATATCAGAAATTATTAACGAAATAAAATTTTATGTACTTTTCATTTAAAATAAAAGGAAGAGAAATAAAAAGAGGAACAGAAAAGATTACGGAGGCATTTTGTTATTTGGGAAGTAGAATTATTAAAGATGGTCGAAGCAGGAGCGTTATAAAATGCTGAATAGCACAGGCGAAACGAGCCTTCATTCAAAAATATAATTTGTATACATTAAAAGGTAATTTAGAAGTCAAGAAAACATTTTTGAAAGTATTTTTTTGGAGCGCAGCTGTATATGGGAGTGAAACTTGGACGATCGGAGTACCTGAGAAGAAAAGAATAGAAGCTTTTTAAATATGGTGCTGTAGGAGAATGTGAAAAATCAGAGGGGTGGATAAAGTGACAAATGAAGAGGTGTTGCGGCAAATTTAAACTGAAAAAAGAAGTATTTGCAAAGATATAGTTAAAAGAAGAGACAGATTTATAGGTCACATATTAAGGCATCCTGGAATAGTCGCTTTAATATTGGAGGGACAGGCAGAAGGGAAAAATTGTACAGGCAGGCAACGTTAGGAATATGTAAAACAAATTGTTAGGAATGTAGGATGTAGGGGGTATACCGAAATGAAAGGACTGGCATTTTTTTTGTAGGGAATCTTGGAGAGCTGCATCAAACCAGTCAAATAACTAAAGACAAAAAAAAAATAGCAAATATGATAATTGACTAGTTAAATAATAACTGAGTGAATGAAGTGTTTTTATGTAACAATTTTTTAATAAAATTAATAATATTTGTAATATAATTTAATATTACATACTTCGATTTGTCGATTAAAGAGTAAATTTAAATATTATATTACAAAATAATATAAAAATATATATAAAATTAATTTTTGCTGGAATTTTTACTTAGGTAGTAACTTTTTTTAAACATTTGTGTGTTTTAAAATAAACATAAGCTAGCTTTCATTTAGTTAAATGTATAATACGATTATCAGGTAAATTTAGAGAGAACATAATTGTAAATATATGTAAATGTCTACGAAGTATTCAAACACACATTGCTTACTTCCAGTTTATATGGATGTATACAATTACAACGATTAATTTTATAAAAGGACACATAATCAGTTAGTTACTTTTTAAATTTATATTTTGAATATAAGTGTGGCGGAAGTGTCATGTTTTTAAAATATATTTATATTTCATACGTATTTTAATCTACATTTTTAATAATAATAATTAACTTACTCCTTCATATCAGTCTTAAGTCTGATTGTTTGCGTGACTTATAAACATTAATTAAAAATGTGTGCTACATTACACCGAACCTAGATCATTTTATTCCACCTCTAAATTACACCTGCACATTTTGTAAGTAGCTACGTCATATATATATTTACAGAGAGAGAGAGAGAGAGAGAGAGAGAGGGAGAGAGGGTGAGAGAGAGTGAGAAAGAGAGAGAGAGAGAGAACGAAAGTCAATTTCTATCTGCATATATACATATATTGTGTGTGTGTGTGTGTGTGTGTTGTGTGTGTATACGCGTGAACGCGTGAGTATACGCACACTCGTTCGTTCGTACTCGTAGACATGTTAATGTCTAGTGTAACGTAAACAAATATTTAGTAAACTGAATAATGTTATTAAGTAAAACCAGTGTTAAAGTAATACTACATTTGAAGCAATGTTTTATTAAATTTACATTGATTAATTGTTATGTTTAATTTAGTATTCTTTCCTATTGTCATTGTTTTAATTAGCAGTTTTTTCTGATGTAGAACTAACTAAATTTTATTGACGAAAATTAATTTTTTTCTTGTAAATTTCGTATACAGTAAGATTTTTATCGGGATCATAAATCATTAATTTATAACTGCTGTTATTTAACTGTAACTAACTAAAAAACATATTTATAGAAGTTACAGTTAATTTGATTAATCCGGTGATTATGCATAATTACCGGTGAATTTGATTAGTCGCCTCCAATATTGGAAAATAAGATATATATTTTGTATATTTAACATTAATTAGACGAGGCTAGCGAGCGAAGCGACCGTAGGTTATGTTTGGTTAGGTCCAAACATAACCTATAATCGCTTTTCTCGCTAAACTCGACTAATTAGTAATGTTTTGATTACTTAAATAATAAATTCAGTAATTACTGTTTTTATTCGAGTTATTTTAATGTGTAAAATATGTTAATATGGATAACATGTAAAATGACCGGTGTATTTATTAAATTATCCAACATTGGAGACGATTAATCAAATTAACCGGTAATTATGCCTGATCACCGGATTAATTAAATTTACCGTAACATATATATATATATATATCGCCGCAAAAACAGAATGCGGTTGTTGTATTCAGTTACGCATAATAGTATAGCAGAACGTTTTGTTTCTGGTTGAATTAAATTAGGTATGAAAAATCGCCACTACGCCGATCCCCTTGGCGAAGCGGTAACCGTCTCGGTCTTTCAGCCAGAGGTCCCGGGTTCGAATCCCGGTCATGCGCGGTATTAAAAATTAGGTATGAGAAATCGCCACTACGCTGATCTCCGTGGCGAAGCGGTAACCGTCTCGGCCTTTCAGCCAGAGGTCCTGGGTTCGAATCCCGGTCATGCGCGGTATTTTTCAAACGCTAGAAATTTCCATTTCCATATCCCACGCACAAGGTTCAAGCTTATGTGGCGATATCAAACAATAAAAAAAAATAAATAAATAAATAAAGATCTCTTAAATAACCAGTAATTTTCTTCTTAACCTAATCGTTTTTTACGAGTTACCAATCTTATAATAAATTTTGTAAATTTATTTTTCATACTTTTTTTCTTATTTCCCGCTTTAATACAAAAAATATCAGTTTTACTTGTTTCATTATAAATTTTTATTTATATTAGGTATCGGATCCTTGGACTAATAACATACTCGTAAAATAATTAATAATAACATGAGTCGGCTTGGTTCATAATTATTCATGTTATTCATCGACGAAATTATATTTCCCCTCCTGCTACCAGATGAAATTAGAAACAATTTTGAAAAATGTATACGAGAGGTGGATCAAAAAATAAGTTACACCCTTGCCGTGTTCTTGAACTGAAAGGGATGATTCTTGTGGTGGCAGCCCTGATTGTGTTGTCTTCTCGCTACCTCAGCAGCAATTTTGTACGACATACAGTACGTGTGTAGTGTCGTTGTCATAATGGCGTGTCCTCTAGAGGTTTCGTCCAGTATACGGTAGAAGTGCGTTCAATAATCCGATTTTTGTGGGAAAAAAGTTACAATTGTTGTGAAATTCATCGCCAAATTGTTGAGGTATACGATGAGAATGCAATATCACGCCCTATGATCACAAAATGATGCCAAACGTTCTAAAACGGAAGAACAAATGTGAGTAACGAACTGCGTGCTGGCCATCATTCAACTGCAAACACAACAGGTAACGCGGAACGCGTGAATGAAATGATCTTGAGTAACGGGCTCATTAAAATTAGAGATTGCAAGTGAACTTAACAACAGTTATTGTAGTGTGTTTTTGATTATTCATGATCAGCTTGATTACCGTAAGATGTGTCCACTATGGCTGCCACGTCTGTTGACCGACAACCACAAACATCAACGTTTTGGGTCGGCTCTTTCTTTTCTTCAACGTTATTCCAGGACTGGTCCACAGTTTTTGAAACAAATCATCACAGGGGCTGAGAGCTGGGTGCTTCGTTACATTCCTTAGACTAAACGAGCATCACATGAATGGAGACATAAAAATTCGCCGCAGCCAAAAAAAGTGAAAATATCCCCACATGTTCGAAAGGTTATGCTGACAGTTTTTTTTCGATTCTTAGTCAGTTGTTTACAGTGAATTTATTCTCCGAGAATCAACAAAAATGCCGAATCTTACTGTGAGACTTGAAACTGAATAAAAAAATTGCGTAAAGCCATTAAAGATCGAAGACTCGGAAGACTGAGCGATGGAGCCGTTTTTCTTCACGACAACGCTACTCCTCCCTCATTCACCTTCATGCGACAAAGGAGATACTGCAAAAATTCAAAGTGTGGTCTAATCCGCCTCACAGCCCTGACCTAGCACCCTGCGACTACCACCTGTTTGGTCCTCTCAAGCGAGACCTGGGAGGTGAGACCTGGAAGCGAGATGAACTTAAGGAAGCGGTCCTTAAATGATTGAAGGAAATTGGATGAAATTTTTATGAGAGTGGAATTGAAAAACTTGTTACATGCTATGAAAAGTATTTAAAAAACTTGGTGATTATGTCGAAAAATAGATAAAAATATGTAGTTTATGTTCCTTAAAAAAAAAATTGTCTTATAAATATGTGTTTGTTTCGTAGAGGGGGTCTAACTTACCTTCTGATCGTCCCTCGTACATTGTCTAATAAGCAATAAAAATCATTCATTAGGCAAAATGTTCTGATATATTTTTAAATACTTTGAAACTAATAACTTCAAAGCATTTTATGTTGAAAAAATACTTATTTTTTAATGGTGATTAATGAGAAAGTATGGTATGACCTTGTTTATTGTCATTTGTTTGTAACGTCGTACATAAAATGTTAACTTCGTCTATGTTTTGCTATTATATCGTTTTTGTGACTATTCTCAAAAATGTATTACTAGTAAATAATCTCTTAGTATGATTCAAAAACATTGATTTTCAAAGGTATTGAAACGGTTTCATATTTAGAGAAATTAAAAATGATTAGAAAGAGCTGCCAAAAACTCGAAGATGAAAGAATTCTGTATAAAGGACTTTCATTAATACAGGTTTTATTCTCATTAATGCTTAATTCAGCAAAACAATATTAAACGTAGTTTAAAACCAATGAAGTTACCAGAGATGGTTAAAAATGCTACTGTGATATCTAAAAAGTAAAACTTAAGAAAAAATTGTTAGTATAAAAATAAATAAAGTTTTTGTTATGTAGTAGGCTTTGCGAAAAATTTAAACAAAGAAATAATTATAATAAAAAAATCTCAATTGATTTTTCTTGACAGAGTAGTAACGTCTTGGCCTTTCATCAAGAGGTCTCGGATTTGAATCCTGGTCAGGCACGGCAAGATAATTTTTATACCCTGCTAATCAAGAACTTCGCCGGTAAGAGTCCGCAGAACTGGACGGCACAGCGAAGTCAACGAACTATGTTTACAGTTCTAAACATGACTTAACCCAAAAGTGAAATGAGAATTGCGGGGGGGGGGGGAAGAAGCATGAAAACATTATATTTGAGTTCAATTAGATTTGTAATTCAGAATATTTTCAAAAATACCTCGAATTCTGTTAGACAACGTTTTTTTCTTCCATTTGATGAACCGCGAGATTCGAATATGTCACATTTTCCTCAAAAAGGTGGGTTTACGAATCGCGCCGCTAGGTAGCAGTACTTGAATATACTATGTAGCGTACAAAAACCTGATGTACTTGAAATAATAAAATTTAAAAGAAAATATACTACAGGTTGTCATAATAGTAAATGCTCTTATGTAAATGAAAGTACTGAATATGAAATAATTTTACTTCATTAGATTACTTCATCAAAAAAAATAAGAATGTTAGTTTACAAGAGATTGTAACTTCTAATAAAACACAAAAAACACGAACAGTGGAAAAACATTGCAAATGTGGCAACAAAGATTTGTTACATAAAAGAGAATTAAATTCGATTGGTAAAAGATTTATTCTACAATTAGAACTATTTGAGCTAATTGATGGAGAAATAAAAAAAGTTCATTAATAATAATATAAAAAGCGTGTCCACGAATACGATAAAAATCGAGGGTTACACTTACAAAGTAAATAAGTGCAGTATTACATCACGGATCTTCCATTAGTGAAGGTAAAAGAAAAAATATGGTATGAAGTGATTGTTATGATTATCAGCAAAAAAGAAAATTGGCTGATAAATTCAAAACACGTATATTTGTTTCCTACAGAAAAGCAATAAATTTTAATAATAAATCCATAAGATAACATTCAGTAGTTCATAGAAAAGTAACAGAATAATCTAACAAAACGAGGTGATATCCAAAAAAATTACAATGAAATTGTAAACCGTACGGTAAGAGTCTCGTAGCTATCATTTCTTCGGCTCAAAAACAAAATTTTCTGTAATATAAATAAAATTGTTTTTAACAAAATGATACTGATATTCAAAATAGGTAAGATACTACATTTATATGATCAAAATCTGCTATTAAAAAAATATATATTTATTAGACAATTGATATTTTTTTTTGTCTTCAGTCATTTGACTGGTTTGATGCAGCTCTCCAAGATTCCCTATCTAATGCTAGTCGTTTCATTTCAGTATACCCTCTACATCCTACATCCCTAACAATTTGTTTTACATAATCCAAACGTGGCCTGCCTACACAATTTTTCCCTTCTACTTGCCCTTCCAATATTAAAGCGACTATTCCAGGATGCCTTAGTATGTGGCCTATAAGTCTGTCTCTTCTTTTAACTATATTTTTCCAAAAGCTTCTTTCTTCATCTATTTGCCGCAATACCTCTTCATTTGTCACTTTATCCAGCCGTCTGATTTTTAACATTCTCCTATAGCACCGCATTTCAAAAGCTTCTAATCTTTTCTTCTCAGATACTCCGATCGTCCAAGTTTCACTTCCATATAAAGCGACACTCCAAACATACACTTTCAAAAATATTTTCCTGACATTTAAATTAATTTTTGATGTAAATAAAATTATATTTCTTACTGAAGGCTCGTTTCGCTTGTGCTATTCGGCATTTTATATCGCTCCTGCTTCGTCCATCTTTAGTAATTCTACTTCCCAAATAACAAAATTCTTCTACCTCCATAATCTTTTCTCCTCCTATTTTCACATTCAGCGGTCCATCTTTGTTATTTCTACTACATTTCATTACTTTTGTTTTGTTCTTGTTTATTTTCACGCGATAGTTCTTGAGTAGGACTTCATCTATGCCGTTCATTGTTTCTTCTAAATCCTTTTTACTCTCGGCTAGAATTACTATATCATCAGCAAATCGTAGCATCTTTATCTTTTCACCTTGTACTGTTACTCCGAATCTAAATTGTTCTTTAACATCATTAACTGCTAGTTCCATGTAAAGATTAAAAAGTAATGGAGATAGGGAACAACATCCTTGTCGGACTCCCTATCTTATTACGGCTTCTTTCTTATTTTCTTCAATTGTTACTGTTGCTGTTTGGTTCCTGTACATGTTAGCAATTGTTCTTCTATCTCTGTATTTGAACCCTAATTTTGTTTAATTGCTGAACATTTTATTCCAGTCTACGTTATCGAATGCCTTTTCTAGGTCTATAAACGCCAAGTATGTCGGTTTGATTTTCTTTAATCTTCCTTCTACTATTAATCTGAGGCATAAAATTGCTTCCCTTGTCCCAAAACTTTTCCTGAAACCAAATTCTAACACCTTCTCGTCTTCTAACACTTCCTCCACTCTCCTCTCAATTCTTCTGTATAGAATTCTAGTTAAGATTTTCTGATGCATGACTAGTTAAACTAATTGTTCTGTATTCTTCTCATTTATCTGCCCCTACTTTCTTTGGTATCATGACTATAACACTTTTTTGAAGTCTGACGGAAATTCCCCTTTTTCATAAATATTACACACCAGTTTCTATAATCTATCAATCGCTTCCTCACCTGCACTGCGCAGTAATTCTACAGGTATTCCGTCTATTCCAGGAGCCTTTCTGCTGTTTAAATCTTTTAATGCTCTCTTAAATTCAGATCTCAGTATTGTTTCTCCCATTTCATCCTCCTCATCTTCCTCTATAACACCACTTTCTAATTCATTTCCTCCGTATAACTCTTCAATATATTCCACCCAACTATCGACTTTACCTTTCGTATTATATATTGGTGTACCATCTTTGTTTAACACATTATTAGATTTTAATTTATGTACCCCAAAATTTTCCTTAACTTTCCTGTATGCTCCGTCTATTTTACCAATGTTCTTTTCTCTTTCCACTTCTGAACACTTTTCTTTAATCCACTCTTCTTTCGCCAGTTTGCACTTCCTGTTTATAGCATTTATACAATAATGTTTATAGCAATTGATATACAATAATAGATAACAAACAATGTTTAATGGTCCCATATAATAAGCAAAAAAAAGAAAACGTTTGTTACAAAACTCTTACCGGCCCAATTTCAATTATATGTAACAATTACAGAATAATAAAGTTACAGAAATAATACAATTCTTATGATTATTCTTTGTTTAATAAAGGAAATCGGGCCGTAAGAGTTTTGTAATAAATTTTTCTTTTTTTTTTGCTTATTATACGGAACTCTTAAACATCGTTTATTATCTATTAGTGTATATCCTATTGTCTATTACATATATTTAACATGCATTTTTTTAAAAAGAAAATTCTAAATTAATAACAAATTTTGATAATAGAAATGTAGTGTAACTTTTTTTTAAAAACGTATCGTTTTTTTAAAAACAGTTTTATTTATATTACAGAATTTTTGTTTTCTGAGCTGAAGAAATGATATCTACGAGACTCTTACCGTACGGCTTACAATTTCATTGTACTTTTTTTTTAATATGAAAATTTACTTTTCATTAGCAATGAAAATGGTTAATAATTAAATTGATATAATGCATTGTAATAAATCTTCTCATACCGATCTTAAAGATTTTAAATTATAAATGGATGACAACAAGCGGTGATTGCTGGAGCTACGTTTAAGCATCCATAAATAACTTTTATTGATTTATGTATTATTTCTATTGCAGAATAACATTTATTTTCTGAATCGTGCCTGTTTATTTATTATTTGATAGTAATGGACTGTTTATGATTTAATTAGAATCAGTTGCGATATTATTCAGATTATTACTATGGTTTTAGTTTCTGTTGTTGGTTGGGTGTAATTTCATAAATGTGTTTTTTTCTTTTTTTTTTGTCTTCAGTCATTTGACTGGTTTGATGCAGCTCTCCTAGATTCCCTATCTAGTGCTAGTCATAAATGTGTATTGCACCTAAAAGATTTTTATTATATACCCCAATTCTCTAAATTTATTGGAGTTTCTTAAAATAGTTTGCTTTCTTAAACGAAGTAGAAAGGCAGCATTTATCCATCAGTTACAATGAAATAATAAACATTTTTGCGTTTTTGTCAGTAGTAGATCTTTTAGGTAGAGGAAAACCACCTTTTTTCAAATCAATCAGTAATAATTACCCATAAATGACAATAAACTTGCATTCGTGATTTTGGGACAATCGATAATAGATTATTTTATAATTATTTTCATATCTTCGATTATCTAATGTTCATAATCTGTATAATACTAATGCATTTATTGAATAATGGAAAGTATCTCAACAGATATATGCAACAACATTCTGTATTACCTGAAACTGGTTGTCAGAACTCCTCTGGGGTGACCAATTTCCTCTGCCGTATTTTCAATTAATCAGCTACAAATTAAAGATCTGAAAAAAATCTTTACAATTCTAGATATTGCACTTTACTTTTACAGAAAGAATGCTCTTCATAAGGGTTATATTTAAAATTACCTTTTGTTTCCTCTTCAAATTTGGCTTATGAGACGCTTATTTTCTGTGAAGCAGCACAATTGTAGCTTTTTTTCTGTATATTTTATTAGTGTTGATGTTAATTTAATGATATATGATGAAAAGTAATCCCTTGCATCAGTTTTACAATTTTTTCAAATGATACTGTCTATTTATTGTGGGACATTGGATACCTTGCAACATACCTTTTTTGACTGCTCCAGGTGGTAGGAGCTGAAGAAACGATCCGGCCTGGTGTGGATCACGTCCGAGGGTTCGGTTGCCTTCTTGTTGCAAGGGGTGAGTGAATGGAAAGCAGTTGCAGGGTTAGCCGCTGAGATCTTGAAAAAGAAGGGGGCTGACAATCGCGAGTGGGAGGGCCGATTAACTGAGCTGCTGGGGGTGGTCGTGAGGGGTAAGGAACAGCCCTCTACGGAGCTGCCGTTCGTCTATCTTGGATGGATGGGCCTCCTGAACCCCTACGTAAAAAAGATCGAGTTCTGGCAGGGATATCCTCTTCGGAGGTATTCCTGTTAGAGCTATTGGCATCACGATCGAGTCACGGCTTGTGCGGCGGGGTCCGGGAACCACATAGTAGGGCCTAGTCCCCTCATCCTGCAGGTGAGAGGCAGAAAATTGAGTTAAGATCCAATCGACGGGCCGACCTGCCGTGCCGGACGTACTGCCGGTGGGTGGGAAGCCCGTTTGAGTTTTATGGACACTCCCCCGGGCTGAGTTATACTTGATTGTAGGTCCGGTCCGGTGAGTAGGGAGGGGAAAAAAGCAAAAAATGTAATGCTGTTTATGTAAAATAGACAGTAACACAAAAAAATGAAAACCGATTACAGAATATTCACTAAAAATTATGTGAACTTGGCGTACATAATATTTTGAATATAAATGTTAATTTTTTTTTTTCTGTTTTGTGTATTCAGTATAGTTCTGTCAAAGACACAGATATCGTGCATACAAGTACAGCGACTTGTATGCACAATACTATATTCATATTGTATTGAAAGAGAATAGCCTCCGAAACAAACGTTAGGTTTAAAGATGAAAGTAAAACGTGAAAAATGAGGTATCTTGTGCGTGGTTCTCTGTGAGATATTAGCGAAATGGTTTCGGGAATAGTTCGTATGTGGAATGGAAGGGAGATCACATGTCAGTTTGTTATTTTACTGCAAAGGTTCCTCGCTTCCCTGAGTCCACAGTTAAGCATTACTTCAGAGGATGAGATGAATGATTTGTAGCGTGTGTAAAAATGCCATGCCTGACCGGGATTCGAACCCGGGACCTCTGGGTGAAAGGAAAGTTTAGAAATATTACATAGCTTTAAAATCACTATATTCATTTTGAAACATACAGTACTTAAGGAAATCCATAATTTTATAAAGAACCGTAAAAACCTTTTTTAATTAATCAAAATTTAAATTTTTTTAGAGTTTGATTAATGTCGAATTGCAATAAGACTTAAACAGTTGAGGCCAGAATAATTTTTTATATGAATAATCAAGATTATTGGTCATGTAGGGCTGGAGAAATGCGACCCAAATGTATACGACCTTGCCATACATCTCACGAGAATACAGTAGGTAATTATAATATCTATATAAATAGTAAAAATATGGGACGTGAGAAACCGCCAAGAGACTATTTTTATTATAGAGTCCATAGTCTCATTGCTTCAGCTATACGATAATCTTGCATCTTATTTATTCTTCAAATTAACGTGTATAAAGTCAGATAATTTTTTAAAAATGGAAATTTTTTAGGTATAATAATCGGTTATGATTAATAAAAGTGTATAAAGTTTTATTTTTGTTAAATCGAACTCCGAATATATTAAAAAATTTATTGAATTCTAGTCGGTGGTATTGGGTTTTTAATAAATAGTACTGTTGCTTCCTTAGTTCAAAATGAACCCTAATAATGTGAATGAATCGAGAGATCGAACCGGGCGGAAAATTACCGACGTCTGTCCGTTTTACAATAAGGTCACTTTTAAAGATCCGCCCTGTTTACAACAGGAACAATTTAGGCGAGTAATCCTGTAAAGGAGTATCCTGTTACTTCAGATAAACAGTCAATTACATCTCAAAAGATACAGTAATTATCGATTCAGAATTTACATTTTTCCCAACAATTTTCCGAATTCTGAATTTTTTTATAAATTAATTTTATAAATTTTCGAAAAATCTTTAACAGAAGATTGAAAAACTTCTCACAAAAGTTTTTTCAAAAAACATTTTGGGGTAATCATTCATCTTCCCAAAAGATAAGTTAAGAATCATTTTATTTTAAAATGTTTAAAAAGCAAAAAATATTTAATTATAGTTTACTTTAACAAAAATATTTGTAAACGTAAACTGTTTATTACATAATTCTACCCCGTTATGTAGAGGCACTGTATGTAATACAATTATTGTTAACAGTTGGGACATTAATGTATTGCGTTTACTTTCTTTTATTCCTTAAATGGAAGTAAAGCGTTTTAGGTATAATAAGCACCATCCTGATCCCTGTAAGGGATCAGGATGGTGCTTATTATATGGACCCCGATTTTGAAACTTTAAAAATCTGCTATCGCCTTCGTATGGCCTCTTCCAACCACGACCACCTACCATAACTTACAACTCTCAACTATCAAATTAACCGATTTGCGGAAGCGCGATCCCCACGCATTTCTGTAACACCGAAGGTTTCACACAGAAACTGTTCCTATATCTAACTTTAATTAGACTACGTACTCAAATTATTACTTGATTGAGTCTTTAAACACCAAAATATTATCTTAACACCAACAAAGTAAGTGTTGATCGCAACAATTTTGTCCAACGATTCAATTTACTCAAAATCCTCATGATTTAAGTAAAAATCAAACAACAGATTCACAAATTTAATAAGCCTCTAAATGAAAATGTACCCTATCTCTCTCTACGCTGGTCCGCTTTCGAGAACGAGGTCAATGCCTACACCCTTCCATACCGCAGCTCCAATAAAAAGTCAAAATTATCTTTCTCTGAGATTAATGATGCTTATTATACATTCAATCCTTGTGGTGAGTAGAATCAAGGTGTTATTTGAAAGGCTAAATATCACATGAATTTTGAAGGGGTTAAGCATTCTGTTGTGTAATTATCTATCAAGCTAAGTGATGAAGGTTACCGGAAATAATCTCACTCGTTACTTTCCTTACTAAGCCTGATGATATGTGATGCTTGTTGTTATTAAGAATGTTTATGTTATTTTTGAGAGTGACTTGTGAGATGTTTTAGGTTACCTACAACCGTTACGGTTATATGCTGTACACTATAACGTATTTATAACAACCTAATTTTTATAATGAAAATAATTGATCAAACAAATTTTTTATGTTTTAATGTAAAGATCAGGAAATTTATGTTTTTCGAATAGATGTACAGTCTTGTGCAAATTAATATGAACAAGAGGTAATTTTTAGTTAGTTATGTTGTATCACTGTTTCTAGATGTAGTACAGCTATTTCAAGTATTGCATGAAAATATTTTTTTGTTTTGAGAGGTTATGTGTATTGCTTACCTACTTTATTTTGGTTTCTTCTAGTGTAAGTGATCTTGTGATTTCGTTAATAAAAATTTAGAAAAGCAGCGATATGGATTTAACTCCAAAGAAAAGAAACAAGATAATAACACTCAATGAACATGCTTATATGACTCAAAGACAGATAGTAGCAGATTGTAAGGTTAGTCTAAGTATAGTTAATGAGATAATTAGACAAATCTTGAAATTCGGCACAATTCCACAGCTGTCGCTGTGGAAGAAAACGTAAAACCACTATAAAAGATGATGATGTTTCTTGTAGAATAATAAAATTTACCCTCAGAAAAATAGTTTTGAGTTACAAAAAGACTAAGAATCACCTGCTGTAAAAATTTACGCTTTTACTGTACGCAGACGACTTCTGGAAAGCGGTCGCAAGACACGAAGGCTTATAAAAAACAAATTCTTGCCATGAAGAAGAAAAGGCTTGTTCGGGCCAAAAAAAATACAAAAACTGGAGTGCTGAAACTCAGAGAACTCCTTTTTTTCTGACGAGAGTCCTTTTCAAGTTAAGGGCGTCAGTATTTCACATGTGCGAAGAAGCGATGATGAGCGGGTTTCGCCAAAACATATGAAAAAAGTTGTAAACATTCTTTAAAGAAGATATTTTGGGCTTCATCTACTTTGGATCTAAAACTTTAGTATCCATCTTTGAGATGATGAACAGTGAAAAAACATCCGATTATTGAAAAATTGGGTTCTACCAGAACTTCAAAAACTTGCTGATTTACTTGGAGTCGAAAACGCTATTTTTCAACAAGATCATCAAAGAAATCATGATTTTTTGATGAAAAAATCATAAATTCCCTGCCACTCATCAAAGAAAGTTAAACTTTTCAGGCCTAAAAAAGAATTCAGTGTTTGGACTGGCCTGGAAATTCACCAGAATCCGATTGAAAATTTGTGGGCAATTTTGAAGACAATACTGAAAAAAATGGACTGCGCTACCAAAGAGAAGATGATTTGTGCTGCGATAAAGATGTGGTTTCACTATCAAGAAGTTAAGGAAATATTTTAAAAAACTTATAGATTTAATGCCTAAAAGAATTGAAATAGTTATTAAAGAGCGAGGAGAACATATTGAATACTAAAAAATACTGCACATTCTTCATATGTAATAAATTTAATTCTTTTTTATGATATACTCTTGTTCACATTAATTTACACAAGATTGTACATGTAAATGATACGTGTAAAAAAGATAATTATTTTAATTTTATACCGGCATAGTTAACGAAAATTACACGTTATCTAAATTATTATTTAATATGATAAAACGTGTTATTTAGAAAAACTTTGATTCTCATACGGACAGCATTTGACATAGCGATCAATCGACGGGTTCGTAATTAGTTGGTTTCGTGTTTTGTGACACAAGACCTAAGTACATGGTTGTAACTTGTTTTTTTCTTCATAGAAATCTAATTAGTGATTAATTTTTATGTAAGATAAAATAATCAGTAAAAAAATTGTATAAATTACATTTTTTATCGTACAAAAGTAGTACTAAAAAGCTCTTGGGTAATAATCTACGTTGATATAAAATAAATATTTATCCTATAAAATATTCGTTAAATAATCGCCGTTTCAGTTGGAATTAATTGTTTCGGGAGAGAAAAGCAATGACATGAATATGTCAAGTTCTACAAGAGGAATTGGATTAAAAATTAGCCGAAGGCGTTTTCCGAATAAAGCAATCCACTTTTTTCATCATGGACAATTTTTTTAAAATTCAACTCCTACATTTATTAGATCCAAGGTAATACATGATACTTAAAATAAAAAAAATCACACACAATGAGTGAAAGAGAGAGAGAGAGAGAGAGAGGAAATACATACATACATACATATATATATATATATATATAAAAAGTAAAACATAAACTTACTTATTACGTTTTCTGTAATACATAATCAGATTAACTAACTTATACGGTTAGTATACAGATATAATCTATTTAATACTCTTAAGAACGCATTCGCTGCTCTGTACGACGCGTTGAAGCAATGTACGTTCACAATACACAAACACACTCGCACTCAAAAAAACATGAATTTCTTTCTTTAAAAACAATCAGATATTTAAGTGAACAGAGAACAATGAAATCATGAAACTATAAAAGAAATTGATAAAATCTTCTCTTTTTAGTGCAAAGAAGCTCGTATTTCACGCGTTTTTCATAATCTGTTTTTACATCTGCGGTAGTTTCTATTTTTATATTACATAGGAATAATAATTTATTATTTTATATCCGAAATAATTAAGAAAAACATGAAATACATTTATTTATCTTTTTAAAGAATTTTAAAACGTTGTTGAAAATTAGTAGAAATAATTATCTTGAATTCTGTACGTATTAATCTTATTTTCTAACAATATATCTGGATAGTTCATTTTATTTATATAATCATATTTTTGGTGGGATTAATATTACTAATTAATTTTTATTTTCTTACATTGACTTACATTTAAACAAAATTTTTCTATTTATCTTTGACTGGTATAATGCACTTCTCCAAACATTTCGTACTGCGATTCTGCAGCGTAGCTATAAAGCGAAACTATAGCGATAGCTGAGAATTTTAGAAACCGAGATTTCAGCAAATATCGGTATTCCAGGATCTTATTAGTTCAAAAATACAAAAAAGAGTTATCGTAATTTCCGGAATTTTTATTAAACTCAAGAATGAAACAAAATATTTCTTCAAAAATGGCTCAAACAATTTCTATTTCTCATCAGCTGATGAGAATTAATTTTTTAATAAATAAAACAAGCGGAAGGAGTAGTTTTCGTCATTTTAAACTTATTAATTTATTGTGTAGTGGTCGAAGAAAATTTAGCTTTAATACGATGAAAGTACACGTTAAATTATTTAAATTTTAAATGTTTTAAGTCAATTTAGGAAGAGATGAAAGGGTGTTCAACAATATTTCTAAAATGTTTCTGTCTCATATATCGAAAAACCCTTGACCAAGAAAGACTATCTACAGAATGTATCATAAGTTCTTGACATAAAACAGCTTTTGATACAATGCTCAATACAAAATTTGTTTTGAGTAATAAAAATTTGAAATCAAAATCTTTTCACTTTGACGGCTACCATACGTAAGGGAAAGTATTCGGGTAAAATTAATTTTGAAGAAAATAATCCTTAAGGGGTTATAATAGGTTTAAAAAAAAACATTTAAAATTGTCTAAAAAATACAAAGATTCAGCCATAATTTTGAATAAAGTTTTAATTTTCTAAGAAGGGGTAAACATTTTTGGCTAAATTTTTTAAAAGAAATACTAAGGAATAAGGGCTATAAAAAAAATCAGATTTTTACATTTAAATGCGATGGGTAACTATCGAAATGGATTTAAATTTAAAATAAATTAAAACAATTCTTTTTAAAGTAAAAAAAATATATTTTGTTACCACAGACCATTAGATTGAGATGGACAAAAGATTTTTATGGTGGTTTGAAAACCTATTGTTGCAAAAGAAACTCCTTTTGTGAAGCATAATATAGCTAAAAAAAAAAAAAAAAAAATGTATAAAATCATTTTTTGAGGAAGTGAATGAATAACAAATAAACGCTTAATTTGTGATCTCGTTAAAAAGCTTTACTTAATTAAGTTAAAAAAAACTTCAACTTAATTTTTTAATTAAATTGTTTAGTAAAGATTTGAAATTTTATTTCGTCAAAAACACCTTTTTCCAATTTTTACAAATATTTACTGCATTCTTTCTCCCCAAAGGTAGTGCCGCCTATCCAGTATGAATAAAATCGGTCAATGGGGTCCAGATTCATAAGACAAAATACTGGACAACACACATATGTGCTGTACATTTGCACAAAAATATTTTCTTTGACTTAAAAGCAATGGAATAAAACCTTTTTATTTCAGTATTAAAAAAAAAATTGATGTGGACTGCACATGAATTCCTTGTACGCCTATTAAATTACATTTAAACATTTTTTTTAAAATGAAAAGTGCATAACATTTTATTTCATTAATAACTTCTTATAATTTTTCATTTTTTTTTTTTAATTTTATTATTGAGTTATTATTTATTGTAATTATTTTTTACAATCAGAATTAGTAATTGTTAATAAATCAATATATTTAAATTAAAAAAAGTTATATAAAAAGGGTAATGAAGTTGGATTTGAACCGATGTGCCTTCCTCTTGTAAGATTCAAATATTTCATTAATTAAAATTTTATTTGTCTATAACTCTGGAACCAATGAAAATAAGTACTACTTATGATATATCGTTGAAAAGCTCTCAATGAGGGCTTATTACTGCAGTTATGAAAAAGTTCAAATCCAATTTGTTTTAGATTTCGGGCTTTTTTTGGACACTTTTGGTTCAGCCGATTGCAATCAAAAGGGGAGGTTCACAACTAGATGTTACAACAATCCAAAATCGTTTTTGATTTATGCGAGGTACATATATACGTACAGATGTCACGTCGAAACTATCAAAATGGATTCGGGGATGGTCAAAATGGATATTTCCGTAGAAATCCGGAAACCGAAATTTTTCGCGATCACAATACTTTCTTTACTTCGTACAAGGAAGTAAAGAAAAAACCATTTATTTAAATTTATTTATTTATTTTTTAAAACCATTTATTTAAAAATGGTTTTAAGACACAAAACCTAAAAAATGGATAATTTTTTTAAACGATTTATATTCTTTCCCGTTATTGTTATAGCAATATTTTGCTGTATTGGGTATTATTTTATATTACCCAATAACCCTTTATTGAGTATTTTTGCTATATTGGGTATTGCTCTTGCCAGGAAAGTAAAATTGAGGAAAACCTAGTTTTGTATTATTTTATAATTAATTATCACAAGTGTAATTATGTTTTGTTTCATTAATGTATTTCCTCATTTAATAATTATCTTGTTTACAATTATTATTGTTACTGCATTAGCAGAATGCGTTTGTAATTATAGTGAAGTTAAGTCTTTGGATTAGTGTCGTAATTATTCATGGAATTTTCAATCTGAATGTTTGTAGTAATAATTTATAAACTACTTTCAAAATATAGATTAAAAAATTTTCATTACAACTTACTTTACCATATTTACAGGTTAGCATATATCTAAGTATAAGAATAAAATATGATATTTAAATTCGTTAATTTAACTACTTTAATAGTCAGTTTCCTTCACTTTTAGGAGCATAATAGAATACTAAGTGATATTCGTTACATTTCGAGTATTGTAAGATAGGCAGTTAAAAAAACGTAGTTGTGTGTTTTAAAATTTAAAACATATCCTTTCTCTTCGATTATTAAGGTAATTTTTATTATTCATATAAAGATAAAAGATACAGTTTAATAATAATAAAAAAATTAAATATTTATTATAACTGGTTCCTTGTAAGGATTTCGGGTAGAAAAGTAGAGTTGGATTAATACTTTTTTTTTTTCATTTCGCTCCGAGGTAAGATGTAACCGATGACTGCAGGAATCACTAATCCCTAATCACAGTCAATTATTCCTGGGGTTGAGTAAACATATCGAAAATATAACACTTTTTTTGAAATCTTGCTTTTCCAATTTACAAAAGATGAAGTATAACGTTTACATTTGCTAGTACTGTATTGTATCATTAACATTTAAATTTAAAAAAAAATAAAAAGAATAGAGAATTCTTATTATTTAAATACTCCTTTCTACGATATATATATAATTTTTTTTATTTTGGATATTGTTCCTTATTTATAATCTTATAATTAATGCACAAAACTAAAAACAAGTATGTTAAAATTTGAGTTATTTAGAGCAAGAATTTTGGGTAGACCTGTTTTTTTTACGATTTTGGTTCTAAAGCTGGGAGCGAAGTTAATAAAATAAGTGGAATCGAACATCTTACTTCAATTTGCTGAGTCAATCCAAAATATGTTCTAAAATAATAACAGATTCTCACATTTTAAAAATAAATATAAGTATACAATCGGTCGGTAAGTCTTTTTTTTAAAAAAAAAAGGTTTTATTTTAATTTTATATATATATATATATATATATATATATATAAAAGATTATGTTTTGAGTAGAAATGATATATAACTAAAGAATTAATATATTATCATTTCTCTCTGACTAATAATTATCAATCCGCCAGAAGCATGGTTAGAAGTATTTGTAATCCAAAAACGTATGATAAATATATCCTTCATTACTTAGCGCTTACATGTATACGTATAAGAAAAATGCAACATGTAAACTTGTAGTGGATTTCAAATTTATTGTTTAAACAAGTGTAATAAAGCGAAGAAAACTGCCAGCAAAAGAGAATTCTTGAATCCTTTACCGTTATTAAATTATAGGTTTCAAAGGAGGAAAATTATGGAATTAGGATAACTGCTTCCGTTGAACCGAGTTTCTGATGTTGAAGGGGTTGAGTTTAGCTGAACGTTGAGGAAATCAACTTTTGGGGGGTTGTGATGGGATAACGAAACTGGAGATGTCAGGGTAAGTATCGCTGAAAGAACAAAGAATGTTTTTCTAGAGTTACGCTACTCTCTAGCAGAGAAGAGTGAAGAAACTTGTTTATTTGTGCCGTAAAGTTTCTCCTGCGCTAATTACTTTTCGCTTCAGTTAATGAATCCCCTCCTCTATAGTTCGCTGCAAAGGCAGTCATGTCTCTCTCTTTATCCAGGTATAATTTTTGTACCGGGCTTCTTCTCCTCTGCTTTTAACGGAACTCCTCGAGATCTGTCTAGCAGGTACATAATGAAATTTTTGGAGTTGTAATTATACCTAGAGTTTCTAGCCGGCATCCCTTCCCGCATCATCCTTTCTTTTTCCTCTCCTGTATCTTTATAATGATGAGTCTACACTCGTTCAAAAACTTTTCTCTGCCCACTTCAAATCCATCCGAACACCCACCCCCGTCACTCGTTTTAAAAACTGAAAACAACTCGCCCGCCTTCCGAACCAATATCTTTTTAAATTTACTACTTCTTCTCGACCGTCTGGTTTATACTTGTAATTAGGAAGATTTTTTTTATTTTATTTAATTTTTTTATTCTCAGTAAGTTTCAATAAAATCAAAAAAAAAAAGAAACATTTATTTTATTTGAAATTAAAACTTTTCTTATTTAAATCGTTAGCTACTTTTCCTAATTCAATTCACTTATAGAATAAAATAATGTCGAAAAGTTCACACAAAAATATTTATTTATTTCTGTTCTTTCATTTTAAATACATTTGATTATTTCTAGTCGTTAAAATTTAAAAAAAATATATTTTTTTATTAATTTACCAAAACTGGAGAAAAAAGTAGTAAAAATAGTTTCGTATTTCCTTCACGATTAAAATCAACAATCGATTTTTGAGATTAAGTAGACTCCTTCACTCCTTATATTATTACGAAAACGAAAAATTTGTTTAAATTAATTGATTATAAATCATTCTGTAAAAATATATTGATTTTCCTACGAATTTGGCCTTTGTGTATAAATATAATCCAAGAGTCAATATTTGAACCGCGATGCATGATGAACAGAAAAATGAATATGTAATTATTATTGTATTTTGAAATTAGATTTGTAACTTAAAATGACTCTTAAAGTTTATAAGATTTATTAAAAAATCTCTTACTCTAAAAACCATGCAAAAGTAGAAGTAATTTTTTCATCTTTTGATTTAGAATTGACGGTCAGCATAATAAGTTAATAATAATAATTTTTACCCTGAATTTCTATAGTATTCATAAAGGAGACGTTTAAAAATAAATTTTATAAAAGAAGTTTTTTAAAAAATCTTTAATAAATTGGGAAGTAATCCTGCTCTTTAACAATATAAAAAATTTGGGCCAGGATAAATCATTGTAATAATAATTCAACAAAAAAAATAAAAATTCAGACCAAAAAATACATACATAAATCAGCTACCCTCAGCACACAGTGGCATGACCGTCTGCTATATTTTTAAAAATAATATTTTTTTGGGTACTTGAAAAACCCAAATAATTCAAAATTAAAAGTAATATACGTGTTCCAAAATAAATAAATAAAGAAACTAAAAGAAATGAAACTGAAATAATTTTTGTAATAACTTTTATTAAAACAAAAATATTTATACGTTATTTACAGATATTAAAAGTGCTGGACTGGTATCAGTACAGGAAGCATTCTATACAATATAAATTGCAATTATTCACGTGGTAACTTATAATTTCAATAACCTTAATTAGTCTTAAACAGATTTTATCACAAATAAAATCTAGACTATTTAGGGAAGAAAAAACAGAAACAGAATTAATTCAATAAATCCGATAATTAATAATATATTTATTAACAGCAATAAAACAAGATTTACATCTTACAATCTTGTTTCTTTCAGAATTTTAGTTTTGAAAATTATTCGATTAAATAATTCTTCTGTTAGGATTTAACTCCTTCATTAAAAATCCTTTCAAAACGCAGGATAACGTAATAACATGTAAAATTTCCGGCAGTTAGAAAGGTAATTATCACCCCAAAAATCCACTTATTTATTTTAATTTTAATATAAATAAAAATTAATTACAAAAATTCTTATTTTATTTATTAAAACTATTTTTAAATAACAATTTATCGCTTTACCGCTATTTATTTATTTACACACCCTCAACCCTGTTTGTAAGTAAATTGTAATTTAGTGTGATTTTTATCAGCAGTCCTAAGCGTCCAAGAGCTAAACTTGCAATTCCGTCCGATTAGAAAGTATTTGTAAAGACTTTAAAAAAAAATCTTTGTATTAAACTTCTTTATTGCATTAAAATATAATTTACTTATTTTTATCGGCATTTTTATTAAAATCATTTTTTATAAGCAATTTTTCTTGGGATTTAACAAATTCAAATAGAGTTGGTTAAAATAATAAGTACAAATTACCTTATATTGTACAAAAATCAAACTGAACAAACTTGATCTACTCTAATGAAAACAAAGCACTGACATCGTTATATTCACTGCGTACAAATAAAATACAATTAATATAAGAACATAACACATTAGAATTCTATTCAAAGTTCACCGGTAAAGTAGTACAACTGAGGGTTGTTTCTAATGCGCGGCTTACACATACATACCTACATAACTTAATTTAAAATATTTGTCATTTTATATAAATATAATATTTTTTCGCTTATTTAATTCAATAATTCCAAACAAAGGCGCGCGCATACCGTATTTAATTTGCGCATGTATGGTGGTGTTAGCGGGGACGGTCGGCACTAATTAAACTAATGTAATTTCATAACTTACATAGAACAAATTTTGCTTGTACGATCGGCAGCTAATGTAGCCGCAAGCTTAACGCATCAGGTACCGAGTCAACCGGTCGATCGAGTTCAAGACCTAGCCAGACCGAGTTACTTTTTTCACTTTCAATATTATTCATTTATTTAATTCTACCGCTCACCTGTGATGTCTCAACATAGCAGTAGTTTACGGCATTTTTTTGGGGGGGGGATACGATGTTGCAAAACTTTTTTTGCAAATATCATTATTTTTTAATTGTTAACAAATGTATTTAAAAAATATATGAACTTAATTAAACAAAATCTCGAGAAACTGAGGTTGACTTACTCTATAGCCTCACCCCCTTGGTCATTTATGTTAAAAATACAATTGCATCAATGCCCCATATATAAAAGTAAACTAACCAAGTTTGGACAAAATCGGTCCAGCAGTTCGGACATATAAGGTGAGTTGAGGCCAACACCGAACACACATACGTACACACGAACATTAACATCCGGAAAATTTTTATCCGTTTTTTTTGGGTTTCTTAGTTGTCAAAACGTGAAGAACCGGTGAAAACCGCATACGCCCAAATTGGACTGATTACAATACTTTACTGTCTAGATATATAGTTCTAAAAAGGAAAAAAAACAGTTCTTTTTACGTTCTCCGTAAGAAACGTATACCTTTCTTTTTCTGTTTACCGAACCACCGTAGGGTATTACTTCAGAGGATGAATGAAGATGATATGTATGAATGTAAAGGAAGTGTAGTCTTATCTCAGGTCGACCGTTCCTGAGATGTGTGGTTAATTGAAACCCAACCTCGAAAGAACACCGGTATCCATGATCTAGTATTCAAATCCGTATAAAAAACCTTACAACTCACGACTTCGAAATCGGCTGATTTGCGAAGACGCGTTAACGACTAGACCAACCTGGTGGGTAAGGAATGTAGATCTGAACATCTGAAAATTTGCGCTAAAATAGGTTTCAAGTATGTAAATAAGAAAACAAAAACTTTACTGAAGAAGTTGTTAATTATATTTACTAAAAGAAAATATCTTCTATCATCACCGGGATTCGAATTTAGTACATTATTTATGAAATAAAAAGACGTTACTACTTCGTCTAAGTGGAATGTTTCAAATTATGATTCACACTTTTTATCAAGATGTCATTTTGAGAACGTGTAGATCAAATAAAAATTCAGTTTTGCCAGTTGTATTAAACCGAAAAAAATTGTTTGAAAATCGACTACAGTACACTTTATTTTAAAAGTGAAACTTTTTTTTAAAAAAGTTACCCGTTTACAGCTAGAGTTAATTCGAAGTTAAACTTTTCCATAGAGTTTATCACTCAGTCTTAAAAGTTAGTTTAAACTTTTCAAGACATGTTTTATATAAAACTGTACAAAATTCAAACTTGAAGAAAAACAAATCTTTCGCAGTATATTATATCAATAACTGAAATTATGTAATTTTTCAAAACTGTCTTTAATAAGGAGAGAAAAAATGTGCTATATATATATATATATATATATATATATATGTAATAGCAAAAATAAGTTAACAATAAATTAATCCGTTGAAATAATTTAACAATTAAGTTTAAAATTAATTATAAATTATGTTACATTAAACATGTTATTCCACTAATTATTAAGATTAATGACAAAGGAGAGAAAAAGAGTAAATTATATAACTGAAACTCAGAGAAATTTTTTAAACAATTTGTTATAATTATTTGTTCAGTACAATTACAATTTAAAACTAGTAAGATTTATATTAGGGTACAATTAAAGTATCGTATAAGTTAACATGATATAAATTAGCTTCTCGATTGCAATCAATTATATAATATTATATAATACATTAATATTAGTTTAATATTAATGTTTAATGGCTGTGCTGACTAATGAATATGATTTACTTGTTCCAACCGTTTGTGAGCTATAAATAATAAAAAGAAAACTAGGAACTCCGCCCCCTGTCTTGTACCTTCTGTAATTCTCTACAGATGTTGCCTAAAACACTCCTGATGTGCAAATAAATTCATTTTCAACAACTTATTTTGTCTGTATATATAGAAAGAGAATACAACTGTAAAAGAGGTTTTTTTATTACGATCTCGATCGTGCTTTTATACGTAATTAAATAAATAAGATCAGATGAATGAAATGTAAACATAAAGCGGTAAATCTTTGTCGGGATTCGAACAAGAGACTTCCTCATTTAGAAACCAGTTAATTTACCATAATACCAACCGCCCGATCAGTATATTATGATTTTTGCTTTCCCGTCTAGATAGCGCTACAGCCGAGTTACAGTTCTAGAAGGGAAAATATTGTAATCGGTCTAATTTGGACATGTGCGGTTTCCGCCGGATCTTGACGTTTTGACATCTAGGAACATCTAGATGAAAACTAGATGTTTTCATCTAGGACTGAAATTTTCCGGATGTTAATGTTCATACGTACGAGTGTATGTGTTCGGAGTTGGCCTATAAATAAACTTATATCTCAAGAACTACTGGACCGATTTTGACCAAACTTGGTCAGATTACTTCTACATTGATGCCATTAAATTTTCAACTTAAAAGGTTAAGGGGGTGAGGCTATAGATCAAGGTCAACTTCAGTATCTCGAAATGTCACCTAATTAAGGTCATATTTTTCTTAAACACTTTTGTTAACGATTAGAAAATAATATCTGCAAAAAGATATTTTGAAAAATCGCCTCCCAACCCCGAAAAAATGCTGTTGTAATCATCTCCTATGTTTTGATGTTACAGGTGAGCGGTAGAATTAAATAAATTAATAATATTTAAAGTGATAAAATTGTAGCTCGGTATCGAATTCGATCGCCCGGTTGAATCGGTCGTTAGTGCCTGGGTTTAGTTAGTACCGACCGTCGCCGCTAATACCGCCACACCTGCGCGAATTAAATACGGTATACGCGCGCGCTTTATTTAGAAGTATTGAATTAAATAAACTAAAAAATATTATATTTAAATAAAATGATAAATTTTAAGGAGATGGACTGTCACCGTTTTTATTCAAAAGTGCCCTTGATTTATAATTCGGGATTGGAAATTAATTAAATGAAGATAAGGTTAAAATAGAAAAAGGTATCTCAGTAAATTGCCTTGGCTTTGCGGACGATTTAGCCCTACTAGCCCAAAATATAGAAGAGGCCAGATACCAACTGTCAACACTGGAAGAGATTGCAGGAAAAAATGGTCTAAAAATTTTTGACGGATAATTAGTCTACTTATCAGACGGATAATCGAACTTTTCTGGAACAAGAAAAGCAGACCGAACTGGTTATACGAAGTACAGAAAGACATGACTCAGCATTATTAATTAATATAAGCATTATTAATTTTATCTTTGATTAGCTCTTCCATGAACGGGTGCATGATTTCGCAATAACAAGCTGAATTTATTGTATTTGAAAAAAATTTTGCCCGTTTATTTTTCTACTGGATTATGGAATCCACACCTCCATCTTCTAGTCACGTAAAGGAATTTCATCTACGGCGAGTGAGTCGTTGGCAGACCATAAACATGAGTTTTATGCGTGTCCATACCAAGATAAATGTAACTATACTTCATTGGTGTAGAAAGTATAGCCCAAAATATCGTCATGATTGTTCCCAAACAACTGATGAAACTAATCCCAATATTGAATTCGCTTTCCAAATTCTATGGTCGCTAACTATTGAACCGCTTTCAGTTTATGAGCTTCTTAGGAATTGACTTAATGTAGTTACAACACCAATGTTTTACTGACGGGCCGATTTTTGCATCGACTTGTTGAAACTACGTAACTGATATGTTTTGCAGTTTTCTTTATCGAGTACTGATGGCTTACACTTCGCTCATATTCTTTTACCGAATCCGTTACCCTAAATTTCTGGATTAGCGCTCTTACCCACTATGTTGAATAGGAACCGGTATACCAGGAAATCTAGCGAAAAACTGTGTTTTTACTGTCTATGTGTACTCACCGTGGTCACAGAAGATGTATTTAACGATAAGTATTCGCTCTTTTAAAGTTGACACCATTCTGAACACATACGATAAGATACGGTCTCAGTCGTTCAAAGGCGACGAACACCCAGTAAACTACAACGTACCGGACACATTTCGCCTCAAGGTCTCAGCCCGACTGGCTCGCAGAAGCGAAATGGACACAAATCAGGATTACCAATCTTTGCAAAAATAGTTATTTATACCGTACGGAATACAATCCCTCGATATAAAAATGTTTATATAGGAATATAATTACTCTTCGACCGAACTGCAAAATAAATGTTTTATTATTATTCTTTAGTTTTCTATTTTACTAATTTTCTTTATTCTGTAAGTATAGATATATTTCTTGTTCCATATTTCGTGACTTAATCTTAAGTGGATGACTGAAATGAGAAAATTAACGTGATGTATGACAGGTTTCTAGTTATGTTTAGTGATTGGTCAGCTATAGTAACAAAGACTCGTCAACAGGATGTAGAGGCAGGCCTGTACAACCAATCAATGCTCTCATAAACTGTTTTTTTTTTTATAGATTAGAAAATTACATTTAATTTTACTTCCTGTTTTTAATTTATATAAGTTTTTTATGTAAAAATTCAAGGATACTAGATATTTTTGGTTATAGTTTTTATTTGATTCTTTAGCAACTTAATTTCACTTAATACATTTTAACTACATTAAAGATCTTCATTTTAATTCTATTCATATGTAGACTATCTGGTGTTATATTTCTATGAACAAAACATAAAATATTATGATATTTAAAAGACCATCATGCCTCAGTGTCTAAACGTTTAAAGCGTAATCCAATGCGTAATGGATTAATACGTCATTTTTTAATGAAAAGTTTTCAAAATGTTCGTATTTATTTATTACATTACTACCCAAAATTAATTTTAAATAATACGATATCACATGCAATGTATGTAGTATTTTGAAATTAAAAATATTTTAACGTTTGGCTGAGCCCTATTAGGCTTTATCATAGAACCCACCGGGTTGGTCTAGTGGTAAACGCGTCTTCCCAAATCAGCTGATTTGGAAGTCGAGAGTTCCAGCATTCAAGTCCTAGTAAAGCCAGTTGTTTTTATACGGATTTGAGTACTAGATCGTGGATACCATTGTTCTTTGGTGGTTGGGTTTCAATTAACCACACATCTCAGGAACGATCGAACTGAGAATGTGCAAGACTATACTTCAGTTACACTCATACATATCATCCTCATTCATCCTCTGAAGTATTATCTGAACGGTAGTTACCGGAGGCTAAACAGGAAAAGAAAGAAAGGCCTTATCATAGAACCAAGTCAATAATTTTCTTTTATACAACTAAATATTTTGAAATTACTCAAAGCTACTGTAATCACATAGTCTACAACTCCCAAATAAATCTTACAGTTATAATACACCAGTTATTCCGTAAAAGATTATCGGTGAGGGTCTAACAACCATCGTATTTTCGGTTTGTTGGCTATTTTTTTCCATTGGAAGGTGTACAAACTCATTCGATAGAGACAATTTATTCATAGTTGGAGGAAGTGATACTTTCGGTTACCGTAAAATTGGGATAGTCCATCACCTACTATACTGTTTTTAAACTTTTTATTGTCTTAGATGTTTCTCTTTCACCTCATTATTACTCTGTACAATTTACTTATAGTTTCATTGTTTCATTTTAATCAGGAAACTGATTGTAAATAGAGAAATACACAAAAACAATTTTGCTGTTCACTATGAATATAACACAACAAAAAACGGCGGATCTATTTTTAACGAAATTTGTACAAGGTTTTTCTTTTAACCGTCTGAATTACAGATTATTAATTGGTAGAGGCGTAAAAAATTTCTATAATTATTTAAAACTTTTTTTTATTAATTTTTAGTAGCTGCCTCGTTAATTAAACCTTAACGGAATGAATCTCTCCAATAGAAGTGGAGTTCACCAATAAATCAATTTTCTTTCTACTTTAAAAAAAAGAAGACCTTCTCTTATCATACTTATTTTTACTAGAAGGGAATAAGAAGTTAGTAAATTTTAGAAGAGTTTTTGCCTTGAGGGTATTTCATAAATTTTGACTAGAATCTGTGTTCTCTCTAGTTGAAAGTGAACCTGCTTTAAATAAGTATTAATTTTGGAAGGTTATAATTTAATTATATCTGATGTAATATTTTTACAATAAAAAATTGAAATGCTGGAGTAATTAGTTAAATGATATTCATAAATTTATAATTTACGTTTCCGATAAGGAATAAAGGTTAAGATTATTTTTCAGTAATGTTTAAATGCATTCACCGTAAGGATTGAATATTATTCTCTTCTTTCTCTTGTTATCCATCCTTTAATTGGTCTGCAATAAGTTTCCAAAGTCTTACGTCTTGGGTTGGTTTCTCTTTTGTCGTTATTATTTTATATATATTCATATCTACTAAATAATACTTTTTCCTATCACTCCTTCTATAGTTAAATTTAAAAGATCATCATGCTTTAGTAACTGAGTGATTCCCAATGTGTGATCGAATAATGCGTTACATTTTTATGAAAATTTTTCAAAAGGTTTATCGTATTAAGCAGGTCATCGTAATAACGAAAAGCAACCTTGCTAATACAGTTCTATTTTTTATTTATTTATCTAATAATACTACTGCTTCTATCTAGTGTATCGTTTTACCAAAAAACTTAAATTCATTTGATTATTTTAAGTTTCGTTCTTTAATATTATCGATAGTGTTTAGTCTATTTTTAATATCTCTCATTATCAAACCAAAATAATGACATTCAAGGAAAAAAATTGGTTAGGAATATGATAATATTAAATTAGGTAATCCTTGAAGAGGTTTAATTCATTACTTTCTTTTTCCTGTTTAGCCTCCGGTAACTACCGTTTAGATAATACTTCAGAGGATGAATGAGGATGATATATATGAGTGTAAATGAAGTTTTAGTCTTGTACATTCTCAGTTCGACCATTCCTGAGATGTGTGGTTAATTGAAACCCAACCACCAAAGAACACCGGTATCCACGATCTAGTATTCAAATCCATGTTAAAATATCTGACTTTACTAGGATTTGAACGCTGTAACTCTCGACTTCCAAATCAGCTGATTTGGGAAGAACGCGTTAACCACTAGACCAACCCGGTGGGTTTGATTCATTACTTATATATATATATATATATATATATATATATATATATAGATAATGATAATGATATATTGGTGTAGAAAGTAGAGTTCAAAATATCGTCATGATTGTTCCCAAATAACTGTTGAAATTATTTGAAATATTGAATTCGCTTTCACTTTATGTGGGATGAGACTGAGCTTCTTAGGAATTGCCTTGTGTGCAGTTTGTACACCAATGTTTTTCTGTTGGGCAGAGTTTCACATCTACTTGTTGGGACTACGTTACATAGTAATCGATATGTTTTGCAGTTTTTCTTCAGTCTATCGTTTCTCTCATATTCTTTTACCAACCCCGAATGAATTTTGAGCAATGTGTGGAAGTATTCAGAAATATGTGGAAGATCTACTTACATGTATGGAAAAATCTCAGAAATAAAGCTAGCATCGAAAACCAGTTAAAAGTTTATAAAATAATGGCATCGCCTATTTTACTTTATGAAAGTGAATCCTCGGTGATAAAATCTCAAGATTACAGTAGAATCCAAGGAGCAGAGATGGGTTTTTGAGAGGATTTCAGGGATTGAGTCGAATGGATAAAATAGGAGATGATATTTGGACAAATTTAAATATTTTCTCCGTTAATGAAAGGACTGTTTTATATAGGAATAAATGAATGGACAGAACATTTGAATCGTATAAAAGAAGATAGAATCCCAAAACGAAGTATAGTTTTTGCTGCTTGTGGAACACGTGATAGAGGCAGACCGTGGAAAAGATGATATCGAAACAGGTCAATGACCTAACCCGAGCAGGAAATCATGATGATATTGATCTCTCACATTTCATTTATTTTCTGTAATAACAGGAATATTTTTTGCGAATCCCAGAAGCCTAAATTTTCTTCCTGAATAAAATTTCTTTCTTTACTCTACTATAATCTCTTGTACACATGATTTTAAAGGATTAATGACAAATTACAACCTTTTTGTAGCCTTCTTTTTCTTAATCTCCTTCTCTTCTGGCGATTTAATTTTTCATTATGTTTTAAATGCTTCTTTGGGAAGTTTCTCTATTATTATGAAAATTTTGTTAACATTATCTAATACTTTTTTGTCAAATTATAAAAGACTTTATTCAGTTTTCTTATTCTTTAATTAAGGAATTTTGATACAGAAATTGTCTTTTGACTTCCTTGTCGGCAAAACTCAATTCTCAGTGAAGAAGTCTGAATATTTGTTATTACGATATATTCGTGTACGTTGTATCAGTAGTAGATGGGAAATCGATCTTGGCTGGGTGACTTAATATCACTGTGGAGCCCGGAGTTGGCTCTAGGCTGACCTGAGCCTCGAAGTCCAGGTTCTGGGTAAACGGACTGACTAGTATTAAATATGAGTAGTGTTGTATTATTCATACTACAGATGAAGTTTATTTTTAATTATTTCTTTGCTAAATATTCATTTAGACAGAGTTTGTGTTTCTATTTTTTTCTGGGTCAATATTAGTTTGATATAAAAAAGAAAAAAAAATGGAAGTAAATGAAGTTAAAATCACAAAATGACTGTGAATCTTAATTTACTACCAAAAGGTTATTTAAAATATAATTAATTATAACATTTAAATGTTTAATAGTTTACTAAATTATTAAAATGTTTGCTATTTTTAAAAGAAACGTTTCTTTAAAATAGTATTTAGAATAGGAAGAAATAAAATTATAAATCAGAGACAATGAATAATGTATATATTATACAACAGCCAATTAAAACTAGTCGATCTTTAATTCAAATAACATTTTTATTAAGTTATTAAATCTAAGCCGGATTTAAACAAAAATAAAACAAAAAAATTTTTTTTTTCTTTATTAATGATTATTTAGCCGTTGCAATTATAATATAACTATTAATTTAATTCTACTTTATATATTATTTCATCATATTATCAAAAATTAGCT
Source organism: Lycorma delicatula (assembly GCF_047948215.1). Lineage (NCBI taxonomy): Eukaryota > Metazoa > Arthropoda > Insecta > Hemiptera > Fulgoridae > Lycorma > Lycorma delicatula. The sequence continues at coordinate 14,191,734 of NC_134459.1, forward strand.
ACATATTCATATTATTTTAATTATTCCAGTTTTATTGTTACTTCAAATATTATTAAAGAATATAAAAAAAAATCTTAAACCGTTTTTATAACTGAGATTAAATAATATGCTAAAATATTTTATATTTTTAAAGGATAACTTGTTTTTGAATGAGTAGAGTATTAATTAATGTTTAATAGCCAGAATAAAGTAAAGAAAAAAATAATAATAAATTCGTTCGAGAATGTAAAAAGAAATATTTTTACTCCTCTCACCATTTCCTTATATTTTATTTATTAGTATACGAAAAACGAGTCTTTTACTTTATTACATTATATAATGAAAAATAAAATAATATTTTAAATCATAATAATAAAATTATATTGTATACTGGTAATAAATATAATTTGAATTTTAAAATTTATGTGTACAAACAATTACATACTACTTATTTTATACGATTACTTATTTTACACTTTGTTTGATTTCTCTAAATAAATGTTATATCTAAGTTTAAAGATGCATTTTGAATATTAATTCTTATACAAAGTTGTTCTTTTCTTTTACAATAATGTTTTACGATTTACACGTTTATAATAACATTCTTATAAAGCTTATTTAAATTATTACTCTTATATAAACTACTGAATTACTCTTCTGTTCTATCAAAGATTTAGATTTGAGATAATTTTACAGCCGGAAACTTTTGGGGTAAAAAAGTTAAGAAAATTAAAAGGAGAAAAAACCCATGATTTTCGTATTTTAAATTTCTTTTACACAAATTAACGTAATTTTTTAAATAAGACGAGAATATTGCCTATAAATCAAACTTAGTTACGTAAAAATTGTTATTTCCCTGTACAGTAATCATTAAAAGGTACAGTAAAATCGTAAGTTCCCAAGTTTACACTTATAAAAATATTATGACGGAGTACTCAGTACAATAGCAAGTTTATCCAAAAACTTATGCTAGTATGGTTATTTTTTTTCTTTATTTATTCCTTATCAGTTATATCATAAAACACTTATGAAAAATGTTAAATATTTTTATAGCGTTTGTGTTTGTTCAGCGTTTTGCAAAGCAATACCTTAGATAGAAATGTTTTTTTTTTACCTCGTAATTCAACGGAGATTAGACTGATATTAAAAAAACAAAATACCTTTCTTGTAAATAAAATAAATTTATATAAGTTAAAACGAAAATAAATTCTATAAGTTTTATAATTTTTTATCAGTAAATGTATTCATTATATTCAGTAAAATAAATCAATTATTAACGAGGGACCATTCGTGTATTTCATTAATGTATACTGTATTACTGTTTCTGTAAGTTGTGAATGGTTTCTCAAAGTTACTCAATTTGTTGGTCGAGTAACAATATCAGAAGCCGACAATATCAATTTCATAAGTGGGACGCGAATAACAGTAGTTTCAGGTACTGCAGATACGACTACGGCGATAAGGGGGTCTTTTTCGACTCGCGGCCTCTCAATTCCTCCATAAATACGAATGCTGAAAAGAAAGTGATGATATTTGGATAAATTTGGTTAATAGAATTGAATATGACGATAGCTGTCACCCTCGAATAAACTTACAATTTAAATTATACGAGTATATTAAGTATTCCTTATTAAAGACTCACGTTCCTTAATAATGAAGAAGGAGAATGTAGGAACACAGCAACGGACGACCGAGAAAAAATTCAGCAGCCCTTGGACGGGAAGAAAGAAGAGATGTGACTCTCCACTTTGATGCCCTTTTCAGGGTTCACAGGAATTTTGATCGGCTGTAAAAAAATTCCAACCAATGGGAATGTAAGGTAAAAAAAAGAACGAAGAGAAATCTTCAAAACCCTGGTTACTCCTCCTTCACCTTAAAATATTAAGCGGAAAGCAACCGCCTCCAGCCACGTATGCGACTCTCTCCCCAAAGTAAGAGCATTACACCTACAAAAAAATTAGGGCGTCACCAGGCGCGTCCGTCCTAGACCGAATGACCTTCAGAGAACGGACTAAAAAGAAATCGCGCCTGGAAAAGTACGCAAAAACTTTGCAGCTCTCCCAGGAAATAACCTCAGTTAAACTTTTATCATGCTCACGAACTAAAACAGGATAAAAATGCATTCCCAAATTACGTCCTCTTAAAAAAACAACATAAACAAAATCAATACGCTTCAATAAAAATTGATACAATTCCAAATAACAATATTAAAATATAATAGTAACCTTTTGAAAAAATTAGCAGCACCAGTTTCGTTGTGGAAATTGAGGAAAACGTTTTCCTGAAGAAAATAAACGTCTGATGTTTAATAAAATTTCTAAGTTGACATAAGTTTTGTCCTTCATAAAAATTATTCCCTACAGATCATTCGGCAAATAATGTGTTCCATCATAACCAAAATTAACTAGGATCATTTGTTCCCATTCACGGTAAGGGTATTATGTCACTTACTTAAAACAGCCGAATTCCCAACATTTCATGATCGATCACATGTATGTAATAGTACCGAGACACTATTAGATTGACTATGTATACTGTTAAAGCCGTGTTTCATCACCACCGGTCGCTTCCCAAACTACTAAATATACATATGACCGTCAAAAGGCGACAGTTCAAAATTGCTGTTAAACAGTTTGGAAATTTACTTATTTGAAAGTTATCAGTGTAGATTAAATATAGAAACTGCAAAGATGGGATTTATTTTGATGGAGAAAATTCGTAAAAAAAAAAGAAGAAAGCTAACAACACACTTGCAGGACTTTTCCGTCACGCGGCTAAATCCGAGTTATTAGTTTAAAATATTTATCATTTTATTTAAATATAATATTTATTGGTTTATTTAATCCAAGATTCTAACTAAAGCACGGGCACATACTGTATTTAATTCGGCGACGTTAAGCACTAACTAAACTAATATAATTTCACAATTTAAACAGAACAAATTTTGGTTGTACGTTCGGCAAACTGGTATAACCAGCAAGCTTAACGCACCAGGCACCGAGACAACCGGGCGATCAAGTTCGAGACCCAGTCAGACCAAGTTAATATTTTATATTTTAATAACCCGTTAATTTAATTGTACCATTCACTTGTGACGTCACAACATAGCAGTAGTTTAGAGTCTTTTTTGGGGAAGAGGTACAATTTAAAAAAATGTTTCTTTTGCAAATATTGTTAGTTTTTAATTAAAAATGTGCCTAAGAAAAATCTCACGATACTGACAGTAACTTTGGTCTACAACCTGACCCCCTTGATCTTTTAAGTTAAAAATTTAATAGCATCTATATTCCATATATAGAAATAAGCTGACTAAATTTGGTCAAAATCGGTCCAGTAGTTCTGGAGATATAAGGTGATTTAGAGGCCAACACCGAACACACGTACATACAAACATTAACATCCGGAAAATTTCAATTCGGTTTTTTGGGTTCCTTAGGTGTCAATATCCTATGAACACCGCATATGCCCAAATTGAACCGAATACAATATTTTCCCTTCTATAGCTATAGCTCTGCTATAGCGCCATCTAGATTTGAAAGTAATACTTTGTTACAAGAGATGTTCCTGGAATCACCTCACATTGTTTCTATATTGATAATACTGCAATAAATAGACCAATCATGTCTACACCCATCTATTAATGAGGGTAACAATTCCTTTACGTCCATACAGTGGAACATTTATGCGATTTTGTTTACAAAAAATCTTTTTGTATAAATAGTAATGCATTATTTTAACGTCTATTTTTTTAAAATAATTGAACAAGAATAATTAAAAATTAATTATTATGTAAAACAAAGAAAACATCAGAAAAAGTTACATAAATATGGTACGATCCACAAGGAAACAAAATATAGTAATAAGAAACGGTCCGAAAAGAGAAAGAACCAACACAGCTTGAAAATAATTGTAATATATCCATTACACTTTTTTATTTAGCAATTGTCTCTATAGAGATATTTTGTAAAAGGTCAGCTTTAGAAACATAATTTTATAATCCAGTGTAACAAATTATGTTGTCATAATTCATAAAGTTAAGCTGAAAGATAGTGTTGTTACCACAATACTAATAAATTTCTATGTTTACGCCACGAGTCAAGTTTATTAGGACAGAATTATGTTAAAGTTTATTGTTTGTTAGCGCTTTATAACTAAAAACAAAATTGAATACTTCAGTTTAAAAATGAGAAAGTTTGAACGATAAAAGATAAAAAGTTAAAAAGAAGTGTACATTAAAATGTTTAAAATAATTTAAGAAATATTTCCTTTCTGGTTTGATTTTTTTTAGCCTTAATTTGAATTAATTTAATTAAAAAATTTTAAAACCACAAATTACTTTCATAAAAGCGCAAAATAAAATTTTCTCCACTTGTTTAAGATTGCCTCTTCACTGAACTTTATGTTGGATTGATTTTCATTTATTAAAAGCTTTTATTTAACTCGCTTTAGGAATAATCAAATCTTGCAACTGCTATATCTTTTGATCTATCGTATGAAAATCAATGAAATTTAGAACACGTATGTAACTTTTATGACAACACAGAACTACGGTGTCGGAATTTGATATGACCCACCCGCATGCCTCCACGCACTACCCCTACGCTAAATTCATGCATTTAGTTGAAAATTTTCATTTCTCATGAACTATCGTATGAAAATGATTGAAATTTGGTACACGTATGTAACTTCGATGTGTAAAAATAAATATTTTTACTTTTTTTTTAGTCTTAAAAAAAAATACAAAAAAACAAAAAAAAATATATTTGATTATATATAAAAAATTATTTTTTTTAAATCTTTTATTTAACTAACATTAATAAAAAAGGAAACAAATGAGAAAAACCCTCTAAAAAGTAACAAATAAATTATATAAATATCTAATAACTAACCAATAAATAAAAAAATAAATAAATGTAATAATTATTAAATTTTAAAATTAAAAGTAATGAAAATATTTAGTTAAATAAAAGCCTGGCGCAGATTTTATAACAATGTTTTCGAATAAGTATTATTGTTGTAAAAATAAATGTTGTGTTGTTTTAAATAAATTATAAAAACTGCGCCACGCTTTTATTTAACTATATATTATTTACTTTTAATTTTTAAATTTAATAATTATTACATTTATTTATTGGTTATTTATGAGATATTTATATAATTTATTTTTTACTTTTCAGTGCATTTTTATATTTGTTAATATATTATATTTTTTTGGTTAAATTTCTCAATTTGATTTAATGCTTATTTTTTACTTTTTAGAGGGTTTTTCTAATTTGTTTCCTTTTTTATTAATGTTAGTTAAATAAAAGCTTTTTTAAAAAATTATTTTTTATATGTAATCATGAAATGATTGATCGTGAAATGAAACGACTAGCACTAGATAGGGAATCTTGGAGAGCTGCATCAAACCAGTCAAATGACTCAACACAAAAAAAAAAAAATGTAATCATCTATCATTTAGAAGGTCCTGTGTTCAAATTCGAATTAGACTTGTAATTTTTCGTATCACAGTCACACGTACTTTGGTTTAGCTTATATTATGAATTAATTTTAAAATTAATTTAATGAAACTTAGAAAAATACTTACATATTTAGAATAATTATTGTCAATTTAGCTTTTATAAAACTTTTTTTTGTTTTTTTTTTTTTTTATGAGTTCTTTCGTAGGATGCTTATATCTATAAAAATCGTCGTTTTGTAATATTAATTTATTTTACATCTTTTTTACAGACAGGGAAAGAAAAGTATAGGTTACTTAGAATAATAGACCACTATAATCTGCAAAGAAGATGTTACATACGATAGTGAATCAACTTTTACAACTGATGGTAAGAAATTTATTTATACTTTGGCCTAATTTATTGTAATATAAGTGTTCCTACTTGTCTATTTATTCATATTGAGCTATTTTTATACGTACAATTATGATAATTCATGTTTTTTACTTACTTCGTCGGTATCCTTTAATCTGTTAAAATAATATCCCGAATCCGTAGAACAACGACCTGAAATAAGTTATTACGCTCTAAAATGCAGATTAACTTTACAATTATCTTACAGTTCAAGTATATAATAAAATACATTTATATCTTATTTAAGGTACTTTTATCAGTAGTAATTTTTTGAGTAATACTTATTTAATGTGTGTATTTCTAGTAAAACCTATGAACAATTTTATTTTTTTCTAGACATTAATTTTAAACGTGCGTAATTTTATTTATATCAGTGGCTTTAAAAGTTAAATGCGTGGAATATTTTAACCTTCATCCAATGAAAAAAAGAGATTCTATATTTAAAAAATTATTACTCAATCTATAAAGTATTTCAGACTTTGAACTGCAATACAAATTTTGTAATTATAAATAATAATAAAATTCATGCATTTTATTTAAAGGTGAAAAATATTTTAGTTAAAAATTATATTTAAAATAAAGTTGAAATGGCATGACTTCTTGTACGCCTATTAAATTATATATACACATTTTTTTTTTAAATGAAAAGTACATATAATTTTATTTCATTAATAACTTCTGATATTTTTTTATATTTTTATTTTTATTGTTATTACTGAATTATTATTTGTGTAAAACTATTTTTACAATCAGAGGTTAATAATTATTACTAAATCAATATATTTAAATTAAAAAGAAAGTTGAAAAAAGGAAATGAAATCTGATTCGAACCGATGTGTCTTCCCATTCTAAGTTCAAATATTCCATTAATTAAAATTTAATTTAGTTATAACACTGGAAGTTAATTGGAAAAATATGTACCACTTAGGGTATATCGTTGAAAAACCCTTACATACTACTGCAGTTAAGAAAAAGTAAAAAATCCAAATGTTTTGGAAATTTGGCCTTTTTTGAACACTTTTGGTTCAGTCGATTACAATCAAAAGGGGAAGTGCACAAAAAATGTTACAACAGTCCTAAATTCAAAATTTTAATATCCTACAGCTAATCATTTTTGAGTTATGCGAGATACATACGTACATTCAGACGTCACGCCGAAACTAGTCAAAATGGATTCAGGGGTGGTCAAAATGGATATTTCCGTTGAAATCTGAAAACCGAAATTTTTCGCTAGGAAGGAAAAAAAGAAAATATTATATATATATATATATATATGAAAATTAATTACTCGAAAATGGTACCTCTGAATAAGTTAATTAATTAAATAATATTTAGTATTTTCATAAAAGTTAGTTCTTATAATGTACTGAAAAAATTGTTTTCTTTTGATTTCTAAATAAATGTTGTCCCAAAACGAACTGATATTTTAAATTTGCTGCCATTTCTTTTTTTCGCGAAAAAACAGAGTAGAGAAATTTATACGTATGCTATTATCAGTAAATATTGAGGTTAAATTATAGAAAAATATATTATAATTGAACAACGCTTAGGAATTGTAAAAATTCACCACAAAAATGGTGAAAATGTTACGAAAATTGTTCGCAAATGCCGTATATTTTGGTCATCATAACAAACCTTTATTTAACACCGTGGTAAAGTTAATCAATAATGAGTCAACTGGTTCAGTTCTAAACGAAAAAAACAATGGCCTTCCTCGTACAGCTCGGTCGAATGAAATCATAGCCGGTGTTAATAGAAACTATTGAAGAAAATTCTTCCTCATCAATCCGTCATCGCAGTCAGCAATTAAGCATTTCCAGAAGCTCTCTTCAACAAATTTTGACAAGAGATTTGCATTTGTTCGCTTACAAGGTTCAGTTGACGCAAGCACTGAAATCACAAGATCGTACAAGTTATCGGGCATTCGCAAATTGGATTTTGGGAAATAAACAATTTAATAACGGAGTTTATGAAAAAATCGTTGAGGAACATTCTCTCCTTACCGGCTTTATCGATAAACAATATTGTCGAATTTGGGGATCACAAAATCCAAAAAAGAAAGTTTCTATGTATTCTCGACGGGTCACGGTTTAGTACGGATTTTGGACTGAGGGATTGATTGGACCTTACGTCTTCGAAAATGTTAAAATAGAGATGCCGTTACCGACAATGGAGTTCGATATCGTAAGATTATTTCAAACTTTTTGTGGTCTAAAATTAATGATATGGATGTGTAAGACATGTGGTTTCAAAAAGACGGTACAATATTCTATACTGCCGATGAAACCATGCAGTTTTTGCAAGAAAAATTTAACGGTCATGTTATCTCACAATGAGATGTTGTGAATTAGCCGCCAAGATGATGTGACTTGACATTGTTGGACTTTTTTTTTTGAAGTAACCTTAAGGACATCAATAATTTTACAACAATAATTTTTTTGGAAAATCTTTTCAAAAGAGTGAATATGTGCAGCCAAGGCCGGGGCGCTCATTTGTCAGATGTTTTTTATCACACATAACCTTCATGCCACTACTTTTTAATAAAACAAAAATATTTTCAGTTATCAAATAAAAAATATATTTTATAAAAAAATTAAAATATCAGCTCATTTTGTGACACTTTAAATAGCTAATAATGAAATAAAAAGATTGTTTAGCATTTAAGACAAATTATTTGCAGTGCTAAAGGAACATATTAAAATCCAAGTAAACGCATAATTGTTTATCGTAACATATGAATTCCTGTATTACTAGTGAATACTTTTCTTTTCAGTTTAACGGTAAACTGGTTGTAATTCACCAAATATTTCAGTATAATAAACACGAGTTTAAATGAGTGTGCTGAATTTATATTACGACTAGAAAATACCTTCTTTTTTAAAACAAAAGAGGTTTTTAATTAAATTTAGTTTACTTGGCTTTAGAAATGTTATTACATTTTTACTTCTTTGTACGAAGTAAAGGTAGTATTGTGATCGCAAAAAAATTCGGTTTTCAGATTTCATTGGAAATATCCATTTTGATCATTCCTGAATCCATTTTGACTAGTTTCGGCGTGACGTCTGTACGTACGTATGTATCTCGCCTAAGTAAAAAACGATTAGCCGTAGAATGCTGAAATTTTTGTTTTAGGACTGTTGCAAGATCTTGTTGTGCACTTCCCTTTTTGATTGCAATGGACTGAACTAAAAGTGTCCAAAAAAGCTTAAATTCCGAAAGAAATTGGATTTTGGACTTTCTCATTGAGAGCTTTTCAACGATATATCATAAGTGGTACTTATTTTCATTGGTTCTAGAATTATAGCCAAATAAAATTTTAATTAATGAAATATTTGGACTAGGAAGAGGAAGGCACATCAGTTCGAATCAGACTTCATCTCCTTTTTTTTAATTGTTTTTTTTTAAATTTAATATATTGATTTATTAAAAATTATAAACTTGTGATAGTAAAAAATAATTTACGATAATTAATAATTCAATAACAAAAAAAAAATATCAGAAGTTATTAATGAAATAAAATGTTATGTTCTTTTCATTTAAAAAAAATATGTATATGTAATCTAATAGGCGCGCAAGGAAGTCATGTGGTGTCCACATAAGATTTTTATATATATATATTAAGTTTACTAATATATAATTAAGTGTATCTTACTTAAACATTCTTCCTTAATTAAGTTTCTTAAATTAATAATACCAGGTTATGGGGAAATAATGCAAACACCGAAAAAAAATCTTGTTTTTATTTTTTATCTTCAACTATTAGATGAAAAAACGAGCAGATGTCCTCAACGATATTTATTAATCGTGCCTTCATTAGGTTTGAGAAAAATACGATAAATGTAGTCACTCCAATAACTAAAAATAATTTTAGTAAGTAATTGATGACTAAACAAAAAAAATTAGTCAAGGAAAAAGTAAAAAAAATAACTGTATAAATAAAATTAAAAAAAAAAACAAGAGATAAATATAAAAATTAAAAAACACGACTGGCGAAAAAAAAAATTGTTTTTTTATACAGGATAATTACCTACTAATATAGGATTATGAAACAGCGTGTTGGTGACAATTCTGACTGTATATACTATTTGTATGTAGAATAATTTTTTCAAATTTTTAAAATTTATTTACATTTATGTATTTGCATATACATATATATATTATATATATATATATATATATATATATATATATATACATATGCGTATTTATATACTCACTATTTATATGACACTTTCGGTTCAGTCGTTGAGCAGATACGGTGGGACAAACATGCATAACTACAAACATCCCAAATACATTACTCTACTTTTTACCCACGACGGAACGGAGATGGTATATGTGTCTGGCGTAAGAGGTTGCGTGTGTGTTTGTTATCACTTTCCTCAAAAATTACGGAACCGATTTCGATCTGGTTTTTTTGCATTACATAGGTATCACTTCAGAACAGGTTCTTAGATTATTTTTATGTTTATAGGCCACCAGGGGGCACTCCAGTAGATATATGTTTTTTTAAAACGGATTCGTGGGTTCTTTAAAGTTTTTAATTTTGTTACTTGTGGACAGTCGCGTAATAAAAACACTAGTGAGACAATAACTTCACAGGTCTGAAATATGAAGTTTCCGAATCGTTGAGATTGAAGCGTTGAGATATGAGTTATTTAAAACCAACTGTTCAGCTGATAGATTTAAAAAATTTGTTTAAATATATATTTAAGTGTCATAGACTATATATATATATATATATATATATATATATATAGTCGGTATATATATACTTCCGGTAACGTAAGGATTCCAACGCGGGGTTATACATCTAAATCGGTTTAGCCGTTGAGCTGATACGGCGGAACAAACATACATACATACATACACCCTAAATATATTACACTCCTTTTTGGGCAGGCGTGTAATTAAACCTATTTACAATACAGGAAGACTAACGAAGGCTGCAGTAAAAACAATTTGCATTTTTAAAAAATTCAAATGAATTTTCATGAAGTTTAAATTGATCCTTTTATATTGCTGTTATACCGCCTATTTAATTTCTAATAAGACTTTCAGTTATTTTTTGAATGCAACTTTATTAAAAAGTTATTATTGCGACCAACTCTAGATTTGGTCTTTTCATTGATTAATTGATCGTATCGATGATAAATTTTTATTCAGTCTCTTATAATTGTAAGATACTTGCAAATTGTTGGTGAAGTAATTAGGATAAATAACCTAAAATGCAGCGTAACTGCGATTTTTGGGAATTTTGTTTGAAATCAGTAAATATCAAAATACACACACAAACACACACACATATATATATATATATATATATATATATGTACACACACACACACATGAATTTAATACTGTAATTAAAATCCTATTCATATTTAAAATTATGGCAATATTATAATTCATATATACAATTTATACTACAATTATACTACAATTAATACTACAATTTCGAATTTATTTTTTTTAGCAAACTTTTTTTAATAAAAAACGCTGAAATGTTTTGAACCAGGTGTTACACAAAACCCATATTATTTAACAAAACATATGTTGTATATCTTAAACATCTATCCATCCCTCATAACATGTGGGTTATATCATAAAAGTTTTTTATAAAATATTTTACTTTTGTTTCAGGTATAAATGTGTTTTTTTTTCGAAAAATGTTTCTTATTTGTTTATGGCAAAATAATAAATGACAGAAGATAAAAAAAAAATTAAAAGTAAAATAAGAGGGGAAAAACAGATAGAGGCGGTAGAGTACGATTATTCTTTATTTTAATAACTATAATAACAGAACAAACTACGACCACTATTTAGCTTTTTAAATTAAATGTCTACCTACAATTCTATACAATTACAATTCTCCGTATAATTATAACTATTTGATAGATGTTAACTCACGTCTATTTTGGTTGTCTCAATTAGTAAAGTATATATATTTCTTAATTCGTTTTATCTAAAACCCCTTCTGTATTTCTTGAAAAATATTTTAATATATGTACCAATGTTATTTTAATAAATAAAACATAAAATTAAGTTACGTTTTACGTATGTAAAACGTTTTTTCAACTTCATACAATTAGAATCCTGTTGTTAACTATTTTTATATATTTTTTTTTGTCTTCAGTCATTTGACTGGTTTGATGCAGCTCTCCAAGATTCCCTATCTAGTGCTAGTCGTTTCATTTCAGTATACCCTCTACATCCTACATCCCTAACAATTTGTTTTACATATTCCAAACGTGGCCTGCCTACACAATTTTTCGCTTCTACCTGTCCTTCCAATATTAAAGCGACTATTCCAGGATGCCTTAATATGTGGCCTATAAGTCTGTCTCTTCTTTTAACTATATTTTTCCAAATGCTTCTTTCTTTATCTATTTGCCGCAATACCTCTTCATTTGTCACTTTATCCACCCGTCTGATTTTTAACATTCTCCTATAGCACCGCATTTCAAAAGCTTCTAATCTTTTCTTCTCAGATACTCCGATCGTCCAAGTTTCACTTCCATATAAAGCGACGCTTCAAACATACATTTTCAAAAATCTTTTCCTGACATTTAAATTAATTTTTGATGTAAACAAATTATATTTCTTTCTGAAGGCTCGTTTAGCTTGTGCTATTCGGCATTTTATATCGCTCCTGCTTCGTCCATCTTTAGTAATTCTACTTCCCAAATAACAAAATTCTTCTACCTCCATAATCTTTTCTCCTCCTATTTTCACATTCAGTGGTCCATCTTTGTTATTTCTACTACATTTCATTACTTTTGTTTTGTCTTGTTTATATTCATGCGATAGTTTTTGCGTAGGACTTCATCTATGCCGTTCATTGTTTCTTCTAAATTTACTCTCGGCTAGAATTACTATATCATCAGCAAATCGTAGCATCTTTATCTTTTCACATTGTACTGTTACTCCGAATCTAAATTGTTCTTTAACATCATTAACTGCTAGTTCCATGTAAAGATTCAAAAGTAACGGGGATAGGGAACATCCTTGTCGGACTCCCTTTCTTATTACGGCTTCTTTCTTATGTTCTTCAATTGTTACTGTTGCTGTTTGGTTCCTGTACATGTTAGCAATTGTTCTTCTATCTCTGTATTTTAACCGTATTTTTTTTAAAAATGCTGAACATTTTATTCCAGTCTACGTTGAATGCCTTTTCTAGGTCTATAAACGCCAAGTATTTCGGTTTGTTTTTCTTTAATCTTCCTTCGACTATTAATCTGAGGCCTAAAATTGCTTCCCTTGTTCCTATACTTTTCCTGAAACCAAATTGATCTTCTCCTAACACTTCTTCCACTCTCCTCTCAATTCTTCTGTATTGAATTCTACTTAAGATTTTTGATGCATGACTAGTTAAACTAATTGTTCTGTATTCTTCACATTTATCTATAATTTTTTTTTTTATAAGCGTTCAATATATATATGTCGTGAGTGATTCATAATCAACGCGTCAGCAAAACTGCTGAAGGTAAATTGATGAAAATTTCTATAACGTTTTTTATTACGATGTATGTGCAAGCCAAGAAAGAGTTTTTTTTTTTTAAATTCCCAGTTTAAATGATTAAAATGCAGTAACAATTAAATTTACTACTTTCATTTTTTTATTTTCTTTGAAACAAATGAAGATATCAACTTGGTCTTTGATATGTACAATCTTCATCTGAATATCTAAAAATCAATTTCTAGATTTTTAAAAATTCTATCTTAAAAGTAGTGCAAGATAGTAGATAGTAGAAAAAGATTTTGAAAAATGATTGCTAATTTTTCCCATTTCCGACAATACTAAACAAGTTATTCACTAGATTTAGACTTGCAAATACTCTTTAGATAAATATCTAATACCCATTTTTATATTTTTTTAACTTAAAATATTTAAGTGGATGATACGGTGTACGGCGCGGCAGCCAAACCAACACATCCACTACCACTATACTCTATCTGCGACGCTATTGATGCATCTGGCTTCGGTTACTAGAGTAAAAAACATAAAATAGAAAAAGTTGACCGCGACGAGAAACGCAAGTAACCATGTAGCACATTTTAGAATATATGACAAGTGAGCGGTGGGACACAAAGCGACTGGTCAGTGGCACCGTGCTTAGTTCTCTCACGCAATTAGGTTAGCTCTAGGAGCTATTTAGGACACTGGTCGCTAAACTGATTCGAGGCTCAGTAGCCATTAGTGGCACAGACATTCAGTCTTATGCTTTAGGGCGACCGAACTGGGTGGGGGCGAAAGAAATGAAATGCAAATCAAATCAAATCAACCATATAGCAAGTGCGAAGCCGCAACGGGAATGCTAGCATAAAAATCCACTATGTTTTTGTGTTTTTTTCTTTTGTTGTTCACAAAAGAAAAAAAAGGAGAAACGAAGTACGGACCTCGTGATGTTTGTCAGGTAACGCTAACAAAACGTGCAAAATACGTTGTTACCCGTCCATTGTATGGGTAACCATCCTGACCCCTGTAGGGGAAGACACCTTCATTGTGACGATCCCGGTCACCACACCCACCCTCTCCAATCCTATCCCAGTTGCGCTTTACCGGAGGTCGTCTTTTAGACCTTCTAAATCTGGTAACATAATACAGTAATCAGTTTGGATATTGGTAGGATGCCACCGAAGCAAATGTCTCAGCAGACATTTCTATCCGTGTATTTACACAATTTAATATCACCTTCGTATGGATTCTCCCAAACACGATTACCTACCATAACTTACAACTCTCAACTATCAAATTAACCGATTCGCGAAATCGCAATCCCCACGCCTTCCTCTGAGACCGAAAGTTTTACACAAAAGCTCTTCTTATATGTATGTTCATTTAGACATTGCATCAGACCATTACTTGATTGAGTCTTTAAACACCAAAAATACTATCCTCATACCAAAAAGAAACAAGTGTTGATCGCAACAACGAAGATTTTATCCTACAATTCAATTTACTCAAAGTTTTCTTGATTTACTTAAAAAAACAAGAAATTTATTTACAAATTTAATTAGCTTCTAATGAAAACATACCCTATCTCTCTCTTCTCTCTGCATTTTACGACCTCCATCAAAGTTCTCCTCACAACAACTTATCAGCTGTTTCCCCAGATATTTAACAAAAGGTAGTTTTAAATTTAATACGAATTACAACAATATAGAAGATAAATGTTCGTTAGTTTGCAATCTAATTATTACCAGTTGAAAAAATTTACTTTTTAAGGATATTTCATTTTAGATTTTATTTTTCAATACGATTTACTATAACGCGTTTATTTCATATACCAGGCGATTCCAAAAGGATTTTGAAACTTTAAAATCATATAAAAATTATTTTGATAACTTACCGTTTCGGTTGAGGTTTCATTTCATAGCAAAACAAATGAGGTTTTGACACGCGTAGTTCATTAGTACTGAAGTCAGCCACCAGGGCTGTCATTACTGTTTTTAAAAATGAATGAAAGAATGAATACATTTACTGATGCGGAATCTGCTCGCTGTGTGTTTTGGTTTCACGACGAAGTCAGGAACTGCAGTTCAACGTAATTTTCGTAGAGTACGGTAGCAGCCTCCTAGTAGACATACAATTTACTCTTAGCAATCTTTAGTTACGACAAGTTGTTTTGATAAACAAACAATATCACCAGGACGCCCAGGCATCCCTGAAGCTGCTGGAACAACGCAGAAAAAGCTTTGTATGTAGTCCGAAAAAATTAATTCGACGTGCGTCATGTGAGAGTGGCATTCCATAAACGACATTTTAGCGCGTATTACTTAAACGATTGCAATTGAAGCCGTAAAACTAATCACGGTTCAACACAATACAGATCACGACAAAGTTGCTCCGCTGCAGTTTTGTGTAGAAATGATGGCTAGAATCGCATTATATTTTTAGACAATACAATCTTTAGTGATGAGTTAACGTTTCACATCAGTTGCAAGGTGTTGAATATAGAGTGGCGAAAACCCTCACGAAACTTTACAGCACATTCGTGATAGCCCTAAGGTCAATATTTATTGTACCTTGAAGCAAACAATGACTGTACAACCAGGAGACAACCGTAAGTGGTATCGTTTATCTGGACATGTTTCAAAATTTTCTAATCCCTCAGTTACAGGATGATGGCCAAGATGGACGCCATTACTATCGGTAAGACGAGGCCCCACTTCACTACCCTCTCTTAAGTAAGAGACAACCTCTCTCAACCTCTCTCAAGTATCAAGAAGTCCAAGATTTTCTTGATACTTGACTTCCAGATCGGTGGATCGAAAGCCCAATCGCACGGCCACCTCGCTCTCCAGAATTTGATCTCGCTAGTTTTTTTTTTGAGGGGTTCCATTGAAGTTCGGGTTTATATCTTTGCCTTCTGATCTTGAGCTAAGACTTCGAATTAACGCCGCAGCCGCAGAGGTAACGCCCGATTTGATGGCTATAGTCTGGAATGAAATCTACTTCAGGTAGGATGTATATGGAACTAAAAATAAAAGCCATATTGAACCAAATTGAATGTTGGATAAAAATGTTGATGTGTTTTTCAAAGAAATCAAACCTCAACCGAATTTGTAAGTTACCAAAATAATTTTTTGTGCTTTAGAATTTTTTAAGTGTTTTTTGAGTCACCCGGTATTTAAATGAAGGATAAAAATAAATTATTGTATTCCATATTTTATTTGAATATATTTTTATTTATCAAGGCGACTTTAAAGAATAATTTTTTATACTCGTATGTAAGGAGACAATAACTTCATACAAAAGTGTTTTGTAACAATAAAAACTTATATAAAAATATTGTAGTTCTCCAATTTACAGGAAAAAACCTACTTCCTACTTAATTAGGGAAAGTGAAAATAAAGTTGTGATTTATTGATCAATATATAAATTGTATTTTTTTTTTAATAAATCTTTTGAAATTATTTTCATAATAACCAGTAAAAGTACTAAGAAATCAAATACCACTTATTTCATTTTTTTTACCTATAAATGAATTATATTATTTTCTACTTAAATAACTACAAAAATAAAAATAAGAAAATTTATCAGATATTGTAATTAAAAAATTTCTATTAAAACTTTTTTTGATCTTAATTATAAAAGCTCTTGAACTATATGACCTAAATTGAATTTCTTTAACATTTTTTTTTTCTTTTGATCACACTTCATTAATTCTAATTTTTAATCGCTGTAAATTATTAGGAAGAATCCCTTAGGGTAAACTGCCAAGGACTTGTAAGCTAGTTAGTTGTTCTGAATAGTTTTACTTTCAAATTATTTTAGTTAAATTTTTTTTTTCTTTGACTCCTTGCCAAAAGCTATTCAACGATACTCTTTTGTACTCACGAATACACACGCGCACACACTCAACGCGTTAAACAAGTTAAACCTTTTTTTTATAAATTTATAATTTCATACTACGAACATAATTTTACTTCTTTTACTTTTTTTCTTTTAACGAATATAAATAATATACTTTTTTAAAATAATTTTTATGGTGTTTTATTTTGAGATCAGTAAATTTTAATCGTTAACGAAGTAACGTTGTGTGAAATGAAGCAGCTAATTTTAGTGCAATCTATTTTTCTAGCTTATTTAAATTTTATAATTTCATTTTTTATGCGAATAACAATATAATTCTTATCATTTTACTTGACTTTTATTTTATCCTGAAGTTTCCTCACGATCGTAATTAAATTTATGTACAGATTAAAATGCAATTGAGATAGAGGTAATGTATTTAATTGCTTAAAAAAAACCATTAAGTAGTAAAATGTATGTGTATCACCTGCAACTAAGGTAGTGGACAGTTCGAAGTCGTAAAATATATATAAGATATTAAAAAAAAATAAATTGACTTTCTCTGCTTTGTATAAAGTAAAAATTGTTAGCATTCGATCACTTGCATATTTCTTAACCAACAGAACGACTTACCGTAGTAAACAGAAACAATTGAAAGTTTAATATTAACAACGTCCTTTGTCAAAAGATATATATATGTATATATAAAAATACAAATCAAATTTTTATTTCATTATTGTTAAATCCAAAAATATTTAAATGAAATTGTAAACCGTACGGCAAGAGTCTCGCAGATATAATTTCTTCCGCTGAAAAAACAAAAACTTCTGTAATATAAATAAAACTGTTTTTAGCAAAATGATACTGATATCAAAAGAGGTAAAACACTACATTTCTACTATCAAATTCTATTATTAGTTTACAATTTTGTTTAAAAAAATATACATGTTAAATATACGTAATAGACAATAGATATACAATAATAGATAATAAACAATGTTTATGTTTATAATTATGTTTATAATAAGCAAAAACTAGAAAAATTTGTTACAAAATTCTTATCGACCCGATTTCGTTAGAATAAATGAAATCGGGCCGGTAAAAGTTTTATAACAAATTTTTTGCTTATTACATGATAGACTTAAACATCGTTTATTGTCTATTATTGTATATCTATTGTCTATTACATGTATTTAACACGTGTTTTTTTTTTTTAAACAAAATTTTAAATTAAAAACAGATTTTGATAATAAAAATGCAGTGTCTTACCTTTTTTGATATCAGAATCATTTAGTTAAAAACAATTTTATTTATACAGAAATTTTTGTTTTTTGAGCGGAAGAAATGATATCCAAGAGACTCTTACCGTACGGTTTACAATTTCATTGTAATATTTTTGGATGTCACTGCGTTTTGTTAATTTATTCTTTTATTTTTCTATGAATTACTGATTAAATTTTTGAATTTTTCGGCAAATTTTTTTTGTTGATTTTTTCCGTTTTTAATAAAACTAGTGACCTTTTTAATAAGACTAATGACCTTCACGAATGGAAGATGCGTGATGTAATATTGCACATATTTTAAACTTATCGAGGGTTAAAATAAGAAACCCTCGATTTTTATCGTATCCGGGGATACAATTTTTATTTTATTATTAATGAATTTTTTTTTTAATTTCTTCATCAATTATTTCAAATAGTTCTAATTGTAAAATAAAACTTTTACCAATCGAATTTATTTCTGTTTTATGTAGCAAATCTTTGTTGTACATTTGCAACAGTTTTCAACTGTTCGTGTTTTTGTGTTTTATTAGCAGCTACAATCTCTTGTAAATTAACACTCTTTATTTTTTTAATAGAGTGATTTGAATTAAAAAAAATTGTTTCATCTTCAGTATTTTCATTTACATAAGAGCATTTACTATTAAGACACGCTATTTTCTTTTAAATATTATTATTTCAATTACATTATCAAGTTTTTGTACGCTACCTAGTACTATCAAGTACTGCTACCTAGCGGCGCGATTTGTAAACCCACCTTTTTGAGGAAAAAGTGACATATTCGAATCCCGCAGTTCATCATATGGAAAAAAAAAATTCGAAGTGTTTTTATAAGCTTTTATTTAAATTGCTTTAGTTATAATCAAATCTTGCAACTGCTGTATCTTTTGATCTATCGTATGAAAATCAATTAATTTTGTACAAGTATGTACCTTCGATGACAATACAATACTACGGTGTTAGAATTTGGATATGACCCACCCCCACCACCACACACGCTACCCCTACGCTACATTCATGCATGTTGCTGAAAATTTTTATTTTTCATGAACTATCGTATGAAAATCAATGAAATTTGATTCACGTATGTAACTTCGATGACAATACAATGTTACAGTGTCGGCATTTTGATATGACCCACCACCACCCCCTCACGCACTACCTCTACACTAAATTCATGCATGTTGCTTAAAATTTTTATTTCTAATCAAGTATCGTATGAAAATCAATGAAATTTGGATCACGTATGTTACTTTTATGACAACATAGAACTACGGTGTCGGAATTTGATATGACCCACCCGCATGCCCCACGCACTACCCCTATGCTAAATTCATGCATTTAGTTGAAAATTTTCATTTCTCATGAACTATCGTATGAAAATGATTGAAATTTGGTACACGTATGTAACTTCGATGTGTAAAAATAAATATTTTTACTTTTTTTTAGTCTTAAATAAAATACAAAAAAAACAAAAAAAAATTCCAAAAATATATTTTATTACATATAAAAAATTATTTTTTAATAAAGCTTTTATTTAACTAATATTAATATTAACATTATTAAAAAAAGGAAACAAATTAGAAAAGACCTCTAAAAAGTAAAAAATAAGAATTAAATCAAATTGAGAATTTTAAACAAAAAAATATAATATATTAACAAATATAAAAATGCACTGAAAAGTAAAAAAATAAATTATATAAACATCTAATAAATAAATGTAATAATTATTAAATTTAAAAATTAAAAGTGTTAATAGTTATTTTTAATTTTTGATATACAGTATAAAGCTGTTTACATACTTAAATATCACCCGGTATGTATAAATATTATATTTATTTTATTTATCTATATTTATAAATAACAAATAACATAGTAACACAGATAAAATAAATAAAATTAGAATAAAGAAGAGGTTATTTATATCAGAACAAACCAACCAGTTTTTTAAAATATATTTCATTATATTATTCTATTAATTTAATATCTCAATCCAAAAATATATGGTTGATGTCAACAAAAGGGTCTCCAATAAATTAATTTTTCATCGTTTTCAAAAACTGTAACGATCACCTTTTTCAAAACTTATCTGAAACAAGTACCGTTTACGAATTATCACGTTTAATAAACCGTTGTTCCTCGTTTAGCCTTCCCATTGTTTATGTTGACTAGTCTGTTAGAATCCTAACTCAATTTCTGGTTACGGCTTGAAATTTTACTAACTGCTGGTTTGTCTCTCGATCTCTTCTCGAGTTTTATTTCTTCTGCCAGCATTACCTTATATCCATACCGTCTTAGCTTGTTCCTTCCGATCATCTCAACGATAAAATCAAACACCTCCTCTTCCGTTTATTTATTTCCTATTTTTTTTTTATCTTATCTAATCATCGTTATCTCTTTGTTCCTCTTTTTCAGTCTCTTGTAAAATGCAAATTAAATATTTTATTTTGTTTTTTATTAGTAGTTACTCAGAAAATTAACATGAAGTAAGATTTTTATTTAGTTTAAATTTCAGCACCTAATCTAATACTTCAGCGGTTATTAACTTTTATGCTAACGATAACAGAAGAAAATTAATGTATTAAGTATATTAAATAAGTTAAAATATACAGCGAAATTAAAAATGTTACAATCGAATGATAAAAACAATAATTTCAAAAGTGAACGTAGAACAATTTGAGGATTAATTCTTTCGAAACACCTTGTTGGACATTAATTCGTGTTAGTCAAAATTTTATATTTAAATTTGCGTTAATAATATATTTAGGTTTTAAATAAATGTTTTTGGGGTTTGAAGAAAAAAATCTGTTTTCCTTTCCTCAAAAGTAGATTCTTTATCGTAACACATTTAAAGATCAAAATATATTTTAGAAATCATGTAGAAATTTAATTTATTAGTACGTAAAATACTTCCTTGAAAATACTCATAAAATTCCAAATTCGTATATTTATTATTAAATGATCTGTAATTTATTTCTTAAAATATTTTTGTTTCTTTTTTACATTATCGTCGTTTACGGGGTGTTATTAATAAAATTAGAGTATTTTATTAATTTAAATTGTATTTTTAATTTTAGATAAGTAATTAATTTGATTTGTCTTGTTTTACTTCGGACATTCAAAACACAGTTTTGTTGAACTAGTAGACGACAGTGATTATAATATCTTTCTGAGATAAGCTGTTTCACAACATGAATATTTTGTCATCTTTTCGAGCTCTCTCAAAAAATCAGTACGAGTTTTTAAGGTACAAAAATGGGCAATAGATCATTATCTAGCGACCGGTATTTAGAAAATTGAATATGTTAACTTACCCTAGCGTTGATTTTTATGAATATCAAATCTTTGCTAAAAAGAATAATCATTTATTATTAAATATTAATAATATCCATTTATGTCAAACGAGACAAGAGAACTGTTTTCGTATAATTCAACACAATACTTTGGTTTACGAAAAGAGGATTTTATTATAGCCTGAAATAATGGTGGGTAAGAATGTGTCCGTAGCCGCACTTCATTTATATTACCATTATCTAGCATTTTTGTAGAAAAGAGACATCTTTGAAATATGATTTGTTAGAAAAGGATTTTTCAAATTGGATGCGTTGGTAAAATACGAAATAAAAAATCCTCTAGACAAACAGAGATGAGTTTTGGCGTAGAATCTTGTAAAGAAATAAGCTGTTTGATCAAGATAATCGGCTTTAGTATAATCCGATAATAGAAGAATTTGTATAGGGTAAAAGTTACAGAGGAAGCTAACGATCGGAGTTTATAAAATTTAAAGCTGAGGGGAAAAGTAATCATTTTGAGGTTAAAAAATTATAGGTTATAACTGACATGTGAATATTAGTTTTTTTTTTCTTTTTTTTGACAATTCAAGATAGAAACCTGGCAAAATATAAATGAAAATTGAAGATAAGATTTATTTACCAAGATCCGTATTCACAATTTTCAGGATTAAAGGAACAGATTTTGTTTGCTTTTAATCATTTTTTTATTGAAGATTTAGTCAGTAAATCAATATACTTATATTAATGCACATTGCATGTTATTGGTAGTGCACATGTGCAAAAAAATAATACCAAAAGACACTTCTTTCGGTATCTTATATGCAATTCCATTTTTTAATTTTCTCATCTGTCATTGATAGGGCGATTTCATATGATGAAATTTCTTGAGAGGTTTAGATCTGAAAAAGAAACACATGTTTTAAAAAGGAAATAAAATTAAGGCAAAACATAATTAAAGAAATGAGGTTGTAAGGAAGAAATATTATAATTTAATTATTTTTAGCTTGTTGTGATTACCTTAAGGTAACTTTAAAGATTTCAGCTAACTTAATTATACTTCTTGGTATGAGGCATTGTAATTTTAAAATAAAGTACAACGATGTTAATTAAAGATTTTTATCGCCTGAAAATAAAATTACAGAACATAATTTAATTAAATTAGATAAAGAAAAGAACAAAACAGTGAATGTAAAGAATTTTTCCTAAAGTAAAAATAATATTATTAGGTAGTTCCTAAAAATAAATTTAAAAAAATTGGGTTTGTACAGAAATGTAAAATGATAGTAACACATAAACCGTAAAACTAAAAAAAGATATTTATTAAAAAAAAAATGAATTACAAGATAAATATTAAAGCTACGCAAATTGATGAAATTTGAAAATTGCTAATATTTCAGAGCGAATTATCGAAAAAAATAATTTTATGAAAAAATCGAAAAAAGAATAATAGTTTAGTTAACAGGTCGCAACCAAAAGCCGGCCTCCGTGGTGCGACTGGTAGCGTCTCGAAATTTCATCCGAAGGTCCCGGGTTCGAATCCCGGTCAGGCTTACCATTTTCACGCGCTACAAAAATGTCATTCGACCCATCATCTCAAGCAATACGTAAAGGTGGGCTCGGAGGTTAAAAAAAAGTCACAACCAAGAAGACTAAATATATTTAAAAAAAAAAGCTGATAACACAGTTATAGGAATTTCCCGTCATGTGGCTAAAGCCGCGTTGCGGAAAAGTCCTACAACTGTGGGTCGTTTCTGACGTTCTGATGCACGGCTTATACACACAATTTAATTTAAAATATTTATAATTTAAAAAAATATATATTTCTTTTTTTCGTTTATTTAATTCAATGATTCTAACTAAAGCGCGCGCGCATACCCTGTTTAATTTGCGGGGGTTTGGCGGTACTAACGGCGACGGTCGGCAATAACTAAACTAATGTAATTTCACAATTTATACAGAATAAATTTCGCTTGTACGGTCGGCAGACTGGGGAAGCCACCCACTACTCAGTACCTGGGTCGTTAAGCCCCAGGTACTGAGTAAATCGAGCGATCGAGTTCGAGACGCAGCCAGACCAAGTTACTTTATTTACACATTACATGTTATTCATTCATTTAAATGTACCGTTCACCTGTGATATCAAACCATAGCAGACGACTACAACAGTTGTACATCAGTGCTACCAACGTTTGAAATATTAACTTAACGAAAAAAAATTAACATTTAATGTGTAAAAAATAATTTGGATGGCAGCCCTGTGTAATTTAAAATTTTCCAATCCAAGAAGTTGAGGGAAAAGGAAATTTCCCACAGGGAAAAAGGGAAATTCCAAGATGGCGGTCTGCGCCACTAGCTCTCCTTGATTATTGACTTGTTTTATTGACGGAGAATGACCACTTAGCCACTAGTTTAGAGAATTTTTTGTGGTGCGTGTGATTTTGCAAAATCCTTTTTGCGTATAGTGTTATTTTTTAATTGTTAACAAATGTGTTGAAGAAAACTATGACCTTAATTAGGCAAAATCTCGAAATACTGAGGGTGACCTTGCCCTACAGCCTCACCCTCTTGACCTTTTAAGTTGAAAATTTAATGGCATCAATGCCCCATATGTAGAAGTAATCCGATTAAGTTTGTTCGAAATCGGTCTAATAGTTCTAGATTTATAAGGTGATTTAACACCAACACGAACACACACACGTACATACGAACATTAACATCTGGTAAATTTCCATCTAGTTTTTTGGGTTCCTTAGGTGTCAAAACATAAAAATCCGGTGAAAACCTCATATGCCCATATTGGTTCGATTACAATACTTTAACTTCTAGAGCTATAGTTCTGTTATAGCGCTATCTAGATAAGAAAATAAAAATATCGAAAGTAACAACTTTAGATTAAGGTAAAAAAAAGCTTGTAAAAAAAAAACCAATTAACTAATGATATACCCGTAACTATGAATTAGAAGACCAGGGTTATTTGACAAGTACCTTCTTCCCGTGGTAGGCTTAATATAAATCTATAATACGTGAAACAAATTTCCTGTAAAGATCTGTATTCAAAGCCTTTCCCGATTATATCAAACAAATGTTTATTTCGCAATTAGCAGGAAGCCTAAACAGGAACATTTCTTCGAGGGAAGAAAACTTAATATAATAAAGGGAATGATTTGACAACAAGAAAGGGATGATCAACCGATACAAGAACAGCAGAATAAACAAAACTAAAGGAATGTTTCAAGATCCTCCATATATTTGGCTTGATGATATCGCCACAGAAGCTTAAAGCTTGCACGTGAAATATGAAAATGTAATTTTGTAGCGTAAGAAAAATGCCAGACCGGGATTCGAACCCTAAATTTCCGAATGAAAGACCATGACGCTACCACTCCGCTACGGAGATCGACATATTTAGTAAATTACCATATCGTTAATACCACGGTGGATTTTTAATTCACAATGGAAATTATTTTGATCAACATTATTTATTTAAAAAAATTCTTTCCTTCAGATACCATCTGATGAAAGAGAGACCTACCAACTGAATACAGGCTAAGCCATCCCTCAAAAAAATCATCACCCATCCTAAGAATTTTATAACGTGAAAATTAAACCGATGCACGAGACGTATTTAAATGAATTATTAACTAAGCTGCCTGATAACCATTTTAGTATACTAATTAACTTAAAATTTAATAATTATTACACATAATAAAATACAAGATACTAAGATTAAAACTACAAATGTGAAATAAAAAGAATAATTTTAATCAAAATATTTAAGGAACTAGTAATAATAAAAATAAATAGATTTATTTTCATAGAAATTAATTTATAATAGCTATATTTCATAGTCAAAATTCATTCATAAAATTAATGTTTTACAACTAAAAATAATACGTTAACATTGTTACGTTTATGAATCGTGTTATGAGTAATAAATTACAAAGAGGAGGTATAATTTATTATTAATTAGATGAACTATAAAGTGTAATTTATAAGCCGAATGAAATTAACAGCAGCTTACCTCCAATTAAGTTAATTAATATATCTGTATGTACATATATATGCGACTATATATATATATATATATACATACTATATACATACTCCAGAATAAAAAGCAATACACAAATATCTCTTTCTAATCTGTTTACTCACATAGCAACATGTTTATTAATATTCGCTAAATATACTATTTAAAAAAAAACAAAACAGAACTTATTATTTTTTTGTTTTAATTTATATACTTTACATAAAAAATCCAGTTGTATCCAATAAGAAAAAAAAAATTAGCATTATTTTTGTTAAATAAGATCATGAATGTTTGGCTGAAATTATAACATTGGAAAATTTCTTGAAGAGACAAAATGAAGAATTAAATAGAGATAGTAACAAAACTGATTGGTTGATAGAGTTTCCTTAGGAACAAATACTATTCGTTTCGAATAATTCTCATTTTATAATCGCCCCTTAATTCAATTTAGTTAAAATCGGATTTGAATGTCATTTATTTGGGTTCATTAATAACGCTCGGAACTAATCTGATTATAATTGGAAAATTCAACTGCTAAATTGTAATCGAGATTATAGCTTTGCTGTGGCCATATAATCTTGAATAAAAATCTATAATAAATATAAAACTCTTTGTAAATGTAACGAAGGCGATTTCATTAATTAAACAGTGTGAAATTTAAGTTGATAAGGATTATATGGATTTGAAAAAGTCTTAATTCTGTCAGATGAAACCGTGATTTCACGCTGATTGCGTGAATAGAATTCCAGTTTATGATAAAGATAGAATTTCTGTTACCCATAAAAGACAATTTCTGGATATTTTATTTGACGATGATTTTTCATATGATGATCAAATCAAACCCACCGGGTTGGTCTAGTAGTGAACTCGTCATCGCAAATCAGCTGATTTCGAAGTCGAGAGTTCTAAGGTACAAATCATAGTAAAGGCAGTTTTTATACGAATTTGAATACTGTTATAGAGCTAGATGGGAAAATAAAAATTACATTCAGCATTGTTGCATGTATTGTTTGATACAGTCTGTTTCAAAATAGATTTTACCGTATTAAAGGTTTCACGGTAACTATAAATTACGTTGTATAAAGACTTTCTGAATGTCAAAAAACGAATTTTTAAATTTCGTGATGCATCCCTCCCGGGACTGAATGACACACCGGTTGAGAACCACTGCACTAACGTACTTTGACTCGATTCGTTCCTGTAACTATTACAAACGAGTAATTTATTCGAGTAAATATCAAACAATCTTAATTCTGAATTTTTCATGGTTTTCCTTTATAGGAAGACGTACATTAATTTTTCACTATCTGTACCACATGTAAAGAATTTGAGTTTGAGTCATTGATTCTAATCAGATTTCCTTTCTCTGAGTCTAACGGGGATTATATAATTCGTTTTGTATTCTGAATTGCCTGAAGGGTAGAGAATATTACCTGAATTTCATCGGGTTTCACGTGCTGATGTGAAACAATAAGTTTTTATTGAGCTAAATGAAGTGAGTAATGTGAAGTTAGTTTACTTCTCACTCATCCCAATAATATGGTTATTATTCTGGAGAATATCTACTTAACGTTCTCTAGAAGAATGACTTCTAGTTTATGTCAGTGTTCCTAAAGTACATTACGTTATGGATTTTTAAATACAAATATTTTACGATAAAAAAACTACGAATTTCTATTAGTTTCTTTTATTAGTCTATTTTTTTTAGAGACTACATGTAACTACACTTTATTTACATTCACATATATCATCCTCATTTATCTTCTGTAGTAATATTTCTGGTGGTTCCGAAGGCTAAACAGAAAAAAGAGGGCATGATCAAATCAATTTCTTTGGTAACAAAATCAAACCTTACGGTTTTCCTTTGAAGCGCTTTGACAAAAAGTTTCCTTAACCTTGTTTGTATATTCCCGTCTAAACTAAGATGCAATCTTTTGGGGCTTCCTCAAAAAGTCAGATCAAGGTGTTAAGGTACGAAAATTTTGGCAACAGATCATTATCTAGTGAACATCTCACTATATATAATACGCTAAGGAAAGACGACGGTTTTGCACCATTTATAAGACACCATAAACACAAGCCCTCATAAATGTGGTATAGCTGAACAGGAAATTATCCCCCGGATATGCTTCAAACAGATTTAAAACAAAAATAAACTAAAAAGTTACTGAAAATGAAAAAACTTTAGTTAAAATTCAAGTTTGTTTCACTGGACCACTGATACGCCTCTATCGCCAGCCATATTACGTATATTTCAATGATTGTACAATTGTGTTTTTCATGTTGCAAAATTTTCGTCGGTGTCCGCTTGTTGACCGATGATGAATCGTGTTGATATTTAGAAAATTAAATATGTTAACTTACCCTAGTGTTTGCATTTATGAATGTGTAATCTTTGCTGAAAGGAATAATCATTTATTATTCAAAATTGACAACATCCATCTGTATCAGACGAGACACAGAATTGTTTTTGTATAACTCAACACAATACTTCGGATTACCAAAAAAGAATTTTTAAATTTCGGTAGCCATTTTTAATAAATTATCGAACAACTTGAAAAATCTTCCCACTAATGTATTTAAAATATAATTAAAAAATTATCTTTTACGGAAACAATCATTACTTTATTAACGAATGTTTAAATTATACTAATTTTAAAAACCCCTGATTCTGCTGCATCCCATTCAACGTGTACATAAAGATATGCTCAAAGTAATTTTCAATATCTCTTTCTGAATTGTAAGTTACTTTGTAGTAATTTTTTTATGATTAATGTGTTTACTATAATTTTGGTATGTTTATATTTAAATAATTTATATAGATTTTAATTAAATTTATTTTTATATTATAGTTTTTTTGTGCATTTATTATTTATCTTATGATGACGTATTCGATACAATCTGTTATAAAGTACCGCTTAGAGTAATAAATGATTTTTTATTTATTAATTAAAAGAAAATTAATAAACGTACAAAATATGAAAAATATTTTTCGTTTGAGTATGGCTTTTGCGAAGTTTAATAAAATAAAAATATAAAAAACATCTATTTTGACAAATCCAAAAATAATATTGATAAACGAATATTTATCAATATGGTAATTTTTTAGTTTTCACTTCCTTGTTCGAAGTAAAGGATCGCGAAAAATTTCAGATTTCAACGGAAATATCCATTTTGACCATCTTTAAATCCATTTTGACTAATTTTGGTGTGACGTCTGTACGTACGTATGCATCTCGCACGACTCAAAAACGATTAGTCGTAGGATGTTGAAATTTTGAATTTATGACTGCTGTAACATCTGGTTGTGCAACTTACCTTTTAATTGCAATCGAATGTACCAAAAGTGTCCAAAAACGTAAAACCAAAATATTTGATTTTGGAATTTTTGTTAACTGCAGTAATAAGTTCTTATTGTGAGCATTTCAACGATAAGTAGTACTTATTTTCATTGGTTCTAGAGTTATAGCCAAAATAAATTTTAATTAATAAAATATTTGGATTTTACAAAGAGAAGGCCATCGGTTCGAATCAGACTTCATCTCCTTTTTTAACTATTTTTTTTTTAAATTAAAATATATTGATTTATTAATAATTATTAACTAATGGTAGTAAAAAATGTTTTACAATAAATAATAATTCATAATAGCAATAAAAAAATATCAGAAGTTAATGAAATAAAATTTTATGTACTTTTCATTAAAAAAAATGTGTATATGTAATTTAATAGCCGTACAAGTATGTCATGTGGTGTCCACATCAGATTTGGTGAAACATCTGATTATTCGTTTTTTGTTTTCATTTTGTTAATGATTGCATCATAATAATTTAAAAACATAATATTAGATAGATATAGGACATACATTTATTTAAAGAGTAATAAAGGGACTTTAACTCTATACTAAGATTTCAGGTAAGATTGTTGAATTATAATTATAGAAATGTTTGATGTCAATAAGTAATATTTTAACAACTTTGTAACTTTCCACTTTATTAAAGAATTGAGGGATCGTATCTCACTTTCAAATGAATTAAGTTTAAATGAAGCGCAGCAAAAAATGTGTACATGTAATTTAATAGGCGTACAAGGAAGTCATGTGGTGTCCACATCAAATATTTTTCTTTAAAGAATATCTATAAAATACTAATATTCTCACCAACAATGAGTGTACGAACGCGGTTGGACGAGCGAAGCGAGTCCTGACCGGCCGATATAAATAAAATTTAAGGGATTACTAAAATTGGGTAATTGATTCATGAGGTTGTAAAATGAAGAAAATGTACTTAGAGTAAAAGAATAACACAGAACATAAAGGATTAGTTAGACAAGTGTATAGAATTGTCAATAAAAGAAATTGATTTTATAAGTAATAAAAAATATAGTATAACAGGTAGGCCCAAAGTTAAAATAAATTATTATTGTATGCAGATCCACAATCGTACAATTTTCTGTTTATTTATTTTTCCCTTAATCAGGAAATTCCAGCGATAATGTGAAATAACAATAACTATAAAAAATGATTAATAGTTGAAAATATACATTAATGATTTTCCATTGTCGTTATGGAATTAACCATTAAAAGTCGTATAATAAAAAGAGTAATAAAATTGTAAAACAGGAGGATCAGTTGAGAAAATATTCAGTCGACTTGAGGAGGAATTTTATTGATAAATTAAATATGATGTCGGACTCTTGCGATACGATCTCTTCGACCGGGAGGCGGCAAGGTAATACTTGGACGAACGGAGCGGTGGAACGTTGAACGCTAGGCAGAGTGAGGCGAAGAGCGAGTCCGAAGAACTAAGAGACGAAGCAGAAGAGTATAACAGAGTTTAGTTCATTTGAATCCGGCTCCAGTCAAGACTGGATTCTTCAAATCGACCACAAAAAAATACATCGGTGAAATATATTATGGGAGTGAGGGTTGTATCTTTGTATCTCGCTC
Source organism: Lycorma delicatula (assembly GCF_047948215.1). Lineage (NCBI taxonomy): Eukaryota > Metazoa > Arthropoda > Insecta > Hemiptera > Fulgoridae > Lycorma > Lycorma delicatula. The sequence continues at coordinate 14,222,413 of NC_134459.1, forward strand.
CTCGCCTAACGTTATTCTCTTTTTTTCATTCTTCTCAATCTTCTTTGTTTTGTTTTTTTTTCTCTTCATAACTTTTGGTTTCGAGAGACTCAACATGCTACGAGACAAGATCTTAAAGATTGGAAACTACAGGTTGCCTCGCAAGTCTTTATTCAATTTTATTTTATTTTATTTTTTATACGTGTATTTAAATGGTCGTTTAAAAAAAAATCTTCTTTTAATAGCATCAGAAGAGATTGCTATTAATTAAATTTAGATTTTAAATATATGTAATTACATTTCTTTATAAAATAGTTTCATTAAGATTTGTAAAATAATTTAAAAATTAAATGTTCATTATTTGATTAAGAATTTATAATTTAAAAAAAATAAATAGTTTTCCTTGCAATAATTAATATTCCTATAGTCTTTCCCTCTTTGCCAAGTTTTTTAACCTGATTACTGTATTTACATGTACATTGCTTTTAATAATTACATATCGGTGTTACCATTTATTGTAAATTTTTTTGTATCTATACTGGCGTATCTATTGACTTTACAATCAAGGTTAAATCCAAAAACATTTCTCTGATTACAATATTATTATTGTTAATTTTTAATCTAAATTAATTATTTTAAAAAAAACTCTTGCGCAGAACTGCGTAAGAAAACCGAGTTATCGTTTCCTCACTAATTCGCCGTCAGAAATGCACTGATTTTCAGAGTACAACGCTCTACAAACGTTCGATTAATGAGTAGACCTATACGCAAACAGCAAGATTAAATTTACTCACTACTGTTTTTGTTTGTTCTCCTGTTGTCCACCTTAAATTGAGCGTAACTCAGAAATGATCCAACTAATATTCATCAAATTTTCACATTCACAACTTCAGATATATTATTGCTATAACATAACTAAATTTCAAAGAATTTGATGTGGTAGTTGTGAATATTTTCGATCCAAAGATTATATATATTAGGCCTATATGGAAATTTTATTTTAAATGAACGGTATTTTCATATTCTTCATTCATAAAACGTAAAAAAAATTCAATTTCACCTCCCCAATCACACCGTGTAGCCGAAAGCATTACCTACCGTACCTTTTTCGAAAAGTCTCCAAATCTGGGGAAATAGGGAATTATTTAAAAATATGCATCATTCAGATGAGGATAAGCACATTTAAAAATATGTATACAAAACCGGTATAACTTTAAAAATTTTTTTATATGTTTAATAATAACAATCAATAAATATTATATTGTGTATTGGTATTTTAAAATATAAAAATATTATTAAGAGAATGAATTTAGATATAAAAAAAAAATGTAAAAAATAATTTCAAGATATATTAAAATTATTCAGATTTTCATTCGTACAAAAATTTTATTCTTAGAATGAATATTTATTATATCTTAGAGAAAAGATGTTTGCAAAACACTTTAAACAAAAATTTTTTGAACATATTTTGTAATATTTGAGATGATACTTTTTCTATTTTTAAGAATAAAGAAATCTAAATTTATGGTAAAGAGTAAATAAAATCATACTAATTGATTTTTGCTTAAATTTACAATATTCACGTGTTTAATTTTTTCTTATTTTTTACGTCCTTATTTTTCTTAATCTAATTTTTAAATTATTAAAAAACCTTTGGGGTGGGCGGAAAAAGGAGGAAATTCTGTCAACAGAATTTCCTCCTTCCTTCATATTAATAAATTGTTTTTTCAAATTTCTAAATATCTTAGATAAAAAAAAAAAGATTATATTCTCTTTCTAAACAAAATACGTATCAATTGTCAAAAAAATATTTTTCATCTTTAATTTTGACTACTCATTTAAGTAAATTTTTTTTTATTATACTTATTCCATTGATTTTTACTTTTAGAACAGTAACGAAGTGTTAGTATTCCTGATAATGATACATTAATAAACAAAGTATTTTTACCGACTTTTGCAAGAAAAGTACGGTATAATTTTCGGTCACACGGTTTGACTGGGAGGTGAAAGTGAAGTTTCTTTACGTTTTGAGGTACGAGTACGAAATACCATTCATTTAATGGGGTTTCCTTATATACATATATATATGATGTAGGCCTATGTATAAAATATATTGGCTCGAAAATTTCCAAAAATCCTAGATAAATTTCATTGAAATTTAGATATAATTTAAGTAATATGTCTGAAGTTGCGCGTGTGAAAATTTTATGAATATAATTTCAGTCGTTCTTCAGTTACGCTCAATTGAAGGTCGAAAAATTTTGAGGGGGGCAAGTTAGAAGCGTGTTCATTATGATTCTGCAAGTTAGAACGTTGAAGTTTCTTTTTGTAAAAAATTTAATTAATATCTATAGGTAGTAACACAAGATTGTTAATTTACTAAAAATTAATTTTAAACATAAATATTTGAATAAATCATTTTAAAATCGTATTCGTAATATAAGTAAAAAAAAAAGTATATTTTAATTATTTCATTAATTTACGGTTATAATAATTAAATTTTTTTGTAAACAAAATATATATTTAATATTAAAAAATCCTTGCGGAGCTCTGCGCTAAAAGACCCGACTTTTTCGTTATCTTATTTTGTTTCCTTTTGCCCCACTCAAACACATACCCAGTTATCATGACCCTCTAAACAGGTATCGCTACCTGAATAAGCTAAACAAAATTGCTAACATTAGATTACAAACGCAGATAAAATTGGAACATTACTAACGTCAATGTTCCAACTTCCAGCACCATACCAATCCACTTTTCTAACTTGCCCCCTCAAATTTCTTCGACTTTAAATTGAGTGAACCTCAAGAACGACTAATTTTCATCAAATTTTTACATGAACAACTTCAGATATACTATTACAGTATATCTCAATTTTTCAATGAAATTGATTACTTAGTTTTGGAGTAAATCTGTTTCTTTATTTTTAAGTAAATTAAGAGGACTTTGAGTAGGACGAAATTGCCGTTATTGTGATCAACAAGTTTTTTTTTTGTATGAAGATAGTACTTTTGGTGTTTAAAGACTCAATCAAGTAGTGATCTGAGTGGATAGTCTAACTGAAATTAGATGTAGGAAGACCTTTTGTGCGAAACCTTCAGTGTTATAGAAAAGCGCGGGAATAACGCTTTCGCGAATCGGTTAATTTGATAGTTGAGGATTGTTAAGTTATGGTAGGTAACATTTGCATCGCTGACATCCTGACAGAGTCAAACTGATGACTGTGTTGTGTTATCAAGTTTAGAAAGTGTAAAGGCGACCTCCGATAAAGCCCATCAGCGCTAGGAACGGAGGGGGTAGTGTGGTGGCCGGGATCGTCACAAAGCGGGTGTCTTTCCCCAACGGTGGTCAGGATATAAAAACAGATATATAAAAGGAAACCGCAATTTATGTGAATGGTATTTTCTTACGCCTCATATCTCAAAAACTAAAGAAAATTCATTTTCACCTCCCACTCACACCATGGGAGCAGTTTTAATTGTAAAATTTTAGAATACAATGACTTGATGCCTATTCAAGCAAAATAAAATAACGAAATGTCCGTCTTCTTTTTTCCTACTCGCTCAAGGTTTATCTCTCTCTCTCTTTCTCTCATAACGTATTCTTTTCTTTTCATTTTTTTTTTTGGCTTGTTTAGACAAGCCAAAAACATAACAGTAAGAATGACTGACCTTACTGTTATGTTTTATGTAAAACGACTGAATTATAATAGTCATCAATCAATATTACTTTCTCTGAGAGTAATAATATTTACTATTCTAACAATCCATGTCGTGAACAGTAAAAGTTTAATTTATAACTCTTGGTATTACAATTATTGTATACAATTATTCATATTTTAATGGGATTCGTAAGACAAGTGAAGAAGGCAATGGGAAACGACTTCATTCCTAATTCTTACTGAAAAGCAATTCTTATCTGTCGTAAAATTTAATACTGAATATTCCTATGGAGTTCTAAACACAATGTTTTAGGCTTATTCGGAATTTTTTATATAACAGCTCCATAATAAATTAAATAAAAGTTACTTCCTCTTTTAGAAAATATGGATGCATCACCGAGCTACTAATTTCCCGTTTCCAGTTCAATGAATTGATTTTCTCATTCGAACAAATGCACGCTTGAGGAAATATTTACATTTTGAAGTTGTGTTGCGTGGAACTCTATGCAAATTTGTTAGAAAAAGAATGTAAACTAAAATAGATATATATTTGAATCATAAATATACACTGGAACACTAGAGGTAAGAAATCAAACTATTTGAAAGATAATTCAAATTAGGCATTATATACTTGTTAAATTATCTATAACTACTCTTACAAAGTTTTATGAATTTTACAAACTTATTAGGCTTTTGCAGTTTTTTTTATTTCTTCAATTTCGTCTTAGTCTCATAAAATCACGCGTAAGTTTGCAAATACCATTTCTTCTGATGTTTCTCCTTTCTTTCCAATATTTTGTCATTTTAAATGCATGCTTAGTTTCTTTCTCTCTTCAATCCATTCTAAATTCGGATTTGAAATTTTCAACCAAATTGAAGATCCTATATTCCTTTTATCATATTTACAATTATTCCTATTTTCTGCCGCTTCAATTTTGATATTTTCCTTTTCCATATCTTTGTTAACTTCTTTAAACAAGTTTGTTGTCGTTTTTGCTTAAATAATCCACTAGCTTCCAAAAACTAGTTCACTAGGGTTTTTCAAAATAGTCCACTAGCTTCTTCGCTAATCTGTCTTTTATTAATTCTTTTAGTGTGACCTTAGAGTATTAATATTGTCTTCTTGTATGTTGATATTTCAATTATCTTTTCAAAAATGTTATTGTTTCTTAATTTATATTCTCTATTTACTCTAACTGGTCCTTGAATCTTCATCAAATATTCATCTCTTTCTTTTCAATCATCTTTTTTGTCAACTTCTTTCTTTGTGTAAATATTCTGTAACATATAAATGGTTTAACTACAGTTTCATAATGCTTTATCTTGGCGCTGATGCGTATTGCTTTTTTTTTTTTTTGTTGTAAGCTGACTGAAAATCAGATAAGCTGTTTCTATCTTTCTTTCTCTGTCTTTAAAGATGTAGTAGGTTTTCTTGTTGGTGTTAACCATTTTTCAAGATATTTAAATTTATCAATTTTTCTCATTTTTCTTTTCTAACTTTAATCAAAAATTTTTGTCTTTCCAAAACAAAATTTTATAATCCGACTTTACCAAACATTTTCGCAGATTATCCCAACCTGAATTTTTATTTCCTCTTTGTCTTCTGATGGAATCGCAATATAAGGCAGACGATCTACTTTTATCTGATTTTCCTAACTTTATTCCTTTAATTCCTTTTCTTTGTAATTCTTTTCTCCACTCTTGTATTATTTTATCCAATATTAAGATTAAATCCCATCTCTTTGTCTGATTCTTGACCCTATTCTTAATGATTCTGATATATTACTCTAAATTTTACCTTTGCACCTTTCATTCTTTGTGTCTTTTTTATTACATATTCCTATTTCTTCTAAAATTTTGGTTCTTATTATGATTATTTTTTTTTGTTGATTACTAGCAATCGTAAATTAATTTCTGATACCGAACCATTTCGGTATCAGAAATTTGTTAAGCCTTACTGAATTATACCTTTATTTAATTTAATAAATTTATTAGTTATTAAGCCTTATTGAAGAGCCTAGTGGCCTCTATTTTTTCCGAGAACTTGTTATGGTACTATTTTTTTTATCTCTTATCTATTGTTTAATAATGTTGAGGATTCTTTTTGGTTTGTTTTTCACTAATTTACTGTGATCTCTTGAATTATTATGATCTCAATTAATGAAAGTTTGTTTATTTATATAAACTTTTTATGTATATGTATTTTATTTATGTATTTTATTTATTTATGTATGTTTATTTATACATGTACCCTTTATTAAGGATGTTCGCTGGAAACACGTGCTTTTTACCTTCTTCACGTGTTTTTTCTTATTTTTCTTACCTCTGGGACCACCGTAGGTATTACTTCAGGGGATGAGATGAATGGCAAATTGTGTATGAAAATGCCTGACAAGGATTCGAACCCGAAACCTCCGAAGAAAGGCCGAGACGCTTCCACTCGCGCCACGGAGGCTTCCAAAAAAAGTAGTTCAGAGAATACCGTGATCAAGAAGGCGGTAATCTGGCCTGGCTGCCTGTGAAGATCCCAAGTGCAATATAGTTCTGTTCTTACAAATACACGATTTGTGAGACGAAAAACATGCTCAACTTTTGAAACCAGTCCGCTTTTCCAAATACCGTAGAACACTGTAAGTGTTGCAGGTTGACTTTAATAAAGAATTTTTGAAACTTGAATTAAAGAACACAAGTTTGAATTCTTTAAGGTCAAGGTAAAAGTAAACATCGAATTAAAAACAAAAATATATATAAACGGTTGTAAAATAAGAATATGTTTTACAAAATAACTGCAGTTTCTCTTAATACTATATTCAAAGTACATTAAGTCATAATTTACTTTTTAAATATAAAACGATGTATTTTCAATTCAATCTTATTTTTGATACGATAAACTTTCTAAATTACGAATCATTTTACAAAAATAAATTTTAAATACGCCATTTTAATTAGTTTAGATTTATTAACTTTTGTTTAAACGTAATCTATAAAATTGAAAAATATATAATACTTCATTATAGCAAAGGCAGCTGGCAATCAGAAAAGTAAAAAAAAAAAGAAAAAAAGATAGATACAACTGCCGAAAAAGAGGCTGGACAAATTATTAAAGAGCACGATGAGTACCGAATCACGATTGAACGAACTAACATCGAACGGATAGACACAAAGACGAACCAGACAAACCATACCAGTCCGTGACCATACTAACTCACCATGATGTTGCTGAGAAATAATATATAAATTAGGAAACAAACGAACACCAGGTGGCCGCACTTCCAACGGTGCATTACTAGCCATCTTAGATGGCCAGCACAAACAAAGCAAACGCGTATAAGTTAAATTCGGAACACACACACACACACACACAAAACACTCTGTATATGAGTAAACAAAGAACCTAAGTAATAATTTTATGATGCTGAAACAAAAAATAAGTAGTGCGTAATAGGTTGTAGGAAAGCAAAGTAATTTATCGGCATACTCATTTAATTAAACTTTACACTTCTGTATTGCACAATTTAATGTTTCTACTTCAAATTAATAATATTCAGGTAATTAAAAGAAAGAAATATGTATGAAGTGGAAGAAATTAGTTAAATACAAAAAATAGCACTATATAAAATATAATGAACAAAAAAAGCATATACTGCTGCTGTATTTCATTAATTCTAAATGGAATAATTTATTAAGAGAGTTTAAATGTTTAATCTAACTTCTTAATTGAGTATAATTTATCTCAGATTACATAAATACTGTAATCTACATATAGGATAAATTTTTAAATTATTTATAACTGTACTGAACTGGAATAATTAACTTTTGATTAATTTTAAATAATACTAAAATTCAGAAAAATTTAATACAAAATTTCTAATTTTATTGTAATTATGTAAAATAATAGACTTTGATACGATTGTATTGAAATATATTTATTAATATTTTTATACATATTAAATATCACTAACGATTGCTCTTTTGTATAACGTTTTTTTTTTTTCTTCAGTCATTTGACTGGTTTGATGCAGCTCTCCAAGATTCCCTATCTAGTGCTAGTCTTTTCATTTCAGTATACCCTCTACATCCTAGATCCCTAACAATTTGTTTTATATATTCCAAACGTGGCCTGCCTACACAATTTTTTCCTTCTACCTGTCCTTACAATATTAAAGCGACTATTCCAGGATGCCTTAGTATGTGGCCTATAAGTCTGTCTCTTCTTTTAACTATATTTTTCCAAATGCTTCTTTCTTCATCTATTTGCCGCAATACCTCTTCATTTGTCGCTTTATCCACCCATCTGATTTTTAACATTCTCCTATAGCACCGCATTTCAAAAGCTTCTAATCTTTTCTTCTCAGATACTCCGATCGTCCAAGCTTCACTTCCATATAAAGAGTCACTCTAAACATACACTTTCAAAAATCATTTCCTGACGTTTAAATTAATTTTTGATGTAAACAAATTATATTTCTTACTGAAGGCTCGTTTAGCTTGTGCTATTCGGCATTTTATATCGCTTGTTTACCTTATAACTTTTATTGATAGGCAAATTAAAATAGGTTTATTTATCTCTCCATAAAAACTCCGAACCTATTCGAGAACTGAACTGGAGCCTTCAGTTTACCAATCAGTGTTACTGCCAATTGAATCTTTGGAAAAGTCATTAAAAGACCACCTTTTAATAATTGTAACAATTTTATATATATATATATATATATATATATATATATATTTTCTTCCATTATGCAACTGGTCACATTATTCCCCATATAAGCTTATAAATAGTAAGTTTCATATCTTATTCTAAAATGAATAGTAGAGTTTATTTAGAGTTACTAAAAATAAAAAATGGTTTTTCATGCGGCACCCTAAACGTTATGGGATTTTTTCCTTTGTTTAAATCTAAAGTTACCTAAATTAAATTATATTTGGTTTACGTATGGTATACGGTAATGATTTTTTTTATTTGATTAGTATTTCACCAGATTATTTTTAAAAGATTTGTTTCATTTTAGACTTTTGCATTAATATCACATATCGGCTGCCGTTTGTTCAATTTCAAAAAAATATTTAGCTATGGACGAACAATTGGGACGAATAGTTTGATATATATTACGTGAAGATCATTATTAGATTCTACAGTTAGAGGAGATTAACATTCTTCTAATGTAGACTGAAAAAAGTTGTTTGTATAGAAAGAAGTAAGAGATTAAATGCAGGCCTCCGCACATCTCAGGAATGGTCGAAGTGAGACTGTACAAGACTACACTTCATTTACATTTAAACAAATATCATCCTCATTCATCCTCTGAAATAATATCTGAACGGTAATTCCCGGAGGCTAAACAGGTAAAAGAAAAAAAATTGTCAGCCTCCGTGGTATGAGTGGTAGCGTCTGTGCATTTCATGCGGGGATCCCGGGTTCCAATCCCGGTCAGGCAGGGCATTTTTACGCGCTACAAATATTTCCATTCATCTCATCCTCTCAACCAATACAATACTTAACGGTGATCCCACAGGTAAAAAAAATTAAATGAAGTAAATGACATCAAAATTTATAGGATTGAAAATCTGAACGATTTTTAATTCTTTACAACCACTTTTAGCTTTCGTTGATATATTATTGTAAATTTTTCCGTACGTAACTTTATTCCGGGGTGAATAAAAACTTTTAGTATTATAATTAGAAAACTATAAGAATATACTTGTATCTTAAACAAGTAAACAGAGTTATAACTTACCCTTGATGATATACAGTATTTTTAATTTATAATAAGAATAATTATAACTTGTTATTTTTACATATAATTATATATATGCTTACATTAAAGATTTAATATTTACCTCGATCGTCGTATGACGTGGAAATACCACGTGAGAGAGAAAAAAATCCAGTTAAACACGAGATAAAAAGAGCTTTATTGGTTATTAGGAAGAAATTCACAATTGTCGCTATCCAGTAAACCTTTAATATAAAAAGGCGATTCTAAAACCGATTTGAACGTATATCGTAGAGTTACGGGGCACGACGAACAAGAATAACGTTGAAATTATACAACGTTTTCAGAATATTACGAGATCCAATGAAGAGGCACCGTAATTTACACGGAACGAAGAAATTCACGATTTCTTAGAATAACCTTATGTTCGCGAAGAGGTCAAACGATTCGGTTCAAAATAAAAACAGCGTTTAGATAATAATATAAACTCTCTAGCAGTTAATCTCCTAGACAACAGCGAGGATGTCCAGCGATTGAAACACCTACTTGTGCTGGACTTGGGGGAATATGAGCTACTCTTAAGCTGGTTGAATATCAAATATGTGATGAACATCTTTTCTTTACTTTGATGAGAAACCTAGCCTCTTGTCATTTATCTCGAAGAGGTTGTTATTTTAAAACCCCTCATCATCTGCTTTTTGTAAAAGGATTTATTTGTAGTTAATTACTCGGAACCGACTCTAAATAAACAAATTGTGAGACAAAAAACAAAACATATTTACCTACTAATTAATATGTAAATAAAAATCATGAATATTTTTTTCCGAATAGTTTATCTTAGAACACGTTAGATCACTTATTTATTTGCGGTTGATTCTTTTTTCTGTTTTTCTATCTGCCTAGTACCTTTTCAATTTTTTGTTATCTCTTTCCTTCGTTCATCACAAACTTCGGCTCTATTCTTACGTTTTGGCGCTTCTTGGAATCTTTTATTTTCATCTTTTAATACTCTCTTTAAACTTTTTTTCTCTTATAATTTCTTCAGCTATCAACTTTGTAGGTCTTCTTGGAGTTGTGTGAACCATTTTCCTTTAGTTTTATTACTTTGGAAGAAATTAAAATTTGTTTAGTCTGTCTACTGTTGTTATTCATTCTAAATGAATGGAAGTAATATGCAATTCGTTTTTTACCTTATCGTGTGTCACAGATTTTTCAATATTAGTATAACATTTTTTATTTGGAATTAGTTTTTCCTGATTATTTTGAAATTTAGGAAATAAAGTTTTTCTTATAATTTTTCTTTCTTTTCTTTCTAGATTTTTGTTGCACAGGCTTAAGGTTTCTGCCGCATAGAGTGCTTCCGGATTTATTACAGTTTTATACAGTCGAAATTTTTAGTTCCATGACAAATACAGTTTTTTATATGTGTTTTTCGTTAGCAGGAAAGCTAATTCCATTTTATTAGCTCTAACTGTTAACGCATTTTTATCCAAAAAATTGCAACCGATCCGTTTTCCGAGATATTATCCACTTTCTCTATTTTTTTATTATTATTTATAATAAGAAAATTTAGGTAGTTTTTATCATTAGTCAAAATTTTCGTTTTCTCAAACGCGAATTTTAGTCCCATTTTAATAGCTTGTTTTTCTAATTTTTTAATTCGTTGTTCAACTTCATTCCAGTTTTTAGCTAATAATGTCATATAGTAAGCTTTTCTTTTTGATTTTATAAGGTAAAATACTTTTTTTATAAGATGTTAAAATAATGTTATTTTAAGCTATACAAAAAAATTTTGTAAATTTCTATAAAGCGTTTACTTTTACTACTTTCCCGTTTTAAACTAATTCTACAAGTTATAAATTTTAGCATAAAATGTACTAATAGAATAATGATTAATAAAGGACTGTTTGTTCGATAAACTAATACTATTATTAAAATAAAACAAAGCTTTATTCTATCTACATATATAAAAATTAATGCTTGTTTGTCTGTCTGTTCCAACTTAACTCGAGATCTACCGAACAGATTTGTCTAAAATTTTGCACACCTACACTTTGAAGCCTTTCGGTGAACATAGGCTAATTTTTTTTGTACTTCCGATATAAAGGTTATAAAAAACGATATAAAGGATATAAAGAGTTATCGGCTTAAAGTTAATTTTTTCCATTTTGACAACATTGGATTCATTTGTTCGCATGCTTTAGAAGTTAAATTTCATGTGATTTTAATTTGTTTTTTCAAGACACTTAACGATTTGGCGTTATCGAGTTATAAGTGTAAAAGTTAATTCTTTACAATTTTGACATTTTGCATTTACATTTTCAAAATGACTTTGATCTTAAAGAAAAATTTAATTTTTAGCTAACATTTTTTCAACATTGAATTGATCAATTTTGAAAAGGGCTGAAGTTTTAACGTACAGTAGTTTTTATTCCTAAGTTTCAATTGATTTAGCGTAAAAATTACATATGCATGTGTAATTTTTACGATTCATTCATTTACAATTTTTTACAGCTGTTTAAAAACATAAACAAATAGCTGCTTTTGTTTATCATGTGTATGTTACTAATTTACAGTGTGTAAAGTATTTAACTGCAATCTTTTAAATTCTGTGATCTTTTTTCAAAGCATCATACCATGCCTAAAAGACATTCTTCAATTGGGAGAAATACAAAAAAAGCACGTATTGGTCCGGCGAAGCCAGGCCGAGCGGCTAGTCCTATATAAAATAAGAAAACATTGCAGCCTATATATTACAAATATCTCAGCCCTTTGACGACTGAAGAATCGATAATTTTAGTTATGACAGCAGATATCAAATACTACATAACGATTTTCAAATTTTTGTGAATTTAAAATTATTATAAAATATTAATTTTGTACTCTTTGGATCATAATATCAAACAAAATAGTAAAATTTAGTTCATAAAATTATAGTTTTGTTCATTAATAAGTGCTTTTAAAAAAAAATTAGCTTACGAATGTAATACAGAATTAACAGATTATATAGCACTTTATTGTTCATATGTCCGGAGAATTTGATTCGACTTTAATGAAATCGCCTTTCATTTTCAGGTGTAATTTGGTCGTAGTTCTTAAAATGTTATACATTCTAAATATTTTTAATTTTAAATTTAATTTTTTTATTCTTATCTAGAGAAGAATGTTACAAAATATCATTATGAATTAGATAAAATTTCTTAGTATTTTCCCACAGAAGAATCTATATCCAATGATTGAATTACATCGAGGTAATCTGATGGTCATTTTTTTAATTATAAAATTTCCTACGTAATGTACTGAATAACAATTTATTGAGTAGAGTGGTTGCAAAATTAATTCGTAAATTCAAAGTAAATTTTAAGTAAAAATTCAAATTTTGTTTATTCATAAGAAAGCTGGATCATAGAAAATTCCGTATTTGTGAAAGATAATTATTAATTGTAAAGAAGTAAGAATAATTTTAAAAAATAAAAAAATAATGTACATTTTTATTTTTATTTTATTTTTCGAAAAATATATTAAGATTTTGGTTTAGTGAAGATGTGAAATTGTCATAAAACCTTAATCTGAACAAATATAAACATTTTAATTTCTAAAATAAAATAAATCTCCTTTTTCTACAATTTATCTTTTTTATATTAGTGAAGTAATACAATTACGTTAATAATTGAAATTTTCTGCATAAATTTATAATTAGATCAATCAGTTACTGGTAATATTTTTATATTAGAACAGGCTTGTTTCTTTTTCCACATGTATATTATTGCAGCAAAAAAATGGACATTCATTTCATTTTATTTTATGTATAATGTAATGATGCATAAAATAGAAAATAATTAAAATCTGTAATACTGTACTACTTTTAGAAATTCATTGCCATAAGGTTAATAAAAAGGTTGTTCAAGAATTGATACTTTCTGTCGATTTGAAAGTAATTATAAAACGTAATAAATTACAAATTCGTTTCAATCACAACTTTTAGGGCCGCATATACGAAATATTGGGTATAACGATTTTTGAATTTTATAAAATATTTTAAACCATGCTAATAGATAATATTTAAAAAATTTGATATTGTTCAAAAATATTGATCGATGTTATAAGTATTCAGATTACTAATATTCTACATCTAATGCTGTCATTTATTGGTTGCCATAGCGAAAATAAGTAAAATAAATTTCTTTTTTCGATTTTGCACATTACCTTATAACAAAACGGCACTTACGTATTAGCCTGTCGACTATAACTGTAATGAACTTTGAAAATACTTCAAAGTTACCGGATCATTAATGTATTTTACATATTAAAATTATAAACATTATTGCTTATAATTATAGATACAAATTAACCAAACGTAGCCTACGCTCGCTTCGCTCGCTAACCTCGAAAACAGAAATGTTTTGATTATTTAAATAATTGCAATAATTACTAAATTTATTAATTAAATAATCAAAATATTACTGTATTAATTAGTTTAATTAGTTAGGGTTAGCGAGCGAAGTGAGCGTAGGTTAAGTTTGTTAAATTATATTTATAAAATAAAGAAATATAAATGGTTATAAAAATATTAATATAATAGTTATACCAGGTGATATTAACAATAAACCAAAAGTTTGCAATTTATTGGTCGACGGGATAATACGTATGTAACAAAACATATAATAAAAAGTTACGTTTCCGTTTACTACGAGTAGTAGTTTAACAATAATTTGTTAAAATTAAACTAAAAAGTTTAAATTCGAATCAAAAGTATAACTAATTTATTCAAATTCAAAGGAATTGTATCAATATTTTATCTTTTAGAGTAGTAAATAATTAAAAAAAATACATATATATATATATATGTGTGTATATCTCTTTTTAATTATTATTATAGTTCTTCTTCGAAAGATGCTATTATATAAGTAGATTAATAAAATGTACTAAGCAGTGACATAAATGAATCTTCATTACACCATTACCAGCAGTAAAATTTTCAACTTTTTTCCATACTGTGCTTAATTCCCTTAAGTCTTTTTCTATAGAACTTTTAAAATATTGATAAAAAATATTAATAAATTAGCCATATTATAGCCAACTAATAATAATTCATCTTCCAGAATTCTTTTTTGTTACCTGTTGATAAACTGGTGTTCAAAAATTAAACGCGGTTTTTTTTATTTAGTGCTTTTTTCATAACTAATGTAGGCTAAATACAATACCATTTTGAAGCTAATAAGATTATAAGTTGTATTAATGTTAAATATACCTACATTTAACATAAATTTAGTTTCATATTACTGATTTGGGTTCAAACAATTTGAATTATTAATAAAATCGACTAATTTTTATTTATTTATTTTGTTCAAGCATACTAATCATAATTCAGTATGCATACATATGCACGTGTGCGTAAGTTCATAGAAACGTGAGTCTGTCGGAATGTTTTATATATATATATATATATACTTGTTAAGTGGATAAACTGCTTTCATTTTCGAGGCAGGGTGTCAGCTGACTGAAACACTTGGCATAGCTTTGCGCAGTCCGTCCTTCTGACTCCTCGACTATCTAAGCCTTACAATCGATACTTAATATCGAAATTCCTACACACACAATTTATAAAATAATCTTCTTCTTGAAGCCAAACAATAGCCTGTTGAAATTTATTTTTTCCACGTTAGAAATTCAAGATAATTGCCTGTTTTTTTCTAAAGGGTTTTTTCTCATGTTTTTATTTTTTATTATTTATCTTTATATTTATATGGCTAACACCTTTGGAAAAATTAATGCGTGAAAAAAATTTAATTTTTATTTTATATAATAATGAAACAAATTTTCTTAATTTTATATTTCAAAAAATTTATGTTCGTATATTCCACTTGAGTAATTTACCGTATTTTATTTTTTTAAATTATTATTTTGTATGATAATATAAATTTGAAGAATATATAAATAGTGAAATAACCTGATAAACTTAGTAAACAGCTAATAAAAGTCACAAAAGATACAATATGAATGTTTATATTTTCTTTAAAATAAAAATGAATTATTTGATAATTTATCTTTATTCAGGGTTTTTTCATATTATTCAATTTTATTAATATACGAAGAGAATTATTTTTAATCAAATGAATTTAAATCTTGTTTTATTTCATTCAACATTTTTGAATATCGTCTCTCTCACTCTCTCTCTGCGCGCGCGCATGTAATGAGATAACTGAATAAAATTTTCTGATTAAAACTGCTAAAAATTCAATATTATGGTTTTAGTTATCAAGTGAGTCACGATATAAAAAAAAACAATATGGCCGCTTTATCGGTTGAGGCCTACTTTTTGCAGTAACTCTGTTGTTTCTAGTCGGATATTTACGACTAAGGTGTCGTTTTGTTCACGAAAGATGCTTCATAATTTTTATAATATATCACAGTTTGATAAATCTAACAATTCGTAACGTATTTAAGATTGAATAATAGAAACGACCGCCATTTTGGAAGTCAACGAAGAGTATCGTTATTTTTTTTCTTATTAAAAAATGTTAGTTTAAAATAAAGTACAAAATTTTATCGCGTTAACTCCAACCGTACATGAAAAAAAATTATTTTCTTAAAAAACAAAATGGCGGATAGACAGAAAAATATGCGTTTTCGGACGTATGTTCACCGGAAATTTTTTCTTCAGTGTGTTAAGTGGAATCATTTCCTAGATTTTGACCTCACCTTTTAAGGACATTCTGTACATATATTATTATTAATTTTTTTTGTTAAGAATTTAATCAATATTTAAATACGAATGAGTAATTAATGATTTTTTTTCATTAATATTTTTAAAAAAGTTATAATTTAAAAAAAAAACCAGTAATTATAGATCCAATTTAGCTAAAATAATTATTTTGTTAATTGTGTATACGAGTATGTATGTCTGTATAAATAAAATGAAACATTGATTATTGTTGTAACAGTAGAAATATATTTGTAGTAGCCGGTGGACAAACTGTGGATTTTTTAAAATGGAGAATTATAGACCGTTCAGTATAACGTGTAATTATATCTGGGTTTGGCTTTAGGTGCCATAAACTATGATGAGGGGTTATAGTAGGGGTTTTAATAGGAGAGGGATCTGACAGGTACGGTAGGTAGCTCTAGAATAATAATAGGGAAACGGGCACATATGACAGGGTAATAATAAGAGACTTATATAATCCACTCAACTTATTTGCCTTCTGCTTTTTGCCGCTAGCTCTTTTACTTTTTTACATGTTATATTATTGCGTAGTTTCTTCAATATATATATATATAATGGTAGTTTTGAATTAATCTGGGAAATTAAAGACAATTAAAAAGAGTAACAATTAAACTTTTTAACCCTTTCATTTGCTATACCAAGGATATGATTTCCTTTTTTTTATTTAAATTACTATAATTATTATAAAATAGATAAGCGATGTAAGTGTTCAATTATAGGATAAGAAAATAATAATAAAGTAGTTTTATTTTTAATATATATATATACATATATACCAACTTTTTTTTTTACAATATTACAATTATTAGATAAAATAAAAAACACAAACAAATGACACGACATGTTTAATAATTGTAATATTGTAAAAAAAAAATGTTATAATATTTGATTTACCTGAAGAATTATGAAAATATCATATTTGTAATCAAAGTATTTTGTCTGTGTATTTGTATTTATTTTCATCATCTACATACTGAATTATTTGTGATCTGAATATTTTGTGTTTTTATTACAATGTTCAATCGATAAATATTCATTTATGATTACTTGAATAAATAGAATGTACTATAAAGGTGAGGCCAAACTCTAACAAGTGATTCTACTTAACATATTGAAGAAAAAATGCCCAATGAACATAGGTATATACGTATATTTTTCTGTCTGTCCACCATTTTGTATTTAAAAAAAAAAAATCATTTTTCAAGACCCGTTGGAGATAAGGCAATCAAATTTTTCACTTTCTACAACTAACATTTTTTTAATAGGAAAAAAAGAACGATACACTTCGTTGACAAATTTAAAAATGACGGTTTAGGAATTATTAGATTTACCAAATTGTGCTGCATTATAAAACTTATGAAACATTTTTTTTTTAACAAAACGACAACCTTAGTCGTAAAAATCCGACGACAAACAACAGAGTTATTACAATAAGCAGGCCTAAACCGATATAGCGTCCATCTTGGTTTTTTTATTATCGTGATTTATTATCATGGGAAATTTGATTTAGTTATCAAGTGAGTCACGATAATAATAAAAAACAAGATGGCCGCCATATCGATTTAGGCCTACTTTTTGAAATAACTCTGTTGTTTGTCGTCGGATTTTTACGACTAAGGTGTCGTTTTGTTCACGAAAGATGATTCACAATTTTTATAATACAACGCAATTTGATAAATCTAATAATTCCTAAGATATTTAAGATTGAAATATTGAAACGACCGCCATTTTAAAATTTATCAACGAATTATTTTTTTTCCTATTAAAAAATGTTACTTTAAAATAAAGTACAAAATTTTATTGCGTCATCTCCAACCGTTTTTGAAAATTAATTTTTTTCTTAAAAAAATTAAGAAATATTGGTGCAGGGAAATAGAAAAAAATTATTATAACAAAATAAACACACATATATATATATATATAGATACTGTTTTTCTACATATTCGCCATTCACTGCAATACATTTTTGATATCCTTACCAACTTCATTATTCCGTTACTGAAGAATTCTCCCGCCCGTGAATTAAACCAGTTAATTACTTCGTTTTGCAATTCCTCATCATCTTAAAACTTCTGCGATGCAACCCATTGATTTAAACAGAGGAAAAGGTAATAGCCACTAGGTGCAAGATGCGGTCTGTAAAGTGGATGTTCGAAGATTTCCCAACACAACGTCGCAATTGTTCAACGGATTTGTTTATAGTGTGAGGTCGTCGTGCGTTATATTGGAGAAACAAAACTCCGTCGTTAAGCTTCCCGTGCCTTTTGTTTTGAATTGAACATTTAAATTTTGTAAGCGTTTCACTGTACGTATCAGCATTAACAGTTCTTCCACGTTCAAGAAAATCAATCAGCGATATTCCTTAGGCGTCACAAAAAACCGTAGCCATAAGCTTTTTCACTCGTCACAACGTGTTTCCATAAATCATAACTTTCATTTTCGTAGCGTTTCAAAAATGTTTGAGCAGCAAAACGTTTTTCTTTGTGTGTTTCTACCATCATTTTTGGTACTCATTTGGAACACAACTTTCTGTAACCGAGTTTTTCAGTTAAAATATCGTAAATTACTGATCGCGAAACAAAAGTAAATTTAATCGATAATTGAGAAACAGTAAGCCTTCTGTTTTCACGGAGTTTTGCATTCACATTTTTAGTCTATTCATCTGTGACAGTCGGGCGATCACTACGATTTTCATCGTGAAGATTCGTTCTTCCTCCACAAAACGAACGACACCATCGGCGAAATTTACCTTTGTACATAACACTGGGTTCGTAAATATTGACAATTTCTCTATGAATATCAGCAGCAGATTTTTTTTTCGCCAATAGATAACGAATTACCGATCGCATTTCACAACTCGTGAGATTATTTATTGTAGCAATAAAGTGGTACAAGAAACAACTTCTTTTTTTTTTTATTAACCTCCGGGACCATCGTTAGGTATTACTTCAGAGGATTAGATGAATGACAATTTTTGTAGAGTGTAAAAATGCAATGACTGACCAGGATTCGAACCCGGGACCATCGGATGAAAGGCTGAGAAGGTAGCACTCGCGCCACCAAGGCCGGTACAGTAACTAACGAGAATAACGTTAACCTATTGTTTTAAACAAACAGACGATCGTTGATGTAAATAAACCTTCTACACTAACGCCATCAATTTCCAACGCATCTAATGGAGGTAAATTGAAAACTGTCGTTACTTAAAAAACACGCGTAGTATATAATCGTGAAAGAACATTATTTTATTAAAATGAAAAGCTTTTCTTCTGTTTAATAAAATGGTTTATTCTATTAATTTTCTATTAGGATATATTATTTTAGTAAAAACAAGGCTTAATACGATTTACTATTAAATAACTTATGTTAATGATCAGTAGACTTCAACTGTACTTAAGCAGTAGATCTAAATACAACGGTTGTATTGTAGATCTAAATACAACGGTTGTATTGTAGATCTAAATACAACGGTTGTATTTAGATCTATTTAATTTTGAGGAATATCATATCTAAAATAATTTTTTTTAAATTTCGTAGCAAAAATAATTTTTGAAGGAAAAGAAAACCTTTTATAAAAAAAAAACTGATGTGCACACTACATGACTTTCTTGTACGCCTATTAAATTACATACTCACATTTTATGCTGCAGTTCATTTAAACTTATTTCGTTTGAAGGTGAGATACGACCCTCCAATTCTTTAATAAAGTGAACAGTTACACAATTGCTAAAATATTAATTTTTATTAACATCAAATATTTATACAATTATTAATTCAACAATCTTACATAAAATATTAGCATAAAGTAAAAGCCCCTTTATTACTCGTATTATTAGACCAGTATTATTTGTGAGTTGCTGATTAAACAAAAGTTTTAGATTTCTGGTGTCGTATAAAAAATAATAATAATAATATTCCGTTTAGTGAATTCCTGTCTACTGGTTACAAATATTAATTTCGACCTTATGGTGTAAAATGTTCAGTTCTTATTATTGGATTATTTGGTGAATAATAAAAAATGAAAACGAAACAATCATACAGGAAAAAGAAACATAATATGAAGAAATATATCTCAAAAAAAATAACGAGAATATGAGTATGAAGAGGAAGAAAATGTTAAAAACCGAAGAAAGAGAAAAAATTTTGCAAACAAAAAAAAATAAACAGGAAGAAAGTGTTTCATAGATATAATAAAAAGATTAAGAGAGGATGATGAATAAAAAGAGAGAGAAAATTTGAAAACTAGAGAACGTGTACACAAATTAATATCAGAAGAATTATATCAAACCAAAGCGATTAAATGATTGGAAACAAAAAACAAATAAACGAAATTATGATCAACTCCGACTTCGGGGAAATACTGTCCCGACAATGACAGAGGAGTAAGGAACTAAAAGATAAGATTTTTTTGCAATTTATTTTTAAATATCGGGTATGTATGTCTCAATGTATACGTTGTTCTTGTGAGGGTCTATTTTTCAATCACTCTGTAGTTAACTTTAATGTACATAAAATTAAACAGAAATTCCAGAATAATTAAATAGAAACTAAACTAGAAAATCCAAAAATAATAGGATTCAAGTTTTAATTTTCAATTTATATTAAATAATCAAATATTTCACCAAATCTATGATACATACTTAATTAATAATGCCGTTAAATTACATATACACATTTTTATAACTACATAAAATTTTATTTCACTAATAACTTCTGATTTTTTCAAATTTTTTTTTTTGTTATTGATTGACTATTCATTCAATAACTAAAAATACTAACTAATACTAACAAACTTATAACTAATACTAACTAATTTTTAGTTATTGAATGATTAAGTCTGATTCTAACCGATATGCCCTCTCTTGTAAGATCCAAATATGTTTTTAATTAAAATTTATTTGGCTATACCTCTGGAACCAGTGAAAATAAGTACCACTTATGATATATCATAGAAATGCTCTCAATGAGAACTTATTACTGAGGTTAAGAAAAAGTCCAAAATCCAAATTTTGTTTGGATTTTGGGATTTTTTGGACAATTTTTCATCGATTGCAATCAAAAGCTGAGGTGCACAACTAGATGTTAAAATAGTTCTAAATCCAATATTTCAACATTCTATGGCTAATCGTTTTTGAGTTATGCGAGATACATATGTATGTACGTACATACATAAATACGTACAAAAGTCACGCCGAAACTAGTCAAAATGGATTTTAGAATGGTCAAAATGAATACACTTCCGTTAAAATTTGAAGAACGAAATTTGTTGCGATTTTAATATATTTTTGTACTTTATACAAGAAAGTAAAAAAAAAAAAAAAAATACGAAAAATATTAGAAGTTATTAATGAAATAAAATTTTATGTAATTTTAATTTAAAAAAAATGTGTATATATAATTTAATAGGCGAACAAGAAAGTCTATCTATGTACTATCCACATTCGATTTTTTTTAGTAACCTTAAGTAAATTATGTCACATTAAAAAGGAATCCTCATTGAGATTCCTTAAAAATATATCCTAGTACTCTGTCAAACTTCTTAGGACTTACACAAGGGAATTTTGATGAACTATACTATCAGGAGTATAGTATCAAACAATAAAAATCATAAAATTAGCAGATTACGTGAAGCTGCTTAAGTCTTCTACATCCTCACCGTTATCTAGGAGGTTAACGGCCTAGTGGTTAACGTGATCATTTAACTGAAGTTCATATTTAAAACTGAAACGTTGTATTTCTTCCTTGACCTACCGTAGACCTAAATATTCGTGGATTTCACTGTTTTTTGCAAACCACGGCGTCTCAGTTACACACCTCGCTAATTTATTCGGAAACCGCTTTATGATATCAACATTTGTCTCGTCTGCCGTGGGTAGTAGATAGACGTCATATGTTCGTATTGATTTCAAAATTACTGAGTATAAAAGTAGCTTTAAGACAAAGATAACTTTTTTTTAGACAAAGATAACTCAGAACTCCTGTCCGGCGATCAGTACATTTTCTTGAATTTCATATTAAGATACTTTCTGTTCTCCCTCGCATGAACCTTTCACGTCAAACGACGAACCACGTGAAGACCTAGGTATCTTACATTTTCAGAATGCGGGATTAAAATGCCATCAAGGTGAACCCGTGGATAGTCTTCTCTCCTCATTTCAAACGGCAAATGGCTTGATTTAGCTCGATTAACCCTTAACTTCCATGAACTCAGCCACCTGCTGATTATATATAATTTGGATTTTAGATTAATTGAGGCAACAGTAACTCCATTCTCCATTCTAGGTTGGCGGTGACGATAAAGTATAAGACAGGTCCCAAAATCGAGCCTTGCGGAACCCCCGACTTAGTGAATGCTGATAATTCTTGTTTATATTTTACTTAGGAGAAAGGTCTATCTAGATAGCTATAAAGAACAAGGTAAACAGTTTAAGGAAGGTTCTTTTTCAACTTGTATAATTGTCCAGGCAACCAAACTTTGTCAAAGGCCTGCTGAACGACTAAGAATGCTGCCGAACAGTATATCTATCCTCTTCTAAGTTCCTATTGATGACGTTCACAAGTCCATACATTTGTTCAATAGTTGAGTGCCCGCTAGGAAACCCAAATTTTGATCAGGAATAAGGGACTCTGCTCTAGAATAGGCCATATCCTCCGAATAAATAACCTCTCAAATACCTTCGATAAAGCAGGCAACAGGCTTATTGGCCTGCATGAGAGTACATCATGAAAATGTTCTCCATGATTTTTGGTTTTCCAGACCATAATTATTTATAAAACTTTCCATTCGGTAAGGAAGAACGTCGTCCGGATTTGTCGCAATTTTTTATTTGTTTTAGTTTTAAATTTAAATCTGTTAATAATATTGCATATATCCCATATAATATATTAAAATACGAAGGACAAATATAGTTTTTTTCGGAGAAGGAAAGATTTGAAACCTCTTATTAATTAAAGAAATAATTTAGTTAGGAAAAACAGTATTATGATTCAGATAAAATTTATAGTTGGAACAGACATTTGAAATTTTAAGTTTAAAATTAAACACTAGAAAAGTTTATAGGTGTTTAATACGTTTTATCGTTTTCTCCATCTTTGAATATTGTCTGCTGAACAGTTCTTTTATAAAAGGATATCGATGTTTCATAAGACGACTTTGGTTTCTGACTTATTTTGACGACTTAGTTTCGTGTAGTTTACTGGAATTTAAATATTAAAACCAATCCAGATATTATATAAAAAGAAAAATATAGATAATATTTTCTTTAATTGATCTTAATCAGTAAATTTACTGTTTTGTAAGGAAGTAAATAATTGTATTTCTTTATATAAATAAATTTGAGCAGATGTTGGAACAAAATATTTTTTTTATTTCGTATAAGGTTTTTTTTAAAGAGTAAGTTACTTTGTTTGAAATAAATAAAATAAACAGTTAATAAATTTAATATATTTAGGAACAAAAAATAAATCCGTTTTTGTCTTTTCAGATCGTTTCTACAGTGAATAAATCTCTTCATGCATACTTAAAAAAAGGAACCTCAGGTACGTAATTTTTTGTTGGTTTTTTCTTTTTTTTTTACTTGACAATCACAACCGATTCAATGGAAATGTTTTTAATAAATATTTACAACAGTTTTATTTAACCGTTGTGTCCAAACTTGTATCGGTATTTGAACTCACGGTTACAATTTATTTTTATTTAAAATTAAAACAATAAGAAAAAACTAATAATAAAAACAAAAATAAAGAATGAATAAGTATAAAAATACTGCGGTAAATTAATGGAAAGCAGAAGAATTATATTGTAGATAAACACAATTAAATAGGAAATTAGGTCTACAATTCTTATCTTCAGAGAATTGCAAGCAACTTCGCTCGCTTCAAGCCTACTCAATTACAAACAAACGTTTAACTGGTTTTAAAAACCTGTTTCGCAAGGACAATCGGTTTAATTGGAAATAAATATACATCTGATAACCGGATAATATTACCAATTGGATCTCGTACATCCAAACTTGCATTTCATTACATTTTTTAAAGCCTCTAAAGAAACATTTAATTCATTTTGCGTGAGACAATCAAATAATTTATCAAATATTTTTTGCTCGTATTCCGTTATCGACCGTGTAAAAGTTTTGAAAGTTCAGTTTATTTTTAGCGTTTTCTTTTTACTTGTTTTTATGATTAATTGTAAAATTATTACAATAATTATTAGTTTATAATAAGATGGCAATTTATTATATTTGTTTCATAAATATTTATGTACGATGTTAGTAAACGAGAAGTTGTTACTGTATGGACTATAGCGTGAGTTAAACTATTTACATCCTGTACTTTTGTGCATTTATCCGGGATATCTTGTATAGATTTCTTTTTTTAGAGTAATATATCTCTATTAAAAAATACAAAGATGATTCACGTATTAAATTCCGTGTTTATAGGAAACACTTATTTATCCTATTATGCTTTTATACTTAATGAATACAACGATAAAAGTTTCGATTTCAGTTGTATAAATCGTAATTTGATGTGATATAATTTATGAAATAAATTCGAATTATCGTTGAATTTATATTTCAATACAAAATATACATTTTTTATTAACAGGAATTAAATCTACTTCGTACATAAAATCAACGCGGATGTTATCATTTTAATCTGCATTCTGTTATCTTATAAACGTATAACTTAATTTTTTTTATTTAAAACTTTAATAAAAAAACAAACAAACATGATTTTATCTTTTTTGAATACTTTTTATCCTTACCTGCCTTTTACGAGCTGTAAGAAACTCCAAAACAATTTTAATAGTATGTTTTAATTATATTTCAAATAATTAATATTTCCTTATTCCATTCATAAAATTTGGTTGTTTACAGATCAGCATTTATCCATAATTTTTTCAATGATATTTCACTAAAGAATGAATATATAAAAAAATATAGTTACTACTATCTTAAAAAGTATGAAAATTCAATTAAAAAAAAAAACAAATAATTAAAAGTTCATACGAGTAGATGAAAATTATATAAATAATTTTTTGCACAATTACAGTGATGAACTAATTACCGGTTGGTATATAATAAAATATTTATTTAGGAAATCGTTTGTTATGAAAAGGGGGTTCCGAGATTAAAACTGTTCAATGTAATCTTTTATATTATTATTATTAAATTTTAAATACAGGGATAAAATTTGAAAAAGAAAATTCTTTTTATTGTATATATCATTTTATTATATATCTAAAATAAACTGTTACTTTAAAATAACTGTAACCCAGCGGCTGGTCTAATGCTAAACTCGTTGTCGTAAATCAAATGATTTCCATGACGTGAGTTCTCAGGTTCAAATCCCTAATAAAGGTATTGTTTTTAATCAGATTTGAATACTAGACCGCGGATACAGGTGGTTATTTTTCAATTAACCTCACGTCTCAGGAATGGTCGGCCTGATTCTGTTCCAGACTACAAATCTGCCGTTACAGTTACATTACCCTGATAAGTCGCTAATGACTTTAATTGTTAATGCGGCTATAAATAAAAAAAGTATTAAAAAAATAATCGTGTATGTTTTTGTACACGAAAAACATATGTTAGAAATCATTTAAAAAACATAATTATTAGTTATTAATTAAATAAAAGAAAATGGTTTGTTAAAATTTCTACAGATCATGCAGTAAAAGATAGATTTATTTATTGAATTTTTGATTGAAAGGAAATAATAAAATGTTATTAAATCATAAAACTACCATATAATTATAAAACATAGTAACCAAACTAGACGTAAAATAGTTGTCAGCACAGTTGTAGGGACTTTCCCGTCACGCGGAAAAGTCCTACAACTGAGCGTTGTTTCTGATGCACGGCTTTCACATACATACATACACAATTTAAAATATTTATCATTTTATTTAAATATAATATTTTTTCGTATAATTAATTCAATAATTCTAACTAAAGCGCGTGCGTATAATGTACTTAATTCGCGTAGGTGTAGCGGTACTAGCGACAACGGTCGGTACTAACTAAAGTAATGTAATTTCCCAACTTACATAAAACAAATTTCATTTATATGGTCGGTAGACTGGTACAACCCGAGGCTTAACAACGCACCAGCCACCGATTCAACCGGGTGATCGAGTTTGAGACCCAGCCCAGACCGAGTTACAATTTTACCACCTTAAATATTATTAATTTATTTAATTCTACCGCTCACCTATGTCATCAAAACATAGCAGACGACTACAACAGATTTTTTTCGGGCTGGGGATGCGATTTTGCAAAAAATCTTTTTGCAGATATTGATATTTTCTAATCGTTAACAAACGGGTTTGAGAAAAATAATAAGGTGAAATATTGAGATACTAAGGTTGACCTTGCTCTACAGCCTCATCACCTTGATCTTCTAAGTTGAAAATTTAATGAAATTAATGTAGAAGTAATCTGGCCAAGTTTGGCCAAAATCAATGCAGTAGTTCTTGGAGATATAAGATTATTTATAGGCAACATCGAACACACATACGTACATACGAAAATTAACATCGGAATAATTTATTTCCGGGTTTTTTGGTTCCTTAGATATCAAAACGTCAAGATCCGGTGAAAACCGCATATAACAAAATTGGACGGATTACGATATTTTCCCTGCCAGTGTTATAGTTCTGCTGTAGCGCTGTTTAAACGGGAAAGTAAAAACTATGTACAAAAATTAATATTTTAAAAAATAAATATTTTATTAAGGTCAGTAAATTAATTATTAGTATATAATTTGCA
Source organism: Lycorma delicatula (assembly GCF_047948215.1). NCBI lineage: Eukaryota > Metazoa > Arthropoda > Insecta > Hemiptera > Fulgoridae > Lycorma > Lycorma delicatula. Next base: position 14,249,266 of record NC_134459.1, read on the forward strand.
TTGATCACATCAGGAATAACTAGGAACATGTGTGGTATTTTACGAATAAAAAAGGATTTCCTCATTCCTCAATTTTCACGGAAGCAAAAATGTGAAATAAAATAAAAAAGTGGGAATTTTTTTTGGTGGATTTGGTTATTACAAACTACAACAGAAGTACTATAATAAGGGGACTTCTCGCATTATACCTTGAAACGCAAAAATATTTTCATTAACTGATTTATTAGAAGTGGATGTTTTATTCAGGAATAACTTATGATTAAAAATAATTTTTTTATTAAATACAGTACATTCATAAATGTAATGCATGGCAAGATTAGTAATATTTAAATTTAATAAATGTCAGATTTAAAAAATTTATATCTGGCAAACCAAACAATGGTTATCTTATGACCCATTTTTACTTTTAAATTTTAAAATGAAGCGCTAATATAGACATGTATTGTTTTTTCCAACCAGTTTTCAAGCTACCGCCGGGTCTAGGTGTGTATGTGGTTTGTGTGTGTGTGTGTGTGTGTGTGTGTAGGTTAGCAACTGCAGTCACCACTACCGGCTTGCCAACACTAACATAGCAGACTAGTGAAAAGTGTAAATGTACCGGTAAACATGTGTAGTCTTGAAAAGACTCAGGACAGACATATATAGAAATAATAAATAAATACAAAATGATTATAAAAATATACTCTACTTATTTTCACTTAACTAACTGCAGGTAGGCGCGCGATTAAAATTGCTTTACGTTTTTGTGAAAAGGATTATACGTAGAAAAACATTTTAATGTGTGGAAACGACAAATCTGAATGAAAATTTAATTGCGGTGAAGCTTGTTATTAATTAGACAATTATTATTATTGATTAATAATAATTATTATCTAATTATTAATCTAAAAATAGTGTAAAACCACCTTGAAAATTACAGTTGCTTGCTCCTTTCTGAATGTTATTTTAAGGCTTCTATATAACATAAATTTAAATGTAACAGATCTTTATGAAAATGTAAAAGAGAGAAGAATATTTTCGTATTTCTGGACGAGGTTTGGATATCATTGTTCTTATAACTTCGAATAAAATTAGTAACGTTTTTATTGCAGTATATTAGAAATTTTGTTTCAAAGAAAAAAATAAATAAATTGTCATATGCCAAGGGGATTTTGGAAAAGTTAGATAATCATCAAGAACAAATTCTAACGCTAAAATTAATAATTGAAACTCAGATGTTACAAAGCAGATCAGTATTCATTTCATTTATAGATTTTCAAAAAGCGTATGACTCCGTGGACAGAGAGACATTAATTAAATGTTTAGAAGAATATGATGGAGTTGATGCCAAGACAGTTACCATTTTAAAACTTACTCTACCAATTCCAAAATTAAATTTGGAGGAGAAATTAGCAAGCCATTCCAAATCAGAACAGGATTAAAACAGGGAGATGGTTTATCACTCACGCTTTTCAACGTTGCATTAGATAAAATTATAAAAACATCCTGAGAAGAATAACAAAAATTTATCACCAAAAAGGGGAATAACAACTAAATGTTTAGCATTTTCTGACGATTTAGTAGGCTCAATAGAAGAAGCAATTGCCCAAATTGAAGATCTTAAAATTATATCTGAAGAGGTTGGTTAACAAATTTCTTTTTTTAAACAGAAATCATGACAAATAATAAAAAATTCATCAAAAAAATTATCCGTACAAAATATGGAAATATTAGAGCAATTAAAAATCTTTTAATATTTATTTATTAGGGGAAATAGTTAGTTACAATAGGGCAAACAAAACGTCTTTAGAAAGTAAACTAGCAAAGTGAGAAAAATTAGCATTTTTAACGAAATATTTAAAACAAAAAATTAATCCATCAGTGCTAAAATTGCACATTACAACACAGTAAATATACTTGTCATTATTTATGGTATGGAAATAACTTATTTACAACCTAGAAAATGTATTAAAAGTAGAAGGGAAAATTCTCAGATAAATATACGGACCTTAAAAAAAAAAACAAATTACTAATAAATTTAGATCAAATAAAGAAATTTATCTAAATATTAATACACTAGAAAAAAATTGTAAAAAAATATTAAGATTTCTTGAACATATGATGAGGATGAATGAATCTTAGGTGAACAAACTAATCTTTGATAAAATTTGGAAATACAAAAATCAACAGGACTACATCAAACAAATGAAAATTGAGATGCAAAAATTCAGGAAGTTTTTCAGAGATGAATTTAGAAAGTTCTTATACAATCTGAATATACCTGCCTCTTTTTCTCTTTAGTCTCCGGAACCATCGTAAGATATTACTTCAGAGGATGAATCAGGATTATATGTATGAATGTAATTGAAGTGTAGTCTTGTACAGAATAAGGTTCGTTTCTGAGATGTGTGGTTAATTGAAACCCAACCACCAAAGAACACCGGTATCCACGATCTAGTATTGAAATTTGTCTAAAAAAGAAATAACAAGGATTTGAACTTTAGAACTCTAGGCTTCTGAACATACTTGTGGAACAGAAAAAGCCCGCTGGTAGAAAATGGACTGAAGAAGAAAAAAAAGGTGAAGTCAGAACAGATGAAGATATTTTAGAAAGAAAAAAAAAAGAAAGTCAAGAAGCGATATTTGCGAGATTCTTTGATGGTTTATTCACAAAAAAAAAATTGCCATTGCATTAATAATCTATAAGTTATATAGATTATTACGAAATATGATCTATAAATAATGACATATTTTTAATAATCTAAGCGAAGGGAAACTATTTCTTCCTGACTGGGATATCATATGATTTTCCCCATAAAATAAAAAGTAATAATCAAAACTAGTAATAATTATTTATAAATATTATATTTCGATTTATTATTTTTAAATACGATTTAATTTATTAAATAAGTAATCCATGAATATGTTACTATATGATAGAGCATTATATATTTCTTCTTTCATTATATTAAAATAGAGAAGTCTAGAAGACTTTTTAAGAAGATAAAAATTATGATCTTTATTTATAAGCAAAGAAAATTTGTCTGATAAGATTTGTTGTTCTTTTTTTTTTAAATAAATTTGGGTCGCTAACTTAGTTGCGATCAAAATAACATTAAGTAGAGTTGTTGCTGTTTTAACTAAAGAAATAAAAGGAAATGAAACGTAGATGATAAAGATGGTAGATGGAAGGATGATGGAAAAAAAAAGAACGAGTTAAGAAGCGAGGGCACGGATAATATGCCGTGCGGTTGTACAAGCACGCGTTGATAGTTGTGTGTAAGCAACCAATAACCATCCATCCAGCATCGTATCACATTCCTTTAGAGTTTTTATTTATTATTCCATAGCAAAAGGGAGGAAAAAAAGATGAGAAAGTTTGTTGTTTTAATGAGCTGTATATAGACTATATATATATATATATATATATATATGTGCACAGACGGGGGACTAGGGTATGGGGTCTGGTGATGCCCGAGGCTTGAAGCGAGGCGGGGCCACGACTGGGGCATCGGAATGAATGAGCACAATAAATCTGAAGAGGGCTTTTATAAATCATTCGATCAATCGTCAGCGTGATATCGATCACAGTTGGACCCCCCGTATCTTTTCTTTGTTTGTCACCAAATTGAATTGTCAATACTCTTTTGCTACTGCCTTTTGTAGTAACAATGATCTACTAGTTATAGCGGTGATTGATCTTTCCGTTTGTAGTTTGACAGATCTATCAGCTGATCCTCTCTAACGTGCTTTACCGTAATCTAAATTGTTAAACCGCTATTGAATTTATGTTGCAATAATAAAATTGATTGTTGTTAAAAAAAAAAAAAATTGTAAAATTTATGTTACAATCTGAATATTTTAGAATTGGTTTGCTCGTAAGGAGATATTCATCAGTTACCTAAAAATAAAGTTCCTTAATTTCTACCGTTCCCATGGATGTATATGATTTCAAAATACATTATCCTTTTCTTATGTCAGATTTTTATTATTAATGAGCTCTTTTAAATTATAAATTTTTATTGTACAATTCTACATGTCCCACAGGGTTGGAGAGTTTCCCGGTTTAATCCAAAGCCTTCCTCTGATTGATTTAAAAAGGCAGGACGCTAAAAAAAACCCGGTATGACTATACGGCCTAACTGCTGGCGATATAGAACAACTTTAAACCGATAAAAATAAATATTTATAAGAAATACATTTAAATTTTTGAAAAAAAACGATATTTTTTTATCGAATGGGTGAAATTCTTTCTTAAAATCATTGTTAAAAAAATGTGTTACATTTTATAAGTCATTATTAACAACCACTAGGATTAGGTACCGTCATAAAAATATTCATAAAGAGATTAAGCTTACTTAATAAATTTCCCTAAGTAAAGTTTTTTTTAAATCTAACACTCCCCCTTAAATGAAAGCTAAAAAAAAATAAAATTTTCAAAAAACCTTTATTGATTTTAGGTCCGAGATCTGTAATTTAAAAAAAAAATGTACAACTTTCTTGTATGTTAACTTTAACTTTCAACAATTTATTAAAATATTTAAACCGAAGGGAGATGGAAGAAAAGAACAAAAAGAACATGTATTTCAATTTAAAGACTGGGGAGTGGGTTGATTAGAAAAAAATGGATTATTTATATATGCGTTATATAAAAAAATCTGCTTTAAGGAAGATTTCTCTAAAATTTTTCTAAAGAAAGTCGAGATTGGGTTTTTGTGATATCCCCCACCCATAAACGAAATTTTGAAAAAAATTAATACGATCAACGCACCATACATTGAAATAGTTGATCCAAATTTGAAGAAAATGATTCGGTCAACCCTGAAATGTAAGGTCGAAAGCAGTGCAACACATAAACGTACATATGTTTATTTTTTGGGTGTCTATAAACTAGTTGGGCTCTAAAAAAACGAGAAATCCCATTTTTTACATGATCACCTTATTTTCCCCTTCAGTGTAGCTATTCTAGTTGCATTCTCTGGGAAAGTAATAAATAAAACATGAAATTAAATGTAAAACTACCGGAAAAATGTTAAATTAAAGTTAATAATTATTTAGCAATCAGTTGTCTAAGAACAACTCCAAAAAATATTTTTGAAATAAAATAATTACGCAGTACATATTAATGGTGAAACAAAGACAATTATATCATTGTACAAAAATATTAATTTTAATGACAAACCGAATTAAATTTATTTTGATCTAATATTTAAATAATTCATAAAATACTAAAATAAATTTGGGTTGTTATTAAAAATTAATAATTTGGTTAATACTAACAGTAATAAAAATAATAGTAATGAGGACGCGTCAAGAGACTCCAGAAGATCAAACATTTTTCTGTAAATATAGTTAAGGCGAATACGGTTAACAGCTATCCATCTTGGTGCTAGCCTACTCATTTGGAACTTCAAGTGGACAGACAAGGAACAAAGGATGTCAAGGAATGGTGGACTGTGCTAATCTCCACCACAAACAGCTCAATGCACTGAGGGTATGTTTCCTAAAACAAAACAAGAATAGTTGCTCTGCATATTGACATTTCTAATGCAGATATCGACCCGGTAAACCTGGCCAGAGAATACGATTCGACCTAAAAATTCGACGAATATAACGAAAATGTTGATCGATGGAACAGTGAAGCACTTCAAGGAAAATATTTGGCGTTCCTAGTGAGGGTATTGTCTTTGACACCTCGGATAAATGGGTGCAAATAGGAAACATATTCGCCGAGATAGAGCGATTCATGATTGCTATTGACGACCATTGGTCGCTACCGAGAATTATAAGAAATACATTCTCAAAGATCCGGATGTGAACTCAGACCTCTGCAGGTTATGCAACGAAGCCGGCCTCCGTGGCGCGAGTGGTAACGTCTGCCTTTCATCCGGAGGTCCCGGGTTCGAATCCCGGTCAGGAATGGCATTTTCACACACGCTACAAATCATTCATCTCATCCTCTGAAGCAATATCTAACAGCGGTCCTGGAGGTTAAACAAAGAAAAAAAAAAGGTTATGCAACAAAGGCCAAGGATATTTGTATCTCGAACGAGCTATAATGTTGTCACGGTGTTCCATCAAAGGATATGAGAACAAAAGATCTAATTAACTGCTCCCTATTACAAATACCGATCACAATATGAAAACCGGAAAGGAAGGTTTACTGAAACCGGAAACTGAAAACTGTTCAAACCACCAATCACAATCGACCCGATATCTTTCTAACAAAGCAATGAAGTGTACATACTACTTAACTGACATCGCAGCACCAGCACCCGCTAATGTAGAAACAAATATCGACAAAACACTAAATTAGTACCTACTTCTATCTGATTAGTTCAAAGACCTCTGAGATCGAATAAAGTAATTGTCTTACTTATAATTATCAGTGTACTAGGAACAATTCCTTAACTCCTGCATCGTTTCTTAGACTAACACCACGCTAATATAATTTCTTTTTTCTTTTCCATATTTTCTTAATTATTTTGAAGTCTTCTTCTTCTGTCCATTTTCTTCTGGTTCTTCCTTCATCAAAAAGAACATTCCCATTATAATCTGCATTCTATCCTCCTACTTTATTCGCATGTTTTGAAGTTCCTCTTTCATACGCTTTATGTATCCTGTTTTGCTTTTTAATTACGAAATTTTTTTTGTAGATTAGTTTATTTAGTTTTTTGAATTCATTCGGATCGTTTTTTCGAGGAATTTTTATTTTTATTTTCTAGCTACGGTTTTAAATTTTTTTAGGTTTTATATATTTTCCTTATTTAATTAGTCTGAATTCTTCTGTCTTTATGAGACCGTAGATTCTTCTTTTCATTGTCTTTCTAGGACAGTCAGACATGCTGTTTCTATTTGTTATAAGATCACTAGTCTGATAACAGAATTGTAATATCTAAATTTTGCGTTCATAAAAGATTAATTTTATATTTATAAAAATGATCTTTTATATTTATAAAAGTGCATTTACATATTTATATTTTACAAACTTTATATTAAAAAAATGTAAAAAAAAAAAATAAGAATAAAAAATGTAATTAAAAATTCAATATATTATTCCATTAATTACTTGAATCAAAAATTCATATCATATAGAATTATCAAAATTAAAATGGTATTGGCAGCTGAACCGATGAGTAAATTGTATAATTGTCACCCTATCTAAACTCGCTAACAACTCTGAAACAGTAAAAAGTTTTTATTGTACCAGACAGCATTACCAAGATGATTACGCTATTAAAGAAAAGTTATCGGTGTAAGCGTGAGACAAGTCGCAATTAGTTAATTGCGTACACTATACAGTATAATTATTTTTAAAATTACTGTTTTCAGTTACACTTTGACATTATTCATGTGATTTTGTTACTTATTGTTATGTTTACTTATTTCTACTGCGGTTATTTTACTTTTATTCTGTACGTTTACGCTTTTATTTTCCTATCAAGAAAAAACATTATATTTATAGTTACATGTAGTGCTAGTAAAACTAAAAGTATGTGTAGCCAAAGACATGGGATCAGTGTCATAACAATATTGTAGTAATTTTCTAATTATGTCAGAGTAGCGCATAGAATTATTGCTTTATGAATTTAAGTGCGAAAGGTGTGCGTTTCAAGAACCGGCCGTACCAGTTATATTTTAATGCTAACAATCCTTCGAAAATTCGTTCGCTCGCAATTCTCTTGACTGGTTAAAATTTACAATGTATACTGGTGTAGTGATTAAGAAATGTAATAAGCCACAGGTAAACTTATTAAATAAATAAGGAAAACAGCTGACTACGAGCTCCGAAACAAGAAAGCTGTGCTAAATATCTGTTTTTTTTTTTGTCTTCAGTCATTTGACTGGTTTGATGCAGCTCTCCAAGATTCCCTATCTAGTGCTAGTCGTTTCATTTCAGTATACCCTCTACATCCTACATCCCCAACAATTTGTTTTACATACTCCAAACGTGGCCTGCCTACACAATTTTTCCCTTCTACCTGTCCTTCCAATATTAAAGCGATTATTCCAGGATGCCTTAGTATGTGGCCTATAAGTCTGTCTCTTCTTTTAACTATATTTTTCTTCATCTATTTGCCGCAATACCTCTTCATTTGTCACTTTATCCACCCATCTGATTTTTAACATTCTCCTATAGCACCACATTTCAAAAGCTTCTAATCTTTTCTTCTCAGATACTCCGATTGTCCAAGTTTCACTTCCATATAAAGCGACACTCCAAACATACACTTTCAAAAATCTTTTCCTGACATTTAAATTAATTTTTGATGTAAACAAATTATATTTCTTACTGAAGGCTCGTTTAGCTTGTGCTATTCGGCATTTTATATCGCTCCTGCTTCGTCCATCTTTAGTAATTTTACTTCCCAAATAACAAAATTCTTCTATCTCCATAATCTTTTCTCCTCCTATTTTCTCATTCAGTGGTCCATCTTTGTTATTTCTACTACATTTCATTACTTTTGTTTTCTTCTTGTTTATTTTCACGCGATAGTTCTTGCGTAGGACTTCATCTATGCCGTTCATTGTTTCTTCTAAATCCTTTTTACTCTCGGCTAGAATTACTATATCATCAGCAAATCGTAGCATCTTTATCTTTTCACCTTGTACTGTTACTCCGAATCTAAATTGTTCTTTACATTGTTCTTAAAATAAATTGTTCTTTAAATTTCTGTAAACTACAAATTTTTATGGTATTCTGATCGGAAAAATGGAATATTAAATGGATTAGCAAAAACAAATCGGTCACGATTCTCGCTATGGACAATAAAATAAAAATTAACTTTTTTCAATTTTTTTTGTCCTCAGTCCAGTGTTACGGGAAATTTAAATTCATCTTTAACGCAAAGGGCAACAACAAAAAATTCTAGTGATTTCAAAAGTTTTTCAAAAAATAAACAGAATCTAATGATGTTTTCAATAAAAATTGGCAGTATATTATTTTTAACCAACTAAAATCGAACTGATTTTTCAGAAAATTCTCTTTTTGATTATTCATATGCGCGCACTTTCAGCTCGATAAAATAATAATTAGATCGATTAAAACATATTTTAGAATTTTAATAATTGGAAAATCACATAAACAATTTTTTAATTTTATTTTTTATTATTTTTTTATTTTATTAATATTTTGAAAAGATTCTTTCAAAAATATTATCAATTTTTTTTTTTGTGGTAATGGCCGTATTAATAATTTTTTAATAGTATTTTTAATGAAATACTTAGCTACAGATTCTTTAATAAAAAAAATCTATTAATCATAATTAAACCTTTTACGAGAAAAATTTCATATAGTTACTAGTAAATTTTACTATTTCAGTGGTATATTATCTTCAGAAATAATGATTGAATGCAAATCGATTTTGATATTATACAAATGTTTGAGTCATTAATTAGGTATGGAGTTGAAGTATGAGGTTCAAGAGAAAATTATTTAACTGAAAAAATTAAGAAGCCTCAAAATAGAATAATTAAAATAATTTTGAGTAAAAATCGTCGAACGATAGGAAGGAGAAACTATTTTAATGCCGTATCAACGCTTTCAGTTTTTATCTGAAAAATATTATATGTATGTTCCATATAAAAATGAATTTAAAGCTAAAAAATTATTCATCAACCAGCTATAAAGACTTATTTGTTGTTTCCAAATATAATAATTTACACGGTAGAAAGTCAATGTTCCCATTTATATAATACGTTAACGAAAGAGACAAGAGATATGTATGACAAATTATAATTTTTCATAATTATTTTTTATAATTAATAGTATTTTTATAACAAATTTATAAGTACACTGTTTTTTGTTTTTTTTTTAGTAATACACAATTTTGTTTTGTTTTTCTTTTATAATAAATATTATTATTTTTTTATTAATTTTTTTTATTGATGCAGTTATTAATGTATTTTTTTCTATATTTGTGTTATTCATTGTCAATGTATTTCTTTCTTTCTTTTCTGTTTAGCCTTCGAAACCACGATAAAGTATTACTTCAGAGGAGGAATGAGGATTATCTGTACGAGTGAAAATGAAGTGTTGTCTTGTACAATCTCAGTTCTACCATTCCTGAGAGGTGTGATTATTGAAACCCAACCACCAAAGAACACCGGTAAATATAGAACACTGTAATCCTGGCCATAGTATTATAATAAGTACACCGGTACATAGTATTATCCTGGCTAGTAGTATCCTGGTAAAGGCTTATAAATCCTTTACCAGGATTTGAAACTTAAAACTCTCGACTTCAAAATCAATATATCATTCATGTATTTGTACTGTATTGAATGGGCACTTGCCGATAAGGCTTGGGCCTTGACGAGATCCAAATATTTATAATGAGGAATAACGTTTTTTTAATTCTGTTTCATTAAAAAAAAAAAAAAAATTAAAATATCTTAAAATTAAAATAATGATGTAGCCTATATAATAATTTATGAATTTTTTTGTACTTTAGTATTTGAAGTAAAAAATTACTTTATTGTTTTTTTGTCTTCACTCATTTGACTGGTTTGATGCAGCTGTCCAAGATTCCTTATCTAATGCTAGTCGGTTGATTTCAGTGTACCCCCTACATCCTATACCCCAAACAATTTGTTTTACATATTCTAAACGTTGCCTGCCTGCAAAATGTTTTCCTTCTACATGTCTATGAAAAGATTAAAATTTTCTATGAAAAGATTAAAAAGTAACGGTGGTAAGGAACATCCTTGTCGGACTCCCTTTTTTATTACGGCTTCTTACTTATGTTCTTCAACTATTACTGTTGCTGTTTAGTTCCTGTAAATGTTACCAGTCGTTCTTCTATCTATGTATCTGAACCCTAATTTTTTTTAAAATGCTGAACATTTTATTCCTGTCTACGTTATCAAATGCCTTTTCTAGGTCTACAAATGTCAACCCACCGGATTGGTCTAGTGGTTAACGCGTCTTCCCAAATCAGCTGATTTGGAAGTCGAGAGTTACAGCGTTCAAGTCCTAGTAAAGCCAGATATTTTTACATGGATTTGAATACTAGATCGTGGATACCGGTGTTCTTTGGTGGTTGGGTTTTCAATTAACCACACATCTCAGGAATGGTCGAACTGAGAATGTACAAGACTACACTTAATTTACACTCCTACAAATCATCCTCTGAAGAATTATCTAAACGGTAGTTACCGGAGGCTAAACAGGAAAAAGAAAGAAAAGGTCTACAAATGTCAAGTATGTTTGCTTGTTTTTTTAATCTCGAAATTATATATATATATATATATATATATATATATAAAATATAAAATAATTATTAAAAATACTTAATTTTTTACTTGTTTTTGTTTAATTATTATTTCTTATTGTTTTATTGATGATTCAAAATTTAATTAATTACGAATAGATTTATAATTGATGAATACATTTAAAGATTGGCAATTAAAAATTTTTATAAATTCTGTACTCTTGTTTAATTAAACAAAAATATTTATAAAATCTAATTTATTATATAAATTATTATTATTATATATATATATATATATATATATATATATATATATATATATAAAATATAAAATAATTATTAAAAATACTTAATTTTTTACTTGTTTTTGTTTAATTATTATTTCTTATTGTTTTATTGATGATTCAAAATTTAATTAATTACGAATAGATTTATAATTGATGAATACATTTAAAGATTGGCAATTAAAAATTTTTATAAATTCTGTACTCTTGTTTAATTAAACAAAAATATTTATAAAATCTAATTTATTATATAAATTATTATTATTATATATATATATATATATATATATATATATATATATATATATACATTATTTTTAATACTTTTATTTATAATTGCAATAACAATTTTAGTCATTAGCAAATTATCGGTGTAATGTATTAGCTCATTTACTGTACCGGTAAATGTTTTGTAGTCTTGAATAAACTCAGGTCGACAACTTCTAAGGCGTGTGATTAATTGAAACCCAACCACCAAAGAACAACGGTATCCACGATCTAGTATTCAAATCAGAATAAAAGTACCTTTAATAAAAATACCTTTATTAGGATTTGAATCAAATTCAAATATCACAAAATAAGTAATTTTAATTGTAATTGGGAGAGTAAATTCAATTATAGTATTATAGTAGAGATTTTAGAAACTAGATTAAAACAGAAGGGCAAATATTAGCTTAATTCGCATATTAATTGAAATTATTATCGTTAACATTAATTTAAAATATGTGGTCAGCATAATATATACCGCAGTATATAATTACATTTTTATATTTTTAATTAAATTCTTTACGTTATAAATATTCAACAAAAGATAGGCTATATTTATATTTTGAATAATTATTCGATTCAATGAATAAAGACGACTAAGCAACATAATGAAAGCGGTAGTAATATTAAAGTTGTATCTGTTTGCTGTTAAAGCTGTAACACAGCAATAATAGCAGCATTTCATTTTAAACCACAAGCCGTTTTCTACACGTATACTACCAGCTTTTAGTATAAGACCCGAGTTATACTACACTAAGGTAGCCTACGTGTGATGGGAGATAGGCTAGTAGAAATTGTAGTCGACCAAGATGTGCTAACAAACTGCTGATTGGAAATAGATGCCCGTACAAGATATCACCGACCACTCAGATTAGTCGGTAAGATTTATTATTTCGGTTTCAAGATTACGATTCGAGCTTTCCCCCTTGCTCTCTCTCCTTTTTACTCGTTCCCCCCATTCCCCCATTCATCCGCACTCCTTATCACGGCCCTTCCACTAAACTGCTTACGTCGTCATCGACGTTGTCGTTTCAATTCTACTTCACCGCCTCTGGCATGATTAAGAATTATACTACAAAAGGTACTTTTTTCTTTTCAAACGAAACAACATACCAGAGATTTTTAAAATAATTAAATATTTTAAAATATTTAACCGGACAATTTATAAAGTTTACTTCTTATTAGGTATTTTTATATTGACTATCCTGGAATTTGTATTAAAATGAAATAAACATTTCAATTTATTTATTTTTTCTTTCTTACCTTTTATGTTATTTTTTTTATTTTTATTTACTTGTATAAATTTATTGCTGTTCAACTTGTCTTAATTTATTATAAATCCACTTATATATTTATAATGGTATAAATAAATTTAAACGCGAATGTTCTGTAATTTTTTTAGTATATTTTACATTCTATATAGATTATGTATTTTTAATAGTTATTATCAGTACTAATAGAAGATAATTTAAATTATAAAAATAAAACAAATCATTTTTTTTCTCTGTTTTTATAATATTCATTTTTTATTGTACAAAATGTTTATTTATTTTTGTTTAATAAATGAAGAAAAAGTGGACGTTTTCTCGTATATGTGAACAGGATTATATGCGTAAATAAAATTCATACAATTTGAACTAAATTCTATTACACGTTAACTACAATAATTTATCTGTATACTTATGCAATACTTTTCTCTTATTTTTGCAAGAATAACAATTTTTAATGATCCGACGTAATTTAGAAAAAAAAAATCTTAATTAATAATTATTTTTTAATGAATAATGTGAAGTAATCTAAAAAATTCATTTAAAAATATTTCATAGTTTCATAGTTCAGGAAACTGATTGTAAATAAAGCAATACAAAAGAAAATAATTAAAAATGCAATCGTGCTGATTAACTCGTTATCGCAATTAAATTGTCACAAAACAGCTGATTTTTTAAGTCGAAAGTTAAAATCCTAGTAAAAGCTAGTTTCTTATATACAGATTTGAATACCAGATAGTAGAAACCGGGGTACTTTGGTGGTTGGGGTTCAATTAACCACAAGTCTCAAGATTGGTCGGCTTGAGTATGTACAAGTTTACACTTAATTTACATGTCATACATATCATCCTCATCTCATTGGGCAGTGGGGGAGGTTATTTATTGTTCACTAATGAAGAGATTGAATCGCACAAGTTAGGAAAATAAAAAATTAAAAACCTATTAGAATGAATTATTTGATTTCTCAATAAAATAATACCCTTCTTTGATCTAAATTTAACTTAAAATTAAATCTTTTTGATTAAAACTGTTCTTAATATTAGTATTACTGATTACTGATACTGATTACTGTTCTTAGTATTACTGTACTTATTCTATAAACATTAATAGATTAATACCCATGAATATGTATTTAAAACCGCTTATTTTATGTGTTGTAGTCTTTTTTATTTAGATCTACGTCGAATCATATGTAAATTTTTTTTATATATGTATTGGGTGGTTTAAGATAGTTCAGTTTTCTCATAACCACCCGCACCCGCATAATAAGGACACGTATAATACCTAATAAATTAATGTCAAGGACGCATTAATCCTATGACCTTATATCCTTGTAACTTTAACACGGATCTAGCGAGTTTCATGTACAAAAAAAAAGGTTTTGAAAGAAAATTTACCGATAGTAAATATAAAATATCTCTTTATAAAGAACCGGAATATTTCAAAAATATCTGTTGTAGGTATTCGGAATCCATCCCGTCTATAATCCTTCAGGAGTATTTTTATCCAGTGTAGAAGAAACGTAACTGATTGACGATTTTATTTTGACCCGTTCGGAATATGTTTTTAAAATAAATTAAAAGACTGCTAGCTAACAAAGTCAGGTTTCTTGAAGAAAATTAGGGTGGAGCTGTGCCGGGGCGCACGGCCGTGGTTTAACGTGAAACGTTACAGACCTTGGATGAAGTTCCTCCGAGCTACAGACCGACCAACTTATATGGAAGAGCCACCATCGAACGTTTTTTTAACAAAACTGAAAGTCTACAATGGAATATTTTAGTTCCTTCATTTGACCAAATCTACAAATAAATTGGTCGGTCTGTACGTCAGCGAGTCACTTTTAGCGTATCGGTTTGTAATGAAAACGAGATATTGTCTGCGTACTAAATTTAATTTTACATAAAACAGGCACAAATGGTACATTATATTTATTTCGACTAATATTCGACGACAGTATTTTCAACATCAGTCCGTAATATGACAAGAGACATAAGGCATAATAAGCAGCGGTAGAGGTGCTCGCGCCGTCGACGTCGTTCACTGAGCGCGCCGAGCCAGCTTTGAGACGCTTCCGAAACAGTCTCGCTTCTTCGGCACTGGACCCAGGGGTTCCTGTGAGTAGCCCATAAACCTTCCCTTTTCAACAATATGCGTAATTTGTATTTCCGGCTGGCTTTTGCGGGAGCTGAGACTGACATATTTATAATTATATTACATATTTATATTGACATATTTATATTGGAATTTTTATACATTTTAGACATAAATATTATCCAAAATATACTTATTATTACTTAAATCGATTTATCTCGACAAATTCTAAAC
Organism: Lycorma delicatula; assembly: GCF_047948215.1. Classification (NCBI taxonomy): domain Eukaryota; kingdom Metazoa; phylum Arthropoda; class Insecta; order Hemiptera; family Fulgoridae; genus Lycorma; species Lycorma delicatula. Next base: position 14,264,602 of record NC_134459.1, read on the forward strand.
ACAAACACACGAATCACATCTAAGTCATGAGCTACACTGAATGGTAATGAGAAAGAGCAAAAGTTTTGCCCCATCTGCGCTGTACCCCCTCACCAACAACCCGCTTCCCAGTGAAACATACTCAAAATCGTATCGGCGAGCTGACCGTGTAAGTTATAAAGTGACTCTGAATTTACGTCTCTGAGACTAATATTTAGGTATTATTAAGACAGGACGATATAGAGCTTTTCGTTGCGCTACAAATTTCTGTTCTGGTACCCGTATGTTTCGGTGTGATTTTAAAGACGTTTCACGTCAAAACCCTTACCAATTTCCAGATTTTTTGGAATATAAAAATATAAATTTTTACTATTAACTGGTTAACCTTACTGCCGATGGAGAATTTCATACTGTTAGATAATTTTGTTAAAAAACAACAGATTTTAAAACAAAAGTTTCTGTAATAAATTTATCATATCATTTTATATAATGTTACAACTCTTAAGATGTAGTATAGGTTGTAACAAAGGGAAAGTCCTGAGAATGATAAAAATAAATGATCTATCCAAGATTTTTTAATTATGGATGTTTTGAGATAAGAGTTAAAAAATGATAAACAATTCAGTTAAAAAAAAGGTACACTAGTTTATGTTTTGACACTTACTTGACTTTATATCTCAAGAAGAACTTAAGGTTCCGTAACTATTACAATTTAACTCGATGTACACACAAAATCTTGCTTTTTTTAAAAAAAAAAATACTGAAATATTATCGCAAGTTTTATAAAATTTAATAAATTCCAGAATACGCTTATTTTAAATGTGTTCATTATTACTGTATTAGTGTTTTATATAAGTAGGCCTGATCAAATAGGCGATTTTTTTTTCTAAGCTTTCACAGTCAATGTAACGATTTCATACAAAATCATTAGGGCTTTAGCGTTCATTCTATAACTCTAATTTTTTATAATAAATTGAAAGACGTCTATGAAGCATATAACAGAAAAAATAATAAAAGAATCTATTGACTCGCATAACTATTACCATACATTCATCTGTAGAGAAAGTTGACTGGAAACATTTTTAATTTTAGCAATATTATTTTAATCATAAAATTCCGTGACGTTTTAATTAAGTAATTCATTTCAAAACAATTTTATTTGAAAAAAAAAATACTTTTATTAAAAGAAATTTTTTTAATATTATTTAAAGACTATGAAGCATTTTAATTATGAATTTCATTAAGTGTTGCTTTATCAATGCTAGTAAAGTAATTATTCTAATTCGCCAAAAAATAATAAAATTATAATAAATACAGTTAAAAATTAATAAATATAGATCGATTTTTTCATCAAAGTCATTATTTAAAAGAAAGTTTAATTAAATATTAAAATAAGTTTGATGTTAAGAAGTCAATTACAAAACAAATCAAGTGATATAGTTTCATTATTACACGACTGCCCAAAAACTAGTGTGATGTATTTAGGAAGTAAGTATGTATTTTTGTTCCACCGTAGCAGGTTAATGGCTGAACCGATTTAGATGTATCACCCCGCGTTGGAATCATTACGTTACCGGGAGTGTCATAGGCTATATAAATGCATGTGTGTATGTATGTAATAATATATATTACATATGTTATATATATATATATATGTTAAAATGAATTTAATAATTTGAAAAAAGATTATGCAGTACACAATTACTACATACAAAATTTTGTCACCCGCACGCTCTTTAATTATGTTATATTAAAGAACAATGTTTTTTTTCGGCAGTCGTGTTTTCTAATTTTTATTATTAATTTTTATTTAAAGACATATCCTTTTCAACAATAACAGAAATGAATTTCGGTAACTAAACAATTCGTAATTTAAACTATTAGGTTTACCGTAATCAGATGTTTTCGAATAAAATTCGTTATTTAATCTTGAATAATAAAAATATACATTAAAAAATTCAATCGTTTTGAAAGAACCCAAATTAATTTAATTCCTATGCATATACTTTTGAAATCTCTCCTCATTTATTCTTTCAATTATAAAATCTAAAGTTATTCATTTCATTTCAAAATAGTATTTGCCAGACTCAAATTACCTGTGACGCTAGGATGTGGTTAAATTCCTTTTCATACAAATAATATACATAAGATAATAGATAAAAGGAACTTCCTTAAGACAATGGCGTAAGATACCCGTTTTTTTATTAAATATTTTGAAAATATTTGTTTTCTGATGTATATATACATCGTAATATATATATATATATATATATATATATTACGTTCCCGGGAACGCTGTATAAAGAGAAAAGAAAGGTCAAAGTCAGTGAAGAAGCAATTTAAAAAGAATCAGTAATTTTAGTTCAGTGTTCCCATGCCGCGTCATATCAATGCTTAAATTGTGAATTCATTTTGTCATTTTCCAACGTTTTCAACCGTGACTAGAAGCAAATGAGAGACTTCCGTTTTCGCCATCTTTCGACACAACTATAAACTAAACACTAATTGTTCACAGGAGCGTAACTATCTAACCCTAACATCTCTGTAGTAGCTTGTTAATTGCTAGAACGGACCGATGTGATGTCATTAATGGTTCGAGGGGGCAAAAAAATCCTTAGCAGGCTATGAATGGCATAGTAATTACATGCACCAACATGGCGGTCTTTTTTCTACCTAAGGTTTATCATACTCCCTTTTTCTCTTCTTCTTCTTATTTTCCTTCTTCTTGCTTAATTTTTTTTTTATTAGAGAAATGAAGACTATTTTAGATAACACCTTTAATATTACTTCATCATACTTTTTTCACATTTAGCCGCTAGTGAATGTTATTTAAACTTCTTCCTAGTTTTTTTGTTATTTAATCGAGATGTGTATTAAAAATACATTTGTAAATTTAATGTACAATGAACATATTAGGTTCACACACACACACAGAGAGAGAGAGAGAGAAAGAGAGTAGCTTACTTTCTTATTAATAAAACATGTTTTTTTGTTTTATTATTAGTTAAATGTTAATGTTGCCTTAATTCGCCATTTATGATTATGTCTTCAAAAGTTTTCATAAAAATTTTCCAATTCTGATTTAAATTAATAAAATACGTAACTTTTCACATTGAGGAGATAAAACCTAAATTAAAATCATTCCTCCCAACTGATTATTATTTTTCCGTTTTATAATTTGAGGGTTGATTTATTTCTATCTTGATTTAAAAAAATTTTATACGAGCAAATAACATTTTATACAGTAACATTTTTAAGATTCTATATACTGAAAAATAATTTTATTAAAATAATTCTTTCTTCGTTATGTAAATTATAACGAGGCCGATACGTTTAAAACATCAAGTTTTCTTACTTTTGTTAAAATATGTTAATCTCTTCTTAATATATGTATTTTTATTTAAAATAAAACAAAAACAGAGAGACCAAAATTAACTGCATCTGGGAACCCACGTCCATTAGAAGTTTTTGAATAATATCTATCCCGCAAAACATGGTGACGTTGTAAGTAAAGTTATGAAATCAGATTCACACTGAGGGCCCCAACAGAACCCTCTATAGTCTTCTTTAGAAAGCCTCTTGTTGAAACTTAATTGTTTAAATAGACCTGCATTTTTTTCTGACCGTTCAAACTAATGATTCAAATCATTTGGTTGATATATGAATTAATTATACATAATTAAGATACATTTTTGAAAAAAGAAGATGTCGATTTTTTTTATAAGTTTTTTTAATTTTTGAGGAAAGTACGATAATCAATCAAAAAATGGGCCATCGTTTTTTTGCATTTCCTGACGTTTCATGACACATGTACCCCAAAAAAGAATAAAACCCTGTGGAGGGTAATGTTTGTACTTAAGTACGTACGTATGTTAAGTGTGTTGGCACGTTTAAAGTTTAATAACTTTTGAAAGGATGAACTAATTTTGATGAAATTTGGCACGGAGAATTGTGTTTATGGAACAATTTGTTGGTATATCTCCAAGGGACGGGGTAAATAGTTTCTTTGGAGTCAATTTTCTAAAAAAATTTACAAACATAACCCCACTTTATATTAAGCTGTACATGCGTAATGCTTATCATATCATTCAAAAAAGAATTGGCCTAAAATTTTTCCCTTCTCCAAAAATTGTAAAAGTTGTCTTTTATTGCATATTTTAACCGATTTTTTTTATATCTTCCTAATCATAATATTTGTAGAAGTGGCCCAAACAAAAAAAAATACTTTGGAGGCAATATTGCAGATTGGAAGCCGATCAAAGTTTAAAATATTAGTTTTTTTAATTTTTAAAACGGTTTAGTTCTTTAAATTTTGAATAATAATATTAAAATAAAATTTCATCATAATTCACTTCTACCCCCAAAAAAGAATCTTGTATTTAACGTAAATGTAGACAATAAAAAATTTTCTTGGGAGGTAATTTTGGGAATGGAAGAGAAAAAAAATAGATTTTTTGAATTTTTAAACTTTTTTCTGTTTATTAATTTTTCATTATATAAGAATAAATAACAAATACCAGGAAATTATAGATTTTTCCTGATTTAACCAGTTTTTTTTTTTTGTCTTCAGTCATTTGACTGGTTTGATGCAGCTCTCCAAGACTCCCTATCTAGTGCTAGTCGTTTCATTTCAGTATACCCTCTACATCCTACATCCCTAACAATTTGTTTTAGATATTCCAAACGTGGCCTGCCTACACAATTTTTTCCTTCTACCTGTCCTTCCAATATTAAAGAGACTATTCCAGGATGCCTTAGTATGTGGCCTATAAGTCTGTCTCTTCTTTTAACTATATTTTTCCAAATGCTTCTTTCTTCATCTATTTGCCGCAATACATTTGTCACTTTATCCACCCATCTGATTTTTAACATTCTCCTATAGCACCGCATTTCAAAAGCTTCTAATCTTTTCTTCTCAGGTATTCCGATTGTCCAAGTTTCACTTCCATATAAAGCGACACTCCAAACATATACTTTTAAAAATCTTTTCCTGACATTTAAATTAATTTTTGATGTAAATAAAATTATATTTCTTACTGAAGGCTCGTTTCGCTTGTGCTATTCGGCATTTTATATCGCTCCTGCTCGTCGATCTTTAGTAATTCTACTTCCCAAATAACAAAATTCTTCTACCTCCATAATCTTTTCTCCTCCTATTTTCGCATTCAGTGGTCCATCTTTGTTATTTCTACTACATTTCATTACTTTTGTTTTGTTCTTGTTTATATTCATGCGATAGTTCTTGCGTAGGACTTCATCTATGCCGTTCATTGTTTCTTCTAAATTTACTCTCGGCTAGAATTACTATATCATCAGCAAATCGTAGCATCTTTATCTTTTCACCTTGTACTGTTACTCCGAATCTAAATTGTTTTTTAACATCATTAACTGCTAGTTCCATGTAAAGATTAAAAAGTAACGGAGATAGGGAACATCCTTGTCGGACTCCCTTTCTTATTACGGCTTCTTTCTTATGTTCTTCAATTGTTACTGTTGCTGTTTGGTTCCTGTATATGTTAGCAATTGTTGCAATTGAATACCTGTATCATAATCAAAATCTGTTTCATAATGATACTCATTATGATACAAGTTCCAGCTGCGTAATTTAAACGTTAAAATGCAGCTGTAGAAAAAGTACTTGACATATTTTTACCACTTAGATCCAATTAAAGAAAAAAAAGGATTTTTTTATCGTTAATTATTAATTAATTATTCGTTTTAATAAAGATTGCATAAAATTTTTATAATTGTTTTTTTGTAATGATGCTGCTGAGTCTTTGAATATATTTTAAGAAATGTCAAACTATTTTCATTAAAAAAAAAATTTTCATTTATAAATTTAAAGTACTTGAAAGTACCATTTTAGAAATATAGTTTGGAAGAATTTGATTTTAATGCAAAATCAATTTTTTATTACAACATTTAAAATAATCTATAAAAATCGGTAAAAAAATTGTAAAATATATGAACATTCTTGTGAAAACGTATTTTGATAATCCATAGTTTATTTTAAGAAAGTTCAAATCAACCAAAATTGTGTTACTTTCTTTGAAATTGTTTTCATTCAAGTTCCATTTCGTTAGATATAAGGTTATCCCTAAATTATATATATATATTTTTTTTTTTGTTAGTATAAAAATTTTGTATATGCAGCTAATAAATTTGTTATTAATATGTGCAGTAAGCGTTAAAATAAATTTTAAGATTCTTTATGCAATTCAAAATTTATTTATGTTAATTAAAAACATATATAATTTATTAAATAATTTAAAAAACCATTAGGTATGCCATTTAAATTGTGCTTAAAATATATTTTCATAAGTAGGCCTATAAAGTATTTTTTTTCTAGTAAATGAGATTATTTTATTGTAATAATAATAAAAGTAATAATGATAGTAATACAAATAATAACAATAATTTCACAGTATTCTGATTTGACTAATTTGAAAGGTTAGTATTATTTCAAAGTGACATTGACAGTTCGCCGAGTAAGCAAAACATATGATTTGATGTGACGTGACATAAGACCACTGTAGCCAATCAGCATTCTCTGTTTCTCTCATTTTACAATACACCAGCACCAACCAAAAACGTACCGCAACACTGCTGACTCAATCTATCTACTGCCGATGTTCTCTTAATGTTGGGATACCGCCCTTCGCTACGAAAATTATTATTACTGCTTTCATTTGTTTCTGATTTGTCAGACAGAAGATTTCTATCACCCTATAATAATAAATCCTTTTGTAAAAAAAAAAGCCAAAAAAAAAACACATATTTCTTATTAAACCAGCGCAGCGAATCTTGAGAAAAAAAAATTGTTGATTTTCCTCTTCATTAATTTTAAAAACATTTGATTAGATTGAATGTATTTTAAAATAAATCTTTTTTACCACAGAAACAAATAAAGTAGATCTATTAAACACAACAAAATAAATATTCAAATAGTGTGTTTTCATCTATAATTTTGTTCTCTTTTCTGTAATAAAATTTGGTTGTATAAAAATAAAAAATTCACTTCAAGATGCTTTAACTATCCGAGTTTTCTTAATTTAATAGTTTTATTTTAATGATTCCTTAAATTAATTAAATAATATTAAATTTTTTAATTAATCACTCGAATAGAAAGTAATTTTACTAGACCAAAGTACTGTAGTTTTTAGTTTTCATTAGTAAATTAGTTTTTACATTTTGTTAAGCAATTGCTTTATATTAGTTGTTCATAGTTATTGACTATAACTTAAAAGGAAATGTGTATTTCAAAATTTTTCAACGAGGAGTAGAATAAGTATTTCTTTTACATTACTTATCCCAGCGTCTTCTTACGGTTGAAACCCCAGGTAAAAAAGGTATACTAGTCTAGCGAGCTTTCTATGTCAGTTATAATGTCTTCTGTATAACCAGACCTCTTGATGAACAAAAAAGCGTTTCAGCAGTGTGGGCAGCAGTATGTGGACGGGCATTATCGTGCAACAACACAATCCCTTTCGACAGCAGTCCTCGGCGTTTGATTCGAATTGCAGGCTTCAGCTTGGCGGTAAGCATCTCACTGTAACGCGCACTGTTTATTGTACCCCTTTCCTCATAATGTTCCAGTACTTGGCCTTGTGAGTCCCAAAAAACCGTAAGCATCAATTTTCCTGTGGATGGTTGGGTCTTGAACTTTTTTTTGCAGGGTGAATTTGGATGTTTCCATTATGTACTCTGCCGTTTACTCTCCGGCTCGTAATGATGGATCCGTGTTTCGTCACCGGTGATGATTCTGTCTAAGAAGATGTCCCGCTCGTTACCATAGCGATCCAAATGTTTTTGGAAGATGTCCAAGCGCGTTTGTTTATGCGACTGTATGAGTTGTTTTGGGACCCGTCTTGCAAAGTTTTTATGAAATCCAAGTCTGTTGTGGATGATTTCGTAGGCAGAACCGTGACTAATTTGCAGACGATGTGCCGCTTCATCAATAGTTACTCGTCTGTCTAAGAAAACCATGTCATGTGCACGCTCAATGTTTTCCTCATTTGTGGCGGTAAACGGTCGTCCGGCTCCTTCATCGTGCGTAACACTTGTGCGACCGTTTTTGAGTTTTTCAATCCATTCGTAGAACTCCTTTGCGTCAACACACTGTTCCCGTACTGCACCGAAAATCTTCGATGAATTTCGGCCCCTGATACACCTTCCGACCAAAAAAAAAAAACGGATCGCTGAACGTTGCTCTTCTTTGGTGCATAAAGAAAGCGGGCAGCCATAATGGAACTAACCTAGCAGCATCAAACCTGCACAGACATAACAACAATTAAACCACGCATGCGTCATCTACGCAACACGACAATACTACCAACATAAACAAAAATATAACTAAATTGCTGATAACAATTGACTTACCCTCGTATGTAACACATGATTAAATAAGAAAAAGAATTCGCATAAATAAATTGAGGAAATAAGGTATTTTAAAATTTTTTTGTAATATATGTGTGTAAAAATGTTAAATTTTTGTGTGAAAATTGTGTATAGAAATATTTCTTAAGGATTATCCAGTCAAATCCTTGATCAAAATTAGACAATGATTTTCTTAAATTAATTAATTCACGCATCCTTCTAGTAAAATTATTTTTTTCCCAAGTATAACTAAACAATCTTATGCAGTTTGATTGAAATTTACCGATCAGTTGAAAACTAATAGAATTTAAAAGTTAGCTATGTTCAAAGTTTCTGTAATTACATCGCTTAATTATACGGAATAACTTTGTTTCTCCGCTTTGTAATATCATAGATTTCTTTTTTTCAATTTAATTTAGGCTAATTGATTTCTATTAGAAGTAAGATAAGATTTTCAAATCCAATGATGATTTTAGACATTCATCTAGACGATAAGATTGTGATAGACATGTGATTAATATGATGCGCTTTCTTCTAATATAATAATAGAATAGTAAGTTAAGATAAAATATTTCGATATTGCATCTGCTAGCAATTTTTAAACTACAATTTTGAAACTACGTTTCAATCAGATATTAAATCATTTTTGTTTTTCATAGTTATTTTCAACTAAACTCTTTCTGTATAATATCTCTTTTGAAAATATACCAATATATTAGGAGAAATTAAAGTATTATTTAGAAAGTCACTTTTAACGATATAAAGTAATAAAAAATAAATTGCAAGTAGGAACGAAATAACCGGTATAGTTTGCCTTTGCATTTAAGTATGCTTATTTTTTTTGGATAATTTTTTCAGTTTATATAACAACTCGTCACTTCTAAAGAGTATTTTCATGTATCTAATGATTTTCAGTATTTAAATTATAGAAAAACAAGAGATAAATATGAAAAATTAAAAAACACGTCTGCAAAAAAAAACATTGCTGTTTAATACAGGATAATTACTAATATATAATAATTAAAGAGTGGATGGGTGACAAGTTTGTATATAGTATAATTTTTTTAATGTATTTAAACACACACACATATATATATATGTATATATGCATATGTGTGTTTATATAGCCAACGACAATCCCGGGTAACGTAAGGATTCCAACGCGGGGTCATACATCTAAATCGGTTCAGCCATTTAGTTGCTACGGTGGAAAAGACATACATACACCCTAAATACATTACACTCACTTTTTTGACAGTCGTGTAAAAAACATGTTTAAAATGATGTTCATCATTTTAAGTAGATTTCATAAGAAAGCTACCTATTTCAAAATCAATTGGAAAACAAGATTTTGCTCTAAGAATAGTTTACAAAAAAAACATTGTTTAAAAACTAAAATTGTATATCCATTTTCATTGTTAAAAAGTCATCACTAGAAACTACGGAAAGTTTATATAAAAAGAATGTATAAAAAAGTAAACAAAGAAACAATAAACAATGTCAATTGTATTTACAAAATAAAATGAATTGTATTTAAGTAGGGTTAACAAAATTTACGAAATACTACGCAAAAAGTATATTTAACCGGTATTTTACAATAAAAAAAAATGTACAAATAAAATATATGCAAAATTATAGTATGAAGTAATATTTAATCCTTGTAATTACTAGTTAATAATTGCAGGAGTTATGTACTGCATAGAACGGAAACAGCTATTTGTAATTTTTTTGTTATAATTTTATTTTTTTATTCCCATTCTAGAATTCCAGTTAAAAATCTTGTTTTATAGCGTTTCGTAAGTACTATTTACTTGTCAGTCAATGTTGTTAATGTCTCTTTACTACTATTTCGTTTACTGTTCTACATAAATATTTTTATGTATACATTTACGTTGTATTAATTGATAACGATTGTTGGACGTAGCTAAGTTTACACAAACATTTTTTAGAGTATATTTCAATAAGAGTTTAGTATAAAATTTGCTGTAAGCTATATACCTTTTTTTGATGCGAAACGTCTTTAAAATCACAACGAAACTTACGGGTACCAAAACAGATATTTGTAGCTTAACGAAAAGTTCTATATCGTCCTGCCTTAATAACTCCGTAACTGTTGGTCTCAGAGACGTAAATGCGATGTCATTTTATAACTTACCTGATCAGCTCGCCGATACGACTTTGATTTTGCATCACTTTTGAGTGGGTTGGCGGGGAGGGGCACAGCGCAGATCGGCCAAAACTGGCGCTCTCGCTCATTGCCATTCAGTGTAGCTCACGACTTAGACGTGATAGCGCGGTGATTCGTCTGTTTTTTGTTTAGAGTTTGTCGAGAGATCGAATTAAGTAATAATAAGTGTATTATGGACAATATTTACGTGTAAAAAATTAAAGTAAACGTGTAAAAAAGTATAAAAATTCAATATGTCAACTTCAACCCCCGCAGAAGCCAGTCAGAAATTTAAATTACGCACATCGTTGGAAAGTAGATGAAATTCATTTTTAACATCTTCTGTTAAATTATTATCAAACCTCTCAAAACAATAAAATTGTTAAGGTTTCGGTGAGAGTTCGCCGTCAATTGGAAACATCGAAAATCAAAATTCAACAATTTATTTGTTTATAGTTCTTCAAAAAGATATTGCCCGAATCAAAAAAGTACAGATATGTATGAAAGGCGAGGTAATTATAATATATTTTTCCTACCTCATTTTCTCAAACACAAAAATATACAACGTTAAATATTTTCTTCCTGCTCTACTAAAATTGTAACTAAATGATAGAACTTTTTTAATATGAAACAAATACGGAATCATCGAGAAATAATTGGAGATAAGCAATGTTTTTATATACTTGTATATATAATTTTTTTTTGTCTTCAGTCATTTGACTGGTTTGATGCAGCTCTCCAAGATTCTCTATCTAGTGCTAGTCTTTTCATTTCAGTATACCCCTTACCTATATCCTACATCCCTAACAATTTGAAACATATTCCAAGCGTGGCCTGCCTACACAATTTTTTCCTTCTACCTGTCCTTCCAATATTAAAGCGACTATTCCAGGATGCCTTAGTATGTGGCCTATAAGTCTGTCTCTTCTTTTAACTATATTTTTCCAAATGCTTCTTTCTTCATCTATTTGTCGCAATACTTCTTCATTTGTCACTTTATCCACCCGTCTGATTTTTAACATTCTCCTATAGCACCGCATTTCAAAAGCTTCTAATCTTTTCTTCTCAGATACTCCGATCGTCCAAGTTTCACTTCCATATAAAGCGACCCTCCAAACATACACTTTCAAAAATCTTTTCCTGACATTTAAATTAATTTTTGATGTAAACAAATTATATTTCTTACTGAAGGCTCGTTTAGCTTGTGCTATTCGGCATTTAAATCGCTCCTGCTTCGTCCATCTTTACTAATTCTACTTCCCAAATAACAAAATTCTTCTACCTCCATAATCTTTTCTCCTCCTATTTTCACATTCAGCGGTCCATCTTTGTTATTTCTACTACATTTCATTACTTTTGTTTTGTTCATGTTTATTTTCATGGGATAGTTCTTGCGTAGGAATTCATCTATGCCGTTCATTGTTTCTTCTGAATCCTTTTTACTCTCGGCTAGAATTACTATATCATCAGCAAATCGTAGCATCTTTATCTTTTTACCTTGTAACTCCGAATCTAAATTGTTCTTTAACATCATTAACTGCTAGTTCCATGTAAAGATTAAAAAGTAACGGAGATAGGGAACATCCTTGTCAGACTCCCTTTCTTATTACGGCTTCTTTCTTATGTTCTTCAATTGTTACTGTTGCTGTTTGGTTCCTGTACATGTCAGCAATTGTTCTTCTATCTCTGTATTTGAACCCTAATTTTTTTTAAATGCTGAACATTTTATTCCAGTCTACGTTGAATGCCTTTTCTAGGTCTATAAACGCCGAGTATGTTGGTTTGTTTTTCTTTAATCTTCCTTCTTCTCTTAATCTGAGGCCTAAAATTGCTTCCCTTGTCCCTATACTTTTCCTGAAACCAAATTGGTCTTCTCCTAACACTTCTTCCACTCTCCTCTCAATTCTTCTGTATAGAATTCTAGTTAAGATTTTGATGCATGACTAGTTAAACTAATTGTTCTGTATTCTTCACATTTATCTGCCCCTGCTTTCTTTGGTATCATGACTATAACACTTTTTTTGAAGTCTGACGGAACTTCCCCGTTTTCATAAATATTACACACCAGCTTGTATAATCTATCAGTCGCTTTCTCACTTGCACTGCGCAGTAATTCTACAGGTATTCCGTCTATTCCAGGAACCTTTTCTGCCCTTTCTGTATATATACTTAATAACACAAATCATATTTTCTCAAATGTATTGACTGTAAATGCAAAAACTCTTGCCGGCTCGAATTCATACTTCAAACAACTCCATAAATCCTAATAATTCATGATAAATGAGTATTCTACTGCTTGACTTGCTTTTAAAAGACGATAATTCACAATTTAAATCATTCTCTAGTTCTAAATTTATAACAGTATCAAATGAGTCAATCGTTGAATCTAATTAATTAATTAGGTGAACAAATATTAACGGTTCATAATTTTTTTGTTTCAAAAATTAACTCAATATTAGGAAAAAATTTTGTATAACTTCAAAATAGCAAAACAAAACGTAATTTTCGTTTACAAAATTGAAATATGTTTTAATAATATTTTATTCAATAATTTCATTTTTTTCAAGATAATTAATACACAGTTAGAACCAGTACTGGTAGTTATGATACCTTAGAATGAACGTGACATTAGAAATTTTCAAAATATCAAGGAAACATTTTATTAAATATAAAATTACATATGATTAATATCGTGTGACTTTTTAACCATTAGGAACATAGGTAAATATATCAATAGAAACCTAAGAATGATAATTAGTTCACATAATCAGGTGTATGTAACATTTACTTTAAATTGTTCCAATGATCCGTACTGCCCCTAATGTTGATTTTTTCATCAACACTTGATATGTTCATTAAGTGATCTTTTTATTGAAATCAGATATTGATTATTGTGCTTTATAGAATTTTTTCGCCGTAACGGACAAAGTTGGACTTATTGTTGAGATCGTATTGCATTTGCGTAGAACAATAAATAATAATGTTAAGCGTAAAATATTGAAGTTTCGTTCAAATTCGTTCTTAAGAGTATGAAATCGAGGCGTGGCAAGAGTTTTTGCATTTTCAAGTTAAATTTTCAATCTAACAGTTAATAAGTAAAAAGAAATAGCACAATTTGTAAAATAGTACAGTTTTCAAATTAAAAGAAGTTCCACCATTTAGTTTAATCTATAAATAATAGTTTCTTGGAAAACACTTACATAATTATTAAAATTTATCTTTATGTTGCATAACATTTAAGTACTATTATGTAATAGACTATTATTTATTTATGTAGCTAAATAAATAAATATCATTATAAAAAAAAGTTGTTTTAGGAATTAAAAAAAGATTCGTGTTTATTTACGTTTTTTTTATATTTGTATCTAAAATATTATTAGAGATCGTGGAAATTATTATTAGTGTATATATTACTTTAATATACGTATTTTTATTAAATTACTCTTCTTTAAAAAAAAAAAATATCGGTGTATTTTACTTTAAAAGGGAGTTGTAATTTTATATATAAAATAACGCCATTATTTTAATTACAATGAGCGTAAATGTTCATCCGAGTCCAATAACATGGTTAAAAGTCATCCTTTAATTAAATGAATGCAACAGTAACATAACATTACGTCCAGAGAGGGTAGAATCGAATAGGGGTGGTTTTGTGTATATATGTACGAGTGAGAGAGAGAAAGTAATAAGGGTAAGCGCAATAGTATTAGTAGTAATAGTAGGAGTATACATACAAAATACAGAGTTGCAGAGGATCGCGTGGAATGTACAGTTTTGATGCAGGTCTCTGTTATTAAATTAGGAAGACAAATGCCCTTTAGTAATTACATCAAGTTGCCGCCAGAGGGACACTAGAGTTAGCACCTCCTCCTTCTCCTCTTATTCTCCTTCCCTATCGTTGCTGTCTCTCTCTCTTTCCACAGCCATCCCTCTAACAGTATGACTGATGGTTTTGCCCCGACCCAAACATACAAAACACTTCCTTACAATTCTTGTTAAAAGTTGCTTATTAAACCCTACTTAGTGGTTTAGCCGTTTCCATAACAATACGTTATTAAATTTAACTTTTATTTAACCGGCCAAAATAATTACTCACCGTTAATTATACGCGGATGATCTTTGAGAAATAAAAATAAATAAATAAAATTTGTGATTTTTCATATATATCCTAAGTAAATTTAAATGAAATAATTCCTTTTTATTCTGCAATTCAATTTATTTTTTTCCACATACATGGTATCAGTTTTAAGTGTCAATTTTCTCATTCTAGTCTGGTTATTTTTACGATATAATTTCCTTCATAGTTTACTAATTTTTATTTTTTTATTTTAGCAGGTAGTAATTAAGTTTCTCTTTACGCCCTATTTTATAGATAATTATACTATATTTTTATTATAAGTCTATTTCTTAAAATTACACTTTTTATTTTACCTTTAAATTCTACATACAGAGTGTATCAGTAAGTTCTCCGGGGATTTTCATAACCAATTCTATTCGTGAAAATAACGAAAAATTTTCATATAAACATATGTTTTAAACCGCTTCGTTTGCTAGTTACGGTTAGCGAAAGATTTCGCTCGGATTCAGCTACCCTGGTGAAATAAGATCTTACTGACATTTTTAGGACGTTAATTAAGTGACAGATTTACTGATTTATTATTGTTTTTTATCTGAAAAATCAAATAAAATAGGTATCAGAATCGAATTTGCCGTAGTTATTGAGAAATCTAGGGTTAAAACCAATTAATTGGGGTTAAAACCCTGTTTTTTATGTTTAACTTGTTAAATTGCTAATAAACACATAAAAATTTCTTAAACAGAACTTAATTTTGAACAAATTGATGTAAGATAAGTTGAATAAAACAAAGAAAAGTTTGTTCGAATTTAATTTTTAAAAAAATTGAATTTTATTTAGTAACAGTACAGTAAACCAAAATGTAAACCAAACCTTCAAATTTGTAACAAATTTTCAAATATGAGCCGGCTATTTTCAACCTATTTCTTGTCACGCTTCCTTACTGCTTTTATTGCTCTTTTTTGTTCTTCAGGGTTGTCCCTAAGTTCCTCAGCTGCATCCATAATGCGGACAATTAATTTTTCACGAGAATGTATTTTAGTTTTGTATACAATATTTTTCATTCATCCGCAGACGCAAAAATCTAAAGGTGTTAGATCAGATGATCTTGATACCAAGAATGTGGACCTCCACGTCCGATCCATTTCTAAGGGTAATGATGGTTTAAAAGATTGGAAACGGCGCAAGAGAGGTGGGGAGGCGCGCCATTGTGCTGGAAACATACTTTAAGTCTCTGCGCTAGAGGAACATCTTTAAACAACTGCGGCAATTCTTTTCGAAGAAAGTTAAGCAGTCAGCATTTAAGCGGTCGGGTGACATGAATGACGTAAAAAAAAGGTAATATAAGCGGTCCAAACAGCTGACTGTGAAGAAGGCAACACCATCCATACACTAATGCTAAATCGGTATTGAAAATTGCCTTTCACCCTTTCATGAGAATTTACTTTTGCCCGTGTATGTTCATTGTGTAAGTTGTTGAAGTAATCTCGAGTGAAATTTGTCTTGTTGGTAGGTAAAGAAAACAAACTTTAGAGTTTTCGGTTTGTATTCTACCAGTTGCAGAACTCCATACGAAGCGGACCGTCTGTTGGGTGTAGATTTTGAACTGGCTGTTTATGATAAGGATAAAACTTGTTTTATTCAAGTGTTCTCCAAAAGCCTTTGTGAAAACTCTGATCCGCTTAGTGCAAAACACGATCAATAACAGCGTCTTGTTGGACAGATCGTTAGTAGGCAGTACAAATACTAGGTAGTGAACCTGTTTCCCGAAGATTGCGAAAAGTTGCGCTAATTGTTTTGGGATCTGGAATCCTGCGATTTAAAAAATATATTTCATATTCTACTGCAGCAGCTGTAGCATTATACCATTACACCCACCCAAAATTATACCATATCAGCTTATTCCTTGTAAATAAGTACGGCATTACTTCATTCGCAAACCGATCACGTTCAAACTAAAATTCTCAGAATTTGCTAATGACAGCAATCACAGTAGTCGATATTCTTAATGAGCAGTACAGAATGATTTAAACACTAATGCGGTATTGCACATTATTGATCAGTTATTATTTTATTGCCAACTTTGAAATAATAATTTTTCAAATAAGTTTCTGTGTTCCTGTCATTAATAAAAAAATTAATATCTATGTAATTTTTATTTATATTTGTGTAATTTCCAGCTGTTTTAACATTTTTTAACAGTAAAATTTGGTTTTATAAATCTTTCAGATAATAAAAAAGAAGGTTTCGTTTACATTAAATAAATATTAAATTTTCTGGCAATATTAGTAATGTACTTATTCTAAATAAAATTAGAATTTTTTCTAACTTTTCTATATTTTGTTCAATTCATCTTACAACATTTTGTTCATAATTAAATTCTCTAAAAGTTTTATGTGTTTATTAATAAAGTTATTGTACGACAAATATAAAAAACAAAGTTTTTACCCCAATTCTTTGGTTTTATCCCAGATTTAACAGAAATTGCTGCAGATAAGTTTATGGGACCTATTTCATTCGATTTTTCAGGTCAAAAACAATAAGAAATCATTAATTCTGTCCCTTAATTAACGTCCTAAAAATTTCAGTACGACCTCATTTCACCGGGGTAGCTAAAATTAGCAAAACCTTTTAAGTAGCCGTAACTCGAAAGCGAAGCATTTTAGGACATATGTTTACATGAACTTTTTCCGTTATTTTTACGAGTAGAGTAGGTTATGAAAGTCCCGGGAGAACTTTATGATAATCTGTGTAAATCATCCAATCATAAATATTAAGTTTCTTTTTCATCTTATTCAGTAGGAATAATAATAATAATAACCAATACATTATGAGTAAGCTATTTTATTAAATTTATTTTATCATTATTTATTTATTTTATTTATATTCCGTATGCTGGTAGTAATATAGATTAACATAATATTTGAAGAAAATAAATAATTTTTTTTCTCCGGTTACTGAATCAGCAACGTCTGAATAAAATATAATGCAATATTTTGTTTAAAATTTAACAAAAAAATGTGCCTCTGAGTTCAATTTAATTTATTTAAAACCGTTTTCCAATTCTTATTCTTTTATTGTGTTGATGATTTTTTTTTTATCTTTGTCCACATAACCACAACGACTAAATAGCATCTAAGTCTCACATTCAAACTATTATTGACTTGGTGAGCAAATCATATGTTAATTTGGACGTCTCTGGTATATATGGAATAGATTTAATTATTAAGAACCCTGGAGCGACTTCGTCCCTTTTCAGTGAATTGACTGTGACATATATGTAAGCTAACTTCCACTCTAACTTAATTAAATCAAGATGTGTTACTAATTAGAATTGAATAACGAATGATACCCGGAAAATGTAAATTAAATGTTTCGGTGTCAATTTATTTAAGTTTTTTTCATTCAAGCAATCAATATTCACCTATACAGTAACGATATTTTTTTGTATATAAATTACTTAAAAAGCTATTATAACGATTTTGAATTTGCGTTGCATTTTTTAAATAGCTTAAAACTGAATCTTTATTTATAAATAAAGACTAAAATTATTATTACCTTTAAAATGTTACCTATTTTCTTAAATTTACTTTTCTATGAAAAAAAATATAAATAATAAAACCCATCGGGTTGATCTAGTGGTAATCTCGTCGTCGTAATTCAGCGGATTTCGAAGTCCAGAGTTCTCAGATTCAAATCCTAATAAAGGTAAATTACTTTGTTAGGATTTGAATACTAGATGGTAGATACCGGTGTTCTTTGGTGGTTGGGTTTCAATTAACCTCATTTCTCAGGAATGGTGGGCCTGAATTTGTTTAAGACTACACGTTTACCGGTAAAGGTATATTATATTTTAACTGTTCACGCAATTATAAATACATCTGTTTAAAAAAATAAATAATAAACTTTATATGATGATTTATAAACCAGCTATAAAATTAACAAAAAGAAAAAAATTATTTGATCTTCGTGTCAGCCCTACTTTGTTTTAAAATATTATAAAACGGAATTAAATCACCACAAATAAGATTACATTTTATGTTATTTGAAAAAAAACAATTTACTTAAATATTTAAAAATTTACCCTATATACCTACCACAAGATCGTAAGAATTAAAAAATATTTTTTTCTGATAACTTTTCATTTACAAAAATATAATTTATAAAACGTTGGAAGTTGACTGATTGAAGCAATAAAAAAAATGATATAGAACTTCTAATTTTTGGGCTGATTAGAGGTTTATTTTTCCTAACCCACCGATTAATTTTGTAAACTGTGACACACCCCTTGATAACGAGTCATTAAGAAAATATTTAAAAACAAATGTCGTCTATAGGTTGAAACAGTAAAAACAGATGGACTCCTATAATTAAGATGGGAAATGCATTTCCTTCCATCATCCTCTTTTAATGTTTGTCTCGCTTCGAAAAAACTTAATTTAGAAAAAAAATTTTAAAAAATCAATATTTAAAAATAGTAACACGTAAGATAAATTAACAAAAAAAAAAAATTTATGAAGGGTAGGTATGTAACTTTTTGAAAAAATACACTTATGATATCATTTTTACAAGTGCATTATTATTAACAAAATTAGTGATCGTTATTAATATATATATATATATATACCGTGTGTCTTACGAAGAGTGTTTAATTTTATGTCACTCATTACCCATTCACCCACCGAGTTTATTGAAATTTAACAGACCTTTCAACAAAGGTTTTTAAAATTCTACTGTGAAAATTTCAACCTAGGGACAAAATAAATAATTTTATTGATTTTTTAATCATTTTATTTTTATTCTTTTACTCGCCTAAAAATATTATTTAATAATCAAAATGATATGTGAAAATAAAAAATAATTTTTTAAAAATAATTGTCATATTAACTGATCTGAAAAGGAAAAATTGTGTAACGATCACTTTATATAGTAATAAGTCACTATCGTAGAATACTCTTTATAAAATGATCTTCTGTTAATTATACATATCCAAACTAACGCGAATTATTTAATTACATTTTAATTTAATAATATCCATAATAATAGTTGATTTTAATTAGTATACGTATTATCTTACTCAGCTTTTCAGTACGAATAACATGAAAAGTTGTATCAGTTTTTTTTTAATTTTTTAAAATAATAATAATTCTTGCTTTAAGTAACTATTATTGGTAGATTGGCTGATAACTAGAAATGTTGGTCGAATATCAACTAAACTGGGCAAGGATTGCGTGAATGTAGTTATAATGAAATGAAATTTATATATGTTGACAAAAATTTGATTGAAATTTAAATAAAATTATCCGGAATTTTTTTAAATTATCATTGTGAAATAAGTTATTGAGATACTTTTTTCCAAAATTTAATAAAATCAATCCCATATGATAGATATTATTACACCGTTATACTAGTAAATTTTATAACTGTTCTTAAGGTATAATGCCTAATAGAGGTTAATACGTGTACATACATAAGTTAGTACAGATACACACACAAATATACACAAACACACACACACACACACACACACACACATATATATATATATATATATATATATATAGGTTAGGTTAGGTTGCCGGCCTCCATGGCGCGAGTGGTAGCGTCTCGGCCTTTCATCCAGAGGTTCCGGGTTCGAATCCCGGTCAGGCATGGCATTTTCACACGCTACTTATCATTCATCTCACCCTCTGAAGCAATACCTAACGGTGATACCGGAGGTTAAAAAAAAGATTAGATTAGGATAGATATATGCGCAGGCATACACACACATATTCTATTACTGTAATTACTTAGAAAATTTTCTTATTAAATTACTTTCACACACACGCACACGGTGTGTGTGTGTGTGTGTGTGTGTGTGTGAATTTTTGTAACCTTACCCCATATGTAACAATATTGTAAACTTAAAAAAAAAGTTTACTAAAGAATTTTAATTTTTTTGAACTTAATTTTTTTTTTGGGGCGCATAACAAAGATTGGTTGTTAGCTCCTGAAAGCAACGATTCTACAACATATAAACCCATTTTATAACAACATGCGCTAGGTATAACGACATGTAAACTAAATAACAGAAGAAAAAAAAATTAACAAACAATCCGCAAATAACACGGTATAACACCATCCAGGTGTTAGGTTACATAGCATCAATAGGTATTCGTACCCGGCGTTTACTATACCTTTTAAATTTAATTTAGACACACCTTTTATTATCCCTGTTCATGTCCTCTATGGAGATTCGGCCCTATAAATTTTAATTATGATCTCATCATACATAACAAAAAATCAACAACTCCTATCGTCTTCCAGCAAATATTTTATCCAAGACAAACCTGGGTGCAGTAGAATACACAGATGAATCGAAACAGAATGATACCTTTATAAGCGCTTTAGTTTTAGAAGATCTGTATTCTAGACATCCTATCTTCGCCGAAATTCACAACACAAATCGCCGAGTTGAATCGTCGCAACACAGAAGTGAGTTTCTGATGAATCCTACGTGGGAATCCCGGCTAATAAACCTGCAAATTTCGCTTCTAGAGACGCATGTAGCCAACCGGCTTTCACCACTCGTGTTATTACTACCGATTTTATTAATTCTGCTAAACACACTCTTCGAGGAAGGTGGCAAAGTGACTTGACTGCTATGGTAGATAATAAACTCCGATACATCAAGGTTTCTGTGCTACCGAGGAGCTCTTCAATCCGGAATAACCGTCGGGAGGAGGTTATTATTTGCCGTTTACGAATAGGGTATACTAATCTTACATATGGACACTTAATAAACCAGACCGATGCATCCGTTTGTGTTTGCTGCGACTGCCGACTAACGGTACACCGCATTGTTGTGGGCTATGTGTGTTATGGGTTAGAAATTTAAATTAGAAACTAACATCCGAGATACTCTAGGGAACAATATTAGGATGTTATCCTATATCTTGTTGTTTCTTAAAGCCGGACATCTATATTCGAATTTTTAATATTTATTTGAACTTAATGGATCTCTAAAAGTCGAGAAACATAAATATTTGGGGAAAGGATATTTTTGGCTGATATAAATAATTTCTGTCTCTTATATATTATAATAATCAAAAGAATAGAAATAACGACCTTTTGTTATAATTTAGCATATTTTGTTATAATTTAGCATAATATAACTTTGTACCGAAAAAGTCTAGTAATTTCAAATTAAATTATGAAAAACATTTTGAAATAACTAATTTCTCATAGATTAACATAATTAAATCTAAAAATAGGATTTTTATGAACGTAATTGTTTTATTTGTTTTTATAAAACGTCTTTAAGAAATTACTATGTCTAGAATATTATAAGAGAATCAATTTTTTATTTTCTTTTGTAAGAATTATAACAAAGCTATTATCTGAAAGACCTACACGGGTGGTGATCACCAAGTGGCTACAGACAATGAACGTTGCTCGAACGACACTACAATTATTATTATTATTATTATTACGTATTATTGTAAGTATAGTTATTATTAGTTTATTTCCGCTACCCTTCAAATTTCTCATCCGTTTTATGTGGCTGATTCAACTTGCACAGCTTCCGCGGTCACCCACGCCTGACCCGATTTCACGGGAAAGAGTATCCGATTGGGCAGTACTACACACACTCACAAACGAAAAAAAGAAGAACTCAGTATTAGATGTTATATGAATATGTGGTCACGAAGTCTTCTTAAAGTGCGTGCATACATTAATTCGTTATTATTATTATTATTATTATTATTATTATTATTATTATTATTATTATTATTATCATTATTATTATCATACTCTTCAATCAGACGTGTCCTTTTGTGTCTAAAAATTCAACTGTGGTTATAATATTTCCGGAAATTTTATAATTTACATGAGCACTCGAGCACAAAGTATTGAAACTGTTGCCTATTGTACTGATGCTTTATAAAAAATATTGGCATTATCTCTGTTCATTGTATTATAAATTTCACACAATGTTATTCTATTATTTCGATTTACGTTATTCTATTATTGTTATAACCTAATTTAATCTAATTTAAGTGATTAAATTATTTAAAAAAAATTTAATTTAGTTCATAGTTTATTTTTTTTTTTTTATTTCATTGAACTCTGTTTTTTTTTTAAAAAGTAGATTTTATTCTTTTATTTAAATCGTTATTCTTTTATTAAATTTTAATTAAATCGTTATAATAAAATTATAAACACGAATAAAGATTTTTCCACCCAATAACGTATCTACCAAGATAATTAATGGTATAATCATGACTAAATGAAACGTGATTTTCGTTTAAAATAAAGATATTGGCCTCGGAGCGTTATTTATTCACTACAGATTATTTTGTTTTTGTGATCAGTTATTTATCTGATTACTTGATGTATTTCAACTTTCCATTACTTTTCGCGCGAATTTAGCTAGAATAACTAACTTTATTAAAAAAGGAAACTACTTTGATTATGCAAAAAAAAATTTGTAATCGCGTTTTTTTTACAAATATTTACATTTTAGTGTCAAACTAGTCCAAAAAAACGTATCTATGTATGTTCGTAAGTATATGTATCGCACTGCTTTTGGTCTTATATCTCAGAATCGGCCGAACCGATTTTTTCCAAATTTGGTTCAAATATTTCTATATATGTAGCATTGTATTAATTTATAAGGAGATTGAGAATATCGCGAATATACTATTTTCGATTTTCTTCTGAATCATTTTAGAGAAAACTTTATCAAAGAAAATTTGTTAACCACAATGCACGTATAGATGAGTGAAAAAATTATTTTTCAAAAAATCAATCCCTTTTTTAAAACTGAAATAAAATTTTCGTTCTTTTCTTCTATCTCCCTTCGATCTAAATATTTTTCAAATTTTTTTGAATGTTTTACTTCATACGTAGAGCTATTAAGAAATATCTGCAATTTCTTTAAATTATAGACCCTGGAACTAAAATTCAAAAACTTTTTTCAAAAGTGTTCTTTTTCTTGTTTTAGCAATTATTGCAGGGGGTTTATATTTACAGAAAACTTTACTTAAGCAAATTTTTTAAGGTTTAAACTTCACATAAAAAGTTTTAGAAAGTTTTTTATTAAAATTTATTTTCTACTTCTAAATACATAATTATTTGTTTTTGGGCTGTAACTCTTTTAATTTTTGTTATTAATAACCGGAAAAGTCACGCAATCTTTGCCGGCTTTTAATTTTAGGCTAATTTTTTCATATCGGTACACCGGATGGGTACTAATTCTCAGTTAATGATTTGTTATTGTAAAGTTTATCTTCATTTATATTTACTGTCATTTTTAGAAAGTATATAACATGCTACATACAACTTCCATCTACAAATCAGGTTTTTCACTTGAGAAATACCTGGTTCTTTTTAGTAAGCCGTCCACTGATATTTTTGATAAAGTAAATGTATTTTCTGGGTTTTTTCGAATGTCCCGGCAACTTGTAAACTATTAATAACGTCATAATCAAACATGCCACTCATTAGATAGTTAGTTTAATACGCCACTATATCTTGTAGCATTTGCTCATGCAGATTTATACTTCTTTAAATGGTTCTCTACGTAAATTAGCATAAATAGGAATCTATCATTTCCCTGTTTGCACCGCATTCTTGTTGATTCTTTCGTCTTTCAGCATTCCAAAGCGATTCAACTCTTTGAGTATGCGTTCCCGTATAGGATCAACGAAATTCTCAGAATGATTGATGCTGTAATGTTCGTATAGCATTGCAGAAATATGTCGTTTTCTCTCGTTTGCCCACCATCTGTCAGATAAAATGGGTGCGGGGGAGGGGAATATATGCTATAATCGTCTCCGTGTTTCCACAACCGGTACGGCACAGCATACAAGAAATACTCGTTTCTCTGCAGAAATTTCCGAACAACCACTGAATAGAATAAATCCGGCTTACATTATATTTTTGCCTAGAAAAGTACGATTCTTCAATTTATTGTATCCGTTAAAACCCGATTCTGAAAGGGTTAATAATTATGGAATGAAAATAGAATCTTTCGCAGATGATTCTTCTAAACTGTGATCGTTTTCGACGACGCAGAATTTGGTTGCAGCGTGTTCTCCAATATAGCAATAAATAAATATTACTACCTTATCGAACTATAACTTACAATTCTCCAGGCAGATTCCCTTTTGTAGATCGATTTCCATTGTGAACATTGTTCTATTGCATTCCTAAAAATCACACCGTATACTTAACGACATAACTATTTAATAGGTGCCAGGATAAATGCCGATGCACTGTTTTGCTTCCTGAAAATACCGTAATCCATTCTCTTTTGGGTTAAGTTTGATGGCAAATTCAAACAAAGGTATTGTACCTTTATTGCACCTTTACAACTAAACGCGAATAAAGAAAAGTTATTTATTAGTACTGTTAAAGAAAGTAATTAGAAACTATAAGGAACCACTGCATTTGTTACGAAGGATACCATTTTAATATTCTGTATAAAAGAAGAAAATATGTTTAAGAACGCAATTGGATTACTACGAATCATAATTATGATAAGATAAAACTTATAAATACGACATTTAGAAATCCATCAAAAATTTTGCGACTCCTGTAGTATTGCGATCAATTTTACTTAATATTTATATTTCATAAAATATTTCTTGTCATATTTTAATAACTTTTTCTGTTATTGTATAATTTTAAAGTAGAAAAAAAACATTTAATTAATTAATACTTTTAACGCACTCTAATTTTAAACAAAAGAACAATAGGCTAAAAAATTTAAACAATTTTTTCTTTTCTTCATGTATTCCGGTTTTACTTTTCTCCATGTATAAATTAATAAAAATGATTAAAAAACGAGTTTTTTAAACTTTGATGGTCTTACTTCTTTTAACAACTAATTCTTCTTAAATTCTACTTTTATTAAATGTAAAAATTAAAAATAACCCGGTTTTTTTCTATACAGAATGTCACACGAAGTAACAGAGAAACTTTCAGAACATGTTTTACCTGTGAAAATCATGAAAAAAGTACACGTAAACATAGGTTCGGAAACGATTTGTTTTCGAGTTACGGCTAGCGAAAGATTTCGCCCGAATTTCAGTTCTTCTAATAAAAATAAGCTCTACTGTAATTTTTGGTACCTAAATTAAGGAGTTAAAGTTGGTGGTTTCTTATGTAATTTGAGCTGGTAAATACGATAAAATAGGTCCCAGAATTATAACTCCAGTAGTGTTTAAGATAAAAGTAATTTTTATGAAACAAGAATTAAGTTGTATACAAGTTTTTTTATTAAATATTCCGCATTTATTAGTCATTTAACAAAGCTATTGTACTACAAACCTAAAAAAAACCTCTTTTTCGACACCGAATTTTGTGTTTTACGTGTGCTTTAAAAACTATTGGAGTTACAGTTCTGGGAACTATTTTACCCTATTTACAGCTCAAATTACATTCATTTCTTTAACCTTATCCTTAATTTGGGTCTCAGAAATTACAGTAGGACTTCTTTTTATTAGAAGATCTGAAATCCGGGCGAAATCTTTTACTAGCCGTAACTCGGAAATAAAGCGTATTCAGACCTGTGTTTTTTTACTTTTAAGGCCACATTGAACCACTTTAGTCACCCATATTTCAGTTCCTCTTGAATTTCTGTATTAGTCTGGCCTGTCGATTTTCCCAGTATTTTTTCATTCTATCAGTTAGTTGATTCCTGATCTTGTCTATAACCTCCACTTTGTTTATATGACCTATGTTAATATACTTTTTTCTGTATTTTTTCTAGTCTTGAACAATCTCAGATCTACTGCTCCTGAGACGTGTGGTTAATTGAAACTCAACCACTAAAGAACATCGATATTCACGATCTAGTATTCAAATCCGAATAAAAGTAACAACTTATATTAGGATTTGAACCTGAGAACTTCGGCTTCGAAATCAGCTGATTTACGACGGCGAGTTAATGACTACACCAACCAGGTGGGTAACTTTTTTTAAATGATTCTTTGTTCTGTATTAATCTTTTCTTTTAAACTAAATGCTATATCATCAGTTATCGTTTTTATTTATTTCTAACTTTATCTTCCTGTACAGATTTTACCCTTTATATTCAATAAAATCGTCTACTATCAAATTTACTAAACGTTGATTTTTTAATTTATAAACAATTGGCCTAATTCGTATCTTTACAACATTCTGCCACAAATTACTCTTTTCACGTATTTGTCTCGAACTTCGTAATGTATTTCATTAGCTAATCAAATTTTACACATCTAACTGCAACATCATCTTACAAAACTCTTTATTATTATTTTTTTTTTTTAATACATGCACTTCTAATAATTTACTTTGGTATCATATATTTGTATATTTCATACAATTACCTGGTATACAAAAAATAATATAGAGGTTTTAATTTCTTTTAATATATATTGGATGAGGTGTACGGTGTTGATTTAATGCTAGAATCAAAGATACAAAGGGCAGTTTTAGCGGCGACCGTGGTCTTACATTGGTTCCCTATCTTTCCGTTTGACAGCGCCACTAGCAAAGATGGCGACTCGTGAATAGAAAGCCTTCTGTGTTTTGCAGTTTGATAAATGTAAATTTGTAGGTACAGTTCAACGTGCGTTCCGCAGATAGTTTAATTGCGTTTCTCCAAGTACAATAAAGTCGATAAAATAATCGGTTTGAAACGACCCGATGTTTATGCAAACGGATAATTAGGGGATAACCGAGGATATCTGAAGAAAATGTTGAAAGTGACAGGTAGCCTTTCCAGCGTAATCCAAAAATATCTGTTAGGAAGGCTAACCGCGAACTAGTGGTGCTGATGATGACATGTGAAATTTTCTAAGGAAACTCTTACATATACTCCATACAGTTTGCAGCTCCTTACTTGAAACATATTTACTTCGAAATGTTGGAGCATGAAGATGACAATAATTTTTGATCGGATTGTATTTAGTAATATATCTGCATTTCATACTAACGCAAAAGATAACACACGTAATGTCTTTATCTGGGAGGGAGGGGGTCAGAAAATCCCCATACCTTTTACAACGCGAAAGAGACTCCCCAAAATTAAATTTTTTCTGTGCAAATTTCCCGATTGCAGGTTTGCAGACCGTTCTTTTTTTCATTGAAGCAAACGTAGCAGGAGTTGTTTATTTGGATGTACTATGTACGGCTCTTTCCTCAATTATAAGATAGATCAAAGGATTTCCTTTGACAATAAAATGTGGCGTCTCCTCACTGGCATAAGTCTTTATGAAATTTGTTAAATGACGTTTTCTCCGACCGCTTGATCGGTTGGCATGAACCCCATGATAGAACTTGTTTGCGATGGTTTCCAAGATCACCCGATCTGACCCCCATGTGAATTTGTTTCTTTGAAATGTTATAAAGAATCTTGTGTGTGTGGCTCTGCTATCTACTGATGTACCCGATTCAAGACACTGGATTGAAGCAGCTGTTGCTTTCATTACTTCAGACATGGCGGTTAAAGTGCTCATATTGAATAAGTCTAATTGAAATTAGATATGGGAAGAGTTTTGTGTGAAACCTTTAGTTTTAGAGGAAGGCTCGGGGATCAAACTTCTGCGAATCGGTTAATTTGATATTTGAGGGTTGTATGTCATGGTAGGTAGTTATAGTTGGAAGAGGCCATACGAATGCGATAGTAGTTTCTGTAAATGCACTGACGGAAATGTCTGCCGAGGAATTTGCATCGGTGTCATCCTGACAAAGATCATGTGATATGTTATCAAGTTTAGAGGGTTTAAAAGACGACCTTCGGTTAAGCCCATCAGGGCTAGGAACGGTGGAGGTGGTGTGGCGACCGGGATTGTCACAAAGGGGGGGCGTCTTCACCTATGGGGATCAAGATGTGAGAAATGAACATCCTGATTCCATAGGCTAAACAGAAAATAAAGAAAAAAAACCGGGATTCGAATCCGGGACCTCCGGATGAAAGCTTAGACTCTATCACTTGCGCCACGGAGGCCGAAATGAGTGTTTTTCTGCCGTTTTGAAACCTAACTTGTCTTAATATAAAAGTAATAATTTTTCGTTAAATTTTCTACTCATTTGTAAAATATCATAGCGAGTATAATCGATAATAGACTGAAATATTAGACTAATAATATGACATTCCTTTGATTTGGAATTAATTTTAATCTTCAAGTAATATGTTAATAAGTAAATTTGACCCTGAAATTTTAAAAGTGGAAAGTAACAAATATTTTGTAGCTTTGAATTCACCGTACTGGAATACTGTAAGTTTATGTGGATGATTTATTTATTTTCAAAGTATATTCACGTCTTGTTAAATTATTCTTGGTTTTTAATTTCATAATTGTTTTCGATAAAGTATTTTTATCCTTCTTTTCTATTAGTTAGTATTGATGCATTTATTATAGAAATTTCTTTATGTTTATTCTACATTTTGTACTTTACTTATTTAATTATGTAGTCAGAAAAAAATTATCGGTATAATATTTGCTACTTAATTTGTTTTAAAAATACCAAACATAAGTTACAAGTTTTTTCTACTTTATCCTCTCACTATATTCTACTAACAAATTCTCTATTTAATACTTCACCAATAAAATATAACCACATAAACTGGGATGGTTTATAGTTCTTTTACATGCAACCGTTATTTGAGTATGTAAGTATAAATACCTACACATGTGTACATATATATTTTTTTTTATTTTTGAAAATGTTTTTAATTATCAAATTACTTGTTGTATTAAATTTTAGAAGATTAAATTATTAATTATATTAATTTTTTTTTAGAAATGAAATCGCGCTGTATTTTGTAGACAACGTATAAAACCCGTTATGTTACACGATATAAACTTGAGAGCATTGCGTGTTTCGTAGTTGACATCTCACTTCGCAATTATCAAGAACTGAAAATTAAATCTGATAAAATCGCAGGTCATGATATATATATAGTAAATACACTCATATTAAATAGATGTTTTGATTTATTACTTATTGTTAATACAGTTCCTTGTTTACATCTAATAATAGCTTGTAATATAACTGCAGATTATTTCAATAATATTTTTATTATAAATGTTTTTTTTCGTAATATTGATTTTTTTTTCAACGTATTATAATTGATTTATTAAACTTATATAATTTCAACGGGTTTTTAAAATAAAAATAAAATTTTTTTTTTTCTTATGAGTGAAGGATTTCCTATTTCTTCTTATTCTAAATAGAATGAATAAAATTTGCAAAAAAATAAAACTATTGATAATTATTGGATAAAATAGAGATCAGAAGAGCATTAAGATAGGGGTGTATATTATCAACGAAACTTTTCAATGTTTATCGCTGTGAAAACTATCAAAGAAGCCCTTAAGGGAGAAATAAGAGGAATTAAAATCAGTAGTATTAATAATGTACGCTAAAAATTCGGGGATTTTGGCTTCTGAAATGATGAGTATGGAAATAGAAAATACATACATCAGGAAGACAAAATACATACGAATCTCGAAGAAACCCAATATTAACGAAACTCATAATAACTGGAAATAATAGTAATCAAGATAAAAATGTATATATTTGGATACAATTATCGATTTTACTAACAATTGTACTACTGAAATTAGTATGAATTCAGACAAAAAAGACGAATAAATTTTATTCGGAAGAAAAGTAGAGAGGAAGAAATAGTATGCGACGGATTTAAGCTTGAATTTGAAATTTCTTTTGGTAAGATGTCTTTATTGATCTTATCTACGGATACCTAATTACTGTCTTACTCCCCTTTTGATTTCTATTTTTTTTTCCGATAACTGTCATTATTTTCAATTTTTTTCATTCTACTTAGAAAAAAAAATCCGGAAGGCGGAGATAGATTTCACCGGTGCTAAGAAGGGGATAAAAAATATTTCAACTTTAAAGTTAAGAAAAACTTCAAATTTACTCAATACGACAATGGTTAATATGAAAAAACGTTTCACATGTTTAGCATACGACAAGCCTCATCTTCTTACAATTCCAGCAACATTTTGATCATCCCTTGACGTAAGGGTTGGTCATATCAAAAATTGTTACAGAAAAACGTTTTAGTTAATGTTTAGAGGACTAATAACCACTTTAAACCGATTCGATACTGTGCCTGTTAAGGGAAGTATGATTTTTTTTGTCTTCGAAACCCCATATTTTCCACTTTCTTGACCAATGGTTGGTGATATCAAAAAACTATTTAGATAAGTTTTAAGTCCTTATCCAAAGAATAGTAGAAACTTAAAACGAATTCAATATTTTACTTAATAAGAAAGTTATAGCGATATTTTGGTTTTTTTCGAAAAAGCTTTCCCATTTCCACTCCCATGGTTCGATTTTTCCAATTAACGAACTCAACCGAGATTTTGGGTCGTTATATTTTATGTATCAATTTGAAAGTTATTGGGCAGAATTACGGCAGTTATCGTGTCCACACTCAAGTGAAATATATATATATATATATATATATATATATATATATATAAATGTATAAACTTTTGAACTGACGGTGGTTTTGAGGTCTGGAGGATGTGAAATGCGAAGATATGTCGAAGTTTTCCGGAAGTCGAATCATGGTACCCATTACAGTAGGTAGCTTTCTTATGAAATCTACCTAAAATAAGAAATCCTTCACTCAATGGAAAAAAATTATTTTATTTTTATTATAAAAATAATAAGTAATAAATTAAAATATATATTTAATATGACTGTGCAAGTGTGCACGTGTGTGCGTGTGTGTATGTGTATGTGTGTGTGTGTGTGGTTTTTTTTTGGTTGGGTTGGTGGTTGGTTGTGCGTTACCGTGAAAGACCGAGATTAGAGAGTGTCAATATTCTCCGATGAATGTCGACACATGTGAAATACGTCAGTGAATGACCGAAATATTTGCTTATTCACCGTTCGCCAGTATATATCAACATAGATAAGCTCTGAAGGTGGTCTAAACGATAAATAGAAATTAGAAAAAAAAATCACCCGATACCAACGTCTAAGGTAAATATATTACGAGAAACCCTCATAGAAAAAGGAAGTTTATAGTTAAGCCAGTCATAACCTACTCTCGTTAGCCTCGTCTAATTAACGTTAAATATGTTTTAATGTTTTTATAAATCCAGTGAATTTGATTAATCGCTGTAAACAATCGAACGGCTGTAATACACATTGCCCAAAATCGATAATTAAAGATAACATTATTTTTAAAAACATATTTGTATTTGTAAAATTCATCACCTTCCTGCATTTGACCTGTTGTAGCTTATAAATCCGAGCGTATTTAGGCATTATTATTGATAAATTTTTTAATTGATCTGACTAAATTAGTATTATTTCTGTTCGATTGCATAGTATACAATGTAAAATTTATCATCTACAGTTTTATTATCATAATTACGTTTTAAAATTTACACATTACTTGTTGAGCCAGTTTCAAAGATAGGGTATTTCCGCTTGTGGACATGCTGAGGATTATTATTCGCATGTAATCCATTCCATCCAAAAATAGTAATTAAAACTATTCAAAATGCCTATAACAATAGACGTATTACAACAAATATCCAAGATTTTCATAAAGTCAGCAGACTTCTATCATCCAGAGATCTACTGTATAAAAATAGTATTATGGATAACTTTTTCTCATCCAAATTTAAAAAAATAGATGATATGAACTATGAAACTCGTAACACCCTTATTTTATTCTCTGGCGTCATAACAAGTGCGGCTAACGTACGTTATCATATCTTGTCCCAGAAAGTTTGTCAGATTTATCACGAGGCACATAAAAATTTCATTTCTATGAAGAAGTTGAAGAAAGATATTCTTAATTTTAGTTTAAATATTTAATTGGTTTTAAGTAACATGAAGGAGAGCAGAATATTAATTTTTATAAGAATAAGGAATTTTTTTTTGTTTTTGTTTATGGTAATTAATCATAAGTTATGAGTTTTGTTTATTATGTTTTATTTTTCTCAATGTAATTTTCTTTTTTTTGTTTTAATTCTGTATTTGCTATTTAGAAAGAAACCCGTGAAAAACTGTTGGGTCAGTTAAGGGAATCCTATAAAAATGTAAATTAAATTAAATAAATATAAAAAATTAATTTAAATGTCAGGAAAAGATTTTTGAAAGTATATGTTTGGAGTGTCGCTTTATATGGAAGTGAAACTTGGACGATCGGAGTATCTGAGAAGAAAAGATTAGAAGCTTTTGAAATGCGGTGCTATAGGAGAATGTTAAAAACCAGACGGGGGGATAAAGTGAGAAATGAAGAGGTATTGCGGCAAATAGATGAAGAAAGAAGCATTTGGAAAAATATAGTTAAAAGAAGAGAGAGACTTAAAGGCCACATACTAAGGCATCCTGGAATAGTCGCTTTAATATTGGAAGGACAGGTAGAAGGGAAAAATTGTGTAGGCAGGCCACGTTTGGAATACGTAAAACAAATTGTTAGGGATGTAGGATGTAGAAGGTATAATGAAATGAAACGACTAGCACTAGATAGGGAATCTTGGAAAGCTGCATCAAACCAGTCAAATGACTGAAGACAAAAAAAAAAAGAAGAAGTCGAAGAAAGATATTCTTAATTTTAGTTAAAATTTTTAATTGGTTTTAAGTAACATGAAGGAGAGAATTGGAGAGCAGAATATTAATTTTTATGAGAATAAGGAATTTTTTTTTTGTTTTGTTTATGTTAATTAATCATAATTTATGAGTTTTGTTTTTTATGTTTTATTTTTCTCAATGTAATTTTCTTTTTTTTGTTTTAATTCTGTATTTGTTATTTATAAAGAAACCCGTGAAAAACTGTTGGGGTCAGTTAAGGGGATCCTATACAAATTTTAATTAATTTAAATAAATATAAAAAATTAAAATTATTATTAATTTACTATATGCCTAACATTAATTATTCGGTCGACAAAAAAAATTATAAAATCGTTAATTCAAACCGAAGGCGGGAACGTAAAGTAAGAAATACGTATATAGAATATTTTTCTATAAAGTTTTGCATGAAAAGGAACAATTTTCCAATTCATTAATTATTAAATAAAATTTACGTTCTATTCGTTATTTACTTGTAAGGTCACCTTGATAAAAAATTAAACACGGAAGTTGATATAAAAGTTATCTTCTTCGAGTTGTAAGATTTTCCTCATTAAATAAAGTTCGAAGTCGACAACGACAGGATCTTATCAGAGAAGAAAATAACGGAAGGTGAGTTCTTATAGTCGGCGGGCATGCAACATTAACCCATATATAAGAGTTAAAACTAGTACCCTCATCGGCTTAACTTAACTTAACTTCATCTACCCGTAGTCGAATACGGTATCTCGGCTTCACAGCACTCTATGAAATATGCGTATACTAGGAAGTGCATGCAAATGGCAGGTGCCTGACAGAACCGCATATGTACATACAACACAATATATCTAACATGTGGCTATCGTTAGGGTTCATTACACTCTTTACACCCTGTCTATCTTTTTTTTTATCGTTGACCTCGATTTATTTACATCCGTTTTCATTTTTTTATAAATTATAACGCTCGTATAAAAATATACTTATTAAACTTTGTTTCAATATCTTAAATAACAAGTCTATCAGTATATTAAATAACAAAGAAATTATGCTGTACTTACGATAACAAATCTAATATAGTTACGTAAGAAAATTAGTTATTTCAATAAGTTCGAATTCAGTAA
Source organism: Lycorma delicatula (assembly GCF_047948215.1). Lineage (NCBI taxonomy): Eukaryota > Metazoa > Arthropoda > Insecta > Hemiptera > Fulgoridae > Lycorma > Lycorma delicatula. Next base: position 14,298,899 of record NC_134459.1, read on the forward strand.
TAACTTTCAAAAGATTTGTACTTTCACAAGTTCGGGTATATAAGCTGTAGCAATGTACCCGTAATTATAATCATTGGTGAAAACTGCAGAATTTTCTTAAAGGAAGTTTTAACGATTAATAAAAGAATTTTTTATGTACGTTAGAATAAGTTCACCATTACCGTTCGAAATTTAGTTATGCACATTCCTATCCACAACCGCTCTGAGTAATTCTGTTGGTGAAAAATTGAAACATTTTCTTAAATTCGACTCCTAAGCATTGGTGGCTTGTAGCTAAACTTAGTGGGCCTTTACAAGGCCATGGTTAAAGTTTTCTGTAAAAAAAAAAACGAAAAAATGAATCAAAGAGAATACCTGGAAGCAGGATAATAATCTGATTCTACAACTTATAACATTCAAGAATATTGAATTCGTGTATTCGGATTTTTAACTGTGTATTCGGTTTAACTGAATAAATAATAAAACGTCAATACAGATAATATTTTTTTAGTATTATTAGATAAACCCACCGTTTTAGTCCAGTGGTGAACGCGTCTTCGCAGATCAGCTAATATGGAAGTCCAGAGTTCCAGCGTTCAAGTCGTAGTAAAGGCAGTTACATTTATACGGATTTGAATACTAGATCGTGGATACCGGTGTTCTTTGATGGTTCTCAATTAACCACACATCTCAGAAATAGTCGATTTGACACTGTGTAATACTACACTTCACTTACACTCATACATATCATCTTCATTCATCCTCCGAAGTAATACCTGACGATAATTCCAGAAGGCTAAACAGGAAAAATGAAGTATTATTAAATAATCACTTAATAAAATGTCCGCTTAAAAACACTATAGTCCAATGGTACTTAATTTAAATTTCTATGTACACAGAAACAATTACATAATTAACTTTTACTAATTACCTTCTCTTTCGCCCTTCCAGCGTGTTTTTGGACAGATTTGGCAATAAAAGAGCCCTTGCTTTCCGCCATCTTCTGATCACAACTGAAAACTCGTATAATCGCTTTCATATTCCTTCTACCGACTAAACTAAGAAAGGGAACGAACAAGGAACGTTCCATACATACGCGGAGTAAAATAAAAACTACCTTCCACCAGCAAGCCAGGGTCGGCACTGCGGGAGCAGTAGTTCTTTCACTCTTTCGCGTGTAGCTTCCTATGTGCGCATGCGCACAACAGCCAAATACTACGTTGCCGAAACTGTGAAACGTACAGTTCCATACAAAGATTTTTGTATTTTTTTTACAAACTGGGGGATGGCTACTAACATTAAGCTTAAGGATTATAAATTGTACAAGTATAAAGAAAGAAAGAAGTACTCATTATTTTAAACTTTATCGATAATGTCAGGTGGAAATAGCGATGTGCTGCAGTCTAACAGTGCCTATGCGTGAGCCACCACTGCTCCCAAGAATAATTTCTTCTTCCTATATCTCTTCTGCCATCTTTTTTACCGTGTAAGATTAGTTGAAAAACAGAGTATTTCTCAACATTTCTGTAAATGAAGACCACACTTCATTTACACTCATACATATCATCCTCATAATCCTCGGAAGTATTATCTGAAAGGTAATTACCGGAAGCTAAACAGGAAAAGAAAGAAAGTTTTCCGTATTTGTACGTTGTATCTGTTGCCCTTTTCGATTAATGTAGAACGGAAATGTACACTTGTCAAAAAAAAATTAAAAGGTGAATGAAACCTTTTCATTCATTCATGCATGACCAAATAAAAGTTTTATCTTTAGATTTTAGTATTTTCATTTATATTTTGTACTAACTGTAATTTTTAAGGCGTTTTCAACCGGTTCCGCAAATATTCTTTGCAGTCGGTTAAGGAATTTGTAATTTTAAACACGCCGCGATAATTTTGTAATGAATTTGTAATTTTGATACACCGCGCATGACTGACTTGTTCTTCTGACAGGAGGTCTACTAGAATTATTTTCTAATTGATTTTTTATAGTTTTAAATGGTTTGTTTTGTTGCTAGTCGTTTAATGTAAGTTTTATTCAAATCTCACTTCACAATAGTAACGGAGATTGTTTTAGCTATTTCGAACACACGAAAAGTAGTTTTAATAGGAATAGCGCTGATCCGCCCAGACTGTACGACACAATTATAAATATTGAGGTCAAATACAGTCATTATATCAACTTTATATAATAATTCCTGTAAAATCAGTGACGGAATATAAATTTCCATCATCAGTTTGCAAATGGAAAAAATTGCGCAAAAATTATGCACGATAGAACACCAGACATTCACTTTCGGACAGTTGCGGATGATTCATTTCAGACACCGATTCATTTGGATTTCGTCAGTCTCATCATACTCGACAATTATGGTGAGTCACTATTCCATGAATATGAGATGATGTTTCATTATAAAATAAAATACACAGCTGGTAGTTTTCCTCAGCAGAAATGAAGTCTAAAACGGTCGTTACAGATTGAACACTTCGTGGCTTATCGTTAAGTTTAATTTCACAGAGCAACTACAGTTTATAAACGCGAAGTTTCACGAAAATTGCTTTCGGAAAACAATACTTTCACGAAACCCACCGAGTTTCTTAAAAGCAACCCACCTGTCTAGTGGTGAACTCGTCATCTCAAATCAGCTGATTTCGAAGTCGAGAGTTCAAAGCTTTAAATCCTAGTAAAGGCAGTTACTTTTATACGGATTTAAATAATAGATCGTGAATACCGGTGTTCTGTGGTGGTTGTGTTTCAATTAACCTCACATCTCACGGGTGGTCGACCTGAAACTGTACAAGACTACACATCATTTACGTGTCACACGTATCTTCCTGTGAAGTAATACAGGTAATTCAGGAGGTTAAATAGAAAAAAGAGAGTGCTTTTAGAAATGATTAGTTAACAATTAACACGTTTTGGAGTTCGTTGGAAAGGCAGTTAAATTCTTTGTATGTTTTTGGCATTTGTTTAGTGCCCTGTTTTCATTCCACTTGTTTAGTATACGTTCTTTCAAAACGCTTCCGGTTTTAAAAAACTGTTCGCATCATATACTTAGCAATTTGATTTTCGGAAATTTCTACGATACATTAGCATATAATTTTTTTTTTTTACGTCAGTTCCTGATTTTTTTCTGCGAATTTTTTTCTGTGCTTGCTGTTGAACGACCCAATGGTACTGAAATCCAGGATCGTAGCAGCTTGACCTGTGTAACAGTATGACGCAACTGCTATCTTATGAAGTATATGTAAATTAAATTTCACTTTAAGATTACGCATAAAACACTATTGTGTTTTGATAAATTAAACTATATTCTTTTTTGAAACCCCAAAGTTCTTTTTCAGACATTATTATATTAATTTTAAGGTTATGCACGTGAACGGATAAGGGTACAAATGTGTAGATTAATCAATTAATTTTTCAGTCATAATTCATGAATACTCTTAAAAATTCCTAGAAAGTAGGTTAAATAATAGGAAAAATTTATTATAACATTTGTAAAGAAAGTATTAAGTTTTCCAATTATTATAAATATATTTTTTATTCACTTTCTTTCAATAATTTATCTATTTTCAAGACGAAAAATCTACTGCGAGTGAAAAATTAATTTAACAAGTTTTGATAAATTGTTTCTTTAAAAATATTTAATCGGAAAATTTTAATCTTTTAACAAAATCACGAATGATAATAAATTAAAAAAAAAAAATAATTAAAAATATATCATCGCTGAAAAATTAATCGAGCAACAGTAATTTAAAATAAAATCAGATAAAAATTTTAATAGTGAAGGGAATTTTAACGGAATAAAATCAAGAGACTAAATCAATTCTGTTGTAGTAAAGGGCATAACATAATACTACAGAATGCGTGCAGGAGCGTTCGCGTGGTAATATGCGATATGATAACCTACGGACTGTCACCTTATCTTCAGCTTAGTCAGACTTATTGCGACAATCTTGTAAACACGCCACTGATAAAAATACATCACAATTACAACCTACCTAGTACTACTACTATTATTACATTTACTAGCATTACTACTATTAGAAAAAAAAAGAAAAAAAACACCGTAATATGCCTGCACCTTTCCTCTGCTACGTTACGCCCAATGAAAATCAATGCCTGTCCACAAGTTTGTCCTGCAACACAAAGCTTATATTTAAACTGAAAGAAAGAAAGTAAGAAAAAATACTGTGTGCAATTTTACAAGTACAGTCACGAAAGGTTTAGAAAACATTTTGTAATTCCCTTTGTTTTCTACAAACAAATTACCACTTCAAAGTTTTGTCTATTAAAAACAGGCTGTGACTAGTTTTCCTATATATTTTTTTACATAAATAATAATATTGCTTATTCTTCCAAATAATTTAAAAAGATTATCAACGGTGTAATGGGATTCTTTAATTATATATATATATAACATAACATATATATATATATATATATATATATATATATATATATATATATATATATATATATATATATATATATATATATATATTAACTTAAATGTAATTTATTTAAGTTTATTTTCCTCCTGATTGGATAGAATTAAATATAATAAAAAGACATATTTTACTTACAAATATTATCTTTATTAATTTCTTGGGTTAACCGATCCAGAAAACAAGGAATAAATCAACAAGCCAACGTAGTATACAGCATTTTGTGTAAAGATTGTAACGCGTTGTACATTGGACAACATCTCAATACCTTAAAAAAATAATAGAAGCCCATAAATATAGAAAAAAGGAAGTGACAGAGCTCACAAAACATACAATAGATCATGAACACTCGTTCAATTTCAACAGCACCAAAATATTAGACAAACAACAAAAAAATATAAAAGGACCACTCTAGAAATGATATACATAAAAAAAAAATACAAATGCTGTGAATAATAACACGGACATAGCCGGATTAAGCAACATATATGCTAATTTAATTTTAAAAAACATACTTTGTATTGTAAATTTAGTTTTAAGAAAAATAACGTTTAAGTTTGTAATTTTTGAGAAAATTATGTGAACTGTAAAGGTTTCAATACACAGGAAATAGCAATAAGATAATATAAAGAGATAATTATCTGAAGATAAGATAAGTCAGGTATGAGTCCCCCTATTACAGCAATGGTGGGGATAAAATATTGTTATCTAGGGTAGGTAGACCGGTTCATTTTTAAAGAATTTTAAGTTAAAAGTAAGAGAATTTTGTATGAATGTGTATTGTCAGCTGAAGAAGCTTAGAGAATTCTAAGTGAAATTTATGTATTTAATTTATAAGTTTATAGGTTAACCCAAGAAATTAATAAAGGTAATATTTTTAAGTAAAATATGTCTTTTTATAATACTTATGTGCAAGGCATTTATTTCTGTTAGTCTTAATAGAAAATTGGATTTCATCTAACTTTTATAGATCAAGTATTATTTTGATATCCATTTATTATTCTACAGATTTTTTTTTAATATTTATTTGAAATAAAAGTTACTATATTTTTAACTTGAGTTTTGATAACCGCATCACAATTGTTTAAATCGTCGTTCCCAAAATTATTCAATTCTCGCCGCCCTTCCTGAATCCAGATTTTTCCCTAGGTGCACTATATCCTTCTTTTTCCTGTTTAGCCTCCGGTAACTACCGTTTAGATAATACTTCAGAGGATGAACGAGGATGATGTGTATGAGTGTGGTCTTGTACGTTCTCAGTTCGACCATACCTGAGATGTGTGGTTAATTGAAACCCAACCACCAAAGAACACCGGTGTCCACGATCTAGTATTCAAATCCGTGTAAAAATAGCTGGCTATACTAGGACTTGAACGCTGGAACTCTCGACTTCCAAATCAGCTGATTTGGGAAGACGCGTTCACCGCTAGACCAACCCGGTGGCTTAGGTGCACTATATCAAATTTTAACTAGTATACTATGAAATAGGTAATCATTTTTTGCAAGATTTAGATAAAAGTAAATATTTTTAGATAAAAAAAAAATGGATTTTTCTTTTAAATGATTTTGAAAAATTCAACTAAATATAATAGTTAGTAGGATGGATGGATGAGTCCGTTGACACGCATTTATTCAAATCGTGGAAGTAAAATAAATATAGCCACTCATTTCCTTTCCTTCTCTACATGGATTTTCGCGTTATACTTAGATTTTATTACAGCAATTTCTGAAAATCTAGCTTGGTAAAAACAAGTAGTCGCAAATGGAGTTAAAATTCTCTGACCTTTATCACATAGGAATGGATACGCGTCTTTTATTGACATCAAAGATTAAGACAGTTCTTTCTATCCTTTGTTGTTCCTCTGTATTCTTTGTTTCTGGTTATCGTAACTAGAGCTATTTCTCTAGCAAGTAGTCACTAACTACTCATCCACGACTATGTACCCAGTCAAGCGCATGCTGTGCTGAATTAGTAGGCGACTCTCCGGCGTCTCAAAACCGGATCGTTAGTGTAGGGGAGTAAACTCCAAAAGAAAAACTCAGAAACTAACGGGAAACTACTGAAATACTATCCTAAAAGTCAAAATGACGAGTTGTAAAATCATCGACCACAATTAAAACAGACCCCCATTCGGATTTCTGGGTGGGGCTGTACCGATTCTTGTCAAATGAAAGTTGCCGTCAACAATATAAAAGTAAGAATAGCTACGTGGAATGTTGGCAATATTTTCCAAACTGGTAAATTACACAACGTTGAAGAAGAGAGAAAAAGATTATATTTAAACATTCTTGGACTTAGGGAAGTACGTCAGTCCGGTTGCGGGAACGTGAAGCTGGACGATACGGTGATTTATTATTTTGGTTCGAATGATCCTAATCACAACGCAGGTGTCATTGTTTTGGTGGCTGAACACGTCGGTAATACGGTTTTGGATTACGTTTCATTGTCGGAAAGAATTATGATGTTAAAAGTGGAAACTAATTACCGATCTCTGAATATTATTCAAGTTTAAGCACCGTGGTCAAGAATGACGAGAAAATTGAGCGGTTCTAAGAACAGATCGCAACATTGTTAAAACTCACTAAAAGTGCTGAAATCACTATCGTCCTGGGCGAATGGAATGCAAAAATCGGTAGAGGTCAGCATGAGCAAACTAGGTTTGGTCCCGGCGAAATGAACAACCTTAAGAGAATTTGGTTCAGTTTTGCACAGAGAAAAATATGTTTATCGCTTATGTTCTTCCAATTACCAACCAGAAGTTTCAATACATGGACATTGATATCTGGGTCGGTTTGTAATAAGGTCGATTTTATACTCCTTTACAAATGTTAAATGAACGCAGACATACCCTGGTGCTAATGTGAATTCTAATCACAACCCGGTTGTTGTGAAATGTTGACCACGGATTCCTGAGATGTTGACCACAGTCTCAGTTCGACCATTCCTTAGATGTGTCGTTAATTGAAACCCAACCACCAAAGAACACCGGTATCCACGATCTAGTATTCAAATCCGTGTAAAAATATCTGACTTTACTGGAACTTTAACACTCACTGGAACTCTCCACTTCCAAATCAGCTGATTTTGGAAGACGAGTTCACCACTAGACCAACCCGGTAAATTTGGGGAACAGAAACCCATAAAGAATCTATGTAACATATACGGGATTTACCTAAACAGTTTTATTTTTTATTATTTTTTCTTAAAAATACACTACGTGTTGGAATTTATGTCAGCATGTTAAATTAATGGTTAATTCTTTAACTCCAGGAAGACACTGAATAATTCATTTTTTTAGAAGATGGAGCTCCCTTTCAATGGGGCAAAGAAATTATTTGGATGAACTCCGAGGAGTTTAAATTGGTCGTGCAACTGACAACGAAAACATGTTGGTACGTTAGCCACTCTAAAGTTCAAGTTTAACGCTTTGTGATTAATTTTTATTACGTTTTATAAAAGACAAAAATGTTGTTCCTTTCTTTCCTACTGATGTAGACGACTTGAAACAACTTTTCACGAACGCTTTTCCTAATGTAAAGCTAAGGATATGATTTCACGTGTTTAGGATGAATTTACTATTGTGTGGTTCATGATACCCGCGTAGAACACTTATTGATACAGACCTTAAAAAAAAAATCCTATAAAACCATATAAATTATCACTTACGTAGAGATTAATATTCGATATTTGAAAAGTAAATTTTTTACAAACCATCGAAAGTGTCTATTAATGATCACTTTGCACTGTTACTAATCGGCATGCCCTCAAAAATGAATTTTGCGAAGTTTATTAGTAATTTTATTTAATGTTTTCTATTCTCTAGTAGTAGAAATACTAGTCTAAAGAATTTCTCTTATGAAAATATATATTTGTATAATGTTTACTTGTAAACCGTTTCATGTAATTTATTGGGCCTGGTTATCACTTCACATTTTCTACTATAGGTGTTACAATGAAATCTGTTTTCCTGTTATTTAGGTTTTTTTTTCAATAAATATATCGGCTAAAGGAGATATTTATAAAATCAAACGTGTCTTAGTTGTAGCATTTGTATTATTGGAATTAGAGAATTTGCTGGGTGTGATGTACTGATGTCAGATTTAGGCTAATATACTCGTTTATATATATATAAACGAGTATATTAGTATACCGAATATATATATAATACCCGCCCGTCTAGTAGTCAGAACCTGGATCCTTGGGGCAGGTCGGCCCAGGTAAACCCCGGAGAGAACTCATGGACTCCTCGGGGCCTCCCGAGGCCATAAGGCTTACCCCAGTTCCACAGAGCTCGCTTCGCTTGCTATTTCCGTGTTGTAGAGGGATGGTGTCTTGGCACACCTGCAGAGCTCGCTTCGGTCGCCATTCCCGTCTACTCAGAGGGCACCACTCCCTGGACCTCCGCACTGTTCGTTATTCTTATGATTGTGAGAATAATACTGATAAATAACTATTAAAGTATTCAGGCTTTTCTGAAACCTGTAAAAGAAACTAAATTACAAAAAGAGAGAATAATAGTAGCTACGGTAACGAAAGTACACACACCTTTGACGACAAAAAAATGCATAACTTATATTTTTGCCGTGGGGGCAGAAATATAATAATAAACTAAAAGGATTATTTTTTTCCTTAAGGAATATTTTTAATTTACTACTTTACTTTCCTTGGGGGTGATCAAATAGTGAATATTTTTAATATTTTAACCTTCAAGGATGCTAGGGCCCCGTCTGTGGCTTAAAACTTTCCATGGTGTAATACGAATGTATCTTGAAAATTTGAAAGCAATCGATCGGTTGGTTCTTCAAAATCGAGATGAAATATATCTAAAAACCTTCTCAGGTATACCAAAAAACAAGTGTAAAAATTTGGTTGCGATTGATCGAATAGCTTTTTGTTTATTCTTAATAAACCAAAACCCTCTTCTTCTTTATATAATAGTATAGATATAGATTTTATTTAAATTTAATTTAATTGTATTATGGGATATATATATATACACATATTTATAATACACACACACACACACACACACAATCTATAATTCTATTATTACAGTATTATTCATTCGATTGATTCGAATCAATCAGTTCAAACCATGCTGACATAGTGACAGAGACTCACAGTTCACAGTTCATTAATTCGAGTCATTAAAGTTTGTGCTTCAACCATCTAACATCGAGTAGTGTTCTTTTGTTTATCACGAATAAACAAAAACCCTCTTCGTCTTTATGTAATAGTATATATAGTTATATTTAGTTATTTATATCTTTAGAATCACTTGCATAAATAATTTACACACACACATATATATATATATACACATACACAGACGCACACATTCCCATTAATGTACTCTTTGAATTACATAAGCAGATTTACCTACAACTTAAAAAATATAGTAATTCCTGTTTACATTTTCATATAAATTCAATTAAATAACCATTTTATTAGGTAATTTAAACATTTCTGGTACATTTAATTTATCCTGAACATAATAAATGTTATGAAAAATTCTTTTTAATCTATTTTATTTATCTAGTTACATTTTTGTTAGATAGGAAGGTAATTTTTGTTAAAGCCAAGATGTATATGTATATATTTAATTTTTTATTTCAAGTTTCGTGCTGGGGGTTATTAAATATATTTCGGTAAAACATGTTCTGTGAAAAGAATATCCGGTAGAATGTTCATTTCCGGCGTGTATCGATCTTATAAAAGTCGCGTGTGTTGGAGTCCGGTGCGAGGTGGCACGGAGTCGATTCATAGTTTATGTATACAATACGACCACCGTTAGTTGAGTTTTAAACTCATTAAAATAATCATATCTACACGCCAGCAATACTTAGTAAATTCTTAACTTAATATCTAGAGTAAAGATCTTTCGTGAACTATTTTAAATATTATTTAGGATTAGTTTAGCTGATGAAACCAAATGTTAAAACATTAAAACACCCAAATTACATTGTATGATGGATTGTTTTTTTCCGTAAAGAAAAACATTTTCTTTTATATATAATAGCGATTAGTATACAATTTTATTTTTACTGTTCATATAAAAAATATTTATTTAATTTATAGGTAAAATTTAGCCATATGTTTTTAAGCGGGTATAAATTTTAATTAAATAGTTCAGCTAATTATATTAATTTATAAAACAATACATCAAGAAGAGTACAAAATGAAGACCAGTTTTTTACCAAGACCACTGAGGATGGTCCAGCAGTTACGCATTCTCAGTGTTTGCCTGGCCTATAACCTCCCGGGACCCCAGAAGATCCGCCGATGCCGTTCCCTGCGGGGATCGCTCACCTAGTAGGACGAAACTCGGTTTTTTCTTTGTGTCATGCCTCAAACCGGTTCCCCTCCAGGTAGGAGAGCTACCGGGTCTCCGGTCTTTTCAATTTTCCCCGAACTCAAGGGGTCCCCGGTCAATCATCGAGAGCGGCCCACCTCAGGGAATCGCCCTCTAATGAGCACGGCGGTTCGCTGAGTATTTCCTTACCACCAGTATCTGTCCCCATCCCACTTCCTACCGTCTCTCTCCTTGATTTGTATTATTCTGGTTACAGAAGAGGCTACGTTATCCCATTCAAGTTTTCCTTTTAGCATATACTGCAGCCTGTTTTCCGGATGCAATTAACTTATCACAAATGAGTGCCATCTATTACATCTGTATATCAAGCGCTCTACCGAGTCAATTTCGTAACAGTATCGGGAGTCTAGGGTCATCCACCTACCGATGAGTGTAGGTTCCAAACTTGTCTCCAGTAGGCTCCAAACTGTTGTCCAGTTAACAGTTGTGTGAGATGGAAGCCTACCTCTCGGTATCTCCTGTTGATCCATATACTGACTTGGGGAATTATTCTTCTGGTCCAGCCTCCAGTGTCTGATGTCTCCCACCGTGCCTGCCACTCTTCAAGCATCTGTCTTTTAGCTTCACTTCTAGGTATCCCACAGTTAATTCCTTGCAGCATCAGAACCCTAAGCCCGACGGGGGGGTATTCCCGCTATGACTTCTACTGTGTTTTTGATACCGTCTTATATGCAGACGTAATTCGTATCGCAGTTCTCCTCTTCAAGAGCCGATATCTTATTTAGGTTCTTCTTCTTATCAAAGGCGTCGGCCCACGCCGGGACCGTGTATAAAATAATTGTCATTGCAACTGACAAAATCAGTCTCATTTTTGATGGACCCCTGTGTCTGGACACGAGCCTGCTCAGCTTACCAATCACAACCTCGACTCGCTGCGTTACCCTGTTCAAGTGCTCCGTATATAACCTTTTTTTCTGTTTCCTGTTTAGTCTCCGGTAACTACCGTTTAGATAATAATTCAGAGGATGAATGAGGATGATATGAATGAATGTAAATGAAGTGTAGTCTTGTACATTCTCAGTTCGACCATACCTGAGATGTGTGGTTAATTGAAACGCAACCACCAAAGAACACCGGTATCCACGATCTAGTATTCAAGTCCGTTTAAAAATAGCTGGCTTTACTAGGACTTGAACGCTGGAACTCTCGACTTCCAAATGAGCTGATTTGGGAAGACGCGTTCACCACTAGACCAACCCGGTGGGTTCTGTATATAACCTACTGGTTTGCAACGACACGCCTATACTTCTCGGCGTATTTGATACATATCGCTTCTCGGCCTCTTGGCTAAGATCAAATTGTAGTATCTGTTCTTATCAGCTTAACGAAGACCAGCTGGTTTCAGGAAAAAGTACGGGTACACGAGAAGCAATTCAGTTTAGTTCTCAAATAACATTAGAAGATAAAATGAACCTATTTAATTTTGGTATCTTAATTAAAAGCATTTGTTTATGTAGAATGAAATAAATTGTTTATGAATTAAAAACAAAATTAAATATAAAAATCATATAGAAGCTATTTTGCTTAACATATCTTCTAAAGTCAAAAATTAAACTTCTTCGAAGCATGTCACGCAAATCCCACAAGAGAAATCTTTCGGGGAACGTAGAAGTAAGTGCAGTTACAAACAGAGAAATTTTTTTGGATAGAGTACAGAAAGCAAAATTCACATGATTTGGACACCTTAAGAGAAAAAGGAATTAATATATATATTGAATTGGGTAGTAAAAAAAAAAGTACCCAGAAGAAAAAAGGACAAAGGAAAAAAGCTGGTAAATTATTGCGTGACTTTCTCGGCTAAATATGTCAAGTTATGTTTTACCTTGCACAGATTTAATTACATTATATTATTATACGTAATAATTATCAATACGTAATATTATTATAATTATAATGTAATACGGTTATAATATAAAATATTAACCTATATATATATATATAAATATTTCTTTACAGGTTAAGCTAAACAAATTTGTTTAAGTAAAGTTTTCTCTAAATTTAACACTTCTTTTAATAAAGACTAAAACAAGAAATAGAAAATTTCATAAAATATTTTCTGCATTTTAGGTTCTGAGTTTATAATTTTAAAAAAATTATAAACATTTCTTGGTAGTTCTATATTGAAGTATACATAAACTTTCGAAACATCTGTAAATGTATTTAAACCGAAGGAAGATAGAGAGAAAGAGCAAAAACACATCTTCCAATCTTAAGAGGGGGGGGGGATTCATTTAAAAAAAAACTTTTTGTATTATGTAAGCACTGTAGTTAACAAATATGTTTTGATAAAGTTTTCTCTAAATTTCCTCTGAATAAAATTGAAATTAGTTTTTTGCCATATCTCCCACCTTCTTAAAGAATTTTGAAAAAAAGAATTAATGTGACCAATATTATAGATAATGTATATAAAGATATTTGAGCCAGATTTGGAGAAAGTCGGATTGGTCAATCCTGAGATATAAGATCAAAAAGTAGTACGATACATTGACACATGCATTTGTTATTACTTCCTTGTACGAGTATTGTAATAGCGAAAAATCTCGGTTTTCAGATTGCAACATAAATATCCATTTTGACTATCCCTGAATCCACTTTGACCAGTTTCGGCATGACGTCTGTACGTATGTAAGTATTATAACTAAAAAACAATTAGCTGTAGAATGTTGAAATTTTTGATTTAGGACTGTTGTAACATCTAGATTTGCACATCCCCTTTTTATTACAATCGACTGGACCAAAAGTGTCCAAAAAAACTTAAAATCTAAACAAATTTGGATTTTGGACTTTTTCTTAACTACAGTAATTAGCCCTCATTGAGAGCTTTTCAACGATGTATGATAATTGGTAGTTATTTTCATTGGTTCCAAAGTTATACCCAAATAAAAGTTTAATTAATGAAATATTTGGGTCTTACCTGCGGAAAGCACATCGGTTCGAATCCGACTTCTTTTCCTTTTTTTTAACATTTTTTTTTAATTCAAATATATTGATTTAGTAATAATTAATAACCTCTGATTGTAATTTTTTTAAAAATAATAATTCAATAACAATAAAAAAAAAAGAAAAATGTTATTAGTGAAATAAAATTTTATGTACTTTTCATTTTAAAAAAAATCTGTATATATAATTTAATATGCGTACAAGGAAGTCATGTGATGCCCAGAAGACACTTTTTTGATCTAGTTGAACCCTAGTTCATCTAGTTTGAACTGGTTGAACCCTAAAGAGTAAAGATTTGCAAAAAAGCCAATACCTCAATTTTTACATGATCACCAACTTTCTCCTTTAATAATTATAGCTAGAATAACTATATTCGCCAGGAAAAAAATAAACTAAACGAGTCGTATTTTAATAAATAAAAAAATGTTGCAAATATCTACAATAGTAATATAACACATGAAATATACTATTATTTTTCTAAAATTATATTTTTTTCTTTATATATATATATATATATATACTCATATACACAAATAGCTTTGTTATTATTTATGAGTACTTCTGAAGATGTATGCCTGTCTTTTTTTAATATTAATTTAAAACTGACTGAAAATTTAAAAAATATCGAGTAAAATTTTAACAAAGGTTCCTATTAAAATAAGATTGGTAAGATTTTTGAAAATAATAAACCGTAAAGAGTCACATTTAAGTCTAATTTAAAAACATTTTATTTAAGTGAGTGAAAGTTTTGAAGTTGTACTAGTATTATAATTGCTAGCTGTAACCTAGGACTTTTAACGCGTATAATATTTTTTTAAAAATATTTTTGAATAAATCATAAAGGTATCATTTTTAATTTACATTTTTTAAACGATTTTCCTTAACCGTTAATTTTCGTTAAGTCATACTCCCTAAGTTAATTTCATTTCACAAGTGATGACACACAAAAAATTCATACGAGTTTTCGGTTCTATGCTTTTTAAAAATTGCAGATATCCTACACCAATATTAAAAATTGTTAACAGTTCAGTTGAATGAATACTTTCAGAATAAATACGTTTTTCATTAGAATGTTACGTTTTCATTATACTAATATGCTACCAACCCTTCGGGTTGGTTTAGTGGTGAACTCATTGCAAATCAGCTGATTTGGTGGTCGAGAGTTCTATGGTTCAAATCCTCGTAAAATAATTTACTTTATACGGATTTGAATACTAGATCGTGGAAACCGGTGTTCTTTAGTGATTGGATTTCTATTAACTAAACATCTCAGGAACGGTCGACCTGAGACTGTACAAGACTACACTTCATTTACATTCATACATATCATTCCCATTCATCCTCTGAAGTAATACCTTAGGTGATTCCGGAGATGAAATAGAAAAATAAACAAGAATTTGCTAATTACAGATTAAACATTTATTTTATGTACATAAGTACTTTTTTAATTCGCAGGAAAGGTCTAAATTTATCAGTTTATTAGCAGTCTCAACGGCCGCCTTTTTTCATTTATCAGTTTATTAGCAGTCTCAACGGCCGCCTTTTTTCTTGTCGCTATACGACGTCATGCTACGACCATCAGATCGCTAAACCTGTATTCTAGGAAAATAAAGTTGAATACGTATTTCTTTCACGATTAATTGAGGTTTTTTTTTGGATAAATTGTTTAATAAAACGTACTAAAGTATCGATACCGAATTAAATTCAACAGAAAAGTCCTCTTTAGTACATATTGGACGTATAATATTTTATTACGCATGATTTTTTATTTTTTATTTAATATTGAAGCTACTATCGAATTTATCGATCAAATCTTTTTCAACTTAGCATGTACATTAAAATAAAATTGATATCACAAATATTTATTTAGATTAGCCCGATAATAATACATTTCAGTGCATTTAAAAGATGTTCAAATTACTACTGTCATCGCAAAAAAACTGGATGTAGTAAAATATTTGTATAGAAAAATCCGAAAATGTCAATGAGAGCACATGTGATTCGTTTTTTTTTAATAGACCGTAATATATTCCAAAGAATTATTAAACGAATCGTATTATATATTTTGTTTTTACAATTACAAATTGTCTAAACTTTGTGTATAACAATTAATTTTAAATTAATTTTTATTAAGCTTCTTTATCTTCTGTATACCTCAACATAACAGCGTGATTTCACCTTTTTGCTACTTATAATAATGAAATATTTTTCTGTTTGTCGAAATTGGTTCTGCTTTGCTAAGTTATTGTTAATTTATTTTAATATGTAAATGTATCAATCAGATATATTTATATATTATTAAAACACATAAATTATACACACATTTTTTCTGTAAAAAAAAAATATTCCTGTATATATATATTTTTTTTGTTGAACTTCTTTATAATCGTATATATCCAAGAAACCACCTGTCATATTTCACCCTAGGGTAACACAGAAATTCACCCTAACAATAACTAACAACTGTTTCTTTTGTATAGGCTAAGCTTGCTTACCTTTTTTCCCCCTCGACCTTTCTTATAATATATTTTTTCTATTTTACTATTTAACGCTAAATGGACCATTCATAATCTACAAAATATTTAACAATATTTCATCTCTCTTTTTTTTTTTAATTGGAAACTTTTATTAGGTTAGTTAAGTATTTATTTTATTTCAGTTTAACATGTATGTTTTTTTTAAATCACAAAAATTAATATTCTTTGTAATGCAGACCATTTGTATACACTTTTATTCGTTGAAAAACCATTAGAATTCCTATATTTTTTAACTTTAATCCCACATTTCCTAAACTCATCCCCAAAATTTCCATTTTTCTGTCTTTCATTATTTTTTTCTTGACGGGCATAATTCTTTATTTGAATTAAAAAAAAACTGTACTTTTGACAACTAGTACATATGTTACCGCGAAAGACCGATATCTAGCAAATGTCGATATTCTCCGGTGAATATCGAAGGCACATAACAAATAGGTCGATGAAAGACCAAATATTAGTTTATTGGGATCTTCGCCGGTATATGTCGACAAACACAAGTCTCTGGTAGGGATCGAAACGATAACTATAAACTAAAAAAAAAAAATCACCCAGTACCAATCTCTAAATTAAATAGACTACGAGAACTCTCGTAAAAAAAGATGTTTAAATTTAAGTCAAACATAAGCTAATCTCGCTCGCTCGCTAACCTTCCTAATTAACGTTAAATATATAAATTATAATTATATGTTATTCTCCAATTATATGTTATTGGAGGACATGATGCGGTGAATCAGATTCACCGCAGTTATAAAAAAATCAAATCAAATTTTCAACGTTTTATAAACTGAAAGGGCTTATCCGGATATATAGAATATTTTAACTGCATGAACGATAACGATACAAATAGATGGTCAGATGGTTTGCCCTTTGTTCAGGTTTTTTATAGAAATATTTTTAATCAACTTTCACCATCAGTGCAATTGAAGAAAAACATATATAATTTGAATATTTAATGTTACATTTAAACAAGGTTAGATAGTAAACCGAAATCCACCGGATTGGTCTAGTGGTGAACGCGTCTTCCCAAATCAGCTGATTTGGAAGTCGAGAGTTCCAGCGTTCAAGTCCTAGTAAAGGCAGTTACATTTATACGGAATTGAATACTAGATCGTGGATACCGGTGTTCTTTTTTGGTTTTGTTTCGATTAGCCACACATCTCAGGAACGGTCGACGTTAGACTGTACAAGACTACATTTCATTTGCACTCATACATATCATCCTCTGAATTATTATCTGAACGGTAATTACTGGAGGCTAAACAGGAAAAATAAAATAAGATAACAAAGCGAGTATATTTTGTGTTTTGCTTAAATTTCAACCTCGCTTTTTTTACGATGATTTCTCGTGATCTATTTACCTTAGAGATTGGTAACGGGTGATTTTTTTTAATTTCTACTTATCGTTTCGACCCCCACCAGAGCTTATCTGTGTGTCGATATACACCGACGAATGTCAAAATAAGCAAATATTTCGGTTTTTTACGGACGTATATGTGTCGACATTCACGTAATATGTGTCGACATTCGCCGGAGAATACAGGCATTCTCTAATGTCGGTCTTTCACGGTAACATATACATGTAAACTATTTAGTATATATAATTGTAATTAAATACAAATACGTATTTAATTACATTTAAAGTATTAACTGTAAAAATTCTATTCAATATACTGTAATTAAATTTACCCATCTATTCAATTTCTATTTGCTTCAATAGTTGAAAATTCAGAATAAGTTTAAAAAATTCGGTTGTTTTCTTCACACATGTGACATATAAATCTAAAAAATGCATTGTAGTTTAGGGATTACAAAAAAGTGGGAATTTCTTAAGAATTATTAATGTGTAAAAAATTATTAAATTTATAAATTATTTATGCAAATTAATAATTTTTGTATGAAACTCAACTATCTACTGGATATGTACCAGAGTCCGAGTATATGTTATTTATGAACATTAATAAACGATATGACATCAAAATCTAAACATCCTCAAAACTGGTATAGCTACTTTCTATCTTTTTTCTGTTTAGCCTCCGGTAACTACCGTTTAGATAATTCTTCAGAGGATGATATGTATGAGTGTGAATGAAGTGTAGTCTTGTACATTCTCAGTTCGGCCGTTCCTGAGACGTGTGGTTAATTGAAACCCAACCACCAAAGAACACCGGTATCCACGATCTAGTATTCAACTTTAAAAAATATAAAGTGTCCCATGACAGTATTACTCAGAAAAATGAGGATTGAAATGGCTTCCCGTTTCCTTTCTCTGTGAGCGAAATGTAGCGTTAATTATGAGTACATAGGTGATATTCAGCTTTAAATTCAATGACTACAGAGATTTTTTAGTGAACATTTTTTATATTAACAGAAAACAATTGATACAAGTGTATATGCGAAATATATATCGAAGTTTTGGAAAAAATTAGTACTTTTTAACCGAATCCGAATTTTTGGACGAAAATCGCTAATATATCGAAAGCGGTCGGTCCTAGCGATCTGAAAATTTTTTTCGATCCCCAATGATAATAGCCCTATCCGTTCCCAGTGATACTCGTCCGATGATAATATTTTCAAATGCCCCCGAGGCGCCGTTCAGAAATTGGCGAGGGGGTACGATGGGGTGCCATCGTATCCCCATTAGGGCTTTAAATTATTTCGCCCTATGTTTTGATTACACCCGCCCACCGTAAAACGTACCGATCTAAACTTACGCTAAATACGCCCAAACCTGTGCGCTAGCGAAGCTATAAAGTATAAATTTATGAAAATTAACAAGTACAGAATAAAAAATATATAAAAACTTTTAAAAAAACCAGTTTTGTATTAAATGCACTAAAAAATAGATAATAAAAAATATGTAAAACAAGTTATTAAAACACCACTCTTAATTTAAACGCACTAAAATGTAAAAAATAATTTTTGGACAGTATCTCAGATTGGATTGATAGTGACATGTAAGATTATGTAATTCATAGCTAAAATTGGCAAAAACATACAATTTTTAATTTAAAGCTATGACTTTTTCATAATCTTACGTGTCACCATCAAAGCTTGTTTTCAAATCCATTCTGAGATACCGTCCTAAAATTATTTTTTACTTTTTAGTGTGTTTAATTTAATATTCGTGTATTAAAACTTTTTTTTACTTATTATTTTTATTTATGCGATTGTCTTTCTTCATAAAATAATGAACTATAACTATAAAGTAGGCGCTGGAATGTACCGATCACTAGCGGAAATTCCCGATTCGTTAGTGTCAATTTCTAGAGTTAAATTTCTAATTTAACTTTCGTTATATCAATGTTCATCATTCAAAAAAAATCTTTTTCTCAAGTTCATCAATTTTGGACACCTAATAATCCCATTTCGATATGCCATCCGCCAGGGAATCCGCTCGTAAGGCCTAGCTTCGGAGGCGTGCCGTAGGCATACTCTGTAGCTAGTAATATTATAAATAATTTGTATTCTAAGATTTCATTTTATCTTATTATTTAAATTTAAACAAAAAAAAAAAAAAAGGTTAATGTATGAAATACTCATGTGCAAGTAAAAATCAATTTAATAAAATAAAAAGGTAGTAATTTTAAATATTTGGACATAAGCTGAATTTTTCAAATGGGGGAGTCGAATTTCTGAAAACTGGTTACACGATTGATACTTTTTTTAGCTGTAATTTTCAGTCTGTTAGTGTACTAGTAGACCACAATAATATGTTAATACCAAAATAAATAAATACAAATTAACATGAAATAGAAATCGAATATCATGTAATAGTCAATATTTGAATATTATTAAATAATAAGATTGCTTTACAGATAAATTTGGAAATTAAATAAAATTTTAAGATGGAATTAGAGAAAAATAATATTTTTTTTTTTTTGCTGCAATGTTTCATTTAAAATCGGTTCTAATTTACCGAAACTACAAGTAAATTTTAATATAAAACTAAAATCACATGCTGAGAGCGGTTTCCATTGAAATCCCTCAAACAATGTTATATGTACACATATCTTATACAGTATACATAAATACATATATATGGATACCGGTGTTCTTTGTTGGTTGGGATTCAATTAACCACACATCTCAGCAATGGTCAAACTGAGACTGTACAAGACTACACTTCATTTACACTCATACATATCATCCTCATTCATCCTCTGAAGAATTATCTAAACGGTAGTTACCGGAGGCTAAACAGGAAAAAGAAAGTATACATAAATATATAATAAACATAAAAAAGTAAATACAGAGATACTATTCCAAAGAACACTGGTAAATTTCAGAACATAAAAAGCAAAGAAAACATCAAAAAACAGTCTTATCAATCACACAAAGAATAGCTAATCAAACAAAGAAACAGGGAAACAAACCAAAAACCAACAAAAGTAAGTGGCGAAACGAAATGAAGAATTTTGACGATGCACAACACCCTACTGAGCTGATTCACCTCAAATCTCAGATAACTTGTTAGTTATCTGCACCCGATTTAGGCACCTAACGTCATCGCTGTAATCCAGGAGGTTAACCGCAAGACAATTCATGTTTGTTCAGTCTCGTTTTATATCTTGTACCGAATCGCTGTTTCTTCTCTCGAACGGGTGGCGATACCAGATTATTTCAGTATTTTTTCAAAACCACGGCGCTTCTGTTATATTTTTCAATAGTATGTTCTGAAATTGCTGTACGACTTCGATGTTTCTCTCCCGTGTCGTACTCCACAGTTAAATTCTGTAGGTGTAAATCGTTTTTAGGATCTCTGAGTACAGCAATTACTTGTTAGGTAATGATAATTACGACTTTCTGCCAAGTAAACCAGTACATCTTCCTAAACTTAACGTTAACTGCGTCCTTTTCTCCCTTATATGACTCTATAACAGACGACGATCCAGATGCAGTCCTAGCATCGCACGCCTTTAGCGTGCGGGATGAAAACGTTATTAAGTTGAACTCGCGGGTAGTCAACCCTCCTCATCGCAAACATAACAAGCAGAAATTTAGTCGGATTAAACTTCATCTTCCAATTAGCTGATCACTTGTTAATTAGATTCAATAAAGTTTGAAGTTTAGCAGAAGCTGCGATAGGGTTAACATCCAGACCCAGGATTGTCATGTCATCCGCAAACGATGCAACTGTGATGTCCTCTGGAGTCTGGTGGTCCACAGTGAAAATCGAGTATAGAACCGGTCCTAGAACTAAGTCCTGCGGAACACCCGACCGGTATAAAGAATTCAGACAAGTCTTGATTGTACTTCACCAGGAAAAAAGTCTTTCCAGCTAGCTGTGTAGGATCAAGCAATACGGTTAAGGAAGACTCATTTTCAATTTATAGAGTAAACCAAGAAGCCAGACCTTATGAAAGGTCTCCTGAACATCCAAAAAAATCATAAAACTATTACTAAAAAAAAAATTATAAGTATTATGAAGTTATTTAAAAGTCTTTGATTTTTCTTTAAATTGTTAAAAGAGAGGATTCATGTTGTCAAAAATCTTGACTTGATTTCATTTATTATTTGTCCAAATATTTTAATAAATATTTCAAAATATATATCTCTTATTAATGGCATTAAACAAGATATTTTAATTTGCTGATAAACTTGCTAATAATGTTAAATATTTTTGATTGGAATTGCTAATATATCATGATGTTAGCGTAAGCAAATGTATTTTAGAATTAGATGGCGTACGTCCAAACAATTTTTGCCGAATATATTACCTTGTTAATAGATTGGTTTTACATCCAAGGAACCAATATATTTTTTAGAAACTTTGATTTCAGTATATTTTTTAGATGATATTGATTTTCTCTACGTTGGATTACGGACAAGATGCATTCCTGAATTTTTTTTTTCTTTAATTTAATGCATCAAATTTGATATTTTGTTTTATAAATCATTAAATAATTAGTCGCAGGTAACAGTGAGTTGAAAAAGCATCATTCATTTTAAAGTTTTTTAATATTAAATAATTGTAAAATATTATCCCGTTGTTCGTCAACAATATCGTTTATTAAGATTTTGATGAAATTTTGACATGTTTATTGCCTTGTAAAAAATATTAAATTTCTTTAGAGTTTTACAAATTTTATAGAAAAATATTATTTTTTATATCCTTTTTCCATTTTAAAACAAATATTGTGTATTTAAAAATATTGATCAGACGTTCACACTGATTTAGTATCAGGTTTCCTCCTACAATTCATAAAAAAAAGCTGACAACACAGTTGTTTCTGATGCACGGCTTCCACACACAATTTAAAATATTTATCATTTTATTTAAATATAATATTTTTTAATTTTTTTAATTGAATGATTCTAATTAAAGTGCGCACGCATACCGTATTTAATTCGCGCGGGTGTGGCGGTACTAGTCGGCCCTAACTACACATAAACTAATGTAGTTTCACAATTTACATAAAACAAATTTCGCTTGTACGGTCGGCAGGCTGGTGTAGCTGCAAGGTTTAACGCATCAGGTACCGAGTCAACGGGCGATCGAGTTGGTAACTCACCCAGACAGAGCTTTTTTTTTACACTTTAAATATTATTCATTTATTTAGTTCTACCCCTCACTTATGACGTCAGAACATAGCAGACGACTAAAACAGCATTTTTTTGAGGTGGAATGCTATTTTGAAAAAATTCTCTTTTTTGCCAATATTCTTAGTTTTTAATCGTTGAAAAATGCGCCTAAGAAAAATATAACCTTAATCAGGCGAAATCTCGAGATACTGAGGATGTCGTTACTCTACAGCCTTCTCCCTTGACCTTGAAAGTTGAAAATTTAATCTCATCAATATATAGAAGTAATCTGACCAAGCTTGGTCAAAATCGGTCCAGTAGTTCTGGTCATTTACAGGCCAACACCGAACACACGTACATACGAACATTAACAACCGGAAAATATTTATCCGGTTTTTTGGGTTCCTTAGGTGTCAAAACGTCAAGATCCGGTGAAAACCGCAAATGCCCAAATTGGACCGATTAACACACTTTCCTTTCTAGAACTATAGCTCTGCTACAGTACTATCTAGACGGGAAAGTAAACGTCAAAATCAATAATATGTGATAGTATGAATTAATTGTAAAAAAAAATTATGTCATGAATAAATATATATTATCGCACATGTAAGTTATAGATACTTTGTGAACTTACCTGAATCCAATTTAAAAACTACGTTCGTTCAAAACATTTCAATTTTTATGATTTTAAAATTAACTTAATTTTTTTCTGCAGGCAAAGTGAAATTTTAAAACCTCAGATTTTTAAAAATATTTTATCGGATCCTTTTTCTTTTTTTATGCTGAATTAATTAAGTTCAAGTTTAACCAAATTTCAAATCTCTTTACGTAATATAGAAATGATCATTTTAGTTCTTTCATATTTAGAAAAAAAAAGATTGTTTATACAGTAATATATTATAACTATCTCTTAACTTATAGAAAAGTAATCTAGAGTCCTACGTAACATAAAATAACAATTTACTATTTATATTAATGAAGTACTAAATGTAATAAAGAAATGAATATAGTACGTTTAATGTATTTACTAATAACCTGTAATGAACGTTGAGAAATTATTTAACGGTTTACGATATACTATTATTTATCTCCCGTTAACTACGGTATATTAAAATCAAATCAATTAAATAAATTTATTAGTTTAATTTAATTAATAGAAATCATTAATTATTTTAAGTATTTTACGTATGATAATACATAAAGAATGAAATCTAATTGAGGTATAAATTCTATAAAAACAGATCATTGTGTAAATGTGTAGATCATTTGACATAGGCCATTAACCTGTCAATTAGAAGTACATAAATAAGGTATAAATCATTGAAGAGTAGTGAATAGGAACCACAAACGACGTCCTCATAGTAAAGACATGATAATCAATGCTATGAAATAGGTAAAGGAGTGAGTAGCGGTTAGACGGTATACGCTGGAGGGGTGAAATGCAACTTGACAGCAATACAATGACGTTGGAAATGCTGAGTCAATCGCTCTTTCACCCTCGACATCTCTCTTTCTATAATATAACTTTCTCTCTTTCTCTTGTACTCACACTATCTCAATCCTTTTTTCATTCTATATACTGATTGGACTTACTAAACTTCTCTCTCGTCGTTCTCTCTTTTTTCTTCCTTTTCCTTCCCCTTTTTCTAACCACTTCAACGTAATTAAAGAATAGAAACCGAAAATGTTCAAAGCTTTATTATTCTGATTATTTTCTTCATAGAGCACATACCGCAGCCTCAGGCATTTATTATTTTTTTTAAAAAATGAAACACCTTTTACCTTCTCCAACCAACTTTTTAACTTGTGATTTTTTTTTTCAATTGATATTATTTTTATTATTATTAAAATGTATCTGAAAGATCTTTTTTTATTATTTTAATAATTGAATCGATTAATGTAGCGTACATATTAAAAAAATGTATATATTTTTTAAGAATTATTTTTATTTTTTTATTTTATATATTTAAGTATTAAAAGTTTGCTGGTCATTTTGAAACCCATTTAGATGTACGCTATATAGCTATCGGTACGGCGAGGAAGATCAACATTGAGGTTATACAACGCTTCCAGAATTCGTTGGTGAAAATCATTACCGAGGCACCGTGGTTTGAAAGGAACGAAGAAATTCATAAGTATCTGGAATTGGCTTATGTCCGCGAAGAAATCAAGCGATTCGGTTCACATTACAAAGACGGCTAGATAATCATGTGGTGAACTATCTAACGCTGAATATCGTAGACAACAGTGAGGATGTCCGGTGGCTCAAATGCGTTCATGTGGGCGTGGGGTAGTCCCCACGCCCACATTCGCGTTTCCGCGGTTTCGGTCAATTAGTTTGAGGGATTCATGTTAGGTTAGATGTGAAGATGTCCATTTGCGGTCTACGTGAAGGCGAAATTTTATATATATTTTACTGATGCAGATGTCTGCCGAGACATTTACATCGGTGGCATCCCGACCGAGGCCTGGCTGATGACTGTGAGATGTAATCAGTTAGAGGGTATAAAGATGACCTCCGGTAAAGCCTTTCAGGGCTTGGAACGGAGAGTAGAGTGGTGTAGCGACCGGTAACGTCACAAGGTGGATGTCTTCCCCCTACGTGGTTGGAATGGGTGTGGGGTTGTCTGAGTGACTCTTGAGCTGGGACGACATCCCTTAACCAAATTTCTTTGATAGGCAAATTATATAACTTATCTTTATTTGTTTTTTTTTATCTTTGTCTTTATCTTTTAATATTATTTGATTTTTTGTTTGGCTTTTAAAAACTTTTGTACATTTTATAAAGTGAATCTGTTTAAGCGCATTTATGCGAATCAAGTATATTGCTTTACATATTTATATATCATCTTATACTTACATACCATTTGAACTATTGTTTTATGTTTGTATGTTTCATTGTGGAAATTCATTGGAAATCCTTCATCAAGCGCTTATTGCAATTCTACTTACTTATGGATCCTTCTTGGAACCGATTTTAAATAAACGAATTGTGATACAAAAAAAAAAAACATTACATTAAATATCCTACCCTGTTTATGTAAACATATAAATATGAAATTCTATATGGCTGATCATAATTATTTTTATAGTAATAAAATCGTCTATATTTAAAAAAATATTCTATGTTAACAGTAATATTTTATTCCTAACCGTTTAATGTCTTAAAGAAATAACTACTTTTTTTACAATTTACGAAGTTTAGGATATATATATAAACTTAACTTAGATATACTGAACTTATATTTACTCGATTTAATAA
The DNA here is from genome assembly GCF_047948215.1 of Lycorma delicatula. NCBI lineage: Eukaryota > Metazoa > Arthropoda > Insecta > Hemiptera > Fulgoridae > Lycorma > Lycorma delicatula. The sequence goes on from NC_134459.1 coordinate 14,324,962, forward strand.
AATTGCTAAAAAAAAGCAAATCTTAATTGAATTGAATTTTAATTATAATTATTATTATTGTATTCTATTATTTAAGAAGTTTCTCAATATTTTAAAGGGTCATAACTAAAAATCTGAGCATGATGAAGAAAAACTGATTTCATTTTAAGATTTAGCGTAAAAAATACATTCTAATTCACCTAGTTTCGTCTGAGTTCCAAAGTTATCAGAGGGAGAATAAAGTTTTGATGATATTTTTTTATCTCTTTTCTTAAATTGTTCCATTACTCGGCCTGATTAGTTTAAGAATTGAAAATTTTATTAAAGTCATCCAATTAGAATTCAACGGGTTAAAATGTCAAAAACTGTTACTATTAAAAAAATCCTAATTTTTAGTAAGTTGCCTACAACTTCTATTTAATTCGAATCAAGTGTTTTCCCATTAAGTTCGTTGTCGAGTAATATGTATGAGACAATAAGTATTTTATATAAGTCTAATACAAACGTTAATAAAACGAATAACATGTTTTATCCAAGTTTATTTTACAAGTAAAGCAAATTAAAAAACATATTTTGTGGAAAAGTACCATAAGCTGTACGTAAAGAGTAAAAAGGACATCAAAACGTTTATTATTATTATTATTATTATTAGTATTACTATGAGTTACAAATGAATTTTCATAAAAACACAATTAAATGAGAATTTCTTTGATCTCTGTGATATGACCCTTTATTAAATGAATTAAAGGACAGTTTATATCTGTAGTTTAATTATCTCTTTTTTTGTTTCAAGGACAGATGAGGTTACAGTTATAATAGTAAATGTTAGTAGTAGGTAGGGGTTAGTAGGAGATATTAAGACAGTGGACAGTTGAATTGCTGATCTGTTTCTGACGTTTTACCCTTTGTCGTAGTATCATCAAGAGAAACAACTGCCCTGTACTCTGTTTATTACGTAGATATATATATATATATATATACACACACACATACACACACTTGTACCTTCCCTTACGTTGTACCCTAGGCTACGAGTCCTTGTACTCAAACTTTGATCAGTTCACCACCTACTGTAGCTTATATACGTAACTATAATATTGTTCTGTAACCTACGTAATACACACTCCTTTGATATAAGCATTTCAGTTTACTTTGAACGTACAGTAGAACCTCTCTCTCGTCATCGTCTCTCCTTCCTTCGAGATCTCCTTCTTCATATACGTATTGCATTGCCTTAGACTGTTAGATATACATGACTACTATATTATATTATTACTTAAATGATTACCGTGGAATTATTATGCACATTGAAATTAATTTTAATCATAAGATATTATATGAATTAAACTTAAAAAAATAAATAAATAAAACCAATTATTTTTCCATTATTTATCGAAATAAAAAACTACTGCAACGGCTTGAAATTTTTCGATATTTAAATCCGAGTTTAAAATCAAACCTTTACCTGGCGATTAAGCTGAAAATTAGCTTCCTTGTAAACGTAAATATTATCGATTAGTTTCTTATCAATAGACATATATTACAAAAAAATTTATATCATTACTTAAATCTGTAAAAGATTAGAATAGATTCGTTTTCATGCTGAGATGTACTGTTTTAAAATATTATAAAACGAAATTATTATTATTTACCTAAAATATTTTTTAAAATTTAAAAATAAGTTTATCTCTTAGAAAAAAATTAATGAAAATATTCATCCAATACCTTATTTTCAGAAAAAAAATTTTAAGATAATCCATTTTCAATAATAAAAGAGTCCATTAAAATCCAAACTGGATTGGAGATAGAACTTTTATTTTTTAAAAACATTGTTTCATACTTTTATTAATCTCCAATTTTCTAATAAAGTTTAATAAGTATTTTCACTGTGATGAACAGGTTGTTTACGAGTACCACCTTTTAAGTTTTTACAAAACAAAGAAAAAAATATTTTTGGCACAAATCATTTTATTGTTTCTCAAAATATTTGCCTTTAAAATTTATACACTTTTGCATGCGTTAGAACCGATTCTCTAAACATTTTTTTCACTCTGAATTTCGAATCTCAAAAATATAGTTTTGGAAGGATTCAACAGCTTCTTGCGATGATGAAAATCGCTGTCCGCGCAATTTTTTGTTTGACATTCGGGAACAAAAAGAAGTTGTTAGGCGATAAATCATGTAAATACGGGCAATGAGATATTAATACCATGTTTTTCTCCGTCAAATGATCAATTCTTTGACGTGCTGTATGAGAGCTGGCATTGTCATGATGAAGAATGATGCAACATTTTCGGTTGTTTTTCCTGATTTCATTGATGATTTCGTAAAAATATTGTTGTTTACCCTTCAGCAATAACTGTTCTTCAATCCTCTAAAACAAGCGTTGCTACATGTTCTGTATAACTAAAGAAACAAGCGATAATTTTCTAGGAAGTGCTTCGCGGACGAACCAATTTTGTTGGATTTGGTTCATCTTTGTATACCCGAACAGTTTATTGTTGCTTAGATTTCGGTTTGTACGAATATATTATCCAAGGTTCGTCTCCTGTTTCTATGTTGTACAGGGAATTTGCATTACCTCGGTCGAAGTTTTTGAGCATTTCTTTACACCGATTGACACAAGCCTGTTTTTAAGCTTCGGTCAAATTATCCGGAATCTATCCGGAACAGACCTATTTCACAGCTAAATTTTCATACAAAATCGAATGTGCTGTAGTCTTCGATACGCTTCAGGATGCCTTTATCTCCTGGTAAGTCATATGCCGATCGTCTTCAATCGATTTGCTAATAGCATCGATATTTTTTTGGAACAACAACCGACCAAAATCGGTTTTTAGTCTAAAAATCCACGAAATTCATCGCTGACGGAAGCACAACCACGAAGAAATTACACAAATCAATTGTAAATAGTCTTTTCTGATGGTAAATCCTTACCAAAAGTTGAATGAAGTGATTCGAGGCATTTTTGTTGAGTTAGGCTGTTACTAAAATCGTAAAAAATCATTCAACGAAAACGTTCGCGTGAAATTTCTATCTTTACACAAAATTGTTTTTTTTTTTTTTTTAAACTATCACTGTAAACAAAGTACAAGGCCGATTTCTGAGCTGCCCCTGTTGTAATAATAAAAAGTCAAATTTTATAACAATAGTAATGTTACATCTTAATTGCACTATCTAGTGGTCGTTTATAAAAATTTAAAAGGCGACCTTCGTATAATAAAAATAACATTAAAAATTTCGAATTGGTAAGTTAAATTTCTAAAAAAAAAATTATAAATATTTACCCTATATTAAGGGTAAATATGCTTAACATTAAGGTTATATTAAGGTTTATATGTTTATATTAGGGGTGGTAACGTTTTCGTGATTTTAAAAAATTACAATTTTCAGTATTGTTGATGATTTAAAAAAATATATATTTCCAATTTTTTTTCATAACTAATATATTTTTGTTACTATTTTTCCCTAATAAAAAAATTTACTAAATCAGTTTTAATAATTATATGATTGTATTGTTACATACAAAACTACGCTAAAACGTCGAGCAAAATACTTTTTCAATCCTTCTTTAAATTTAAAATTTAAAATTTGAATAAAAAACACTGATTTGGAAATTTTCAGTTTGAAAATTAAAAACAACTACCATCAATCTTTTTGTTATTGTAATTTTTGTTTACAATTATTTTTTAGTTTTAGTTTTCTTTAATGCGAAAAGGCCAACTTAGTACCACGCAAATAACATTTGTTTTCTCTTCTTCATTGAGTTTTCTCATGTTTTTGGTATGGCTTCATTTTTGTTCATCTATCCATTTTCTTCCTGCCATGAAAACTTTTATATTGTAAATTTTACTTCGGAAGGTATCTTTATCGTAACAGTACTGTTCTTTGAAGCCTGTGCTTTTAAAGAACTTCGTCCATCTGTTCCAGATAATTTGATTTGCTTTTCATTTGCTTTTCACAGTTCGTCAACAATCTGTTTATCTAATTTATTTTGGTCAACCCTGATCACATGTCCAAAGAAATTTAATGTTCTTTCCTTATCTTTGTTTTTAGATCTTATCGATTTTTGTAGGTTTTGTTATCAAATTTCAGTCTGAAGCCTTCTTCTGGTAAAATTTATTTTTATTAAAACCAGAAAATCACGACACGTATAAAAAACTGTTTGCAAGAATCGCAAAAGCGAGAAACTTACGTCTTGATAAAAAAAGAAGCTAAAATAACGGCCTGATATACTAACTCTGCCAGGGATGAAAAAATAATAAGTATTATTTTTTACCCTAAGTTTTTAACTGATTTTTTTCCAGGAAGTTTTCACCGGTAAATACTCCTAAAAGTAAGAATTATACTTAAATTTTAGAAATTTTAAATTAAAATTTCTTTTTTCTAAATATTTCTCTACAAAATAAAATAATAATCACATTGAATCATCACAATAATAATCATTGAATTTTAGTGTATGCAAAGTCCTCTGTCATCAACAATATATATATATATATATATATATATATATATATATATATATATATATATATATATATATGCGTATAAATACTTTTTTTCTTATAGCCGGACTTCGGTTATGTGAATTTATATTTTTTTAATGATTAATTCACCACACAAAGTTCAAAGCATCTGCATGGGAATATGAAATGGGAATTTTTCAGCGTTTGAAAAATGCCATGTGTGAATGGGATTCGAACCCTGGGCGTTCGGATAAAAGGCTAAGACGCTTCCATTCCGCGACGGAGATCGGAAAGTTTCAAATAAATGCGTAATATTTCGTGATATGTAGACTAAAATCTTTCATTTAATAATAGAAATGTTTCTTTATAATAGAAGTAATTTAAAAAGAAATGCATATTTTTTTTAAATCTCCGTCATTTTAAATTACATATTTTTTTTTTTTTTTTAATTTTGTAGTCTGTGAAATATGTTAAGCAATTTTAAATTTTAGGTTCAACGGTTTGAATATAATTTATGCTAAATGGACTATGCTAATCGTTATCATGAGTTTTTCATAAAATAAAAAAAGTTATATTTTAATGACATAATAGAGTTTAATAATCAAATTATCATCATCATTATACAAATAGGAGATTTTAAAGTTACTGTCTTTTTACGTTAATTTAAAAAGTAATAAACGGTCTGTTAGTAAAACTGAAACCTCATTTGAAAAAATAAGTTTAATATACCTGTGTCAATGAAGTGAAATTACCTTTACTCGTATGGTGGATTAATCTTCTTTTTTTTTAAATTATAACGTTCTTGTGCTTGTTTGTATGTATTCACCAAAGCTGGCTTAAATCTCAACGACCACTGAATCGGTCTAATTTATTCTTTACCAATGTTTGTATTGAAAACTGAGGACAGATTTTGAAAGAAATTTCAGAAAAGTCCGTTAATATATTAACCTTAAACCATTACTGGGAAAAGTAATGTTTTATAGCATAATTTTCATGAAGAGTTGCTCGCATCTACAAGAAGTATATATATCCACATAATATATCACGAATTTCTTCCGGTTCACAACCTATTCTACTCGTAAAAATAATGGAAAATGTTCATGTAAACATATACCGTAAAGTTTTTTTTAGCTAATTACGGCTAGTGAAAGATTTCGCTCGGATTTTAGCTACACCGTTGAAATGAGGTCGTATTGACATTTTTAGGACGTTAATTAAGGCATAGAATTAGTAAATTTTTATAGTATTTGACCTGAAAAATCAAATGAAATAGGTCCCGTAACCGTATCGTCAGTATTTTATGAGAAATCTGGGATGAAAACCAATAAATTGGGGTAAAAAACACTTTTTTTATGTTTGATGTACAATAATTTTGTTAAATGGTAATAAAAACGTAAAATGTTTAAAAAAAAACTTGTAATGAATTTAATTCTGAAAAAAAATTGTGTAAGTTGAATAAAACAAAGAAAATTAAAAAAAAAAAAATCGAATTTTTTTTATGGAATGGAATGGAATGCAAAGTTGGCAGGAGTCTATTACTCCCTACGTTATCGTAGAACCTGGACAGAGTCCCTTGCTGCTGGATCATTCTAATCGGGCTTGTTTTTTTTTTAAAAGGTTATTTTTTTAATCTCGGATCTAATTTTTCAAGTTTTGTCTATTATTATTTTAGTGAATTTAAGACGGATTTAATTGCATTCCAATCCGTTGTTAAACCAGCGTTATCGAACCCATTTTACGGGCCGACCGCGGAAGGCTAGGCTTATAAAGCCTGTCCTCCCGACGTAATTCCCCTTCAGACCGTCCACTGAAGTCCTTTCGGTGCTAACTCTTTAATAGGCTAGCAGGAATACGCCACAACGGGACACTAGCTATAAGGAGGGAGCAATGCGTCCCCTTTTCCGGAGGAGTCGCTATTGCTGGGTTGTTTTGTCTTACTGTAAGTTTTGAAATAGGAGAGGTTGTGTAAAAGCTCTTCATCCGCTTCTGGTATGGCTGCCCAAATTTTTTTTAGAAAGTGTACATTACTACATTTATCAGAAAAGTACTTATTAAATATAAGTAAAAAGAAATTCTTTTTGGTGATGTGAAAAATTTTTAAAAACAAAGTTTACTGTTAAAAATTGTTGTTAAAAAGTTTATAAAAATAGAAATTACATGACAATTGTAATATAAAAATAAAAATTACTTAGATAATAATTTTTTTATTAATGACGGAAATACAATAATTTATTTGAAAAATTATTTCATAGTAGATAATAAAGTAACAACAATGCGCAATACAGTGTTATCATTCTGTAAGGTACATTAAGTATATCGGGTACTGTGAACTGTATTGTCGTTAGCGAAGATTTACTGTGAATTTTAGTTTGAGCGTGATCGTTTACCGATAATGTAATGTCGTCCTTATTTAAAACAGAGGAATGCGCTGATATATTATTCATTTTGGTGGGTGTAATGGTAATGCTACAGTAAAATATGAAATACGTTTTCCAAATCGCTGGATTCCAGATTCCAAGACAATCGGTGCAATTTTTCGCAATCTCCGGGAAATAGGTTAACTATCTAGTATTTGCACCAGCTATGAACGATCTGTCCAACACGACGGTGTTATTGATGAAATTATTTTCTGTGTAATTCAGCGCAGTCTGTAATTCGCAATCCAAGGATTTTAGGACTTATGCTTATATAAACATTTTCCATTATTTTTTACGAGTAGAATAGGTTATGAAAGTCCCGGGAGAACTTCGTAATACACTCTGTGTGTGTGTATATATATATATATATATATAAATTATAAACAGTTTACTAATGAAACAGAAAACTCTTACGCAAATGTAAGGTATAGAAACGTAAGGTAAATGTGTTGTTGAAATGAAATTGTGTGTATGTTTGATTAATCTATTAATAAAAATTAGAATGTCCGTGCGTTTGTTTAAAATGTTTTCTTTCTGAAATAAGACTGAATTCTAATTTGATGATCTGTTTATCAAATCAAAATTGTATAAACTGATCTCAAGACATTAATTAATAACAATTATCTAACCACGTTTTTCGTGGATTAGAACGTAGAACTGATGCGATTTTTTTACAGTGGGCGCTACCTACATGTAATTAAAGGTACTTATATAAATAATTGCTAAGATGATTTTTATTTTCATGTTACTTTTTCTTTGAATATTAAACCAAAATAATATTTCAACAATGTTTCTGTTTATTTTAGTTTATGTCAATTAATTCGATTTTTTATCTCTTTTAATAATTATATGAGATTACACATGAATTATGTAACTTTTCTTTTAACCAAAATTGAACAGCAAACTTATGTTAATTAAATATAGCAATTATAATATTGATAACTCTATGTGCTATTTCTTCTATCTACTATTTTCTAATTATTCAATTTGGATGTACTAAAACAGAAAAGAAAAGAGAACTAGGTAACAAATCAAAAGATTAAACCCACCTGTTTTTGTTGGAATTTGAAGATAAAAAAGAGTCAAAATAAAGGCGACAAAAAATAAAAATTTCCTGAGATTTTTTAAAATTTATTTCTCCTATCTTCTGCGGAAACTTCATTGTTATGTGCATGCAATGAATATGTTTGAATAATAGATTTTTAGGGAGAAATAATTAAAGCAAATGAAATTTGAAAAAAATTGTCTTATGAAATATTCATTTGAAATATTAACTGAGAATCTTTTATATTTGTAATATTCCGCAATCCCCGAGGACAACAAGAAATAAATATTAAAAAAAATCAACGATTAACAATAAAAGTTGCCCTTTCAATATATGATAATTAAAGAGCGTTCGGGTGACAATTTTGTATATAGCATAATCTTTTTTTCTAAGTTTTTATTGTATTTAAACATATATATATAAATACATATTTATATAGCCTAATTCAATCCCGGATAACACAAGAATTGCAACGAGAGGTCAAACACGTTCAGTCGTTGAGTTGCTACGGTGGTACAAACATACATTCGCCCTAAATACATTACACTCTTTTTACATGACTGCCTTTTCTGGGCAGTCATAAAATAAGGAATAGCAAACTTTGATTAAAAAATATTGTATTTCATCAATTTTGGAGTGTCAATTTCGACTCATATCAATTTTGACTTCATATCTCAGAAAACTTAAGACTTCTCAGTCAACCTAGTCATGACATCTGTAAGTCAAGTATTAAGGAAAATAACTATTTAAAATTTGAAAATGTCTGGTGAGGATGTTAGGAAATAATCAGGGGATGCTATACTCCAAAAGGGATCTGAATTTTAAAAATTTGTTCTCGTTCATAATTTTTAGTTGATTACGTAATATTTTCTAAATAGTAATAATTTTTTGGAGGCCGATGCTAAAAGAATGTTAGATAAGGAATATCTCTATAAACTTTATTTAAATATATATATATAAAAAATCTGATTGGACAACACGTGACTTTCTTATACGCCTATTAAATTACATATACACATTTTTAAAAGTACATAAAGTTTTAATTCACTAATAACTTCTGATTTTATTCATTTTTTTTTTAATTTTTATTATTGAATTATTATTTATTATAATTTTTTTTCACAATCAGAGGTTAATAATTATTAATAAACCAATATATTTAAATTAAAAAAAAAAAGAGATGAAGTCTGATTCGAACCGATGTACCTTCCCCTTTTAAGAGCCAAATATTTCATTAATTAAAATTTCATTTGGCTATAACTCTAGAACCAATGAAAGTAAGTACCACTTATGATACATCGCTGAAAAGTTCTCAATTAGGGCTTATTACTGCAGTTAAGAAAAAGTCCAAAATCCAATTTGTTTTTTATTTTGGGCTTTATAAAACACTTTTGGTTCCGTCAATTGCAATCAAAAGGGGAGGACCACAACTAGATGTTACAACAGTCCTACATCAAAAATTTCAACATCCTACGACTAATCGTTTTTGAGTTATGCGAGATACATACGTACGTACGTACGTACAGATGTCATGCCAAAACTAGTCGAAATGGATTCATAAATGGTCAAAATAGAAATTTCCGTTGAAATCTGAAAACCGAAATTTTTCGCAATCACAATACTTCCTTTACTTTCTACAAGGAAGTAAAATAACATTTAATTCTAAATATTCGCCATTATTTTGGTTAAATAAAACAAATAAATAAAATTTCCAATTTCTTCATGTGGGTTAAGGTTTTTTGCTTTATACTAATACGGAAAGACTTCACCAAAAATGTATTTATTTAAGAATTCCATATTACAACCAGTGAGACTTAAGTATAAATTACAATATTAAAATTACAGCAATAAAAGTAATTACATTAATATATTACAGATTTATACATTAAGTAAATCCACTTACATAATACATCTTAACTAAACATTGCTTCATTCAAATAGCTGGCTAAAACATGTTACACAGAAAAAATAAAAAAAAAATTGCTATGGAATGTAGGAACCTCAAAGTAAATCCAAATTTGAGGTTACCGTCACTTTCTTAAGGGTTTCTTCACTCTATACGGATTATGATTAGATAAGTTATATCTTGTACATTCAAGGATATATATATAATCTGTTACTATCATAAAATATTAACTAGCAGCTTCCCTTCAGACAGGAAACTTCATATAATCCTTCTCTAGCAAAGCTTTCAATAAGGTAAATTGAAAGCTGTGTTGTCAGTTATTTCATTTGATAAAAATTTTTTTATTTACGGAAGCTCAGTTAGCATCAACCTCCTGAGTTCAAAATTATTTTTAATGATAACTAAAACGATTATGTCTAACTTTAGATAATTTTTTTTAAGATACAAAAAACTATTGCGTAAGTTTTAATTAGGTTGCAAAACAATTTTGAATTTATTTATTAATAAATTTTATTCAATATTTAAAATATTTATTTAAAAAATGTCATAGTCATAATTTATCTGAAAGAAATTACCGTAATAATGCTACAAAGTTTACAATTTTTATCATTTTAAAAAATAATCTAAAATTTAGTAATGTTTTATCTTTGTTGTAAATTCACGTAAAATTATCTTTCTTTTGCATTTTTTAATTTAAAAATTTTCAAACAAACATTTACAACTTGTAACCTATGTTTTTCACGTGGTATTATAAATTATTTTACCGAACAATTAGTCAAATGACAGAAAATGTAATACATTACAAACAACAAGTACAAACAAAACGCATTTATTTTTGTACGCATTTTAAGTACGTTTTATAATGGCATTTAACATTGATTTATATTGTTAGTGACAATATTTTTCATCCATCTCAGATAGGCTAAATGTAATTTACTCTACCATAACGTATATTAAATAACATAAAAATGTACTTTTTTATTTACATGTGGGTTTAAACATCCGGTATAGATGTATGTATTTTACTTTATTTTCCTTTTTTTTAATGTAGTTTTTTTTTAATAAAAAAAGGAACATTACGAATAATTTTCCATTAGTAACGAGTTTAATTATTGCTTTCACATACATTATGTTTAACAAATTCACTTTAAAAAAATAATAAAATTTAAATAATAACTTTATTCAGCTTTTAAATTATGATTTTGAAAGTCAGCGTCGAATCAAAAACAAATAAAGTAACTTACTAGACTTAAAAATATCGAATTTTTTAATTTTGAAATTGAAGTATTAAAAGTTTTTTTTTTTATGTAATGTGCTTTTTATTCGGTTTGCTTTATTAATTTTTTTTAGTCTTTTCTTTAACTTGAGAAACCAAAAAAATGCAGTCCCTATGAAAATATCTACTCGGAAAAACAAGAAATATTTTTCTTGATAAAAATACAAAAATGTGCTCTGAAAAAACTCTAAAAAGATTATTACATCGAACATTGAGTATTTTTTAATACTGTATATATATATATATATATATACGCACAACACATACGTGCATATATACACATATATGTACACATACAAATTAAGTACACAACACACTCACATGCATATATATGTATATATTACTTAAATTTTTAATTTTTTCATGTAACTTTCTTTAATTTTTTGGTGAAAATTTTTTGAATGTCAGAAATATATCACATTGTATGTCATTATTTATAACAATCCAATATTGAGCAAAGGTAACGATAAAAATTGAAAAATATGTTTAAGTCGTCTTTGTAAATACGAGTAAATCCTCTTTACCAATTTTGTTGAAACTGTTTCTTCAAAGACTTTGGCCGATATTGGAGGGGGAAATATTATACTAGATCATCAGTTTGGATTCAGAATTGTTCTACCAATACACAACCTTACAGTGCCAATGTCATCACAAAGTGTCTGAAAGAAAAAAGGTTCTGTTCTGCGGCCTTCTTGGATGTTCAGTAGGCCTTTAGACAAGGTTGCCTGTTTGCTCCGTAGCTTAAATGCAGCCTTCCCCAATCCGGTTATCTAGATTTTCGGAACTATCTCGATGGGCGTTTTTTCCAAGACAGGTGCAACTATGAGTTATGTAGATTCTTTGACATTAGATCAGGGATTCCAGAAGATTTAGTCTTAAGACCAGTCATGTACTCGATTTTCACTGTGAACCATCCGGTTTCGGACAATGTTACCGTCGCGTCGTTTACTGATGATACAGAAACCCTGGCTGTTAACGAAGACCCACAGTTAGCCTCAACGAAGCTCTAATCGTAGTAGACTCGATCGATGTATGGTTAGCAAAATGGAAAATAAAGGTGAAGTCATATTATATTTGTGTTGAGAAGAGGTGACTCTCCATCGGTCCAATCAAAAGGCGTTTTGATCCAATTCTCCAACTCTGACAGCGTACGGTACATTGGGCTCCATCTTAATCAATAATTATTCTTTCCCTGTTACGTGAAAGTACCACGCGAAAGAGAGGAAACAGATTAACACGAGTCATAAGAAGCTCTATTGGTTATTAGGCAGGAATTCACACTTGAACTCTCCAGTAACCTTTTAATATACAAAATGAATTCTAAAACCGGTTTGGACATAGGGCATAGATTGTGGGGTACGACGAGCAAGTGTAATATTGAGATGATACAACGTTCCAGAATAAGTTGGCAAGATCCATTGCAGAAGCACCGTGGTTCGTACGAAACGAAGAGATTCAGGGCTACCTAGAATTACCTTATGTTCGTGAAGAGGACAAACGGTTTGGTTTAAATTACAGACAATGGTTAAATAATCATATGAACTCTCTAGAAGTTAAGTTCCTAGACAACAGCGAGGATGTCCGGCGACTGAAACCCCTAATATGGCGGGCTTGGAGGAATCTGACTATCTCTCAACATCTCAATCTTCGAGTATTACACTGAAACTCTACTTTATTCTTCAACCATATAACAGATTGACATATTCTGTCTCAGAAAAATTCTATTTTACTTTTAATGTTATCTAATTGGCTTTCAGAATTATTTTTATAGTTAATTTCAATATATAAAAAAAAGAAACATTTAAAAAACCTTAGTAATTTCTAAATTCTTTTCACTTATACTATCTTGTATAAATGGAGTTTATACTGAAGAAATCTGCCGGTTATCTAGACATGTTTTTTTATATATTAATTATTCTGATTATCTTTTTATAGGTAGATAAAAAACTATTAAAATTTACCTGGATGAGCATTTTATGAAGTAGTTGTGCACATTTAAAAACAAAATTATTACAATAAATTTTAATACTGATACAATTCTACGTTGTTAATATATTTATAAAATCATTGTAATTTCCCCTTTACTATTATAAATCGTGAGTTAATTAGAGAAAAAAAGTCGCTTTCAATCACTTTTCCTGTCATTTATGATTGCTAATATTTTAGTCGAAAATTGTAAAATTAAGATATAGTTCTTTTTCTGTGTGCAATTAATACCAATACATAGATATATTGTTAGGCAAAGATTTGGTTCTACGTACTGGTTGACAAATGTTGTTGCTATGATTTTTCGGAGTGTTTTTTTTAGTATATTTTGTCTTTGTTTAAAGCTTCGTTCGCTTTGTCCTATGCATAACATTGTGAAGACCGAGCAGTTTAGTTTTATATATTCCAGGAGCATTATGTTTCTTTAGTGATTTTCAAATTGTTTTCAGCTTTTTTAAATTTCTGAGATATATATATATATATATATATTTTAAGTCATTGTTGTGATGTATTTTTTTGCAAATGTAACATCTTTTTTATTTTAGGTTATCGGGTTGTGAACGCTGATTTAGCTGAGAGTAATCAGTAGCTTAATCAGCATTCTCTGTTTTTGGCTAAATATCAAAAAAATTTACAGTTTACTAATATTTTATGAAAATAAAAATAGGTTTAATTATCATTAAAAAAAAGTAAATTTTCTAAATTAATATTTATTTCTATTTCCTCCGGATAATTTAGGTTCAGATAACGTAACGTTAAATTAGATTGTGTACATCCATTACATTACTGCGTATCATACGGTTAATTACATATTATATAAAATCGAAAGAAGCGTAGATTGCTAGATAAAAAGCAAGCGAACGAATGACTGATCGATCGTAGAGAGAGAATGATTAAAACGAGTAGAGGGGTTAGGGTGATTTTTAACAGCGGCTTTTGGACCGGGTGTCTACGAAGACGAATCAAGCGGCAAGCGACATGGCTGCTGGCAAATCAATCAAGCCGGCAAGCAAAAACCATGACGGCTGCCAGGCAGTGAACTAATAAGAACGTCTATATTGTGAATCGCATTCCAGCACCGGACGGAATTCAATAAAATCACCTCCACCGATCGAAAAACAGATGAATTCTTTACCACGCACTTTAGCAGCCTATTATCGTACCGGAATGGACGTCGTAGTTCTTACAACTTACCAGTTCCAAAACCAGTAATAATAAATATTATACATCCAACTTGATACATAAATCAACTTTTCACTAAAAATCCCCTTTTTGATTATACAATCAATTTCTTTTACACCTTTATGAGTTAATAAAATTTTTTTTATCAGATTATTCGGTAACATAACTTGTTTTTATTTAGTTATTAATACACAGTCACATCAAATTTTTATTTTAAGTACGCAGTTGTAAAAAATGGCACATTAAAAGATAAAAATATTAATATTAATTTAAAAAACTACGCCATTTAGCAAAATTTATTTAAATATTTAGATCTGTGTAAGCTATTATTTTAAATCTAGATATAGCCTTTGTTGAAATAGTAGTTCCTATCAGACAGATTTCATTTATTGGAATTTATTTTTATAGTTTCTTTTTCAAACATATTTTTCTAAGAAATTTCAGTTAACTGAAATTATTTATTGGAAGATAAATTATAACCATAAAAATATTTTTTAACCCTCTCAGCAGGTTACATCGAAAAGAGTGAATTTTAAAATCTTAAAAATCACCTTTTCATATATTTTTTCTTACCCCACTTCTTACTACTTAAAGGAAATATTTTAATTTAAATATTCATTAGAAAAATAACCCTTGGCATATTTAAAACTGAATCAACTGACAATTTCCACAAATGTTACACGATATTATTGGATCGTAAAAAATTAAAAATCATGTTAATCTTAATTGATTCAAATATATTTTTTTTTATATTGTTAATTTTTTTTTAAAAACTATCTTTATTCGCAAAATGAGTAAAAATAAAGAGCTTTGATGAAATGAGCAGTTTTAAAAATATTCCTTATATTTCATAGCCGGAAGGCCAACGTAACGGTTTTGAAAAAGGGAAAACCTCTGGAAAATCATGCATCTTAATTTTAATTGATCCTGCTCCCTATTTTCTGAAAGGGTTCTAATTCTTTTATTATTTGTTTGTATATTTTCACCTACTACTTATGCGTTGTAATCAATTGTACTATTTTTTTTTAATTGACGTAATTACTAATTTTGTTATTTTATAGATGTATAAAAGTTGGTTTTTTCTTTTCATTTTCCAAAAGTTCTCTCTTTTTCTGTTTAGTCTCCGGAACCACCGTAAGGTATTACTTCAGAGGATGGTATGTATGAAAGAAAATAAAGTGTAGTCTTGCACAGTCTCAGGTCGACCATTCCTGAGACATATGGTTAATTGAAACCCAACCACCAAAGATCATCGGTATCCACGAAGTAGTTTTTCAAAAGCTGGTTAACACTTGCTTATCAACAAAAATTTATGGTGTTAAAATCCCAATAACATAAAATTTCATTTCACTGATGAAAAAATAATAGTAAAAGGTTTTATATTAATTCAAATAATGTTTTAACACATTCTATTAAAAAATTCTTCGTATGATAAAGATAAATAGTAATTCATAATAAAAAAACTCTATTTCATGAAATGAAAGCGAACATTATTACTTCTCTTACAATCTTTCTTATTTTCTAAAAAAAAATCACCAATGATGATCAAAAATAATCACCGATGATGATATCAGTAGCAAGATATAAAATGAAAATTCACTTAATTCTGGGTAGAGATATTTTTCATTCTGAATTAACAGAAAAAGAGGTTAAAAATTAATCAAGTGACATCGATTTTTTTTTTGTCTTCAGTCATTTGACTGGTTTGATGCAGCTCTCCAATATTCCCTATCTAGTGCTAGTCGTTTCATTTCAGTATACCCTCTACATCCTAGATCCCTAACAATTTGTTTTACATATTCCAAACGTGTCCTGCCTACACAATTTTTTCCTTCTACGTGTCCCTCCAATATTAAAGGGACTATTCCAGGATGCCGTAATATGTGGCCTATAAGTCTGTCTCTTGTTTTAACTATGTTTTTTCAAATGCTTCTTTCTTCATCTATTTGCCGCAGTACCTCATCATTTGTCACTTTATCCACCCATCTGATTTTTAACATTCTCCTATAGCACCGCATTTCAAAAACTTCTAGTCTTTTCTTCTCAGATACTCCGATCGTCCAAGTTTCACTTCCATATAAAGCGACACTCCAAACATACACTTTCAAAAATCTTTTGCTGACATTTAAATTAATTTATGATGTAAACAAATTATATTTCTTACTGAAGGCTCGTTTAGCTTGTGCTATTCGGCATTTTATATCGCTCCTGCTTCGTCCATCTTTAGTAATTCTACTTCCCAAATAACAAAATTCTTCTACCTCCATAATCTTTTCTCCTCCTATTTTCACATTCAGCGGTTCATCTTTGTTATTTGTACTACATTTCATTACTTTTGTTTTGTTCTTGTTTATTTTCACGCGATAGTTCTTGCGTAGGACATCATCTATGCCGTTCATTGTTTCTTCTAAATTCTTTTTATTCTCGGCTAGAATTACTATGTCATCAGAAAATCGTAGCATCTTTATCTTTTCA
Organism: Lycorma delicatula; assembly: GCF_047948215.1. Classification (NCBI taxonomy): domain Eukaryota; kingdom Metazoa; phylum Arthropoda; class Insecta; order Hemiptera; family Fulgoridae; genus Lycorma; species Lycorma delicatula. The sequence goes on from NC_134459.1 coordinate 14,341,694, forward strand.
CCTTGTACTGTTACTCCGAATCTAAATTGTTCTTTAACATCATTAACTGCTAGTTCCATGTAAAGAATAAAAAGTAACGGAGATAGGGAACATCCTTGTCGGACTCCCTTTATTATTACGGCTTCTTTCTTATGTTCTTCAATTGTTACTGTTGCTGTTTGGTTCCTGTACATGTTAGCAATTGTTCTTCTATCTCTGTATTTGAACCCTAATTTTTTTTTAAATGCTGAACATTTTATTCCAGTCTACATTATCGAATGCCTTTTCTAGGTCTATAAACGCCATGTATGTCGGTTTGTTTTTCTTTAATCTTCCTTCTACTATTAATCTGAGGCCTAAAATTGCTTCCCTCGTCCCTATACTTTTCCTGAAACCAAATTGGTCTTCTCCTAACACTTCTTCCACTCTCCTCTCAATTCTTCTGTATAGAATCGATTTAGGTAATTAAATAAAAATTAAATTAAAAAAGCTTTTAAATAAAATTATTCGGTTCTTGAAAATGCCTAATTTAGAACAAGATACGTAAAAAAAATTAAGCCAATAATCTGTTACTAAAAAATTATAAATTTACAACCAGAGAACGGGTATGGGACGATTTTTCTGAATTATCAGAAAATAAAAACTGTTTTACTTTTTCTACTTCTAAGCTTTACATCACCAAACGGATAAATTTCAAATGATTTTAAATCTATTTTGTAGAGGAAATTTTTCTACTGATGTAAGTGTACGTTTTATTTTGCTTACTTAAAAAAAAATAGAATTTTTAACTAAATATCATTAAAAAGTTTTGAAAAATTCTACATCTTTTGAAATATGTCATATAACAAGAGTTTTTTTTTTTTTTTTTTGTTCGAAATAAACAAAAACTACTCTATCAATCTCAACTAAATGTTTACCATGTTTCTTAGAATAACTGAGAAGGTTTTTTTGATATATTTCATCTCGGAAAAAAAAATATATCATAGTAGTGGAGATTTACCATTTACCGGTTAAAGCATAAACTTTAATGAATTGAATTAATGAACTGTGAGTCTCTATCAGTGTGTGAACTGGTTTTTAACTGAATTATCTAAATCAATCCATTGAATAATATTACAAAAATAATAGAATTAAATTTACGTAAAATAAAATAATATTAAATAAATTTAAAAAAAATCTATTTAACAATAACGGGCTTTCCGTGGGGACTGCGTGTGAGGCTGAGTGATAGGTGAGCAGCTCAGGGAGGCTAGACCGATCATCACAATCAACTGGTAATAAACGGGTTGCTCCTGGGGCGCTGTTTTGGAAGATTCAGTAGGGTACTCTTATAATATCTGTGAAACAATCATCAGATTTTCATAATTCAAACGGGGTATTTGTTAATAGGTTGAAGGCTAACTTTTGCACGCATCAGTTACATTCTCGATCTAACAGATCACAGTTATTCGGAATTGTATATAAAGTACAGTGCGGGGATCCAGGGGGGTAGGGCCCTCTGAGTAGATGGGAATGGCGACCGAAGCAAGCTCTGCGGTGTCCAGCGTGCCGGTTTCCTTGACAAATTGGGAGTGGTGAGCTTCTGCGGCCATGGGGTAGGTCTCGAGGAGTCCCTGAGTTGGCTCCGGGATACGCCTGGGCTGACCTAGATCCAGAGAGTCCATGTTCTGGCTAGATGGGCAGGCTAATACATTTATAAATATCGAATTAAAAAAAAAAGAAAACGTTTTTAATATTTTTTTTTTTCATGTAACATATGCCAAAAAAAAATCATAACTTTTATTATAATTTGATTAGACATTACATAATAAATAGTGTTAAGTTATAAAAATGAGTAGTAAAAATAATATTAATAAAGTTCTGAAATACATAATTAATTAATATTTATTTAATATTTAAATGCGCATCCTTTCTAATGAAATAATTTATAAGTGCTATACATTATTTCTGATGTACATAACATTTATTATATAAATTAATTACGATTTATTTATATTTATACATCGCAAAGTATTTTTGTAAATTAGTTGTTGTTACAAATATTACACGAATATAAAAATATTTATAGTACTTTTGTGAATAAAACTTATGATGAATGATACAAGTTCATAATTATTAATGCATGTAATAATACTGTAAATTCTTAATATCATTCATACGGTTGAATATTTTACTTGTAATTCTTTATTTATGAAGTGTATTTTAAATAAATGAGTCATGTTTAGCGGTAAATGTTTCATTTTTATGACTAAAAATAATTGTCAACTACTAGGTTTAGAGCATCTGTTTATGATCTGTATAATTTTAAAATATTTTATAAATAACTACTAGATATTTTATATTTCTATAAAATATTAATATGTTTTCCCATAAAGAAGATATTCATAGTATTTTAAGGCACTAAATAATATAATGTGAGAAAATTAGAACGCTAAAATTAACCGTATTATATGGTGGTAAGCACTCATAAAAATAACCACTTCAATTTCCTAATACTTTTTATTCTCATATCAGTATAAATTTGATCCGTTAAATAATTTAATGAAAATTTTACAAAATCATTCAACCATCAAAACTTTTTAGGTTTAAATTTTATGAAAATGTGTAAAATGAATTAAATGAATTTTACTTCATATTAATAAACGATGACTTAGAGATAAAAAAACAACCATTTGAGATCAAAACAAGACTACTAAGATACAATGGACTCTCATCACTATTATTCAACTGCGTTCTAGAAATATTAATGAGGAAATGGTTCAAAAAATGCTTCAAAAGTAAAAATAGTCCGAAAAATCAAAACAAACTATCTTGGTTTGGCTGACGACGAAGATACTGCTAGCAACGACATCGACGAAGCTAATTCTCAGTTATTAAAACTTTAAGATATTGAAAACAAAATTTTCCTTAAAATATCATTCGAAAAGACAGAAATTATGCCCTAAAACTAACACGATTAAAAGAAGTGAACATAAAAGGTAATAAAATCAAAATAGTAACCCGATTTAAGTAACAAACAACCTAAACGAAAAAACCTCGATCCAAATAAGACGAAACAAACTAAGCTAAAGTTCAAAAATTAACCTAGTATATTACAATAAAAAAATGGCTATCAATAAACGCAAAAATAAGACACTACAACACAGTTATAAAACCAGAATCCACTTACGCGACTGAGAAACTCTACCACCTAAACAAACAATCAAAGACAGACAGACTTCAGAAAATCTAAAGAAGAATTGGAAAAACCTGCATCGATAAAAAATACCAGAAAGACGGGCAGTGGTGGATCATGCCTGACAAAGTCGTACACAAAGAGTGAGAACCCATCATCGATAATGTAAGAGGAGACTTGGGGCAGCCTCCGTGGAGCGAGTGGTAGCGTCTCGGCCTTTCATTCGGAGGTCCTGAGTTCGAATACTGATCACGTATGGAATTTTCACACGCTACAAAAATTATCATTCAACTCATCTTTTGAAGCAATACCTAACGGTGGTCCTGGAGGTTAAAAAAAGAAAAGAAGTAGAGGAGACTAGGATTCTTTGGACATATCATGAGGGTGTAAAATTCAAGACTTTTGAAATAGCTAGTACAATACAATATCGACTCGTAAAACACAAAAATAGGATGCAGATGGATCAGAGAAATAAGAGAGGATCTGAATGAAATTGGCATTACACCAGAAGACACCACAGATAAAATAAGATTGAACAAGAAAATCAAGAACAAAAACAATCGCTTCACATTCACAAGAAAAAACTCACAACACGAACATTTTCAACAGTAGAAAACGCACAAAGATCGATATATGAAAAACTATATGATAAAGTCGATATATGATCGATGTATGAAAAAGTACTGGGATGACGTCAAAGCCTAAATAGTCCCATCGAAGAGGCTTGGGTAAAGGACTGACTAAAGTGATTTTATGGGATCATAAAATATAATAATAATAAAACAGTGAATTTTAAAAAAATTTAAAAAAGTTTTTCTATACGAGGGTCATTCGGAAATTTCTTGGCTTGTCAAAGAAAACACACGAATTTTTAGGAATTTTTTATCTTTCAAATAATAACCTAGCAATTTGATACATTTAATCCAACAACTTACTAACGTTTTACTAGCCTTAATATATTGTGATTTGTCCCAACTCTGCAACATAAGTGTTTATTTTAACTTTGACTTTATTTTTGAAGTAAGTCTTCCTCCAGCAAGCCATTTCTTCAGAAATTTAGAAGAGAAATTAATCGCTGGGAGCGCTCTTTGGTTGGAAATAAATATATGAAATATGTATTTTTTTTTTGTAGATAATCTAAGTAAGTAGGTTGGAAAAAATATTCTTTAGCTTAGAATTGATATGATCCTGAGATTTCCGCCACCTTCTTTCTAGGCGTCTTCATTTATCCTTTTTTGCATAAAGACCACAAGTTCGACGAACAGTTTACGATTATATCCTATTTAATATTTTTCCAACATTCTTCAACCAATCTCATAACCTGTAGCAAGTTAATACTTCACTCTTGACCCTGTTCAGCGCATAAAATATGTTTTCGTACAATATTTTGAAGTTCTTAATTATACCCTGGTCCATGGGTGGCGTTTTGATGTCATATTAGCTGTAAAAAATTGAATTTTGATCCATTTAAATAAATAAAATAATCATTCCCTTTTTTTCACCGTTGCTTCTTTTAAGTTGATCAACGAAGAAGAAGAAATTTCAGATTTCATCCATGCTATTTTATTGTGTGTTTAATGAAATGGTATGATTTTACTCAACTACAGCGCGTTTTTAATTTAAGTTTAATAATAGAGGTAAAAATGTGTAAGGTTTCGATTTAGGCATGGTATTTTGAGGTATTTGATTACTTCGACTTACAGAGGTAAAATTTCCACAATAATTTTTTCGAGGTATCCACGATCAATTTTTCCAGTAAGGCAGGTTTTCTCAAGGGAAACGAAACAATCTGATGTAGACAACACATGACTTCCTTATACGCCTATTAAATTACATATACACGTTTTTTACTCCACTTCATTTACACTTATTTCATTTGAAAGTGAGATACGATCCTCCAATTCCTTAATGAATAATTTTTTACCTATTTTTTGATATTATTGAATTATGTTTTATTATAAAATTAATAAGGTTAATAATTTATTAATAAATTAATATATTTAAGTTACGAAAATGAAATCAAGTCGGATTCGAATCGATGTGCAGACCCTTTGTAAGATCCAGAAATTTCATTAATTAAAATTTTATTTGGCTATAACTCTGAAATTAATGAAAATAAGGACCACTTATGATATATCGTTGAAAAGCTCTCAATGAGCATATACTGCAATTAAGAAAAAGTCCATAATCCAAATGTTTTGGATTTTGGGATTTTTTGGACAATTTTGATCCATTCGATTGTAATCAAAAGGGGAGGTACACAACCACATGTTACAACAGTCCTAGATCCAAAACTTCAACATTCTACGGCTAATCGTTTTTGAGTTTTCGAGATACATACGTACATACAGACGTCACGCTGAAACTAGTCAAAATGGATTTAGAGATGGTCAAAATGGATATTACTTTTGAAATCTGAAAACCACAGTTTTTCGCGATCGCAATACTTCCTTTACTTCGTACAAGGAAGTAAAAACTGCGCGTTATCATGGTTTTTACTATCGAGAGTCGACTGATTATATAGAAGAGATATATTTTTAAACGTAGTCTATACTGTAAAATCATAGATTATTGCATTCAGGTGGGTTTTTTTATTTATTTTGTTGCAGCTTGTAATAAAAGAATATAATTAGAAAATAATTTTGTGATATATATATTTTTTTATAATAAATAAACAAATTTGAATAAATATATAATTAAAATAGCTTTGTAATTTAAAAATTATAGAGTAATTTTCTCTTTCACATCACTTGCGTAAAAAAAATGTTTTAAAAGTTACTTTATATAATATAATATATATTTATATTCAACAAGTAGTTATTTTAATAATTTGATATAATTAAAAAGAAATATCGTGTGTAGTATAGTAAATTGTGCGGTTTTTCTTCTAATTTTATATCGCATGGCTATCTATCAGAATAAAAGTACACGTAACCGGCTATCAGTTTCCGTCCATTTTCTACTATCGTAGCGTGCAGTGCTCCTCTTTGCTCTTCGGTAGGCGAGTTAATCTCCGCCCTCTTAATTTTAGGTCTCCCTACCTCTATTTTTTACCCTTCACCCCTTTCGCGGTTCAATCCTTCCATGAAATTGTCCGATTTAACGAGTTTCTAATAGGTAAAAATAACAATTAAGGTAATGGCTTGTGGATCTCTCACGGATCACGGACGAATCGGTCGAGACCGGAGCGAGCCGATCGTTGTGTGCATGTATGTGTGTGTTTAGTACGTGCGTGCGTGATATAGCCGGTGCCGCTGTACAGGACGATGATGAGGGAGTATCCAGCCCTGCTATTATCCCCTTTTTAGTGAGCGGTTGGTTATTTTGGAGTAGCAAAGTAATTGGAGCGTTTATCTGGTGGCCGCCACTAGAATCCAAAATGATGGGTTTGACCCCTTCTCTCAAATCTCTTCCCCCTTTCTTTCCTTATATAACAATACACCTTAAATAAATTATTCATAACACCGCCATTTTGATGGAAACGTCTTCAACACTCCCACCCGACTGACTATGATATGCGTTACGTTACTTCCAGTTTAGTTGTTTATCTCGGCGAATTATTATGTAAAATATATCCTTTGATACTTCTTTAAAATTACTCATAATTAGTACTTATACAAGTCTTTTAATAGTAGATAACCCTTCTTTATATCTGCCAACAAAATATGTTAAGTAACAACGATTTTTTTTTAAACAATCGAATCGTAAAAAATACTATAAAAATAAAAAATAAAAAAATATTTTAATGACATGTTATTAACCGAGGAACGACTTGCATGCACAAACATGATTGCAGTAAGTTTAAAAGTACTCGGTTTGAAAAAAGTAAAAAAACTGGTTAGACTATAATCAGGATTTGATTTTATATTTAAATTTTTTATTTTTATTTTATACCGAACAGCATAACTTACTTGCGAGATTATAATAAATAAAAAGACAAATAAGAAAAAGTAATATTAAATAATGATTTTATTAATAATTTATTTAAATTAACTCGTATTATTAATTTTTTATTTTTATTTTTATTTTTATTTTTTAATAACTTAGTAATTTTAAAAGTAATTTTGCAAGTCATCACGCTTAATTAACCTTATTAAATACCTTATTCCTTTTTAATATTTTTAATTAAAATTTCTTCATAAACATTACTGCATTATTTTTATTAATATTTTCGTTTTTAAAAATAATATATATATATATAATTTATGTAATCGTATACTTTTATTTTAATTTGTTTACTATTAATATTCCTTATTACATTTTAAAATTTAAAATAAAATAAACTATCCTTTATTAAATCAGATAAATCAGTAGTTTATTAGATACCTATTTATTTCACGCTATTTTTGTATTCTTTTTTTTAATTATTAAAGAATAAAGATTAATAAAGAATAATAAAATTTAATATATATGTATAAAAATTATTCGTAGAATTAATTTAATTTGATTGAATCTAAATGATAGACTGGCGCCTAACATAAGTACAAACCGCACGGCAAAGGCTGTCAGAAATTTTATTTGTGCATAGCAACGCATAATTCAGTGGATGTAGTTATATTTTTTAATGCCAGAAAAAGTTTTTTAAATTGAAACGCGTAGAAAAAAAATTACATAAATATTTAAAAATATTATAGAATAATATTCAAAAGTTCTGGTAATAACGTAAAAAAAATTCGATTTATGGTAATGACAAAATGTATTTCTATATATTATTTTTAAGTAATTAATTTGTATAAGGAAGATGATGCAATAAAAGTAGTATTTTATTCCATAGATTGCAAAAATATTTCAAAATATTCTGCTGTTAATATTTTATTTTTATTTATTTATTATTTTCACACGCAATTACATATATTATTTTTAATAACAATAAAAAAAAAGAAAATTCAATAAACCAACTTCTGCAATAAAACATAAAATGTGTAACTTGTATGAAAATTTAATCTCTATTTTTCTTATTATATATAAATCCATATCGAGGGTTACCATTACAATAAAATTTTATAAAGCGAAACAGAAATTTTGAAATACACCGCCAGCAACTTAAAATAAAAATAACAATTTATAAATACTGTAATCCTAAAACATTAACTTTTTCGGTAATTAGATTACAGTAACAACTTTTCGATTTCATCGATTTCTGGAAACCATATAAATAATAGAGCATTGTATTCTATAAAGTTTTTTTATTCCTTTACATAATTAATATCAAATTGTACCCCTCTGAAGTCATAAATGAAGAAAAATGTAATAATAAACAATTTTTGGAATAATACCATTTTTATCTCAGGTGGTTTTGTTTACACCATAACCATAAAAAAGAGACGGTCAGACAAAACAAAGTAATAAATAATTTATCCTATTTTATGATAAATTTCCTATTTTTTATTTGTATGATAAATACATTTTATCGTATTTAAGCGTCAATATCATCAAATTGTATTTAAAATTTCTCAGTCCCTGTTGTTTACTATAAATTAAAGGCGATCACAGAACTAATTACTTACTCGAATCCTCTTTTACCCGCTCGGTATCAAGGAACAAAGCGATCTCTAATTCCATCTGTCCTCTGTCAGTTGTTTAACTCCATTAACTTCAACCCCCCTTGACTGAATCATCGTACAGAGCACTGTCCTATCATGCACTCCTGGGTCGTCCTCTCGATCTCTCTCATCCATTTCTGGCTTCTCATGGTCGCTTCGGTAACTCTGCTCTTTTCCATTCTAATCACATGACCAGTCCCCTTAACGGTTGGATTTTTTATTTTATTTGCAGCTAGATTCATTTTCAGCACGATATGTATGTTGATATTTCGTAATATTTTCTTCATGATAATCCATTTTCAAAAAAAATACTTCGTTTGAATGTAAGCTGTATTAAATTCTGAGAAAGCTTTTGACTTTAATTTATTTATTTTAACCGTATAAAAATTCTTCCAATTTATGCAGTTCTACTGTTTCTCTAATTACAAAAGCCTTTTTAATATTATTATATCTACGGTTGGATATCTGGCTCGGCAGTATTTATTCGTATTTCTAGTTCTTCAATAGAAATATCTATAGTCTTTGTTTCTGCTACTCCTTACTTCTTTCAGAGAATTCTTCAACCCGTATATTGGATTCTGTTATAGTTTCCGTTCAGATCATGTTACGCGTAGAAGAATCATTCTCTCGACAAACGTTTCAACTTATATACAATTTTAACCTTCAATTTCTGATATGAGATTTCTTTATTGACAACATTACATGAAGTTCTCTATATATGTAACGTACAGTATGTTTGAAACTTCTTCGTAGTAAATTTTTGTTGCTCGTGAAAAGTACCATGCCCGAACTCGAGACATTCTGGATGAAAGACTGAGAAGCTACATCAGAGAAGTCGATGAATTAATTATAAAAACGTTATGATTTAGGTAATATTAAATAACCGAATTAGCTGAATTAGAAGTAAAATGTTATATTATAATCTGTAAGCTTATCGACGTACCTTTTATTCTCAAAATAAAATGGTCAGAAATTAGTATTTATCCCGTTTAAAACTTGCGATCAAATTTCACATGAATAAAACATTAAAAATAAAATTTATTTTTACTTTCCCGTCTCGACAGCGCTAGAGCAGAGCTATTGCTCTAGAAGGGAAAATATTGTAATCGGTCCAATTTGGGAATATGCGTTTTTCACAAGGTCTTGACGTTTTCACACCTAAGGAACCCAACAAACCGGATGGAAATTACCCGGATGATAATGTTCGTGTGTACATCTGTGTTTGTGTGTTGACCAATAAATCACCTTATATCTCCAGAACTACTACACCAATTTTGACCATTTGTCAGATTTCTTCTACATATGAGACATTGACGTAAAATGTCAAGAGGGTGAAGTTGTATGTGCAAGGTTACCCTCAGTATCTCGAAATTTCGCCTAATTAAGGTCATATTCTTCATAAGCACATTTGATAACAATTCAAAAATTACAATATTTGCAAAAAAATGTTTTTGCTAAGTCACACCCCTACCCTAAAAAATGCTGCTGTAGTCGTTTGCTATATAGTGACATCACAAGTGAGCGTTAGAGTTAAATAAATGAATAATATTTAAAGTGTAAAAAAGTAACTCGGTCTAGCCGGGTATCGAACTCGATCGCCCGGTCGATCGGTACCTGGTGCGTTAAGTCTCAAGGCTACACCAGTCTGCCGACCGTGCATGCAAATTTGTTCTGTGTGAGTTGTGAAATTACATCAGTTTAGTTAGTGCCAATCGTCACCGCTAATACCGTCGTACCTGCGCGAATTAAATACGGTATGCGCGCGCAGTTTAGTTAGAATCATTGAATTAAATAAACGAAAAATATTATATTTAGATAAAACGATAAATATTTTTAATTAAGTTGCGTGTATAAGCCGTGCATCAGAAATAACCCACAGTTGTAGAACTGTCCCGGAATGCGGCCTTAGCTGCCTTTCTAGTATAGTTGTCAGGTTTTTAAACGCTATTATGTTACAGAAAATTATTCTAAAACCAAATAATAATAATTCGGAAGAATTATAAACATTTTACTTCATTAACCAACATTTGGGTAAATTATTAATAGTTTAATTTTAAGGATCATAAATAATCTCAAATAGCTAAAGAATTTATTTTTTCATTAGTATGAAATTTATAAATATTATGTCATATTATTGTATAAGTAATATAATAATTCAGTACCCTACATTAGTTGTATAATATCCATTTTCAAATAATAACCTTACATTTTTACTTCCTTTTACGATGTAAAGGAAGTATTGTGATCGCGAAAAATTTCGGTTTTCAGATTTCAACAGAAATATCCATTTTGAACATTCTTGAATCCATTTTGACTAGTTTCGCCGTGAAGTCTGTATGTACGTATCTCGCATAACTCAAAAACGATTAGTCGTAATATGTTGAATTTTGATTTAGGATTGTTGTAATAGCTAGTTGTGCACCTCCCCTTTTGATTCAATCGACTGAACCAAAAGTGTCCAAAAAAGCCCAAAATCCCCCAAAGTTTCGATTTTGGAATTTTTCTTAACTGAAGTAATAAGCTTTCATTGAGTGCTTTTCAACGATATCATAAGTGGTACTTATTTTCATTGGTTCCAGAGTTATAGCCAAATGAAACTTTCGTATTTGCATCTGACAAGGGAAGGCACATGGTTCGAATCCGAATTCATCTTCTTTTTTTTAATTTAAATATATTGATTTATTAATAGTTATTAACCTGTGATTGTAAAAAACTTTTACAATAAATAATTATTCAATAATAACAATAAAAAAAAAAAAAAATGAAAAAAATTGGAAGTTAGTAATGAAATAAAATTTTATGTACTTTTAAAAATGTGTACATAGTTTTAGGCATTATTACATATGTGTATATGTAATAGAGTTGGTAAAACATCTAATTATTTAATATTAATTGAAAATTATAATTTAGAATCGTATTATTTTTGGATTTTATCGTTAAATTTCTGTTTAATTTTATTTAATTATTCTGGAATTTCTGTTTAATTTTATCTACATTAAAGTTAAGAACAGAGTAAAAAAAAATTACGATAAATTAGAATTCAATAAGTTATTAATGAAATAAAATTTTATGTACTATTAATTTTTTTTTAAATGTATATATGTATATGTAATTTAGTAGTCGTACAAGGAAGTTATGTGGTGTCCACATCAGATTTTTTCTTACTCGACTAGATTTCTGTATTTATTTTCTAAATACCCGTAAATTATATATGAGCCTACATGATTTTTTTATGTGGGTGCCGTTCGAATATAAATAAATTAATTTTTAAAATTATGTCTTACAAAAAATTCAAATAATTTACAATAGACCTTAAAAATAAACTTAGGAATTTCACAATTTAAAAAAATTACTTAATTTGTAATTATAAAAGGAAAACTACATTACATTATTTTGTTTTTACTGCTAATCTTCTTGACGATAAATAAATACATCCGTTATGGTTGTCTTTGTTTTCTAATATTTCTTTAAAAATAATTTCTCATTCACATAAATTTGAAAACATTTAAATGGTAATTGAATTTTTTAAATCCACTACTCAATTGATTTGTGGTATTATAACCTGAAGGTAGGTTATAGAGTGTGAAATTCATAATATATATATATAATTAATAAGAAATCTAATTGGTTGTTAAGATTTGCTATTATGTTTTTCCGTCCGTCTTCTAAGAAAGGTCATAAATTAGCACGGATGCCTCTCTTCTATTTTTGGAATTTAACCTTCCTTCATGCCGAGTTTAATTAGTGGCTGTGAAAACATCAATTCCTCTTTTCAACCTATAATTTATAAAATAATATTAAAAAAATTAATTAAGGGTCTGGATGAATTTTTGTTTAATAGGGTTACAAAATATTATAGTTTAAATATATATATATATATATATATATATATATATATATATATATATATGATGGTTTTAAGGGTTTATTAATAATAATAATTCAGTGTTTTATTAAAAAATAAACCTTTGTTGTATACTTTCATTAAACATTTTACAACTTAAGTATTTATTATTTATTTTAGATATAAAAGAAAAAATATATATTTTGCAAGTACATGTAAAATACAATGGGAAAATTTTGGTAATATCATCGTTAACTATTTTAATCCGTTTATTATTTTTTTTAAAGCTTACTTCATATGGAAGTATAAAAAATAAATTAGGTTTTATTGCTTAATTAGTAAATGGATCTTTAGTAATTAAAATTATAATAATTTATTACTTTAATTAACCGGTATGCATGTAAGTAATAATTTAAATTTCATTAATTTATTCAACATACTTGTCATTAAGATCATTATTCTTAGAGATGAATTCGTTTAAGAATAATTATTACTCTTTTTTTTTAATAGTATAATTTTTATTACTGTTTTATTAATTTGATAAGAAATAGAAAAATTGAATATCTTGCTTAATAAGTTACAAATTATCTACCGGGTTGATCTAGTCGTAAACTCGTCGTCGTAAATTCGGTGATTTCGAAGTTGATGTTTTCAGGTTCAAATCCTATTAAAAGTAGCTGTTTTTGTTAGTATTTGAATATTAGATCGTGGATGTCAGTGTTCTTTGGTCTTTGGATTTCAATTAACCACATGTCTCAGGAATGGTCGGCCTTAGGTTGTGCAAGACTACACGTTTACCGGTACAGTTACATTACACGGATAAGTCGACTTTAACACACATTTTTAATTATACTGCTATTAATTTTAATTGTTGATGTGACTAAATAAAAGTATTAAAAAAGTTATAAATAAAAAAAAAAAAAGAATTATATATTTTTAATACAAATTTTACAAAATGTGACATTAAATTATACATTTTTCATTTAACACCAATTAGTTATCAGTTAAATGAAGTGTCCTCTTGTAAAATAATAATGTGAATAATAGAACTAAGGGAGGATGAAAATAAAAAAAAAATTTACATAAAAAAAAACTGTTTAAATTCATTTAGTTTCGCTTTTATCCGAAAAAAATATTGCAATAAATTGTATTTCTAGAAATAATTCAATTAACACCTTTTTTAATGAAGCCTCAGGCTATTTAAAATTGAATCGAAATGTATAACAGTCCAATCCACTAAATCTAATATGAGATTTTCTATATTAATTGATACATTTAAAATAGGTACCCACCGGATTGGTCTAGTAGTGAACGCGTCTTCGCAAATCAGCTGACTTGGAAGTTGAGAGTTCCAGCGTTCAAGTAATAGTAACGGAAGTTGTACTTTTATACGTATTTGAATACTAGATCGTGGATACCGGTGTTCTTTAGTGGTTGGGTTTCAATTAACCACACATATTATAAATGGTCGACCTGAGACTATACAAGACTACACTTCACTTACACTATACATATCATTCTCATGCATCCTCTGAAGTAATACGTAATTACGGTAATTCCCGAAGGTTAATCAGGAAAAAGGAAGGAAGTTTAAAATAGGTATCGGTAAAGTCTTTCCATGATCACAAAACTTTATTACAAAAAACTATTACAGTTACTGCTGTGCAATTTGTGCCAAAAGGAAGAAAAACTTATCACGTTTTATTTTATATTAGTTTGTTTCCGGTAGAAGCAGAGTAGAGGGCAATGTGATTAATTTGTTATAAAATTGCATCAATCCAGGAGAAAGCGCAATGTGTGTAGTGGTATCACGAGTCGAAAACACCGATTACTAAGCAGCGAAATTTTAGAAGGGAGTACGGACAACCAGCACCTTATAGCAAGAGTATCGTTGCGTGGTATACAAAGTTTAAGAAGAGTGGTGTAGTCGACCTTCCGCGAACAGGGCAACGATATCTTAGTGAAGAGAAGGTTGAGGTTAAGCAGCAAGGATTTCTACATAGCCCAAATCTACCCGTCGTGCATCTCGTGAACTAGGGATTCCCCGGTCAACAGTGCACAAAATTTTACACAAGAAACTAAGGTTGTACGCGTATAAGGTTCAGATATTGCAACTTCTACATCCACATGACGGCCCTCGTCATGCGGCCTTTGTGACGGAGATTTTGCAACGAATTGATAATGAAAATGAGTACCTGCAACGAGTATTTTTCAGATGAGGCTACTTTCCACATCACAGGGAAAGTAAACAGGCATATTGTGAGAATATGGGGTTCAAAAATCCGTACTTTACCAGGGAAAAAAATGAGAAATTCCCTAAAGTGAATGTGTGGTGCGGTTTGATGAATTATAGAATCATTGGGCCCTTCTTTTTCACTGAGCTAAAATTTACCTGGATATGCTGCAACACTTTGCTGTACTTAAACCTGCAAATTAGGGTGGTTTTCCAGCAGGATGGCGCAACACCATATCGGGGATTACTAGTTCGAGATATTCTAGTAATCTATCTGATGTGTCCAGATCAGGTACAATCGTACCTGATCTGGATACATTGAGACGGAGAATAGCTAAAGCTGTTGCTAGTTTTACCGAAGACATTTTTACCAACAAATGGCGTGAAATTGATTATCGATTGGAAATTCTACGAGCGACAAAAAGCGCAAATGTTGATGTTTATTGACATGCTAAAAAAACTTGGTAATTTTTCTTTATTTTGCCACAAACCGCACAGCTGTAACTGTAATAATCTTTCTGTTATAAACTTTCGTAATCATGGAAGGATTTTATGGACATTCTATAATTTGAAATGGCGTAAGCTTCATCATCTATTTGAGTATCGTTAGCTTAATAATAAGAAAGATCTCTATTTTACCTTCTTATTTATTTAATTGTAACTACCGCTTAGTTCGGAGGTAACAATTAGTATAATTATATAAATACACCAATAAAATTCCATTTTATCACTAATTTGTTTTAAAATTTAAATATTCTCTTTACTGATTATTTATTTGCTTGTTGTCCTGTACTCGCCGAAAAAAAAGTTCATTTAATCTTGAATTTTCGATTTTTTCTAACATTATTTGGATATCTTTTGGTGTAAGAAATCAAATAAATTTTTTACGTATTAATTTTATTTTATATTCATTCATAGTTTTCAGTTATTATTAGGTCAATGTTGACGTATTCCAATTAGATTATATTAAAATCTTCTTTTCCTCTTGTCAATGGAATTAAAATTTCTCTCTCAACCCCATATAATGTATTATATAAATCTACGTCTACTTCTTTTTATCCATTAGTTATTAAAAGTCTTTTTATCGATTCTTTTTATCGAAAGTTAAAGTTCGCGAGTTTTTATTGACTTAAGATTTTATTACATTTCTTGAACTTAATATGTTTCTGTATACCCTTTTTTCTTTTTCTCCATTTCCGGTACACAATTTTCTTTACACTTATTTTATTATTTTGCTTATATAAATGATTTTCACTTTTTTTTAATTTTAATAAATTGTTTTTTAAGTATTGTTTTTTTGTTGAATTGTACTATTATTTTATTTTGAACTGGATTTTCATTTCATTTATATTATATTAATTATTATTCATGAAATGTACGTAGGTTTTATGATTCTTTATAACATGGTTGTAAGTTGGATTTTTTTATTAATAAACGTTGCAGTTTTATATTCTAATAGAGTAATCTTAAAAAAAAGGTGTTGAACAAAAGAAAAAGAAGAAAAGAAACTTTAGTTAAACGAATAGTTCTTAGAATATTGTTAAAGTTATTAAATAATACTAGCTAAATAATAATATATATATATATCTAAAAAAAGTATATTAAAATAATAATAGTAATGAAAATGAAAATAAAAATAAACGAATAAAAACATAACATTGCCTGGGAGTACAGAGTATTGAGGCAACTAGCAAAGCAATCCAACGGAAAAAAAAGAAGAAAAGAAAAAGAGAAGAAAAATAAGAAGAAAAGACGATGAAGAGCAGCTGGTGAGGCAATTACCTGAGACCGGAGATTATCATATTTAGGCACGCCTGAACAGAGTCTGGGATTAAATCACACAGATAGGATCGATGGAAGAAGCTTTGATTCCGGTGGAAATTATAATGACAATTAAAATAATAATCACTCTCCTGCTCAGAAAATAATAGAACCTCTTATTTATTGGTCTATTATATGTTGTTGCCCCGATGATTCAAAGATTTCAAGGACATTTCAAACATCGGATTGATACAACCGCTATTATCATTATCATCATCATAAACATCATCGTTTTCGTATTTGAAACCGGAATTTTGATGACAGTATAAAATTAACTAAATTATATTTCAAAGAAAAACAATCAAAATAATAATTACCTGTTGTGTAGGTTGATTTTGAACGATCGACTTTTTTTTTTTTTTTCTAACAACGGTCGGATCTCTTTGGATATAAGAACCCACGTAAATTTACAAATGAGAATTAAACTAAACGATATTTATAAACTATTAGACAGATATAGTTTTAACTCGGAACATAAATATCTCTCCCTATTTCTATATTAACTTAAACTTAGGCCTATACGATTTCAATAGTAATTTTCTTTTTCTATTGTTTTATTTTATTTTCACAATCTAATTGAAATAAATGTACATCTACTACCGAAAGAGAAGTATAAACTTTGATAAAAGTTTGATATATAATCAATTATTACTAAAATCTTGAAATATATATATAAATATTATAAAGCCCAGTTAAATTGAAAGCGAATCTAAACAAAGAATAGTCACATTAATTACCCATTATAAATTTAAATCGTTTATATCTAACTTAATCGAAAATCTAACACTATGAGATCTGAAAATCCTTTTTTTAAACTTTAAAATACTCTTCAATCTACACAGACCTACATATATATATATATATATATATATATATGCTAGCCCGTCGGGACTCGAATCACTCGCCCTTCCCGTCTAGGAATTAACTGGACTCCCGCTGTGTTCTTTATCCTCATGGTTATGAGAATAAACCGATAAATAACAATTAAACTTGAAAAGCTTTCTTTTCTCCAACGTTTCCCTTGATCTTTGCGTAGAAGCTCTGATATGCTCCTACTGTAGACAAAGCTACAGCTAGGGTGTTGGCATAGCGTTTTCGGTCAGCAGGTAACCGAGAATCACGTACTTAGCTGTTTCAGAGGACCGAGATACTCTCGTTCTTTTAGCAGACTTTGAATTATGAGAAAAGTTACTTCTCTTTCTTGAAGACATATTTTTTTTACTTTTGACAGTCAAATATCGACAGCTAAAATAAATAATCAAAACTCATAAAAGATAGCTAAATGTGCTTTTTTAGCTAATTGCAACAACAACAAGCCGCGAAGTATTTAGCGTGTGGCTGGACAATCACCGGTTCTTTACTATACATCTTGAGGAGGCGGCAAGAAAGGGGTAAAATGTGGTGCAGGCGTTCATCAAAATCATGAGAAATAAGAGCGGTCCTCAGACGGGGAAGACGAAACTGTTGGTCAGTGTACACTCTTCGGTAGTGTTATATGCAGTTCGTGAATGGCTGGAAACGTTGTCGAGAGCCAGCAACGTAAGGCGTTTGGTTATACAACAACGTAAGCTAAATATACGTATTATCGCAGAGTAATGTATCATCAACGCCTAAGTGGCATAGGTTAGAGCTGGAGTGCCGCCTATAGATTTACAAGAGATTCAGACAAAGGAAGGTGGACCTATGGGCTCATCAGCGACGTAAGGAACAAGATGGAGCGAAAGCACGTTAACAGGCTACGAATTCACCCAAACGAGTGATCAAGAAGGGCCAGCTTCTGGTAGTGAGCGGCAGGGGCTCCTCGGAATCGTCGCTCGCCCCATGGGGACGCCTTCCGGTCATCCAGATTCGGATAGTAGAGTACCTGGATGATCATGCAGGGTTTGTACATACCATATGGTTTAGATCCGGTTCCTGCATGATAAGAGGGGAGGTTTCTTAGCGCGTGAGAGCCCCGCACTGCCATCACTGCGGGCCAGATGGCGGCTGGTAGAGCTTTTTCCTCCCCGTACGGAAACCCCCAAAAAAAACAAAAAAAAAAAAAAACAACAGTAATAATAAACTAATTAAATATTAAAGAATAAAATTAATCATTTTACTTCATTATATTTCTGTTACCATGGTTCAGAAATCTAATGAAAAAAGCATTAATTTATTTATTTTTTTAATAAATCTCTTTAACCTCCATTAGGAATACCGTGATAATTCTAATTGGAGAATTGGAGATAATGACCAAGCCTCTAAGATATAAATTTGCAAAGTTTTATTAAAATCTGTTCAGTAATTTTAATTTTCTTCAGATACTAATCGGAGGAAAATTAAAATAAGAAAAAAATGACAATCGTGTGAACGAGTTGAAAGTACTTTTTTTTTATCATCATTGAATTGCCTCATAGTGAATCAGCTTATTCATATCTATTACGTGAAATCATTCTGATATTTAAATTATGTCTCATCACACTTTAAAAGAATTACTCGTTGATTTGAATTTCTAGCTGAGATAAAACAGTTATAAATATTTCCTCCATTTCAGATATCCTTCTCTTACCCTCAGTAGCAGTCACTATCTTTATGTCGTTTTCTAATTATTTTTTTATTTTTACTAGGATTTTATTTCCTAACTTTTTTACGTTTTTTATCAACGCCTTTTATTTCCTATTGGTTACATATTTTTTTTAGACATATCCATATTTTGTATTAATATTACTTTAGTAAATACACTTCGTAACATAAAGACAATTAGTTTAACTAGTCATGCATCAAAAATCTTAACTAGAATTCTATACAGAAGAATTGAGAGGAGAGTGGAAGAAGTGTTAGGAGAAGATCAATTTGGTTTCAGGAAAAGTATAGGAACAAGGGAAGCAATTTTAGGCCTCAGATTAATAGTAGAAGGAAGATTAAAAAAAACAAACCGACGTACTTGGCGTTTATAGACCTAGAAAAGGCATTCGATAACGTAGACTGGAATAAAATGTTCAGAATTTTAAAAAAGTTAGGGTTCAAATACAGAGATAGAAGAACAATTGCTAACATGTACAGGAACCAAACAGCAACAGTAATAATTGAAGAGCATAAGAAAGAAGCCGAAATAAGAAAGGGAGTCCGACAAGGATGTTCCCTATCTCCGTTACTTTTTATTCTTTACATGGAACTAGCAGTTAATGATGTTAAAGAACAATTTAGATTCGGAGTAACAGTACAAGGTGAAAAGATAAAGATGCTACGATATGCTGATGACATAGTAATTCTAGCCGAGAATAAAAAGGATTTAGAAGAAACAATGAACGGCATAGATGAAGTCCTACGCAAGAACTATCGCATGAAAATAAACATGAACAAAACAAAAGTAATGAAATGTAGTAGAAATAACAAAGTGGACCACTGAATGTGAAAATAGGAGGAGAAAAGATTACGGAAGTAGAAGAATTTTGTTATTTGGGAAGTAGAATTACTAAAGATGGACGAAGCAGGAGCGATATAAAATGCCGAATAGCACATGCGAAACGAGCCTCCAGTAAGAAATATAATTTGTTTACATCAAAAATTAATTTAAATGTCAGGAAAAGATTTTTGAAAGTGTATGTTTGGAGTGTCGCTTTATATGGAAGTGAAACTTGGACGATCGGAGTATCTGAGAAGAAACGATTAGAAGCTTTTGAAATGCGGTGCTATAGGAGAATGTTAAAAATCAGATGGGTGGATAAAGTGACAAATGAAGAGGTATTGCGGCAAATAGATGAAGAAAGAAGCTTTTGGAAAAATATAGTTAAAAGAAGAGACAGATTTATAGGCCACATACTAAGGCATCCTGGAATAGTCGCTTTAATATTTGAAGGACAGGTAGAAGGGAAAAATTGTGTAGGCAGGCCGCGTTTGGAATATGTAAAACAAATTGTTAGGGATCTAGGATGTAGAGGGTATACTGAAATGAAATGACTAGCACTAGATAGGGAATCTTGGAGAGCTGCATCAAACCAGTCAAATGACTGAAAACAAAAAAAAACAAAAATAACATAAAGACTATGTTTAAAAAAACTTTTAGATTAAATTTAAACTCTTTTGAAATCTGTGTCAGATTAACTTTGGTTAATAGCTAAAGTTGTTATTAATAAATCGTTTTTAGTTTAGTGGTAATTTCCAAAAATCGTAATTTGAAGAACTGTATTATTTTTCTCTTTTTAGTAAGTTTTAGAAGTCAGTTAATTTTTTAATGATGTAATATTTTTTATAGGATATTAGGTTATTTATTTAAACTTCTATCTCACACCCTAAGAGATAGAAAATATTTACTGGTCATCTGTGATTTAGCGTTACTTTTTGCGTTCTGAGTGTTTTTATTCGCCATTAATTTAATTGAGATTTATTTTACTTATTTTTTATAATAAATGTTATTTTGTATCGAATTACTAATTAAATATATGTATTTATACTAACTAGTAAATTAAAACTTTTTTTAAAGAATTTTATGGTTTAAATTCTTATAAATGTAAAGTCGGATGAATTTTTTTGTTCAATTAATTCATATATTTGTCTAACTGGGTACTTGGTCTCATTAATTGAAACTGTGGAAAGTTGTGACAGTAACACCTGGTTCCAATAAGCTTCATTGGCTTCTACTTTTATTTTTTTTTTTTTGTTTTCGTTTAAATTTAATTCATCAACATCTCGTTCAACTTATGTAGAAGACAAATTTATTTTTCTCATGGATAATCTAACGTAGAAAGAAGAAATTCTTTTGAAATTCACAATGACAAATATACGTAACTCAAGTTAAATTAAAATGTATTTTTTAAACTTTTTTTTTGCGAATTAAAAGTCAAAGGAGTACAAAAATATTTAAATATTTTTTTTATGTTTTCTTTTTTCTCAAAATCTGTTCATCTATTATTATTTAATCTTTTTATCTTCAATCAGTTTTCTACAACAAGGCTCAATTCCACAGGAATGTTAAAATTGCAACAAGAAATTTTTTAACTCATTTCTGAGAAATTTTCCTGACTCGAAATTTTTGCATTTTTGTTTTCTTTCATAACAGATATGAATAAATAAAAATATAGTTTTTTAAGATTTTTGGGGAAGGGACAAACTGCGGGGGAAGATTTCTTTTTTAAATGGTAAGATAAGCATTCACACATGTGCTGAAAATGAGGTTTTGTTTGCAAAATTGTACCCCAAAAAAATTATTAACCTCCTCTGAAAAAATTGACCCCAAGTTTTACTAACAAATTACCCCGTATATGCGAGGAATCTCTCTGTACATAATTTCATCAAAATCGGTTTAGCCAATCAAACACACCAACACATGTACGAACTGGATTTTTTTTGGGTGATGAAAAGTCGAATCAAAATCATGCAAAATCACCCGTAACCCATTTTTCACTGATCCATACTCTTCTTGCAGCATAGCTCCTGCTATGATGCCAGGAAAAAAAGAGCCGTAGAAATAAATGTTAGCCTATAAATACGTCCGCTGATTGGCTGGAATTGCTTATCTTACATCAGTGTAAAAATCTAAATAGAATTTTTTTTAAGTTAATTATTTTATTAACAAAATAACATTTTATTATATGGATTTGATATTTTTTAACCGTGTTAGATCTCGATTTTCATGTCTGTGAATCGATTTCTTACAGCTAGTACTTTTTAAACAATCATTTCAAATCTGTAAGATTTGAAAAAAATTTCAATTATATTTTCTGTTTTGTTTAGGAAAACAAATATCTACTTGAAACGATGCTGTCTTGTAATTATTATGTAAAAATATGTAACGAAATATTAAACGTACAAACAGCTTTTTTCGTTGTAACGTTACAAAATAATCAAAAAATGCTTATTGTATTTTATTTTAGTTTAAATTAAGAGTATAGATTAATCTAATTTAGTAAGCGAGTTTAAAGATGATTTGCGGTTTCATTGTCAGTAATGAACAAACGAGAATTACCGCAAACCACGAAACCGCCATCAGATTTCTACGACTATGCTTTTACAGGCTTGTTCACACGCACAAGCACCTATGTCTATAAACAATAAAACAGGGTATTAAAATTTTACGTATAATATTTTTTTATTTAGATCAGAGTGGTTTATTTGAAAAAGTATTTTTTTTAAATATTAAAATCTTTTAGAACTCTAAAATAATATACTATTTTCATTACCTTATTAAAAAACAAACAGAAAAAATTGATATTGATTGTTATGTTACTGCAAGCTGGTTAGATTCAATTAATTAAGATTAATAATTAATCTTCTTGATAATTCTTAATTACTAAATCTCGATTCAATTAATCTAGATTGAATTATAATCTCACAAAAACTGTAAAGTATTAATTTTTCACGGTAGAAATATTGGTTAGATATCAAAAGATTCTTTTAAATGAATATGTACATGTACGTGCTAAAATGTACCAGAAAAGATAAGAAATTGTTTATAAAGCAATGCAATACACCAAAAATAGACGAATTTTGTTATTTAGTAGGAAAGTTAAAACGAATGAAAAAAGTAAAACAAAAAAAGAAGACTGAAAAAAGGAATTTTTTCATGTAAAAAAAAAAAAGAAGCTGTTAGTACCAAATAGAAATATAAGAATTATGAAGAAATTTTGGAAAATATTATGTTGAAGTGTAGCACTTTGTTGTAAAACATGGAGATACAAAAATAAACAGAAACGAAAGGAATATGATGTCACAGAAGAAGATTAAAAATTAGGTGAATTTATGAAATTTGAAATGAACAAGTCTTAAGTCAAATAGTAGAAGAGTGAAAACTGTATCAAAATCTTGTACAAGTATGTAAGCGATCGAAATAGGTTGGTAGGAAATGTACTACATTAGACATCGAGGTTTAATTAATTTCACATATAAGGTAAAACCTGTAGAGAAAGCAAAGATTGGGAATATGAAACTAATAGTTGAAGAGTGCAGATTGTTGTTATACTTAGATTAAAGACTAGCACATAAAGGAAAGAAATTGAAAATACCATCAAACCATTTAAACGATAACGCGAAAAAGAACGGAGCTTTACATAGAACGATGACCATACATTGCTATTTAAATAGGATATGAAAGTAGAAAAAAAGTTGTAATCAAATATATTAATCTACTACTATATCTGTTCACACAGCTCACTGTGTGAAGAGATATAGTAGTTAATGGGTCCTAGATTATCTTGTTTTACCCCTAACCCCCCGCTTTCTCTCTCTCTCTCTCTCTCTCTCTCTCTCTCTCTCTCTCTCTCTCTCTCTGTGTGTGTGTGTGTGTGTGTGTGTGAGAGAGAGAGAGAGAGAGAGAGAGTGAGTGAGACTGTGTTCTAAAACATTATTAACATTTTAGCTTGTAAAACTTTTATAACACAAAATTAAAAAAATATATATCATGACGTTAAAAGATTTTTTTCTCTTTGTAAGGTAAATTCACACGGAAAATTCTCTGTGTTGCCTTTTTTAATAGATCACTTTCTTAGAATTACATAGAATTTAAGGTATTCTAAGATTTGGTTAACATAAACGAACTGTTTAAACTATAATAAGTCAGTTAAATTATAAGTTATAATTTACTTGATTTTCTTTAACTCACGTTTTTTCATGTTTTCCTCAAATCTTGCATCCTTAATTTAACATACTTCCTGGCATTGCCGATTGATGAAATTTTGCACAGTTACTAAGGTCGGGTGACAATACAATATTCCACCATTAAGTTTGCAAACATCCTCCCGTATGCGGGTATATTTATAAAATGTTTATAAGCGAAAAAAAGTTTCGTTAATTTACAATTGTATTTCAATAATCAAGAACTTTACTATTTCGTTACTTTTTACGGTAAATGTTTGATTGAAAATTTGTTTGATATTTTATAAATATATTAGAAATTTTAATATATGATGTTAACTTTTGAATTCCAAATTAAACTACTAATTATAGTCATGCAATATATGATAATAATTTGATTAAAGTATGACTAAAAAGAATAAAGCAAGTTTTTAAAATTTTTGAAATATTAGTTTTCAGTTCAGGTGTAAGCCCTCTACAATTCTTCCTAGATTACTTTCAGTTTATGTAAGCCCAAAATTTATGTATACATAATAATAATTCATTTTTTTTAACGAAAGAACGGATATAAACAGCTAAGTTTATTAGCCCGGTAGAAATTGGTAGCGTATGAAAAGATGCCATACCTCACCGGAATTCGAACACTGGAACTCCGCACGAAATGCCGAGACGCTACCTACTTGGCCACGGAGGTCGATAGATTATTCTTAAATTGCAGAAGAGGCGTTCTTTTTACAATACACAAATGCTATTTTATTTTTGTCTTTATATGTTACTGATTACAAATAAATTACTTTGTATGTTGGTGCTAGTATAGTTTTTTCTGTTAGTATTAATACAGTCTACAGATAATCAGTTTTGTAACAGTCTTTTGTTCTTTATGGTTATAAATTATGTTATTTACTTCATAATAACCTGAATTATATATATATAAATTAAGGATTAAACTATAGATATAAATGCTAAACTACTTAATCAATTAATATATTTCTTTCAATGAAAATTGTTTGCAACATGTTATGCAACATTTTTTTAAATTTATCAGTGGTGGTAGATGTATATAGTAAAACGAATTTATTGTAATCTTTTTAATATTTTCTAACATAGATGCATCAATTTGAAAATAAAAAATTAATTGATTTACTATCCTAGTAAATCAATATCCTAGTTCAATAATTTTTTGGTTCAATTACTATTGTTCTGTTCAAGAAATTATTCTTCAACTATTGATAAGGTTCAAAATATAATAGTTAAATGGAAAATAATTTTAATCGTTTAGTTAAGCTACCTTAAGATAAAGAGCATGAAACTGAATCTTATATTAAAATTTATTGAATTATCAGAATATCATAATTTTTGATAGAAAATGAATGCTATTTTTATTAGATTTCATTGATTTGAAAATCTTTTATCCTGTTGGAACATAGATTTTTTCCTAACATCTCGCGTTGTTTTAATTAGAATTTTATTTATTATCTATGTAATTAACAAATCTATTTAATTTCTTTCATAGAAACAAAATTAATATTATTCATTTTGTTTCTATGTTTTACAAAATTAATATTATTCATTTTGTTTCTATGTTTTACAAAATTAATATTATTAATTTTGTAGTAATATAAATATTACTACACAGGTAATATTTATATTACCTGCGTATTAAAACAGGGAAACATCGATTTTTTTAAACAGGGAAAATATCGATTTACAATCAACTATAAAAAAAATTATGATTATTAAGCTAACGAATCTGTAAAGTAAGAATAAAGGATAATCAAATGAAGGAGGTACACAGAAGAATAGCATAAAGGTGGAAAACTTTTAATTGGTATAAATATTTATTTAAAATAAATATAAAAGGAATTTTAGAAGAATGTATGGAATATGATAATAATGCCTACAATGATATATAGAGTAGAAATATGAATAATAAATAATGATATGATAAATAAAACGCAAGTATAATGAATATTATGATACATATCTAAAGGAAAGATAGAAAGGTGAAGCATGAAGTCAAAAAGAAATAGCAATTACGGGATATTGAAAGAATATTAAAAATCCGGAAATGGAAATGGACGGGGCATATTATTAAAAAAAATGAACGATACCAGACAGAAAAGGAGATGGAAAAAAGGAAGACCAGTGGCAGATTTGGATAAAGAAATGAGGAAGTCATGTTAAGGAGGTGCTTGACAGAGGATAGTTTGAAATTGAAGAAAATAAAGAAAGTCTACTTAGACACCATCCAAAATAAAATTGGTTCAATAGACGAAATTTTATTACTTACCATTTTCGTTGATTAATAATAAAATACAATGCATTTTATTTAGGAAATAACTGTTGACTAGAAGCCAAGTATAGATTAGAAAATCCAAAATAAAAATTGTACTCTTATATATCAAATTGATTATTCTTTTCTTTTTTTTAAATTAAAATATTTATTTTAAAAAATCTGTATTTTAATGTATAAGCTATATTTTATTTTAAAAAAGACACGATTAGTATTCAGTGTTTAAATGTAATTAGTCTGTGAACAAAATATTAAATTAATTATTTATACTTTGGTCTCAGAATAATTTTAGTAAACGGTTTCGCTAATCGTCTTCAGTAGACAGTTGACACGGAATTTTAATATTATTCGGATGAATAATAATCTTGTATTATTATTATTATTATTATTATTATTATCGCTTGAGGAAATCCTTCATAGTTATGGTGCCCATCGTCTAACACGTAATGATGTCTGTCTAGAAGAAATAGTCGACGAAAAAGAAAAAGATAGAGAGGTTTGTCCAGGGTCGCAGTCGTTAATATTATGACTATGTGGCGGTTTACATACGCGGTCGGCCGGGTTAGCCGTTAATATGTTGATGCTATGTATGCGAGACTTCGTATAACGTAGCCAACACAACATGCAAATGGATATTTTTCCCATAGCTAAAGGTGTTGAATAGTTTTACGGCAGGTGGGTTATATTATATACGTTATTAACTCGAGTACCACGGTGCGGTACGCTGTGGTGGTACTACGGTATACTGTGTTATGTGGTGCTCATCAGACACGTCACGTAGTGATGAATTACCCATTGTCCTGACCGGGAACAACGAATTGAGGTCCTGCAACAAACCTCCCCTCTTTACACAACTCCTTTTTCTTTTCTTTAAAGACATTTGATTCCATTATCAAAATTAATGACTTTTGTTTTATTTTAGAGCAATCAGGCACGACAGACATTAACTTCTTCATTTCCTTTATTGCGTCTTGTATCGTTCCTTGTTTTACCAGTGATAATGGTACAGGTGTTCTAAAGAAAAAATCTAGCAAGTGATTCGTTGTTTTACGACCGGCATTAACATTTTACAATTTCTGATTACATTAATCGTAATTGTAAAACCTCATTTTATACAACATCGTATTATAATTGAACCCGTAATAAAATACAAATATAAATAATTTACTGATATAAATCAATAAATAAAAAAATAATAAATAAATTTACATTGAATTTTTTTTTCCTTCTTTTTGTGAAAAAATATATCATTTTTATCATCGTCCTTAATTTTTGTTTAATCATATGTAACAGTTATTCTTCTTTTTGAACAATATGACAGTGCGATGAACATAGATTAAATCTATATGAATTATCTTTCTTTTTCCTGTTTAGCCTCCGGTAACTACCGTTTAGATAATTCTTCAGAGGATGAATGAGGATGATATGTATGAGTGTAAATGAAGTGTACTCTTCTACATTCTCAGTTCGACCGTTCCTGAGATGTGTGGTTAATTGAAACCCAACTACCAAAGAACACCGGTATCCACGATCTAGTATTCAAATCCGTGTAAAAATAGCTGGCTTTACTAGGACTTGAACGCTGTAACTCTCGACTTCCAAATCAACTGATTTGGGAAGACGCGTTAACCACTATACCAACCCGGTGGGTCAATGTTATAAATAACTGGAAATTTAATTTTTATTCCTCAAAATGCTGAAAGTAGTTTAAATTTTTTTTTTTATATTCCTCACATGAATCGGGTACGAAACCTTGGTCTACACTTGAATCTTCACTTGTCGAAGTATAGGTAGGTTCCACGCGGTAGAAAAGAGAAAACAGCTAAGTATAGGGAACTAAACTGGTTGCTGGGTAGTAACTCACAGTTATCGTTATCTAATAAATTGCCGATCTATAGAGTTATCCTTAAACCTGTCTGGGCGTATGCGATCCAGCTACACTGAGATAATTCAATGATTCCGAAATAAATCGGTAAGGACCATAACAGAGGCGCAGCGGGTTCTTAGGGGTAGAGAAATTCATTACTTTCTAGGATTACCTTCTGTTTACCAAGAAATCCAAAAAATTGGCTCGCGGTACAAACAGAGATTAGATAAACATTAGATTATCTGGCAGAAAATCTATTGGACGTGACATCAGGTGACTAAAACGTTTCCATGTGCTAGTCGTGGAAGATGTAACCCCAGAGGAGTGACTTGAAGAAGGAACCTAGCAGTGAAAACACAGGATGAGTCTGTCACTACGTGTAATGAACGTCACTTTGACAGTCTACGAATTACAGCTGTTCTATCTACGGAATAGTTTTTGTATCTATAGTGTTACTTTCATATACTGATATTATTGATATTATTTTTATTTTGTTTCTTTCTGTGATTTTTTATTTATTTCTAGTGCTATGTTAAATGTTGAACTTTACTCGGACCATCTGTACAAGTTGGGGATTAAAGCTTTCGTTGTAAAAGTTTTTGTTGTTTTTAGTACATTAAATTTATGAACGTTATTTAGTTACAATTGACAAAAACATTGAACAAATTCATGTGTAATAAAACATAAACCGTGTAACATTTTTGCAGTGGGCTATAAGTCCGCCTTTTTTCTAGTGTAAATAAATAATATTATCAGTTTAATCTGAATGGTAACCGTGAAAATTAGATCGAAGACAATTAATTAATTTCATAATTTGAATGATTCGGGAATCAGTATGTTCCAGTATATTTTTAAAAAATGTTTATTCGGGAAAAAATACATTCAAGAATTTGCCTTCGGAAAAAAGATCATCGGGAGAATGTCTATTCGGGAAATGGCTTTCGGGAAAACCAACGTTTCCGGTAACGGATTAATCGATTTTCCAGTAACTTTTTGTCTTCGGTTTTTTCCTGTTGCTTGTAATTTAAATCTTCATCGTTAACTTAAATAAAGAAACGAATTTTAAAGACATTAATTGTAAAACTATTAAGGAAGAAAAATTATAAAAAACAAAAATACTGCATATGAAATAAAAAACTAAAGTTTAAACAACGTTTAGAAAATATTAAACTGACGGTAATTATTTTCTCAGAAATTTTTAATAGATGATTTATAAATCGAGCATGTTGATGCTATTTCTGCATTCTTGAATTAACAGATAAGTACACTTTATTGTATCAATAGAACCGTTGAAATAATATATAAAATAACTCTTTCGGGAATCAATTATCCAGAACACCCATCAGAATGAAATTCGACTTTTATGAAGTATTTCCATAAGATACAAAATTCCATTTCCGTATCCCACGTAAAGTTTACGTAGTATCAAGCCAAAAAAAAAATGGACTTGTACACGAGATATGCGATACATATAGGGTTTTTATTTTAATTAAACCATTTGAAATTATCTTTCCCACAATTAATAACTTGATTTTAAATTTCATATCGTGAAAAAATTTCAATTAAAATGTAAAACGGGCTGTCAAGACTGCGGAAGCAAATGGCTTTCGATTAGAGTTAACATGTGGGAGCGACTCCGTAAAGATAGTCCGTGTCAAACTACGTACTCAGTGGAATAAGTTGTGCCTGTTGAGTCCTCCCACGACCTTACATGACATCCGGAAGAACGTCTTCGAAAAACCTTTTATCCGAAACGACGGAAGAGAGACCAAATCATCCTAACTCGTCTGAGGAACGGACACTGGATGGGCTAACCCTCGCCATCTATTTGGCTCTACTCAGCAGAACTGTGAGGCGTGCAGTGTAAAACGGTCTGTAAACCGGTTACATAGATTGCCCAATGTTCGGGTCTATTCGTCGACAATTACACCTGAGTTCAGGTGTGAAGGCTTTACTCAACCGGAAGAAATACATCAAAAAAATGTTGCGGTTTCTCTGTGATAGTAAAATGAAGAATTTAATTTAGCGGTGTTACTTTCGGGAGATCTCTTACGGAATAATGTGTGCGCAGTGGAGATGTTCCGATATTTATTACCCATTTTTTTATTTGTGTTCCATTTGTTATCCATTGTTTGGTGTTTATTTTTTTAATTATTTTTGATCGCGTAGTTTTAATTAAATTTCTAATAATTATTATCGTTGATATGTATATAAAAAAAACGATGAAAACAAAAACAATCTGAAAATTTTTGATTCATTTATATATAATACAATCCGGTGCCATTATATAATTATTATGAAAGTGGTTGTATGATTTTATCTAGAAAAAAGCGTCGGTTTTATACAATATCCTCAAAACGCTAAATATAATTTCATTCCATCACTTTATTTTAAGTTTAATCTTTATAATTTTTTCATACAATATATATATATATATATATATCATAAAAAATAAATATTTAATTTTACTGTTATGTCAACATATTTTAGAAAAAAATTCATGAAGTAAAGAATTCATTAACTTTATTGTAATTTATTCAATTATTTGATTTTAACTAAAGTAAATACATTATGGTATTGTAAAAATCGATTTTTATTAACATAGCATAATAGTTCATTCATTATATTCAAGGCCGTGTTATATTATAAAAGCAATGTCAAGGTCTAATGTCATAAGAGTTTACTATAGTATAGAATACAGGAACAGTGCGCGTTGTTTGATGAAATGAATGAATCAGCATTTTTAAAAAAATGATTTTAAAAAATGATTCAACAAAACTGATCTTAAATGTTGCCATGAGGAAGCGTATTGTATGAAAGAAAAAAATAAAAATAAGTAACTTTGCAGTTATATTAGCCGCTTTAATATGAAATTTTATATTGTCTAATAAGATGTATTATAATTAATTTTAACGCTCCTAATGTTAAGAGTTTTATAACTTTAAAAAAAGCTTAGATCTAATAACAGAAGGTCTAAAACTGATTTTCTAAAAATTATATTAGTATTTTTGTTAATTCACTGATAAATCCTTGACTGTTAAATTTATATATTTCTACATTATAAAATCAAATGACTTATACATCTTTTTATTTGCAATCAGTCGCTCGAGTTAATTTTCAGTGCAAAATCCTTATTTTCGGTATGTATTTTTAAATCTTAATTAAAATTTAATTTATAGTAATCGTCAAACCGAAATAATTTTTTCAAAAAATGTACTATAAAAGTTGAAATTTAATCGCCAAAAAAATTATTCATTTAGAAAAAAAATTAAATAACTTCGATTATGTTTTATCAATGTAAAGGCTAAAAATTGAATTATTTTTTCCTTGAAATGTACAAAGGTTACGTGGGTAATTCAGAAATTCTTGCCTGAGAAAGAAAACTAAAGATTTTTTAGAGATTTAAAAAAAGGAATTTCAACATAGTTTTTGCAATTCGATACATTTAGACCAACGAATTCTAAATTTTTAAGACCCTCAGCATAATGCGATTTGTTCAACTCTATAAAATAAACGATTATCTCACCTTTGAATTTATAATTTGAAACGAATCTTCTGGAGCCATTTTTCCAGGTTTTAGAGAAAAAGTAATAACTGGGAGCCAAATCCGGCAAATACCAAACCGTAAGAAGCACTTTCAAAGCGTAGATTATGAGATTTTATACAACACAAGATGTGTGTATAGGCGCATTATCGTGATGAAAAAACACTTTTTTTTTGTCTAGATGTTAGCATTCCATCTGAATAGTATTCTTCAATCAGGTCGTGTATTGAAGCGTAGTACTCTCCGGTAATAGTTAGGCCTTTTTTTCCAGATAGTCTATCAGTACCTCATCATGAAAATCCCTAAAAAATCGTAGTCATAACTTTTCCTGCCGATGAAACCGTTTTCGCTTTCTTTAGCGCACTGCCACCTACTTCTAACCGCTATTTGATATCTGGCGTGTAATGATGAATCCATCTACCATCTATTGTTGTAAAATATAGAAGCGGAATCGCGTTTAGCTAAATCTGAATACTCTCAAGAAGTGTTCAGTCGAATGAGTATTTGGTCGATTGTTAACAAACAGGACAGCTATCGAGTTGAAACCTTTTTCATATACAATATATCGTGTAAATTGTAGTGGATACGATTTATACAGAGTTTACGGTTTCAACAAGTCCGCGTACCTTTAATCAGCGATCATTTAATAGGGGGATTGCAGATTTTTTCGACGATTTTGTCGATAGTAGTAGGTATTTTTGAGCGTCCCGATCATCGTTTTGATTATTTGTATCTACGAATGATTGTCAATATTACATAAAGTTTAAATTCAGGGGCTCACTTTTTTACTGTCGAAAATGAAGAGGACTGAAACTTAATCTGTATTTGTATGTCCATCAGAGCTAAACCTTTTAAAACAACGTAAATTTTTAATATTTTAAAATAATTTTAAAACAAAGTACTTAAGTTTTTTTTTTCAATTTTTACCCATTTTTTAGAAAAATTTTAAAACTTGCTAGTTTCTTACTCTATCGATACAAACAAAAAACAAAAAGCACTTGGGTGAAACTTAGCAGCGCACCATCTAAAAAATCATATTTAAAAAATTTCACAGCCTTTTTTGGCCGTACTCGCGCTATTTCTCTGTGCCGGTCTTTCCCGGATGACCCTGGTAGGTGGATTATCTCTACCCGAATGATAATAATTAAAGAAAGTTTTCCTGCTGTGTTAATATAAGTAGAAATGCGATTAAATATTATTCTGGGAATGTATCATGATTCTCGGAAGTAAATTATCCTGTAATTATCGTTGGCGCACGGGCTTACTAGCAATTGTCCACGATAGCATACATACATACAGTTTGCTGTATTACTTGACGGTTCAATTTCGTTTTCCTGTCCACAACACTTACTCCGTAGCAATTTTAAAAGGATTTGTTTTTAAAATAACATTTCACTCCTGTTGTAATAATTATAACTTTTTAATTATTCTACACACTTTTTTATTCAACTTATCGAAACGAACTGTCGTCAGTTTTAGGGTTTTCAAAGAATTTGATAGGGAATTTTAAACAATATGAAAAAATTATTAAAAAAGGTTATTTCGTAATTCATAAGCTGATTTTTGCAGGTTTTATTCAGAAGAGGTCTAATAAAAAAAAGGGTACATTTAGTTTTTCTTACACATCTGCCCAAAAAGGAGTGTAATGTATTTAGAATGTATGTATGTACGATTTTTTCTACCGCAGCACCTCAACGGCTGAACCGATTTAGATGTATGATCTCGCGTTGGAATCCTTTCGTTACCGGGAGTGTCGTAGGCTATATATATATATATATATACTTGTAACTAAAAGGCCACAAAAAAAATACATACGATTCTAAATTGATAATCAATAGTATTTTCAGTATCGATTTATTTATTTCGAAAATAGTTGTGTTTTAAGATGCTACGATATATAATGAATGAATTGTGGTAGTAAATTTTATTAGTTTCGGCAGTGTTACCGTTTTATGATAACTTATTAATCTATCGTGAACAAAAATACCCGAAGATTTCTATAAAAATTATTGAAAATTTAAAAAAAAATTTACTATATTTTAAATTGTCACCCGCGCCTTCTTAATTTTCCTATATTATTAATTATTCTCTATTAAAGAACAATATTTGTCACCGCTTCCCTAACGCGCTCAGAATGCGCTCATTTGAAAATCAAGTAAGAATTTCCAAAACTGTGCCCAGAAGACAACCTATTTTTTTTTTGAAATTTTTTTAGCAGTCATGTTTTTAATTTTTAACAGATTTAAAACGTGTGTACAAGTTTTACTTACAGTAATGAAACAAAATTGTACATATATAAAATAGTAAAGTGATTAGATAATAAAAATAGATAAATTTTTAACTATTATTATGAAGCCAATTATTATCATCTAATTTCACGGGCGAAAAGTATTTTTAACTAGTATATATGTAGTTATTATGAAAGCTACCTATGCGTAACCAAAGATGTTTAACGTAAATTAAAAAAGAAGAACTTAGTTTTGATAATGACTCGTTTCGTTCATCTTAATAATGATTTTCTGAATATACTCTTTTTAGATTTTATTTATTATTATACGAATAAAACATGATGATTTACAAGAATAAAACTTTTAGTTACTCCTGAAATAAAAATTAAGAAATTAATAATTTTTTTACATAGTGCAAATACGCAATATTTAAATTAAATTTATTAATAATAATATTAAAAATAATAAACTTGTTATTTCTCGTTCGTTGGTTATTTTTAGGAATAGTCGTAAAATATTCTTATCTACTTTTCTTTTGTTTTTTTAAATAATTTAAAGTTTAGACATCTTGGTAATAGTATTTAAAAAGAACAAAACAGAACCTTGATTTTTATTACTATTATAATTCATTATCGTTTACTATTTTACTTGACCTTGAGGGATTTCCCAAATTGTCTTCACCTGTATAGTACAACTTGCATAGCTTAAGATATATTAATTCATTATTTTGGCTACTGATCTAAACCGATAAAAAAAAATTAAATAAAAATAAATAATAACGATAATTTTTAATGTAGATATAGTTTAACCGTGTTACTGACTCGTTTGAATATACTATATTACGTTATGTTTGTTAATAATGTAAACAGTATTTAATGTATTATGTTGTATATTCAAGGTAAACACTGTAGTAGTAAATTAGTTAATTTTTTAACAAGAATTTATTCTAAAACAATCGTAACAAAAAATATATTTATATATAAAATGTAACTGACAAAATAGTTAGCACCAATTTATAAAATATGTCATATATGTGTGTGGTAAAAATGTAAACCGGTATAAATATATTACAAATACATGTAGATATGCAAACAACAATTTAAATTATATTAAATATAGGTATAATTATTAAATTGATATTTTAAATTAGTCTTTCTTGCTTAATTTAAATTTTATTAGTTTTTTATTTAAAGTTTAAAGGTCATTTTTATTTTAAATATTTATTATACGATCTGCGTTACTGAATAAATTCAATTAAACTATTTTGTTAACCTGTTATTCCAAGATTGTAACAATCTTTACTCTTTTGTATAGCCGTATTAACTTTCAATATCCTCGTCTTATATCTTGTAAAAGGTCTACTATCCATGGGAGTTTTTCTTTTACATCCGTTTTAATATTATTGTCTTCTATTTGGTGAATTTTATAAGAACAGTAATTTACGCACGGAACCGTAAATCTTGAATTATTTTTTTTATCATCTGACATTAGAATAATTTGATACTTGATACTATTCTCTATTCCTTTCTGTTATATACCAATATTAGTTTAAAATTTAAATACTTTCTACAGCCTACGTCCTCAATTAAATAAAACTGTATGTCTTATAAGATCCACCAACTTATGTTCATTTCTTTACAAGACATCATCACCAATTTCTTCCTTTTAATGTAGATTTAAAATTTTATTTTTTTTCAAATTTTATCACTCGCTAATTTTTACGTTGTCCTGTAACAGATAGTTTCAAATAACTCTACTTTTTTCGTGCTTTTCTTTAACTTTCTTTAACCGAGCTTTCTTTAACCGTTCAACCGTCCTCAAATCTTGCAATCTTAATTAATCTCATTTCCCAACGTCATACAATGGGGAAATTTTGCACAGCGACTTCAGTTGGGTGGCAGTACAATATTCAAATATAATTTTTGAATTTCATATATATATATATATATATATATATATATATATATATATACATACGAATATGTCTATATATAGAGGTAAGGAAAAGTATCCGAGCACCGAAATAACTCCAAAAATAAAAATTTTCATTTACTTTAGCACACTGAATGAGAATGTTATCTCGAATTTTGTTGCGGATCAAGTGGTGAGCCTAAAATTTTGGTCTCAACGTTTTTTTTTGGTTCTTAAAAAGACTTGAAAATTATATTTTTTCAGCTAAGATTAACTTTTGAACCTCTACCTTAGGTAGACTATAGTGTCGAAAGAGACTGAGTTTGGCAAGCATGTAGGAAAGGAAAAAACACTTTACAACGACGAACAGGACAACAATCAGGGAAAGTGATAGTTAGAGAATACTAAGAAAAGAAAGCAAATGTAAATAAAGAAACCAAGCGGGCAAAATTGGATATTCATAATCTGAGAGTTACCGAAACACCAGAACAGCGAATTGGAATATCGTGCAACAGAGACAATTCAAGACCGCGAAGCTCGCTTGGCATGGCGTTTTCACATACGCTATAAATCATTCATCTCATCCTCTGAATCAATACCTAACGGTGGCCCCGGAGGTAAAAAAAAAAAAACAGAAAAAAGCTCGCTTGGAAAGGAAAGTCAATTCAACGCTATCGTCATGAATGGAATGCTGATCTTACAGCGTTCAAGAATGCAAACGCATGCTTTGTGGTAGCATCTGTGAAATTTTTATAAAACGATGCTATCCTAACTAGGTTTCAGCACTTCGATTTGCAGCAACAAAACCGTTATATCTGCCAAACGCATTTAAAAAAAAAAAAAACGATTGCTACTTTGTCATCGATTAAGCCGAAAAATGACACCACAGGCTTATTGGAATTTTCTTCAACCAGGGCCAATACCTAATGTAATTCAGATAATCTCGCAATCAGAACAACGATTATGTCACGTGTAATACGTACGATTCGTCGAGGTCATCAATTTCGATACTTTATTCGAGCAGTATGTTTTCAAAGAACAAGCAATTTTTTTGTTTCTAGAAAATTCAAATTATAAAATGATGATTCTTTGAAAAAAAATCATTTGTACTAAAAAGCAAAAAAATAATTTTGTTTTCAAGAAAATTACTTTTAAAAACTTTTCTATTTATGCATGACTAAAAAGAAAACCGTAATAAATCGGTTCTATATGAGTAATCTTATTTTCTGTATAAAATCTCTCCTTGTCTGTATCGATCTATTTTGGATGTTTTCATAAATCCTTTAAAATTTTATTACCGAAATAATAGTATTTTCCCTTTAATATTCCTTTCGATTTCGTTATTTTTCTTTTGCCTTTTCTTTACCTTTATTTTTCTCTTATTTATTTTCAGACTGAAGATTTTTCTGGCAATAAATCTATACTTTTCTTTTAATTCATCTTTGATTATTTTCAGAATAACAGTGTCATCGACAAATCTTAATATATTCTCTTTTTCTCCTTAAATTAACTACACGAATCGTAAAATTTCCTTGAATTCTTGTAAAGCTTCTTCAACGTTTAAGTTCTAGAAGCAACGGGTTCTCGATTCCTGTATTATACTATGTTAGCTTTAAATAGTATTTCTTAAGGTATTCCTTTTTAATCATTGTATAAGCTTAATCTCTGAAATTTTTCTATATATTCAAACACTTTTTTCTTGAATTAAAAAAAAATAAATTGATATTACCTCAAATTTATTAAATTATTCTACTTTTATGTGAGTTATAGTAATTGAGTTTGCAGTGGATATAATTTTACATTTCTACTTCCAAGTTTTTCTGTTATATAATGAAGGAAAATGGCATAATTTTTATATATTTCTATAAAATCTTCAAGTATAACAAAAAAATTATTACAAATATCTGGTCATTAATAGATAAAAATAATCTTTCTCCTCAGTAAAAAATAAAAATATTAGTTTCTTAATCAGACGGTCACTGTTTTGATTTCCAGAACTGGTATGTCAGTAATTTAACTTAATTTTTCTTATTAAAATACACGAATAAATAAATTCATATTTTTAATAGTAAATAAAAGTAAAACGAAAGAATCATAAAAAAATAATAAATAATTTTTAATTCATTTTTTAATTATAAACAATTTCTTTCAGCATTTTTTTTTTTTTTGATCTGAAATTACACTTTAAAAAATTAGTGTAATATTTTTGAGGCTGAAGTTTAAATACTGTTGATTAAAAAGAAATATATTGTATAAATGTCTTTGACGAATTGAAAAATCAGGCTTATTATAAAGAGCGCAATCATTTTTTAATGCGTCCGAAAAATTGGAAATTTATCTAGCAATTTCTAATCAGCCTGATATTTTTCTTGGCGTATTGTAATAAGCATATGCAACTATAGGCTAATTAGAAAATTTGCAATTGTTTGCACATTAAAGATAAATATACGTCCAAATATACGTAGGTTCTTTACAATATCCTGATTTTTCAATTCGCCTACAAGTAAATATTTCATAATTGTGACACTATAAATCATGAAACTGATTGAACAGTATGATAACTCGGAAATCTCCTGGGTACCTGGTATAGTTTCATTAATTGGGATTCGTAGCTAGCTGCGTCCGTTCTTCAAGAAATTACAACGAGTATAATAAAACTGTGTTACCCTTTAATTTCATTAGGTAGGAAGTCAATGTCCTTAATAATTAAAAACCTACTAATAAATAGTATAACAATAAACAAATTTTTAGTTCCCCGTTTAGATAGTGACTAGATAGTGACTAGTAGGAAAAGTATTATAATCGGTCCAATTTGGGAATATGTGGTTTTCACCGAATCTTGACGTTTTGACACCTAAGGAACCCAAAAAAACGGATGGAAATTTTCCGGATGTTAATGTTCGTACATACGTACGTACGTACGTACGTACGTACGTGTGTGTGTGTGTGTGTGTGTGTGTGTGTGTTTTCGGTGTTGCCTATCAATATCCTTATTTTCTCCAGAACTACTGGACCTATTTTGATCAAACTTGGTAAGATTACTTCTATATATATATATGGGGCATTGTAGCCATTAAATTTTCAACTTAAAAGATCAAGGGGGTAAGGCTAGAACAAGGTCACCCTCAGTACCTCAAGATTTCGTCTAATTAAGATCGTATTTTTCTGAAGCGTATTTGTTAAAGATTAAAAAATAACAATATTTTCAAAAAGGTTTTGTAATATCTCACCCCCACCCAAAAAAAATGCTTCTGTAGTCGCCTGTTATGTTGTGACGTCACATGTAAGCGGTAGAATTAAATAAATGAATACTATTTAAAGTGTAAAAAAAAAAATCTGTCTGGCTGGGTTTCGAACTCGATCGCCCGGTTGACTCACCTGGTGTGTAAAGCCTCGCGGCTACGCCAGCTTGCCGACCTTACAAGCGAAATTTGAACCGTGTAAGTTGTGAAATTACATTAGTATGTGCCGACCGTCGCCACTAGTACCCCACACCCCACGCGCATTAAATATGGTATGCGCGCGCGCTTTAATTAGAAAATTTAATTATCAACAACATTTAACATTAACATTTAATTAACGAAATATATTATATTTAAATAAAATGATACATATTTTAAATTAAGTTTTATGTGTGTAAGCTGTGCATCAAAAACAACCCACAGTTGTAGGACTTTCCCGGAACGCGACTTTAACCGCGTGACGGGAAAGTCCTACAGTTATATTGTCAACTTTTTTTTTTGGTATAAAATATTTTTATCAGTTAAAACTTATTTTATTTATATCATAATCCCTTTATTGTTTACGGTCTATTTTATTTTTTGGTTAATAGAAGAAACCTTATGCTTTATAAAAATAAAATTGAATTAAGGAGCAAATTACATTAAAAAAAAAATATTTACTTCATTCAAATCAAACATAATGTTTATGATGGGTAATATTAAAAAAAGAAAATGCAGTCTGCAGTCAGCTTTTTACTTTATTAATTATATTAAAAAAAATAATAATAATTGCCTCTTCAATTTCTTGTTAGTGAGTGAAACAAAAATAAAACGGAGAATAGAAAACTAACCTTTGGAATAATTGCATTAATCTAGTTTTGACAGGAGAGTAGCGGCAGATATCACTCCTGCCACACCCTGACCCTCAGCACCCATTAACCCACTGGGCCCATTCATCAACCCGAGTCTAATTCAAAAAAAAGCAATTATATCCTTTAACCTTGATAATTTACTTCGTTCAATGTTTGGCCCATATGCAATATAATTCAATGAATGCATTACGTATCATTTTTTAACTGTGCGTTTTATTAAGATTATTATTCAGTTTATCTAATAAATTTATATGTAGAAATTGGGTATTAAAATTTTATAACTTATATATATATATTATATTCATTTATTTTTTTAAATTATTTTGAATTTTAATATTACTACATCTGCATAGCGTTTTATTTCTCTTACTAAAAACTACAATTTTTTTTTTGTTTTGCCAAAATTAAGAAAATCAATTTCTTAGCTATGTTTAGTAAAAAAAAATAATATCTAGTTACAACAATTTTTTTAAATCTGATAACCTTATTGGTTGACAAGTATTTTAATTTAAATGAGGCTAAATTTTGGTACAATTTTTAAATTTAATATTACTTACATATTTTATTATTCCTTATTTTGTTAACCAAATAGCAATTTCTGAAATTTGATATAATTTCAATTAAACTTTCATATAATTATTCCTTAAACGTTGAAATAATACACAAGACTTAATAAAATATGGGAACCATAAATAACTTTTCGACCGTTAAAGATAGAAAATTTAATTTAGCACACGCTTTGATCTTAAAACGATATATTTTTTTGTAAGGGATTACCACATTCCAAGCATCAATAGAGAGCAATTAAAATAAATTAAATGAATACGATTTAGATGATTTTAAAGGGCATTGAAAACAAAATATTTGACATAAGAAGCATTGTGTTAAAATAACTATAACGAAAACAATGGCTATAAAATATTTTTTCAGAATTAGTTTCTTGTTGCTTGCTATGGAAGTAAACCCTTAAGTTTTCGTTCTCTCCGTAGCATAGATTTTTAATATCGAGTACTCCTCTTTCACTTTCCTTTCTCGGCAGCGTGAATCTTTATTTTGACGGGTAGATGTGGTGGGACGTTTCTTGGTAGAATATTTTATTATTATTATTATTATTATTATTAACTTATTACATCATCACTGTTATTAATTTAAAATAATTTAGTCACGATATCAAGGGATTTCAGTGAAATGTGTCGTCGGCCAAAAAAGATTGGAAACCACTGCATTACTTTTAAGATGTAAGTGAATCCAGTAATTTTTTCATCTGATCGGTAGTTTATGAAAGTATAAAACCAGTCTTAAAATATGATATTTAAATATATAAACAAATGCTTTACAAGTGCCAAAATAATGACGTTTTGGAATTTCTACTAATATTATCATCGCTAGTTCATATCAATTAAAATATCTTAAAAACCAAATAATTTATTCACGTAATAACAAAAGTGATGAAACAATTTTTAAAGCTTTTTAATTATATTTTGTTGTTGTAATTTTTATTAAGTTACACGTGCAGTTTAGATGTACTTCATGATATTCATGTATATATATATATATATATATATATATATATATATATATATATATATATTGAATTAACATTTATTATTTTGCTGAGTAATCGTAATACTTTTTAAGTTATATTATATTCATTAAACCGGATTTTGATCTTCTGTAACGTTAACATGCCGACATACGAACGACTATGTTATATTGTAATTTATGAATATGTATTATAAGAATAGCTATATTTTCTCTCTTTGTCTCTCTTCATTCTTAACCCTTCTATCAATACTGCATTTCTCTTTCGTTGTTTCTATCTCTATCTAAACACCACGAAAAAACTATTGAATATCTATATACTTCTAACTATCTAAACATTTAAAAATTAATTATCGTATATTTTTAATTTAAATAATTTTCAATTTTTTAGTGTTTAATAATAATGATTAAAGTTATTTTTTTTTATTATATTTGCTGATTTATTGTTAGATTATAATACGAATTATTATTATCTTGTTGAGTAAAAGCACCAGTTGGGGTGGAGTTTAGTAAAAACAGAAATTAATGTATTATTATCACTTAGCGATAAACGTTCAAATTATTGTTACCGCGTTGTATCTGGGTAATTCACCAGGTCGGTCCAGTGGTGAACGCATCTTTTCGAAGCTGATTTGGAAGTCGAGAGTGCCAGCGTTCAAGTCCTAGTAAAGGCAGTTACTTTTATACGGATTTGAATGCTAGACCGTGGACCGGTGTTCTTTGTTTGTTGGGTTTCAATTAACCACACATCTCAGGAATGGTCGAACTAATACTGTAAAAGACGACACTTCGTTTACACTCATACATGTTATCCTCATTCATCCTCTGAAGTAATAACAATTAGTTGTCAAGGTTTTCGTTTTTTAATAATTATTTTATTTGTTGGTGATTTTTGTTGTTTGCATGACTTTACCGTTCAAAACACTAATTATTTAGGTACAATACATGCAAAAGTTTTTTTTTAAATTTATTTATTTAAATACGTTTATAGAAATTTAAATGTTAATCAATGATAATGTACATGCGTGTAACATGTACACCTAGCTTATATCTCGAGAAGGATGAATTTTTCGAAAAAATCATAAGAAAAAAATTGTTTCTTTTTTATTGTGTTGTGGAATACCATCATTAAAATTTGAAAGTAGCTTAATTTTTGAATTCTGTCCCTCAGTATAGCGCCCCCCCCCCCTTCTAGATAGGACAATTTAAAAAAAACTATGTTACTTCCAGAACGAAAATCTGTTACTACCCAAAAGTCGTTTGTAATTGGTTGGATCTGTGAAACTACATAGGGAACAAACAATCATACATTACAATTAAATAAAATACCACTCTTCCTATGGACGTAGTCGTGTAGAAGAAATTTAAAAAATTTACAATGAGGTAGAACTTAAAAGCTTAAATTTTTATTTATTGGTATATTTTTTGGCTTGTTTAAAAAATGTACCGATGTTCTTTTATAATATCAATACTCGTTATAC
This sequence comes from Lycorma delicatula, assembly GCF_047948215.1. Classification (NCBI taxonomy): domain Eukaryota; kingdom Metazoa; phylum Arthropoda; class Insecta; order Hemiptera; family Fulgoridae; genus Lycorma; species Lycorma delicatula. The sequence continues at coordinate 14,384,796 of NC_134459.1, forward strand.
ATTTAATTCTAATTATATAAAGAAATACTTTACAAAATATTTAATCTTTATAATCGAGAAAAATTGGTTAATTTTTAAAAATAATTTACTACCTAACCTTGAAGCTTATACATTGAAAAGTGAAATGACAATTTTGTAATGTATGAAAAATCCCATATCTGAATAGTATTCGAACCCGGGATCATCTCTACAGCTCCACTTTGTAGGCATTATTTAAATAAACATACTTAAAAAAATAACCTATTATAAAAATAAACATTGTTAAAAAAATTTATTAATTACACAGTTATTTTTAAATGTTTACTTTTACTTGTTAATTTACTATCAACTAAAATTGACAAAATATAATTTGCTTCATACAATGCCAGTTTAATGAAGATAACGCATTTCAAACAACAAAATAATTATAAAAAATTGACAACAACGTTATAGGACTTTCCCGTCACGCGGTTTTTTTCTGATGCACGGCAAGGAATCATGTTCGATTGGATGTGAAGATATCAGTTTGAGGCCAACGTGAAGGCAAAATTTGATTTGTATTTTACTGATGCATATGTCTACCGGGGACATTTACATCGGTGGGATCCCGAACGAGGCCATCCCGGCTGTGAAATGCAATCAGTTAGAGGGTCTAAAGACGACATCCGGTTAAGCCCATCAGGGCTCGGAACGGAGGAGCTGGTATGGCGAACGGTAACGTCACAAGGTGGGTGTCTTCCATCTACGGAATTGGGATGCTAAGCGGGATTAAGGGGGGATCTTAACTAGGTTAAGATCCCACTTTGATGGGAACAGATTAGCGGATCCAACGAGATGCTAGTAGAAAAAAACTGTAACGATAAAGACCCACTGCACTGCCGTTTAAAACGTTTCAAAATTATTAATATTTTTTTGGAGCGGGGGTGCAATTTAACAAAAAGATTTTTACATAAAATATGTTTTTTTTTTTATAATTGTACACAAAAATATTTTTTTTAAAAATGCAGCGAAAATAACCCCTTGTACTGCCTTCTATAACTCTTCAAAATTAAAACCATTTTTAGGGGAGGGATGAAATTAGCAAAAGATTTTTTTACAAAATTTGTTTATTAATATTTACAAAATTACAAAAAAAATATATATAACCTTAATTATGCAAAATATGGAGACGATTTCGTCTTTCCTCCTGTATCCTTCCCTGACCTATTAAGTTAAAATTTATTAGCTAGCATCAATGCCCCTACTATAGAAATATTATAACCAAGTTTGGTGAAAATCGGTCAAGTAGTTCCTGAGATATAACGCGATTTACACGCCAACATACATACATACGTACGTACGTACATCTTGTCGCGGAAATTTCGAAGCCATTTTTCGGTTTTCTGGGGTCCTTAGGGGTTAATTCGTCAAGATTCTGTGTAAACCGGATATACCAAATTTTTATAGATCACTACGTTCCCTTCTATGTAGCTATAGCTTTGTTGCTATATAGACGGGAAAGTAAAAAAAAAAGTTGATTAGTAGACTTCTATAACTAACATTAATTGTCAAATAAGATATGGTCGCTGGGCAGGAGATCTTTATCAAACAAATTACTACTCTGTAAAGTATTCATAAAAACCAGTGTGGACCAACGGTATACACTGTGGAGAACAACGTATAAAAGCAACGTATAGATTATTTGGAGGTTGCAAAACAAAGTGCCAGATGTTAATAGAAGCGCCATGGTTTGTAAGAAAAGAATATCTAAAGATACCGGACGTTCGTGAGCAAGTACAACGTATAAGTGCGAAATACTCGTATTTTACCAAAATTTTTTTTCATGGAACTAGCAGTTAATGATGTTAAAGAACAATTTAGATTCGGAGTAACAGTACAACGTGAAAAGATAGAGATCCTACGATTTGCTGATGACATAGTAATTCTAGCCGAGAATAAAAAGGATTTAGAAGAAACAATGAACGGCATAGATGAAGTCCTACGCAAGAACTATCGCATGAAAATAAACAAGAACAAAACAAAAGTAATGAAATGTAGTAGAAATAACAAAGATGGACCGCTGAATGTGAAAATAGGAGGAGAAAAGATTATGGAGGTAGAAGAATTTTGTTATTTGGGAAGTAGAATTACTAAAGATGGACGAAGCAGGAGCGATATAAAATGCCGAATAGCACAAGCGAAACGAGCCTTCAGTAAGAAATATAATTTGTTTACATCAAAAATTAATTTAAATGTCAGGAAAAGATTTTTGAAAGTATATGTTTGGAGTGTCGCTTTAGGTGGAAGTGAAACTTGGACGATCGGAGTATCTGAGAAGAAAAAATTAGAAGCTTTTGAAATGCGGTGCTATAGGAGAATATTAAAAATCAGATGGGTGGATAAAGTGACAAATGAAGAGGTATTGCGGCAAACTGATGAAGAAAGAAGCTTTTGGAAAAATATAGTTAAAAGAAGAGACACACTTATAGGCCACATACTAAGGCATCCTGGAATAGTCGCTTTAATATTGGAAGGACAGGTAGAAGAAAAAAATTGTGTAGACAGGCCACGTATGGAATATGTAAAACAATAATTTACATTACTTCCCCTCATAACAACTATTTATCAACACAACTGTAATAACAAAACACATAAAAATAATCACAATGAAAAACAAAAATAACAGATTACAAAGGAAAAGAATTAATAAAGAAGATCGACAAACAAATGATCGAAAGAAGTAAACTCAACTCAAGTAATGTAAATTATTGGTGTCAGTATTTTACGAGGGGTATATCTGAGTATTCTTCATTCGTGTCATTATTAGTCAACCTAATTACTTAGGGTTTGATTGTAAATAAATAAAGCTTTATTACGTATAAAAGTTTATACGTAGTAACAACAACGTATAAAAGCTGAAATCGGTATTAACCTTAAAGTTATTTTATTGTTATGCTTACCCGTATTTTTAATTATAATATATTAAATCAATTTAAAATATTTATAATGTGAATTATAACGTTATAATTTAAAAACTGATTTGGATGAATGTCCCTATTTGGTATACGCATAATTAATATTCAATATTACTACGAATAAAAACTTAAAAAAGATCTGTTCTTTCATAAATTTAAATATATTTTCTAACTTATCAATGAATTTTTAATATCTTAACTTTGCAATCCGATATTTTCTGTTGATATCGTAGATCTACCAGAACCTCTTCTCTCACGTTAAAATCTACTTCGTCTATTGGAGTAAAGTACAATTTTTTCCTAGAATCTTTATATATCTTATGTTTAAAGGTACTACAAAGTCTTGAGTTACGTAGATATTTTTTTATAATATTTGTTATATGAAATTACTTTTTAAAACATGGTGCAGATCAAGAGACAAAACAGATTTTGACGCAAATTTTTATATTAAATAAAAAGTTATTAAATTAAATTTACAACAAAAACATAATGAAGATATTTCTTTTAAATTACTAAAAAACTGATTTTTTTAATTATATAGATACTCAAATATGTGCAATGAAACAACGTACTGTTTGTTTATATAAGCCAATATTTTTTTTATTTATATATATGTACTAGTATTGAAAAAAAGAAAGTAACAGACTTTCACGACTTTAATGGCCAATATGTTAATGAATTATTTGGATTTCCAGAAAGTTATATATGTATATATATACAGAAAAATATCCCGCCGCTTTCATACGACCGCGATGGTCTTGGTGAAGACGGCGGGACGGTCGTACGCGGATCTTCTCCGGACAATGAGGGATATCGTGTCGCCGACAGAGGCCAACATTCTGTCGGCACATAGGGATCAGGGAGAGACCTCCACATAAGAGTTTAGGACGCTAGTGACGTTGCTGTCAAGTTGAGACAACAATACTTGTGCAAGGTGGAAGGTACCACTATCATAGCTGGTAGGGGCGTTCGGTGGGTCCAGTTCGTCGATGCCCTTACCTCAGAGAAGGAATTGTTACGTGACATGAGGAGGTCTGGTGAGGATTCGGTCACTATCGATGTCCTCTCCCTGTGGCCGTCGTATGGGCAAACTAAGGTGGTGGCCTCGCCGCTACTGACCAAGGAACTGCTAAAGGTCTGCCGTGTAGGATGTTCGAGGAGACCCACCGAGAAACGATGCTATCGGTTCTTGGGCAGAGGACTCCTGGCAGGGTCATGCATGCCCCGACAAAAGGAGGCGTTGTTGTAATTGTGGAACTAGGAACACCTCCGGAAGGACTGCCAAACGGAGGCTAAATGTTCGCTATGCAACACTCGCGGGCATTCACTGAGGTTTCATTCAGGGCTGCAGGACCAGCAGCAAAATATGAGTCCCGTCACCTTTACTTGTGTAGTGCATGAGGTTGGGACCACCCCGTCCAGGAGGGGTGGGCCGCTTAGATATCCCACTCTCGTTGATTGGAAGCGGACTCGGTGTGTCTTCAACATGGGGGAACAAAGTAAAACCGTAGTCCCGGTGGGGGATACCTTTCGGGTTTCCCATTTGAAGCGCGGCGTCAAGACCAGAGTCCCGGTGGGGGGATCCCTTCTGGTACCCTCATTAGAGGCATGGCGTATAATTAAAAGACCGGGTCTCGGCTACCTGGGGAACTTTAGTTCCCGACGAGATAGTTTGAAGTGATGGCACTCCCTGGAGCTGAGTAAATCCTTAATTGTGAATCCATCTCCGGGAGGAGGATAAACCAATGATGAAATATATAGAAAAATATATATACACCATATTCAGACCCAAATAAGTGACTACACAAATAATAAAAATAAATATAAATAATACCCAGAATAAATATTTAGATCACAAATATTCCATATTATAATTCTCTTTTATTTAATGCTTTTATTTACAGTCGCATCAACAATTAGTTAATAGCGACTAAAATAACACTACATGATTTTCCTCTTGATTGGATAGAATTAAATATAATAACAAGACATATTTTACTTAAAAATATTATCTTCATTGATCTACTGGGTTAACCAATCAACTACACAAATTTATAAATTAAACACACAACGTTTCACTTAGAATTGTCTAAGCTTCCTCAGGTGACAATACACATTCATACAAAATTCTCTTACATACTAAGAAATTAACTGGTTTACCCATCCTAGATAATATTCTCACCCTTGTTATTCTCACCCTTGTTGTAATAGTTCCCCCTAATCATACATGACTCATCTTTTGATAACACCAAAGGTGGGGATGAAATATTGTTATCTTGGATGGATGGACCAGTTAATTTCTTAGTATGTAAGAGAATTAGTATGAATGTGTATTGTCACCTGAGGAAGCTTAGACAATTCTAAGTGAAACGTAGTGTATGTAATTTGTAAGTTTGTATGGTTGATTGGTTAACCCAAGAGATTAATATAGATAATATTTTTAAGTAAAATATGTATATATATATATATATATATATATGATAACACAAATTGTTATGAATGAGTAAAAACGTGAGTTTTTATTATACTAGTACACTTATTTAATTACTTTAAAATGAAACAAGGTCTTGTTTATTTATATTCGTATAAGCAACATATATATATATATATATATATATATATATATACATATTCTTTGTTTTTTAATTTATTTAAAGACATGTGCTCACGCGCGCGCGCCCACTGATACAGACACAATTACAGATTTGTTTTTGTTGATGCTCACAGTTTCGAGCTAAAAATACTGTGATTTATAAAAAAAAAATTATAGCTTTTAATATATTTTTGTATTATGTTTTTCATAACAGATTTTTCATGATGTAAAAATATCTTGATGACGAATTTTGATTGATTGTACAAATGATAGATATCCCTGAATGATGTTTGTGTGTGTGACATCCGTCATTTTTACATAAATACTTGATTACTTATTTAAAAACCAGATTTGAACAAATCAATTTTTTCCCATTTTTTTTTTTAATGAAAATCTGTCTAGAAAAATTTAGTTTAATATTTTTAATTACCAGGAAAATAGAAACTATTTTTTTTTTTTTTTTTTTGCAAGCAATCTGATACTAAACATTATAATAATTTATAAATTATTTATTAAAAAGAAAATTTATGAAATTTTAATTATTTAACAAAAAAAAACAATTCTAAAAAATTCCTCAAGATATATAAAAATTTATTTAATGAAAAATATAGATATAAAATTTAAAATTCTTTGTCGGAAAGTCCTCCTGTCAAATCAGATTATATCCAAGTCTTAGATAACCTGTTAAATCTTTAGTAATGGGATAATTTTCAGAACTATTATATCTTAATATTAATTTATAATCGTGTAACCCTATTATTAATATCAAAATGCCTTGCAAAATTATGTCCTGTGATTTTTTTTCTTATGAGTACCGATGCAGAATATCAGAGAAGGTGATATCACCGTTAACATATATGACACGTCTTATAAAATGTTTGATATCGGCTGCTCGTTGGATCGATCGATTACATTTTTTTTTTTTTTATAATATATATATATATTACGTATCAAGATTTGTTAAGTTTACTGTTAGGTGATAATTTACATATTACTTTCCTGGTAGCTTAATCCTTTAATTTTTAACGTATCGTTGATTCATATCAAATCTTTATTATTGATGCTGATGATGATGATGATGATGCCAAAGGTTGTCGGTTACCTCATACCGTCTGACAGCGGCACCAGCACTCGGCAGAAGGACTACAGACTGCAGACGGACGGACAGACAGACATGATGGAGTTGAGCGGCCGCGCGGCCATAGTTGGTTAGCTGATGATTCCGATTACGTTCGCCCTTCTACTTACCCCTACACCTCCTCCTTACGTTTCCCCCTTTGACGGCCAACCACAGCATCGTCAACCGACACACCCAACCGCGCCACCGTCCGAGTCTTAGATCAATTTTTATGGCCGGTCCTCTACCGTATCATGACCGGACCGCGCGCGGCAACGCGCGTCCCGATGCCGGCCGGCCGGTGCACCTCTGGCATTATTATCCATTATACATTATGCAAATTCACCTTCTTGTAACCGCCGGTAAATACTCCTCCGACCTTCTGGTGGGATATAATCGGTCCGACATGACACATACTTGTACGTAAAAAAAAGACAAAAGTAATATCAACGAAACGCTTAATCATCTTATCAAAGTTTTTCATCAATTAAACATGCATACATTTAAATCGAGAATAAATTAGCGTGGATAATATATTCAGCTTAATAATAATAACAACAACAAAAACAACAGCGACAACTTTAAAATGTTGATCTATAAATGCACCTCCATTACTATTTCTATTATTAATTCTAATTTATAATTTATGTACTAATGTAAATTACAGGTTTTATTCAATAGTTTATAAAATACAATACTACTATACTCAATTTAGATTTTGTGTATCTCAATACGATATAATTAAGATCAATTTTTATATTCGTATATAAACAAATAAATACAATAAATACCTTGTATTCTTTTCTTTTTTAATTATAGTACATTGAATTAGACAAATGGATAAATAAACTGAAATGAACTTTTTTTTTTGTAATTCATAATTTTTACTACGTTATTTTAAATAAATTTCATGCATTGGAAGTAACTTAAAAAAAATGTTAATATAAAAGTCAACCTTCTTTTGTCGCTTAGTGGTTTATAAATTAATATATAATATTCAACCACAGGTGTTTCCTTTCATACTACGGACTATAGTAGATTATTAAAATAGTATTACCCCATTTAAATAATCATACTACTAAAATTTGTTTAATTTAAATATCATTTGTTTTTAATTTATATTTTAATATTGAGTCGGTTTTATTACAAATCCTGTTTTTATTATAATCATTTAGTACGATATTTTTAGTTATTTTGTTATAATCAATAGAAAAATATTAAAAAAACTTGTTAAATCATTAACCGGTATAATCAAACCATCTGCCTAAATTGACGGCTCTAAAATGATCCCGACTTAAAAGTTAATAAATACTATCCTTTTATAATTTTTTAACATGTTTAACATTTATTTTCTTGTAATATTAACAAAGCATAACTTATAAATCGTAAATATATACATATACATATTTTTTAAATAATAATTGAAATAAATGAATCTTTAAAAAAAAAAATATTGTCTTTAAGCCAAAAATTCCAATTTGGGAATCATTTAGTAAAAAAAGAAATCTATATATAATCATTTAGCGATAAATGCCCAAATGATTGTTACCGGGTATACAAAATACCAGAAATAAATAAGAAAACATTTTTAGCATCAGTTTTAGTATTAAAATAATTAAATTTTGTCATTCATCATAATAATGGTACCGAAATCGAGTAAGGCGATCCATAATATAGGTATTCGGGCCGATAAACCTGTTATCTGTTCTACCAATGATATTTGAAAGATTACTTCTTCTGAGACTACGGCCGATTTTGGGGGAAAGGCGTGATATTCTTGATCATCGGTTCGACTTCGTACGTGGTCACTCAACAATCGAACGAATACAGAGGATTGTCAACGCTATCAGCAAGCGCCTAGAAGAGAAGATCTAGTTCTAGAAGTTCAGTTGTTTTTCTGATGTCCAGCGGGCCTTCCTGGCCTATTCTATAAATTGAAAACGAGCATTTCTCAACCGTATTACTTGGTCCTACAAGGTACTTGGACGGACATTTTTCCCAGGTGAAGAACAATCAAGACTTGTCTGAATTCTTTTGTACTGGGGTTGGGTGTTCCTCCTAGCTCAGTTCTAGGGCCGGTTCTATACTCTGCCATCACAGCGGACCTCCCGACTCCAGAGAACATCACTGTTGCGTTGTTTGTGGATGACACTACGATCCTCGTTGTGGATACTCACAAACTATTCGATCTGATTGACGAACGGCTAGATAAATGGAAGATAACGGTTACTCCGGCTAGTACTACGCATGTTACCTTTGCGATGAAAAGGGATGACTGCCCGTAAGTTAAATTTAATGGCGTTTTTGTCTCGTATGCTAACAGTATTCGATATCGAGGACTGCATCTGGAACCCCCTCTGATGTAGAGGATTGATGTCAGGGAAAATAGGACGCAGCTTGACATTAAGTTCAGAGAGATGTACTGGTTGTTCGGCAGGAGGTCACAACTATCAAGACAAGAATTGTTTGTTTATCTAACAAACAATTTCTCTACTAAGAGATCCTGGAACCGGTTTACACCTACAGAATCAAATTACGGGGCACGAAAAGTGTGAGTAACATCGATTGCAGAACAAAGTATTGAAAAATATATATCAAAGCGCCACGGTTTGCAAAAGAAAATACTGAAATACACGGTTATCTGTGATTGCCAACCGTTCGAGAGGAAATTCGGCGATTTGGTACAAGTTACAAAACGAGTGCGAACAGTCTCGCGTTAATCTCCTGAATAGCGCGAAGTGTAAGGCGCTTAAAGCGACTGCCTGTTTACATCTTTAAGATCTTCGAGATTTGAGGTTAATCAGCTACCCTAGCGTTTGTCCAACATCATAATTCTTCATTTTGTTTCCTCAGTTCCTTTTATTGGCTCTTTGACCTGTTTCACTGTTTCTTTGTTTGATTAGTTATTCTTTATTTGATTGATTAGAATATAATTTTTTTGGTTTTTCGTTTGATTTGTATGTTCTGAACTGTATCAATGTTTCTTGGACTCGTGTTTTTATATTCTTATTATTGTTTATTATATATTTTTGTATACTGTACGAGTATAATATATGTATACTGTATACATATATTACAGAGAGTAATATACTGTATACTGTATATATAATATATGTATACTGTACGAGTGTACATAATCCATTTTTTTAGAGATTTCAATGGAAACACTTTCTCTGCATGTCATTATTTTTTTATATTCAAATTTACTTAGGGTTCCGGTAAATTGTAACTGATTGTAAATTAAACATTGTGATAAAAAGAAAAAAATGATATTAAAAAAACATAACGATCTCATTTTTAAAGCAATTTGCTTTTTTATTTACTTTTTTCACACAGCAAAAACGTTTATAAGGAATAATTGAAATAAATTAATTTTTAAAGAAAAATTAAAATCGTTTTCAAAAAATTCAATAAAAAGTAAAAAATAAAATTATACTCTATCATTACTTCCCGTTGAGATTGGAGTGACTGTCACTTTTTTTTGCCGATGACACGGCTATTTTGGCTGATGATGATAAACCAACTGCGGCCTCAACAAATCTACAATCTGATTTAAATCTAACCAACAGGTACACGGAAGATAAAATTTAATCAAATTAAGACGAGCCTTACGGTACTCGCAATGAGAAAATGGATTGTCCACGGGTTCACCTTGATGGCATACTGAAAGTGTAAGATACCTGAGTCTTCACCTAATCGTCGTTTGACCTGGCAGGTTCATTTGAGGGAGAACAGAAAGTAACTTAATATAAAGTTGAAGAAAATGAACCGGTTGCTGAGCAAGAGGTTTGACTTATTTTTGTCTAATAAGCTACTTTTATATTCATCAATTTTGAAACCGCTAAGGATATATGGCGTCCAACTTTGGGGCATGACAAATATTGAAATCATACAGCGGTCTCAAAACAAACTAGCGAAGTGTGTAGCCGAGGCGCCGTGGTTTGCTAAAAGCAGTGATCTCCTCGGTTGGTCTACGGTACGTCAAGAAGAAATACAACGTTTAGATTAAAATATGGACTTCGGCTAATTCATCATGTTAACCGCTTGGCCGTAAACACTCTGAACAATGGTAAGTAAGGATGTTAGAAGAATTAAGCTGCTACACGTGCTGGACCTTAGTAACTATATAGGTCAGTTTCACCCGCTGAGTGTAGTGCATTAATCAATACTTCATTCCCTTTCTCTCTGTTTTTGTTTTCACAATTATTTTTAATTTTTGTCTTCGTTATCGGTTTACTCTTTCTTTCCTACGTGTTTGATCAACCTGTTATTTTTATGATTCTTGTTATTGTTTCAACTGTACTTCTGAAAATACGTTCTTCAAAATTACCTTGTGTGCGTTTTACGTTCTACCCTAAGAAGGTTTATATAGCATTAGCATGTAATTTTGGAGGAATCTCAATGGGGATTCTTTTCAATATGAATATATATGATATAATTTAGTTAAGGTTCCAACAAAAATGTAACCGATTATAAAAAGAAATTTGAAAAAAAAAAAAAATATATATATATATATATATATAATTCTTGAACCTTGTCCTGAAAGTACTTTAAATAGCAGAAAGTCTTGTCAAGTTATATATTTAATTGTTACAATCGTCCTATATAGTAATAATACAAAAATTAGAAAGCTAACAATTACCATAAATATTTTTAAAAAAATTCTTCAGTTTATCTACTTTATTTTATAATTTTTATTAGTAATAAAATCCTGTAATATATTTTCTGATAGCACCTTACTACGATATTACCAAAGGAATTTATTACGAAAAATAATAACTTAGTTATTGAAATCGGTTTATTATTTGTCTTGGACATAAATTAAAAAAACAAATTATACGGGTCGAATCGAGAACTCTCCTTTTCAAGTCGGTTAAAAATACATCTGCTTTAAATGGTGTATATTCTACAATGTAGTGACCACCTGCCTAAAGTTACCGCATTATGTTAGTTCCTATATCTATCAATACAGAGAAAATCTATTGTATTATTTGCAAAATTTTATGTGTTTATACATTAAGAAATTTATATAATTTGAACAAAAAATCAGTCAAATTTTTTATAATAGCTATTTTGAAATTTTATTATGTTAAAAAAAAATAATAATAAATAATTAGAGCTGTAAATAAAGTTAACCATGCGTGCTAACCTTTTAATTTGTATGATCGAGTGATTATGCATGAATTTTAATCGTAAAAATTAAATTCAAAATCACTATTTCAGAACATGTCTAGGCAGAACTAACTGGTTTTACCTTGTATATTAAAAAAAAAATCTATGTAAAAAATATAGATTTAAATAACTTTTGAATAATCTGCGAAAAAGTTTTTTTATTATACAACTGCTCAAAAAGGAGTGTAATCGTTTAGATGTATGACCCCTCGTTGAAATCTTTACGTTACCGGAAGTGTCATAGGATATGTAAATATGTATATACGTTTGTTTACCGGTAACTAAAAGGCCACAAAAATCATACATACAATTCTAAATCGATGGTATTTTCAGTATCGATTTATTTGTATAAAAAATAATTATTTTTTAAGATCTGTTACGGTATTGAATAAATGAATTACGGTAGTAAATTTTATTAATTTTTTTATATATACGTTTAAATATATATATATATATAAACCTTTAACATTTTTCTAATTTAAAAAGTTTGAAAAAACTTTTTTTTTGGCAAAATTGTCACCCGCACGCTCTGTAATTATTCTATGTTATTAATTATCCTATATAATAGAGCAATGTTTGTCAGCGATGTTTTTCTTTTGGCAACCATGTTTTATTCCAATGAAGTCTAAAACACTATTTTTATCATACGATTGTTTGGGCATACTATATGTACGAATGTCAAATAAAATAAATTAGCTTATAACTCGTAATAAAACATTTTAAGTTAATAATAATGGCAACGTTAGTAATGAAACATTATAGTTGTTAATAGATAAAAAAATTTATAGAATTATTTTACGCTAGAAAAAAATGCAGTTTGATTCTGTTATAATATGTAGGTATTTATTTAATGTTGGATGTAGGTCTACTTTCAACGTCGACAGGAGTTATGGACGTATTTAATTCCTAATGCATTATTAGTTTTCTGTAAATGGATTTAATTAAATATTTAAAATGTCGTTTAAAAGTAATTTCTTCAACTTTATTAAAATTGTATTTATTTATTAAAATCAAAGAAAAGAAGTAAAGATTTTTTATTTTATTATTATTAGAATTACAGTCGTTTTCTAATTAAGTAATTAACTTCAGATATTCCAGGAAATTAAATCAAGATCCTTTTAATTATCAGTCATGTAAAATAAATCCAATGAAATAATTTATAATCTAATTAATAACAATAAAATCTATTTTTGTCAGACTGTTATCTGTGTTTACTGTACGTACTATATATGTTGGCCTGTATTTGTATTTATTTTATAACATTAAACCCCGTTAATCGATTTTCTTCAAACTTGGCAAACAATTGCTACCTTCGGGAGGAAAAAATGTATTCAATTTTTGCAAAAATTGAAAAAACGTATGGGGTTGTTTTGACCTAAATAAAATTTCTTTTTACCGGAATACTAAAGCTTGAAGTTTTTATTAATCAAGATCATAAATAAGCAAAAACGTTTATTTAATATTCACTCCCTTCCCAAAAAATTACTTTATTTATTACTTTATTTTACACTACTGCCCAAAAAGGAGTGTAATGTGTTTAGGTTTGCATGTATGTATATTTGTTTGTTTGTTGTTCCACCATAGCAGCTCAACAGCTAAACTGATTTAGATTATGTCCCCGGGCTGGAATCCTTAAGTCAACGGGAGTGTCAGAGGATATATATATATATATATACAAATACTATGTATAAAATTGTCACCAGTACGTTTAATTATTATACATATTAATAATTATTCTATATTAAAGAGCAATGTTTTTTTTATGGCAGTTGTTTTTTTTTATTTTTAATATTTATCACTTTTATTTTCTAATTTTGTAATTATATGTATATAATCTACCATAATTTCTAACATTTTAATAGCTCTTTAAAGTACTATAAAAAGATTTTTCCCATCCCACACCAATGGTCTGTGATAACAAAAAATATCTAAAAATTTATTTTAAATTTAAAAAAAATATTTTTAATTCCATCCCGCAAGTTACCAATTGCATTTAAAATTAAAAAATCCTAATTTTTTGAGACCCCCAACTTTTTATTATTTCTTGAAAAAAAAATTGCCAAACATTTTCACCCCTTCCTAGAAAATTGTTTATTTCGAATGCTGTATCTAAGCATTTTTTTAAAAACAGTTCTTTTGTTGCAATTTATCATCTTCACTTAGGGATTATTTTCTTACAAATTAATTTTACTCGAATGCTTTCCCCTTGACGGAAGGTCCAAAATTAAAAAAAAAAAAAATGTTTTGTAATTAAAAATTTTAATTCGCAAAACATGTTTTTTTAAACAATAAAGTGACTAAAATTACTTAGTACCCTTCCCCTGATGTGGTAGTTTTTACATCTTTTTTTAAAAATAATCGAAAAACGTTTTTTACATTTCGATTTTAATTTATTTCATATATATTATATGAGTAATTTAAATATTAAAAAGCCCCCTGATGTATTATCCCCCAAATTTTCAAAAATACCAAAAATTGTTTTTTTTCGAAATTGTAATGCTAACATGATATTTTATTTTTAAAATTCTTATTTTCGTAGCACTACATATTTTATTTTTTTATTTTTCTATTCCTAAGATGTGAATAATATTAATGATATTTACAATTTTTATTTAAAATTAAAAAAAAATAACTTTACAACTTAATTTTATTATATTATTTCCATTTTAATTTTTCTGTTTTTGAATATAAGATACAGCGCCGGGAAAGTTTTGCAGTACTTATCGGCTTTTTTATTATTTTTATTTCTGCCTTTCAACTAAATATTGATAAATGTTAATTAGATTATATTTTAAAAAAGTAGGATGCATCTGCAATTTTTTATGTTTTTTTTTTTTTTTACATTACTTTTTCATTTCAAAAAAAAGAACCATTTTCCTTATTACTTAATTTTTAATTAATTATATATTTATTAGTAAATACTTCCACAATTAAGTCTTTACCTTTTAATGACGATGTTGAAGATATATAAGTATATTATACCCGCATCTTTGTTGGTAGTTTAATGGTATAATTAAAACGTTTTCATTCTATATTGTTTATTGTATTTATATATATATATATATATATATATAATGTACCACATTATTTATATATATATATATATATATATATATATATATATATATATATATATATATAAATAATGTGGTACATATAAAATGTGGTGATTTACTCATTAAAAACAAAATTTAAATAACATTAAAGATTTTTATAATTTTGTTTTTTAGTAATTTATAGAAAAATAATGAAATATAACAGTTTCATACCTCTGCACTGCCTAATATCATTATTTGCAAATTGAATGGTAAACTGAACAAATTGAAAAAAATCTAAATTTGATTCTTTAAAAAAAAACCATTAATGATATTAATCCACATTTTTTCCTTTACAGCATTTTCTTTGACACTGTCGAAATTATCGTTTATAGTGTTTAAGTGGGTGTTATAATTATAGTATGTAAAATATCATAATCGATAAATATATTATATATTTATATAGATATATTTTTACTTTCTTTTACGAAGTAAAGAAAGTATTGAGATCACAAAAAATTTCGGTTTTCAGATTTCAACCGAAATATCCACTTTAACCACCCCTGAATCCTTTTAACTATATTCGGTAGCGTGACATCTGTACATACGTATGTATTTCCCATAACTCAAAAAGATTAGCCGTAAGATGTTGAAATTTTGGATTTAGGACTGTTGTAACATTTAATTGTGCACCTCCTCTTTTGATTATAATCGACTGAACCAAGACTGTCCGAAAAAAGGCCAAAATCCTAAAAAATTTGGATTTTAAACTTTTTCGTAACTGCAGGAATGGAATGGAATGCAAAGTTGGCGGGAGTTTATTTCTCCCTACTTATCGCAGAACCTGGACAGAGTCCCTTGCTGCTGGATGATTCTAATCGGGCTTGTTTTTTTTAAAAGGGTTATTTTAAATGGCGGGTCTAATTTTTTAAGTTTTGTGATTTTTAGATGGATTTAGTTGCATTCCAATCCGTTGTTGAACCAGCGTTATCGAACCCGTAACTGCAGTAATACGCCCTCATTGAAAGCTTTTCAACGATATATCATAAGTGGGACTTACTTTCATAGGTTCCAGAGTTATAGCCAAATAAAATTTTAATTAAGGAAATATTTGGATATTAGGGAAAGGCACATCGCTTCAAATTTGACTTCATCTCCTTTTTATTTAATTTAAATATATTGATTTGTTAATAATTATTAATCTCGGATTGTAAAAACATTTTTACGATAAATAATAATTCAATAATAACAAAAAAAAAGAAATTCAGAATTTATTCATGAAATAAAATATTATGTACTTTTTATTTTAAAAAGATATGTATATGTAATTTAATAGTCGTATAAGAAACTCATTTGGTGTCCATATCATATTTTTTTGGTTAGTTATACAGAGCGTTCGGAAAGTTACTGTGCAATAGAATTATGGATGATTAATGACGAAACTTTCTTAATTATTTCTTTATATTTTTATTTTATTATCTTATAGAAGTGAATATTACAATAACTGGAGTAATTTACAAAAGATGTTGAAAATGACCTCCTCCAACTTCAATGCAACACCTCACACGTTAAAATTTGTTTTTAGACACTTAAACCGACCGATGTACCTAAATGTCTCGTACTTCAGCCATTAATTGCGGTTTTTAGTTCGGAAATCGTGTGTAGTCTGTTGCGATACACAGCTTGTTTCGCTGCCCCCCATAGTAAGTAATCTGGGGGAGTCAGATCGGGCGATAGTGCAGGCTACAAACACATTGAAATGATTCGTTCTCCAAAGAAATTTCGTAAAAATGTCGTTCCTCTCTTAGCTGTGTGCACTATGGCGGCATATTTTTGGAACCGACCGTGAATGATCTCCACTTCTGTTAACTGTCTAGTGAAATTTGATAAACAGCACAATAACGATCACTAGTAACTATATTTTCAATAAACGTTGGACCCACAGTGCGCGTTCTACTCACACCGATCCGGACTCCAATTTTCGCTTCGTGTAAAGATTGTTTTTGTAATTCATGGGGGTTACAACAAACAAAAATACCCTTTTCCTCTTTATATAATAATATAATTATAGGTATATATTAACGTATGGGCTATAAGCTACTCCAGCAGGAAAATTATTATTATTTATTTACTGAAGATGAATTTAAAAAAAGGAATTCAAGATATAAGAATTAAAACAAATAAAGATTGAAACAACTCTATAAGAAATATTATTTTTACTGTGAATTTCCCACTCGGTAACAAATAAGGAATGGTAACCAGACGTTTCACTCTGTGGCTTTTTTACGGAGTTACACTACATTAACTTCCTTCGCACCAATTATTATGATTATTATTTCTTTAAAAAAGTTAAAACTTGACAGCGGGCAAGTCTTTAACCGAATGATAACCGTAAAACAAACTTCTTTGCCTATTAATTTGGGTAATGAAGTTAATTAGAAATTTTCATCGATATTGTTCTATTTCAAAATTTCTAACAAAAGATTCTGTTTAAAAAATGGTATAAACGATCTCCTATTCAAGGTACGTTTAAACCTAATTTCTGTATCGTACGTTTATAATTATATGAGAATTTTCACGATATACTTCTGTTGTAATGGATAGAGTAATTTCAATGTAACATTGTTTTGGAATTGTATATTACGCTATTCTATTTACATTTTACTCATTTTAATAAGCATACAACTTTATGTGGGAAAGTTATACGGGTTAGAAATTAACTGACAAGTTGAAAACGATAGGGATAATGATGAGGGAAAATGTATTGTTACAAATCTTTTACGTAGTATGTTCTGGAAACTGTTAAACTAAATTATATATTAATTGTTTTTTTTTAAATAATATGAAAATAAAAATACAATTTATGCAAATTAGTTTCTAAAAAATAAAAAAAATCTTTTTAATAAAATACTGAAGGTTGTATGAAATTTCAGTTGAACATTTCAGCGGGTCAAAGAATAATTTGGAAATAAATAATTTTAGAGAAGCTGCATCTGAAACAAAAAATGATAATAGATTTTATCGCAAATAAAATAGGGCTAACTACTATACTAATTTTATTATTGTAGTAAAAAACTTTACTAGCCTACCGTAGATTGATTTAAATAATTTGGACAGCAACAGTTTTATCGTTTACAAATTTGAAAGTTCTAAGTAGATTGACCGGCATAGATGAAGTCCTACGCAAGCACTATCGCATGAAAATAAACAAGAACAAAACAAAAGTAATGAAATGTAGTAGAAATAACAAAGATGGACCACTGAATGTGAAAATAGGAGGAGAAAAGATTATGGAGGTAGAAGAATTTTGTTATTTGGGAAGTAGAATTACTAAAGATGGACGAAGCAGGAGCGATATAAAATGCCGAATAGCACAAGCTAAACGAGCCTTCAGTAAGAAATATAAGTTGTTTACATCAAAAATTAATTTAAATGTCAGGAAAAGATTTTTGAAAGTGTATGTTTGGAGTGTCGCTTTATATGGAAGTGAAACTTGGACAATCGGAGTATCTGAGAAGAAAAGGTTAGAAGCTTTTGAAATGTGGTGCTATAGGAGAATGTTAAAAATCAGATGGGTGGATAAAGTGACAAATGAGGAGGTATTGCGGCAAATAGATGAAGAAAGAAGCATTTGGAAAAATATACTTAAAAGAAGAGACAGACTTATAGGCCACATACTAAGGCATCCTGGAATAGTCGCTTTAATTTTGGAAGGACAGGTAGAAGGGCAAAATTGTGTAGGCAGGCCACGTTTGGAATATGTAAAACAAATTGTTAGGGATGTAGGATGTAGAGGGTATACTGAAATGAAACGACTAGCACTAGATAGGGAATCTTGGAGAGCTGCATCAAACCAGTCAAATGACTGACGACAAAAAAAAAAAAAAAGTAGATTGAACAAAGCTCTAGAAATACTGATTGCTATTAAAAGGAGGAAAACGGAGTAATTCGATCATGTAATACGCAGTTCAGAATATCACACGATACAGCTGCTGATAGGAAACATTGTGGACCGGTGAAGTGTTGAAAGAAAAAAGTTATGTCGGTTACGTTATTGAGATTGGACTGGATCACGTGCTGCAAAGATTCGATACATACAGCAAGCGATCCGATGAAAGTGATGCATGTAATCACGAACTTTCATTAATGGACTTGCTTACAAAAAACAAAATTATAATAAGTCGATAAGAAAAAGAAAAATATATTTATGAATAAAAAAGTATTTAATACCGTTCAAAAAATGAAATCAAACGCCCTAAAATAAAAAATATATATATATATTTAAATCACTTAAGTACTGAAAGAAAATTCTGCTTTAAAAATAATAGCAAAATTGTTTGCAGTAATCATTAACAATTTTCTTATTATTTTATGTGATGAGATAGTTTATTGATTACAGAATCTATTAGTTGGCAACACTTTATTCTAAAATGTACGGTAAATTACTTTCAATGAAATGCATTTAAAAAATACATCACCTTACTTTAAAAATTATCTATGTAATTTAAAATATGAAAAAACCTTTTTGTTTTGGTTTACCCAGTTTTATGGTGGTTAGGTAATTGTAATTTGGCAAACGTTTTTGTAGTCAAACCCTTCTTCAAGCTAAGTACTAGAGGGAATTGGAAATGAGAATTTATAACGTGTAAATTATACCAAGTCTAACCGACATTCGAATCTGGAACTTCCATATTATAAAAAGAGACGCTACAATTCCTTCACGTATGTCGTTGTATTTTAAGAAGTTTTAATACTGTAATTAAAAAAAAAATGTTACTCAAAGATAAAATAAGGACGACAAACAAGGAAATGCTAGGCTTAAACCCTTTGTGAATAATGAATATTGTGAGGTTTTTTTTAAGATATAATTGCTAATTCAGGACTAGAACTTCTAACTGAAAAACTGGAAATAATACTTCCTAATAAATACTTTAAAAATAGCATAAAATAATAAAAAAGCTAAAATTAATTAGCTACAAACTGTAAAAAATCAATTATTAAAATGCATTTATAAGATTCTATGAGAAATGGTTGTTTTGGACGTATGAAACGATTATTTAAATCTTAAAAAACCCCGATGGAATTAAAAAAGAAGCTTGATAGATGTTTTGTGAACTGCGGTGTTGTTAGGAACGTTTGAAAAGTGGATAGTTACAAAATAGGATGAAAACTTAATAGAAAGTAAAGAATTGTTGTTGTTAAAGTAATAATTACTATTATCATTCTGCTAAGATTACTATAATTTCTATGTTGAGTACTGCCTAGCTTTATTTAGACTCATTTTTTATCACTTGTTGACGTGTTTCGGAACCACTCCATTGTCAAACTTTTAAAACATATGAGATCTTTAAAAATAATAACAAAGGTTCTAATTTTGTAAAGCATTTAATAAAAGAAGGATATACCTAAATGAAAATGGAAGAATCAGTGAAAATAGTTCATAATGTGTTAAGGAAAACGAATGAACATTTTAGAATTTTTAAATTAAAAAGTAACAATAAAACGATCGTAAACGAACAGATCGATAATCAAGCGGATGTCCTTTTCAAGAACCTCAATTTACTGAAAACAGGAAATAGATAAATAAAATTAAAAGATAAGTATATCCGTTGATACCAAATAAACAAGAAGAAGGCCAGATAAGGCATGATTTCCAATATAGGGAGGGGCGTTGACAAAACGCTATATAAAGATTAACAGAAATTTAAAAATACCAGTACAATAAGTTTTGATGATGGAGTGGCTCCGAAACCCGTCAACAAATGATAAAAAAATAAAGCTAAGAAAGGTACTAAATATAGAGAGTAAAGAATATCGAGAGAAATAAATGAAAGTGTAGAGTTTGGAATTTAAAAATACAAGACAGGTGAGGGTCTACAAATATGTTAAGAAAATAATTCTGAAGAAAGAAAAAGATTAAAAAAGAATTAAAGATGACAAACAATAAAGAAATGAAGGACAAATGGTCAATACCGAGAAAAATGGAAGACATCCTGCTAACATCTGCAAAAGAAATAATTAGATTCACATATGTAAAAATGACTTTCAACTAGATTTGATTCAAGTAATGATTTACATTCGACTTTCGAATTGCTCTGTTACTAATTAAAAATAAACAATCTGAATAAAATAATTTGTTTTACAATACATATTTAATGGATTTTTTAAGATTCCTCCTGTTAAAGAATTATTATTAAAAAAAAATTGTCTAAATAATAAGAATATTTTTATATTTTTTTAAGAATCTTAGAAAAAAAATATTTCTGCGAACAATAAACCTTTAGTAGACCCTTTTTCAATCTTATTAAATAAAGACGGCCTTTGTAGGGGAGTTGAAAAGAGAATAAAATAATAACAGGCAATGTTATAGTTACCGATATAATTTTTGCATTTTTATTTGTTTAGCTTTGTGGTTTTTTATTACACTACAATATCCTGATGACCAGTATTTATGAAGAACTTAATTTTCTTATGTTTTTTTAAATGCTGTTTTATTATAAAATGAATTTAAAAAATATAGCGATGAAATTACGGGGTAATCTACGATTATTTTTTCTATTGTATTATCCTAACCTATGAAATAATTTTATTTTTAAAAACATTTAACTGATTTCCATAGTAAGGAACTGTTCAATTTTATTGAATCTGTTGTCCTATTAAAAATTTAACACCAGGGATATAATAACAGGTGCCAAGAACCAGGATAATCAAATTATATCAGATAGTGAAAGCGTACTATAGTTTATGAAAATAAATATTTTATCTGGAAACATAGACGATTATTTTGACGTCCAGCTATTTCTGTTACTTATAAATGAAAATAGTTTTACTATAGTATATGCGTGAAAAAATTACATTAAGTTTCCGAAAACATAGTGAATAAACTATTTATCATCTCTCTTTCTCATACTTTTCTTGTTTTTCAAAAAAATATTGTCAAAGATGCAAGGAGACAAAGATCTTGCTTAAGTGTCTTAAGCGGATGTTATTAGGTAGTTTAGAAATTTGTTCAGTGCATGAAAACTACACCAGTGTCCTCCGTATTCCCTGCACATCATCATAACTTCTCCTTGCACGACTACAGTAGTTATTTTTAAAATAATGGAAAGTATTTTTCATCGTATTTTTACACGACTCTCCATAAAGGAGTGTATTGTACTTAAGGTGTATGTATGTATGTAACTTTGTTCTACCGTCGCAGCTCAACGACTGAACCGATTTAAATGTATGACCCCGCCCCCTTTACGTTACTGGAATTGTCATACGCTACACACACACACACACACACACACACACACACACACACACACACACACACACACACACACACACACACACACACACACACACACACATACTTACATACACATACACACACACATACACACACACACACACACACACACACACACACACACACACACACACACACACACATATATATATATATATATCTTTAAATAAATTTAAAAAAATGTATTGTATTGTATACAAAATTATCACCCGCACGCTCTTTAGCTGTGCTATATAATTATTATTATTTTTGCCACGTAATTATCCTATATTGAAGAGCAATGTTTGTCGGTAATGATTTTTTTTTGGCAGTTGTGTTTTTTAATTTTTATAATTTATTTCTTGTTTTTGGTTTTTATGTAGCGCTGTTTTGAAATAAAGTAATATTTTAAACATATATAGAGATCGTATTTTCCATTGAGATAGGACGAATAGTCAGCAACGCTATCCTTCCATAAATGTTGTACCGGACAGGAACGGTTAGAAGTTAAGGGTACGGACAAGATCGGTAGAGGGGTTTGAAGGTACAGCAGGGTGGTAGAGTTAGAACTATTAAATATTCAGATCACAGGGGGTGTGAAGTTAGTTCTGTTAAAAGCATCATCTTTAATGGAACACCGTACCGTTCTATACCACACCTGGGCGGTGGGTTATATAGTCGGCAAACAAGGTAGATCAATACGACCGGTAGCCCCCCTTGAATTACTGCCAAGATTATACTGTACAAAATATTTTCTGTTTACCATATTATTTTAAATGTATTGAATGCTGTGTGCTAAAACCTTTTATAATAATTTAACATTTCTCTTAAAAAATATTTTTTTAAAACTAAGTTCGTTTTTTGTAAAAATATTTTTTTTTAAAGGTACAGTATCAAAATGAATTATATTTAATCAAACTTAAAAATCGACATATTTTTTGAGAAAATGTTCAAGATAAAAGTTTATTTAAATAAATACATTATTCCCAACTTATTTTTCTCCACATATCTCTGTAATTATTGTAGATTGCTAAAGTTAATCGGCAATTTATACTAAAATAATACGTCTCAGGTAAAACTGTATTAAAAAAATTAATTAAATCGGTTTACTAGAAATTAATTATGTACCAGATTACTAAGCAATTTTTTTGTTTTTTGAAACATAAATTACGTTACCATAAAAATGAACTTTTTTTAAATTTAATTTTCTCTTGAGGTATACAATTAATGTTAAGAGACAAAATATAATGACATATGCACTTTCTCTCTCTGCGTCTATGTCCGCACGCGCACGCACGTACAAACGTTCACACAACATTATTTTCTTAGAATAGTCGATAAACATAAAATAATTGACAACATTTTTTAGAGAGTTGTTACCACATTTTTCATTTTTATTTTTTTATTTTTAATGTATTGTCTCTATCCAAATCAGATAAAATATTACCCACTTTTGGTTAAAGTAAATCTTACGGTACAATAAAAAAAAACAATAACGACATGTTATTGTTTAAGTAAGACATATTTTAAAAACAAGTTAAAAGGTATACCATCAAAATAACAATCAAATAAATCTAAATTTTTTTAATAAGAATCCGCATTAATTATTTTAACGTTCGTTAATATTGTATACTTTACACGTTGCAGAATTTTTTTACACGACTGCCCAAAAGGAGTGTAATGTATTTAGGATATATGCATGTTCCACCGTAGCAGCTGAATGGCTGAACCGATTTAGATGTATTATCTAATTAGTGTTATAGGCTTCATATATATATATATATTTATATACAGGTGATTTAAAAGGAAATAAAATAATGTGGAAACTTATTCTAAACCCACACGTTCTTTAATTACCCTATATTAAAGAGCAATGCTTATCAGCAATGTTTTGATTTTGGCAGTCGTATTTTTTAATGTTTATTATTTATCTCTGCTTATCAATGTTTTTAATTACTAAAAATAATACAAACACAAAAATATAAATAAAATTTTGTTTTTTCACGTTTTTCTGAAAATTTAAATT
Organism: Lycorma delicatula; assembly: GCF_047948215.1. NCBI lineage: Eukaryota > Metazoa > Arthropoda > Insecta > Hemiptera > Fulgoridae > Lycorma > Lycorma delicatula. The sequence continues at coordinate 14,408,945 of NC_134459.1, forward strand.
ATGCGTTTCTTGTTTACTAAGTAAGTTTTTAATGAAACAATGTGGATAGGAACCGGGTTTAAAGTTTTACTACATACAATGATTTACGGGAATGTTAAAATATCTCGTACTATTTCTTTTCTTAGCCAGATTGTAATCAGATATTACTTAATCAAGAGAAAAAAAACTGTTTCTTATAATTTGATTCTAATCAAACTTGCTAATCATAGTTAAGCTATCTAATAGTTTTCACAAATTTAGATGTTTGATTATATATTGTTTAGTTGTTAATTATTATTGTAAATTTCTTTCTTTTTCTTGTTTAGCCTCCGGGAATTACCGTTCAGGTATCACTTCTGAGGATGAATGAGGATGATATGTATGAGTGTAAGTGAAGTGAAGTGCTGTACAGTCTCAGTTCAACCATTCCTTGAAACCCAACCGCCAAAGAACACTGGTATCCATGATCTAGTATTCAAATCCGTATAAAAATAACTGCCTTTACCAGGACTCGAACGCTGGATCTTTTGACTTCCAAATCAACTGATTTGGGAAGATGCGTTCACCAGTAATTGTTATTGTAATTAGTAGATTAACTTACACTAACGTGGGATTATTATGAATTAAGAATTATTTTGTGTAATTATGACACCCCGAAGTGTGCTTGTCTAGTATATTCTATCTACTTTCGCTCCTTAATAAATCGTATGAGAGTATTTACAATTTTCTTTCCTCTTTACTGAGATTATTTTTTCAATATTGTATTAAATAATTTATATTTACAAAATAATAATATATTTTTAAGTAAAGTCTTTTATATATATTTGTATGAAAGAGTACGGTCAATCCTGTATGCTTTGAAATATGCGCGAAACACAAATTTCATATGTGCGGAAATTTTTCTGCACATATTTCATATGTGTAGAAACAAAATTTAAAATAGTCAAATTATTAATCTTTTTTTCTTTAATGAATATCTGTAAAATACTTAATATTAAGAATATCAGACGGGTGAATAAAGTAACAAATGAATAAGTATTGCGGCAAATTGATGAAGAAAAAAGCATTTGTAAAAATACGATTAAAAGAAGAGACAGACTTATAGGCGACATATCATGGCATACTGGAATAGTTGCTTTGATATTGGAGGTACAGGTAGATGAGAAAAATGGTGCAGGCAGGCAACGTTTGGAATACATAAAACAAATTGTTAGTGATGTAGGATGTAAGGAGTATACCGAAATGAAACGACTGGCACTTGATAGGGAATCTTGGAGAGCTGCATCAAACCAGTTAAATGACTGAAGACAAAAAAAATTAATATTAACATGAGGATAGAAAGGCGTCGAGGGTCTAGGGGACTCCGCCCCCTGGCTAGACGGTCGGACAAAAAAGTCAGCCTGACTGGTTAGTATATTATTAAGTGATTTATAGCATGTTCATATTCTAAAAACTATTTAATTTATTTTTATATGTAATTATAAATTAGGCCTATATTAGAATGTGTTTTTTTTTAATTCAATCAACTCCTCATGGTGCTATAATTACTTAAAATTACAGTTGGGCAGAAAATTATCAGTTAAATTGAAAATTTATATCCTTTTTCAGTTAGCATTTTCAAAATTAAATGAATTTTATTGCAATATAATAGGAGTTATATCACTAAATTATTACTATATTTATTATGTTTCTTATTAACAGCTCTCTTAGAAGATAAACATCTCTTCCTGTTATAAACGTAAAATAGGAATAAACGTTTACGCTGAATTTAAGCTCTAATTCCGTTAAAAAAGAATAAACATAAATAGTAATTAAAAAAATTTAAATAAATCCGTTTTAATAATTTATTAGATTATATTAAGAATTTAATATTAATATTTTAATGACTGATTATTTTAATAAACCCACCGGGTCGGTCTAATGGTAAATTCGTCATAAATCAGCTGATTTCGAAGTTCTCAGGATCAAATCCTAATAAAGGTAGTTGCTTTTATTCCGATTTCAATAATAGATCATGGATACCGATGTTCTTTGGTGGTCATAAAAACCTTTTTCTTTTTAAACTCCCAAAGACCAACGGCCCCCTCCGTTAGGCAATGCGCGGTCGTCTCAGGGAGTCGTGGCAGTCATGTCTGCCCCCTTGTCTTGCCCCCTCCTAGGGCGTCCATCGGGGTCTTCCCGATGAAAGTTCTTTGGTGGTCATGTTTATGCTTTTATTCCTGTTTAGCCTCCGGGAATTACCGTTCATGTATTACTTCAGAGGATGAGTGAGGATGATATGTATGAGTGTAAATGAATTGTAGTCTTGTACAGTCTCGGTTCGACCGTTCCTGAGTTGTGTGGTTAATTGAAACCCAACCACCAAAGAACACCGGTATCCACGATCTTTGGTAGTCAGGTTTCAATTAACCACTCATCTCAGGAATGGTCGGCCTGAGTTTGTTCAAAACTACCCATTTACCGGTACAGTTAGTTATATTACACTGACAAGTCGCTAATGACTTTAGTTATTACTGCGACTATAAATAAAAATATTAATAAAAAAAAATTTATTTATTAGTATTTTTGTTTTAAGAGTAAGTAAATTTATGTTCTTAGTAAATTATAATTAAGATTTTTATTAAATTATAATTTAAAAAAAAAACGTCAGTAATAGTTATGAATAAATGATGTAAATCAATCAATAAGTGTATAAAATTATTTAAAACTAATAAAATTACTTTAAAAATATAAATTAATTCTGCTATATAATGTAAAATAAACTTTTTTATGAGGTTTTTATCGTTGAATTAAAATTAAAAAAAAAAAAATAATATGTTTATTTAAAACACGTTTTGATACTTATTTTAATATTAGACAAATAACTACACAGCTTAGACAACATTAAAAAAAGCTGTATTCTTTTTAATTATTTTAACTGGTGATGACACATGAACCACATCAAAACTCGTGTTTTTTTTTTTTAAATTACATTAAAATAAAATGTAATTAAATAATTTCATTAAAGACGTCACAGAAAACTGAAAAAAAATTATATAACAGAATTGTTTTAGTATATAAGAGTACTTTTTTTTGTATTTATGAACAAACCATATTGAAAAGATATATTTTTCATATTAATTCAAACAGAGGATTTAATAAATAATTCTGTTAAAAAAATTAACGTTTTTTTTAATATTAATAATGAATTATTGTAAACTGGAACTGAAAACTAAAATTAATTCAGTGAAATAGAAAAAAATTACCCATTTACAATTTAGGTAAAGATGATTATTATTTGTACGAATAGTCACAAAAGTAGACTAATTCAACCAACACGTTAGTCTTTTGTAAATACTTTATTTCACCATTAACTTTATTTTCTTCATTTACACTTTATTTATGTATTTGTATAATTTGTGGCAATACTTAACGTATAATTACGGATTCAAGACATTCGGATAAAGCAGACTACAGAATTTTTGCTAATCCACCGCTTACACACACAACTTAATTTAAAATATTTATCTTTTTATTTAAATATAATATTTTACCGTTTATTTAATTTAATGATGCTAACAAATCGCACGCTCATACAGTATTAAATTCGCGCGACTGTGGAGGTACTAGCGGCGACGGTCAGCACTAACTAACCTAATGTAATTTCACAACTTACATAGAACAATTTTCGCTTGTACGATGGGCAACCGGTGTAACCGCAAGGCTTAACGCACTAGATACCCAGTCGACAACGGACGATCGAGTTTAAGACCCGGCCAAACCGAGTTACTTTTTTACATTTTAAATATTATTATTTATTTAATTCCACCGGCCACCTGTGCGTCACAACATACTAGGAGTTTAGAACATTTTTTTGGGGTAGAGGTGCAATTTTGCAAAACAGTTTTTTGCAAATATTGTTATTTTTTAATTTAAAAAAAAAAATGTGCCTAAGGAAAATATGACATTAATTAGGCGAAATCTCGAAATACTTTGGTGACCTTGCTCTACAGACACATTCCCTTGACCTTTTAATTTGTAATTTAATGGCATTAATGCCCCATATAAAGAAGGAATCTGACCAGGTTTGGTCAAACTCAGTCCAGATACAAGGTAATCTAAAGGCCAACGCTGAATACAAACACTTATATTTGAATATTAACATTCGAAAAATTTTCATCCGGTTTTTTTGGTTCCTTAGATGTCAAATCATCAAAATCCGGTGAATACCACATATTCTCAAATTGGACCGATTACAATATTTTCCCTTCTACAGCTATATCGCTAGACGGGAAAGTAAAAATGGTAAAATTGCTTGTAATAGATGAATTCATAGTATAATATATTTGTGTACAAATGTCACTGGTATAAAACATTGTAAATTTGATTTATTGCAGATTTCTCTGTAATAAATTGCTTACATTTTTTGTGTTTTATGTTAAATATTTTATAAATTACCTTTATTTTTAAATTATTTATTTTATTACCCTATTTATTTACTTTTAGAATAACGATAGAATTTTTCTTTAATAAAATTATAACAAAAGGTAATATGTTAAACTGTAGAAATAAAACTATTACGTGATCGATTAAAAACTAATGAAATATAACGACAAAATAATCCATAAAATAACAGATTTTTTTTTAATAATACTACATATTTCATAGTAGTTAATGTAAATTTATTATTTTATAGTCAAAGAGATAATATGGTTTGACTTTTTTGAGTCTAGTTAACTCCAAAAAATAAATAATAATAAGTTTGCTTATGTCCAAAATATTAAATATTTTTTTTATCGTTAGGGATTTATTTTTAAGAAAACATTTAGATTTACACTCTTATTGAAAATTTATTTACTATTGCTCTTTTTTTTATGATGAAGGTTCAAAAAATATTAATAATATATTTTAATAGTTAAAAAAATTATGACTGTAATTCTTGTTGCGACTGTAAAAAAAATAAAAAAAATATTGATACATAAATAGTTTACAGTCTTCACCATGCCTGAACGATTTTTGTATATAAAAATCATTAATTTAATTACTTAAAAGACTTACAAAAGTTGATGCGGGTTCGATAAAATTAAGTTTAATTTAAGCACAAAACATTCATTTTATAACTCCAGAATATTACTGAAAGCACATGTTATAATCTGGTTTATTTTTTGAGCCCTTATATGTTAAATGTACGTGTACATAACACGGGTATGGTATAATTATTACGTATTAAGATTTTTTTATAGCAAGGTAAGCTAATTATAAGCGTAAAATGAATAAATAAATTTCCTTTTATCTTTCTTATTTTAATATAAAATATAAAGAAATATAAATAAAACAATGCAGGATGTCAACCGAGCGTTCTTATGTAATATTGAAAAAAAAGGTTCAATAATTATCCATACGTAGAACAGGTGCCAACCAACCACAGATTAAGGACCAAAGAAGAAGAAAAATTAAATTATTTATGGTGATACTAAAGAGTAAGCGTTATATGTTTTCATCAGTATTGTTTCGCTAAAAAAATTAAAAACTACTACATTATTTTTTTTTTTAAGTTTTTATTAATAACTAATTTAAAAAAAGTAACTAGATATCTCGTTAAATTTTGTAGTATAGTTACCGGTAAATAAGAATTAAACTGAGATAACTGTTGCGAATATCTCTTGATAAAATGTAAGAACATATATTTATTTTATTAGTATATTCTGTAAAACTAAAATAATTTATAGTAATTAAGTATTTCTCATCAGGATTAAATCCAGAAACTCCATTTAGGGAGGAGCAATTCATTGATGAAATCAAGAGAGGCAATTAAAATATATTTACACAAATCTTATTAAATATGTTTTATTGGAATCTTAGAAGGGTTTCCGATAAAAAATACTATGACCGACGTTAAGAACTATCTAGAAAATATTTTGAGAAATCAAAATTTTAACAAATAAATATTTTAAGCATCCTTTGAGTAAAAAATAATGTTTTAATCTGACACTATCTTGGGAAAACACAATCTTTAAGACTCTGGTAGAAGATGAATTTGAGAAAAAAAATGTTTAAGGAATAACATAAAACAATTTAAAATGTAAAAAAAGCTGACAACACAGTTTTAGGACTTTCCCGTCACACGGCTAAAGCCGCGTTCCGTCACACGGCTAAAGCCGCGTTCCGGGAAAGTCATATAATCGTGGGTTGTTTCTGATGCACGGCTCTTACACACACACACACACACACACACACACACACACACACACACACACACACACACACACACACACACACACACACACACACATGCGCGCACACACACACACACACACAACTTAACTTAAAATATGTATTATTTTATTTAAATATAATATTTTTTTTTAGTTAGTTTATTTAATTCAATGATTCTAACTAAAGCGCGTGCGCACCCGTATTTAATTCATGCGGGTGTGGCGGTACTAGCGGCGACGGTCGGCACAAACTAATCTAATGTAATTTCACAACTTACATAGAACCAATTTCGCTAGTACGGTCGACAGACTGGTGTAGCCGCGAGGGTTAACGCACCAGGTACCGAATCAACCGGACGATCGAGTTTGAGATCCAGCCAGACCGAGTTATTTTTTTTATGCTTTAAATATTATTCAATTATTTAATTTTACCGCTTACCTGTGATATCAAAACATAACAGTAGTTTAGAGAATTTTTTTTTGGGTGGAGATGCAATTTTCCAAACATTTTTTGTTGAAAATATTGTTATTTTTTAATCGTTAACAAATAATTATATAATAAGAAAAATATGAACTTAATTAGACGAAATCTCGAGATACTGTCGGTGACCTTGCTGTACATCCTCACCCTCTTGACCTTTTAAGTTGAAAATGTAACGGCATCAATACCCCATATATACAGAAATAACCTGACCAAGTTTAGTCAAAATCGGTCCAGTAGTTGTGAAGATATAAGGTGATTTAGAGATCAACACCGAACACACGTACATTTGAACATTAACATCCGAAAATTTCCATTTGGTTTTTTGAGTTTTTGGGTTCCTCAGGTGTTAAAACGTCAAGATCCGGTAAAAACTGCATGTGCCCAAACTGGACCGATTACAATACTTTCCCTTCTAGAACTATAGATATACTGCAGCGCTATCTAGACTGGAAAGTAAAAATTATAAACAAGTTTTAAACGTTAATTATTTTTTTATATTTAAAAATAAAATAAAATTACCCTCATTGCATTCAATATAAAACACAACATACAATGAAGTAAATGGTGCATTATTTTATTTAAAATAAATTCAACTGTTATCCTAAAAAAACAAAGAAAAATGAACGTAGTACGCTTAATTTGAGATGTTATCTTGTTATCTTAAATAGACAACTAAGCATATGTTAGCACACAGCACGCAACATCAGGTAACTCAAAGGTTCACCAATTATAAGGGATCTGAGGATTATTATAGGAGCCGCGCTTTCGGTAGTATTTGCTCCGCAATTACCTTTTATGGTTGTTATATTTCTTAACCACCGCTTAATTTGTGTTAAAGATGACGTAAAAAATACACCTTCTGAAATACATATTTATTAAATTGATTTTTTATATCTTATTTTAAAAAATAAAATTCCTTCCATCAATTTTTATAAATTCGTCTTATTTTTAACTTGAAGAAAATTAATTTTAATGGGCATTTTATTTGCATGTACAGAGATTTCTTCTTGTTTTTTTTTTCAAGAAAACAAATTTAACAATTTTTTTTTCTTAATAACATTTTTTAGATCGTTTAATAATTATTTAAAATTACATGGATTGATAGAATAAGAAATATTTTTAATATAAATTTTAGAATAAAACTAAGCTAGAATAGAATCTTGTAAAAAGGTTGTAGTTGGCAAGTCCGTATATTAGCATTCCCTAGGTCAGAGAATTTCGTATTCGAAGGTAGAGTAGACGGTAAAAACAAGAGACAAAGATTGCAATTTATAGGAAACAAATAAAAGAGGAAATGGGATGTAGAAGATATGTTATAGTTTTTAGATTTTCATCTAAAATAAAAATAAAAGGAGAAAAAACAAAACCGGGGTTTATATAAATACCAAAGTTATTAATTGAAGTTACTGAAGGTAGGCTACCGATAAGGTTTTTAAATTTATTACGATTAATTATTACCGATTGCAACTTGTTTACAAATAGAATTTTATTTAATATCTCAAAATGAAGTGATTAGAGAGGTAATTCTCTTTGACGTTTGTATAATTTAACATCGATTTGTTTTTAATACGAATACCAAATGTATCAAATAGAATCTAAAATCGATTTAATCGATGTAGGATATATATTTTTAAGTACACAACATATTATGTTTACTCACGTAGTTAAATGAAACGTATAGTCGTTTATGTACATATAAGTATAATATTATAAATTATTTATGTTCTGTTAAAGAAGTAACGTTGTTTATTTTTATTATAATTCTATATAACCTAGAGTCGTGTGTAGCCTATTTGTTCGGATCAAGTGAACGGAGTTTAACTCTATTTGGCACAAAGAATCGTTGAGCTTCCCACGTAAAACCGGACTGCCAAATGTGGAATTGAAGTCGTCCGCGCTATGTTAACTTGTTATTAAAGGACTAAACTCAACTTACAACTTACAAGTTAAGCTAATTGAATAGCAGGAACTAAAAAGTCTTTCTGGTTAACGTGTCGACTCTGTGTATAAAATACTGATAAATAATTGACTAAAGTTATTTTTAATTCGCTTTTAAATTTATTTTTATTTATTTAATATTAGGAAACTCTTATTTTCAACGCTTTCGAAAAATTTATTTTATTCTGTAATAATAAAAAAAAATAATTTTTTAATGAATAATTTACAGCTAAAAGAATTAGTGAAGAAATTATTTTAACTCATAATAATACTGGGAACTAAAGGACTAAAGATTAACTATTTCGTTTTCGCTGATGATATGGCATTATTAGCTAAAAACCGGAAAAACACTGAACAACAAATTAAACAATTTAAAAAAAAAATGGAAAAGTGGATAATTTCAAATATCTCGGAGAATGAATCAGTAGAAATTCTTTAGATAAAAGAGCGTTAACAGTTAGACCTAATAAAGTGAAATTAGCTTTCCAGCAACGGAAAACATATATAACAGTCTTTATCATGGAACTCAAAATCTCGACACTAAAATACTGTAATAAAACCGGAGCACTCTATGCGGCAGAAACCTTAAGACTGAGCTACAAAAGTCTACTAGAAAATCTAGAAAAAAAAGAAAATTGTAAGAAAAATTTTAATTCCTAAATTTCAAAATAATAAACTTTATACAAACAATTGAAAAATTGTCACGCACAATAAGGAAACGATGAATTGCATTTTATTTATTTAGTATGAATGAATAACAGTAAATTATCTAAATAAGCTTTTGATTTCTTCCAACGTAAAAAAAACTAAAGACAAATCGTACACACAAGTCCAAAAAGACTTAAAAGTACTGAAGAAATTATAAGGAAAAGAGAAATTTTAAAGAAAATATTTAAAGATGAAAATAAAAAGTTCCAAGAAGCGCCAAAGCGAAAGAACTGAACTTTCTGAAGAACGAAGAAAAGAGATATCAGAACAAAATGAAAATGTACTGGGCAGACACAAAAATAGAAAAAAATAAACAACAGCAAATAAATAAATAAATAAATGATATAACTTGTTCCAAGGTGAACTCTTCGGAGAAAAAAAAAATTAGTTAATAGAACTGAATTCCTATCTAAATACAATTTCATAATATTATCAATAAACAATAATTGTTTCTATCTTATGTAGATCTCCTTGTTTAATAAAAAATAAATAACTATTTAAAAAGTTTTATTTTGTAGAAAAGATTGTAAAATAATTTAGATTTAAATCTTTTATTTAATCGATTACCACGAGGATATATTTTATTTATAATTATTGAATACAAAATTCATATCAAAGGTTATTTGTTAGATCTATTTATGAACGATTTAAATAATTATAATAATAATAAGAAGAAGAAGAAGAAAAAGAAGGAAAACTTGAGATTTTAATGCAAAAATAAAGGAAACTTCAAAAGAAATTTACAGATCATCTTACAGAATAAATTATTCAAGATATTATCACATATAGATAATTGAGAAGAAATCATCTAAATTAATATTGTACAGTAATTTTCGGTTAGAATTCTCAACCAAAATTCCATAATTACATCACTACATTATTTATTTCCTATACGCGCTTTTTCATAAAAATTCCATGAAAAATAAACAAAAATAGTAATTAAAACATCAAATTATATCTATTGTTAATATATTTATTTTTAAAGCAAATAAACTTTGTAAATCAAACGATAGGAAATATTTATATATATTTTTTTTGTTTTTAAATTTATGTAAGCAGATATAACGTATGTTCTTTTTTAATAATTATAATTTAATTGAAATTTACAAACGACACATATTTAATTTCTCTTAAAATAAATATATATATTAATTATTAGTATTTTAATTTTTAGTTTTTTTATATATAGGTCTAACTGTTATTAGTTTTTACTAATTTAGATTTTATTCGATTAAAAGGTAAACATTTTATTACACCCGTTTTATAAGAATGATTCTTTCCTTTTAGTTTAACGTATTTTGTTTAACGGTTTATGAAGTGTACAGAAAAGAAACGCAACAATTCAGTGAAATACCTTTATAAACCGGCTAACATAATTCCGTTAAACGACAGGAAAATAAAAAATTCATGAAACCAGGTCTTAGGGAATCATTCTAATCTATTTTATTTATTTTTTTTTTCATTGCTATAAATAATATTAATCAAAAAATTTCAATTTTTCTTTAAATAACCATAAAAAAAATTAAATTTAGATTGAAAAAAAAAATACTTATGATGATATAATGTAGTTAAAGCTTAGCAAACTTATTTCATTTTACATTTTTGGGTAAATTAAATGTTTATTTATAATAATTTAATTAATAATTACGTTATTTTACGCGCATAATTAGGCGTGTATTACTTAGTTTTCATTCTCGTATATTAGAGATGTAAAAATTATTTTTTTATAATGAGTAAATCTATTTAAATAAAATTAGCTTTATTATTATTATTATTATTATTATTATTATTATTATTATTATTTAAAATGTTGTCTTCTATTTAGAACAATAGTTCTTTATTGAAATATTTTATACTTATCGGGTCGGTCTAGCGGTAAAAATAGTCATCATAAATCAGCTGATTTCAAAATTGACGGTTTATAGGTTTAAATCCTTGTAAAAGTTAGTTGCTTTTATTCGAATTTTAATACTAGATCGTGAATGCCGGTGTTTTTTGGTGGTTGGGGCTGAATTAATCACATGTCTCAGGAATGGTCGGCTTGAATCTATTCAAGACTATACGTTTATCGGTACATTTAGAGTCATAATCCTGTTGCTAATTATTTTAATTGTTCATACGACTATAAATCAAACGATATTAAAAAAATAAATTATTTTTGGATCCTTTTTATTGGCCCTTTAATTAATATAAATTTCTAAAGAAGTGTTATTTCTTTATTTTAGTTTACTGAAATTTGACCGTTAGAATTTTCCAATCCTATCATTCCAAAACCGTATTAATTTAACGTTAGTTACTTTTATAGGAGATAGTATAGAAATAATTATTTTATTTTGTATAAAATAATTATTAATAATTATTTTATAAAAAAATCTATGTATGACGATCATAATTATGATAGAATTTACAACAAAATATATATAAATATAAAAAAATAATAAGGGAAAAATATTTTAAAGGAATTTGAAGAAAATTGTTTAATTTAAATGTATCAAAATTGTATAATGATATTGCAATAAATATTCATTTAACACATTTAAATGTTAAAATATTATATTATTTAGTACATTTAAATTTTAAAAGATATAATATTTAAAATTTATGAAATATTTTAAGTTTTTTGTTCTAATTTTATGGTAGTATAATAAACTCGTAACAGATACTAGCCGGCAAAATGAGAATTTTTTTTATGGTAAAGGGAAAAATAAATATATTTTTATGTAACTTGAATTTAATTTTAATATCCAAATTTTTATCATAAATCATTTATATAATTTGGTTAAATTTCTCAATTTTCTGATTTAATTGAATCTGAAAATTTAATGGCTCTGAAAATAGTATATAACTTTATTTTTTAAGACGACTAAACAATATATATAAATAGGAATTTTTAATGAGCATGTAAGATTGATTTAATAAAAGATTTTATGTTGTTTAAACGTTTGTAATTTAATGAGTTATTAGTAATAAAATAATTAGAAAAGAAGCTATTTCCTTTTTAATTGAAAAAGAAATTAATTACAATAATTATTTAATTAAAGAAATAAAATATCTTGTAAAACAAACGTCGCTTGTTAAATTAATCTAAGTGCAAAGCTTTTTTTTTTTAAATTATGAGTATATTTATGATACTTTAATTTATATTTTCTTTAAAAATAAAGTACAAATTACGGTAAATAAATTAAAGAAAAATGTAGATTAATTAATTATAGTATTTTTCAACATTTTTATATCTATTTTTTTAAATTTTATTTATGATATTATGGAAAGAAAATATGAATGTGTAGCCTTCATAAAAAATTTGTTTTTCATTAATCATTATTTATTAAAAACAAAATTTTACGCTTATCGGAATTTAAAAAAAAAATATAATTTTAGGATTATAAGAATTTTAATTATAATTTTATTAAATATAATTATAATTAGTTTTAAATAACTAAATAGTTTAATTTTAAAAGAAAAATTAAAAATCACAATCGATTTCCTTTTAAATAGGCTAATTATTTAAACATTAAATAATTATTAAAAAATTATCTTTAGTTTTTGATGATTTGATATTAATTTTTTATAAAAGAATTCAATAAAATAAGTACACTGATTTTAACAGTATACTACTTTTATATTAAAAAAAATCGTTATCACAACTTAATATTGACTGGAATACATTTTACATTTAAATAAATTTTTATAAAATTAAAATAATTCAAATTAGTTTCATATAAATTTATATAAATTTGTTATCGTATAAATAAAATTCAAACAATATTTTTAATTAATTAAAATTGTTAAAATTATTAAATAACAATTTTAAATATAATATTAAATTAATATTATTATAACTTTAAAAATGTTATAATAAAATAAAATCCGTTGATTTTAAAGTATTTACGATTTATTTGAATGTTATTAAATAGTTTTAATTATAGTTATAATTTTCACAGTAAAAAAAAACAATACTAATAAAATCCGGTTAATGGAATAATTAAACATAATTAATACCAAATATACGTTAGTGTAATTTAAAATAATGAACGCTAATTACTGTTATTAAGTTATATCATTTACCAGTCACCAGTTTTATTATATTTTAACTGGCTTTCGTAACATATTATCGCTTAATAAAATCATTACAATAAATATTATCTAAAATCATAAAAATTTAACTGTTATCTTAATATTATTTATTTTTATTATAATATTTGGTTAAAATTTCTGTATCGATTGTATTGTCATTATATATAAATAATTAAGCAACTAAAAAGTTGTTTGTTAATAAATAAATAAAATTATTTTTAAAGATTAATCTTCAATAATATTTATAAAATGAAATAAGTAATAATTTAGGAATTTCGTAATGATTTTTTAAATATATGTTTTTTTTTTTTTTTTTTTTTTTTTTTTTTAATCACGAAACAATTTTTTTTTCATTGCCATTTGACAGGTAGATTTTTAAAAATATTGATTTTATTTAAAAAAATTAATTTAACTAACGATAGCTTAGATTTAAAAAGATTATTTTGCTAGTTAACTATTATTACATGATAACATATTTATATTACGCTTTAAAATTATTATAAAATAGATTTCTTGTAACCATTATATAAGTTTTTATGCGCTATTAAAAGTAAATTAAAAAAAAAAGTTTTCTATATATGTATTTTATTTATTTTTCTATTACGTATTATTTATACTATATATTATATACTATTATTTATAATATAATCTGTATTTTTGTAACTTTTCTTTTGTTCCTTTAATCTTGAGAATAATTTTCTTCTATAGAAAATTTATTTTTAATAAATAAGAATGTATTTTATGAATTTGATTAATAATCTTCTTTTAAATTTGTTTTCTTAAATGATTAAAAAATTAATTTTTTTTTGCAGTTATTATTTGAATTATAAACTTAGTGTTTAATTAGCCATCAATTAACTTTGCCTCATTAATTGTATATATATACTTTTTTTTTTTAATTTATATAATTTATCAACATATTAATAACTATGCTAATTAAATTCAAAAAAATATCAACTCGGCTATCAAAGCACAGTAATAGAAAAACCTAATGAAAATACTCGACTTTGACGGGATTCCGCATCATCAGTCGGTACACACAATTCTATAATTACATCAAACAAAAAATAAAAATAAAAACTTAAATATTTAGAAAATATAAATATTTCCAGTAATGGCAGTGAAGTTGTGTTATTATTACATTATTATGAGTTTTGTGGTTATTAATTTGTTTATATTTCCTACATTTTTTATTTTTTTAATGTAATTATAGCGTTGTGTACCGAATAATGATGCGCGATCCCGCGAAAGTCCATTATTTCATTAGGTTTTTTTTTAAGTTTTTCTGTTACTGTATTTTGATAGTTGAGTTGTGAATTTTTGAATATATATGAATATACGAAAAATTTGATTAAAATTAAATAAATATTTTTTCTGAAAAATAAAAAACATAAATTTTATTTTTGTGTTTTATAATCAGTCTGATAGTTTCCTAAAAATAATAAAATATAAATTTCACCTTAATCATGAATTCATCAACAATTTAATGTTAAAATGTTTTCATAATAATTGCAAATTTCAATGATGAAAATATATAAGCGAAATGAAAATAAAAAATAATCAAAAATAAATATGTATTTTGTCTAATTTTGATTAATTTTAAATATTTTTTATTAGGCCTATAATATAATAAATTAAAAAAGATTTATTAAAAATCTACCAAATTTTAAACTATTTTATTTATTGTTGGATCACAATTTTAATAATTAAATTTCCACTTACCAACAATTTAAAAAGTGTAAATCCTAGTACTTTCGGAGCTGTTACTCCATCTTCAGGGATTTTCAGAGATGTTGGTTTAAATTCAAATCAATAATCGTTTTTAAATTTAACTGTTATATTTATAATAGTCGGTCATCAAGAATAAAATTAATTTTACCGTCTATTATAAACATAACAGTTTAATTTAAAAACGATTATTGATTTGAATTTAAATCAACATCGCTGAAAATTACCGAAGATGGAGTAACAGCTCCGAAAATACTAGGATTTACACTTTTTAAATTGTTGGTAAGTGAAAATTTAATTTATACCATTGTATTAATATCAACGGTGCCAAATGCTTAGTAAATAAATTATGTTTATTATTACGCTAATTTTTTTAATAGTATTTCATTCTGATAAATAATTATATGAAAATATATTACTAGGAACACTAATATTATCCTTTCAAAACAAATTTAAAAAAAAGATAAAATAGTGTATTTAAGTTAACATAAAAATAAATTGTTTTTTTTTCGAATCGGTTAAAAGAAATAACCGCAAAAATTGAACGAGAAGAAATATTTTATAATTTAAATAAAAATTTTTTATATGCAATGAAAATAGTGAACAAAATTAAAAATTTTTAAATTATTTACAATTAGAATAATCAGAAAAAGTTTTCTTCGATAAAATGTTTTTTTAATTATTAAAAAAATATTAATTATAAAATATCATACAAGGTACATATATTAATTAACATAGAATTTTATTAATATTATATAATAACAGAAAATATGTATTAAATACAATTTTTTTTATAATACTATAATATATACAATTTTTTGTTCGTATCTTAAACGTAATCACATTTCAAGAAAACTTTTCGCATCACACACGCACTCAAACATCAGCAGAAATAAAAGTCAATTTTATTTCGGTTGTGAAATGCAAGATAACAGTTTTTTCTTTATTTTAATTTTTAAATATGAATTATCCAAAAATTTTTCAATTTTTTTTTTTTTTTTTAATTTGTATTTTAAAGAAAGTTGCACTAAACACTAAATTCATCAAACACTCCACCACAAATATAATCGGATAATGTGTTTGTTATTAATTAAACTGAAAATATTTATTTCCTTCTTTTAGTTTCTATTACTTTTTAATTTTTAAAGTAAAATAATGTTTTTTTTTTTTTTTAATTTTCACTATAGTACTTCGTTTTTTATTCAAAATGTTAATATTTATTTAAATTTTTAATTTTTAGGATTTGTTACTAACAAATTTTATTTTTATTAATAATTATAAAAATGAATTGAATCGGATTATTTTTATTACTTTTATTTTTATTTTACTTTTACTTTTTAATTTTTGTTATTTTATTAGGTCATTTTTAGTTACTTTCTTTCTAATAATTTTTAATTTAACCGATTACCAATTAATAATAAGTTTATGCTCCAATTAATAATAAGTTTTAATTAGATTTATGTTTAAAGTAAGTTAATTGAATTAATTTTATTAAATAGTTTATTTATATAATTTTCTGCAATTTTTTAATTCTTTTTTTTTTGCGGTTTAACCTACACCTTTCTAAAATTGTTCGAATTAAGTATGAATTATTTATTAAACTGTATTTTTTTTTTAATTTATTTAATATATATTACTGTTATACTGAAATTACTTAGTATTTTTAGTTTTACTTATATATTTTTCATACAACCTGTTAATTGTTTCAATTAGTAAGTTAGTAATCAAAACATCTGACCGTTAATTTGAATTATTATTAATTTTTTTTTTTTAATTTTATTTTATTGCAATAAGAAGATTTTTAATAAATAATAAAATTTATTTTACGTTTATAAAAATAAATAAAATGTACTTTCTTTAATATTTAAAAAAACTTTACAGTGATACGTAGTATTGAATGTTAGTTACAGAAAATGACGTAGGTTGCGCACGCATGCAGTGTTCCCATATTTAAGACGGATAGCTGATCCCGACCGACGCGGTTTATCGGGAAGTCGTTTTCCGTGGAAGGATCCCGGCGAAGACGACGTTCAGTCGAGGATCTGCGTTAGGGTTGGGTCGGATGAAAGAGCGACTGTGTTCCTCCCCTAGGCCCGGTGCACAGACTGGCGAGATCCTCTTGTCGTGTGGACACTAACCGATAAATATTAAACGGGAACAAACAAATGGTATTTTCTGTATCTCCATCCTTGTTTCGCCGCCTTTACAAACCTAACCCTAAATCCCTCAACCTGTCCGAACTGTCCACCCCGCGTTTATTCATTTCTCCTTCCTCTCTCTCTCGTACTATCTCGCACTTTCTTACTCGGTCTTTCTTTATCTTGCTCGCGGCGGAGTCGGGCGGATGACAACCGCGATCTATCTTAGTCCTTTGCCTTATGTTAAATCGCCTCATTGTTTCTCATGTTGACAACCACTGATGGCTTCTATGTTTTCCCTTTTTTTTATTACTCGTTCCAGGCGGAGAAAGGAATCCGTGTTCCTGATGACGGGGTTTTATTTATCCTCATGATGTTCGCTAACATGATAGGTATACTCTTTGAAACAATCTACTTGTCCGAGAACGGTTGAAACCTTAAAAAAAAATCACAGCAGGGACTCTAATAGAATATCTCCATCATATATATATATATATATATATATATATATATATATATATATACATGCTATGATTTATTCACTGACCGTGTATCATTTGTATCGAATCACAAATATTTCTTTCTTAGTAGTATAAAAATAATTGACAGGTGTGACAAAGATGTTCTTTTAAAGAAATTCTTTCATTTATTACAGTTCATCATTTTTAGATTCTTATACATCCTTTACACATCTTTATGTTTTTTCTTATCAGGTTTTGGTCATTAATTTATTCATTAAATACATATAAAGTAAACTGATATATATATATATATACTGCATGCAGTTGCAATGTTACATTTCTTTTTGTGTGGGCATTTATCATATTAATTTATCATCTTAAGCACAACTAATCAATTAATTGTATATATATATATATATATATACGTCAATGATAATTATTTTGACGCATCTAAATTGATTTAAAAAATAAATAAAAATACGAATCAGTCTTTTACTTTTTTTTTATATCTATAACGTTTTATCGTATTTTTAGATAAAATTTTACTTATTATTTTATATTTTTTGTTTTTTATTTAATATACTAGGCTAATATTAAAAGTAAACTTTATTATTTTTTGATAATCAAAAGAATATGGAAAAAAAATTAAATCTATTAATGAGCATTAAAATGAAAAAAATAAATAAATAATAAATACCACAAAATATGCAGCATTTCAAATTTGTATACAATGAATTTTAATAAATTTCAATATATATATGTATATGGTGTACCCCTTTAAGAATTTACCTACTATAATATTATCATATAAAAAGACAAGTGCAAGATACGGTAAAATTATTGTTTGTTGAATATTCATTACTAGAATGAACAACCGTACAGTTTTATCATTCAAGAAGGTTTTAGAATACATTTATATTGTTTTGTAATGTTAAGTTTTAACGCATACTTTTAAATACAAGTAATCAATTTTTACCAAATTACTGAAAAAAATGTATTTTTCCAATTTAAAGAATTTTACACAGTCGACGAGAATTCTAGTAATATTCATTATAGAGACATCATATTCATAAAATTATGTATTTTTATTGCAGCAACACTTAAAAAAGAGAAAATATGAGGATACGTAGTCTCACATATTTAGACTTATATATATATATATATATATATATATCAACTTTCGGTAAGATATCCAGAAAAATTCCACTTTGTCAAAATGTTTTACTAATCTCCAAAGCGTTCCAATGTTTCAATCACCCATATAATAGAAATATTAAAAATAAAATATTTACAACGTGACTATTAAACAGAATAATCCATAAAAATCTTTCTTTGATTACAAAATAATGTAATAAACTTATTACCATATAAATAGAGAGATTGGGTGTACGTTATTTTAATGTATAATTATCGATTAAATCCTTATAAGACTATATTCTAAGTAGGCTAAGTAGAAAGGTATTAAATAACTTTTATAATCAACGGTATAGGTGAGAATAGATAAAAACAGTAATACGGAATGTCGCTCCATTTACATACTACATAAAACAAAAAAATATTTTACTCCTTCTCAGCACTCCCTGATATTCCGCGCCAAAGCTATATTTCAGTTTCTTCATTTTTATCAATAAAAGCTAAAAAAAAAAAGAAGAAATTAAACACCAGGTTTATTATATATTTTAATAAAGGGACAAAACATATAATCGATCAGTGGTGGGAAAAATACTGGATAAATGTATAGTTTACTGGTAAATATATGTTTTTAGTAACGGATAGATTATACACCACTACTCTTTTCCTCTCCGATGTTTTTTTAACGATTATTCAACATGGCAGTTATTATATATATATTTTGTGTAAGATAATAGTATATAATATTCATTCATATTCATAGTATAACAGACGATGAATAAAGAGCTAAGATTTTAAATTTAATTACGTTAAATTTAAAAACTTGAAGTATACTATACTTGATTCAATATTAAGCAGAAATTTCTTATTCCATTTTATAATAATAATAAATAATAAAGCGATAAATAATGTTGCTGCTGATTTAGAAAGCGGAAAAAAAATAATCGCTTACCTATATGCCACCGGATTATAACACGTTTATAGTAATCCTTCGAAGAATTCAGTATTATATGTTTGACTGAGAATCTTCTATGTGAAGGCAATTTACATCTAAACATAGAGTTCTCAGATTTACATGGTATTGTCAAAATTCTTTTTTTTATTTATTATTTTTTTTTTTTTTTTTTGTTATAAAAGAGTGGCCATCAACAGCTATGGTCATTAGCCCGGTGGAAATTGGTAGCGTATGAAAAGATGCCATACCTGACCGAGATTCTAACTCAGGACCTCCGCACGAAATGCCGAGCGCTACCTGCTCAGCCCCGGAGGTCTCCTTTTATGTATTTTATTTTACTACATGTTAAATGTTTTGTTAAACTCAGATAAAAAAATAATAAAATATGATTAATAATAATAGATTACTTAATTGATTTACGGCGTAAAGTTTTTCAAGTTGCAATATTCTGTGGATTTATAAATTGTTTCTATTTATATAAATTAATTACTGATAAATGGATGTTGAATTAAATATAAATAAAACATTTAACTAATTCTAATAGACTCAGATATATATTTTTCTTTATCAACATATTTCTTAATGTTAATCTTTCCTTTCACACTTTGCCTGTATTTTTCAGTAAATTGTGTTAACTGTTCACACATAACGTGAAAATGTCAACTTTATAATTTCTTATAAATTAATTATTTTTCTATTACTAATAGACAGACAATAATTTTATTTTTTACTAGACTGATATAACATATTACAATCGTCAGAATGTTTATTTACTTTTTTCATAGCTCTTACTGAATGAGTTATGTAACTTCTTGTAACTGCTCACGGATTGTCAATTATAGACCTGTAAAAGACGAAGAAACGCTATCTTTATCGCTAGAAATTATTTTATAAACGTGCTGTTTTCATTTTATGATTTAAAATTTGTTTACTTAGTAAATGAGAAGTCGAAATTATATTTAAGGTAAAAAAACATATCTATAATTATTTTTTAAAAGTTTTCACTTTTCTGGTCAATAGTTTTTTTTATTATTAACATAAAAATTATTATTGATGTTGTGAAAAACAATATTATATATATATATATATATATATATATATATATATATATATACTAACTTCTACAGGCAACTTCGCACGCGTACTTAAAACAATGTAGTTTATAAAAAAAGAAGTTTTTTCTATAAAAGGAAGAAAAAAATAGAAAAATATTTATCGAAATCGGTGCAGTAGTACTCGCGAAATAAAGAAATTTACACATTTTACAACTGATAGAATTTTAAAAATTGCAAAATTTCTTCATTTATCGAAAAAAGTGAACTTATGAATCGGTTTTTTTTGTAGTTTGTTTCCCTTAAAAAAAAAAACAAAAAAAAAACATTTTTTAGGCTGCAGGATTTATGTAACCAGTTCTATTTCTTTTCTTCGATGGCATTTCGATTAAAGAATACGGAATCAAAAAGTTGCAATTCAAAATTTCCAAAATTATTAATTTTCCAGTGCTCTTTTTCCAACATAATTATCCTCCGGGTACGCAGTTAAGAGGATTTTTCCGCAGAGGATGAGATGGTTGCTTTGTAGCGTGTGTGAAAAATGCCATGCCTGACCGGGATTCGAACCCAGGAGCTCCTGGTGAAAGGCCGAGACTCCATCACTCGCGCCTCGGAAGTCGGCATCTATACTAATATTAGAAAATATATCTTCAATAATTATTTTCTTGCTATATTTTTGTAAACTTATCACAAAATTTGAGATGGTTAGAAGCTATACTGAGCGAGTGGAAATAGGTGGGATTGGTTTTATATATATTCCGGTAAATTTAATTAATCGTCTCCAATGTTGAAGAATTTAATAAATACACCGGTCATTTTACATATTCTCCATATTAACATATTTTACATATTAAAATAACTCAAATAAAAACAATAATTAAGGAATTTATTATTAAAGTAATCAAAACATTACCGTTAATAAGTCGAGGTTAGCGAGCGAAGCGAGTTTAGGCAATATCCCTAACTAAAAATAACCTCGTCTAATATACAACGTAAAATATACAAATTATATGTTATCCTACCAACACTGGAGACGATTATACATAACATAATTATGTATAATCACAGGATTAATCAAATTTACCGTAACCTATATACCGCATTGGCCCTCAATTCATAATGCTTTAGCATTGATAAAATCAATAACAATTTACAGGTATAAATCGAGTAACTAATTAAGTTGTATGATTAAAATACTTAGGAGATTAATTGAATTTAATATATTGTTTTGTTTAATTTAAATACAATTTTATTAAATATCAGAAAAACTGAAATCGATTTGGAACGAATACAGTCAACGTAATATGAGTATAGCTAACATTGAGTTACCTATATACTTATCAGAACTGCTCTATGCATCCATTGTTCTTTAGATAATGTAAGAGGTTTTATTCAAGATAATATAAATTTTAAATTAATAATATTGATTTCAGTATATGAATGGGTCGGTGTGTTTCATTAACTCGTTTAAATATACGTATAATAAAAAATGAGAATCAACAATTTTTGTTTACTCTTACTTTGAAGTTAACTGGGCTCAACTGTGCAGTAATTTTTATAGCAAAATGAATTCAATTTTATTTATATAAAATTAGAAATGTAATTAAAAATAATATATATTATTTATACACCCGTATATATCGGATAATAAGTACTCGTTATTTATTTTATGTTTACTATTGTATTACTCCTACTTTCTTTTTAGTTGTTAAAAACAACTAAGAAAAAGTATTTTGATAATTATAAAAGTATGAAAATATTTGAAAAAGTTTTATAAAACATTATGTAGTATTAGTATAAAATTTAAATTTTGTTATACAGAGTTAAATTTTCCTGTAATTTTTCCTGTTAAATTTTTCATTTGGTGTGGTTTTAAACCAAAAATTTGCAACCCTTAAAATTGTTAAGAATTTCTCTCTATGAAAATATTTGAAAAAGTTTTATAAAACATTATGTAGTATTAATATAAAATTTAAATTTTGTTATACACAGTTAAATTTTCCTGTAATTTATCCTGTTAAATTTTTCATTTGGTGTGGTTTTAAACCAAAAATTTGCAACCCTTAAAATTGTTAAGAATTTCTCTCTATGAAAATATTTGAAAAAGTTTTATAAAACATTATGTAGTATTAATATAAAATTTAAATTTTGTTATACACAGTTAAATTTTCCTGTAATTTATCCTGTTAAATTTTTCATTTGGTGTGGTTTTAAACCAAAAATTTGCAACCCTTAAAATTGTTAAGAATTTCTCTCAAAATTGTTAAGAATTCCCCCCACATTTGCCTTAACTTTATCACTCATTCATCACTTCAAGGGTCTACCTGTTTATCTTTTTCCCGTAACTTCTTATTTCTTTCATAATTCACTTCAAAATAACGCAAACCGCTTCACTTATTAGCTTTTATTTATCATTTTGGAGGAAACTAATCAATATAGTAAGTACTGTATAAGCTTAACAAATAATTTTTAAGCAAATTAAAGATTTAAATTTTACGTTTAAAATCGACGATTTTATTCGTTCACTTATACTTACTGAATGAACTCTCAACGAGAATAGAAAATGCTGTTTTTAAGTAGCAGTCCTTTTTTATAGTAATTTATAAAAATCATTTTAATGTATTCAGTATATTGAATACTTTCATATTTTTATTTTGTAGTCAAGTTTTTGATTTTAATGTAATATAGTATATATATATATATATATATATATATATATAAAGTATCTTAGTAAATGTTGGCCAAACTTCAGGGCAGCCTATTAATGTTTTTTTTATTAATTTTAATGTCCTGTGCTAAATACTGATTTAAAATATTACAATAGACAAAAATGTTCATGTGGACAAAAACCATATCTAATTTCATATATATATATTTTTTTTTGTCTTCAGTCATTTGACTGGTTTGATGCAGCTCTCCAAGATTCCCTATCTAGTGCTAGTCGTTTCATTTCAGTATACCCTCTACATCCTACATCCCCAACAATTTGTTTTACATACTCCAAATGTGGCCTGCCTACACAATTTTTCCCTTCTACCTGTCCTTCCAATATTAAAGCGACTATTCCAGGATGCCTTAGTATGTGGCCTATAAGTCTATCTCTTCTTTTAACTATATTTTTCCAAAAGCTTCTTTCTTCATCTATTTGCCGCAATACCTCTTCATTTGTCACTTTATCCACCCATCTGATTTTTAACATTCTCCTATAGCACCACATTTCAAAAGCTAATATATATATATATATTAATATATTAATTTAAAAAATATCAGATTCTATTTTCAAATAAAGGTGTTAGAGAATATTATATTTCTCTTTTATTCATTAATTTTTACCCACTAATAATTAGAAGTTTTTAAGGTACATTTTGAAGATAAACATTTTAATACTAGCTTCTTATCAAAGCACGGATAAAATTTTTTTTTTTTTAATTATTTCCTTTAATTTGTAACTATTTTTATTTGGTCACATATTAAAAAAAAATATTAATTATCTGTTACCTTCAGCTTCGCTCGCATGGATTTTGGATTTGTACCCAGATTCAAGTTTAAAAAAATCATAGATTTAAAAAAAAATTTAATATTGTTCGTAGTGTGATATTCTAGTTTTTATATTGGAAAAACACGTTTATTTTTATATTGGTCTAAATCTTAGTTAAGCAATAAGTAACAATATTTTTCATCGAATTTGAACAATTAAACGACGCAGAAAGGGAACCGAAGTCATATCCTTTTCCTTTTCTTGTTTAACCTCCGGCAGTTACCGTTCGATATTACTTCAGAGGATAGATGAAGATGATATGTATGAGCGTAAATGAAGTATAGTCTTGTACAGTCTCAGTTCGATTATTCCTGAGATATGTGGTTAATTGAAAACCCAGCCGCTAAAGAACACCGGTATTCACGATCTAGTATTGAAATCCGTATAAATGTAACTAGGACCGTTTGTGTTACTAGGACTTGAACTCTGGAACACTCGACTTATCCTGGAATAAAATCATTACTTATTATATATTATTCAGATGTCGAATTTTCATGTTAACTTGGTCTTTTTCTTAGCGCATCAAATTGGATTTTTGAAAAATGATGATATACGTGCCTTCTGTTTATAAATACCAATTTTTACGACTGTAACATCTTTTTATTCATATCGTTTCATGGAAAACTTAAACCTCGCATGACCAATTTGAAATTGGATTTATGAAAAATTTTGAAATACATATAATTTTATTTCAATGAAGTGTCTAAATACCAATTTTTCCACCTCTCAAATTTGTTTTTTGAGAAAGTAAATTAAGTTAAAGAATTTAAATATGAATTTTCACGAGTAACATCTTCGGTTTCAGAAATATAAAAATTTTCATTAAACAAAATTGCCACCTTTTTGCCTCTGTTTTTCAAAATCCTTTCTACGTTAAAAAATCAATATACTCTCCAAAATTCACCTATGTAGGTTCGGCGGTTTGAAATGAGCGTTGATGAATAAGTCAGTCATATATGTGATATATATATATATATATATCATAATTTCTTAAATTTTCAATTTGACAGTAAATTTGGGAAAAATACATAAACTTTACTGCCTGAATAACATTAGTACTGTTCTTTTATTTTATTAATTTCTTAATTTTATTTTTATCTTTAATACAAGATTATTTTTTGTATCGCGCACTTTAAAACAAAGAAACGTTACCCCAGAAGAATTAAAATCAGCAAAAAAAGCAGTACAGAAACTTGCTAAGAAACGTGTTAAAAATGCTCATTTTTTAACATTTATTATAATCGGGCACGTATAATGGACTTTGGTCTAGTGTACTGTTCGGAAATAAAACTCGAATTTTTCTAACTTTTCTTTGTTCTTATTTAACTTATTTAACTTATTTATTTATTTAACTTATTTAACTTAACTTAAACTATTTTGTTGAGAATTAAATTCTCTACATGTTTTATTTAGACTTTTTATGTGTTTATTACCTATTTAATAAAGTTACGCCAAACATAAAAAAATAGGGTTTTTTACCACAGTTTATTGGTTTTCACTCTAGATTTCTCAAAAACTGTAGTATATACGGTCTGGAACCTATTTTACTTGATTTTCAGTTCAAAACCCATAAGAAATCACTAATTCTTTCCCTTAATTAACGTCCTATATTTTCAGTACGACCTCATCTCATTGGGGGTAGCTGAAATCCGAGTGAAATCTTTCAGTAGCCATAACTAGCAAACAAAGCATTTTAGGATATATGTTTATATGAACTTTTTCCATTATTTTCACGAGTAGAATAGATTACGAAAGTCCCGGGAGAATGTCGTGATATACATTTATGTAAAATTTTTGATGTCATTTTTAATAAATTCAGCTTTATATTTTTTACTATTTTAATCAATACATTTGTTTTTTAGTATGTAATATTAAAAAAAAATAATAATAATAAATAAGAAATGTAATACATTTTTTTTTACAATTTATGTTTATAATGCAGGTCTATCAAAGCAACCAATATAACATGTGTCTAAATACATATAGTTATGTTATATAACATGCAAAATAATGTATATATAAGATAAGAAATCTCTATTAAAATTTATACCCGGATGTTACCTTTCATCCTTTTTGTTATACTTAAAAAAAAAAATACATCAATAATGAATTTTGAAAACTACATCTATATAATAATACATTACTGATTTTGGTAAGTACAATTTACGTTTTTGGTTGTTGTTAAAAAAAAAAAGAAAAAAATAACAAAGTAATGGTTTTTGTTAATGAATAAATAAAAAGGTTTTATCGTATACTTTTAATAATAATTTTTAACGTTTTTATTCAATGTAGGAAAGGAAATAATAAAGTTTTCACATTAAGCAAACAAACAAAAAAAGTATATTTTTAGCATTATATTGATAATGTAAAAACATGATAAATTCACAGAACCTACTTTTTTTTTTAGATCGTCGATGTGTACTTAACTTTAATACAAGTTTAACTGCCTTTGATTCCGGCTGAGAAGAGTACAAAACATACGGGCCCTTCCTTTCCCTTATAATTAAACAATATGAAAACGAAAAAAAAAATTTGTAAGCTAAATGTAATTTGATGGTATATAGGCCTAAAAAGTTACTTAATATAATTGCAGTGTACATAAAACCTACTTCCTGAAATAAGGGGTTATAAATTGAATAATGGACCTGCAGTAATTCTTCTTCTTATTTTAAAACTCCCTCGGTTTTTAAGTGTAATTTAAGTTATAGCTAAATTAGTTTTACTAAAGTATTTCATTAAATTATTATTTAATTCAATAATTGTCAGTTTATTGTTGTAATTTAGTAATTTTATTATTATTATTTATTGATTTAAATAGTTTAATAAACTGCTACACACTTCGTAGGAGAATCTATATATTAAATAAATTTCGATTAAATAAATTTATTAAGACGTATAAACACAAAAAATTTATAATTAATATGATTTTTTTTTCTTTCGCTCATTTACACTTATTTTTCTAAGGATTAGGCGGGAGGGATTTTTAAACCTGGAATTTTTATACTTATGTAAATCAATTAGAACATGTAAATAGATCATCCATCTACTACTAACTGCTAATCCATTCATTTTACTAATTACTATTTCATCCATTTACTAATTACGCCTGATAATTAATTAATCTCAGTTATAATTTGGAAACCGGTAGTTGACAGTAGTAAAAAACATTCAAATAGAACTTTTCCTAATTTATTTAGCATTTTTAATTTAATATTTTAAATTTAAACATATTTTAATTTAAGCATTTTATATTTCAGTAATTTTAGTTAATATTTATTCTAAAAATTATTTATTACTTTGCCATCTAGCACTATAATAAGAGTTATACCTGTAGAAGGGAAAGTATTGTGATAGGTCAGATTTGGGCATATGCGGTTTTCATCGGATCTTGACGTTTTATCAACTAAGGAACCCAAAAAACCGATTTGAAATTTTTCAAATGTTAATGTACACGCGCGCATGCGTGTGTTAAGTGTTGGCCTCTAAATCACCTTATATTTCCAAAACTACTGGACCGATTTTCACGAAACTTCGTCAGATTACTTCTATATATAAGGTATTGGTGTCATTAAATTTTCAATTTAAAAGGTCAAGGGGGTGAGGCCTGTAGAACAAGGACACCCTCAGTATCTCAAGATTTTGCCTAATGAAGGTCATATTTTTCTTACGCACATTTGTTAACAATTAAAAAATAACAATATTTGCAAAATAATGTTTTGCAATATCGCATCCCAACCCCAAAAAATTCTGTTTTAGTCGTCTGTTATGTTGTAACGTCACAGGTGAGCGGCAGATCGTAAACGAAATCTGTTCTATAAAAGTTGTGAAATTAGATTAACTTAATTAGTGCCGACCGTCGCCATTAAGTACCGCCACACTCACCGGAATTAAATACGGTATGTGTGCACGCTTTAGTTAGAATCGTTGAATTAAATAAACGAAAGAATATTATATTTAAATAAAATGATAAATATTTTAAATTAAGTTGTGTGTGTAAACCGTGCATCAGAAACAACCCTGAGTTGTAACACGGCACGTCACACGGCATGAGCTGCGTTCCGGGAAAGTCTTACAACTAAGTTGTCAGCTTTTTTTTTATTCTAAATAAGTAATTGTTAAATACTTATAATGGTTTAATATATGCTACAAACTTATTAGATGCAAATCTATATTGATTTTTTAGTAATCAAAATGTCTTACAAGTTCACGAATAGCCTGTTCTGTAGTATATAGAATAAAATCTTATACTTAAAAAAAAAAAATTATAATTTTATTATTTTCTTGGTTTATTGCCTAGCAAGTTAAAATTTTTATTACGGGTTGATTTATTTATTTATATCTTGTTCTCAATTTTAATATTTTTTTCTTCAAGATATATTAATTCTTTTTTCAAATAAAAATTTACAACACGTAAAATCGCATAGTTAACAGTAATAACATTATTATTACGACTGTCTTTAATAATAATAATAATAACTGTTAAGCAGATTGAGTAATACGTAAACTATTACTAATCTTATTATCCAACCAAGGTTGACTAATAATCAAGTTGGATTGTTGCGCAAGGAAATTTATTAACATTTTATTATACTTTTGTTTTAAACGCATTGATATAACATACTATTACGTATTGAATAAATACAAACTGGTTATATTAAACTGCAAAATTCATGAGAAGTGATGGAAAAATTTATTACAAGGTACTTCTCAATACCAAGTTCATGAAAACTTTTAAATAAATAAATTATAAAAAATATAATAAATTGTGCAGAATGTATATTTTAAATAATTCTACACATCTAGAAACCAGAAAATGAGCTGGAAACACAGTCTTAAATTTAATATACATTTTAACTGAGTTTCTGCGATTTTTTTCTGTAAAAAATATACCTTCTTTTTCGTTAATCAATCAATTAATCATTATATGGTATCTGGTAGTATTCCTATATCCGAATCTGAAAGTTATATTCTATAACCTCAAAAAAAAATTATTTAAATTTTCTCTATATAGTTGTAATTCCAAAAGAATTGTTCTAGACAGGGGTAACCAAAATATACAATGAATATTCTCACTTCTGTATCTTGCACTGAAACTGTTTCATTATTAATTAGACATCAGGGTACCTATTCACCTACTATTATTACAATTTTTACAGAAATCGACTGCTGTGGTCATATTAGCCCTTCTTCCAAACAAAAGAAAAAATTCTTTCCCTCCCTTGTAAAACAACTAGCGACACCTAGCCAGAAGACTAGTTTTATCAGACAGATTATCCAGAAGTAGACTTGTCAGAGGGCATTAAAACTCTAAAAGAAACACAAGATGACAAGAGTGTATACAGTCCTTGCCGCTTAAAAACACGCTTTCGTTTCAAAGAAATGATATCATACTTGTGAAAACGGGTGAGATAATCCCGCAATTCTTCAAAACTCATCTTTAATGAAGATTCGTTAAAAAATGTATAAAAACTTAAATTACATCATTTATCGTTTTAGTTGACTTTTTAGCCATCATTTTTCTTTCTTTTCTCCACTCTCCTGACGGCCTCCACCTCTGTTTCCAGAGTTTTCGGAAATGGAGTCTTCTGATCCTCCGTAGTAAATTAAGGAGAACGTCTTGTTGTTGGCATCAGATGATACAGATATGCGGTGAGCATTGCATCTAAGTTTAAACTTGATGTACTTACCGCTAAAATGTTTGAGGCGGGTAAAGAGTTTGCTCTCTCTTTTCTTTTTTGCTCGGAACATAATGCAACGAAGCTTCGGTACATTATATTCAGACTTCTTCTGCGAAGAAAGAAAGTTTCAATTTCCTTCATATTTTCATTAGTCGCAGGCTCATTCGTCGGTTGTATAACAATCTTTTGCTTGGAGACATCTGCTTTCTTTTGTGTCGGCTTTGAATTAGTTTCTCTAATTGGTCGAATTTTCAATTTCTCATTGACGATACGTTCGACCGTGTTTGTTAGAGTTGGTTCCTGTTATAATTACGTCCTTTGGTTTAAAGAAAGCTGCAGAAACTGCAACAACCTGAGAGCAAGACAGAACCTTCGGTGATTTGTTAAGTACAATTTTCCTTACATCAAAGCAGCTGGACCTACTATGTGTTATACGCTTTCTACTTCGTGTTTATAATTCATACAGTTTCGCGATCTCACAGAACGGTGCCCATAGAATTGACAGATACCGATAGTTCTCTGGCCGGGTCATCAGGAATAATCAATGGTTCACCACAAACGCAGATATGTTTTCTTGTGTATTAAGCTGCTGTATGTCCGAATTTCTGACATCCAAAAGGACTCACCCCTTTCTTTCTTCTTTATTACCAAATATCTTGGCATCGCTTCACTACCTTTTGATCGAAGCTTACTTTGATCCTTCTTTTCTATATCACTGAACCGGACACACTTCCTTCTTTTCGCTTGCGAAGACAAAGGCTCTCCTGGACGAGGGCTTTTATGCGGACCCCTGTCACAGAAATCGTGGAAGTTAAAGTTAACATGCAAAATTTTCGCCAATCAACTTGTCACAGATGCGGGTGGATAGGCGGTTGAGTGTGCCCCGGATCGTTCATCCTGCCTGGGTTCCCCCAATCGGCCGCCTCCCACAGATTAAACCCGGATCGGGGAGTCAAGAACTGCCTGACCCGCTGTACAGATAACCCTGTGCTCGAACGTAACAGTAAAAGTTCCGATATCCTCCCGTGAAACAATCCCTAACCAAGGGTTGAAGTAACTGATTCACGCTAATTGGCGCAAAACTTCGGCAGATAAAGCTCACATTAACTCACCCTCAACCCTTTTTCACTACCGTGAGGAGGGATGAGCATTCTCCGTTCACACTCCGCCCAACGTCGGTAAAAAATAGATCACGGTCGTGTCTCCCGCTCTCGCTGGAAATAGCGAAACCGAGAAGCACAACCGAAGTACCATAGGTCGTTGGTCGTTGTCCGCCCCGGACGTAAATGATATTGCATGGCAGTGGGATTGGGTTTTGTCCACGGTATTAAAACTTCGTTGTTGAGTAAACTTCGTCAATAAAATTTGTGCTGTTTATAATTATTATTTTTAAATTTATAATCTTTGAAAAAAGAGTGAGATATTATTTTCTTTCTTTATGTACTAATTAAATTATTAAATTATTGCAAATTAGCTACCTTAAAAAGGTATTAATCATATACATATTTATTTGTAAAAAATGTTTTAGAAATATATAGCTTGATTAATTATGAGTTCATAGTTTTAAAAATCACAATTTATCTTAAGATTAAAAAAAAATGAAAATTAAAAAAGTATTCTTGCTTAATTTATTAAATGCAATAGAAGTATAAAGGGTAAAATAGAAAAAGTAGTTTTGGGGTTCCTACAAAATAAGGTATAAGGAGCCATCTAACGGAGGATTAATAAACTAACAATTCTCAATGCACTAATAACAAGACTATGTCTTCATATGAAAACCATGGCATTCTCTTTATTTAAAAATTTAAAAAATGTACTACGCTTTAAAAACTTCATCAAATTAATTTCTATTATTAAATACATAACAGCAGTACTTCATTATTAAAGAACAAATTTTTGAATCTTAACTCAATTTAAAATAACACAGCATCTGGTCCAATTTTCATTGCTGTTGTTATTTTTATTATTAAAATTAGAATAATCGTTTTTCTTTGTTATTGAAAACAAAATCCTAGTATTGATAATCATTAACCCACTATTTAAAAAATACTAACTAAATATTAAAAATTCCCTCTATTTTAAAATTTTCCTTTATTAATAACAATGCCAACTAAATTTTTCTAAAAACTTGTATCTTAAAAATTTCAATAATCTTTCAGACCACCTTCAATAACTAATGTTACTACTTTTCATTTTGGCATCAGCTAATACTGCTGGGAATATTTTTTGAGCTAGAAAGAGAGATATTTAAAATCCAAATTGATCTTACTAAATAATAACTAAAACTTAATGAATTCAAACATTAAGTAATTAATAAATAAATAAAAACACTATGTTTTTATTACCAGAGATATAATTCAAATCCAATACACTCTTCAAATGTAGTTCTAAATATGTAACTTTCCTATATATTGAGAGCTACTAGAAAATAGCAGAACTGATTACTGAAGAGGGCTATACAAGTGACTAAAAGCAAAATTACAAGAAATTTTAAAGATACGAAAAACAAATTTGATAGTGTCATTAAAAAATGTATAGTTTGTTCATCTTTATCGCTGATCATCGTAGACAAAAAAATCCTTGAAAAAATGACCGTAATGATACAGATGAATTAAGGTCTTCTTTGGTAAGATGTTTAAAAGTAATTACAATAAAATTCAATCAATCATATAGACTAGAATATTCATAAGGCAGATAATATAATTATTTTTTCAAATAACATTAATATAAATATAAATAAAACAATTCTTTGATCCTTAGTAAGATGGTAAACTGCATACTTTTATAATATGATGTTTTTGAAACACCTGGAGTATCTCAGTGAATTGCATCCTGCAAATAATGAGGAGTGAAGTTACATAACATTCTAATGGCCAAAAATGCATTCGATGACATGGATCTCATAGGTGAAGTAAACAACATGCAATTGGCACCTTTACAGTTGATATACTTAAAAAAATAATTAACACATATTCACATATATCACTTATACTATGTCTATGGAATGCAATTTATAACAAATGATCAGGGATAATGTATAAAACATGATGCCCATGAATAATGTACTGTAACTGGTGGAAAGCATCGCACAACTGTTACACCAATCGAGGTTCATGCTAAAAACATTCCTAAATTTTTTAGTTGTGTTACAATTGACTTATACATTATACATTCTCTATAATAAACATTGTACCGTTATTTTTTTTATTATTTTCATATTTTAGTTTAGAAATTATTCAATCCTCTATTTTGTATCGCATACTACTTGACACCTTATATGTTTATAGTAATGTTTAACAGCAGTACACCTAATTATGTTTATTACAGCTAAATAAATAATCCTCAGTACTCAATGAATATTTAAAATACGATTTAAATTTTATTTTAATGGTTTGATTAATTTACAATAATAAGTTACTTAAGATGGCCATAAAGATGACTGAAAACATTTTGAATTAAGTTATTAAAATATTTCATTATAAAATTTGGTTAAGTTTGTCATTAAAAAAAGTTTATATTTTTAAATTACAATAATAGTAAATGCGATCGTAAATGATATGCTAATGATATACATTTATTTCTATACACTATTGTAATGTATGTTGTAATGTAACGTATCTAGTCAGCAATGGCAAGTTAAAAAATTCAAACGAAAAATAAGAGGTCTGTAACATTCTTACTGAAAGTATCGGGTGATTCAAAAAGTACTTCATAATTTTAAAACCATATAAAAATTTATTTAGATAACATACAGATTCGGTTGAGGTCTCCTTTCATAGCAAAACATATCAATTTTTGACTCACAAGTTCATTAGTACCAAGTTTGGCCATCAGCGCTGTCACTAGTGTTGTTAAAAATGGATATATTTACTGATTTTGAACGTGCTTTCAGTGTGTTTTGGTTTTACAATTTACAATCAGCAACTGCAGTTCAACGTAATTTTTGTAGACTATGATGGGGAGCCTTAAGTTAAGTATACAATTTACTCTTGGCACCAAAACTTCATTGAGACAAATTATTCTGTTAAACATACAAAATCACCAGGATGCCCACACGTCCCTGAAGCTGCTGTGGAAAAACTCAGAGAAAGCTTTGCATGTAGTCCGAAGAAATCAGCTCGACTTGTGTCATGTGAGATTGGTATACCAGAAATGATTATTTGGTACATATTATGTAAACGGCTGCACTTCAAGCCATACAAACTAACCACGGTTGAACGCATTGCAGACGATAAAGTTGCTTAGCTGCAGTTTAATGTTGAAATGATGGATACAATTACAGACAATAATTCACATTTAGAAAATGTAATTTTTAGTGATAAGTCAACAATTCACATCAGTAGCAGTGTGAACACACATCTGTTGAATATAAGGTAGTGAAAACCCTCATGTATCTTTACAGCACATTCATGACAGCCCTAAGGTCAATATTTTTTGTACCCTAAGCAAACAAAGACTGTATGGTCTGTTCTTCTTCCAGGAGGCAACTGCAAATGGGATCATTTATCTGGCTGATTCAAAATTTTCTAATTCCTCAGATGATGATGATGATCAAGATGAATACCATTAGTATCAGCAATATGAGGCACCACTTCCACTACTGCCTACAAGTCAGTGATTTTCTCGATACTCAATTCCCAGGTAGGTGGATTGGTTGTGAAGGTCCAACTGCATGTCTACCTTGCTCCTTAGATTTGATCCCGCTATTTTTTTTTTTGTGGGGTTTCATTAAAGATCGGGTTTATGTACCACCTATGCCTAATGATCTTGTTCAGGTAAGAATTTGAATTAAATAATTAATGCAACTATAGAGGTAATGTCAGACTTTTTGGCTGTAGTTTGAAATCGACTTATGTGGAATGAAATTGACTTCAGGTGGGATGTATGTCGCGTTTCAAATGGAAGCTACATCAAACCAAAGTGAATATCGAATGACAAACTTGAAGTGTTTTTCTATGAAATGAGACCTCAACCAAATCTGTAAATTATTTCAATCAATTTTTATGTGCTTTTAAATTTGTGAAGTTCCTTTTGAATCACCCATTATAACTCATCTGACATTGTTAAAAATAATACACAGTAGTTAAAAAGATACAGTAAAAATAATACAGTTTTTGCTGTATTGCACACCATGCTGGGTTTTATGTTGTTTGTTGTACAGAATGTACAACAAACATATATTCTGTTTGTCATTTATTCTCTTTGTTGTACATCCAAATATTTCATTAATTAAAATTTTATTTGGCTATAACTCTGGAATCAATGAAAATAAGTACCACTTATGATATATCATTGAAAAGCTCTCAATGAGGGCTTATTACTGCAGTTAAAAAAAAAATCTTTTTTGGACACTTTTGGTTCAGTCGAATGCGCTCAAAAGGGAAGGTGGCACAATTAGACGTTACAACAGTTCTAAATCCAAAATTTCAACATCCTACGGCTATTAGTTTTTGAGTTCTGTGAGTTACATATGTACGTACATATATACATATTGTCGCCGAATGGCTTCAACCGCACGTAATTCACAACCTTGCGGTAACCCTGAAAAGGGCCGTTTTTTAGCGTTAGCTCTGAGAAGAGGTGTTGGGTCCGGAAGCTAGTCTCCGGACGAAGTCGGGGAATTGCGGCTCGTCCATTGAAGTCCGACCGGGCTTGCCCTCAGCGGCAGTTGGGTTCCCAACTACAATGTGACAGTGGTGGCCCCCAGATCCCCACAGTGTCGGGTCGGCGTCGGTCGTCCTTCGCCGGCGCGGCCGAGGCGGTTCTCCCCGAGTGATCCCACGCTGGGCCGGCTCCTGCGGCTGAGTCCGGCAGCCAGGGCGATTGAAGCCCGGCGAGCTGGAGTTAAAGCGGGAATGTAGCTTCCGCGTCCAGCGGCTCCCTCGGCGGACCAGCGAGGCCTGCTGCTCCGGCTAGGATATTGGCATCCGCCGGGAGGACCCACGTTGATCCAGCCAGGGAACTTCTTTTTCTTCCAACTTCTTCTTCAGGTGGTAGTCGACGATGAATTGCGTTCACTCTCGTGGTGAAGACTCCTTTATTAGTGCCTGAGAGTGGTGGGACTGCAGCGCTGCTATGGTGAGAGTGATGCTTGTATCAATGCGTCCGTATACTGTGCGCCCCGCTTACATCGTTGCTACCGTTATCGCCCGCCGATATTAAATTAAGCATATATGTGGTAACAATATATACATTTGTACATACATACGTACATACAGACGTCACTCCGAAACTAGTCAAAATGGTTTCAGGGATGGTCAAAATGGATATTTCCGTTGAAATCTAGAAACCAAAATTTTTCGCGATCACAATATTTCCTTTACTTCGTGCAAGGGAATAAAAACAATTTACACAGATTGTATACGTTTTCAAAAGTCATAAAACATTTAAAATTTAAATGTTAAAAGAAATTCATTATTTTGGTTATTGTTTTTCAATAAAACATTATCTTATAATAAATAGTAGAGCTTAATGATTGGATTAAAAAATGAATTGCATAACTTGACAAGCAGGGGGGAAGTTATGAAATTCATTGCCAGCTTTTTTAAACTTAGCTAACATTTCAGAAGGTAACTATTTTGTTTTTTAATAAACAAATGTAATTTAAGTAAATATATTGTAAATTTTTATTATCTTTTATTATTTTCTATTCATATTATATGAAAAAGAAATATATGTAGGTATAATAACATGAACATGAATCACCCTGGAATTATTCATGATAATATTAATCACCATAAAATCTGATGTATGTGTATATTATCTATATATATATATAAATGTTAAGTTCGTTTTTGTACGGCTTCAAAAACTCAAAATGTTCTGCACCGATTGAGCTCAAATTTTAGCACGATATATAACCCGCATCAAAGATTGTTTTCATCTATTTTTAATAAATCTATCTATCTATTTTTAATTTGGAAATGTAAACAAAGGAAAACCAATCAGATCAATGCAAGATTGCCGTTGTCAAACACAACGACAAAATTTCTATGAATTATATTTAACAGCTAAAACATCTGTATTTTATTTTTAAAAAAAAACACGATAAAATAAATTTTAGCACGATATATAACCCGCATCAAAGATTGTTTTCATTTATTTTTAATAAATTATATATTTTTAATTTGTACAGTTTTTTAATAAATAAGAGGCTAATAAATCAGATGGAAATGTAAACAAAGGAAAACCAATCAGATCAATGCAAGATGGCCGCTGTCAAAAACAACGACCAATCACAAACAGCCCGTATGGCCGTTGCCAATGTAAACAAAATTACAACTGATTAAGTAACAAATCTCTTTGAATTATATTTAACAGCTAAAACATCTGTATTTTATTAAAAAAAAACAAAAAAAAAAACACCAAAACAAAAAGAAAGGCCACCATAAAGGACAACCGCAGTTGGTGATGATATGAATGATTTATAACGTATGAAAATGCGATGCCTGACCGGGATTCCAACTCGGAACCACCGGATTAAAGTCCGAGACGTTACCACTCGCATCACGGAGGCCGGCAAACGTATTCGTTAGGAGCCGAATAAAAACACGACTTACCAATATGGCGTTGTGTGTCAAACCAATTTTATACGGACTATAATTACTTTTAATACGCGAAACCCTTTGCAAAGATTGAACCTCTTCAAAAATTATCCCTTTTGAACTAAGCCACATTTTGATATCATTGTTTTTCTATAACACGGCTGGAATTCTTTTCGTTTAATGATAAGAAGCGTTGTCGAAGACAATAACCGAATTCTCTTCCAAAGGACATTATACACCGCTAAACTATTTCTAAATAATTCAAATTCGTGTAATTTTTTTACAAATCGCGTTTTTATCAAAATCTCACTTTTTTCTCAATTGACC
This sequence comes from Lycorma delicatula, assembly GCF_047948215.1. Classification (NCBI taxonomy): domain Eukaryota; kingdom Metazoa; phylum Arthropoda; class Insecta; order Hemiptera; family Fulgoridae; genus Lycorma; species Lycorma delicatula. Next base: position 14,446,874 of record NC_134459.1, read on the forward strand.
TGCGGGGTTTTGTTTTCTTTGGAGACCGTAATTCATTAGTAGATTCATACTCGAGAATCACGTTGTACACTGAAGCAGCACAACTTCGACTTACGTTAGCAGCTTATTAACATCTGAAATCAACGTCGTTTGATTATTCTGCAATTTGTAAGCATTTAAAATGATGTGTTTTTTCGCACGACTTAAGGGTTTTTTTTCGCAGCCCACAAATCTTTATATATAAAAATGTTAAGTTCGTTTGTGTACGCTTCAAAAACTCAAAATGTTCTGCACCGATTGAGCTCAAATTTTAGCACGATATATAACCCGCATCAAAGATTGTTTTTATCTACTTTTCGCATCAGTCACATACCCGCAACCGCGAGAAAACAGTTTTGTTAACGGCCAGTTGTGTACCAGTGACTGCGCCATCTGCCGGAAGCGAGGGGAACACTCGCCATACTAGCTAACGACAACCGCAGTCACATGTGAAACAATACCTGTTCCCAATTACATTGTTTATTAACAAAAAAAAAAAACGTATCAACTTGCATCTGATTCAGACTATTGTACTATCTTAATTAAATATTCACTTTAATCGAGGTAATTTTGTGTGATCGTGTCGTGATTGAGCTGCGCCTTTCACCAAGCTCTGAATTTATTAGAAAACGACCAAACGACTGAATTTATTAGAAACTTCCATAGTGAGATATATGTATTAATGACGCGTGCAACACAGCACATCCAAACCAAATTCGCGCATTATTCGCAATTATATTGACCGCTTGCTTCTCTTCATCTCCCACAGAGTTATGGGAAAGATATCGATCGCATATGGCTGAGTATATTTTGCATAGAGTACGCCTAGAAAATACCAATATGATCATGGAATTTACAAAAGGCATTTACAACGAAGCATTGATAAATATTGAAGACAAGTGCTTAGCTATTGCAGATAAAGTTATTAGACAATTGGGAATGTCAGCACCCACCCGAGCTGCGATTGCTTCATTTGATGTGGATTTACGCCGTGAACAGAGTTACAACATTGGTGATCTTCAGTCATATGTCCAATCAAACATTCCCAAATTAACGCGTGAACAGAAAGGCATTTATGATCGCATAATGCAAATGATAAATGACGGAGTTGGGGGGACCTTCTTCTTGGATGCGCCAAGAGGAACTGGGAAAACATTAGATTGATTCTAGCAACGATTCGATCAAAAAATGACAATTATTCTGTTGCCGAATATTAATCAGCCAAAACTCTGCAACGGCACGCGACTTGCAGTTAAGAAATTGATGAATAACGTAGTGGAAGCAACGATTTTAACGGGGCCTTTCAAAGGTGAAGATGTCCTCATTCCTCGAACACCCATAATCCCGACCGATACGCCATTTTAATTTAAAAGATTGCAATTCCCAATCCGAATGGAATTTGCAATCACAATCAATAAAGCTCAAGGTCAATCTTTAGAATTGTGTGGTTCAGATTTAGATGCGGATTGCTTCTCACATGGGCAACTATATGTTGCGTGTTCCCGAGTCGGCTAACCAGATAGCCTTTATATTTACGCAGACAGTGGAAAAACAAAAAATATTATATATCCACAAGTATTGCAAAATTAAACTTCTATGAAACGTATTCCTTGTTTTGTTTCTCATTTCTCATCCATGCAACCACAATGTGCCACAGCGAAGCGTGGCGGGTAGAGCTAGTATATATATATATATATATATATTTATTTATTTATTTATTTAAACATATATTTTTACAAGAATTTTTTTCTTAATAACTAAATAATTTACTCGGACAATTGACTATCAGTGTATATATTATTATGCTAGGAAATATATTTCAGTATTTGAAAATATATCTTAAAGTATTATTACATGGACTTATGAAAATGGCTTAAAGTGTTGTTATTATGCCGTAAGAACAAATTCAAGGTCATCCGAAGCTGCTGGATGCGGCATGTGTGAATCATCCTGCGAGGCAAGGCGAGCACCCATGCGAGGTTATACTATTGTATTAAGCGAGCACCCCTTGCGAGGTTAAACTAATGTAGGGCATAGTGTGCCATTAGCCAGTCAGAGCGCAGAAATTAGTCGCGTGACCTAAAAAAATCCAAAAATTTCCAAAAATTGCAAATATTTCGAAAATGGTGCGTTCTAGGGCATTTTTTACTGAAAAATACGGGTTAAAACTATATGTCTAAACTTTAAAACGATAGAAAACTACTCAGACTTCGCGCAGGCCGTAAAAAATATAATTCTGTATAATTCAGAAACGGTACGTCCGATTTGGAAAATTCATACGGATTCTTAAACAGTACAAGCTACGAAATTATACTATTCAAAATAATCTCGCTTCGTACAAGTCGCATCTTTTACATTAAAGAACTTATGTGTGAAAATAAATGTATAAATAATTTAAGTGTGTGTGTGTGCGCGTGTGTGTGCGCGTGTAAATAAAATATAGACAAATCTCGAGGATGATCCTGGTCGCCGTAGCTCATAAGGAGCAATCGGAGAACGAGGTACTGGTCATGTACCTGGTCAAGTCAGGAGTTTGTACTCGTATATGACTCGTTCTGTCTCTAACATTAAAAATAAATTATTTTAATACTTTGAACCTGCGCTTTCACACCAGCCATTCCGTTTTCTGCTATACGTGCTCAAAGTGTCACACCCGAGCGACGTTGAGTCTCTCTTCAAAAAAAAATTTCCACGCGCGTGAAAAAAATTTCATGTCATCAAAAAAAAGATTCAAGGTCGCCAAAAATTGTTTTTTTTTATTATGAACCTACCCCTAACAATCAAAAGATTGCGTGAGTTCTTGTTTATTTGAAAGCTATCTCATATCAGCTGATTGGAGTCATTTGTTATGACGTCACAGGTGAGCGGGAGAATTAAATAAATTTCCGTTACCGCACTCCTCTCACCTTAACCTACTTAACCTTCTCTGGGAGTGACCAAAAACTGAAGAACAAGTACATTATTGAAACTGCGAAATGTGAACTAAATGAACTATGAACTGTGTTTTTATTTATACTAATCATTCGAATGAATAATAATTTCTGTTGGGACTGCATGTGAGCACTTCAACCAGGCTAGATCATGAGGCTTTTTTTTAGAACTGATCTAACCTATTTCTTGACAACTGGTGGTTGTAGTAAGAAAGCCTGTGTTTAATAAATACAATATTTATATTCTATTCGTTTGAATTAAGCTTAGTGTTACGTACGATATAACAATCAGACGAGCTGAACTAGGTTATCACCTACACAACGTTATCTCGTTTTAACTCCAGCCACTTCTTCTAACAAACGTAATCGGAAACTGCTTACCGTAGTATTACACTAAATACATCGGGGTTCGTCAAATAAATTTAAAATTGTCTCCATAAACGAACATGAAACAATTATAAAACGTAAATGAAATTAACATTGTGACCGCAAGCAGCAAGATATCGGAATTGTTATTGCACATAAAGCTATAAGAAAAGAACTGACATTTTTACCCTACAAAGTAATGTTGTACAAGTACTGAAACCTACAGATCATGCCTAAGACTAAATTATTGTCAATGATTTAAAGGTTTTATTGACAAAAATTCCGTAGGTATCCTCGACATTACGTTTTTTACACGAGAAGCGTGATCTGGGAGTGTTTATTAATTAACAAAAGCCACGACTTTGGCCAACAACTAACCTCCATGAATTATACGAAGGGAAAGTTGGAGTCTGGGTCGGTGTGAGTAGAACGCACTTTGTGGATCCAATCTTTCTTGAAAAAATTAATAGTGAATGTTATTCCGCTGATTTAACAAACTTCATTAGTCAGTTAACAGAAGTGGAAATCAATCACGGTTGATCCGACAACATGGCGCCTCAGCGCACACAGCTAACAGGTCAAGGACATTTTTACGAAATCTCTTTGGTAAACGAATCATTACGAGGGTTTGTGACCTGCAGTGTATCGCAACAAACCACACATGATTGACGAACTAAAAACCGCAATATCGGGAAACGTACGAGACATTTCAGTTATTGTAATATCCATTTCTATAAAATAATGAAATAAAAATACAAAGTAATAATTAAGAAAGTTTCGTCGTTACACTTCCATAATTCCAGTGCACAGCAACTTTCTGAACGCTGTGTATTAGCTATTTCAAAACCTCTACCTCAAGTTTAACGTTTTCAAATTCAACTAGAGGAAAAGTTACCTATTTCTGTTCTTTCATATGTACCCTATTTTTATCTTAATTTATCAGATTTACATTCAAACTTCTTCTTTTATTAAATATAATACATGAAATAATTGTCTAATATACATGTTAATATGATAGTTTTATTTGTAAAAATAGTCAAAGTAGTTCCTGGTGTATGGTAATTTGGCATTTCTCCCACCACCACCCCATTCGGTCGCCCTAAAGTATAAGACTGAACCGTTTGTCTGTGCCACAAACGGCAACTGAGTCTAGAACAGTTTAGCGACCAGTATCCTAACATAGCTCCTAGAGCTTACCTAACAGCGTGAGCAGACTATGCATTTGCATAGTCTATTATTTGCTAAAATGGATAGGCGCACTCTGTCAACTACTAAAAATATATTTGACATCCATAAATAAAATTTATTTCATCTAAGCAGCAATTCTCTGCCACACCTAGGTCGCTGAATGCCACCAAGTATCTGTCCACCATTTTATAGTTCTTGGAGCCATAATAATTGGCTGGTTGGTCAGCCATACTAAGGATTAGCTTCCCACGGCAATGCGGTAAGAGTCTTTTCCTTAAGTAAACTACGGATGCTGGTTGAACAAAGCAACCACATCAAGGAACTCCCACATGGCCCGACAATGAGGCTCTCACCACATTGACTTGCTGCTTGTGAGTAGCCAGTTTTCCCCTTAACCTCCAGGGTGATCTTATCTTATCTTAACCTCCAAGTTCCAGGGTGATCTTATCTCTAGTCCCTAGTAATAGTAAAGGATAATTGTGCAGGGAGGGCAGGAAAAATGATAAAGAAATCAGGAAATATGATAACAGGAATATGGAATGTACTGAAACTATTGCAAAAGGGTGAGCTTGAAAATGCAAAACAGCAAATGATTAGAAATAAATTAGACATACGTGAAATGAGTGAAGTGAGATGGGGAGGAAATGGAGAAGTGTCGAGTGGGGATTTCCACTTGTACTTCTCAGGTACCAAAGTAAATGGTAGGTATGGAACTGGTGTATTAATAAAAAAGCAACTAGTAAGAAAAATAATTAAGGTGGAATATGTTGATGATCGTCTGAATGATAAGGATAGAAGGTAGAGATAAAGATCTTGTAGTAACTCAAGTATATATGCGTGTACCATTATATACTGAAGAAGAAGTTGAGGAGTATTACGAAAAGCTGGAAAATATGCTAGAGAAAGAAAGGAAAAAGGGATGTGTATTGATGATGGGAGACTGGAATGCTGTGATTGGTGAAGGACAAGAAGACAAGATAATACGAAAATATGGTTTAGATAATAGAAACAAAAAGTAGAGAGGTTAGTTGAGTTCTGTATGGAAAATGATGTGGTAGTGGGAAACCAATGTTTGAAAATCATGAAAGAAGGAGATATACATGGGTGTCGAGATTGGATGGTGAGAAGTATCAAATTGATTACATGCTTATACAAGAAAGATATAAGAACTGTATGAAAAATGCAAAAGCTTGTCCAGTGCAGATATAAATTCTGATCACAACTTAGTAGTAGCAGAAATCAACTTGAAGCTCAAGAAAATAAGGGTTAGTATTTATTATTTTTGACTAAGTATGATTTGGAAAAACTAAGAAACAATGAGATAATCAAAGAGATGCGAAATAGCGTACTGGAAAAAATGAAACAGGAGACAGATAGTGTGAATGATCATTGATTAAACATTAAAAACAATATAAAGGCGGCAGCTAAGAAAACTATAAGATTTAAGAACAGAGAAAGAATATGGAAGGAGTGGGTCAGTGAAGAAATGATAGAGAAAATTAATGAAAGGAGAAAATGGAAAAATGTTCCAACAAAGGAAGGTAAAAGGAACTATAGAAAGCTTAGTAATGAATTAAGAAGAAAGGCTGAGATGGCAAGAGAAAAGTGAAAGGAAGTGTGTTGCAATAGAAAAACAAGAAAAATACAACCTAATGTATAAAAAAGCCCCAGAAATGGTATTCAAGAAAAATTGAAAAAGTTGTTCAGTGTAAAAGAACAAGGACATAGTAACTGAGAGGAATGAAGTGAAAAAGATATGGGAAGAGTACATCATGGATTTATATGGACTGAATGATAGACCAAGGGGAGTAGATCTAGGAATAGAAGATGAGAACAAACTTCATGAAGATCACCAGGGTTATAATATATTAAAATGTGAAGTAAGTATGGCCATGAAAGCGATGGCTAATGGCAAAGGTGGAGGATGTGATGAATTGCCGATTGAGTTGCTTAAAATTCTTGGAAAGAATGGAGAAATTCTATTGTTGTGCATTCTATCTGTGCAATAAAATATGTGATAAGGATAGATGGCCTACAGACTTTGTGGACTGCAAATACTGCAATGGTTCCATTACCAAAGAAATTTAATGCTAAAGGGTAAAGAATATCAGACACTATTAGTTTAATTCTGCATGCAGTAAAAGTCTTACTAAGAATTCAGAACTGGAGGTTGTACAATAAATTGGATGGAAATATTTCAGAAGAACAATATGACTTTAGAAGGGAAGTTGAAACTAGGATAGTCATAGGACTGCTTCGAATTATTGGAGAAAGATAAATAGAAAAGAGAAGAGTATACGTTGTGTTTGTAGACCTTGAGAAAGAAAGCTTTTGATAGAGTAAAACTGGATAATTTTGAAAGAGAAAGGAATTGATTGGTAAGATAGGAGATGAAGGAGTTGTATATGAACCAGAAGATTAAAGGTAAGAATAAGAAGTGAGGCAACACAAAAAATAGAAGTAGGAAGGGAATATGCTGCATGATGTCTACACTATTCAATATTTATTTAAAAGAAATTATCAACAATGGTGTGAAGGGTAATGGAGGGAAGGCAGTAGGTGATAGAAGAATAGAATGTATACAATTTGCTTATGATATTGTGGTGCTAGTGGAAAGTGTAAAAGTTAAATGAAATACTTAATGATCTTAATGATCTTGTGAGAAACTAGGGATGAAAATTTATAAAATGAAAACAAAATGTTTGGTATTAGGTGGCAAAGATGAAAATATTAATATAAAATTGGGACTGAGATACTAGAGCGGGTGGTGAAATTTATGTAAATTAAAAAAAAAAAAAAAAAAAAAAAAAAGAAAAAAGTGCTTAGGTATCCTCATAATGGAAGATCTTAAAAGTACCACAGAAATCAGAAGGAGGATAGCAATGGGTAAGGAGGCTAAATGCCTCCTTACCGATTGCTATCCGCCTTTAAAAAAAATAATTAAAATTTACTGAGTGACCATTGAAATATTAGGAAATATTAAAACTCAGTTTGATGAAAACATTAAATTAAAAAGAGATTTGTAAGTAAAGACAGTGATGTTTCAAATTGTTTACTTTCAATGATTGCTGATCATACAAACATTTGGGGTCAGTGATGAGATTTTAAATTCAAAGTTATGCACATTTTTTGCAATTTTTTTTTTTTTTTAATATTTTATTTCATAATATCTTAAAAGACTGAGATTCTGTGAGATAAAATGAAGTTTTTGTGAATTTGATATGGGGACAGATTTTAGTAGCAGTAAAAATTTCATACAAATTGCACAATTACGATTCTTAGGTGAATAAATGAGATCATTATAAGTGAAAAATTAAGATATTGTTATTATCTAAAAAAATTTGCAATCTTTTTGACAGAATGAAAGAATTAAGAAGCAAGGAAAGTTTAAGCCGATAGTAATATAATAAAATTTTCATTAAATGAACATCGGAGCCATGAGAGAAAAAATTCAAGCAAAAAATACTTCATGAAAATCTTATTTCCCAAGAAAGAATATAGTGTTCAGGAAAAACAGTATTATTTATAAATAGTTTAATAGTGTTGGATTTAATATTGTTTGTTGTATATTTTCTTGAAACAGAAAACTGGTTATCAAAACATGGACTTTCATTAAGATAGAAATTATTGATGCAATTGTTATATTATAGATAAAAATTATTGATGTAATTGTACTACAGATAAGAATTATTTATGTAATTTTTGTGTTATCTATGTAATTTTTATACAAATAAAAACCACTGCACTAGGCCTGTAGGGGAAAGCACTATCAAAAAAACGCGCCATTGCTGTACCTCGAAGGTGGTGTGGAAATCGGCAAACAAATTTTTCAATTATTTATTAGGCTATAAAGACGTTTAAAGTGTAATCTTATGTGCATCATAAGTATATTCTTAAGTGTTGATGATCAAAACCTATGAATATATCATAGGCTGTCATATCTAATTAATTATAAATTTTCAATGTCTTGTACTTATTATGCTGCATAATAATACATTTTTGGGTGCTGATTCAGAATATGAAGTTAGAATTTCCCTAGCCACTTAAAAAAGTGTCGTTTATAAGTCCAAGATATCAAAAATTTACAAAATAGAATCTGAGAATCAGCACAAAATATCACTAGGAAATTATTAAATAATGCATTATCATCCTTTTACAACAAACTGGCACTGTCAAACAACAGAAGGAGGACATTTACTAATTTTTGTTACTAAATAAGCAAATTTACAGCTAATAAATAATTATTTTTTTTTAAACAAATTTATTCAATAATATCCATTTAATCAAATTTTTATAAATTTATTTATTTACAATTACCTTAAATTATCAATATAATTTTTTCAAAATCCAAAATTTATCCTGCCACCATTTTAAGTACAGATATCATACCAACTTTTTATTTGTACCATTTTTCTTTTCTTAAAGACCTTTGAAATGATTTATTACACAAACGGTTTCACCTTTTAAAATATTTGAGTTACAACATCTTAGCTATCCTCCAAGAAGGGGTTGAAATCCTATTTCCAGTCAAAAGGTAAAGTAGTTGACTAATACCTTATCCTTATCCCTGCAACCATTCCTTATCTGGAATGGTTTTAAAGTTGCTGAGGGGTTTCCATACTTTTGACCCACTGGATATGCATTACTACTGACATTGGTATAATTGTTTATATTATGTCAAATTTATTTTTTTTTAATTAAGGTTTTAATGCTTTTTAATTACATTATTTTAAAATTATTATACATTTTAACATAATTGGACACTGGCAGTTTTTTCATTACATAACCACTTTTTCTACATTATTATGAACATAAAATTAAAAAACAGATTTACCATCTTATTTCTTAAATAAAAACTGAAAAATAATGTTGTAAAAATGCGCACAACCTTTCTCATGTAATATTTCTGTGCTACTGTGTGTCACAACAGAAGTGCAGTGCTGGCCGGCACAGTCGCTGGAGAGTAAAGGGAAGTGGTAACAAGCAAAACATAGAGTTGTGCCAGTCCTGACTTGTTTATTTCATCTTTTCGCTAAAACAGTTAAGGAATTTGATCAAATCACTTACTTTCTTTAGGGAAATCATCCCACAGAGTTGTAATTTTAACATCTTCCATGAATTGATCATCTACCTCAGCGATTTAATCATATCTACGTTTTTATCATCTCCCTGCAACATGGTAGATCTTTTAGACTTAACTCTTCATTATAGAGGAATTCTCAAAAAAAATAAAAAGAAATGAAGTGATTGATTTCTTCTGTATTTTGTAAATTTTGAAGGTATATTGAAAAAAGGGAAATGCAAATCACTTTTATTGAAGTTTAATTTTTAATTTTATCTTAGATTCTTAATTATAAAGTCAAGTGAAAAGATTAGCATAAGAAAATCTACATGTGGGGCAGTCAAAAATGCAAAAACTTAAGAATGTCATAATTTAGTTTTTTTTATTGTAGAGTAAAATAAAAAAATTAAACTACTCATAATTTTATATTCTTTAAAGTAGATATGATAACCAGCCTTTGCTACTTCACGAAATGGTATCGATCGTCTTTTTTCCTAAAATTTCCTCTTCAGAAAATTAGCATGTGTGTAAAACTAAACATGTTGAAAAAAGTCAACAGCCCCTAATGGTTTTCTTATTTAGCATATATTTTTATAGTAATGACATCACTTACAGTCTCCATATTATTAATTTTCAGTATATTAGTATTTTATGAAAGTGTATTCTTATTGGTTACATTTGGTGATGAGGTCAAAATAATTTTCTTATTTATTCTATCTGTTACAATCAATTCTTACTGCTTAATCCTTCTTAATCCTTTGAGAGCTATATCCAATTCATGGTATAGAATTAACTCTAAAAATCATCAAATCTGAAATGTGAAGTTATAGAAGTATTTTGAGAACTATATAAGTTGATAAAGTTTGAAAGAAAGTAGTATTAAGATGAATAAGATAGGAAGGGGATTTCTGACATAATCTTGTTAACACAAACTAGGTAGGTGGAAGTAAGAGATGTTTACCGGTGTTCTTTGGTGGTTGGATTTCAATCAACCACACGTCTCAGTAATGGTTGACCTGACACTGTATAAGACCACACTTCATTTACATTCATACTTATCGTCCTCATTCATCCTATGAATTAATAATACCTTACAGTCGTTCTGGAGGCTAAACAGAAAAAGAGTGTTTATTTGGTCATACAGAGGTACAAGGTAATGTACAAGGTAAAAACTGAAGAGGAAACCAAAGATTTAAATTTATAAAAAAAGATGTATATGTTATAAAAATGATGAGCTTAAAAGATTAGCACAGAACAGAAGGGAATAAAATGCTAAGAACAGGGAATGCTAAGTGAATTAGCTAACAAATGACTCCAAAAGGGAAGTGTCTTATTCAGCTGTAAAGCTTGAATTGCAGTGTTTTTTTTTTTTTTTTAAATATAAGATAAAAAATGAAAAATATTAAACATCTAAATGTTTAACATGTGCAGCTAAAATATTAAAAGAGAATACAAACAAGTATGACTTTATTCAAATCAGAAAGTAACAAGCAGATATGTCTAATATATTAAACAATTAAGTTTTTGGTAATACACAAAAAACTGCATTATAAATTATTAAAAAGGAGCACAGTTGTAGGACTTCCTGTCATGCAACTTAAGTTCTTCAATTGTGGGTTGTTTCTAATGCATGGCTTACACACACAACTTAATTTAAACTATTTATTTTATTTAAATATTATTTTTATTTTTTTTGTTTATTTAATTCAATGATTCTAACTAAAACGGTCGTGCATGCTGTATATAGTTTGCCCGGGTGTGGTGCTATTGGTGGCGATAGTTGGTACTAACAACTATTGCAATTTCACAACTTACATAGAATAAATTTTGCTTGTACAGTCGGCAGACTGGTGTAGCCATGAGGATTAATACACCAGATACCAAGTCAACCTGGAGGTCGATTTGAGACCCAACCAAACTGTGTTACTTTTTTATATTTTAAATATTATTCATTTATTTAATTCTACTTCTCACCTGTGACATCACAACAAAGCAGACGACTACAACAGCATTTTTTAGGGTGAGAATGTGATTTTGCAGAAAATGTTTTTTGCAAATATTATTATTTTTTAATCATTAACAAATGTGCCTAAGTAAAATATGACCTTACTTAGGCGAAATCTTGAGATACTGAGGGTGACCTTGCTCTACAACCTCTCCCCCTAGACCTTTAGAATTGAAAATTTAACGACATCAATGCCCCATGTATAGAAGTAATCTGACCAAGTCTGGTCAAAATTGGCCTGTAGTACTGGAGGTATTAAGGTGATTTAGACGCCATCACTGAACACACACACATACATATGAACATTAACATGCGGAAAATTTTCATCCATTTTTTTGGGTTCCTTAGATGTTAAAACATTAAGATCCGGTGAAAATTGCATATGCCCAAACTGGACCGATAACAATACTTTCTCTTCTAGATCTACAGCTCTGCTATAGCGCTATCTAGATGGTAAAGTAAAATCCACTCTCTTATAAAGCACACAAAGACATATTCTAAAAACAAATCAAACCTGAAGCTCCCATCCTTCAAACTTTTCTAAAAAAATGCACAAACCTAGCGTTACTATAATCCCTTATTGTAAATTACCTAACTTAAAAATTATCTGCTCACAAACTTGCCTGACACAAAGACAAACTATGAGAAAATACAAAAATATTAACACAAAAATTAAAAAAAAAAATCATATGCGAAAATGAAAACATTAATATGCTCATTATTGTATCAAAACCACCAAATAAACAATTTCATTGCAAATGTATTATGAAACTCCTTATCCCTCACAAAAAAAAATTAATAAAAAACAGGCCTGAAAAATAACTGTTTGTCCTGAATAATTACAAAAACAAGAATGATATAATAATAAAATGGTGAATAATGCAAACCTCCAAACAAACACTTAGTGTGAATGTATCCCTCAAAACTGAGAACTATTTACTGCTCTCAAACTTCTCTAAAATCCTTTTTATGTATGTGTTTTATGATCCTTTTTTATGTATGTGTAGAATACCAAGGTTGAAGTTAAAAATTGATGAATTTGTGATTTTCATCTAGAGGCAATTAGCAAATACTGATGAAGACTTTTACTGCTCCATTATATCTTTGAAACTGTATTCTACTCGTATTTATCTGAAGCAAACATTTGTACAGTCAGAATGGTTCAGTTTATTTATTCTAGAGACATTCTGTTTGTTTGGTGTTATGTGTATAATGGTTTGATTTGTTTTGATGGCTAAAGCAAACAATATATTTGTTTGTAGCTTCTTTTTTAAATTTGTAAGCTATTTTTTCTAAATCATTGTTGATTTATGTAAGAATGATAGATTTTTATCATTTACTTTTTGTGTTTATCTATACAGGAGTAGGTGGTTGAGGAGCTTCTGTATATCATTTGTGTAAGGTATTTTTTTTATATTCATGATTTCTTCTTCATAACTTTTAAATGACAATGCTAAGGTGAGTAATCTGTGAATCATACTTCTGCAAGCAGATAGATTACACTACTGTGAGTGGTTTGAGATGTTATGAATAATAGTGTCCATGATTGATGATTTTCTATATATTTTTAATGAGTGCTTTTGTTGGTTTTTTTGTGATAATGAAATCAAGAACATCTTTTTTTAATCTGTTTATATTCAGCTGTAAACTTTATTTTTTGGTATATTTTGTTTATAAGTTAATAATTGATCTCACTTTCTCACATTAACCTTCAGACACTCAGATTATGTCATAAACATACATTAGCTGGTGTATTAATTTTTCATTCATGTTAGTTTTGTGTGTGTGTGTGTGTGTGTGTGTGTGTGTGTGTGTGTGTGTGTGTGTGTGTGTGTGTGTGTGTGTGTGTTCTTAAATACACTAAACAAAGATTTCTACTGCAATTGCTGGGATGCTGGAAATAGGAGATCCCACAGGAAGATTATTGATTTATGTTGAAAATTTGTTTTGGATTTTATAGCTAGTTTGTTTGATTTGTCTATTATTTCTTAGATGTGTTCTAGTACTTTGTTATATATAAATTTGTTTTGTCTATTACAATACTTGTAACTAAAATGTTACAGGCACTGACAATGACACTTTTTTGTATACCCAGAAAAAAAACTAAAATGTTACTGTACTTTTTGTGTCAAATAATAATTATTGTAATAATACTATTATTGAGTTTACTTATTTATTTCCAATAATTTGCTTTATAACCCTTCACATGGAGTTGCTTTTATTTAAACTACCTAATACAAAATTTTGAACTCCATTATAATAATAATTTTCATTGTTTCTAATTAAATTTTTCTTCATTATCTATTTAAATTGATCTAATTCCATACAAATTTAGTTTAAAAGTTTATTCAACATTTTAAATCTCCTAATAATTAACCATCTGAACAAATAACCTTAATCATCATAATTTTCATAATCATAATAATTACATTATCACAGGTAACCACTTAAAAATAAGCTGACTACCAAAAATCTATTTTCAGCTAGCTGAGTAGCAGTTTACTTGATCATATACATTAGATATCAATAGTATAAATTCAATATCATGTTTAATTGCTTTTGAAAAACAATAAATAAAAATCTACAAGCATTGCAAATTATATATTTTAATCCCAATAAAGCTTCAGTACATTAATAGAAAAAAATCTTTCAATAAATATAAAATTCCAAACAAAAATGTCCCTCAAACAATTATATAGAATAATCTTCAGTTAGTATAATTGTCTAAAAATATTTTACTCTTTTATTTTACCATTTGATTGTAATCTATTACAAATAATCTGTACTGATAAACAGAAAGAATAGTAGTAGAGAAAGACAAAAACAGAAATCAAACCCAAAATGAACATATAAAATACAAATAATACACACCCATTGTATAATGCTTATGACCACATGACTTACACACTACAATCAGAAATAACATGATGTCTTAAGGGGATGTATAGGAGAAATAGTGACAAAATTTTATCATAGACTATTTATCATCACTTTTATTTCCACCACTCTTTGTAAATGCAGGCTATTAAGTTTTTTCAAAGTGAAACATTGTAAGTAAATTGCTTTATCAATTTCATGAGTAATATTTACAATATATGAGCATTTTAATAATTTTTCTTGATATCAGAATCAAGATTTAAGACTTAAGTTTGGGAGTCGAGTGAATCTCTGCTTAAAACTCAAACACAAGAGAGAAAAAACACAAGAAATTTTGAGTATTTATAGAAATGATTTAGCCTCTAATGAAAGGTCACGACTTTTCGTTCACTAAAAAAAACATACATTAACATAAAAACTGGTAATACTGATTTGTTATGTACATTTCTTTTTATAAAAACCTTTTTCACTAGTAAATATTCATTAATTAATGTGTTCATATGTTCTTACTCTTTTATCATCATACAAAATGAAACTGCCATTTTTATTCTTCCCTGACTCCAGGCAGGCATACATTTCATCTATATTTTGTCAGATGGCACAAGCTATCATCGTTCAGAAAATAGTGTATATGTATCGGAAGGTTATAATGAAAATCAATTTAATAAATTATATATATAAGGTACTTTCTAATTAAACAGAGGCCATCCTAACACAGTGTGCTGCGACTGTTAGGTTGAGGTTTGTTTGCTATCTATGTTGAAGAAAATACTTTTCTTAATAGACTGGCGCTTATCGCAGTCAAGGTCGAGTTAGTTAGGCCAAGGTCAGTGATCTGCATGGCAACAATGGGTTATCATAATGTCACTGTCGCTGCATTGTTTTTGCATTGTTCCTACCTGTTGTTTGTAGTGTACGCTTGTAAAATTGTGACTACTAGTGAAATGAGTGACTGCGTTGATTTAAAAACTAAGGAAGAAGCTGTTTGTTTCCTTCAGTCTAAAGGGTGTTTTCCAATGTCGAAACAATGTGTTAATGCACAAAATGCATTTGTACTTTAGACACCAAAATCCATTTTGGTGCCTAAAATCCTTCTGAAAACAGGTGGCCTCCTTTTAATCAGAAAGTACCAAATATAATAGGGTATTAACAAAAATAACAAAGGTAATTATATTTTTTGTGTATTCTGCTGAAGGGTAAAAACAATAAAATTACAGCTGAATTACAATCAGTTGATCTATGGTAAGGTAATTTTCAGTTAAATGGAAATAATAAATTTAGGTTATATAAAAATATATATTTTTTTTTCATTAACTATTTTAATACTGGGTAAATTGAGCAAAATAGAGATAATTTTGATATTAAAAGATGTATTTTTTTTTTTTAACCTCCACGAGTCTGCAGTTACGCAGTTTTTTCCGCAGAGGATGAGATAAATGCTTTGTATTGTGTATGAAAAATCCCATGCCTGACCGGGATTTGAACCCAGGACTTCTGGGTGAAATGCCATGTATTACTTACTTAAAAATTTACAACAAATTAACATTTCTGGAAAAAGCACACTGTGATTATACATTTTCAGCACATTTTCAAATTTTGCTAATTTTCTATTTATGAACTGAAGGTAAATGCAGTGTGTGCAGTGTAATGTAGTGTAGTGGAAGATGAAATAAGTGTTCACATACTATACTGTGCAAATAAGTGGGACAAGCTATTTTTTTTCTCTGAATTGTAATTGCTAGTAATGTCTGAAACTGCCTTAAGCTGCTTTTATCTGCTTCGAGGTGGTGTGACTGTTAGACCTTGACAGTAAGAAAGCAGTTTAACTGGTTTTAAAGTGGAAGTAGTCACCTTAGCTTCAGTTGTGAGCCTTTGAGTGTGACAGGTGGATGTTAGGGTTTGCGCACACTTGTTGCTTTCATGTGTTTAAAAACGGATATTTCTCTGAGGAAGTGTGGAAAAATTATTGTTCTTAATGATCACACTTCTATGAAAGTGAGAGATATTGCTTCTGCAGTTACTGTAGACAAATCAAGAATTCTGACAACATTAAAAAAAATTTGGATCATTGTCTCCAAAAAGGAGAGGAAAATATGGGAGCAAACAAAAAACTACTCCAAGAACTGATAAAATTCTAATAAAAAATAGTAAATTTAATCCAAGCAAAACAAGCTCAGACCTTAAAAGAGATTTATTGACAACTGGTCCTTATTTTAGTAGTTTAACTGTATGCCATAGGCTTCTGGAAGCTGGACGGAAGGCAGAAGACCAATGAAAAACCAATTTTTATCTTCTAAAATGAAGAAAAAAACATTTAGCATGGGCCGAAAAATACAAATCATGGACTGCTGATGAGTGGAAGAAGGTAATTTTTAGTGATGAAACTCATTTATTTGTACACGGTTACAAATAAAGGTCATGAGACAAGGTGGCAGTGAACCTTTGAGACCTGAGCATGTCCAGCAAACTGAAAAACACTCTCTGAAACAGATATTTTGGGGTTTATCATGAGAAATGGCATTGGAAGCTTAGTTCTTGTTCAAGGAAGAATGATGAATTCAACTAAGTAGATAGAAATATTACAACGTAGGATTGTTCCATTTACACAAATTTTGATTGGATTTCAATGTGACTTGGCCCTTTGTCATAATTTAAAATTGGTCAAGACTTTCATGCTGAAAAATTAAATTAACATGCTTGATTGAACTGGAAGTTCACCAGACTTAAATCCCATTATGAACTTGTAGAATATTTTGAAGAGACATTTAGGTAAGATGGACTGTATGATAAAACAGCGCATGATAACTAATGATATAAAAGACTGGTTTCGCAATGATGAAGTCAAGAAATATGTGCCCTAATCGAGCAGAGTCAATGCCAAAACATCTTTCTGCTACAGGATAATAATAATAATAATACATGTATTCATCATAAAGCCATAGAATGAATAAAAGTATAATTTTTTATAAAAGAGTGTTTTTTTTACTTTGTTCCAATAAGTAACCATACAAAAAAAAGGTGCTATGAAATAGTTAACATACACTTTAACGAGATGCAACAAAAATAATTATCACAAACACCAAAAAACAATTTCATTGTAAAAATGTTATTGAATCTTCTTATCAACACCCCCCAAAAAAATTTTAGTTGAAAAGAGGCCAAAAAACAACTGTTTGTACTGAATACTATCAAAAACAGAATAATATAAATAAAAATGATTAATACAAACCCATGACAAACACTTACAGTGTAATATATCCTTCAAAAAACAAATATTTGCCCCTAATCTGGAAAAGATTATATAGAAAGAAACTGAATACTATTTGCTATTCTCAAATTTCTCCAAAACACAATTCTTTGCTTCAAACGCAGAGAAAAAATATTTAATAAATTAAAATTAAGTCATACAAAAACTTGAAAAAAATTCATTCACCACGAAGATGTTTCAATTACAGATAATAAATAGCTAAATAATGTTACTGTAAATAAATTTTCTATTTCAGTATGTAAGTAAATTCATAATCTTTTATATGCAATAAAATAATTTACTTTCACAAAAGCAGAAATCCATTAAAGCAATTGTTCAGAAAAATATAAGCAATTGTAATATTTTAAGGCCCTAAAAATTACACATGAACAGAATACTCTATATTTGATTTTTTACACCCAAACAAGAAAAACAATAATATTTGCTAATATATAAGTTAGAAGAAAAGATTATTTTTGACATATGAACATAGAAAAAAACAGCCTCGTGGTGTATGAATTTTTGTAATTTTTTCAAGTTTTTGCACAATTTAATTTATTAAATATTTTTTCTTTGCATTTAAAGCAACATACTCTGATACTACTAATACATAAACACAGAAGTGATATACCAAATAAACATTTATAATTCAAATTCATCATGGTTTTTGACCATATTCTAAATACATGAACTTATTAAAACGTTTCAGAAAAAACTAACTGCAATAACATTTGCTGATGGCAGGATGATAACAATACTAATCACCAGAGATTTCAACAAAATTGACTGACTATAAACAATTAATAACTTTAATGCAAGTTTTTGAAATTACTATAGTTAATACATTTTTATAGTAAAAATTGATGTGGTAGTTTTACATAAATTTATCATTACCCAACAAACTAGTTAAACTAAATTAGACTTTGAATTTACCATTACTTTTGTTCATATATTGTTAAGTATTTTGAATTCTATAAAGGTATTTGGACCTTTAGGGATGGATTGATTTTTCAATAAAATTTGCTTTTTCAGATACCAAAAAATTTTCCTTAGGCAGTTTGGAGGTGATACTTTCTTTTTTTTTTTACAAAGTAGCAATTACTACTAACATTAAAACTTGTTATAAATTTTCCTAACTGCTACTGGAATGCTCCATGGCGCTAGTGGTAGCATCTTGGCCTTCCACTCAGAGGTCCTGGGTTTGAATTCCGGTTAGTCACGGGGTTTTTTATAAGCTACATTTTCATATCCCACGCACAAGGTTCAAACATATGTGGCAATATCAAGTAAACAAAAATAAAAAAAAATCAAATAGCATTTTCTAACTCTGGCATCAAAATGATCTTCAGCTAGAATAAATTTATTTAAATACATATTTTAATAATGACGAGTAGTTAATAATTTATCACTAAAATGTTTCTGTTAAATAATAACTTATGACTTGCACTGACAAGAAAGGAAAATCGCAAAGACTTCACCAGTTAGGTTGATTTCTAATACATTCATATTATTTGCTAGTATTGTTTACTTACACAGAAGATATAAATGTATTTGATATTGTTACTTCCTTGTACGAAGTAAAGTAATGTGATCGTGAAAAATTTCGGTTTCCAAACTTCAACAGAAATAATATCCATTTTGACCATCCCTGAATCCAATTTTACTAGTTTCGGTTTGATGTCTGTACGTATGTATATATGTATCTTGCATAACTCAAAAACGATTAGCCGAAGGATGTTGAAATTTTGGATTTAGGACTGTTGTAACCTCTAGTTGTGCACCTCCCCTTTTGATTGCAATCGACTAAACCAAAAGTGTGCAAATAAGCTAAAAATAAAAAAAAACATTGGATTTTGGACTTTTTCTTAACTACAGTAACAAACCCTCTGAGAGCTTTTCAACAATATATCATAAGTGGTTCTTATCTTCATTGGTTCCAGAGTTACAGCCAAATACAATCTTAATTAATGAAATATCTATCTTACAAGAGAAAGGCACATTGGTTTGAATCAGACGTCATCTCTTTTTTTTAATTTAAATATATTGATTTATTAATAATTATTAACCTCTGATTGTAAAAAATAATTACGATAAATAATAATTCAATAATAATAAAAAATTTATTAAAAAATATTCAGAAGTTATTAATGAAATAAAAACTTATGTACTTTTTGTTTTAAAAAAATGTGTGTATACTCGTATAACTTAATAGGTGTACAAGAAAGTCATGTGGTGTCCACATCAGATTTTTAATTTATTTAATTCTACCAGTCACTTGTGACAACACAATACAGCTGTCGGCTACAGCAGCTGTATAGCTCTGCCTGTGCTACACTAGCGCTCCTTGAGATGAGAGACTAATGACACAGTATATCCACATAGCTACCACTTTATTTATAATATTTTTTTGGGGTGGGGGTGAAATTTTGCAAAACTTTCTTTCTTTTGCAAATATTGTTATTTTGTAATTGTTAACATTTGTGCCAAAGAAAAATATGATCTTAATTAGGCGATCTTAATATGATCTTAATTAAGATACTGAGGGAGACCTTGTTTTACAGCCACCTTAACCTTTGAAGTTGAAAATTTAATGGCATCAAAATATAGAAGTAATCTGACCAAATTTGGTCAAATTCGGTCGAATAGCTCTGCAGATATAAGGCAATTTAGGATGCGACGTTGAACACCGAACGCACACACGAACATCCGGAAAATGTTCATCCGATTTATATCTTGAAAACATACCCAAACCCAATAGGTTTACATCAACTCGACGAGTTTCGTCAAAATTTGCATCCGATTAAGAGGTTAAAAAAATTTTATAAATATGTACTTTATACATTATATTGTACATATAAACATTGCAGAATTATGTTCAATAGACTCCAAAACGTAAAGAAAAGTTGGTCTCCCTCCCTTTGACACTCCCTTAGAAAATCTGACCGGGCGCAGAAGCGATTCTACAAATTCTTTGGTAATCCGCTAAAAATCTTTAAGTTCTTCGCAATAGAGTTTATAAAACTGAATGCGGAATGCGGTTTTCCATTATTAAACAATCAGTTATAAAAAAAGTTATAAAAATCAATCAAGTTATAAAAAATAAATAAATATAAAAACGTATTTCTAACAGAAAATATTATTTTATTTTTTTTTTAAATAATTGATCCTATAATACTTTAATATATATAGGTTGGTCTAGTGGTGGACTTGTCTTCCAAAATCAGATGATTTGGAAGTCGTTCAAGTCCTTGTAAAGTCAGTTATTTTTACACGGATTTGAATACTTTTTTTTCCATACCTAGGAGGGTGGACCAGCTAATGCATTGCACACCCTCAGAGGTTGCCTTTGCCTCTAACCTACTGAGACCCCGCGGGACCCGGCTATGCCGTTCCTTGCGGGGGTCGTTCACCCAGTAGGCCGGGACTGGGTCTTTTATGTGCCTGCCTCTAACCGTACCCCCTCCCTAGAGAGGGATCCAGCCGGGTCTCGGTCTTTTTTTTATTACCCACGAACTCAGGGAGTCCCCGATCAGTCAAGAGTGGTCCTCCTCAGCGAACCACCCTCTCATGAGCAGAGCTGCCTCTGTAAGACCTACCTCCAGGTTGCCCCGTTTCACTCAACAGCGACTCGTTCCTTAGTCTTTATAATATCGGTGACTAAGGTTGCTACGGCGTTCCAATCACGATGTCCCTTTAACGGGTATTGTACGGTATTACCCGGTGTCAGTCCTTGAATGGATCATGTGTGCCTCAGTTCATCCCACCTGTAACCCAAGTATATCGTGTGTTCCACGGTATCTATTTCTTCTCAGTATTGGCAAACGGTTCGGGTCTTCTCCCAAAGCGGTGGAGGTTAAACCCAAACCCACCATGCTCAGTCAACGGATTTGAATACAAGATAGTGGATACCGGTGTTCTTTGGTGGTTGGGTTTCAATTAACCACACATCTCAGGAATGGTCGAACTGAGACTGTACAAGACTACATTTCATTTACACTCATATACGTCATCGTCTGAAGTATTATCTGAACCGTAATTACCGGAGGCTAAAGAGAAAAAAGAAAGAAAAGATATTTTGATATGTAAAGATATAATACACGTGATAATTACAGATATATAATACAGATATGCACGTGTCAAATGTAACAATATACCCATGGATAGGTATAACCCTACAATTGATTTCCAGACGAAGAAGAAATTAAAAAAAAAAAAATACGGCAGTACAATTGTTTTACGTAAAATTAAATTCTATTTTCCATTTTTGTAACCTATTAAATAAATAAACAATGTTCCAATCATTAGTCGCTTTTGTCTACTTCAAAGCAGTCTTTTAATCTGTTGCTGTATATGTGCGCGCGTGCGCGTGCGTATAACTCATGTTATGTATTAATCATACTTTTGTTTGTATTTAGTCTATTAGAATTGCATTTCGTTCTGTTCATGCGCATGTGCGCGTGCGTGTGTGTATATTAGGTCGTGTGTCCATTTAAGGATTAAAAAAAAAGAAAGGCAGCTGTAGTATAGTTCTTAAATTTATTTTCATAAATATAGAAAAAAAAACATGACTCTACTATCGTCTCTGTTGTATTGATGGTACAAATTTAAAACAAAAAAATTCTTAGTTAATCTTCCAAGGACAAAAGTAAGTACGTGCCGCCAGAAATAAGATACACATACTATAGCTTACAAGAAACAGTATATGAAAGTGATGAGAGGGTAAAATAAAAAGGAATAAGTGGGGGTAGAAAGATGAGACTAAATAGAATATAAGTTTAATCTTTTTAATTATTTTTCAGTAGCAATTGTTCAGCGGTGCTATGAAGAAATAAGTGAACCCTTGTAGTGTATTATTATAAAAAATTAGCTTGCTCACACACGCACGTATATAAATTATTTTTTACATCACAATAATTAATGCATTTTTAAACGCAAATATTTGTGGTTTTCTTCTTACTTGCTTTATTAATATATATAATGACTAATATTACATATATAATTCCTGTTGTAGGACAAAAATCTCCAGGGAAAGCAGTAAAAAATATTTGTGGTTTTATATGGAAAAACAGTGTTTTTTTACTACTTAAAATTTTTACTATTTTACTACATTTAAAAGTAATATAATTCTGTTATTAAATATAAAAATATTTTACGGATGTCAGATTATTTTACACCTAAATGTTTGCTATTTTAGCGCAGTTAATCAACAGCAATTCAGAAAATCAAGACACATACAAAATTGTATACAGTAACTCAGTTAATGCAACATCCATAATATGGGTAAGTGTTTAATTAAATTGTTTATCTTTTTATATATTTAACTGAAAATTACTTTAAACATAGGTAATTTATTATCTTAATCTTTTTTTTAAAGTAGTTATATGAGCATTACCGCTCCGCTGATCTTCGTGGCGGAGTGGTAACGTCTCAGCTTTTCACCCAGAACGTTTCTGGATCAAATCTCATTCAGACATTCTATTCATTTCATACTCAACAATAAATTTTCATCTCATATTTCCACGCACAAACTTCTAGTTTGTGCGTGGAAATATGAGATGAAAATCTCATGACTAATGCAGTGCATTAATCATCTTAAAAAACACAACAAATAAGTAAAAAAGTGTCTGTTATTACAAGAACTTTCTAAATCGTTCTATTAGGTTATCAGAACGGCTGAGTGTTTAAATTATAATTCACTGAAGTTGTAATACGCAAATAATCCATTTAAAAGATTCACAGTTAAAAACTATAGTATTTCTTTTACTTGAAATTTTAATTCATGTTTTTATAATTACAAATAATTAAAATTTACCCATTATTAAATTTATGACAGAATAAAGTTTATTCTTAGCCTAACTAAAAATTGATCGATCAAACATGCTTTTACAAAACGTAAATAGTTATATAATATTAACAAATCAAATAAAATTTAAAAAAAATTAAAAACAGTCTTATTTGTAAATTGTTAGTCTTACTTGTAAATTGATCCTTTACAAAAAATTACCGGTAAACCAAGTTAAAAAAAGAATCAGAAAACAACTTCTACTCACGGATTTCACTTATTTCTTTTAGCGGGAATAAACAGGTAATTGCTTAAACCATACTAATCGTTTCAATTTTTCGAAATTCTTCAACGTAAAAGTTTTAATAAAATTTATTTTACGAATAATTTAATCTATGATATTCAGTTAAAAATTAAAAAAAAGTTATTGCATTTGAAAAATAATTTATGACCAAATTCATTTTATATTTAAAAATATTATATTTCCTTTATTAAAATTTTTTTTAAATTTTATTTTCCTAATTGAAAAAATACATAAAACAAAAATTCGTTTCCGTAAATGATTATTAATTCTTTTAACTAGTATTCTTTAAAAGACTATTAATAGTAATTCTTTTAACTCGTACCAGTTAGAGATATCTCTTAGCCTTGTCATAATCGCTTACCTGTCTGCGCGTTGTGTGATAATAATGTTGAAGAATTTTCTAGAAAGGAAAACCACACAAGTTAGTACATTATTTTAAAGTGAGGAACGTTTGATTTATTTTATTGTATATAACATATATATTTTTTTTAGCATATCGATATCAGATTAAATATTTTTTTAAAACTTATGTACAGTTTAATGAAAATTGTAAATTAAGATTTCAATGTGATTTTTAAAAACATGTTGCTACAGTTTGTATGATGCGACGTTTTACACAAGATCTCGTTTTTGTAATGATTTTTTTTTTTATTTAAAATTCATTCAAATAGTTTGTTAAATAATAATTTTCTGGTTTATAAAATTTGTTTTATTCAAAAAAAAAAAAGAAGAATATGAAGGATGATGCAATTTTTTATTTGATGTAGACAATTCAATTTGGCGAAATTTTTACAAAATTAATTGCTGATCAATTTTAAATATGAACTAAAATGAATTATATTCAGGAAAAACAAGTATAAAATATCTTAATATTTTTCAGTAATTTTATAGGAATTGGCTAATTTTTCTATTACATTTGAATACATTGTTTGTATAAATAGTTGATGTAATTTATAAGTATTGAATAGACATGTTTTTTCTTGCTTTTGGCTACCATTAATGGTTTGCTGAAAAGAAACAAGTACTGTGAATATCTTACAGCAATTGTCTGATTTTTCTGTTTGATGTATTTGAGTACTTTTACTTTTGTATTTTCCATTGTTTTTAGAAACTGCATTAAAAGAAAATTTGCATTATTTTAATTGCTTTTGACTTAGGAAAATGTTATATAATATTCTATATCAAAATTAAAGTACACTTATTCCATTTTATTTAATATGCTTTATTTGCATTGTATTTTACTAATATTCTTGGAAACTTCCACTAAATTTCCACACCATTCTGTAACAAAAGTTAACTAGTTTGCAATGCTAGTAACTGATCATGAGAGCAATAGAAATTGTTGGAGTGTTGCCTAATGTAGTACTTAAGAATGTGGGTGTCATTCATTATATTAATAAATTACTTGACATTGTTGCTACATAAAATTAGTAATTTATAAGTTTTTAATTAATTTTAAGTTTTTTTTTTTTATTATATAATTTCTGTCATTTTATCTTTCTTTTTAGACTATAATAATTATGTTATCTCACAGCTAGTACAATCAGAATCTTTTTCGATACAGAATCATTGAATCAAATTTTACTGGACATCCACACATTTTCAGAATTATGTTGTCCAATTCTTTGTAAATGCTTTTTTATTGTGCAATTTTTTTTTCAGTAATTTTCTAGAAAAAAAAACAATCAGTGATTATTATTACTTCTAATAATATTTTTCATTATTGCAAATATGTTATTCATTTATTTCCAAGAGTTTATAATAAGTAAATTATCTTTTATTTTAATTAATTATATTAAATTGATTAATTTTAATTGAGATAATTAAAAATTTATATTTATTTCCTATATTTCTAAATTTATCCTGGTTGTCAGATGTAGTTCAAGCATTCATTTCTAGGTCGCTCAACTGTAACCTGATATGAAGTTTTTTTTAAGGCTGTTTTATTGCATAATACACCGAAACGTTTTTAGATATTTTCCCTAAATTTATTTTTTTTTTTTTTCATTTCAATAATAGATATCAACAGAATATAATACACAAATATATTAAAATCCAAACAAAAATTGTTCTAATCCATTTCTAATATTCTGGTTTGATCAGTTAAACCATATCTTTTAATTATTTTCAAGCATCTTTTTATTTATTTATTTTTTTACATGAGAGTCTAAATTAGGCTCTAGATTTCCAGATTAGAAGAAAAAACACATCTCTTTTTAATTACAATTTCATTTCCAATTTTCTTCTGTTTTTTTTTCTCCTAATATATTTTTTATGTAATCTGTAATATTTATAGATAAGGTTTTTCATGATTTTACTGTTGTCCTACACCTTCCCCATCACTAGATTCATATCATATGGCTAGTTAATTTTTTTTTGTCTTCAGTCATTTGATTGGTTTGATGCAGCTCTCCAAGATTCTCTATCTAGTGCTAGTCATTTCATTTCGGTATACCCTCTACATCCTACATCCCTAACAATTTGTTTTACATATTCCAAACGTGGCCTGCCTACACAATTTTTTCCTTCTACCTGTCCCTCCTCAATATTAAAGCGACTATTCCAGGATGTCTTAATATGTAGCCTATAAGTCTGTCTCTTCGTTTAGCTATATTTTTCCAAATGCTTCTTTCTTTTTCTATTTGCCGTAACACCTCTTCATTTGTCACTTTATCCACCCATCTGATTTTTAACGTTCTCCTATAGCACCGCATTTCAAAAGCTTCTAATCTTTTCTTCTCAGATACTCCGATCATCCAAGTTTCACTTCCATATAAAGCGACACTCCAAACATATACTTTCAAAAATCTTTTCTTGACATTTAAATTAATTTTTGATGTAAAAAATTATATTTCTGACTGAAGGCTCGTTTCGCCTGGGCTATTCGGCATTTTATATTGTTCCTGCTTCATCCATCTTTAGTAATTCTACTTTCCAACTAACAAAATTCTTCTACTTCCACAATCTTTTCTCCTCCTACTTTCACATTCAGTGGTCCATCTTTGTTATTTCTACTACATTTCATAACTTTTATTTTGTTCTTGTTTATTTTCATGCGGTAGTTCTTGCGTAGGACTTCATCCATACCATTCATTGTTTCTTCTAAATCTTTTTTACTCTCAGCTAGAATTACTATATCATCAGCAAATCGTAGCATATTTATCTTTTCACCTTGTACTGTTACTCCGAATCTAAAGTGTTCTTTAGCATGATTAGCTTGTTAATTATTTTAAACAAATTTTTCATTGAAATTATTTATAACTGTTTAATCTGATTCTTCATTTTAATTACAATCATTTTATTGAGTTTATTTCATTATTTTCATAGCCATTTGGGGAATGTCTCATTAAATTTTATTTAGGAAGACATATACAACTCCATTTTATACTGATTGATTTAAGTAAGTAGTCAAATAACCATGTAGTAATAGTTCCATTTATTTTCAAAATATTATTTAAATTTTTTATTTTCATACATCAATACTTTCTATATAATTCCAAATAAGTTCTACTTATAATTATAGTATCAAACAGCATGATAGTGTGAAAACTCTTTAAAATTATTAAGTATTAAAAAATTCACTTTGAAAATATTGAAACTTTTTCATTCAAAGTATTTTAACAGTTCACTAGATCACTATTTACTACTAACTATGCTTTAATTTTGTTCTTTATATGAATTCCCAGTCGCTTTTAATGAATTGTAAGTAGGTTTTCCAACAATAGTAACAATTTATTATTTTCCTAACCATTTAATCAACTATTTAATTTTAACCTCTTTGGAGAGACATAAACATTTTTACTCATACTGTGTATTTCATGTATGTATTATATTTACATGTTCTTCTTTGCTCTTATACAGTAATTTTATTAATATACATAAAATAATTATCTAGCCTACATTTGCATGTTACTTTTTACCTGAAGGTAACTGTTTTATCATAAAAAATATGATTTTAATAACAATAATTAACTAACATTAATACTAATTTGATTAACATACTGTTAATAATTATACTAACTAAATAGTTCATTCATCAAATTGGTAATGGGTATTTTATGTACATCATTTATTCTGTTGTATTTAGAAATGTGTCTTCGAAGAGTTAAAATAAAAATATAATTGATTTTAAGGAAAAAGGTAATAATAATTTATTATTAAATTTTTATTAACTATTTAACAGGCTGCTTATACAATTTCACCAGTTATCTTTAAGTTTTTTTGCAAGTTTGTTTAAATAAGAAGAAATGTGTGATTTGTTAATTTGTAGTATTAGCTTTTTTCAGTCATATTACACCTGTTCCTGTAAAACACTAAAATAGCCTCTAGTATTATTTTTCTTTGTGGTCGCTTCTATTTATGTAGTTATATCTAATAATTATTTAGATAATTGTTTAGTTCAAGAATAAAGTTTATCTACAAAATTAAATCCAATATATACTTGTCTACTTATAAACAAATTTAAGGATATAACATCTATCAAATTTGTTAGCTTCCATCTAAAAAGAGCTTCAATCTTGCCCTAAGTACTTTATAAACATTTGACATTATGTAAATCTATTTTTGACCACATCAAATGGTAAGCTAAACAGTGTTTTGAAAGTATTCTAGTCTCCTGCCTAGAAACATTAAGAAACTATACAGTATATCAATGTGGAATCACGTTAGGTTATATTTTTCAGACATTTTATTGTTAACTTTTACAGAAATTTTAAAACTAAAATTACACTACATTAAAACTTTTATATATGCAACTGCAGAAACAACCCCAATCCTAGCGTTTTAGTTCTCTAGGGTACATGCCTTATGTTGCCTGCTATCTGTCCACTGTAATTGTGAGTTTATTTCTGTAAATGTAAATGTGTGTCACTTAGATTCTAGCTTTATGGGTAGTAAATTTGATATGCTGTGACTCAATTCAGGAGTATTATTAGAAATCTAGCTTTATAGGTAGCAAATTTAATATCCTCTGACTCAACTTAGGGTGTATTATTCAGAATCTAGCTTTATAGGTAGGAAATTTAATATGTTAAGATGCAGTTCAGGGTGTATTATATGTATTCTTGATTAACAGATAGCAAATTTGATATACTCTGATTCAATTCAGGGTATATTATTCAGTATCTAGCTTTACAGGTAGCAAATTCTACATGTGGTGATGTCTTTCATGTTGTATTATTTACATACTCATTAGGTTTCAAAATATACTTTTTTAAATTTATATTTTTTTATTTATTACTGTCATTGTATATATATATATGTTGTACGCAATAAATAGTTCTCTGGAATGCCTGGTATACAAATTATTTGTACCGTATCAAACTCATCATGTTCATCTTTCATAACTATATATATATTTATACACACACACACACACACAAACTTTAATTTTACATTCTGTGTTTATATTTATGTGTCTGTTTTTTAACTCATCACTTCCCTCTCTCGTAGCTGAAGTTCTGCCTCTACCTAGTAAATCTATTTCATTCATTTATTTTTTCATAGTTTACTTAAAGTACTTAAAAATGCATTTTTTGGTTAAATTATTTTTTTTTAATTTTATTTGAAATGATAATCATTGGGTTTTTAAAATTGCCACTCTTTAAAAAAAATTGTAATTTTATTCATTTCATTCAGTAAATTATAAATTAATTTTTTAATTAAATAAGGGTCCAAGAAATTAAAAAAAAAATAAGTAAAGATAGTTTATTTCAATTTTATGATTAGATATATGTTTAAAAAAAAGTAGAATCCAGACTTTTAAATCTCATTCAGACAGGTTATTTATAATTATAAAAATATTTATTTTTGTAGTTTTTATTTTAAATTTCATTCAGTTTTTATTTTTTTATTTTACTTACACATTTTCTTAGATCTTTTTGGTAGGTAGTTAACAGTAAAAGATCTCCGAACTTTCCTAAATTTGTCTAATTATAATCTTAAAAATTCTTTTATTTAAAATATTTTAAATTTTGAATGCTCCTTTGCTTTCCTAGTCAGCATTCAGCCATCTGGCATCTGCTTCAAGGAGATGAATGCTTGCATTTTAGTTTAATTTTTTCAAAACCAGGGTTAGCTGATTTTAGAGGTGCCATAATAAATTATCTCATTTTATTCACCAATTTTTTTTATTAAAAAAAAAATAATAACTTATTTGCAACATAGGCTATGTTTTAACACTATTTTACGGCAAAAATTTAACTAGAATGATTGTTTGAAAAAATCCATCTAGCATAACAGAAATCAAATTACTTCAAAATTTAATCATTTTTAGATGTAATATATTTGCCTTGGATATAAAAGGCATGAACTGATCCTGGCTTTTATAATGTAATTATTCTATCTTGTTGTACATATTTTAGAATTGGGGAGGGGGAAATAAAGTGTGAAATTGAAGTTTGATCAAAATCAAGATCAAAGTGTGAAATTAACATTGTCTTCCTCACTATAAATTAAAATGTGATGAAACTGTACTGTTTACTCCTTTAAATTCAAGCAACAACCTTTCACTTGGTAGCATCTTTTAGCTTCAGAGTACCAAATTGACTGACAGAGTATAAATTGATTCATTCAACTGCTCAATGGATTTGATGTTTGGACTAGCAGTGGGGATAAGTTAAAGTTGCACAGCCAAATCATCATAAAATTAAGATACTACTAATGCTTTACTTAGGCTTACCATACGTTCGGGATTAGCCCAGACATTCCTGGTTTTGTAGTCCTGTCCGGGTTGCAAAAATGTCTGGGGTTTGACAATTTTATGACTGGCAAGGATTTTTTTAAATTTTAAGCCTATTATGTTCAACATCACACTTTTAAACATTCTCTTATGGTCGTGCATCTCTCAGCCGACCTTTGAACAACCACTGACGTCGATTTTGATGGAGGCTTGGCTACCGGTCTTGCCACAACTTTTTACTTACTCATTTGGCAACATAACGGGTGGGGGGGGGCAATGTGTTTATGTTGTTTTCGTGTGTGAAATAACTCATCTACACATTTTTGATCATTTTATCTCTATCTCATCATTTAGCAATTGGGAAAAGAAAATGTGTGTTTAATATTAACCTGTAACAGAATACAATTTTTTTTTAAATTGTTTAATGAAAGTAACAATGAACATGTTTATTGCACTCTATGTACTGGAGAATTTTCTTTTGCATTTAAAGGAAAGGGTGATATTGAAAACCACATGCAAACAGCTAATAGAAATGCTATTAATGCTACTGCTTCAGAAAACAAGAGATTTTTTTTAAGGCCAAAGATGGGAATAACAATAACAGTGTATTGTTATTGTAATAATGTGTCTGGAGTGTAATCATTTTCATAACACACTGCTAGAGATGAACTCAGTTTCAAAACATCAGACTCTACATCTAAACTGGTTAAAAAGTTATATGACCCAAAATTTTATCTGCTAGAACCAAAACCAAGGCCATTATTATTAAACATTATTTATTATTAATGTTATTTTGGCATTTATATTTGATAATGTGTTGGGTTCTTTGGAAAACATTAATTATGTAACAGTAACAATGGATAGCTCAGACAGAAGTGAAGTAAAACTTGTTCTGATTGTTGTAAGGTATTTTAATTTGGAGAAGGGAATTCAAGTTAAACTTTTAAATTTCGATAAAGTTTCAGATGAAACTGCTCAAATTTTGACTCAGTATATTTTGCAATGTGTGAAAAAATACAAACTGAAGAAAAGTTGGTTTGTTACACTGCTGATAACATACAGTAATTTTGGTGGTGTGAAGAGAATGGTGAATGAAAATGTGTTCAGAAAAGTTCTAAATGATTTAGATAGACCTATTTTAGGAATTGGTCATTCAGCCCACATTGTACACAATTCAATACAAACACCATGTGATTCTCTATCCCTGGACGTAGAAGTTATTGTTATAAAAGTATATAAATATTTTCACATACATACAGTAAGAGTAACAAAACTTAAAAAGAGTTCTGTGAATTTGTGGAAACAGATTACAAAAAGGTATTATCTCATAGCAGAACAAGGTTCCTTAGTTTTTTACCTGCAATAGAAAGAATTCTTTACATTTTGATGGTTTAAAATCATACTTCTTACCTTGTGACAAATGTTAAAATTATTATTTGATCTTTTTGAAAATCTAGAAAGTGAACTGTTTTTGAAATTTTCATTTTATACATATGATATATATGATCTAATAATGTAGTTCTGAAATTGGAAGCTAATTCTATAACAGCAACAGAATCATTTCAGCCGTATTCTAAATTATTTTGTCAACTTCAGGAAAGAAAAATCCATAAATGTATACCATCTTCTGCCAAAGAATTGCTATGCACTCTAGAAAAAAATAATGATGTTCAGGATCAAAAATTCTTCTCAAGTGTAGACAATTTTTATAATTCTAGTATTCAATACTTAAGAGTTGTGGAGAACCGCTTTTGATAAAGTTAGTAAGTTTCAGTGGATAAATTTATGAACTGAAATTGCCTGTTCTAATTTAGAACAGAGTTCACAAATTGTTAATGAAATTTTAAAATATTTCATAAATACTGATGACCTATTTGATGAACATACATTGTTATTGAATTACCTGTTGAAACAGGTAATTCAAAACCAAAGGGCAGGTTCTGGTTCAAGTTCTTAAAAGTACCAGATTCTATTGAAGAGAAGTGGAAAGCAATTTTTAAGGTGTTTCAAAAGACTCATATTTCATGTTGCAATATTTCTAAAATGGTTGAGTTTGCGACGTCATTGTCTGGGGCATCTGCTCCAGTTGAGAGAGTTTTTTCAATTATGGGGAACATTTGTTTTGCAGAAAGGAGTAGACTTTCAGTATCTACTGTTAAACATCTGCTAATGTTAAAATTAATTCAGAACTATCTTGTTGTGGATTTTATGAAATAATTAAAACAAACAACCATTTCTGTAAAAAAAGTCATGTCTAGTGAAATGTACAATTGAATAAATA
Source organism: Lycorma delicatula (assembly GCF_047948215.1). NCBI lineage: Eukaryota > Metazoa > Arthropoda > Insecta > Hemiptera > Fulgoridae > Lycorma > Lycorma delicatula. The sequence continues at coordinate 14,479,613 of NC_134459.1, forward strand.
AACATTAATGTTTCAGTAAACTGTTAAGACTTTTAAGTAATTTCAAAAATATCTTCTGGGTTGGATCCAAAAAATATTTCCCCCTTCCTAACTTTACTACATTTCATATAAATATAAAATGATAATATTTATAGTCGTTTAAGATTCCATCCATTTATGTAATGTCTCCATGACTTGTGCTAACATGTTCTGCTTTATCAGAAAAAAAACTTAAGGATTCAAACAAATGTTCATTGCTCAACGTGCTTCCACAACATTCTTTTTACACACACACTCACGTGATATAAAAAACATTTGTGCTACCCTGAGAACAACTGATATCTTGGAGGTAGTCCATTCTGGGGGTTCATCATGGACCTTAGGCACATTCATCTGACCCTTATAGGAGAAGACACATCCGCCTTGTGACTATCCTGGATGCCATATCACCCCGTTCATTACTAGTCCTGATGGGCTTTACTGGAGATCATCTTATAGACCCTTTAAACTTGATAATATAATCAGTTTGGCCTCTTGTCAGGATACCACCAATGCAAATGCCTCTGCAGACATTTCCATCAATGAATTTACATAACCTACTATCGTCTTCATATGGCCTCTTCTGACTACAACTACCTAATATAATTTACAACCCTCAACTATCAAATTAACTGATTTGCAGAAGTGCCTGTTACTTTCTCTTTCAGGTGAGATTTCACAGAAAAGCTTTTGCTATATCTAACTTCATTTAGACTATGCACTCAGATCATTACTGATCTGAGTATTTAAAAACCAAAATTATTATTCTCATACCAATAAAACAAATGTTGATTATAACAACGACAATTTTTCCCTACAACTAAATTTACTCAAGTCCTCTTGGATTCAGTTAAGAATCAAAAAACAGTTTCATAAATTTAATAAGTCTGTAATGAAGGCATACTGCATACCCTATCTCTCTCTGCTCTGATCCGCTTTCAGGAGCAAAATCAATGCCTACACCCTCCACATCGCAGCTCCAGCCCAGAGTTTTCCACACATCCATCTTATCCTAACAGCTAATATCAGCTAACCAGGTCTTGATGCCAAAACGTAAGCCCCTAATCACCTGGGTTGGTATTCTATCTATACATTTATAACTACAGCAGATCCCCTCAGCCATCCTTCACAGGACTAAGAATCTAAGGTAGCCAGCAACTATATTCCATTCCCTTTTCCAGTTAACTTGCAGATCAAAACCAGAATTGATCCTTGCAAGCTCTGTAACTACTTTGGTATGTTCAGCTTCGTATCTGGGGCAGACATGTAAGACATCATGGTGTATATCATCAATGGTCCTACACTTCAGACACAAGCCTGAATCAATCAAACCAAATCTGCCCAACCCATCTCAAAAAGCAACATGTCCAAAAAGAAACTGTGTAATATTTCGATGAGGGAAATCCATCTATCTACCTGCATATTTCTCACATCAGGAAATATATTGTGTGTAACAGCCATCGGATGATTCAGTCCACCTGACTTGCTATAAATGAAAACCTTTATTGTCTATTTCTTTTATTCACCCAGAGGTAAGTTGGCCTACCTTTCAAACATCATAAAGTAATTGGCGCTAAGTTGCAAGGATATAAATTGACTTAATAACAGAAATAACAAGGACTGCTTCTTGAGAGACAGTCCTATAGGTACCAATCACAGATAACAATAGGAGAAGCTTTGCCATCAAACTACATCACTGGTAGGTAAGTTTCTCTTTTGATACTGGAGTTACTTTTATTTTGTAATTTTTTTCTAAACTTAAGCCAGATCTGACATTAAATGTAATATAAGCCACAAAAATCTTGTCCAGTAAATTGCAATATCAATACAATAAATGAAATGTCAGTATTTTGTTAATTTCTACAATGAAACTTCATAAGTTTATTTTGCACATATCTTAGCATATAATCTTTCAAGAAGACTGTAAATAATCATATTTTTAATTATATGTTATTTTTAACCTTTCTAATAATATTTTGAGTACTTAGCAGTATAGCACTTAATTTTTTTCATATGTTGTTAATAATATTGAAATGTAACATATATATTTATTATTTAACTACATTATTCTCTTTGGGAGCCAATAATTATTTATTTAAAAAGTAAAGAATACCCATGAAAAGTTTCTAATCTTTGTTCAGGAGCTTTTCATGTGTATTCGTTATATTTAATGTGATTTCATCACATATTATTGGCATGCCATGATCTTTTCACCTATATATCCCCAAACTTTAATTACAGTAAAAATAAATTTTATACATCTATTTTACTGATAGTAAAAGTGACTTTTTACTGATAAAGGATTTCAGTAGATGAAACAAATCTATATCTTCACTTAACAAATTGCTCATAGAATATAGATATACACATACACATATATTGTTAATAGATATAGTATATGAAAACTTAGAAGTAGTTTCAGTTATTTTTTCTTTTTGTCTAGATTGAAATTTTATTAGGCCACTGTTACTTGCTTGAAAATAAGGTGAAATTGTAAAATTATTGAAATAACATATACAATGCAGTTTATAATACAAAAAAATTAATTAAGATGTAAAAAAAAAACACAATGAATATGGAAAACTCTAGTAAAGCGAAGATCAGATGGTGTACTGATATCAATTTTTGTTACCTTTCATCTGAAAATTTTTTAGATCAGCTGTGTACATTCATATACCACACATTCCAGGGGATAAAGAACAGTTTTTCTCTTGTCCCTCTTCTGTCTAAGATCAGGAAAAGTTGATACTATTCTAAAGTGACAAGTATTTGAAAGTAAAGCAATCTAATATCACCTTTATCTGAGGTGCTTACTCCAAAATAAATAATCTGTCATTTTTCTGCTGCTATTCTTGATACTAAAGGCACTCTTATCTCCCAAGAGTCTGTACGTGAGATGGATCTCCACTTCCCTAAAAGAAACTTAGAAACATCTATTTGAGCAACCTTGTCTTGTTTAGCAGTCCTTCCGTGGATTATTCTTTTCTAACTTCTACTTTTTTCCTTTATCCTTCATTCCTTCCACCTTGATATTCTGTATTTTGGTTGAATTTTCATTAGATATGTGCTAAGGATGCGGGAATATTAGAAATTCAGTATCCTTGTATACTTGGTATTTGTCTAGTTTGGAAGAGGGATGGCTTTCTTATCAATTTATCTAGCTAGTGATTGTATTTTTGTAAAAGGTGTCTGTATAAAAAACTCTACCTCAGGCTGAAGTATTTAACTAATGTAGATGTACCATCTAGTCATTCCTAATGCAATAAATAAATATTTTTGTTAAAAATAGTTCAGTACTATCATAATTAAAATGAATCTCATAGTTTAAAAAAACAAAATTATTAATTTCATAGCCACTGATAGACTTGTCTTATTTTCTTATGTTTTAGGTAAATCAATGGTTAATTTAATAATCCAAGGGAGCGCTGTTATGTAAGTGGCCCTCTTTACATCATGGTACTGTATTTTATAATAGGATAATTTTATAATAAAGCATAAGTAAGTATATTACTTGTTTTATTTTTATTATTGTTTAATATTATAGAATTGCATGTTACAATTAAGTTGAATAATTTTTAGTCGATAGTATAATTAATATTAAGACAAAATCGTGGTAGGTTCCCAGTCCCAGTAGGGTCCAATAGGAATTTCCCTGAAGGGATCTTTTTAAGTCTTTTTCGTTTTAAGATCTTCACCTTTTGATTGGTCAAAAATTCATTCGTAGGTTAAATAACAATTTTAGATGGAGACATCTGTTTCTTTCTTCATCAGCTTTTGATTATTTCCTCTAATTGGTCGACTCTTCAATTTATGATCAATGATATGTTCGACCATGTCTGCCAATGCTGGTGCCAATTTTGATAATACATCCTTTGATTTAAAAGAAGCTGCTGGAACCGCAGCAACCTGAGCATAAGATGTAAGCTTCAATAATCTGCTGAAAGCACAATTTTTCTGGCTTTGAAGTAGCTGACCTTTTGTCAAACCTATTGTCTTAACCTCTTGTACTGCCATTTCTTTTTTATAGACTAGACAATTTCATGAACTAGTAGAATGATGTCCATGCCAGTTAACACAAACCGGCAGATCCTTGCAGGGGTTTTCAGATCCAATGGATTACCACAGGGACAGATCTGTTTCCTTGTGGACCTTGCTGAAGTATTCCGAATTTCTGACATCCAAAACACCGCAATGTTGAATGTTGTCGGGATGAAAGGATGGACATCCAGTCTATGAAAGCCAGCCTTAATTTCCTTAGGACACGTAGTTTGTTAAATGTTAAAACATCCAACATGGAGGGTACAACGTCTCCTTTACATTAAGTGTTCAAACATCTTTTGAACAGCGAAAACGTGAAGCACAACTGCAAATAGCTCCAAATCGTCTATCCCGTGCTCCACAGGGGAGCTCCTGAGCCTCCATAGTCCCACTGGCAGACATAAGTGAAGGTAAGGTACTGAGTACTATGTCATTGCCTGCCCCGTACATGTGCGTAGATTTTATTGTACAGACGAGGGTTGGATTTGCTCAGGCATTTTTAATTATTTTGATTACTGTTCTCTCAATTATTAATTCATTTATAACAAAGTTATTATCTCTAACGTCTACTTAACACAGATTACATATCTGTATATCATATTTGTGTATTATAGAGGCTGTAAGTTAATTTTAATTACATTTACTAAACTATTAAGGTTATTTGAACAGGATTTCACTATAATTAATAATTTGCAATTTTTTATAATTTTCAAATTTTTCTTATTTTATATTAAGGTTATGCAATTCTTTAAGGGATTACTTATATGTTTTAGAGGTCCCTTAGGTCACAGGACCAGCATTTGGTGGCCGATCAAATTGGTACTCACATATTATGTTAATCATAATTTATATAGTCTTATATGATGTTTATTCTTTTTCAATATCTGTTACAAATAAAAAGTTACAAATTATTCTAATTTTAAATGTATAAAACATTTAATCTGCAGGTCGCGTAGATCAGTCTATTATGGTTTTCATAAATTTGTTTTGCAGTCCTATGTACACTAAGTTAATACAATTTCCCTATTTCTTGTTTTGGTAGTTTTATGGCACATTTTATTATTATTTTTTTCAATTATTAAAAAATTTAGTTTTTCTACCATTTGTTGGAGCCTTACAGTTGATTTATAAAATTGATATTTATATATTTTATGCATATTAGTAGACCTTACGTTGATGCATTTGTGGTACATTTGAACTAACTTGATAGCATACACTGTTATTGTGTAATGATCGTTATAAAATTTGAATTATGGCGGCATCTTTGAGGTAAACTCAATGACCGATCTGTGTATTTTTGTAATCCTCTAACAATGCTTAATCCAAATCCAAAATCAAAATTTGAGATAAAATGTTCTCACACACATACATACTTAATTCAATAACAAACCTTTTGTTAGTTGAAAATTTCCATGAAGAGCTGTGGTCCATCTACAGTGTTTTAAAATAAATATCTAAATTTCAATCAGGTTTAAAAGGTAATTCTTAATTTTAAGTAAAATTGTTCAGCTGTTCTTATACAATATCAGGACAAATTGTCAAATACTCTCATATTTTACTTTGGTAAAAATCTATAGCCATCTTGAAAAGACAGGCCTTTCTACAGAATTTACAGAAAGATATGCATATATATATTTCCTGGTAAAAAAGTCTAAATATTTTATTATTTATATCACTATATCGTACTAATGTACCCACATTACCTTTTCCCATAGTCACTTTCTACTCTCGGACACTTGTTACACCACATCAACTTTTGTAGTACCAGATTGAGGAATTCACCACCAGCGTATCCATCTACGACCCCTCATTAGTTCCATTATACTGATTAACTGAACAGATCTTCATCTCAATAAAGATATGATATTCAAGCTAAATCTACTAAGTACAATAAACTTTGTTTTTTATTTATGCTGTAAACAATTTTGTAATTTATTATTTTTACAATTACTTTTATCTTCTAAAAACTGACTGTAATAAATATTAGGCTACTATAATTATTATTATCGTTACCGTAATACTAAACAAAGATGCATGCCATCCAATAAGGGCAGGTGGTTGGCAGTTTATAACAAGAGTTTAATGATCTTCTGAATGTGGGGTCCCTACTTTAAATCTGTAAAGGTAGCTTCCAGCTTGGGCCAGTTTCAGAGTAACTCCATTATAGATTTTTGAGTATTTCAAATAGCTTATTTGTACATTTATAATTACACCAGTAATTATAAATTTATCACTAATTATAAATTCTTAATTTATCAGTCAAAACTTGAGTGACAAGTTTTCAAGTTTCGTAACTGAGAAGTTTTAGTATCAGTATCTTACTTTTTAATTTTATTTTTTTCTTATATATTCATTCAGTATTGAAGTTGATTTTTTATTATATGGTGTTTAACATAAACTTTATAAGAATGTAAAAAAAAAAGCTAAATGAATTTCTTGTTTGCCATTTGTAGTTTTATTTGAATGTAACAATTATTAACCTAATATATTGTTTGGTTATATTAACAATACTAAAAAATGTACAAAATTTGTATCCTAGTAACCTGATAAATTATCACCAATACAACTACACACTTCCCATTCAGATGTTTATGAAAGATTCATTGATTTTACTTGCATTTAGGAGCAGATTAAGAAAGACTGAGATCTGCGCTTGGTAGAATTTTTTACATTAAGAAGTATTCTTAATACTTCAAACACAATTGCAAGTTCAAGTTGCACACCATAATAAAACAAGTACTTTTTTAAAAGAAAAAATATTAATCAGATTATTTTAATGAAAAGTCTACAAGATTCTCTACTTTAAAAAGTATAATTCTGAATTCTAAGAGCTAAACAAAAAATATTTATAGAATTTCATTATAAATAGAACTACTTTATATAATACTAGCTGATGCAACAATGCTTCGCTATTGCTAGATTTGAGTATATATATAGATTAAATGAACACAAAGGAAAGTTTGATAAAATATTGAAAAACTGAACATCACAAAATTTAACCTTTCCTTTTTTCCCTCTTCCAAGCTTCACCCCCACCCTCTTTCCCTTCTTCCCTTTTATGCAAAATTATTTCTTTTCACGTAACTAATATATATTGTGAATATGAACCAAATTGGACTATAAATGCTATTTTTTGAAATATCTCGACCGCAGCGGCACCTTGCGGGTCTATTTTATGCAAAAATATTTTTTTTCTTATAACTAATATATGGCCGGCCTCCACGGTGCAAGTGGTAGCATCTCAGCCTTTCATCCGGAGGTCCCGGGTTCGAGTACCAGTCAGGCATGACATTTTCACATACGCTACAAACCATTCATCTCATCCTCTGAAGCAGTACCTAACAGTAGACCCAGATATATATACTCAAAATAAAACTAATATATATTCCGAATTTGAGCTAAATCGAACCATAAATACAATTTTTCTAAATATCTCAGCTCCCACACCACCTAGTGAGTCCAAACTAATTCAGAAACCTCAATGGGCATGCGTACATGAACTTACGAAAATTTCATCACAGTCGAATGAATGGTATAGGAATGCATATAGTACAAACAAAAAACATTCATTTATATATATGATAAATATAATATATAATATATATATAAATATAATATATAATAAATATTATATATATTTTAATATTATAAATTATAAGTGCATAAAAAAAATTATGAGAAGTATATTCTTATATTCTACTGAAAACACAGATTTAATTGTATAAAAAACAATATTTATAATTTATAAGTACAGTATTTGAGAAGATATGAGGCAATAACATTTAAACCAACTGCTAAAATTGTTGAGCAGGTCAAAGGAATTTTATACTACATATGGTTGTTTTTAAAAGTTTTAGGTCACTTGTTAATTCCCACTTAAAGAAAGAAAGAGAATTTTTTAAATAGTATTTCCATAATTTTTTAATGGTTGCACAGATTTAAATAATTTTTTAATTTTTTCATATTTGGTTTTATTTTAATTTATAGTTTTTTTTAACTTCTTTTAATAATTTGAATTTCAATAGTCTTTTTTTATTAATGAGTATTCACAAGTAACGTACTATTCAACCAATTCATATATATTTTTATTATAAAATTATTTGTCCATGTTAACAGGTCGTTAATTTAGCCATATTATTGCAAAAATATGTATGTTATAAATCTGAACACAAATATGTACTGAATGTCGTTTCTTTAAGTGATTATGATGTAAAAAGCACTTAACTATACCATTTGCTCATACAGATACAAATAAAATAATGTTCTGTAATTCAAAGCCCCTGAATTTAATTTTCACAGATATCTCAAGAGATTTTAGTCATAATAAGAGTGTCATACTAAATTTACGTTCAATAAAGTAAAATTTAAAAAATTTCTTTTTAATAATAATGGGCTTTCCATGGGGACTGTGTGTGAGGCTAGATTGGCGAGGTGATGCAATGATGCAAGAACCTCATGTGAGGCTAGACCAATCAATGCCATCAACTGGTAATAAACAGGGTGCTGTTTTGGAGGGTGCAACGGGGTGGTCCTAATTTCTCTGCAAACAATCATCCAATTTTGAAAATTCAAACAGGGTATTTGCTAGTATAATACAAAATCATGATGGAACCAAACCAGAACAAAAATTAACTGACATACTAAAAAAAATCGAGTGCGTGCGCTACACCAAGACCAAATTGAGGCCGACAAGCTCCCACTAATGGTCTTTGTAGAGTTCGATGACAGTTTGATTTGAGATAACACTGTTGGCATTGGATTGAGCCCACTATTGTCAAATATGACGCTTTAGGGGGATGTTTTAGTAAAGTGGATCAGCGTATACTGCCACTAATATTGTGCTGGGCTGTGACGGTGCATAAACTACAAAAATATTTAAATGCAGTCGAGGGGCTCTGAATAGTAAATGACCTATATTAAAGGGCTCTGAATAGTAATTATTCTGCATTAAGTAGCCCCTCTGACTGCATTTATATATTTTCGTTGAAGAAAAAAATAAAGGTGATAACTTAAATCATTAGTCAACCGTAAATTCCTGCTATTTCTACAATATGAAAAATATAAACAAATTAAAACTATCTGAAAGTTGAATGGTCACCAACTATTTTACTTAATTAAATAATATATAATGATGTTTAGACCTTTATTTCCATACCTTGTTTTCTTCTTTTAGTTCTATTTATTGTAGTTTTTAAGCCTAATGTATTTATTTTTTGGCACTCGTGTTTTATAATTTTTATAATCCTTTTTATTATTTTACATAAATTATCAAACGTAGATTATCATTTTGATAATTTGGAAGAGGTTGATGCTATATTGTTATTCTTTAAGAAGAAGTAGCTATTCTTTTTTGCAAAAATTGCACAAAACATATTTAATTTTCTAAATAATGTTCAGCAAGATTTATACTTACCATATCGGTACCATAAATGATATGACAACTAATTTTTGTATCTTCAAAATTCATCTGATAGCCTCAAGACATGACATTGTACATAAGCATAATAAATGTTTAACAATTATGTCAGACTTAGCATTTTATTGCTAACACTTCAAAGCAAAACAGTAAGGTTTGATTTTGCTACTAATTTAATCAATTTATATATCACTCAAATCAAATTTATATGTATAATCAATCAATTACAGATGTCAAGATCACCTAAGAGATCTTGACATCTATTATAATGTCAAGAAATTTCATTGTACAGGAAACAGAAATTATCATTATTGGGAATCCTATCTTCACGATCAGTGTTATGTCTACTTGCACAACTTTACACAGTTAAAGTCTAAGTTCAGGTGGTAGATAAATGGTTACAATCCATACAGTGAAGAATTTTTTAACAGTTTCGTATCATTTCAATTCCTTTAAAATAATTGTTTTCAGATATAGATTCAGTTGTGTCGTCTGTGAATAAGGTTACAATGATGCACAGTGCAATATTTTGCATAAAAAACGTTTTTCTCTTATTTACGCAATTTAAAATAGTTTCTAAAATAATGTGAAGCAGGTGTCACCAGATAATTTTTTTCTAAAACCGTGCTGAAAATCTGTTGATGTATTATGCATTTCAAGAAATGTTAAATATCTATTTTTCATAATTTTTTCAAGTATGGACAATAATGAAATCGGCATACAATTTTGTATATTAAGTACCAAACTTCTGTTAAGTAGGGAAATAATATGGTCACCAAAGTAATAGGAAAACTCCATTATTGAGAGATTAATAAATTAAATTTGTTAGAATAATAGTATCTATGACTTTTGAATGATAAGAATTCATTTGAGGGGTACTCTAAGTGATTCACTTGTTCTTGCTTTAACGTACAGTCCTGAGAGTAATCTTTTACAAGAATTCAATTTTTCAGATTAGACTTTATGCTGATTTTATCATAGTGACTTATGCTGCATAGCTTGGTTCTGATTCTAGTAACGTTACCTGTTACAGAAACCGCTAAAATGGATGTCTACATTGAAACCTACAAGACCTTAGTCAGATATCTATTTGAAGGGACATAAACTGATTGTTTTTTTTACCTTATCTTGCTTTTTGTGCAAGCATGATTGTTTGTGAGTGTGGTTGGTTATTATACACATTATTCTAGTGCACACTTTCCAGTATTCTTATGTTCCCTGTTTTTAAAAACCAGTTATAAATTAATAAAAGTTACCACATGCTTGCATGTAAATCATTCATGTGTAAATCATTCAAGTGTAAATACATGAATTACAAGACAATCTGTAGAAAATATGTATTAATGTAAAATTTTGGTCATAAATACAAAATGTATGCCATATAAGATATACACATTGTATAATAATATACACATTTTTTATTAGTCTATCCTTTCATAAAATATTTAGTTTTAAAATGGATTTAAAATATTATTGTATTAGAAATAGTTAACTTTTATTTGTTCCTCCTCATTAAAATACACAATGCAATTCAATATCTGAAGTTACACAGTAAGTACAAAATAACAAAAAAATACATCAGTTGGTATTAATTAGTAATGTCAAAAACAAAGATCTTCAGAATCTGTATAAAGAAAAAATAAAGACAAAGTAATATAGAAAATGTTACTAAACTCTGGATGCAACTATATGTATCGTTTCCTTTTATTATTTGCTCTATATTAGTAAATTGTAAAACAATTAAAATATTTTTTATCATTTGTATAGTAAATAATTCTTTCATATAAACAAGATACAAAAATAAAATAAATTTAACCATTTAAAGCTTGGCAAGACAGCCGATATTAGCGTAAATTTTACATATAGACCTACCCATCCATGATTTTGACATAAATGTCAACAACTTCTTTTGTGAACCCATTGTATCGCTTAATAATTAAAATTAAAACTATTTCCTTTCTAATATAATACATGTAATATATAAAAAAGAAAAATAATAAGTAACTGTTAAAGTAGAGATTTAAGTAACAATATAATTAATGAATCTTGGATAGTGATTATAATATGTAAAATTAAACCTTTTGTTAATCACACACAGCTTATATAGTTATGCATATATATATATATATATTTTTTTTTTTAAATTAAACAATTAGAGTACACATATGTATATTTTTTTTAATGAATAATATATATATAAATGTTTGCTTATTTAAACATATAAAAATTTATATTAACATTAGGAGAACATTATGTTAAGCTAGGAACAGTGTTTAGTGCCGGCCTCCGATGCAAGTGGTAGAATCTTTGCCTTTTCATCCAGAGGTTCCGGGTTTGAATCCTGGTCGGGCATGGCATTTTCACATGCTACAAAAATTGTCATTCATTTCATCCTCTGAAGTAATACCTAACGGTAGTCTTGGAGGTTAAAAAAAAGGAACAATGTTTGGTAATGGATTTATTTATACAGAGCAAGAAAATTGGTAAAAAATTTATAATAAAGTTTGCGATAACATGTGACAATAACACTCTGTATTTAACCAACAATTTACACAAAAATAAAAAACAAATCAATATTGTTGTCACAAAAACTATTTATTCTTCAGTAATCTTTTATTCTACCCAGGTCTGCAGATATAAATTAACGTTAGTAATCACAGTGGTACACAAATTTTGACATTAACATCAGTTACATTAAAAAAACGTTTCTAGCAAATTCATGGTTTTTGTTCTGTGCTTTACTGGAAGTCACTATCTACCATTAACTAAACTATCAGGAATTTTAAAAAATTTTTTAGCTACCAAATTAACATATAGCATTAAGATAATTGCAATAAACTTATATCCAATAATACCAATGTTATAGCATGAAGTAGCTTAACAACATAGAAAACTGTATTGCCTAAGCAGTGCAAATTTTGATAATAGGAAAACCTCAGGAACAGGTAAGCACATTTGTACAAATGCTTCAAATATATCGGTTTTGCCATGCACAAGTCAAAAAAATTACAAAGTTAAACAATTTTTGATTGAGCATTGTATAGAATTAATGAGCAGTTTAGGAGAGGGCAGGTATTGAGATTAAACCCACCAGGTTGGTCTAGTGGTAAACGCATCTTCCCAAATCAGCTGACTTTAAAGTCGAGAGTTCCAGCATTCAAGTCCTAGTAAAGCCAGTTATTTTTACACGGATTTGAATACTAGGTTGTGGATACCGGTGTTCTTTGGTGGTTGGGTTTCAATTAACCACACATCTCAGGAATAGTCAAACTGAGAATGTACAAGACTGCACTTCATTTACACTCATACATATCATCCTCTTAAGTATTATCTGAACAGTAGTTACCGGAGGCTAAACAGTAAAAATAAAGAAGGTATTGAGATTAAATATCACCTGTATTTTTTGATCCTGATTATGTAAGTAATATGGTAGCATAATTTTCACAATGATGTAACTATATGAGTTACAGACAAATAAAAATTATGATTATTGTTACTATTCATACTGTGCGTTACAGTATTTACTGAATTGTGGTATTGTATATATTGAGAAACTTGTTAAGATATTCTTAAACATAACATGATAATCTTTATTTCTTTCAGCCTAAAAATGTCTGAGACAGTTGTAAAATTGTATTATGAGCAGTAAATGAAAATTACATTTTTCTATTAAAAAAATTAATATTCAAAGTAAAAAACTCTTTAACCAGAGGAGGTTAACTTTATAACAAATTGAAATTAATTACTATGGTACATAGGTGAGCAGCATAAAAAACAACACAATTTAAATGACTAATTTATTTTTAAAAAAAAATTAACTATTGAAAAAGTTATACAAAAATTAGTGGTGTAATACTGAAATAATACAATTGTAGAAAAAAAATTACAGTAAAAAAAAATTGTTTAATTTTAAGTGTTCATTATTGAGTCTCAAAATTTTATTTGGCTTAAAAATTAACTGCAACTTACATTTAGGATTCCATCATTTGTTGTTTTTCGGATTCCTGCGTTTGTTTTACAGCGGGTTGGTTGGTTTGTTCAACTGGAATCGCCCTTCCATCGATTGATTCTTCAGGTTTCTTTGGAGCTATTAACGTAAGAACACCATCAGATGAAAGTTGAGACTTGATTTTTTCATGATCTACGTTTTCAGGTAATTTGTAGCGGCGTTGAAATTGACGAGAAATAAATCCATGTTTATCTTGACGTTCTTCATGTTTAGCTTCGACTACCAAATAATCACCTTGTAATTTGACTGAAACTTCTTCAGGTTTAAACTGTTGTACGTCTAAGTTAATCTTAAAATCGTCTTTTGAGTTCTGAAGAGAAGAAACTCCACTACCAGCACTGGTAAGATGACGCCAGGGTCGAATGTATCCTGAATACAATGGTACTTGCAATAGGCGTGGAACATCTGTACTAGGTCGTAAACCCAAACCGAAATGCTGGTCGTACAACGGGCTGTTGACTTCATCCAACAATTCGTTAACCAAGTAAGGTAACAACGACATGACGGAATAATATTAAGCACGAGAAACTAGTTAAATCAATAAGCAACTTCGACGATTCAAACTGCAATGCCGCTCAACGGCCGTTCACAACTATTTATACGCAAGCTTCGTTATGTAGAACGTGGTAGAAGTTACTAGTACAGCGAAATGAGAAGGGAACCAATCGCGTAACACCGAACACTCTCGAAAGGTCTAGTATTGGCTAGACGAATGACGTCACAATCTCGGCGCGTATTCATTCAAATATTAATAGTCTACACCAGGTTTGGCTACTCGTTACATTCTCGAATTTTTAAATTTGTTTTATATTAAAGCTGTAAAACCTTTAATTAATTTGCTCCAAAAATCAACATAAACTTGTCTTAGCTATATTATTAAAGAAAGTTACTTCATAAATGTTTTACTTATCATGTAATATTTAAATGTAAGCTTACAATGTTTTAAGTACTGTGTGTGAAAAAATTATATTATTATGCATTAGTATTCACGAGAATTTCCTTAGAATTATTTAAAATTATCTTTATTTTAACTATTAGAATGACAGGCAAAATTGACGACTATTCAGAAAATGTCATTTTTCAGCTATCCTATTAAACAAATTTTAGGTTTTTTTCGCATGGGGAAAATTTGAAATATTCATATGTAGCTTATTTTTAAAAAAATACTATATTAAATTTCAATAATAAATTTCTTTTAAACTTGTAATAGAAATTAACAATTTTTTTAAATTAAGATTTTAGTTTTCCCTCTAATCTTTTCTTTTGTCTTTCAGTTTGTTTTTTAAAATCATGAAGAAAGTTTTGATTACAAAAAATTGTATAACTCAAAAGCCACAAAATATTTGTATATTAGCACCTGTTTTAAAATTCCTGCTGAAATAATGTAATTTCAGATAACTGCTAATAAAAACAGTAAAAGTACATTTTTAGACCCCTAGAACCAATTTAAAAGACAAAACATGTAATAAAATATATTATAATTTAAAAAAATTATATTTTCTCAGCATAAGTGATAACTTCAGAATTAATATTTGCATTTTTGTTTTTAAAAGGTGTACTTAATTTTTTTTAATTTTCTAAAATTATATTCTTTTCTCTAAAATTATTCACATAATATAAATCCTTCCAACCAAACCCTTTAAAGGAATTTTTTCTGCAAAATTAATCAACTCAATGATATGATAGATTTTTCTCCAATGATAATCATCCCAGGATATCGGTATTTGTAGTGCAGTCTGTTTGTTTAGGTACAATATAAATTAAACTATTTCAATATGCAGCTGTGCCGTACCTCATCCTTCAAAATTACTGGCCCCTTCATTACTTAATATTTTTAAAAAATAATAAAACAATACTTTCTTAATATCCAAAAATATACTTCTAGATGATCTTTTTGAGATTATGATCTTGTTTGTTTATTGGTAGTACTGCAAACAGCATTGCTGTCAATGACATTCATGCTGAAATGGTTAAGAAAACCATTTAATAAGTAGTCTTATTATTAAATGGATTCATACTGTGTAATTTTAATAGTTTATTCCTGTCTTTTTTGTTGTTGCCTGACCATATTTTGTACCAGTTCAATGCATTTTATTACAAGATTTGATATTTCAGTAGTCCTTTTCCATTCTATGTTTTAGTATACATTCAATTTTTGACTGACCCTTACAGTTAAAAATCTTGTAACACAGAAAAAAAGAATTTTTGTTGTTGGTTAATATTTTTATTGTTTTAACATTTAAATGATGATATTTATTTTTCCCATAATTCTGGTTCTCAGCATTCTCAAATTTGAATTTACTATTTATAGGCCTATGTATAATAATAATTATTACTGTAACTTTTCAACCAGATCAGAGTTTTAATCTCTTTAAATAAAGTTGTGTACTATATTCTCTCATTCAGTAACCACTAACATTAACTGCTTATAACATTAATAATAACTTGATCCTTATTAGAAAACACTGTTATTGTGACAGTTAATTAAATTAATTGGTGAAAAGTTTTTGTGTATATTATTTGTATCGCTATATGCTTAAGTAAAGATGTTTTAGTATGACTGCAGATGAATTTTAAAGTAACAAAAAATTATTCAGAATTAAATATGATTTGCTTATTTGAGGTAAAGATAAATAGTTATTATATAAGAAACTATTTGAGAGGTTAATGATTCCTTTTTCAGCTCTTAAAGCTCATAAAGTCAGTATTTAAAACGAAAACTGATTCTTTCATGTTTCATCATCATTTGATAATGTCCTCATATCGATTTCTTAGATTCTTTTCTTTTATTCTAATTAAGATTCATTCAATAAATTCAATTAAAAAGGAAGATAATCTTTCTCTTGCTAGTTCTTTTTCATTTTTTATTATTATAATTATAAAAAATAAATGAGTTTATTTATAGAATTATTATTTGATATTTGAAAACATTATCAGTCCATTTTTCTTGAAGCTATTACAGGGTATCCGTTTATCTTAGAATAATTGGTGTTACCAACACACGATGCAGCATTACTTCTTTCATTTCTATCTTATGATAATAGAATAAAATTATATTTCTCTAAATAAGTTATATTATTATATAAATATTTATATTTCTATATTATTACTATATTTCTCTGTGTCAGTAACTATTATGCTTTGTAAGTGTAGACGTTAATTTGTCTTAAACCCATCTTGCACCATAAAATTTATTTGTATTTTTTGATTTTCCTTTTATTTAGAATTATTTCATCATCCATTATGAATTAAAATTTTGTCCCATGGTCAAGAGAAAAGTTCATTTCTGGTGGACATTTAAATCTTCTTTGTTTTACACGGAATATTGACTATCAACTACTAAATATGTGCACTTACAGCTGTAGCTGTAAAATAATAAAATATGGTAATTGAGCACCTTTTAAAAAACAAATACACTGTATAATAATATAAAAGAAGTTTGTGGTAATTTTAATAATAATAGTAATAAGAAAATAATAATGAATAAAATTTTTCAATTTAAAACTATTGTATTTATAAATTTAAAATGTATAACAGTTAATAGTTGAAACACAAAAAATAATGGAGATGCTTTATTTAAATTAGCTGAGAATCCATAATAGACCTTATCAGGTCACACTGTTCAAAATAAATACTGAAAGTTCAGTTCATTAAATATAATAATTTAAAAAAAGATAAGGTTTTTTTAAATTAAATGTTTGTTTCATGACACCTATTTCATTTTCTAAATTTTCAGTGTTTTTTTACAAAAGAATGGATGTTTGAGATCCTTCCAAATCATATTATTAATTAGAAAATAAAGAGTGATTCATTTATTAAGATATATATTCTTCTGCTAATTAATTTGGAGATATAAGGTTTGAATTACTAGACCTTTTGATATGAAAATTTCCGCTTCATGTTTCAATGCACAAGATTTGAACCTTCTATGGCGAATTAATCACTATAAAAAAGTAAATTCATTGGTTTGAATGATTTTATATGTATAAAAAAAATAAAAAATAATAATGGTAATGGTATTCATAAGAAAGTAAAATGCTTAGCTATGCTATATTTATAAACTAGAATGTAAAGATGGTGTAGCCTTATGAATGAATATTTCCTTCTTTTGTTGTTTGTTTAGTTGAGGAAAAATGGGTTACAAAATGCAGCAAAGGATATTCATTGTCTCCCAATACATTAGATGAGCCAGTTATGCCCAGACCCAGAATGCCTTCACTGATAAGTATAGTGTGAATGCACTAAACAAGTCCTCCATCAAGCTGCTGTATGACCAGTTCCAAGAGACATGGAATGTGGCAGATAAGCCAAAAATGGTCGATTGAAAGTGCTAACATCAGAAAAATTGATCGACATGCAGGTTGCTTATTATGTTAGTCCCAAAAAGTCTGTGTGACACATATCTAGCCGGTCTAGCCTCTCCATCAGTAGTGCCCACATGTCATTGCAGAAGTGTTTAAAAATGCATTTGTACAGAATTTGTGTAGTTGACGAGTTGTTACCTGCAGGTACGGGAAAACATGTAGCTTTCCTGTCAGTGGTTCATATTATTTCTAATGCCAGATGGGGAAGAACTTCATGATTGGTTTCAGTCTGATGAGGCATGGTTCTATCTTGATGGAGATGTGATTGCACAGAATTAATTAATTTCCTATATGGAAAATCCTCATCAGCTGCATGATTCTCCTCTGCACTGAGTAAAAGAGGTGTTTGGTGTGCAATTTCATATAGGAGAATCATCATGAATTTCTTTCATAGCACAGTGAACAGTGAACACTACATACATATGGTGCAACAGTTACTAAATATTACACCTGCAGAAAGGTTAAAGTACATGTGATTTCAGCAGGACAATGCTACAGTTCTTACAGCCAACAGCACTGACTATCTTGAGTCAGTGTTTTCATGGACAAGTGGTTTTGAAGGGGTTGTGGCCCTCCTCATTCTCCTTATTTACTCCCTCCTAAATTTTTCTTGTGGTGATGCTGCTTACAAAACTCATTCTAACACCATTCTCAAATTGCAGAAGGAAGTTGAACAATGTGTGGCTGAAATTCCTCAACAAATGTTACTACATGTGTTAAAGAGCATGCAATGTCATATTCAATTAAGTGAATCACATAATGGAGGCCACTTTCAAAAACTATTGTAAGTTATTCATTTTCCCATAAGGCTGGGTCACTTTTCGAACACTTTATAATTATGTGGGTTTGCATGTCTGTATTTTGTTATACTCCGTTTATATCACAAGAATAGATAAACTAAGTCATTACAATTTTTATGTAAGCGGTTTTTTCAACTTAGTTAAATAAAAAACTACAAGAAAATCCAAACAATTTATAGATAATATGGTTTAAAAATTCTCATTTGAACTTGCAATGATTGTGGTAACTTGGTTTATGTGGTATATTGAAACCATATAGTTATTTTTGTTGAACACAACTTAGCTGCTAAGTAAAACAGTACAGTCAGTTACAGAATTATTTTCTATAATTTATACATAAATTAAATCTCTTATTCTACTACAAACTTGTTTCTTTTTGAAATAAGCCTTGTAGTAAGGTTTTAAAATGTAATTTTATGTAAAATAAAATTTATTACAAAAGATTGTGACCCCGCTTACCTCCAAAAAAAAAGTTAAAATATTATATTTATAATATCTCAATAACCAGATTTTTCAATTTTGACCAATCAAACTCCAAAAGAAAGGTTCTTACAATTTTTTTTTTTAGAATTTGCTTATATAACGCAATATATAATTTTATATTCAAAATATTAAGGGGGTCACTGCATTAAAAAAATAGAATAATATCAAATTTTTGTTTTATGTTAAAATACTCTTTGGAATGTTTTTTTTAAAGTGGTACTTTTATTATAAAAACTGGATATGTAGAAGTTGTAAAAACGTTTTTCTTTCATATTAACTACATACGCGGTTTTTGTCGACCGGTGGTTTCCAATGGAAGACAAATTTTAAATCTCTTCCAACAAAATGTAGCTAGCCATTCTTTATAATTTCCTAATAGAATGAACAGTTGTTCAACGATAGTATCGAAACATATAGATAGTTTCGAAAATCGACTTTTAGTTTCAGTTTATTTGCTTTCTGCGTTGTAACATAACCTTTCTTGCAGTGGCGTTAATGACATGTCTTTTCTGTTTGTATTCATTTTGTTTACGTGAATTTTATGAAATGCCGCATTCACAAAAAGAAAAAACCTTGACGTTACTAAAAGGTAGATTAAGAACAATCAGTTATTTTCATATCAGTGCTCCTGACAAAAATACAGAGAAGCGTACGCTTTGGTCACAAGATGCGACATAATCGAACAAATTTGTTCAAACTAAGGCGGAGAACAAACCACACACACATGCTAAATATTTTCCCCATCTTGAAATTGTTAT
This sequence comes from Lycorma delicatula, assembly GCF_047948215.1. Taxonomy (NCBI): domain Eukaryota; kingdom Metazoa; phylum Arthropoda; class Insecta; order Hemiptera; family Fulgoridae; genus Lycorma; species Lycorma delicatula. The sequence continues at coordinate 14,499,499 of NC_134459.1, forward strand.
AAAACGTTTTTAAAAGGTTTACAGTGATCTAACCGTTCCTAGACTCTTGGAAAAATGTCTTACAGAATAAATGCAAACGAGAGCCTCAACAATAGTGTTTGGTCAATTGACCCCAAAACAAATTATGTGGGTCTAAGAACATTGAGGTTTGGTGCAGTCACTCAATTTATTTAAGAAACACGACAAAATGTGATATATTGCATGAGTTGGGCTTGATAGTAGCCAAGAACTTAGCACTTCTATGAAAAAATTGGACAACTTAGAATTGCAAAACGTGAGAAGTATGTCGATGAAGTAAAAAAAAAAGAAAAGAGAACGAAAACAGAACTAGTTAGGAAGAGGTTAAGGACAGATCTGAAGAAGAGGAAGGTATTGATAACCCTGCATATGCACCAGGACAGTACTAGAAAGTAAGTAACACAACATTAGTGTTGATATCAAACATTAAAACTGGTTCCCACAACACCTATCTTTACCTATATGTTCCTTTTTTTCAGCAACTGCTCAAGATATTTAGAAATATGAAAATTATTCTGAACTTTTATATATGTTAATAACTTAATTAATGTCTTTTACATATTGAATATAAAGGAAAGGGTGATATTGAAAAACACATGAAAAAAGCCAATAGAAATTCTATTAATTTTTAAATGCCAAAATTTTATCTGCTAGAACCAAAATCGACGCTATTATTATTAAACATTATTTATTATTAATGTTATTTTGCCATTTATATTTGATAATAAGTTGGGTTTTGTGGAAAACATTAATTATGTAATGGTAACAATTAATAGCTCAAACAGAAGTGAAGTAAAACTTGTTTTGATTGTTGTAAGGTATTTCAGTTTGGAGGAGGGAATTCAAGTTAAACTTTTAAATTTCAATGAAGTGTCAGATGAAACTGCTCAAACTTTCACTCAGTATCTTTTGCAGTGTGTGAAAAAATACAAACCTGAAGAAAATCTGGTTTGTCATACTGCTGATACCACACAGTAACTTTGGTGGTGTGAAGAGACAGGTGAATGAAAATGTGTTCAGAAAAGTTCTAAATGATTTACATAGACCTATTTTAGGAATTGATTGTTCAGCCCACATTGTATACAATTCAATACAAACAGTATGTGATTCTCTACCCCTGGTCATAGAAGTTATTGTTATAAAAGTATATAAATATTTTCACATATATACAGTAGGGGTAATGAATCTTGAGTTTTGAATTGAGTTCTGTGAATTTGGGGAAACAGATTATAAAAACGTATTATATCATAGCAGCACAAGGTTTCATAGTTTCTTACCTGCAATAGAAAGAATTCTTTACATTTTTGATGGTCTAAAATCATACTTCTTAACTTGTGACAAATGTTAAGATTATTATTTGACTTTTGTGAAAATCTAGAAAGTAAACTGTTTTTGAAATTTTCATATGGTACTCTACAGTTATTCTGAAACAATGTAGTTCAATATACAATGTACAATGTAGTATAATCTAGTTCTGAAATTCAAAGCTAATTCTATCACAGAAACAAAAGCATTTCAGCAATATTCTAAATTATTTTGTTAACTTCAGGAAAGAAAAACCCAATTTTTTCTTTGGCAAGAAAAAATCTTCTGCCAAAGAATTGCTATGCCCTCTAGCAAAAATAATGATGTTCAGGAACAAAAATTCTTCTCAATTGTAGACAATTTTTATAATTCTAGTATCCATAAGCAAGTTATGGAAAACCAGTATGGTTCAGGTTCTGAAAAGTATCAGATACTACCGAAAAGAAGTGGAAAGCAATTTTTAAGGTGTTTCAAAAGACTCATATTTCATGTTGCGATATTTCTAAAATGGTTGAGTTTGCAATGTCTTTGTCTGCAACATATGCTCCAGTTGAGAGAGTTTTTTCAATTATGGGGAACATTTGCTTTGCAGAAAGAAGTAGACTTTCAGTATCTACTGTTAAACATCTGCTAAATGTTAAAATTAATTCAGAACTATCTTGTTGTGGATTTTATGATGTAATTAAAACAAACAACCATTTCTGTAAACAAAGTCATGTCTAGTGAAATGTACAATTGAATAAATAAACTTTAATTTTTCAATAAACTGTTAAAACTTTTAAGTAAATTCAAAAATATCTTCTGGGTTGGATCCAAAAAATATTTCCCCCTTCCTAGCTTTACTACATTTCGAATAAATATAAAATGGTAATATTTATAGTCGTTTAAGATTCCATCCATTTATGTAATATCTCCATGACTTGTGCTAACATGTTCTGCTTTATCAGAAAAAACTTAAGGATTCAAACAAATGTTCATTGCTCAACGTGCTCCCACAAGATTCTTTTTACACGCACACTCACGTGATATAAAAAACATTTGTGCTACCCCGAGAAAAACTGATATCTTGGAGGTAGTCTATTCTGGGGTTCATCATGGACCTTAGGCACATCCATCTGCCCTTGTAGGAGAAGACACATCCGCCTTGTGACTATCCTGGATGCCATACCACCCCGTTCATTACTAGTCCTGATGGGCTTTACTGGAGATCATCTAATAGACCCTTTAAACTTGATAATACAGTCATCAGTTTGGCCTCTTGTCAGGATAACACCAATGCAAATGCCTCTGCAGACATTTCCATCAATGAATTTGCATAACCTACTATCGTCTTCATATGGCCTCTTCTGACTACAACTACTAAATATAATTTACAACCCTCAACTATCAAATTAACTGATTTGCAGAAGTAAAATCCCTGTTACTTCCTCTTTCAGGTGAGATTTCACAGAAAAGCTTTTGCTATATCTAACTTTATTTACACTATGCACTCAGATCATTACTGATCTGAGTATTTAAAAACCAAAATTATTATCCTCATACCAATAAAACAAATGTTGATTATAACAACGACAATTTTTCCCTACAACTAAATTTACTCAAGTCCTCTTGGATTCAGTTAATCAAAAAACAGATTCATAAATTTAATAAGTCTGTAATGAAGGCATACTGCATACCCTATCTCTCTCTGCTCTGATCCGCTTTCAGGAGCAAAATCAATGCCTACACCCTCCACATCGCAGCTCCAGCCCAGAGTTTTCCACACATCCATCTTATCCTAACAGCTAATATCAGCTAACCAGGTCTTGATGCCAAAACGTAAGCCCCTAATCACCTGGGTTGGTATTCTATCTATACATTTATAACTACACCAGATCCCCTCAGCCATCCTTCACAGGACTAAGAATCTAAGGTAGCCAGCAACTATATTCCATTCCCTTTTCCAGTTAACTTGCAGATCAAAACCAGAATTGATCCTTGCAAGCTCTGTAACTACTTTGGTATGTTCAGCTTCGTATCTGGGGCAGACATGTAAGACATCATGGTGTATATCATCAATGGTCCTACACTTCAGACACAAGCCTGAATCAATCAAACCAAATCTGCCCAACCCATCTCAAAAAGCACCATGTCCAAAAAGAAACTGTGTAATATTTCGATGAGGGAAATCCATCTATCTACCTGCATATTTCTCACATCAGGAAATATATTGTGTGTAACAGCCATCGGATGATTCAGTCCACCTGACTTGCTATAAATGAAAACCTTTATTGTTTATTTCTTCCCTAATTTATGTCTGGTGCGTGCATATGTATAGATTTTTATGAATTTTGTTAATTTCTACAATGAAACTTCATAAGTTTATTTTGCACATATCTTAGCATATAATCTTTCAAGAAGACTGTAAATAATCATATTTTTAATTATATGTTATTTTTAACCTTTCTAATAATATTTTGAGTACTTAGCAATATAGCACTTAATTTTTTCATATGTTGTTGATAAAATTGAAATGTAACATATATACTTATTATTTAACTACATTTTTCTCTTTTGGAGCCAATAATTATTTATTTAAAAAGTAAAGAATACCCATGAAAAGTTTCTAATCTTTGTTCAGGAGCTTTTCATGTGTATTCGTGATATTTAATGTGATTTCATCACATATTATTGGCATGCCATGATCTTTTTCACCTATATATCCCCAAACTTTAATTACAGTAAAAATAAATTTTATACATATACTTTTACTGATAGTAAAAGTAACTTTTTACTGAAAGGATTTCAGTAGATGAAACAAATCTGTATCTTCACTTAACAAATTGCTCATAGAATATAGATATACATATACACATATATTGTTAATAGATATAGTATATGAAAACTTAGAAGTGGTTTCAGTTATTTTTTCTTTTTGTCTAGATTGAAATTTTATTAGGCCACTGTTACTTTGCTTGCTATGAAAATAAGGTTAATGCATTTCACAATTTGCATCAGTTTGAAAATATATTATGTAACTATGCTCTCACCTTTTTGTCTAATATTCTTGTAGAATACACTTATAAACTAGACGCTACATAAAAACTTCATTAATTTTAAATACCAGAACAAACAAAGCAACTAGAAGAATATATGAAATTGTAAAATTATTGAAATAGCAGAAAAATGTACAATGCAGTTTACAATACAAAAAAATTAATTAAGATGTAAAAAAAAAAACACAATGAATATGGAAAACTCTAGTAAAGCGAAGATCAGATGGTGTACTGATATCAATTTTTGTTACCTTTCATCTGAAAATTTTTTAGATCAGCTGTGTACATTCATATATCACACATTCCTGGGGATAAAGAACAGTTTTTCCCTTGTCCCTCTTCTCTCTAAGATTAGGAAAAGTTGATACTATTCTAAAGTGACAAGTATTTGAAAGTAAAGCAATCTATAACCACCTTTATCTGAGGTGCTTACTCCAAAATAAATAATCTGTAATTTTTCTGCTGCTATTCTTGATACTAAAGGCACTCTTATCTCCCAAGAGTCTGTACGTGAGATGGATCTCCACTTCCCTAAAAGAAACTTAGAAACATCTATTTGAGCAACCTTGTTTTGTTTAGCAGTCCTTCCGTGGATTATTCTTTTCTAACTTCTACTTTTTTCCTTTATCCTTCATTCTTTCCACCTTGATCTATTCTGTATTTTGGTTGACTTTTCACTAGATATGTGCTAAGGATGCGGGAATATTAGAAATTCAGTATCCTTGTATCCTTGGTATTTGTCTAGTTTGGAAGAGGGATGGCTTTCTTATCAATTTATCTAGCTAGTGATTGTATTTCTGTAAAAGGTGTCTGTATAAAAAATTCTACCTCAGGCTGAAGTATTTAACTAATGTAGATGTACCATCTAGTCATTCCTAAAGCAATAAGTAAATAGTTTTGTTAAAAATAATTCAGTACTATCATAATTAAAATGAATCTCATAGTTTAAAAAAACAAAATTATTAATTTCATAGCCACCAATGGACTTGTCTTATTCTCTTTTGTTTTAGGTAAATCAATGGTTAATTTAATAATCCAAGGGAGCGCTGTTATGTAAGTGGCCCTCTTTACATCATGGTACTGTATTTTATAATAGGATAATTTTATAATAAAGATAAGTAAGTATATTACTTGTTTTTTTTTATTATTGTTTAATATTATAGAATTGCATGTTACAATTAAGTTGAATAATTTTTAGTCGATAGTATAATTAATATCAAGACAAAATCGTGGTAGGTTCCCAGTCCCAGTAGGGTCCACTGATAGGAATTTCCCTGAAGGGATGTTTTTAAGTCTTCATCTTTTTAAGATCTTCACCTTTTGATTGGTCAAAAATTCATTCGTCGGTTAAATAACAATCTTTTGGATTGAGACATCCATTTCATTCTTCATCAGCTTTTGATTATTTTCTCTAATTGGTCGCCTCTTCAATTTATGATCAATGATATGTTCGACCTTGTCTGCCAATGGTGGTGCCAATTTAGAAATTACATCCTTTGATTTAAAAGAAGCTGCTGGAGCCGCTGCAACCTGAGCATAAGATGTAAGCTTCAATGATCTGCTGAAAGCACAATTTTTCTGGCTTTGAAGTAGCTGACCTTTTGTCAAACCTATTGTCTTAACCTCTTGTACTGCCATTTCTTTCTTATAGACCAGACAATTTCATGAACTAGTAGAATGATGTCCATGTCAGTTAACACAAACCGGCAGATCCTTGCAGGGGTTTTCGGATCCAATGGATTACCACAGGGACAGATCTGTTTCCTTGTGGACCTTGCTGAAGTATTCCGAATTTCTGACATCCAAAACACCGCAATGTTGTCGGGATGAAAGGATGGACATCCAGTCTATGAAAGCCAGCCTTAATTTCCTTAGGACACTTAGTTTGTTAAATGTTAAAACATGCAACATGGAGGGTACAACTTCTCCTTTACATTGGGTGTTCAAACATCGATATGCAACATCTCTTTGTTCCTGAAGCTACTCATCAATTTCTTCTTTTGTGCAGTTTAGAAGGTCTCTGCACTCAACAACTCTCTTGGAGTTTAGTGTACTATGCGGTTCAATCCCAATATCAATGAGTCCTATCTTTGTAAATTTCATTAATCGTGAGGACTGTAAGTCATTGACAGTCTCCACAAAGAAGCCCATAGCTGTCTTTCCGGTCTCTTTCACAAGTCCTCTTGCAGCTTTTTGATCCCACAAGCAATCATGACAGGACCAATTTTGAAAAAATCCCTTCTTTCTTCTTTATCACCAGATACTTTGGAATTAGCCCAAAGCTTAGGTCTAAACTTAGTACGGATGTTCTTTTCCGACTCACTGAACTTGACGGTCTTCCTTCTCTTTGCATCTGAAGGCAACGGTTCTCCTAGACCAGGGTTTTTGCGTACATCCTCTGTTATGATGTTGATGCTTCCATAACCTTTATTTTCATCAGATTATATGTCATATAGTGTGGGCGGAGAGATGGTTGGGCATGCCCTGGATCAATGATCCTGCTTCGATTCCTCAAGTCAGCTGCCTCCCACAAATTTAACCAGGGCAATGGAACAGCAAAAATGAGAAGCACAACTGCAAATAGCTCCAAATCGTCTATCCCGTACTCCACAGGGGAGCTCCTGAGCCTGCATAGTCCCGTTGGCAGATATAAGTGAAGGTTAGGTACTGAAGTACTATGTCATTGCTTGCCCCGTACATGTGCTTAGATTTTATTGTACAGAGGTGGGTTGGATTTACTCAGGCAGTTTGAATTATTTTGATTACTGTTCTCTCAATTATTAATTCATTTATAACAAAGTTATTATCTCTAACGTCTACTTAACTCAGATTACATATCTGTATAATATATTTGTGTATTATTGAGGCTGTAAGTTAATTTTAATTACGTTTACTAAGCGATTAAGGTTAGTTGAACAGGATTTTCACTATAATTAATAATTTTCAATTTTTTATAAGGTACTTATTTTATATTAAGGTTATGCAATTCTTTAAGGGATTACTTATATGTTTTCGAGGTCCCTTAGGTCACAGTACCAGCATTTGGTGGCCGATCAAATTGGTACTCACATATTATGTTAATCATAATAATCATAACAATCTCATTAGTTCCATTATACTGATTAACTGAACAGATCTTCATCTCAATAAAGATATGTTATTCAAGCTAAATATACTAAGTACAATAAAGTTTGTTTTTTATTTATGCTGTAAACAATTTTGTAATTTATTATTTTTACAACTATTTTTATCTTCTTAAAACTGACTGTAATAAATATTAGGCTACTATAATTATTATTATTATTACTGTAATACTAAACAAACATGCACGCCATCCAACAAAGGCAGGTGGTTAGCTTATAACAAGAGTTTAATGATCTTCTGAATGTGGGGTCCCTACTTTAATCTGTAAGGTAGCTTCCAGCTTGGGCCAGTTTCAGATTAACTCCATTTCATGATTTTTGAGTATTTCAAATAGCTTATTTGTACATTTATAATTACAGCAATGGCAGGATCTGAGTGACAAATTTTCCAGTTTCATAACTGAGAAGTTTTAGTATCAGTATCTTTTTTTAATTTGTTTTTTTCTTATATATTAATTCAGTATTGAAGTTGATTTTTTATTATATAGTATTTAACATAATATTTATAAGAATGTAAAAAAAAAAAAGCTAAATGAATTTCTTGTTTGCCGATTGTAGTTTTATTTGAATATAAGAATTATTAACCTAACAAACTTTTTGGTTATATTAACAATACTAAAATATGTACAAAATTTGTATCCTAGTAACCAGACAAATTATCACCAATACAACTACACACTTCCCATTCAGATGTAGATGAAAGATTCATTGACTTTACTTGCATTTAGGAGCACATTAAGAAAGACTAAGATCTGCGCATGGTAGAATTTTTTACATTAAGAAGTATTCTTAATACTTCAAACACAATTGCAAGTTCAATTTGCACACCATAATAAAACAAGTACTTTTTTAAAAGAAAGAATATTAATCAGATTATTTTAATGAAAAGTCTACAAGATTCTCTACTTTAAAAAGTATAATTCTGAATTCTAAGAGCTAAACAAAAAATATTTATAGAATTTCATTATAAATAGAACTACTTTATATAATACTAGCTGATGCAACAATGCTTCGCTATTGCTAGATTTGAGTATATATATAGATTAAATGAACACAAAGGAAAGTTTGATAAAATATTGAAAAACTGAACATCACAAAATTTAACCTTTCCTTTTTTCCCTCTTCCAATCTTCACCACCCCTCTTTTCCTTCTTCCCTTTTATGCAAAATTATTTCTTTTCATGTCATTAATATATATTCTGAATATGAGCCAAATTGGACTATAAATACTATTTTTCAAAATATCTCGACCGCAGGGGCACCTTGCGGGTCTATTTTCTGCAAAAGTATTTCTTTTCTTATAACTAATATATGGCCGGCCTCCATGGTGCAAGTGGTAGCATCTCAGCCTTTCATCTGGAGGTCCCAGGTTCGAGTACCAGTCAGGCATGGCATTTTCACATACGCTACAAACCATTCATCTCATCCAATAAAGCAATACCTACTAACGGTGGACCTATATATATATTTTTTTTTCAAAATAAAACATATATATTTGGAATATGAGCCAAATTGAACCACAAATACATTTTTCCAAATATCTCGATTCCCACACCTACTAGTGAATCAAAACTAATTCAGAAACCTCAATGGGTATGCATACATCAACTCACAAAAGTTTCATCGCAATCGAATAAATGGTATAGGAATGCATACGGTACAAACAAAAAACATTCATTTATATATATAATATTATAAATTACAAGTGCATAAAAAAAAAATTATAAGAAGTGTATTTTCATATTCTACTGAAAACACAGATTTAATTGTATAAAAAACAATATTTATAACTTACAAGTACAGTATTTGAGAAGATATGAGCCAATAAGATTTAAACCAACTGCTAAAATTGTTGAGCAGGTCAAAGGAATTTTATACTGCATATGGTTGTTTTTAAAAGTTTTAGGTCACTTGTTAATTCCCATCTGAACACAAATATGTACTGAATGGCGTTTCTTTAAGTGATTACGATGTAAAAAGCACTTGACTATACCATTTGCTCATACAGATACAAATAAAATAATGTTCTGTAATTCAAAGCCCCTGAAATTAATTTTCACAGATATCTCAAGAGATTTTAGTCATAATAAGAGTGTCATACTAAATTTACGTTCAATAAAGTAAAATTAAAAAAATTTCTGTTTAATAATAATGGGCTTTCCATGGGGACTGATGTGAGGCTAGATTGGTGAGGTGATGCAAGAACCTCATGCGAGGCTAGACCAATCATTACCATCAACTGGTAATAAACAGCGTGCTCCTGGGGTGCTGTTTTGGAGGGTGCAACGGGGTGGTCCTAATTTCTCTGCAAACAATCATCCAATTTTGAAAATTCAAACAGGGTATTTGCTAGTATAATACAAAATCACGATGGAACCAAACCAGAACAAAAATTAACTGACATACTAAAAAAAATCGAGTGCTTGCGCTACACCAAGACCAAATTGAGGCCGACAAGCTCCCATTAATGGTCTTTGTAGAGTTTGATGACAGTTTGATTTGAGATAACATTGTTGGCATTGGATTGAGCCCACTATTGTCAAATATGATGCTTTAGGGGGATGTTTTAGTAAAGTGGATCAACGTATACTGCCACTAATATTGTGCTGGGCTGTGACGGTGCATAAACTACAAGGAACTACCGTACACAGAGCTGTAACGGATCTGAGTACTCATATCTTTGCCAAGGGCCAGGCCTATGTAGCATCGATCGGCATGAAACAATTGGAGATTTTAGCCATTAGTTGTTTGGATCACAGAAAATTGCTGCATGATCCACACGATAAAATTTTGCAAAGAACTCAATGACTAGAGAAATCTGTAAGTTTAGATTGGTACACACAAATTAAAAAAAAAATTAATTGAAATGTTTACAGTTTCCTCATTTGGATGAGCATGTGAAATACATTTTATACTCAAGTTTTCGAATCGTGAATTTTTTCCAGTGATCACTAAAAAGCATTAAATAATAAAAACAATTATAAAAATTAAAAAACATGACTGTCAAAAAATAAATGTCCTTCAACAAAAATATTTAAATGTAGTCGAGGGGCTCTGAATAGAAGTTGACCTATATTAAAGGGCTCTGAATAGTAATTATTCTGCATTAAGGAGCCCCTCTGACTGCATTTATATATTTTTGTTGAAGAAAAAAATTTCGTTATTGAAGTAGGACTGGTGGTAACTTAAATCATTAGTCAACCGTAAATTCCTGCTATTTCTACAATATGAAAAATATAAACAAATTAAAACTGTCTGAAAGTTGAATGGTCACCAACTATTTTACTTAATTAAATAATATATAATGTTGTTTAGACCTTTATTTCCATACCTTGTTTTCTTTCTTTTAGTTCTATTTATTGTAGTTTTTAAGCCTAATGTATTTATTTTTTGGCACTCGTGTTTTATAATTTTTATAATCCTTTTTATTATTTTACATAACTTATCAAACGTAGATTATCATTTTGATAATGTGGAAGAGGTTGATGCTATATTGTTATTCTTTAAGAAGAAGTAGCTATTCTTTTTTGCAAAAACTGCACAAAACATATTTAATTTTCTAAATAATGATCAGCAAGATTTATACTTACCATATCGGTACCGTAAATGATATGACAACTAATTTTTGTATCTTCAAAATTCATCTGATAGCCTCAAGACATGACATTGTACATAAGCATAATAAATGTTTAACCATTATGTCAGACTTAGCATTTTATTGCTAACGCTTCAAAGCAAAACAGTAAGGTTTGATTTTGCTACTAATTTAATCAATTTATATATCACTCAAATCAAATTTATATGTATAATCAATCAATTACAGATGTCAAGATCACCTAAGAGATCTTGACATCTATTATAATGTCAAGAAATTTCATTGTACAGGAAACAGAAATTATCATTATTGGGAATCCTATCTCCACGATCAGTGTTATGTCTACTTGCACAACTTTACACAGTTAAAGTCTAAGTTCAGGTGGTAGATAAATGGTTACAATCCATACAGTGAAGAATTTTTTAACAGTTTCGTATCATTTCAATTCCTTTAAAATAATTGTTTTCAGATATAGATTCAGTTGTGTCGTCTGTGAATAAGGTTATAATGATGCACAGTACAATATTTTACATAAAAAACGTTTTTCTCTTATTTACGCAATTTAAAATAGTTTCTAAAATAATGTGAAGCAGGTGTCACCAGATAATTTTTTTCTAAAACCGTGCTGAAAATCTGTTGATGTATTATGCATTTCAAGAAATGTTAAATATCTATTTTTCATAATTTTTTCAAGTATGGACAATAATGAAATCGGCATACAATTTTGTATATTAAGTACCAAACTTGTGTTAAGTAGGGAAATAATATGGTCACCAAAGTAATAGGAAAACTCCATTATTGAGAGATTAATAAATTAAATTTGTTAGAATAATAGTATCTATGACTTTTGAATGATAAGAATTCATTTGAGGGGTACTCTAAGTGATTCACTTGTTCTTGCTTTAACGTACAGTCCTGAGAGTAATCTTTTACAAGAATTCAATTTTTCAGATTAGACTTTATGCTGATTTTATCATAGTGACTTATGCTGCATAGCTTGGTTCTGATTCTAGTAACGTTACCTGTTACAGAAACCGCTAAAATGGATGTCTACATTGAAACCTACAAGACCTTAGTCAGATATCTATTTGAAGGGACATAAACTGATTGTTTTTTTTACCTTATCTTGCTTTTTGTGCAAGCATGATTGTTTGTGAGTGTGGTTGGTTATTATACACATTATTCTAGTGCACACTTTCCAGTATTCTTATGTTCCCTGTTTTTAAAAACCAGTTATAAATTAATAAAAGTTACCACATGCTTGCATGTAAATCATTCATGTGTAAATCATTCAAGTGTAAATACATGAATTACAAGACAATCTGTAGAAAATATGTATTAATGTAAAATTTTGGTCATAAATACAAAATGTATGCCATATAAGATATACACATTGTATAATAATATACACATTTTTTATTAGTCTATCCTTTCATAAAATATTTAGTTTTAAAATGGATTTAAAATATTATTGTATTAGAAATAGTTAACTTTTATTTGTTCCTCCTCATTAAAATACACAATGCAATTCAATATCTGAAGTTACACAGTAAGTACAAAATAACAAAAAAATACATCAGTTGGTATTAATTAGTAATGTCAAAAACAAAGATCTTCAGAATCTGTATAAAGAAAAAATAAAGACAAAGTAATATAGAAAATGTTACTAAACTCTGGATGCAACTATATGTATCGTTTCCTTTTATTATTTGCTCTATATTAGTAAATTGTAAAACAATTAAAATATTTTTTATCATTTGTATAGTAAATAATTCTTTCATATAAACAAGATACAAAAATAAAATAAATTTAACCATTTAAAGCTTGGCAAGACAGCCGATATTAGCGTAAATTTTACATATAGACCTACCCATCCATGATTTTGACATAAATGTCAACAACTTCTTTTGTGAACCCATTGTATCGCTTAATAATTAAAATTAAAACTATTTCCTTTCTAATATAATACATGTAATATATAAAAAAGAAAAATAATAAGTAACTGTTAAAGTAGAGATTTAAGTAACAATATAATTAATGAATCTTGGATAGTGATTATAATATGTAAAATTAAACCTTTTGTTAATCACACACAGCTTATATAGTTATGCATATATATATATATATATTTTTTTTTAAATTAAACAATTAGAGTAAAAGGAACAATGAAATTACTATGAAAAATGAAACTGCTTTATTCTGTTATCGTAATTATGAATTTGTATGTGTGTGTGTGTGTATATATATATATATATATATATATATATATATATATATATATATATATATATATACACATATGTATATTTTTTTTTATGAATAATATATATATAAATGTTTGCTTATTTAAACATATAAAAATTTATATTAACATTAGGAGAACATTATGTTAAGCTAGGAACAGTGTTTAGTGCCGGCCTCCGATGCAAGTGGTAGAATCTTTGCCTTTTCATCCAGAGGTTCCGGGTTTGAATCCTGGTCGGGCATGGCATTTTCACATGCTACAAAAATTGTCATTCATTTCATCCTCTGAAGTAATACCTAACGGTAGTCTTGGAGGTTAAAAAAAAGGAACAATGTTTGGTAATGGATTTATTTATACAGAGCAAGAAAATTGGTAAAAAATTTATAATAAAGTTTGCGATAACATGTGACAATAACACTCTGTATTTAACCAACAATTTACACAAAAATAAAAAACAAATCAATACTGTTGTCACAAGAACTGTTTATTCTTCAGTAATCTTTTATTCTACCCAGGTCTGCAGATATAAATTAACGTTAGTAATCACAGTGGTACACAAATTTTGACATTAACATCAGTTACATTAAAAAAACGTTTCTAGCAAATTCATGGTTTTTGTTCTGTGCTTTACTGGAAGTCACTATCTACCATTAACTAAACTATCAGGAATTTTAAAAAATTTTTTAGCTACCAAATTAACATATAGCATTAAGATAATTGCAATAAACTTATATCCAATAATACCAATGTTATAGCATGAAGTAGCTTAACAACATAGAAAACTGTATTGCCTAAGCAGTGCAAATTTTGATAATAGGAAAACCTCAGGAACAGGTAAGCACATTTGTACAAATGCTTCAAATATATCGGTTTTGCCATGCACAAGTCAAAAAAATTACAAAGTTAAACAATTTTTGATTGAGCATTGTATAGAATTAATGAGCAGTTTAGGAGAGGGCAGGTATTGAGATTAAACCCACCAGGTTGGTCTAGTGGTAAACGCATCTTCCCAAATCAGCTGACTTTAAAGTCGAGAGTTCCAGCATTCAAGTCCTAGTAAAGCCAGTTATTTTTACACGGATTTGAATACTAGGTTGTGGATACCGGTGTTCTTTGGTGGTTGGGTTTCAATTAACCACACATCTCAGGAATAGTCAAACTGAGAATGTACAAGACTGCACTTCATTTACACTCATACATATCATCCTCTTAAGTATTATCTGAACAGTAGTTACCGGAGGCTAAACAGTAAAAAAAAAGAAGGTATTGAGATTAAATATCACCTGTATTTTTTGATCCTGATTATGTAAGTAATATGGTAGCATAATTTTCACAATGATGTAACTATATGAGTTACAGACAAATAAAAATTATGATTATTGTTACTATTCATACTGTGCGTTACAGTATTTACTGAATTGTGGTATTGTATATATTGAGAAACTTGTTAAGATATTCTTAAACATAACATGATAATCTTTATTTCTTTCAGCCTAAAAATGTCTGAGACAGTTGTAAAATTGTATTATGAGCAGTAAATGAAAATTACATTTTTCTATTAAAAAAATTAATATTCAAAGTAAAAAACTCTTTAACCAGAGGAGGTTAACTTTATAACAAATTGAAATTAATTACTATGGTACATAGGTGAGCAGCATAAAAAACAACACAATTTAAATGACTAATTTATTTTTAAAAAAAAATTAACTATTGAAAAAGTTATACAAAAATTAGTGGTGTAATACTGAAATAATACAATTGTAGAAAAAAAATTACAGTAAAAAAAAATTGTTTAATTTTAAGTGTTCATTATTGAGTCTCAAAATTTTATTTGGCTTAAAAATTAACTGCAACTTACATTTAGGATTCCATCATTTGTTGTTTTTCGGATTCCTGCGTTTGTTTTACAGCGGGTTGGTTGGTTTGTTCAACTGGAATCGCCCTTCCATCGATTGATTCTTCAGGTTTCTTTGGAGCTATTAACGTAAGAACACCATCAGATGAAAGTTGAGACTTGATTTTTTCATGATCTACGTTTTCAGGTAATTTGTAGCGGCGTTGAAATTGACGAGAAATAAATCCATGTTTATCTTGACGTTCTTCATGTTTAGCTTCGACTACCAAATAATCACCTTGTAATTTGACTGAAACTTCTTCAGGTTTAAACTGTTGTACGTCTAAGTTAATCTTAAAATCGTCTTTTGAGTTCTGAAGAGAAGAAACTCCACTACCAGCACTGGTAAGATGACGCCAGGGTCGAATGTATCCTGAATACAATGGTACTTGCAATAGGCGTGGAACATCTGTACTAGGTCGTAAACCCAAACCGAAATGCTGGTCGTACAACGGGCTGTTGACTTCATCCAACAATTCGTTAACCAAGTAAGGTAACAACGACATGACGGAATAATATTAAGCACGAGAAACTAGTTAAATCAATAAGCAACTTCGACGATTCAAACTGCAATGCCGCTCAACGGCCGTTCACAACTATTTATACGCAAGCTTCGTTATGTAGAACGTGGTAGAAGTTACTAGTACAGCGAAATGAGAAGGGAACCAATCGCGTAACACCGAACACTCTCGAAAGGTCTAGTATTGGCTAGACGAATGACGTCACAATCTCGGCGCGTATTCATTCAAATATTAATAGTCTACACCAGGTTTGGCTACTCGTTACATTCTCGAATTTTTAAATTTGTTTTATATTAAAGCTGTAAAACCTTTAATTAATCTGCTCCAAAAATCAACATAAACTTGTTTTAGCTATATCATTAAAAAAAGTTACTTCTTAAATGTTTTACTTATCATGTAATATTTAAATGTAAGCTTACAATGTTTTAAGTACTGTGTGTGAAAAATTATATTATTATGCATTAGTGTTCAAGAGAATTTCCTTAGAATTATTTAAAATTCTCTTTATTTTAACTATTAGAATGACAGGCAAAATTGACGACTATTCAGAAAATGTCATTTTTCAGCTATCCTATTAAACAAATTTTAGGTTTTTTTCGCATGGGGAAAATTTGAAAAATTCATATGTTGCTTATTTAAAAATATACTCATTAAATTTCAATAATAAATCTCTTTTAAACTGGTAAAAGAAATTAACCATTTTTTTAAATTAAGTTTTTAATTTTCTCTTTAATCTTTTCTTTTCTCTTTCAGTTTGTTTTTTGAATTGATGAAGAAAGTTATGATTACAAAAAATTGTATAACTCAAAAGCCACAAAATATTTGTATAGTAGCACCTGTTTTAAAATTCCTACTGAAATAATGTAATTACAGATAACAACTGCTAATAAAAACAACTGTTTAAAAGTTGATTTTTAGGCCCCTAGAACCAATTTTAAAAGACCAAACATGTAGTAAAATATATTATAATTAAAAAAAATTATATTTTCTCAGCTAAAGTGATAACTTCATAATCAATATTTGCATTTTTGTTTTTAAAAGGAGTACTTAATTTTTTTCTATTTTCTAAAATTACATTCTTTTCTCTAAAATTATTCACATAATATAAATTCTTCCAACCAAACTCTTTAAAGGAATTTTTTCTGCAAAATTAATCAACTCAATGATATGATAGATTTTTCTCCAATGATAATCATCCCAGGATATCGGTATTTGTAGTGCAGTCTGTTTGTTTAGGTACAATATAAATTAAACTATTTCAATATGCAGCTGTGCCGTACCTCATCCTTCAAAATTACTGGCCCCTTCATTACTTAATATTTTTAAAAAATAATAAAAAAACTACTTTTTCTAATATAATAATAAATAAATATCTAATAATAAAAAATATACTTCTAGAAGATCTTTTTGAGATTATGATCTTGTTTGTTTATTGGTAGTACTGCAAACAGCATTGCTGTCAATGACATTCATGCTGAAATGGTTAAGAAAACCATTTAATAAGTAGTCTTATGATTAACTGGATTCATACTGTGTAATTTTAATAGTTTATTTCTCTTTTTGTTATTGCCTGACCATATTTTATACCAATTCAATGCATTTTATTACTAGATTTGATATTTCAGTAGTCCTTTTTCATTCTATGTTTTAATATTCCTTCAATTTTTGACTGACCCTTACAGTTAAAAATCTTGTAACACAGAAAAAAAGAATTTTTGTTGTTGGTTAATATTTTTATTGTTTTAACATTTAAATGATGATATTTATTTTTCCCATAATTCTGACATTTGAATTTACTATTTATAGGCCTATGTATAATAATAATTATTACTGTAACTTTTCAACCAGATCAGAGTTTTAATCTCTTTAAATAAAGTTGTGTACTATATTCTCTCATTCAGTAACCACTAACAATAACTGCTTATAACATTAATAATAACTTGATCCTTATTAGAAAACACTGTTATTGTAACAGTTAATTAAATTAATTGGTGAAAAGTTTTTGTGTATATTATTTGTATTGCTAAATGCTTAAGTAAAGATTAAGTTTTAGTATGACTGCAGATGAAATTTAAAGTAACAAAAAATTATTCAGAATTAAATATGATTTGCTTATTTGAGGTTAAGATAAATAGTTATTAATTATATAAGAAACTATTTGAGAGGTTAATGATTCCTTTTTCAGCTCTTAAAGCTCATAAAGCCAGTATTTAAAACGAAAACTGATGCTTTCATGTTTCATCATCATTTGATAATGTCCTCATATCGATTTTATTAGATTCTTTTCTTTTATTCTAATTACGATTCATTCAATATATTCAATTAAAAAGGAAGATAATCTTTCTCTTGCTAGTTCTTTTTCATTTTTTATTATTATAATTATAAAAAATAAATGAGTTTATTTATAGAATTATTATTTGATATTTGAAAACATTATCAGTCCATTTTTCTTGAAGCTATTACAGGGTATCTGTTTATCTTAGAATAATTGGTGTTACCAACACACGATGCAGCATTACTTCTTTCATTTCTATCTTATGATAATAGAATAAAATTATATTTCTCTAAATAAGATATATTATTATATAAATATTTATATTTCTATATTATTACTATATTTCTCTGTGTCAGTAACTATTATGCTTTGTAAGTGTAGATTTTTATTTTGTCTTAAACCCATCTTGCACTATAAAATTTATTTGTATTTTTTGATTTTCCTTTTATTTAGAATTATTTCATCATCCATTATGAATTAAAATTTTGTCCCATGGTCAAGAGAAAAGTTCATTTCTGGTGGACATTTAAATCTTCTTTGTTTTACATGGAATATTGACTATCATCAGCTACAAAATATTTGCACTGCTCTGGAGTGTGATTTTTGTTTTTTTTACAGTTTTTGGAATCGGGGGGGGGGGTGTCATGAAACTTCAACATTCGCAAAAAAAAAACATCAAAATTTTGGACGTACTTTCCCTTTATGTAGCAAGCTATAGCTGCTACACAGGGCAGCAATAGAGCTGTAGCTGTAAAATAATAAGATATGGTAATTGAGCACCTTTTAAAAAACAAATACACTGTATAATAATATAAAAGAAATAATAATAGTAATAAGAAAATAATAATGAATAAAATTTTTCAATTTAAAACTATTGTATTTATAAATTTAAAATGTATAACAGTTAATAGTTGAAACACAAAAAATAAAGGAGATGCTTTATTTAAATTAGCCGAGAATCCATAATAGACCTTATCAGGTCACACTGTTCAAAATAAATACTGAAAGTTCAGTTCATTAAATATAATAATTTAAAAAAAGATAAGGATTTTTAAAATTAAATGTTTATTTCATGACACCTATTTCATTTTCTAAATTGTCAGTGTTTTTTGCAAAAGAATGGATGTTTGAGATCCTCCAAATCATATTATTAATTAGAAAATAAAGAGTGATTCATTCATTAAGATATATATTCTTCTGCTAATTAATTTGAAGATCTCAGGTTTGAATTACTAGACCTTTTGATATGAAAATTTCCGCTTCATGTTTCCAATGCACAAGATTTGAACCTTCTATGGCGAATTAATCACTATAAAAAAGTAAATTCATTGGTTTGAATGATTTTATATGTATAAAAAAAAAAAATAATAATAATAATGGTAATGGTATTCATAATAAAGTAAAATGCTTAGCTATGCTATATTTATAAACTAGAATTTTAAGATGGTGTAACCTTATGAATGAATATTTCCTACTTTTGTTGTTTGTTTAGTCGAGGAAAGTTGAGGAAAAATGGGTTACAAAATGCAGCAAAGAATATTCGTTGTCTCCCAATACATTAGATGAGCCAGTTACACATATCTATCTGGTCTAGTCTCTCCATCAGTAGTGCCCAAATGGCATTTCAGAAGTGTTTAAAGATGCATTTGTACAGAATTTGTGTAGTTGACGAGTTGTTACCTGCAGGTACTGGAAAACATGTAGCTTTCCTGTCAGTGGTTCATATTATTTCTAATGCCAGATGGGGAAGAACTTGATGATTGGTTTCAGTCTGATGAGGCATGGTTCTATCTTGATGGAGATGTGATTGCACAGAATTAATGAATTTCCTTTATGGAAAATCCACATCAGCTGCATGATTCTCCTCTGCACTGAGTAAAAGAGGTGTTTGGTGTGCAATTTCATATAGGAAAATCATCATGAATTTCTTTCATAGCACAGTGAACAGTGAACACTACATACATATGGTGCAACAGTTACTAAATATTACACCTGCAGAAAGGTTAAAGTACATGTGATTTCAGCAGGACAATGCTACAGTTCTTACAGCCAACAGCACTGACTATCTTGAGTCAGTGTTTTCATGGACAAGTGATTTTGAAGGGGATTTTGATTTTCTGTTGTGGCCCTCCTCTGTCTCCTTATTTACTTCCTCCTAACTTTTTCTTGTGGAGATACCTTATGGATGCTGCTTACAAAACTCATCCTAACACCATTCTCAAATTGCAGAAGGAAATTGAACAATGTGTGGCTGAAATTCCTCAACACATGTTATCACATGTGTTTAAGAACATGCAATGTCATATTCAATTAAGTTCACATAATGGAGGCCGCTTTCAAAAAACTATTATAAGTTATTCATTTTCCTGTAAGGCTGCGTCACTTTTTATAATTATGTGGGTTTGCATGTCTGTATTTTGTTATACTCTGTTTATATCACAAGAATAGATAAGCTAAGTCATTACAATTTTTATGTAAGCAGTTTTTTCAACTTTCTTCAAAATCCAGACTATTTATAGATAATATGGTTTAAAAATTCTCAATTGAACTTGCAATGATTGTGGTCACTTGGTTTATGTAGTATATTGGAACCATATAGTTATTTTTGTTGGAACACAAGTTAGCTGCTAAGTAAAACAGTACAGTCACTTACAGAATTATTTTTTTTAATTTATACATAAATGAAATCTCTTATTTTACTACAATCTTGTTTCTTTGTTGAAATAAGCCTTGTAGTAAGGTTTAAAATTTTATGTAAAATAAAATTTATTACAATGGATTATGGCCTCGCTTAACTCCAAAAAAAAGTTATAATATTATATTTATAATATCTCGATAACCAGTTTTTTCAATTTTTACCAATCAAACCTCAAAAGAAAGGTTCTTACAATTTTTTTTTCAGAATTTGCTTACATCAGCAACGCAATATATAATTTTATATTCAAAATATTAAGGGGGTCACGGCATTAAAAAAATAGAATAATATCAAATTTATTTTATGTTAAAATACTACATGTAATTTCCTTTTTAAAATGGTACTTTTATTATAAAAATTGGATATGTAGAAGTTGTAAAAACGTTTTTCTTTCATAATAACTACATACGCGATTTTTGTCGACTGGTGGTTTCCAATGGAAGACAAATTTTAAATCTCTTACAAAAAAATGTAGCTAGCCATCCTTTATAATTTCCCACTAGAATGAACGAACAGTTGTTCAACGATTGTATCGAAACATACAGATAGTTTCGAAAATCGACTATTAGAGTCGGTTTAGTTGCTTTTTGTTTTGTAACATAGCCTTTCTTGCAGTGGCGTTAATGACATGTCTTTTCTGTTTGTATTCATTTTGTTTACTTAAATTTTATGAAATGCCGCATTCACAAAAAGAAGAAACCTTGACGTTACTAAAAGGTAGATTAAGAACAATCAGTTATCTTCATATCAGTGATCCTGACAAAAATACAGAGAAGCGTACGCTTTGGCCACAAGATGCGACATCATCGAACAAATTCGTTCAAACCAAGGCGGAGAACACATCACACACACATGCTAAATATTTCCCCCATCTTGAAATTGTTATAAAACGTTTTTAAAAGGTTTACAGTGATCTAACCGTTCCTAGACTCTTGGAAAAATGTCTTACAGAATAAATGCAAACGAGAGCCTCAACAATAGTGTTTGGTCAATTTACCCCAAAACAAATTATGTGGGTCTAAGAACATTGAGGTTTGGGGCAGTCACTCAATTTATTTAAGAAACACGACAAAATGTGATATATTGCATGAGTTGGGCTTGATAGTAGCCAAGAACTTAGCACTTCTATGAAAAAATTGGACAACTTAGAATTGCAAAACGTGAGAAGTATGTCGATGAAGTAAAAAAAAAAGAAAAGAGAACGAAAACAGAACTAGTTAGGAAGAGGTTAAGGACAGATCTGAAGAAGAGGAAGGTATTGATAACCCTGCATATGCACCAGGACAGTACTAGAAAGTAAGTAACACAACATTAGTGTTGATATCAAACATTAAAACTGGTTCCCACAACACCTATCTTTACCTATATGTTCCTTTTTTTCAGCAACTGCTCAAGATATTTAGAAATATGAAAATTATTCTGAACTTTTATATATGTTAATAACTTAATTAATGTCTTTTACATATTGAATATAAAGGAAAGGGTGATATTGAAAAACACATGAAAAAAGCCAATAGAAATTCTATTAATTTTTAAATGCCAAAATTTTATCTGCTAGAACCAAAATCGACGCTATTATTATTAAACATTATTTATTATTAATGTTATTTTGCCATTTATATTTGATAATAAGTTGGGTTTTGTGGAAAACATTAATTATGTAACGGTAACAATTAATAGCTCAAACAGAAGTGAAGTAAAACTTGTTTTGATTGTTGTAAGGTATTTCAGTTTGGAGGAGGGAATTCAAGTTAAACTTTTAAATTTCAATGAAGTGTCAGATGAAACTGCTCAAACTTTCACTCAGTATCTTTTGCAGTGTGTGAAAAAATACAAACCTGAAGAAAATCTGGTTTGTCATACTGCTGATACCACACAGTAACTTTGGTGGTGTGAAGAGACAGGTGAATGAAAATGTGTTCAGAAAAGTTCTAAATGATTTACATAGACCTATTTTAGGAATTGATTGTTCAGCCCACATTGTATACAATTCAATACAAACAGCATGTGATTCTCTACCCCTGGTCATAGAAGTTATTGTTATAAAAGTATATAAATATTTTCACATATATACAGTAGGGGTAATGAATCTTGAGTTTTGAATTGAGTTCTGTGAATTTGGGGAAACAGATTATAAAAACGTATTATATCATAGCAGCACAAGGTTTCATAGTTTCTTACCTGCAATAGAAAGAATTCTTTACATTTTTGATGGTCTAAAATCATACTTCTTAACTTGTGACAAATGTTAAGATTATTATTTGACTTTTGTGAAAATCTAGAAAGTAAACTGTTTTTGAAATTTTCATATGGTACTCTACAGTTATTCTGAAACAATGTAGTTCAATATACAATGTACAATGTAGTATAATCTAGTTCTGAAATTCAAAGCTAATTCTATCACAGAAACAAAAGCATTTCAGCAATATTCTAAATTATTTTGTTAACTTCAGGAAAGAAAAACCCAATTTTTTCTTTGGCAAGAAAAAATCTTCTGCCAAAGAATTGCTATGCCCTCTAGCAAAAAATAATGATGTTCAGGAACAAAAATTCTTCTCAATTGTAGACAATTTTTATAATTCTAGTATCCATAAGCAAGTTATGGAAAACCAGTATGGTTCAAGTTCTGAAAAGTATCAGATACTACTGAAAAGAAGTGGAAAGCAATTTTTAAGGTGTTTCAAAAGACTAATATTTCATGTTGCGATATTTCTAAAATGGTTGAGTTTGCGATGTCTTTGTCTGCGGCATATGCTCCAGTTGAGAGAGTTTTTTCAATTATGGGGAACATTTGCTTTGCAGAACGAAGTCGACTTTCAGTATCTACTGTTAAACATCTGCTAATGTTAAAATTAATTCAGAACTATCTTGTTGTGGATTTTATGATGTAATTAAAACAAACAACCATTTCTGTAAAAAAAGTCATGTCTAGTGAAATGTACAATTGAATAAATAAACTTTAATATTTCAATAAACTGTTAGGACTTTTAAGTAATTTCAAAAATATCTTCTGGGTTGGATCCAAAAAATATTTCCCCCTTCCTAGCTTTACTACATTTCGAATAAATATAAAATGATAATATTTATAGTCGTTTAAGATTCCATCCATTTATGTAATATCTCCATGACTTGTGCTAACATGTTCTGCTTTATCAGAAAAAACTTAAGGATTCAAACAAATGTTCATTGCTCAACGTGCTACCACAACATTCTTTTTACACGCACACTCACGTGATATAAAAAACATTTGTGCTACCTTGAGAAAAACTGATATCTTGGAGGTAGTCTATTCTGGGGGTTCATCATGGACCTCAGGCACATCCATCTGCCCTTGTAGGAGAAGACACATCCGCCTTGTGACTATCCTGGATGCCATACCACCCTGTTCATTACTAGTCCTGATGGGCTTTACTGGAGATCATCTAATAGACCCTTTAAACTTGATAATACAGTCATCAGTTTGGCCTCTTGTTAGGATACCACCAATGCAAATGCCTCTGCAGACATTTCCATGAATGAATTTGCATAACCTACTATCGTCTTCATATGGCCTCTTCTGACTACAACTACCTAATATAACTTACAACTCTCAACTATCAAATTAACTGATTTGCGGAAGTGCAATCCCTGTGCCTTCTTTCAGTTGAGATTTCACAGAAAAGCTTTTGCTATATCTAACTTCATTTAGATTATGCACTCAGATCATTACTGATCTGAGTATTTAAACACCAAAATTATTATCCTCATACCAACAAAACAAATGTTGATTATAACGACAATTTTGCCCTACAACTAAATTTACTCAAGTCCTCTTGGATTCAGTTAAGAATCAATAAACAGATTCATAAATTTAATAAGTCTGTAATGAAAGCATACTGTATACCCTATCTCTCTCTGCTCTGATCCGCTTTCAGGAGCGAGGTCAATGCCTACACCCTCCACATCACAGCTCCAGCCCAGAGTTTTCCACACATCCATCTTTTTCTAACAGCGAATATCAGCTAACCAGGTTTGATGTCAAAACGTAAGCACCCAGGTTAGCCCCTAATCACCTGGGTTGGTATTCTATCTATACATTTATAACTACAGCAGATCCCCTCAGCCATCCTCCAGAGGCCTAAGAATCTAAGGTAGCCAGCAACTATATTCCATTCCCTTTTCCAGTTAACTTGCAGATCAAAACCAGAATTGATCCTTGCAAGCTCTGAAACAACTTTGGTATATTTAGCTTCGTATCTGGGGCAGACATGTAAGACATCATGGTGTATATCATCAATGGTCCTACACTTCAGACACAAGCCTGAATCAATCAAACCAAATCTGTCCAACCCATCTCAAAAAGCACCATGTCCAGGAAGAAACTGTGTAATATTTCGATGGGGGAAGTCCATCTATCTACCTGCATATTTCTCACATCACGAAATATATCGTGTAACAGCCATCGGATGATTCAATCCACCTGACTTGCTATAAATGGAAACCTTTATTGTCTATTTCTTTTATTCACCTAGAGGTAAGTTGGCCTACCTTTCTAGCATGATAAAGTAATTGGCACTAAGTTGCAAGGATATAAATGGACTTAATAACAGAAATAACAAGGACTGCTTCTTGAGAGACAGTCCTATACGTACCAATCACAGATAACAATAGGAGAAGCTTTGCCATCTAACTACATCACTGGTAGGTAACTTTCTCTTTTGTTACTGCAGTTACTTTTATTTTGTAACTTTTTTCTAAAATTTAGCCAGATCTGACATTAAATGTAATATAAGCCACAAAAATCTTGTCCAGTAAATTACAATATCAATACAATAAATGAAATGTCAGTATAATAAAGAAAAAAAATTTAGTAGCATTACATATCAGTAAATAACACTATCTGATCAATCCCTAATTTATGTCTGGTGCGTGCATATGTGTAGATTTTTATGAATTTTGTTAATTTCTACAATGAAACTTCATAAGTTTATTTTGCACATATCTTAGCATATAATCTTTCAAGAAGACTGTAAATAATCATATTTTTAATTATTTGTTATTTTTAACCTTTCTAATAATATTTTGAGTACTTAGCAATATAGCACTTAATTTTTTCATTTGTTGTTGATAAAATTGAAATGAACATATATACTTATTATTTAACTACATTTTTCTCTTTTGGAGCCAATAATTATTTATTTAAAAAGTAAAGAATACCCATGAAAAGTTTCTAATCTTTGTTCAGGAGCTTTTCATGTGTATTCGTGATATTTAATGTGATTTCATCACATATTATTGGCATGCCATGATCTTTTCACCTATATATCCCCAAACTTTACAGTAAAAATAAATTTTATACATATACTTTTACTGATAGTAAAAGTAACTTTTTACTGAAAGGATTTCAGTAGATGAAACAAATCTGTATCTTCACTTAACAAATTGCTCATAGAATATAGATATACATATACACATATATTGTTAATAGATATAGTATATGAAAACTTAGAAGTAGTTTCAGTTATTTTTTCTTTTTGTCTAGATTGAAATTTTATTAGGCCACTGTTACTTTGCTTGCTATGAAAATAAGGTTAATGCATTTCACAATTTGCATCAGTTTGAAAATATATTATGTAACTATGCTCTCACCTTTTTGTCTAATATTCTTGTAGAATACACTTATAAACTAGACGCTACATAAAAACTTCATTAATTTTAAATACCAGAACAAACAAAGCAACTAGAAGAATATATGAAATTGTAAAATTATTGAAATAGCAGAAAAATGTACAATGCAGTTTACAATACAAAAAAATTAATTAAGATGTAAAAAAAAAAAACACAATGAATATGGAAAACTCTAGTAAAGCGAAGATCAGATGGTGCACTGATATCAATTTTTGTTACCTTTCATCTGAAAATTTTTTAGATCAGCTGTGTACATTCATATATCACACATTCCTGAGGATAAAGAACAGTTTTTCCCTTGTCCCTCTTCTCTCTAAGATTAGGAAAAGTTGATACTATTCTAAAGTGACAAGTATTTGAAAGTAAAGCAATCTATAACCACCTTTATCTGAGGTGCTTACTCCAAAATAAATAATCTGTAATTTTTCTGCTGCTATTCTTGATACTAAAGGCACTCTTATCTCCCAAGAGTCTGTACGTGAGATGGATCTCCACTTCCCTAAAAGAAACTTAGAAACATCTATTTGAGCAACCTTGTTTTGTTTAGCAGTCCTTCCGTGGATTATTCTTTTCTAACTTCTACTTTTTTCCTTTATCCTTCATTCTTTCCACCTTGATCTATTCTGTATTTTGGTTGACTTTTCACTAGATATGTGCTAAGGATGCGGGAATATTAGAAATTCAGTATCCTTGTATCCTTGGTATTTGTCTAGTTTGGAAGAGGGCTTTCTTATCAATTTATCTAGCTAGTGATTGTATTTCTGTAAAAGGTGTCTGTATAAAAAATTCTACCTCAGGCTGAAGTATTTAACTAATGTAGATGTACCATCTAGTCATTCCTAAAGCAATAAGTAAATAGTTTTGTTAAAAATAATTCAGTACTATCATAATTAAAATGAATCTCATAGTTTAAAAAAACAAAATTATTAATTTCATAGCCACCAATGGACTTGTCTTATTCTCTTTTGTTTTAGGTAAATCAATGGTTAATTTAATAATCCAAGGGA
Organism: Lycorma delicatula; assembly: GCF_047948215.1. Lineage (NCBI taxonomy): Eukaryota > Metazoa > Arthropoda > Insecta > Hemiptera > Fulgoridae > Lycorma > Lycorma delicatula. The sequence goes on from NC_134459.1 coordinate 14,526,899, forward strand.
GCGCTGTTATGTAAGTGGCCCTCTTTACATCATGGTACTGTATTTTATAATAGGATAATTTTATAATAAAGATAAGTAAGTATATTACTTGTTTTTTTTTATTATTGTTTAATATTATAGAATTGCATGTTACAATTAAGTTGAATAATTTTTAGTCGATAGTATAATTAATATCAAGACAAAATCGTGGTAGGTTCCCAGTCCCAGTAGGGTCCACTGATAGGAATTTCCCTGAAGGGATGTTTTTAAGTCTTCATCTTTTTAAGATCTTCACCTTTTGATTGGTCAAAAATTCATTCGTCGGTTAAATAACAATCTTTTGGATTGAGACATCCATTTCTTTCTTCATCAGCTTTTGATTATTTTCTCTAATTGGTCGCCTCTTCAATTTATGATCAATGATATGTTCGACCTTGTCTGCCAATGGTGGTGCCAATTTAGAAATTACATCCTTTGATTTAAAAGAAGCTGCTGGAGCCGCTGCAACCTGAGCATAAGATGTAAGCTTCAATGATCTGCTGAAAGCACAATTTTTCTGGCTTTGAAGTAGCTGACCTTTTGTCAAACCTATTGTCTTAACCTCTTGTACTGCCATTTCTTTCTTATAGACCAGACAATTTCATGAACTAGTAGAATGATGTCCATGTCAGTTAACACAAACCGGCAGATCCTTGCAGGGGTTTTCGGATCCAATGGATTACCACAGGGACAGATCTGTTTCCTTGTGGACCTTGCTGAAGTATTCCGAATTTCTGACATCCAAAACACCGCAATGTTGTCGGGATGAAAGGATGGACATCCAGTCTATGAAAGCCAGCCTTAATTTCCTTAGGACACTTAGTTTGTTAAATGTTAAAACATGCAACATGGAGGGTACAACTTCTCCTTTACATTGGGTGTTCAAACATCGATATGCAACATCTCTTTGTTCCTGAAGCTACTCATCAATTTCTTCTTTTGTGCAGTTTAGAAGGTCTCTGCACTCAACAACTCTCTTGGAGTTTAGTGTACTATGCGGTTCAATCCCAATATCAATGAGTCCTATCTTTGTAAATTTCATTAATCGTGAGGACTGTAAGTCATTGACAGTCTCCACAAAGAAGCCCATAGCTGTCTTTCTGGTCTCTTTTACAAGTCCTCTTGCAGCTTTTTGATCCCACAAGCAATCATGACAGGACTAATTTTGAAAAAGTCCCTTCTTTCTTCTTTATCACCAGATACTTTGGAATTAGCCCAAAGCTTAGGTCTAAACTTAGTACGGATGTTCTTTTCCGACTCACTGAACTTGACGGTCTTCCTTCTCTTTGCATCCGAAGGCAAAGGTTCTCCTAGACGAGGGTTTTTGCGTACATCCTCTGTTATGATGTTGATGCTTCCATAACCTTTATTTTCATCAGATTATATGTCATATAGTGTGGGCGGAGAGATGGTTGGGCATGCCCTGGATCAATGATCCTGCTTCGATTCCTCAAGTCAGCTGCCTCCCACAAATTTAACCAGGGCAATGGAACAGCGAAAACGAGAAGCACAACTGCAAATAGCTCCAAATCGTCTATCCCGTACTCCACAGGGGAGCTTCTTAGCCTGCATAGTCCCGTTGGCAGTTATAAGTGAAGGTAGTACTTCAGTTACTATGTCATTGCCTGCCCCGTACGTGTGCGTAGATGTTATTGCACAGACGTGGGTTGGATTTGCTCAGGCAGTTTTAATTATTTTGATTACTGTTCTCTCAATTATTAATTCAGTTATAACAAAGTTATTATCTCTAACGTCTACTTAACTCAGATTACATATCTGTGTAATATATTTGTGTATTATTGAGGCTGTAAGTTAATTTTAATTACGTTTACTAAGCGATTAAGGTTATTTGAACAGGATTTTCACTATAATTAATAGTTTTCAATTTTTTATAAGGCACTTATTTTATATTAAGGTTATGCAATTCTTTAAGGGATTACTTATATGTTTTGGAGGTTCCTTAGGTCTCAGTACCAGCATTTGGTGGCCGATCAAATTGGTACTCACATATTATGTTAATCATAATTTATATAGTTTTATATGATGTTGGTTCCTTTTCAATATCTGTTACAAATAAAAAGTTACTAATTATTCTAATTTTAAATTTATAAAAAAATTTAATCTGCAGATGGCATAGATGAGTCTGTTATGGTTTTCATAAATTTGTTTTGGGGTCCTATGTACTCTAAGTTAATACAATTTATCTATTTCTTGTTTTTATTATGTTAGCTTATAACAAGAGTTTAATGATCTTCTGAATGTGGGGTCCCTACTTTAAATCTGTAAATGTAGCTTCCAGCTTGGGCCAAAGAAATTATGAGAAGTGTATTCTCGTTGTATTCTACTGAAAATACAGATTTAATTGTATAAAAAACAATATTTATAATTTATAAGTACAGTATTTGAGAAGGTATGAGCTAATAACATTTAAACAAACTGCTAAAATTGTTGAGCAGGTCAAAGGAATTTTATAATACATATGGTTGTTTTTAAAAGTTTTAGGTCACTTGTTAATTCCCACTTAAAGAAAGAAAGAGAATTTATTAAATAGTATTTCTATAATTTCTTAATGGTTGCACAGATTTAAATAATTTTTTAATTTTTTCATGTTTGGTTTTATTTCAATTTATAGTTTTTTAAAGTTTTTTTAATAATTTGAATTTCAAATTAGTCTTTTTTATGAATGAGTGTTCACAAGTAACCTACTATTCAACCATTTCATATATCTTTTTATTATAAAATTATTTGTCCATGTTAACAGGTCATTAATTTAATCATATTAAATTAACACAAATATGTACTGAATGTCATTTCTTTAAGTGATTACAATGTAAAAAGTACTTGACTATACCATTTGCTCATACAGACAGAAATAAAATAATGTTTTGTAATTTAAAGCCCCTGCATTTCATTTTCACCGATATCTCAAGAGATTTTAGTCATAATAAGAATGTCATACTAAATTTACGTTCAATAAAGTAAAATTTAAAAAATTTCTTTTTAATAATAATGGGCTTTCCATGGGGACTGATGTGAGGCTAGATTGGTGAGGTGATGCAAGAACCTCATGCGAGGCTAGACCAATCATTACCATCAACTGGTAATAATTATTACCATCAACTGGGTCTCTCTGGGGTGCTGTTTTGGAGGGTGCAACGGGGTGGTCCTTATTTCTCTGCAAACAATCATCCAATTTTGAAAATTCAAACAAGGTATTTGCTAATATAATACAAAATCACGATGGAACCAAACCAGAACAAAGATTAACTGACATACTCAAAAAAATCAAGTGGAAGACCAAATCGAGGCCGACAAGCTCCCACTAATGGTCTTTGTAGAGTTTGATGACAGTTTGATTAGAGATAACACTGTTGGGATTGGATTGAGCCCACTATTGTCATATATGATACTTTAGGTGGATGTTTTAGTAAGGTGGATCAGCGTATACTGCCACTAATATTGTGCTGGGCTGTGACGGTGCATAAACTACAAGGAATTACCGTACACAGAGCTGTAACAGATCTGAGTACTCATATCTTTGCCAAGGGCCAGGCCTATGTAGCATCAAGCCGCTTGAAACAATTGGTGATTTTAGCCATTAGTTGTATGGATCACAGAAAATTGCTGCATTATCCACACGATAAAATTTTGCAAAGAACTCAATGACTAGAGAAATCTGTAAGTTTAGATTGGTACACACAAATTAAAAAAATAAATAAATTGAAATGTTTACAGTTTCCTCATTTGGATGAGCATGTGAAATACATTTTATACGCAAGTTTTCGAATCGTGAATATTTTCCAGTGATCACTAAAAAGCATTAAATAATAAAAACAATTATAAAAATTAAAAAACATGACTGTCAAAAAATAAATGTCCTTCAACAAAAATATTTAAATGTAGTCGAGGGGCTCTGAATAGTAGTTGACCTATATTAAAGGGCTCTGAATAGTAATTATTCTGCATTAAGGAGCCCCTCTGACTGCATTTATATATTTTTGTTGAAGAAAAAAATTTTGTTATTGAAGTAGGACCTGATGATAACTTAAATCATTAGTCAACCGTAAATTCCTGCTATTTCTACAATATGAAAAATATAGACAAATTAAAACTATCTGAAAGTTGAATGGTCAACCACTATTTTCCTTAATTAAATAATATATAATGATGTTTATACCTTTATTTCCATACCTTGTTTTCTTTCTTTTAGTTCGATTAATTGTAGTTTTTAAGCCTAATGTATTTATTTTTTGGCTCTCGTGTTTTATAATTTTTATAATTCTTTTTATTATTTTACATAACTTATCAAACGTAGATTATCATTTTGATAATTTGGTAGAGGTTGATGATATATTGTTATTTTTTTACGAAGTAGCTATTCTTTTTTGCAGAAATTGCTCAAAAACATATTTAATTTTCTAAATAATGATCAGCAAGATTTATACTTACCATATCAGTACCGTAAATGATATGACAACTAATTTTTGTATCTTCAAAATTCATCTGATATTCTCAAGACATGACATTGTACATAAGCATAATAAATGTTTAACAATTATGTCAGACTTAGCATTTTATTGCTAACGCTTCAAAGCAAAACAGTAAGGTTTGATTTTGTTACAAATTTAATCAATTTATATATCACTCAAATCAAATTTATATGTATAATCAATTACAGATGTCAAGATCACCTAGAGATCTTGACATCTATTATAATATCAAGAAATTTCATTGTACAGGAAACAGAAATTTATCATTATTGGGAATCCTATCTTCATGATCAGTGTTATGTCTACATGCACAACTAGAAAAAAGTTGAAGGTTACATTTAAGTTCAGGTGGTATATAAATGGTTACAATCCATACAGTGAAGAATTTTTGAACTGTTTCGTATCATTTCAATTCCTTTAAAATAATTGTTTTCAGATATAGATTCAGTTGTGTCGTCTGTGAATAAGGTTATAATGATACACAGTACAATATTTTACATAAATAACGTTTTTCTCTTATTTACGCAATTTAAAATAGTTTCTAAAATAATGTGAAGCAGGTGTCACTAGATAATTTTTTTCTAAAACCGTGCTGAAAATCTGTTAATGTATTATGCATTTCAAGAAATGTTAAATATCTATTTTTCATAATTTTTTCAAGTATGGACAATAATGAAATCGGCATATAATTTTGTATATTAAGTACCAAACTTCTGTTAAGTAGGGAAATAATATGGTCACCAAAGTAATAGGAAGACTCCATTATTGAAAGATTAATAAATTAAATTTGTTAGAATAATAGTATCTATGACTGTTGAATGATATGAATTCATTTGAGGGGTGCTCAAGTGATTCACTCGTTCTTGCTTTAACGTACAGTCCTGAGAGTAATCTTTTACAAGAATTCAATTTTTCAGAATAGACTTTATGCTGATTTTATCATAGTGACTTATGCTGCATAGCTTGGTTCTGATTCTAGTAATGTTACCTGTTATAGGAACCGCTAGAATGGATGTCTACATTGAAACCCACAAGACCTCAGTCAGATATCTATTTGAAGGGACATAAACTGATTTTTTTTTTACGTTATCTTGCTTTTTGTGCAAGCATGATTGTTTGTGAGTGTGGTTGGTTATTATACACATTATTCTAGTGCACACTTTCCAGTATTCTTATGTTCCCTGTTTTTAAAACCAGTTATAAATAAATAAAAGTTACCACATGCTTGGATGTAAATCATTCATGTGTAAATAAATACATGAATTACAAGACAATCTGTAGAAAATATGTATTAATGTAAAATTTTGGTCATAAATAAATACAAAATGTATGCCATATAAGATATACACATTGTGGATACATTGTATAATAATTAACACATTTTTTTATTAGTCTATCCTTTCATAAAATATTTAGTTTTAAATATTTAACATATTTTAAAATGGATTTACATATAGACCTACCCATCCATGATTTTGACATAAATGTCAACAACTTCTTTTGTGAACCCATTGTATCACCCAATAATTAAAATTAAAACTATTTCCTTTCTAATATAATACATGTAATATATAAAAAAGAAAAATAATAAGTAACTGTTAAAGTAGAGATTTAAGTAACAATATAATTAATGAATCTTGGATAGTGATTATAATATGTAAAATTAAACCTTTTGTTAATCACACACAGCTTATATAGTTATGCATATATATATATTTTTTTAAAAATTAAACAATTAGAGTAAAAGGAACAATGAAATTACTATGAAAAATGAAACTGCTTTATTCTGTTATCGTAATTATGAATTTGTGTGTGTGTGTGTGTATATATATATATATATATATATATATATATATATATATATACATATGTATATTTTTTTTAATGAATAATATATATATATAAATGTTTGCTTATTTAAACATATAAAAATTTATATTAACATTAGGAGAACATTATGTTAAGCTAGGAACAGTGTTTAGTGCCGGCCTCCGACGCAAGTGGTAGCATCTTCGCCTTTTCATCCAGAGGTTCCGGGTTTGAATCCTGGTCGGGCATGGCATTTTCACATGCTACAAAAATTGTCATTCATTTCATCCTCTGAAGTAATACCTAACGGTAGTCCTGGAGGTTAAAAAAAAGGAGCAATGTTTGGTATTGGATTTATTTATACAGAGCAAGAAAACTGGTAAAACATTTACAATAAAGTTTGCGATAACATGTGACAATAACACTCTGTATTTAACCAACAATTTACACAAAAATAAAAAACAAATCAATATTGTTGTCACAAAAACTATTTATTCTTCAGTAATCTTTTATTCTACCCTGGTCTGCAGATATAAATTAACGTTAGTGATCACAGCGGTACACAAACTTTGACATTAACATCAGTTACATTAAAAAACTGTTCTAGCAAATTATGGTTTTTGTTTTGTGCTTTACTGGAAGTCACTATCTACCATTAACTAAACTATCAGGAATATAAAAAAATTTTTTGTCTACCAAATTAACATATAGCATTAAAGGTAATTGCAATAAACTTATATCCAATACTACCAATGTTATAGCATGAAGTAGTTTAACAAAATAGAAAACTGTATTGCCTAAGCAGGGAAAATTTGGTTAATAGGAAAACATATAATACCTCAGGAACAGGTAATCACATTTATCACATGTGGATAAGGTAGACGGTGAAATCCTGCGATGATAGGAGCAAGGAGGCAAGGATGAGAATATTGATAAAATGGTGGTCGCTAGGTGGAACAATAACTGGTTTACCAATACAGTCGAACTTAAGGAGGGGATTTTCACTGAGAGAAAAAGGGACTTGGTGGTGATCCTGGACTTGTTGAAACTAAAGACTAAATTCTCAGAGTCTATATTTAGGGTGGCTCTGAGGATTAGGGACATGGCTATGGGAGGAAAATTAAAGGTGATGAGTTAACCCATGGCCTGTAGTAAAGCTGCCACAGTACTTAGGGAGATGATGTAGAGGACTACAAAAGGAAAGTATTCACAATAGTGATAGATTCGGGGATAGCTGAGGTGAATATTATCTCATCTGAAGAAGAGTATTGCAGAGGTTTTCCTGTTAGTGAAACGTGATGTGATCTTCAGGCTGGAAGAGGGTGACGCATCACGAGTAGCCAGGAAACTGATAGAATATGCTGGCTGTTGATTGAGCAGAACAGATCTGACAAAAGCAAAGACAGATCCGAGCAAAGGTAGAAAGGACAGGTCCACTAGTAGGGTGACAATAGAAAACATAATGCCTAAAACCTTGGTGGTTAGATTGGTAGAGAAAAAGGGAAGCAGATGTATACAACCTTCTCAGAGAGGTCAAGAGAGGCATCGGAGATCCTCTTGGCCTGTAAGGGCCAAGGGGAGGATCTTTATATTCGAGTCCAAGTTGATGATGAAGTTCTGAAAAGTTATTGAAGAATTTACAGGAGGAGGTGCAGGGAGTAAAGGTTGCTCTTAGATTGAATTCTCATGTTGAGGTTAAATATAAGAGATATTGATATGCTCACCACCAAGGAGGAGGTTGCTAAGGCAGTGAGAGGTGGTAGAAGTGGACGTGGAATTGGTCATATTGCTGAGACCAGTGTACTCAAACACATAAGTGACATTGATGGCTGTTGCCAGTGGGGAGGTGGATATACACCTGCTGTTTCAGAAGTCGAATCTTGCATCCTCATGATATGTTCAAAGAATCCTAAGAATCCTAATCTCCTCTTATACACGGTATCAGTGATGGGTTCTAACTCTTTGTCATGACTTTGTTGGGCAAAATCCACCACTGTCCATCTTTCTAGAACTTTTCATCGATGTAGGTTCTTCCAATTCTTCTTTCGATTTTCTGGAATCTGTTTTTGATTGTTCCTTTAGGTGGAAGAGTGTTTCTGCTGCATAAGTGGCTTCAAGGTGCCTGCTTCAAGTAGCTTCAGAGTGGCATAAGTGGTTCTATACTGTGTTGTAGGGTCATATTTTTGCATTTATTGATAGGCATTTTTTATTGCAAGTATACTAGGTAATTTTTTAGCTTTATGTAGTTTTGTTTCTTTTTATTTTGATCTAGGTTTTTTCATTTAGGTTGAGTTATTATTTCTTCGAGGTATTTAAATCGGGTTACTATTTTGATTTTATTACCGTTTATGTTTACTTCTTTTAATCAAGTTGGTTTTTAGGACATAATTTCTGTCTTTCTGAATGATATTTTGAGGCCAGTTATATTTGCAATGTTTTGAACTGCAAATATCTGTGATTTAGCTTCGTCGATGTCATTTGCTAGCAGTGCCAAGTCATCGGCGAAACCAAGACAATTTCTTTTGATTTTTCAGCCTATTTGAACTTTTTCAGCAATTTTTTGAGCCATTCCCTTATTAACATTTCCAGAGCGCAGTTGAATAATTACGGTGAGATCCTCTCACCTTGGCGTAGTGTTGTTTTGATCTCAAATGGTTTCAAGAGAATACAATTTAAGAAACGTTAATTAAGAGAAATAAAAAATAATATTAAAAGTAGAATGAGTACAGCATCCCTTTACGGTAATGATGTGGGGTTAATGTGGTTTCATTATTTCCTGACCGTGACTTAATGTTATAGTCGTGTCAAATTAAATGAGGACTAACCTTGCATAAATTTGGTTTGTTTAAACCATTAATTTATTTTGAATTCAGTTTATTGCTGTAAGGTATTAGTTTTACAATAGAATTATGTGTAATTTTAAGTATATTTATTATTATCATTTTACGTACTAAAAGTTATATAAAGTTAACTAAATTATGAAGTTTATAATTTTGAAGTATATATATGTGTAATATTTCAGTAGTAACATTATTGCTGTAATTTTTGTATTATTTAGATATTAATAGTTTTTAATATTAATAGTTAATTTTTCTAAAAAATAGCTTAAATTTTGAAAATTATGAGGTTGTAAATTGTGAGTATTATTATTTTTTTTACATTAACTACTTCTATGATCACAGCAATAATTACTAATTGCTTGCAATAAACAAATTAACCCATTCAAACAAAAACTCTTGTTTAACTGTTTGTGACCTGTGGGAATCATTACTGCATTTGCTATTGGCATAATAGTTCACTTAATATGCTTTGATTTTCTAGGATGCTTCTTCCAAGAAGTTAGTACCAAGGTGTACAATATGAATTTTATTATACAATGTTACTTTAATTTGGATTGTACATTTTTTAAATTATTTATTTAAAACTTTTGTACCAGGTACTTACTTGTTAATCAAATAAGTCTTCATTATGTGTGTAAACATTTTGATGTGATTGCTAAAATATCTGTGTTGTGGTTAGCTTTAATTTATGTAGTTATACACAAATATATTTACAAGAAAATTTTCAGTCGCTATAATCTTTTAATATGGTAAATTTTATATTTATTTATTAATTTTGTTTTTATGTTATGTTAATTGTCTATATGCTAGGTGTATTGTATGTTTTTTTAAACTGTAATTACAGTTGAGTTTTAAAAATCTTCTATAAAACAAAATTTAATGTTTTATATATATATATATTTAGGTTACTGCAGATTCATCCTGTATCCAGAGTTAGTTTAATTTTTTTTTTAAATCCTTTCTTAAACTATTATTATTCTTTAATTTGTTTAGACTCATTTCAGTAGTTAACATCTCAGGCTTAAGATTTTAGAAATATTTTTATGTTTTTTAAGTTCTTTAATCATAGATCTTCTATATTTATATCTTTGTCATTGTAATGTGTAATACAGTACAAATCCATTTTAGCAACAAAATCTAATTTTATTTTTTATTTTTTGGTTTATTATTTCTTATAAACAAATTTTTTTATTTAATTCATTCATTTTATTTCTATGTAGTTATATTTGTATCACATAAAATATATATTTTCATTGATTTACATTGAATAAATAATCAGTTATGGCAGCTTTCATGTTTACTGATGATGAGCTTTCTCTTTCCATGACAAAAAACTGTGTCTTTGTTGGTGAAACCAATTATTATTATTTTTGATCATTTTTATTATGTATTTTATTTATATTTTATTATTATGTTTTTTATTGTTTTTGACCTTTTTTGTGATTTCTAAAAACGAAATTCAGCAAAACTGTTGTAGGAGACAAAAATTCCTTAATTAGAGATTTCAATTTGGGTTTCCAACTTTTGGTGCAGATAAGAACTGATATTAGTGAAATACTAATCTATTTATTATTTAATAATTGTATGATATTATATTACAGGGAAGTTGTAATGAAGTTTTTTTAATGGTAACAGTCACTTGTTCACAGTAAACACAAAAATTTCAAAAGCTTTTTTCTTTTATAATCGGTTCTTTGTTGTCTTCCTGAAATCCATTTGCATATGGAATTGGATAGTAAATAACATTATAATTACCTAATCTGACACAGAATTAAAAAAAGATTGAAGTTTTCATGATATAATTTAATTAATGATTATTTATTACTTGTTATTTTAATTTAGTATTTAATATACAGTATTGTTTACAATTTCATATGATTTATAGATGTAAAATTTCATTTATAATTAATTATTGGTGCTTAATATTTGGTAGAATCAAAACAAATTAAAATTGTTGATCTTGTGTTATAAGGTTTGATTTTCTTTGTAGTGTTTTGTTTATTTATTTTTACTTTTATTTCTTGTTTTGTGTTATGTTATGGTTGCATTTGCATGTTGAACTTAACTTTTAACCTGTCAGGTAGGTAGTTGCGTTTTTAATTTCAGCTGCTTCATTTCACTCAGTCTTGTTAAAGACTCATCATAGATATGTTTTGTTTTCTAGTAGAATACCAATGGGAATATCACATATGGTATTCGCATTGGTGGCATCCTGACTGAGGCAAAAACAAGGCTAAGAGATGCCTTTTGCTGAAGGTCTGAAGATGACCTTTGGTAAAGCCCATAAGGGCTAGGTACGGAGGGGGTGGCGTGGTGACCGAAACTGCCATTTGGAGGGTGTCTTTCCCTATTGGGTCAGGATGTTCAGTTAGTGAACAGTAAGCAACGCCTGCTGTACCCAATCAGATGAGGGTATTATGTATGACATGTAATTAGGGTGTGATCTTGTATAAACTCAGGCTGACTATTCCTAACCCACCGGGTTGGTCTAGTGGTGAATGCGTCTTCCCAAATCAGCTGATTTGGAAGTCGAGAGTTACAGCGTTCAAGTCCTAGTAAAGCCAGTAATTTTTACACGGATTTGAATACTAGATCGTGGATACCGGTGTACTTTGGCGGTCGGGTTTCAATTAACCACACATCTCAGGAACGGTCGAACTGAGAATGTACAAGACTACACTTCATTTACACTCATACATATCATCCTCATTCATCCTCTGAAGAATTATCTAAACGGTAGTTACCGGAGGCTAAACCGTAAAGAAAGAGAAGGCTGACTATTCCTGAGACATGTGGTTAATTGAACCCCAACTAGCAAAGTACACTAGAGTATTCACTGGCTAGTATTCAAATCTGTATAAAAGCAACTAATGTTTATTAGGATTTGAACCTCAGAACCTTTGACTTTGAAAAATCAGCTGTAAAACAACTGGTTTATGACGATGAGTTAACCATTAGACCAGCCCAGTGGGCATGGCATTTTTACACACTAAAAAATTGCCATTTTATCTCATCCTCTGAAGAAATACCTAACAATAGTGGTCCTGGAGGACAAAAAAAACGAAATTGTCTAAATTGATTTTAAATAAGCATTAATTTAAATATTAAGTTAATTTATAATAATAAATGTAAATGTATTTTTTGTATTATTTATTATTAAATTTAGTACCTACAGACATGTCTTAAATTAAAGTAATTCATTAATTCTAATTACTTTAATGTAGTTTTGTATTGCGATTCAGTTAATGTTAACAAATTTAAATAAAATCACTTTATTGTTGTGTTAACTATTGAGTCCAGTATTTATGCTGCTGACTACTATCAGTAATAGAATTTTATTGTAGCATACCTTATTTTTTTATTTGAAATGGTTTCTTTTTCTAGTTTATATTTATGCCTATGGTTTATGTTTATATTTAAATTTTGTGATAATAAAGAAGTATTAATTTATTTTATTTCTGTGATATATTCTTGATGAAGTCTACTCTGAACTTTATATATTGTATATTCATTCCAGAGAATAAAAAAATATATTTTTGACAAGAAAAAACAGATAAACTTTAAAAGATATATGGAATCTGTATTCTGAGATTTCTTTCACTGTGAGAAGACTACATATAAATTTTTTAAAAATTAGAAAGAATCTGACTATTTTATTTATTATTTAGTTATTTTTCTTACTGTATAATGATTATTTTTTTAATAGAATTTTTAGTAATGTTTTGATTTTTGATTAGTGTAAGTGTTTACGCCATTGGCGTAAAGTCGTTTTATTCCAATGAATTCAAGGTTATGGTCGAGTCTTGTAGTTTACAGGCTTGGTAATTTATTTTGCTTTTTTGTAAGGCTTATCTATGTGTATTTTTAAATAGGTTATTTGGATTTATTTTCGATATCAATTTCTCTCAGATTCCAGCTTGTCTGACTATTGCATCATCGTATTGGTGTTAGCTTATTTCTATCACGCATTATTTCATTGCTGTTTAGTCTTAATGTATATATTAGGCTTAGTGTTTTCTTTTTTTTTTTTAAACTAACAATTTATGTATATGGAAAAACAATGGTAAATGACTGGTTATTCGAATATTTTCGAACACTAACAAACACATTTGTAAAGGCATGGGACTTAGTTGTTTGGGTTCAAAAGAACATTTTCATAATATAGCTCAGTCTCTCACATTCATTTGCATCATTTTATTAAGAAAACTGTTGCAAATCAAATGTCTGCAGTAAGTTCTGTGAGCAAGTAGTTGCTTGATGGATATTCTAATTAACGGAGGAGCAGAGGGGGCAACAGAATTGACTGGAGAATTTATCAGGGCCTTTTGCGATTTTATGATTGAGTAGTATTCTCTTCGAATCCAGGAGTGAGCCCGTGATACCTTTTCGCTTTCGTTTTTTGAGTAACTCTTCTATAGCATCCAGTTCAGCCTCCAATTCTATAGAATCTTCTATGGTGATGTTTACAATGTCTTACTATAAAATTAAGACCTAAAAGTAGTATAGAAAACCTTACATTTCGCATCGATTCGACCTTTGGCCTCATTACATTAAATAACAAACTGTGGAAATTGATGCGGAATGTAAGGGTATATTTCCGATAATAAATGTGTGTTTATTGAGAAATTTATTAGTAAAAGAATGGATTTTGTTGAAAAACAATATTGTGAAAGGGGAGGAGTTAAAAATCAGAAAGGGAAAGCCGTTCTTTAATGTATGTCCTGTTTTTGATGCAGAATGTAAGGGGATGTTTCGCTTCAGAGGTCAAAGATAGAATCGATAGGAAATGTTAGGTTTAACTACTCCTAAAATTAACAAATTTTTAAAAAGGCTGGTTTAGTTAAATTTTGAATAATTTATGGATTAATATTCCAATTCTTTAGAGAAAATATATGTTTGGAAAAATGCAGTATTTTGTAGCCATAATTTTGCAATACGTAGTTAATTTTTTTTTTGTTAAATTTCCAATTAGTGTTTGAATTCAGTTTCATTAAAAAATAAATAAATAACATTCTACCGTATTTTAAATTCATCATATAAATCATGTAACGGTCAAATTAAATCACATTATTAAATTACGTCATTTAATTAATTGAGCGTTACAAATAAATGGAGCAGTCGATAAAATATCAACTAGTCTGGAAGAAAAAAAATTTACTTCGGTTATAGTTCTTATTAATAACAAAAGTATTTTACTAAGTTTGGCAGCGGTTAACTATATACTAATTTAAATAATCTTTGCTATTTCCAAAACACATTATTTTGAAGACATTTGTAATATTATCTTATTTTCTTCCTGATGTATACATTAAATTCTGTTCAATTAGTGAACAATAAACAACTCTCAGGCCCAGTGAGATGACGATATATATTTTTTTGTCTTTAGTCATTTGACTAGTTAGATGCAGCTCTCCAAGATTCCCTATCTAGTGCTAGTCGTTTCATTTCGGTATACCCTCTATATCCTACATCCCTTACAATTTGTTTTACATATTTAAAAAATCGACTGCCTGCACAATTTTTTCCTTTTACCTGTCCCTCCAATATTAAAGCGACTATTCCAGGATGCCTTACATATGTAGCCTATAAGTCTGTCTCTTCTTTTACCTATAGTTTTCCAAATGCTTCTTTCTTCATCTATTTGCCGCAACACCTCTTCATTTGTCACTTTATCCGCCCGTCTCATTTTTAACATTCTCCTATAGCACCGCATTTCAAAAGCTTCTAATCTTTTCTTCTCAGATACTCCGATCGTCTAAGTTTTACTTCCATATAAAGCGACGCTCCAAACATATACTTTCAAAAATCTTTTCGGGATGTTTAAATTAACTTTATATGTAAAAAAATTATATTTATAACTGAAGGCTCGTTTCGTCTGTGCTATTCGGCATTTTATATCGCTCCTGCTTCGTCCATCTTTAGTAATTCTACTTCCCAAATAACAAAATTCTTCTACCTCCGTAATCTTTTCTTCTCCTATTTTCACTTTCAGCGGTCCATCTTTGTTATTTCTACTGCATTTATATGACATAGGATATATATGACATGGAAATGAGCTGTAGTCTTGTACAGGCTTAGGTTGACCATTCCTGAGACGTGTGATTATTTAATTGAATCCCAACCACCAAAGTACTCCGGTATCCACTGTCTGCTATTAAAATCCGTATAAAAGTAACTAATTTTTACTAGGATTTGGCCTTCAGAATCTTCGACTTCGAAATCGGCTATTAATCAAGCGATTTGCAACGACAAATTTAATACTAGATCAGCCCGGCGTGCTATTTGTAATATAATGATTCTTAATATACAAATAAATTAATGAGAATATCAGATTAATTTTGTTTTTATAATTAAGTTTTCAACAAGGGAATAAACATTTTAACAAGTTAGAACAGGTAGGTGAAAAATAGGAATTCTTGCTAAAATTCTAACTTAAGATCAACTTATCAAGAAACCGGCGTACTCACAAAAAATAAAATTATTGTATTTGTTTTTTTTTTGTTAATTTAATTTTTTCTTTGCGGGACATAGAATATTTTATAATTCTTGCGAACGCAGTGGCAAATCGCCGAAGTACAAGGGATACCGGTCACCACAGTTCCCCAAAATCAAATTATTTCTCGAACATTTTTCTGTGAATGGCACCTGAGACTCATATGTTTCTCTCCCCGCCTGAACAGTGTACACTAATGATAAATCAGCGTAGATTTTAAATATTAATCTATACGATAACGATACCCGAGTCTTTTATGTGTATTCATACGCGACTAAGTAGCCGAAGGTGCACTAATGCACTAAAGTATTCCAGAGATTTATTGTTAAACCCTTTGCAAGCATGAAAAATGGACTCTTAATCTAATTACTTTTCTGCAAAGTAAAGTAAAGGGCTAACCAAAAAAAATTAAATCAATTAATTAACCAAAAGTGTTGAACTTTTGGGAAAGTTTGTGCGTATTCAGCTTGGTTGTTTGTTTCTTACTTTTCACAGACATTAAATCATTTAAATATAAAGAGTACTTGGACACTATAGTTTTGTATGTTGGATTGCGTGTTTTTTGAAGCTGATTATATTTTTTTCTGAGCGGATTATTTTTTAAGTTATTATCTTAATTATATAATTTACTAAGTAAATAGTACTTATGTAAGTAGTACTTTTATCGTACTTATATATTTACATATTTGTTATCCAATGTTTGGTACTTATTGTTTAATTACTTATGAACTCTTAGTTTTATTTAAGTCGCCAATAACTCTTATCGTTGATGCAATAAAAAAAAAATTAACTTCATAATATTAACTTAAAGATTTAGAATAATTACGCTGATTCATTTAGTTAAAAAATTATTTTAATTTAAAACATTATTTATTACTTATACTTGCTTACTTAGTTTTTGTAAAAATATTCATAAATAGCATAGTTAAAAGCATCACTTAAATAATTATTTTAAATTATTTTTTACATTTAATTTGAAATTTTTTTAATTAAATATTAATTATAAATTAATTAAAATTTGATTATTAAGAAAATTATGGTTTTAATATATCATATGTACATACATATATATTAAAATATATGTATAAGTATATGCAAATGTATATATTATATATATATATATATATATATATATATATATATATATGTGTGTGTACTGATATATACATTTTTTTTCTTTTCAATGAAAGAGCGTAGGCATCAACAGCTACGGTCATTAGCCAGGTGGAAATAGGTAGCGTATGAAAAGAAACCACGCCTGAACTGGTTTGCGAACCTGGGACCCCCGCAATAAATCCCGAATAGATATTATAAATATAATGTATTTTGAATTGAGATACACCTTAATAAAATAATTAATTGTAATACACGATTCATTAAATTTAGTAAAAAAGACCTCATGGGCACAGTTCGCCCGTTTATCATTGGCAACTGGACACAGCCCTTCTCTTTTTCTGTTTAGCCTCCGGAACCGCTGTAACGTATTACGTAAGAGGATGATATGTATGAATGTAAATGAAATGTAATCTTGTACAGTCTCAGGTCAACCGTCCTTGAGAAGTGCGGTTAATTGAAACCCGACCACCAAAGAACACCGTTATCCACGATATAGTATTTAAATCCGTATAAAATTAACTGCCTTTACCAGGATTTGAACTTTAAAACTCTCGAGTTCAAGATCGACCGATTTACGATAACGAGTTAATCACTAGACCGGTCCGGTGGGCTGACTGGACATAGCAGTGTAAATCGTAAAATTTAATTTTACGATTTACACTGCTATAATAAAATAAAACGAGGAGTGCGTGGACCATATCAAGGACAAAAACTCATAAGCTACCGAGACGGGAAAATCATAGTCGCAATTGTCGATAAGAGAGTTGCGTGATTTTTAGGGGGCATATTTACAATTTTATAAAAAGAGAAAACATTTACGGTACAAAATATACGATAAAAATACTCAATGTAAACACAGTTACAGAATATTTCGCGTCTTACTTCTTGTACTGACTACAAACACTGACGTTGACACCACGAACCGGTTACGGAATGAAATGCGCACGCGCTACTGTTGCTAACCTCTAACGAACGCCTTAAAGAAAACTGTAGGTAGTCTTGCGCCAGGAGCCTGTCTAAAATCGAATTGGTAAAAACGAGCAGCCAAAATCTATAATTTATTTTTCAGTTTTTAATATATAATTAATAAAATCGTTAAAGTAATCGGTACGATTTACTATTATATGATTTTTTAATAATTTATTTCAGTTATTTTATTTTTGTCGACGAATAATTAATTAGGTTAAAATTTGGAATTTAAGGATAATTTCAATTACTTAATTAAGTACGTGTGAAATTGCTCTTCCGGTTAATTCAGAGGTTGAGATGAATGATTTGTAGCGCGTATGAAAATGTCACTCCTGACTGGGATTCGAACCCGGAAACTCGGGATGAAAGGCCGAAACGCTACCACTCGCACCACGGAGGCCGGCACCTTCTGTTACTTAGTCGCGTAAGAATACACGCAAAAAACTCAGGTATCATTCGTAGTTTTCGTATATATTAATATTTAAAATCTACGCTGATTAGTGTTTCAACGTTGAATCGGGGAAAGGAACACAAGGCTGCGCCTCAAGTGCCGTTCATAGAAAAATGTTCGAAACTACTTTGATTTTTGTGAACGATGACGATAAATACATGGAACTTTGGTGTCCAGTATTCATTATAATACGGAAATTTGCCAGTGCGCTTTCAAGAATAAACATATTCTTTCTCCTGCAAAGAAAAGGAAGATTAAAAAGAAAACGGATAATAAAAAAAAATATATTTTTTTAGCGAGTACGCAGGTTTCTAGATAAGTTTATCTTAAGTTAGAATCTTAGTAACAATTCCTATTTTTTACCTATTACCTATTCTAATTTCCTTGTTAGCATTTTTGTACCCTTGTTGGAAAAACCAATTATAAAAAAAAAAGTTATTAATATCTTATTCTCGTTCGATTATTTATAAATTAAAATTATTTATACAAACGTTTAAAGATTAATAAACGTATGAAATTATATTAAATACGCTTAGGTTAATTTTATACGATTAAATTTTTCTTGCAATATTATATTAAGTTAGTAAAATTGTTAAAACGTCAATTTTAGATGAATTAAATGAACAGGGTAGTTTTTCTTTACCGTGGAGAAAAGAATACATCATCAACTTCTTGAGCCCGACAAAGAAAAACGGCTACAATATTGTCAACGGTTCCGTCGATTTCTGCGCGAGGGAATTAATGTTATGGATTCGTTATTTTTCACAGATGAAGCACGGTTTCATTTGGACGGCTACGTAAACAGCCAAAGCAGTAGAATTTGGAGCGCTGAAAATCCCCACGTTTATCACGGAAAACAATTACACCCGCAGAAGTCGGGCGTGAGGTGCGCGATATCGCGGAAGAAAATAATCGGTCCTATTTTTTCGAGTACACCATTATTGCAGAACGATATCAGGATATTTTATTTCAGTTCATCGCACTCTTGGAAGAGGAAGACAGACACTGATGGCTACAACATGACGGTGCAACAACGTACTACGCAGGTTCAACTTCTGATTTCGTCGAGGAATTCTTCGGTAATCGTGTTATCGGTCGAGGCTTGTGGCTACTAAGATCATTTGATTTGACTGCGGCGGATTTTTTTCTACGAGGCTACTTCAAAGAAAAAGCCTACAGCGTCAAACGACGAACACTTGAACGATTGAAAGTCAATATTGAACAAGCTGTATTAAATATCCAGCTACAAACTTTGAAAAAAGTTGCAAGAAACGCTGTAAAAAGAATCGAAGCTTGTATTCAAGAAGATGGCGGCCACTTCCAACATTTAATCTAAATGTAAGGTAATGGATGGTAACAATAAAAATTACATTTACATTTACACATGCCTTTTTATTATTTCAATACCTACCAATTTAAGTTTGGATTCCGTTTTATATGGGACACTGTACTTAGTGAGAAGAACAGTGTGTGTTTTCTAGCATAATCCTCTCACAGGGGTCATTCTGTATCCTTTCTAAGCTCAAAGTCATGATTTAACTAACAATTACTATCAAGTAAGTCGTTAAACGGGTCGCAGTCAAAAGTTTTTCTTTTTTACTTTCTTAGATATATATCTATAAGCGTTTTTTGAGTAAAACGTTTCTATTGCCAAGTATATTTTTTAAATTTAATATATATATATATTAAATTAATACTAGAATCAAATACTCTACCCCGTTAGTTAATTTTTAAAAACATAAAAATTTTACTTGCGAATGTTCTTTAGCTTATAAAAAAAATCAGTTAAAAAACTGTTGTAAAAAGTAATATGGCAGAAATAGTTTATAAATTAAACCTAAAATTTATATCGCGTGTAATTTAATAAAATTTTACTGTTCTTTAACTTTCTAAATATATGTAATTAATATTTTGTATTTATTTTCCCTTAGTTTGTCATTATCAGTACGGGAACAGACAGTTTACAGTTATTATTGCAGGGCTAATAGCTCTCTTACTAAAAATTGCTATTTTTATTGTTTTCGTAAATTAAACGTTCTTTTTCTTCTATTACTGAAGCGCAAGTAATATTATGCTCTTCAAGCGAAATTATCATTTTTCATCGCAAGGAGCAATAATATAATGAAAACAGTTACTAGGAACGATGTTAAATCTAAAAGTAAGCGCGTGAGAAATTGTAAAAAGCAATAAATTAATGTAAACTAATTTTTTGGTGTGAAAATTCATTACGTACACCGACCTCTGCTTATTAAGATATTAACGGAAAATTACGAACGTTAAACAGAAAATTATGTTAACGTTACTTTTGTACTATTTATTCTTCTTTCCATCGATATAACTTATATTAGGGAAAATTAAATAAATATCTTATAAACGAAAAAAAAATTTGTAACTATACGTCGAACTTTTCCAATATTTCGTCGTAATTAAAATTTTACTTAAATTTAAGATAAACAAAAATTAATTGTACATAAATTTAATTGTAGAACTTTAGATTTAATTGTAATTAAAATTTATGATCTTCACAATCGTAGATCTGAAAATTACTTTTTCTTATATTGTATTTGTTTCATTTCTCTTCCTATTTTATAAAAAAATAAGCGTTAAAGAAATAACTTATTTCAAAATATGCAGTAAAGCGGTAAAAGCGCTATTCAAGAATTTATTTCTCTGAGAGTAATGATGATCACTATACAGACAGTCTCGGTGATGAAGAGAGTGAAGTTGTCAATTACAGGGGCAGATTATCACTTGCATTTCAGTCGGGTTGGCCTTCTGATATGCAGCTGTATATTTCTCATTTTTCTTAGCAAGCCTGGTATAAATTGTTTGTTATTTTTGAGAGTGGTTTGTGACTTATGTCAGGTCGCCTAAAATTATTATAGTTATATTATATACATATAGGTACATAGACCTGTCATAATCTATGACATTGACCGTGGTCTTTCCGATGAAGAGGTTCTGACCCTGATGAGGGAACAGAACACTGTCTTGGACGAGGCTACGTTCAAAAAGGAGTGTAGGCTGTAGGATTCCCGGCACTCTTTTTTACAAGAGCAAGGAAACAAAGACCCGTGGGGTGTTGTCTATAGTGTACTTGGTCATAAGTGGAAAAAAGACATTCTTCTGTCGGCTATCTCGACCCAGGATGGCGTTGTTAGACAAAGACCGTGTTCTCACTCTTCTATAAAAAATATGTATCGTCAAATTTTAATTAATTTAACCGAAGTTAATTTATTTTTGTTTTCAGAAGAATACACAGAAATTGTAACTTCTGCTAGGTGAAACCGGTTCTTACAATATCATACCTTTTTTCTTGTTCACGGCGAGTTCAAAATTATTGTAGATAAAAACAATCAGAATTTTAATAACGCAGAAAATTGAATCGCTTTAATTTACTCAAATTCTTTTCTTTTTTCAGTTTTTATTTTCTTATATATTATTTAAAATGAAATTTAACCTTGCATTAGGTGAAATAAATCTCTGTAGCCTAAAGGTAAAGGACGCCTCTTTTTTTTTTTAATTTTATAATAGAGCAGCAGTTTGAAGTTTTGAAATTTGCTTGTACTAATTTCCTTTTTCATCACCATCTTCCAACATAATGTTTGCTATTAAAATACTCTATTTGGGTCTACTTGAATAGCTGCTATCGATTATTTATTAATTTCTGCTTTATATTAAAACAGAAAATTGGACATGATCATATCTCTAGTTACTTAACACTTTTTTTTTAATGAATTCTGTCATCACGTCCAGAAATTTGTAAAAAAGGGCAGTAAAATCTTAAGAAAATTACATTTATTTTGAAAAAAATATTTTCTTAAACAATACCGTTTATAAAAGATTATATCAGTGCAACACAACCTTCTAGTTGTTTCAACCGATAAACAAAAAAATTATGCGATAAAAAGATTGTACAATATCGTAACACTGTTACAATGAAAAGAAAAAGTTAATTTTAAAAGACTAATTATTATTATTATAAAATTATTTTGCTTGTACAAAAAAGTGTAATACAAAATAAAATATTGTTACGGACACTCAACAAAAATTTACAAAGAACTAAAAAATATAATTTTTTCAGTAGTAATATCTATTGTACAATAAAAATTCACAAAACTTCTAAAAATTAATAAAAAAATGATAAAATAGCAGAAAATCAATTTTATCTGCAGTCTTCATCACTTTTTATTTCACTGAAGTTACATATGTTTTGATAGAACAGATGACATAAAAATTTTCTGCTTCCATGTGCGTATGGCAATATAGGTAAAACAATATAGGTAAACGCATAACAAAATTTTTGTTCTGGCATAGCTTCAGCCCATTTTAGAATCCAAGAGGCTAGCTTTTTTTACATTCTCACCATGTCATAAATTGTGAAATTAATGTCCATAACTTCCTGCAGTAGAAATTTTTTATATTTTTTAACAACGGTGTGTAAGCATTTTTGTAAATCAGCTGTAAACACGTTTACTGTACTTTTCATCTTGAGAATCTTTACTGTTTGGTCATACAACTTCTATGATTCCTTAAGGTGCTTTAAATATCATAATCGCTTTAAATAAATTTTTTACCGTCTGAAGTTAATTCACCGTTTAATTTTGCTAAACGAATCTCAGGCCATGTAGCAGTGTTTAATATATATATGGCTATATAAAGCCACTTTTTTGTTAATTTTTTTTTACCAATTTTATTTTCAGCACAGAATTGTCGATAAAATAAATACAACTTTTCTAAATTTAAATCTGGTCTTAAAAATGATTTCTTAGTTTTCAAGCGTGAATAATGACTCATATTTCGGAATAACATTTTGAATTAGCTCCTCGGGTGTTTTCATAGCAGGTGTATGCCGTCCTCTTTTGTCTATTTCTACAATTTCTCCATGTTATTTTTTTAATCGCGTTAACTATGATTGTATTAGATATAGCTAGTCTGTTTAGAAACATAACTTTACACGCCCTTATTTTTACATCATTTATGATTAAACTATAATGCAAAAAATTTTCTTTTGGTTTTGTACCGTTCGTACCTCTACATCTTTCTTATAGTCTTACTTCAGTGTAGGGCGTAACTGTGTTTTTAAATTTTTAAGTAATTTTTGGTAATATTTCATTTTACACATATATGGAGGCTTAATTTTGTTTCTGCAGCCAATTCTTTGCCCTTTTTATTTGTATTGCACTCACCGGCTAAGTACTTCTGTTTGCTAATATTACAAGTCTACCGTTCAATGTTTCTCCGTCGTTTTCGACTTTGCCGTTCAATAACCGTTTTACTTAATACCTTCCTGTTAGGTTTATGCGTTTCATTCTCCGATTCAGAGCTTACATCTGAAGACGGTATATAATCATCATCTTCTGAAGTATTTTCAAAGTCATTTAAATACAAGTCCTTTGTAACAAACGTGACTCTGTAACTTGATCATTTTGAGAGCGATCGGGAGAAGCTGAGGTTCCGTCATGGGCTTATTCATTTGAAAATAAAGAATATGGTCGTTTAAATTAATTTTCTACTACATATTTTTGCATAATTTCAGTTTCAATAAACCGAAACCTTTGTAATTGTTCTAGTTTCAAAATACAATATCGAAAGCCTTCAAAAAACAAGAATAATTAACATAAGATCGATACAAAGCATTTACAGTAAGATTTTCCCAAATGTCAGGATAAAATTCCCACGTTAAAGCACGAATATATATTATTGTTATCATAACCAGCTGTGTCCCACAGTATGGATAATGTATTCACATTATAATGTATTCTATAACATTCGTTATAGATAATGTAATTCCCTGATTTCTTTACGTACTAATGATTCTGAACATATATTTAATCTTTTGTCTAAAAGCTGATTTTTCAATTTCAATTAATCAATTTCACGATAAACCGCATATTACTGTCCTTGTAATTAGCCATATTACTCTGACCCTGTAACCGGCCGTATTATTTTGGCCTTGCAAAAGGTCAAAGCCGGAACAGGGGACCTAAAGAAAGCGGCACTAAGATTTTCATAATCTTTCAGTATAAGTCTGCAATTTATAAAACAGAAAACTGAGGATGTAATTTGCAAAATTTTCTAAAAAAGCAACATACTTAAGTTACGGTTTTAAAATCAGCAAAAACAAAACGAAAGAGAAAATAACATCAAACCAATTAATCGATTAATAACTCCAAAAAAAAATGATGTAGGCTTGGCATGCTAGTATGCAACGGTATATTTACCGGTATCCTAATAAAAAAGACAGTTGGAAACACTATTATACTATTAATTTTAAGCCTAGTAAGCCAGACATGGGAAGTTTCTAATTCTTGAGAAAAAAAGATTGTAGCAAAAAACTATCTATGCTGTTTTTGTAGTCCTGTCAGGTCACCCACCTACTACAATTATGCTCATCAAATCTAAGAGACCAAGTTTTTTTTATCTTGTATCCTATAATATAGTATATTGTTGGGTTTGTTGCTAAACGACACAGGAAATAATTTCAAAGGAAGTATCCAGGTTAATAACTGAATTCAGAGATATTCCATTTCCAGTTAGCCGTTTCATACTAATGTTTCTAAATTTTCTCCACAAATATTTGATTTAAATGATTGTTATTTATCCTAGATTATTCTAGATGGAACAACAGAATTGTTTAATATTTTATTACGCAAAATTTTTATTGTAAAATTTTCATTTTAAATAAATAAAGTAAATGAATAAAGTATAATTTAAATTCTAAATTAAATTTCATTGTAGTTGTCTAGCTAGGTTCCCTTTTTTCGTCTAAGCAGGTGAGTCTCGTTTGGTTGGTTGTCTAGTTCGGTATCCTTATTTTTTCGTCTAGACAGGTGACTCTTGTTTGGTTGTCTAGCTCGGTTTTTTTTCCTGGTCGAATCCTGTATGAACCTCTGAAAACAAAACATAAAAGGTAAGTATTCCGTCATCAGTTTGTATAAAAAGTTTATCTTAATTTTTATTTCATATTACGTAAGTTAAAATAAACCTTGCAGTTGTTTCGATGGTATTTTAACATTTCGTACTACTTATATATTAGATTTAATAACGTAATAAACAAAAATTACCGAGAACACACGTAATTATTAATTTATTATGTACGTCACCGGCACATTTAATAAAATGTTATATGAACTTGGTTTGATAAAATTTAGTTGTAATTGATTGGATTTATGGGAGCAAACATAAATTAACAACATTACCAGTTCTCGCGCGTACCTAGTCGGTCAAAATATAAGGATTATCTTTATATATATATATATATATATATTTTTTATTTTTATTTTTTATTTTTATTTATACCGTTATTAAATAATCTGTGTATTATCAAAGAAATTGATAATTCTATTATGAATTGAAGAAATATGTTTATAAGATGTCTTTTGTTACACATCATCTTTCATACATCTTTCATTTGAAATAAAAATTAAAAAACACATTAAAATATTACAGATTAATTTTAACTGTTATTAAAATTACGATTATGGTAAAGATAAATAAATATTACCTAGATACATTTTTTTACAATATAGACAAAATTAAAATATTTAAAAATGTCAGGTATGCAATTTATTATTCAGTTACCTTTTTTTTAAATAGGACTAAATAGTTTATATTTCATAATAATAAGAGCCCTTACTACTATGTGCGAGCGCTGGGATGTCGGCATAGCGGTTCAGATAGTACCTGACTTCCCGGCTCGGATTAAATTTGAAGGCAGCAGCTGAGTTGGGGAACTCAGGTTGGATGAATGATCCTGGGCATGTCCAAACGCCTCTTCACCCGCATCTCGTGACATACTGAATGGTGTCACTTTATTCATGAAAACTTTAACTTTCACGATTTCTGTGTCAGATAGTCCACATAAAAATGTTCATCTAAGAGAGCCTTTGGCTCCGCAAGCGAAGCGAAGGAGCGTTGAGTTTGATGATATAATATTTGGTGATAAAGAGGGAAGAAGATTCTAAAATCTGAATCACAGAAGCTGCAGGAGGACCTGTAAGGAGAATGAATTTTGCAATGAGACTGTTCGTTGAAACCGTTAACGACCTCGATCATCACCACTACTGAAGGCCAAGAAGATGGGACGTATAAACATCGGGGTTGTATCGCACGGTACGTTAAGTACCTTCAAGGGAGTAATTGTGTGAAGGGATTTGTTGATCACCACTGAAGACGAAATTGTAGAGAAACTCTACGGGCAATGAATTGTTGCATGTTGTGGACAACGTTGCATGTTGAACAAAAGACGCAACGGAAAAGTACGAGAAAAATAAAGGCTGGTTTTCATTAACAGATGTTTGTCCATTCATTACTATCGCATTGTTTTCGATATCAGAAATTCAAACATACAGCGGCATGATGCACTAGAAAACTGATCTGTCCTTGTGGTGACCCGTTATATCCGAATGACCCGTGCAGGGATCCGCCGGTGTGTCAACTCCCACGGGCATCACTCTGCGAGATCGTGAAACTCTACAATTTGTAAGGAGGAATTAGCAAACCAAGAGCTAAAGACTATTTAAAACGTCAACTGCTTCGAAGCTAGAAAAGTCACCGAATGTTGCGCCTTACGCTCAAGTTGCTGCAGCTCCTGCAGATTCCTTTAAACTAAAAGTCGCAATCTGTGAACCGGCACCAGATCTAGCGAACATGGTGAAACGTATCGTCAACGATAAGTTGAAAAACTGTCCTTTACAGAAACTACTCCAAAACCGACACAGGAAAAAAGGAGAAGTCTCCAAAGCAAAGTTGTTCTTCCATATCTGAGAATGAGCTCTCGACCGGTCAAAATGGAAGCAAAGTAAACTAAACAGCAGAAGTCGTTTAAACATAATGCACCGACGGTGAAAGTTGAAATAGAGAAAATCCCCTTCAGGGAATCAGGAAAGAAGACGACGTGATGATGATTGTTGGAAGAGAGAGTGATGGACAAACATCAATGGAGCCCCAGAATTCTCGGAGGCCTCTAAAAGAAAGAGCAAGCTTTTTAGTCGCCCCATGCAATGCTCACCGCATCATCTGGCTCACTGGCTCAGTACCATCTAATGCCGACAGTAAATTATCCTCCGGTATCTATTACGAAGACTGGGAAGGCTCAGACAGCCTGGAACACTCTTTTTCAGTTTTGGCAAACTATTCTCTGTTGAAAATATGTATATACAAAATTGAATTATATCATTATTTAAAATTATGATATATTATAATTTATATCTAAGATATATTTTAATAATGATAATATATATATATATATATATATATATATATATATATATATAATATATATATATATATATATATTATATATATATATATATATATAGTTACAAAACCACTTTGATAAAAAATTTTCAGTTTTTACAGTTTACCATCTTGTACATGCACCGTAAATATCATACGATTTAAAACCAGACAGTTCCGTAAAAAAGAATGTATAAAGTCGCCGGTTTGTTGCAAAACCAGATAACTTTCCAGTTAACCTTGAATCACAGATGATATCGCATGGCTTGAACCCTTGTTGAGGTTGTGTAATTAATTGAACTGAAACTTGCAAGCTGTATTCTTAGTATCCACCAGTGGCGGCTCGTAGTTAAAATTAGTGGCTCGTAGCTTTTTTCTGGTTAAAATTTTCTGTAAAACAAAAGAACCGAAAAAATGAATCAAATATAATATCTCATTCAAGAATATGGTACCCTGTTTTTAAGCACAATGTGCTTAAATAGTCTGTTTAGCCGAATAAATAATAAAATGTTAAATAAAACGACGACTTAAAATATTAAAAACACTATATTCCAACTCTGATTAATTTAAATTTCTACGTACACTAAGCCTAATTTTAGCAATTTGCTCGGTAGGCCTATGCTATTACTTTTTATGTTTGGTTATTCTCTATAAGGCTTCTAGTGCAGTACAATTTAATATTCCTTTGTTATTCGTACTGAGAAAAGTTTGATTTAAATAAAATTTTCAGTTTATAAAATACGCCTACATGTTATATATTTTTCTAAAGGTTTTGTAAACGACTAAAGCCCAAATATGGAGCTCACAAATATGGAGCTCCCGGAACGCCCAGAAGAATAACTTTCCATCATAAAAAACAGACTTACGAATGCAACAAAATTACATGAAACTGAGACAAGATAGATTTATTGTAAAATATACAGAAGCCAGTATTCCAAGAAAAAAATCGTACTGATATTAACACAAAAGGAGTTTGTTCCTTGTCCACAAAATATTTTATTTTTAAAATCCCTAAGAGAGAAAAATTTCAAGTATTCCAGAAGGTCTTTCTTGATACACTATTGTAATAAAAAAATAGCGTTACTAATGTTATTTACGTTATATAATGAAACATATTATTATGTTTCATAATAATTCAAGAATGGCGGATCAAAGAAAGTTTTTTCATCGTATTTTTAGAACGCGGTTCAACATTGGTTTTAGTAGGTCACGGGTTGACGAATTTTCAACCTGTATTTCTTTGAAGGAAAAAAATAACTCGTGTGAAAAATATACCATATTAAAGCGACTTCTTACAGGAAAAGATATTGATCGGATGAAAGACAAAGCCTTTGTCTATTGAAAGAAGAAAGGGAGAATCTTTTAACTATTTATCTTGGTTGCCAAAAAAATCAGGTTCTGCCACTCATCCCTGATCAGATGGCTTATTATTTGAAACCGTTACACAAATTCAATTTCACAATTATAGTTGGCAGCTCTAAAAGCAAACAAACAAAAGAAAATGTCTTCATCAGTAGAATAGAAACCCCCCACTTTTAAGCAGAACTTGAGTAACTTATACAATATATTAAAGAAGACTCCCCCCACCACCATTTTTATGTTAACAACAATAACACATCGTTATTAAAATTATTTTCGTTATAATAAGACCATGAATTTTGAACGAATTGACATTGCTAGTAAATTAGTATTTTGTTACAAAAATCTGTCCGACAAGTATAATTTAATTATACTTTTAGATAATATAAATAATGATATTGAACAATGGATTCTCATGTAGATAATAAAGTATAAACAGAGCGTACTTACAGATACCATCTGTTAACAGTAAAATTACATATAATATAAGCGCACATACAATACATAGTGTTAAAATTCCGATAGAAAGTATTAAAAACGGTGAAGGCTTGATAGATTTTAAAAATATAAATGGACTTTGATACCACCGTGCACAGTCAAGATTCAGGACAGCGAAGGCTGCTGTTCAGTTACTAATCCCACGTCTGAAAACAAAAAATTAAAATTAAAAACTATTTTACGTTAAACCGGTAGCTGAATTCAGTAGTACTCGATTATCAAACTTTAATGAAGATGATTAAAAAACAAATCTTAGTTTAAAAATGTAAAAGTTTAATGATAATGATGAAGATATTAAGAATAAGGGTATTCATTTGCCAAATATTATTGATTGTATTATAGGAGTAATGGTACTAATAATTAGAAGAGTTGTGTATATAGTGAATGTTTTTTTGTTTTTGTGTATATGTGAATCGTTCACATCCATTCAGGCATCTTTGTTTTTCTAGGAGAGAATACGATTTCCCACTTTCTTTTATCGTTTACTAGAACTGAATATTTTCATAAAATGTTATTAAAATGAATAAAATTCATCGCTTGTATCCGTTATTGATGAACTACTTTATTTGTCCGAATTTTTTTTCTCCTCAGCGAATTTTTGTATAATTTTTACGGCCGTCTTAATTATGACTTGATAAATTTAAGCAGTGACGGTCTTCATGCTTTATAAAAATCGTAAACATATTGAGTGTTAACGCTTACATTTTTAAGTTTACGATTGATTATATCGAACGGGTGATTATTCATCTTTTCATAAAATTCAGGCTTTATTCAACAACTTCCATTTCTTGGCTTTTAATTCTTCAGATATGAGACGGTCTAGAAATTTAAAAAACTTGGTGGTTTACTTAACGAGTAACAAGTATGTACAGTTATTTGAACGTGCTATTTTGTATAATTTGAATATTAAGAAAAATTATGGAGGCATAGCTCAGCGAGGTAAGGTGAAAAGAACCCTTTTATTTACTTTATGATCGGGCGATAAAAGTAATGCAAAATCAGAATACAGAAATTACCGGTAAGAAGATCGGATAAAGAGAAAAAAACATTTTGACTGCAACACATTTAGTTACTACAAGGATGATGGCTTGTAAAGCGAGTACATTTTAGTGAATTCCTTCTTATGAATTCCGCTTCACTTTCGATCGAGGATTGGGGTCTAGTCGCACAGAAGCATTGCTGCAGGAAGAAATTATTGTATTCAGTAGTAGATAACTATGAACCAGAGACAACGTGGCTGTTTAATAACAATCTGTGTTAAAGGTGTTATTTACTTGGCAACAATAACGTGGAATGAAGTTTCTCAGAAAGATTTGATCTGTTCAAAATAATTTTGAATTCCGGTGATAAAGAAAATGTAAGGCCTATTATTTCCAACATGTTAATTGTTTCCCTTTTTAAAAATTATTACAACAATTGTTGTTTATTTCAGTTTTTCAGAAAATCTATCGCATTCCAAATTTGAGTTGCAAAAATAAGAAAAAACGTAGGATACAATATCAAGCCTATATTAGAAAGAATAAGCGTTAAAATAATCAAAGTCAGATGATTTTTTCCTTTTTTTTTTGTATATCTTACGCCTTATATTTCTATATAATCAGTCGATTGCGAAAACAAAGTTTTATAAATGGGGAAATCTAAGACTACAAATGTCTACAAATTAATCAGAATTCAAAGTCAAGAATTTTTCCCAATTCCTAGATGAATAAATGTAACAATAATTTCTTTACTTTTATTAATATCTTTGTGAAAACCAGGAGTTGATACAGCCAGTGTGTATTTTTGCTTTTCTTCCTATTAGTAATCGATAATATCTTCTACTCTAATATACTCAGCGTTCTTTCGTAGATTATTTTACGTAGATTTCATAAGACTGTTATATATTGTAATGGATACCATGATTCGACTTCCGGTAAATTTCGACATATCTTCGCGTTTCACACCCCAGACCCCAAAACGACCATCAGTTCAAAAGTTGGACACGATAACTGCCGTAATTTTGCTCCAATCACTTTCAAATTGGTAATTCAAATTTAACGATCCAAAATCTCAGTCGAGTTTGTTAATGTAATATTATTAGGTAAAATATTGAATTCGTTTAAAGTTCCTACTATTCTTTGGATAAGGGCCTAAAACCTATCTAGGTAAAGGTAATCGGTAACTTACAACCTTCAACTAAACAATTAACCGATTCACGGAACCGCGATCCCCGCGCCTTCTTTTAACACCGAAGATTTCACACAAACATTCTTTCTACAGCTAACTTCAAAATTTCAGATTTTGTAGCTAGTATATTACGGTACTCTCATGGTGTTCTATTATCTCCATCGATTGTAGTATCGGTTTTATAAACAAAGTTAACATTTTTGAGCGATTTTGTCGTTAAATATGAAATATATTGGAATTTTACTATCGATGGATATCACTATCTATATATTTATTGATATGTATGAAAGACTTAATATTTTTTGTGCTGGGATGAATATCCGCTTATTTTGAGCAAGTTTTCCATTAAGAGAAAACAATTTGTCTTTATGCCATTTATAAGAGCTCTTAACTATTCCGCTCCGATTTATTATCGTAAACAATTTAATTTATTGTCATTAATAGTATTTTATTTGTAAGTGAATCCGGTGCAATCAAAATACATTTTTTTTTGTTTGTATCCTTGGTTTTGTAATTTTAAAATTATCAAATTTATAACGGGGAAATTTTGATCAGTGTTATTATTTTAAGACTTCAGTTAATGTTAAATTGATGAACAGTGTACCTCATGGCATTAATTTGATGTCAAGAGATCTCAAAGAGCAAATTGTTAATGCTGGCTTTGCCGATGCAGTCGCTTCTGCTGATATTATTAATCAGGTTTGGTCTAATAAGTTATATATGAGGTGCGACAATAAAGTAATGAGACTGATGTGAAAAAATGTTGCTTACCGTTTTAGTCATGTTTAGTGTCGTCTCCTTCAAAGTAGTTCCCCTCTGATTGAACACACTTATTCCAGCGCTTCTACCATTGACGGTAACATTTCTGGAACTCATCTTCTGTAATATTCTCCAAGACCCTCGTCACAGCTTTTTGGACATCTTGTGTTGTTTGAAAATGGTGTCCGTTGACCGCCATTTTGACTCTTGGAAATAGAAAAAAGTCGCACGGAGCGATATCTGGTGAATAAGATGGCTGTGGTAGTACTGAAATTTGTTTTGAGGTTAAAAATTGCCGTGTTGACAGAGCAGTATGAGATGGCGCATTATCGTGATGCAGAATCCAATTATCAGCGATGTTGGCACGGACACGAAGAACTCGTTTACGAAGTCTTTCTAAAATTTCTTTGTAGAAATATCGGTTAACTGTTTTTCCAGGAGGCACCCACTCTTTATGAACAATTCCCTTGGAATCGAAGAAGCACACAAGCATACATTTCACTTTTCACTTTGAAATGCGAGGTTTTTTTGGTCTGGGTGATCCCTTTGAACACCGTTGCGAACTTTGGCGTTTGTCTCTGGATCGTATTGAAAAACCAACCTTCATCACCGGTGATAACACGGCTCAACAAATCTGGATTGATTTCCGTTTGCTCTAACAGATCGGCTGCCACATTTTTCCGTGTTTCTCGCTGTTGTGTGAGATTTTTGGGAACCATTTTTTTCACAAATCTTTCTCGTACCAAGATCTTCAGTTAATATTAGACGAACCGTTTCTCGATCGATGTTGAGTTCTTCTGCGATCATTTTCACGGATAATCTTCGATCAGATCGTACGATTTTACGCACCCTGGTCAATTTGATAGCTGTCCGTGAGGTTTATGGTCGTCCACTGCGGTCTTCATCTTCAACATTCGTTCTGCCTTCACTAAAAATTTTATGCCACCGAAAAACTTGAGCTCTTGACATAACCTCCTCTCCAAAAGCCTTCTGAAGCTTAACATAAGTTGTCGTCGCATTTTCACCCGATTTAACGCAAAAAGAAATAGCATTCCGTATGTAATATTTGGCGCAACGGTATGCCATTTCACTTATTACAGCACAACTCACGACTGAGAAGTTACATCAATGTGTTCCTTGGACTAGAAGTAGCTTATAGACCAAGGTCAAAGATGGTGTGCCTATGCAAGCTGCAGGGTTGCACATCTTGCTAAGAAAAATCAGTCTCATTACACCTCGTGTATATATATATATATATATATATTTATTATTTAGTACATTTAGTCTTCATTAGAATACTACTTTCTTAGAAATTGCAGCCGTCTGATCGATCGACTGATTAGGAACAAAATAGGAGGCTTGGCTTTTCTAAGAAAGCAATTCACCCTTACATCTTGTATAACACTTTCTAAAGAAGCAAAAGTCCATGGACGGATTAATTTACTTAATTAATTCTACCGTTCATTCATTTATCATCGATCATTTATTTAATTCTACACCTCAGCTGTGACGTCACAACAAAGCAGTAGTCCGGCCGCTGAGTGGGATGTGCGGTGTGTAAGGGGGGACTAGGTTAAGACCCCGCTTTGATAGGGGAACAAATTTGTGGACCCAACGAGATGCTAATAGAAAAAACCGCAACGATAAGGACCCACTGTACTGCCTTCTAAAACGTTTCAAAATTACTTCTATTTTTAGGAGTGGGGGTGAAATTCGGAAAATAATTTTTTTATAAATGTGTTTACTTTATTACTATTCAAAAAATAATTTAAAAAACAAACTGCAACAAAAATCATCCGTTCTATTGCCTTCTGTAACTCTTCAAAATTAAAACCATTTTTGGGGTGGCCATATAAATTTAGCAAAACATATTTTTTTTTTATAAAAGTTTATTAATATTCACAAAATTAAAAAAAAAATGTAACCTTAATTACGTAAATCTTGAAACGATTTCATTTTTCGTTATGTATCCACCGCTCCCTGACTTTTGAATTGAAAATTTAATAGCGTCAGTGCCTCTACCATAAAAATATTATAGTTCTAATGTTGGTGAAAATCGGTCAAGTAGTTCTGCAGATTTAAGGCGATTTACACGCCAACAAACATACATACATACATACATACGTACGCACATTTTGTCGTGGAAATTTCGATCCCATTTTTCGGATTTCTGAGGTCCTTAGGGGTCAATTCGTTAGGATTCTGGGAAAACCGGATATGCGCAGTTTTTGCCGATCATATATTTTCCCTTCTATATAAATGGAAAGTAAAAGTTTTTAAAAAAAATAATTTTGTAACTCTTCTTTAGGTATTGTAAATCGATATGAAATTAGAAAGCACTAAATAAACTACCAAATACCCTTACTAATTTTTCATTAATTACAGATTAATAACAATGATGCCCTGAGATAGAAAATCCCCACGTGCGGAACACAACACCTACGTTCCACGTCCAGGGCGGCAACAGCTGTATATGCGTACAATTAATATACCTGGTTAACGGGCTCCGAACATTTTCCTGCAAAAATGTTAATTTCAGTTAGAAGGTAAAAAATGAGAAAAGTAGCTTTCTTAGTAAAATTTATTAAAATTAATTATATTCATATAGTCAATCTCCGTGGCTCAGTTGTAGTATCTCGGCCTTACATCCGGTGGTCTCAGATTCGTATCCCGGTCAGGCATGGCATTTTTAATTTGCTACAAAATTATATTTCCATATTTCTAAATACCGTACACGCTTTAAAAGCTTTCTGTAGCGAATAAATTCATCAAGCAAAACTCATTAGTAATAAATTATTACTGATTTTTTGCTATTATTTTAAAAAGTTGCTCATGCTGTGTGCTTTACTTGTATTAAAATTGCTGTAACATATTTTTCAATAAAGACAAATTAAGGCAAGACGTCTCATTTTACAGGAAATTTAATCATATTTAAGTGTATTTGTAATAGTTTACATATAAATCGCTGAAGGAACTCTATATAACAAATTAAAAAAAAAAGTTTTTTTTAGGTTAAATAAGTTATGAATTCATCCTGCTTGATTTTTCTACCAAAACACGTTGCAAAAGGTTCGTGCATATTTCTTAATAGCATGCATTTTTATTATTTTTTTCTATATTTTCCCCTCCTCCCCGGAGCCGGGTCCACAGCCAAGCATAAACTCAGCTCCGGGGGATCCTATCGCCTCAAGCTACCTCAATGGGATCGCTCACCGGGATTCCGGTCTTTACGCTCTGCCTCTAATAAGGATCCCCTACCGGGACTACGGTCTTACATTCTCTCCCCGAAGGTGCTGCGAAGGAGTCCCCGGCCAATCATTGATGGTGGAGCCCCTGAGCTTCAAACTCCTCCTGGACGGAATTGTGCCCCACAGACACCCAACAGCGCTAAGCAGACGCCGCACATTATGGTCCAGGTGAAGTCGTACATCCCGGACCCCGGGTACATGCTCATGCAAACTGCAGGAAAGAAATCGAGCCCCCCGCCGGTAGTTCTTCCGCAGGTGACCGGCCTCACCGCAGGTAAGACAATGGCCACTACGGTCTGGCCCAGTACAAGAATTGATTCTACGGCTCGCCTTTCAGCAGCGGAAAGAAAGGTCGTCAACCGAGCGCCTCATGACTCTGCAAGCACCCATCCCAATACGGACACGTCCGTCGGCCAATAATTTGCCTGCCAGGATAGGTGTCACGGTCACAGCGACCAGATGCGTTTCACCATAAGCCAGTCGCATGGACAGAACGTCTATCGACACCGACTCCCCCGTAAACTTTCGAAGTTCCGTCACGAACTCATCCTGAGTAGTTAAAATATCCATGTCCTTGACAAGGACGTGAACCCTCCTGCCGTCCCTCCCTGTCAGGACCGTAGTGGTGGCCTCGATCTCTGCGGAAATATCCTTACTAATTCGTTCAGCCGCATCGCTATCGGCCCGCAACCGCATATGAAGGTCCTCTCCCTGCCCCTTACGTGCGGAGAGGACCACAACTTCACCTGGCGACACAGCTCCTTTCACTGAGCGGAGGAGCGTAGGTTTTTCCCTCTACTTTAACCACCACTGTCGTCGTCGGCGGGCCTACCGGTCGTTCCCTGACGATATCATTTGGCGTTGACCCCAACAGGTGCACAAGATAACTCTCCCTAACCCGTCGACCGAAGTACTCGACTGAAGGACGTAAAGGTCGGTCGACTATTCCGAAAGTTCTGAGAAGCACACCGCCTTACTGTGACCGTCCTTCATAACTCGGGGATCCGAACGACAGACAATGGAGGCCACTTCCTGGTCCCCGGCCGGCGTTAAATTAAAAAAGTATAGAATTAGTTAACAGTGGATAGAGGTTTATAATTATTTTATATTTTGGATACTGCTCGTAAAATAAGGTAAATTTGAAAATATAATTGTCTTTATAAATTTACAAAAGAATTCTATCTTTGACAGGATTGTCTTTATTTAAATTTATTAAATATAATATATATATATTAAAATTTTATTAGAATTCCCTTAATTTTAGTTTATAAAGTCTTCTTTAGCTATTTTAAGTTTTTTCAGATAATATTTTCATGTTAAATAGATTTATTTTAATACTTTTATTTATAGTGTCATCAACAATTAGCAGTCAGAAACTTATCAGTATAACTGTTCCATTAAATGTGTAGTCTTGAACAACCTCAGACCGACCATTCCTGAGGTGTGTGGTTAATTGAAACCCTACAACCAAAGAACACTGGTATCTGGTGTTAAATTTAAAAATTTTAAATACGATGAGTCCAATACAAGACCTTCCAACCAACCAAGTTCAACACTTTGTTGTAAGTAATGTTAGATGTACATGCTAACAGAGCGAGTTAAAAACTTTAATGCAATGTTAGATTTTCATTCTAACGAAGCGAGTCTATGACTAAAGAAAAATTATATTAAAAACAAAGGCTTCAACGAAATATTTCTTTGAATAACTGCTATTCATGGAATACATACTAGTAATAATGCTTAGGTACACTAACTACTAATTCTAACTCCTCCTTCCTCAAATAAAACTTCCGGGGGCTGCTGATTAGCCGGCTTAGATTGTCTTTGTTTAAATATTTTACGATACATAACACAACCGATAATAATTACTAAAATTAAATACGATAATAAAATTCAGAAAGATACTTGATTTTAACAATCGTTTGATTTCTAACAGATGACAAATTATTTAAATTTCATTTATCTAAATATAATGTTTTTATTTTTACAGAAAATTCTGTGTTGAGCATCATCAGAATTTAATTCATTATTATCCAAAAATGTTTTGTAAGACTAATAAGGTGTATTCCTTGAAGTGTTTTATTGCCGCATTTTTAATTTTTGTCGTAATAAATTTCTACTTTCGGTATAATTGTCATATATTGTGATTGTTTTCTAGTCGGAACAGAAATCATTTTATACAAAATACAATCTAATTGTTCTACGATTGGCAACTTAAGAAAATACGCTACATCCTCAGAATTAATCTTACAACTAACTTTGAATAAACTTTCGAATTCTCTTATAGTTTCTAATCTTGGTTCCAATGACAGTTGATTAACGTAATGCGGAAACCTTTTCTATTTTGTTAAATAACCTTATAATATCGCTGTGCTGCAGCATTCCTAATTTAAAAAAGTCATAGAATTCTCAATAACTTGAATTAAACTTAAAATAATATTATAAAAAATATTTATCTCGTTAAAGAAATCTCTTAATTTTTCTAATTTAAAAAAAAATCTTTATTATTTTTATTCATATTAATATCTTAGTGCGTAATTTCTTAAAATTATCTTCATTTATATTAACTGTTTTATGAAACCCGTTTATAATATTTGTTCATTAATGTGATTTACAATACCTTTTATGTTTTATTTTGTTGTAAGAATTTTTCCTATTTCTCTCCATGTGCATCCAAATTACTAGTAAAGAATATAACACAAGAACCGAGGACCTTAATAATTCCTCTTTTATTTTTTACTTTATTACTTAACAAGACTATTTCTTCTAACTTTTCATTTGTTAATATTTTCGTTTGATTAATAAATTTAAAATAATTACTTACATCTCTAGAATTATGACTATAATCAGTCACAAAATCTTCATTTTTACTTACATTATACGATCGTTTAATTATGATTATTAAAACGATTCGAATAAAATACTTTATCTAAACTATAATAATGTATGGTAAGAGGCTTCCAATTTGTCAGAACCTAATTCTATCGGGACTATTTCCAAATTAATAGTTTTTCATTTTAGTTGCTCCAGGATGAATTCCTTTTATGAACAGGAAGGTTTGCAGCAAAATTTAAATAAGGATTAGTTTCTGTAGTAGAAAGGGGTTTCTTTTATATCTGTTTAATCTTTCGACGTCAATTAATTTTTGACAAATGTATTTTACTTTTGTATTATAACTGGCTTCTATTTCTGTTGTTTTTCATTGTTTATTTACTGAACTGACTTTATCGTATTTATTTTTAGTTTTACTTTGTTTATGGACAGTCTTAATATAAACATCTGATGATATTTCCAGTAAATCTTATTTATTTTTTTTGAATTTTTAATTTTGATTTTTCATTAGTTTCCTTTACACGTTCATTTAATTTTTCATCTTTTTCTTTATTATTAACATAATCGTTTATTACCTACTACTACTTATTTGCTTCTATAATGAATTTGGGTTAGTATGCTCATAAAAAAACAAACCGTGTTAATTTTTTATAATGGAATGAATTAATTTTTGATATGTAACTGGTAACTTAATAATCTTCTTTATAAATTCTGGTAAGTGGATTGTCTGTCATAAAGTACTTTGCAAAAAAAATAAATAAATAAATTTTTTGCTAACTTTTTTGATTTTCTTCAGTTAAGACAGATTTGTTTTTTAAACTACTTTAAAAAAAGTGAAATCAGTCTCCATTAATTTATGCTTATCACACAGAATATCATTAGTACCTGAAAAACTATAACAAGTGATTTTGGAAAATTTAAAATACTAATATACCATTTTTCATGAACATGTTACAAAAGAAAAATTTTAAATGAAAAGTTAAATGTTTAAACGCTTTACAGTTTCCATTTCGTTAGGTATCTCCCATCTACATGTGTAAATAATATCACATCGGGTGTGAAAAATTACTTCTATATCATATTCAGTATCATCATATCTAGTTTATAACTAAAAGAAATAGACTTAAGAAAATGATTACTTACATCAAAATACATTTTTTTATCAGAAAAATCAATTAAAAAATGGTATTTAGTTTATTGAAAAATGTAAATAAAAAGAAACGTTGCAGCAGTTAAGTTTTGATGGTATTTTAACATTTATATATATGTATCGTATATTAGTCATTTATATATGTATGAACCTTCAACACATTTAATAAAATAAAACAAAATGTGAAAATAAAAAATATTATTAGAGTGCAGATGTAAAAAGAAGATGTTGATTTAATCAAATCTCTTTTCGTTTTAGTTTTGCTGAAAATTTTGATACGTAAAATATATTTTACACTTTATTTTTAATTGTAAAAAAAAAAAAAAAATTAAAATTGACTGGAAATTATACTTAATGAATCCAATTTGAACATCTGAAAAAAAAATTACCGTATTACAATATAATATTAATTGTTATAAAAATAATACTTAAAATATTCGTGTTATTAATAATTGATGTAATTGTGTTACAATATTTTAATAAAATTGCGTAATAGTTTAAATTTTTTTTTTTTATGTGATATCAAAACTTTGTTTTCAAGTTTTGAATATTCAAATGCTAACAAACAATTATGTCAGTAGTGTTTTGGTGTAATATTTTCCCTTTACAAGCAGACATTGATAGCAACCATAATTTAGTGATAATCAAATGTAGATTGGGGTTTAAAATCCTAAAGAAAAGATTTCAGATGAATCTTTGAAATTTAGAGAAGCTTGAGGAAGAGGAGGTAAAAAAATATTTGAGGAGGACATCACAAGAGGTCTGAGTAAAAAAGATGAATTACAATATATAAAGAATGGGAAAATGTTAAAAAGGAAATTATTAAATAAAAAAATGAACCTAGGTGGATGATTGCAGCTGATGATTAACGTAGAAAGTATAAGAATGCTAGTGTGATGGTAAAAGGAATTATCGACAGTTAAGAAATATTATAAACAGGATGTGCAAATTAGCGAAAGAATGGAATGAAGAAAAGTGTTCAAAAGCAGAAAAAGAAATGATCATTGGTAAAATAGACATACAGGAAAATAAAGGACAATTGTTTGATATGTAAGTTAAAATCTAATGTGTTAAATAAAGATAGTAAATCGATTTATAATATGAAAGGAAAGGTTAATATAATGAGCGGAAAGGTTAATAAGGCGGAATATAATGAAGAGTTATATGGAGGTAATGAATTACAAACTGCTGTTATAGAGGAAGAAGAGGAAGTTGAAGAGGATAAAAAGGGAGTTGCAGTACCGAGATATGAATTTAATAGAGCATTAAAACATTTGAATGGAAGAAAGGTTCCTTGGGTAAACTGGATACTGCAGAATTACTGCACAATGTAGCTGAGGAAGCAATAAGTATATTATAGTCAGACAAACTGGTGTGCAATATTTACGAAGAAGGAAGTTCCATCAGACGCAAAAAGAGTGTTATTGTCATGATACCAAAGAAAGCAGGAGCAGAAAAGTGTGAAGAATACAGAAAAAGTATCTTAACTACTCATGCATCAAAAATCTTAACTAGAATTCTTTACAAAAGAATTGAGAAGAGAGTGGAAGAACTGTTAGGAGAAGACCAATTTGGTTTCAGGAAAGTAGAGGGACAAAGAAGCAATTTTAGTGCTCAGATTAATAGTAGAAGGAAGATTAAAGAAAAACAAACCGACATGGCATATATAGACTTAGAAAAGCATTTGATAATGTAGACTGAAATAAAATGTTAAAATTTTAAAAAGTTTAGGGTTCAAGTATAGTGATAGAACAAATGCTAACACTTATAGGAACCAAAATGCAACAGTAATAATCAAAGAGCATAAGAAAGAAGCAATAATAAAAAAGGGAGTCTGACAAAGATGTTCCCTATCCCCACTAATTTTTAATCTTTACATAAAACTAGCTGTTAATGATGTTAAAGAAGAATGTAGATCCAGAGTAACAGTGCTAGGTGAAAAGATAAAAATGCTAATATTTGCTGATGATATAGTAACAATTTGCTGGTGATATATTAATTCTAGTTGAGTCAGAAAAGATTTCGAAGAAACAATGAATGTGCCATTCATTGTAAAAAAAAAAACACAAAATAAAAGTAATGATATATAATAGAAATAAAGTAGATGGACCACTGAATATAAAAATAAGATGAGAAAAGTCTATGGAGGTAGAATTTTGTTATTTGGGAAGTAGAATTACTAAAGATAGACGAAGCAGGAGCGATATAAAATGCTGAATAGCACAGGTGAAATGAGCTTTCAGTCAGAAATATAGTCTGCTTTCATAAAAAATTAATTTAAACGTCAGGAAACCATTTTTGAGAATATGCTTAGCTACTTTATATGAAAGCGAATATAGCTTTATATGGAAGTGAAACTTGGAAGATCGGAATACCTGAGAAGAGAAGATTAGAAGCTTTTGAAAGGTGATGCTTTAGGAGAATGTTAAAAATCAGGTGGATGGATAAACTGACAAATGAAATGTTATTGCAGCAAATTGATGAAGGAAGAAAGAAGTATTTGGAAAAATATAGCTAAAAGAAGAGAGACTTAATATGCCACATCTTACGGAATTCTGGAATAGTTTGCTTTGATATTGGAAGGACAGGTAGATGGGAAAAATTGTGCAGTCAGGCAACATTTGTTATACATAAAATAAATTGTTAGGTGATATACCGAAGTGAAATGGCTGATACTAGGTAGGGAATCTTGGAGAGATGCATCAAACCAGTCAAATGACTGAGGACAAAAAAAGGTCTGTTTTTCATTTAAACTTTTAATCATCAATATGACAAAAAATTATTATTTATCAAGGTTTAA
The DNA here is from genome assembly GCF_047948215.1 of Lycorma delicatula. Classification (NCBI taxonomy): domain Eukaryota; kingdom Metazoa; phylum Arthropoda; class Insecta; order Hemiptera; family Fulgoridae; genus Lycorma; species Lycorma delicatula. Next base: position 14,569,137 of record NC_134459.1, read on the forward strand.
TAATTCTCAATATAGTTCTGTTTTGTAGTGTATTATAGAAAATATTAGAAATTAAATGTAATTTTATAAATGTTTTAACTGTCAATAAATGTATTTCTGTTAATACTTCGTGTTTGTTTGTTTATTACCCCTTCAACACTCCTGCAGAAAGCAGATAGGTAATGGGCTAAAATTTACAATTACTATTTTAAGGTGAAAGATAGAAGTATTTAACTGTTTATTAATAAGGTGTTATTTTACAATTAGAAAGGCTATATACATATACTGATTTGATTTACTTTAAAATTAAAAAATAACAAACCCAGGTATATAAAGGATTTAAATAATTAGTCAATGTTCATATAAAAATACAGTAACCTATAGTAAAAATAAACAGTATCCTGAAAAAAAGTTACAGGAAGCCGACAGGACAATTTTTTATTATTTTCGCGCCATTATGTTATCTGTTTACTTCTGTGTAATTATATATAATTATTTTGCTTGTTGTGTTAAAAATTAATATTATTTCAAGCTTTTTTGTTAATTACTGGTGGACAAAAATTTTACTGATTTTTCGAATTTTTTTAATAATTTGTATACAAGAACAAACCTTTTTGTTTACTAAAACCCTGTTTTTATAGTTCATTAGGCTATAGGTTATGTTACTTTCATTTGTTTGTTAACAGAAACATAATTTACAAAGTGAGTTTGTTTAGTGTCGATTTTATTACCCGAGTGCCGTTTTAGTTAGATCAAGTATCATAACTATGAAACCTCAGGTACAGAGAATCGCATATTTTATATAAGTTTACTTAGTGACGTGATCCAAAAAGCTTTTAAATGTAAGGTTTGGAATAATGAATTGTACTGAGCTACTTTGGATGAAGGCACGCAAGTATTGGCAGTGAAAAGTGTATAATTGTAGTGTATGTTTGTTTTTAATCTACTGAATTTTACATTTTTACTTTTTGTGACACAAAAAAGGCCATAACCTTCCACTCAGGAAGCTGTAAATAAAAACCTGCACTAAATAAGTTGAATTTGTGAAAAAATTATTATATTGTATCTTATATATATTGTAGACATTTACAAAATATTAGGTCTCAAATTGTGTAGAAAGTCAGTTCATATGCTACAAGAAATTGACTGAGTGCGTTTGAGAAAAGCAGATAAAGAAGTCCAAATATATTCAAAGAAGCTAGGACAGCAAGAAGATTGAAAAGAAAAGCAATAGAAGATGACTATGAAGCAGTGAAGAACTAGCGTACAGTGCAGGGATGTTTTAAAAATGTAAGTAAAATTTATAAAATTTACAAAAATTTATTTTGTAAACTTTATTGATAGTTTTCAAATTTTTTAGACAAAGGTATACCTTTCTTCAAAACTATTATAGACAGAGGGCTGAAATTTTCAGGGTTCATTACCCTGAAGAGACCTAATCTCTTCTCCAGCTATTATATATTATTATATTTTCTTTACCTCCTAATTGTGCATATACAACGCCCTTTTATATATTATTTCATTTCTTCCAATATTTATAAAAAAAAAGTTTTTGTATCTTTATCAACAATTCCTTTTTTTTTTGCTTCAACATTGTGATTCCAAATCTGTTTAATTACTCTTGCCTTTCTAGAAATGTTATGATGAATAACCTGACAATACTTTTCTTTTTTTAGGTTCTTCTCTGTAGGTCTATCCCTGCTGCATTAATGTACGTATAAAAAAAAAATATAGTGATCAACCAAACTTTGGGTATTTAGAGGTTTTTAAAAAATGTTATAGTCATTAATGAGACTACATTTTGGATAAAATTAAAAGGTAAGATCTTTAATTTTTTACTTTTTAGATAGTAATTGTAAAAAATATTGCTTTAGAAGTAATTTAAAATTCCAAAGTTCTAGGTTAATCCTATTTAACAGTTGAATAAATATTATTTCTACAGTTTTTACAAAAAAAATTGAAATTGTTTTTTTAACACTCCAGTTCTGGCCTAATTTTCAATCCTAGTCCAAAAAAAGGCTAGGGAGCATCAGATTTTTGGCATTTATTTGTAAATTTATTTATTCAAAATTAACGGGCTCAGTCCTTTAAGTTTAACAAAAGAGATAAGGCTCATATACTAATATATCCGAATAGTTCTTCAGGTTTTGAATACTAAATCTTTTCCTTTCACCTAACAAAAACTTTCCAATAATAGCTACTTAAAAACAATAATGATGTAATTATTTTTTGTAAAAAAATACATATCTATTTAAATTTGTGAATTTAGACAAAATAATAACAGCTGACGTTATTAGTAAAATTACATCATGAACAATGTCATATTTTTATTGTCATTAAAGTCTGTTACATCATAACTTCATAAAAGTAGTTACAGTTTGAAAACCTAAAAATTAACTAAATTATGTTTGCGGTTAGAAAAATTATTGTCAAATAAAATTAAAACAAAAGAAATATATGAACAAAAAATTACCTTTAAAGACAAAAAGCTCTACTCTTATTGATAAGACTAACTATAATAGTATGATTTTGAAGTTATGAAAACCTCAAATAAATAATTACATAACTTTTAGCAAAGAATGAAATTAAAAATATTTTGTCAGCTAATTACTAACCAGAGTATGAACTTGAGGAACTAACAGTAGGATCTTTGTAACAAAACCAAGTCTCAACGCTTCCAACATGCCAGAAAGTGGCCGGCGAAGAGCAAGCTATTATGTAATCTAGTTAAGAAGACCCAGGACAACTGGAAGTGTTCAGACAAGGAGCTCCACTGTGATACAATCATATCCGGGAGCCTTATGCTGTGCCATACTAAAGGTCATGTGGTGCACTTCCGCCTTTGTGATTACAGAAGATTGTAAGTCGGACTAGAAAATCACCCGACACACTGATGGTATGACACCTCATCTACCATAGTATTGTCCGGAAGCAAATCATTCAGCAAAATATTAAGGACACGGTCCTTATCAATTACCACATTCTTGCAGGTTGACAAAGTTGACTAGAGGTCATCTTTCCTGCGCTTATAATGAAGGGCTCTATACACAACTCCCTACGGGTCGGTCTTTATTCCCTTGCTCCAGAATGAAGGAGCGCCAGGAATTATACAGGGAGGACCTAATGCTATGAAAGTATCTAGCCCTTGCTCTGCGGTAATCTGCAGTTAGGGCCACATGTCGATTGGGATCACCCTTTCATTGCACAGCCCTGCTGAGTCGGTTCACAGATTGCTGTCAGATTCCGAGACCACCAACCAGATATACGTTCCTGGCCAGTGCCTCTAGGAATGGCGGCTTCAGCCGCCGCGGCTGAATTTCACTGCAGAAGTGAAATTTTCTACCAGGAGAAAAAATCTTCAGCATGGACTCCAACAAAAAGGAGAATTTCAACCCTCTTATTCAGGAAGCATTCCTGGTAAACAGGAAAGTATCCTTCATGGCCATCGCACAGCTCATCCGCTATTTCAAATAGTATCAACTCATGATTGCTAGAACAGTCGTTCTAGCAATCTAGAACGCAAATCTAGGACTACGGTCCAGTCAAGGACCTTGGCTGGAATATCCTTACCAATTGTGATGTACCTGAAAAAGGCCGTTCGTTCGTCAACTGTACAGACATAAGTAGCCAACTAGTCTGCAACATTAAAGACCTAAAATTATGCTGTAAAATAAAATTATCAATTAGGCTACCGTCATTTCACTTGGGAGTGTTCAGCAAATGTTGGTTATGATGATTTTTATTTCAAAGATGTACAAATCGATTTGGAATCATTTATTGATATACTTGTTTTGATTTGATAAATTTGGCAAATGTTGATTTCGATGATAAGGAACAGAGTTTATCGTATTTAAATTTAATCTGAATGAGAGAGATAAGAATAAAATTATTAAAAACATCATAGTTAATTCTAAAATAAGTATCTAATGACATAGAACAATTGTGTAATAAAATTCATGATATTAAATTGGAAAATTTGACTCTCAAACCAATATTCAATAATAATAAAAAAGAAATTTACCATCTGAAAAATAAATTAAATAGAAATAATTATATTATTTTAAAATCAGATAAAACCAATACATCTGTCATCATACCAATAAATGATTTTTTTTTGTCTTCATTCATTTGACTGGTTTGATGCAGCTCTCCAAGATTCCCTTTCTAGTGGTAGTCTTTTCATTTCGGTATACCCTCTACGTCCTACATCCCTAAGAGTTTGTTTTACATATTCCAAACGTTGCCTACACATTTTTTTCCTTCTACCTGCCCTTCCAATATTAAAGCAACTATTCCAGGATGCCTTAATATGTGACCTCTATTCTTTTAACTATATATATCCAAATGTTTCTTTCTTCATCGGTTTGCTGCTACATTTCTTCATTTGTCACTTTATCCACCCAACTGATTTTTAACATTCTCCTATAGTGTAAACTAGCGAAAGATGAGTGGATTAAAGAGAAGTGTTCAGAAGTGGAAATAGAAATGAACAGTGGTAAAATAGACGGAGCATACAGGAAAGTTAAGGAAAATTATGGAGTACATAAATTAAAATCTAATAATGTGTTAAACAAAGATGGTACACCGATTTTTAATACGAAAGGTAAAGTAGATAGGTGAGTGGAATATATTGAAGAATTATACGGAGGAAATGAATTAGAAAATGGTGTTATAGAGGAAGAAGAGGAAGTTGAAGAGGATGAAATGGGAGAAACAATACTGAGATCTGAATTTAAGAGGGCATTAAAAGATTTGAATGGTAGAAAGGCTCCTGGAATAGACGGAATACCTGTAGAATTACTGCGCAGTGCAGGTGAAGAAGCAATTGATAGATTATACAAACTGGTGTGTGATATTTTTGAAAAACTGGAAGTTCCGTCAGACTTCAAAAATGAATGCCATGGATGAAGTCCTACACAAGAACTATCGCATGAAAATAAACAAGAACGAAACAAAAGTAATGAAATGTAGTAGAAATAACAAAGATGGACCGCTGAATGTGAAAATAGGAGGAGAAAAGATTATGGGGGTAGAAGAATTTTGTTATTTGGGAAGTAGAATTACTAAAGATGGACGAAGCAGGAGCGATATAAAATGCCGAATAGCACAAGCGAAATGAGCCTTTAGTCAGAAATATAATTTGTTTACATGAAAATTATCTTAAATGTCAGGAAAAGATTTTTGAAAGTGTATGTTTGGAGTGTCGCTTTGTATGGAAGTGAAACTTGGACGATCGGAGTATGTGAGAAGAAAAGATTAGAAGCTTTTGAAATGCAGTGCTATAGGATAATGTTAAAAATCAGACGGGTGGATAAAGTGACAAATGATGAGGTGTTGCGGCAAATCCATGAAGAAAGAAGCATTTGGAAAAATATAGTTAAACTGTAAGAGACAGACTTATAGGCCACATATTAAGGCATCCTGGAATAGTCGCTGTAATATTGGAAGGACAGATAGAAGGAAAAAATTGTGTAGGCAAGCCACGTTTCAAATATGTAAAACAAATTGTTAGAGATGTAGGATGTAGGGGGTATACCGAAATGAAACGACTGGCACTAGAAAGGGAATCTTGGAGAGCTGCATCAAACCAGTCAAATGACTGAAGACAAAAAAAAATCATTTTTCTTAGTGATGTATATTTAATTTAGATATGAGTCATTCATAATTATAATTTTAAAATATTTAGTTATGCTGTTCATCAAATTACAATTCTTTTTTTAACTTGAACTGTTTGTTTCTTCAGAATGAGTTCAATAAATGAAATTACAATCACCATAATCTGTATGATGATTACTTTAACCAATAATCTTCAGGTTCAAAAAATTTGTTATAATCATTAACCTTTTTATTTTTAGTGTTCGGTAACTACCGTTTAGATAATACTTCAGAGGATGATATGTATGAGTGTAAATGAAGTGTAGTCTTGTATATTCTAAGTTCGACCATTCCTGAGATGTGTGGTTAGTTGAGACCCAACCACCAAAGAACACCTGTACCCACGATCTAGTATTCAAATCCGTGTAAAAATAATTGGTTTTACTAGAAGTTGAACGCTGGAACCTTCGTTTTCCAAATCAGCTGATTTGGGAAGACCACTAGACCAATTCGCTGGGTTAATCTTTAACCTACCTACCAGCTAAGCTGCACTATTGTAAAAATTGAAGGTAGTCAAACATGATGCTACCCATAATCCCCCTTGTGCATTGTTAGGTACAAATAATGCACAGCGGGTTACATTTTCAGTTACAAATGAATATTTATACCTGAAAATGTAACAAAAATAGGTAATAAAAAAATGTGTTTATAAGAATTCTTTATTAAAATATATTTATTTTCATATTATTTCCTTTAAATGGAAAAAACAATCACTTTTTTTGTTACTATTCTGTCTCTTATTTGGCTTTTCATAACCTGTTTTTGTAGCTGAAAGAAAATCTGAAGAGATTGTGTTTTTTTTGTCTTCAGTCATTTGACTGGTTTGATGCAGTTCTCCAAGATTCCCTATCTAGTACTAGTTGTTTGATTTCGGTATATCCCCTACATCCTACATCCCTAACAATTTGTTTTATATATTCCAAACGTGGTCTGCCTACACAATTTTTTCGTTTTACTTGTCCTTCTTTTAAATGTGGGAAATTTAACTATTTGTTACAATGATTACAGTTTTCCATTCATTGCTTAAGTACAGTAAATGCATTTCTGCCAAATCTTCATTTTTATACGCAACTTAAATTTCTAAACCATTTTCCCAAACACAAATTCCTGATGTTATATGTTATTAGATCTGATATAAATAATGGGTGGATAAAGTGACAAATGTAGTGGTGTTGCGGAAAATAGATGAAGAAAGAAGCATTTGGAAAAATATAGTTAAGAAGAGAGACCACATATTAGGCATCCTGGAATAGTCGCTTTAATTTTGGAAGGACATGCTGAAGCAAAAAATTTTGCAGCCAGGCCAGGCCAGGATTGGAATATGTAAAACAAATTGTTAGGTGGTATACCGAAATGAAACGACTAGCACTACATAGGGAATCTTGGAGAGCTGCATCAAACCAGTCGACTGAAGACAAAAAAAAAATGTTATTTATACTTCTCAAAAATATACTTCCCTTTGCTACGTATCTAAAATAGGTTACTTAGTCCGAATTTAAGTCCGAAATTAAGTGTTGTTGTTCACATATGTAAAAAAAATTACATTTTAATTTGAACTTAATTTTAATTAATTAATCTCAAACAGTTTTTTTATATTTTATGTCTTGTTTTGATTATAGTATTAAATTTTTAGTTTAAATAAAAGCTTGTAAAGAATGATAAGTTAAATTTAATTTAAACATTTTTAATAAAATTTAATTAGTTTAAAAATATTTTAAGCATAAAATTATAAGTGAATAAGTGGTATGGTATCATGGATGCAAGTTTGATGTTTTTTTAAAATATACGAGGTCTGTAAATATAGTAATGAGATTAGGTTTTTGGCAGCCAAAGTGGCAACACTGTAAAGTTACTAATAAACATATGGTAATATGAACAGCTGATTTATATTACTAATGTTTTTAGTCTATTGTTGCCATGTGATTCATAAAGAAACTTTTTGTGAAATAAGTTTTGTTTTGCGTTACAAAAATGAGTGATACTAATTATGAATAATGTGCAATCCAAGTTTTGTGTTAAATCTGTTAGAATGCTACTGAAACTTTTTCAAAATTGAAAAGAGCACATGGAGATGATGCTCCGTCAAGAGCCCAAGTTTTTATGTGGTTTAAAGCATTTTCAATTTGCCAGGAATCAGTTACGTCCCAAAAAAGCAAAAATGAGCAAATCAGAAATCAAAACCATGCTAATTTGTTTCTTCAATAGTAATGGCATTGCCCGTAAGCAGTTTTTGCCTACAGGACAGACTAAATCTGTAATTTCTCAATAATGTTTACTGAGAAATTCTTGAAAGACTGGAAAAGAGTTGCCCATGTGAGACCAGCCATCAAAGACAACTGGATGCTGCATCCAGTCAATGCACCTTGTTATACTGCACTCTCAATTAATGAGTTTTTGGCAAAGAAAAACATTCCTGTAGTTCCTCAACCACCTTATTCACCAGACTTGAGTCTCTGTGATTTTCCTGTTCCCTACTTTAAAAAAACACCTCAAAGGACACATTTTGGAACAGTAGAAAACATGAAAAAAAAATGTAATTGACCATCTGAATGATATTTTGCTATCTGAGTTCCAACACTGCTATGAAGAGTGGGAAAACCGTTTGAAGTGTTGCGTGGCTTCCCAAGGGAACTATTTCAAAGGTGATTGAGTCTACATATAATTGGATTGCAAATAAAAAAATTTTGTGAACCAGTCTCATTACTTTATTTACAGACCTTGTAAATATAAAAACTCCCTTTTGCCATGCCGGAAGGTGGAGGCAGATTTCACCAGTGCTAAGTAGGGGGATAAAAAAGATTTCCATCTTAAACGATGATTCACTTTCACATTCTCCTTTCCCATAACATCTCTCTCAGGTGATATATGCTCTCACTCTCTCTCTCTCTCGTGTGCACGCACACACATATACACACTCTCTCTCTCATGCACGCACACACACTCTCTCTCTCTCTCACACTCACTCTCTTTCTCTCTCTCACTCCCGCTTACTTTTATCCTTCTCCATATTGTGGTTTACATACAATATTTTTCTTTTACATATTTTTTATGGTTACATAAAATGTGGATTTTTATGGCTACATAATATACGTTTTATAAACAAAATACATTATGTGATTTATTTTATTGCTTCCTAAAATGCCAAAATTGTTAGAAACATATGAAAATAAACTAAAACAAATCTCTTTTGGTGTACTGGAAGTTGAAGGTAGATTTCACCAGTGCCAAGTAGGGGATAAAAAAGATTTCTATCTTAAAGTTAAAAAAACTTTGTTTACTCCATGTGACAATGGTTGCATGTGAAAAAAGTTTCACATGTTTACATATGACAAGCCCCATCTTAACAATTGCAGCAATATTTTGGTCCTATAAAAAATTGTTTCAGACAAAAGTTTTAGGTAATTTTAGAGGATTATGACCATTTTAAACAAATTTGATACTGTACCTAATAAGGGAGGTATGATTTTTTTTTTGTCTTTAAAACACCATTTTTCCACCTCCTGGGCCAATGGTTGGTGATAGCAAAAAACTTTATATACTAATAGTACTAACGTTAGTACTAATAGTACTAACTTTAAATGAATTTGATATTTTACTTAAATATCAAATAACAAAGTGATAGACTACTTTATATATATGTATAAATCTTTTTTTTAAGACAATTTTTTAATAACTATTCTCCTCTGTACCAATAAATTTATATTTAATAGATCAACCCCTAGTACAGAATAATTGAAATAGGATGACTCTTTAATAAGAAAGTAAGCGATATTTTGTTTGATTTTTTTTAAAAACCATCCCATTTCCACCTTCATTGTCTGATTTTGCCCATTAATGAACTTGACCAAGATTTTGGGTCATTATATTTTATGTTCAATTTGAAAGTGATTAGCGCAAAATTATGGCAGTTATTGTGTCCACAAGAAAGTGAAATAATATATATATATAAACTTTTGAACTGAGGTGGTTTTGGGGTCTGGGGATGTGAATTGCGAAGATATTGAAATTTTCTAAAAATTGAATCATGGTATCCATTACAGTAGGTTTCTTTCTTATGAAATCTACCTAATATAATGCAGCTTATGATGCGAATCAAATTGATGGAAGTGCTTCTGCTAATGTAATGAAATAGGTAAGAGTCAGCCTATTTCAATTATTCTGTACTAGGGGTTGATCTATTAAATATAAATTTATTGGTACAGAGGAGAATGGTTATTAAAAAATTGTCTTTAAAAAAATTATAAATATATATATATATAAGTAGTCTATATGAAATTGTTTAATAAATAATAGAACCTCTTTAATAAATAGTAGAAAGACAAGAAATCCATTTAATAGCTTCGTGTATATAAAACATGAAATTGTATTTTCTGATGATTTCTGTGAAATTCTCAATATAGAACAAATACACTGAAACAACATGTAATTTCTCTTTGATCTAATGACATTTGAAGTTTTTGTTCTAGTGTTGGATGTGTAAATATGTATGTAAAAGATATTGTATGTGAATGATGACTGCATCAGCTACTACCACCAAATCTGCAGGAACTATAACTTGCATAAAGATTTTGTTTCTGCAGCAAGTTAACTTGCAAAGACCGTTTTGCTAATTCTTCATTCTTTCCTTTTATGTTAATTTGATTTTGGTGTAGACTGGAGGTACGCTAAGGTTTATGATTCTTATTGAGATACATTGCCAAAAGTTACAGTGAACTTATCAGTTGAACATGGCTATTTGCCCTCGATAAACTATAAATAGATGAATTGAAGAGGATTATAATGAAAGAGGATTTGCAGTCCTAATTCAATTTGGTATTATGATTCCCTAGGTTAAGTATAACAAAATTGGGGAGATAATTTTATAATTTAGGAAAATTGTATGGATGTTTTTAATGGGAATTTCTCCACAGATGTTCTAGCTTAATATACTTATTTATTATTATAGAGTTCAAATAGTTATTAACTTGAGGTAGTTGAAAGTTACATACGTTATATAAAGTAACTATATATACTCTTATATTAAATCAAAGAAAGAATTGAGGCTGAGAAACTTCCTTCTTTGAGAAATTAGCCTATGAAAATTGAATTTTGTTTATTTGCATTTGATAACTTTGGCTACAAAGCGTACATGAATAAATTACATGAACATATTGTGTAGATAAATATTGATTTGTAGGCCAGAATGTACTGAACACAATGCAGTTTATTGAAAAGCATAGTACAACCCAGTGCAAAGGAATTTAGAAAATCGTACATGCCTGTTAACACGAAAAACACCATGGGCATAAAACAAAACTGGCCGCCATTTTTGAATTGGATAAAAATAAAAATGAAAAAAAAATTAGTTTTGCACTACCAAAACATTAGGGAATGCAACCTACAAAATAACTAATTTTTTCTGAGATGGTTTGGCAACCATTGGTGGACTATTTAAAATGGAAACTTTTGTTGTGCAATCTTTCAAACTTCTGTGATGCAAGACATTGTATTAAATCGAGGAAAATATAATAATTGCTAGGTGCGAGGTCAGGATTGTATGGTGGATGTTTAAAAGTTTCCCAGATATCTCTGAACTTTACCTTCATATATAATATTTGGTCCATAAAAGTTACAAATATGTTTTTGGATTTCAGCAGGATGTCTGAAATTGTTGCAAAAAGATAATTTCAAAAAATGATATACTTAAAAAACTGGTAATATTTTAAGTAAATTTTGAATTTATTTTTATTTATACTTAGCATTAAAAAATCATTTCTGCATTCTACATTTATGTAATCTAAGTAGGTTTGTGACATTTTTGGATTATCCAAACTTTGATTCACTGGTTAATTTGAATTTATTAATATTAAGTTGGTAATATAATATAAACGGTCATTGAAAAAGGTTGGAGCAATTTAAAGAAAATTATATTCCAGAAACTACTAGATATGATCAACTGAGTTTTTTTTTTTTAAATTCACCAACTCCCAAGTTTTTTTTTTAATGCTTTAGAATATTTCAATATGAGCTTTGTTGGTCGCTCTGCTGACAACCAGCTTATAAGTGACCTCTGCTCAGGTCTGCTGGACCATCGCAGGCATAATTGTGGTAATAGCAGCGGTGATCTGTATCTTAAATATTGTACAGCCCTGATTTTTTATTGCAGATGTTTTTAATGTATCCCCGTAGAAAAAAAATCTAGTGTCAAATCTGGGCTTCTCAAAGTCCAGAGCATAGGACCAGCTTTACTGTTCCAACGATTAAGGAATTATTCATTGAGAGCAAGTCGATTGCCTAGGCTGTATAAGGGGACACACACCATCTTCTTGAGACGTTACAGCAATGTTACTTGCTTGTTCAATTTGGCAGCTTAGGGAAAATGTACAACTGTAGCGTGTCTAAATAAATATTCCCCGTGATAGTGCTCATAAAAAAATATTGGGCCAATCACACAATTGGAGATCAAACCACACCACATGTTTATTTTTGGAGAACTCAATAATTTCATTGGGTTGCTGAGATCCCCATATCCTACAATTATACCAGTTGACACAACCATTGACATGGAAAGTCGCTTCATCTGTTAACATAACAAGTTTTAAAAATGTTGTCACCATCAATGTTACTAGTATCAATGTTACTAAGCATTTTACTAGTGAATTCAACACATTTAGAATGTTGTGTAGGTTTAATTTGATGTTTAAGCTGAATTTTGTAAGCGTGAAGGCATAAACACTTGTGCAACATACTTTGAATGGTTGTATTTGGATATCCTAACTGTGAACTTTACTTAGAAATTGATTTTTAGGAGTTCTTAGACAACTTTAGCATATATGCTCAACTGCTTTGTCACTTGTTTTGGTTCATCCGGGTCGTCTGATGTTTGCAAGAGGGGAATCATTGCCATAAAAAAGTTCATTAAACAGTTAACTGATTTATACTTCACTAATCACAAAACGCAGTGTAATTTTTGCTTAACTCTTGCCATTGCACTGGTTGACAGTGGCGCAAAGGCATTGTGCAGTTGTGCGCATCAGCTGAAGGTTGTGACCGGTCACATCTAAAAAAACTTGTTGATATTCAAATTATTTTGCAGTTCCAATTAATACTTATCTCAGTTTTATAGTGAGATAATGGTGTTTTTGGTTTCTATTGCTGCAACTTTTTCAATGACCTGTATTAATCCTGTATTGTATTAATAAATATTGTTGTAATTAGATGATAGGTCTCATATAAACTTCGGGTAAGATTTATTAAAACAGTTTTTTTATATTGTATTCAGCAAAGTCCTATACTAAATAGAAATTAATTTTTGCCCGTAGGAAATTTCATTGAAAGTCTGTATTATGAGATCATGTAGTAAATTAGTGATTTCATGTGCGTTTCTGCCAAAGACCTTATGAATAATCAGCTTGCTTGATATTTAAACTAGAATTGGAATCCATAAAATTTCTTATAATGATAAAATGTACTGCATGATAAAATTAACATTAAACCTGGACTTTTATTGGCACAGCAGTGTGATAATGTCCAGTTTACAGCATGACTGAAATTCAGGAAAACTGAACTAACAGCTGAAGCAGATGAAATAATATACCTGTTTTAGGTTTTTCCTCTCATCATAGTATTTAATAATGATTGTGATATTTCTACCTTCGCTATGAATGTATAGTTTTCTTTGTTTATGGTCTTAACTGTGGCAAAAAAAAAATATTAAAAGGCAGTAAGGTAGACAGTAAAATAGCAAATTTATTAGTGATTACTGAAGATTCTATCAATAAATATGCTTAATATACTTTACAGCTGTAATAGATGCTTGTAACCTGTCTGTACTAGTATGGCTTGTATGACTTTACACGTCTTTTGAGTTAAGATGGCGGTTTAAAAGTTTTTTCCAAGCTGTTGTCATGAACATACAAGCAGTGAAAGAATTGTGCAAATATGTAAAAACTAAAAAAAAAAAAAAACTTTTGAGTTCTAGGCTTACCACACTGGACAAACATGAACAAACTAGTGCTTCTGTCGATTGGTGGATCTATTGGCTAGCCTTTGTGTAAACTTGATCTTTACATAATTTAAATAGTTATATAAATAGTTGTAATGATCATAAGAACTTATAATAATTTTATCATTAACGCTTTTTTTTGTTTCAGAACTTGAATAAATTATGGGAAAGAAGAAGGGTAAGAAAACTTGTTCAATTTAAAGAAACTAATATTTTTTTCATTTGTTGTAAATTTAATCTTGGAGTAGTCTTGAACCAGAATATTTTCACATTGATTATTCTTATATGTGATTAGACATTCTCTCCATTTTGTTTGTAATTTAAGCTGTCTCTCATAACGGTACAGCTTATCACTATGTATCACTTAATTAATTTATGTACGGTTACTTTGTTCATTAATCATTGCAGAAGTTGAAGTTTATTATTTTATTTCTATTAATTTAATTACAGTTTAGCAGGGAAAAAATAGAAATCATAAAATTTATAACAGAAACAAACCTTAAAAAGATCATAGGATTAAAAGAAAATTTATATTATAAAAAACTGTGTTATCCGATTAGATGAATCCAACAACGCAGTTGAAACTGAAGAAAGCTCATTATACTTTCCCCCTTTAATGTATAATATACATCCCCTTGAATTTTTTTTGTATATGGGTGACCCATGAAGAAACTGAGAATTTTTTGGGGCATGCTCTGCTAATGAAAATAATGAAAAAAGTTCATATAAAGGTAGGTCTGGAAACGCTTTGTGTTTGAGTTATGGCTAGCGAAAGATTTTGCCCGAATTTCAGATTTTCTAGTAAAAAGAAGCCCTACTGTAATTTTTGGGACCCAAATTAAGGAGTTAAGTTGATGGCTATGTAATTTGAGTTGTTTTATATATTTCCCAGCTCAAATTTGAGCTGGGTTTTTTTAAATGATAAAAACAGTCATAAAACCTTTTTTATCATATATTATTTAGAACCCTTTTGTTACAGGTAACAGAACTGCAACTTCAGTAGTTTTTAAGATATCTGATGTAAAACACAAAATTAGGTGTAAACAATTTTTTTGGTTTGTAGTACAATAGCTTTGTTATGGTTTCCCACAGGCAGGAAAGATTTCATAAAATTTCATTTTTGTTACTAAATTAAATAATGATAGTTATTAATAAAGTATTTTTTAAGTAATACCAAAATATATTTGATATACTTTCCCTGCATTGGAAAGTTGCCACTTACCCCAATGCTCAGCATATAGCAACTACATGCATCAAGCAGCCATTAACATGCCTTGTTCTTATTTACCTTCCTTAATTATTTTTTTTTTATATTAAAGGAGAAATGTTTCAAATTGCAATTCATTTTTTGAGTGATGAAATTTTAACAAAGAGTTACCCTTAAAAAATTTTAAGTTAACTTTTTATGGAATTTCTCTCAAACCACCGTGAAGTTTTTTTTTGTATTTTAAGTAATTAATTGCTTTTAAATGGCATCTAAAAAGACTGTTTAATGACCTGTGGTTAGATACAAACTTTCACCCAAAATTCAGTCTGTTGCGAAGAGGTAGAGATGTGTACCGTGCTTTTTTGTGATGTGTGTAAAAAACCTTTTGGATTGGAAGATATGGGCCGAAAGGCAGTGCTTTCCTTTACTTTGTACAGTAAAGGAAAGCAGCATAATGAAATAATAATTAAGGTAAGGAATTCTTAGTCTTCACTGAAAATGTTTTTATCTTCCGGTGGTACTTCAACTCAGCGAACTAAAACTTTATCAACAGTTGTGAGAACAGTGGTTGTGTTATATATCTGTTTTTGGCTGGATCTTCTGGTCAGAGTAATAGCAATTCAGCAGCAAATGATACATTTGAAACCTCGACTTCATTTATGCAATATGACAACACTACTTATTTTTGATATAAAAATGATGTTTTTTAAGGCAGAGATTATGTGGGTTGTCATTGTTGTAAAGACTAAGTTATTATGTTCATGTGACGATATTGGTGCAACTTTTTAAATTATATTTTCTGGTAGTTGTATAGCATCAGAATTCCAGCTTAGAGCTATTAAAATGCTCTTATGTCATCATTGTTGGCCTTGCACCATACTTTGATGATATTCTATAAAATCAGTTGTATTCTTGTGTTAATTATGCGGTATAGTTTTTGATGAAGCATTAAATAAAATTGTTCATAGGGGTCTAATGGACTTATTGGTGTGATTTTTTGATTCAAAAACGAATTGCGAACTATATTTTTGAGAAAGTCCACTGCTCAACATCTTTTCAATGGTTTCGTAGATGGTATCTTTCCTCTATATAAAAACAAAATATTACAAATATCTATAGATGGACCAAATGTGAATTTAAGCTTTATAAAAATGTTAAGCGATCAGGTGATAGAGGAATGCACTAAAGGAAAGCATTTGGTGAGTATTGGTGTTTGCGGTTTGCATATTGTAAATTGAGCCATGAAAACAGGGATTGAATCTGTCTGTGGAATATTCATACCATTTTAAGAGATCTTTACTTCTTGTTTAATGATAGCCTGGCTCAGTATGCTGAATTTACCTCAATATTGTTTAAAATGTTGCAATATTTAAACCAAATTTATTATTTCAAGACTAGACGGTTTAGATAATGTGAAATGCTTAGAACGAGCCTTGCTAATTTTGAATGAAGTAAAGAAATTTATTGACAAATCAGAGAAACTTCAATATAAGTCGTACACCATTGTTTTTGAGCATTGTGAAGACGAATTCCTAAAATGTAAATTGGCATTTTACAAATTGATTCTGCCTGAGTGTGATTTTTTTTTAAGGCAGTTTCAGAGTCCAGATCCTCTTGCTTCTTATTTATTTTTTTCATATCTTAATGATCTATTAAAAATGTAATGTAACACTTCCTCAAAATTATTTTTTGGTTTATCTTACTGACTATTAAAGAAAATTGATCTTTGATTTCAAACTACTAAATATCTGAAAGAATTAAAAACAACAGAAGGTGATGAATTGAGGTTTCATAAAGAGTGCCAAACTTTATTAGTTAACTCGTCTCAAAGCTTGTTGAACAAAGTCCTTATTTTTAAAGTTGAAGGGTCTATCGTAATTAGATCCAGCTGTGATCCTTCATGAGTGAACTTTGTTGTGACAAAAGTGTTTGTCGATAGCATTATATAAAGCTAATAGACATACTGAAAACGTAGCTACTCTTTGCTGTGCATGGATGCTCAAGGAACTCTGATCAGCGCATTCAAAATATTTTCACCAGATTATCGAAGACGATGATAGCAAAGAATTGAAAGATAAGAAAGATGAAGTTGGATATCATCTGTTTAGCAAAATATTCAAAATATGTGGACCTGTGGGAAATGGTAAAACAGTGTCTAATTTTTTCACTTGGAAACGCCACAGCAAAGAGCTTTTTCATTAACAAATTCTTGTTGTAAAGAATTGCGTGAAGAGAATAATTTATCAATGAAGAAAAGCTTTTATGCGATTGTAGATTCTGGGGGGCAAGGAGAATTTTTTCATTACCAAAAAAATGCTCACTGCAATGAGAAGCTTTAGAAGATGGTGTGAAGAATGTCTTGTAGAAAAATGAAAAAAATTATCTCAAGAACAGAATAGAGAACCCTGAAAAGGGAAATGCAAGCAGGAATTAAAAACTGAAGAAAGAAAGGAAAAGGTTGAGAGCTACAATCTTGGCAGAAGAACTTTTAGCTGCAGAAATTAAACTTTTAGAAAAGGGGCAAACCATTAGGATATTGAAGAAATGTTGCCCTGTTTTTATATGTACATAACAATATGTATATCGGAACTCAGTATTATTTTTTTTTTTAATTTTTTGGTATAAGTTAGAATAATAATGACAAAATATTTTTCAAATAAATGTTCTTAACGTTTATTTTCTGTATAAAATAAGTTGTTTTGTTGTAAGTTTCCTTATTTGTATTACTTTTAGTCACAGTGATTTTAGTTTTTCTTTAAGTTGTGATCATACATATATTCTTTGTTAAATTGAAATCTATTTTTTTTTGTTTACTTCGTAAAATAATGTAATATAGGCTGGTTTTTGTAAAAAAATTTTAATTAATCTTAGGTGCGAGCCAGTTACTTTTAAAAATTTCTTTGGTTTATTTTGAATTAGTTTTTATTTCTTATCTGTGTTACTTTTAGTTACAGTGATGTTCATTTCATTTTTATGCAAGATTAAATATTGTTTTTTTTTTTCAATGTAATTTACTGGAACAGTTTATAAAAAAAAAAAAATCATTAAAAACTAAAATTCAAAAGGAATGTAATAATAAATAATAAAAAAGGCGTGAGGTGGACAGCAATGGGTATGGTACAGGCTGCAAAATCATAAAATATGTATATATTTTGCAGAGTAAATGGCATTAGCATAACATGAGAGACGGGAAATTTTTGCTAAATTGGTCAGGAAAAATGAATGTTAAAATTTGGTATGAACCCTGTTTCTTAAATGATCAATAAATGTGGAAGATTTAGTAACAAAACTTGTAGAGAATTTAATTCTGAGAAAATTAATGTAAACAGCCAATAAAAAGTAAATGATAACTTTTAAAAATCTGTTTTTTATTGAAGCAAAACAGACAAAAAATAGGCAGAAAATCGTATCCTCCTTTACCTATAAACATTATTCTTATATAGCAAAACAAAATAATAAAATACATGAAATGATAAATAGTAACAAAATAACAAACCTCAGTTACAATTGTTTGAAATTACCCTTCTTCACAATGTCCACAGCAATCTGCCAGATGTAAAATATTTCCGGTGGCTTTCTGTATCATCTCAGGATTGTTCGTATAAATTCAATAGCATTTTGTATTTTTATGAGTAACCCTTGGTAACTCTTTGTTTATACTGTTGTTTTCATATGGCCTCAGATGAAATCTAGTGGCGTCAGGTGATTGTGGTGACCAGTCGATTGGTTCACCATCTCCAATCCAGTTGAAGAAATTAACATTCAAGTGATTTGTATAGCTAGTAAAGAAAAATGTGTTGCGTCACCGTGCTGGAAAATCATTTGCAATCTAGTTTGTTAAGGTACATCTATGAAAGCCAGCCAATTATTTTTTGAAAAAATCTAAGCATCTCCTGTAAGATTTTCATTGGAAACAAATGGTCCCAGAATTTTGTCATAAATAATTTGCCTCGCCAAACATTAATGTGAAACCTATGTTGGAAACTAGTTTCCACAGTACTATGTGGATTGTTTTTGCTCCATAAATGACTATTTTTAGAATTGAAGACTCAGTTTCTTGTAAAAATGGCTTCATCAGTAAGTACAATTGAATTTACCTTATTAGGGTAATCTGTTGACTACAAATTTTTAACCTTCTGCAGATGGAAAGGATAAAGATTTTCTTTCCGTAGGGTGCACCACAGTTTGTTTTTTGACATAACTGTGTGTCAAGAAATTTGCCTTGTACTAGTTCCTTAGCTACACTGAATATGCTGCATCTTGTGATGATTTACTTGCGTTCAACAGAAAATGAACACATTGAAAATGGCCCTTTCATTTGTGAATGTTGATACACCAAAGAAAAAGTTTTCAAATTTGGAATCCCCTTCCAAGAAATCTCTCCTGATATTCATGTCGAGCAGCTTCAGAAGTTCTCTTACAAAATCCATAAACAAAAATTATATTGGCATATTCCTTGTTAGAAAATTTAAACGACATCTTTACGCTATGGTATGATGAGTGCAACACTTATAAACACTAATCAGGACAACAGATTCATATGTTCACAATTTTCATTGTTGACCAGCTGTTAGTATTTCCAACCTAAAAAAAAAAATAATTATATGTTTCTAGAGTAGCATATATTTCAGTTTAGTTTTTTTTTTTTTACATAATTATCATGTTTTCTGTGTAATTATTGAATTATTGTATAATATACAATTAATTATTTATTGTATATTTTAGCTAATATATAATATTAGCTAATATTGTTTTATAAATTTTGTATTTCTTTTAAAATTATTATCAGTTATTAGCATTTTTGTTTTAAAACAGAACTTTTTATCAGGTTCAGAAAGAGTAATAATGATTTTTTGACTGTTTTTCATCTGTTTTGCTTCAATAAAAAAAAACAATTTTTAAAACTTTTTATTGGCTTTATTTACATTAATTTTCTCAGAATTAAATTCTTTACAAGTTTTGTGGAGAATTTAATATATAATTTGATTGTCACAGTTAATATTCAGGTGAGCAACATAAAACCGAACACGTAACATGTAACCACTGCAGAATATATAGGTTATGTTAGAATTAAATTTTATGAATGATACAGATAAATTAAATGAGAAAAACATATGTAATTTAAATGCTACATTTGTTTACCTAACTGTTACAAAAGATGTTCAAAATGATTACCTTGGGCGTCGATGCACTTTTGTGCTCGACTGATCTTATTGAGTTGTCTGAAACAAAACATCGTTGTCAATTGCATTGATTTCTCATTGAATGTTCACCTTCAGTTCATCAATATTGTGGGAATTAGATGCTTAACTCTCCTTTAAGTAGCCCCAAAGGAAAAAATCACAAGTAGACAACTCTGGGGAACGTGGAGGCCACTGTCCTTTGCTGACAGCTCATTCATTTGTGAAAGCTACATAAACGCGATTCAGTGAAATATTTTATGTGTGACACGTTGCTCTGTCTTGTTGAAAGAAGTTGTATTCTTTTTCATTATCAGTTAATCACGTGTAGAATTCTTTGAAAATTGTGAGTTAAACTTGTGTATTAACAGTCTGGTCAAAAAATATTGGTCCCACTATATGTTTACTGGAAACGGCACACCAAACACCAATTTTCTCATCGGTAAGTGGATATCTAGTGAGGATTCCTCGCCGTCCAATACTTGGTGTTCTGTGAATTAACATGGGTGGATAAATTGAAACCACATCTTGTCTGATGTGAAACATGACATTGGGTCTCTGTGTCCATCAATAATGCTTTCAAGAAGCTGGTTGGAATATCTGTCTCCTTCAGTTAAGAACTGAAGGAGATACGTGGTACAAATTCTATTTCAATTCATGAAGAATTTTATGACAAAATGTGTATTTAACCAGATTGTTGGGATAACTTGTATAGTGATTTTTTTTTTTGAACTGGCTGTAATTCTTTCAATATCGGCAATGGCCTTTGGAGTCCTAACGGAAGGTTGCCTTTACCTTTAAATTTACATTAAAACTAGTAAACATAGAATAGTAAAAAATTCATTTATTTTTTTTCCTATTAAAATCAGTTAAAATTTAGGGTATGTTAATTACATAATCGTGTAAATTGTGCAAGTAAACACAGTTTTTATTTTATTTTATTTTTTATTGAATTTTATGTTTATATTTCTGCTATTAAAATAAACAGTTTACATTTCAATTTTTATTCAGATAAGACTCTAGTAATTGTGACAGTGCTACTATGCTATTATTTTGAAAGTTTTATATTTGAAAGCTCTGTAAATAAATATATTCATATTTATGGACTGATTAGATGACATAATGTAATGTGTCATTTAGAATGTTTTATCATAATTTTTATTATCATTTTCTGAATCACACTTTTACTATTTATTACTGTCATTGGATGTTGCTCTAAGCATGAATTGTTAGCAACAATCAGGGGAGTATATCATCTGTAAATTGTCATATTCTAGGAAGTTGTCTGCTGAGTTAGAGCAAAGATTTCACAAGAGTAATTTTTATATAATTATGGATGGATTACTGATGATTTTAGTATTCCAGCTCTGATTGGGAATAGATTTAGTGAAAGTTTTGTAAGGAAACTGAAAAACTTTGCATTAGGAGATACTTCCTTGTAAAGAATATGTTGTAGTATATGGGAGTAACCTCAGCTTTCACATCTATCTGTACTTGGTTGAATGTGTGCATTAAATATGAACAAGTATGAACTACTGTGTATAGCTAGTAGCTAGTGTAGTTTTTATCAATCTTAAATTTTTGTTTTAGACGTCTTTGGATTGGCAGTCCGTATCTGATTTGACACCACAAACTCATACCAGAATTAGAAAAGAAAGCAATATGTCTACATCATCAGTGACTTATGATCCATCTGGTAAGCCTACCTTTTATTTTAATAATAGATAGTTCAAAAAATTTCTCTTAAAATAGATTAATAATATTATTATGTTGTTAAAATTAATTCAAGAAAAATCTTTACCTTCTTCTTTAGAAATAATTTTTTCTGCTGTAAATAGGTAGTGAATATATTGTTTTAGCCAATTTAAATGATAAACTTTTGAATAATTTAAGTTTCATACATTATTTCTATAAGACAGTCTTATTGTTCTAGTTTATGTCATACCACATCCACCACCAAAAAATAAAACTATTGTAGTATGATAATTAGAGTCTTCAACCATGTAGGTGATAGTGTTTAGTTAGATAAAAAATTTAATAAAGTGCATAGCAACCAGTAGCTGATATAACATAAAGAGCATTAATAAATTAATAAATGTTAAGTTAAACATTAAAAAGAGACAAAAGACTACATAAATTTTTTAAGAGCATGTGGAACAGATTTAAATTCTTTACCCTGATCCCAAATAGAGAAAAAGGTAGTAAGTCTGTTATTTTATTATTTAGATTATTTTCTATATTAAAGTAAAACATTTTTCTAAGATCATGCTGAAGGTTTGTCAATAAATGATGTTATTCTAGAAAATCTGGCCTATTTGTATAATTTCTCAAATACTTTATGAAATATTGTTAAAAGATTTACAAACTATTTATAGATCAAGCTATCTAAATCTTAATAAATTGTAAAAACTTTCATTAGTATGACAATGAACTGTTAGGAAAACTGGAAAATTAGTAAAAGATTGATTAATTAAATTTATAAGATTGTCTTTTCATATAGCTTATTTTAAAATGTGGGAAGAAATTTCACCTTTCCCTATTTTTATATTAATAATTATAATATTTAATAATTTAATTATTAAATTAATAATTGTTTGTATTTAAAATACACTTATTAACTACTGTATCATATTAATTTAAGGTTTAAGGCATCTACTCTGAAGCAGATTTCCTTAAACCATATTTATCTTTATTTTCCTATACCTATCCTCACTATTGTGATCTTAATTGCTCTATTTTCATTTTACTATGTATAATTTTTAATTTTTTCCACCATTCTTTTCACATTTTATTGATCATACTCCATTTTAATCAATACTTCTCTCATGATATGTCAGTCAATTTGTTTTCATATTCTGAATAAACCACTATTCTCTTTCCACTCTCATTTGTTAATTTTTCACTTTTTCTGCTCATTTACTTTTCTCCAATTTCCTTCATATCCTTCAATGATTGCCTCCAGCCTTTCTTTTTCCACTTTAATTCTCCATTTTCACATCTATACAGAAGTGTATTTCAAATATAACCCTTCACAAGGCGGTTCTTCGAGTATAATTCCATCACTCAACATAATACCTGTTTCTTTAAATACCTCCTTGGCTAGTGCCATTCTTGTTTTATTTTGTATTAAGTTTTAGTTTTCTGTTAACATAATACCTGTGAATTTAACAAGTATGTTTTACTGGTTCAGTTTCAAATTTTTTTGAGTAGACACTCATTGCCATATTGTCTCCTACCTAGATTGCTTTTAGTATTTCTAATATTCATTCTTGTGCCATATTCCATTGTATCTTTAATTTTGAAGTAATCTGTAAAATATCCTGTCTCCTTGTGAATTAAAAAATGAATAATGGTTCATCTTGTAAAATGCCTATTTCATCAGCAAACCTTAGGTAGTTTGTTCTTCTTTCTCTGCTGATTATTCCATCTTTTGCTGCAGTATTTTGTTCATAAAGAATGTTGGTAATAGGCAGTACTCTTGCCTTCATTCACATTTTCAGTCATACCACACAGTTTAAGGATGCTATATTATTTAAATTCAAGAATTTAAGGTTACATTACTTCTTAAAGCTTATGAATTAGATTTATGTTGAACAAAAGTTTAGCCATAGCTAGAGCTGTTTCTTATTTTTACTGATTTTTCGAAGAAAAATATGGTATTACTTTTGGTTGCATGGTGGAATTGAAGTTGTAAAAATCTATATTGCGCTGTA
This sequence comes from Lycorma delicatula, assembly GCF_047948215.1. Lineage (NCBI taxonomy): Eukaryota > Metazoa > Arthropoda > Insecta > Hemiptera > Fulgoridae > Lycorma > Lycorma delicatula. The sequence continues at coordinate 14,592,855 of NC_134459.1, forward strand.
AAAAACAAGTTTCAAAGCTCATATTTGGTATGTTATTATTACCTAATTAGTGAAATTATTATTGCCTAATTAGTTATTATTACTGAAATAAGTAGCCCATTTAATTCTTTTATAAACAACATACAGGATACATGTATAATAATTTATTTAAAAATAACTTACCACTGTATTTAGAAGTTCTGCTACCAGACAAATAGCAAATGATTTTTAAACACAATGGTGTATCTTCATATTTTTGTAAAGAGTTTAGAAACTATTTGAATTCAGGTATACTTATCTAAATTACAGGGTCAGGGTATAGTGTGGGAAACAACTAGTTATTTTCCAGGGTCCTAATACAACTAGATTCACTGATACATACATATATTATCTTAGCAAACAAATTAATAAAGAGAGAGTTAGTGATATGAATTTACAACACCTCAGAAGCTATATGAAATAATCGTGGTATAATACAGAGAGCCGCCCAAGGAATTCTTAGGTCAGTTGGGGAGTGTGTAAACAGTGACAGAACATTTTGAAGAGTTATTTAATTTTAAGTTTGTAATATGTTATTTTTTTGGATAGTTAATTTTGTTTTGATAGTTAATTTTGGTAGTGTTTTTTTGTATTTTTCTCCTATAAAAAATATTTTTGCCTTTTTTTAAATTATAACATTCATTACTAAATATTCTCTTCTAGCTGTATCCATTGCCATTTTCTTGGTGTTCTTTAAACACTATTGTAGAGTTATTGTACTTAGAAATAATACTACTCAGAGGTAATTAAATTCATATTTATTCAATAATTTGGTTATTTGAATTTGTAATAGCTCTTAAAATGCTGCCACTGGAAATAATAATAATAAGAGTATTTTAAAATGTGGTACTCATACAGCTAGTCACATGACTACACATTTATAAATTGGAAAAATCCAACAAGTCTAATTTTATTTTATTTGTCAGTAATTATTTCCTATTTAAACCTTTAAATTTACATTAAAACTAGTAAACATAGAATAGTAAAAAATTCATTTATTTTTTTTCCTATTAAAATCAGTTAAAATTTAGGGTATGTTAATTACATAATCGTGTAAATTGTGCAAGTAAACACAGTTTTTATTTTATTTTATTTTTTATTGAATTTTATGTTTATATTTCTGCTATTAAAATAAACAGTTTACATTTCAATTTTTATTCAGATAAGACTCTAGTAATTGTGACAGTGCTACTATGCTATTATTTTGAAAGTTTTATATTTGAAAGCTCTGTAAATAAATATATTCATATTTATGGACTGATTAGATGACATAATGTAATGTGTCATTTAGAATGTTTTATCATAATTTTTATTATCATTTTCTGAATCACACTTTTACTATTTATTACTGTCATTGGATGTTGCTCTAAGCATGAATTGTTAGCAACAATCAGGGGAGTATATCATCTGTAAATTGTCATATTCTAGGAAGTTGTCTGCTGAGTTAGAGCAAAGATTTCACAAGAGTAATTTTTATATAATTATGGATGGATTACTGATGATTTTAGTATTCCAGCTCTGATTGGGAATAGATTTAGTGAAAGTTTTGTAAGGAAACTGAAAATAGTGTATCTGAAGTTATGCATGTGAAAATGTGATGTATATTGGTTGAGTCGTTCTTGAGTTATGCTCAATTTAAGGTTGACAATAGACAACATAACCTCAATGTTGCCTGTGTAGTGGTGTATTTGTCATATGCTCTTATGCAGTGAGTCACAATGATTAGTGAGTTGAAAGTTGATGCTTGTGTATAGGTGTACGTGTTAATCAGACATACATAGTGTATTGTACTCTCAAAATCAAAATTTCAAATTTTTTTCCAAAATTTTATCAAAATTTTCTCACTGCAAAATAGTGTGGGCTTTGTAAAGAAAAGTCAGTCTTCTCTTTCATTCTTTATTAAAGAATTTAAGTATATCACTAGAAGGTTTTATATATTGACATTTATATTGTACAAAAGTTTAGTTATATTTGAACCTTTTTCTTCTATTTTTCATTTTCTTTTTTTTGTAATTGACAGTGTGTTTGAAATCTTGTAGCATATGATAAACAAATAGTGGTATTAATATTTAAATTATTCTGTATCATTTATACATTTATACATTTTTTTTTGCTGGTTCTTGGCCAGAAATATGCCAGCTGGTTCTGAGAAAGTCCCAAACTACTTCCTGTTGTGCTGTTATGCAAATTTACTTGAATATTTCTTTGTTTCATTTATTGTTTGTTATTACCTGGCAAAACACCAGTTGGTTATATGAATAAACATTTTGGCATCTTATGATTTGGATTCATTAAAGATGTTTTCATATTGGCAAATGATTTATCATAGTTGACATTACTAAATTATTTGAGTGATGGCTTTAACTAAGAAGAGTTGTAACCATTGTTTAAGGAGCAGTGGGGAGTTGTTTAATAGCATTCAGTGATGTGGCTCAGTTTTACTATAGTATGAAGCACTATGTTATATTACTCCTGTATGTTTAAGTTAGTTCCCCATAGCCCCTTCCTAATTTTTTTATTTATTTATGTACTTTAATGAACATATGATAATAAATTATCTTTCTCAAAATCTCAGCCTATTGCTTTTTACTTTCTTTGCAGATTATAATGTTAGTTGTAATTCCGAAAATAATTACTTAATATTAAAAAATTCAGCCTTGGTAGTCAACAAAAATATTCATTGGAGGATTGTAGCTTTAATATATAGTTGAAACCAGATAGATACTTAGTGGATTGCTGATTACATGGACATTATTATCAGAGACAATGCTGGTTTACCTATTGTAGAATATAAGTATGTAATTATATTGTAGAATTTTTGGGTATCTGCTAGACAATAGATTCTCTTTGTATGTTCAAATCAATTCTCTTTACAATTAGAGCAAACAATTTTTTTTCATTTTGAAAAAACTAAAACAAAAATTTGCTAAGCTTGTCATCATTATTAAATATTTTTCTTATGCCACTATATATCATATCTAAAATGTAATTAGTGTTATTTTAAAAAGTTAGACAAGCTTTCAGGACAATTGTGACCATTGTATAGCTCCAGCAAATTTTTTTTTTTTTTTTTTGTCTTCAGCCATTTGACTGGTTTGATGCAGCTCTCCAAGATTCCCTATCTAGTGCTAGTCGTTTCATTTCAGTATACCCTATACATCCTACATCCCTAACAATTTGTTTTACATATTCCAAACGTGGCCTGCCTACACAATTTTTCCTTTCTACCTGTCCTTCCAATATTAAAGCGACTATTCCAAGATGCCTTAGTATGTGGCCTATAAGTCTGTCTCTTCTTTTAACTATATTTTTCCAAATGCTTCTTACTTCATCTATTTGCCGCAATACCTCTTCATTTGTCACTTTATCCACCCATCTGATTTTTAACATTCTCCTATAGCACCACATTTCAAAAGCTTCTAATCTTTTCTTCTCAGATACTCCGATCGTCCAAGTTTCACTTCCATATAAAGCGACACTCCAAACATACACTTTCAAAAATCTTTTCCTGACATTTAAATTAATTTTTGATGTAAACAAATTATATTTCTTACTGAAGGCTCGTTTAGCTTGTGCTATTCGGCATTTTATATCGCTCCTGCTTCGCCCATCATTAGTAATTCTACTTCCCAAATAACAAAATTCACCTACCTCCATAATCTTTTCTCCTCCTATTTTCACATTCAGCGGTCCATCTTTGTTATTTCTACTACATTTCATTACTTTTGTTTTCTTCTTGTTTATTTTCATGCGATAGTTCTTGCGTAGGACTTCATCTATGCCGTTCATTGTTTCTTCTAAATCCTTTTTACTCTCGGCTAGAATTACTATATCATCAGCAAATCGTAGCATCTTTATCTTTTCACCTTGTACTGTTACTCCAAATCTAAATTGTTCTTTAACATCATTAACTGCTAGTTCCATGTAAAAATTAAAAAGTAACGGATATAGGGAACATCCTTGTCGGACTCCCTTTCTTATTACGGCTTCTTTCTTATGTTCTTCAATTGTTACTGTTGCTGTTTGGTTCCTGTTCATGTTAGCAATTGTTCTTCTATCTCTGTATTTGAACCCTAATTTTTTTTAAATGCTGAACATTTTATTCCAGTCTACGTTATCGAATGCCTTTTCTAGGTCTATAAACGCCAAGTATGTTGGTTTGTTTTTCTTTAATCTTCCTTCTACTATTAATCTGAGGCTAAAATTGCTTCCCTTGTCCCTATACTTTTCCTGAAACCAAATTGGTCTTCTCCTAACACTTCTTCCACTCTCCTCTCAATTCTTCTGTATAGAATTCTAGTTAAGATTTTTGATGCATGACTAGTTAAACTAATTGTTCTGTATTCTTCACATTTATCTGCCCCTGCTTTCTTTGGTATCATGACTATAACACTTTTTTTGAAGTCTGACGGAAATTCCCCTTTTTCATAAATATTACACACCAGTTTGTATAATCTATCAATCGCTTCCTCACCTGCACTGCGCAGTAATTCTACAGGTATTCCGTCTATTCCAGGAGCCTTTCTGCCATTTAAATCTTTTAATGCTCTCTTAAATTCAGATCTCAGTATTGTTTCTCCCATTTCATCCTCCTCAACTTCCTCTTCTTCCTCTATAAAGCCATTTTCTAATTCATTTCCTCCGTATAACTCTTCAATATATTCCACCCATCTATCGACTTTACCTTTCGTATTATATATAGGTGTACCATCTTTGTTTAACACATTATTAGATTTTAATTTATGTACCCCAAAATTTTCCTTAACTTTCCTGTATGCTCCGTCTATTTTACCAATGTTCATTTCTCTTTCCACTTCTGAAAACTTTTCTTTAATCCACTCTTCTTTCGCCAGTTTGCACTTCCTGTTTATAGCATTTCTTAATTGCCGATAGTTCCTTTTACTTTCTTCATCACTAGCATTCTTATATTTTCTACTTCATCCATCAGCTGCAATATATCGTCTGAAACCCAAGGTTTTCTACCAGTTCTCTTTATTCCGCCTAAGTTTGCTTCTGCTGATTTAAGAATTTCCTTTTTAACATTCTCCCATTCTTCTTCTACATTTTCTACCTTATCTTTTTTACCCAGACCTCTTGCGATGTCCTCCTCAAAAATCTTCTTTACCTCCTCTTCCTCAAGCTTCTCTAAATTCCACCGATTCATCTGACACCTTTTCTTCAGGTTTTTAAACCCCAATCTACATTTCATTATCACCAAATTATGGTCGCTATCAATGTCTGCTCCAGGGTAAGTTTTGCAGTCAACGAGTTGATTTCTAAATCTTTGCTTAACCATGATATAATCTATCTGATGCCTTGCAGTATCGCCTGGCTTTTTCCAAGTGTATATTCTTCTATTATGATTTTTAAATTGGGTGTTGGCAATTACTAAATTATACTTCGTGCAAAACTCTATAAGTCGGTCCCCTCTTTAATTCCTTTTGCCCAGTCCGTATTCACCCACTATATTTCCTTCCTTGCCTTTTCCAATGCTTGCATTCCAATCTCCAACTATTATTAAATTTTCATCTCCTTTTACGTATTTAATTTCTTCATCAATCTCTTTGTATACACACTCTATCTCATCATCATCATGGGCGCTTGTAGGCATATAGACGTTAACAATCGTTGTCGGTTTAGGTTTTGATTTTATCCTTATTAAAATGATTCTATCGCTATGCGTTTTGAAATACTCTACTCTCTTCCCTATCTTCTTGTTCATTATGAAGCCTACTCCTGCCTGCCCATTATTTGAAGCTGAGTTAATTACTCTAAAATCACCTGACCAAAAGTCGCCTTCCTCTTCCCACCGAACCTCACTAATTCCTACTACATCCACATTTATCCTATCCATTTCCCTTTTTAAATTTTCTAGCCCACCAACCTTTTTTAAGCTTCTAACATTCCACACTCCGACTCGTAGAATGTTATTTTTTAATTTTCTGGTGACCCCTTCCTTAGTAGTCCCCACCCGGAGATCCGAACGGGGGACTAGTTTACCTCCGGAATATTTTACCAAGGAAGGCGCCTCCATCATTGCTATATGAGAATGCAGAGAGCCACATTTTCTTGGAAAAAAAAGCAGCTGTAGTTTTCCATTGCTTTCAGCTGCGCAGTACTCAGAGGACTGAGTGATGTTGATATGGCCGTTTAAGTCATTGTGACTCACGCCCCTAACAACTACTGAAAGAGCTGCTGCCCTCTTTCAGGAATCATTCCTTAGTCTGGCTCTCAACAGATACCTCTCCGATATGGTTGCACCTTCGGTCCAGCTACTCTGTATCCCTGAGCACTCAAGCCCCCTCACCAACGGCAAGGTCTCATGATTCATAGAGGAGGCCAGCAAATATAAATCAAATAAATTTAAAAAATCCATATCTAACAGTACTTAATAGAACTGCTTTTTCCCTACATATTACAATACTTTGGCCTTAACGAATATAAAATTAGGAAAAAGAAAAAAGTTATGTTATTGCTTAATTTTAAGATGGATTCAGTTTATTTAAAATTAATTTAAAATATTTCCTTAAACAATAACAGTACTGTTGCTGTTAATGAGTTTCTAAATAATTTTAATTAAACTTAAAAAGCTGCATATTTTGTAATTTATACCATAAATCTGGGTTAGAATAAACATTTTAGGATCAACTGTGTAATTTAATGAAACAAAATCAACAAATTTATCATAGTTAGAATTAAAATATTTTAGTTGACAAAATTGAAATTGAAATTGATTTTAGTTCATTAAAATTGAAATTGCAATATAAATAATATTATAAAAAATTATAGTCCAGATAATGTAATTTAAAAACTGAGTGTTGATTAAGAGAAGAGTAAACAGCTTTCTTTTACAGAATATCTAAAGTTTGGAAAGAGTTATATTTTACAAAAATTAATTGTGAATAGATGTTAAAAACAGATGCAAATGTGTAACTATTCACTTTACTGAAACATCATAATTTCTGTCACTCATTTTAATCAAACTTGAATTTTTTAAATTGTAAGACTTTAATGTAGGATTTTCATAACATGTGATGAGTAATTGATGGTGAAACCAGTTTTTCAGTATCCTCAAAATACCTCAAGTAGTTATCCTAAAAAAAAAATCTGTTTTTTTTTTTTGAGGTATCAGCAATCAAAATTTCAAAAGTGTAAAACTAGCGTAAGAATACAGATACGGGAAAGACATGCTGTAAAAACTTTTATGCTATTTCACCTTCAGATTGCATTTAGTAACATACTTAAAACAGTTTATTTTGTGAAACAACTGGTATGTAATTAAAATCATTCAGTATTTTATTCATAAACTCAGTAAATAATATACAATTATAGATATTTTTCAACATTATTGAACAATGCTTTTAATCTGCTATTATATGTGGGATATTCAGAAATTAACTTCTGATTCATTATTAAAAACACACAAATTGATAAAAAAAAAAAAAATTATTATGTATATCCATTTTATAGCTTCATCTTTTAGCTACTTTTCTACATAATTGGCATCCAAATAAGGCTTTTGTCATATCTGTAAACAAGTGTTTGAATATGCTCTTCATAAAACTCAGCCACCTGCGAATAAGGCCAGGTAATAACACCATTTAATCACTAATAACTTCTAATGGTAGTAATACCATAACTTCTAATCACTAATCATTTCTTCATTTTCGAGAAAAGGTGATAATCACTAGGATCCAAATCAGGGCTCTGTGGAAGATGGTTAAACAAATCCCATGTGAAACTGTCGATTTGGCGTTGAGTGTGTACTGCAGTATTTGGACAAGCGTTGTCATGATGAAAAACAGGGCTTGAACTCAGCATGCTGCTTCATTTGTTTTGTATGGCCAAAAATAATAACAACTTGCATTAAGTTTCACTGTCATTTCAGTTTAGGGCTATTCTGAAATTAATTTTTGGTCCTCTGTATTGTGAGGGGTTGAAAAACTGTGTTACTACCTGGTTTAATTCACAGACAGTAGAGTTTTATGACAAGAGTATTCGAAAACTTGTTTACAAATATGACAGTTGTCTTAATTTGGACAGCAGTTATGTAAAAAAAAATAGCTAAAAGATGTAGTTATTTATAATAAATCATTTTTTTATCAACTGGTGCTTTTATAATAACAAATTGGAAGTTACTTTCCAAATAGTCCTGATATATTTGAAAAAGAATTGTGAATTTAAATAGTAAATTACCTATTTGTTATAGGTATTCATTAAAACTGAAAATTTTCAAAATTATTTTGCATGGAGATGAATCAATTTTCTCACAGTAGATCAAATTTTATTCTTTTAGTGCAGTCAAATCTTATTTAGCTTTATGTTTCTTTTTTAATTTAATCAAATCTTTATGTTAAGTAATTTCTTAAGTGAAAACTGAAATAACAGCCTTGTTATCGTATATGTCTGTGGTGATGGAGTACATTCTTTACAGGAGATATATGATTTATTATTTAACTACAGTTTCTTAGCAGAGTGTAAATAATAACTAAATTAGCTGTGTATAAAACAGTAAAATTATTTAAAGAAATTAGTAATTTAACTGATTGTAGCTCAGGGAGCTAAAAATTTGCCACCATTGAAAAAAGAATCATTAAATATAGTGTATTGTAGTGTTTCATTAGATATAAGAGACATTTCTGAACCCCATTTATTGTCTTAGGAAGATGCCATTAAGGATGGTAGTTTTTAGGAAGTTCTTAAAAGTAATAAATTTTATCTTTTTAAGTTACTACATGTGCAAGAACTTTTTTTAACATGATTAAGATTGCTGTACCGAGTACTGAAAATATTATGGTGTAAAAATTTGATTCAGCCCAAATGTTTTTTGATTAAATTATATTTTTTGAAGAAACTTGTTTTATGTTATTGTAGATACTGAAATTTAAAATTTTCTGTAAAATAATATTTTTGTAGCTGTAAACATGTGCGCTAGTTTCTGTTATCATCACACAGTTTTATTGCATGAACTGGCTCCAGATTTTTCTAACACGTTCGAATTTTTACAAAAATATTTGATAGTTAAAAATTTGTTCATACTTGTATTTAGTTTCTTCAGTGTATAGGTTTATACAACCATATTCATTTCATAACTATAGAATAGTAGCACAACATGTAATATAAAGCTATTCATTTCATTTTGCTACATCATTCTGTAATATATTACAACATATTTTGCCTAATACATGGATTTTGACTGATTATTTTTTTTTTTTTTTTTTTGTAAAAAATGTTTCCCAGTCATGATTTAGTTTACCTGCAACATTATACTTACATTTCACTTTACTTATGATCATATCTTTTTAAGTTTCAACTTTGAACTTAATAAATTAAAGAACCATATTTCACACATTTACAACATTAATTGTTAAAATATTAGACACAGGTATAAAAAAAATACATCTTCCAACAATGCTATTTGTTTTAAAAGTTCACTAACTGTGACTACATTCTCTAAATTTTTTACCATGTGCTTGTAGAACTGGGTTGAGGTTACTGCTGCTTCTGTTGTATCTTCAAGAAAATTACTAGTAAGTTTAATCATTGTAGTCAAATTCAAATTTAACTCTTATAATAAATCTTCAGTTTTTCAAAGCACTCAAAATGAGTTTACTTGGCAAAGCTGAAATAAAATGATTGAAAGCAAATTAGGCTAGATTGATTTACTTGTGATTTATATGATCAGTTATTCAAAAAGCAACTTATATTAAATATAAATTTAATTTATAATTTTTTTTATAACTGTATGTTGTTTATTAATATGTATTATTTGTATTAATATGATTTATTACCTCTTATATCTTTGTTTATTAATTTTATATAGCTTTCTCTTTTCTAATTTTTCATGTTTTCCCGAAATCCTTGATAACTTTTGCCAGAATTTTCCCCTTTGTTATACAGCATTTTCTTTTATATTTTTATGCTTGGTGTTATGTAATGATAAAGTTTACTCATTTTATTTATCATCTTTTTTTAGGTAGTGCTGGTGGTAGTGGTGGTGGTGCAGGAGATATGAATGTGTCAAGTAGCAGTGGAAGTGGAGGAGATGCTGTGATCGATGGGGTAGGGAATAGGGGACTGTATCCCTCAGATTTGCCATCATCTATACATAATTCACATCACACCAGTGATAATGATGATGTATGTATAATTATTATAATTGTCAGTTCTTTAATTATTATTTACTTTATTGTATTTTACATTCAGTTTAATCTTTCTGTGTCATGGTTTTAAAGTTTTTAATGCCTTTTATATGTTGTATTAAGTATGTATACTCTGATCAGGTTTGGATGTCCATGTTACTGTTGTACAGTATTTACTGTGTAGTTTTGTGTACAATGTGTAAAATGCTCAGTGTCATTTTATTGTGTCAGTAGTGGATAATGATTTGTGTAGACTCTTCGAGTGCCCTACAAGTATTATAGTATTGTCTGATATGTACTCTCAGCATTTTTTGATGTAAAACATAATATCGTGATTCAGTATTTAAACATATTGTAACAAATAAATTATGTAATATCTCAAAATGAAAAGATTGATTCTGTAGGCAGAAAGCATCTTTAGTTTTATCATCTTTCACTATGTGTGTTTTCAAACATCATGTAACAATATGTATATACTTCATGAGTGTACCAATGAGTGCAACATAGTATATCAGTAAAAACTCATAGGCCTAGTGAAACAATGTTGCATTAAAGACATAATAACCTTCATTAGTCAATCTGAAGTGATATTCGCTAAGGAAGCTGATATTCTCAATTTAACCTTTTTTTATTTATTTATTAATTTATTTTTATCAGATAAAAGGATGAAATATATTTAACCCCAAAATATTTTGAAACTTTTCGGGAAAAAGTTTATAAAAATATTTTGACTCTATATTTTTATAAACTTCCTTTGTTAAAATATCTCCAGGATGAGTAAATCAGAATTACTATTTAATCATCAACATCTGGATGACTAATTATAATTGTAAAAAAAGCTGTGGTTGTTTGTAATTGTTAGTGAAGATGTTAATTAACTATGTTGTTTTCAAACATATGTTTGTTGCAGTGAAGAAAAGATGGTACTTATGTATTTATGCCACCGCAGCTACAGCTTTATTTAAAAACAAAGTAGTCAATCGGATTTCGGTGGAAAATGAACAGTCTCTTTATTAATTTTAATAAATGGTTATTTATATTTATTTATTTTATAAATATAATTTAACCAAACGTAACCTACGCTTGCTTCGCTTGCTTACCTTGACTAATTAACACCGTAATTTTTTGAGTATTTATTTAATAAATTCAGTAACTGTTACAGTTATTTATTATTTAAATAATCAAAACACTCCTCTGAATTAGTCAAGGTTAGCGAGTGAAGCGAGCGTAGGTTAAGTTTGGTTAAATTGTATTTATAAAATAAATAAATATAAATAACCATTTATTAAAATTAATAAAGAGACTGTTTTGAATCTATGTTAAACTCTATATCGGTCCGTTTTCCACCAAAATCCGATTGACTACTTTGTTTTTAAATAAAGCTGTAGCTGCGGTGGCGTTAATACGTAAGTACCGAAAAGATTTTTTTTTATGAGTAACAGAGTTCCAAAAGGTAAGATTAAATTGATTGGTCTAGGAAACACATGAAACAGGACTAGATAAATTGAAATATATTTTTTATATAAAAATATGTATTAAATGTTTATTAATTTGATAAGATATATTGTATAATTTTATTTGATAGTTAATTAATCTTTTTTTGTGGAACAATTATCAAAAGATTAGTAGTTAATAATCATTTATCATCTAATACTATAAGGTGGGCTAAAAATTTAGTTTTCCGAATTACTAGTAAGAAAACATTCGATGCAAAAAAAAAAAATGAATAAAAAATTGTTTGATTGATGTATTTAATACACATTAGAAGAAGTGTTCAAAGTGTTGGCATTATGGATTCATACCAACATTCAATCATTGAATTTTCTAAGGTTCTGTCCCAATTAATAAAATCAATTAATTGAGCTTTCAGTTTACAGTTTAATTGAATCGGGTCATTGGATTTGAAGAAAATATCATGACTTTGATGATTTCCCAGAACAAAAATTTGTATGATATCAAATCATATGATTATGGTGACTATTCAGTTATTCCTCCATTTCAACCTTTTCAAGAAAGTTAGGTCTACCTCTTCATGGTAGGCCAACTTGAAGAGTATATTGAGAAGGTGCTCCTCCTGTTAATGTTTGACATTGGCTAGCCAAACATAGGGCTGTCCAATATTAATGAAAAGGTCATTTAACGTCTCAGGAATAGCATCTCAAGATGCTATCTATATGCCTGTTATATTTTCATTGAAGAAATATGGTCCCAACATTATCTTCTTTGTGATTCCTTACCATTGAGGATTTCATCAAATCAATAAACACAATTATAACTGTTAATTAGACCATTCAGTGTGAAGCTCCTTCACCAGACCTCATTGCTGCGCTAGGAAAGTGGCAATTTCCTTAACAATTAATAATAACTTATTAATTTCTACCAAAAAAATTTTTCACAAAGTGCATGAACTAATCTTGACCAATAAAACAAACTTTAATCTCTTTGGAATGAATTGTAACATGTTCTGGGTATCTCCAACATAATGGAAGTTTTTCTGGTTAACATTTATGGAATCAATATTTTTAAAAGTTATTTTCTTAAGTGCAGCTAGCTCTAGATCTGCCTGATCATGGAGCACCTCCAATGCCTCTAGTATTTTCAAGTTTTACTTTCACCTTACACAAATGATGACAGGCCAGTAGTACAGAATTGGAAAATTTCACATGGAATTCTTCATGGACTGTGCCAATATCCTTAATATTTTTCCACCAGTACATAATGAAAATTAAGTTTTAGCATGCCTGAGTCCAGCATTGCAGACTGCGGCGTTCTGATACTAGGCTCTGATATTATTGATCGTGTATCGTCTTGTCAGCTCCCGTGTCATGCATTGCATGCAAGCATTAAAATTCTCTCCCGCTCTTTATTTAATTAAAGTAATTAAGCCGTTCAACTCTTATTTATATTTACAACACATAACACAACAGGTGATAAGTGCCTAATTTAAACTTCATGTCATTTAATCATATTTTAATTGCGTAATTTTAAAAATGTTAATCTTTTAATTTGATATTTCTATTTTAAAAAGAAGAAATTGTACTACAGCTGTTTTATATATTACTGAAATAAAAATGATTAATGACAGCTGCCTAAAACAGGTTTTGGAATGAGAAATTGAAATGTACTTATTACAAATGAACTTTTTAATGTTCTAGGTAGTGTAACAAAATTATTATTTTCAAAATATGATTAACAAAATCAGGCATACAAATAAAAAATCAAGTTTAATAATATACACACAAGTAATATAAATTTAGAACAAATATACAATTGTTTAATTTTACATAGATATTTAGAACTTTTTAATTTTGTAGGTGGTTTAACAAATTTAAATTATTATTTTCAAAATATTAATAATAAAATCAGGTATACAAGTAAAAAAATCAAATTTAAAAATATACAAACAAAATTTTACTTGCTGGGAGATATACATACTCTACCTCTAATAATAGTAAAACACATTTTTAATAACTTTTTTTAATAAAAGAAAACACCAATGCAGATTTACCAAAGTATATTAATTATTCATATTTGATTACTCTTAAGTTGGGAATGTCAACATGCCGAACCATAATGTTTATTATCAAATAAAAGAGAATTTTATTTACTACAAGAAAATAAAAACATAACTAAGTTCAGTAAACATATAATTTATTAAAAGATGTTAATCTTAACTTATGTCTTGTATTATTCAAATGTTGATTACTCATAAATTAAGAATGTCAAAATAGCGAACAACATGTCTATTATCAATGAAAGAGAAATTTTTGTAGTATAAGAAAAAAAACATGATTAATGTCAGTAAACATGTAATTTATTAAACGATGTTTTTCCTAACTAATCTCTTAAAGGCGAAAATAGTCGTTCACACTACGCGACATTTCTAATGTAATAAAAATTTTGTTTACAATATAGCACATAAGATTTGTAACTGCATTATTTCTAAACTGGCCTAATATATTGGGTCATGTTATGAACACATATATAATTTAGTACAAAAGAAATAAAATGCAAAGGTCAGAGGCCTGCATAGTAGGCCACCGGAGTGTTGGAGGAAAATAACCTTGACCAGCATTGCATGACTGGGGAGTTGCGCGAGAAGTTACTATATCATTTTAATTGGAGCTACCATTGAAATGACGAGTGGATGCAGTACAGGCCACTGGAGCTGTGCAGACACTTTAGCAAAATTGCTTTTGAGTACAAAGGGTTAACTGAACAACACTTCAATAGTATCAATTAATTATTACCAGTTGCAAAACTAAAATTTCCACTTGCATGAATTTCCATATGTCAGAACTTATCTGTGTATGGGGTTACTACTAACTTTTAACCTAGTGGGTAATTTTATTTGTAATAAATTCAATAATTTATTACTAATTTATTTATTCTAGTGTAATTTCCATTTGTACAAGTTTTATTTATATGTTCCTTTAACTTACTTTCTGAACTAACAGCCTAAATTTGTTCTTTCATTCCCAAACTTTTTCTGGTATATGGTCGTAATTTTATGTATGTTCAACTTCTCATTCTATTTTTGTACAAACTATTTTAATACCAATTTTTAAATATGAACTTAAGTGCTGCACTTCTCACATTTATCTCTTCCTTAGTTCTTCAGTTTTATAATTGAAATCTTGAAGTTATGTTTCTAGTCTCATAAATGTTATTTACTAATGAGTAAAGCCTATTTGTTTTTACTCTTTGACAGCACATTTATTCTGATGGCACATCAGAATCTTTATTCTTGTTAAAATTTCTTAAATATTATTAAATTGAGATTATGATAAAATGCCAGTGGTTTAATTCATGCTTAATTAATTGGTTCCTGTAGATTACTGAAGTTAAGAAATGCTGTTTACATTTCTTCATGCTATTAGCATTTTTAAAGGCTGGTGACATTAATCATTCTGTTAGACGTAGGAGGAAAAATGTAAAATGGTGTAGGATATTTGAGAAAATACTTTGAATAAAAAATGGTCTTATCTGTTGGTGCTTTTCGTTGTAGACCGGTCAGTGTAGTGTGAGGTGGGATCAGGATGGATGCAGCAGTAGTAATAATGTTGTAAGAAAGCAGCAGAAAAGCAATAACATATCTGAACAGGCACAAGTTGCTTCGCGGCTGCAGCAAATCAGGGATTACATTGGCCAAACATCAAGTGTAATGGAAAGACTTCATGCTGCTGGAACTCCGGTCAGTATATTAGCTTACATCTTAACCTTACATTAATAATTTTATATTAAAATATTTTTAAATAGTCTTATGTAAGTGTAGTTTGAAAAGTAAGGCAAATGAAAAGGAACATATAAGTAAAATATGTAGTTAAAGTCTTTATACTGTTTATATAAAACAGTTACCAAGATCTGCAACACAGGCATCATTTCAGTGTTTCCAGAAATATTTTCTCATTTAGACCATGTAAAATTTATAAATAAATGAAAAGTAAGTAAAAAACACAAAGTAAAAGTTTAGTCTTATCTCTATGAAAAGGGGTTTTCATCTATGTTTGCGCTAAAAACTAAACATATGAATCATCTTTTATCACTTGAAAACAATTTGCTTTTGTTTGTGTCTAACATAGATATACTTATGGAGAAATTTGTAAATGAAAATCAAACGCAACCATCTCATTAATTTATTTTCTTTACATGTGTACTTATAAGTAAAATGTCTATAATAAATTATTTCTTTTCTCATAAAATGATTTCATTATTGTTTACATATAAACTTATAGGCTAATTTCACAACCTCCCTTTCATATCATTGGGACCCCCAGATTTAGAAACACTGTTTTAGTGAAAAAATTGTTTCTTTACTATTCTTGATTTGCCAGAAGTGACCTTAATTTTACTTGATTTCATACTCTATGATTGCAGTAAATTTGTGTGCAATTATTTCCTCTCTTTTTTCATATCATCTCTTAAAATTATCATTTGTGTCTTAACAAAATGGTATGTCCATAACTTTTTATGCGTATGGTGCTGATTTTGTCTTCTTCGTCAATTATTTTTAATGCTTATTTTTCTTAGGGACTACTGTTTGTCCCTTGGTTTACAGTATTTCACATTTTATTCAATTGTATTTGAATTTGGTAATCCCACTAATGAACCATATTGAACAAAGCTGAAGATATAAAGTAAAACATGTTAGATCTAGTTAAGTTTTTCCTTTAAAAAAATAACGCATTAATCCTTATTTTAACTGTATTTATGAAAAGGCCCACACTTTCTCATCGTAGCATAATAACATTTTACATCCTCAGTTACCTCTGTTCTAATACAAAATTTGCTTTACTTCTTCCTCTAAGTTTTGTTCCTCTGTAGTGTACCTTTACCTTTTGTACAACATTCTCTTACTACTTAACAAGTATGAATGTCTTAATACATGGCCCACTAACCTAATTTTCTTCTTTTCAAGAATATCCTGTAAATCTGTTTCGTCTCATATCATTTTTACTACTTCTTCATTGCTGAGGAAACTTTCTGGAGTTCCTTGTATTGCATATCTGTTACCAAATTTTGAATGGATGTTATAAAAAAATGAAATTTCAAGTCTATGTTTATCATTAAGGTAAGGTGCAACTTTAATCATCTGTAAGCAGCTTCTCTGATTCTCTGATAAATTCGTCTTCTTTTCTGATTTTCAGTTAAAATATTCATTACAACTTTACCTTGCTTTTTCTGAAACTGAACTTAACCTCATTTAACATACCTTGCACTGCACGTTCCATTTGCTTGAAAACTATCATAAAGCCTAATTTATAAATTATAAAAAATTAAACATTATAAACTTGAAAGATACAGTAACAATAAAATACTGTCAGCTTTTGTATTCAGTTGTCATTTAACAGATTCAATATAGAAAATTGCAGGTACCTGTAAAAATTTTACATTATTCTATTTGTTTGCAAACTATACTGATTTATATTTATGATGTATGAAATATTAAAATAATAATGTATTATTTCATAATTAACAGCCTCTTTTTGTTTGATATAGTATCAGTATGCTTTTCTTGAAATATGATGGTGCTTCATATATTTTATACATTTGTAAATGTTTGGAACAGCTGGTAAAATTAATAGAGATGACACTGCTGCAGACAGCTTATGATTGCGTATTAACACATTTGGTGCCCAACAATGATCTATAGTACACTAGCCTCTAGCCTCTACTAGTACTTAGCCTAGTACTAAATTGGTGCAGCAGACTTACTTTAATTCAGTGGTTATAGTTTGATTATCTTTCCTTAGATTACAGTAGTAATAAGAAGATAAATAGAATATTAATTAATCTTTTTTTTATGTATTGCTCTTTGCATGGATATGAGTTTACAGTCTCCAGCTGTTCTAAAAAAACATCAGATCTATCTTGTAAACAGTCACAGAGTTGGTAGTAGTCACTCAATTATTTGTGATATTTTGAAAGATTTTGAGTTGCTTAAATTTGAGATTTATAGACATTATGGAGTTAAACAAGCAGCAAGTAGTAGATTTAATTGTTTAAGAGTTATTTTAGGAAATATTATACCTATATATTTTTATAAGTTTTCTTTGTTTTCTGAATCATAGACTTAAATGTGCTACACAATTTTAATCAACTTTTGAGTAGGAACATTTTTTAACAGTAGTTCTGATAGTTTAGTAATTTTTTGCATGTAAGTCTTCTTAGTCTTATGTTTAATTACAGTAATTAATTTTTTTTTTTGCAGTTCATCCTATTGTATGTTCTTACAAATATATGCATAGATGTTTTTAATTGGACTGTTCAAAAAGTTGATATGTTAGTAAAACAACCAGTTAAAAAAAAACATTAATTAGAAACCACTGGAAATTTATTACAATCAAAATATCTCATTTATTACAATCAGTTCTGAAATTGTTGCAAAATGAAAAAGATAGCCTTGATATTTTTCACTCGTACTGGGTGTCAGGGATGTCAATCAAAGAGTGAAAAATATCAGAGGAAAATTTCCCTTCAGAATTCTTAAGGTGTAGGATTAGAAATAGTTTAAGTCATTGTTTCATGTCCACTTTATTTACGATAATAATAAACATATTTCAGTAACAGCAAGAATACATTTTTATATATTTATTTTATTATAAATTTTTAATACACTGTTTAGATTAATATATATGTTAATATAAATTATAAATTGTACTGCCATACATAGCAACACATGGAATCATGGTTAAGATTGTCAGACATGCTGGAAGGTCTCTCAAAGTGAAATTGAGCAGAATTTTAAATACATTTAATAAACTACAACCTTTAGAAAACGATGAAGATGATATTAGCAATAATCAGAGTGAGGCAGGTATTTGTGTACAGATGATTGCATGATAATGTGATGTCATCGTGTATTTAAAGACTGGATTTGATTTTTGTTATTAACAGTTTTTTCATTATAAAAAAACCAGTTAAGTTTTTATTGTTTTTTTAATGATATCAATAATAATATTCGATCTTGTATTTTGTGTGATGTGTTTTTTTGAGGGTTATGTCTGTAGTTTTATTTTGGAGAGATTAGGTAGGTCTAAAGCAGAATGACTAACCTGAATAAATACTGATTTACTGTAGTCAATTAGAAGTATTTAGTTTAATTTAAAATTTAAATGTTTGTAATGAAAGGCCTAGTTGAATTGTATAATTAAATATTTTTGTAATGGCTGTGTGTAATCTTGTCTAATTTTTGTATGTTAGTCAGGAGACTGTTTCTCATTCAGTGGCTGCATAATAAACTTATTATTATAGTTGTGTTCTTATCTGTGATTGATATTAATTTAACATTTTAACTCTTGTTATGACAAACTAAACCAAATTGTATAATAAAATATTTTTAAAAACCTTACTGCAAAACGTTATCAATAATCTTTTTGACCATCTGTAGTGGTTGGTCCAGCTGTTTTACCCTGGCATCAGTTGGCATTAATGATGCTTTGGTACTTCTGTCTAGAGATACTAAAAAAACGGAGAAAATTAATTTTGAATTTTTTTTTAAATTTTACTCTTACAAAATCATGTAAATGACACTATTGCTGTACTGTTAATACAGCAATACTAATTACCATTTACATGATTAATCCTTTGATCATCTAGTTTTAATCTGTTTAGGGAATAGCAACAAAACTATAATGTATGGCTTTTATAACTATAATGTAAGTAACTATAATTTGTAACTATCATGTTATAAATTAATTATGTCATTTGATGAGTTAGATTTTCTGATTATGTAAGTGGAGAGATTTCTACCTAGTTTGATTCCTTTTAGGAATATTTTTTTGTTTTGAAAATTTTTGCATCCAGTGTGTGACTATGATTATATTTAGTTAAAATTTATTATATCCACTAACTTATAGCTAAATAATATTTGTTATTAACAGTTTGGTATTGACATGTATTAGTATTGTTTTCATCTCTCAGGCAGAAATTTTTTTATGTTGCAATACACCCACACTGTATTACAATAAATTTGAGTATATATTTATTTATTTACATCTCCATGTAAATATCATGGAGATTCATTAATCTGGACCAAGGTTGGTTACATTTACTGAAGTCTGATTTTGTTTATATGTTTTCATGTATTTTGAGGCGCCAGTATTAAAAAAAAACCCAAATTTAACAATATTAACTATTCATAATTTGTAATTATTATTAGGCCATTAAGAGCCCGCACTACATTAAGAGCCATGAACTCTCAGAGCTACTGAACATTATTTATGGGATTCTTCAAATCAAGTTACTTCTTTGCATCTCTCTGAAAATTATCTATTTAGTGAAACGCATAAGAACTTAACTGAATATATGTGGATTATGCTTGATAGTCATCTAACAATCATTATTTTTAAAGTTTGTGAAACAATGGCTGAAATATATGAATTATTTTTCTTGTGAATGAATTCTAGTAGGAAATCCTTAATTGCAGATGTTTGGATTGCTTAATCTGAATTATATGAAGTGTTACACATGAAATGAGATTCTTGAAATTCTTTATAAACTTAGTCAACAAAAGATGTGAAGTGCCAGAACTTTTATAGGCATTACATAGGAAATATAATATACATTTCAACATAGTTATGTGTAATTAGATAAATGTATAAAATCTAATATTGGATAACTTATAGCAGGGATTTTATGATTTATGACATGTTGTATTTTATGTTTGGTTTTGATAGAAAAATCTGACTGAAATGTAGGAAAAGAAGAGTTATTTACAAACTATATAAGAACCAGGTTGCACTTATGAGATTAGATATGAAGAAAGACAAACTCTGACTCACAAAGAAGTAAGACATAAGTATAGTCTGTCCTGTTGCTTTAAAACTAATATATTGAAGAAGCATCAAAGATATTGAAGATTTGCTGATTGCATTTTTTAAGGCAGACACTGAATATGAGTTGAAAGAAATATTGAATGGGATGGATTTATTGTTAGGAGAAAATTGAATTTGAAAATAAATAACATTGAACATTGGTAGAGATATGACTGAAATGGTGATAATTAGGGATTAAATATTAAGATAGAAATCATAGTACAGAAAATACAAGATTTTGGTTTTAGGTAGAAAAATTACAAAGGATGGATGAAATAAGGCAGGATCAAAAGTGGTTTTTGGCACTATATTCATATTAAAAAAGAAATTTGCTGGTATTTGGATAAAGATTTAAGAATTAGAAAGATATTCTTAAAATATTTGTGGAATGTAGTGATTTTTTTTATGTATAATGCATCTGTGTAGGAAAAATGTAGTCACTACCTCTACTTGCATTTTTATGTAATGAGAAAAAACTGTTCTCTACCCTTATAAAACTATATTTAAGTATTTCATTCAGGATGGGAAATAATTTATTATAATGATTCAGTAGTCATTTTAACGCCAAAAATCTTTCTAGATATATTTATTAGATGACTGAATCATCTTGTATATGTAGGTAAGGATTTTGTAGTCAAATTTATCAATCTGAAATTATATTTGTCAGTTTTCTTTTTAAATGGTATGTCATTGTCTCTGATATGAGAGACTGATGGATGAGACATTAAAGTTTACTTGCCTATTTAATAGTGGCAGAATATGTTACAAAACATACATCTGTAGATGTTTTTGTGCTTAAATCCCTGTGTCATTCAAGAATTTTAAGCCATGAACAGCAAAATTTTCAAAAATTCATTCGTTCAAGATTTTATAAAAAACAATCAATAAATAACAATTTTATTATATTTTTTTGTTTGTTTTTATATAAGTTGACTTTGTTTATAATGATGTTATAGGAAATTTTGAAAGTATTGTTTTTTTTTTAATTATTGTAACAATTTTATATTTAATGTACAACATTTATGTATATGGATGATACTTTATCTTTGCAAAGGTATTTAAAAATTTTAATTTCTTTAAAAATTGAAGATATCAGAAGATTGTATATGAATGGTACAAAGCAAATGAACTCATGCTGAATGACCTTGAGTTTTGCTGTTGATTTTTGCATAACCCCATTAACAGGAAACTGAATCTCTTTGATACTTTTTTAAGTGATTATCATTCATTAAGTTTATTAAGTCCAGTAAGTATTTTGGTGGGTTTTCCAAATTATTTCTCTATTTTTTTATTCTGAATTATGGGATTATATTTTGAGAAAACTTAACATAATAAAACAGTTTTAAAATGCAGTTTTCAATTTTTAAGTCATTGGAAAATCAAAGTATGAACAGTCTTGTAAACTAATTCTCTAAATATAAAAAGTAGATCTTCCATTATTATATTTATTTAAATGTTTTTATTTGTAATATCATATTTTTTTCTATTCAATGAACAATTGTCATATCCCACGTAAAATAAGGAAATTATTCTACAATACTCTACTCACAAGACTACATCTTTTTGCAAAAGATCATTTTATAGGATTAAAAATTATATAATCATCTCCCAAAAAATATTAAAAGCTTTGAGATTTGATTAGGTTAAATATGGTAAAACATTCTTATTTCAACACATTGCTAATTTTATTTTTTTTCCAGTAAATGTTTACCTGTAAGCAACTAGTGTCTGTTTATTGGCTGGATGTTGTGAGGCAATAATTGTTATCTGAATTCTTATGATAAATGTTTGAATTTTTCTTATTTTTATTAATTTTGATCAGTTCTTTATTTGGTGTTTTTTTTCCTATATTTAATTTTAGTTATTACTAAAATTTAACATAATCAAAAAATATTTGTGGCAAGTTGTCTACTATTCTAAAAGGAAGATGGAAAAAGAGTATTACTATACAGTACTAAAAAAATTACACTTATGCTGTGCTATTAATTACATTTATTGGTGAAATGAATAGTAAATATATATATAAAATATATTTTTGTAAATATATACAAAAAAAATTTTTTCTTTAGTTGTTTTTTTTAAATTTCAATTCCTTTTTTTAGGCGGGATCTGTTCCAAAGTCTAGTGATACAACGGCAAGGAGAAATGAATTAAAAATAAAAGTTGAGCGAGTCACAAAGAAAAGTAAGTTGTGAAATTTACTCTAGCCATATACCTGTCTTTGTTTGTGGTCACTCAAAAGAGACGAATCAAATTCATAATTTAAAAAAAAGAAGAATTTATGAACTTTTATTTAAGGATTTCTTAAATCAAATTCAGGTTTAGAGAGAAAGAAATATAGAGTGATTGATATGCTTATTTGGCTATACCTTTAGTCTTCCAAATGACCTTATCAGTTAGTAAAGATTTATTTTGCATGACTATGGATGTAGGATAATGTATTTTCAATCTATTGTTTAAGTTTGTTTATGACAAACTTCCAAACAGTTGTGATTTTTATTAAATAGGTATAAAAACTTTTCAGGTAAAGAAAATATAGAAGTACTGTCCTAGTTTGACTATTATATGATTAAGTAAAAATATTGTAAAAATGAATTATTTTGACTATTAAAAGCTTCTTTATTGATGTTAAACCTATTGTTACATTAAGATTAAAATTACATTTATTAACATTATACCTATTACATTACATTATATTATATTATAATATTACATTTATTAACATTTGTTACAATTTTTAGCATTAAAAATGCTGATCTCTGTTGTTGTTGCTAATGGGAGTAATGAGAAATAATTTTTGTATTGGGGAAAAAAGTCAAGTCATAGATTTAAACCATAACCTTCCTAGAAGGGAGAGTACCACTCTGCCATGGAGCTTGACAGATATAGAGTAGTTATATTTATGTTATTTAATTTTGTAAACAGCCCCCTAATCTTTGAATATTCATTTTAATTACATGAAAAGTAATAATGTAATAGTCAAAATGACTAGAACTTGTTTCAGTAAAATTTACATTATTAATAACAATATATATTAATATTAATAAAATTAGTAAAAACTTATAAATGAATCTTAGTTTATAGTTAATATTAATTAATAGCATTGAGATTAATAATTATTAATTATTTTTATCCTGACTGTTAATCAGTTTGCGTATTCAATCAGTAATGAATGAATTACTGCTGTCCTCAGATGGTTTCTCCCCACTGGCTCAAGACATTGTACAAAAAAATTTATTCTGTTAATAGAAAAAAATACTCAGGATTAAATATTTTTTGAGAAACTTTTCCAAGACACATAATCATTATTGATCGATTTATTTATTGTTTAATGGAAGTTCAGTTCGGATGTAATTGCATTTACTTTTTTTTACAGTTAATAGAACTGAGAGAACAACAGGCTGCATTATTGGCACTTAAGCAAAAAGCCCAAGAACAATTAAAAGAAGCACGTGCAGCACAGGTATGAAAGATTTCATAAAAAGAAAATTTTCTTTTTTTTAAGAATAAAATAATTGAATGTACACTCTTGTTCTTGCATCTCATGCATGACTTCTGGTTTGTTTTGATTAGAGGCTGAGGGTTGTGCGAAATTAACTAAGTTTCTTTAGGCAGAATTGGATGTTAATTCTATGTTTAAAAGTAGAAAAAAAATTCAGTAGAAGCTCAATAATTTGTCATGGCCAGAACTAAGGGTTACCAAAACCTAAATAAAGAAATTGTAGAAAATCTTTCAAGCAAATAATGAAAAAATAAAAAAATACCCATTTAAAAAAATTATTATAATTTTAGTTAGCTCAGTACGTTATTCTTTTTACAAGAAATCACCTACTTTACAGAATATGTATGAATATAATTTTTTTTATAATTTACTCTTGTGCTATTTTTCTTTAACCAAGTTTTTTTATAGTAAAAAAATCTCTGTAATAGCTAGCTTATATTAAACTTTTTAACTAGTTTTGAACTTTCTTTTTTTGTGTAAGGAATCCATACCAAACTGCAATATCCTAACTTACTTAACAAACAAAAAATAATTTAATTACACATTTTGAATTTAAAACAATTAACTTAAAATATGTATTAATGATGGTAATTGGTATCATTTTTGTATTGATCAATATCTATGTACATCTGTGTATATCTTCATATATATATTTTTTGTGTGCGTGTGTATGTCAACTCCTAAACGGCTGGACCGATTTTGATGAAATTTTTTGTGTGTTCAAGGGGATTCGAGAATGGTTTAGATTCACAATTTGGTCCACTGGAAAATGTTTTTTAATTAATTTTTTATTTATAACTAGTT
Organism: Lycorma delicatula; assembly: GCF_047948215.1. Classification (NCBI taxonomy): domain Eukaryota; kingdom Metazoa; phylum Arthropoda; class Insecta; order Hemiptera; family Fulgoridae; genus Lycorma; species Lycorma delicatula. The sequence goes on from NC_134459.1 coordinate 14,617,637, forward strand.
GTTGATCTTGGGGTGGTTAAGGTTCACAATTGGATCCGGTAGGCAGGGCTGCGATCGCGTTTTAGAATTTTTTTAATTTTTGGCATATTAGTCAGACCCGGTAGTTGGTGCTGCAATTGGATTCTAAGAAATTTTTTTATATCGCTGCTTTTTCGCATATCAGTTACTTGCTTTGTAGCTTAATGTTGTTATTACATTAAAATTCGTATTTTTAACGGACTTCTGTGTTTAGAGAGTAGTTTGAATTAAATCCGATATGTAGTGCTGTTCTGACAATTGGGTTTATTTACATTCTGACTTTTATAAAGTGAAAGGTCGAATTTTATGAAGTTCCTAATGTTCAGTTTTTTAAGATTTTATGAAACTTTCAATTGTGTTCATTTAATCTGTATGTATACTCAAATCTAGCAAGAGCAAAGCGTTGCCGAGTCTGCTAGAATTGCGTGCTTATTGAGAATATTGTATTATATTATTATTTATTGAAATAACGTGATAAAGTGTAATTAATAAATATACATTGTGCAAATTTGTAAGGTGCAGTATTGAAGTAAGTATTTTATATGTTTTTTCATTAGTTTTTAATGATATATACATGTGCGTTCAATAACAATCAACTTAACCTACAAATTTAAATTGTCAGTTCTCATTTGATTCTATGCAACTTATGAAGAGTATTGAACGGCTCTTTGAAAATAAAAATGTTAGTTTGTAAAATAAATTATAACATTTATAAAATTGAAGTATAAATTACTTATAATAATTTACTAATAAAAAATTTAATGCATATTTAAAAAATAGAAGTTATAATTTTTGTAGCTGATTAATTTTACAAAAAAATTTCTAAATTGTTTTTAATTTACAATTATCTAAAATTTGGTAAAATAGATGTTAAAATAAAGAATGAGAAAATAAATGAAGAATAAGAAAAATGATAACATTTTCTACTAAAATTTTAACTACGTTGCTTTTTTTTACAGTGCTTTGTTTTATTAATTGATTAATTAAGCTATCACATGGTTATGAAACTTCAAAATTATTAAATTTAAAAAAAATGTAGGAGGTACTTTTTTAGAATGATCTTAAGTGAAAATTAGCAGTAATGTGGATAAAAATTTATTAATTACACTAATTATTAATTTTACGGCATTTCGATTTTTTAATCCAATTTTCATCAGACATATCAATATTAAATGAAAATAAATATTAACCATACTACCCATAATTAATCAATAAATCCATTACAATAATACAACAATCACATACTGATTATGATTAGTATTGATTGAGTATGATTAGTACTATTAGTATGATTATTATTATTCATACTAATAGTCATATTAATGAAATTTCGTCCACATTCTTGCTAATTTTAACTTAAAGTAAGCACTGGTAAAAACGGATTGGAATGTCATTAAATCCGTCCTTAAAAATTAAAAATATAAAATAACACAAAACTTGAGAAATTAGACCAGTCATTAAAAAATAATAAAAATAAACCTTTAAAAACACGCCCGATAGAATCATCCAGCAGCAAGGGACATTTGTCCAGGTCTGCGATTTGTAGGGAGAATTTCTAAAACTCCCGCGCCAACTTTGCATTCCATTCCATTCTATAACTTAAATAAGTTACTCATATTTATGTGTTGTTCATTTATTACAGAACAATGCCACATCAGGACAACGACTGTCGGGTCCGCTAGTATTTAATTAAGCTTTTGTTGGTAAATTGCTATGATGCAAAATGTCTTTTCCCTCAATGGATTTTTTATTTTAAATTTTGTAAATTATCTTGATTTGTTTCTATGTTTTTGTTGAGCAGAGACACATAACCGTTTTAACAAAGTTGATGGGTGAACTTAACTAGACATAGCAATTTATTTGATTGAGATTTTAACAATGTCTGCTATTTCCTAATTTGAAATATTCACTGATGAGTTATTCCCTCTTTACAAAAAAAAGAAAGAAAAAGTATTTACTTACTCAGGATAGGCTTAAAAATATGAAAAAAATTAAACCCATTTCTTTTTCTTTAATGAGATTACGAACATTGACTGCTTTGATAATTTTGTCCAAAGGAATTTTGTAGCGTATACAAAATATGATGCCTGCTGACTGGGATTCAAACCCATGACCTCCGAATGAAAGGCTGAAATGCCACCAATTTCTTTTTTGCTTTAATTTACATGCTCATTATCCATTTTAATAAAAGACTTCAGTGGTTAAAAATTAAACTTGAAGCAATTTTCCTCAGAAGGTTTCTTTTTATTTTGAATGTGTTTCCACTCTTCCATTTTTTAAGATTTATTAGCTGAGGATACATTTTAATAAATTTTTAAGGGTGATAAAGCAAATGGATCTGTAAAAACAGCTCTCAAAGATACTTTTTTGAAATTTCAAATTATTGTCCATTCATATTTTACAGGGAGTTTTTTGTGATTTATTTGCTATGAATGTATTCTAGTAAAAACCTTCAAGAGGATAAGAATTAAAGGAAATAACATTCAACATAATTTATATTTTTGAGGTGTGTGAGAAAAGTAATGAGACTAACTTTTTACTTACCAAAGTTTTTATATTTTTCAAACACAGTATTATCCCCTTCATAATAATTCCCTTGGGCAGCTATACACTGGCAGAGTCGTTGTTTCCACTCCTGGTAGCAGCGCTGGAAAGCTTCAACTGGTCGGTCACAGTCTTTTGAATGTTCTCCAGAGTTCCAAAATGACATCCTTTTAAGACATGTTTCAATTTCGGGAAAAGGAAAAAGTCACAACAACTCAAATCAGGTGAAAGGGGGGGTTGAGGAACCGTAGGAATGCGTTTTGAGGTCAAAAATTCTGCGATGGAAATGGGCGTGTGACACGAGGCATTATCATGATGAAGCATCCACTTGTCTGCAATGTCTGGTCTCATGCAAATCTCTCTTTTCCTGAGCCTTTCAAGGACACTTTTGTAAAACACGTGGTTGACAGTTTGTCCTGGAGGAACAAATTCTGTATGCACGATACCCCTACTATCAAAAAAACAAATCAGCATGATTTTGATCTTTGATTTGCTCATTCGACATTTTTTCGGTTGAGGAGATGACGGAGTGTGCCACTCTTCGCTTTGCCGCTTTGTTTCAGGATCGTACTCAAATATCCAGTATTCATCACCTGTGATCACATGATTGAAGAATTCTTGGTCATTGTCAATCCTTTCAAGAAGATCAACGCACACATTTCTTCGATTGTCCTTCTGTAAGGTTTCTTGTCACCAATTTCACACAAACCTTTCACGTCCAAATCGTCTGTCAAAATTTGATGTACAGTAAAAGTGTTTAAATTTAACTGTTCACTCATCATCCTTATTGTTAAACGATGGTCTGATCTCACAAGAACCCTCACACGCTTAACGTTTTCGTCAGATTTTGAAGTTGAAGGTCTCCCTAAGCGAGATTGATCTTCAATGTGTTCTCGGCCTTCCAAAAATGATTTGTGCCAGCAGAAAACTTGTGCTCTTTTTAAGCAATGTTTTCCATAGGCCTGTTTCAACTTTTCAAAGGTCACACTTGTGGATTCCCCAAGTTTAACACAAAACTTGATTGCACAACGTTGCACTAAATTCCGATGCTCCATTTTCATAACACAACAAAAACACATCTTCATTGATGGCGCTGTCAAAAATAATGTGTCGGCTGAACGGACTTGAAACTTGTACTGAGCATGTGGAAGAGATGAATAAACCGGTCTAGCACAGACCGGTAGACACAGTGTTGCCAGATTGCTCGCAGTGTTACCAATTTCATTTTTCTCACACACCTCGTATTTTTGAATTTTAAGTGAGGTTCCCTTTCAAGTTATAAGTTATCATATATAGAGGAAACTTGAATAGTTCAGTTTATATAGTGTAGTTTATTATAACTATGTATCACTCGTGATATATTTGTTATAATAATAGTATATAAAATCTGATTATTATATGTATTATGATAAAGTTGTAAAAAAACATGCTACAAAATTTATCTTTCATGCTTGGATGAATTTGGGTGGTTAGCCTGTAGTTGCTTAAAAAAGGAAACAAATGAATTAATAATTGTTGTTTATATTTATAAAAATAAGTAACCGTAGTGCCAACCAATTAGTAAAAATAAATACACCTAAAACTAAATTTGTTAATAATGAAAATTATACATAAAAGCTCTTACAAGTAGCTGTTAAGAATAATCTTTACATCATAAGCATCCATGAAATAAATCGTGCAATGAAAATAAAAATTCTTAGATAGGTACTGGGTAAAATTGTAAATAATGGGTAAACAAGGTTTTTTACAATTAATGTTGTAAAATTGTACTGTGCAAATTGTATAAATATTTTTTTATCTTAAGAATTTTGGTTTTGATTTTTGTTGACAATTATTTGATTTTACACAGGGTGCCTTGCTGGCTGCTCAAGAGACAAGAAGTGATGGTGTTTCTGCTGTTCAGAGTTGTAACAACATGGAAGAGCGTTTACAGTGTTTACAGAACTTTTATGAAGCTCGTAATGAGGTATGGTGATAGCAGCTTATATATTTTTATACTGCTGTAAGTGGCAATTTCAAAAAGATGTTGAAGGTATTGAAAATGTTATTGAAATTAAAAAGGAACCTTTTATATTATTTTCCGTAAGCTTTTTACCCAGGATGTGCTTGAATCTTATTTATTTATTTTTTTTTACAAAATGTAAAGTTTGAAATGCAAATCACTTCATGGCCAAAAAATTTTTCATGAAATGAAGTGGTCTTCATTTCATGCTGCTGTGGGCCAAACTGGGTGAAATCTCTGATGAAAATTTGTTCACAGCTGCAATATTTATTACTTACATGAACTCTGTATCACAACAGACATAAAAAGAATCATTCCATCCTTTTCATGATTAATTTAAAGAATCTAAAATGTTATTTCTTAACAAATAATAAGTTATATTATTCAAATATTTGTAAATCGAAACTAACTTAATTTAACTTTGACTTATCAGTTTATGTTACACTGAATTAAGGTTAGTTTTTAAGGAATGTTATAATCACTCTTCTGTAGCTTTATCTTGTTAATATTATTACAATTAATATTATTACCTTATAATGCCTAATTCTGGTTATGAACTATTAATTCAGTTAATTTCTTAGTTGAAGAAATTATCTGCTGAATTTGATTGTACGATGGTGAGCTCTGTATTTTCAATGCAGATTTAGGGAAAAATCTAGGAAAATGGATTTATTCAATTTATTTTATAATTAACACAGAAGAACAAGCAAGAACAAAAACTAACAAAAAGAAGTTATGTTTTGAAGGGAATCATGTTTTGCATGAACAGTGAGAATATTGCAATGAGTGTTAAATGGTGCTCACTTTAAGCAAAAAATGGCAGATGGGTTGTTGCTGATGAGGCTACTGCTTAGAACAGAATTGTAGAACAGTATTCGGCTGAAAGGGAATATCATCTCTTTGGAGAAAGTACCTCAAGTGTAATGAGTATTTGCCACCAAATTTTTCTAGCAAGTGTCAGGTATGTTTGCTTTATCTGATTGGAAACATTGTAAGTGTGAAGTATGTGCTCATCTGCTGCTATGAAATAAGATTCAAATTGATGGGATAGTTTCGATAATAATATTTGCATATGGGGGAAAAATAAAGACCCCCCCCATACATAAAATGTTTTTACATCAGATTACGAGATTCTAAGATGTTAAACTATCTTAATCAGAGGCATTCCTCATTCCCTTCCTCTACCATCCTCCATCCGTTTCTTTCATCAATTCTTTTTTAGGTAGCAGTTAAGAAGTTAATAATCTCTGTTCTGACTCTGTCTATAGTACTATGCTTGCACTTACTAGTTCTTGCATTTCTTTATTGAAGATCAGTAATGCGTTGAATCTACCTGCCATTGCACAAAAAGCTAGAAAAATGGCTGACATAAAGCTTGCAAAAATCTCTAGAAATCTAAATCTAATCAGTTCAGTGAGATGCTATTATATTAAATAATTATAGTATTACCTTTTACTTGTATTAGTTTTTGTTGAACTAATGGACATAACTTAATCAACAAAAATAAATAACCTAGTTGCATATAAAAATCATTATTTGTGGTCTGTACAGTTTTTATAATTAAAGACACAACTAACTGATCAAAAGATTTACTAAACTTAATTTTTTAAAGTTTAAAAGATTGCCTGTATGTATAAATAAAGGAAAACTGAAAGAAAAATTATGTGAAAAAATGTAATAATATATTAGGACAAAGTTATCTGGATGCATACTCTTAATTCATACTTTCAACAAATGATCATGGATTTGAAAGTAATTGGATGATTGTTGTTAAAAATTAAAATCAAAATGATACAGTTAAGCCACAATTGATAGTTAATTTATTGAAGTAAAGAAAAATGTATAAGTTGTCAGGTTCAGACTTTTTTCTTTTAACTTGTTTTTGTAATCAGCTATTTTTACTTCTGTTGTATCAGTTGGCTCAAGTGATTGGTTGTGATGGTGCTAGTGGTGATTCTGCTGTAGGTGAAGTAATTCAATTACAAAATAAGTTGGAAGAATTACAGACTAAGAAAAAGAAAATAGATCAGATGGTAGCACAGTTTAATAATGGTGCATCAAATTTGACTGTGTCGAATCCAGTTATTGCTGCCTCTGGTGTAGGTGAGTTTTTTATTTTACAAAGGATTTGACTGTTATTTAATTGAAATTTGGATTTGTATGAGGGTGAATCAAATTTAAACGGTAATTTTGCTATTTTACGCAGCAAGCAGTTCTGAGCTGAATTGCAGAGTGAGCAGGTTAATGTTCGGTGTGTTAGAGAGGGGAAAACCAGCTTGGTTAGTTCCTCTGCTCTGTTCTATTGTCAGTACAGCCATGAGTAAGCAAGAGAGGTTCTGTCATCTGTTGCACAACATATAATCATAATGTTTTTAACTAATGAAGGCGTTAAACCTGCAAGAAATTTAACTCGTTTAAAGTTACAGTTTGGGGATGCTGCACTCTCCCAGAACTGAGTGTATATGTGGGTCAGACAATTTAAGGTCAGGCAAGAAAGTGTAGAAAGTAAAAGTTATGATCGACAACCAAGATCAAGTCTCACAGCTGACAACATCCTTGTAATTTGAGAGCTTATCGAAGGTAATTGCAGGTTTATTGTTGAAGAAATTTCATCAGAAGTGGGTATCAGCTACAGTGCTCAATCCATTATCACTGATCATCTTGGCAAGAAAAATTAGTGCTTCATGGGTTCTGAGGTTGTTGACCAAAACTCAAAAACAGGTCACGTTCGAGAGACTTGTGTGAGAGACTTCTGAATTGATTTCTGCAAGAAGGGAACAATTTTTTGAGGCACATTATCACATGTGATTAGACATGGGTACTTCATTACACTTTGGAGTCAAAAATGGTGACTAAGGAGTGGCAAAGGAAGGATAAAGGCTCCCCAGTGAAGGCCAAAACCCATCTGTCAGCCGGAAAAGTTCTTGCAACGATTTTTTTTGACATTTATTTTTTATGCATTGATTTTCTCCTCAATCAACAAATAGTGAATTTAGCTTACTATTGCAAGCTGTTACAGTCAACTAAAGCTGCCTTACTATATACACTAATATGTGCCTTCATATTGTTTTGTTGCTTCTTGTTTGTTTTGTTTTTGTTTTGTCTTTTGTTTCAACAAAAGACGGGGTATGCTAATCAGAGATGTCATACTTCTCCCTGACAATGCCCTGCTGCTCACCATGATTTTGACAAGAGATAAATTGGAAAAAATGCACTGTGAAACCCTCGACCACCATCCCAGTCTAGATTTGTCCCCCTGTGACTATTTTTTGTTTGTGCTCTTGAAAGAATCACTTGGAGGGGAACGATTCGAAAACAATGAAGATGTCGAGGAGCGCATGCACAATTTGTTGACAACTCATCCTTAAAATTTTTATGAACAAGGAATATTCAAGCTTCCAAATTGTTGGCAAAAGTGTGTAGATCATGCAGGAGATTATATAGAAAAATGATGAAGGTATGAATTATATATATTATTAATCAATAAATTTATTTTTAAAAAAATTACTGTTTACATTTGATTCACCCTCGTATGTGTACATACTTTCTTATTGACACCTATGCATGTGCAATAGGGAGATAGATTCTAAAAGTAAGTTTGCTTTTATTTATTTGTAACTCTATTATTTTATATAATACCCTATATATTTGAATGTTTTTTTCTACTTTAAAAATGTATAACTCACAATCTTGCTGCAATTTTTGTTTATTTTCATGACATTTCTAAAAAACTGGGTGAAATATTTTATTATACACATGAATTACCTACATGTTATCTCATCTCTATAGTTATCTATGTGTTTTCTTCACACAATATCACCACATTAGCTCCTTATCTACCTTTACACCTCCTGCAGGCCCTCATTGAAGGATTGCCACGTCACTGAGGTATGCAGCCAGTATTAAGTTCATCCATGAGGTTATTTATTTTAAAGCTCTGAGTAGCTATCTAGACTTGAATCTTAGAATAGGTATAACATTAAGAGATCATTTGATGATAAGCCTGTATTATAGGGATATGTTTGAAAATCTTCTGCTTAAGCTGTTAGTGCAAATAATGCTTTAGTGGAAACTTTAGAATGCAGCAGTGTATATTCTACTAGAAGAATAATGCTGTTCACATAATTCCTGTGCTGACTGTTGACTGCCAAAGCTTCCAAACTTTGTTCAGTATTTGAAAATTCAGAATTTGTGGAATGAACATTCACAAACTTTAATTTTTCAGCTTTTCTTTTTCTTGTCAGTCTTAAGTAATTTATTACTAGCAGATCTTTGCAAATAAATGTATACCATTCATTATTACTAGGCTAAAAATATGAAATTATTAAAAAATTTATTATTAAAAATTGATGGTTCTGTTTGGTTCTTAGGAAAGTTGTTTACACACAATATTTAAGGTTTAATGTGAAACATATAGAAAAAAACTAAATTTTATTTTGGTTTTTGTTCTTTAAAAATGGAGTATTTAATCCAGACATATGCATCAAAATTGGTATATAGAACTAGGAAATCAACTGGAATTTTGTATTGTAGTTGTATGATGGCAAAGGTCATTTTTTCAAAGCCCTCTTTGAATTTCTTTTTATACATTTAAATTTAAATCATTCAAAAATTATGATTTGTATTTAAAAATATGTTCAATTTTAGTTTGGTAAAACAAAACAGAAGTGTCATTATGTGCCGCCAACAGATTTTAAGAGCAGCAGAGTGATTGACTTTTTTTTGCTTTATGATTTCACTACATAAGCTTTAAGCTTGCCTATGGGATATGAAAATGAAATTTTGAACCATATGACAAATACCATGTCCGACAGGGATTCGAACCTGGGACCTCCGAATGAAAGGCTGAGATGCTACCACTTCACCATAGAAAACACATGATCTCTGGCCATCATAGTGAAGTAAAATTTTACTTCACTGACCGAGATAGTAAACATATATGCCTGTAGTTTTAATATTTTTAATTATATTTCATAAGAATAGTGAATATATTCTGAATAGTGTGTTTTTTTGTTATAAAACTGTCATGAGTGATCCATTGAAGCAGTATTAATATATAATATGATAATTAGTTTACTTCAATCCCACAAACCACTACTCTACTTGATTCATTTAAACCAGTGGTTCTTAACTGGGGTTGTGGGAAGGTATTTTTGGGGGTGCGGGAGAAGCCTCTAACAATATACATATATTATTTTTGCGATATTTGAAAAGTATGTATTTGAATTTTCAATGACATCAACCAATTGTTTTTTGTCTAGTCATTAAGAAAAATAATATTGTTATAAAAAATTTACATTTTTAAAAAAATAAACAATAAATTTCACTAAAAAACGTGTTTTTCTAAACCTAAAAATCAAAATGTATTTTTCAATGGGGTGCGGCTCACCTAAAAGGTTAAGAAACTCTGATTTAAACTAACTATTGTTAGAACATTAAAACAAAAATAAACCTGAAATTCTAGCTGAAATGAAAATGTATAAGAAGCTGAGATCTCAATGTTCTGCTATGATAATATGAAATAATGGTTCCATATCAAACAAAGCCAACAAAAAATTTTTTTTTGTTATTGACTATATGTAAAAATAGTATTACGGGAGTGGTAAACCAGATATAATTGAGTTTTATAATGACTCAAAAAGTGCTGTTTGTACGTTTAATGAAAAATCCCCCCCTATGTCTTGCTCAAGAAAAACTAAGAGAGATATATATATATATATATATATAAGAACAAAGTCTGTATATTTGTTTCGTAAACATCTCGACACCAGCGCCACCTAGCGGGTCCATGTTTTGCAAAAAATATTTCTTTTCACGTGACTAATACTTATTCTGAATATGAGTCAAATAGAATCATAAATAAATTTTCTGAATTATCTCGATCCCAGCGCCACCTAGCGGATCGAAACTAATTTAGAAACCTTCACAGGCGTGCGCACAACTCACCAAAGTTTCATCCCAATCGGGTAGATGGTGTAGGAATGCATACGGGATAAACAAACATTCATTTTTATACATTGTAACAAGACCTTTTTTTTTTTTTGATACTCGACTCCCCTGGGCCGGTCCGACTGGTTGGTATTACGCCTCCCAAGGGAGTGTCTGCTATACTCTAATTGTGATTTAATTGTTAGTGATGATTTAATGCATTTTCCAGAGATTTCACATTCATCTCTTCATGAGATTATCTGCAAACTCTGGATACCTAAGATGCTTACAGAAAATCACAAAATCAAATAGTTGAACAGTTTGTTGAAATTTTTTACTCGGTAAAGAGAACAAGGTGAGGAATTCTTGAGCCATATAGTCACTAGGAACAAGATGTGAATGATGGCTCTTAATGGCAATGCACTTCATTACAGTGGAACACAAAATGCAAATCGATGTTTTCCTCTTTCAAAAACTCATATGCACAGTGTTTTGAGATCAGAAGTTTTGCTCCTTGACTTAGCTTGACATCACTATTGACACAGTCAACAATGATGTCTGTTGTAAAACTGAAAAATATTGTGTCGTGTAATCCACAAAAAGCAACACAGCTTACTTACTGGGACATTGTGTTGATTAATGATAATGTTTTCCCTCACACTGTCACCACAATGTTCTCCTCATATCCTTCTGTTCTTTGGCTAATAACAGTTTGATCATGCCTTGTGTAGCCCAGACTTACACCAAGTAACTCACTTGGTTGTACATCTTAAAAACTTCTTTCCTGGCTGATAATTTCATAACAATGAACGAGGTCAAGAAAGTCATTGATTTGTGACTAGTGTTGTAGGCAGCATCATTCTATGACAAAGGGATACAACTTTTGGTGCCCCACTTTGGTAAGTGCCTTCACAGTGGTGTGAACTATGTAGAAAAGTAGAGTAAAATTTTTACTTCAAAGAGCAGTAAAAATTGTATATGTGTTCTTGATTCTCTTTAATAGACCTTAGAACGTTTTGGATATCCTCTTGTATTTTTGAGGTATCAGCTATTTAACTGGAAATGTAACACATTAGCTGTGGGTTAAATTTTTCTAATCTTTTTGGGCGCTATATCGGTCTGTGGGAGCTGGAATTCGTCTTTTGTCTATTGTGGTGTAGAAGCGGTCAAGACTTCTCTCAGTGTGGTTGTTAAATTTTACAATATTTTTATTTTTAAGATTTTATAAATTATAGCAACTTATGACTTATATTTCATTAGTACTTTTTAATATACACAATTCCAGTCTTCAGGGGCATGAGTTGCCTATGGTTATGAATTATTAGTAAAGTGTGGTTCCTCCCGCCCAGGTCTGGACCATTTTATTTGTTTGCTAGTTATTGGAACATAAACTAAAAATTTTCTAAGAGTATGCCTGGCTGTTTATTTTTATCTGAGGCAATTATGTATGTTTTATTTTTATTACTAATTGTTTGACTGATTAATCGCACTAATTAGTCAATAAAGCTCACAAGTACTTTTGTGTAAGGGTATGAAATTGTATAGGAAAGTAGTATTCAAATTATTTTTTGGAGTGGCAGTAGTTAGTTAATCCCTGTGTATTCTGTGTCATAATAAATAGTACTGATTAATTCATATTGATAGATCTTCATCAGTCAATTAAAAATAAGAAGAAACTGATGCCAAGGAGAAATATCAGTATCCAGCTGACAAAAACACCCTTTCAAGAGATGTAAAAATATCATGAGCATAATACTGAAAATGTTCTTGCTATGGCCACTAAAATTGGAGATGATATTTCTCAAACATCACCATCAAAAACTTTTGTGTTTTTTGTCAGAAAAAATAAGAAGGAAGACATGTTTTGTGTGCACTAAAAGTACATTATCATATTGCAAAAAGTACATTTCCATGCAGCATTGAAATTCAGCACTAACACACTGAATTTCTGCAGTGTGTTAAGAAATTTCTGCAATTTGTTGTATATTTTTGTTGGTGCTGCAGGAAATAAAAGGAAAGTCAAAAATCTTTGTAAAACACTATTCTGTTACACTGTTAAATAAAATAACATTTTATTTAGATCGGAATGAATAAAGTTTTTTTAAGCATTAATTTACTTTTTTTATATTTTTCAGGAGTAGATTGTCAGACCAATCTTATGAACAGTGTGTTTTGTAAATACTTTACAGAAAAAGTTATTTGAAAATTTATAAATTGTTAAGTGCCATAATCATAATTGTTGTAGTTGACTTGACATGAATTACAAATCACTTTTAATTGACATAGGCATCCTAAAAACAGTGATAGCTTACTAGGGAGAGTGCGGAGTGATATGGTTCCTATTTTATTCACTGAACCAAAAAATAAATGGTTGCATATCAGCACAATTAAGCCTACCAAAGTATAGATAAAATTCAGCTATACTAGCAAACCTTCACTCTGTTCCTGCAGGGATTGGATGTCATTATTCTTAGAGAAAACAGTTCTGATTAGTGCTACTTTTACCTAAGTTGGTTTACATACATCATAGCTATAAGATAAACACGACAGCCAGTATGAAGCAACAAATTAATGTACCCCTTTCATTTGTGAAACAATGTTATATACATTGTTTCATTTTATACAAATGGAGCAGTAGTTTGAGAAAATCTTTGATCAATATTTATCGTGTTTTAGCCTAAAAAAAAATAAATGTTCAGATTTTTCGTGTGAGACTTAAGTAGGCTGCATGATCTATTTTAAATAAAATAGATAGCCATGTATACACAGCATAAAAGTCTCACCTGATTGTTCTCTTTGAAACAATTTGTTCAACCTGTACTGTCATTTTCGTTTTAATGATTTACAGTCATCAAAATTTGTACAGATTTTCTACTCCAATTGAGGGACTGCCTTCCCTTCCATCCTGCATAAAAAACCATTGAGGTCCACAATAATTTTTTTTCATCTTGAATTACAACTTGTATTTCTGGTTCATTTTCAACATCATTGGTTTTATCCATTGTGCTCCATGTGGGCTGGAATTTTTCTATAACAGCGATGTCATATTTCTTTATTTGTATGCATTCATTATTTTTGTCAATTTACATGAATTCTTGATAATTTTCAACTTGTTGCAGTGACATGTTACTGTCATGTCCCTGCATATTTTCTGGCTCTTCTTTTGGATTAGAAAAACCACATTGGGCAAAACAATTTTTTATTGTTGTTTTACTTCTCCCCCAGCTGTTAGTTATGAACTGAATTGCTTGCAACAAGTTGACTCTTGCACTTACTTTTGTAGCTGTAGAGCTCGAATTCAGTAAATTTTCCTCTATTTCTAGAAGAAGAATGTGGTTCACCAACTTACATTGGTAAATAGACTTCATATTTTTTATAATTCCTATGTCTAATTGTTGGATGAGGCTTGTTGTATTTGACAGTAAAAATTCAATAGTAATGTTTTTTTAAACAGTTTGGTCGCAGATGAGCAGCACAATTGTCAATTAGAAGTATAGTGTTTCTGTCTGCAAATTTTTTCTGCAACTCAACATCCTGATTGCTAAGTCATTCTGAAACGATTGCATTTGTCATCTAAGCGTTTTTATTAGAAATGTAATGTACCAGCAAACTTCATTCTAGGCCATTTAAAACAACAAGGCTTGGCAGCCTTCCCAATTATGAGTTTTCATTTGTCACTTGCCAACATATTAGCACAACAAAGCACAGTAACATTGTCCGTAGATTTTTGAATCCAGACAACACTTCATGTTTGTAGCACAAGGACCAATCCGGTGTAGCACGATAATACAGTCCCATTTAATCGGTGTTGTAAATGACAATGGCAGAAAAATTCTGAAGAATTTCAGGGAGTTTGATAGATTTCTATGAAGCAGCATTTTCTGTATCAGCACTCAGTTTTTTACCATGAGCTTCGTATATTTTATCTGATTTCTCATTTTCCAACAAGATAACAAGCCTTCCACTGCTTTAAATTTGTTATGATTAAACTTTTTAGCAAAAACTTGTGCCTCGTCTTTGAGCTTTAGACCATTGACACTAAAACCTTGCAAAGTTGGAGTGGTGAATTTTCTGAGATGTTCCATGATTTTTTTAAATCCATTCTTGGTGTATTTTATCTTCTTAGAGTACAATACGAGCTATCGTACTTTTCAGTACACCAGTTATAGTATATGCTGGCTTAGGTTAGGTAGATACATTTTTATTTTGTCAAGAAGCTTTATTCGTTCACCCAATGTCATATCTTACACAAAATTTTAATTCACATTCTAATTAATTGTTAACAGGAGATTAACAACAAAAATTGACACAGTTTAAATACATTGATACAAAAACTAAAGAGAAGCATGGAAATATAAAGTTCAATGTAGACTATATGAAAGACAAGTGGCAAACCATAAATTGCAAAGGAGCTAGTCGTTTGAGATGGGCATGACTCACTGAAATTCTTAGAAACCGTAATTTAGAATGGATTTGTTAAACATCGATCACATCACAGGTGATGTCATGTACTATGACAAACTCCTTTGTTATGATTAATTATGTTTGTTATTATGATTATCATTTGATTAATTATTTATTATTTGTTATGATTAATGGAAAGAAGCATCATTACTGCAGTTTATCTGTTAAAATGTATACTGCCTCTATCTCGCACCATTATCTAGCCACATAATTCTCAGAACCACAAAGTTTGTTGTTCACCACTGGCCATATTTGTTTTTAATTAGAAATATACATCAGATATTGGCCCAAATAAGCGGTGTTATCAACCAAATAAATGAAATACTTATCTGTGTAAAATCTTATTTCGTTTTTGTTGTTTAAAGAACTGTCCCTAAAAACCGGCTGTTCCAATTAACCAGTGTTATATGGAATCTACTGTATTATTTTTTATTACTTGATTTTTACTTCTCTTTTAAGGAGGTAAATTAGTTGTGGTAATTTTTAATCAATTTGAACAAAGGATTCTTCAATAAGTAAAGGAAGGAGGTTGTCATTTTTTTACATTCTAGCCTTGTTCTTCAACAGCCTGATTTCAATGATTCTTTTGTTATTTTGTAGAGGAAATACTCTGTTTATTTGATGAGCCTGTTGTAAGTTTTCCAAAAAAACTTTAAATGAGGACTTTCTCAATGAAAAATGAAATTAAATGCACTGATGATTTGAATGATTTTTGATACTTTTTTGTATCTTGGTTTCTTTTTCATTTGGGTGGAATTTTCTTAGCTGTATCTAGATTTTAAATGAAATCAAAATTAACATTGCAAAATAAGCTACAACAAAACAGACTTCAAAAAACTCCACTAAAAATTAAAAATACACTTTCTGATCCTGTCTAAATTTTGATTTCTTTTTTGTCTGCTCTTAATAATTGTTACAAAATTGGTATTGTTTTTAATAAAAAATTGTGATTTGTTTTTATTTGATGCTGATTGAAGTAAATGTTGAATAAGAATTGAAAAATTATTCTTTATCTTTTAGTGCAGTTTTTTAAAGTTGGTTTTATTTATTTATATTTTTACAAGTTTTTCTATTTGTTTCATCAAAGAAGGTTTGTATGTAGTAGTTTATATATTGGTGACACCAGATATATTGACCACAGTCGTTGTTGCTAATGATATAGTGTATGTACTTAATAAGTCTCAGGATTTTTACTTTACTAATCTTTTTTTTAACATTTAGAGAACTGTAGTGGTCCTGTTGAAAATGAAAATATTGAAGATAAAATTTCTGAATTGGCTGCCTTGAAGGAGCAATTGAATAGAATGCATACTGCTTTATCAAACATTACAGCATCACATCTCACTTCAAGTTCATAATCATCAATTAATGCTGCTAATCTGCATAATAATTCACAGGTAAATTTAAATTATGTACTTATTTTATCAGTTTATTCATATTTTATGTCGCCCGCTATGTTATCTGATAGCTTTTGTGATTATTATATGAATACTCCTTTTACTTACTTGGAAATCACTTATGGCTTTCTATTTCTTCCTGAAATTAACAAGTACTGTAAAAGAATGTATGCATGTTGTAAATAGGGCATATTAATCATGATTTTCATCATCAGGAAAGTAAAAGTTGCAGTTAGACTTTATAATATGTACGGTTACAGAGAAATAAACAAATTTTAAAATGAAATATTACAAAATAAATTCATTCATGATATTTGAAAGAAAAATATGTGCAATTTATGAGTTATGTAGACTAAAATTTGTAATTTTGATGACATTGCAAATGATCATCTCTGAGCAGACATAGTAACATCATGCTTTCTCATAGTAAACTTTTCCATGATTAGGATAACATTTCAACAGAAATTTTTGTAATTTATTTTTAAATTTTGGTTTTTACTTTCTTATTAATAGCAGCTCAACTTTAAATTTTATTTAAATCCAAGAAAAGAAATCTCTCATGGTTGAGTCAAAGTTATTCAAGGTCAAGGACTATCATCATTCTTGGAAATAATTAAGTAAACAAATATCTGTTCATCAGCTGCCAATAGTATTCTCGCTGTTTATTACATTGACCTATCTTATTAAAACTGAGTACCGTAATTCACTTAAAAAATTTCATAAGTTTGTAAATAATTTGGATCATGGTAACATAGTGAGCAGATATGAAAGAAGTCAAAAATTCAGTTACTGAAAATGTAAACATTTATGTAGTGTTAATTCGCATTTAACAACTCTGACATGACTAATTTTTTTTTTGTTTATGCAGGTAATTTGTAACATAGTGAAATAAAGTATACTTATACAGTATGTATAGTACTGTACAGTATACATATTCTATTTTACATCGTAGGAAAATTTAGTACTGTACTTTACATATAGCATTAAATGGATATACGTATTTTTAGGTAGATTTTATAAGAATCAGTACATAATATTATACTTGTACTGATAATATTCAGTACAGTAACAAAATGACTTATAATTTGTTTTATGCCTTGACATTTGATGATACAAGAAATATGGGTGGCAGCAGATTTGTGCAGCTGGTGAGAAGGATCCACATTGTTTTCAGACTTAGGTATAACAGTGAACATAGCAGCAAACAGAAAAATTTTCATATAATCATTACAAAAAAAAGTTTCCTTATTGTTTAATAAATTGATTATCGTAAGATAAAATATAGTTCAGTAATACTAATTATAAATACAAAATAATTAAAATAGATTCTTAAGTAGGAAAATATAAAATAGTTTATAGTATCAAATTCATATTAAAATTGAACAATTTACAATACCTTCTGCATTTCATTGGCTCTCCCTATGAATTTAAAAAGTTTTTGGGATGATCATCTTCCAAGTTCAAAATTAGCTTAGTTTAGTGAGGTATACAGATGTTATTGAATGAATGAAACATTAGATTAGAAAACAGATTGAATAAATTAATTTTATTTTATTTAATTTAATTTTATTTTTATTTCAATTAAATTGAAATTTAATTCAAATTTTACTTGATTTTATTTTATTCAATTTATTTAATTTTAATTAAATAAATTGAATGAATGAACTGTGAAATCTCACTCCAAAGTGTGTCATTACTGTAGACCTATTCAACTAAAGTTAGTACATTTTTCTGGAGTAGAATGTTATTTCTGATCAGCTTTTTTTGTATTTGTTATCTTATATGGGTTATTAGAAGTTGTGTTGTGCATACATAAAACACTGGCTGAAATGGTTTTCTCTGTTTCTTATTATTTTATTTGTTGAAAGGAATTTGGAAGCTTTGAAGAGGAGGATGAAGATGACAAAGGAGAAGAAATAATTCACTCAAAGATTAAACAAGACAACAGAACACAGGTCATATTCCATGGTCATCAGCAGCAGTCTGCTGTTAATATGGCAATGGCAAGCCTCTGTTACCTGCTACCTGTTAAATGGCTACCTCTGTTGCATCGGATAGTAATAGTGCTGGTGTATCATCAAATACTACTGCTCAACAGTTGCATACTAAATCATTGTTAGTGCATTGTTTTAATTGCTTGTCTTATATCCCCATACCTATTTAAAAACATAGATAAATTAATACATTTTTTTTAATACATTGCCTCAAAGCAGGCAATGTGTTATTCCAACTTATTAGAATAATCTGTTATTATAAATATAATCTATTATTTCAATTTCATTGGAATATTAGAAATACTTAAGTAGTAAATTGATGGTTGTTCAGCTGTATTATTTTCAGGTACAGGTATATTAGTTTTTCACTGGTTGATCGGGAAGTTTTAATCATTTTTATGATTTCATTTGCTGTAAATAGGTTAAAGATTTTTATTATAACTCTAGAGTTTGGGTATGTTTGTTCCTTTGGATTAATATTAACATTAAAGTCATCCAAAAGAAAAATATATTTGTATTTATGAGTTTTTTCTTATAAAATCATAGATAAATTATTTGTATAGACATCATAGATACCTAATGGAGGTGATTTAAACCAAAAATAACATATTGGTGTTTTCTCTGCTTAATTGTTGAAACTGAATGTATACCCTGAAAAATTCTACTTAATTCTCTATTTTGCTTAGTTCCTGACCCATTTACTATCCATTAAATTTAATTACATTCATACCTATTTTGTCATCTGAATTTTGTTTTTCTTGGTTTATATTTTAGCTTTTTAAAAGTTTGTCTTTTTTCCTTGTACAGTACAAATTTTAAATCTACATAAAGCACTTTCTGGTTCAACTTCAAGATCAAATTTTGGCCATAGATAAAGATCAGATATAGTTGAATACATTTATAATAAAATATTTGATATTAAAGAAATATATTACATAAATTAAAGACATTGTATCCCTTAATTTCATATCCCTCATCATATGATTTCTTATTTATAGAACTGTCTATACTGACTAGCTAATTTTACTCACTAGAATTTACTTTGTAAAACTACTCGCAATTAAATTTAAAAAATATCTTCAGAAAATTTAATCGTAAAATAGACGTGCTAAATTATTAAATGAAATGACAAGTTTAAGCCAGGTAGATTTCTAAATACAGATTAGGTTTGACTAACTTACCATAGCAAATACAAAAATTACCTGTATTGTGTATATTGTTTTAGTAATTCTATTGAACTTAGGTTTATTGACCTTGTACATGGACAAGCTCTTCAACTGTAGTACAGTTTCGATCTTTACTATTAAAATTAATGTTATTGTATTAGAAAACATTCGTAAAAATATTTTAATAAATTTAAAATTATAAAAGAATATTTGATTTTGGCTCCTTATCATTAGTAAAGCAATGAATTTTCTCAATCACTGTTAATAAATTTCCCCAAATGTATAGTGTATCTTTAGTGGGAGGCTGTAGTTTTGGAAGAAAATAAGATCAGTTACTTTTGTAACAGAATCTTTTATGTATGTTTACTTTAATACTAATATTTGTCTCTTCTCATTATTGGTGAGTATGATATGAGATATATCCAGAAAGTAGTTCCATTTCTAAATATTACTGCTGCAGTGCTTTGATTATGATTCTGCACGTGTGTTCTAAGCCTATGCCATTCTTATTCAGTAGTGTGTCTGTTCACTTCTTAGTGTGTATTATAACGTTTAAGAAAATTGAAAAACCCACTGTGTGTGAAATTACAATATTAATTATAATATTATAAATATTAAATATATGAGATAATAATATTTATTTTATCTGTGATCTTTTTCTTGACTGCAAAGATTATTAAATCGGTTGAAATTCACCATCAGATTTGCTGCGTTAATGGAGAAAATGCAGTGAGTGATTCCATGTTATGGAGATGAGTGGGATGTGATTTGATGCATACAATTGATGACAAGATTAAAGAGAACAGATGATTCACCAAGTACCTTTTTTCATGCATTTTCCAGTAATTTCACATTTGTTTTTACATAAAATGTCTAAGAAATTGAATTGTTAAAAATTGTGTGCATGCTGGTTGCCTAAGATGTTTATGGAAAATCACAAAATGAAATGGTTGAATAGCGCATTTGAATTTTTGACTCTGTACAGAGAACAGGCATCAACTTCTTCAGCCATATATCATTAGGGATAAGACATGGGCATCACAAGTAATGCCTGATATGAAATGATAATTTGTGAAATGGTGATACCCTCTGTCACCCAGAAAGACAAAATGTAAGCTAATGTTTTCCACCTGCAAAATCATGTGTCTAAATAGTGATGTCTGTTGTGAAAAGCCAAAATAATTGCATCGTGTAATCCAGAATAGGCAATGTGGCTTGCTTACCCAGGACGTTGTGTTGATTCATGGCAAAACTTGACACACTGCCACCACAATGTGGGTTTTATGAGTTTGTTCTTGATCTTTTTAATAGCTATTTGGAACTTACTTTCTGGATAACCTATCATATAATGGTGTATTTTTCAATTTTACATACTAATTTCTTTTTTTATCTATTGTATCTTTGTAAAAATTTGTCTTCATTGTTTTTAGGAAGTTGTATGAAGCTAAGGCCAGGTTACACCATTTACAAGAGCTTCTTAATTTAGTGGAATAATTTAGAGAAGCAGGTAAACCAGTTCCACAGAAAATATTATTACTGCTTAGTTCATCAAATGGGCCTTTATCAGGAGATGACAATTTGGACTTGTAAGTGCACATTGTTTTTAATTTTACTCCAGATCTTTATTAAAATGATAATAAATTTCATGAATAATCGTGGGAAAAGTTAAACTATAAGAAAATCATTTCATAGGGTATATTTATAAAATTGAATTACAGTTGAGCGTTATGGGAAGCAACTTTTAACAGCAGCTTATATGAATCTGTTTATTGTTTGGTATTATTTTTTTAGATTCATTACTATCAAAGCAGTTCAGTGTTTAGTTCTGTAATGTAATTTGTATATTTAACAATTATTTTTATCACCACTTTAAATTTAGAAATTCAAGGATTTTTATTGATGCAGTTTACCAAAAATTCTGTATTTACTATTTGTCTATTTTTAATATGGACAAAGTTCTAAGTCTAGATTTTACTGATTTTCACTTAAATTTGTGAAAACTCCTGGGCAAAACTGTTTACTAACTTGGTTAGAGTCGGTCATTCCTTATTTTTTATTTCTTTTTTCTCTAATAATTGCCTCAGTAAATGTGTCAACTAACAATCTGATTCCATCTGTGATGGTATGCTGACACCTTCAGTACTGATGGCAATTCATCCGCTTCATCTTTTAAAAATAATTCTTCATTTGGGTTTAGGCAACTGTGGGATTGTACTTTCCTATCTGGATTTGCATAAATGCTCAAACTAGTGGCTGAGGTACTTATCAGGTAAACAGGCCTTCCACTCTTCCTAAGATGTATGTCAAAGTCTGTGACATATATAAAATGAAAAAAAAACAACATGTATTTTCATTAGTTTTAGGCTTTCTATTTGCTGAAAAATTTGAATGAAAGTATTTTTGTGTTTTAAAGTATTATAAGACAGTTTACAGTTAACTGTGGTTTTATTTTGAAAATTAGTAAGTAAATGAACTTTCCTTTAAACAATTATTGCTTAATTTTACAAATAACTATTGTTATAATTTTTTGTTATACTGATCATAACGTCTTTTTGCCAAAAGCATACTGTCTGTTTGGTTATTCATATTGTGTGGAAAATGTGTAATGAAAATTTATATAGGAAAGTTGACAGAATTTCTAAAAAAAGATAATGTTTGTTAGTAATGAAAGATTATGTTGATGTGTTTAAGTTAATATTTTGTTGTTCTCAGAAGCTCTTGTAGGTTGTAATAAGTGTTAAAAAAGTAAATAAAACTTTAGTACTATTAAATTAAAATTTGATGATTGTCCTCTTTTTATTTTCATTTGTATTTTTTATGATTATTTTTATACTTAACATCTAGAAAACTTTCATAAACGCCTTATAGTCTTGAAATCATCAGAAATTAAAATTTAAAGAAAAAATCATCCAGTTGGAAAAAGAGCAGGTGTAGATGATCTAGAACTTCCCCTTCCTTATGATTTTTTTTTTTACAAAGTGTTATTGTGTTTCTTCTCATGTAGAAGACTGATTTTATTAGTTTTTCTGCAGTGTGTAATTCTCCTCCTATCAATATTACTTAAATGCCAGCTAGTAAATAATGTGAAGTCCTGTGAATGGAAGTAAACTACTTTAAAAAAAAAAAATAAACTAATTTAAAAAACTGCATCAAAAATAAAGAAATAGGAATTGGAAGGTGTTTTTAAATACTTAGTGCTGTCTTTGACGTTGGTTTTATTACGGCTTAAAAAGTTTGTTTTTTGCTAAAATTATTTTTAACAAAAACCCAACTTACTGCTTAGATGTGTAATTTATCTGATCCAGTTGTTGAATTTCTGTTATTTGTTTTTTTTTTTTTGTTGTGCCATAATTTATTCATCTATGACTAACTTATTGTATTCTCATTGCTGATTATTTTGTGTAAGTTTTCCAGAGTATGACGTGAATCTTTATTATTAATTTTTATATTGATGTACAGTAAATATTGTTTATAGTGACCTCTAAGGGGCCGACGATTTTAATTCATTATAACCGATAGTCACAGTAACTGATGTTTAGGTAGCATTTTTGTGGTACTACTTTAATATGCCATCTACACGGGTATTGTAATAAATTAAAATAATAATGTTTAAAAATAATAATAATTTATTTCTGTAATAGAATAATATAAAAGAAACAGAAGTATGCAATAATAAATACAAATACGGTAGAGTAAAATAAGATGGAAAAAAATTGTAAAAATTACTTTTTCTGCAAAAAGTCTGTTATTTTGCTTTGTTTTGAACATTTCGTGTTGTAATACAGTTTATGAAGGTTCTTTTCTAAATCAAAAGAAACACTCTTTGTTTCTTAATTAATAATTTCTGTAAAACTGAGAAATTGGCAAATGGTTTTCATTGCCGCTAAAACTTCTGTAAGATTTGGCAGGTTGATGTCTTCATCGTTGTTGCTATTGTTACCTTCATTGTCATTACCTATGTCCCCATCTATTTCACTAGTACTGAAGCCACTACATCATCTGTTACAGTTTCATGTGTTTTTAAATCTTTGTCAACCTCTTGATAATCTTCAAGCAATGCATTTGCCAACGATTGGTTTTGCAGACTATTGCTCTATTCCACTAAAGATTCTTCTTTGCATGTGATGTCAGTAACTTCGCCAGCCTGTGGTAAAAATCCTGCATGTCGAAAGCGATTTTTTTACAGTCAGCGGAGAAACCTCATTCCATGATCTTTCTAATGTAATTATAGCATCCAGAATAATTATTTTGTGTTTCCATTTTTTGATCTAAATCCTGTATCATTTGTAAAATTAGGTGTTTTTTTGTAGTGACTTAATCATGCTGACTTTTCATGCCTTGATCTAGGGACTTAAGGTTGCTTTTGTTTTTGGTAGTAAGACACTAACTTTATACACAGAAGATTTTCAATGTGTGGATAAGCCAGACAGCCTATAACCAGAATTTTTTTGTCAGTTCCAGTCATATTTGTAGCAGTTAGTATTGTTAGTCTTTCTTTTGATAAGTTTCCCCCAAACACATTTCGCCTTTAAACTGAAGGGTTCTTTGTGCCGTCAGTTTAAAAAAAGACCGGATTTATCTTTAATTTTGGCCAAATAGTTTCTAGCCATTTTTCTGACACACCGGTTGGAGCTGCTGCGGCCTCGCCGGTTATTCTCCCTTACACAATATCTTGATACTGATGGAACCATTGTATCCAAGCTGAAATTATTTCACATGGCTTACCCAATTTTTCAGAAAAATCTTTCACCTTAGTTTGCAGTATAGGGCTGCTAATAGGGATATCACTAGCCCTCTGGTATTTAAACCATTTTAACAGCGCTTGGTCTGCATCATTATGTTGACAAGGCCATAATTTTTTTGATTTCATAGAATTTGTTTCAAAACTTTTCTTAATTTTTTCACAGTTCTGCCACATCGATATTGTCTAATGTCCTATGCCTAATTTTTGGGCAATGTCTTTATTAGTTTCACCATTCTCTAATCACCAGATAATGTCCTCTATTGCAAATGTTTTTCACGAAGTCATAATTAAATTATTATTAAATGAATTACACAGGATACGTAAAGTAAAATACTGTACCCACACGATATGATATGCTCACAGCAAAAGATTAATAACTGAATACGGGTGCTTCAATTTACAGTAATCTGGTACAGGAAGAAGATAAGAAAAACAAGAACTAAAACTACATTTGCAGATAAAAAGGAAAAGATGACTCATTTTAACCAAAAATACTTTCTTTACAGAAATATTTCTGTAGCTACAATGTTGTTATACTACGTTACTTCCATCCGTCATTATAAGCAATAAATTGTTGCATTGAAGTAGAAAAAGTAAGTCATAATAACCGATTTGTCTCTGTAACCGGTGTAATTATAAACAATATACATACAGCATTTATGAATTAACAGTATACCAAACCAACCGACAAAGTTTTGGTCACTATATCTGATATGTCATTGTATCAGATGTCTGTAAAGGATACTATATTTTGTATTTTAAGAATAGTGTAATATTTAATATTATCGCACAATTGAATTTTTATTTACCAAACAAAATGCTCCAACATATCAGTAGAAAACATGTTTTCTGCTGGTCTTGTGGACATAAAATATTTTACTCCTTTTTCTTGGTGCTTAATTTTTATCATATAAGCTCAAGTTTGTGTATATATTGAAATATAGAATGGGGAAATTGAGGTATATAAAAAATGCTATATCTAACTGGGATTCAAAAGTGGGATCTTTCAGATGAAAGATGTTATCTCTCTCGTCATGGAGGCTGGCATTTTGTTACCACTGTTTATTTTATAAACATCTGTACTGTTATACTTATTTTTATTTATTTTATTTTTTAATACTGTTATCTGATAATTTGGTAACTTATTAGAACATTAAAAAAAAAATGACAGTGGTTATCTCGTAAATATGGTTGTTGGATTTAGTAAATTTATATCTTTAATGCTAAAATTGTGTTCACTACATATATATATTTTTTTTAATTAATCCATTTTTATCATCAAATTTTTATTTTATCAACTTGCTTTATGTCCCAACTAATCTTGTGGGTGGATGTATGAGATGTAAGAGACATTCTGTGGGAGTAATAGTATTCACTATATAATCAGTCCCTGTGATAAATAGCATGAAGAGGTTAGTCGTAGAACTGAATTCTGCATTTTGGTGGGCTTGGAATGCCATTGTGCAACATTGATACATATTGATGTATGTAACACACAATATAGTCTAAGACTTTAAATTATTAATCATACTATAAAAATTAGAAAATGTTTTGATAATATTGATATATTGATCTTTCACTAATTCTTATTATTGTTAATAATGGTTTCCTGCTAACAGTTTTAGCTTATGATTTTATGGAAAAAATACTTTTTTTAATTTTATGGAAAATTATATTTATAATTTTATGTATAAAATTTTAATATTATTAATATTAAAAAGATTTGTAGATTTATTGTTTTCTGTTTCTTGTGTGTTTTGAAAAAATTGTTCAGTTGATTATTTTATTACGTTTACAAATTATCTGTATATTATAAATACTAAAATTTCATCACTACATCTGATCCAACATTTTTATTTAGTATGCATTTAAAAATAATGTGCGTAATATTAAAAATCACTACATACGTCTTCTGATTACTACACTAAGAAGAACCCATTGGACCTTTCTTTCCATAAACAATGTATCATGGAATGTAAAATAATTTTGATTTGAACAATGTAGTGTTATTGCTTGATTAATGATGATTTATTGGTTTATACTGTTATAGTCAAGTAATTTTTGTACAAGTTTTATATTTCCTTGTTAAATTTCTTTTATGTTGCACAAAATAAAATAGTTGTATTTCCTAATTGTATTTCTTTTAAATTTTCTACTAACTTTTTGATCTCGTGGAGTATATTTTCTACTTTATCTTTGCAGTTATTTAATGGTTTTAGTTCAAAATTTTAATTTATGAGGTCAAATTATAGTTTATTAATTCTTTTTTTTTAAATTTATTTACTTGCACATATTATGTTTTGTATATTTTAATAATAGGAATATTATCTGCTTTTGTAATGGGTCTATTGAATAAAAATTTTTTTTTTATTTCTTTCTATAAATGTATTAGTTTAATTGTAAATTAAATTTTGAAGTGTTATTTTATCAAAATTTATGTTTATGTATATTATTATTTAATTATTAACATGTGATTGTAAAAAAAATCTTTTTATAAATAATATTCAATAATAACAATGAAACAACAAAAAAATATGAAAAAAAAATCAGAAGTTATTAGTGAAATAAATTTTATGTACTTTTAAAAATGTGCATATGTAATTTAATTGGCATTATTACATGTGTGCATGCGCGCATACACATGTGTGTATAATAGATTTGGTGAAATATCTGATTATTTAATATTAATTGAAAATTATAATTTAGAATTGTATTATTTTTGGATATTCTAGTTAAATTTCTGTTCAATTTTATTTAATTATTCTGGAATTTCTGTTTAATTTATCTACATTGAAGTTAACTACAGAGTGACTGAAAAATAGACCCTCACAAGAACAACATATATACTGAGGCATACATGCCTGATCTTTAATAAATTGCAAAAAATTCTTATTTTTAGTTTATTAATCCTCTGATTTTGTTGGTCAGTATTTTCCCTAAGATGGAGTTTGTCATTATTTTGTTTAGTTGTTATTTGTTGCCAGTCACTATCGCTCTTTGGTTTGATATAACTCTTCTGATCCTAATTTATGTATACATTCTCTAGTTTTCAAATTTTCTCTCATTTTATATTCTTCATCCTCTTAATCGTTTTATTTTTTCCTTGGTGTAACATTTTCTTCCTCTTTATATTTATCATCTCTTAATGTTTTTATTTTTTTTGTTCGCAACATTTTCTTCCTTTTTTTTAATTTAAATATTTTGATTTATTAATAATATAATTCTTAACCTCTGATTGTAAAAAAAAAACTTTTACAATAAATAATAATTCAGTAATAATAAAAAGAAAATACGAAGAAAAATCAGAAGTTATTAGTGAAATAACATTTTATGTACTTTTAAAAATGTGTATATATAATTTAATTTAATAGGTGTACAAGGAAGTCATGTGGTGTCCACATCAGATTATTTTTTTTTTTTTTAATAAAAGGGAAATAAACTGTTATAGTTAATACTACGTAAAAATAATGTTGTTTGTTTATTTTAAAGTTTGGAAACCATAGTTGTTACTAATTTACACATGTATTCTGTATAATTCTGTATAGTTTTTTAAAGTCTATATTTTTTTTGTACAAGTCATCAATTACAGGTTAAAAAGTCTTTTTTTGTATATATAAAACACTTCCTTTATAATTGTATTATTTACTTTGATTTTTAAGTAAGGAGATAACTTTTTTAAACATTTTTTAATGAATTCAACATTAATTTAATGTTGAATTTGTGTTATTTTTAATTCTTTATCTTATTATACATACATACATACATACATACATATAGACTCTTTACTCTGTACTATTATACAAATATAAATAAATAATTTGATCCACCAACTACAGAATAAAATTAAATTAGGTAGGATGACACTTAACCTTATATCATTGTATATTCACAAGAGTACTTTCATGGTTTTCTCCTATCTTCAGTTGATATAATCTTTTTATTGTTCATGTAAAATTACATACACACCATTAACAAAATCAATTCTTGATATATACAATAAAACAGAATTTGCTAAAACTTTAGGTAAAAAATTTAAAAAAAATTGAAAGTTAAAGTTACAAATTCCATTCATAAAAATATGTCGTCAAATGATAAAAATATTAATTAAAAGTTAAAATGATAAATGTGTTAAAAAGAATGAATTTGTGTGTGTGTGATTTAGGTAGCTAATATTATATTACTGTCAAATTCATTTTTGTTAACTTTTAATTAATATTTTTATTATTTGACGACATATTTTTATGTATGGAATTTTAACTTTTAATTTTGATTTTAAAGTTTATATCTAAAGTTTTAGCAAATTCTGTTTTATTGTATTTATCAAGAATTTATTTTGTTATTGGTTGTATTTATAATATGTAACTTTACGTGAATAATAAAAAGATTGTATCAACTGTAAATGTGAAAAATTGTGAAAGTACTCTTTATGTACAATGTATAATGATTATGTAATTATGTGATTATGTATTATGTGATTATAATGATTATGATTCTGTGTAATGATATAAGGTAAATGTCATCCTACGTAATTTAATTTTATTCTGTACTTGATGGATCAAGTTTAATAATAAGTTTTATTAGTTGTGTTTAGTTTCTTGTAGACGATAAGCAAAAATGTATAAAATATATTTATTACATCTTTTGAATTAAAAGTGAGGTCTAGTTATAAAGTTTTGGAATATTTATAAATTTTTGTAACATCCTACTCAGAGTGAAGCCTATCTTTAATGTATTTCCTTCATAGGCGATGCTCTGATTTCAATTTGTCACCCCTGGAAGCAGTCTTGGTAGGCATTTTTCAGTATAGCATTTGTTTATTTGCAATTTTTTTTAATCCCAAATCATCATCCTTTTAAAGGGGATTTCAGTTTAAAGAATAAGCAAGGTCTGGTGAATCCTGGTCAGGTAATTGGGTTTCTGAGGAAGCATAGTTATCTTAGTTTTGGCTGGAAATCAAGGCTGGTGAGTGAGCTAGCATTCAAACATATATGCAAAGTTTGTGTAACAAACTTTGCAAGTATTTTTGTATTTTTTAATTTTTTTTCTTCATAAGATATGACAAGATCCTATTAATTTGTTGCAATCTTCTGCTAATTCTGAACTATCCACTAACTAGGAATGCATGATTTCATGATTATATGAAGTGTGAGGATTATTTACATGATGTTAAGGCACCAGATGTGGATGATTATCTGTTGATTGACAACTATCCTCGGTTCTCCTTAGCCATTTACAACAACACACACTGACCTTCATAAACATTTTTTATTTATGAGTCAGCTGTCATAAATATAAATATTACCTCATAAATATCACCCATCTTAATGCCCAAAACATTTTTTACTTGTACTTGAACAGCTGTAATTCAATAAATATCTGCTGTAGAATGATGAAACTGGTGACAGATTAGGCTTGAAGTAATTCACTTTGCCAAACCACTTATAAGCAATAGTAACAATTCATGTTGATGGATTACTGAAAAAGTTCAAGAATGATTTGTGTAGTTTTATAAAAAGTCTAATTTTTCAAAATTAAAGAAAAATATTTTGGGAAATTCAGTTTTGAAATTTTAACTCTCATATTAAAACCATTTAGGATTTCTTTTAGAATGATTTTGAATTTTTGTAAACTTTCTAATCTATTGGTTTAATAAGAAATCTAACATTGGTTTAATATGAAGTTGTTCAACCAATAATTCTAAAATTGTAGTCTATAATATAAATGGAAAAAATCTTGTGATTTAAAAAATAATTTTATTAATATTTCTTGAGGTGCTAAAAGTTATGTGTAGATACTTAATATTCCACTCCATAATTAACATGATAAAACTTTTTAATAATTATATAAACACTTTTTTCACTTCAGTATTTTAGGAAATAAGTGTAAATAATTATATTTGCATGAATGGAGAAATTGCTGATTCTCTTCTTTTTTTTATATAACTAGAAAGCTGAAATTCAACATAGTTATTATCATCATTAGTTTATCAATTCATAAGGGAATAAATTAAGTAGGAGGAGGATTGAAAAAGGTTCTGAGATTGGAAGAGCTTGAATCTTGATATAGTGATGGTTTTTCCATAGTGTACTTTATTTTGAAGGTTTTGCCCCACTTTTCCTAGGGGGATGAAAAGGGATGTAAACTAACAAACAAGGAAACCCTTACATTACTTACTTTTTATTAGTTCTCCCTTTTTCTAAGTAGCTAGAAAAGTAAAATATTATAAAATTGTAGCCAATATATAACTGCAAAAAAATCTATTTTAAAAATAAATTTTATTAAAATTTCTTGAGGTGCTAAAAATTATGTGTGGATACTTAATATTCTACTCCATAATTAACATGATAAAACTTTTTCAAAATTATATAAACACACAAGTTATTCCAAAGGGGTCTTCAGTACGAGAGAGTTATTTTAAATAATAATCGCATAATTAAATAATGGTTAAAAAAGATATGCAGAGATCAGAACTGGAAACATGAAAACTGATGTGGGTGTTCATGTACATCAAAGCTCCTTTCAAAAAAGTGTATTTCATCTTTTTTTCCTAACGTGTGTAAAGATCTGAAGACCAATTTTCCATACAGTATACATCGCTTCAGTTAAAATGATACTGATGTCATATATAATTACTCCACTAACCTCAAGCTAATATTTACTCCAAGTTTGGGAATTTTCCTTAGAAACAAACCTAAAAGAGTTAAATTGCGTAGTTTTATCTCCTGACCTCCTTATCTCTTCTGTACCTGTTTTGATAGAAGCTTGAAATTGATCATAGATAATAAAATTAATATTCTATCAAATATCTCAGGTTTTCCATATGAACAACCCTGAAAAGCATGAAGCAGAATTGGAGTGCATTTCATCCCCTTACAAATTTTTTTATCCAGTTGTAATAAAAACTAAAATTTATTTTTGAAAGTAACTTTAATAAACTGAAAAAAATTAGGTTTTCCTTTTTATTCCCCGTAAAAAGGGTCTTTGTTAATCAGTCTTAGTAGAAAGTCCAAATGTTCTTTCATTAATCAGCAAGTGTATTAATTTTATTTTTGGAGGAACATTTAAATTATTTAAATTTTAAAATCCTAAAAATGATTCTTATTGAGGTAGTGTGTGAAAAAGTAAAACCAGGTTTGGCTAGTCTTTAGTGAACTGTAAGCTTCTCTCATGTAGCGAACAAAAGATGAATGAGTTATCATTCATCTTTACTCATTCAAGGGAACATAAGATCCCTTCTCATTGAACTGAAGTGGATTTCTTTCTTTTCTTAGAGTCTTAAAATGCAGTTGTGAAATAGATGAAAGTTCAGATGGTTTGAAACGCATGTAGATAAACTATACAGTGTAATTTTTAAACAGAAAGAGTAGTTAGAATAATGGTAAGTAATAATGCTTACATAAGTAAAATATATACCTGCCGTAAGTGCATTAAACATAGAGGATTCATGATAATAATCATTTATATTGAGGAAGGATTAAATTTTAAAAGTTTAAAATTTGATACAGATGCTAACTAAAAAATTCTGACACCTTAATTCAAGATTTCAAACCATTTTTACAAGTATCAAAACTGGATAATGTTTCATATTTCCAGTTCATAGTCATAAATATTGGAAACATTTAACAAAAGCATCATGTGAAAGAATAAATACCTATTCATATATTCTGTTTACTGATAAAATTTCAGATTGACTTGATGAAAATTAAATACTGATGTGAAGCAAGTAAATGTGTGTGTGTGTGTGTGTGTGTGTGTGTTTCAAAAGGGCAATAAAAATAAAAAAGAGCTGAAAAATTCATTTGTTACTCATATGAAGAATTGGAATTTTATCTAGTTTAATTGTAAAGAAAAAAATTATTTTTCAATCATTTTGAAAATTTCTTGTTAGTGCTAAAAATATGTACAAAATGTGTTATCTTATAGTAACCATAAATTTTAACATAATCATTATTAGTTTAATAGTTTTATGCAAAGCAGTTATAGCTTTAACACATTAATTCTCAAACTTTTTTAAATCGGCCATCACCTTCCTTGACTGACCTGAACGTCTCCAATTTTTTGTGGGCCTTTTACCATCCCCCTTGAAGGCCTCCAGCACCCACAAGAGAGTGTTATCGCCCACTTTAAGAATAAATGCTTTAGCATCTGATCTAAGATATTAGGTACTGGTTTTTTTTTCATTTTTATTGCACCCATTTTGTGTGATGAGCAAAGGGTGCTCCTAAATCTTCGCTTATTGTCAGACATTATTATAAAAGTATTTTAGTGTGAGTAAATTGGCTTGTATTATTACTACATGTATTATAACAACTATTAAATATAATATTCTTTGTTATGCATGATGAAAGCCAAAAATATAATGATTATAGATGATCCAACTTGAGTCAGAAGTTGCTCATAAAAAAGACATGATCATTATCAAAAGTAACAGCCATTCTAAGCTTGATGGGGGGAAGTGCAGCATGAAATGGTTTCTGTTAACTTTCTTTTTGAGCCAAATGTATGGTTTAATATCGGCATAACCAAGCCCACAAAATTGCAGGTGATATACAGTTCAACAAGTGATACTTGCAGAACTCTGTTCAACCACAGGGCCTGACTGCATAGTGGACATCATTACTTTAAAACAAAGAAACTTTGAATGGTGCCTCATTTAGTTCAGATCTTGTACATGGAATAGATTCATAAGAAAAACTGGGATAGATAGTGCAAAGCAGTACAAAGTAATGCATCCATTTTTTGTTGTGAAACAGTGCATTATATACACTACTTCAACTAAGTAGGAGAATTTTACAATAAATGGTAAAAGAATAATTTTTTACTTCATAAGTACCCATAAAATAAAATTTTAGATCAAACATGCAGTCAGTATTCTTGTAATTTATAATAAAAAGTTTATATATAAAATTAAGATAATAAACTCTGTTGCTAATGTAAAAATAAAGTACATGCAATGAATAAAAATTATACTAAACATATTTAAACAAACTGAACATGAGCATCGTAAAAAATGAAATTAAATAAAAAGTAGTAGTAGAAAATCAATAATTACAGTTGCAATGATTATCAAAGAAACAATAGACATTACCACTTAAATATCAGCAATTTATAACAGTGTGATCAAAACATCTCTAAATTTCATTGGTGATAACAATGTATTAGCTAAAAAACTTTTATAATGTAGTATGGCAGTTTTGGATCTGAAAATGACAATTGGTTCAAATCATTTATGCAGCTATTCACTAATTCAACCACTTTTACAATGATTTATTTAAATTTTAATATGAATTTTTTTTAATTATAAATAAATAGTGATTTTTAAATTAAATAATAGGTTAGACTAGTTGCATGATTTATCAAATGTGAAGCAAATAGTTTTTAATTAAACATACCTGAGAAAGTATATTTATTTTGCTATTATTTTAAAGTTTTAGTATTTTAAATTAATGCTAAGTAATTAATTCTTTTAATTAATTGCTCATGCTTAATGGTTGTGTATTATGAAGTGTTATAAATAAAAAAATGTAAAATGGCAAAAAGAGTGAGTGCTACAGGTTTTCAGAAGCATTTTAATCAGTTTATATAAGTAAAATATGTGCCTATGCTGCAGTTTTCATTTAAAAACTTTGGAGCATTTACAGTGTGTTTATAAATTTTCTTGTGTTTACATACTGAAACAGGTTAATCAAAATATAAAAAATGTTTTGCCACATATTATGTACTTGCTGCATGAACTATAATATAAATATTTCTTATTTTTAAAAGTTTCATGTATATAAATGAACGCATGATTGACAGAAATAAAATTTGAATGAATATTATTGGAGCTATAAAAAACTGGAATTGATATAAAATTCATAGTTGAATTTTTGCTTAGATTATGTTATATTCTATTATTAATGTATTTGATTATATCAAAGTTTTATTATTGTTATTTTGTACATTTATTTTTATTTAACACACAAGTTGTCTCATGAAGAACAACAGTTATTTCAGGATATGTACTGCATAAAAATAAAATAATAAATAGATTTTAAATAAAGAAGTTCATGTAAATAGATGTTTTGAAACTTTGCTTTTGAGTTATAAATAGCAAAAGATTTTGTCATAATTCCTGCTTCTGTTGCAAAGTGAAACTATTGAAATTCTTATTTACCCAAATTATTACAAAAAATTAATGGTTGTATATGTTTGTTGACATCACATGAAAAAATATATATGTCTTTCAGTTAAAATATATCTTTCAGTTTTTGAGAGAACTGTTGTCAAGCCCAAAAATTTAATAAAAAGCACACTTTTCAGGTCTGGTGTAACTTTCTTTGTTAAATTTGCAGTAAATTTATAAAATTTTGTATATTAAATTAATAGAGTCTAATTCAGAGAAAATTGTAAATATTCAATCAAGTAACAGCAGATAAAGGATTTAGCAATTTTTACTTGTTTAACAAAACATAGCAGAAACATTTTTTAATTTTGACTGACTCAAAGATCTTTTTTATATTGAAAAAAAAAGAATGTAAAAAAATAATTACTCAAAGTAAATAATTAAAACAATACATTACAGACATATAGCTAAGAATTATTCAAAATATTGATAGTCACTGCATACATAATTCTCCGCTAATCATGTATATAAAAACATTTTTATCATGTATCTTTTATATAAATGTACTTGGGTTGTATAAAATTTCTTGGGTGTTCTCTGTATTATATCTGGTTAGTTTCACATGCTTAATTCATTAACTTATTGTTCATACATTAAGATTTCATGTTACCCCACAGGTCCAGTGTTGGTTAGGTGATCTTGCAATCAACTAAGATTGTTCGCTAATTTTTTAACTTAATATTGCCATTAAAATGGTACCTTATTTAATTGTTAACTCTTTTAATTTAAAAAAAAAATTCTACCAGATTTTTCAATAATTTAAAAGATCATTCATTGGTTTGGTTTTTTAATATCGACAATATTTTACTATCAGACATGGTATGTTTAAGGTCTAAATTTCTTTTATGTATGACAGTGAACTTTACATGCATTGGTTTCCTCAGAATTAAATTCTCTACAAATCTTGTTAAGTAGTTTTATTTGTTAAAAAAGTATTTTTTTTTTTTTTACTCATATTTTTTGTGTTTTACTCAATAGTTTTCTTGAAAATTACTGAAGATACAGTTCTAGGACCATTAAAAAAAAATTGCAGATAAAGTTAACTAATTAAAATCACTAATTTTGCACTTTAATTTGTAACCCAAGAATTTCATTGTAGCCTATCATTTTTACTTCTAGAACAGAAATCAGTTCAAATCTTTTGCTAATTATAACCAAGGCATTTCTAGGCCTGTATGTCTATAGTATGAACATTTTTCTTATTTTCACTAATAGAACATATCATAAACATATCAGAACATTATTATAAAATGCAGCTCTTTATTGGAGTAACAAAAAATCAAACTTTGCTAAATAAAATAAATATTTTTGAAAAAGAATATGTATATTTCAGGAACAGTATTCATTTGATGTCCAACATATGTTTATCAAAAAGACAGCACATTTAAAAATACATTTTGTAAAGCAATACAGTCAAATTTATTAAGAGATGTGGCCAAAAACTGATACTTCTCTCTGTGCTAATTGATTGAAACAGGTTAAACAGTTATTAAATATTTAAGAGGTAATTATTTTTCAATATATGAGGTTTGTTCAGAAACCTTATTTTTTAAATTTTTATTATTTTACTGATTATTGGTCCTTGTCTCCTTCAAATTATACTCCCCTTTCCTATTCACACACTTTTCCCAGCAGTGATTCTACTTTGCGAAGCAG
The DNA here is from genome assembly GCF_047948215.1 of Lycorma delicatula. Classification (NCBI taxonomy): domain Eukaryota; kingdom Metazoa; phylum Arthropoda; class Insecta; order Hemiptera; family Fulgoridae; genus Lycorma; species Lycorma delicatula. The sequence goes on from NC_134459.1 coordinate 14,653,715, forward strand.
TCCTTTAAAGCTTCATTTGAAATGGTCTTTAAGGTGCATGAGTTTGCTTTAATGTCATCAATAGTCTCGAAAATGGTGTCCTTTCATCACCGATTTTAATTACTGAAATAAGAAAAAATTGCAAGTAGGGAGGCTGAAGGATGGCAGTTATCTGATTTTCGGCACAAAACTATGAATTTTCAAAGCTGAGTGTGTGGGGGCACATTGTTGTGGTGAAGGAAACCATGAGTTGTCTCACCACAACTCTGGTCTCTTTTTACAAATTTGTTTACGTAACGATTGTAATATCTTGATAATACGTACAGTTCACTGTTTCATCATGAGGCAAGAATTCAAAATGCACAATTCCACTAAAATCAAGAAAACAGAGAGCATAATTTTGACATTGGATCGAGACACATGCTTTCTTGGGGCATGTAGATCCCTAGCTTTCCCTATGGAGCTTGGGGCATGGAGATCCCCAGCATGGGTAAACCCAGCTTTTGTCTCCTGTTGTAATCCTTTGCATGAATGTTTCATCATCATTGGCTTGTTTAAGAAGTTGATGACAAACATTCACTTGATGTTTTTCCTGCTGTTCAGTCATCAAACAATGAACAAACTTTACTGCAACTCAATGCATGCTCAATTTTTCAGTCAAAATGTCATGAAATGAACTAATCGAGATGTTAATCTCTTCTGCAAGTTCTGTGACTGTCAGTTGGTGATTTGCATGCACCAGATTGTTGATTTTCTGAACATGGGTGTCATCAGTTAAAATCGAAGGCCGTCCTAGTCAAGGGTCATCTTCAGTTGAATGACGACCACTTCTGAATCGTGAAAACCATTTGTAACATTGCATATGACCCAGAGCATCATCTCTGTAAGCTTGTTTGAAAAGTTGAAATGTTTCTTTGAAAATTTTCTCCAGTTTCCCACAAAATTTTACATTGTATTGTTGCTCACAAAAAAAATTGCTGTTACACTTAAACATGTTGCAGTCAAATAAAAACTCAAAATCTAAACAACAATCCAAGAATATCTGGTTACAAAGGGGTTTATGTAGAACACATTGCTGCCACTATTGCTGCATGCCACTAAATATCTCTGTTGGCCTGCAGTTAAATATGTTCAGATATTTTCTGAACAGACCTTGTATTAGTGTAAATTTATTTGAAGGTTTAAAAAATATGGTATTATAATTTTTTATTGTAAAAATCGTTTAAAGAAATTAATTTCTAAAAGTTTAAGAAATATTGGTCTGACTTGACCAATAAAAAAAAACAGGAGGCCTTGGATTACTAGGTAATCCAAGCTGTAATAAGCTGCTAGTTATGTTTTTTGTGTAACTGCTAACTACGAAATAAAAGAGTGCTTAGAAAATTCCACAGGTTCAAAAAAGAGGGTGGTAGTTAACCCATAGAGCTTTTATAAAGAAGTGGCTGACAGGATCCCATAGATAGAACTAGGACAGAAGGTGACGTAACTTCCATGGCAGTCATCAAGTAATGATAAATAAATGAAGAGAAAGAGAACTGCTTCTAAGTGGGCTAGATTGATTAATTGTTTTGCACAGGACCTAACCTCTGCTATACTTCACTTATAAAAATGAACAACCAATTTCCAACAACTAGAAATCAACAAAATTAACTTTTCGGTTTGGTTGGGACATTGAAAAAATTGAGTGTGTTAGTTTTACAAAGTACAAAGCTTGTTAAGGAAGGTCCAAAATGGAACTTCCTTAAAAAAATTTCTATGTGCGAGTCCTGTGAGGTTTATGTTAGAGAAACATGTCCTAAGGGCTGTGTATTAAGCTTTATTATTTTCAATAGTGATAAGCAAGATTATTAAGAATTTACTTAAACCATCATGTTATATGTTAACAATTTTACATCCTTGTGACACCCATGTCTTTTGCCTAGTGTTTGCTTCAAAATTCATAAAGTCCTTTTTAAATGGGCAATGGGTTCATATTTTCAACTGCTGAAACAGCATGTGATTGCTTTTCTTTTTTAAGAATCAATGATAATCATAAATAATTTTGTGTCATTAAGAATCTCGTTACCATCCATAAATAACACTTTAAAATCTTTAATTTTCAAAATTATGGGCAGTTTCATTATGAAAATTATACTTTAAACATTTCTTGAAAAGCATAATGTATTTACAGACTTTCACTACGATTTTAGAAAAAAATTGTTTATGACTCGGCTGTTTCCCAGATTTTTAGAAAATGTATTAAATAATGTAAATAAAAATATAGATTAACAAGGTAACAGAACTGTTTTTTTTTCTCAGTGTAATATTTTGGCTTATGAGGAAAAGCTTTATTAAGTTTTAATTACAATTTTTAATAAATTACTGAACCATTTTGAAAAATCATCTCATCAATTTATTTAAAATGGAATTAAAAGATTTCTTTGGCAGAAACAATATTAATTGTGGAAGATTATTTAAATAATACTTTTTTTTTAAATTGAAAAAATAGTGTTTTCTCCATCTTTGTTCAACATACACGTAAATATATTCTCAAATAATTTTGCCAGTACCTTATGAATTGTGATTTATTTTGTAGTTATTTTTTTATATTTAGTATCTTCATGTATAATTCTCAACAGTATTTCACATGTTTATATGTATATTTTAAATAATTGTTATGTGATGTGTAATGTATTATTATGTATTGATAGTGTAAAATATTTATTATTTCAGTGAACACATGTGAGACATGAATTAAATATTTAAAAGAACTCAAATTTTTGAGATACTTACAAATTTTTAGATTTCTTACATTTTTTTATAACAGAAGTTAGGGTGTAGATTGGACATAATTAAACAATATGAGTTATATAAGGTATGATGAGATTTTAATTAGATTATGGATCTTTATTTATTTACTTCTTCATTAGATAAATCATTCTTAGGATTTTTCATTTAAAAAACTTACTTTCTGCTGGTGTCTTTGGATCTAGTCCTGTAGCAAAGCAGAGAATTGTGGTTCTTTGACAGCAGCTGGATATAATTGCAGTGACGTATATATGTTGGATTAAGATATAACCTGAAGATCGTGTATGGTATTGCTTTGGGTGTTTGCTTGATAATATTATTTTGAATGTTCTAATTGTCCTTATGTCTTTTTACGAAAGGAAGTTCTTATTCCAAGTCTAGAAACATCCAATCATTTTTTGTCAGGACAAATCGGAAAGTACAGATGTAGTTGAGACGCCAGTGACCTCATATATTAAATCATACTCTCAGCAACATCACTGGAAAGGGGTTGTTCAATGAAATCACTACCTCAAGGTATGAAAGGAAACATATTTTCCTTTCTTCAAATGGTTACTACAGATTTAACTTCTTGTTTGTTGCTTCTATCTCATTTTGCACTAAAAACACAGTGACAGTTGTACCTTGAAGGCTTGAGTTATGAGTATTTAAGATGTTAAACAATGTCCTCCAAATAAGCAAGAGATAAAAGCAATGTTGTGAAATCATTTAAATTGTGTTAATTCAAATTTAGAATTTATTAGAATCAACCTTATTTCATCACAAAACTCAAAACAATTTACCCCAAGACAGCCAGTGCATTTCTGAATGCTTTAAAAAGTGTTCATGATCACTTCCTATTTCATTACAAAGAGCAGACAACAACCGGCTTTTAAGAAGATGGCCTTAATAAAATTGGCAATTTTTACTACCTTGTCGAGAACAGTTTTCATTTTGTAGAGCACATAGTACTTTGCAATGTTCACAACAATTTGGCCATTTCTCAAGAGGTGCCACTTTCTGGATATTCCTGACAATGCCCTAGCACTATGTTTGTGTATACCTACATATTTTTCCTGGAACTTTATAGTTATGAAGTCATTGACAACATTGAAAAGAGGTGTATTAGGAAACACAAATTCACTAAACAAGTCTTCACAAATTTATTTTTGTATTAGTTTTGTACAAAAGCTACCATATTAGCATTATTCAAAATATCATGACTTCATCCAACTGTAACACAAAATATTCACTATTACATAACCATTCTAGCAAAATATTTTTAACATTTTGGGCCATCTCATTGATTCTTCTATTTATTGTATTTGCAGATAACTATATTACAAATGCTTGTTGGCATGTTTTTCAATAAAAACTCTGCTATTGCTTTTGTTGCATGCAAAATTAAATCTTGCCCCTTGTATGGGGTTGCTTATTTCTGGCAGTCAAAAGAGCGACTTTGTAAGAGACAAGAATTTTATTCCACACACAAAGTCAACATTTCTGTGAAAACCATGAAGTTACATTTTTTTGTTTTGAAAATATTGTATTGCTTTATTAACTATTGTTATGTTTTGTTTCAAGATAGTGTCTCAATTGTGATGGTGTCATAGATTCATTTGATAACACTTTGCAATCAAGAACACACTGTTGTCTGTGTTCACCATCTTTATTCTGAATGGAAGATCCTATTTGTAAATAAGATGCATAATTTTTTTGTGAAGAAACTGTTTATCTGCACTTCTAATATTTTTGAAAACATTAGATTTTTTTCTAATTGTTGTCTGTCTTTCATTTCAACAATCTCTCATTTGAACCATTGATCCATATCTAAATAAGATTGTGAACAAATTGAGAATCAGAAAGTGACAGCTGTTTCAGTACACATTAACTTCTTCAGATGTTACAGACAGAATACAAAAGCTTAAAAATATGATACAAAGAAAAAAGTAAATGTATAAAACCAAAAGAGATAAAATACACAAAGATAAAGAGCAGCAATAGGAAGTTTACACATGTATCAGTAATGTATAAACTTATTGGTCAAGTCAGAAAAAGAGGAGGGCAATATTGACGATAAGATACGAAGCCCATCTCACATTTATAAGTTTAATAATGATGAACTATTACAGTCTAATTGATCATTTAAAAGTAAATTAGAATTTTTTATTAATAAGTAAACGTATATTATATAAGTGAATGTGTGAAATTTCTTTTGTTTTGAAATTTTGTTTACTTTTGTTGGAATGAATTGCTTAAAGAAGGAAAAACTAGTAACTGTAGTTTTGTATAATTTAATTTTTTTCTTCTTTAATGAATATCTTTAATTGACAATTTCACCTCCCAAGGAGACTAGAGCTTCAGTCTGTGGCTTAAAACCTTCCCTGGGATAACATGAATGTATCCTGCAAATTTGGAAGCAATCAGTCAGTTGGTTTTCATGTGATGCAAGAACATACAAACAAATAAACTTTCAGATTTACATATAAAATTCTGAAGTACTTGATTAATTAAACTTACTTGGTAATCATTATTTACAGATATTCATAATAATATTAAGTTCGTTCTCAAAATTATCATCTGATATTGGAATATCTAATAATCTATAAATGTAATTGTTAAAAGCATTTAATTTACATGCAGACAGATAATGATGTACTGTGAGTGACAATATCAGTATGTGAGGGTTTGTGATGTATGATAAAATCCAATTTGTTATTAATTTTAGTAATATTTTAATCTAAAAAGACGATAGAATTATTTTGTTCCACTTCCAAAGTAAAATATATACTTTTGTGTTATTTGTTAATAAAATTCAAGAATATTCCTAGTTGTTTCAAGCTACCCGTAAACCAACCAAAAATATCATCCATGTATCTATACCTAAATTTGAACTATTTAAAGAAAGGATGAGCATAAATTTTGTTATAAAGTCATTTATAAAAATTTCAGCACCTAATGGTTAAGTTGGTTACCAATATTAATTAGACCCTCTTTAGAGTGTAAATCTTACTATTAAAATAATTTTGATTAAAACAAATGTTCAATGCAAATATCTTAATTCTAGTAATTTTATTAGTTTTCTGGATAATCAGAAACTTGTTAACAATATTGATAACCTCTTGTGGTGGAATACTAGGAAATAAATCTTTTACATTAAATGAAAGTAGAGTAGGATTTCTGGAATATATAAATCCTTAATATTTTCAACTAGCACAGCTGAGTTTTTAATATTAAATTTTGTTTGAAATTTACAATGATATTGGATAATATTAATAATCTTCCTAGAAAATTTATCAGCAGGAACATTAACATATGAAACTACTGGTCTAATTGAGTGATTTTCTTTTTGTAATTTAATAAGAGAATACAATTTGGATAGCTGTGGATTCATTACTGTTAATGTGAAACCATCACTTTCCCTGAAAATAGAACAATTCTTAATAATTCTTTGAGACTGTTTGAAATTTAATTGTAAGATTCACCTTAATATCATATTTGTTAGGATCAAAAATTCAGAGTTTTTGAGATTTTTCCAAAGCAATGAAGTAGAGGTTTTTCCTTTTATCTGCATATGTAAAAACTATTATCATTCTCCAATGCCTTATTTTTTTTATTGAATTGATTAAATCTAAGTTTCTGCTCTTTGGTAATCTAATGTTTACTCTTTGGTAAACATTATAATTATCATTTTTACAATTTTTAATTTTTGTAGAAAAACATTGTTTTTTGTTAATTATTTCTTGAAACAAAATATCCTTATTAACTTTAATTTCAAAATAAGTTCATATTCTAAGCTTAAAATTTATATATTCTTATATTTGTCTGACTAAGTTATAACTAAAACCTTTCTCTAAAAGTTGAATTTCATGTTCACTAAACACTACATCCATTAAATAAATAAATGTTATTTGTAGTAATATTTGATTGCAAAATTAATTTGAAATACCATAGGCAACTGCAAATATTTTTATCAAATAATTGATGGATGAAGCCCTTACTTGATGAAAATCCATTGTAACTAAAAGAAAAAGAAAACAAAATATGTTTCTTTGAAAACATATTTACATATTTAAAAAAAAAAAGGTTAACATATTACTTTTCTGTGTGTTTTTGGTAATCAAGATATTTATTTTATAGGTGGTATGGCTAAGTAGTCTTCTTATCCAAGGTAATATTTTTTGTTTCTTTAGTGTGCTTATGTGGATTTCCTTTTTTTCTGTATTTTATTCTAGAAATATTATTTTTATTTATATAATTTTAATTATTTTTGTTTGGTTGATTTTTTCTGATTCATCAATTTCTTTTTATGATAATTGTATAAATATTTTTTTTTGTTTTGTATTTTGGTAGATAATTTATTTTTTGATTATTTGTGGATGATTATTTTTTAATTCTGTCTTTGATTATAAAATTAATCCTTTATTATTTTTATTTATATATTTTTTGTGAAATTAAAAAAAAAATATTTAGTGTTCATTTTCTTTTTGATGGATTTTCATCAAGGCCTCATCCATCGATTACCACTGGTCAGTATAAAATTTGGTCTTTAAAGGGAGTAGATGTTCTACATAGTATTTTATATGCTGAATCTGAATATGTATTCCGAAACAACCCATCACATAACATTCTTAAGTTACAACCCCTTACATTTATTTGTTCCATCATTTTTGGAACAAACAATACAAATAAGTTAGTATGTTTGTATGTTTACTTATTCACATCTGATTTATATTGTGATCCATACTGTAGACCTATATTTGATGCATAACAGTCAAATGATGTCATCTCATATCAAGCCAGATATGACTCAAGTAATGAGTAATTCAATGTGATGAAATTTTCTTAAGTATGAGTTCAGCTCTTGGTATGACTTGCTGTGTTCTTTAGTTGTAGTGGTTTTATCATACACATATTATAAAGATTGTTTCATAAGTGATGCCATAAATTTAGTGAACAATTTTTATGACAGAACATTTGGTATTATTTTATTGAACACAGAGATGTGTTAAGTTGTGTGTGAACAGATCTGAAAAGATAAATTTAAAAATCCTCAAAATGTAGTTTGGAATGTTTCTTGAGCATTATAAAAATGTATATATGTATATTTGTTGTTTTATTCAATATGTGCCACTTCTCCGAGTTGAATTTTGTTTAGCTATCAGCCTTCCTTCCTTTTTCCTGTTTAGCCTCCAGGAATTACCACCAGGTTCTACTTCATAGGATGTAGGATGTAGTGTAAGTGAAGTGTAGTCTTGTACAGTCTCTGGTCAACCATTTCTGAGATGTGTGATTAATTGAAACCCAACTACCAAAGAACACCGGTATCCACGATCTGGTATTCAAATCCGTATAAAAGTAACTGCCTTTACTAGGATTTGAGTGTTAGAACTCTTGACTTCAAAATCAGCTGATATTTGTAGACCCATTCACCACTAGACCAACCTGGTGGGAGCCATCAGTATGGATCATGTTAAATTCACAGTGCAGCTGTAGACATAACATAACATAAGAAGGAAGACAGATATATATAAGAAGGATGAAAAAATGAAATTTACTTAACCTTTTCCTAATACTACATAATTATATTAAAAACTATTGTATTTATGATCTAAAATGTTAACAAAAAATAATTTGAAAAAAATCGGTTTAAAAAATTAATAAAATTATGGAAATTCTAGTAGTGAAATTTTTATGTATTTTTCACTATGTATTTTTAATTTCTTAAATAAAAACTCTAAATTTCAAAGTGTACAAATTATGATATAGTCATGTGTATGTGTGTATGTGTATGTGTGTGTGTTCAGAAAGTTGCTGTGTACTGGAATTATAGAATTGTAGTGACAAAACTTACTTAATTATTATTTTGTATGCTTATTTCATTATTTTTTAGTCGAATATTAAAATAACTTGAATAGTTTATAAAAAGTATTGAAAATTATCTCCCAACATCAATACAACTCTGCAAACATTTCGTTCTGTTTTCAAACTCTTTAACCAGCTGTTGTACTGGAATGTCTTGTATGTATGCCCTTTTTGCAGTTTTTATTTCGTCAGTCATGCATGATCTGTTATATACACTGCTTGTTTCGCTGTCTCCCGTAAAAAGAAATCTCGGGGAGTCAGATTAGATGATTGTGCAGACTACAAGCTTCTCATAAAAAAGTCATTGATCTCTTAGCTGTGTGCAATGTGGCGTCATCTTGTTTAAACCAATCATAATTGATTTTCCCTTCTGATAACTGCACAATAATAATCACTATTACTCCATGTTCAAAAAAGATTGGACTCACAATGCGTATTCTATTCACACTGATTCAGACTCCAGTTTTCACTTGTAAAGATTGTTCGTGTTCATGGGGGTTAGTTGACCACAATTGTATAGTTTGTGAATTAATATACCCTCCCAGATGAAACCATGCTTCATCTGTAAAAAAACATAATGTCAAGGATACGTACGGGATTTTGATCAAATAAAATGTTTAAATTATTGACAATAATTTAGTCTTTTGGCATGATCTGTAGGTTTCAGTTGTTGAACACACATTACTTTGTAAGGGAAAATTTTCAATTCTTTTCTTACAGTTTTATGTGTGATAGGAAATCTAATATCTTGCTGCTGTGCTAACTTACGCATTGACTTTCATGAAATTTTGGCCATAGCAACTGAAATATCAAGCAGCTTATGTTCATTAAGTTTAGAGGGTCTTCAACAAAGCCTGTTGCTCAAAACTTTTTGATAAAGAGTTCGAAGTGCATTATGGTGAGGAACAGAAGTATACGGAAACTTTTCAGAAAATTGTTTCACTAAATCAGTATATGTATTAACTTTATGAAAGATGTGTAAACGAGAAAAATGTGTCCCTCTACCAAAAGAACCATTATGTCTCTCACAACTATTGATTCTGATAAATGAAATGAAGCATGTTCTCAATTACAACTCAACTGACGTTTTGGTTTATTACTGAGCAATGTCCAACGAACCCACTGGGCAACCAACCTAATGCTGAAAGAACAGAATGCACCAATAACTCTAAAGGAGTGACTTTCCAAACGCACTGTGTGTATGCACACATGTGCATGCGTGTGTTACTAATAAAAACCAGAAATTATTCCATTTAAATTTTGTATGTGCAATTAGGTGGGCCATCCTTCAGAACTGCATCAGTTTTCAGGTCCTTGTCTAAACCATTGGGCTCAATTGAAAAAAGCTTGCTTAAAAATGTTTAAAGATATCCTTTCTTAAAATTTCTCAGAAGGAAATTTTTCCATTAGAGAATTTTATAAAAAAAATGGGTCCTATAATTTTGATTATAAAACTTATTACTTATAATGCTATTTAAAAATATCTATATTGCTTAAATTTCACCTGATTTAATATAATATTATTTTTATTATTATTATATTCCTAATATATATGTTACAGTCTGTTCAACCAGTGAACAGTAAGCAATCCCCTACCCATGCCCCAGTGATATGAGGATGATATATTACATGTAAATGTAATATATATTTAATGTATAGTATATGTAATGCAATGTATAGTCTTGTGCTGTCTCAGGTCGCATAGGTCTGAGAATTGAATCCCAACCACCTATATCCACTGTCTAATATTCAAATCTCTATAAAAGTTACCAATTTTTACTTGGATTTGAACGTCAGAGCTTCAACTTCAAAAATTAGTTGTTAAACAAGTGATTTGCGATGACAAGTTTGTGACTTAATAATGTATATGGCTATTTATTTTTATTCATGTTTAGGCAGTTGTGGTTTTTTCATCAGAAATATGTTTTTAGTAAGATTCCTTTTCTTTTATTTATTTTTCTTTAATATAATATGTTTGGCATGATTTATTTATTGTCTAATTTGAAAAAATATTTTCTGGGTATTTGTGGGCTGTTTATTTTATTAAGATTACAAAATTGGATGGTAATTCATGTTTTATTGTATTTTTAAGTTTTTCTTTCTTCATAGGAACTTTGTATATTTTATTAAGCAAAAAGAGGGAGGGAGAGGGTTTATAAAAATGTTAATAAAATAACATGCAGGTGCTCTAAATATTCCCGCATAAACTCTTTGGTAGAAATTTGTAAATTATTCCAATTTTATTCTTAAAAATTAATAAAACAAAATGTTTACACAATTTTATAGGAAATTTGTTATGTCTAACTAAATTAGTAAAATGTAGCTACATAGCTACATTTTCCAGTAAAAAAAATTTTATTTAATAATTCTTTCCTTTGTTTGATTTTCATATGCAAAAATTAGGTAACATATTTAATTTTTATTTTGGATTTATAATCTTGAGTATGCTCTGAAAAACTGAATTTTAATATTAAAATATTTAAGTTCTCTCTTTTTAATATCTTTGATATTTAAAATTTATGTTATCGATTTACACGAAAAATTAGATCATAATAAAAATTAAAAAAATGGTGGAAATCTTAAATTTTTGTGGATTTTTGGCTCCCTATTTTGTCTTTTTAAATTTTATTCTCAAAGTAGATTTTAAGTAAGAACTGTAGAGAGGGCTCTTAAAATATCATGTTGGATCTAAAAACTATAATTTTATGGTAATGTAATTTATGGGTATCTCCCCAAACACTATTACTCAACCTGACTATACCTCTAGTTTAAATTTTTACTATGGGTTTTATAAATTTCTGTTTATTTAGAAGCGAAGTTAATCTGCAGAATTTATATCAACCTGTGGCAGGTGCCATACAGTCACAGCCACAGCAGCAGCAGCCACCACAACAACAGCGGCAGCAACCTCAGCAATCAAGACAAGTTCAGCAGCCTATTCCAGCCTATTGCAGCCAAACATAATAAAAACAATGTGGTAAATATTATCTCTATCTTATAAAGTAGGTATATATGTGGTGTACAAATTTGCATATATGCATGCAGTGAAGTTATGAGGATTTATTCAAAACATTTGAACAAATTTTTGAAGGTAGATCTGCATAATGTGGCAAAATTTATAGATAAACCAAACTAAATTATTTTGCAAATACTTAGTCGCAGAATTTACATGTAGTAAATTAAAAATATTTCCATAACAATTTTTCACAAGAAAACATTCAGAACATTTTTTTGGAAAAGAACTGTTTAACCATTACAGTATTTAAATTATGGTTATTTAAGGTTGAAGCTCTTCAAGGGTAAGGGAACTGAATCTATGGACAGCATAATATTTCAATTACTGAATATTGAAGATAGAATTTAGTTTGAAAAGCAAGGCAATGAGATTTGAACCAAGTTCACAATGTTCTTTTAATTTTTTTTTCTGATAGTTTGAATTTATAAAGAGACTAAGGGGAGAAAAGCTGTTGGGAGGCAGGGAGTTAGCCTCTGACATATGATATTTATTTTTTGTTTAAGATAGACACCATATTTTTAAAGATAAAAGTTTATACATCTGTATTTTTTTTTAATTCTAGGAAGCTAGACAGCTTAGGGACTTTTATTAAAGGTCAGGAATCCTGAACCTCTTAGAGTCTTCTTTTTTTAATTTTTTCTGAAGATAGAACTCTTAAAAAAACTGTTTGAAGAGTACAAATTTAATTTTTTTATATACATATTTTTTTTCATTGATATGAATAAATCTGTTTGTATAATTTTCAGTGATATTAATCTTGTTTTAATTGCATTCTAATGATACTTTCTTGGATGACCTTTTGTTTTTAACATTGATTTCTGATGTGTAACTAACTTCTGTGATTTTTATTGCTTAGACTAAGTTGTGTGCAAAAACTCAAGAGCTTGAGGATTGGATGAAGAAAGATGACCCGATGTCGTGTATTAATACAGATACACATTCACAACAGCAGCAAGGTGATTTTTTTTTTTTAGATTTTATATTAAAAAAAAAATTGTGATTATCTTTGCCATTGTTAGAAATTGCTTTGTTGGAATTCCAGCATGTACAGTAGTTGTAAAAATTTGTGATATTTTCAGTTAACATTTGTAATTTTTGATTTATGATATATTGGTTAGTGTTCTTGTCATTTTTGTTCTTATGAATTATTTATGTTATATACTGTATTCATATATTAAATAAAATAAAAGAATAAATCTGTGGTGGTGGGTAGCTAAATTTTAATTTTCTTCAATCCAGTTAATACAGAGGAACATATGGACAACAATAAAGAAAAAATTGATTTACTAAGTTAATATATATATATATATATAAAACACCACCTTTCAAAAAATATTTTATTATTATTGTTATTATTCTGGTGTAAAAATTATAAGTTTAAATTTATCTATTAAGCTGTTGCAGGATATGGTGCTTCCAGTTATGGATATCAGGAGTTATCAGCCACATCCACCACTTGGAGAGGCTCACCTGATTATTCTAGGTAAAATTATAAAATGTATTTTTATAAACATTTACTTCATATGTAATGAAAAATGATGCTCTCTGTTTGTTCTGTTCCTAGTTTGAGCCAGCTAGTGCTGCGCTCTAGTTTCTATTAGAGCTGGCCTGTGAGTCAGTTTTATACATTCATTCGAGTAAAGAATCCCATCTGGCGCAGTCATGTATTTCTTGGTCTAATGTGACTAGTGTTATTTAGTATTGTACAAAATAAATTCAACTGTCCTAGAAGAATATGGTTTCGTTTGATTTCACTCCACAATCAATACAGTCAATCCTAGCTCTAAAGATTTAACACCGTTTAAATTTAGTTCATCAGTACAATCATAAGAATGATTCATGACTTTTCTAAAGCTTGTTATTTTCTAGATTTATTTAGTATATATATAATTTTTTTATTATGTGCCATTGTGGTAACTGATACCAACTTTTGTTGAAAGCAATATAATTGATTAGATTATAGAGTTAAACATTTTATATAAATTTAATGACAGACTGAATGTTTTGTATGGGTCAGACAATTTTTTATTTCTTATTTGAAATTTTTTTAGTGACGATGGTGGAAGATCAGATGAAGACAATGATCCAGGTACATTAATCGAGAAGACAACTTCATTGACATCTGTTGGTGGCAATTTAGGAAGTGGAGTTAGTTTTGGCAGTACTGCAGTTGGTACTGCTTCCTCTGGTAATGTTTGTAAAGATCAATCATTACCATCATCTAGTTGTGGTCAACCAAGATATATGACTCTGTCACGGTGAGAATAATCATTTTTGTCTTTGTTTAGGAAATAATTAGAAAAGAATATGTACAAAAGAAATATTTTTTTTACTATTATTTAAATTTTTTTTTCCTTAGTTGGGGGATTTTCCTATTATGTAGTAATAGTTTTTGAATTGTCCCTCATCATCTTTAATAAATCTTCCTGAAATTTTAGAAGCACTTTTAAAAATTAAAAACATATATATTAAGCAGTTAAAATTGTTAATTATTGAAATTTGTTTAATTCATGAAGTACATTTCACTTATCACCTTAAAAATGCCTTGTAACATAAAATATACTATTTGCTTTTATTGTTATGAAATAGATCTTGATATTCACTTACATTACCGTAATAAAATACTCATAGAGCCTAGAATTCTATAATGAATATATATTATTATTAGTTATACATTATATTACTATGAATACTTTATATTGTATGATCATTTTTTTTTGCTTCTTCATTTATACATTTTGTTAATTTATTTATAACATATCCCTCATTATACGCTATTTCTGAGTTTATTCTTAGTATAGTATTTATCCTATAAATGTATGATTTTAAAAAACTTTTGTATAATTTAATTTTTAGTTAATGAAATAATTAAAGTTGTAAGTAAAGTGATTATTGGAAGTTGTAGAAGTACTGAAAACAATAAGTATTTCTTACCTACATGTATGTTAATTGACTGAATTATTCTGAGTTTAGAAAATTCACAAGATGGTCAGTGAAAGTCAGCAATTTTTATTTTTAGATTCTGGAGGAACTATGGTGTGTAGTTAAAATGTAGCATTTAAGTTATGAAGAATCTTGACATAATTTTAAAAAAATCACTTCTCAAGATTGTAGTCAATTAGATATTCAAAATAAATATATCTAAAAGGAGTAAAAGGTAGTCTGGTATCCTTAATATTCAACTCTTTTACATTGAAAGGTTCTTCATTTGTCATACAACTGATATTTCTACCCTAATTAAATTTATACACAATGTTTCACTATATGTAATAAATGAGATAATGGTTTGATGTGTTGTAGAGAAGTAATGGATACATCAAATGGCAATACTGGAACGCTGAACTGTACTGCATCAATCCAAATGCCTCGCAATGTTTGGAGAAAACATTCTACTGGTATGTTGAACAGATACTTTGTATTATTGTATTTATCTTTAATCATTTATTTAACTTTTTAATAATTTTATTAGTGTAGATGAAAATGAACACTTGTTCTGGGCAGAGATTAATTTTGTTAAAACGGTCTCAAACTGAAGACAAACTACAGGCAAGACAGTATGCCTGTTTCTATCTGTAACTAATTGGTTAGTTTGGATGTTTTTCTTTTATTAATAACTTTTTACTCTTGATGTAATATTTAGACGATTGTATTAAATTATAAAACTTTAAAATGATAAACATTTATCCAATGAAAAAGGAGCAGGTTAAAAAAGTAACAAACCAATTTAAGTTGTTGTAGTTGTAAAAATTAATCTTTAGCACTTGATTGACAGTTGCCCGCTACTGACTGTTTTCTCTTCCGTTTGTGAGGATCGCCAGTTATCATACTTGTATTTAAACTTCGTAAATTTTACACCATTTTTTTCAGTATTTTTTTTATGTATTAGATGATAAACTGATGTGATACTACTCAAATTTATTTGTTCCTGCTTTCTTTAAATAGTAAAAATTCTACTCTTAAAAGCTGTGGAAATTTCTCAAATGTTATAAATTTTGAATGTTAATAATTAAAGCATATTCTTTTAGACTGCATATTAATTCAGATGATATTTCATCTATCTATAGTACTTTATTCTTGAAGTCTTTCAGGGTTCAGATTG
Organism: Lycorma delicatula; assembly: GCF_047948215.1. Taxonomy (NCBI): domain Eukaryota; kingdom Metazoa; phylum Arthropoda; class Insecta; order Hemiptera; family Fulgoridae; genus Lycorma; species Lycorma delicatula. The sequence continues at coordinate 14,669,440 of NC_134459.1, forward strand.
TGAATATCATATTGAGATCAAATTTGTATAATACAAAATTAATATTTTTATACTATAATCAAATTCAGATCATAGTTTGAATTCAGTTTCTTTTAAATACCATCATCAGGTAAGTTTCCTTCTTTTATATCTTATATATTCCTGCCATTTATTAAGTCTTTCTTTTATCTGTAATAAAGGTCTTCTATTTGCATCTTTGCTACTAAAACATTTTGGCTTCATTTCTCTGAAGCTACATTTCCAGTAATAATCATGTTTTTCATTATTTCTATACGTCTTCCTTTGCTATTTTCCAATTTCTTTGCCATGCAAGAAATTTCATTCTTTTTTTTCTGTCTATTTTATATTTTCATCCATCCATCAGCTTTTGTAAATTTAAAATCTTTCTCCCCATTTCAATTATTTTTCTTTTTAACTCTATTCATGCCCTTATGTTGACTCTTCTCTTGTTGCACCTTCTTGAACTCTGCCAACTATTTAGGATTTTAATTCTGTTTTAGCATATCTGTATCCCATCTCTGATCTCATCTTTCCTTTAATTTTGTAAACTTCAGTCTACACTTTGAAAGGCAATCATTGCTTACTTGTGGTTAGAATCAGTGGTTAGAGTCTGCTTCTGGTTTATATTACAGTTGGCAATTTAGTTCAAAAATCTTTGCTTACCTTTATATAATTTATTTGATACTTTGCTGTATCTTTAGGTCTCAACTATGTGTTTCTTTTTCTTTATGATTTTTATAAAGATTGTTTGCACTTTTCTACTTTGTTCAAAACTCTGAAAGTTAGTTCCTCTTTTATTTCTCTGGTCTCTGGTCCCAAGAGGAGCCATCATAAATTACAAAAAAAAAAAGAAATAGAAAAAATATTCCCTTAGACCATACAGCTTCACCTTTCCATTGTTTTCATAAGTGCTTAGAAAGTACTTATGATGTTAAAGAACAATATAGATCTGGAGTAATAGTGCAAGGTGAAAAGTTAAAGATGCTACGATTTGCTGATGACAGTAATTCTAACCGAGAGTAAAAAAGATTTAGAAGAAACAATGAACGGCATGGATGAAGTCCTACACAAGAACTACCACATGAAAATAAACAAGAACAAAATGAAAGTAATGAAATGTATTAGAAATAATGAAAATGGACCACTGAATTTGAAAATAGGAAGAGAAAAGATTATGGAGGTAGAAGAATTTTGTTACTTGGGAAGTAGAATTACTAAAGATGGACAAAGCAGGAGCGATATAAAATGCTGAATAGCACAGGCGAAACTAGCTTTCAGTCAGAAATATAATTTGTTTACATCAAAAATTAATTTAAATGTCAGGAAAAGATTTTTGAAAGTATATATTTGGAGTGTCGCTTTATATAGAAGTGAAACTTGGACGATTGCAGTACCTGAGAAGAAAAGATTAGAAGCTTTTGAAATGTGGTGCTATAGGAGAATGGTAAAAATAAGATAGGTGGATAAAGTGACAAATGAAAAGGTACTGCGGAAAATTAAAGAGAAAGAAGCATTTGGAAAAATATAGTTAAAAGAAGAGACAGACTTATTGTCCACATCCTAAGGCACCCTGGAATAGTCGCTTTGATATTGGAGGTCCAGGAAGAAGGAAAAAATTGTGCATGTAGGCAATGTTTGGAATATGTAAAACAAATTGTTAGGGATGTAGGATGTAGGGGTATACCGACATGAAGTGACTGGTTTATTAATGTTATTTGCAGTTTTGACAGGTCCAGAATGACGTTTTATTATAGAATAGTATATAGGGTTTATGAGGCTGGAGATGAATCTTGGTTTTAAAAAAAAATATAATTGTTACCTAAGTAAGTGTAAAAATACTGCACTATCTGTTTAAAATCTTATATATGGAATATACTTACGATACTTACTTATTTTCATGTAATATTGAGTGGTTAAATGATAGCCAGTTCAGTTCAAAAATAACATGGGTACAAGAGTTGCCATTCTATCCATCATTATTGCAGGTTTAAGAAGAATAAAGTTATTTATATCTACATGACATTTGTAGGACTTGTGATTTGATAATCTATAATGTAACAAAATGTTTAACATTTTAAGAAATGTTAGGCTGAAATAAAGACTTGTATACAGTCAGTACTAAATTCCAGTAATGGTTGTAAAAGTAGAAGATGAAGGTGAGTTCTCATTGAAAAAGGCATGAGTCAGGCATTTTACCTGTCCCTATCACTTTTCAGTAGATGTAAGTAGAATCAATACTGAAAGACAGATTTAAGCTATCTAAGGAAAAAATGGTAAGATGGCATTATTCTTTTGATAAAAAACACATACGAGTCAGATGAAGTTCTGAATTGATGGTTTTTTTTACTAGGAGTTTGAAAGAAATAACACTCAACTAAGTAAGGATAAAGAGGAGTTAAATATTTTGATGATGAACATACTATACTGTAAGTTACAAAATTAAGTTATTTAGTGAGTAAAACTATAAAGGATATATGAAGTAAGTAAAGATCAAAAGTGGCAGGCAAACATAAGAGGAACTTTTACAGAAAAGAGTATGCTAGTGTGTAACATTGATCTGAGAATTAGAAAGATTTTAGATCTTAAAGATCTTTGTGTGGAGTATAACTTTATGGTAGGGAAACATGGACAATAAGAAAGGCAGACAAGAAAGTAATAGCTACTTGATAAGGAAGGAAAAGGAGTTGAAATGTGATATCATATTAAGAATTCAACATGAGAGACGTGACAAGAGTCTTTTGAAAGAGGCAAGCATGTCAATTGATAGGTCATGTACAAAGACTGCTTAAAAAGTATGTGACAATAGGCCATGAAAAAAATAGCTCACCTAGTGACTTCCAATTTAGTCTCCTTCAAAGTAGTCCTCTTGTGGCAGCACATACTTAACTCTGTGGTTCTTCCACTCTCATAAACATTTTTTGTAGTCATCTTTTTTAATAGCTACCAGCTGTCCCAGTTTTTAATTACATCCTCTCTGTTTTATCATCCACTAGGTATTTTTTATTGAGATTTAATGTATGATAGAATTATATTTAACCAAAATAATGAATGCTGATCTTTTAGGTAAGAAGGAATTTTAGAGAAAAGATATTTTCAAAAGATTTTTGAAATTATGAATTTACATTCAGAAACATTGCTTATTAAGCACATAAAATGTTACTAATTTTCAAGAATGATTTTATGTTTTTCTAAGTATTTTTGAAGTTAATTATGACTAATCTTTAAATTATTTTAGTATTGATATGGATCAGTAGTTTTCATGCCCTCCCTAGACCCCTATTTAAATAACTTCTGGCTTTAGCATATTTTTATGTAACAGGAAAATAGCCTTCTTCAAATAATGATTTATGATTATCCATAATTATTGGATTAGTTACAGCTACAGCTACTTAATTTTTTACAGACTGTTATTATTGTTTTACTTCATCCCAGCCTATTGACTTTTTATTATTTATGTATCTAATTCCCCTCTCACTTTTAACAAGACATTTTGTGATATATCTGCAGATCTATGACCAGGATGAAACCTTACTACTATTTATTATTACTGCACATCTATGATCTTTGATACTTTTTTCAATCGATTCTGTAGATGTAGAGCAAGTTATTATGAATGCTTTTGTTGTTACAATGTAACATTCAGATCCATTTTTTATTGCAGTACACTTAGTGGTTTTTATCTATTGTTTTTATGTACATTTTTTTTTCTTTTAATTTTATTATAGAGATTGATATTTCCCATGTAGACTAGAGTTTTTTCATGTTTTTAAAAATTATTTAGAGTTAAATATAATTGATTATCTAATTGAATGGGTTGTTTTATTTATGTTTTCATATTGGATACGTTTTTTTCTTAAAACATTTAAATCTGTAATAGGAAAATAAATATGGCATCAACTGATTACATTACAAGTCTGATTATTTTTTTTTTTTTTTAATATATTTTAATATAATTTGGTTTAAGCACAGTCTCAATGAAATGTGGGTAGTTCAGTATATGCATAATTTGTGTTAAGTGTGCATTTGTTAGTTTTGAAATCCTAGGTTATCTTTTTCTGCCATAAATTCTTTCTGTTTCTTCCTTACAGCCAAATCTTTTTTCCACTTTATTTTTTTTAAATCTAACCAAATTTTTGCAATTTTCTTAATGCATTATTCTCCCTCTTTCCAGCATGTTTTTTACTTTGCAGAACCAATATTCCATAAATAGAAAAAGTAAAAAAAATATTTTAAAAAAATAAATAAATAATTATTTATTGTTAGTTACTATATAATGTCTGAAATATATTTTGTTAATAAATTAATGTTTCAATTGATTTAAGAAAAATTGAAGGGTTATCTTTATTTATGTTTTGTATGATGCACGAAAATACCAATCAGTTAAGAATTTACAAGAAAAATATGAATTATTTAACCATAGATTTCTTAGCAGAGTTTGAATATCAGAATTAATAGTGTACAAAACAGAAAAATTATTTGAAAAAAATTGTATTTAAATACTGCAGATTTGTATGTAGAACCTCTGAAAACAATGCTTATGATATTGTTGCAGTAAGATTATTTTTGGCACTTGACCACAATTTCCATAATCAATTATGATAAAAAATTATTTTTCTTATTTTATTAATTTTCACCTTATTAATTTAAAATTGTTATATAGATCAGTTTGAATTCAGTACAAAGTGAACAAACAAGAGTGCTGTTTGCAGAACTTCTGATTTATTTAGTTTTTGAATTGGTTTTAACTCATACTCTAACAAAAGATATTTATAGTCCACTAGCAACAAATGTTGACCTGTATATTATAGACGTTGAACACTGTGATTATCACTTTTATGTATATAATAGGTAGGTAAATATAAAAGGTAGGTAATTGTACGTATATAATATATATATATATATATATTCTAAAGAAACGTAGCATTCTGTTGAAAAGTGTCAATATTGTTAGGTGGATAGATCATTTCAAATTTTTCAATGTACAGTGGGTTCAGTCTTTTTGAAAGCCATTAAAACACTGCAGATGCCAAGAAAATCTTTAATAATAACTTTTATTTATAGTTTTCATTTAATTTAGTATTTACTGGCCGGTTGGGGATCACTTTGCTCACCTGATCATCTAACTAGGACCCTCCTCAGTGTTCATTACTCTCATGGTTGTAAAAATAATCCTGATAAATAAAAGTTAAAGTATTCAAGCTTTATAGAAACTTGAAAAAGAAACTAAATTACAAAAGACAGAATAGTAGTAACTAAAGTACACTGACCTTTGACGAGGAAAACTTCAGAACTTATTTCTGTTGCCATGTTGATAGAAATTAATTTAATTTTTAATTATTAATCCTTTTCTTCTGTAATGAATATCTGTAATTGACAACTTTACCCCCAAGGGGGTTATGACTTAAAACCTTCCGTTGGATAACATGAATATATCCTGCAAATTTGAAAGTAATTGGTCAATTGGTTCTCACATGATGCGAGAAGCATAGAAACAAACAACTTTTAGCTTGATATGTAAGATTTTATTCTGATTCTCTTTTTTCCTGGTATGTGTTTGTACAATACAATTGTGTATCTAAGCTGCATGATCATATGCAGTATATTTTTTCTTTTTTAAAAAATAATTAATTTTATTTTTTAATAGTCAATTTTTGCATTGAAAATATAGCTTATATTAACACCAGAATGATGGAAAATTAGATACAATATAATTATTAGTATGTATTATAATCTAGTAAAAACACTTCCCACTTGAATTTTTTTGGGCAACTTAAATGAAAATCATACAATTTTATGCATTTACATGCATTTCAAATACAATCTTCTAATTTTAATGACCTTCAGTTCCACCCTGCCTCCAAAACTTAACAATGAACACTTTTAATAACGTTATCCATACACTGAAAACTAGAAATAACTCTTTAATTCACTTACAAAAAGAAATTGTTAGAAATGAAATATTGCTTGATTGTTCAGTTTCAAGGTAATCTTTGGATATCATTGCATATTAGCTTCTTGGGTTCATTGTAAATTTTCATGTATGTGTGTTTCTGGCAGTTTCAGTATTTATTTCTTTAAAATTTTAGTAACATTTTTTTTGTATTTCAGGTAATCCAGCAACCGGTTTAAATAATTTCCTAGGTACTCAGCAACATCAGCTAATGTTTGGATCATTAAACCAATGCTTTCAGTTGATATGGAATCAACAGTGTGAACTGACATCTCTCAGAGAGACTCCATGCTGTAAGTTTGACATATTCATTAACACATGCATTTATTTAAAGAGACTTAAAAATTCTTTATTAGCAGTAAAAAGATTATTCACTGATTGGATTGTAACTATCTAGCTTTAAATATGGATAAACAATAGTAATTCTGTTGGCCATAAAGGAATTTTTGGATGTTTTATTTGAAGACAAATTCAAACATAGTTGCCAGTTCACATACTTTTGAACAGTGATAAAATTTATCTTGACAAATTAATATTAAAAACCTATTTCATAAGATAAGAAAAAATATAAAACATATATCCTTTACTTCATCTTTAACCAATTATCTTACTTGGATGAATTTAGGTTGTTAAGGAATTTCTGGGCCCAGAGTCATTTAGAAATAACCTCAGTTTGTTTGAAGAAAACCTACAGTAATTGTGACAAACTTATATGTAAAAAGTAATATTTTTTTGCCTGTGTGTTCAGGTTTTCAGTTACAAAATTTTATTCTTTATTTATTTGAATTTATTCTTGTTTGTTGATTTATTTATTTATTTATTGTTTGCATGGGTTTTGAACCATCTAGTGTGAGTTACTCTGATGGTGAACATAAAAAACAAACAGTGTTTCCAACTGTTGAAAAATGGGTGTTAAAGCTCTTAGTTATTATTAGTAAAAGGATGCTTTGAGTCCTAAAAATGTTTTTGTGTTCATTAGATATTCAGATAATGAAATCAACTTCCCTAGCATTTTCCTGAAAGTAACAAGTCTTGGTCAGAGAGAATCATGGAATCTGAGTATAATTCACATTTCGGAGCATATTTAAAATTATTTACCCTGTTTGATGATTCTTTCTAATAATATTCTTATGACAGTCAGTATATCAGACAACCAGTAATTCATGAATCGGACAGTATTTACTCCATACTGACTGCATTTATTATTATTTCCACTAATTCAATACATCTGTTATTTAATCCAAGGAGCCTATATTCCAGTTTTTTATTGATTTTGTAACTCTACCCCTTGAACAGCCTTGTCATAAGAGTAACATTATCTTTACGGATGTACATACTTTTCATGCATTCTAATGACCAATATTTAACAACTTTGAAGTGAGTGGTTATTGTAATGTAAGAGGCAAATTTAGAGCCATACCTTTATGGATTTCCCTTGGTCTGGTAGAATTATTTTCATTAAGCTGTTGTCAACCTTACCTAAATATAATTTTTTGCAAATCATTGTTATGTTTTTTCCTATGCGATTGTCATCAATAGAAAAATTAACTGTAATTTCATAAACATATTTTTATAATACATTTGTATTTTCAAACTATTAGAAGGGTTAGTTTGCTTCAGAAGAAGTGACACAAAGTTTGTTTTTTTTTTGGTATTATTTTCCCATGCTTAGTAAAATATGTATTGTTAATTTTCTTACTATATTGGAAACAAATAATTTTATTTGAAACTACTTTTTAAGAATTTTTATTATTCTTTAAGAAAATATTTACGCATTTGAAAGTTTATGAAAAATTCACTCTTCTTTTTTATAACATACATTATTCTACAAGCATGATGGAAGTATGTTATTAAATACCATTTCATTTCGGTACATCTAATAACTCATTTAGTTAAAAATGTTTATAGTTAAAAGTAACTAACAAAATCAATTTTTGAATGAATCCTTTTAACCCTTTAAAGTAGTTAACTACACAGAGAAAGGTGATCTGTGGTTCTAATAACTTTTACAATGGTAGAAGAAATTGAAGGTATGTGACAATGCATTCAGTAAATGAGATAATTTAGTATGAAAGCACTACACATTTTACATATGTTTGTAAATAAAGGAAGTATCAAATTTAAGTCTATAGAAGACTTAAATTGTACTTAAAATTTAATGCGTTAAAATTAACACAATTTATATAATTAAATTGACTAGTGTACATTTCAAATGTATATTATATTATTATAATTAATATGTAACACACAGTGAGATCTAGTATGGCTCATGTAACCCAATATGTGTAGTGGAAATAGACCCCACCTTTTACATGGCAAAAACTTCTGACCTAGTGTGTAAATATGCAAAATATTCAAAATGAGTTGGAACAGTTTTAAGTCGCTTCTTCTTAATTATTATGTGATCATGTGATGTTATGGTTATTCAAAATTTAACAAAAAACACAGGTTCAGTCTTTTAGACCAGTAAATAAAAACTGTATTGTTTCCAGTAACCAAAAAAAATTTAAAAAAATGAATTTCATGCAGGCTTCAGTCTGTATACAACATTATAAAAAAATAATTTGAACAAAAAGTTATTTTATAAGATGATAAAAAGTCCATGAACCTTCTTTTTATTAAACTACTGTAATTTTCTGTGTTTTTTATACATATATATATATTTGGTCTCTTTGATTAGTTGCAGCAGCAGCAGCAGTAGCATAGTCAGACTCAGTCACGTCATTCTGGAGGTGGAGCAAATTCAATAGATAACAATGACACAGCTGCAGCAGGAGATCATCATAATAATTCTCACTCAAAGCTTGGTCGATATACTTCTCAACACAGAAACCGATTGATTAGTACATCACCACCAACAGCAACACAGCCTGCTTTGATTTCATTGCTTCCTCCTCCTCCTCCTCCTCCTCCTCCTCCTCCCCCTCCACCCCCACCTCATTATTTTTATCCACTGTACAGTAACAATTTAAACCTTGAATTCCAGCCTTTTCAGCATTCTAGTCCTATTGGATCATTTGTACCTTCCCCCACTGGCACACTTAACAATCAAGTACCACCTGGAAATCGTGCTAACAATTATTGGGATAATTTTCGCAGGTGATAATTATTTTCTTAAACCTTCTTTAATATAAAATCTTTTGATGGAATAAGAAGTATATTATTAATAAGAGAAAAAATCTTCATTGCACCTCTTTTCTACTGCTTTTAAAAGCCCTATGTTACTATAGTTTAAATGTTATCAAGTTTTATTGTGTCTGCCACCCATCAATTACAATTAATTTTTGCATCTTTAATGATCTTTAATGCAGTTATTAATGACTTTTAGTAATGCATCCTTAGTTATAATATAAAACCTTAATATCTTTCTTAATGATGTGGGATGCATTTTTCTTAACTATATAAAATTTGGTCTTAACGATATAAAATTTGCATACCTACAGTTACCCTAAAGACTTCCAGACTATAATAAGATTCACTTCCACTTATAGTAGGATTTGAATGATAGTATTTATCATTGAAGAAAAACACGACAACACTAAAGTTACTGTATTTTAATTTGAAATAGGTAAAATTTTTCTACAGGTACATATAAATATTATCTACTTTTTACTTATATTTTTGTGGAATAACCTTTATAAATGTGTTAAAACTTAGGGTCAAAACTTCACGCCACACTTTTGATGTAGAAAATAGAAAGTTTGTAACCAAAATCCTCTGAAACATACTCTGGTAGTTTTGTGAACAGTAGACTCCATTTGAAAAGAATGTAACAAATTGAGCTCTACAATTTGAATTAAAGTGAGAATTAAAAGTACAAAATAGAATTGTCAGTTACAATTGATTGTAGAAGATTATCCCGTGAAAAATTTGTCTTGCTATATTAACACGATCATAACCAATGTTTCCGGGAATATTGGACATCACTTACTGAAGACTGTGGAAGAAGTATACTGCATTCAGAAAATAGCTGTGCAGTATGCTTTAGAATTATGTGGTGTATTCATTTCTTTTGGCATTAGGTAGGTTGTCCTACGGGTTCGTCAGGCATGTTCAGTAATAAACCAAGATGTCAGTTGTTGAGTTGTGATTGAATGTGCTTCATTTCGTTTATAGGCATCAATAGTTGTGAGAAACATAATGGTTTTTTCGGTAAAGGAATACATTTTTATTGCTGAACATGTCCTTTAGTGAAGGTGACCAGTATACTGAGATTTAGATTTAGCACAAGTTTTCTGAAAAGTTTTGAAAAACTCCTGTTCCTCATCGCAGTGCAGTTCAAACTCTTTATCAAGAAAGTTTAGGCAACAGACTTTATTGAAGACCCCCTAAACAAAATGAACAGAAGCTGCTTTATATTTCAGATGCTGTGACTGAAAGTCCATAAAAGTCAGTGTGTAAGTTAGCACAGCAGCAAGATATTGACTTGCTACCACATATAAGAGCTGAAATTTTTCCCCTACAAAGTAATTTGTGTTCAAGAACTGAAACCTACAGATCATGCCAAAAGACTAAATTATGGTCAATGGTTTAAACGTTTTATTAGACCAAAATTGCATAGGTATCCTCGACACACAGTGTATCACAACAAATCACAGATGATTGATGAATGAAAAACTGCAATAACAGCATATATATGAGAATTCCAGTGCATCAGCTGGTTAAAGTGTTTGAAAACAAATTGAAATGTTTAACACCTTTTATATACTATTCTGGTTATTGTAATATCTGTTTCCTGTAGAACAATGGAATAAAAATAAAAAGTTATAATTAAGAAAGTTCATCATTACACTTCCATAATTCAAGTACCCAGCAACTTTTCAAATAAACTGTATTTTCATTATATCCCAATATTTTTGGTTACATTAAAGAAAAAAAAATGCAAGTGGAATATATATTTTTTTGTTTTGAAACAAAACACAAACTTAAGGTTAAGTAAATACTTAATACTGAGATAGGGATGATACTCACCATAGTAGAATGATCATAGAGACAGACTTTAAGCTTAAAGATAGAGTAAAATGTAGATAGTAAATATGCAATATGTAGCTGTTGAAGATGAACTGGAAATGATTTGTAAATTTCAAGAGCAGACTGGAAATACAACTATTGGGGGCTTGGCAATGGAGATTTTCCCTTGAAAAACTGGAAAACATGTTAGTTCATAACTGTAACATAGCACACAAACCAGGAGCATTTCAATTAACTTGGTCAATTGGCATGAAATGCCAAGTTAAAGTAGATTCTTGCTTTGCTCAGTCAATTATATTTAATAATCCCATTATCAAAACAGATATATTAGTATTTTTTGTTAATTTTTTTGTGGTTTCTTATGTTTCTTGACTAGTATCATATATTTGCTTGTTTTCTTAAATGACTGTTATTAGTAGCCATTAGCAATTTCAAAATCATGCATGAAACTATACCTGCTTTACAAAAGATATTTTTCAACAATTACACAAGCCTGTAAAATTCGGGTTGTGGAATGTTTTTTTAACTTGTGTTAATTGATTCCTAAGTATTTTTTAGTACTGAATCTGAAAATAACATTCATTTTTTCCATCACATCAGGATTTTTTGCAAATCACAAATTTAAAAATTTGTAAAGTTGAAAAATTGTGATTATGTGATACTATAAAATAGACATAAAATTATTTTTGTGTAATAAATTAATATATAATATATTCACTTTTTTTGCTTATACTATGCATTCTTATAGCTGAACATTTGAGTAGTAGGAGGGCAGAGGTTGGGTTGAAGATGATGAGGCAGTGGGAGAGTTGGCTCTCATTGGTCAGTAAATGCATGGAGTCTGACAGCTTGGCTGACAGGTTGTGACAAGACTTAACAAGATATAAGATGTTTATTGGCAGTTATCCGTGCCACTCATGCACCTGCAACTACTATCAGTGCTGTTTCAACCATCAGCAAGCTTAAATCCAGTTTTTTCTGTCTTCTGTGATCAAATGCATTTTTTATTGGTGGAATATATATTTTCAGGCCAAAAAGCAAACTTTCTGTTCTCAAAATGGCTTTCAAGAGGCTGTAAAAATTCTGCAGATTTTCTTTTTCTTACATTGTGGTGAATTAATGGTGGAAAGGCAAAAAAGAAATATAACAATTTTCATTCAACAAGTGTACCTCTTGTATTTCAAAGTGAAAATAAGTGAACAAGAAGCATTCATATTTTTATGGTGTGGTGAGAGCCATGAAATCACACCAATGATTGTTACTTTTGTTCAACTAGTGTTCACAGTTTCAGTTTGAAAAATAAAAAAGAATCATCTATCCAAATATGCCATCCGCTTTACACCCGATTCCTCATGGTCCAGATGTGTTGCTGCCAATTCCACCAGAAAATGTACCTGAAACAGATGATTCCACAAGTGATTTAAATGAAGATAACATCAAGGAGTATGAACCTGGAGATAGCTGTGTACCAAAGCATTATTCACAGTCTGAACTAATCGATTTGGTTTGAGACTTAAATCCAAACTTTGAGTCCAAAGAAAATTCAGAATTACTTAGTTCGAGGCAAGAGAAGAACTTGCTAGCAGCTGATTTTCCTGGTTAAGGTATGGAGGAAATGGAGAAAAGGATTTTCTTCCATATTTTTTCAGAAGAAGGAGAATTAGTCTTCTGCACTTATATATGTGGACTTTTGATTAAATTTAACATTGTGTATGAATACCAATTGGAGATTGTAGATTCATCCAAAAGAATCCTCAAAGTTGTCCTTCACAATGTGAATACATATCCATCAATACCCCTCGGACATTCTGTCCATTTAAAAGAGGGTTATAATAATTTGGAATTCTATAAAATTAAATATGACAATCATAAGTGGATTATGTGCAGTAGTCTCAAAATAATATCAGTGCTCCTAGGACAGCAGGAAGGATAGACAAAGTTTCCTTGTTTTTTGTGTGAATGGGTTAGCAGAGACAGAAAAAACCATTGGATAAGGAAAGATTGGCCAAAAAGAGCTTCATTATAATGGAACCAAAAATGTGCTCTGAAAAGCTCTTATAGATCCAAATAAAGTTCTCCTGCCACCTCTGCAGATCAAGTTAGGCATGATGAAGCAATCTATCAAAGTCTTATCAAAAGAAGGTAAATGTTTTAAATCCATCTGTGACAAGCCAAACTAAACTAGGGTGTCTTTACTGGTCCTGACATAAGAAAAATTCTCAAAGATGGTAATTTTGATAAATAAATGGAAATTGCAGAAAAATAAACCTTAGAGCCTTTAAAGACGTAGAAATCAAGTTTCTGGGTAATAAGAAGGATCTGAACTTCAAATCAGTCATTGAAAACATGCTGCAGAGGTACAAAAATTTAGTCTGTTCCATGAGCTTGAAGGTTCACTTTTTAAATTCACATGTGGACTATTTTCCTGAAAATCTGGATGCCATAATCAAAGAGATGGGTGAGAGATTTCATCAGGACATGAAAGAAATAGAAAGAAGGTATCAAGGAAAATGGACTACTCTTGATTCTCTAGGGGAAGACACCCTCCAACCACCCACTCCATTCCTAGCCCTGATGGGCCTTACCAGAGATCATCTTTTAATTCTTGGCATATACCTCTCAGTTGCCGGGACGCGGGATGCCACCAATGCGAATGCCACAAGCAACATTCCCATTGGTATAACTATTACTAAAAATAACAAAACATATCTCTAGTCTCAAGCAAGACTGAAAACTATATTAAACTATAGTCATCAAAGGAACTGAATCACCCACCCGAAAGGTGAAATGAGTTCACATGTGAGACAAACCAGAAAAAAATAAAACTAACAGCAAAACAACCAAAATGATATAACACCAACAAAACAAAAACACTTAAACAAGAAAATTATATTCATAATATATATATCCATAACAAAAAAAAGGACGCAGGAGCAAGACTAAGCAGCACCCTAGATTCCCTCTGCAATCTGTTTCCTAGCCAAATAGTGCAGAAATTCTCTAACAACTGACCATTCAGCCCGATCCTTCTGGTTTTGACTAATGTCAAGTGTTGCTCCAGTGACATCCAGTCGACAAAGTACTGCGGTACACTCCAGATCATATTTGGCGCACTAATACAAACATGGAAGGCAACATCCTGCACCCTATACTACAGGCACAGACCCGAATCTACCAGGTTGAACCCAGCCAGTCTACCCCTAAAGGACATATGACCTGTAAGAAATTGAGTTACGTACTTGTTAGGGGAAACCCATGAGGTGCCCACAAGCTTCTAATGTCTGGAAGAGGTCATGCGTATATCGCTCATCAGTAGTCTCATCCTATCTAGCCTGCCATAGATAACCATGCTGCATCTTTCCGGAAATCAACTTGTCCAACTTCCTAGCAACATACCGTCCCTGTCTTTCAAGAGCTGGAATATCAACCGATTTCACTCTTGCAATCACCAAGACCACTTCCTATGAAACCATCTGATAACTACCCGATACCATCAAAAGTAATACTTGTTGGGCCATCAATAATATATCTCTGTAACTACAGAATTTCATCCTATCTGCCCAAACTGGTGCAGCATACAACATAATTGCTTCACACACACTGTTTGGTCCCATATGTTATTTATTACATTTCTTATGATGTATTTTGTTCTGCCTCGTTTTCTTATTGATATATCTATCTTGTTGATATTGATATATCTAGGTAGCTTAATACAGCTGCTGTCAAAGATGTATATTAATTTTAACATATTGTATTGTTCATTTCACATTCAGAAATCACATTCATAACTACAGACATACATATTCATCTCATCTCATTAATAATATAATATGACACAATGTAAAAAGAATAAAATATAATATAACTAAATGTGTAAAATAAACAAAGTAATATTAAATAACCAATTGAACAAGTGAACCAGAGTGTTCTATTTAAAAGTAATTTTATGGATTACAGTATTTAAAATAGTGGGCATGGACATGGACACTATTTAACTCTCACATTGGTGAAGACACACCCTTGAACAGGATGCTTAGGGTCATAAAATTGAGACCCCCATCTGGATTGACACATGTCGGATCCTAAAAAGCACTACAGGCCTACAGGCCTTTTCTGCAACATATTAAAGGTGCCCCTTGAATTGAAATTTCTTATCAAAATACTTGCCGAGGTACTTCTGAACATGAGTGTACTTCATTCTATGGCCTGACATCAATACTCGAACTTGCTGACTCTTTGCCAAATGGCCTCTGAGGAGCATCATCGTGGTCTTCTCCAGGTTAAAAGTCATCTTGTGTTGATGAGCCCACAGATCAAGCACCTTGCATGCACAACTGTCCCTGAGCTCAACCTCCCTCCATGAGCATCTTTTGACCAGCAGGAACCCGTCATCCACATAGGCCACAACAAGACACCCACTGGGCAGCCTCAGTCGCAGAATCAAAATCCACCACCCACTAAAGAGGACCCACACACACTGCCTTGGGGACAACCCTTAGTGTCTTCCCTTCTTCATGGCTGCCCTCACAGAGCAACACATCTCAAAGACTAAAATAACTTTTCATACCTGCAGTTCATTTTCAGTTTATCCTCACCTCTGTAATTAGGAAATGACAGAGGACCACCACAGATTGTTAAATGAACCACAGATTGGAAATGTCTAGGAAGATCCCCAAGACATACTTCGCTTCACTAGCCGACGCCACACTCATCACATGAAGTATGGCATCCTCAGTGCCTTTTTCGAGGTGAAACCCATACTGGTTTTCCATCAGCAACCTACACGAGACCAACCTCTCATTTGTATAAAGATACAACCCCTTCTCAAAGACCTTGCTGAAAACTGGTAGCAACAGCAGGGGTCGACGTGATGACCTACCAATCAATAATTTATTAAATACATGTGTGATAATTCTCACGTTAACGCCAACTGAGTGAACAAGGAACTCAGCTGTCAGTCCATCAAAGCCAGGCATCTTATCTCTACCAAGACTACAGATAGCACAATGCACTGTGGCCTCAGCAGTCTCCACAGATAATGCATCTCTGTGTAACAGAACAACCTCATGCTGAAGTCGCAGATGGTATGCAGTCTCTCCAGCTTCGCTATCATCACGCAAAAGATCATCGAGTAGTCTGTGTAAAATGGACTTCTACAATCATGGCAGTCTGTTGCTGGATGTTACACCGAGATGAACTCTATAGAGAACATAGAAGGAAAAAACGAAGCAGAATATAAGCCATTCAAAGAAACTTCAACACATGGAATAAAATTGTAAGTATTTTACTTACTTCGTCATTAATGGTGGGTGAAGAGGGGGAGTGGTTTCCAAAGACATGACATATCTCATAAAAATTAATTAGATAATTAAAGTAAGTTAATTTAAAAATGCATTATAATAGAAATTAAGCTTATTTTGTGACAATTTTCATTAGAAATTAGGGGATCAATGACCCCCCCCACCCACCTCTTCAGACCACTCAACTGTTTAGCTATAAGAATGCATAGTATTAGCCAAAAAAGTAAATATATTATATTAATTTATTACAAAAAAAAAAAAAACATTTTATTGTTTCACAATTTTTCAATATATTTGTGAATTTTGAAATTTAAAATTTGCATACCTGACATGATGGAAAAAATGAAGGTTATTTTCAGATTCAGGGCTAAAAAATACATAAGAATCAATTATCAAAAACTAAAAAGCACAACAGTCGCAGGCTTGTATAATTACACACTGATTTGAAGTCAAAATGAAATAATGGAGATGTCCATTAAACCAATTAAATGTAATATATATATATTGAACATTAGTCTTATTTGAGCCTGAATATTTTTATAAAATTTAGAAATGTATAGTTTTTGTAAAATATAATACAAATTCAACTCATTTTTAGGGCTGATCTACTGTTTAATTCTATTATTTTTTTAATATAATTTTTACAGTTACTCGAGACAGAATTTGTTATCAGCACGCAGCATGTGCAATGAAGGAAGAGATAGTTCAGGAACTTTTACTGGTGACACTAGTATATCAACAGGTATAGACCGTTACAGAGGAGCTAGTGGAGGTAGTAACAGCAGCAGACTTGCCAGAGAAACACAAGTGCGGACTGGGGGAGGAAATGCAACCAGTACTGCTGGTGTCACTTGTAGCAGTAGCATGCCCCAGCACTCACAGCAACAGCAATCTCAGCAACAGAGTCAGTCTAATATGACTCTCGATGATATGATGATGCATAACTTGTGAGTATTGATTAAAGTTATATCATTAGATAACAATCTGTTACTATCCTTTTGCAGCTCCTTGTGTTTGGACTAGTTTCTTGCTGATGATAAAACTTAGTAATTGTAAAGTCAGAGGCGCAGCTTAAGCTGGGTAAAGTTATACCTAACCAACTGTAATCAGCCAATTGAAATATCACCTTTTGACAATAGAACCAGTAGAGAATATATAGTATGCCCTTCCTTACTTCAGAATGTGATAGTGGACCATCCAAGGAAATATATTTGGCCTCTTGCTTTTCTCAATACTTACACATTCAGAACCATTCATTGTTACCCTTTTTACAGATACCAGTGCATTTACATCAGAAGATAATTTACTTACATGATATAAGAATTATGAATGTGATTGGAAATTGAGTGTCAGCAGTTCACAAATTTATTCATCAGATAGGTTGTAACGATGTAACTAATTTTAGATAAAAGATTTTCCACTTTCCCTCTCATATGGACACATCTTACTAATACTAATTCTATGAATAATAATATTGATATTTTTGTTGTTTATGGTTTAAATTATTTGGGAGTGTTTTGAAATAATTTTATGTAACTGACCAAATTATTGTTCTTGCAAAAATATCAAACCATATTGTCTCAATATAATATTTATTACACTACAGTACTCCCATTAAAATTGTAATACTGAAAGTTGGGTTTACATTAAATAATTGTTTTTTAATAGTCATATTAAAGTTTATAACATTGAATTATTTTTAAAATAGTGTTTTTAATGTTAAAATATAACAGTACTGGAAAAAATTATCACAATGTACAGTCATTGAAATCATTCAATGTTGAAATTAAGATTATTTATTTACATATTTTTTTATTTACTACACTATCATTTTTGTATTACAAATTGTTATACTTAAGCCTATGAGAAGGGATCTTATTATGTTCAGTTTCTGTTTTTAATAAATTATCTAATGATGTAAACATCTGATAGATTAATTTAAGTTAATTTTTTGTCTGAAAAAGCATTGCTGTGTTGAATTTTTAATAAAGTATTACTTTAAATTAGGTAAATCTGAACTTTCTGTGAACTTGTTTAATGTGTATTAAAACATGTTCTCAGATATTTATCAATTAATTAATGACTTTAAAATTATGTTCTTCACTGAAAATATTTTTCCTTCATATACTTGCATCACTATTATTTCATAGTATTATATGCACATGGTAATACTTTAATATACAGTAAACCACTTCTATTTTTTTAGTCATTAATTTTGTACTTTATAATATTACTCTGACCAAGTTTTTCTAAGATTTTCTCGAAATCGTAGGCAAATGCTGGAACAATTCTTTTTTGTTTTCAGTGGATTACCTTGCTTACCATTATATCTGACATATATAGTGTATAGTTTTGATATAAATGTATTTATATATGTAACATTTATACAACCTATTTGTACTTTATTTAATAAGTTTTTAAATGTTGTTTTTGAATATTGTAAAAATAATTAACCCTATTTAATATGAAGTGTATTTAAGTCACTTTTGTTAGTGTGAACCTCGTTAACAGAAAAAGAGTAGTTTTTTGTTTTTAAGTTAAAAAAGTTATTTTAGACCCAGATCTAAAACAAAAAGAAACCCTGAACTTTAATAATAGTTAAGGTCAGAACTTCTTTTTAACCTTAAGAAGGTTAGGTCCTGAGTAAGATCACAGAGCTCTGATCACAGGCAGTACTCTTGTGGTAGATTGATCATCCACTTTCTCTCATTTTTTTCCTTCGGAAGTGTCGTATTAGTTTGAATCAGTTGCATTGATTGCATTTGTGGCACCATGATGTTTGGCACTTTCTGGTACTTGGCAGGGCAGTTGTTTATTGGGGCTTAAATTTGGTTTTATTTTTTCATTAAATCAATTGATTTGAAAATAGTTTAATTCAGGATAACATTTGTATGTGTGTATATGTAGATAACATTTCTTTTATCACAGAAACTTTCATTAATAAGCCAGTTGTAATAGAAAATAACAGTGGAAAATGCCTAAAGTTAGAGATTATGTTGAAGAGTAGCTCATGAATTTAAATTTTAAAGAAATAAAAAATTATCCTGAATGTTTAATACTTTTTTTCTTTTTCCCCTTATGTATGCTTTAAAATATGTTCACCGCATGGAGTGGACGTTTATTGAACATCCCAAAGAAAGCAATTGTGATTTATTCTTCAAGCATTGGGTATTTAAAAAAGGACGCAATCCTGCTGTTTGATGACATGAATTTATTATAAAAATATTAATGTTAACAAAATACGTATACAACAGTAGTCAAATTACCTTTAATAACTTTATTATAGATTATCAAAATGATTTCCTATGATCTTGATGCAGGTTTGTACACGTTTCATAACATTTGCAGCCACTTTTCGTAATGTTTGCTCAGTAATGTTTGAAATCTCATTTTCAGTGTTAGCCTTCAATTCATCAAGTATATGAGGGTTGTTTTTAAAAACTACACTTTTTAAATACTCCCAAAGTAAAAGTCTGCCGCTGGTGTAAGATATGGGGATCTTGGAGGCCACAACCCTTTTGATATCAAAAAATGGCCAAAACATTCTCGTTACATATCCACGTTTCATTAGCAGTATGACACGTTGCATTATCCTGTTGGAACCAACATTCTAATTCATGTAAGTCTAACATGGCAATAAACTGTTCGATTATGTTGCGATAAATCGCAGTATCTACAGATTTGTCAAAAATAAACGCTCTATTACATTATACTGGGAAATCGTACACCAAACATCAATTTTACGTGCTTGTAATGGTTGTTCATGAAACACATGAGGATTTTCAGCACTCCATACTCAGCAGCTTTGGCTGTTAATGTAGCCATCCAAGTGAAACCACGCCTTGTTGCTGAAATAAACATCCAAAATTTCAATACCATTGTCATCAGTAAAAATACGAAACCAATGACAAACATTACTGTAAACATTTTCCGTGGTGTATTTCTTTCAGTTCTTGAATGACACTGATGTAATAAGCATGCAATTGTAATTTTTTTAGTAGTCCTGAAAGCTGTAGTTAATGAAAGCCCAGCCTGTGAAGATAACTTTCTGAGCTGGGTGAGAGAGTCAAAGTTCTTTCACATCCTCCAGAACTTCTACTGTTAATGATGGTCGACCTGTGCTTTTCCAATCATGTACTGATAGTCTCACGAACTTTATTAATCAAACGTGATATTGTTGACTTATTAAGAACTGAAGAATTGGGAAATTTTATCCAAAAATCATCTTTCACTTGTTTATAAGATTAATATGCACAATAAGTATCAATAATAAACACATGTTCTTCCTTGGAAAACGACATAGTTAAAACAATAGAGATGGATTTATACTGGTATAGCACTAGTGCATAAGAAGGACATTTCAGTTGTTCAAAGCTGTTAACCTAGAGTACAATGTTACCTACTGACATGTTGAGAGAAATAAAATTTACCTATATGTGTCTTCTACCATCTTAATCTTTGGGTTGCATCCATTTTTAAACCCTTGTTACTTTACATATGTCATAACCCTAAGAAAGGGAAGCTGGAAGTAATAATATAGAGCAATAAATTATGCATCCCTTTCTGATATTCATTTTGTATTCTTATTATATACATATACTCAATAGGAGGAGTTATAAAACTTTTATGCATGTAAAATTTTGAGCATTAAATAAAGATAAAAGAATAAGGGTAAAAACATAAGGAATTGTGTAAATAGCTTCTTTATTCTATTTATGCAAGCAGGAGGTGTTAATAACACCCTTTTTATCCTATAAGGTGATTACTTCAATGTTATTGTGATTATGATTTAATTATTTTCACAATTCCCTCATAATATTTGATGGGGAGGAGTTTTTAGATTAATACAAAACTATTTAAATAATGTAAAAGATAGAAAGAATTAAAATATATTTTGTAATTTATTGAAAAAAAAAATTGAATTGATGAATTCCTTTTTCATTGAAATTGATTGGTATTGGTAAATAATGTATTTGGGTTATAAGTGTATTTAAATATATTTTTATTGATGATAGATAAATAAAATTATAAAATGCCAAACTCATTCAAGAAATTGAATCCATGAGTGTGAAGCATGCTGACTGCTGTGTTGTAGAATATATTAAAATAGAATTAGTGTTTTTAAATATACTATTATTAAGATTTCATAAATTAATTTCTTTCTTTACTTAGGGCAAATCATAAGGAAAAATTGAACACCTACCAGGATCATCCGCAATCATTTTTATCCTCGACTTCATTGAACAATAACCGGCAGTTGGCTGCAGTTAGTCGTAAATTGAGTCATGATAACTGTTCTTCTTCTATTAAATCTGATTCATCCAAAGGTAATTATTATTTCAACCATCTGCTATATATGTATATTTTTACACACACACACACTCACTCACTTGTGTGAGTGTGGCCATGTACACAGAGTGTGTCAGGAAGTTTCTGAACACTCTTCCATACTTTATTGGTGTTTCCTGTTATCAGAATAATGAAAAGAGTTTCTATATATATATATATATATATATGAGGGTTATTTTTTTTCAAGGTCCGATTGGTCGCAAAATAAAAACCCACACAAAAATTGGATGAACCTTTGCGCAGTGTCTCTAGTACAGCCTTCAATCACGCTGCGTCACTTCGTTTTGTTCTGAACACGTAGCTAGCACGTAAACATATCTACAACAATAGCATCTCCTGCCAAATGTGAAGTGTGTGTGGTAATTCAATTTCTTCAGGCTGAGGGGTGTAATGCAGCTGAAATTCATAGACGAATAAGTAATGTGGACGGTGAAACTTCAATGAGTGACAGCAAAGTGCGACAATAGTGCAGGAACTTTAAACGTGCAGATGTTCATGATGCAGGCGGTCAGGGAAGGAAGCGAGTGTCAACTGATGATCTCGTTGAGCGAATGGATGAGGCAATTCGAGAAAATCGTCGGTTCACAATTTCTGTTTTGAGTGATTCGTTTCCAGAAATTTCAAGGTCAGCTCTTTACACCATTGTGAGTGAGAGACTTCAGTACCGCAAACTGTGTGCAAGATGGGTTCCCAAGATGCTGTCCGACCATCACAAAACAATGAGAATGGACGCTTCCCTAACGTTTCTCCAGTGCTACCACAACGAAGGAGAAGATTTTTTTGAACAAAATTGTCACAGGGGACGAGACATGGGTCCATTTAGAAACTGAAGAAACAAAAGAACAATCCAAACAGTGGATGCATTCTCATTCTTCCAGTAAACCAAAGAAGTTTAAGCGAACCTTCTTCAACAGAAAGTGTATGGCTACTGTGTTCTGGGACCGGAATGGAGTTCTCTTGGTGGAATTCAAGGAATGTGGCACAACCATCACTGCAGCCTCATTCATACTGCGTGACTCTTCAATGTCTACGAAGAGCAATTCAGAATAAGCGGAAAAGAATGTTGTCATCAGGCATTGTCTTTCTCCATGACAATGTTCGGCTGCACACTGCAGCTGTAACAAAGAAACTCCTACAGCGTTTTCGTTGGGAAGTGTTTGATCACCCACCATACAGCCTGGACTTGGTTCCATCCGATTTTCACCTCTTTGCTCACATGAAACACTGGCTAGGAGGACAACATTTTGGCACAGACATTGAGCTGCAGACCAGTGTAGAAACATGGCTGAAGCACAGGCGGCTCTGCTCTATGACGAGGGTATTGGAAAGTTGGTACCACTCTATGACAAATGTCTAAATCGGAGTGGCGACTATGTAGAGAAATAGCGTAACTATGTAAGTACTTGTTAAAAATAAATAATTTGTTATTTTCACTGTAGTTTTAATTTTGTGACCGATCGGACCTTGAAAAAAAAATAACCCTCGTAGATCTGGTCCGAAAAACTCTTTGTTTTGTTATAACTAGCATAAATATTTCACCCAGATTTCTGCTGTTAAGGCAAATACTGCTAAAACTCTATAACACAACCCAAATTATTGAACAAAAATTTGTTGTTTTGTATGTAGTCTTATATGAAAAAATTAAAAAAATGAGTGAAACTGTATTTCCAGCAGTTCCAAAAAAATTGTTTAAATATGCAAAAAAAGAATTGGAGTTTTAGGTTTGCTCTAAATTTACATTGTTAATTTCCCAGTAATCAAATGAGTCAGACTGTTAGAGAATTTAACTCTGAGAAAATTGATATAATTAGAGTTAATAAAATTAATTAAAATCATTTTTATTGAAAAACTAAGAACAATAAAATTCTGAAAATCTTTCCTTACAGGTGATAAATTGAAAAAATTAGGCCTACTCTCTTATTAATTTTATAACAGAATTATATCATTATTTAATTTTATTAATAATAAAATTATTATTATTGAATTATTAATTCAATTTACACAGAGATAAAATTATGTAATTTTATCACTGTCCAGATATTCACCTCCAGTGTTATGTACATTTCATGGTGACAATTTATGAATGCAACTAACTGCCTTCTCCAGCATAATTAGGCTGTTTAATTTCTTGGACAGCAAACATGATTCTTAATCAAAGTTTTCATCATTGTTGTATTTGTGTAAATATACTAATACTTTCTGTTTTTCCATATAAATAAATTCAAAATTTAAATCTATTTGATTCAAAAGTTGTATGAGGATTGCCATCATTTCATATATGATTGTTTCTTGAATTATTAATACCATAATACAAACTAACACAGTGTTGTGTTAGTTTGTCAGTGAAGAGTATTTGCATGGCTAATGCTACTCCATTGGGAGTAATTGATTCTATGATTTACCCATATTCTTACAGATATTGTAAACGGTGAAGATGAGAACATTATCAAAGTAATGTTCTCCACATGCTCATATTCATCAAGTTATCATCATATATCATCATCATATTAGTTAATCAATCATTATACACTTAATCAAGGACTTGGATGTACATCTCTTCATGACTATTATTTTCCTGTTTTAAATTTTCTATAATGACCTTCTTTCTCTCAGTTATCTATGAGTATTTATAAAAATCTGTTTTGTTTTGAATAGTTCAGTTTGGAAGTTTCCAACAGTATTCTTGAACAGCTTCTTTGCCATTATCATTGTAGTATTCTTAGATAAATGTATATTCTTGTATATTCTTCATATGGGAATTTAAATTGATTTTTCCATGTTATTCTTCCAAATCACTAATAGTAATTTCAAAAATAAAAAAAATTATATTGTATGTACGATAACGATAAAAACAGTAGTTTCGTAAGCTTAGTTGATTGATGCACTGTAGTTCATTAGAACTAGTTTTATCATTAGACTTATCATTTATCACTAGATCACTAGTAGTTTATTAACATTTGTTTTTGCTTGTCTCTGGGTATGTTTTGGTGTTGGTTAGCAATTTTAGAAGGGAATATGTAGGATGGCTAGGGGAAT
Source organism: Lycorma delicatula (assembly GCF_047948215.1). Taxonomy (NCBI): domain Eukaryota; kingdom Metazoa; phylum Arthropoda; class Insecta; order Hemiptera; family Fulgoridae; genus Lycorma; species Lycorma delicatula. The sequence continues at coordinate 14,694,046 of NC_134459.1, forward strand.
GAACTTTTACGGGGTGGAAGAGCATTCAATTTTCAATCACTTTGCATCGTTAGACTATGTTGAGGATGACTATGTTTATTTTGAGTGGAATTTATAAAAAAGAATTAATGATTGTGACCACATTTATATAGAAAAGATCACAAGATCTTTCAAAACTTTCTATGAGATGTTTATATCATATATATATAAAAGTGTGTGTGTATATATATATATATATGATATAAAAGTAAATTTAATTTGATCATCCTTCAAACAGGGTATGAGGATGACACGATTATAAAAGCTGCAACAGATGGCAGCACTTCTTCAGACATTGTTAATGTATAATTCACTATATTTCAACTCTGTTTGTAATGTAACAGTGGCTAACTAGACCACTATATTTTTTTGTATTTAAACAATTTATTATTCTTTTATTTATTGTTCATATTTATCTTTATGTAATTTTTCATTTTTAATGTTTAATTTTAAATAAAAGATTTTTTTTCAGGTATTTAATATATAAAAGAATAATGTTCAATTATAACTAAATTTTATTCTTTTATAAAAAATAATTTTTTTAAATTATTTTGTAATATTTATGTATAATATATAATTTGATGTGAATAATTTGAAAAAATGTAATGCAACTGATGATGTGAGAAATTCGTGAAAACGTTTTTGCATGTATAATGGAATAAGGTAAACTTCATCCTACTTCATTTATTTTTCTGTACTTAGATAGATCAAATAAATGTAATTTTGTATATTAGTACAGAGGAATATGATTCTTGAAAGAATAGACATTAGAAAAGTAATGTATATACATACATGAAAAATGTATTGGACATTAATGTTTTACTTACCAACTTCCAGCAAAGTCCATTGATCAGTTTGTTACATATCTGTAAATTAAAAGCAGAAATGGTTAAAGATATTAGTGATTTGTTTATTGAAGATTTTGTTATGTAGGAAATAAAGAACCACTCACATGTTAAATAATGTTACATGAAGATACCCTAAGTTTTGGTCAGGCTTTAGATGTATGTCGTGCTTCTGAAATCGGTATCTGATAAAACTAAGAAAATAATGCTTCACTTCATACGGAATGAAAATTTTCATCTAAACAAGGGTGCATACCCTTCAGAAATATGGAGAGAGTGCACATTATGACAATCGAAGATTTTCAAGATTTGAAATGAAGTATATTATGATGCATGTGGTTCCAATCACAATAATAGTTTCCAGTATTTGGTTTCTTTTAAATATAAAAGAAATCATAATGTTAAAATGTACAGTGCCAGTAACAAACTTTAGTTAATTTTGTTAATGAATTTGATGATTGTAGTTGTAAAACAAATAATTTATTTTTGTACATAATGTTTATTGCAAATAAACCGCTGATGAGAAAACTACAGTTAGTAATTTACATTGCAAGCAGAATGGTGCATTGGAACCCGCACTTAAAAATAAGTGCGGGTTTTGAATTAGAAGCAGGGGTCAAATGCATAAATGCATCTCCACACATTTATTTGAAAATTTAGGATTTCATAGGAAAATTTTAGAACTAGTAACAGTTAATGTGTATGCATTTAATGGCCAAAAATTAAAAACTTAGACAAATTTTATTTATTCTGCCCATATTGTAACTGTAATTGTAAGCTTTATTTTTATATTGTTAATTTCCTTTGCGTGTCATTTTTATGTTTATCTATTCTTAAGAAACCACTTGATGAATTACCGATGAGATTGCAAAGAATATTATTATGAGTACAAAAACGTATTATCATTTAGTTCCTAAAAACCTGGCAAAGATTTATATACATCGCATACAGTGCTCTGTTCTTGTAACTCAAATATGTAATTAGCTTAATATGGTTGTGGATTTTAGTAACTTACCTCTTAAATAAAAGATTACAAACAGATATTACATTGCAGGTTAAAACTATAAAAGATTCTACATTATTAAAAATGTTAAAAATAAGTGATTTATTGTTAAATCGGTGTATTCTAAGTTTATTGAGCATTTTTTATGACTTAAATAACATTTTTAAAAATAGTTTTCTAAAATGGGTTCCACTGTTAAGCAAATAAGTCTTTATGTTGCTTGAGAGAGTCCATATCCTTTCTTAGCATTTCTGATGCGATAAGTTGGATTAGTGTGAAAGATTCTTTTAACTTGTCTATGTTATGAGGTCAGTTTCAATGCTTTAAGTATCCTCATAAGTAATTGCATGGTTATAAATAAGAAAAGCACGAAGGCTTTGGCCTTCACCATTATGATAGGCGACACATTCTGGACAGTATTCTGTTTGATCATCAAACAGTCTATATTATGAGTCATGACATGTGAGATATCACACCATCTTGTTAACTATAATGAGCACAAGTCAACATGGGTGCTGTCTTAGTATCAGGAAGAGAAAAAAATCATCCAGCATAGCTGTATAATGTTCAAATAGTATAGTCAACTGCTCTTCCATTGCCTTGCAAAAGGTACCCTCTGAAAATCCAAAATAAACTCACTCCATATAAACCTGTACCTGTTAACTTCCACCAAATTGTTATTTTCTTGTTATGCCCCACCGAATTGTTATTTTCTTGTTATGCAAAGGAGATTGATATAATAGAGATTTTCTTTGCTATTTATTTGAAATTCTGTTTATCAGTACATCCACTTAGATGAAAATGGGCCTTATCTTAGACTTCTAAATTGAATAATTGTATAATTACGGTTATGCATTATTAATCTCTAAGAGCTTTGTACAAAATTCCATTCACTGATGTGTGCCTCTACATTCTGTTCACTCAAGGCACAGCAATTCTTGAACCAATGAGTTTTAAACAGGTGAAAATGTAAATCTATGTGTAACATTCTTCTAACACTCCTATCTGCCTCAAGTATCGATACAGAATGTTAACAAAACATCTTGAACTGTGCTGTAGCGTGGTCACTGAATAAACCAACAATGCAAATACTGTGCTGTTCACTGGCATATAATTCAACACCAGTTTTAAATCGTCCAGTCAATTCTACCATACCCTTTATTAAAAATGGATGTCCAGCACCAAATCCTTATAATCGGATTCAATCTTCATTTTTCTTATCTGAAATAAATTAGATATTGGTAATATGAACATTTTTGGAATTTTAAAAATGATCTTAATATTTTAAATATTTTTTTTAAGGATAAAACTGTAGCAGTCATTCATTAACACGGTATCTCATTTATTCAGTCTATACAATGTTTTGTATTTTAAAGTATAATTTAATATGCTTGAACCCTAAACACATTTAATTTGTACTTAGAAAAAGTAAAATTTTCAGGTAGTAGATTTTATCTCATCATTTGCTGATGTAAAATACTGAAGAGAGAAAAAAAGTTAAAAAACATTTAAGGGTCATCCATTAAGTAAAGAGCATTTAGCTGTAAACTAATCAAAATATTTGTTATGTAATACAATAGGTAAATCTTTTTTCTACTGTAGCTAAATTTAATCTGTTATTGTCAGTAGCTTTTTTAATACCATTAATGTAGAAATCCACCTGCTAGGCAGCCATGCAACAGCAGCTGAAATTGAAATCGCTGGTTTCCGATTAGAAATTTATGAGTATTTCCTGACTAAACTTTATAAGCAGCACTCAGGTTGTTGCACCGAAGGGTAAGCATTACTGTAGCAGTATGCTAGTATGTAGCCAATTAAGTAATGCTGTGGATTTAATGTAGTTCCTTTTTTGACATCAGCAAATAAGATGTGTTTCTAGCTTCAAAAAAGGTTGGTATTACTTATTTGTACTTTTCTTCACGTTTGGTATTTGATAGAACTTTCTATTTTTACTTGCTTTTCTAACTCACAATGTTGTTTTTCTTTCATGTTTCTCCTTAAATCTTGCATCCTTAATATAACATACTTCCTGACATTGCATATTGGTGAAATTTCACATCATAGATGAAATTTGTGATAATAAAGTAAATGAAATATAAACTTCACTATTTTGTTATTTTATGTAGTAAATGCTTGATTGCAAATCTGTTTGATATTTTATAGATATACTAGCAGATCCGGCAATGCTTCGCTATTGCCAGATTTGAGTATATATATATAAAGGAGCGAGAGAGTTTAAATGAACACAATTGAAAATTTGATAAAAAAAATTAAAAAACTGAATATTATGAAACTTCACAAATTTTACCTTTCGCTTATTTTCCTTCCTCTTTCCAACTTCTCTCTTTCACCCTTCTCCCTCAACCCTCTCCCAGTTTCCTGTTTACCCTTTCCCTTTTCTCTTTCCACCTTTCCCCTTGTCCCTGTTTTACCTTTTGCCCGAACGTAAATCGGTCCATTAGTTTTTTGGTCTTTAGCGAACACACATACAAACATGTCTTTTGTACATATATATGTATATATATATATATAATAAAAAGTCTGTTTGTATATTTGTTTGTTTCGTAAATATTTAGACACCGGCCCCAGCTAGCGGGTATAATTCTTGCAAAAATATTTTTTTTACATAACTAATGTTCATATTCTGAATATGAACCAAATCGGTCAATTAATATAATTTTTCTAAATATCTCAACCCCAGTGCCATCTAGCGGTTTCATTTTTTGCAGAAATAATTCTTTCCGTGTAAGTAACACGTATTGTGAATATGAGGCAAATCGGACTATAAGTACAATTTTTCTAAATATCTCGACGCCAGTGCCACTTAGCGGGTCCAAACATATTCAGAAACTTTCCCTGGCATGCGTCCAACCATTCCCCAAAGTTTCATTGCTATCGGATGAATGGTTTAGGAAGGCATAAGAGACATACAGACAGACAGACAAACATTCATTTTTATATATGTAGATTATAAATTTCAGTAATGATGTTATCTTTTGAAATCAAAATTAACCTACTAATTAAACTCATGCAAAATATATGATAATAATTTGATTAAAATATGACTAAAAAGTATAAATCAATTTTTAAAAATTTTTGTAATATTTTTATAGTTTTGAGGAAGATGTTATAGCATATTTATAGTCTAGGGAATTGGCTGAGATTAAGACAAAATAGAGAAACCAATTGACTGTATTTTTGGCAGAAGGTCACCTGCATTATTGCTACATACAAACATTATCTATTTTGGATAATTATTTCCTGATAATGTCAGTTGAAATATTAACTAATATTAATAAATATTTGATGCTTTATTGTATGTAAAATAAAAAATTTTTTTTCTTGTAGATTTGTTGCTGTTGGGCGTTCATTTTTTACTCCACCTCAGCATGAACAAATTGTTGATCTTGGAGATGGTTTAGAACTACGGTATGGTTTCTACCAAAGTGCGATTCTTGGCTGGAAGCCATTTCTTAATGTTGATGGTAAGGATAAAGTTTTAGTTCATATAAAAAAAATTTCAGCCAGGAATATGTTCAACAGGCTTTGTTATTATGCGATGTTTACAATCCTCTGCAGTTTTCTTGTTATCCGTTCTCAACCCCTTCCTGTGAAACCTGGTATTCGACGGGTTTTTGGGACTGACATTCCCGGAAGGGGTCACAGTTCAGGCTTTCGCAGATGACTGTCTCCTGTTAGTTTGTAGTAACTCTCGACTGCAGCTAGACGACAGAGCGCAGTTGGCTTTGTTAGCTGCAGAGGGCTGGATGGACATTCAAAATTTAAGGACTTCTGTGCCCAAAATGAAGTTTATGTTTCTCAAGGGTGCAGACAAATTATACAGTTGTAACCCCTGTATTAAGTATAAAGGCTGTGTAATCAGCTGAGTTCGAGTTCATAAGTACCTAGGTGTTTTGTTTGATGAGAAGTTGCTGTTTAGCAGTTACATTAGGCAAGTTACAGCGGACGTCATCTCTGTATGCACAAGCTTAGGAGGATTGCTCGAAAGGATTACTGGCTGTCGTTTGTACATTGTTTACCTAGGTGTCTTTGAAAGTTTGACTTCATATGCGGCATCTGTTCGGGTGCATAGGTTCAAAAGAAATCTAGCACTGATTTAAAATTTAAGGAGTGCTCAGCGCAGAGTGTTAATTGTATGCACTGGTGTTTTTAAAACAGGCCTTCTATGAGGCTACCACTGTACTGGGAAAAGCTCTCCTAATCGATTTAGTGGTGAAAGTTCATTGTCAGACCGTGTGGGAGTTCCTTGATGAGGTTGCTTTGTTCAACTGACATCAGCAGTTTACCTAAGGGAAAAGACTCCTTCCACGCTGCTGTAGGAAGCTAATCGAGAGATATGGCTGGCTACCAGCCAGATTAAGGCTCCAAGTGCTTTAATGGTGAACAGATATGCTGGCATTCATCAGCCTAGAATTCGCTGTGGCTCCAAGTGCTTTAATGGTGAACAGATATGTTGGCATTCAGCGGCCTAGAATTCGCTGTGGCTCCAAGTGCTTTAATGGTGAACAGATATGCTGGCATTCAGCGGCCTAGAATTCGCTGTGGCAGCGAATTGCTGTCTTTGACGAGATAAATTAATTATTGATACTCATATATGTTTCAGTAATTGACGGGATACGCCTACCCATTTTAGTGATATATGACAAGTGGGCGGCGGGACATGCAAGCAAGTGCTTTATGGTACCACGCTTATTCCACTCACACTTTTAGGTTAGCACTGACATTCGGTCTTATGCTTTAGGGCGACCGAATGGGGTGGTGGTGGGAGAAATGCCAAGCAAACCAATGTAATGTTTTGTACAGGAAAAGTCTTTTCCTGTACGTTTTCTGTAACGTACAGGAAAAGGATTTTTTTCTTCAAAAAAATTACTTTTTTCTCATGAAATATAAAATAGCAGACAGTTTATTCCTTATTTAAAAATTTAAAAAAATGTTAATAGATTTTTTAACTAAGCTCTGGATTTCAGAGCTTAGTTAGCTTTCTTCCTTTCCTAAAAAGGAAAGAAAAATCTTGGAAAGTGATTGATTTTTGGGTGTTCTTTCTTTTTGAAGGAAACTAAAAAAAGTAAAAAAAAATAAAAAAAAAAAGTTTTAAGGAAATAATTTCTCTAGAACTTCTGTTTCAAGTAATTTTTTCTTAAAACATTTTTTCATGAAAGACTACCTTAAGAAATCCTTTTTTACTTAAGGAGGATGTAAAAAAAACTCAGTATGTTAAAAGAATTATTATAATGAATAATATTTTTTTTTAAATTCTCTCCTAATTCAGTAGACTGAAGACAAATCCTATTTTGTAGAATGTTGTGGACAGCATTCTATTTTCTAATCAGTGGCTCCTATTTATTATATTTTTCTATATTTACTTTTACATACGCTAGGTTTTATTTAAAAAATGACTAAGTGAGCTGATATTGTATGGGAAACTTAGTTCCATAAACATTTGTAAAAATTCAAAACAACATAGGATCTTTATCCCTTGTAACACATTGAAGGACTTATATTCATTGCTGCTGCAGGAACAGGTAAATATTATTCAGTAATATTTATTTACAGACTCATTCATGTTTACTAAGCATTGTTAGCATCGGCATGCAGTAACAAACAACTTTTTTTTTCAGTCGCCCACAAAGGTTTTCCGAAACCAGAAAATCTAATAAAAGTAATTAGGGATCAAAATGCAACTATTGGTGATAGAGTATTTGATAAAGAGTTAGATAATTGGCAAAAGGAGAGTTTACAAAAGTATATTGGTGGTCTGAAAGTGGATTATGAAATACCAAACCAACCTTATTCTAAAAGAACTTACTAAGTTAATAGAGTGTTGGGAAGTAGTATCAATCAGAGGTAATTATCTTTGTTTTTTTTTTTGTTTACTATAGTAATAAATTCTTCATCTGTACTGACCTTTGTTTTGCTGTCACTTTTTTATTTTATTTCTAATTAATGTCTGTTAATGCCTTGTTGTTGTATACCTTTCCTTTCTTTTGCCTAATGATAAAGATGTCTAATAATTTTGTATGTAAATCAGGATCAGTTTACTTTAATAATTGAATATAAATAATATACATATTTAATAAGTATTGATGAAATATCTGCAATATTTTAAATGAAGTTGTAGATCTTTAATGAAAGTATTCCAAAATTGGTCCTACAAAGTACAGTCCTTAAGGATTCATAAGGTATTTCTCTGCTGGTTGAAATCTCCTTTTAAACTCAGGTCTTGACTTTCAGTTCTATACATTAACGTAGGTATAGTCTTTATAAAATTTTATTCCGTGATCAATTCCTTTGCACTTATTCTTGCACATAGATATTCTTAAGCCACACATAGATTACAAGGTGAAAAGCTTATTTTGAATTCATGGCTGCAGTCAAAAGTAACATTTCTACCTGTTTAACCTAAATCTAGAGACTTGCTCGACAGGGTGATTAAATTTTACTGTTTTTTTTAGTTTTTCTTTGTTTCTTTAGATGCTATTTTCTGACAGCCATAATTTTTTATTAACTTTTTTATTTTCAAAGTACGTTTCTGTACAATTAAACTTAGTAAATGAAACCATCCTCTGCAAATAATTTTTAGAATCTTTTTATGACTATTGTCCTTCAAGATATTGTAAAAAAATTAATCCCTTAAGTTACTACTTTCTGTTTCCTTACCGCTCCAATAAATATTAAATAAGTGTGGTAAACTATAGCCTACTTAAATCCTAATTAATTAATTGATTAAAATTAGCTATTGAAAAAATGATTATTCACAGATTAAGCGTAACAATTTTATTTCAAATACCGGTAAAACTATATTTTGCCTTCAGGTAGTTGTAAATTTACTATCTTAACAAACGACTAACAAGAAGTACAGATTATCTTTATTTGTCTGTATCTGATTAAGATAAATGTTAGATCTAGTTTCTTTATTAATTTAATTTCAACAAATTTGAAGTGTTCTTATTAAGCACAAATTCTTCCATTTTGCAGTCTGCCTTTCTGCTAATCCATGAAAAATCTAGTTATTAAAAGTAATCACCAACAATATACATTAAATAATATTTTAACGTACAGTGAAATATATCTTCCAATAGCTAACCGATTTGGAAAGTGACTATAGAATAAAGTTTTAAATGACTGTAAATATCAATCACCCCTGTATATACAGCAAATGACACTATCTATCAGAGTAAAGGATCACATTTTGCCTCAAACACCAGTTAAGTGTTGATATTTTTAATAAGACTGTCTCCTCTTAGATTTTCTTTGGAGGGGATTTCTTAAAATGGTTATGGTTATTAATATGATGATTTATTAATTTTTATTTTTACTTGTTTACTTTTTCTACCTTAGATTTGATTTGGTTGAAAAAGTCAGAGATGCTCAAAGAACTAAGAATATTAGTGTCGGACAGTATCTTCATCAGTATAAAAACTTCAGACTTAGATATCCAAATATGCCTTGTTTACATGTTTGACCATCACAAAGAAACATATTTGTTCCATATTAGTTTTAAAGATATCTGATGTAAAACACAAAAATTGGGGATAAAAAATAACACGTTTTTGGGTTTAATGGAAGAAAACTTTGTTAAGTGTTTAATTAAGGTATATATTTTTTTCAATTAGAAATGTAGAAAAATTAATTTTGAAAAGATCCACACACACACATATATGTGTGTGTGTGTGTGTGCACATGCACGCACGCATGCACACGATCTAGGTAATAAAGAGGAGGAAATAATTAAAAAATATAATATTTCTTAAAACACGAATGTTCAGTTTTTTATTTTTATTTATTTACCATTTTGGATGTATAAAGTATAATATATAATGAAGTATAAAGACTAGATTATTTAAAAATTTAATTTTTATCATTGGAAATGAATAACTTCTTATAGTATTGAATCCAGAGGTCATTATTCTATGCGAGATGTGGCTATTAAATAATGAGACTAATGGTGTAATAAAATATTTTATTTTAAATTTATTCATATTTAGTTATTATCCCCTTCGATCTACACCCTCTTCTCTATCCCTAAAACGCTTAGTGTGTATTTTCTGTTGTTTGAAACAGTGCTGGAAGGCTTCTGTGAACTCTTTCATGACACGTGCCTATTTTTCTTTCACAGCTTCAACAATTTGAAATGCTCCTTTTAATGTAGACTTGACCTTGGGGAACAGATTAAAGTCACATGGTGTCAGGTGAAGCGAATAAGGTGGAGGATCTAACACTGGTATGTTATACTTGGCTAGAAAGATCTTGACAGACAATGCAGTGTAAGCTGGTGCGTTGTCCTGGTGAAGAACCCATGACTTGTTCTTCCGCAATTCGGATAGTTTTTTCTTATTTTTTTCACGGAGCTGAGCAAGGACGTTGAATAAAGACAAGAATAGTTAACAGACGGTCAGATCGGATAAGAACCAATTTTTTCAATATTTCTATCCGTTTTTGAGTTGGAATGGAGAAAAAGTTTTATGACATTTTACAACACTTATTTGCTCTAATAAAACACTTATGTTATCCAAACAAAGACCATGACCAGACTAATATGTCTACAGAAACTGGAGTGGCAACAATCGTAAGAGAAGGCTTTATACTAAACAACTGTCGGTCTTATGAATTTGGTGCATGCGCAATTCTTCTGTAGCAGGATTAGTCTTGTTATTTAATAGCTACACCTCGTATACATTTAACATAAATAAAATAGAAATATGATGGTGTATTAAAAAAAAAAGCAAGCTTCTGTAATAGATCCCAACCGATACATAGAGAGTTTTTCAACAATTGAAATGTAGCAATCGACAACTTTCAGGAACAGTGGTCTTTATTGCATCTTTCCCATTGTTCATTTAGAGCTAACAACAGTTTGAGAAAACTTGTATACTACTGTTGGTTTTTTAATTAAGTGAAAATGAAAGGTCTTAAAGACAATTGTTGGGGATTAAATTTTGCTTAAATTCCGAAAAATGTTTATTTAAGACAGTTAAAATTTTCAGCAATTATTCAGGAAACTATTTGTAACAAATAATTAATAATAAAATAAAAAATAAATGAATAATTTAATAAATGATGAACCATTTGTAACAAATGAACGTCCTCGGACCTTAGATGACCTTCTACGTCAACAAACGATAACATTGATACAGTTCCTGAAGCTAGCCCCGTAACCGTGACATTACTGAGGTTAGCGTAGCATCAGGTAATGCAGTTTTAACTAAAAAACTTTTGCATTTGCAAAATTCTTGTTGCATTTGCTGATCAAGGATCAGATAAAATCACAATAACATCAGTAAAAACCTTCTTCATCATGCTGATGCCAATAAAACCTTTTGATAAACATTATAGCAATGAGAGTTGAATTTATGGCTGTGATATGGAAATTGAAATGTAATCATCTTAATGGTGGGGAAAGAATCGTCCTGACCCAAAAAAATAGTTCACATGAGCCCATCAAATGTGAATTGAAAGGCTTGGCCCATTTTGAATTTGTTTCTTGTGGTCAGGCACTAAACAAGGAGTTTTACATGGAAGTTTTATGGCATCATTTGAGATATGCTGTACCCTAAAAGAAGCCTGAACTGAGCGAAAATCATAGTTGTGCAAGTATGTTACACAATGAAAATATACAAGCTCCACTTCTTATCCATCATCTGGCAAAACTAATAATTAAAACTAGGTAATTGTGCCATGCCTCACCACTTTACTCTGTAGATCTCTTTTGTCTAAATTGAACAATCTTGAAAGGATGTTGTTTTGAAACTATAAAATGAGACTGAGGAAAACATGATACAACAGCTGCATGCCATCCAAGAAAGTTAAGCTTCCAAGAAATGTTTAAAAAACAGAAGAAAGATTGAAAGCCAAACATCACCAATAATAGGGACTATTTTGAAGGGGACATAGCTATGTAAAGTGGTAAATAAATTGATAAAAGTTTTATTATGCAAGTTCAATATTTTTTACACATCTCATATTTAATAACAATTCAGCTCCTAAGAAGCGTATAAATATTTGGTTTTGTAATTGTAAACTGGATGAAAAGATTAATGTTACACTCTCTTGCGCCAACCACTTTAATATTTTTATTTATATCAGTCATATAACATTTCAGAATGTAGGCTTTTGTATATGGTACATACAGGATGTTTGCCTGATTGCAACATAACTACAGGAAAAATAGATGAATTGTTAGATGGTTATAGTCTGTATCTGTGTATCTAATATGAGAATACGGTTCTATGACAAAACAGAACATATCATATTTACTTAGGTCTAATTTTAATAGATTAAAGAAATACAGTATTTATTTTTTGACCATTGAAGGGAATAATTAGAGAAATACTTATATATATACTTATTATTAAATTTTCTAATAAAATTTATTTAGAATTCCCTAAATATTTAATTATTTTGTATTTAGTCATTTATTTTTTGTCATAATCGCAGAATAGGGGAAGAAACAAAATGTTTATTATTAATTTTATTCTTTAATCATACCTACTGTTTAAGTAATGGGATAAAACACTTCGGTTTTAGTATAAATACCAATAGACTCTGTTTGCTTATAAATAAAAAAAAACACTATGTTATAAATTTAAACACTTTTACCTAGTCATCAAAAGAATTGTCATAGAATGTTATAGGTTGAAAACCGTAAGTAAAATTACAAAATTTAAATACTATCAAGCACTAAAAGAGTTTTTAAAATATTTGATCGGTTTTTGAAAAAAATAATACAATAAAATATAGCAGGTAGCTTTCTTAAAATCCTATAAGAAAGATTATGGATTAATAATTACACTAAGCCATTATACGAATTTAAATATGCTTTTCCAAGAAATGAAAAAAAAACTACCTGTGATCACATTACAGATTCTCAATTTTAATTTTTAAATTTTCATTTCGTCTTCATAACTAGACAATTGTCAGCATATTAAGTCTAGCCAAAGGAAATCTACTTGTGGCATTTTCACAATTTTTATACCATCGTATTCTATCAACAATTCTGCATAATTAAAACCCACATTTATTAAAATAGGTTGGTAATGAACAAAGTGATTAATAAATATTTGAATAAAGATGTAGCAGTATTGAATATTTTCAGCAATAAGTCTGGCCAAAGAAGATTATTTATTTACAATTTTTATACTGTCGTATTCTATTAACAATTATGCATAATTAAAACCCACACTTATTTCTTTGTTATTTAATGACTGCAGATTTGGTTCGCCACATCTTCAGATTTTTTATATTTTAAGTTAGATCTTTGCGTTATAATAAAAAAACAATCTAAAAATAATCATCAGACGTGAGGAATTATTACAAAAAAACTTAAATTATATAGTTAATAGAAATATTGTTTTTTATAGAATAACTTTTATCAGATTCAGTGAAATGATACTACTGATGATATTTTATGACCTCAGACCATTAATTTAGTATTTATACAGAAATTAACTAAAATGTCAAAATAAAAATAATGGGTATTTGTTCTCCCCTATTCTGCCATTATGCGATAAATATGAATGATTAAATACAAAATTAATAAATAAATTACTTTACTTTAATAATAAATAGATAATCTGATATTACTTATATGTTCTTTACTTTATTTAAATGCACGTTTTGTGTCAGGAATTCTAAATAAATTTCACTAGAAAATTTAATTATATTATATGAGTATTATTCCAATTACTCCCTTCAATAGTCAAAAAATAAATACTGTATTTTCTTTAATCAATCGAAATTAGACCAATTTAAATATATGTTCTGCTCTTTTGCCGTTCTGTTTTGTCAAGTTCTGTTCTGTTTGGTCATGGAGAATACTATAATGCCAGATATCACGTGATAGTTTGCATGTAGCTGTGCATCACAACTACATGCAAACATATGTTTACTTAGGTAGCATAAGAAGTATCAAATTTAGTATTGTAAATATGTAAGGATGCAAGCAAATAAATATTCATTTTTATGTTTGACTGTTTTTCCAATTGTGAAGCCAGTTTATTTGTAAATGTAAGAGTTCTAATTTAAAAGTGTTTAAAATTTAAAATAATAACATTTAGAATAGGTAAACAAGCATCAGATAATTAAAATATATAAGAGAAAAACAAATATTTACGTACAGAAGATTGGTGTTATTTATTATATTTTTTCCAAATTGGCATTATAAAAAAAAATTAATTAACATTACAAAAAAATTGGTCCCATTATAGCAAAGTAAGTCACAGAAGTTCAGATGAATAAACTTCAACTCTGTAAGTTGTGCACCTATACCTTCATGTTAATCCCAAAAAAATTGATATAGGTCGACAAAAAAAATAAGTTAGACTTTTGCCATTTTCGTGAACTGAAAGGGATATATCGTCTTGTGGCAGCACGGGTTGTGTTGTCTTCACGCTTCCCCAGCAGCAATTCTGTACGACATTCAGTACATGTGTAGTGTCATCAATATGGCATGTCCTCTAGAGGTTTCGTCCAGCATAGAATATCCAGAAATGGAGGAACAAATGTGAGTGCCAAACTTTATGCTGGGTATCCCTTTATGGGGCTTGTAATGATGGATCCATGTTTTGTCACCAGTGACGATTCTGTCTAAGAAGATGTCCCATTCGTTACCATAGCGATCCAAATCTTTTTGGCAGATGTCCAAGCGTGTTTGTTTATGCAACTGTTTGAGTTGTTTTTTGGGACTCATCTTACACAGACTTTATGAAACCCAATTCTGTTGTGGATGATTTCATAGACAGAACCGTGACTAATTTGCAGACGATGTGCCGCTTCATCAATAGTTACTCGTCTGTCAAAGAAAACCATGTCACATGCACATTCAATGTTTTCCTCATTTGTGGTGGTAAACGATCGTGTCTGGCTCCTTTGTCGTAACACTTGTGCGACCATTTTTTAATTTTTCAATCCATTCGTAGACACTTCGTTGTGGCAACACACTGTTCCCATACTGTACCAAAAGTTTTAGATGAATTTTGGCCCCTGATACACCTTCCGACTCAAAAAACTGATCACTGAACGTTGCTCTTCTTTGGTGCAAATAGAAAGCAGAGCAGCCATGGTTAACGGCAGGCAGCATCAAACCTGTACAGACATAACAGTAATTAAACCATGCATGCGTCATCTACGCAACATGACAGTACTACCAATATAAACAAAAATATAAGTAAATTGTGGATAGTAATTGACTTATCCTCGTATGTAACAAAATGTTCAAAAATCTTGCAAAAATATTTGTTACTTATTAATTGCGCATTATGTGACCGACATTTAGAGAAGATTAAATCTGCTAATTGTAAGTCAGGCTCATCATGACCATAAATATTACTGTTTCCTTGGCGGGTTTTCCAATTCAGAATTTAAATAAAACTTTTAAACTTTTCAGTTTACCTTAAACAAATATATATGAAATCATGCTTTTATATTTTCTTTAATTAGATATAAAAACTTGATTTTCATGTTTCTTTTGTTATTTAAAAAAGAATTGTGTTTTTTCCTTTTAGTTATGTACGATTGCTAAAGGTCAGGCTTTAGCAAAAAAACTTAATGAAAAACAAACAGCGTCAATGGTTCGAAGTGCTGCACAACCCGCAGATGTACGAAAAAGAAAGATTCTGGAAGCTGTGAGTATATGATTATGTTGTAATTGATCTGCTAAGACAAAAACCGTTATAGTTTTTTTAATCTTGATTTATATATTTTCTCATTTTTATTTAGAGATAATTTCTAAATATTTTGTAAAATAGATTGTTTAGAGAATTAGCAGTTAAAGTAAATATCTACTTAAATTAATTTTTTTTTTTATTTTCATTCATATACAATTGAAAATTGAAGCTAAAATTATGTATCAATCATTTAATATGAAAGTTGTTTCTTGAACAGTCGCCGTCACAGAATGAAATTGCATTCTTGCTATTGTGAAGGAATATTCTTCATTCTAACTTGCTCCAACGGCTAGACTAAAGACTAGCCTTCAGTTCAGTAATCTGTTAAGGTAGTAATGAGTGAATGTTGATTTCTGTCTTTGAGATTAAATTCTTGTAAGAAGAGATTTCATATAAACATACGGTGATCGCTGCAAGCCTAATCATATTGCTATTCCAGAGCACGAAATAGTTTATTAAAAGACATCGGTTCATAAAGCAGATCGATTTTTCCATTACAGGCTTTAGCTCCAACCTGCTGAAACCATGTGGAATTATCATCAGGTAAAAGTTTAATTTATTGATCAGTACTAACTGACTTGTACGTCATTATACTATTCTGAAGTCACATTTCCATTTTTGAAAAACTCTGGCCTTATAATTCCATTACAATTTTGATGTGAAAGTGGATTTCATCAATGTCCAAAGATTTTTGAGGGAAGTTTTATTTTTATCACCTTTTAGTAAGATTTTATTTAGCAAAAATAAAACTTCCATTACCATTGAATTTTAACAGATGAAATTTGTCAAATCTTAAGTTAATACTCTTGATGCTTGATGGTGGTTTGTTCAACAATTTCTGACATTCAGATATTTTTTATTAGACCTAGATGCTTTGTAATCGACACTGAATATGTGGTTTCAAAATATTCAGCCCTTGCTCTTAAATGTAAACAATAGAACCTGGATCAAGATTATGAAATTTCTTGTGTAGTCATATCAATGTTTTTATTTGTACTTTGATGCATTCCTGACTGACACATCATTGTGACTAAATAGAATCAGCTGGGGAACAGACCACAGTCCTGACATTAACAGCTTTGCTATGAACAGTTCAAAATTATCTGTTCTCGTATGATATCCTTTACATTTTAACAAAGTAAAGATTATTATTCTTAAATGGTATTAAAAAAGAAGTTCAGCTTTTAATATAATAGACAAAAATTATAATAGAAAAAAAAATAATAGACAGAAATTTTAAAAGAGGCGGAAAGTAGAGGCTCAAATAGTGTAATCTTTACTAAGAAAAATTTGTTTGTCCATTTCTTAGTTCAAGGAAAATATTTTTTAAAGAATTTTCATATAGCTGCAGTCTTTTTATGTAGTTTTCTACCTGATAGAATCTGTGGATATATACTGGATGTAACTATTCACCGGCAAAAGGATAAAAATTATGAAAATTGAGAGGATATACAAAATACTTATGTCATGGAAGTTTTATCATGTTACCTTGGGCCGCTGACAAACCTTACATTAATATCTGCAGATAGTGGACAATAGTACATCCCTAACTGAATTTGATTTAGGATTGTTGTGTAGTACCGTAACTATTTTTTTTTTTAAAGTTTATTTACCTGTTGCAGCCTTACACATCGCAATGAAGACTAATATCTGGAAAGTTGTTTATAATTTCTATCCTGTTTTCATACACTTTTTTATAAAGAGAATGTAAAATTTGTTTTGATGGGTCAGATGTGTTAAACATTTTTTCAACATGTTTAATCCATTATAAGGATGAAAATCAAAATGATCATTCATCATATTTTCATTGAATATAAGGAAAAGTTGCAAAAATGCAACTGAATTATCCTTATATGTATAAAATAGTATTTTAGTTATAATAATAATTTAATATTATTTTTACAGATTAGAATGGCTGACTTCAATTCTGACCCGTGTGTTAGAGATTTCGGCATCAGTATTGCAGATCGTTTTACACCTGTATCTGGAAGGATTTTAAATCCTCCTGTTTTGCTGTATGATAAGGTAAAATATTTTTCTTTATGAAGAACTATTCAGTTGTATAAAGTCTGTAAATAAGTAATGAGATTAGTTTTTTTTTTGTAGCCAAAGTGGCAACACTGTAAAGTTACTAATAAACGTATGGTTATATGAACAGCTGATTTATATTAGATATTAATATTTTTAGTCTATTGTTGCCACATGAGACGTAAACAAATTTTTGGTGAAACGAGTTTTTGTTGTGCGTTACAAAAATGAGTGATATTAATTAAGAGCAATGTTGTGCAATCAAGATTTGTGTTAAACTGTGTGAGAATACTACTGAAACTTTTCAAAATTAAAAAGGGCTTATAGTCAATAGCTTAGTCACAAGCCCAAGTTTTTAGGTGGTTAAACCATTTTCAGATGGCTGGTAGTCAGTTGCAGATGATCCATGCTCTGGAAGACCATTAATGTCAAAAGTGAGACAATTTTGAGCTAATCAGAGACTTGATATGGTACGATTGGCAATTAACTGTCAGAATGATTGTAGAACAATTAAATTTGAACAATACCACAGTCAATCAAATTTTGACAAATGAATGTAACATGAAAAAATGTATGCACAATTGGTCCCAAAACACCTCACTGTTGAACAGAAAAACAACAGGGTGGAAGTGTGGTGCAATCTTCTAAGGCGAATATAAACTGATTCTGATTTTATAAAAAAATGTTATTACTGGTGATGAATCTTGAATATTTGAGTACGGACCAGAAAAAAACGCCAGAGCAAGGAGTGGCATACTTCAAATTCACCACCTACAGCAAAAACGAGCAAATCAGATATCAAAACCATGCTAATTTGTTTCTTTGATAGTAATGATATTGTCCATAAGGAGTTTTTGCCTACAGGACAGTCTGTAAATCAATATGTTTACCGAGTAAATACTGACAAGTGAAAGACTGCAGAAAGACTTGCCTGCATCAGACCAGCCATCAAAGACAACTGGATGCTGCAAAATGACAGTGCACCTTGTCACATTGCACTTTCAATGAGTTTTTGGCAAAGAAAAACATTCCTGTAGTTTCTCAACCACCTTATTCACCTGACTTGAGTCCCTGCGATTTTTTCCTGTTCCTAACTTCAAAAAACCACCTTAAAGGACACTAGTTTAAAATTGTAAAATGCATAAAAAAAAGGAACTGACCATCTGAAGGATATTCCGGTTTCTGAATTCCAACAGTGCTATGAATAGTGGGAAAACTGTTTGAAACATTGCATGATTTCTCAAGGGAACTATTTCAAAGGTGATAGTCCATGTATAATTGGATTGTAAATAAAACATTTTTCTGAACCAGTCTCATTACTTTATTTACAGACCTCTTATGTAGATTGTTAGGAATTGCTGTTAATTTAATTTTTTTGTTATTTTGAGTCATTTGAAAGATTGTACATATTGTGATTTGCCTCTAGAAAACTGAATATGAGAAATCCGTTGACATTCTCATATTACATATTCTTTGAATTGTAACATTTAAAAAATATAATAGTTATGATAGATATGGGATCCTGTAGATATATCTCTTACTTTCGATATATTCTCTATACTCTACTATCCCATCTACTTAACAATATGCAGTGTATCAGTTCTAAACAAAGGTCATTAAAAATCACAACAGATTTCACATATTTATTTATTAAAATCTTTATTCATTATAGTTGTCGATGTTTATTTTGAGTTTGTTATTTTTGTATAAAAATTTTATTTCTCAAGTTCGGATAGACAAAATCACATTAATATTTGGTAAATGTTTTGGTAATGAAGTTTTAAAATTAGCAAAAAATCAGGACTTATTTTTATTTTTTCAACCGTTGTATCTCCATAAATATTAGTTTTATCAAAATGTATGTTCAAATTTTATTATTTTGTTCAAAATTTTGAACAAAATTACATTTTATTTTTTTAAATCTGTTAACAAATAGCCAAGTTATAGCAGAAAATTGTTGCAATTTTGTGTCTGTTTTCATATCCTTTACATTCTTGTTCAAAATTTTGAACAAAATTACATTTTATTTTTTTAAATCTGTTAACAAATAGCCAAGTTATAGCAGAAAATTGTTGCAATTTTGTGTCCGTTTTCATATCCTTTACATTCAATTCAGTTAAATATTATTGTTTTTATTTATTGTTAGTTCTGGTATTGTAAATTATTATCAAATTAAGTAATAATTCTCGCAATAAAATTTAATTTAAAATGATAGTAAAACAGCTAATGTTAATTTTTACTTTTGAATAATTTTTCACAGTAACTATTACTGCTGACGATCATGTCAATAATGTTAAAACGCATGCACATTATTTAAAAATAAAACCATATAATTTTAAAGTAATTTAAACTCGTTGTTTACTTGTGAGTGTTTTGTTTAAAATTCAGTGTTGTTGGTTTATTTTTTAAGTTGCGTTGTTTTATCATCATGGAGTTTGAATATCCTTTTATGGAAATGTGTGACATGCATTTAATGTATGGTTTAGCAAACTGCAACAGGACAGAAGCAAAAAAACTATATGAAAACAGGTTTCCTAATAGACGTTTAGACATCTCTTAATAACTTTTAACAATAGTTAACTGTTTATTTTTAAAAAAATTACCCTAATGTTCTACAATAATTAACATAAGATTATACAGAGAGTTGTTTTATTTTTATAATTATTAGATCTAATATTGTGAGAAAATTATTACTTAATTTGATACTAATTTACAATAGCAAAATTAACAATAAATAAAAACAATATTTAATTGAATTGAACGTAAAGTGGAGGACATGAAAATAGATACAAAATTACATCATTTTCTGCCATACTCTGCTATTTATTAACTGATTTTTAAAAATTATTTTATTATTATTATTTTTAAAAGAAATATGATTACTTTAAAGATTCTTTGTATATTTTTCCCACATGCAATCCTAAATGTTCAGTTCTGTTAATAAAAATTTTCCTGTGATAAGATTTTCATTTTACATGTCTTTAGTACTAAAGTGTTATCAAATTCACCTGTTAAAAGTTTACTTATAATTCCTTGAGTAGAATAAATACCAAAGTGAGCAAGTAATGTCTAACTGTATGTTGGATTCCACAATTTATTTATCTGCATCATTTTATTCAAAATGCCAAAAGTCAAACTTGTGTGCTTTCATTTATAGTGATTGAGAATATGAAGGTGTTTCCACTGGTTTAGGAAATTTATTTCAAAGGTGATTCTAAAGCTGAAAATAAGAAAGTAATATTAAACATATGCCATAAGTGTTTTATTTAATCATAAATTAAGGCTGAAAGATAATCCTGATTTTTGCTCTAGGCCAAATTCTGTTAAAAAAAAAAAAGATATACTTTTTCACTATAATAATTGTTATCTAAGATAGTCAAAACAAAAATAACTTTTATTAAATCATTGTTTTACAAAACTTTATAACGAATTTTGTACAGAATTTAATTTGAGAAATTTGAATTAAATTAGGAGTAAAAATTGAGATTTGTGAAAAAATAAAGAATTTTTGTTGACTTAACGTTGAAGATACGGTTAAAAATTAGTATACTAAATTGAAAGTAATGAATTTTAAAAATTTCCATCGTTAAAATCTATGTACTAATTTCAAAAATATACCTAATGTTCCTTTGAGAGCAGAATTAGTTAAAAATTAGATGGTTGGTTAAACTTACAGTGTGTTTATAAACGTCACTTTTCATCTGATCCTGTAAGCAATATATGGAGTGAGGCCTGGAGGCCTTTGTGAACCGATCCATTTTCTGGTAAACAGACATACATATAAGGACATAGAAATTTATTCTGTAAAAATTCCAGGTAAATTTGCGTATAAAAACTGTGTTCTTATATGAAATCACCAATAATTAGAATCTTCTGAAGAATATTTTCATGTCCAAGTCTACAGTGAATGTAATAAAATACATTCAGAAAGTGCACTGGAATTATTCATGTATAATTATAAAACTTTCTTAATTAGTACTTTGTATTTTTATTTCATTGTTTTATAGAAATGGATGTTACAACTGGAATAGTTTATAAAAGGTGTTGAAAATAACTACCTCCAACATCAGTACAACACTGCATTTGTTTCAATTTGTTTTCAAACTCTTTAACTGGCCACTTTGTCTCATATGTATGCCATTATTGCAGTTTTTAGTTTATCAATCATGTGTGGTCTGTTACACTACACTGCTTATTACACTGTCCCCCATAGAAAGTAATCTAGGGGAGTCGGATCAGGCAAATTGTGAAGGCCACAAATTCCTCAAGTGAATCATTTGCCAAGGATGTTTTGTAAAAGTTATTGACTTTTACACTTTGTGTGCTGTGGCACCAACTTTTAACCAACCGTAACTGATTTCCACTTCTGTTAACCGATTAATGAGGTTTTTTAAAACAGTACAAATAATTATTACTATTGACTGTATGTTCAGAAAAGATTGTACCCAAAATGCACACTCTACTACTGCTGATCCAGATTCAAATTTTCATTTCGTGTAATTCATATGGTTTAGTTGTCGGCCACAGCGTGGGAGAATAATAATACACTCTTTTGTGCATGATCTGGGTTTCAGTTCTTGAACACACAAGTTTTACTTCTTTTCTTACAGCTTTATATGCAGTAATAAGTCCACTTTCTTGCTGCTGTGCTAACTTATGGATTGACTTTGATAGACTTTCAGCCATAGCATTTGAAATATGAAGCAACTATTATTCAATTAGTTCAGGTGGTCTTTTACATCAAAAATAATAATTCAAATAGCAGTGTGTAAATAGCTGTATGAAAATAAATTTTTGTAAATTTAATTTAATTTACATTAAATTTAATTTAAATTTGTAAATTTAATCAACTAATTGGTCAAAATAATAAAAAAGAATAGAAAATGTTTTGTAATAATTAGCTAATTTGTAAATGAAAGCTGTATTAAATTGCATTCTGACATCACCTCTTTTTCTCTAGCTTGACATTTGTTATTTTAATTGAATGAAGCAAATTTCTGAAAAATAGTATCTGTTTTACTGACTTAATTTACATCAATTGAAGCTCAGTATCAAAACTGCCAATCTCCACTTAACCAGTTTTCTGGCAGAAAGCAAAAAACTATAACTATGTAAAAAATTAAATATAATTATGAAAATAATTCTCAGCGATTGATATTATTAAACAGAATTAGTGCGGCTAATGTTAGAAAGCAAGATTGGAGATTGGCGCTTTTGATTCTTAATGTTTGATGTATGGGCTGTTTTGTTTCTGAAATTTTGGATTTAGGTTGTTATATTTTCAAAACACCAATCATCAACATACAAACAGTTCTATTTTTTAAATATGAACATTTTAACTAATTTCTTGACCAAAATAAAAATAATTAAAAATCTACTGTATAAATACTAGCACTGCTTCAACAGGTTCATAACAAATGTCTTGAAAATTTATATTTTCTTCAATTAAATGCTGAATATTTTTTCAGGAAAAAATTTTGTGTATTACTGCAAATTATGTTTTATCAAACACGTACTTATATCTTTAATTTTCAGATTATTGACAGAAATTCCTGCCAAAATAATATCAGGCTTGCATTCTTATTTTTTGAAACTGTCTGAAAATTACCCATATTAGTTTGATAAAGAGCTTCACCCCTCACCATTACATCAGAAACTTTTGGACTAGGTGCGGGGTCTGTGGTTTCGATTAGTTGGGTTGAGGGAATCATGTTAGGTTGGATTTGAAGATGGCCATTTTGAGGCCTATGTGAAGGAAAAATTTGATTTGTATTTTACTGATTCAAATGTCTACCGAGGCATTTACATCGATGGCATCTCAACAGAGATGTATTCAGTTAGAGGGTCTAAAGACAAACTTCGGTAAAGCCCTTCAGGGCTCAGAATGGAGGGGGTAGTGTGGCAACCGGTAACGTCACAAGGTGGGTGTCTTAATACTAGTTTTACAATTTGTGGTTGTTTTGTTAAAAATCATCATTCACTTTTGGATCATTCAATTCTTTGTTGTTATTACCATGCTTTATAACCGTGCATCATCTTTTTACATGTATAGCATCTGAATTGACTGTATAAAAGAAGAAAAGCTAATTTTTCAATAGCATTTTTACTGAAATATGTTTTTTATATAATTATTAATCAGTTATATATATATATATTTTTTTTTTCTTTTACAGGTATGGCCATTAATTAAATTCCAGTTTCACCAACCAGTTACTCAGTTGGAATATTTTACTTCGGTTAATTTTAAATATATTCTTAACATAATTTTTAAAGTCTAAATACATGGAAGTTAATTTCAGTTGACTAAATTTGAAAAATTGTTTGTGTAAATTTAATGAACCAACTTAAATAAACAAATAAACCTTTTTCTAATAAGTTTTATTATTTATGCAGCTTTTTATACCTAAGTTCAAATGTTTTCAAACTTCTAAAGATTGTTTTTATACGGTTAAAATTATTAATGATTTGAATTCTTAACAGGATTATGAAAATAATTTTGATTTTATAAAAAAATTATTTATCAGTTTAGATCATCATCAGTTCAATCGGTTCTGTTCTCATGTGATATCTTATGTGTGAGAAATTATTTTATCCCTTGTACATGCTATAAGTAACACATGGGCACTTGTATTCATTAAGCCCTAATCAACAACAAATAAAAACAATGCTGATACTAGAATGAATGCTGATAGCTGATACTAGAATAAAGGAATGATATCCAAAGATACTAACAAACGTAAAATTAGACTTGCTTCAGATTTATATTCAGATGAAGTAAAATACAAGGTGTAAACAAAAAATATCCCATCTTGGCTCATAAAAACAAAAATAGTTAACATAGTTCAGTGACTTTTTTCCCTTCAAATTAGACTCCTTTTGATGTAACAGTTTTATCCCAGCAATTGTTGGAAGCTTTTTCCAAAGTCATTTTAAGTGAACCCATAAGTCATCTTGCTGCATTTCTTTTGATCTCTTTGAAGACTTCTTTCCTCTAAGCAGAATTTTAAACATAGGAAGGTGCATAGCCAAAAATCACAGGGAGCCATGTCTGGTGATTAAGGAGTCTGCTGAAGTAGTTTGATCTTGTGTTTTGGCAAGAATCTCTGGGTAAGTTGTGATGCAAGGGCTGGAGTATTGTCATGATGAATTTTCCCAAAGCTGTAGTTTCTTGCATCGAACAGCAATTCTTAGCCTACGAAGAACAGTTATGTAATAGTAATCTTCTTTAAACAGTTAATGTAATAGTACTCTTCATTGACAGTTTGTTCTAGAGGAGCACACTTGTGATGAGCTGTGCCTTGATGTAAAAAAAATTTCAACATGACCTTCAAATTGCTTTGTGATTCCTGCATTTCTTTTGCTACAGAGAACTTGGAGTTTTCCAATGAAATGATGGATTTCATCGTGACCGGTCTTTGTCACAGGATCATTATCATAGACCCGTGTTACATCTCCGGTTATTTTATTTTATTTGTTTTTCATTAAATCGGGATCACTAGTAGCACATTCACGCATGTTTTGCACAACTTTCAGGTGGTTTTCCTTTTGATCATGAATGACAAGTTGTGGGACAAATTTTGCTGCTACATGCTGCATACCAGATCTTTCGTTAAAATCTGTTTCACCGAGTCCAATATAATTCTTCAAGATCTCTAATGGTTATTCGACGATCATTCATCATTTATCAGCATTTCTCAACTTGATTGATATTTTTTTGAACTTTTGCTGGTGGAAGAAGTAGCTGTCTGAGCATTCATTATTTTTGACAGACATTTGGGCATCTTGGAAGTGGTAATATTGCTCTTTAATTTGTGTAACGCCCATAGTTTGATCACCAAAAGCTGTTTGAATTTTTCTTATTGTCTCTAATTTCATGTCGCCAAGTTTCTAACAAAATTTAATGCAGATTCACTACTCAGCCCGTTCAATCATTTTGAGTGGCAATGAGAACACGACAGTTGCTACTCATGCATTTTACTTTTACTGCTGCAATGGTTTCAAACTGGTTGTTGCAATGGTAGCAAAACAGTGAATGATGTGCAATCAGTAAGAAAGAGTTTTGGTCACATTCCACAATCATTCCCCTCCACACAATTGGTTACAGCAATAAAAAAAAAATAAGTGAAGTGCTTTTTCATTACCCCACATATATGTTTCCAAATGCTTGTGAATAGTCGTGCATACAGTAAATTAATTTACTTTATCAAAAAATAATGCTGAATAAGATAAAAAAATGAATTATTATGTAATAAAAAATAGTAATAGGAATGTGATTTACCTGAATTTGTATATTTCATGAAAATGTAATATATGGAAGAATACAAGTACGCAGTGGGCTACTAAGTGCTTGAATCAATAAAACTATAATTCAATATTATCCTTCTATTATACAAATTGAAGGTAAGCAAAAGAAAATAAAGGATGAAAATCATTGTCACATAATAGAAGCACCAAGTAGTTTGAGGAACTGGTGAACCTGTTAACACTGAGTACCTTAAGATAGTTATATAGAGTAAATCATAGAATAAAATTTAAAAGGTAGGAAATAAAAGTTAATAGAAATGAAAAACAAATGACAAAATTACAACAGTTGGGGCCTATATGAAGGCAACTTCATATAGAAGTTGCCTTCTATATGAACAAAATAATGTTAAACAAGGAAGTTTAAATTATTGAAAAAAATTAATATAAAAACTAGCATGAGTTATTGATTTTTTTTACAGTTACATGTGCATGTATTCAATCCGATTTTTAAGCTATATATTTTTATATACTGTGTATGTTAAAAAAAATAAAATCCAGATAAGAGGTTAAGTGCATATTTTAGTTTGAGTAATACTTGTTTTTCAATATGGTGAGGGGTTTACATCCCTAACACAATTCCTGCAATTGACATGAACTCTTGTACATCTTCCTCAGTTATTTATATTGAATCTTACTTCATTGTGTAGGAAAAATACAATATATGTTCTATGAGAGTTATTTTTTTTCAAGGTCCGATCGGTCGCAAAATAAAAACCCGCGCAAAAATCGGATGAACCTTTGCGTATATGTGTTGCACAGCATCTCTAGTATGGCAATCAATCACACCGCGTTACTTTGTTTAGTTCTGAACATGCAGCTAGCACGTAAACATGTCTACAACAATAGCATCTCCCGCCAAGTGTGAAGTGCATGCAGTAATTCGATTTCTTCAGACTGAGGGGTGTAATGCATCTGAACTTCATCGACGAATAAGTAATGTGTACGGTGAAACTTCAATGAGTGACAGCAAAGTGTGACAATGGTGCAGGAACTTTAAAGCAGGACGTGCAGATGTTCATGATGCAGGCGGTCAGAGAAGGAAGCGAGTGTCAACCGATGATCTCATTGAGCGAGTGGATGAGGCGATTCAAGAAAATTGTCGGTTCACAATTTCTGTATTGAGTGATTTTTCCAGAAAATTTCAAGGTCAGCTCTCTACACCATTGTGAGTGAGAGACTTCAGTATCGCAAGCTGTGTGCGAGATGGGTTCCCAAGATGCTGGCCGACTATCACAAAACAATGAGAATGGACGCCTCCCTAACGTTTCTCCAGCGCTACTACAATGAAGGAGAAGATTTTTTTAACAAAATTGTCACAGGGGACGAGACATGGGTCCATTTCAAAACTGAAGAAACAAAAGAACAATCCAAACAGCGGATGCATTCTCATTCTCCCAGTAAACCAAAGAACCTTCTCCAACAGAAAGTGTATGGCTACTGTGTTCTGGGACCGGAATGGAGTTCTCTTGGTGGAATTTATGGAATGTGGCACGACCATCACTGCAGCCTCATTCATACTGCGTGACTCTTCAACGTCTACGAAGGGCAATTCAGAATAAGGGGAGAGGAATGTTGTCATCAGGCATTGTCTTTCTCCATGACAATGCTCGATCACACACTGCAGCTGTAACAAAGAAGCTCCTGCAGAGTTTTCGTTGGGAAGTGTTTGATCACCCACCATACAGCCCGGACGTGGCTCTATCCGATTTTCACCTCTTTGCTCACATGAAACGCTGGCTAGGAGGACAACATTTTGGCACAGACATCGAGCTGCAGACTGGCGTAGAAACATGGCTGAAAACACAGACGGCTCCGTTCTACGACGAGGGTATTGGAAAGTTGGTACCACGCTACGACAAATGTCTAAATCAGAGTGGCGACTATGTAGAGAAATAGCGTAAATATGTAAGTACTTGTTACAAATAAAAAGTTTTTTATTTTCACTGTGGTTTTAATTTTGTGACCGATCGAACCTTGAAAAAAAATAGCCCTTGAATGTACACACAGTAGTGCTACCCAGTATTGTCTTACTCAAATAATATAAATTTTTCAGTGCTCACATTTACATATCAGGAAGCTGATTATTATTTTTCTTTGACAGATTTGTCAATTTTTTATAGTAAATCAGTTAAATTTTTTTAATCTTTCATTTATTCCATGTATGCAGTATATTACATTTTTCATTGTTATTTTCCCAACATTTTTTATTCATGTTCATTTACATCCCAAATTTTGGAATGATCTATTGAATATTCTGTCTAAAAACCATGCTTATGTTCTCAAAAGCCATGCCACCTTATATGCATTGTATTTTCCTTGCCTTCTATAGATTGTGTCATATACTTCTAGATCATTTTTGATTTTACTTTCAATATACATTTTATACAAAAAGATGTAGGAGGAGACTGCACACTTATCATCATCTTCTCTTCCTAGGCCAAACCACTTCAGTACAACCTCATTTCACCAGGATTGCTGAAATCCAAGTGAAATCTTTCACTAGTGTAACAGAAACAAAACATTTTAGGAAATATGTTTTACATATACATAGTACAAACTTTTTCCAATATTTTCATGAGTAGAATATTTTATGGAAGTCCCAGGAGAACTTTGTGATACACTCTGTATCTTATGAATAGATCTGAACGAGTAACAAGTAAGATGAATTTAGATATCTGTACTTCCAAAAGTTGCTGTTAGATTCTAAAACTTAAATTAAATTTTCCAGAGATATATTCTTGCTGGTTAAGGTTTATAGGTTCACAAGAGTTCTTCAGCACAACATAATGAATAAAAACATAACATTATAACAGGTGTTTAAAAAACACTAACTCATGCTATAGACTGATAGATACTTTATGTACTATCAAGCAATAATGAATAATGGGGTTTGTTGTGCGACCATGAAGCTACAAGCTCATTTTACTCATCTTCAATAACAAATACATGTAATGTAGTCTTGAAATGGTAGCAAATTATGAGGTATGTGATTAAATCTTTTTATTCTAAAATCATAACGTTCAATGAAATTGATTGCTGTTTTTAATTGTGCACATCTTTAAAATTACAAAACAGTGTTACATATATTACTATACTGTATTTAGGCTTATAGAAAATTGTTGAGCAGTAAAATTTTGTACATGTTTTGGGAGCAAGCCAGTTATGAGATTGGCTACGAAGTTAGGACCAATGTTGGTGAAGCTTAAAAATCGGCAACTACTTGATGAAATTACCCAAAATTATTCCCTAAAGCAAATAAAGGTTTGGAAATCTGAAAAGGAAGGATGTAATTATCAATGTTTCTTTAGGTTCTCTTAAAGTCTTTACATAATAGTTGTGCATGTTAAGGTTTTCCTTCATTCTGATGTCTTATATTGGGAAAAATGTTTTGAATGATTAGACTTGTAAAATAATAAGTAAGCCAATTTTTACATACTTGATTTAGATTGTTTTTTTTCTTTTGCTTGATGATATTGCCACAATCTTAAAGCTTGTGTGTGGGATATGGAAATGTACTTACTGTATGAAAAATGTCGTGACTGATTAGGATTCAAACCCAGGACTTCCGGATGAAAGGCAGAGACACTACTATTTGCAGTATGGAGGTGCATATTATAATCAGCACTTAGTAAATAAAAGTTATAACATAAAATAAAAAATAGGTCACTGACATGCTGCTTAAGGTGATATTCATTAAAAAACTTATTTGTTTTTTAA
This sequence comes from Lycorma delicatula, assembly GCF_047948215.1. NCBI lineage: Eukaryota > Metazoa > Arthropoda > Insecta > Hemiptera > Fulgoridae > Lycorma > Lycorma delicatula. The sequence continues at coordinate 14,723,643 of NC_134459.1, forward strand.
AGAGAAGATCTAAGACAAATAAAAATCATCTGAAAAGGAAGGATGTAATTATCAATGTTTCTTTAGGTTCTCTTAAAGTCTTTACATAATAGTTGTGCATGTTAAGGTTTTCCTTCATTCTGATGTCTTATATTGGGAAAAATGTTTTGAATGATTAGACTTGTAAAATAATAAGTAAGCCAATTTTTACATACTTGATTTAGATTGTTTTTTTTCTTTTGCTTGATGAAATCGCCACAATCTTAAAGCTTGTGTGTGGGATATGGAAATGTACTTACTGTATGAAAAATGTCGTGACTGATTAGGATTCAAACCCAGGACTTCCGGATGAAAGGCAGAGACGCTACTATTTGCAGTATGGAGGTGCATATTATAATCAGCACTTAGTAAATAAAAGTTATAACATAAAATAAAAAATAGGTCACTGACATGCTGCTTAAGGTGATATTCATTAAAAAACTTATTTGTTTTTTAAAGAGAAGATCTAAGACAAATAAAAATCATCTGAAAAGGAAGGATGTAATTATCAATGTTTCTTTAGGTTCTCTTAAAGTCTTTACATAATAGTTGTGCATGTTAAGGTTTTCCTTCATTCTGATGTCTTATATTGGGAAAAATGTTTTGAATGATTAGACTTGTAAAATAATAAGTAAGCCAATTTTTACATACTTGATTTAGATTGTTTTTTTTCTTTTGCTTGATGAAATCGCCACAATCTTAAAGCTTGTGTGTGGGATATGGAAATGTACTTACTGTATGAAAAATGTCGTGACTGATTAGGATTCAAACCCAGGACTTCCGGATGAAAGGCAGAGACGCTACTATTTGCAGTATGGAGGTGCATATTATAATCAGCACTTAGTAAATAAAAGTTATAACATAAAATAAAAAATAGGTCACTGACATGCTGCTTAAGGTGATATTCATTAAAAAACTTATTTGTTTTTTAAAGAGAAGATCTAAGACAAATAAAAATCAGATTAATTTTAAAACATTTGCAATAAAACAAAAACAATTTCTTGTACAAATCATAACACTTCAGTGCTCATTGTTCTCATGGAAATATTGTTGCAGAGTAAATAATTTTCAACATTCAGCAACATATAATTTTATAAGAGCCAGTCTTAATGAAATTATATAAATCATTAGCAGAATCCAGTATGTTTAAATTTTAAAAGAACATATTCAATATCTTATTACTATTGTTATTATTAATTAGCTCAACATTCTGTTTGTGAGTAGAATTTTTACCAGAGTCTGGGCTATAACTGGTAGATACTGGTGAAAGGTATTCTCTAAAAATAATTTTCATTTATTTCTATTTGCATACCATATTTTAAAATTCCAGGTCGAGTTGTTAGGTTGTAAATTTTGTTGGACAGATAATGCTAGGAATAAAAAAAATGTTACAACTTTTGGATATTCTCATCTCTAATTCACAATGACCAATCGGGTTGTGGCTATTTAATATTATTAGAGAGGTTAAACTTTGTCTACTGAAAAATAATGTGGGAAATGGAAGAACTTCTCTCTACATTATTTAACTTATAGGAGTATACATATAATTAAGTTATTCTTAGTTCATGAAAAATATTATTAGTCATGAGGAAATGTGTTAGTTTACATATCAGTAAAACCAAGAAAATGTTGGTTAAATTAAATTTATTATTCACTTTTATCTTTACTAAACCGTATTTCTTTCAGACATAACAGAACAGAGTATCAGTTAAACCTGACACCTCTGGATTTTTTGTCTAGACTTCTGGTCAAAAAATAATAAAATCTTTGTTAAAAAATTCTGTACTTAACTAAAATCATTGTAAAAAAACAACACATTCAACTGAATTGGAGAATAATTCATTACTTAAGTAATGAAATTTATTATTAGATTTGGACAGATGCCAGTCCAATTTGTATTTGAACATAGAATCAGCTTTTTGTGTTTTTGGTCTGATAGCCATTATTAATCATTACAAAACATTTTATTAGTATTTTGGTTTTCAATGTATAGTAGTACAGTACCCTAGTGAACTCATCAGTCAGCTAAATCATACTTTAGCCTTGTTTTTAAAATTATTTTATCGGTTTGATTGCAGTTTATGTAACATACACATTTCAATATTTGTATAAGTTAACTCATTTTTATGTGCAGTTTAAGGTAAAAGATAAAACTTTGTATATAAAACATTTAAATGTTTTATATAGTATTTAATCTAACTTATTGGATGCCTGAAGGTAGAGTAAGACAATAAGTTTCAAAACCCATAACAGAGTAAAAATGTGATTGAAATAAAAAATAAACATTACTTTATGTTATGTACAATTCTGTGTGTGTATTTGCACATGGACATATGCAAGAGTATTTGGCTTTTAGAACAGTTTATAATCATTCATGAAGTTTGGTATTTATTTCACGCCAGTGACTTCAAGATTGCATCTTTTTTTTCATATGATGTCAAATGTCAACCTTGACTGGAATTGAACCTCTACAGGAAAGGCAGAAATGCTAGAACCATGCTGTGATATGTACAATGAGTGTAGATGGAAAGGGATAACTCCCACCACATGGAAATTGGGTAATTGAAGTAATTTACAAATTTTCCATAAAGTATATTATAGAATTTTTAATAAATCTCATTTTTGTTTAAACAGCTTAAAGTATTGTTAAAGGTATTTTAGGTGTATTTTACAATACGGTTAGACAGAGTATCTTGGTGTGGGATTGAATTTGTACAAATTTTTGAAAATTCTTATCAGTTAACAGTTCATTCTACAAATGTTTTTCTTTTAATAAAATAATAAGAAAGTAAATAAGGGTTATATCAATAATTTTCAGTTTCATCACAGGAGAAAGATTGTAATTTTAGTTCAGGGTAAATGCTGGGGATGTGTAATGATATTTTTTGCCAGCTTCTTTCTGAAAATACTGTGCTACAAAAATTGACTTCAGTGTTTACATGTATTAAATAGTTGATATTACTATTTAATGATTAAAAGTATAATTCTGTGTACTTTATATCTAATTTTTCATTTCACTGTGTTTTTTCAACATCAGTAAAATTTTAAACCAGGGGTTCAACTGTTGCGTTTACATATCCACTGAATTTGTTACATTCTTTTTCTGAATCTATATTTCCTCCAAACAGTACTGCTGACGAGCCTTCAGTTTTAATTTCTTTAAGAAGTAAGTAAAGATCATCCTGCAAAACAATGTAGTTGAATTTACAAATGGTTGAAATTTACTTTAGTAAGATTTTAAAAATAAATTGAATTTACAGAATGTTAAGAATTTATTACAGTTTTTATCATAATTATCACAGAAATTCATATAAATAATTTTTGATCTGGCCTATGTTTAATTTTCTCTCTTGTTAGTTTCCTGTAGCTCTGTAGCTATAATATAAAAATGTTATTTTATAAATTATATATGGTACTATTTTTCTATTAAATAACCACTAGAATAATAGGTACTGTATTTGTTTTAGTGTTTAATATAAACATTAGATAATCATAATGATGACTATTTTTCATAGCAAAATATATGTAGTTAGAATTTCCCTCCTCTATGAATCATGAGACCTTGCCGTTGGTGTGGGGGCTTGAGTGCTCAGGGATACAGAGTAGCTGGACCGAAGGTGCAACCATATCGGAGAGGTATCTGTTGAGAGCCAGACTAAGGAATGATTCCTGAAAGAGGGCAGCAGCTCTTTCAGTAGTTGTTAGGGGCGTGAGTCACAATGACTTAAACGGACATATCAACATCACTCAGTCCTCTAAGTACTGCGCTGCTGAAAGCAATGGAAAACTACAGCTGCTTTTTTTCCAAGAAAATGTGGCTCTCTGCATTTTCATATAGCAATGATGGAGGCGCTTTCCTTGGTAAATTATTCCGGAGGTTCCTTGGTAAAATAACGGGGGACTAGTTTCCCCCGTTCGGATCTCCGGGTGGGGACTACTAAGGAAGGGGTCACCAGAAAATTAAAAAATAACATTCTACGAGTCGGAGCGTGGAATGTTAGAAGCTTAAAAAAGGTTGGTAGGCTAGAAAATTTAAAAAGGGAAATGGATAGGATAAATGTGGATGTAGTAGGAATTAGTGAGGTTCGGTGGGAAGAGAAAGGCGACTTTTGGTCAGGTGATTTTAGAGTAATTAACTCAGCTTCAAATAATGGGCAGGCAGGAGTAGGTTTCGTGATGAACAAGAAGATAGGGAAGAGAGTAGAGTATTTCAAAATGCATAGCGATAGAATCATTTTAATAAGGATAAAATCAAAACCTAAACCGACAACGATTGTTAACATCTATATGCCTACAAGCGCCCATGATGATGATGAGGTAGAGTGTGTATACGAAGAGATAGATGAAGCAATTAAACACGTAAAAGGAGATGAAAATTTAATAATAGTTGGAGATTGGAATGCAAGCATTGGAAAAGGCAAGGAAAGAAATATAGTGGGTGGATACGGGCTGGGCAAAAGGAATGAAAGTGGGACCGACTTATAGAGTTTTGCACGAAGTATAATTTAGTAATTGCCAACACCCAATTTAAAAATCATAATAGATGAATATACACTTGGAAAAAGCCAGGCAATACTGCAAGGTACCAGATAGATTATATCATGGTAAAGCAAAGATTTAGAAATCAACTCGTTGACTGCAAAACTTACCCTGGAGCAGACATTGATAGCGACCATAATTTGGTGATAATGAAATGTAGATTGGGGTTTAAAAACCTGAAGAAAAGGTGTCAGATGAATCGGTGGAATTTAGAGAAGCTTGAGGAAGAGGAGGTAAAGAAGATTTTTGAGGAGGACATCGCAAGAGGGCTGAGTAAAAAAGATAAGGTAGAAAATGTAGAAGAAGAATGGGAGAATGTTAAAAAGGAAATTCTTAAATCAGCAGAAGCAAACTTAGGCGGAATAAAGAGAACTGGTAGAAAACCTTGGGTTTCAGACGATATATTGCAGCTGATGGATGAACGTAGAAAATATAAGAATGCTAGTGATGAAGAAAGTAAAAGGAACTATCGGCAATTAAGTAATGCTATAAACAGGAAGTGTAAACTGGCGAAAGAAGAGTGGATTAAAGAAAAGTGTTCAGAAGTGGAAAGAGAAATGAACATTGGTAAAATAGACGGAGCATACAGGAAAGTTAAGGAAAAGTTTGGGGTACATAAATTAAAATCTAATAATGTGTTAAACAAAGATGGTACACCAATATATAATACGAAAGGTAAAGTCGATAGATGGGTGGAATATATTGAAGAGTTATACGGAGGAAATGAATTAGAAAATGGTGTTTTTCATTTTGCAAAGTCACAATACATTGTAAGCATAATTACAGTTTAACAGTGAATCTTGTCATTCTCATAAAGATAATTTTCTGTAGGTTTTTATAACTGATCTTCAAAAACTGTAATTTACCATTAAAGAATAAAGAGAAGTTTAAAATTTAGTGAAAAAGAACTAGCGTTCGACAAAAAACAAAACAAAGTGTTACACTGAAATAACTTTTGTATCAATCCAAACCGATATAAATTAAAAAATCAAAACAGGAAACATAGCAATACTAATATCATTATCTTAATTGAATATGTAAATTTATTATATTTACTGAAAAACAACATTTGAATTGGTATTAACAACACTTTTTTTTTTTAATTTAGCTTCAAAGCTATCAATTAGTGATGGTTTCTTAATCTTCCCACAGACATTAAAGAAATACTTATTTCCTTTTAGGTCATCTACTTCCCAACTGCTAGTGGATTTATGAAGAGGCATTATGTCATAATATTTATCAGATTCGAAAAACTGAAATGTAAATTTTGATTTTGATTATTAAAACAAGAATTTGGCAATATCAAATTAAAACCTTTACAGATAAAAAAGAAGAAGACAAACAAGAACTCCTCCCGGTATACTAAATTACCATTTTCAAAAAAAGTAGTATTTCTCACACACAAAGATCCAAACGGATTTCCTGGTGGGGATTACTAAGGAAGGGGTCACCAGAAAATTAAAAAATAAAATACGGGTGGTTTCTTTTCTTTGTTTTAGTACATTTTAGAAGGATGTTTCTGATTTTCTGGATTGATGAATAGTCATGTTTGATGTCTTTCTCCACTGTTTCGTCACATTCGCTATTTACATTGTAGATCTCCTTGTGGTGGTGTTTGTCTGTGAAGACTTGGTCTAGTCGCCATTCTCCTTTAGTGTAGTAGGGGCATTTTGAGGTTTTGAGGTTTCCAATTGAAATAAATAGATTTTCTGATTAGGTTGTGGTTTCAGTAGAGATCGACAAGTCTGTTTTTGTTTGTTTTCGTTTGTGCAGGTCATTTTCTGATGGTGTTGTGGTATCTTCTTTCTCTTCTTAGTTAAGTACTGAAGTCTCTCGAGTAATTATTTAGCAAGGTTTTTGGGAGTGTTATTTAGTCGGGTAAAGTAGAGCCCAGAACTTTACCGTTTCTTTATGGTCTTTTGTAGAGTTATTTTTATTATTAGTGGGTGCATGGGTGTTTATTACAGTGCAGATTTCATTAGATGCTTTTAGGATGAGTGTTGAGATTCTTGCGGATTGTGACTTGAATTCTTGTATGGAGTTTATTATTTTGAGGCTGACTAAAAAGCCTGTTCCAAACTGTGGGACATTTTTCATCACTCTCTCCCCAGGTATATGTTTGTAGAGCTTATGTCTTTGAGATTCCATGGCGCCCTAGACTATATTTCTTATTTCCTGCAGACCAATGATGAATTTCATGTTGGTCCATTAGGCCAGTTATTATTTTTGGTATGCCAGTCTGTATGAGAGAATTTACATTGTGTGTGGAGATGTAGCTGATTTGCTTTGGTTTGATTTTTGACTTTGTATTTTTCTTGTGCATGTGTGTAGTTTTGAGGTATTCCAATGCTTTCGATCCCGTTCTTCTAAGTGGAGCAGCCCGCCGTAAACTAATGCTGCTGCCTTCTATGAACTCTGGTGTTGTTTGATTCAGTCAAAGGAATATTCCTTAAAAGACCTTTCACGGTTGACTGTCAAGGGGTCACCTATGTTGGGACTAGGTCCTGAGTTATAACGCTAGATGTGATCTAGTGAGGTAACAGAGAGATGTGATTTGATGATAAATGAAGCTGTGAAGTTTATTTAGATTCAGTTCACCAGACAAATTTCTCCTATTTGTTTGGGATATATCCAAGCGCACCTTGTGGAGGCTCAATCCAGCTTTTGTTAAAGTTGTTATTTGGAAGGAAAGTTACTTATCAAAAACATTAGACTCAGATCGGTTTTTATTAAGCAATCTCACACAGAAGACAAGATGTTTTGTTAACAAAAATATTCAATCATTTTCAGAAGGATTTTTTAGAGATAAAACTACTTTAGGCGATCAATGCGTAAACAGACAAAAATTTCAAACCGATATTATTTTTGTACTTAATTTATCAATATAACTGTTCAGTGATGTATTTAGACTAACATACATTTACATATAATTAAATATAAAATTATACAATATTACATTTACACGATTTCAGTTAAGTATTTAATATATTCATATAAACCAAATTTTTTAATTATTTATGTTCATATCCAACAATACTGGTAACATATAAAATATTACTGCAAGTTCTTTTATAATAGTTTTAAAATGACAAATCTTTCATAGAATATGAAAACATTACTTTCTAGTAAAAGTAGTATGCTAATAATATTTTAATATGGTACACTGCTACCACAATTGCAGTGTTTTTTTATTATATAAGGGGAGATCCTTTGGTTTTTCCAGCAATAAACCTTAGCATGATTTTCTACACAATGGATTGCTTCTCTTTAAAAATATTTAATGATGTATAAAAAATAATTCTTTTCTGAGTCACAGCAGGTGAAACGTTTCTGTTTCTGCAGAAATATTGTATATATATATATATATATATATATATAGATTATACATCATAAATGAAATTACAAACTCAACATCATCTGACTTGCAGTAGGCTGAGTACAGCATTATATTCAGCTAAGTGAAGAAAGCAAGAAATTCATTCTTCAATTTCTTTAGTAAGTCGGGAATGGAACGCATGTAATCTATGAAAACAGTTATGCTTATTTTCAATAGTGACTTGTATATCACGTTATAGTTATGGTTATTACAAATGTTATGGTTATAACTCATACCAAACAAAAACATATAAGTAGCGACATAAAATATAAAATAATACAGAAAAACTAACTGAACAATGAGAAAGATTTGGAATACAAGCCAACTGAGTCTTGACTTCAAAAAAAGGCACTTTTTCATAGTTCATTAATTCAATTTTCTCAGGACCATCATTTTCAGTGCAACTGAAAATTATCACAGCACCTGTATTTCAGTAATCAGCATAAGTAATATAACGTAAAAGGTTTTACATTTGTACTAACTCGTTTATAAAAAATCAATAATGTAAAAAAATCAATTTCATAATATTCATATTTCATGGTTCCATGGCAGTATTATTATTTTATGATATCTTATAAAATATAATTCATATGTTTTTAATAACATATATTTATTAAATCCTTTTAATTCTTATATTAATAAAATATATATATATATATATTCATGTAATGTTTTTCAGATTTCTGTACTGTTTCTTCTGAAAAGTTAAAGTAATTTTCAAGCAGTTTTATCTATAATAAAAATGAATCTCTCGCTCTCTCTCTCTCTTGCACTCTCTCTCTCCCTCTCTTGCACTCTCTCTCTCACTCTCTCTCTCTCTCTCTCTCTCTCCTCTAAATTTCTAACATATTATACAACATTATTCATTATGTTTAAAATATTGCACAACATATATTATATATAATACTACACAATATTATATACATATACATTATTTATTTAACTAAAATAACATACATTCTTTAATGCCAAAAATTCTTTTAGAGATAGTATCTGGAATTATTCTACAATGGTCTTGGAGTTAATCATAAAAGAAGAGGCAGATTTAAACATTAGATATTCAAAATCTTGTGGTACAAATGAAATATCCTGAAATTTTATAGGAAACAGTAAAACTAAATTTAAGTAAAATTAATGTCTCAGTTGAAGCAGTAATAGTTTTGAATCATTTTAAAACAGCTGAAATTAATTTTCATTATAAACCTGTTTAGCTTGCTTTCATTTTCTTCAAAAGCATTGGAATAGCATCGAGCAGGTCAGCATTTCATCTAAATAAATGAAAACACACATAAGTGTCAGAGATGGTAATACATGGGTTTTTAAAATAAAAATTTATAAAGAGTGTTTTAATAACTTATGTAGAAAATGAAATAGCTGCAGTAGGTTTAGAAAAAACTGTCCATCATTTTTAAATATAATATAAATAATTTTTTTGATAATGTGAATTTTTAATTCCTACAAAAATTGAGGAAGATATAGGTATGAAAAATATACCAGCCTACATGACGCGAGACAGTCAGACATAGCATTAGCTCATCCTCTAAAGCAATACCTATTGATGGTCATGCTATTAAAAAAAAAAAAAATATGGCAATTGTAACCAACGACTGGTTTCAAACTACCTAAAAAAAATAGTAAGAAAACTATACATCCTAATTTGTCAAACTATTAGCTAGGATACCATAACGTTCAGTAGTAGGCACAGCTTAATTTTAAATATAAATCAGCAACCACCATTTATTAAAATGAGGTTAGGAGTACCCTATTCAATTAGTCAAGTCAAACTAAAATAGGGTTATTTTCAAAATGAAGTTAAAGGTATCTTGACTATTTCACAACCAACACTCATTTTGATTAAAAATTATTCAAATTTGACAAAAAAGATATTTTATGAATTTTTAAAAGGGGCAAACTTCATTTTTGAAATTAGATAATTTTAAAAACAAATAGCAGTCAAAAAAGTATATTTTATCTTTCACAAAAAATTGGTATTTTGCAAATGACTAGAAAGTGGTGAAACCCTGTAAGCAGTTGAAGAAATATGGGATAATTAAGGAAATTAGTGAAAAGAGGAAATCTATTGTGAGCAGTAGTGTATCATTTTATTAAATCTAGAAAGAAAGCACTATTTGTGACACAGTTTGAAGACTACTCAAGTTTCTGATATAGAAATGTTTTCACTGCACTCAAACTAATAGAAAAGGATAAGCTCTTTCATGTTACTATAAGATTGATGTCTGTATAGGATTATGAGAAAGCTGTTGTCCCTGAGCTCTGGCCTAAGAGAATTTTGTTCTTACCATTTTATGGATTACTGAAGGACAATCAAATATATAAAGCACCTAATAATCAGAAGATGATCTTGGAGGAGGGCGTAAACTAAATTCAGTAACAGATTGAAATTAACTTCATATTTCATATCAAAACGTTAGAGAGACCTTCGAATAAAAGCTGTTGAATTTTTTGTATTGATGGCTGCAGTACATTCTGGCCCCATAGGGGAAGACATTTGCCACGTGATGTTTCTAGTTACCACAACAACTTTTCCGTACGTAGCACTGATGAGCGTTACTGTAGATCATCTTCAGAAAATTTGGTGGTTGACATATTACAGTCTCGCCTTGGCTAGTTTGTCACCGATATGAATGCCACAAGTGACATTCCCATCAGTATACTACCAAAAAAATTAACTCGTAACAAAACACATCTGAAATGTAGTCTTAAACAAGACTGAATTCCTAAATATTGAATGAAGAAACTGAAATCACCTACCTGAGGAAATAAAAGTGAATTCGACACACAACTCATACCAACCAACAAGTGAAAAATATGAAAGTAAAACATTAGACAAAACCACAATATAACAATAACATAAAAACCGGCAGATACAAAATAACAAAGAAATGAGAAAATAACAGAAAAAAGGAAAGTCCAGTCAGGAATCGACACCCCCTCCGCTATCCTTTTTTTTGCAAAATAAATCATAAATTCCTCATTATTGACCATTCGGTCTGGTTACTCCAAATCTTCTGTATATCTACTCCCAACCCAAGAATGCCAAGACGATAAATCACCTCTGTACACTTCTCATTGTATTTTGTGCACTCATATAATACATGAAAAGCGATCATCCAGAACTGTGCACTGCAGGCAAAAATCCGCATCCACCAGGCAGAATTACACCAGCTTATCCCTAAAAGCACTGTGTCCTGGAAGAAACAGTGTAACATACTTATTCGGGGAAGTCCAGGAAGCACGCTGCAAGCATCTAATATCAGGGAAAAGATTATGCATATAATGTTTTAATCTCATGTGTGCACGCACAAGTAGCCCTGAGTTCAACCTCAAAGAGTTCAACCTTAAAAGAGAATCAAACTCAACCCACAACAGGACCAAACACACTGTCTTGGGGATAACCCTTAGACAGTGTCTTGCCAACCTCATTGTTGCTCTCATGGAGCAACACATTGCAATGACTGAAATATCTTTGCAATAATTGCAATTCACTATCAGTACATGCCCTTTTCTGCAATTGGTAAATAGCAAAGGCCACCACAGATTATTAAAAGCACCGGAAATGTCCAGGAGAATTCCAAAGACATTCTGCTGCACTTGTCGATACCACACTCATCACACGGAGTATGGTGTCCTCAGTACCTTTTCCAGGATGAAACCCATACTGGTTTTCCATCAGTAACCTACGCATTTATTTACGCCTTTCATTTATATGATGATATAGAACCTTCTCAAAGACTTTATCAATAACCGACAGCAGCATCAGAGGCCCGTAAGACTAACAGTGGAATCCTTGTTGTCTCCTTTAAACAGCAATTTAACAATCCCTTTTTTCCAGCAAGTAACAATTTATTGAACACCTGTCTGGTAATTCTCACACTTACCCTTATCAAGCAAACAAGGAACTCAGCCGTTATTCTATCAAAGCCGAGAGCCTTATCCCTGCCTAAACTACAAATAGCCTGATGCACTTCGGCCTCAGCAATCTCCACAGACAATCCATCTCCACGAAACAGAGTGACCTCATGTCTCACCTGCAGATGGCATGCAGTCTCCCAAGCTTCATTGTCATCAGGGAGTAAATCATTATGTAATGGTGTAAAATTTCAGATACATCTGATATTACGCCATGCCGGATCGAGAAAGCAGACAGAAGAACATTATTTCTACATTTGTGTCTTAAAATCCTATACAAAACACCCCAGGGATCCTTGTTTCCCTGTTCACTAACAAAGGAATGCAAAGAATCCCTCTTAGCTGTGCGGACCTTATGGAAATAATGAAATTTTCAATCTCTATACTTTGCAACTAGGGCTAACCTGCCATTCTGGATCACCCTTACACCTACCTAGACACTCTCCATAAATGATAGACAGTCTGTTTCAGACCTGTTAATTCCCTATTCCACCGTGGTACGAGCCTCTCTAAATCAGAACCATGAGGAATCTAATGTTTAGCAGCATCAATGAAAGTCACTGGTAACCTATCTGCCAGGTCCTCTAAACCCAATGTCTCCAAACTCCAATCAAGAACACAAAGCCTGGCTGACAGAAAATCAACAAACTTCCTCCAGTCCGCATGCCTGTACAGAAAATGACCCTGCTGCACTGGAACGGTATGTCGGTAGCGCTCACTCAAGCCACTACCAATATCATAAACAATCAATTGAAGATCACTTAAGCAATCATCAACCACCTTCCAGCCATTAACATTGGCAGGAATAAACCTACCTATGATGTTTGTTCCACCAAACAACTGATACCCATCTATGTTACCTGTGTAGATGGGCAGCACACCAGGCATATTAAATACCTGTAAGCTAAAAAGCCCTCAATTAATTCATTGCCATCATCGGTGAACCTACTATGCCCAACTGTGACTTAGCATTAACATCCCCACAAATAAGGACTGGACTTTGACCAAAGAATCTAAGAATTTTGTCCCAGACCTTAAGAATATGATCAGCAGGATTTCTGTACTGAAAATATGAACTTGCAGTATACAGATGCAAGTTCTCAACATCTACATGAACAACAACATGATGAATATATGAGAGCTGCCGTAAGAAGAAGCAATCTAGTTCCCTTCTGCAGACAACAGCAGACATACTCTCAAAACCACAACAGAATCGTTTCCAATTAGAAAAACCTGGCAGATCACTAGACGCAACATGTGGATGTTGATGAAGAACAACATCCAAACCTCTATGAAGAGCAACCTCACTTATCTCAATCTGTACAACATAAGCACTCTGTGCGTTTAACTGACCAAATTTAACCATTTAATGCGAAAGAATTCATATATATCGACAGCCTTCCAATAAAAACCACAATTCTTACTACTCACAGAGTGATTGGAATCCTTATTTGCACAAGTAGGACCCTCTGACTTCTTGGGACACTCATCATGCTTGTACCGCTCAAAACAAGACTGGATACCTAAATAATTCTTGATCTTACAAGAAGAAAAGAAAACAAACAACCTGCCTTCTGCAATGTAGCGTTTCCAGAGATCAGTGTTACAAATAATGATTTAAGATCATTCAGTCTAGAGGAAACTACCTTTTGTGAACCTTCTGAACTACTTTTAGAACTCTCTAAAAATTGCATAACCTTATCATACCATTCGTTGAACTCTCGCAAATGCGAAGCTGAACTTCCTGCACATCCAAGAACCTTATGAAGCTCCCAAGTAAGTTCATACTTTTGGCTGGGGTAGACATACCAGCACTAGGATCCTCCTCTTTTGAAGAGGCAGACAAATCATCAATTCATACCTCAGTCAATACCTCACCAACATGAGTGGGTCGTTTACCCTGCCTAAGCCTAATCTGCTTCTCCTTTCTTGACATAATACTCTCAAATCACCTAATAAAGAAAATATAAACAATAAATAATGAAGTAAATAACGTAGTAGTTGTCCATAACCAACAGACAAATGTCCAATCAGAACACACGTAAACAAAGTAACAAGCCAATCAAGACAAGGCAATGTGACTGTGACAAAAACACAGTAATCACAATGAAGCAAGATGGTAACCGTTGCTATTGTAAACAAATTATGGTCCTTATTGATAAACAAGTATTCGTAATTGTATTAATTACCAATAAATAACAAATAAACACCGCTAACTAAAAATTGAACACTTAATAAAGCAGTCACTAAGGAAAACCCCCCCAAATAAGGTGAAATTCAATAAAGAACCACCACCTGATAGCCTAGACTATCCAAGCTATAAATAAATGAAAATAATTAATTTACGCTAGAATAACTCCCTAAATATTAACAAAACTCACAAATGAAATATCATAATTCTATACAAGGAACTTGTATGGAAGGAGCAGTCAAAAACACATCCTAACTCTTACCATGTTGTATGTCAAACTATGGCTGCAGTACAACACGATACAGCCGTTACAGCGACATCTTTTCATGACCCCACTTTAAAAGTAAATTAATTTCTTGATAGTTGGATAGCTTTCAGAGCCAATAGGAATTACATAGAACTGGATAAAACTCATGGAGGAGATTCCCTTGTTGTGGTTGATAAAAAGATTTTATCTTTTAGGAATGATTAGAGCTTAATACAGAATGTTTTTGGGCTGAGGTATGAATAAGTGATGATAACCTACTAGGTTATGGTAACCATAATTTCAGACCTGAGATGGCGACAGGATATTTTAATTTGATATGCAACAAATTAAATTAGGAGCAATATAGAATTATGATGCTGGGTGACTTCAATGTCCCAAAAGTTAATTGGAACAAAAGACAGACTGGAATGTAGTCTATTCATTCTCAAACATTAGTGATGCTGTCTTTTCTTTTTTATATTTTATTTACCAAAATTTGTGATTATATTCCTGTGAGACGAACAAGGTCAAATTCTTTTCTTGGCTGGTTTTCCAGGAAGCTCATTAAGTATCTTAAGCATAAGAACGTGGCATCAAAACTTTAAGAGAACAGGTTAGGTGTATATTAACTCTTAAGAAAAAAGAGTAAGGATCTGCTAAGGAGGGATACAATTCCGAGAAGCAGAGAGATAGAGAAAGAGCTAGAAGTAAAGCTTGCAAACCAATCAATCTAAATATGTGAAATACCTTACAAATGAAGCTAGTTGAGTACATCTAATTAAAATTCAAAATTATTACAGATATCAAACAACTTAGTGAATTTGGAAAGTATTTCCAGTCAGTCTATCAACCTGCAGATAATAGACATACATTTAAATATTTTGATGGCCATAAATAAATATATAAAAGTAGATTTAAACATGACATAATATAATAAATTTGCAACATTAAATAAAATAAAAAAATTGTTTTTATATTTCTTTAACTTATACATTAAAAAAAAAAACCCATTTTAACGAATAATAAGATTGCTTTTAAACTGACAAGATATTTAACATAATAATTTATAACAACAGATCTAATTCTGATAAATATAATAAAGCAGGTTTTATATAGTTTCGCCTACTTCATTATTTAAAAATAAATTTTTTGAGCACTAAGGTTGCTACGAGATAGGCAATAACATGTTTCAATTGTAGTGGAACATCTAATTGTAAATAACAAATTATGAAATATGTATTGCATATGTAGAAAATATGATAATATTAAAATAATTGAAATCAATAATAGTGCTAAAGAAATAGCCTATTGAAAAAATATGTACATAAATATAAAAATAAGTTTCAGGTAATTAATCAATGAACGGAATTTCAGAAAGATGTTTAATTTGGCAGAACTGATTTAGTGTAATAGATAATTTCAGAATGTGCTCATGGAGGATAAGGATTTTAAAATTTGAAAATGTTATATACAACTACATTTAAACTTTTGTATTTGTATTAATTATAATATTTCATGATTGCTGATATATTAATGAAGTTTCAATTCAGAATGCTGATTTGTTTTTTATTAATTGCCCAATTGTTCACCATATTGATTATTTGTTTCTTTATTTAAAAAAACACACAGGAAGAGCAACAAATGGAAAATGGTTTACCAAAGTCACTTTCTACAGTTGGTGGAAGTAGGGATAATTATACAGAGTATGAAAATGATATCGATGATGGAAGATACTACAGGCAACAACCTCATAACATAACTTGGCGATGCACTAAAGACACCACTCCATCCACTGTTTTACTTGTGGTATGTTATTCTGCTAGTTTAAAAAAAAATTATAATTTCTATATGGATTTAATTGTTTGTGTTTTATTTTAATTTATTGTATTGTATTACCTATGCAAAACAGATAGATAAGTCTCCAGTTTTCTTCACAGAATAATTAAAAAACTACTTCTCAGTTTTGAGTAAATTTTGGATCATTTGTTTTAATATCTAGAAAAAGAACTATCATTTTGAATTCTGTGTTAAAAATTAGACAAACAGAATGTTTTTATTCAATAACGTGAGTTCTTCACACTCTCTGCACTCTGTCTTAACATAATTTCCAATTATATTTCATCTGAAAGAAATTTTAATTTAATTGAAATTTTTCACTGAAAAATTTCAAAAAAGGATGAACATACTTAGAATATTAAGAAATTCTGTAAATATGATTGTATTTTTATCTATATTAAAATTTCCTTAAGCTATTATCTTAATATTGTAATCCTCCAATATCATAAAGATGTCAATAAATACATCTCCTACCTCCTTGTATTTTTTTTACTTTATGTAAGAGAAAATTTTATAAACATTTACATTTAAAAGATATATATATATATATATATGAAATGTAAATGAACATTACTTATCTTTGTGATTAATATTTATGACTTTTACATTAATCTTTGTGATTTCACAAAGATTAGGAGATTTATTTAATTGTAACACACAGATAATGTGCTACAGGAGTATTGTCCTGTGAAAGCAATTAAATCCCTTTTGAGTATATTTTCTTATGACCCTCTTTTTTAAAATAAAATTTGCAAAAATAAGTGCGAAAACTGAATATTCTTTATAAAAATTGAACTGATTCCAAAATCCAGTAATAAAACAAAAACTGCTTAGAAAGTTGTTAAATCTCGGTTCTGTTTCTAATAAGACGGACACATACTTTCAGTTAAACATTAAAACATTATTGTTACCAATCCAAAGCAGGTTATCAAATTATTTAATTCATTTTTCTTTAATATGCCTATGCAATTGAATTTAAAACAAGACTTAAAAAATACAGAGCTTCTGATGAAACAGAAATTTTACAAGCACAGAACTTTAAACATTTATTAATACATAATAAAAATACAATACATATTTATTGCTTATCTAATGTAGTCTTCCTGAAGTTCTACATATTTTTCTGAATGTGTGGGGAGCTTGTGGATATCTGTTTCATAAAATGTTTGAGCATGTGTCAATCCCTAGGAGTTCAGTGTCAGTCTGCAATTGACGTGCGTGTTTTTTGGGCTTCTTCAGTGTCCCAAAAAACGAAATTGAAGGGGATAAATCTAGACTTTATGAGGTTTAAGGTTTTCCAGTAAATTTTATCCAGAGTGCTAACAGCTGTGTGATACCTTATATTGTCATGGAGAAAAATTACATCTCTGATTAGCTGACAGTGCCTTTTGTTTCTATAGGCAGCTTTCACTTTGTCCAAGAGCTGAAATGGTACACAGCATTCTCAGTGTGATGTTCATGGAAAGATAGACCAACAGTATGCCTTTTCAGCCAGGTTGCGAAGAGTTTTCCAGCTGATGAAGGCATTTTTACTTTTACAGGGTGAGACTCTCCATTCTTATGCCACTCTTTACCCACCAATTCCAACTCAAGAATGTAGTGATGTATCTATGCCTCATCACACATTACTGTTCAACGCAAAAACTTATTTGCTTCTTGTCAAAATTGGTTCTGGAGACTTTGGCAAATTTCCTATTGGAAATTTGCTTATTGGGCCTGTTTCTGCTTTGTCAAAATTCTTGGAACCCACCTCACATAGACCTTTTAATGGTGCCCTCATTTGTGAGAAACATCACGATAATTTGTTGTACAATTGATGATAAAACCTCTTGTTCTTTTATGACACTACTGACCATAGACACAAATGCTGAGCCAGCTGAAGTATCATCACCATTCCCACATCTTTATCATCAATATCACTCTGCCGCGCCAGCCCACTCATGTTGTATGCAAGCTGTGAAGACAAACTCCAGTTTATATTCGACTGACCCTCTTATTTTTAAATTTAAACCTGTTAATAAATTAAGAAAATTAATTGTTAGATTAAGAAAATGTTTGATCTAATAAACTACTCCAGCTTACATTCATTTAAATCAAACAATTTAATTTAATTAATTAACTGATAAATAAAAAATCAATTATATATAATTAATTATTAACTTGAGTTAATTATACAGATAACACTTGAATACCAGCTGTATAATGACTTTAATATTATACTTAAAAATCTCAAAGAATATCAAAGAAAAATTGTTTTAAGACACAAATCGTAGTGCATATTTTCACTTCACTTTGGAGTTATACTGGGCAAGCAACTTAAAATTGGACCACTACAAACTTAACACAGTTGCGATGTGTAACATTTTATAAATGAAATGAAAATGAAATTAAATAAAAATTTGTATTTAGTTTAGGAAAAGTTTACTTATTTATCATATTTTTACAAATGATCTTCAAAATAAGTGCCCTGTACATTGATGCATTTTTATTGATTTTTTTTTTTTGCTAATGGATCATATTGAGAATTTCTTGATACAAAATGTTTTTGTCAGTGCTATTGATTTTTTGTTGAATGTTCACCTGCATCTCTTTGATAGTGTGGAGATTTGATTTATAAACTCTATGCTTCAAGTAGTCCCCAAGAGAAAAATAGCAACTAGACAAATCTGGAGATCGCAGAGGCCACTGTTCTCTATTGACAGATTGTTCTGTGTAAAAGTAGCACGAATGTATGCTAGTGAATCATTTGATGTGTGATATGTTACTTCATCTCATTTGAAAAAGCAGATTACTTCACTATTCCTTTTCTTGATTTGTTAACTGAACGTAGAACTCTTTTAAAATTGTACACACTTCTGTATTGATGAGTCAAAGAATATTGGCCCAACTATACGATTACCATAAACAGTGCACCAAACACCCAATTTACTCATTGTGAAGTGGTTACTCAAACATCTGGTGAGGATTTTCAGTCATCCGATACATACCACCCATTTAGGTGAAATGAAATTCTCCATCGAGTCTACCTACCCATCAGCAATGTTTTTGAGAAGCCAGTTACAGTAATCAAGACTTTTTGTTTATCTGTTTTCTTAAGTTCTTAGACAATATGGTTGAAAGTTTAAATCGTGAAGAATCTTATGGCAAATTGTGTATTTTACACCAATTCCTTATGACAATGTACATATAATTTTTTTTTACCAGTGGAAATTCTTTTTTTAATTTTGGCTATGGCTTTTGGAGTCCTAAAAGAAGATCATATATTTTTGTTTTGTGTTTGAAACCGACTGTTGTACGCAATTTTTTAACCAACTCATGTATTCTACTCTTAGCTGGAAAACTGGAATTTGGAATTTTTCCATGAATATTTGACACATTTCTTGAAAGGCTCCAGAACACACATAACCTTTCACTATAGCAGGCAACCCTTTCCTTTAACAAATAAGGCATTTTAGAAAAACAAAGCTGGAAAGAACAAAATTATACTGCACAAAAGCATGAACAGTTTACAACTGACAACAATAGACTGGAGTAGTAATATACACAATCAATAGTGACACTAGTAGTAGCAGTGACAGTAGTAGCATTGAAGTTGACACATAAATAACTCAAGCTGTCTCAGTTTGGTTTTAAGTTGCTCAGTCTATATTTTTTGATTATGGCAGAATTATTATTTTAGAATCGTTTATGTCAGAATTTGCATTGTAAGAAAATAATACTGTGAATAATAATTAAAGCATAAATAAGAGCCTCATGATGACCTATTTTTAACTGTTAAAATCCTGCTTTTACCATTAGCATACATCTTCCAAATTTGTTGTTTTATAACAAAATATATTCAAATAACATTATAGTCTTGTTAATCTTAATTAATGTGGACTCTTGGATTAATAAAAATACTCAGATTATTGCAGTTATAATAAGAAATGTTTTGTTTTATTAGTGATATATTTCTTCATTTTATAAATTAAGAATGCTTATATTACTACGTATTTTATTTCTGTTAATCATTAATATTCTGTTAGTAAAGTCTTTTTATGGATTTTTCATTTTGGCATTTAAATTAAAACATTGATTATATACAACACTGTTGTATATAATATTCATCATTACTTTCTCCATTGCCTTTATAAGTAATTCAGTAGTTCATTTAAATAAAATATTTTTCTATAAATGGGATTATAACATCTTTTAAAATATAACGCATCACAAGAGGTCACCTCTTGGTACTGCTTAATTTACATCAGCCTTTTTTCTGTAAATTGAAAACCATCCAAGTAGTTCAGTACTTGTGGGCCATTAGTACATTTTTCAACATAATTATTAAGTTCTTTTATGTGATTTTTCATAGTTTTAAAAATTGTATTCTTATCTATCTCTTCATTTTCATCATTCTGCTCTTTCATCAGAATTTGAAATCTTTTTTTATCCTTTGCTTTTTCAATTTTTAAATTTTGTGTTCTGTTTAATGATTGTGTGGCAACATTGAACGCTCATGACTTTTTTTATGTCCTGGAAGACCTATCTATCTCTTTTATGAACTTTTTTTGGGAGCTGATTTAATCCTGCCTAGTTTAACTGTCTGATCTTGAGTGTAATATTTGTAATTAAGTAAATTTTAGTTTGTTTTGCTGCAACTAGAAAGTTTTGTATAAAATTTACTCAGGTACTTCCTCCACAAGCTAGCCCCTGCTTACTTTTTTATTTTTAAAATTAAAATTGCCATTAAAATGATAACAGTTGAGAAAATAGAATCCATAAAAGAAAATTTGCTGAATATTCAGAAAATATTTTGAAAAGTGCTTTCCAGAACTGTTTCTATGTAAAAGAAGACACAATGAAAAGTATGGACTATAGGAAGGAGAAAAATTGAAAATGCTCCAAATATTCAGTAAAATCCTTTTTAGAAAAAGTTTGGTTTTCTTTTAAATAGACCTCATGTATACATATGTATATTATATATCTTTTCAGGATAAAAATCCTTGCATCTTCTATGTGTGTTATCTGTAAAAGTAATTCTGTTATAAATTGGGGACATTTCAGAGAATGTAAAGAACTGATTGATTATAGAAACATGTCTGATGGAAAATTGTATTGGAAGACCAGAAATCTAATGACATTCTATCAGAAAACAAAAAAAAAAATTATATATATATATACTTTTCTTTCTATATGATTAGAGTGAATTTGTTACAGAATTGTCGAAAATTGGACTGGTAGGTACGAAGTATTCTTGTGGACATGTTACCTTTCTTAAAATTACATCTGACTGAAATTTGTTCACCCAGTTTATTGGAATCAGTCCGAAATCTTGTTCTGCAGCTTGTTCCATCACCACATAATACTGGTCAGTTAGATGGACTTCTTGAAGATGCCCTTTTTAAATTCCAAGGATACAGGTATGTCATCTTCTCTTAAGTTTTATTTTGTAGCCTTTCTTTACTGTTACTTAGAATGACTAACATGTGTGAATATCATCCAAAAAGTAATAATACCTGTTTATGCTTTGTTATTTAAAGCAATGATTTTGTTCCAAATGAGTAGAAAAATTTTTTATGTACATTGTACCGACAGTTTATGTATGAACTTATTCTTGTACAATAGTTGTCTGTGTTAATATTTTAATTAATCATTTTTTGTGTGTAATAAATAATTAACACATACAAAAGTCTTTTTAGAGTATTTTTTTTTCTTTTCTGTAGTTTGTTTATTTTGACCTCTCGAGACAATCTATAACTACAAGAAGCAAGTGAGGCAGACTATAATCCTGCAATGTGATGGTTTCTGTAGATATTTATTTTTTTATCAGCCATCAAATCTGGATAGACAAAATTTACTTGATATTTTTATATGATATATTATGAAGACTGAAATTCATATTTACTGTTTCACTTTCCCGTTAAAGGCCATCAGGGCTAGAATGTGGTTGGGGGTGGCAACCAGAAGCATCACAAGGTGGGTGTCTTCCCGTACAGGGTTGGGATGTACTTTTTGTACTAATTGAGCATTATAATTTTTGTTTTCTGTACTACAAATGTAAGGATTTAAGCTTCAGTGCTATTTTTATATGTTTTTGTTCAAAAGTTAAGTTTGGAATCTTATTTTTTCTGTTTGTATAGCATGATTAATTATTATTGGTTCTCATAAACCTTACTACAAATTTACGCTTTCATTTTCATTGATATTAATCAGAACTTATAAGGCAGACCTCTTTGAAATGAGGGAACATTATTACATTTTATGCTGCCTCTGTTGTAATTATAAATTAATGTTCAATTAAAATATTAAATAAATAATAAATTAAGAACAGGTAATAAATAATATTTTGTATCATAATGATATTATGTACAAAGGTAATATGCACATTTATTAAAAAAATTAATTAATTAACTCAGTATTATTGAACAAATATTTCTATAGTTTAATCTTTTAATTATATTTTTTCTTTTATTAAAAACATGTTCTGAAGAAACCAAAATCTTTGCAAAAGTGTTGAATAATGTAGCTACTGAATAAAACAGCAAATGAGAAAATTAATTTTAAAATAATTATATTTTGCTGCTAGGATGCAATATGCTAAGCTACATAATTATATTTTTAATACATATGCATGGATACAAGATTTATTCAATTTCCTAGATATCATCAGCAGTAATTTCTACATCAATAAAGACTTATTTAATAGTTGGGAGTCATAACAGGTTTTAACAATTAGTCTTATTTTATTTTTATGATTTTTTTTTTTTAAGCAATCAATATAATTTTCCTTTTTCACCTTAACTGATTTCTGTTGATTATTCACAAAAAACAAGTAAAAATTTGAAAAATTTTTGTCATCCAACTTGAAAAAAGATTTACTTCTTGAACATGTTGCTTAGTAATTGAGGAATTAGATAATAAAAGGAGACTAAAGTATTAAAGATTCTTTCATAATTAAAATTTTTATTCAACCCATCAAGATGCAGTGACACTGTAAGAGGTTATGACAGTTGTATGTTTGTTGTAAATGATGAGGTATATGTATTCTTGGCTGAAATTAATAATAAAAAAAGTGTTGTAAACTAGATTGTAGTCATGTAATGGATAGGAAATAAAAATGAAGGTTTTAATCTATTTTGTGGAATTAGAAAAAAAAAATAGTTGTCTAAATGTTTGATAATGAAAGATATGTTGCATTTTGAGGCTTGTAGCGATTATACGTGTTAAAAGTGCATGGATGTAAAGTATTGTAATTGAAAGTGGAAATTTCCTGAGTGATTTATTTAAAATTGGTAAAAGATTTCAAATAATTTATAAAAATTACTAAAAGTACGGATTTGCTGAAAGGTGAGAAACCATCCACATAAAATAGATCATATTGTGGAATTAAGAAAAAAATCACCTATAAACTATACCGTATACAGCTACATTATGGCTTAAATAAATCAGTTCTTTAATTATTTGGAGTTCATTGCGTTAAATTATTCAAACCTTTTACTGAGTATTAACACAGAAGTAAACTAAGAATGAAACAATATTCATATTTCAAATTTGTAAAAGAAATTAGATTATTCATTCAGATGTTTATAATCTTTGCCCAATGTCAAATGTTTTATTAAAAAATGATTCAACTAATAGATTCAAATCTCAGTTTGACCATAATAACAGAAAATATAACAGGTAGTGAAAAAAATTTAATTTTGTAATTCCAAGCCTTTAGTATTTACCACTATAACTATTTAAGTAATTTGTTTTGCTGTTGAATATAAATTAAAAGAAGAACAATGCTATATATTCAGTGTTAGTTGATATTTTTTTTAAAAGAAAAATTGTTTTATTCTAGTTTAAAAATATAGTTTATTTTTGAGTGGTGCAGATGATGGAAAAATTTGAATTTATTAATGTCTTCATTCTGCAGTTGGTTAAAATCACAAAAGAATCAAAATAACATATTTACTCCCAGTTCAAGGCCACAGTCAATACAGTTGGAACTCTGAGATATGTGGTAAAAAAAAGTCCCCAAGATTATGAAGATCTTTTAAAGATCATCACAGTTCTCAGTGATTTATAGTTAAGTATGCAGGCTCCATTCTCAAAAATAAAATCTGGTCTTGAATAATTTTTTTATTTAATAAACAAAGATGGTGTGTTAAAATTAATAAAAGAATTATATAAAAGTAGTGTACACAACACATGGATCTATTTTGACTCATAAAATTAATTCTTCTTTCATTGAATTCACAATTTACAAATTCCTTAAAAACTCATTTCACAATGAAATAACTTTTGGCGAAGATGAACCGAGAATGCTTACAATAGTAAAACTTTCTACAAGGCAATATTCATATTCAAATTTGTAAAAATATAAGATTATTTATTTAGATTTCCACGTAGAGAGGTTTACAATTTTTACCCAAAATCAAGTGCTTTATTATAAAATGATCCAAGAAATGGAATTAGATCTTAGTTTGACCACCATACCAGAAAATGCAATAGTTATCAAACTATTAAACAAATTTTGTTTTGCAGTTCAAGCCTTCAGTATCTACCACTCTAATTAATTAACTAATATATTTTACTATTGTATACAAATTAAATTTGTCTATTCTAGGCAAAAAGTTGGCAATTTTTTGCCTGTTTATAACACCAAATTTTTTAAAGAAATAATTGTAAATTTGAAAGGTGGGCCTGATAATCAAAATAATTATGGTCACAGATTGAAAACATTGATTTTGATAATAAAATAATAAAAATTATGAAAATTAAAATTAATTTTTATTTGTTTTTTATCTGTCTTTTAGAACTAGAATTATATATATTTTATTTATTTTTTATTTTTATAGTATCATTTTTTAGGGAAGATAATAAAACAGTGTATAATAAATTTTACATTAGTTTTATTTTCAATAAATTTATGAAAATTTTCCTAAAAGGGCTTACCCTTAAAGTATTAAGTTGGTTAATTAATATATATATATATATATATATTATTTTACCAAATAGTGCAACACATGTATTTAATTTTTTAAAACTGTATTAAAAATAATTAAATCTTTAATTTCATTTTTCTTTAAATTCTTCAATTTTTATAATAATGGCTGTGTATTTTTCAAATTGTGTTTTTGTAAATAAAAATTAAACAAAAATTAATTATATCCTTAATGTATCTTAGTTTTTCCAATATTCTCAAGTAATATCAACTGAATCATGAATATAGATTGAACTGAAAAAAATGTTAAAATATGCTTTTAAGTTAGGAAAAAAGATTTATCTGATAGAATAAAAATACATTTCAGGTATTCATTTATAATTATGGTAGTTTCATAATTTAATCATTCTTTTAATCTGAAAATAACATTGATATACAAACCAGTTCAGCTGGATCTCAGAAAAAGTTTTTGTGAATTCCTAACTTTCAAATATTTAAGTAGAAGAAACTTCTTCTGCTTTATATAAGATCTTATATTTTACATTTCTTGCTATTAATTGTCTTTGATATTGATGTATCCAATTTTTAACAACTCTCACCATTTTGTGTATGCCTGCCATAAAAATATCTCGCAATCTGGTGTTGAACTTTTGTAGAGTTACACCTCCTTGCCCACAGAAAACTATTCACTGCACAGACTTTAATTTGCACACTATCTGCAATGACAACATTTTTATGGTTATTAATGAATAACTGTTCCTGCCTTCTGCAATGATAAAACTGAATCATATTCAGTATAGCAACAACTTTTATTAAAATATTTTTTTTTGAAAAAAATTTGAGCAAATTCAAATAACTTTTGTCGCCCGTATCATATTTAAATATTTATATTTGTTTATTTTATAACTAGATAAAAAATATGTTAATTATGAGCAAAGAATTTTTTATTTGTAACAAGTACTTACATAGTTACGCTATTTCTCTACATAGTAGCCATTCCAATTTAGAAATTTTTCGTAGCGTGGTACCAATACCCTTGTCATAGAACAGAGCCGCCTGTGTTTTCAGCCATGTTTCTACGCTGGTCTGCAGCTCGATGTCTGTGCCAAAATGTTGTCCTCCTAGCCAGCATTTCATGTGAGCAAAGAGGTGAAAATCGGATGGATCCAAGTCCGGGCTGTATGGTGGGTGATCAAACACTTCCCAACGAAAACACTGCAGGAGCTTCTTTGTTACAGCTGCAGTGTGTGGCCGAGCATTGTCATGGAGAAAGACAATGCCTGATGACAACATTCTTTTCTGCTTATTCTGAATTGTGCTTTGTAGACGTTGAAGAGTCATGCAGTATGAGGCTGCAGTGATGGTCGTGCCAAGTTCCATGAATTCCACCAAGAGAACTCCATTCCGGTCCCAGAACACAGTAACCATACACTTTCTGAGAAGGTTCGCTTGAACTTTTTTGGTTTACTGGGAGAATGAGAATGCATCCACTGTTTGGATTGTTTTTTTGTTTCTTCAGTTCTGAAATGGACCCATGTCTCGTCCCCTGTGACAATTTTGTTCAAAAAATCTTCTTCATTGTGGTAGCACTGGAGAAACGTTAGAAAGCCGTCCATTCTCATTGTTTTGTGATGGTCGGACAGCATCTTGGGAACCCATCTCACACACAGTTTGCGGTACTGAAGTCTCTCACTCACAGTGGTGTAGAGAGCTGACCTTGAAATTTTCTGGAAAAATCACTCAATACAGAAATTGTGAGCAGACTGTTTTCTCGAATTGCCTCATCCACTCGCTCAACGAGATCATCGGTTGACACTCGCTTCCTTCCCTGACCGCCTGCATCATGAACATCTGTATATCCTGCTTTAAAGTTCCTGCACCATTGTCGCACTTTGCTGTCTCTCATTGAAGTTTCACCGTCCACATTACTTATTCGTCGATGAATTTCAGCTGCATTACACCCCTCAGCCTGAAGAAATAGAATTACCGCACACACTTCACACTTGGCAGGAGATGCTATTGTTGTAGACACGTGTTTGCATGTTCAGAACTAAATAAAGTGACACGGCGTGATTGCAGGCCATACTAGAGACGCTGCGCAACACATATATGCAAAGGTTCATCCGATTTTTGCACGGGTTTTTATTTCGCGACCGATCAGACCTTGAAAAAAAATAACCCTCGTATTACTCAAAATATTTTCTCCTTTTAATATTATTTAATTTAGTTTTTCTCTGTTAGGTACTATATTATCACAAGTTCCAGGCAATCTGACAAGAGTCATGAATCATTTCTAATATTGATGTAAAAATGGTCCAGAGCAGAGATAGGATATGTTTTCTCATTAGAGGCTTATTAAATTTGTGAATTTTTTTCTTGATTTTTAAGTAAATCATGAGGACGTGAGTTAATTGAATTATAGGACAAAATTGTCATTGTTGCGATCAACACTTGTTTTGTTGGTATGGGGATAGTATTTTTGGTGTTTAAAGACTCAGTCAAGTAATAATCTGAGTGCACCACAGTCTAATTGAAGTTAGGTATAGGAAGAGTTTTTGTGTGAAACCTTGATGTTAGAGGAAGAAGCAGAGATGATCATGCTTCCATGAATCTAATTTGATAGTTGAGGGTATTAGTTATGATAGGTTGTCATGGTTGGAGGCCATTCAATGGTGATAGTAAGTTGTGTAAATACACTGATGGAAATGTCTGCCAAGGAATTTACATCAGTGGAATCCTGACAGAAGCCAAACTGATGACTGTGCTGTGTTATGTTTAGAGGGTCTAAAAAATGACCTCCAGTAAAGTCTGTCAGGGCTAGGGAGTGGTGTAGTGACTGGTATCGTCACAAGCTGGATGTCTTTCCTGATGGACTCAGGATGTGCTAATTGCTGGCTTGATAACATTTTAACATTAATGTGTGCAGGCTTAATAACATTTTAAATTCTCAGTCTCATATTTATTTTATTTGTTCCTTTCAAAGAGATTTTATGTGGCACCAAGTTCAGCAACAATGAGCAATTCTAAATTTGGTTTTGTTTAAAGGGTGAGGGAGTAGATAATGAAGATGAAGTGGAGACTGAAACTGCTGAAGAGGAGGGGCAGTAGGAGGAATTGATCGATTGCATGACCATCAAACTTCAAAGAATGCAGCTGAACAGCATTTGGTCACTAATCAAATTCTTAGGTGTCCAAAGGTATTTATATTGTCTAATTATTGGTAAACATAGACAAAAGCTATGTTTTTATTAAGAACAAGTTTTTAACAGTACTGATTGTAAACGTCACAGTTGTAACATTAATACTCTTAACCATAGCAGTAACCTAACACTTGCCATATTTAGTTACAAGATTTGTCAATGGCTTATTTAGTTTTTAAAATCTGTTTTTTCTGCCCAGTGCTTATTTCCATATTGTACAATATTCTCTAATTTCCTTTTTACACTCATACAGTAGTTTTGTTTAAAAGAAATCATTTCTTATGTCTGAAAATCACTAAGAAATCAGTGTTTGTAATTATCTACCATCTCAGCATGCCTTTTTTTGTTTATTTACTTTATTCAAGTTCATTTTGATATGTTTTGAGGTGTAGTTTTGCATGTTTAATGTAATTATATATATATATTTTTTTTAATTAATGAAGTTTGTGGAAAAGTAAGTAAATAAATCTACGGAATATATCTAGAAAAAATTTATGCATGCATCAATTAATAATAATATTTGCATCTCTTTTCTACGGTAGATAATAGGCTATTTTTATTTTTATCTAGTCTAAATATAATAAGGAATTATTTGTATATTATCAAATTAACATTAGTGTTATACATAATTTTTTTAATTAAGTATTTAACTATGCAGAATGCCTGGTTTATTTTGTGTAAATATGAAAATATTTAAAAGCCGTCACCTAAATATGTAATGAATATTATTGCCAAGTGCATATTGCTTTTGGAACTTTATCTCTAATGTGTTGTTTATTTTACATAAAATTTAAATGTAAGTTTTTGCTTAAGACTACTGATTCTAAAAAGTACATTCCATTATAGGTACACTGTCACTAATAGGACCAATGAAATGGTTGAAAAATAAAAATTATTTCTTATTTTTATACTTACTCTTGTTTCTTCCTGATTATTGTCAACTGCTTGGGTCATTTGCCAGGTAGAATATTGTCCCAAATGGTACATTTTAGATAGCCAAATTTATTTATTTTAAAAACAGTTTTGAACATCTGCATTACATTTCCTAAAGAATTAAATTCAGGTATAATTTTCTATAAAAGTGTGCTGATGCAGGCTTGATAACATTTTAAATTCACAATCTCACACCATCAGATTTATTTTGTTTGGTCCTTTCAAAGAATTTTTATATTGCAATAAGTTTAGTAACAATGACCAGTTCAAGAATATAGTACAAGAATAGCCCAGACACTAAGGTGAGCAGTGTTTTGTGTAACTTTACTATTGGAATAAAAATGTTCACAGAAAGGTAGGACAAGTGCCTTAATGTAACCAGAGATTTATGTTGAAAAGTAGCATTAGTTTTATTGTCATTGAATAAATAATATTTTCCGACAGTATTAGTCTTGTTTAATTATTGAATGACCTTTGCAGTATAAATTCAATGTACATTCTGGGGTATGCACGGTATGACTTAATCTTTTAATTTATATATATTATGTTATTTTTTATTATCTTCTGTTTTGTATTGTACTTGTATATAATATAGTCTTGTACAATAATGACTTATCATGAATTTGTTAAAACAGCTTTATGTGGTTTTTATTAGTTCTAAATGTTACATTTTTTAACATCAAAAATAAATGAGTATTAAAATGGAAATAATAATGTAGTGTAAACTGGACCATGGTTGTAACTTATGATTATTTGTCACTCCTGTGAATAAAGACTAGTAAGAAGATGAAGAGAAAAATAGAAAGCCATGAAACAACACCATTGTTATCCACAAAGAATAAAATTGTTATTATTCAATTGTTATTGATGTTATTCACCAGGTAAGATTAAAATATTATATTAGGAAAAGAGGAGGAAACAGTTAAAAAATTTCTTTACTGTTTGAGTATAAAAAATAGAAATAATCACAGAGAAAAGTAAAATATTAATGGTGACAAGAAATTATTGAAATAGAAGAGGCAGTCTACAAATGCAAGCAGAAGCTTTAGAAATTATTAAAAGCTATCTATATTTATATTGTAAATTATCTGAGATAGACAAGTGAGAAAATGAATAATAGCATTCAGATGGCAGGAGGATTTTATCATTGTTAAAATTTAGTGTGGTATTAGTACAAATGAAATGTAAACAGACAACTTTCATGAGTTTCCATGTGTGTTCTAAAAAATGGTTTAGAATCTTGGTTGAAGAAAAAGAAAATGAAGTTTTTAAGAGACATGGTAGGAAAGATTAAGATTTCAAGTAAAAAATTCTACAATAAGAAAACACCTATTAGATTGTGCACTATAGGACAGAATTGAAATGTAGACAAAGTTGGTTTGGGGACTTACAGAGAATGCCAAGTAGTGAGAGAATGCCAAGTGATATTTGCTGAAGAAATTTTTTGTTTAAATGTTAAAATCTAGAGGAAGACCAGGAAAGATATTTGGATAGATTTTGTAAAAAAAAAATACCTGAAATAAAGAACAGATTAAAATAAAGTTTTTGAGGGGAATTGGTGGTGAGGAAGAGTTAAGAGTAGGTTTATGATCTAGTAGAGTGTGAATGCTCATACTGAGAGGTCTTGTTGTATCTAGCTCTGCATTTAATAGCTTTTTGGATTGGTTTTATGGTGAATTTTTTAACTGATACATAGTGAGGAATTGTTGACATTAGGTTACCAGATAAGTCTTTAAAGTTTCGAGTTTTTTGGTTGACGGATTGTACTGTTTTTAGAGTTTTTTAGTGACAGTGTTATTTCTCCATATAAGACAATGCTTAACCTGTAGACCAGTTGAGTGAGTATTTTCTAAGTCTTTAAACACAACTCAGCAAGGCTGTGACTATACTTAAGTAAACAAGGACTTGTAATACTTTCTATACCAGTGATAATTTTTCTATCCTGAGGCTCATTATAAGGGGGAATCTTTATTTATCCGTAAATAACTCCTGAACCATACCTAATCCACCTGAACCCTTTCGGATCTTCACCAATCATATAGCCCTACACTCTCTGACTCCAAAAACCCCCAACACCAAAAATACCCACCCTGAAAAAATTCAAAAAAATCACTTTTCATATTTCACACCCTTCTGTACCTTTCTGACCAACCTTCACCTTCCAGAAATCGACCTCAGATTTGGTGTAATACATTTTACCTGCTCCAAAAAAGTGCTGCTCCTCCCATAAAGTGCCCCAGGAAAAAGCAGAGTGGGTACTCAAATTGTGCGAAATTGAGCCCAGAACCAGAATTCAAGACCCTCTTTGGGGTAGAATATACCTGACAGCCAGGGATGGACAGAAACCCTTTTAAGGCGTCCAGTAGGCTAGAGAGGTCACCAGATAGGAGTAGTTCATCAGTTCATGGCTCAACATCATCGTTGCGGATGGAAGCTGAAAACCCAGGTGCAATTGCTGCACCGTCGACCTCTTGAAGGACCATGCAAGTGGCTGAACGTGCCCAAGTTGCATCGTCAGACGAAGAAGAAGGAGCTATCAATTTGCTCACCCTTGTTACTAAACTAGAGGTGCTTTCCAGTGATTTGCAGTGTGCTTTGCCGGCACAGATTTGATGATTTTGTGTGAACAAATGCCTCCACAGGGGCATATACAGAAGAACCTTATGCCAGTCACTCAATCAAGGCAGACAGACCCACAGAAGATATCGGAAAATGACGAGTTTCTTAGGAGTGACTTATCAGTTACTGACCTACTGGACCAGCTCCTGCGAAGATGGCCGCCGAAGTTCATAAATAGAGTTAGAGAGGTGAAAACACTGTCTGTTGAAAATGGGGACATGTAATTTTATAGACATTTTTCACACCTGAAGATCAGGAACAGAGTAGCTGGCTGTCACGAGTTATAAACCTGGTGATGTCGTTAGAGGAATCTCTCTCTGGGGGAAGAAGCTGAATCTTATTTCGATAATAAATTTTTATGATTTGTAAACGTTTGTTGAGACGTTTAGCGTTCCATGATTATTTGTCGTAAACTACAGAAGCAGATATAGCATATATTACGATTCAACAAGTGGTAATTGAGAAACTGCAGCAATCATATTGAAGGCAGTGAGGCGAGTACTGGGGAAGTCAACATCTCTGATATTTATCCTCCTAGAAGGTCTGCTTGGAGCAGTGGTCAAAAAGATTCTGACTTACCTTTTCAGAAAAAATGCCAAGACGGTATCAGTGGTTCTCCCAGAACTTGAATGCTCCAAATCGTGGTCAGCTTCAGCTAAGAGGTCGACCCCTCCAGTCGAAGACAGCCGCGCTGTAGTAATGCACGCCCAGGGTAAGATAAACTCAGACTTCCTGCGTACGATGAAGACGTTGGTCAAGGAGAAGAGGCAGGTGAAGTGCTCTCTATAAGGCAGAGCAGAGGAAATGAATTACAAGTTAAAATTAAGGGCAAATAAAGTACGGAACAATTTACTGCTACACTTAAAGGGATCGAGCAGCGAGTTTACAAGTCGGCAAGAGAACATGAGGTGATAGGCAGGCTGTAGTCCATATAAAAGACATTGCTGTTGATACTACAGAAAAGGAGGTGTGTGATGCGATAGTTGATGTTATAGGCAAGAACGAAGAATTCAGAATATTACAGTTATTACTTCACATCAGGTGGCACTCAGACTGGTTAATGAACGCATCAGAGTTGGGTGGGTCCATTGTCAGGCCTACATTAGAGAAGAAACAAGCAGATGTTATAAATGTTGGGGCTCGCCATAGAAGTGTTGAGCGTCAGGGGCCCAACAGGACTGAATTAAGTTATAATTGCAGAGAACCCGGACATAAGGTACAAGAATGCAGGAACCATATGAAATGCTGGAACTGTAGAAGCACATACTATCGCACCGGAGGTTCGACGTGCAAACAAAATAAAAGCAATTAAGGTTATGCTCTCAAACATCAATCATAGTTCCCTCTCTCACAACTTAGTGGGAGAGCTGGCGAGAAATATCAGTGCAAATATATTAATAACAACTGAGCCAAATATATATATAGCGGCAAGAAATGACTAGTGTGCAGACGAGTCAGGGGATGTTGCCATACACAATGTTAGTGGCAGATTTGGGTGGCAACTGCCCCATCAAGGACAGGGATAATAGCTGTGGAGTTGGCAGAAGCTGTTGTAATAAGGTTGTATATTAGCCCAAACTGTGATGTGTATGTTTATGAGAGATACATAGGACGTTTGCAAGATGAAATCAATAGAACATGAAAAAAGATCATACTTACAGGTGATCTAAACTGCAAGACAGTTGTAGCAAGCAACTCATCTACAAATCGGTGACGTGAGATGGTTGCGGACCTGATGCAGACAGCTGGGCTGTACTGCTTGAACGACTCAACGCCGACCTTTGAAGCAAGGGGCCGGCGTCCATTCATCCATATTAGACCTGACAATATTGGACAACAGGTGGAACTATAATCACTGTAACTGGATGGTCCTGGAAGGTGAGACAGCCAGCAATCACCGTGCCATGCTCCTCCAGATAATCAATCGCTCCTTTCGGTCAATCGATCAATTTAAACCTCAAAGACTGATGCAGTGGCAGTTTTTGACTGTAGTGACAAACATGTCAAGGTTTTGGGACGGGAGACAGCTGACACCTGAAGTCCTGCAAGACCTCATCATACAAGAAATAGCGCAAATACCAATTGGTGACAAGAGGTTTCAGCCTGCATATTGATGGTTGGACACAATCAAGCACATGAGGCAAGAACTTGAGAATTCCAGTAAACGACTCAGAAGAATAGGCGGTGATGCCTATGATGCTGCAGCTCATGAGTATATTACAAACAGAAGAACATTAAATTACAAAATAAAACGAGCCAAGGAAAGTAAGTGGCAAGATTTGTGTGGAGAGTTGGATGAGGATTTGTGGGAACGAGCCTATCAGATTGCAACAAAATGGTTTGAGAGACTTTTACCCATCCTCGCAAGTAACCAAGCGATGGAGCATATTGCCAGGCTCTTCCCAAGAGAACATGTGGGAGATGATTTAGTAGTTGAATGCGAGAGGAAACGCTTCTCTGCAAAAGAGGTCATGGTGATTCTTAATCTAAAGGATCGAAAGGACCAGATGGTATCCCTGCATCTTTGCTAAAGGAATTGGTCAAACTGGTGCCTTGGGAAATGATTGATATTGCAAATTACGGTCTAGAGAACAAGGTCTTTCCAAGGTTCTGGAAAGACACACGTCTCCTCTTACTGGAGGAGTTCAAAGTGGACGTCAGCATCCATGCAAATCAATTCAAACTTTGGTGCAGATGGTCAGCAGTTCAAGCCATTGCCATAGTGGTAAACTGGGCAGAAGTACATGGAGAACGAGCTCTATGCCAATGTTTATATTTTTGGGTGTCAAGAACGCGTTCAGATCCTTAACCTGGAATTCAATAAAATGGCCCTTATGATAGCTCTATGTAGGCAGATTGGGGAATACTTGAAGGATCATTGGATAACTGCAGGCGTACAAAACAAGAGCCTGCAATTCCAGATATTTGGGGGTACCACAAGTATCAGTCTTGGGCCCGCTTCTTTGGCTCTTAGTATGTGATGGAGTGCTTAGCCTCCATCTACCAGACGAAGCTGAAACAGTGACCTATGCTGACGATTTGACTGTCTTGGTCAGCAGTAAGATGGAGGGCGACTTGGAGATGCATGGGAATGCAGCTTTTGTTAGTATAAGTATGTGACTAAATGAACACGGACTAGATCATCAAAAAAATTTGAGTTCACAACATTAACCGGCAGAAGAAAGATAGGTCACATCGATCTAAGAGTGGGAGACCAGCCACTCCAGAACAAAGCAAGTGTAAAGTAGCTAGGGGTAAAGATTGATAGAGCATGCAAATTTAGCCAGCATGTGGTTGAATGCTGTGACAAGGCAGAGAGGACCACTAAGCTCTTAAAATACTGATGACGTCACTTACACCTCCTTGCGCTTCTAAACAAAGACTAATAATGTTGATAGTAATGTCTGCAATGCTGTATGCCTCCCCAGTTTTGGGCCCTGCTGTGAGAGTGAAACATCTAAATAAAATACATTCTGTATTTTATTTAGATGCAGATGCACGCTGTTGAGCATAATTGCAGGTTGCATAACTGTCTCTTACGAGTCAGCATGCGTGATAGATTTACAGATTGAGGAAAGGAGTAATAGGTATGGAGGCATGGATACATCAGATGCGAAATGTAGGACGCTCAATATTTGGGGTGAAAGATGGGCAACAGGTGACAGATCGTTGTGGAATAAATGTCTCATATCAGATCTAGAGGCTTGGATCAAACATGGCCATAGTGAGGTGAATTTTCAATTATCCCATATGTCTACAGGCCATGGTGCCTTTGAATATTATTTACATAGAGTGGGCAGACGCGATTCTCCCTGCTGTACGTATTGTAGCAGGAATGCTATGGCAGAATATACCACGGCATAGATCTACCATGCCGGACTTATTGCTGGTTGGTGGGAAGGCCCCCCTTACAGTTAAAGGATGCTCCCCTGGACTGAGCTTTACTTAATTGTATGTCCAACCCAGGGGTTTAGGGGGAAAAAAAGGTTTATGATCTCAGTCTAGTAGATGATTTTTCATAAAAAAAGGTTTAGCAACTCAGTCTAGTAGATGGATGAAGGTAAGGATTATGATATTAATGAGACTAACAAATATTTAATTAGCTTTTTATTAAAAAGTAATCTAATATATTATTACATTTACAAATATTAAAATTAAGTAAAATTTTAACATGTTTTAAAAAACATCTTTTGCACCAGATAAATAATACAATAATCATTTTTACTAGTGTGTTGCATTATCACAATACTTTTTATAGTTTTACTGATTATTGAACAAAGTATTAATATTGTACAAATTCCTTACATTCATAATGAATACATTTTCTAATAGAATATTCTCCCTTTTATTATTCAATATTACAAATAAAAATTTGTTTATTCTTGTTTTGATGCATGCCCTTTGGTATTTGATGGAGTAAATAATTTATTGGGTATATTAAAATAATAATCTGTACGTGCTTTTGACAGAGTGATACTGCAGTAGTGTCTGATGCTGAATTAGCTGAAGCCGATCAATCAAGTAGACATTCTGCCACCGTTACTGCTACTGTAGTAACCACCAGTTGCATAGTCAGTCTGCCAAAGATGAGCACCAATAACATTACTGAGAATGAGCAATCGACTACCAGATCTGCTGCAGATGATATAAACAGGGTATACTATCTTTTGTTATTTTTGTTTGAGTGCTTGTGAGTTATTAAGAATATTTTTATTTTTTTTTGGTAAATGTAATCCTGTGTTAGATCACCTTTAACCATTACAGTTATGATATTAATATTAACAAGATTCATTAATCTAATTAGTTGTTAAATTGATTAATGCTCCAAGTGGTAAAGATTTTAAATGAAAAAAAAAGATGTTCTCGTAATTAGCAGAGTTATATCAGTAATACATTTTTGTTATTTATATTACATGAATTTCCCTGTTGAAAACAAGGTTTTCAAAAATCCTTAAAAGGGTTTTTGTCCATCCCTGGCTGTCAGGTATATTTATCCCAAAGAGGGTCTTGAATTCTGGTTCTGGGCTCAATTTCGCACAATTTGAGTACCCACTTGGCTTTTTCCTGGGGCACATTTTGGGGGGAGCAGCACTTTTTTGGAGCAGGCAAATATTATTTTTTGATGTCATTTGAATAAAAAAATATGATTTATATTTGAGTAATTGCCACTCCTAATAAAACTATGGTTAGAGAAACTTATTATTATTAATAACTATAAATATTATAACTAAATAATCTTGGCTCAAATTGTTAGCCACATCCAGCATAATTTTTGTTACATTAGGATGCAACTTCTATGTAAGGCCTTATAAAAATAATTTAAAAAATACATATTTGAAATGAGAATTAAAATATCATATGTATCTAACAGGTCTTCCAAATGTAATGCTTATTTTATTGACATTCAAATGGAAAACCTGAAACAGCTTATCCAGTTAACATTAGTTTGCAATAGGGGAACTCAATTCTTCAGAATAGAGTACATCTAACTAATTTGTAGTGGTTATGATTTATTCGGTAGACCACTCTATCCTCATTGATTTACAATATTTTGCTTTTATAGATACTGTATGGTATACATTTTTATAGCTGTCTGAAATAGATTGTAACTGGAACTGGAGTATTTTGCAGTGATTTTAACTGTGTTCAGTGAATTGTTTTAAAAAGTAACCCTACATATTACAAAAAAGATTACATTCCATTTTTGAAATTAATTTCAGTAGCCAACATATAAAACAGGTATGGAATATAATTTTATTAATTTTAAGTAATAAATATTAGATTTCATTGATATTTATTTATTAGTTTATTTAATTTAATAAAAATTAGGTTATGTGGCATGGTATCGTCAGTTTAAATTAGGATATAGAATTGGCATTGTACGAGGGTAAATCAAATATAAACAGTAATTTTTTTTAATAAATTTATTGATTAATTATATACACAATTCATACCTTCATCATTTATCTATAGTCTCCTGCACAATCTACACACTTTTGCCAATGATTTGGAAGCTTGAATATTTCATAAAACGTTTGAGAATAAGTTGTCAACCATTTTCACGCATGCTACTCAACAGCTTTATTTTTTTTTAATTGTTCTGTTCCAAGCATTTCAAGGGCACAAACAAAAAATAATCACAGAGGGACAAATCTGGGTTGTAGGGAGGGTGGTCAATAGTTTCCCAATGCATTTTTTCCAATCTCTCTCTTGTCAAATTGTGGTGTGTGGCCTGGTATTGTCATGGAGAAGGATGATATCTCTAATGAGCATACTCCATCTTCTGTTTTGGTAGGCGGCTTTTGTTGACTGTAGCAGCTGGCAGCTTAGTAAGCAGCATTCACCATTCATGGATTGTGGAGAAAATTGATGATTAAAGTTCCCCTTTAGTCAAAAAAAAATTTTGCAAAGTTTTTCTGACTGACAGACGGGTTTTGGCCTTCACTGGGCAGCCCTCATCCTTCCTTCGCCACTCCTTACTTGCCATTTTTGACTCCAGAGTGCAATGATAACCCATGTCTCATCACATATTATGATATGCCTCAAAAAATTGTCTCCTTCTTGCCAAAATCTATATAGAAGTCTCTCACAGTTCTTCAACCTGACCTGTTTTTGATTTTCAGTTAACAACCTCAGTTTTCTAAAGCCAAGATGATCAGTGATAATAGATTGAGCACTCCTGTAGCTGATACCAACTTCTGATGCAATTTCTTCAACAGTGAATTGGCAGTCACCTTTGATAAGCTTTCAAATGGCACAGATGTTGTCAGCTGTGCGACTTGACCTTAGGCATCAATCATAACTTTCATTTTCTACACTTTCTTCTCACCCACCCTTAAATTATCTGGCCCACGTACACTCAGTTCTGGAACAGTGTAGCGTCCCCAAATTATACTTTTAAACATGTTAAAATTTCCACATGTTTAACGCGTTCATTAGTTAAAAACTTTGATTATAAGTTGTGCAACAGGCGACAGAACCTCTTGCTTATTCATGGCTGTACTGACGACAGAACAGAATGGTGGAACTACCCAAGCTGGTTCCCCCTCTCTATCAGATTGAACATTAACCCCCCCCCCCCACTTCACCTTACAGTTCGGAACTGCTTGCTGCATAAAATGGTAAAATTACTGTTTAAATTTGATTCATCTTGTATTGGATGATGAAATTGGAAACTTTTCAAATTACTGAGATCATTAAACTTTAACCAGTTTCAATTTATTTTCTGTTACTTTGCATTTTTACAAAAAAATAGCCCTGTACACTACCTAGTACCTACTATATATTATTACATATGTAATCTTTTTTCTTAACTAAACATTTTTTTTCTATTTTTGCCTGATGATCAGTCATTTTCTATGAGCTGGGTTTTGGTGTCAGTTTACTATAAAGGTGACGCTTTACAATATGTATATTATTACTAGCAGACCAGCTATTGTATTGTGCAGACCAGTATTGTTTTGAGTACTACATTTTTAAAATCTGTTTTGTTTTTTTCTTCCTTTACAGTCTTTCATTGAAATTTTATTTATGTTTCTCATATCTCAAAACAGTTCATCATTCTATTGCTGTGTTTCACAAGTGATAAATAACACTCTTCGCTTTGGTTGTTCACCATTTAGAAAAAGCTTTATTCATGAACTGTATATAATGCATTGAAGCATTTATGCCTACATATATATTTATATATTGTATTTTTTTTATAATCAAAAACCAATTTGAACAACCCAAGTAAATGAAATGACACTTACCTTTTTTTTTCTTTATTTCATTAGCACTTTTGCAGGATCCCACATCATCGGTTGTATATAAATTATAGAAAATTACATATCAAATATAACAAATTTTTTTTAGAATAAAAATTAAAAGATTAAAATATTAAAATTACTATCATATATACAAAATATGAAGTCAATTAAACAAAATAAGTACATATGTATAAATGTGACGTCAATTAAGAATTAAATTAAAATTAAATTTAAAAATACCTTGTAACCTGGTCAGTCAGTGTTATATTACTGAGTGGATTTGAAATTATTTATATACATTCTGATACACAATGAATATTTAATAATTTTGAATAAAATTAATTCTTATAAGTTTGAAATTTACTTTTGAAATTGACATAAATAGAGAAATAAATTTTCTAGATGTTAGTGTCAAAATTAACAAAAATAAACAATTTTTAATATCAGTATGTAGGAAACCCACAACCAATAAAACCACATTACATAGAAATTTAAATCATCCGTGGTCACACAAAATTAGTACATATGGTTAATAGAGCAATTAATTACACACAATAGAAATAGATGTTATAAAACAAATTGGTAAACATAATGGTTATAATGATTCTTTAATTGATAATATATACAAAAAACAAATTTCAAAAATTAATAATACCACAACTCTTATAAGACAAACAGTCTTATAATAAGATATTTAAAAAATAACGATCACACTCATATATATATATATATATATATATATATATATATATATAATTCATGTGGAATTTATAAAATAAAATGTAATGATTGTGACCATTTATATATATATATAAATACAAAAGATTTTTTTTCTTTTAATAAAACTTTATGGATATGGCTTATTCAGATCAGTAAAATATATACTTTATTAGGCAGAAAAATATTAATAATTCTTTTATCTCGAATTCCAAATTAAATTATGTTTGTAAATGCACATCTGAGGTTATATGAGCATTATTTATTTACTCAAATGGTGTCAACAGGCTTATGCATCAATTCAGACATTGCTTTTTTCTTTTTGTTTATGAAATGAATTTTGTACCGTTCAAAAATGCCAAGACTTAATTGTTATTTAAACATATGAAAGGTACAGAACACTACCACTCTTCCATAATAAATATATTATTTATAAATATATAGCTTAATATATAACTTAAATAAACTACTGTTTCCTTTCACTATATATAAAGAGTTCTGAGTTTATTCATTACCATTATAAGAAACTCAGTTTTTAAACACATATTGTATGAACAGTTAGTTAGGTGTGAAATAATTTAAGATTTTAAATTTTATTAAAATTGTATTATTTTTTTTTCTTTTTGAGAGCTTTATAGCTGGTAGGTTGGAGAAAGGACATGTTTAATCATCAGAGAAATTTTATTAGACAAAAATAATTTAGAATCCAAATTTAATTATTGCTGTCATTTATGCTAAGTTTATTGCTCATGAGTGTTGTTATGGCTTACATACTGTAAACTGCAGCGGATAAAATCGTAGCTGCTTGCGGCCGTGGATTATTAACCTTAATGTGGAAAAACTAAAAATCTCACTTCGTTTTCAGCTTATTTTTATTTTTCTTTAATTGTCAAATTGCAATTAATGTCATTTTTTTGATGGGGATGAAAATTTTGTAGCAAGTGAAACCTGACTGGAATTTGATCCCAGAACAAAAGGCAAGGATGTTAATATTTCTTGTCATGAAGAGTTCATCAGTCATTAACAGAAGTCAGTTTATTTGAACAACTTGATATCACCTGATATGATTGTAATAATTTTATTACTCAAATGAACATGTAGAATAACCCATCTAATGATTTGGTTGGAATCACATGAGCCATTGTATTTTTCCATTTTTACCAAATACTTGCATAAATATCAAGTTGGCAGAACCATTTGTTAGTGTTCTGTTGCAAAAACAATAATAAGCGCATTTGAACTATGACTATGAAAATGTGAGTGATTGACATTTAGGGTAGAGTATAAACAAAAAGTTTTTCATGAAAATCATCATTTTCCAAATAGCATATGTGGTTACTTTAAAAAAGCCATAACCATTTGGTGACATAAAAAATTCAAAGATAGATGAGATATGAGTGACGACTCAGAAGTGGACGACCAAACCCAAAATGATAGATGCAAATGTGAATAGGGTGTGAGATTTATGGTCTGACAGATAAATAAATGTGGTTGATGAAATAAGTGATATTCTGTTCAGAGGAAAAGACTAGACAAGTAGACTATGATGATTATGCTCCTAGCCATAGTACACTCATCATGAGGTAATCTCAGCCAAGAAATATTTTACTGTAACAAGTCATAATGGCTATTCACCCGAGTTAGTGAATAGTTATGATTTCTCACTAAGAAATATTTTTAGTGAATAGCCGTAGGAATTTCTCACTATTCCAAAATGAAAGACTGTGCTTTCATTTTGTCATTATTTATTCAATCTGTCAATTCATTCTGTCATTATTTATTGAAATTATGTTTTAATAATTATTTATTGAAAAATTGCTAATATCCACCATAATAATAAAAGAACGCAAGACTTCCAGAAAAAAAGTTCCACATCTGCTTCTATAAATGAGAGCATCATTTAAGCAGTATAATTTACAAAAGAGTGTTTTTAGGACAACAATAGCTACTAAAGCCCAGTTCAAAATACACTATATTTAAAAGTTCATTCCAGAATCAAAATTGTCATACTTCTTGCATTGAGTATCCTGTGTTAATATCATTGTATTACAGGCTAGACATTTTTTCGTCTGGCATTTGTTATTTATTGATTATTACAAATCTTCATGTAAGTTATTTAGATCTTCACAGATCCCTTTCTCACATAAATTAATTTATAAATTTTTTTCAGGAACTTAATCATGTGGAAAATGCTGGTATTTGTTGTGGTAGTGAAGAAAATGTTTTGATGACTGGAGCAGCTTTTGATGTCATTTGTGGCAACAGCATTGATAATCACTTGCATAAGAAAAATAATATTGGCAACAATACTGCTTCAACAGCCACCTTTGATGCAATATGTGATGTATGTGTATTTTATTTATCACATTCCACAATTGATTTTCATTTACTTAAGTAAAATTATCTGCTGTGATTTTTACCCATTGAATGCCAACATCATTTAATGAAATTACATTCAGTTACTCAGCTTTGTTAATTTACAGGAATTATAAATTGTGGTTCAGCCTCTGATAATGGACTCTCATTTCCACATCTTCATTTTCCAGAATATTACTCTTTTATATTTGTATTAATTACTGAATGTTTAATCTTACTTTCTTCTTTCCCTGCACTAAAGTCAATCGTGCACCTATGTACCATGATTATTTTATGTGCTAATTATTGTCTTTCATGAAATGACTACATTTTATTAATTTCAAGACACAAATGTACACATTTTATTTAAACCCATTTTATTTAAAGTAAATTAAAGTATTTTGAATATAGAAACATTTCAAAAGAAAATGAAAGGCAGAAATAAAAATATTTATTCTAGGTCTAATTCTTAAATAATTCCATAAAGAAAAACGTATTTATATTATTACTTTTTATTGATTATTTCTGAAGTTATGTATAATCTTTTATATTTTTTCATTTTTTTTTAAGAAAAAAATGTTTTCTGTAACATTTTTACTTTCCTGGCTACATATACATAAGGGAAAGTTTAGTAATAAGTCAAGAAATCATCATACTGGGCTCTTAAAAAATTTCATACGTAAATAATACATAATGTTGTTCACCATTTGTTACTCTTTCAAACAATAAAACTCATTTTCAGTATAAGGGTGGATCAAATATATAAACACGACTTTTCATTTAAAAATTCTTTATTTGCACTAAAAGCGAAAACAAGTTTACATCATTTTTCTATATCGTTTCTTCATTTGAAATGCTTTTTCCCAGTAGATTTTTCCTTTTTGATGTACCACCCCATTGTTGGTCTCCCAGAACTTCTTTGATTGGTCCAAAGAGATGAAAATTGGATGGTGATTAATCTGGAGGACAGATTAATATGGAGGACATTGAATTGTGTTCATCTCATTTCCTTCAATTTTGCTTGTGACAGCTGCTGTATGAGGCCTCATTTTTTCATAGAAAAGGA
The DNA here is from genome assembly GCF_047948215.1 of Lycorma delicatula. Taxonomy (NCBI): domain Eukaryota; kingdom Metazoa; phylum Arthropoda; class Insecta; order Hemiptera; family Fulgoridae; genus Lycorma; species Lycorma delicatula. Next base: position 14,767,326 of record NC_134459.1, read on the forward strand.
CCACTTCTTATATAAATTGGCGTTATTACCATGGAAATAATAATTTATAAATATTAATTATTGAAATAATAATTTCAAAAACCATGGAATGTCAATGGAATGACAAATATTCTTTTAATTTGTAAGCTTCATTGCCCTGCATGAATTTCTTATGCCAGCTAAATTACATGGCCTTGAAAGTGTTTCCACAGAATATTACCAGTTTTATGCCCTTATGAATGAGAAATCTGATGATGGAATATGTAACAGAAAGAAGTTCACTTTCTCAGACATTACTTACGATCTATTGACAGGATCTTACAAGGATGGCTGGCCACTATGCCCACTCCTGACATCCCACCTGACATATCTTGAAGTAACAGCTCGTTTTGTTCAAAATGGAAATTCTCACTTTTATTTTATCCACCCTTGTAAAATATTTATTTTTTACCTATAAATCAGCTAATTTTTCTAAACCACTGTGCTGTGTGTTTATGTATGTGTGCCATTTATAATCATGTAAACATCTAATAACTAAAATTGAATTTACTTATGTTGTAATTTTTTTACCTAATATTTTTTTTTTACAGTAGAGTTTTTTTTAAATTACAGAAAAATTAATTGGAAGAATTGTGTATTTATATCAATTTAATCTTGGAATTCTAAATTCTGTTTAAACTTGATAAATATTTTTGTGCCAGCTTTTTTCTAACTTTCACAGTGTATAATATTACTAAAAATAATAATATAGAAAAACTAAGGTACACATACTCTTCAGATTATTCTTGTGATTTAATAAAACCAAACTCAACCATAAGGCAAAAAATAATATAAACACTATTTAGTCTGAATCACTTTCACAAATACACAATAATTTGTATTAGTAATTGGTAATTACGTTAGACAGAATTACCTTACCATATTCTAAATAATTGACATTTATTATCTTAAAATAAAAAGCAATGAAAATAATATTCCTCAATCAAAGCATCTAAAACTAATTTAATTGTCTATAATAAAATAAAATGTTACATTGTAATAAATCATGATTGTGATGATGTGCTGGTAGATGTTAATTATGAGTTAAATTTTCTCAGGCTGATAATTGGGCTGTTGAACAAGATAGAGAACAGCATCTGGATGAAGTCCCCACTTGACTGAACTCAAACACCAAAAATATAAATGAATCTCCTGATCAACAGGCTCATAATGACACGGCTAACTCCTCCATCAATAACTCAGGTATGATATTTAGTCACAGCATTTGTATTGAGTTTCAGGCAGAATTTAGTTTACCAGTTACATTTCACAATAACTGTACAATCTCTAATCACTTTGACCATTTTTCCCATCTCTATATAATATCAATGATTTATTAGAGATAAAATAGTTTATTCTAAAAAAATCTTGATTTTTGCATATCCAGTTTGTATAGAGTATATGTAAATAAATATTTATGTGTAGCAAGTACGTAATGCATGTTTAAAAATTACATAATTGTATTCACTTATCTATAAGTTACATATTTCTCTACATTACTGACACAGTAATATGGTATTGCAGCTTTGGAAAATGCACAACAAGAAAACAATATTTTCAAATTACAAGTACTGATAAGTTGAAGACATGATTTCACAATTTAATGCCAACCTCTCACAATTTCTTGAGATATTGCCAACTTTTTTTTGTAACACAACCTTCTTATGTCAGTTACATTACAGAGAAAATAAAGGTGTAAAAAGGAAATAATTTTTTAATATGCATTGTTAAAAGCACTTAATGAGTTGTAAAATAAAAATCTATTTACATAAAATCTATTTATGTAAATTTTATTTCATCCTTTTTATTTTAGTAAAATGCTTTAAATTTCTAAAACTAGTCATTTTTTTAATATATCTTTCATGGTGGTTCAAGCTTCCAGCTATTTATGCTGTAAATATGGTTTGCAACTTATTTCACTGTGTGGGCAATTCTCTTCTACCACAAGAATTTCTGTGTTGTGTACTATTTCTCTGAATTTATTTTAATCAAGGCTTTTTTATCTGATATGTTATTTTTTTTTACTTGCATTTCCTTAATATATCCGTAGCACTTGTAAGAAGTCAAAATTTATTGAAAATTATTTTGTTTATCATTGTGGATACATTCAGATCATGTAACCTTCAAATCGTAACCTTCTCTTAATTTTTATATATTTCAATTTTTGATTTTATCTTCTGCCTTATTAACTGTGTATTTTAATAAATGTGTATTTTTGTGTTTAAGTGTAATCTACTGTTAGTTAATGTATGTTTTATACACTTTTTTCAGATGGTGCTAACTCAATTACGGCAATTTGATGGTGGTTGAACAATGTCTCTTGCACTTTGTTTTAATTATATTAATTAACGGTTGACTAAGTGTGATTAAAGATGTAGTTGTAACAGCTTAATAAATTATTAAATTGAAAAAATAGGTCAATAAATATAATTATACTCATTAGTCTATTCAAAGTATTGCTAGCAGGAAATAAATTAAAGACTACTGAACTAAAAGAAAATGTAACTAAAGAGGCTTGCTCTCATTGGCTATTATAGATTTAAATGACTAAATTTCTGATAGTTTAATGCAAGGGTAAGTGAACAAAAGTCCTCTTCTATATCTGTGAAATTGACAACATTTTGTTTTTTGTTAATGTAAAATGTGTGTGCATGTGTGTGTGTGTTTTCTTTATTGCTGCCCGTATCTCTCTCTGTACTAATTATATTAAATAAAAGTAAAATTCAACTATCCACTACAGTACAGAATCCAATAATGTTTCTTATCTGATTTCAATACTTATTTGTAATCAAAAGACTTTTGAAGGTTACCCTCATCATCAGTTGATCATAAAATTAAAAAACCTCAAATTAAAAAAATCCATCAAGAAATTAAAATTATTCCATATGTAGTATAATATATGTATTCAACAATTAAAATAAAAATTAAACATTCTTAATAATATATAATTTTTAAATCCATAAATATGCTTTGGTTAGCCACCACATACAGTAATGTACTAATATTTTAAGAAATCTACTTAAAATTTACAAAAATGCTGTTATCCACAGCAGTTTTGATAAGAAAATCATTGTCAAACTCTGTCTGAAGATTAATCAATTTAAACTTTTTTTATATTTATATACCCAAAAAAATTACAATGAAATTGTAAACCATATGATAAGAGTCTCACAGATATCACAATTTTTCTGCTCAAAAAATAAAAATTTCTGTAATACAAATAAAACTGAAATATAAATAAAATAAAAACAAAATGATAATTGTATCAAAAAAGGTTAGACACTACGATTATCAGAATCTGTTATTAATTTAGAATTTTGTTTAAAAAAAAATACATGTTAAATATATGTAATAGACAATAGATATACAATAAACAATGAAATCAGGCTAGTAAGAGTTTTGTAACATTTTTTTTCTATTTTTTGCATATTATATGGAATGCTTAAACATGTGTTTAAGTGTTATAATTTCATTACAAACAGCAAGTAATCACTAAAACCTGTTTAGTACACTTTTGTCATGGGAGTACATCATTATATACACTTAATTTATGTTTAACACAAATCATCTGGTTTGTTATATTTTAAGCTGTCATATTTGACTATATTTTATAAAATATATGTAAATTATTTTTTATTGAAAAATTGGGTGTGATTGTCAGCATTGTTTAAAAAAGTCTATATTCAAATTAAATCTATTTTCAAAGATCATACATGGAAGGTTTAATTGACAAAAGTTTTTAAAATTTGCTAAAAATGACCTTCTAAAAGGACATTGAAGGTAAATCAGTGGTATTTCTGATAATAAGTAACCAAATTTAAGTATTTCCTAAGGTTGAAGAGCTTTCTGTACAATTCTAATCTTTTATTTATTTATTTATGATGTCAACAGTACTCTGCAGAGATGCCAAGGCATTTGTGCACAGTCTTTGTGTAAATATACCACCAATAAATGTGTAGTCTTGAACAGACTTAGGCCAACCACTCCTGAAATGTGTGGTTAAGTGAAAACCCAACCACCAAAGAATACCGGTATCCACAGTCTAGCATTCAAATCCATATAAAAGCAACTGCCTTTCCAAGCACTCAAACCGTGCTTGGAAAGGCATTTTCAAACTGTCGACTTTGAAAATCAGCTGATTTTGCGATGACAAGTTTAACCATTAGTTAACTTCAACACATTTACAAAATGTTACTTCCTCAGCTATGTGAGTAATTTTGAAAAACATCATCATCTTGTAATATGGCTTGTAGGCAATTACACATATATTTGAAAAGCACTGCAAAAATTATGAATGTCAGAAGACTAATTTTATAAAGGAGAAGCATTTTACAAATTCTAAAACTAATTTTTAATTTATAATAAATTGATTTTATTACTATTATTTGTTTAACAAGAATTGTGAAAATTTGAATTAGTACCTATTTTTAGTTAAATCTTAAAACAAATAAATTTGTCAGTGTCTAAAAATCTATAATTTTTCAGATAAGCAAAAATTTTTATTGGTTATGGAAAACAGGTACCAGCATCAATGAAATGCAAGAATCACATTTTAGGTAAGATGAATAGTGGCCTGCACGCATGCAAAGTTTTACATTTCTCTTAAATGTTTACCTAGGAATCACAGAAAAATGGTGGGTAATGGAGAAAATCTATTTACATATTTGAATTCAGCATGATAAATTCTATTTGTTCACATATTTTGTTCCTTCTGTCAAAAAAACGTCTAATTTGGTCCCATAGTGTTACCTGTCATACTCCTAATGAAATGATTGCTTGATCCCAAAAGTCATCAAGATCTCCATAAATCACATTATCTGTGGGTATTTAGAAAATGTAAATTTTCAGAATAATCCTCATATGTATAATGAAGCTAATATTAAAAATCAGATTACAGACATTAGTGAACAAACATCTTGAAAAGTGGCTATAAATATCATAAAGCAGGTAAAAACCTGCATAGGTTAGAGGAAATAGCTTTGAACATCTATTAAGAAAGTAATATATGGGATCTGAATATTTTTATAACTTTCACATCTTACAGCGTGAAAAAAATATTTAAGGGATATTATTAAATTTAGGTTTGCATCCTATTTAAAACATCTGTACTAATGAAATGTATGCAGATTAATATAGGTAGAACATCGGTCTCTTATTAAGTTTTCATTCATAATATTTCAAAATTAATTTCTTTTAATGAAATCTTTCTCAAACTTTGTTGATATGAAAAATTCCTTATGCCACTAAAAAGAAATTGTTTTAGATCATACCTTCCTGTAACTGAAGAAACTGTATAACTTAATAAATGCACAACATTGCACTATAATAGAATATTAAAATTAATAAAAAAGTTTTTTTTGAGAAATTACATATTACATCGAAGAATTGTATACACATAGCTGTAAAAAACAACTAGAACATTAAAAAAAGTATACATTCAGAAGAACCTTTTTTTTTTGAAGTGATATCAAACAATTTTATAATTAATTAACTATTCCCCTTCAAAGTCAATTACAGTAGAACATTTACCGGTGCGTGATCCAGAGAATGATGGTAATTACTTCAACTTAAAGCATCATCCCAATAAAAAAATATTAATAATTAAAAGAAACTGTTTTTCTTCATAAACAGAAATCAAGCTCTGCTGAAACATTAACTTATAACCTCATCTATATTATTATTTTATTGTTTGTAATTTATAAATACTAAATTCGTAGTTACAGCATTTCATATACTAAATTATATCTCACAAAATAACTGAAATTTTGAAAGGTTTTACAATGTTGAACTATGAGCATACTAAAATCTTGATAACTTTATCAAATAATTTGCTGTTGTCTAAACTATTAAAAAGTTATTGGTGTGAATATACTGTTAATATTTATTTGAAGAATTATGTCTTGCATTTGGTTTAAATTTAGGGCATCCTAGTTGGTCACTCTTCTGATTTGTTAAAAATTGGGAAATTGTGGTTGGCTGAAATTTATCGTGTTGTAATAAACACAATTACTGCTGCGATTGGGATAAATATGTTGTTTTACAATAAGTCAAATAGAGCCATTGTTTTTGGTCAAGTATGTATAAAATAAACATGGTATTTTGATTAGTATAAATTGGTGTTTTATGATTAGTCTGAACAATTCAGCATTAGATTCTTTGGAAGATTTACGTTTTAGTTTCTCAAAACGTTAAGAGGAATCAAAACTTTAAGTGTTGTGACTGTTTAATATTTATCAATTTCATTTTGACAGTATTAGAATCACTGATCATGGTTGGGTCATATTTCGTATTGTTTATGAACAAATGTTATTACATTTCATGAACAAAATTTAATATTATTTAAATCAATTATGCACATTTTGAAAGAACTGCTTGTTGATAAATTAATTTTTTTATTTATTCATAGATATCTGTAGCAGACTGCAAATATCAATCAATAGAATGCTAGTATTGCAATGCACATTGCACACTCATACACAACAAACACATCATACACAAGTGTGAACATACACATAACCTGACCAGATAGATATAAACACGGATCAAAAGTCATACAACCTAGATTTTGAAGATGTATCTCTTTGCAGGGGGAATATATAAGAAAAATGAATTTTTCTTCACTTTTCATGTGTTCCTTTAGTTAATCAGCCATACTTGTTTCTAAAATTGTTAGGAATATAGAAATGTAAAATGGGTTTTCTATACAGACAAGAACAAGTTTTTACTTTGGAACATTATCTGCAAATGATTCTTATACAGATAAAATAATTTCTTTCAACATATTTCTTGAAATTTATGAGCTGAATAAATAAAATTTAAAGTGTTTCTCAATCACTTGAGCAAATGATTAGGAAGTAATGTATGTACATTCAATTCATCAAGCTGTTGATTGTATTTAAAGCAAATTGCTGAAGTCACTTTTTTCAGGTTTGAACTCCTCGTATCACATTAAGAGCTGCACAATTATGCTAAAAAATTATTAAAATATTATAAAATTATGCTTAGCATTATGATCTTACAAAATTAGTATTTTTAAAGAATTTAATAAAATAAATCTAAATGACTTTACTACTATGGTTTCAAACAGTTACTGCAACCAGTTTCAACTGTTAATAAAAATGTAAAATGTACAAATATATTTTTGTATAATTTTAATTTCAATAAAGATGCACGGTTCCAACTATGTTATTAAATTAAAGAATAGTGAAGCTTAATTTAGAGCAGTGTCAATCAACATGTATATTATGTTTTAACAAATACCTCTTTATGCAGAGAAAAATTGGGTTTACATACTATTTCACAGAAGAATTATATATTTAATTTATCATTTTTAACAAGATATAACTTAATTTACTACCCTTTTAGGGTATAAAATATTGCTACCTACAAGAAACTACTGCAGCACATACAGCAGCTGAAACCTAATATTTCTGAAAAAATTCATTTTGAAAAGCAGTAGTCTGTTCCTCAAGTATCCATATTTTAATCATCAGATATTTTTCTATGGCAAGTTTGTACTGTATATATTATATACAGTACAAACTTGCCATATCACTGAAGATTAATCATGAAGAATGAAACTGTAAAAATTGTTGGAGCTACATTACAAAAGATATCCACAAATCTAATTAAAGAGTGTAAAAGCTTATCTAGCAGCAGATGGTGGAAATTTTCATAAATTATACAAGCTTGTAAAATTTGGGTTGTGGAATAATTTTTGATAATTCATCCCTGTATGGTGCTGAATCCAAAAATAACTTTCATTTTTCCCATCACATCAGGATTTCTCACAAACCGTAAATTTTAAAATTTGTAAAAAGTTGAATATATAATATATAACATATTTGCAAAAATGTGATACAATCAAATAGATATAATTTTTTTTAATAATAAATTTGTATAACGTATTAACTTTTTTGGGTTATACTATGCATTCTTATAGCTTAAAAATTGAGTGGACTGAAGAGGTTGGAGGGGGGGGGGGGTTATTGAAGATGATGGGACAGTGGGAGAGCTTGGCCAACAGGTTTTTTACAAGACTTAACCAGATGTAACATGTTTATTGGCAGCTATACTTACCACTCATGCACAGTGCAACTACTATCAGTGCTGTTTCAACCATCAGCATGCATAAATTTAGCTTTTTCCATCCTCCATGATCAAACCTTTTTTGTCAGTGGAAAATATATTTTCAGGCCATAACACAAACTTTCTGTTTTCAAAATGGCATCAAAAGGCTGCAAAAATTCTGCAGATTCTTTTTGTTACATCTGTAGTGAGTTAATGGTGGAAAGGCAAAAAAGAAATATAACAAGTTTTAACAAAAACTGTACCTCACGTATTGAGTGAAAATAGGAGATCAAGACAAAACTTGGGCACTCCACCACATTTGCTACACATGTGTTGAAGGTCTTAGATACTGGTCAAAGGGTGAACAAGAAGCATTCAGATTTAGATTTCAATAGTGTCAAGAGCCACAAAATCACACCAATAATTATTTACTTTTGTTAGACTGGTGTTCGTAGTTTCAGTTTGAAGAATAAAAAAAGGATCGTCCTTCCAAATATGTCACTTTACGCCCAGTTCCTCATGGTCCAGATGTACCGATGCCAATAACACCAGAAAATTCACCTGAAATAGATTGCTCCACACGTGATTGAAATGAAGATAACTTCGAGAAGTATGAACTCGCAGATAGCTGTGCATCAGAGCTTTATTCACAGTCGAACTGAAAGACTTGGTTCAAGACCTAAGAAAATTCAGAATTGCTTGGTTCGAGGCTTAAAAAGAACTTGCTAGCTGCTGATACCTCATTTTCCTGGTTCAGGTACAGAGAAAAGGGATTTTCTTCATATTTTTTGGAAGGAGAATTAGTCTTCTGCACTGATATACATGGACTTTTAACTTGATTTAAATTCCATATAAAAGTACTGTTCGAAAAGTGTTCATAAATTTGTCCAAAAGAAGCCTCAAAGTTATCCTTCTTCACAATGGGAATGTGTATCCAATACATACCCGTTGGACATTCTGTCCATTTAAAAGAACGTTACGATAATCTGGAATTCATTCTTGATAAAATTAAATATGACAATTGTAAGTGGATTATGTGCAGCAATCTCAAAATAATATCGATGCTCTTAGGATATCCTAACCCCATAGGCGAAGACACCCACCTTGTAAGGTTGTCACAACCACCCTCGTTCTTAGTCCTGTTGGGCTTTAACGGGATATGCTCCTAGGTCAACAAGGAGGATACATCCCAATCCCTTAGGGGAAGACACCCACCTGGTGATGTTCTTGTTGCCATACCACCCCTGCCACTCTTAGCCCTGTTGGGCAGAACGGAGGATACACAAAGTTTCCTTGTTTTTTGTGCGAATGGAATAACAGAAACAGAGAAAATCGCTGGATAAGGAAAGATTAGCCAAAAAAGCTTCATTAGAATCTGGAACCAAAAATGTGCTCCATAAAGCTTTCGTAGATCTGAATAAAGTTCTCCTTCCATCTCTGCATATCAAGTTAGGCTTGATGAAGCAATTTGTCAAAACCTTACCAAAAAAAGGTAAATGTTTTAAATATATCTGTGACAAATTTCCAGTATTATCAACCACCAAACTAAAAGAGGGTGTTGTCTTTACTGACATTAGAGAAACAAATGGAAGCTGCAGAAAAAGAAACCTGGAAGCTTTTAAAGATATAGTAATTAAGTTTCTGGGCAATAAGAAGGATCCGAATTTCAAATCAATTGTTGAGAACATGCTGCAGAAGTACAAAAATTTAGGCTGTTCCATGAGCTTGAAGGTTCATTTCCTAAATTCACACATGGACTATTTTTCTGAAAATCAGGTCCCGTTAGCGAACAGATGGTTGAGAGATTTCATCAGGACAGAAAAGAAATGGAAAGGAGGTAGAAACTTCAACACATGGAATAAAATTTTAAGTATTTTACATACTTTGTGAAGAAGGAGAGTAGTTTTCAAAGGTATGACATTCCTCATAAAAATTAATTAAATTAATAAAAATAAATTAATTTAAAAATACAGTATAATAGAAATTAGGCTTATTTTGTGGCAATTTTCCTTAGAAATTAAGGGGTCAATGACTCCTCTGTCATTCTCTTCAGATCACTCTACCATTTAGCTATACAAATGCATAGTTTAAGTAAAAAAAAAGTGATTATATTAATTTACTATAAAAAAAGTTTTATATCTATTTTATTGTTCACAATTTTTCAACTTTTTACCGATTTTGAAATTTGCGATTTGCAAAAAATTCTGATGTGAGGGAAAAAATGCAGGTTATTTTCAGATTCATCACTAAAAAATACATAAGAATCAATTATCAAAAACTAAAAAAAAAAACACAACCATTGTAGACTTGTTATAAATACTACTCTATTGTAAAAAAACTTCTTTAATTATTTATTGATTTATTTAATATATTTTAGATTGTAAATAAAATCTGTAACATTAAATTAATGTTTTATTTATTTATTTAGTGGTGTGTATGTGTGTGTGCACATGTGCATATATATATATATATATATACAGAATGTAAATCAACTTGATTCACCCAAGTACAAAATTAAGAAATAATGTTACCTTATTTTGTTGTTTTTCTACAAGAACTATCGCAGGATCCCGCATCATTAGTTGTGTATAAAAACTTTTGTGTAATTACATATTAAACATAAAAATATTAAAAGATTGAAATTAAAAAAATTAAAAGATTAAAATACGAAGACATATGCAAGGCATATGGAGTCAATTGGGTAACATTGACCAGCAAATACAATACTGATACTATTTAAGTAAATGAAAATTCTATATAATATCTATGAAAGTGTTGCTACCTATTGCAGCTTTTATAAGCAGATCTACCTCAAAATCTGTCTGTAGGTTGATCAAGTTAAATCTTTGCCTATATTTATATATATAATATTTTTCTAAAATATATTAGTTTTTATTTATATTGCCTTTTCTAATTTCTAAATTGGTATTAACATCAGAGATAGAATGTTTATTGTTACAAGACGATCTGCAACATTAGAAAAGCCCAATTGTTTGTTTTTATAAGGCCTAAAATGTTCATAAAATCTGGCTTTAAATTATCTATCGGTTTTAGCTACAAAGATATCCTCACAATCATTACATTTTATCTAATAAACATCACATAAATTGTATAAATAAATATTATTATTGTTTTTTAAATATTTTATTATGTGGTTGTTAATTTTGTATGCAGGTTTAAATTTATCCTTGTCATAAACTTTGGTTATATTTTCAACAATACTACTGGTATATGAATATTTTAAGTAAATGTTAACCTTTTGTGTATTATGTATTGGTTTTAAAGTTATTGTACTATTAGGGTTTGATACTTTTTTTTTATATATGTTATCAATTAACAACACCATTTATAATTGCAATTTGTTTTATAGTTTTTTTTCTGTGTATAACTTTTCTTTATTATTTTGTGTGTAAAGGGTGGCCCTATTAATCATATTTGTATATATTCTTTGAGACCAAGGATGATTTGATTTTCTATGAATTTTTATTTTATTGGCTGTAGGTTTTCCGTACACCAAAGCTATAATTTGATTACTTTTGTTAATTTCAATACTGACATCTAGAAAATTTATTGTTCTATTTATATTTATTTAAGAGATACCCATCTGATTCCATATGCCTTGTGCGTATGTTTTTGTATTTTAATCTTTTATTTTTTAACTTTTTAATCTTTTAAATTTTTAATTTTAATCTTATAATATTATTATGTTTAATATGTAATTATACAAAAAGTTTTTATATTGATGATGCGGAACCCCATGAAAGTACTTTTGTGAGTAACAACAAAATAGTGTAAGATATTTCTTAATTCTGTACCTGGGTGGATCGAGTTGATTTACATTATACAATTATTAGTACAGAGGTGATATTGGTCTTGAAAGGATTGATTTTAGAAAAAAAAATATATATATATATTTTTTTTTTTTTTTCGAAAGTCAATACCCATATTCCTCTGTACTAATATACAAATTATAAACCAAAATGATCCACACAAGTACAGAAATATACATTAAATAAGATGACACTTACCTTATTTCATAATTTAGAAAAATGTTTTCATGGAAACCCACATCTTCAGTTGAATTTAGTGTATTAAATGTGGAATGTAATTTGATACAAACAGTTTAAAGTACGATTTTAATAATAAGTACAACTGAAGATGTGGGTTTCCACAAAAAAATTTTTGAAAAATATGAAATAAGTAAGTGTTATCTTATTTAATGTATATTTCTGTACTTGGGTGGATGAATTTGGTTTATAATATATATATATATATATATATTATTTTTTTTAAATCAATCCTTTCGAGAATGATATTCCTCTGGACTATACAAATTATATTAATCTAATGAACCCAAGTACAGAATAATAACTTATGTAATAATTACTATTCTGTTTTTGAGTTGATCGGATTAATATAAATATATATATATTATCAACAGGAAGTAAAATTTCCTTTTGATTCTAATGCTACTATAACTATGGTCAATTAAACTAACCATTTTAATTTTGTAAACTTTATTACATTAAAATAACAAAATAAAATATTTAAAAAATCAAGATAAGTAATCAGAATAAGATTCTTACATCAGGAAATGATGAATTTAATGACTGTGGAGCAGGATAATACCTTGTAATCCTTATAAAAATTATACATATCAAGATATTTTAATGTTTTCTCACATTCAGTTTTACTCTTAGGTATTCTTCTTAAACAACTGTGAGCAGAGTTTTTTAAATATAATACAGGACGTTCTTCATTACAAACAAATAAAATAGAAGATGATGATGCAGGTAAAACTGAAATTAAAATAAAATATATTCATTTCTAAATAAGCATTCAATAAAAATAAAAAATAAAATATTTTCATTAATATACACTTTGTAAATGTAGAAAACTAATTCTTCCTGCAGCTCTTCATCACTCGCAAAGCATACTTTGCAGAAACCAATTTAAACTTAACTTTCCACTTCATCTTCAAAGGTAGAAATCACTAGCGGATTAAATCTGAGCAATGGGGTGGCCAGTCAAATTTTCCAATCTAAAATATCCAAACAATAATTTTTTTGTGTCATGGAGAAAGACTATGTCTGTTCACAGTGGACTATGAACAGTAACAATTTCATTGATTATTTAGTAAGAAACGTGCAGAAATATTTAATGGCTTTCATTTTTTCATCATCACGGATCACAATGTTCTTCCTTCTCAGATTAAATTTCAGACACCATCATTGCACTGCGTTGTTCATTCATAATATCATCAGAAATTGCTTTGAAACTTAATTTCACATAATAAAAAAACAAACCAACAATATTCTAATAAGATCTCATTTTTCCATGCTGTGGGATTTTCAATTTTCTTGTTAATTTTAAGGAAGCAAAGAAACAACAAAAAAGGCTACTAAAGTGATGACACTCATTCAGAGTACAGAATAGCTTGTCAAAAGGTCAGTCACCTTGAACTGGCCCAGGTGACTAGCCTTCATAATAGCAATACGTCAGTAGTATACTTAGTATACGTTCCATACAATATTACTGACTAAAACTCACAGAACACTACCAAGAAGGAAAGTGCGTTAAACAAGAATTAACAGACTAATTAATGTAATATAATATTATATCAAGGGTTACGGAAAAACATATCGCTGAGAAAGAGATGATTTACCTGAAGACAGGCAATGAAACAAGATAAATAACTCCACCCAAAGAAATACTTTATGGCGCTTTGTAGATTGTAACTACGTCCTGCTCAAATTCCTATGGAGACTGGGGGAAAAGTTATTTTTCTTTTTTTCCTTCTTTTTTCCTGGCACACAATAAACTATTATCTTAAGCACCCAAATATGATATTTATATAATAAACAAATAAGTATTAAAAGTTAACTTAAAAACTAAAAAAATAGTAATATAAAAACACAGCATAGATGGTAAACACCTAAGACATATCCTAAAAGTGATGTAAAACTACAATGAAATATAACATTAAAAATGTAACTTAAAAAGAACAAAATTATCATTAAATGTTTGAATCAAGATGCAAGGCCTTAAGAAATCGTAAGACATTTGATAACATCCAAAATACCTAAGGCAACAATGGCCTTAGGTATTTTGGATGTTTACCCCTAGTTTAAACTTCTGACACAATGCTACATAACAGACACAGTTCACAAGGATGATAACCTCCTTTCAATGGTTATTCCTGCATGAGGAGCTCCGTGGTGACACAATGTCCTTAACTGGACAAAATTTATTTTTGATGGTAACATTCCATTCACTCTGCCACTCATCAAGAACCACCCTCTTCAGAAGACAGACAAGATGGTATTAGTGAAAGGAGACTGCAAGCAAGCTTTTTTGCCGTACAATTAATGGCAATGGCAAAATTGCCTGAAAGCTCACATTTGTTATACTGTTCATATCAGAAATAACAGACTGTATATCACAGACAACAGGGTGCCTGGGTTACACATTTCATTAATCACCTGCAAGACAATCATGGAATCTGAACAGATAAGTACCTGCTGGAATGTTAGGTTAAGTATATTTAAGGCCTTTTTAACAGCATACAGCTCCGCGACGAAAACACTGGCAATGCTGGGAAGGACAAACACATATGTTCGATTGCCAACCACAAAAGCATAATCAACAGAATTATCATGTTCTATATAAACTACAGTTGATATTTTGATTACTCTGTTGATATTTTAAAGAGTTCATTGTTCTTCATTTAACAGACAGTCTACCAAAAAAATAATCATAATTTATAATATGTATTCAGTTAAAAGAAATTTTCAGTAATTCCTATGTTTATAACAACTGTTTTCATTAATTAAAATTTTATTTGCTAAATCTTAATCTTCAACAATATTACATTTCACTGATAAAAATGTAATACAATTGAGATGTTTTTTGTCGATTGACAGTGAGCGAATATTGATAGTAACAATTAAAAAAAAATTAATGAAAAAAATATATGCAGTAAATAATAATTCTTGTTAAGAGCTATAAGTTCTTGTTTCAGTGGTTAAAATTACATTTAAGAAGTAAACTGCTGTCTTCAATGTGTGAATTTATTTAAAGTACTCTGCAAAGGTTATGAACCCAGAAAAATAACTGAACGGAGGTATGGTGGTCATGAAAATTTTGTCGAGTTGCAACCACATGTATAAATATGGAATCACAACAGTTTATGAAGTTAAATGAAAATAACTGGAACGTTTGGAAATTCCAGATGAAAGTAGTAGTGATAGATAAAAATCTCTTCGACATTGCCAATAGACGTACAGAAACCAGATGCTTCAAAATCTGCGAAATTAAAAGAGTATGAAATTTATGATGCAAGCTCACAGGACGTGTTAGTAACATACATGGAATTTGGGCCTTTGTCACATGTTTTAATGTGCAAGACTGCAAATGAAATGCGAACCAAACTGAAAACAATATATGAGCATCAATAAGAGTGAGTATGCAAGTATTCATTTATTATAGCAACAAATTTTTAATTTGAAGTTTGAAAACAGTTTTATGGACTTTCAACTAAAAATTCAAAATTTAACTGCTGCTATTAAGCGGTAAAAGGAAGAAATATCTGAAAACATGATTATTACAAAAATAATTATGTTGCTACATTAGTATAAACATTTGTGTTTACTTGGGAATTGGTGGATGAAAATCAACAAACTCTAAGCAATTTAACTGCAGATTATTGATTGAAGAACAGTGTTTGAAATTTAGTGAAGATGCTGTGGTGTTAACTTCTAAATATGTAAATAAATTTAGTCTCAAATATTTTTCTTGTGGAAAGGTTGGACATAAAAAGAATCAGTGCAAGAATTATTCAAGTTCTATCAAAAATAAAAATATTGTGTGTCATTCTGTCATAAGAAGGGCCATATATTTAAAGACTGTTGGTTTCGTCAAAAGAAATTATCAGAGGCAAATAAACAAAATGTAAATTGTTTAAATACAGCTGTGTATCTGGTTAACAGAATTGGAAAAAGAACAGTAAAAGGTAAAACACCTTATGAATTCTGAAATAATAAGCAGTTTTGATAAAAAAAAATAATAAAACCACTGTTTGGTGCAGAAGTCTGGATGCATATACCAAAAGAGAAAAGAAAGAAGCTTGATCTTAAAAGTACAAAGGGAATCTTTTTGGGTTATGGTGAAAGTACAAAAGGACTGATAGTTTATTTTCCAAGTAGAAAAATTTTATTTTTGTTCCATATAAACAAATAATTTCTCATTTTTGGTTGAGTATTATCAACATGAAGAAAGAACCTACACCTGAAGTTGAGCATGTGGAAAACAACTAAAGGATGTGACTACAGAAAGTTTAAAATGTTCCCTGAACATGAACATACTTAGTCCTATTGATTAAATATAATGATTATGTAATAATTCTGAAATTAGTCCTTTAAAAAAAATATACTCAGCACGGCTTAGTATACAGCCGAGGTGAGCAATGAGCTTCATGCAGAGTTCCATGTATATGTTGGGATCTGTAGTAATGCTTATTTTTCTGATTATAAGTAGAGATACAACAAAAATTTCATTATAGATTATAAGATCAGCAGAGAGTTTTGAATTCTGCACCAAACTCTGGAAATCCATAACAGAGACCTTTAGAATGATCCAGCCAGCCAATGTATCATTTTGAACAGCACATGCAATCTTCATGTTTGCTTTAAACAGCACAATGTCAAAACCTGTCAGAAAGTGAAATAGAAAACAAGCACAGGATAATCCAAAGTTCACACTGAAATTCAAAAGTAGCAACCAGTGTTGGATCAACAGTTACAATCCAGAGATTAGAGACCACTCTTCATAATGAAGAGCCCATAATCTTCCAGGATTAGGCTACCAAACAGAGTTCTATTTAATTTGTTATGAACAACCTAAACTGTGGGAGTACAATTAAGTAACAGGACACAGCTTACAAAACACATTTTCACTGGAACAATGTGACTGTCATTTCCATGCCCCTGAAACTGTCAAATTTAATGTCCTGTGACTTCTTTCTTCTCGCTGATGAAGCTCAAACTGAAGGGTATGACATTTTGGCACTGTAAAAACTCGATCCTGTAAAAATTTCATCAGGGGGAGACAAGCAAGGAGCAGTTATCACTACATTAAGGGGCCACTGTAAATGGTAGATGAAAATAAGCAATGTATTTTTATAGGCATATTCTTGAAATTTGTTGATCACAAATTAATTTAACATTACAATGAATAAAATATTTTACTATACATACACAGTGGTTTAATGAAAGTTGTGTTCTCCATAAACATCCATATATAATCATCAGCTTTATACTCAGTTAAATTAAATGCTATTTGTGAAGTAGATATTTTTGCATTCTCAGCAATGTGTTGTGATTCCGGCCAACTGAACACTCCCTTTCTAAACCTTTTCAAAATTTTATTAAAATCTTTGACCGACTTCACCAACTGAAATGATAGAAAACATAAATTCAATATTTACCTATCAGCTTGGGAATTCTCTTAAATTTATACTGCCCTAAGTGTTCTCATTACAGAAAAAAAACAATATTAAGACCATTAGACTTTTACACTGTGAATTCTTAATACATTTCAACTTGTAAATAATTTTTTTTTGTAAAAAAAAATTAAATTTTTTTTTTGTAACTTGAATGAACTACAATTTTTTTTCTTAATTTATACTCTTAATATAGGCTGAAGCTAAGTTTAGGTATTCCTTTTTTATAACTATTAAAAAAACTGCATCTTTTAACGCTTGAAAAATTAAAAAGCCAAGCCTGATCATAATTAGAACCTAGAGCCTTGCAGATGAAAACAGACACTACCACTCTGATGCAGAAGTCATCAATCATTTTATTAACAAATTAACATAAAAATTTTTAACATAATTTCCAATCATTGTTTATAATTTTTTTTATTTTTCACCACATTGTACACATAAATCATTAGTTACAAAACTAAAACCAGTCAAACCAATCCAAAAGCACATTATAACAAAAGAAAAATCATTTGCTTTTCAAAAGCACATCACATTTCTATTATGATAATGAATAAAACTTTTGGCAACAAAATTATACCAAAATTTTTAATTAATTTTTTTTCTTTATTTTTGTTATTTGTTAATTAATTCTTTTATTAGTTTCTCTCCTACCTGGGTCACTGAATTACCTTGGACCTGAATTTCACTAATTTAATAATTAATAATAATTTAACACTAATAATTAATTTAATAAATTACTTAATTTACAATCTTAAATAAATCATAACAGTACATTTGATTATAAGCTAATGAGAGAGTTTAGCCATAATTCATGCTTTGTCACCCACAAACAATTAAAATTTTAATAACAGTAACTAAAGGAAAATATTTTTATTCCTAAAATTCCTTACCTTATATTACAAAATTTTATTGCTATTTATTACAGATATTCTATATTGGAAGATTATCAAATCAAAATTACATAAATATTCACTAAATCATATTTCTATTACAAATATAGATTTATTTACAAGTTAGCGTAAAATCCACATATATATAAAACTGCAAAAGCAAAAGCAAAAGAAAAGAACGAATTACTCACTATAACATTCTTTCACAGAATAATAATTTTTTTATAGTAAAGTAGTTATTATAATATATAACAGATTTTAATTTAACTTTAATATTTGAATGACATCTAACATTTTCTCACTACAAATAACAAATTGAATATGTAGCATAGAGCCGATGTACTTAAGGCCTTTCTCAAGAAGGTGTGTTTAGGATTTAACACTTGTTCCTCATTTATTATGTCTGTAACTATGAGAAGGCAGTATCATATCTCTGATATCTCTCCTAATTTCCATAGATACACACCACTACGTTAAACATATAAGGGTGGAGGAGTCCAGTAGGATAGTTTTAGTTTCTCTCCAAAAAGCATTTGGTAGTGTGGAGAAAACTCTTGTCCAGTATAATTTGCCTTTGAATTATAAAACTGTTTTTAGGGCTTTAGGACAGTGAATTTTCCCAGAACAACAAACTATTTCTCAGATGAGATTGTTTGCAAAACAAACAGCTTTTATTGCTGTTTTACAAACAAAACTTTTAATTAAATTCAAAAGAAATGAAACAGAATAATATTTTTAGATTTTTAAATCCAAAAATGATTTTTTGGTTTAGAACCAGAAGTTCTATTTAACCAAATAGTTAAGAAAATCTTCTTTAAACAAGCTTTTTAAAAATGGTTACGAAGTTCCCGCATTACATAAACATTTAGAAATAATTTGTTGTATTTATATCTCATTTAAATTAAATGATTTGTTTTGATAAAAGGAGGCACTGAATTAGCTGTTGAGCTTGTTAATCCTATTTAATTCCAAAACATTAGGATTTTTGAATGAAAAGCAGTACAGTACACCTTTTTCTGCATAACTACTGTCCAGGTTTATGTTATTAAGGGGGTAATAAGTTTAAATGTTGTTTGCAATCAACTTAGTGCTAATCCGAGCAGTCCTCAAAGATGGAGCTGAAGTGGGAGACTAGAGGTTATACTCAGCTCCCGAACGGACCAGACCTGAGGTCCTCTGGGACTTAGTTTATGCTGGCTGCACTCCAATCACTTAATTAACAATATGTCGTTGCAGTGATTTAGACTGAATTTGCTGGTGGTTTTGATATGCTGTCGTGGTTACTTTTTGCATTGTATGTACTGGGTACTTATAGTTTAAAGTGGTGACAGGTGCGGGGTCATCAATCTTCCGTGTGCAGGCTTTTAGCTTAGTTCCTGAGGGCTATGTGGTAGTATTAGGTGTCTGATGTCTTCTTTGAAGACAAAATTTACTAGGGAGGAATTACTGATGTAGATGTCCCTCGGGGCATCTGCATCAGCGCCATCTCACGAGGCCGGACTGAGCACTGTGGGTTATGATCAGTTTGAGGGCAAGAAGATGACATCCAATTAAGCTAGGAACAGAGGGGGTGGTATAGCGACCAGACATGCTACAAGGCGGGATCTTCTCCCCTCAGGGGGGAATCGAGATGTCCAGGTTTATGATCCTAACCAATTCCAGATAAACTAACCTCAGAAATTTTTTTTGCACACTCCATGCAAGTTTCATAAATTTAGAAGCATTTTTGTGGTTTCTATAGCACTTTTAAATTAAAAACAAAAATTAAAAATTCCACAGTTGTGGAAAGAAATTTATTATTCAATTTCTTAAAAAAAAACAACCGTATGAAATTTATCAATCGTTAAGGAGATTTATGCAATGTTATGAATGAATCAGCGTTGTGATAATGGGGGTCAAAAACTCACTGAGAAAGTTGAAATGTCCATGGTAATAAATAAACTGGGCATCCAGTTGTCATGGATGATTTACTCTGTATGTTATTGAATTTTCAGGCAAATTGGCATCACACACTAGATGATATCCATGAAAAATTTTGACATATTTCTCACAAAATAATCCATGAAATTTTCACCCGAAATGTTTATCTTAAGTAAGTAAATTTTGTGCAAGATGGATTCCACATATGCTTACCAATCAACAAAACAAACAAACATGACTTAATGAATGTTTTAAATGGGAAATTTTCAGTTAACCACCCCATAGTCTGGATTTGACCTCTTCTTATTCCAATTTCAACTAAATTGAATACCTCCTTAGGATGAGTAAATGTCATGAGTAATGAAGAGATGAAAGAAACAGTAACTACATTTTTTAATAAACTGGCTGTGGATAGTTATAATGAGTATTTTCTAACTAGGTTTAGACTGAAGTGTAGGACATGTCCAAAAATATGTACAAATAAAATAAAAAGTCATTAAACTTTCATATTCCAAAACAAATACTTTCAGTATTACCCTTGTAATACAAGTATATTTATGTAATATATATTGGTTTACAGCAAAGACATTCTTTAGGCAATTATTCTCAAATTCTGGAATGCTAAATATACTTTAAAAAAATATCAGGCTAGTCAGTTACAACTGTTTTATAATGAGTTAATTTACAATAATTATTTTCTATCTTACCTGTAAGCATTTGCTCCATTTCTATACCTACATCATTCCATAGTTAGATCAGACATACTACCGCCACCACTGCTTCTTAATTTCCAAATTAAGAATTTAATTTATAATACATTAGTCAACACATGCATAAAGTTATCCTATCACAACAAGAAACTAATTATAACTTCAAAAATATATTCATTCAGACAGATCAGTAACTTAAATTATTAGTAACTCACCGGAAGAGTTTTATAAACTAATCCAGGTTCAAGATTATCAATTGCAATGCAAAACAGATTGTGTGAATTCTGTTTAACAACTTTTAACAGCTTAGTATTATTATCATATAAAAAATGGGATCTATAACAATGCCTATAATCAATCGATAATGCCAAAGAATCTGCCAACAAAGCTGAAGAACAGTAAGAGAACATCTGCTTATCTTGTGAAGAACAATCCTCTTCACAACAACAATTTATATCACACTCATCTTTCTGAAAAACAATACAAAAATAATTGGTCAATTATAAGATAATTTTACTGAACAAAAAAAAACCGCAGTGGAACATTTAAGTATAAAATTGTCAAAGTTGTAAAATAATGTAGCAACTGACAGAACAGTCAAGAGGAAATAAGCATTCTATAAAAAAATTAGTCTAGATGTAGAATAAAGGCAGCAAAATCTAAGGAGGAAGAAAACAGTTTCTAAAGAATAATGGAATTCTATTGAATTCCATTATCCTCTTTCTGTATGTATATACATACATACATGCATATGCGTGCACACAAACACACACACACACACACACAGAGAGAGTGTCTCAGAAGGTATTGGTCAAACATAAGGGACTAATTCAGGACGTCAAATTAAATAAAAAAATTAAATGTGGAAAAAAGCTCTGTCATAGGATTTTCCCTATGTCCGCCATTTTATTTTTTTCAATAAAAATGTATATCTTAAGAATGGATTGAAATATTTAATAAAATTTGGTGTATATGTGTCCAACAACATCTTCTATAGAATAAATAAGTTTGATAATTTTGATAAATTTACCTTTGAAAATTTTGAAATGGGACCATTAACATTTTTTAATCAGTTTTTATTAACATCAAATATTTATACAATTATTAATCCAATATTCTTACATGTATTAGGATAGAGTAAAAGTACCTTTATTACTAGTATTACTAGATCAGTATTATTTGTATCTTCGTGAGTTGCTCATTAACAAGAGTTTCAGATTTTTGGTGTGTCATATAAATAAAAGTTAATAATAATTAAACTACTCCATTTAGTGAACTCCTGTATACTGGTTAGAAATGTTAATTTTGACCTTATGATGTAAAATATTCAGTTTTTATTATTGGATTACTTGGTGAATAATCAAAAATGAAAAAGAAAGATAACAAAGAAATATATTTCAAAAAAACAAGAAGATGAATATGAAGAGAAAGAAAATGTTAAGAACAAGGGAAGAATAAAAAAATTAAGAGAAGATGATAAATATAAAGAGAAAGAAAATGTTAAAACCTAAGAAAGAATAAAAAGATTAAGGGAACGTGATAAATATAAAGTGTAAGAAAATGCTAAAACCAAAGAAAGAATAAAAAGATTAAGAGAGGATGATGAATATAAAGAGAGAGAAAATTTGAAAGCTAGAGAACGTGAACACAAATTAAGAACAGAAGAATTATATCAAAACCAAAGAGTGATTAAATGATTGACAACAAAAAACAAATAAATGAAATGATGATCAACCACGTATTAATGAGAATATTGTCTGACAATATCACATAAGTAATGAACTAAAAGATAAGAATTTTTTGTAATTTATTAAAAATTGGGCATGTGTGCCTCACTGTATATGTTCTTCTTGTGAGGGTCTATTTTTCAGTCACTCTGGTTAACTTTAATGTAGATAAAATTAAACAGAATTTCAGAATAATTAAATAAAATTAAACTAAAAAATCCAAAAATAATATGATTCTAAATTATAATTTTTGATTAATATTAAATAATCAGATGTCTCACAAAATCTACTATATATACACATATATAACAACAATGCCTATTAAATTACATATACACATTTTTAAAAGTACATAAAATTTTAATTCCCTAATAACTTTGATTTTTTCTTTTTTTTATTGTATTGAATTATTTATTGCAAAAATTCTTTTACAATCACAGGTTAATAATTATCAATAAATTAATATATTCAAATTAAAAAATTTAAAAAAAGTTAGAAAAAATAAATTAAACAAAAAGTTAAAAAAAAAAGATGAAGTTAGGTTCGAACCAATGCACCTTCTCCTTATAAGATCCAAGTATTTTTTCATTAATTAAAATTTAATTTGGCTATAACTCTGGAACCAATAAAAATAAGTACCACTTTATATCATTGAAAAGCTCTCAATGAGAGCTTATTACTGCAGTTAAGAAAAAGTAAAAAATCCAAATTTGTTTGGATTTTGGACTTTTCTGAACACTTTTGGTCCAGGCCATTGCAATCAAAAGGGGAGGTGCAAAACTAGATGTTACAATAGTCCTAAATCCAAAATTTCAACATCCTACAGCTAATTGTTTTTGAGTTATACGAGATACATATGTTTGTCATACAGATGTCGTGTTGAAACTCTAATAAAAATGGATTCAGAAATAGTCAAAATGGATATTTCTG
The DNA here is from genome assembly GCF_047948215.1 of Lycorma delicatula. Classification (NCBI taxonomy): domain Eukaryota; kingdom Metazoa; phylum Arthropoda; class Insecta; order Hemiptera; family Fulgoridae; genus Lycorma; species Lycorma delicatula. The sequence goes on from NC_134459.1 coordinate 14,791,093, forward strand.
TTGAAATCTGAAAACCGAAACTTTTCGTGATCACAATACTTCCTTTACTTCATAAAAAGAAGTAATTAATAACAAGGTAGTGAAGTGGAGCAAAGAATTTACATAAGTAAATCAATTTTTTCAAAGCTTTTTATCAAATTTAATAAAACATTCAGTATCTCAAAATAATGTTTCTGTGACATAGCCGCCCTCTAACTCATTCAACTTTGTTTTACACATACGTGCTACTCTTTAACAGCTGCTCTTAAAAAAAAATAACTATTATTTTGTGTCTTGTAAAAAATGGCAAAGGAAAGACTCAACAAAGAAAAATAAACAACTTATGAAAAAATTAGTTTGTCAAAAATATTTAAAATCTGAAATCAAAAAAATAGTAACACTAATCAATTACATTTTTACTTACCATAATATCACATTCACAATATTCAACATGAGCAGTATATTTAGTTTCTAATTCAGTAGTAGTGGTGGTGGTTTTAGTTGTGATGTTAGTAAATATTGTGCCAGTAGCATTTATGACATCCGGAGCATTTGTAGTTTTTAATTTGTTAGTTACTGCACTAGTAGTCCTTTCAATAATAGAAGAAGGGGAAGAATCATTACTAGTTGATGTTACAGCTTTAGATGAAGTGCCATTGACACCATTATTGCCAGTGGCATCAATCGGTCTACTGCTGTCACAGACACCATCACGATTATCACAATCATCAGTAAAATGATTACTATCAATACTACTTGTCACATTGAATGGAACAGTATCAACTGAAGTCGCATTATTTGTGTATACAGTTGGAGTGGTCACTTCAGTAAATACATCAGCTTCAATACTTGAAACAAAAAAGTGTGATAAGAATAGAACTAGAAAAGTACTGATACTAAAGAGTGTGTACTTACACTCTCACACACACTCTCACACACACTCTCACACACACTCTCTCACACTCTTTCTCTCTCTGTCTCTCTCTCTCTGTCTCTCTCTCTCCTCTAAATTTCTAACATATTATACAACATTATTCATTATGTTTAAAATATTGCACAACATATATTATATATAATACTACACAATATTATATACATATACATTATTTATTTAACTAAAATAACATACATTCTTTAATGCCAAAAATTCTTTTAGAGATAGTATCTGGAATTATTCTACAATGGTCTTGGAGTTAATCATAAAAGAAGAGGCAGATTTAAACATTAGAAATTAAACATTAGAAAATCTTGTGGTACAAATGAAATATCCTGAAATTTTATAGGAAACAGTAAAACTAAATTTAAGTAAAATTAATGTCTCAGTTGAAGCAGTAATAGTTTTGAATCATTTTAAAACAGCTGAAATTAATTTTCATTATAAACCTGTTTAGCTTGCTTTCATTTTCTTCAAAAGCATTGGAATAGCATCGAGCAGGTCAGCATTTCATCTAAATAAATGAAAACACACATAAGTGTCAGAGATGGTTTTACATAAGTAATACGTGGGTTTTTAAAATAAAAATTTATAAAGAGTGTTTTAATAACTTATGTAGAAAATGAAATAGCTGCAGTAGGTTTAGAAAAAACTGTCCATCATTTTTAGATATAAATAATTTTTTTGATAATGTGAATTTTTAATTCCTACAAAAATTGAGGAAGATATAGGTATGAAAAATATACCAGCCTACATGACGCGAGACAGTCAGACATAGCATTAGCTCATCCTCTAAAGCAATACCTATTGATGGTCATGCTATTAAAAAAAAATAAAAATATGGCAAATGTAACCAACGACTGGTTTCAAACTACCTAAAAAAAATAGTAAGAAAAAAACTATACATCCTAATTTGTCAAACTATTAGCTAGGATACCATAACGTTCAGTAGTAGGCACAGCTTAATTTTAAATATAAATCAGCAACCACCATTTATTAAAATGAGGTTAGGAGTACCCTATTCAATTAGTCAAGCCAAACTAAAATAGGGTTATTTTCAAAATGAAGTTAAAGGTATCTTGACTATTTCACAACCAACACTCATTTTGATTAAAAATTATTCAAATTTGACAAAAAAGATATTTTATGAATTTGTAAAAGGGGCAAACTTCATTTTTGAAATTAGATAATTTTAAAAACAAATAGCAGTCAAAAAAGTATATTTTATCTTTCACAAAAAATTGGTATTTTGCAAATTTTTTTTTTTACTAACATTTAAAAAGTGTACTGTATATATCTCCATGAATTCTGATTATAATTACAACTTACATATAACAGGCTATGATCTTTTTAATAAACATCTACATGTGTATTTGTTTGCATATCTGCATGTGTGCGTGCATGCGTGTGAATATAAATGTGAGCACTTCTTCTTAGGAAGCCAACCACTATGACCATGTCCCTGGCATTCTCTGAATCATACAAGCCTTCTGGTTAATGATAAAAAACAGTGAATACCAAGAGCCAGTTGGTGATCAAACTTGGCTTTGAGCAAGAGATCATAGGTTAATGGCATTTATAATAAATGCAGAATTTAGGAACCCATAATTTCAAAAGCTTCTAATCTTTTCTTCTCAGATACTCCGATTGTCCAAGTTTCACTTCCATATAAAGCGACACTCCAAACATACACTTTCAAAAATCTTTTCCTGACATTTAAATTCATTTTTGATGTAAACAAATTATATTTCTTACTGAAGGCTCGTTTAGCTTGTGCTATTCGGCATTTTATATCGCTCCTGCTTCGTCCATCTTTAGTAATTCTACTTCCCAAATAACAAAATTCTTCTACCTCTGTAATCTTTTCTCCTCCTATTTTCACATTCAGTGGTCCATCTTTGTTATTTCTAATACATTTCATTACTTTTATTTTGTTCTTGTTTAATTTCATGCAATAGTTCTTGCGTAGGACTTCATCTATGCCGTTCATTGTTTCTTCTAAATCCTTTTTACTCTCGGCTAGAATTACTATATCATCAGCAAATCATAGCATCTTTATCTTTTCACCTTGTACTGTTACTCCGAATCTAAATTGTTCTTTAACATTATTAACTGCTAGTTCCATGTAAAGATTAAAAAGTAATGGGGATAGGTAACATCCTAGTCGGACTACCTTTCTTATTACGGCTTCTTTCTCATTTTCTTCAATTATTACTGTTGCTGTTTGGTTCCTGTACATGTTAGCAATTGTTCTTCTACCTCTGTATGTGAACCCTAATTTTTTTTTAAATGCTGAACATTTTATTCCAGTTTACGTTATCGAATGCCTTTTCTAGGTCTATAAATGCCAAGTATGTCGGTTTGTTTTTCTTTAATCTTCCTTCTACTATTAATAAAATAATATAATATTAAATAAATATTAACTATTAATAAAATATATTAAAGTGAAAAACGGAATAAAACAATAAATAATTTCAGTACAAGTAAGTATTTAACAATAATTATTTTTTTATTTCTTGAAATACAAGATTTCTTGTGACAATTTCTTAATCTTTTACTCACTTAAAGTGATGAGATAAATAAAATTAAGATAGAGATAAGAGCCCACAAAGAGCAAAAAAATTACAAGGACTAATAAAAGACCAAGAAATTATAAATTATATATTTACACAGAAAAATTTTAAAAAGAAATTAAATTAGTTTAAAAAACTTCCACAATTTGCATCATGAAAGAAAATTCTGGCATAGTTATTATCCCTATGTAGAAAAGGTTGAGTTTTAAACTGAATTAAAATTTCTTCTTTTCTACATAATTGTTCTTCAAGTCATGATTTGTTTGAAAAATATACGTAGGAACTATGGAAAATTGTACATAAAAAGTGTGGTTTCTCTTTGTTCTTTCTGCTTTGTTAATTTCAACATTCCATAGCTACAGTTAACTATTAAAAAAAACCAATGATCACGTCAATGCTGATTAATGACCACTAATTAGAGTTTAAGAACAATTGATCCATTGTTTTAATATTTCAATCATTTTTTCTTACAGTTGGTTATATTAGACTGATTGAAATAACTTATTTAAAGTTGATGTCGTCTAAAGTTGATGTCAAAAAGAGATGTGGTTATTTAAGACACAGTAAGGTATACTTTCACCAACTTCCGTCAAAATTAAATTATTTTTGCAGAAATGAAAAATAAAACAAAAAAAAATTTCACATTTTTCTCAGAAATTTTTAGGTCGTGTTAAAAAGTGACCTCTAAAAAATATTGTAGAATTTTGCATGATCTACAACTTCTGTATTAGAAAATTTTTCAACCCCCAAATCACCCCTCCACCACCTCTACTCATACATTTATTATTTTTATGTTTATTATAAGCATCTTCACCATTTCCACTATAATCTGTATTTATTAACTAACTTTAACCAAAATAAAATAGTTACAACAAATAGAATTTGAGTAGGTACCTGTAATTTTTTGTGTTCAATATACAGTCTCGAGAAACATATTTAGGCCTTTTATTTGCAACACAAGCAGCTGTAGTAACCCATTTAAATGTTAGTTGATATTTATTGTTCTCTATCAGAATCGGGTTAATATACTAAAATAAATTTATTAAATTAATATAATTAAGAAATCTAATTCAGAGTTATACTAATGTTTCATATCTATCTTTACACAGTATAATACTGTAGTACAAAAGACATAAACCATCTGTGAACAATGCGTACTACTGATACAAGGCAAAAAGTACAGACTATAATTTAAGATAAATGTAAATTCCAGTGTGAAATTTAAGATTTCAGGACTAAATACTTAATTGAATAAACATAGGTTGACCTTTAAACGCAAGCTAAAATTAAAATATTCTGTGTTTTCTATATTGTATTATAAAATTAAAATACTAGTAATAATATTATATTAGAAATAAAAGTAACAAAATGAATAACTTAACAACATATTTTCCTATAATTGTTATAACTTTTGTAATTCACAAACAAAATAAAAATTATCCTTTTTTTTAATATAAGTTTTCTGAAACTGAAAGGTATAACCTCTTGCACATTTTAGTGGATATGGAATGAATGGCACATGTATAACACAGCTACTCGGTTGATTTTCATAGTCCATTTTACTTTCTAATAATTAAATCAGGTCAATACACTGCTGAAATGAAGAGCATTATTTAATGAATATTATGCTGTTATGGATAAATACAACGATTTTAAAAGCTGCTAGTGTACTTTTGTTTTACAAAACAATCACTTAATGATTGCACTTAACTGGAAGATCCTGTTTCAAATACAGTCATGCTGGATGTTTTTCATAAGTAACAAAACTTCCACAATGTATTCCTAACAAATTTTAAGCTTATATAAATTAATTACTTAAAAAAAAAAAAACTTGAACATAACATACTCATGTCACAGACGAGTTGGGTTTGGTGGTGATCAATAATGGACAGCACCTACCCTAGTGATGGTAAACAGATGCTCGTTTGTGGATGTCACGTTTGTCTCGCCGAGATTGGGAGAGGGATCGTGGAGATGAGTGGTGAAGAGAAGTCATTGAGCGACCATCTCTTTGTTTGGTCTGAAATTGGGGACGGTTTGTCTTGTAGCATGGTGGCTGATAACAGGAGATTATGTCCGAAAGAGGGCCTAGCTAGGCTTAAGAAGTTGGTGAAAGAGCGCCCTTGTCATCTGGAAAATATCTCCCCCCAGCACCCTGACGAAGGCGGTATCAAAAGCAACAGAAGAGTCACTGGACCATACAAGTCCGCAAAGAAAGATGTATATTGGTGGACTGTTCGGGTTGCGGATGCGAGAAGGTGATGTATTACGGCCAGGAGACAGCTGGAACGGGCCAGGAGAAGGTGATATCGTGAGGACATCCTCTCATGCAGAAAGGAACTGGCCGAAAAAAGGAGCGCTTACAGGAGTGAAATACAGGAGAGCTCCTGGACATGTTGGAGAACAACAAATGGGGTGACGCCTTCCAAATTGTAATTGGTAGATTTGGTAGGGGACGTTACCCATTCTTGACGAGGAGGTTCTTAGGAACAAATTGGTGTTTTGATCCTTAGAGGTGACTGACTCATCTATAGAGAGATAACTGCAGTGGATATCCCTGTATTGGCGAGCTGCGACAGGCGGAAGGGAGGCTGAAAGCTAAAAGGAGCCTCGACCGGGTTACTAACAAGGTTGTGGCTGCAACGGTGGAATTTGCTGCGGACCAACTGCTGGCGGCCTTTAACCGAAAGTTTACTCCTTTACTCCTGCCGGCCTTTACTCCTGGATGGTTGTTTGCCACCATAATGGAAGGAGGCCAGGGTGTTTCTACTGAGAAAGCTTGGAGAAAAGGTGAAGGAAAGGCGGGAGGCCCAGTCGGATACCGACCTCTTTGCCTGTTAAGTTATCTAAGCAAACTCTTCGAGAGGCTGTTGGCGGAGCGTCTCCGAGATGAAGTAGAACGGAAAGGAGGCCTTAGTGAATGACAATATGGATTCAGGAGAGTGTGGACAACGGAGGATGCCATAGCTAGGGTGATGAAGATTGTTGATCAGGCTGCAGTGGGTTCTTGGAGAACGAGGTGCATCCCTGCGGTGGTGATGTTGGATGTCAAGAATGCAGTCAACTCACTGCCGTTCGGGTGCATCATGGATGAGTTGATTCAGAGCGATATCAGCCCATATCTGGTGCGAGTCCTTTACACTGTTTTATTAGCAGGAAGATAATTGGTCATGCAGAAGGTAAAGAGGTTACAACTAGTATGGAGCGCGGTGTCCTGCAGAGTTCGATAATTGGACCGATCATGTGGAACCTAGCATATGATGGGTCCTCAGGTTGCGGTATCCTGAGGAAGTTTCGATTACCGGTACTGCTGATGAGGTCTCCATGGTATTAGTCGCCTGAACAAAAGAAAAGATCATCTGGAAAGGTGAACGAGCTATTCCATTGTTCAACAGATGGTTGGCGGGCCACGGCATTAGCCTCGCTGCAGAAAAAACGAAGCTGCTGGGAGTCGGGAGAAGGCGACTCTTCCCTATCAGGCTACAGGTAAGGGGGGGTCGTTATCGAGCCGGTCAGTAGAGCCAAATACCTGGGGGTTTGGCTTGAAAGCCGGAGAGCCTTTCAAGATCATGTCAGGGAGACAGTCGACAAGGCAGGTAGAACAGTGTCGACTGTCTGAAGGCTCATGACCAAAATTGGCGAGCCGAGCTCATCAAAAAGGAGGGTGCTGGCAGTCGTGGCTCGGTCCGTTGCCTTGTATGCCGTGTCAGTGTGGAGGAGGGCGTTATGGACGAAGTGGCCGTTCGGAGGCTTGCGGAGCTGCAGCGCCGACTGGCAATCGGTGTTGCTAGGGCTTACCGTACGGTCTCTACAGCCAGTCCTGGTGATTGCCTCGCTCCCCCTATGGAGTTCTTGGCGGAAGAACTTCTCTTCGGAAAAGAGAAGGAATGACAAAGAGTATGGCCAGGAAGGGGGACGACAGAGCACTGGCAGGAGAAATGGACTGGACGAAGAGGTTAATACCAGATATCAGGCCTTATCTCAGACGTGAGCACGGGGAACTTACATTTGTGCTAACCCAATTGTTATCGGGGCATGGTAGCTTTAACCTATATGGCAGGAAGAGACAGTCATCTGAAAGCTGCTTGTATTGTGGAGAGCAGGATACCGCAGAACACACTGTCTTCCAGTGCCCAAGGTGGGAGGAAGACAGGATGATGATGCGGACACAGTTGGGAGAGGTTACCGCAGATAATAGTGGAGGCAATGCTTCATGGTGAACAGAACTGGTCAATAGTCAGTACAACCGAAAGAAGACCCTGGAAGAAGTGGAAGATAGGGTGTTAGTGTTAGGGCAGGGAGGACAGCCCCATTCAGGAGGGGTGGGATGCTCTAGCATACTACCTTCAGTGATTGAACGGGGACTCCTGGGGTCCTTAGGTGGGAAAAAGAAAGACCGAGACCCAATCTGGGGACCCCGGATTAGCGGCACACGCTTATTAAAAGTCCAAGACCCAGCCACTGGGAGGGTGCTGTCAGGAACAGCATAGCTGGGTCGGCATGGCCTCCTTGGGGAGTAGAAACAACTGACACCCTCAAGGGCGTGTTATACAGGATCTACCTTGATAGCAAACATTAAACACTTTACCCTCTCATTCTAATCGGTTTGTGGAGCATTGCCATTGCGTGTGAAAGTGTAATGTGAATGCAACAAGATCCATTTGTTGTCGTTCACAATAGTTGAGAATTACAAGAAGTTAGTTGCTGTGAATTCTCGTGAAAGATGTTTTTATGTAAGATTACAAAATTCAGTCAACTGGATAATTGAATCCACCTTATCATTTCAACAGAAACAGTTTGTTGATTGGTTTTAATCGAGAAAAAATACAAACGATGATTTTTCAAAGGAAATCATCTTTAGTGACAAGAGGCAATTTCACTTTCTTTGGGGCCTTGTAAACAAACAAAATGCCACAATTAAAAAACAGAAAACAATCAAGAAACCCATGACAAGATGATGTAATGTACCCTTGAGACCAAACAGTATACAACTGTTGAGTGATCGGAGCTTATTTTTTTGTAAGATGGGAATTCCACGACAGTGAACCGCAATGACAGGGAACGATACCTCAATGTGGTACAAACTTTTTGTGGTGTATTTGAATGGTCTGTTCTGGCATTACTATATGAAGTTCTTATGTGTAATGATTTATCGTAACATTTCTTGAAATGAGTATGTAGATTAACTTTGCAAAACCATAAAGTAAAATATTTTATTTCAGCTTGGTGATGATAAATTGCTAAGAGATGTTTAAAATGGATTTCACATATAATACTGAAAGAGATTTAGAGATTATAACCTAAATAAAATCTAGAAAAAGTTCTTATAGTAATGATTGCTCCATTATTATTTACAAATAATTAATGTAAGCAGACAGATTTTAAAAGAAATAGACACTTGTAATTGTAATATAAGAAAGGATATAAAGGAACATTATTTTAATGAACCTAAGACCGATATTCATGGAGAAACTACTGATGACATTAATAACAGTGATAACATATGCACTTTTATGAAAAGGGTAAACTTTTTTCTTTACTCCATTGCAGAGTTCCTTTCCTTCCCCAACAATAAATAACTTTTAACTAAATAATAGGTTAGGAAGTTGTAGTTTAAAATTAATTAAGGTTATCTTTGACTCGTCCGATACTGAATATTGAGTCATCAGGGAAGGTGAAAAAAAAATCGGGCCAAACAACAGAACAATTTTAGCATTAGTTTTCTGCCTGCGAGAAAGGGACATAACGGTTTACATTGTCATTTATAATAATTAACCTAACCGTCAAAAATCTTCCCACTAATTCAGGTACAATGATCTTTTCACAAAAAGTATATTAGACAGGTAAGATTTTAAGTTAAACAGATTAGTCAAATTAAATTTAAGGTTTCCTTTTTGTTTACAAGGGAGCAAAACAGTTAAGCTAGAAAGGTTAAATAAGATTTTCATAATGTGCTGTTACAGTATAAGCATAAAAATGTAATTAAGATCGATACAGTTTTAAGATGAATCTGATAGCAGAGCCAAGCAGTTGTGGCATGTAAAAAGAATTGCAAGTAACACCGGGAGGCTTTGGCCTTCTTATAATACAAAAATTCATACTGAATATTAACAGGGTTATAATTACTTTTTAACAGACCGATTTATAATGTTCTGAAAAATCACTAATGCTATTACTGTAATAAAAATTAATATACAATTTAGAATTAACTTATATATAATAATATAAAGTGTTTATTTTTCAAAACTATAAATTAATGTATAATTTATAATTATACATATGTAATTGTTCTATTTAAAAATGATTTGGAGGAAATGCTGATCATCGTGCTAGAACAAAAACCCGAGTACAAAAACCCAAAATGAAAAAAATAAAACGATTAATTAAATGAGATATGAGAGAAGATTGTGGTGGGTTTTAAAAATTATACTCCTTGATTCAAACTTTGATTAGTTCAAGGAATAGGAGGCATTATTGTAGTGGCAGAGTGCATTCTTTTAACTAATGTTGCCTTTATAATGGCTACTGCTATTAACCAGATTGAATAAGTTAATTATTTTAGGAGTTTAACTTTACGAATAATATGAAAAGTAAAAGTACTGATACTACATTATACATCTGTAAACCATGTCAATCCCCTGAAGAAGGGTCCAAAGCAAACTGGCTCAAGCTCAGGAGAAATTTCATGAAGACAAATTTCATGAATACTTTGACAACTCATTCTAGAGGCAAAAAATAAGAAAAAAGTTCATATAAACATAGGTCCGAAAACGCTTCGTTAGCGAGTTATTCAGGGTGAAAGATTTCGCCCGAGTTTCAGTTCCTCCGGGTAAATTAAGGCTTTCTGAAATTCTGGGAAGGTCAATTAAGGGGCAAATTTAATTGTTTCTTATGGGGTTTGAGCTGGAAAATCGAAAAAATAGGTCTCAGAACTGTATCTCTCCTATTTTCTAAGATATCCCATGTAAAACGTCAAAAATAGGGTCAAAAAACACATTTGTTTACGTTTGACGTACAATAACGTTGTTAAATTGGCGATAAATCATACATTTTTTAAACGTAAATTGTAGAGAATTTAATTATAATAATATTGATGTAAATAATGACAACAAAAAAGAAATCAAATTTTAAACATGTCGACTTTTATTAACAACAAAACCGACGAAAACTTAGAAGAAAATGTTACAAAAAAAGAAATGTTAAATGTGTAGGAGCTCTATCAAGTTGGTAATACATTTCAATTTGTTTTGCTAAGGGGATATTTTCCGGCAATATAATAAATTTATTACGTAAAAATTCCAGATAATTTCTCCCTGTGACCCGATGTTGTAGTATGAAAGGACCGATTAATTGGTAGTCTATGATACCGCACCAAACATTCACTGAAAATCGTTGCTGGAAATTTTTTTCCACTGAAGCATGTGGGTTTTCTTCAGACCACCGATGCGCATTCCGTGTGTTGTTTATTCCTTTACGAGTGAATGTAGCTTCATCCGAAAATAGTATAAATGGAATTAAATGTTGATTCCTACCAACCCGTTGAGAAAACCGCAGCCGGCTGGCGTAGTCACCAGGCTGGAGATGCTGCACTTTCTGAATATGAAAAGGATACAATCCATTATTATTTAATGTCCTCCATATTCTATTTTGTGAAATATCGAGCCGTGTTGCAATTAATCGTGTGCTCGTTACTGGACTACGTTGAACCATCTGCTGAATGTTTTCGCCTTCATCAGCAAGATTTGCTTGTCGTTCAGATGAAATATGAGCGCTGGGAAGTGTACCGTTCTCACGAAGATTATTAAAAATTCTAATAAATACTTTACGATTTGGTACAACACGACCAGGATAACTATGTCACCCGCCGGGTTGGTCTAGTGGTTAACGCGTCTTCCCAAATCAGCTGATTTGGAAGTCGAGAGTTCCAGCATTCAAGTCGTAGTTAAGCCAGTTATTTTTAAACGGATTTGAATACTAGATCGTGGGTATCGGTGTTCTTTTTTGTAATTGGGTTTAAATTAATCACACATCTCAGGAATGGTCGAACTGAGACTGTACAAGAGTATACTTCATTCAGACATATCATACATATCATCCTCATTCATCCTCAGAAGAATTATCTAAACGGTAGTTACCGGAGGGTAAACAGGAAAAAGAAAAGATAACTATGTCGATATTCCGTAACCGCTGCCGCAGCACTTCCGTTGCAAAATCCATATGTGAAAATCATGTCGGCATATTAGACGTTAGTGAAGATACGCGGCATTTTTCGAAACAAAACTAAACAGAATTTCGCTTTTTTTAACAGACTTGATTTTTATGCGCTGTAAAATGAATACAAAATTACACTTCTTAACAGTTTTCTCAAATTTTTACGGTAAGAATTCGACGTAATACTGCAAACACGATTGATCAGCGAAAGGTTATTTAACACATTACCACAACTAACTGACAACAGTTAGTAGTATTTAAACAAATTTTGATGAAAAAAATCAGTGTTGCCAACTTGTTTTCTGTAGGTCTAAAATTATTGTACCTACTAGACACATCTGTTTTCTTTTTTTGCAAGTTTGCATCGGTTTTGTTGTTAATAAAAGTCGACTTGTTTAAAATTTTATTTCTTTTTTGTTAACATTATTTACATCAATCTTCTTATAATTAAATTCTCTACAATTTATGTTTAAAGAATGTATGATTTATTGTCAATTTAACAACGTTATTGTACGTCAAACGTAAAGAAATATGTTTTTTGACCCTATTTTTGGCGTTTAAATGGGATATCTTAGAAACTAAGAGAGATACAGTTCTGGGACCTATTTTTTTCGATTTCCCAGCTCAAACCCCATAAGAAACAATTTGCCCCTTAATTGACCTTCCCAGGATTTCAGAAATTTAACTACACTGATGAATCAAACATTAAGTTGATATCAAGTTAGTAAATAAAAGAAGTTCAGGAAGTTTTTATTGCCAGGGAGACAAAGATGAAGGTATATAGCATGTAACTGAAGAGGTACGGTGCAGTAGATGCTTTTCAGTAAAATTTATTAAACCCACCGGGTTGGTGTAGTGGTTAACGCGTCTTCCCAAATCAGTTGATTTCGAAGTCGAGAGTTACAGCGTTCAAGTCCTTGTAAAGCCAGTTATTTTTACACGGATTTGAATACTAGATCGTGGATACCGGTGTTCTTTGGTGGTCGGGTTTCAATTAACCGCACATCTCAGGAACGGTCGAACTGAGAATGTACAAGACTACACTTCATTTACACTCACACATATCATCCTCTGAAGTATTATCTATCGGTAGTTACCGGAGGCTAAACAGGAAAAAGAAAGTTCAACCATTCCTGAGAGTGGTTAATTTGAAATCCAACCAACAATGAACGTATCCACGATTCGAATACATATCATCCTCATTCATCCTCTGAAGAATTATCTAAACTGTAGTTACCGGAGGCTAAACAGGAAAAAGAAAGAAAAGTAAAATTTATTACCATAAAATATAAAAAAATGAAGAAAAAATACATCAAATCTGTTAAGAGTTATTTTGGTCAAAAAAGTTCTTCATTATAAATGAAAAAATAGTAAAAGGAGTGTGAAGTAAAAATGAAGAAACAAAAGAGGCATCAATGTTCTCAAACTTAGTAACGTAAAAGTAACGTACGTCAAAGTAGTACTTAGTAACGTCAAAGAAATGAATAAAATGAAAATAAGGTATACAAACTCTTACTTGTACTGATACTCCCAGCACTAAAAACTACATCTCCATTTGAAGAACTGTTTTTAACACAAATGAATGTATCTTGGAGACGTTTAGATTGTATTTTTTACAGAATGAAAAGTACATCTTGACTTTGTAATCTACATTATCTGCATTATCGTCTAAAATAAAATCAGTTGTCTAAACTGAAACAAACAATTTAAATTTTCAGTCGAATTAAAAAAAAATTAAGATCTACATCATCAATAAACAGGATGCTAACTTTGCTCTTTCTTGACACTTTTACAGGCTTCTGACAACAATCAATAAAAATCAGTTCAATAATTCTAGTTCTTGAGAGGAACAAAATAACATAAATACAGTTATCATAAAAGAATGGTGCGGTTTTTAACATGGTTTAAATTAAAACAGAATTACTTACAGTTTATGTTTTTTTATTTTTCAAATTTTTCGTCTCAAACATTTTTATACATAATTAATAAATTTCAATATGTGCGCCCTTAGTCGCTCGACAAATGTCCAAACGATACTCAACTTCTCTCCAAACATAGTTAATATTTCTTCGTTATTGGTTGTCATTGCTTCATTAATCCTGGTTTTTAAGCGGTTTAGGTCGCGAATTTTTTGCGTATAAACAACGCTTTTGATGTACCCACACAAGAAAAAATCGCAAGGTGTCAGGTCGGGACTCCTTGGAGGCCAAGTACGGGTCCTTGCCGGCCTATCCATCGATCTCCAAATTTTTCGTTCAAAGCGTCCGTGACCGACGCATTGAAGTGCGGGGGAACACCATCTTGTTGTAAATGAAGTCGATGAATGTTTTCGAGTTCATCCGGCTGAGGAAAGCAATAATCGGTTAACATGTCAAGATACACGACTCCATTAATTGTTTTTTCAGCAAAGAAGAAAGGCCCTATTACACGATTTTTCATCACACCACACCAAACATTAACTTTAGGCGAATCGCGTTGTTTCTTTATAATTGCGTGTGGGTTTTCAGAGCCCCATATTAGTGAATTGTCTGTTAACGCATCCATTCACGTGGAATGTAGCTTCGTCTGTAAAAATTATATCGTCTAAAAATGTTTCGTTTTCACTTATTCTGTTCAACATTTCAACAACGAAATTGTAACATTTTACACCATTATCGGGTTTCAATTCCTGCAGTATCTGGATTTTATAAGCGTGTAATTTCAGTTTTTTACGTAAAACTTTGTGAACTGTTGATTTTGGAATACCTAATTCGACGCTTCGACGGGGGATGGACTTCCCAGGACTTCTAATTGCCGATTGTCTAATTAGTTCAACCGTTTCGTCCGGTACACTCGGTCTGCCGGTTGATTTCTGTTTCTTAACCGATCCCTCAGTTCTTAGCTGTTCTTATTTTATTATTTTGAAAAAATAATAAAAATGCATGCTATTAACAAATATACACGAACCTTTTTGCAACGTTTTGGTAGAAAAATTGAGCAGGATGAATTCATAACTTATTTTAACTAAAAAAAAACTTTTTTTTTTTAATTTGTTATATAGATTCCTTCAGCGATTTACAAATACACTTAAAAATGATTACATTTCCTGTAAAATGAGACGTCTTGCGTTAATTTGTCTTCATTGAAAAATATGTTACTACCTAGGATCGGTGAACTTGGAAACAATGTGCGGGTATTATTTGAAGGGTGTGTCCGATAAAAATAAAAAGTACGAGCAAAGAATGCGTCCCAAGAATATTGCGTTTTGGGACAGTGTTCTTCTAGGAAATATGTACTAGAGGACGTTTCAGTGGAGATGGTGTGAACAGGAGATAAAGTGACATTATTTATCGATAAAATTGTAAGCGACTTTCTTTTGTAAATATTAAAAATAAATAAAATTTACGTTACTTATTGATTTTGTAATTATTAATCTGTTCTACAATATATATTTAATTTTATAAAAGCTATTGTAGAATTCACAGTAGAGTCGAAATTGTTTGGCGATTTATAATTTAATTATTTTATAAGTAAAAAGTTAGAGTAAACAAATTGTAGTTATACGTACTTTTACGTTTGCTATATCTCAACAACTTTGCGAATCGCAAACACGCGACAATATTATAAAATCAAACGTTATTTATAGCGGTGGCACATTGATATTTATAAAGGAACACATTGAAAGCGAGATGATTAAAATTAAGGCGTATTTGAATATCTACATACACATGTATGAAACTAAATTATTATGCGATACAAAAGCTAGGAAAGAAATCTGGACGACTATTAAAGGATTTGATAGAAGTAACAAACGAATATCTGAAATTATTAAATTATATCGTACAGTGAAACGCACTAGTTATAAAAATAAGATTAAAACCATCTAAGAGACAAAAAGGATGTTACTTTAAATATCGGCAATGTTGCTGAAAGTGTAAATAAAATTAACTTTATGTTTTGCAAAAACTAACACGACTGAATTAAACTCTCTAGTTTTTATTAATAGTAAAGTTATATGAGGAGACTTTCACATGTTTGATCGATTTCAACGTGAAATAATTATGAATTTTTATCTAAGTGTTAAACGATAAAAAGGCTAAACATAATACGAACTATATATTGGGCCTGGAAATCGTCTACAAATAAACCCACTGCCTTTGTCCTTTGGCCAAACGCTTTATTCAGTGAATATTTTTGCTTCAAACGCATAAATAGATATTTATTATTAAACCATTTCATTTTATTTTTTCATGTATTTACATATATTTTTTAATTTGTTTCGTAAAATAATCGGTCACAAATTGAGGTAAATGTGTTACACCGATTTAATACAATTAACATATAGTCTTCATTCTACTTTTTAAATTGTTTGTGAAAACAATTTGTTTAATCGTTTTAAATTTATTTTTCTAGATTTCATTTCTGCGGTAATCTAAGATAGTTTTTTTATTCTTATATTTCTAATAATTTTTTATTATATAAAATGTTCGATACTACATAAAATTGCTGTTAAAAACGTATAAATGTATTCAGCTACATACCGGTACATATTTACTTTTTTAACAAAAGCTTTTACGTTACAATTTAATATATTTAATGAAGTTATCGTTGCCGTTAGAATCCTGATGAAATATAAAATCGCTGTTTTATCGTAATGTATTTTTTATTGTGCATGTATGCAGTTAAATTTTCATATTTTTTACAATATTATTATTTGGCAAGTGTTAGTTCAGTTCTTATCGATTAAATTTGCAAAATACAGTCCATACGACGAATTCTGAATTGTTTCTCCAGTAAAATAGGAAACGAGCGATTCGTATTCATTCATGTCTTTACAATTCGGTTCGAATAGTATTAAATGTTTTTAGAACTACCGGTTTGTTTCCGTTAAAAGAAACAAGGGCTGAATTTGGACGCTTAATATACGACCATGAACTTGAACTAATATAAGTCATGAACTTGGGTATTCGTATATAATTTTAGGCGTAACCTTTTTCTACTCGTACTATCCGCTTTGCTTTCGGAGCGTAAATAAATGTATCATTTATAAGCTTGCTTCTAAACTTACAAATACGGTCGTGTTTTTCTTATCTTTGAATATAATTTTACAACAAATAACGCTATTCCCGTCGTTTAAAAATATTAATATTTTTTTTTTTTAAATTGAAAAATTTGATAAAGATTTACCGTCGTACTTTCTTTCCTTCCTATAATGTAAAAAGGTTTTTGGAAAACGAACCCGACAAATATTTTAATATCGTTTTGCTAATAATCGCCGTTCCAATTCTGTTATATTTTTATTTGCAGTCCACGTATTGGAACATCAAAAGGGCTTTGTAAGATTATTATTTGCTTGTTTAATGTATTTGTCGATGCACACGAGTTTCGTAATGAATCTGGTATTTTTTATCTTGTTTACATAAAAGGATGAAACTTTTACGTCATTTATTAGATACATTCATCCTAAATATTAAACAAGGTTCCTTGGAACACGAAAGACCGTCAAAATTTTACTGAAAAAATAAGATTTCTACGTTACGTCTTAAACGAATATTTTTCTGAAGTCAAAAAACCGTTCAGACGAGAACGTCATTTCAACAATTTCTATACCGGATTTGCAGTCGTATCGTTAATATTTTTGTTATTCAGGTTAACCGATAAAGCTTAGCTCTCTCATTACGGGTTATTGTACTTGGCTGTAGTCGTTCTGCCTACCGGATCAAACAAAATTGTAAGTCGCAATTTTTTGTGAATTCTTAATTACACTTTATTTTAAATGTTTTGTCTTCTGAACACTTAAGAAGTAATTTCTATGTTTCATTGAAACCTACAGATTTAATAAGTAAAAGGAATATAATACGGCAAAACAACTACGTAGCGGTAATATTTTGTAGCGTTAAACGGCGAGAAAGAATCAGATACGGCGCTCGAAAAAGCATTCGTCAAAGTTACCGACGTGATCGCCAACAACCGAAATACGGTTAGCGTTGATGTCTGACTCCTTTGTGTATCAGTTAACTGTCAAAGGGTATAGTTATCGGAGGTTCAAAAAATAAGAAGCGATCCTAATGGTGACTTTGAAACAGAAACGAAATGACTTTGGTGAAAACCTTCGCGGTTTAAGAGTAATTTATTTGTCTAATTTTACAATAAAACCGCGGGAGTAGAGGAAGAAAAGGCGGTAAGATTAAATTCTAGTAAAACTGCGTGCTACCCCGCTAATGGCGGTTAAATTCCATTTACAATTTACAACACAAAAAACCCTTATAGCGACCTACATGTTGCAGTTAACAACGTCTTGTCGACTGCAAGGATATCAGACAAACCGTCAAACCGACTAAAATCTACGCTATAAGCGGTATTTATATCTACTTTCAATGTTAGTTAACAGAATATCAAGAATATTTTTCCCGTCCTGTAATTATGCTGTTTTAAGGCTAGACTGTTCAAACGTAGATCGTTCACAGCTGTCGCATTCAATTCTATTCTCGATCGATTGTACGGCGGTTGAAAATCTTATCTCAAACGGAGAACCAAAATCAGATTTCTTTTTAGAAATGTCGACTTGTCGATCGGGCTTGTTAACAATAATTAAAGGAAATTACTCACAAAATAATCGGAAGAATAGAACTATCGTTCAAGAAAGACCGAGTGACAACAACGATATTAAAAGAACTATTCGCCGCTAACATAAAATAATTTATCGGACTGCGAGTTGCCTCCTTATCTTCTGATTTGTTGTTGTAGGGATTCATAACCCGTTAATGAAGATATGAGTGCCTGTCTCATCGGATTTCTAGCGTTCCTATCAGAACAAAACGCCCGGTTAGATTCCTTCAAAGAACTGAGGGATCAACACTTAAGAAAGTCCACACCAGAGAAGCAGAAATACTATAAAAATTAAATTCATTAACCTCAGCCTGAAAAGAGTTATAAACTAACGGTTTTAAACTAATTTAGTACGTATTTCCACTATAACTGAAGGGGATTCGATGATAATTTTATCAGTAGCGATAGGGTTAATCTTGATAACAATTACGGCCTTTCATTTGGACTTCACCGAAAGAAGGGTTTTTTCATCTTCACCCGCTACACCCTTTCTTAATAATTTTCCTTTCTTTTCGTGCCTTAATATGGAATTTAACGACTGCCAGAACTTTGGCGTTTATTTCCCGAGTCTTATCCACCGAGTACAATCGAAAATATTCCGAAACAAATTATCAAATTTGTAAGTAGAAGCTCGATCGCTAGTTTCAGTAAGATTATTGCTTAGATTATCCCTACCTGTGCCCTAAACCGTTCAAGTATCATCGCTCGTAATCAAATTGAAATTAGTACATAGATATCTTGAAAAAAATTGAAGTATAAAAACTCCTACCGCGTGGGATTTTAAAGAAATTGAGTTTTTGCTTCCCGGCAAAACTCTTGTCGCACTTAACGCGAATGAAATTCTTTGCGGGAGTCATTTCGTCAATAAAGACGATTCGTAAAGTAATATAATAAATTAAAAATTCACACAAGAATTTCATCGTCGACTGAGAATAATAATCGACCGACGTATTTGTTTAAAAAAAAATATGTTTCTGGGAGAGTCCACCGTTCACCTTCAGATCCACGGACAGTCTGTCCGCAATTAACCTTTTGAACGACTTCTCAAAGGTATTCAATAAACAGATAGGCCGATGCGAAACCCTGTCCGGTTCGTTATCGCTTTTCTTGGATATCAGTACTAAGCGCGCGCTTCCTTCCAGCAGTCTGGGAAACAAAGGCCCTCAAGAGCACGGTTAAAAGCGTCAAGCACAAGCCACGGATGTCTGGTCACCGATTTTTTGACAGGGACCAGATCCGGTACTGGAGACTGTTAGTAGGGTGCAGCCTGGTCTCAGCTACTTTTAGCTCTTCAATTGTAAACCTCAAATGCCGTTCAACCGGGATCTCATGCCGTACGGACTCAACACCGTAACGAGTTCCTCGACAGCACGAAGAGCCACCTCGCCAGAAAGACAGAGGGGGGGGGGGGGACTGGCCGACCGAACCGGTCCATAGGCATCCCTCATGGATCAGCATCCAGTTCAGTAAGTAATCAGCTCGTTCCAGGCCCTACCCTAGCGTCCTTTATCGCTACATTTAGTGAGGAAGGGTCGACCTGAGACTGTACAAGACTAAACTTCATTCACATTCATACATATCATCCTCATTCATTCTCTGAAGTAATATCTCGCGGTGGTTTCGGAAGATAACAGAAAAAAAGAGATGAACATAAAAATCCGCTTCAAAATTTAGAAATAAAGTCCAAACAACGATAATAATTCTAGGCACCGATAGAATTATACGCATCAGTGTTAAAAAATATATTGCTAGTACTTAGAATAATGATTTTTTTTTATAAAAAGGTATTCATAAAGATTTACCTCGTCATTCAGTTCGTGATCATCGAGGGCGGTATTAATTTTAAATAAGTCTTTCATGATTTCTCGAATCTGAAATTTCAGAAAAAAACAAATTTTCTTCTATTAAATGTGTAATTTAGTGACATTAATATATAAAAATTAGCGTTTTACAAAATGAAATAACTTTTGAACGAGGTAACCGATTTTTATAGTTTTTTTAAACGTTTGATAAGTCACAATTGTTATGTCGGTATTATCATCGAATTTAAACAAATAACATGAGAATTTTATAAAGTGTATTTCTAACATAATGTGCCACGTACTGAAATATTGAAGCGAGTGTGTTTTTGTGATAGTTTTTTTTTTAATAATTATTGCTTCCTAACATTCCTCCTTTCAGCAGTAGATTAGATATCCGTCACGATAGCGATTCGTTTTTACAATCCGTAGACCACTGATTTCAGTAATAATAGGGCCCCCTTTAATGAATTTATTTTCTAATTACCTTTGAAACTTATCATTATTTTCAACGATTTGTTGCAATAATAAAAATTCGTTCTTTGTTTAATTGTTTTTTTGGTCGGCCGATGTGGGGGTCGTGTAGGCTTTTGATTAAGTCGAATCTTTTACGACCGGCTTGAATAACTTAAGTGCTTCGTTCAAATTTATTTATTTTAGCGTCGATTCATCGTAATTTTCCGCACTCATTCTATCGCATTTACACTTAAACTTACGCAGACTGTGAGAGGTAGTAAAACGTAACAAAAATCGCAAATATTATTTTAGGTTTTTGGATCGTTTGTAATCGGTAATTTATAGTTCGCCCTCAAAAATTAGTATCGTTGGTGTTATATCGTACGGAATGTAATTCCGTAGTCGTAATATTTTTATAAGGTCTGCATATTGCTTATACTGTATGTATTTTTATTCGCTTAATATGTTTCATGTTCGTTTTATGTCGTTCTTTTTCGTATTAACCGAATATATTGGCGTACGAGTGTAGCCGGCCGAATTAATTGTGTAGTGAAAGCGAAGGGGGCGATGTAACGAGAGAGAAAGGAAACGACAATAGCTGTATTTTTCAGACGTTAAATTTTATCGCTAGTTTTATTTGAGTCGTTACGTGTTTTATTATGATACGCAAAAATTTTGATACGCAAAACATACGCTATGAAAACGGTTTAGGACGGTTTTTATTACTCGGCAACTACTCTGTATACTAGACTTGTTTTCTACAATTCCCGTTGAAGAGGTATTGAACAATACGATTAGGGTTTTGATGCCCAACGCATTATACAAATTACATACTACTCGCGCGCGCATACACATATACACATACACATACACACACAATCGCCTCCCTTTTCGCTCTCTTTCATCCTTCCTTTCTGTTACCGTTATTAGTTCGATTAAAAATAAGAGATAAGCAAAATATATAAGTATATATTGGGTTATACGTAGGTGGGATCCTGATCTCTTTTTATTTTACTACATCCAGTTATACCGCTCTGCTCGTTGCTCTTCAGCGATACAGATAAATACAAATAGAGATTCGAATTGTGATTTAAGTTTACGAAAAGCGACTTTACTGTAGTCGGGCTTATTTTAAAGACGTATTATTTTAGAGTTTTCCAGTATTTTTATGAAAATCTTTCTTGCCTTCGTAACCCCTTTTCCATCTCGTTTTTGAAAAAAATACCTACATAACGTAACAGTGTCGCTAATATACAGAATTTAGTCCAAAAACGATTTTCATACCTTTATTAAGGATCTAAATAACATTATTTTAAACTTCCGCTAAATTGGCGCCTACCGTCGGAAAAATGTTAAAAATAATTAAACGATAGTCAAATTAAAAGAATTCGACTGTCGTTTAATTATTTTAAGGACTATTTTAATCTGTACTCTGTAATCTGTAAATTCCTTTTACAGGTTAAACAGATTAAAGGAATTAAAATTATTAAAGGAACTCCAACGAATTCCTTTTATAATTTATTTTTAGATAATAAGCGAAAAATTGTACGGTTTTAATGGCAATTTACAGTTTTAGCTAGGGGTTGTTTCTGTATTAAATAAAATTGAAAACCCGCTATTCACGCAGGAAAAAAACAAGATCTAATACGGTGTAAAACTCATTTTTTTCAACGGTTTTCTTACGCTCGAAACCGGTAAGCCGAGTTCTTTATTTTTTTGTGCCGTTAGATTCCATCCTTGGCTCTTGTAGTGAAAGGTTGTGTTTTGTTGTGCTCTGTGAATTGTCAGTTGTAACCAGTCCAGCCAGGTGTTCAACAGTTCTTCTACCTGCGTCGCCAGACAATGTGAGAAGGGTCTGCTAGGACATCAGCCGGGCGGCCAGCTACCTGGACTACAGGCCAGTCACATTAAGAAAAGGATAATCCTTTTCTTAATTTTACTTTTATACTATTCAATATTTCTAATAATGTAAAGTGAACTCTTGTAGTCATTGTGAATACGTTAAGTAAATAGCCTATTATTATAGGACTATTGTGCTACTTTTAAAATAATTTTATTTTTTAATTGATTTTCTTGTCAGTGATTTTATTTTACAGCAAGTGTAGATTAAGAAGTGTAAATTAAGTTTAA
Organism: Lycorma delicatula; assembly: GCF_047948215.1. Classification (NCBI taxonomy): domain Eukaryota; kingdom Metazoa; phylum Arthropoda; class Insecta; order Hemiptera; family Fulgoridae; genus Lycorma; species Lycorma delicatula. The sequence goes on from NC_134459.1 coordinate 14,813,763, forward strand.
TTTTAATTTTTAAATTTTTCTTCCTTATTTTCCTCAATGGAAGGAAAAATAAGGCCTCCTCCACCCCGTTCTCCCACCACGGAACTGTCCGACGGTGGAGAGGAAAGCGGGTCTGGCGCTAGGAAGCGCCAGAAACGCCGGGACTCCGCGCCTCCTATGGAGACGGAGCCCGTAGCGGGCTGTAGCAAGGCTGCAGCAGCCGCCAACTCGCAGGCTGATGATGGGGCCCCATCACAGCCTGCTACCGTCAGGCGGGAGAAAATCCCGCCGATAATGCTGGACTGCCCGAAAGAGTGGCCAGCATTGGCGAGGGACATAAAGTCGAGGATTGGGGGGCGCCTGGTGGCTAAAAGCACCGGGCTCTCGATAAGGCTGCAGCTGGGCAGCGAGGCGGATTACCGGGCGGTGCAGAGTTTTCTGCACTCGAAGGGAATCGCCTTTCACTCCTTTCAGCTCCCGAAGGACAGGGAGCTGAAGGTGGTTATACGGGGGATCCCCTATGGGGCTGCCCCGGAGGAAGTAAGGGAGGAACTGACCTCCCTTGGCTATGAGGTGGTTTCGGTTAAGAAGCTCCTCACAAGGGACGGTCGGGAAACCCCGACCTGCCTAGTGGCCCTTAAGAGGACCCCTTTGGCCCGGGCCATTTATGACCTTGGCAGTATTTTTTACTGCAAGGTCGCAGTGACTGCATTTGTGTCACGAGGGGGGCCACCCCAGTGCCACAGATGCCAGAAATTTGGACACTCGTCCAATTACTGCCAGAGGGCCCAGCAATGCGTAAAGTGTGGTGGAAACCACGACACTTCTGCCTGCGTCAAGCCGCGTGAGGAACCAGCCTCATGCGTCAACTGTAAGGGGCCACATCCGGCCAATTACAGGGGCTGCCCCTATTATAAGGAGCAGACAAACAAAGTCAAGGGACTTAAAAAGCCCGCGACTTTGGACGGCCGCAGCTGGGCCCGTGTTGCCGGTGGGGGAAAAACAGTCCCCAAACCGGAGGTGCCGGCACCCGTGGCAAAAGCGGTCGTGAAAAAAGGGGAGGTAACCTCCCCAACACCCGCCAAGCCAAAACCGGCGGCAACCACCAAGAAGGTGGTAAAACAAAAGGCGGCGACAAAGCCGGCCCCGGCGAAGAAGGCCAAGCCTTCCTCGACGGGAAAGGCAAAGCCTGCTCCGGCTGGGAAGGCCAAGCAGGCTGTTAAAAACACCGCGGCCCCTGTGGCCCCGCGCCCCACCAAAAGGGCGGCCGCGCCAAAAGGCACCCCCAGCGGCAATCCGAAACCGGCTACCCCGTTGGAGACCACTGGCATGGACTTCCTGTCGCAGATGACAGTGAAGGATATCCTGCCAGATATCATGATGGTTTTGCCACGCCTGCTCCAGGCAAAATCTCTCAAGGACTGTATTCAGTCCTTAATAGAGTGCCTCATGGCTGTACTGTCAAGGTATGGTTAGGCCCACCCTCAGACTCTTGCAGTGGAACGCCAACTCAGTAGTAGGCCGGACGGAGGAACTATGCCGTCTGGCCGAGGATCTACTGATAGACGTGATACTGTTGTCTGAGACGTGCTTGAACCCAAACAAGCAACTGACCCTTCGGAACTATTTTACATATAGGACGGATAGGCCAGTTCGACCCGGATCTCGCACCTCTGGTGGAACTGCGGTTTTAGTCCACAGACGCCACATGCATACGCGCGTTGTTCTTCATACAAACGTGATGGAGCAAACGTGTGTGCATGTGGAGCATCTGGGCACGGTGTATCGGCTGGTTTCGGCTTATAGCAAGCCGAACGACGCGGTAACCGGCGCAGATCTGGATGCCGTGCTGGAAAATTGGGATGGGCCCGTGATACTCATGGGCGACCTCAATGCCAAACACGTGTCATGGAACAGCATTCTGACAAATCCGAATGGCAGATTGCTGTACGAAAGGGCGAGAGCCCGCCGCTTGGTCGTCGTAGGCCCTGAGGTGCCCACGTTCGTGCATCGCTCAGGCAGATCTAGGCCTGACGTGCTGGATATCGCAGTCATGAAGGGGGGTACCCTCCCATTCATGATTGAAACGATAGAAGACCTCAGCTCGGACCATTCCCCTGTCCTGTTGGAACTAGGTCAGGCAGGGGGTGGCCGAGATCCCCCGCCTATACCCCGAAGGTCAGTCAACTGGAAAAGGTTCTACGAGACCCTCCAGCGGGAGTACAGGCCGGTAAATCCTGAGCTCCTGAACACCCCGGAGGAAATCGACGACACTGTCGGGCGCGTCACGTCGTCAATGACCGAGGCCCTGGCAGGCAGCTCATCGGCCAAAACTCGAGCAGTTGTTCGAAACGACCTCCCTCCTCATATCTCCGAAGCCATAACGGAGAAACGACGACTGAGGAGGAGATATCGAATCACCCTGTCCCCCGCTGATAAGCGGGCCTTTTATAATCAAACGGACAGGGTAAAACAACTGCTGACAAGCCATCGAGAGGATTCGTGGAACGAATACCTCGCCTCGGTCTCTGACGACATCTCCTCGGTGTTCAGGTTGAACAGGAGACTGCGAGAAGGGAAGAAGCCTCGCCATCCGGTTGTGGGGCAGCGAGGTTTTCTTGCATACTCGGAGGCGGAGAGGGCCGAGGTATTCGCCGATACCTTGGAGGAGCAGTTCACTCCAAACCCCCCTCCCTCCCCGAACGACGAGCACACAACCGAGGTGGAATCCTTTCTTGTAGATTATTTCTCACAGGTGGAGGACGCCCCTCTAGAGATTGACCAAGTCACTGAAGCGGAAGTTTCCGCAGCCATTAAGGCCACAAGCCCCGACAAGGCCCCGGGTGTCGACGGGATCAGCGCCCGTGCATTCCGGAACATACCGGCCTCCGTGATTACAGCAATTTCGGTGATATTCACGTCCATTTTGTACGTTGGATATTTCCCGAATTGTTGGAAAACGGCCAAAGTCGTATGTTTACCCAAACCGGGGAAAAGTTTACTTTTCCCACGGAATTATAGGCCAATCTCCCTGTTACCGGTATTGTCTAAGTTGTTCGAGAGGATTTTTCTCGAAAAACTGAGGCGATACATGGAGGGAGAAGTGCGGCCCGAGCAATTTGGGTTCAGGGAGGGTCACTCAACCACCCTCCAACTGGTAAAAATAATAGACGACCTTGTCGGAGGCCTGAACAGGAAACGGGTGACTGCAGCCGTTTTTCTGGATGTGGCCAAGGCCTTTGACAAAGTTTGGCATAGCGGGCTGCTTTATAAGCTAGCGCGATCGGCGATCCCGTACCGCTATGTCAGACTGATGCGGTCATATCTGCTAGACCGACATTTTGTCGTGCGCGTAGGGGAAACGATTTCCTCTACCAGAGAAATAGCCGCTGGGGTTCCCCAAGGAGCAGTACTTTCCCCGTTCTTGTACACTTTGTACGTGAACGATATGCCGCTGTCGGAAGGGGTCAAAACGGCCCTTTACGCAGACGACACGGCATATTTCTACGAATCCGCAAATGTGGATTACGCGGTCCGGAGGCTCCAAAGGCAGCTGGACTTAGTGGAACCGTGGCTCGACATGTGGAGAATCAGGGTCAACGGTGAAAAATCGGTGGCCGTGATGTTCACATGCAAGACACGTAAACCGACCAGAGAGCTGGAAATCTCAGGGGAGAAAATCCCTTTTGAGAAAACAGTTAAGTACCTGGGGGTGGTGTTGGACAGGCGGCTTACCTTCGGCGAACATGTAAATTATGCGACCCGGAGGGCTAAGGCCGCCAGAGCCTCGCTATACCCAGTGCTGAACAGTGCCAGCCCGTACCCACTGGCAACTAAGCTCCTCATTTTTCGGCTGTACGTACTGCCGATTCTAACATATGCTTACCCGGCATGGGGGGCAGTGTTGAGCTCCTCGCTTCAAAAGAAGATCGAGGCCGTCCAAAACATCGCGTTGCGGACGATCTTTGGAGCTCCGTGGTTCGTCAGGAACGCCACTCTCCGATCTGATGCGAGATTTCAATCCGTGTCCGAGGTGGGGGTGGCGCAGGCGCGCAGACTGTTCGGGAGAGCGGCTGTGTCCGAACACAGTCATCTTCGGGACATCTGCCGAGAGGACCCAACTCCGACAGTTGTAAGGAAGCGGCCTCACGCCGTACTGGACGAACCACCGTGATGGTGCGGTGCGGTAGCCGAAAATCGACAAACCAGGCTTAGGGGCCTCCATATCGCATGAGCCATAAACGGAATAGTGCGTCAGACGCGTTTCCGGGGTCGCGAGTGAAAAGTTTTCGCGAGTTATATAGTTTGAAGACGTCAAACACGGTAAGTCGCGCATAAAACAAAAACGCGGTCTAAATTTAAAAAAAAAAACTTACAGTAAGACAAAATATCCCAGCAATTGCGACTCCTCCGGAAAAGGGGACGCATTGCTCGCTCCTTATAGCTAGTGCCCCGTTGTGGCGTATTCCTGCTAGCCTATTAAAGAGTTAGCACCGAAAGGACTTCAGTGGACGGTCTGAAGGGGAATTACGTCGGGAGGACAGGCTTTATAAGCCTAGCCTTCCGCGGTCGGCCCATGAAATGGGTTCGATAACGCTGGTTTAACAACGGATTGGAATGCAATTAAATCCGTCTTAAATTCACTAAAATAATAATAGACAAAACTTGAAAAATTAGATCCGAGATTAAAAAATAACCCTTTTAAAAACAAGCCCGATTAGAATGATCCAGCAGCAAGGGACTCTGTCCAGGTTCTGCGATAAAGTAGGGAGTAATAGACTCCTGCCAACTTTGCATTCCATTCCATTGTGCCGTTAACGTTAGAACATGTCCTGAAAGTTTTTTATATTTTTCTTGAATATCTCTTTACATTCCTGTCTTTGGAAGTTATCGACGTTTATTTTCTTCTGAAATTTTTTCGATTAAATTTTTTCATATCTGAAAAGGTAAAGAAAATTCAATTTCAACCGCCGCTCCCACCGTGTAACCGAAAGTATAACCGTAATTTTCTTCGAAAATTCTGTAAAAAATAGACGTGTTTGAAATCCAAATTAATCGCTTAAATGCAAACGCATGAATTAATGTTAAGGTATAACAGTAAATATAAAAGATTATTACAAAACGAATCATTATTTCGGTATCAAAAATTATTTTGAGCATATCTTTTAGTATACGTTGAACGGGAAGCCGATGAATCTTGTTTTTAATTAATATTATTTAAAAATTCACGAAAAGAGTCTTATTTTTCCCGTAAAAGAAATTCCTTTTATTGTATTTCAAATAAATCGGTCGGGAGATTTTTCAAATGATTTGTCAATTTATTAAAACGATAGCATAATACGGCCCTTTCTCGTAAATATAGTATCGAGTTATAAATGAAAACAGTCCCGTTGTGCGGTTTGGTAAAGATGGATACGGTTATTTTTTTAAGTATAAGTGACCGTTCTTTTTACAAAAATTGCACATTCATACAGAAAGCAGAAAAAAATTAGAAATATGGATTAGGAGATGTAAAATCTAAACTGAATTTTTGATTCCTAGATTAGCGTCTTTTCTCATCTTAAAATTATATTAATCGGTTGATCTTCATAACTCCTTTAATTTTTCTAAATGTATTTAACACTTGAATTAATAATTAACAGCATCTTTACCTACCCGTTCTGAAAAAGAAAACATGTCAAGATGCATTTTTCAATATTATGATGGACATATTAAAATATTTCCAAAATATTTTAACCGATTTGCGTGAAATGAAAACTGTTTGTAATGAAATTATTGGCTTATTAGATTTACTTTCTGAAATCGTACTAAATTTATCTTGAAATTATTCATTTACTGTCAAAGTTAACAAAGTTTGCGAATAATTCTCGTTAGATAAAAAAAAAATATCAAAATTTGAAAAAGCAATCTAGTATATGGACTTTAAAAAATACATTTTTCAAACCAGAGTGGAACAATATTAAGTCCGTAATCTAGGACCCTGTAAACGCTTGCAAATCGGTAAATAACATATCTTTTAATCCATTTTAGCGCCCCTAACGAGTGTGATTAATACTACCGGGTGATTAAAAAAGGACTTCACAAATGTAAAAGCGTATAAAAGTTTATTTAGATAACTGTTGAGGCCTCATTTCATAGCAAAACATATCAAGTTTTGGCTCACGTAATTCATTAGTACCAGATTCGATCTCCAGCGTTGTTAAAATAGATACTTACCGGTATGGAACGTGCTCGCTGTCCGTTTTGGTTTCACGGTTTGAAGTCATCGACTGCAGTTCAAGGTAGTTTTCGTAGAAAGTAAAGGGAGCATCTTAGTAGGCGTAAAATTTACTCTTGGCACCAAATCTTCATTGAAGTAAGTTGTTCTGTTAGACATACTAAATCGCGTGGGCTAGGACGCCCACGCGTCTGAACCTGCTGTTAAACAATTCGGAGAAATCTTTGCACGTAATCTAAAAAAAATCAACTCGACCTGCGTTACCAGAGAATGGCATTCTACAAACGACTGTTTGGCGCGTGTTACGTAAGCGATCGCACTTGAAGCCGTACAAACTGACTGCGATTCAACACATCGCAGATGATTACGAAGTTGCACGGCTGCAGTTTTGCGTGGAAATTATGAATAGATTTGCAGACAACGATACTTTTTAAGACGATGTAATTTTTAGGGATGAGTCGACGTTTGACATGTCCGCCAAGGTGAACACCCCTAACTGCCGAATAATGGGTAGCAAAGACCCTCGTGAAGTAGCCAAAGCTACTTTTGTTGATCCGAGATTTAAATAAAAAAAACGCATTTGACGTAGAAGAAAATGCAAAGAACGGATAACCGATGAGGTTACAAATTTAATCGATTCAAAGCGAATGGACGTCGATACTCGGCCGTAAATAGAAATCTTAGAACCTCAGACACAACAAATCCTAACGATTGTCTTTGGAGTTTATTTGAAGAAAAATTACGAAAGTGCAAACAACTACTCCTGGAACAACCGGAATATTGCAAATACGACGGTGTTTGGAAATGCCACGGTGTTTGGAAATGCCACGCTTAAATAGACGGAAAATTCCTTTGGAATTTTGGGAATTGTATAAAAATTCATTACTTGAATTATACCAGATAAATTTAAAATACTCCTGTTTACCTGCTACGTCACTTCTCTCAGAAAGAGTGTTATCCAAGGCCGGGCGGCAAACCGATTTGCGTAGAAATAGACTATTTATAAAACATCCTGGACGAAATAAATTTCTCAATTTTAAATTTTATCGCGGAATTTTAAACCGATTTATCTTTTATTACTTGTTTTTTCCTGTTATTAAGTTTAATAACTTTTAATTTAGGAACAAAAATTAAAACCGTAATCTAATGTGTTTTTGTGAAAAAAATTAATTAAAATATTAAATAGATTGTAAACTAATTTAAATATATATATATATATATATATATTTATATATATATAAATGACATTTGAAATATATATATATATATATATATATATATAAATGACATTTGAAATTGATAGAGGACATTCCTATTTTGTTTATAGCGTGCACGGTTCGGTTAAAAAATAATGTATAAGGGAATAGGTTACAAACGCAAAACGAAAGGATCGAGCGATTACATCTTCCGTTTAACTGATTTATAGATATTTTTAACGTATGTGAGAAGTCGGTTGAAAATAAAAACAAGTGAATGACGGTTTTATTTTTTATATAAGCAAAATAAGAACCTTTTACATAGACGGCCGTAAAATGTCAAAATATTTTTTATTATCGTTATGAACGATTGTATAAAAAAAATCTATATATATATATACAAAACAAATTTCACTTTGGACTTTTAACTGCAGTAATAGGCCTTCATTGAGAGCTTTTCAATGATATATCACAAGTGGTACTTTTTTCCGTCGGTTCTAGAGTACCTAAAGGAAAATTTAATTTATGAAATATCTGGATCTATAAGGAAAAGGCATATCGGTTCGAATCAGACATCATCTCCTTTTCCATTTTTTAACGTGTTTTTTTTTAAATTTAATTAAATATATTAATTAATTAATAATTATTAACCCGTGATTGTAAAAAGAATTTTACAATAAATAATTATTCAATAAAAATAAAAAAAATTAAATAAAATTCTATATACTTTTAAAAATGTGTATATGTAATAGAGATGGTAGAACATCTGATTATTTAATAATAACTGAAAATTATAATTTATCTTATATTTTTATAAATCATCTACAGTTATTAGTTAAAAAAAATATTTTAAAGAAAAAAATAGAGAAAAGATTAAAGAAATAATTATGTTGATTTTTTAATAATTCAAATGGAAGTGAATACTTGTGTATCTTTGATGAAATGTTATTGTATTTATTAGGAAGAATACGACTGATTTAGTACATTAACAAAAAGCAACTGCAGACTAGAGTAGTATAAAACTTTACCGTTAAAGAAAAAAGGGACACCGCAACTAAAAGACATAAATCATCTCTTATAAGAGGAAATGACAGCTGTCTAGTAAAAAAAAAAACTCAAGGGTGATGTTTTGTGTCTCATGTACGTGTTCATCCGTTTTAATGTGTATATACACACACACATACTGCAGAGAGAGAGAGAGAGATAATAAGTGAGTAAGCATGCTCTGTAATATAAACGATTTATTATAAATAACTAACAAATCTCTTCATATTCTCTCTTTTGGTTTTTGTGACTGTGATATAAGTGTGCATCCATTATGTTTCAATACATATACACACACACACACACACACACACACACACGCATAGGCAAACCAAATAAAATGTTTCGCCTGCAGAATTAAAGGAAAGAACTAATATAATAATTTTATAAATGTGTCTTGATTAAATATTAAATTTTTGTATTTCCAAGCATACAACGTAGAAGGAATAAAATATTAAAAGCTGATAATTTTTATTATATTATTATTACTTTTTTATATTATTATTTGTTATTAATCATTTTTTTAATATTTAATGGAGAAAATAGAAACAGACAAAAAATTATCAGCTAGCAAAAGCGTACTGCCGGGTTAATTGTCTGCTATAACTCGATTGTTTGTCAACGGAATTTTACAAATGAGGTGTCATTTTCTTCAAAATAAAATGCTTAATAAATTTTGTGTTAGTAATAATTATATCAAATAAACAATCACAAAAATATTGAAGAATAAAAAAATTAAGATGGCCGCCAATTTTTAAGGTGACGTTTATAAAATTTTAATTACTGTAGGTTTACCGGCTCCTGAGAAATAATTTTTTGTTGAAAATCACAAAATGGCGTCCAGAAGGAAAACAAAGTAAAGTAGGACTTAAGTCGATCAGAACGTTTTTTCACATTTTGGTGTCCTGAATCAGATTCTGGAGTTTGGCGAATACGTTTCGCAACATTCTGTACGTACGGTCTAATTATAAATATAATATTAAAATTATACAGAGCTGTATTTTTTGTATTTCAGTCGCTGATAAAATATGAACTAATCTGTGCTCATCAGTAGAATATGAATTTCTATATTCTACTGAATATTTTACATTCAATTTATACCAACGTGAATATATTTTTCAAATAAAATACATTAACCAATTATACAATCTTATCTTAAAATTATAAATAAAATGATCGGATAAAATAATTAATAACGAATCTTAATTCTAATATATTTAAATTAAATGTGATGCTTATAAACCGCTTTTTTTGCTGACATATTAGGGAAAAGTAATTACATACTTGTAGTAAAATAACGTGAAAATATTTTAAATAAACGGCAAGAAATTTAAATCCTTTCTTGTTGAAGAATATACATAACTGCAAAAAAATATAATTAACCTCGGTTCTACATATATTGACGTTTTTTTCGTTTGTTCCCGATAACCGCAAAAACTACTGAACGTCATTAAAAAAGTTTACCTTATGACACCTGGAAACTTAACCGCAGTTTAAATCTCATCGATCTCACTACTATGTAAATCATAAAATACGAGCAGCGGATCGATTATTAAGAAAAAAGGAAACCGATTCAAAGAAAATAACGACTAACGAGAGCAAATAAACTAGCCGAAAGAAAGGTACCTTTTATAATATATCGTTGAAAAGGTCTCAATCAGGACTTATTATTGTCCTGAAAATAAAAGTCTAAAAACCAAATCGTTTTGGATTTTGGGTTTTTTTGGGCGCTTTTGGTTCAGTCGATTGCAATCGAAAGAGGAAGTACACAATTAGATGTTGCAATGGTCCTAAATCCAAAATTTCAACATCCAACGGCTAATCGTTTTTGAATTATGCGAGATATATACGTAAGTAGATACGACGTCACGCCAAAACTAGTCAAAATGGATTCAGGGATGCTCAAAATGGATATTTCCGTTGGAATCTAAAAACCGAAATTTTTCGCGATCGCAATACTTCCTTTACTTCGTATAAGGAAGTAAAAACAATAACGGTAAATAATAGTTATTCTAACACAAATCAAAACATTCCATATTTTTCAAAGAATTTTTATTAATTCATCAAAAGCCATTAGAATTTTCTACTGTTAATTTACGTAAAACCGAGATAGAAATTATATAATACATGTTTAGTTTTGGTTAGAGTAAAATATTATATATAACTGACAACACGAATCAAAATAATAACGATAATAATATTATATCTATTCATATATAAAACAGAAAACGGTTTTTTTTTTTTTTTTAATAACAGAAAATGATACTTTTTAATCTAAAAACCGAACGAGTCTGTTTTTCGTTTTTTGCTTGTTTTTTTTTAAATGAAGCTACTGAATTTAAGTTAATTAAATCGGCGTCTTTTATCCATATAATCAGACCGTACTTGTACACCTTAGTAAAACAACAAGCGCGCGTAATCACATCTTAGGATGCAATAATAATCAGTTCAGCATCGATTTAAACAAATTAATTTATTTGTATAAAACAGTTTTTTTTTTCATTTTCTACACAAAAGTACCCGACAATAACGATAATTATTTACGACATATATTTAATAAAGAATGTAGTGTAATACTAGGGGGTCTGAAACGCCTTGCACAAATAGTCAAATAAAACAAATATGGCAACTAGCTTACATTTTACGTTTTTCAATAAAATCTTACATTTATTTTTTTAAGCAGTCGTCGCTTACAGTTATACATCTCTCATAACGAAGAATAAATTCAACGGTCGAGTAAGTTCCACGGTGAATACGTTAATTTCGTCGATTAAGAATCGAACCTGGCTGTGTTTCATCGATCGATGACCTCTGTAGATCCTTCAGTACATCGTTCGTTGTAAAACGAATAACCTTGATATCTATCTTTAATTAGGAAAGAAGTGAAAATCCCACGGGTCCAAACTCGGTGAGTAGGAGGGTATGGAATAATTTCAAATTTCATCTTACAAAGGTTCGGCCGTTTTGCGGTTGAGCTGCAAAATTATCGGCTTCGTGGGTTGTCGAATACGACAATCAGGATTTAAAAAAAATTTTTAACGACTCAACGAATCGATTCATCCGCATCCTTTTGGCACTTCTTATCTCTCGTACAAATCGTTCGACGATGCAGGTTCATCCTCAGCATTCGCTTATCCGGGTTCTGATGCGTGAAATTTTATCGCCAGTTTACTTTAGTACTTTGATCTACAGTTTCGTTCACTAGCGTCCATTTTTGCCGTTATTAAAGAATTAATCGCTGCACGTTGTTTTAGACGGCAGGCGTACTCGATGCCGTAACATATCGTCCCCCCTTAATAACTTCCTAACTATTAGTCTTAGAGACGTAAACGGGGTGTAATTCTATAACTTACACGGTCAACTCGCCGATAAAACTTTGAAGTTGCGTCGCTTGGAAACGGATGGGCGGGAAGGGGACACAGCGCAGATGCGCCAAAACTGACCCTCTTGCTCATTTCCATTCGTTATAGCGCACGACTTAGACGTGATAGCGCGGCGTTTTCGTTTAGATTTTGTCAAGATAGATCGATTTAAGTAATGATAAATGTATTTTGTAGAATATTTACGAGTAAAAGATTAAAGTAAACGTGTAAAAGAGTATAAAAATTCAATCGGTCGGTCTCAGTTCGCTCAAAAGCCAGCCGGGAATATAAATTACGCGTGTCGCTGGAAAGAGGAGGTTATGGGACACGCGCAGGTACCACAATGTCCGATTCCGAGCGAGCGAGACTTTTTCGGGATTGTCGCAAAGCCGGTACAGCGCGCTCAGAGAACGACGCCGACGGCGCGGGCACCTCTACCGCTGCTTTATATGCCATCACTGTTACTTCTCATATCACAGGCCGATGTTCAAAAAAATTGTCGTCGAATGTTAGTCGAAATAAATATCACGTACCACTCAGTGTCTGTTTTAAGTTAAAATTAAATTTAGTAGGCAGTCAACGTCTCGTTTTTATTTCAATCTTAAACACTAAAAGCGACTCGTTGACATACATACCGACCGGTTTACTGTAGAGTTGGTCAAATGAAGGAACTAAAATTTTCCATCGGAGAATTCAGTTTTGTTAAAAAAAAATACGACGGTGGCTCTCCCATCGGTCGGTCTGTAGCTCGGAGGAACTTCATCAAACGTCTGTAACGTTTTAGGTTAAACCAACGGCCGTGAACCCCGACACAGCCTCATCCGATTTTTTTCCCGTTACGTTCCAGGTGTATTACATTTTAGCTGCCCTATAATATAATATAATATACATACTTTCGAGCATTAAAACGACAGAGAAATTTGTATTAAAATTTGACAGATTCATTTGTTTTTTTTTTCTGCAGGTTCTTATCTCAAGAACCGACTGTAATATTCTGTAAAAATTTGTTTACACCTTTAATCCGACATTTTTCCACGAAAAATAACTAAAACTCGCAAAAATTATATTCCTTTAATCTCTTATACTTTAGAAAGTAATAATCCATTTAAATTATATTTTATGAAGTCGTCTGAAACGGTCTCTTTTCATAATATTAAACGTATAATATTTGAATACGATTTCAAATAAATAAAATAAGGCAGAATTAATTATAGTAATAATCGTTTAAGTTTCAAATTAAGCAAAAACATATTTTATTACGTTTTTAATCGGTTATAGATTCATATATTAAAAAATATACAAATTTATTTGATCTCAGACAAGATACAAAGACTTACTGCTTTTTTTAAAAAAGTATTTGTTCATCGAAGGCTTAAATACATAAAAAATAAGCTCTTCCGTGAACAGAAAAATAGTTTACCGTTCTTTTTATATACCTGTGTTACAGTTAGAAGTAATAGATAGATATAAGCGAACTGTTACGTCGAATACGATAGAAATTTAAAAAAATATTTAAGCTACTGGAGAATTTGTTCGAATAGATACAAAATTCTTCGCTGCAATTTATTGAAGCGCGCATTGAAAACGTTGAACGTCGCCGTTTCGAATAGTTATTTCACCGAAGGAATTTTTTTATAAATATTAAGTCCAGAAAGTTTCTTTCAAAATTTCAAGCTATATTTAACATTTATTTATTTTTTCAACATCAAACGATCCGAACAATTTTCTTTAAATTTTACTTAAATATAAAATGACAAGTATTAGGTTATACGTAATTACTGTATAACGGTTAAATATTAAAGAACGATATCAAAAAAATAAATTAAAACAATGTATATTGTTATAGGGATGATGTAAATTTACATTAAAAACATCCCTTTAAGTAAAATCGAATAAATTAAAAAATATATATATTTTTTTAAATTCACGTAATTGTAACATAAAATACAGAAACAATGGCTGCAAAGGGGTTTCCTGTGCGCAGGTATGAGTCACGTATTTAAAAAAACATTAAAAAAATAAAGTAAAATCTCTCATAATCGCTATAAAATAAAAAAGCCCTTATATTAGTTAAGAAAGAATTAACTTTCCTTGAATAAAGATTTAAACGTAAAAAAATTACATTCGATCGGTTCTGATCTATATTTATTTGAACTTTAATGAAAAACGTTAGGCGATCAAAATATTAATTTAGAAAACCGATAATATTTGATCGAATTACATTTGTTACTTCGGAATAAATTTTAACTTAGCGACAATATAAAGTCAGATATTAATTAGTTTTAGTCGAATTTAAAGAATTACATATCAACTACAAATGTAATTATTAAACTTTTTTGAAAACACGATCCGTTTGTCCACATCTTTAATGAGTTTTCTTATTAAGATTTAAGACGATCGCAGGTAATTAAATTCGGAACAAAATTTATTTATTTTGTAATTACGTGAGTAAAATGTCATCAGCAGACGTTTAAATTAGTTCGAAACATTTTCAAAGTAATACTGCCAGACGGTAAAAGATAATAAAATCTAAGTCGATTTATGGAGACCGAAGAGATATTTGTTTTCATTAATACGCAGAATGATTCACGAAGATTTTTTTGCCTCGGTGTTTAATTTACAATCGGGATCCGGTTTAGTAATTACGAGTAAATCTAAGGACCAAAAAAAGATAAAATAAGACATGTAAAGAGGGGTTTCTGTTTAATTCTCTCAAAGGACCGTACATGTATACGTATGTAGGTAGACACGTGTTATACAGTATGCATAAATATATAGTAATAAGTACATCCGAAGATGAGCGCAAAGAGCGTTGATCAAAGTCCAAAGTTCAGAGCGTAAAATCAAAGAAATTTTCAAGCGATAATCTTATCGATCGAACGCAAATAACTAATCAAAGATGCATTGAAACAAATAAAAAAAATCAACAAAATTAAGTGGCAAAACGGAACGAAGAACAGCGACGCACAACACCCTGGGGTCCCTGACTCGCCTCAAATCTTGGATAACTTACAGATCTAAAGCTTTACGTGCCTAAAGTTCTCGCTGTTACCCAGGAAGTTAACCGCGAGGCAGTTCACATGTTTGTTCGGTCCCGATTTATATCTTGTACTAAATCGCCGAATCTCCTCTCGAACGGCTGGCGATCCCAGATAATCGTGTATTTCTTTGTTTTTGACAAACCACGGCGCTTCTGTTATATTTCTCAATAATTTGTTTTAAATCGCTGTTCGACTTCGATGTTACTCTGGCTTGTCGTACAACACGGCTGGATTCCTTATATACAAATCGGTTTCAGGATCTCTGAGTACAGCGATCGTTTGTTATATAATAATAGTCGCGATTCCCTGCCGAGCGACGGATACATCTTAGTGAACTTTACCTTACGCTTCGTCGTTTACTCCCCGACATGACTCTTCCGCGTTAGACGGCAATCCAGATGCGGTCCTAGATAACGCACAAGTCAGCACGCGGACGAAAACGCCATTAAGTTGAACTCGTGGGCAGTCACCTCTCCTCATCGTAAACGTAACGCGTGTAGAATTAGCCGAATTAACCTTCATCTTCCATCTAGGTAGCCGCTCGTCGATTAGATCCGATCGTTTTTTAGTTTAGCGGAAGTTACGATAGAGTCGGCATCCGCAGTCAGCCGTTTACGTAACCGCAGTTCATAGTTTGCGGATGACACGATTCACAAAGAATGTAACAGGCGTTTAGGACACGTTCTCCGTGTAAAAATGAGAGAAGCAAGTTCATATAAACGTAAGTTTCGAACCGCTTAGTTAGCGAGTGAAAATTCTAAAAACGAAAGCTTCTTTCATATATTTAACTACGTTATTTTACGTCGAACATAAAACCTGTAATCGACGGATAAAACCTTTACTCGATGAAAATACGGTTTTACAAAAGAGAATAATGTAATTTTATTTTCCAAAAATTGTTTAAAATGACAGCTGTATTTTTTTAACACCTTTTTACCGATACAGCGGTTGTGGTTTTTACGAATAATTTTCTTAAAATCAAAATACATATTTATTTATTTCCTTTTATAAACTAACTGCGTTCTACGAACGCTTTGTCCTCATCCTTTGTCTTTCAGTTTAGATTTCTCGAAAACTACTAATACGAGTATATATAGTTCTGGGAAGTACTTTTTTTTCGATTTTTCAGGTCGGATTTCATTTAAACTACTAAATTTACTCCTCGATTTGTATCCCGAGAATTACAATACGGGTTAATTTTACCGAAAGTGCAGAATTCAAGAGAGAAATAATTCGCCAGCCGACACTAGCTAACGAAGCGTTTCCGATCGTATGTTTGTATGAACTTTCTTCTTCGACTTTACCAGTAGGTCGTGTCCTAAAAGTTTGTTACGTTCTTCGTGAATTATTCTGTATAATAAGTTTTTTAATTTATAATTATTTTCACCGTTAAAATATTAAACTCATAAAACAGATGTAACGCCTGGCCCTACCCAAAGCCGCTATTGAATCGCACAAAACTTATTAAAATACGTATCGTAGTCCCAACCTGTGCTATTATTCAGTGTCAGAGCATCGATCGGGCGTGTACGAAGATATAAGAATAGAAACGTTAAGAATTTTTTCATTTATAGTTTTTAAAATATTAGAATTAAATATTTAAGTTTCCGATACCTGTTAATATGTAGTGAACAGCTGCGTCTAATTGTGAATCAATTTTAACGCCAAAATTTTAACTTTAGTCGTCTTTTTTAATTTGGGATCGCTACAAGTTAAAATAAATAATACATTACAATTTAACCGGTAAATATTTATATTGTCCAGGCTAGATGATCGTACGCTACCGTCTAGAAAGATGACTTCCTTTTTAGAAACAAATGATACTTTTCAGATTAAATTTGTTCACAAAACCTGCATTTTAAGATCCGAGTTCTATTTCGGCTATCCTTTTAATACTCTTCCGTGAAGAATCTATAAAAATGAATTTCAAATAATCAGCGAGCGAGAATACGTCACGAATGTTGCAGCTTAAATTAAATTTGAACAGAACTAATTACTTTCAGCAGCTCATGTCTATATACTAGGAACGATACCGAGGATAAAACTGTTCCTTGAGGTACACCGTAATCGGATAAATTATGTTTATTATTAAATTATTAAGAGTAAGAAATAGGGAACTGTTTTTTAAACAGGCGAGGAACAATTTAAGAGTACACCAAGATCAGAAGATATCTGTAAAATGTCTTACTGGATGGCTACCAGAAGACGGATGGCAAAATATTTTCTGAATACATCACGGAAATTAATGCATATTAACCGATAGCTCAGCAAAACCGTAAGTTTTACTTATCTTTTGTTTTTTTTTTGAAGTCGATTCTGAGGTTCAAATCCTAGTAAAAGTTAATCGCTTTTATACGGATTTGAATAATGATAGCGGATACCGGTGTACTTTGGTGGTCGAGGTTCAATTAACCACACAAGTCAGGAACGGTCGTTCCCGAGTCTAAATCTGTACAAGAATACACGCCTCTTTATATGTCACTCACCCTCATCTCGTCGGGTCGTCTCGGGGTTGCTTATTTTTTACCGATCGAGCAGGTTGCGATTTACACATTAAAAAATAGATTATTCTTTCTAATTAACTTTGTAAACGTGAATTACACGATTTTTTTACCAAAAAAATTTTCTTTACGAATGTAATAAATTTAAGCGGTTCAAGTCGGATACGTTTCTATAAATTAAAAAAATGAGTGCTTAATGTCGATATAAATAAACAATAGAATTATTTTAAAAAATTAAAAAATGCGTTTAAAAAATTCAAAAAAGTTACAAAATAGAAACTGGAAAAAAAACAGACGTCAAGGCAACAAGAAGAGATTCCTGACCGATAATTTTATCCGGTAAAAACCTTTTACTGTTATAAATCAAATGTCAGTAAGCGACAATGGGAAACACCGTATTAGAATACTGGTGTGTGTGCGCGCGCGTGCGCATGGTATAGCAAAACCTATAAATTAGGTTTATCTGTAAATATATAAAAATACAAACGCGCTTTGGAATAAAATGAATGGTAGTTAAATTTATACGAATCGATTAGATGCCGGATCGTGAGAGTAAAAAATTTAAAAATTAATAAATATATTGCGGCTAATTTTGTGAACGGATAATCGATTAATTTCGAAAGAAAAAATTGAGATTAACGGGAATAAGACGGAGAACATAAAGAAAACATATTTTCAAAGATTTACCGTTAAAAGTGTAAATCGTTAAAGATTAATCGATAATTATATTTCTCTTTTAGCAAGTTAATGCTTTTAAGTTACTGTAAAGTAAAACGGTCCATCGATCGTTGAACTCAACATTTTATTAGATAAAACGTTATGGAAAAAGTAGTCAAACTCTTCAAAGGGAGATATACTGATAAATGTAGGAAGGAAAATCGTTATCGGAAAAATACATTAAAAAGGAAAATGTTGTATAAACTACAAATACCCTATAGTTAAGCCGATGAAAAAAAACCGTATTTGAACTTTCATAAATTTAAAAAAATAATTTTTTTTAATCGTTTTGTATAGCTGTAACATTAAAAACTTTTATACTTTATTGAAAACGGTTTAAATACTAACAAAAAAAATAATTTTTCTTTTATATAAAATATTTATAAAAATTAATTAAAATTTTCAAGTATTTAAAAAAATTTGAACTTTGTTTAGGCCTTGACTTCGAAAAGTATAAATTTAAATAAGAATCAAGAAATCCTACTTTTAAGGTGCAAGTTTTATTTGTTGAACATTTTTATTTAAAATCTTACAAAACAATTTGCATAAAAAAAACTGTTTATAAGAAACTCAAAGATGTGAAAAAAGATTCTTGTCAGGGAACGCTAAGATTAGTAAATAAATTAAAATGGAATAAGGTTCTGAGAAATTCTGAAATATATACAACGGATTCAGGGACATACTAAAATAAGAAGATGTAAACAAATACATTACGGTACGTACTGATTATAACAAACACGATTTACCGTTTTTTTACTGTAATCGCGAAAAATTTCGGTTTTCAGATTTCAACGGAAATATCCATTTTGACCGTCCCTCAATCCATTTCTTTTTATTCAAGCGTGACGTCTGTACGTACATTTGTATCTCGCATAACTCAAAAACGAGTAGCCGTAGGATGTTGAAATTTTGGATTTAGGACTGTTGTAACATCTAGTTGTGCACCTCCCATTTTGATATCAATCGACCGAACCAAAAGCGTCCAAAAAAGCTCAAAATAAAAAAAAAAAATCGATTTTACACTTTTTCTCCAGCAGTAAGTCCTCGTTGAGATCTTTTCAACGATATATCATAAATCATACTTATTTTCATCGGTTCCAGAGTTACAGCCAAAAATAAATTATAATTAATGAATTATTTGGATCTTACTCTGAATATAGGAGCAGATCGGTTCAAATGAGATTTCACCTCCTTTTTTTAAATTTAAATCTATTAATTTGTTAATAATTATTAACCTCTGATTATAAAAAAATGTTTACGATAAATAATAATTCAATAACTATAAAAAAATGAAAAAATATCAGCAGTTATTAACGAAATAAAATTTTATGTACTTTTCCTTTTAAAAGAATGTATAATGTAATTTTATAGCCGTGTGTTGTCCACATCAGAATTATTTTTATTATTTTTTTAGAATTTTACTTTTTATCCGATAATAAAGTTACGTTATTAATTTAAAAAAAATATTAAATCGTTTTTGTAATCTTACATCGTTAATAAAATATAAAGCTTTATAAACAAAACAGATGTACAAGTCAAAATAATGAAGCGCGTTCGGAAAGTTGCGGTGCAGTAGCTTTGGAATTATGCGATGCATTCTGTTGTTTAGGTGTTATGTCGGATATCGGACTTTCTGCTGTATATAAAGCCGTAAGAAAACCGAAACTTTTCCTCCGCATAGTAATCTGCGTTTAAGAACTGAAACCTACAGATACTGTCAACGATGAAAATACTAAATTATGTTAATAGAAAATACTAGGTATGAAAATACTAGATTACTGTCGACGTTAAACATTAAACATTACATTTTACCGACCAAAATTCCGTACATATCCTCGAAATTACTCTTTTTTTTTTACAGATGAAGTGCGGTTTCATCTGGAAGATTATATTCACAAACACTCGGCTGCGGTCGACAACTAACCCGTATGAATACACGAAGCGAAAATTGAAAACCGGGTCGGTGCAAGTAGAACGCCAATTGCGGGTCCAAACTTTAAAAAAAAATACATTTAATAGCGATCGTTATCGTGCTGTTTTAACAAACTTCAATAGTCGGTTAACAGAAGTGAAAATCAGTCACGGTCGGTTCCGACAAGTCGGGGTCACAGAAAACAAGTCGACGGTTTTTAACGAAATGTCTTCAGTAAAACGCGTGATGTTTGAGGAGATTATTTTCAACCCCCGTTATAGACTATTCAAATTATTGTAATATCCGTTTCTATAAAATAAGGAAATAAAAATAGAAAGTAATAATTAACAAAGTTTCATCGTAACACTTCCGTAATTCCAGTGTGCTGTAACTTTCCGAACGTAGTATACAAAAATATGTACTTTAATGTCGATTAATTGATTAAATTTCTTGAAAAAATTCTTCTAATTTTCTTCGTTTTCTTCCTTTAATTTCCTGACGTACGACAAATTCTGAGTTCTGCTAGCTTCTTTTACTGTATTCTTGCATAAGATTTTGCTGAAGTCCGTCGATTAGTTTTTGCGATTAATTTTACGTTTAATTTTTTCTTACGCGATACGATTTTGACTTCGGATTCGTTTTCATCATCTTCAACTTAATCGAGTTTTCGGGTAACATTTTTTATTATATCGACATCACAGGTTTCATTTTCACAGTAGAATTCTATGTTTCTACCGATTTTCTAAAACTTCAAAATTTTAAACCTGCTGCTGCAAAAAAGCCGTTACCATCATCTCAGACATCGAATTTTAAATCGGATCTCGTAAAAAAAATTTCCGATCGTGCTACTTTTTACTTCTTCCCGATTATCGGCTACGAACCGAATAGCCTGCTACAAATTGATACGCGCACTGACATCTTTAGCAGTAATAGAAGAAGTAAACGTATTTCCTTTAACCGTTTCTTGTTTAAAGAGACGTTACGTCTTTTTCGATATCGTTAAAACAAAAGCTAAAAGATTATATCCCAGATAAAACTGTATTATTTTAGCTGTAAATTAAAACCAAACGAATCGGTTGGCCTTAAAGCGGCATTTTGGACCCTTAAATGGCGTAATTTTACACGCATTATACCGATATGTTTCTCTTTTTACAAAATTGCTACCCCGAATAACCTACGGTGGTCCTACCGACTGGAATTCACCGTATTACGTTCTTATCTTAAATATATTCGCGTAAATTAATATCTAATCGCGATTTTAACCCGTTTTTAATCGATCTATTAAATAAAGCCAAAAACACCTGCGATAGTTAATTTTAAGCGTAATATACATTTTGACGCGAAACGTCTTTAAAATCAAACCGAAACATACGGGTACCAGAACGGTAATTTGTAGCGTAACGAAAAGATCTATAACGTTCTAACTTAATAACTCCCTGTCTATTAGTCTCAGAGACGTAAACGCGATGTTATTTTATACCTTACACGATCGGCTCGCGGATACGACTTTCAGTATGCGTCACTGACGAGCTGATTGGCGGCGAGGAGTGACAGCGCAGATCGACCGAAACCGGCGCTGTCGCTCATTTCCATTCGGTGTAGCTCACGACTTAGACGCGATTCGTGTGCTTGTATTTAGAGTTTCTCGAGATAGATCGATTTAAGTAATAATAAATGTATTTTGAATAATATTTACGTGTAAAAATTAAAGTAAACTGTAAAAAAATATAAAAATTCAATATGTCAGCGCAAAAGCCAGCCGCAAATGTAGATTACGTATATCGTTGGAAAGGGGAGGCTACGGGCCAGCACAGGTTTCTTGATGTCCTGTGCCGAGCGAGCGAGGTTTTTTTGGGAGCGTAGCAAAGCTGGCGCGGCGCGTTCTGGGAACGACGCTGACGTCGCGAGCACCTCTACCGCTGCTTATTACGCCTTATGTCTCTTACTTCTCGACTCACAGACCGATGTTGAACAAAATTGTCGTCGAATATTAATCGAAATAAATATCGTGACCGCTTAGCGTCTTGTTTTATGTTAAAATTAAATTTAGTACGCAGTCGATGTCCGGTTTTTATTTCAGTCAGATACACTGAAAGCGACTCGTTGACATACAGACCGACCGATTTATCTGTAGAGTTGCCCGAATGAAGGAACTAAAATTTTCCAACGGAGACTTTCGTTTTGTTCAAAAACACGATGGTGGCTCTCCCGTTTAATTCTACAGATAAGTTGATCTGTAGCAGAGCTACAGGTCGACCGACTTCATCCAAGGTCTGTAACGTTTCGCGTTAAACAAACGGTCGTGCGCCCCGATACGTCACGCCCGATTTTATAGTAGGTTTTATATCGATGTTTTTTAATTTTACGGACTACCGACGATAGATAAACTCATCGACTGTTTATCGAAAAACCGAGGTCGTTAAATTTACTATATTTAAATTTATCTGTCTTTACCTGTATTGAATACATTTATACAAAGAATATATACATTTACGCTATTCCAACTAAAATTATATCGGTAATACCGTACATATTCTTCATCTTAATTAAATTAATATCGATTAATTGTCGTAAACGTTTTTTGAATACCATTATCGATCCGAGTTGTTTATTATAAAAAAACGTTTGTGTATGAATTACAATGTAAATTTTTTTTTTGTATTCAGTCATTTGACTGGTTTGATGCAGCTCTCCAAGATTCCCTATCTAGTGCTAGTTGTTTCATTTCGGTATACCCCTACATCCTACATCCCTAACAGTTTTTTTTTACATATTCCAAACGTTGCCTGCCTACAAAATTTTTTCCTTCTATTTCTCCCTCCAATATTAAAGCGACTATCCCAGGATGCTTTAATATGTGGTCATAAGTCTGTCTCTTATTTTAACTATATTTTTCCAAACGCTTCTTTCTTCATCAGTTAACTTCTTCATTTGTCGCTTTATTTACCCATCAGATTTTCAACATTCTCCTACAGCACCGCATTTCAAAAGCTATTTTTCTCAGATACTCCGATAGTCCAAATTTCACTTTCATATAAAGCGACGCTCCAAACATATACGTTCAAAAATGTTTTCCTGACGTTTAAATTAATTTTTTACGTAAACAAATTATATTTCTGACTAAAGACTCGTTTCGCCTGTGGTATTCGTCATTTTATATCGCTCCTGCTTCGTTCATCTTTAGTAATTCTACTTCCCATATAACAAAATTCTTCTACCTCCATGATCTTTTCTCCTCCTATATGTAAATAATGCATTGCGTAAAAAAAAACCAGCCGTACTAAAATATATCAAATAAATTAATCGCGAATATTTTATTTTATTTTTTTTTATTATAACGACAAAGTAACTTTACAATCCGTTCAGCAAGATAATTAAACGATAAGTAAATATATCTATTTGAACTAACATTAAGCAGTCACAGATCCGGTGCTTTTTGACTTAATAGTAACGAAATGAAATAGAAGAGCACTCCGTACAGCCAGACCGTAAAGTCACCTATTTGAAACGGTAAGGCAAACCAAGAATATTCTTCCTCAGCGATCTTGAAAAATCTCCGATCGTATTATCCTATAAATTGACCGACAAATAATTCGGATGCCGATCCAAACGATTTTTATATAGTAGACTGATCAGAGAGATTTCCTGCCGAACGGTTCGCAACTTAAGATCATTATACTTAAGATTATCATATCGACATAACGGTGGAGACATTCATAATGAAAGGACATTAATCGAAATAATTTTAAACGTTTTAATCCTATAGCGGGTTGTATCAGTCGGCAACAACGTTTACGAACGTGCAATACATGTGTAACGTTTTAAATTTACATCGTTCCAATAATGACACTAAAGTTATGCGGCTGTTACAAATCATGTCGTTGTCAGAGTGTTATGTTTTCTAAATTTTGAATTTTTTTGTAATTTGTTGATGTAATTATAGAATTATTTACAGACTGATGATGCGGTATCCCGAGAAAATAGACTATTAGTATTAGGTTTTTGTATTTGGTGGTTAAATAGTTGTTTTATGAATTTAATTAGTGCAATGGCCAATATGTTGATGAATTATTTGAATTTTTAAAAAAGTTTTATATATATATATATATATATATATATATATATATACTTTCAAAATTTTCTTGGCTGCATATTAATTTAAACGTACTCCCAACCCCGTAGGGGAAGACACCCACCTTGTGATACTTTCGGTCGCCACACCACCCCACTCTCGTTTTCATGATGCTGATTTCTACGATAAGAGTAATAGACGAGTAGCGTAATTTTAATAACACAGTCGGCCTCCGTAGCGCGAGTGGTAGCGTCTCGGCCTTTCATCCGGAGGTCCCGGGTTCGAATCCCGGTCAGGCACTGCATTTTCACGCGTTACAAATCGTTCGTTTCATCATCTTAAGTAATACCTAACGGTGGTTCAAGAGGTTAAAAAAAAATTAAATAAATCAAGGAAGAAGAAATCAACCCACCACCTCTCTCGGTTTCTACGGCGACCGTACTTCTTACGCTTTCCCTTCCATCGGTCAAACGCGCTAGGTTCCTACGAAAATACAGACATTTGTACTTAACCGTAATGCCTATCGCTAACATTTTACGTATCCGATGAAATACTGAATAAAAAAAAGTCGAACGTTTTATAATGTACTCCAAAAATAAATAATAAGTCGCTATTTTAAAATTTAATTTGGAATAGAATAAATATGTTAATTATAAAAAAACCTTATTCTCAAGATACGACCGTGACCGGGGAGGAAACACGTCGACGTGGGGTACTAACTGTCGCAATTCTTCTCCGGTCACGGAGAATTTGGTGTATATTTTCACAGGTTTAGAAGAAGGGAGCTCCCGAACTGCGTGTACTGCGGTCAAGAGGACACTCCCTAACACACCTTTTTTGAATGTGCACGTTCGGAGGATCTAAAAGCAAGATGTAACGTACAAGAGATTACCCCGGAAACTAAAACAAAGTATATGCCGAGAGGTAAAGAGGAATGGCTGACGGTAGAAAGATTCGCGGTCAAGTTATGCGAACAAAGAAACCGGATTCAAGAAGCGGGAGGAGTTACTTTAAAAAAAGAAAAAGCATAACGACCGAGACCCGCCTGCTGGGGCAGGGCCCGGGAACGGCATAGCCGACCCCGGCGTCTCTGGCCTAGCGGTTAGAAACAAAGGCAAGATAAAAAATAAGGAAAAGATCCGGAATCGGTGAGCCGACCTGTCATGCCGGTAGGCGGGGAGGCTCATTAGAGTCGCGAGGACACTCTCCTGGGCCGAGTAATACTTGACTGTTGGCCCATACTTGCCTAGTGGAGCAGGAGAACAACGATTAAAAAAAAGATTTTAAAGTTGTGTCGCGTATACTAAATTACTTTAAACTAAATTAAGTCATCCAAAGAACAGTTAAACTTAACAAACTGCGATAATATTTTTCTCTTATAACAAATTTTTCCCTTCAAGTTTTTAATAAAAATATAAATTAAGTAAACTATTATTATTAGGGTTGTGTTGTATAAAATGCGTTTGTGTATGTTTTATTTTAAAATAACTGTGATTTTCAACAAAAAACTACTCGAGTTTCTTTTTTTAATAGTAGCAGATATAAGGTGTTCGTAGTCGGTAGGTTGATTCAAATCATAATTAGTTACGGCTTATATTCCTCCTGTATTTTAGTCGAAGAAAGCTAAACACGACTAAATTTGTTTTTAGTTCTCAATATTTTCAATAATATTTTTAATTAAAATTCTTTAGGAACTCTAAATAGATTACGAAGACAGAAAAATTTATTTCATCGGACTTCTTAAATGTTATCGCAAAGATTTCATTAAATATTTCTAGAATAATTGTAAAACTAATTTTACATTATAAAGACCCGTTAATATCAGAATCGAAACCGAAGCCGATTTAATAAAATGACAAAAAGAAAAAATCCAAATAACAGAACTGAATTTTACTTAATGTTAAATGGATTTACATAATTAATAAAAAATTGTAGTTATCCGTACATTTTGACTCGCACTGATAATTAAAAATCAATACGCTGTAAAGAAACGAACACAACCGTTCTTTACACTTAACGTAAAAATTACTCGAATATTAACACAAAGATTTACCGGAAAATTAAAAACATAAATATATGAAATAAGTAATAATAAAAATAATAATTTATAACGTATGATGATAGTAATTTTTTCACTAGAGGTTCGAACCTCAACCGGATGAATATCGGGGTGAATGCAGGAAAAACAGATCTTGCGCAAAGAATCTTTAATCTCAAAAACGTTATGGAATATTATAAATGGTAAATGGCAAAATAGATAATACGTTATAACTTTTATCGATTTTCGAAAAGCATATAATCTATAAATCGAACGTCAGTTTTTTTTCAAAATTAACAGAATCGGGTTAAATAAAAAAAATTCCCTTCGGCAAGTCGGAAGGGGGAGGTATATTTCACCGGTGCTAAGAAGAGATAAGAAATATTTCCAAATTAAAATCAAGAAAAAATATATATATGTACCTTTTACTTCACGGTTATTATCTTCTTTTCTGTTTAGCCTCCAGAACCACCGTAAGGTATTACTTCAGAAGATAAATGAGGATGATATTTATGGGTGTAAATAAAAAATCATTTTTTGAGGGGTTGAATATTAATTAAAAAAGTTTTGTTAGTTTCCGATTTAAATAAAAGCTCGACTTTTGTAAGAAGAATGTTTTTGTAGATTTCCCAAAGATATTTTCTTTCTTTTTTCTATTTCACCTCCGCAAAAACCGTAAGGTATTTATTTAGAGGATGAATGAGGACGATATGTATAAATGTAAATCGACAGTCGGGTCTCAGGTAAAGTCTTAGGTCGACCGTTCCTGAGACGTGTGGTTAATCGAAACCCGAACACCAAAGAACACCGGTATCCACGATCTAGTATTCACCCGCATAAAAGAAACCGCCTTTACTAGGATTTGAACCTTAAAACTCTCGACTTCCAAATCAATTGATTTGCGATGACGAGTTAACCGCTAGACCGGCCCGGTGGGCTCCCCGGTAAATATTTGAAATTTTATTTCGATCGGACAACCCCTGTCCCTTTTTCCAATTTTTGGCAAAAGTTTAATAGATTCTTTCCAAACCCATCCCCTCTAAATGTAGTATCTATCTCCCCGTTATGAAGAAATTCGGTTTATGGGATCCACATTAAGACAAAATACAGCGATGTAAATACAAACGTCCGTCTTTCAAAAACAGATTTTTTGGACTTGGCAGCGTCGAAATAAAAACCTTATTTCGCAGATTATTTGCAATTTATTTAAATCTATTTCTTTTTGTTAATTTTTTATCTCCTTAAGACTCAAAACTTAAAAAAAGATCAATCAATTTTATTAGAATTTTTTTTAACCGTCTGTATACCGGTTACAGCTGCAGCCGGTCTAGCAACATATATCGCTATAACCGGGAATGTAAAAATTAAGTTAAATCGGTTACCGAAATAAATTAGGCGACAAGATTACTTTACAAAAAAACCCGATCTTGGTATCTAAACCTAGATTGTAATTTTAATTACTAAACGACGTTCAACAGTACACTACGGAAAAATTACGTAAATTAAAAAAAAAAGAAAAATAAACAAAATTATTAATAAATAAAACAGTACTTGTCGGAACGTACAATACTTTCTTTCTTTTTCCTGTTTAGCCTCCGATAACTACCGTTTAGATAATTCTTCAGAGGATGAATGAGGATGATATGTATGAGTGTAAATGAAGTGTAGTCTTGTACATTCTCAGTTCGACCGTACCTGAGATGTGCGGTTAATTGAAACCCGACCACCAAAGAACACCGGTATCCACGATCTAGTATTCAAATCCGTGTAAAAATAACTGGCTTTACAAGGACTTGAACGCTGTAACTCTCGACTTCCAAATCAACTGATTTGGGAAGACGCGTTAACCACTACACCAACCCGGTGGGTTTAATAAATTTTACTGAAAAGCATCTACTGCACCGTACCTCTTCAGTTACATGCTATATACCTTCATCTTTGTCTCCCTGGCAATAAAAACTTCCTGAACTTCTTTTATTTACTAACTTGATATCAACTTAATGTTTGATTCATCAGTGTAGTTAAATTTCTGAAATCCTGGGAAGGTCAATTAAGGGGCAAATTGTTTCTTATGGGGTTTGAGCTGGGAAATCGAAAAAAATAGGTCCCAGAACTGTATCTCTCTTAGTTTCTAAGATATCCCATTTAAACGCCAAAAATAGGGTCAAAAAACATATTTCTTTACGTTTGACGTACAATAACGTTGTTAAATTGACAATAAATCATACATTCTTTAAACATAAATTTTAGAGAATTTAATTATAAGAAGATTGATGTAAATAATGTTAACAAAAAAGAAATAAAATTTTAAACAAGTCGACTTTTATTAACAACAAAACCGATGCAAACTTGCAAAAAAAGAAAACAGATGTGTCTATTAGGTACAATAATTTTAGACCTACAGAAAACAAGTTGGCCGATCGCCAAGATTCTACCTACTCGGCCACAGAAGTCGACAATTAATACGTTATTAAATTTATTTCGCTAATTTATTTACTTATATATTTATCCTTAGCGTCAACCGATGATGATATCTAGTAATCGAAACGGGCTATTTAGTTTTGATTTTAAGTGAAATTTTTTATAAATTCTTTTTGGCTTCGATTTTGTTTTGCAATTTGAAAAGGTAAATTAATAACGATTAGTTAAAACAAAACAAAATTGAATTATTCTCATAAAAAAAAAAACTGTGGTTTAGCTGAAATTACGATAAAAAATATTTTATCGACAAAATTTTATTTTATATACCGTAAATATCAGATTTAATTAATAGACAATATTTTGGGTTATTTAAACAAAATATTATACTCTTCGTATCAAGATGCTGAAGTTTGAGCAGCATACCTGTTTTTATTTAAAACACACAAAATAAAAAGATAATTTTATAAATCGGAACGTACATTTATTTATTATTAACTAGCAGACCCGGCAATGCTTCGCCATTACTAGATTTGAGTATATATATATATATATATATATATATATATAACAGAATAATTCTGTTGTTTGTCGTCGGATTTTACGACTAGGTTTTTTTTTTATTCACAACAAAAAAATGCTTCACGATTTTTATAATACAACACAATTTGATAAATCTAATAAATCCTAAGATATTTAAGATTGACCGCCAATTTGAAATTTGTCAACGAAGAATATCGTTATTTTTTTCCTATTAATAAATATCAGCCCCACAGCCCCAATGTGGTAAAGCATCAGAAGTGTAATGCTCCCTGTACTTGTAAGTTAAAACTTCTAAATTCAACAATTACTAAAGAAAGAATCAAAACATGATAGAAAATGCAGTGAAGTTAAATTAAAGAATCGACATTAAGTGCATACATAAACTTTCATTCATATAATACTCCGATGAATACACTCTGAGAGGGCTAGAATAAACTTCATACATCACTTTCATTATAAAATAAATGCACAATAAAACTTACCACTTCCTTTTTAATTACATGATCTTCAGATTTAATTAACTTGATCCCTTCAATCGCAATAGGATGAGTTACTTCATTATAATTATCACAACCATTACAAAGTGGTTCGCTCCTCTTTCACTTGCAAAGATTCACCATCCTAAAACATAAAATCAATATTTTAATGTTGAGTTTAATGATCTGATGACACTTCCCATATGACATAAAAAACATACAATCAGATACTTACACAATCAGATGTAATATCATCTTCAATCGGATGATGTGGTAAAAACAAGCATAGCGTTTCCTCTGCGGTATCATCTTCAATTTCTAGTTTGATACTGTTATAGGGCAGAGCTTCATATGTGTAGATATTCTTTAAAGGTACATCCATTATCTTTAAAAATAAAAACATTCAAGTTAAAATTTAAGTATTTATAATGAAAACAATAAAATCGCTGCTAACTGTAAAACATTTCATTCATTGAAATTTTTAAACCAATTTATTTATATTTATATATTTTTTCAATATTTATGAAATACGATTTTCAAACAGCCTGGGAAAATTTTAAACCCGACTAAATAATCTGGCTTTTTTATTTTTTTCATTAAACACTACATTTAAAACTATTAAAATTTCAAAATGCCTCAAGCATTTTTTTTCCAAATAAAATTTTGCAAAATTAAAAATTCAAGGGTTTGCTAGGCCCCCACTATGCTTCAGCCAGGTCTTTGATTTTGTATTCACACATTAAAAAAGAAGCGTTACACAAATTTTGACGGAGCCTCAAATACCTAACCTAAAATGTTTAACAGGTCTCCTAATAATAGATATGCTTAGGATTAGTTAATACAATATCTAAATGATAAATGGTTTGGATAACAATGATCTATACAAGGTCAAAATGCAAGCGGAGGATATCAATATTTTAGTATTGTTTTTTGGTTTTAGTTTAGTTTTAGTTTAGTTTTTTTAGTTTTGGTTTTTTGGGGCCAATTTTGCACAAACTTTTTTCATGTTTGATTCGGTTGTCAAAATTTGATGGACTGTGTTACAGTTCAAATTTAATTGTTCTGCAATCATCTGACAGTTAATCATGGTCGTACCATATCAAGCACAACATCGCTCTGAATCGCCCAGTATTGTCGTCACTTCTTGATGTTAACAATCTTCCAGAGCATGGATCGTTTGCAACTGACTCCCGGCCCTCCGAAAATGCTTTAAACTGCCTAAAAACATAGGCTCGTGACCTTAACGTGAGCGTTTAACACAAAACATGATTGAACAATGTTGCTCATAATTAGTATCACTCATTTTTGTAATGCACAACAAAAACATTTCACGAAAAGTTTGTTTACATCTCACATGGTGACAATAGAATAAAAATATTAATATTTAATATAAATCAACTGTTCCTATAACCATATGTTTACTAGTAACTTTATGGTGTTGCCACTTTGGATGCCAAAATAATTTGTAATACATTGTAATTGAAATAATTTCACATTAATTCACAATTACCTTTTAATTATCGGTTATTTTTAATTCTGCAGGTTACTGTCAATAAAGGAAACATCGAGGGAAATACCATGAGTTGTATTACTTGTAAGAGATGCATGAATAATTCAGTAAACGATGGAATTATAAACAAAAAATCCAGTGAATGTAAGTGTGTATATGGCGATGTAACTATAAAAAATTTAGTCGACAATCTGACGTCTTTTAATCAAAGTTCTGTTTTAAAATAACATTTAAATATTCACGCCAAGGAGAAAAATTTTATTTGTAACTTTTTTCAAAAGTCACTTGATTTCAGAAGCGATTTTAAAATACATGTTAATAATATTCACACAAAAGAGAAAAATTAATTTGAAACTTCTACTAAAAGGTTTTTAATTATCTTTCCAATTCAACATGTATATTTATTTACTTCCCCAAGGGGAAAATGATGTACATAAATTTTGTCAAAAGTCTTTTAATTGCAGTTGTGATAAAAAACAAAAAAAAAATTAATTTCCATGCTAAAGAAAAGAATTAATGTTTGTAACTTTTTATCAAAAATCTTTTAATCAGTTAACGTTTTAAAAAGACATCATAATAATATCCTTATTAGAGAATCATTCTGACTTTTAAAAATCTTATATTAAGAAAATTGATTAAGGGAAAAAATCGATAGCATTCTTTCAAGTGTGCATAATCTAAAAAAAGTATAACAAAATTTATCTAAGGTTTATAATTTAACATTACATTTTTCTCATTTTTGTTGTTACAACTTCAGGCAGGGAGGTTTCTGAAATTAAAGAAATCACTTTTGGCTTATTTTTGGCTACAAAGTAGTACTACGATTACTGTTAGGTATTGCATCAGAGAATGGGATAACGTAGCAATTTTGTAGCACGTGAAAAATACCATGCCTGACCAGGATTTGAACGCAGGACGACCAGATGAAAGGCCGAGATACTATCACTCGCCACAGAGACCAGCAAGGCTACAAACTACTTAAAAAAAATTTAGATTTATATATTATATTCTAGTTTATAATAAGCGGGTGACGTTTATGAACATTTTAGGCCCAGAACAGATGTCAGTTTGGATGATTTGGTTGGTTCTAAGGAATTCCATCGGTTCAGAAAAACCGGTTTAGAGAAATGCGTGTAAAGTTCACAAGCGAGACTTGTTATAAAAATCACATGTTACATGTGTTTTTCACAAATAACACCGGTCTTGAATGAATGAATGAATGAACAAGAAGTGTAATCTGATATCTGTGCCTGTGATCAATATCGACCTCAAAATCTTTATCGGTGCGATTTCTTTAAAAATGTTTTCTTTTATTGTTATTTCTGGTCGTGAATTATTTTCCTCTTTTTTTACATCAGCAAGCACGATTAAAAATGCTCCAACCCCTTAAAATAAACAAAAACTAACATTTTTAAATGTACGACAGATCATTGTAATAGTCCTATTAAATTGCCAAATATATTCTGTTCCCTATAGAAAAAGGTTTTGGAAGGATAGAAGTCTAAAGAGGACAAAAACTTTAGATGCCAGGTCTTTCACCGTGCTCTGAAATTCTCTCTGCATCTCTGTTAGTTTAAGTTATAATTTATCAAATATTATGAATTTATACGTGAATATTTATAGACATATTTTTGAAAGTATACGCTGTTAGAAAATATAAAAAATGTTTCTCGTTTACCTAACGATGTAAAAAACCCTTCCTAAAAAATTAAGAATCTGTAAAATAAAAAAAAAAATACTCTATTGCCACCGATTTGTTCAGTTAAAAAAAGTTTATCATTTATGTCCATTTCTATCGGCAAAATCGCATACCTTTTAAAATGTAATTACATAATTCTTCTATTTCACAATTCTATCTCGGATTATAAATTTTACACAGACTACTTGTTCCACACAAAATCTTCCCTTTCTAACCACCCTGATGTATTCTCCAAATAGTTCATCGATGTCCTCTTCTATTCTCTACAACTTTTGCAAGATTTTATAGATTACTGAAAGAAGAGAAATTCCTCTGAAACTATTAACTTCCATTTTGTCTCCTCTTTTGTGTAGAAGGTGAATTAGGGCAGACTGCCCGTTCTTGTGAGATTTTTTCTGTCTCCCAAATGTTTTCAGATGATTTCTCTAATAGATCATATATTGATTATCTAATCATCATAATTTAAAAAATTGCATTGTTATTCTCACCAGGTGCCGTATTAATTTTTTAGAAATATGATTATATATTCTTTATTTGGGGGATTTGAGTTTTTTAGTCGAGTTACTGGTTTCAAAAAGTTGAACTTTTCTTTGGGGTTCTTTGCCGTTTCAATAGTTTTTCATAATAATTTACTATCACAAGTTATATGACTTAATTAAAAATATTTTTACTTAAATTTTATCTGCGATTAATATTTTAGAAATTCATTTTGTTTGTGAATAGACTTATTTTATTGTAATAAAAATCTCAGTTTAGTTAAATTCAGTTTTAGAATTACACATATAAAATATAAATTGTAATTCTTACGCGATGTTAATATCATTTTGTTCATAATGTAAAATATTTCAGAATTATGTAGTTTGATTTTTTAATATATCTGTGAAATTGAAACTTATGGATTAAATGATAGTTTATATGTGTTTATTTTATTTTAAAAGTTGTATTTCGATTAATTTTCAAATGTACATTCCAAGCGATTCATTTTTTAATCTAATAAACAAAGTTCCACAGAAAAGAGATTGCTTTTTTATTTAAAACATACACCGTTCCTTTTTGTAAAAATAAGTAGATTGTATTAGTGTGACTGAATGCAAGTTTATCAAAAAATATTTTGTATTATTATGATGATTAAAACTAAACCGAGCTACCTTTTTTGCCCGACCAACGTGGTGAAAGTGTTACTAAAGTGTGTGTACATCCAGGTTTGGATTTCTGTACTTAACCTTTCCATTTTAAATGTTTGATTGTTGTAAAATTACTAGTTTCAGTTAACAGTATAAATTTATCTACTGAACTGCTTAATTCCGTGACCGGATTTGTTTGTAATATCGTTTAAAATTGTACCGTTAAAGAATAATAATTCGCTTACCGATATTTTTTTTATACTGGAATCTTTTTACACAAATAGCAAGGATAAGAGGTAGAAAAAAGCAACTCTATAAAAGCTCTACCGAAGAGACGAGCCTACGTATATTTCTAAATTTTGCTAGTAGTTCAAAATTGATAAATATATGATCTTCCCTATTGCCAGACCTTGAAGGTCATTGAATTTTTATATTGATTTTTTTTTAATAATTAGAAATTAATACATTTATATCTTAAGTTTTTAATTTTTCAATCGCTCTGTGTGAATGATATAAATAATGTAAAATAGAGAAAATATTCTCAAAAAAAATTTGGTCTGTTGTTATGCTATCATCCGCAAATGTGAGTATTTACTCTGTTGATCAAAACTTAAAAAATTTGCTTTGCAGGCGAATGAAGACTATCCAGCAGTATGAAATCCACAGTTAATACAAAATATCAAATTAAAACAAATCCGTAGTTAACACAAACTTATTTTCTCCTCTACCACAATAAAAATGTTTTCCTGGCGGTCTGATTCGCGATCGAAATTAGCGCTGATTTGCTAGTCTTTGAGATGAAGGCGTATTTTCAACTAATGAAATCAGATTTTTTAAACATCAGTTTATAGATTTCTGCTTTCCACAAGTAATACGTATTACTACTGGAAGGCAGAAATCTGCTAATCGTTTGTTTTTGTAGCTTACAATTAACTCTGAAGTACTGTAAGTTTTACATTTATTTACAGCTGTGATAAAAAATCTGATGTAGACACCACATGACTTCCTTGTACGCCTATTAAATTACATATACGCATTTTTAAAAGTACATAAAATTTTATTTTACTAATAATTTTTATATTCTTTTTTTTATTTTTGAATTATTATTTATCGTAAACATTTTTTTACAATTAGGGATTAATAATTATTAATAAATCGATATATTTAAATTTAAAAAATAAGTTAAAAAAACCAGATAAGTCTGATTCTAACCGATGTGCCTTCCTCTTGTAAGATCCAAATATTTCATTAATTAAAATTTTATTTGGCTATAACTCCGGAACCGATGAAAATAAGTACCGCTGAAAATGATAAGTACATATGTAGTTGAAAAGCTCTCAATGAGGGCTTATTACTACAGTTCAAAAAAGGTCCAAAATCCAATTTTTTTGGATTTTTGGCTTTTTTTGACACTTTTGTTTCAGTTTCAACATCCTGCGCCTAATCGTTTTTGAGTTATGCGAGATATGTACATATGTACGTTCAGATGTCATGCCGAACTAATCAAAATGGATATTTCTGTTGAAATCTGAAAACCGAAATTTTTCACGATCACAATACTTACTTTACTTCTTACAAGGAAGTAAAAATAATAACTGTCCTAATGGACCGACACAAAATTCCCATCACGGGTCTGCAGGAAATAAGGAACACTGACCAGGACGGCGTGGAATCTCAAGGATATATAGGTTGTACAACAAAGGTATACCTGGGAGAATTATGAAAAATGTCCCAGAGTTTGGAACAGGCTTTTTAGTCAGCCTCAAAATAATAATATATAAATAATAAAAATAAATTAAACTTCTAGCATTCAGGAATTACATTCTCCGCGTGTACGATAAAGTTTAAACCTCTGGGGATTTTGTAAATTGGAAAACAGAATTTAGTACATTATACGTTTAAAGTATAATTCTTTCACGAGGAGACAGCGCTAAAGAGATGAGTACCGGTTTGAACTATTCAATTAATACTTTGACAAAATCGTATAGTATATACAAAAACTATTCTATCCTATATTCTCTGAATTTTAAGTAAATATCGGTAAAAGTAAAAAAGAAAATTTGATTTAAAAAAAATAATATGATTTAATAAAAAATAATTAGGAATAAAAGTAAAAAAGAAAATTTGATTTAAATAAAAATAATTAATAAAAATTTGCTTCGTGAACAACCGGTCGAGTAAATTAAATAAAATTTAAAAAATTAGAAAATTAATCGTTACAGTTGTTAGAGTTTTTAATATTTGTAATTTATTTTAATTTTATTGTAAAATATTACTGTATAATAACCAAAGAAGTGGTAATTAATAATCGCGCCAAAGTATATTTAATCGGCGTAAATGTATAATCACGTGTTTTGGAATAAGTTGTAAAACTTTTTCTCTTTACATTTTGTGTTTGACGTACTTGTCTGATGATACATTTTAAGTCGACTTCTTTGCTTCGTTGACCAAAATTTTAGTTACTGTAACAATATTTTAGTAGCAATCGATTTATAAAAAGAGAGAAAATGAAAAAAAATTTTGTAGTAATTATACGATAAAATTAAAATAAATGACGAATGTTACAAACCTTTAATAAAAAAACTTATACTGTAACATATGTTTTAAACCGGTCTTACGTACTTTTTTCTTACCTGTAATAAGAAAACCTCTTAAAATAATTTATAAACATAATTTAACGATGTACTCGTATTTTCGAAATAAAATTCTATACGCGTAATTTTTTATTACTACAAACGACGTTGGAACTTTTCTT
The DNA here is from genome assembly GCF_047948215.1 of Lycorma delicatula. Taxonomy (NCBI): domain Eukaryota; kingdom Metazoa; phylum Arthropoda; class Insecta; order Hemiptera; family Fulgoridae; genus Lycorma; species Lycorma delicatula. The sequence goes on from NC_134459.1 coordinate 14,850,367, forward strand.
CTCGTCGGGAAAAATCTTTGGATCAGAGGTTAAATTTTACGTAAACTTAATTTACGTAACCGTTTTTTTGTTATAATTACAACGAGAAATTTTAATGCTTTTTCACGAACGGAAACGCATTAATAAATTTAAAAAGAGTCGAAAACCTTAACGGTCAATTTTTTTATTACAAAATTTTTGTAAAACTGCACCTTGAGTGAGAAAATTGAAAAAATACAAATATGTTTAAGTAGCCTACCGCATACAGAGAGAGAGCGATTGAGGGGGAGAGTTGGAGAGGGCGCGAGTGACGACAGTGCGGGGTGAGTGCGAGAGAGTGGGTGGGAGATAGAGCGAGGTTGATGGAGTGGAATTGAGAGAGGGGAGATAGGGGATCAGTGAAGGCGAGGGAGAGGAAGAGAGAGAGAGGTGATGGAGAGTAAAAGCGAGGGAGATAGACACTATTAATACGGGTTAAACAAGTAAGCAAGATGAATACAAAAAATCATTTTTAATAAAATTTTTATTATTAATTTTTTTTTAAATTTAATAACGAATATTATTATTTTACTATTATTTAAAAAAAAAAAATTAAATAAATTAAAATCGTGTTAAATTCTCTATTTGACAATAAGGTTGTACTATTAATGAACTGATTTGATATTTATCGTTTATGTATTAGTGTTAAAAACTTAAAAATCATACTTGATAACTTTTTTGTTTATTTTAATTTTTATGTTGTAAATACAGTTAGTAAAATAATCAGTTAGTAAAATTTACATAAATTATTGCTTGTTTTAAGTACTCGAATTATCAGAGAGATTTTCTCGTTACAAAATTGTGATTCAAATTAAATATAATATGAGTTAATACTCATTAACATTAAGGTTATAATACAAAAGTTACACGCTTGGTTATAAATTTTAGGTTAATCGGCCGATAAATGATTAACCAAGGAAATAGAATTATTATTGCACAACCTAAAAGTAGTGTACTCGTGGGGTAAGCAAAGCAAAAAGCAAAATTATCTTTTAAAAACATCATTTATGATAAAATAATTTCTTCACTAAAAGTTTTAATAAAATTTATAAATTCGATGAGACGATAAACTTGAACGTTTAACAAATGTAGACTGGATTACTCTCCTCTCACAGTGAGAAATATAATTTTTGTACTTATGAAATAATGTCATATAGTGTTATACAATATTCAAAAAAATAAATCAGAGATTAGAATTAAATTTGATTTGGCTATATTTATTCCTTACAATATTAATTATTATTTTAAATAAAATGTAGTAAATATAAAATAATCGACAAATCTTGATTTAATTTAATTATATCGAACGTCTATAAAAGAAATGTCTTTATAAGAAAACGTCTATATTAAAATTGTACTCGCACAGCTATACACATACGTACGCACACATATACACCATATACGCAAGTTTACAGTTGTATTTGAATTGTATCGCGTGATCATTACTGTCCGACGGTAGCCAATCAGAACGAAGGAAGCCACCTGTGTTTTGTTCATTGCCCCTCTATCCCTCCGCCATCATCGCATAGTCACAGTGATAGTTCGTCTTTACTTGACACGTCATCCCAAAAAATTAAATAAAAAAAAAGAATTACCTCTAATATTCCTCTTAGCAAAAGTCCTCTGTCAGCGTATAAAATAAACAATTTTATAAATTATTGTATTATTTTCTTTGACTAATTTTTTTTGTTTATTATTATTAAAGCATTTGTTACTATAAGAAATTTGTTTTATTACATTTATTTATCAAATCACATTTCGCTTTAATCATCTGATTTTTTTTAAATCTAGCACAAATGATGTATTATAATAAATAAAATACCTTCAAAACTAGATTGAACTAATATACTGGTTGATGAAGCTTTCTATTATTTAATAAAATGTAATATTCAATCTTGATAAAACTATATATGTAATGTCTTTATCAGTAATGCAAGATTTCGCACGCACACGCGTACAAATGAAGAAATATGTTACTACATAATTACAATTTTTGCTTTTTAATTCTTATTAAAATACTAGCAGAACCGGCAATGCTTCGCTATTGCTAGATTTGAGAGTATATATATATATATATATATATATATATATATATATATATATATAGAGAGAGAGAGAGAGAGAGAGTTTAAATGAACACTATTGAAAATTTGATAAAAAAATTAAAAAACTGAACTTCACAAATTTTACCTTTCACTTATTCTCTTTTCCCCAACCCCGAGACGCTCGGTCTTTCATTCAGAGTACCGGGTTCTAATCCCGGCCAGATACGGTATTTTTCATACGCTACAAATTTCCATTTTCACGTTCCCGCTTTAGAAGTTTCTTTGTAAGATTTTGCGGTGAATTATTTCATCGATCGAAAAAATAAATAAATAAATGAACTATAAACATTGCATAGATAGACACGATGGTAACAGTGGCGGATTGAGCATCACGCACGGCTATCAGGAAGTTGTTTGGCATAGTCTAATGTTTGACATAGCTGAACTGCGGTTCAAATTCAGTAAGTCTATTAGTAAACAATAGTGAACCGTCTCTTTGTAATAGCGAAACCAAACGATCTGCTACTATGTACCTCATATTAAAGCGCAAACAAATCATGCAAATTTTGAACCGGCATGCTGGTTCAAAACTTTCTTTTTCTTTTACTTTTTTTTTGAAGCAACTAACAATGGAATAAAATTATTTTTTTCACAGGTTCATAAGTACGAAATTTACTTCCCCCCCCCCTCAAAACACTTTATCTTTTCTTTTTTGGGATTCCTCAGACATAAAACTTCGAGAAATTAAAAAAAAACCATACCCCATTTTTGACTGATAACCATACTTTTCCTTCTTGCAGTATACCTTTAGATCTATGCCAGGAAAATAGAATGAAAAATATTTTCGATCGGTTTATATATATATTCTGTGTATTTTTACATTAAAAAAATTATAATAAAAAGTCATTTAATAAAAATTTCCGAAAAAACTTATAATATGATCATTAGAGAGAATTTATCTTAAAAAATAAAAAAAACCTAAAAAGTGATCCATTTAGTTAATAATAAATAAATAATTCAAAATGCATAAAAAAATAGTTTCTTAATACACAGAAAGTATTGTGATCGCGAAAAATTTCGATATTCAGATTTCAACTGAATATCTATTTTGACCATCCCTGAATCCAATTTGATTACTTTCGGCGTGACGTCTGTACGTACGTATATACTTATGTATTTGGCATAAGTCAAAAACGATTAGCCGAAGGAAGTTAAAAAATTTTGTGTTTAGGACTGTTGTAACATCTCGTTGTGCACCTCCCCTTTTGATTGCAATCCACTGAACCAAAAGTGTCCAAAAAAGCCCAAAATCTTGTTTCTAACTGCAGTAATAAGCCCACATTGAAAGGATTTCAACGATTTATCATAAATGGTATTTATTTATTTTCATTTGGTCCAGTTATAGCCAAATAAAATTTTAATTAATGAAATATTTGAAAGGGGAGCACAGCGGTTCAAATCTCCTTTTTCATCTACATTTTTTTAACTATTGTTTTAATTTAAATATACTGATTTATTAATAATTATTACCTTTCATTATAAAAAAAAATTTCGATGAATAATTATTCAATAACAAAAAAAAAGAAAAAATATCTACAATTATTAATGAGATAAAATTTTACGTATTTACATTTTTAAAAAAAGTGTGAGTGTAATTTAATAGGCGTACAAAAAATCATGTGTTGTCAACATCAGATTCTATGTAGTTAAAAATTAATAATATTTTTACATTAATCATAAATTTATTTTTTTATTTTTTATTAATCATTTAATGGTATTAATTTGTAAATTTATTACAATTTTTATACTCATTCATTAAAACAAGATTAATTTTATCTTGTGGTTTATGTTCAGCTCAAATAAAAAAAATTAGTTTTGTATTAGTATTTAATGTTTAAAGAGCATTATTGTTTGAAATTTCCTTTTAATTTCATGGAACAAGGATTTTATTTTTTTGCACTGTGAGTATGAGTGTGTGTTTGTGTGTGTGTGTGTGTGTGTGTATATATATATATGAAATCTGTTATGAAATAAGAGAAATACATTTATCTGACAAATATTCGCTCCAGTGAATTTTATACGTGTTTATTCTCTCAAAGAATCGGACTTATAAAACATATAACAGTATCAACGCATTAGGAACAAATGGTAACATAACACACGCACACAGAAAAAAAACACACACACACATATATATATATATATCGCATATATATATATATATATATATATATCGCATCTTCGTTCGCGTTGTTTGGTTTACTTGTGTTTCCCGTCACGATCTTCAGTAGTTTTTAATGGGCGTTCATTATGAATGACTTACGTCATGTTTTTATGTGTGTGTGTGTGTGTATGTATATATATATATATATATATATAACAAGTATTATTGAAATCTGATACCGACTGACTGAAATGTGCTGGGGCTCCATCGTGGTGAAACCACATATTTCTTTTTAATTGGAGAGTTTCCAAAAAAATATGATAATTTTCTCCATTTAAACGATTTGGTAGAATGAAAGAAGTTTAGATCCAAAGTATATGCACATTAGAATATTTTACACGTGATTAAAAATCTGTTAAGAGAATTTGTAATGACTACTAGACAGTAAATGCCAGAATACTTGACGGTTGAAATTCAATTAACCACAGGTCTCGGGAATTGTCAGCCTGAGTCACCTCATTTATATGTTATACATATCATTGGGTCATGGAGGATTGCTTATTATTTACTCGTTGAACATATTGTAATGTACGCTTTAGGAGAAAAGAGCAAATTATACATTAGAATATATTTAAGAATTGCATTATAATAGGAAATGTACGTTACATAGACTATATTTATACTTAAGGTGTAAGTTAAGAAAATATTAAAAGCTTAGTACAAGATTTTTTTAAAATGAGTAGTTACACTAAAATATTTTACAAGTATTACAGATATAACTAAGATAAAATGTGGATGATAGTATAGAAAAAGTTATTTTATGTATTAATATTTAGTTGTAAGAAACATTTCATCTAGTATTACTAATTGTAATCAACATGTGGATAAATACAGGTTATTTATATATAAAGCGCACGCACACAACACACACACACACAAATATATAAACTAGGTAATTTGCTGCATTGAACTTTTATCAAAACCCGATTAATTTTATACTTACCTTACATACAAGTTTAGTTCTAATTACAAATTAATAGTAATACCACTGTTAAACATATTCCTGAATAATATTTCACATTATAATAAATATAATAAAACCAGTTTATGATGTTTCAAACGAAAGCAAGATTTAATAAAAATGTACATGTTTTAACGCACCAACAACGTCTAGAAAGGTTGTTGTTCTAACTGACGTTCGTTAATTTCCGCGTACATTCGTTCAAGCCCGAAGCTGGCTACATACGACATCTGTTGTTACATCAGAGTTCATGAACTGCGTCGGAGAGATATATTTACCGACTACCTTTTTATAAAGTAACATATTATAAAACGGATTTTTTAAGATTTATGCATTATTATTACAGATAAAATTTATCTTTATTTTTTTTTAATTACTTATTTTTTTATTTCATGAATTAATTTACTACGACGTTTTATAGAGAAGCTTATGTATGGGAATATGGAAATGGAAATTAGTAGCGTATAAAAAGTGCCATGCCTAACGGGAATTCGAACTTGGGACCTCCGGATAAAAAACCGAGACGCTACCACTCCACCACGGAAATCGATGGGTAAATATATATTTTTAAATTATATAAATAATTAAAATATTATTATTATTATTATTATAAGTATTATTATTACTTCGTTTATGTTATGTATTTGTTTGAAACATTATGACGCGTAAATTTTATTTACTTTTTTAGGGTTACTATTAGGTAACATAGAACCTCATTATTTGAGTAATTTCATCTGTGTCTGGGGTAATGTTTATAAAAAATAATTAAAGCCTCGAGCCAACACACAATTTAACCTAACTTAATCCACTTGTAACGCATCCAATGTAAATCTTTTTATTACTTATTACTGATTAAATAATAAGTTTTATTTACTTTTTTAATATTAATACAATTTATGAAACGAGCCATCTTAAGCGATTAAATACGATGTCTGATACATAAATACGGCAATGATTTGTGCCTGGTTAACCTGTAAATTTGTAAAATTACGTCTAAACTGAGAAACGAACTGAGGCTTCCAGTATATTCAATTGGTTATTTTTCAAAATTTCTATTATGAACTTCTTTACAGATGTTTCTTACGTAAATAAACTAGAAACATAATACGATTTTAAATTATAATTTTCAATTAATATTAAATAATCAGATGTTTCACGAACATCAATTACATATACACACATTTGTAACACCTATTAAATTAAATTTACACATTTTAAAAGTATGTAAAATTTTATTTCGCTAATAATTTTTTCATTTTTTTTTTATTATCATTGAATTATTATGTATTGTAAATTTTTTTTTAGAATCACAGGTTAAAGATCAAACTATTTTATATTTTTACGTCACGCCGAAACTAGTCAAAATGGATTCAGTGATGGTCAAAATGTATATTTCCATTTAAATCTGGAAACCGAAACGTATCGCAATCGCAATTAAAATAAGTAAAAAAATTTAATATTAGACAACGTATAATGTAAAAAAATTGATGGTGAATGAAACAGTCTGTAAACTAAATTTTAGATGGAATAATTTTTCATTATTTTTTTTTGTTTAAAAGTAGGGTAGTTGGAAGATGTTATCGGTGAAGATTGTTGCCGTACTGAGGTGAAGCAGAGAAAAGTGAATATAGAGAAAAAATTGATGAAATCCGACAACACTGTTGTCGGGAAGTCATGGTATATTACGCAATGCTTCCAGGGAACAGTGTTCCTAACTAATCCATTCGTAACCATCCAATTTACATATTTTTATCGAGATATTTATTATAACTGATTAAGGTGAGTTTATTTATATTTTTAATATAATTACAATTTTTGAAACGATAATTTGTATCCTTTGTTTGTATTATTCAAATAAAACATGACTAAATTAAATAATCTTTGTAACAGAAATTCTTTCGTAAAAGGGTTAGAATTACTGAAAAGACACGTACTGTAAATGAACAGCTAACTTAAATAAAATTTCAGACACCGAAGATTTTATTAAGTGCTATATTACACCCACATAAACACGATAAATAAACTACATGTCATTGTATTTACTAAATTAGTGTCTACTCAAATATTCCATTTTTTAAATATTTATTAGATTAAAAATGTTAGAAACCAGTTTACACTCGTTTATTTTTACAAAATAAATTATCGACTCCCAAATAGCTTACCGTTTATTACACGAAGATTAATTTTTACTTGAAAATATTCGGAACGAGCGTTAAAATATTTTAAATTCTATTCGTAACATTTAAAAAATATTTACCGATAATTTTTTAACTGAATTTTCCTTTTAAAGTGTATTATTCAGTAGGTCGACTGGATCAAACAACATGCTAACATGTCGAAGGTTCTGGTTTGATTCCAGGCACGAATTTAGCAATTCTTATCAGCCGTGATTCATCTAGTTAATTATGTGTTTAAGAAGGAATAAAAAAAAAAATATTGAGATTATCCAGGATAAACTAATTGTGTCTTCATATAACTTACATAATGGTGTAAATTAAATGTAAATCCAACAATTAATATGTAGACTGAAATTTTTTTCGTTACGATTTTTTAAATGAATCTAAGAGAAAAAAAATCACATTAGTGGTCGGGTTCTAGGGTTCTATAACAATCGTCTGATGTACTAAAGGTCCTGTGTTCGATTCTGAACTTGGGTTCGGTATTTTTATGCGATTACCATTTCATTTCATTCATTACATACAATAATAAACGACGCGGAATAAAAAAATTACAAAAAACTATGTTTCTTTGGCTGATCAAAGGAGCACTGAAATTAAAAACAAATTTGATTAACAATTTAACGATGTACTTGTATTTTCGAAATAAAATTCTATACGCGGAATTTTTTATTACTAAAAACGACGTTGTCGCTTTTCTTTTTAGTTCATCCGCTTTGCTAGGACTAGCCTGGCAAAAGAGCTTGAAAACCTTTTGAAGATTCTTGGAACGCCGTCTAGCTGCCTACCCGTGTGATTGGAATGCGATAAGCAAGTGTTGCATTTCTGGCTTAAGAAAAATCCCCAATAATCGGTTATTTTTATTAATCCTTAAGCTTAATGTCAGTAGCCATCCCCCAGTTTATGAAAAAGATACGAAAATCGTTGTACGGAATTGTGCGCTTCACAGTTCCAGCGGCGTGGTTGTTACCTGTTGTGCGCATGCGCACATAAGAAACTGCCAGGAAGAGAAAGCACTGTCGCTCCCGCAGAGCCCACCCTGGCGTGTCGGCGGAAGATAGTTTTTTTTACGCCACGTGTTTACGGAAACTTCCTTTTTCGTTCGCTTCTCTAATTCGATCATCCGCGGAAGGAATTCTAAAGTGTTTATTTGTCTTTTCAGTAGCGATCAGAAGACGGCGGAAAAAAAGGGCACTTTGATCGCCAAATCAGAAGGGCTAAAGAGAAGGTAATTAGTAAAAACTAATCACGTATTTGTTTCTGCGTACATAGAAATTGAAATTAACCACCGTTGGAGTATAGTGTTTTTAAGCGGACATTTTATCGCCTAATATTACTAAAAAATGTTATCTGTTGACATTTTATTATTTATTCGATTAAACCGAATACGCCTTTAAGCGTAATGTGCTTAGAAACGGTGTGCCGTATTCTTAAATGTAATAAACTGTAGAATTAGATTATTATCCTGTTTCTGCTATCGATTCATTCTTGTTTTTAATTTGTCACGATAGGTGTAAGAGGCAAGGAGGTATGGACCTTAAGGGTCCTGTATCTCAAAATTTTATTCAAAGGGCAGAAGTGTTTCCTAGCGAACATATTTTCCGGTATTATTCAATCCCCTATAAAGGGATAAAAATATCCTTTTTTCGGTTTCTCGCGCGGTTGGCGAAAGGACCTGTTGGTCTGCCTAAATTATATTGAACTAAATTTCGACGAAATAGACTTTTCCGTTATCGGTCGAGAAATGTTAATCGCTGAAATTACTTAATTTTTCATATTTACTTATAATTCTAACGTTACATATTTGTTAAACTGTTTACGCCGTATCAAAACAGTACATACTATGAATATTATTAAGCGACGTCAGGAACTGGGCGAAGCGAAAGCACGGTAACACAGGCTACGAATTTACCCGGCTCCTGTCTGGACATAGATGTTTTCGGGAGTCGTCGCTCCTCGATCAACCCCTGGGGACGCCTTCCGGTCATACGGATTCGGATAGTAGAGTGCCTGCGTGATCATGCAGGGACTGTACATACCATATGGCTTAGATCCGGGCCCTGCACGATAGGGGGGCTGGTTTTTTTAGCGGGGGAGAACCCCGCACTCCCCAGTGCTGGCCTGACGGCGGCTGGCAGAGATTTTTCCTCCTCCTACGGAAAGAGAAAAAAAAATGAATATTATTAAAAATACTGGTATCAACATTTTACTTTTATTAAATTTCAACTCGACCCGTATTCTATTTTCCCATTTTTGACAGCTGTTTTTAAACGCTGTACAGAGAAGTGAATACAGTATAATAAATTAATGAAACTTATAGTAAAATCCAATATAAGTTACGTAAATTAGCGAGCGATTTAATAAATAAACCTCGAAAATGAGAAAACTATCTCACAAGAACGCAATATTTTTTTTACATTTGGTAAATAAAATAGCATACAAATGCTGCATAATAAATATGTACAACTTTATCCCGGTTTCAAAATTGCCACAATAAACACTTAAATTACTTATATACGCTATTACTATCTCGTATCAGACATATATATATATGTATAGGTTATCCACGTTAAAAATGTACATTTATTCCTACTGTGGAATTTTTAATCCCCATAATAATACTAGAAAGGCAACAACATTTTTAAGAAATTATATGCATAATAACTTTTAAAATACGAGTAATACATAATTTCTTATTTTTTACCGTATTTTACGATAATTTATTCAGTTAACGTAGTTTCTCAAAATTTTTGGAACTCTGCTTCAGATCGTGCTTAAAAGAAATTAACGTTTCGTTAATTATTCCGTTATATTCAATAAACGGATGTAGAAAGTTTAAACATTTTAAAAGATTTATTACTTTTTTAACGGGATTTAAAAAACATTCGGTAGAATAAATCCAAAATACATCCGTAGATCGATTAACTCATTCCAATCAGGAAAAGGAAAGGTGGATATCGTTTTGATAATAACCGTAAATTAAAAGAAGATTTCCATCTTTGAGTTAGTGGAGTTTATATTTCTGTAAACTACAGGTACGTAAAACTGATAGGCGACGGTCGTAAACGTATCAAACAAATATCACACCTTTATAAAACAATGCAAGCAAAACCGACATCAAAATCCGTTCAGCACGCAACACCCGGTCGGTTTACCGAAAACGATTTGGATGGATTTCAATTAAACAACAGATTTTTCTTTGAAATTACGAACGGTAACGTATTCCTTATAAAATTATAATCATTTCTGTCTTCGTTTTCTCAATTTATCCACCATCGTGTCATATTAGTAACGTTTTCATCGGTTTATTATCGTCTGCGAGTAAACAGTAATTTTATTTGCAATTATTTCTAAATTCGGAAAAAAAAATTAGGTTAGAATTACGGACAAAATTAATAGGATAGCTGCCGTAATTACAATGAAGTTAAAGTTAAAATAGAAAGTAAATGTAATGTTTACAAGCCGTAATTTTAACGATAAATATTGTTCGAGCTGGTTGTAAGTAATAGTTTAGATGAAAAATTAGATATTATTTGTAAATTACCCGTCAAGATTGCGATTATTATTTTAAGATAGGTAAATCGGATTCATATTTTAAGTTTTTTTGTTATTTTTGCGTAATAAAATAAATTTTATCCGTTGAAATGTTAATTTTTGAAAAATGCTTAGTAAATTTAAGGAAGGCGTAATTTGTTTTTTTCTATTTCAAGAAAAATTGCCCGTAATAACGAATAAATTTGAGCGGTGCAAAAAAGTAGATTTCTTTGCTTGCGAATTCCGAGTTTTTATAAAATGTTTATAGCGCCTTAGAAATGAAAGAAATCTGCATATCAAACGGAAATATTTATAAAACAATCGAACTTTATGTTTCAACCTGGCTCGGTTCTCTTAATCTTGGAGGTGGCACTACATCGTATCTCCTTAAATTTATTATTTTTATTTATGTTTTTTTAGTAAATTAACCGGAGGCAGGTGCAATTTTTTTTTTACCTTCCTTCATCCCTTTTGAAAAATCTAAGTCGGTTGTTATTTATTCGCGTGAAAATTACACACATCAGAGATCCAATCGATTTACCGCTAAAAGAAAAATCTGAAAAATTATAAATACGGATTTTATTATTTATTGTAAAAAAATGTTACGCGCTTTTTAAGTGTGTTAACATTTTCCGTTGAAAATACATTTTTTTAAAAATAATAATAAACGTTCTTCTGGTAGCGAGTGATCTTTATTTAAATATTCTACATTACATTACACAATTAACGATTACTAAAATTAAAAGCGATAACAAAATTCTAATAGATATTTCACTAGTAATTTTTTTTTTCTTTTTAACAGGTGACAAATTAATTTTATCTAATGTTTTTAAATTTATATAAAATTCTGTGCGTCGAGACTTATCAAAACTTAGTTCATTAAATAATTTTGGATGCCCGCGACTTTTATCGCATACTGTGGGTTATTTATTTATATAATTTTACCGTTATTAGGATCGATAAGATATATTCCTTAAAGTGTTTTAGTTATTTTTTACTTATAATTTACAACTTTTATTTTTACGTAAAAGGAAGTATTGTAATCGCGAATAATTTCGGTTTTCAGATTTCAACGGAAATATCCATTTTCACTTGTTTTTGCGTGACGTCTGTACATATGTATGTGCGTACGTAATTACCTCGCGTAGCTCAAAAACGATTGGCCGTAGAATGTTGGATTTAAAACAGTTGTAACACATCTAGTTGTGCACCTCCCCTTTTGATTACAATCGGATGAACCAAAAGCGTCCAAAAAAAAGCCAAAATTTAAAAAAATTAGATTTTGAACTTTTTCTTAACTGAAGTAATAAGCTCTGATCGAGAGGTTTTCTACGATATATCGTAAGCGGTACTTGTTTTCATCGGTTCCAGAGTTATAGCCCCCAATAAAATTTTAATTAATGAAAGAAAGCGACCCCACGCACTCGTGGGTAAGACTACAGTTTCCGGGGCCCAGTTAAGGGTGAAATTAAAAATTCGATTATATATTTAATAATCTGTACATCACACGAATTTATTTTATTTGTTTTTCCAAGTAACATTAACATTTAAATTACGGGTTCGTTTATTAACTTCATGTAGTTTTTAACTCTTAAGTAATTAACCGTTTAAAACAATATCTTTTTCACGTGTAAAGAAGGATATATTTTAGGTAAGAGGGCCGTATTAAAACCACGTGTTTTCGCGTCCCTCAGTTTTCTGTTTTTTATTAGGTATTAGGACATAGAGTATATTTTTGTGAACATTTTCAAGTGGTTTGATCAATTTTAGGACGATTCTGTGATTTATTGTAGAATTTTACGGTTTTTAATTTTAATATTAATTTTTAATAGCCATTTAAATGATGAAGCTATCTTTCTCGTTGAGAGTGTGTGTGTGCTGCCAGGCCAGCTGCGCTTCCCTACTCTGTTGCTATTGGTGCAGATGGGACACGTGATGCGCCATGCTGCTCTGCGCATCTCAGTCATTGCTATGTAGTTAGTGCAAGAATTATATAAAAATAAAAAACCTAGACTTTAACGTAATATCTGTTAGAATTACTACTATTCCAGGAATACGCTTGCATTTGCTAAATACTAACTCCTCCTTCCCCCAAAAATACCCGGGAGCTGCTGATTACAATACAATACATAAATACGAGCCTTATAAAAATTTAATTCGCTAACGTCTAAAAATCTGGATTCCTGCAACTCTTTCTTGCGTAAAGTTGTGGGTTATTTCTATATAAAATTTACTATTATTGGGGTCGATGAGATGCGTTCCTATTCCTTAAAGTCTTTTCGTTATAGTTTCCTAATGTTCTGAGAGGATCTGATGGTCTGATAGGTTAGCGGTTACGAAAGATAAAAGAAAAACATAATAAATCGCATAAACGCTATTTAAAGTTTGTTAAATTTATAATTATATACCAGGATCGCAAGAAGAGTTTACGCGTCAACTATAATAAAGGAAAACAATACGGTAAATAACATTTACGCTGCAAGAACAGAAGACTAAACAGAAAATATTACACTCTGCATCGAAAACACATTACATTCGCAAATACAAAAATAATAAAATCTAATTTTACCTTTTTTTATTATATTCCGGCAATCCAGAAACAGCCGCGAACCGTAAGTAAGAATTAAATAAAATATTTATATAACTTAAATCTTGTAAAGAGCTTAGCGCGATAATTTATCGATAACAAAAGATTTACACTGCACAACCAAAGTTTACGTACTCGCCTCACGAACAATAATGCTCGATAGATTGGTAAGTTGTTTATTACAACGTTCACATTTGTTGACAAATTCTAGCCGGTATTGCAAAATCGACAAAACTGCTGGCGACGTTGCTGTCTGCGACGTGTGTCCTTGACCACAAAATCTAATAATTTTTATTTTTTCCTTTTGCGGCACACTTGAAAAAAAATACTGCATCTCTGTTATATCCGTTTAATTAAATTTTAATTAATATCTAAAGAAACATATTTACTATTCTTACTTGTGTATCGCTAGATTAAATAATAAAATCTTCACAATTTATTTCTCGATCGATATTATTTCAAATGAACATAAATATTTCCATTAATTTTTGTTAGCACTATATAGGGAATCTTGGAGAGCTGCATCAAACCAGTCAAATGACTGAAGACAAAAAAAACTCGATTTTCCTAATTCTAATTTTTGTTGATACTATTCCAGTCGCATAAAATATCAGTTACATATTATTCATACAGTCGATTATTCTACTCTCTTTTTCTAAATAAGATACATCCCATATATCGTTTATTTTTTGAATTTTTAGTACTCAAAATCGTATTTTAAAATTTTAAAAATTAACTGAGATTACTAATTTTCCCTACTCCAATCCTAATAGCCCAGTCAAAGTTACACACCCGAGCTCAACACTATATCGAACAAAAAGGAAAAGGAAAATATAAGCGGATTTTTCGAACACTTTTAACCAAGCAGCGGCTTGGTTTGACAGTGGCAGAAACACGTTTGACATTCGTGTATCCTGACGCGGTGAAGGACAGGATCTTAAATCGATTTTATTCTCGAGCAGTTTTAATTCCTATGGAGTTTTTCTGTCCAGTCGTATCGATTCTTTTTTCTACAATCGATGAACGATTTACCACACAAGCTTACAAAGAAGTTATTACGAACGAATGTGAAAGTGGAAATTTTTAGCGTAAGCAAAATGTTACACCTGACCGGTATTCGAATCCGGGACCTCAGGATGAAATGCCGAGACGCTACCACAAAGCCACGGTGATCAGAAGAGTGGTACGCTTAATTTATTATATCGGTATATTTTTTAAACCTTTGTTCGATTTCTAAACGGTTTTTTAATTTATTTTTTTTAATATTAATCTATTTTCTTTTTTAAATAAACCTTTATTTAGCTACTTAATTTTTTATAATAAATCAAAGTATTTATATATAAAATTAATTTTAAATTACGTTTAACGCTTTATATTAGCAGGTAGTTTTAAATAGACATTGAGTGTATCTGTGAGGGCGCGCGCACGTGTGTATTTGATAATAAAACCGTTAACTATACGTTAATCTATATTATATAAATTAGCGTCCTGTAATCATACACCGAAGATCTCCAATTGTACGCGGAGATTGACGATCATGTATAATTAACTTGGTCGACCATCTGTCCGCTTACTGTTACGTGCAATAAGGTGTAATAACGTTTCGTTAATGTGTGTTATTTATTTATACATAAGAATCGTCTTTATTTTAACATTTTGGTATGTTTTTTACACATAAGGATATTAATTTAAAAAATTCAATACGCATATATTTCATTTTTAAGTAGTCATACATGTTTCGCTTTTTAATGATATGGTTAATACAGAATATAATGTATTACGTTATAAAAAATAGTATTGAATAACTTGTTTCAAACCTGGGGTTGTGTGTGTGTGTGTGTGTGGGTGTGTTTGTGTGTGTGTGTGTGTGTGTGTGTGTGTGTGTGTGTGTGTGTGTGTGTGTGTGTGGTGTGTGTGTGTGTGTGTGTGTGTGTGTGTGTGTGTGTGTGTGTGTGTGTGTGTGTGTGTGTGTGTGTGTGTGTCCTAATCCTTTATAATAATCAAATTATAGTTGATTTTTGTGTGAGTTTGCGTGCGCGCGCACATCTGTGTATGTGTATGTATTTAATTTATTCTTAAAACTGATTGTTAAACGAATGGATTTCGACTTTTTTTTCATAAATCAAGCATACCTTAAAACACTAATCATGATATATTTTTCAGTCAACCGGTTGTAAATTTTTGTTTTTTCTTCAGTCATTTGACTGGTTTGATGCAGCTCTCCAAGATTCCCTATCTAGTGCTAGTCGTTTCATTTCAGTATACCCTCTACATCTTACATCCCTAACAATTTGTTTTACATATTCCAAACGTGGCCTGCCTACACAATTTTTCCCTTCTACCTGTCCTTCCAAAATTAAAGCGACTATTCCAGGATGCCTTAGTATGTGTCCTATAAGTCTGTCTCTTCTTTTAACTATATTTTTCCAAATGCTTCTTTCTTCATCTATTTGCCGCAATACCTCCTCATTTGTCACTTTATCCACCCATCTGATTTTTAACATTCTCCTATAGCGCCACATTTCAAAAGCTTCTAACCTTTTCTTCTCAGATACTCCGATTGTCCAAGTTTCACTTCCATATAAAGCGACACTCCAAACATACACTTTCAAAAATCTTTTCCTGACATTTAAATTAATTTTTGATGTAAACAACTTATATTTCTTACTGAAGGCTCGTTTAGCTTGTGCTATTCGGCATTTTATATCGCTCCTGCTTCGTCCATCTTTAGTAATTCTACTTCCCAAATAACAAAATTCTTCTACCTCCGTAATCTTTTCTCCTCCTATTTTCACATTCAGTGGTCCATCTTTGTTATTTCTACTACATTTCATTACTTTTGTTTTGTTCTTGTTTATAAACCGTAAAAATTAATTATTTTTTCTTATCAAACTTTGGAGGTATTGAATCGACTTAAAAAAAAAAACATACGTCGTTTAAAATTTCGGTTTTTCTACCGGTGGTGGGCGTGCGATTTAAAAAAATTTTTTTTTGCAAATATTGTTATTTTTTAATGTTATTTCTAATAAAACGCCGGTTTAGGTAAGTGTAGGTGTTGCGACATATACGCGTGAGGTAGAGTAGAACGTGAAAAAATTTACTTTCGTAAAATGTTTGTGTTATTAATGTACAAAATACCGTAAAAATTAAAAACGGTAATTAATTAAAAGCGGAGTTTGAATTTGTTATTTGCCGCGATGCGGAAAATTTAACGTGAAAAAGATCTACTTACTGTTACATAACACAGAGTTTGTCATAGAACAAGATATTAAGTCTATACTGTACTCTCCTACCGTCATCTTTTTCACATACGTATTACATATTTTTTTGCGTTATTATAATATTCGTGTAATTTTCATCGCGTTATTATAATATACCTTCACTTTGTATTCTTTTCTTTTCAAAATGTCGATCAGATATCCCGAGCATTAAAAAATCGCAAAACGATGCGTTATTTAGAAATTCATGAACATTAACGATGCGAGCGAATAGTAAACTTTTTTTGTGATCGAGGAATAAATGATATTAATGAAGTTTACAGCGTACACAACTCGACTTGGACTTGCAAAACAGGAAGGCTGCAAAATGTTCTGTTTTATATGTATAAATTAAAAAAATATCTTATATTTATTTCAAGTACATAAAATAATTATACATCGTAGTTAGTAAATGCTATTAGGAATAAAAAAAAATCTTTAGGAAATAGTAAAAAAAACCCAAATACGTAACGCGAAAGAAAAACTATTAAAGTAATAATTATAATGTAAATCTAAAATCGCAGCTTTTAAGTGTAATTTGGTTTTAGGACGATTCGAGTCGAAAGCGAAATCAGCTAAAAACAGTCTTAAGCTTTAATATTGGAAGGACAGGTAGAAGGAAAAAATTGTGTAGGCAGGCCACGTTTGGAATATGTAAAACAAATTGTTAGGGATGTAGGATGTAGAGGGTATACTGAAATGAAACGACTAGCACTAGTTAGGGAATCTTGGAGAGCTGCATCAAACCAGTCAAATGACTGAAGACAAAAAAAAAAGTCTAAGGATTAAACATTTTATCTCGTAAGATAGAATCGAGGTTGGGATTACTTCACCCTTTAAGTTTATTAAAATCATTTCCTTTATTCGAGTGATAGGAAACGTTTGTCCATTTTCATTAACGGTACAATTTTTTATTAATCGATACGTAATACAGCCGTTTGTTTAAAAATGTTTCCGTTTAATTGCCGATTAAAGAGAAAACCGTGTATTGTGACCACTACTTAATAGAAAAGTATAATTTGTTTAAATAGACTTCGATAAATAATAACATTATTAGTTATTAATTTTGTCGTTGTTTTATATTATTAATTAATTATCGTTTATTATAATTTTACATTTTGTAACAGTCGAGTGTCGCCGTACATATTTTCCAATGTTTTTAAAGCTTAAAAATCGCTCCATAATGATGATGAAATAACAAGGTTGTTATGTTTTATTTTCTGGTTGTTTTTCTGCTTACCTATGCGGTTTCATTACATTATTGAATCGCGTAAAAATTAAAGGAAAACTAAACAAAGAAAAATAATTACGTTTTAGTGTTCTTTTTAACCCGATTCGACTTTACGCCTTTGTAAAACTTGGGACAGATTTTAAAATGTTAATAATATAATTAAAATTTTCTCATCACCCGATTTTCAAGTTTCGGGTCGTTGACCTTTTGGCTACCGACGGTTATTATAGTGATAGCTGTTTCTGTCGGTTATATTTACTTCTAATAAGAAAAAAAACATCTTTATAAGCCGAGTAAGAAAATCTTTTTCATTATTATGATCGCAACAGCAACCGGTACTTAAGTCAATACTTGGTAACTGAGATTCTACCTTTCCTAAACAGTAAGTATAGCTATTATTTTAAAAGAATTTAAAAAAATAGTTTCATTGTTTCCGTAATAACAGATATTACGAAAAGAATGAAACTATATATATAAAAAAATACAGTAGGCAACTAATATTTATCTACCGAAGTCATTTTCTCATTCTGTTTATCTAAAGTAATGATGTTTATTAATTAGATAACCATTTGGCGATCATTATAAACATTTTGAATCGGTATATCAGTATATAAAATATATATTCGTGTTTTGGTGAAGACAGGAATCTATTTAATTTCTCATTCTATAGTCCCTATTAAGCCTGAAAAAAAGTTTTATTTATTGAAATTATTTTTGTATTTGTTCGTACAAGAGTTATGTATATCTATCTATAAAGGAATTGATGAACAACCATAAAACTTTAACGTATATTTATATATATGTTATAGTCTAAAAATCTTTTTATAATTACACTGCCGCTTGTGCTAAAAAAAAAAGAATTCAGTTAAAACTGACAATAGTTTAAAACAAAAAGACAGACGCTATTATTTGTAATGCTTTCAAGGACAAGTGATACTATAGAAAAAAACTTAACAAATGGTTTGTACGTGACCGCTGATCTTGTCGATGAGAGGGTGAGACATGTAAAGTATTAGTCATCGTAAAAGTTTTTTTTTTCATCAGCCCGTAATGCTATCTAAAGAGAGAGAACTAGAATTAAGTTGTATATAGTTAGCAAAGATAAATCATTAATTTTAAAATTAATCTTTTTCTTTTTTTTGTAACAGCCTCTAATTGATTAAATTAAAATTTATGTATTTAAAATAAAGTAAAATAAGAATTTGAATTATGCTGCTTTTGGATTGCAAGTTTTTTTTAATATGTTTAATTTTCATTAGCGTATTTCCTTCATTAATGCGATATACTGCGGTGAAACAAAGTTTTGTGATGAAATGTTTTAATAAGTAACAAATAAAATTTTATAAATGGATATCAGGCAAAACACGACTTTAATAATGTAAGTAGAATATACGAAATATTTTGATTTTATTTATTTAGAAAATATTTATTACGTAAATGTATGTATTAATTTATTGATTCGTACGATTTCCTCGTACTGACGACACTCAGTCGTGTCACACAGCATCGAGATATCCTTTTGATTTATTAAATCGGAAAACAAATACGATCCATTATTTTGGAAATTATGAACACTGTTTCCAGTTTATTCCATAATAATTTTTAATTACCATTTTTATCGCTAATACAGTAAGTTTGCTTTTTATCGCATAAGTATTATTGTTTAGTGAAAATATCCTTGTATATTCATTAGTCGGAATAAGAGCTAACTTTTCTAGTTTGTGATCTGTTTTTTAATCTTTAATTAAAATTAATAATTATTAATTTTAATTATGAACGTCTAATTTTGAAAAAATAATAAAAAGGTAGAAGAATTTGAAATTAGTTTACTTATACTCAAAATGCCGTTATCGTATCAAATTACACTAACGCAAATCCATTTATCGAAATATACGTAGTCAATTTATAAATTTGCCTTTTGATTTTGAAACGAATTCATAGGTTACAGATTGTTTAACTAATACGCGATTGTTTTGTGCCGTTGAACCTAAATAAATCGTTCCTTGAAATTTCAAAATCCTTTACCGGTCTCGTAATAAAATCGATTTAATATTACACGTTTGTTTTTTTATTTTATTTGAAATCTAAATATTATCCCAAAAAACAATATAATAATATACACCAGAATTAGAAACACTACAATAAAATATGCCAATTTTTTTTTTTTAATCGATAGATTGTATACGGATAGATTAATTAAATATTTTAAATTGAACTATTAATTTATTACCTTAGTTATTATTTTATTATATAAAGCTACCGCAAACATTAAAAAGTACAGTATAAGTTGACCGATCAATAAATATATCTATAACAAAATGCAAAAAGGAGCCCTTAAAAATACAATTAAATGAAATAGTAAAATAATTTTTGCGTCTAATTATCGACATCATATAACACATTCGCTCGTAGACACACTCTCTCTCTTCTACCGAATAGATTTAATGAGGTTATGTGAATTAAATAACCGTACCTGATTAAGTAAGTTTTCATCCCTAAATGCAGCGTTCACTTTCAGTAAATCTTTTATCTTTCTCGTACGTTAAACAGAAATAGAATGCAAATGTTACGTAAAATTAGTATTGCGATATTATTTGATAAAATGACCCGAAGAAAACTATAAACAGATATAGATGTTTTTATAGCGAAATAGTATTATCCCCTATAAAGACTGTAAAACGGATTAAAAAACCGAAGTAAAAAACGATGAATAAAATACATTGATTCTGATATACTCTTTTTCATTATGTTTCACTATAATTGTGTAGGCGTTAATTTTTTAACGGGTAACAAAAAATTTAATATTTTACGTATTTAATTGATTGTTCAGATAACAGATATTAATTTTAGCCCGACAGAAATCGGGTATTTAAGATTTATTATTTAATTGTGTTGTTATTATTGCTATTGTGTTTATTTTTCATTTCTCATGAGACATGTTAATGATGTTAACTTAACTATTTATGCTGTTACGCCTTAAAATAATGAATTAGATGATTTGATAGCGAATGACTGCTACGATACAGTAGAAGTAAATGATTTTTTTAATTTTAATCCTTGATTGTATTTTAATCCTAAACGTAATTCATATGAACATAAAAATTACAAGAAAAATTTTTGATGGATTTGTTTTTTACTTAACTAATAGTAACGTTAAGTTTCAAATTATTATATCTACCGAACTTGATATGTGATGACATCGAGTTTAATTTCAGATTAGGTTATAACGTATTGATTCAGAATAATAAATTCACCAACAGTGACGGTATGTTTGACTGGTTTGATGCAGCTCTCCAAGATTCCCTATCTGGTGCTAGTCGTTTCATTTCAGTATACCCTCTACATCCTATATCCCTAACAATTTGTTTTATATATTCCAAACGTTGCCTGCCTGCACAGTTTTTTCCTTCTACCTGTCCCTCCAAATTTAAAGCGATTATTCCAGGATGCCTTAATATGTGTCCTATAAGTCTGTCTCTTCTTTTAACTATATTTTTCCAAATGCTTCTTTCTTCATCTATTTGCCGCAATACCTCTTCATTTATCGCTTTATCCACCCGTCTGATTTTTAACTTTCTACTGTAGCATCGCATTTCGAAAAAGCTTCTAATCATTTCTTTTCAGGTACTCCGATCGTTCAAGTTTCACTTCCATAGAAAGCTACGCTCCAACCGTATACTTTCAAAAATCTTTTCTGACGTTTAAATTAATTTTGTGATGTAAGCAAATTATATTTCTGACTGAAAGCTCGTTTCGCCTGCGCTATTCGGCATTTTATATCGCTCCTGTTTCGTCCATCTTTAGTAATTCTACTTCCCAAATAACAAAATTCTTCTACCTCGATAATATTTTCTCTTCGTATTTTCACATTCAGAGGTCTATCTTCATTATTTCTACTACATTTCATTACTTTCGTTTTGTTTTGTTTATTTTCATGCCGTAGTACTTGCGTAGGACTTCATCTGTGCCGTGATAATATTCGTAGATAAGAATGTTTATTATTATATTATAATTTATTTTCATAAATTTTATTTATATTAAATTTTTTTATTTTATATTTATATAAAAAAATATTAACACGCGATAATGAAAGAGTTACACAAAGTGCGAATTCAGTTGATATTAATTTTAGAATCGATAACAAGAACAACCTTAAACCGATTGCCGTTAATCGATCGCCTTCCCAGAACATACATTTTTTCCCTGATCGGCTTAGATTCTTATTTATAAAATATAAAGACGGATGATTACGTATTTTTAATACGAATTTGAATATTCACGATGATAATAATAACTTGATAAACGAATTTCTTGCTATTATGCGACTATATGAATTTTAAATTATACGTAAACATATCTACACGTTTACAAAACAGTCCCGATGACGTAATTCCGTCTACCGTCTGCACCGACAATACTTTCAAGAAGAATTTAAAGTACCTACTTTGAGAGAAATAAATATATGTCAAGAAAGTAATACTACACGTAAACAAAAATCTTTTCCTGACATTTAAATTAATTTTTGATGTAAACAAATTATATTTCTTACTGAAGGCTCGTTTAGCTTGTGCTATTCGGCATTTTATATCGCTCCTGCTTCGTCCATCTTTAGTAATTCTACTTCCCAAATAACAAAATTCTTCTACCTCCATAATCTTTTCTCCTCCTATTTTCACATTCAGTGGTCCATCTTTGTTATTTCTACTACATTTCATTACTTTTGTTTTGTTCTTGTTTATTTTCATGCGATAGTTCTTGCGTAGGACTTCATCTATGCCGTTCATTGTTTCTTCTAAATCCTTTTTACTCTCGGCTAGAATTACTATATCATCAGCAAATCGTAGCATCTTTATCTTTTCACCTTGTAGTGTTACTCCGAATCTAAATTGTTCTTTAACATCATTAACTGCTAGTTCCATGTAAAGATTAAAAAGTAACGGAGATAGGGAACATCCTAGTCGTACTCCCTTTCCTATTACGGCTTCTTTCTTATGTTCTTCAATCGTTACTGTTGCTGTTTGGTTCCTGTACATGTTAGCAATTGTTCTTCTATCTCTGTATTTGAACCCTAATTTTTTTTAAATTATATTTTATATTTAACAAACTGTAATTATACGCGCTATACTTTTTAAATTTCAGTTTTATCACGTTCTCGATTGTTACACGACTGCACAAAAAAGAATGTAATGTATTTAGGGTGTATGTTTGTGCGTATGTGTGTTCCATCTTTGCAGCTCAACGGCCAAACCGATTTAGATGTACAGCTCCACGTTGGAATCCTTTCTTTACCGGGAGCGTCATAGGCCAATGATTCCCATACTGTGCGCCGCGGCCTCTTCACAGCGGCGCCGCGAAATATTTTTAAAGTTTCATAATTAATTGAACGAAGACATTTATTAGTTAATGAAAAAACAAAAAAAAATAAATAATGAAGATAGACGAGTTTTTTTTATTTTTCTCTTACATACGAGTAGTCATACTTAGGGTAAAGCGCCATGGAAAAACTGTTAATTCATAAAGGACGCCGCGGCTCGGAAAATTTTGGGAACCACTGTCATAGGCTCTCTCTCTCTCTCTCTCTCTCTCTCTCTCTCTATATATATATATATATATATATATATATATTTTTATAAATATATTTTTATATAGTAGTATTCACGTGCGATTATTTAAAGTAATCTGTGGGTTAAAGTACTCAGTATTTCGTATAGTTTATTATTTAATTACTATTTGGAATTATTTTGTATTAAGTTTGTTACTTTTTATTTTTATCTTAGCGTGATACGTAATGTTTTATAAAATTTTCTGATTATGTGCATTAAAATTTTGGCGGGATATGATGTACTTACCAACAATATGGAGCAGTGTTGGCTGCGTGTGTGTGTGTAAGTGTATATATATATAATGAAGGATTTTTCTCTAATATTCTCCGTTTAGTAGGTGACACGTTAGATTAGCATCAGAAAGTTTTTTGTGTAAAACTTTTCTGCCGCAGGTAATTTTTACACTTGTACGTCGAATGAAATGTAATAAAAAAGCATCGGTATTTCAAACGCTAAATTCCAAATCCTCATTGTTACGGATTTTCTTACAGTTATTTGATTTACTTGATTTAACCCGTACTTACCGTTATTTCGCTTCCCAAGCGATGGGGAATTAAAAAATATATATATTCTGGCCTACTTTGACCGGGCAATGGAGTTTATTATTAAATAACTTTAGATCCGACTAATTTTTAAACTCGGTCGACCGATTTCAGTTATTACTTTTATGTGGAAAAAATTACGTCGCCTTTTTCGTGTAATTCGTAGATTATTCTTTTAACTGAGAAACTTAACTGTACAATAAAGGGTTTTATACTATCTTTTAACGATTTCGCCGATCGTTGAGTACGGCTATCTGAATTTTTACACGGTGCTCTGTTTCTTTCGCGTCTGTAATGTACGCATCTACTTCGTCGAATCAAAATCGTAATGCATTTTAAATCCAAGATGTTTCCAAATAGGCTGCCGCTAGGTGTAGAGAAATAGTCAAGTTACGTACTGTACTGGAATTTTTCTATTTTATTACAATTTTCTTATAATGAAGCGTACTAAATTTATCAAACGTTATTTTTACTGAATTTCTAATAGATTTTATTTTAATAATTCAAAGGTAATTAGCCAAACCTGTTTTATTACAACGAAATTCAGTTAAGTCATATACCTCGCATATTTTACTTCTTGTTTAGTAATTCTGTATGCGATTGTTTTACACTTTATACACTTTAATAATATAATTAAATCGATTCAATTATTTAATAAAATTAAGGTTCTGCTCGCGTTAGCAGGTTGAAGTATAACTTTGACATCGATCAGGTACACTCTCGATCGAACAGATCACGGTTATTCAAAAATGTTGTTATATCTTTGCGACCGATCTTTCGATTTCCAAAATTCAAACGGGGTATTTGCCGGTATAATAAAAAAACCAAACCGGAAAAAAAAATTGATAACTCGTAAAAATCGATTGGCCTGCGCTACGCCGAGACCGGCTTGAGCTCTGTGAGCGCCCGCTAACGGTGGGAGAGGTTTTGTAGAGTTTGGTGACGATACGATTAGAGGTAATGCTGTCGGCATCGGATTGAAGATCAAGCTCCTACGGTCGAATTTGATGCTTTAGGGGGATAGGGC
This sequence comes from Lycorma delicatula, assembly GCF_047948215.1. NCBI lineage: Eukaryota > Metazoa > Arthropoda > Insecta > Hemiptera > Fulgoridae > Lycorma > Lycorma delicatula. The sequence continues at coordinate 14,875,573 of NC_134459.1, forward strand.
GAAGGAGAACGGCGTATGCTACTGCTAATATCGTGTTCGGTTGTGACTGTGCGTAAACAACAAGGATACCTTAAACAGAGCTGTCGTAGATCTGTGCAATCGCATCTTTGCCGAGGACCAGACCTACGTAGCATCGAGTCGCGTAAGATAGTCGGAGAGTTTAGCCGTTAGTTGTTTGGATCCCAGAAAATTCCTGTACGATCGATCCGGACGATATAAAGTCTCTGGAGGACTTTAACCGCTTGAGAATCAAGCGGTCATCTATTAGTTGTAACAGATTTCAACAAATCTGTTTGTTATGTAAATAACAGAAGATTTGTTATGTTAACGGAAAAAAAAATCTTCTGTTATTTGCTAACGTAACAAATCTGTTATGTAACTGGCGTTTTGATATACGCCAGTTATATAAATAATTTGAAACGTTTACGGTTTCTTCATTTGACTCGGTACGTTAAATACGTTATATCCGTAAATTTTCGAATCGTAAATTTTTTCGACGATCGCTAAAACGTATTAAATAATAGAAACGATTATAAGAATTAAAAACCTCGATTGCCAGAAAAACAAATAAATCCGACTAAAAAAGAAAAAACAAGGTGTGTAAGTAAGGGACTAAACATCATTACGCAACCGATCGGCTTTCAGAGACTTAAATATTATAAATATTTAAAAATATTAAATATTAAAAAATAAATATAAATTTTACGTAGTAGAAATAGCAGGTATTTAAGTTTGTGTAATGATTAAGTTCTCAACAGGTCTTATATCGATAGGAAAATTCTGTCCTTCGAAGAAAATATTTAAATGCAGTCGGGGGAGCTCTTTAATATAGGACAACTACTGTTCAGAAATCTCTTTCGGATTACTCCTTCAGAAGCTGTATAAGTTACAAAAATGTTTGGATTTAATGTTGAAATTAATCTTGGTTTTACGATGCACCACCAGACTGTTGTTATATAGACTGTAGACGTTTTTGTAAATAGTACTGCGTACAAAGATATATTTTTATCGGTTTGATAAGGTGTTCTGACTTCGAGTGAAAAAGCGTCTTGATAACTAACGAAGAAAAAAGTCATATCAAATTCTAGAAATTTTTATTTAAGCGACTGTAATCTTTTAATCGACGTTAAATTCTACCCGCAAAAACAAAATCGTAAAAAAAGTCACAGTAAAACAAGATATTATTGAACTTCTTTTTTTGTGTATATATTTATAATTAGTAGTTTAATTACGAAGTAACAAATACGTTTGGACATTCTTTCTGATACTCCAGGCACGTTGCCATTAATTTAACCCTACAGTGAAAAGTAAACAAATGACGCTAACATTAAATCTAGCTAAAATTAACAGTAGTTTTTATCGGTTTTAAATCAGGATTCTACATTATCACCGATTAAATACAAATCGCGTAGAATACTAAAAATTATTTTCTATTAAAAATAAAATTACGAATTTTGAGTTTTAATAATATTTGTAATATAATCTAATTAATTTTAAATTTAAGTTAGGAATTACAATAACAGCATTGTTTCACCGATCGAAAACGCTATAACTATTTCAATAATGTTTATTACCTTTAATAAATTAAAAAATTCTGTACGTAATTTATATATTACCGATCGAGGTTAAAATTATTTTAAAGAATTTTCAATAAATTATTTATCGATATTTTATAATTGTATAACGTAAAACAGAAACCGGTTTTACTGAGAAAATTAACCGATTAATATTCCTTACAAACTGAGGGTAGTAAATATTAAACATCTAAGAAGAGTACACCGTTTTAGAAATCATAAATTATAATTATTTAGATTATTTCCTAGCTAGTAATTAGGCTTAAGCTTTAATAAAAATGTTCAATAGTATTTGATAAAATACTATCGATCGTAAAATTCACAAGCTGTATAATCAATTTTCACATTCGGTAATAGAAAATCGGCTTAAATCCATTATCTTCATAGTCCATTGAATTTAAATTAATATTCAAACGTGTTTCTAATCTCTCCGATAAATATATTTTATAGTATTTAGATCGATCCTAGCTACCGCATTCTTATCTTATTTACTGTCATTTTCTTAGAACGTTTTTTTAATAAAAATTTAGTCCTGCTAATTTACGCCTAATTTTTTATTAGTCGATTTAAATGAATTTTGAAAAAAATCATAGATAGAAAATTATTTAATCTAATCCTTTCAAAAGAAGTATTTGCTTTAAAAAATAAATGTTATAAGAAATATCTTTCCCTCTACGTTAAAAGTAGATGATAGTATTCTACAATAATAGTTTTAAACAAATCTAAATTAACGGTTATTGAAAAATATGAATTTATTTACAATAATAAAAACAAAACATCTTTCAACTCTCCTTTTTCTAACGTGTTGATCGTACAACTACATCTATTTCTATAAGCGTTTACTTATTTCACATTTTACGTCTGCTTTATTACAACTTAATCCGCTACATAAGCTCAAAGTTTTTGTAAGGAAATATGATATAAACATATTGAAGTACGCGTATAAATAACGCCGTGCCTGTTCAAAATCCAAACCGGGAGTCTTCTGAATGAGAAGTACAAAAATTCCATTGTGGAGCTTGAAAATACACAGAAAACATTTTTTTTGGCGACCGAACAAATTACATTTACTAGCGTTTGGGTGGTTTATTTATATCAGCCGAATGACTATTTTCAAAAGACGAGATAGTAGCTAAATTCAAAGTAATCAAGAGAAAATATTCCAAATTTAAACATCTACGCTTCAAATTATGTTTTCTGGTTCCAGACAACGTATTTGTTCAAAACAAGCCACCGGTAAAAAATAAATACTTTGAAACGGTTATTACTGCTCTTCCTTTAGTTATTTATTAATTTTGATATCGTACAATTTTTACATTAATATCAAAGCAAAAAAGTTAAAGTAAATAAGCGGCTTTAACCGGTACTATTTTGCAGATAAAAAAATAAAAAGTATCGAAATATTAAAAAAAATAAAAAAAATAAAAAATGCCGATCTCCATGGTGGAGTGTAGTATTTTGGTCGACCTTTCATCTGAGATGCCGGGTTCGAATCCCGGTCAGGCACGGCATTTTTCATTCTCAACAAATTTCTATTTTCATATCCCTGGTACGTACTTTGTAAGCTTTCTAACGGTAAAAAAATTTAATTTAAAATAAAACGATAGTTCTGTTAAATCAAAACGTTCTCTTTAATCGCTGATATCCTCACATTCCATGTTAGAATACAAAAATTATCTCTAATTAAAGAACTCGGATCTTATTAATAACCGTTAGATAGTTACAGTAGATCGTAGTATATAATAAAGCTTGTTTTTAAATCTTCAAATAGTTTCAGTCGACCGTATTTTAAACGGTTACAAAACTTCCTCTAAGAATTTTGCAACTGCTTTCCTTAGAAAGCTTTACAAACGGGCATTAGAACAAGACTGAAACTGAATTAGTGAAGTGTTGAAACGTAGGTGTATTAACAAATAACCGATATACATATAGAAAAAAATTAACAAGATTATTAATCTCGATAAAATCTAATTTTTGTCATTTTATTTTGAATAATATTTTATTTATAATTATTTTCTGTAATTTTTTGAAAATTAGAAACACACAAAACAGAAATTAAATGTTAAACATAAAAAAGGTATAATTTTTTTAAATTTAATATTAAAATATAATTTTGTTTATAAGAAAATTAAATTGTGAAATTATTAATAATACGTGTAGATCCTACATATAAGGATCAAATTTAACTCACCCCCCGTTATGACCCAAGCGCATAAGAAAAATATACTATTATCATAACAACATAACCTCGCATTGAGGTTATCGACCTAAAATCGGGCGCAATTTTCGTCAGAGTTTTACATGCACAACATTAGATAAAGTACTATAGCATATCTAAATGTCAAACCGATGTAGTTTTGAGATTTCGAACCGCAAAATTTTATACGTAAATGACATTTTTGTAAATCTCATAGTTAAAAAGGTAATGAAAATTCATGCGACCGAAAAAAGATACCTCAAATTGAGGTTATGTTGTCTATTATCGACTTTAAATTTACTGTAAATTAGGAACGATCCAAACAATCTTCATCTAATTTTCTCACGTATAACTTCAGGTACACTACTGCAGCATATATATTTCAATAAAACCGATCGAGTAGTTTCGGAAATTTTCGGGTCATAGATTTTATATATAGGCGTATATACTCTATAGTATTATATAAAGAGGAAGAAGGTTTTGTTTGATCGGGATAAAAAAACACTACTCGATCGATCGCAAGTAAATTTTTACCCGTTTCTCTTGGCATTTTTTTTTAGACTTTAATGAATCGAATTAATGAACCGTGTATGTATCGCTGTGCTAGCCGGGTTTGAACTGAACGATTCGAATCGATCAAATAATATCACAAAAATAAGAAAATAAAATAATATTAAAGAATTTAAAAAAAATATATTTTTAGCAATACCGGGCTTACCGTGGGAACTACGTGTGAGGCTAGAACGGTGAGGTAAGCGAGAACCTCATGGGAGAGTAAACCGATTATCGCCATTAACCGGTAACAAACGGGGTGCCCTTGGGCGCTGAACCCGACCGTTTTGGGAGGTGCAATGGAGTGATTTTATAAAATATCTGCAAACAACTGTCAGATTTTGAAAATTCAAACGGGGTATAGTTGAAGGCTAACTTCTACATGCATCAGTATACTCTCCGTCTAACAGATCACGGTTATTCGGAAATGTATATAAATGTACAGGGGGGGACCCCTCTGTCTAGATGGGAATGACGATGGAAGTAAGCTCTACGGATGTCCAGGGCATCGATTCCCCTGGAAAATTGGGAATGGCGAGCGTAGCGAGCTCTGCGGTCATAGGGAAGGCCCCGAGGAGCCGCTGAGTCGGCTCCTGGGCCGACCTTAGCCCCGAGGGTTCAGTCTCTGTCTAGACGGGCCGCCTAGTAATACGTACAAGGAATTTACATTTTAAACGAATGGTATTTTCATACTCCTCATACCGCAAAACGTAAAGAAAAACAATTTCACCCCCGATCCCACTGTGCAGCCGAAATTATAGGGTACTTTTCTTCAAAAAGTCTAAAAAAAAAAGTTCTGCTCAAGTCTTAAGGACCGTAAATTTGAAATTTCCATTTTTAAATTCATAATAATACTAAATTTTTTTTATTGCTGTTCAGAACCGACAAAGTATTTTAGAACAAGGGATTAAAATCCCGTACAAATTATTCACTCTTTTACAAAAGAATCATCAAGGGAAATTGTTTACCGTAATACAAAAAAAAAGAGGTTAAGGACTGTATAAAAGGAGTTAACATCAGCCGACAATAAAAACTGTTTCTAATGTTAAGAACCGCTTTAAAATACGGTTTAACTCCGTTTAATACAATAAATAAAAATAAATAATAAATAAATAATAGCGTACTTAAACGGCAGATTTTCAGTTTTCCCTAATAGTAATAAAAAATAAAAATAATTACAAATAGGTAGGAGAGCCGCTCCCTTCAGACCACCCAAACGCAATCATCACAATAAAAAATCCCAGCATATAGCACTGATATTAAGAGGGTATCCGCGTAATACAACGAGATGATTTAACAAACACAAAACATGCTAATTCGTGTGTAAGCTACCCCCTCCCGACAATCATTCCGCTCTTCTTTATAGCATCTAACCGTATCGGTCTTCTTATGTACCTGCTCTAAAACCACGTGTTATGATCGTTAACCCCGTAACCGAGCCGATTCGATGTTGTTTCTTTTTTCTTTTCATTTTGTCGCCAGACTCGAGTCCTTTATCGAATTATTCAGTGACTATCACGATACAAAATTTTTTTCTTCATCTAACGGTATTTGATTTGTATACTTAAAAAATATATAAATGTTTTAAGTGTAGAAGTGAAAAAGGAACTGCGGTAAATTATTTTCTGTAAATTCTATACGTTTTATAAAATATAAATATTTGTTATAAGATTATATCGTAAATTACTGTCTTTTTACTTTCCCGGCGAATATAAGTAAAAACAGCTACATTAAAAGGGAAATTATGGTTATCATATCAAAAATGAGGTATCGGGTTTTTTCAACTAGGTCATCTGACAAAAAAAAAGATATTGTATCGCATTGCTTTTGGCTTATGTTTCGGGATCGACAAAACTATTTTCCTTCAAATTTGGCTCAAATGTTTTTATACGTGGAAAGAACGATCGCATTAGTTTCTTTTACGATATTCTTTAAGGAATGGAAGGATGTCGCGAAAAAACCAATTTCGATTCTCCGACCTAATATGTATATATACAAAATCCAAAAAGAACGCTTCCAAAAAATAAACCTCCACCTCGTAAAATTTTTTGTTTTTTTATTGTTATCTCCATTCGGTTTAAATAATTTTTAATAATATTGTGAATGTTTATACTTCATACATAAAACTATAAAGAAATCTCTACAATTTAAAATTTAAAATTTAGGTCCGAGGTCTATAATTTAAATAAATTGCAGAAAGGTTTTTGAAAATTTTCTTTTTCTTAATTATAAGGGGTTTTTGATTTAGAGAAAACTTTACTTAAGAAAACTGATAAACTTAATATGAATATTTTCTTAAAATTTATTCCCGACTTCTGTAAAATAATTATTATGTCTTTCGATTTGGCTCTAACTCTTAATTTTTATTATTAAATCTGTTCTTGTATTTTTCTTCATCGCTTAAAGAGCTATTATTAAAATTAGAATAGCTTGGCACCTATGTTATATTCTGGACCCAAAATGAGAGGCGATTTTTTTCATTACTTTCATAAAAGCTATATTTTATTTTTTCTGTTATTACTTTGTAAAAAAATTTGATGTGGACAAGACAAGACTTCCTTGTACTCCTATTAAATTACATTTTTTTAAATGAAAAGTACATAAAATTGTATTTCGTTAGAAACTCTTTTTTTTTTATTATTCGTGGTAAATTTTTTTTACAATGAGAGATTAATAATTATTAATAAATCAATATATTTAAACTAAAAAGAAAAAATGAAAAAAAAAATGAGATGAACTCTCATTCGAACCGATGTGCCTTCCCTTAAGCTCCAAATATTTCACTAATTAAAATTTTATTTGGCTATAACTCTGGAACTAACAAAAATAAGTACCGCTTGTGATATATCGTTGAAAAGCTCTCGACGAGGACTTATTACTGCAGTTAAGCAAAAGTCCAAAATCCAAACTATTTTGGATGTTGGGTTTTTTAGTCAAGTCGATGGCAATCAAGAGGGGAGGTGCACAACTAGATGTTAAAACAGCCCTTAATCCAAAATTTCAACATCCTACGGCTAATCGTTTTTTAGTTATGCGAGATACATACGTACGTACAGGTCGTCACGCCGAAAGTAGTCAAAATGGATTCAGGGATGGTCAGAATGGATTATTTCCGTTGAAATCTGGAAACCGAAATTTTTCGCGATCACAATAATTCCTTTACTTTTTACGAGGAAGTTATAATGAAACTATTTTATTAAAAAATAAAAGTCAGGTCCTGAATATTCCAACTTACAAAGTATTGTGTGACTTACTGGCTTACCCGGAAAATTTAAAATGCGATAACATTCTTGTTAATTTTTTTTTATAGATTACAACTTTAAACGATTTAGGATTTATTTTGAAAAATAAAATCTACTAGAACAGAAACGGCTGGCATTTAAAAAGTTGCGTTCTTTATGGGACACCTTGTCCTCGCATTAGCACCATGCGAGGACCAAACAACCGATTTTTTTCAAATCTGAAGGGTAGATTTGTATTATCTCGTGGAAGATTTTAAGCCGTAGATCGAGGCCCTAGCCCCCTTGGGGTGAAGTTTTGAATTAAAGATATTCATTAAAGAAAAAAATTAATCCGTTATTATATTTCTGTCATCACGGGAACTTAGAATGATTGTGGAGTTTTCCTCGTCAAAGGTCTGTGTATTTATTACTATAGTTACTACTATTCTGTCTTTTGTAATTTATTCTCACAACCGTGATCGTAACGAATAATGCGGAGATCCAGACGAGAATGGCGGGCGAAGCGAGCACTGCGGCCTTAGGTTCAGCACCGTGATCTCAGCAGACCCCGGAGTTTCAGGAAGCTCCAGCGTCGGCCCCCAGACTCGCCTGGAACAACCTAGGCTCTGGGAGTCCAGGGGGCGGGGTCCCTGGCTAGACGGTCGGGCGAGCGAAGCTAGCTAGTATCCTTATAAATTTTTAACATAAAAAAACTTACGTGGAAGAATTACATAAAACATTAAAAAAACCAGTAATTTCTTCCAGATTTTCTAACGACAAGCAGGATTATAAAAATTATTTTTATTACAAAAGTAAAGTTTTAATCGTGAAAAGGCTTCATAATCTCAAATTAAATCTAAATCCCTCAAGCGGAGTATTTACCTACTCTTTCCTATTTTACTTTTAATAAAATACAACTCGACAAAAAATGAAGTAAAACCATTTTAAGATAATAATATTAAAATATTAGAGTTTATTTTAAAATTTAAAGTTTTTCTTACTGCGTAATCTTTATAATATTAATGTTCGTGGTTGCACAAAGTACTTGGTGAGAGCAATTTAAAACATACAATTTTTTTAAACATATTATAATTATATGCATTACACAGATGTGGTTTTTTTTTTAAACGCTATTTGTACTTAGTTAAATGACAATAGTTTAAATTAAAAGGTAGTGTGAAAAAGCTGTGGTAAAGTTATTAAAGTAAACTATACAATATAAAATCAGTTTAATGTATAACTAAATAACCGATCGATTATTATAACTAACTAATCATTATTAGTAGATATTGAGAATATAATAAAATATAAATTAACCTCTCGCATACCGTTGGGAACGCAATAAAATACTCTCCCGTAATCCGAACAAGATTATAAGTAAATTATAAAATATATTCTTTTGATTCAACACATTTATAATAAAATCCCATAAAAAAATCTGTAGCCGACGTTGTCACATAAAAATAAATTACCTTGCTTCAAACCAATGCGGGTTGTAATCTGTAAATTGCAATAGTAAACCTTTTACTCTCTCAAAACTTATATTAATGAGCCATTTTATAATCGAGTCATTTTCGGGCTTATTTTTACGGCTACATTTTGTACACATTAGCAGTATAAGCCGATGCAACATATATTTGCGACCGAGAAAGTTTTATTTTCCCTTTTTTTCAAATATTGTATAAACTACTGCGGATAAATATTTATGGAATTTCATATCCGTTAGAAAATCACCCTCGAAGTTAGTTTCATACCGCCGTGATAAGTTTTATTTTTTGGCATCAAAATAAGCATTTTCCTTATTCTTTCTTCCCAACTTTAGGTTGTATATTTGCAGGTAAGATCTTCATTAAATCCATCTGTCCTCTAAAAGGTAAATCTTTATATTTTGGTAAGCGGATCGGTCCGGAATATCTCAAACTGAATTTATCCTTTCCGGTCGATAATAAAAAACCGCCGAAGTAATTGCCGGGATAAACAGGGGACACTTAATGTACAAATCATCTAAGATGATAATCAAGAGATTGCAGAAGAAAATTAATATCTAATTTACGAATAATACAAGAAATTGATATAATTAGAAATAATCATAATTAATTATATAATAATTATTTATTAATTACTTTAATAATAAAGTAATAATTAAATAAATTCAAAACAATCATAATTAATTAATAATTAGTTAATCGATTCTAATCGTTCAGTTACAATCGATAAATTAGACACGGTCGAATCTTTATGCGTCGAAGTTAGTTTAAGATTTGGCAAACTGAAAATACTTACCGGCCAATATGTAATTGAATATCTCGGAACAATATTTATCCTGACTCAGGTTAACCGTACCTGGACTTGTAGTCGATTGAAACCAACCACCAAAGAACGAGATGACGTGTGGAGAATTACAGGGGTCGGCTCTGGAGCCGTTGTTGTGGGATTTGGTATATGAAGTCCTCCTGACGATGGAACTACCGGAAGGGGCGGAGGTAGTCGCATATGCCGATGACCTGGCCCTCTTGGTCGCCGGCAGTTAGAGCAAGAAGTGGAAGACGTTGCCGATGCTGTGGTTTAGAGGGTTGAGTGGATAGCTGCGGGGGAAGGGCAAAAGGCTTGCCCGCCGAAAAACGGCGACGTTGGCGATACTTGGAAGGCGCCAATTGCAGTGGATATTGATGGAGTAAGAGTGTTGGAGCAGCGCAGCGCGAAATACCTCGGTGTTTGGTTAGACCGGTCTGGACTCTTCACCACCCATCTTTGTGAGGCGGCGGCGAAGACTGAAAAAACCGTTGTGGCACTTGGACGACTGATAATGACACAAAAAGGACTTCGAGCCGGCGAGAGGAAGTTACTGATGACGATGGTGATGTCTTGAGTATTGTACACCGTGCCGGTACGGATTACAGCGCTGGACCGACAAAGGAATGTAGATCGGTAGGCCTCTCTGCAGCGTCGTGTGGCGATTCGGATTGCGGCTGCATACCGCAGTGTGTCGGGAGATGCGGTTGGGGTAATCGCAGATATTCCTCCGGTTAAGATCAGAGCTTAGAGCTAACCCGTGTGCAGGGCGGGACAATGAAGAATGTCGCACAAAAACTGATGGAGCAGGAGCGGCAGGGAGCGTGGTACGCCTCCAAAAAGGGTCCATGGATAAGAAGGCTTATTCCGCTCCTGGCCCCGTGGATCCGGAGGAAGCACGGTGAAGTCACACATCACCTTACGCAATTCCTCTCGGGACACGGGGCATTTTAAGCTTACTTGCACCGCTTTAAGATCCGGCAAACACCGGATTGTATCTATAGCGGAGAGGTAGATACCCGCTTCCTACTTTTTACGAATGTAACTGATGGGCCGGGAGGCGTAGGCTCGCAGGCCTTGATCGGTTAACACCAGATAATACGGATGAACACATGCTGAGAGGCTGGGAGCCATGGACAGGGGTGTCTACGCTGGTCTCAGGCATCCTACGGACCAAGTCGTTGGAGGCTGCGGAATAATAATCTTTTGTTTTGGTGGATTTAAGAAAAAGCTTTTCTTTAATTTTAATAAACGGTAAAACGATTGAAATAATGGTTTTGTTATATTCTTAATTCATCTTTCAATTAATTATTATTAGATATGAAACACCTCACGTAATGGTGGATGGACACATAAATTAATTCCGAGAATAGATGTATGGGTGCAGAGAGGACTGGGTGAGGTAGGTTTCTATATCACGCAGCTCCTTTCCGGGCACGGAGAGTTTGGCAGGAGAGCGTTTCCGCTATGCAGGTACTACGATCTTAACCCACCGGGTCGGTCTAATGGTGAACGCGTCTTCCCAAATCAGCCGATTAGGAAGTCGAGAGCTCCAGCGTTCAAGTCCTAGTAAAGCAAGATATTTTTACACGGATTTGAATACTAGATCGTGGACACCGGTGTTCTTTGGCGGTCGGGTTTCAATTAACCACACATCTCAGGAACAGTCGAACTGAGAATGTACAAGACTACACTTCATTTACACTCATACGTATCATCCTCATTCATCCTCTGAAGAATTATCTTAACGGTAGTTACCGGAGGCTAAACAGGAAAAGAGAGAGGTACTGCGATCTTGAAGATACCGTTTAGCACACCATCTACCAATACCAGCAGTGGGACGTGGTCAGACAAGATCTCACGTTAAAGTTGCTTTCTCCGGAAGAAACAGTTCGACACATATCGACAGGAAGAGTTCGTCTTGAAAGGAAGAGAGGAATGGGACAAGGTAAAACGGGACAATCAGTTGCGTATAAAAGATCTGACTCAGGCGAAGAAAGGGGCCTGAGGGGGATGGGGAGAAGGAAAGCCCCCTGCGGAGTCGTGCGTATGGACGACGGTGATGAAGCACGGGGACTCTGGACACCTGGAGGTGCCCTTAGGGACCGGAAAGGCCACCTCCTGGGACCGCGCAATGCTTTACTGCAGTACCGGCCCCGGAGGGGGAGAAACTGTGAGATAGGAGTTTTAGTCGGTAGGGTGCGGGTACACATAGGATCTTATAACATCTAGCCGAACCCGTGCGAGTGCCACTCCCCCATTACATAGATTTCAAACAAAGAAATTTTAAACCGTCAAACACCACGGTTTAAATACAATCAGAAGTTAAATTTATACAAAAATTAAATAAAATTAAGAATTTTTAATAGTTTCTATTAGATTATTTTTCATTATCTAAATACTAAAAATAAATGAGATACCAAGCAAAAAATTACTTAAAACGGACGCTACAATATCAAAATGTAACTTTAATAATTAAAATACTTAGTAAACTCTTACGTATTTTATTACGTTTATTAGTTTTTTTAAATGTTATTAAACATTATAAAAATATCTGATAAAATTTTAGATTATTATCACATACTATTATTACTATTCTCAACTTAAAAACTGTACTCGGCTTACCTAACCGCTAGGATTTATATCTGTCAGACCATACAAACTGACCGGGAGGAAGAAAAATGAGTTCGTAAATTTATAACAAGGATTTCTCCAACTTTGAATCGATACTTAAATTTTAATAATGTTGTTATTCCAACTATATGATTTAAAGGAAACGGAATACAAATTTCAGAAAATAAAACAAATACTGTATTTTTATTAAAATTATAAGGCTTATCGTAGCGATAGATTGGAATATATAACGTACAGGTATGAAAATAAATGACCGACAAAGTAAGTGATTTCACATAAGAAGGTAACGAAGGTTGCTGGTAAACACAAATATTTAATATGTAAATTAAAAATACGATCGATTATTCCAGAAAAAGGAAAACGGATTAACCAAGTACTAAAGAAAGTAAATTATAGAAGATAGATATGATTTATTCGATAGGTGAGGCGCATGGTTGTACATGATTTCAAAATTATAACTGCTTTCTAATATTAAGAGAACTGTAATAATTAATGTTTAGACTTGGTTATAACTTTGCTAATGGATTAGTCATTTTATAGTATCGTGTAAACCAGAGGTTCCCAAACTTATTCATCTCATAGACCGCTTTCAAAATTTTGTTGGTTCCGGTGGACCCCCTGCAGCTACATTTGTACCGTATTTCCGGTCGACGGAAAACGTGAAGATTAGATCTAACTATGAAAATTTGCGTTACGGCTGAGTTCCACGAACTAACAGCTTCCGAAAAAAACTGAGAATCGATCGGTTAATTTTTGATCGACTGTGCTGTGAGTGGATGTCAAAAAAGTAAAGTTGGCCGATCAAAAAAAATGCTTCCATCCGACTTTACATTTTTGACATCTACTCGCAGCACAAGAAATCAATCGATTCTCTCTTATTTTATTTAGAAAACTTACCGTTCAGAGTGGTAAAAAGCAAAAGAAAAATAGTATATTTTTTTGTGTCGCATTTATGCAAATATGTAATCATTACGCTATTAATTATTATTGTTATCGTATTGCAATGTAATATATAAAATTGTTGTAATATAATTAAAATTAATCGTTAATAACGTAATGTAACTTCTACAATGACGATCGCAAAATATTTACAATTTTAATGGGAGGGATGTACTTGATGGATTGACAGCAAATTATCATTATTTGGCTTCAGTTTTGTTAGGAATAAGCGCAAATCTCCCCGTTCTGTGATATTGAATCTGCTCCTTTTTTTGATAAAAGGTTTGTAACAACAATAAAACTTTTTTCGATAAGATATGACGAGGAAAACGCTATCAAAAGCTTTCTCGCAATTCCCCACAGTCCAGGATATTTTTCTGGTATTTCTGCCTGCAGCCGAAATGTTTGATACCCTCTTTTAAATTTCCCCTTCAGGTCCTCATTAGTGCTAAGCTCGAGTAGCTCCTCTTGTAATATCACATTCTCCACTTCCGTTTCATCAAATGGATTTACGATCCGTGGTGGTATTTCCATCGCCAGAATATCTTCAAATCTGATTTTGAAGTCATCATGCAGGGCGATTAAATGTTGAACGTACGTCTGAATATCCTCATCAAGGCATTCTACCTGTGACAAGTTTGAAAACCGCTAGCTTTGCAAGTCTCGACACGTTCGTCGTACTGAATATGGAATATGCAAGTTTTTACAAGTATCAGTCGCTGAGCTTCTCAAAACATTATCTGCCTAGATCGATACGCAAAGTCAAGCCGACATTTTAGTTCTTCACTATCGAAACCAGATGAATTTTCGTGGACCCCCGCTTACGAATTGTGAACCCCCATTTTCTTGTCACGCCAACGTAGACCCCCGTCGAGTCTTAATGGTGTAAACTGTTCAATTAAAAGAGCTGCCCTGCTCTCATTACTCAATAAAGCCATACAGTATTTCATCATCGCAGCGCTCAGCGACAACACTTTTTATTACGCATTGTTTTTATTTCCTGATACGGTCCGTATTATTTATCTGTACCGTTAAAAAAAAATTGCGGTGATAAATACGGATTGTTTGTGCAGCCGGTATCAATATCATACACTTTACGCAACGAGTAGGAAATACGATTAAAAATACGAATGAATTCAGTAGGATTACTTATGATTATAACCGGATCAGGTTCTTTTGGGTGTAATCTTCACGCATTATAATTATAAAGTTCTATCCAGGATTAAAGAGGGAAAATCGCCTGATAAAATCAACGCTCGGAATTAGGCAAGTAGCTCAAATAGGTCGAACTTAAAATTTTCAATAAAAATGTCATTATTCAGTTTTGTCGAGAACATCTATTTTTATCACAGTAATGACAATCGGTTGAAAAATAGAAGCTATAATGAACAAAACATTTTTTCGTATTTTGGCAAAGGCTAATTTTTAAAATTCGATCAAATTATATTTCTTATGTAGTTTGAGCTGGGAAATATGATAAAACAGTTCCCGGAACTATAAATCCAGTTGTTTTTAAGATATTCGACGTAAAACAAAATCGGGTGTCGAAAAACAATTTTTTTTTAGGTTTGTTAAACGTTTAGCTTTGTTAAACGACTAATAAATGCGGAAGATTTTTTGAAAAAATTGTAGAGAATTTAATATTGAGAAAATTAATGTAAATACAGTTAGTTATTTTTACAACAAAAAGTAAATGAAAACTTTTAAATCGGGTTTTATCGAATCAAAAGAGACGAAAAACGGACAGAAAATCGTATTATTCTTTCTACCTAATAAACATAGTAAAAAAATAAAGGATTAACAGAATAACAAACCTCATTTACAGTAATTGTTTGAAATTTCTCCTTCCAAATGTACATAGCACTCTGCCCGACGTAAAGTATTTACGGTGGCTTTCCGCATCATCTCAGGATCGTATCGTATAAATTAAATAACAGTTCGTATTCTAACGAGTAACTCTTCTTTAGTATTAACATTTTGTCGGTATACTATAGTTTTCATACGGCTTGAAACGAAGTAATCTTAGTGGCGTAAGTCACGCGATCGTGGTGGCCGATCGATCGGTCTACCACTTCCAATACGGTCGGAAGAAAAATGTGGCGTTGCACCATCGTGCTGGAAAATAATTTGCAATCTAATTTGTAAAGATACGTCCTCCAAAAGAGCCGGAAAATTAATTTTCAAGAAATAAGCGTATGTAACTCCCGGTTACATACGTTTTCATCGAAAAGAAACGGTCCCAGAATTTAATAATACATCAAACAATGTGAAATATACGTCGGAAACTAGTTTCCATAGAACCCGTAGATTCTGTCGCTCTATAAATGACTATTTTTAGAACTGAAGACTCCGTTTCTTGTAAAAGCTGTTTATAGAATTGAATTTACCTTATCGGCGTTATCTAGAAGCCGATGACAAGTTTAACCGCTGGTAGTATAATCTGTTGGCCGCAAATTTTGAACCTTTGCAGGTGGAAAAGACAAAGATTCTTTTTCCTTAGGATGCGCAACATCTTTTTTTTGACAAATCAGTGCGACATGAAATTCGCCTGGGCTACGCTTAATATGCTGAATCCTATCATTTACTTAGCGTAGCGGTTTTTCTTTTTAAAAGAATGTTTCTTAGGTACAAAAAGAATAAAACGTACGGAAAGAATTTTTCGTCTGTCTTTATTCAGTAAAAAAACAATTTTAAAAAGTTTCATTTACTTATTTTTGGTTGTATTTACATCAATTTTCTAAAAATTAAATTCTGTATTAGTTTTTTTACTAAATCTTCCTTATATATTAGTCATTTAACAGAGCTATTGTACTAAAAACCTAAAAATACTTGTTTTCCACGCCGAATTTTGCGTTTTTCATCGGATATCTTAAAACTACTAGAAGATTTACAGTTGTCGGACCTATTTTATTCAATTTCCCAGGTCAAATTACATAAAATATTACCGACTTTACTTTTTAATTTGGGTCCAGAAAATTACAGTAGAAAATTTAAAATCTTTTTATTAGAAAATTTGAAATCCGGGCGATACCTTTCGCTAGACGTAACTTGAAAACAAAATTTTTTCCTGACCTATATTTATATGAACTTTATTTTCACCGGTAGAACATGTCCTGAAAGTTTCTTTGTTTCTTGGTGGGACGTTCTGTATTATAGTCGTTGAATAAGGTATAAAAATAAATTAATTTTGGTACAATTATTTAAAAAAAAAAAAAAAACGAGTCGCGCTAAACGGTTACTGAAATATAAATAAAGGTTGGAACCGTTAAATTGTTTCAATTTTTTTTTTTTTTTTTATTCAAATTACAATGTAAATGTGATAAAATCTACATCTTCTTCAATTATGTCGTAATTTTTTTTAATTACTCACTCATTCGGATAGACAATTAATTACAAATGGAATATCATTTAAATCGGTTTAGCTTATCTCAGTTTATGCGCAACAAAAATAGAAAGCAACATAATGTCGAACAAATCGGCCCTTTGTTTAAAAACGTTTTTTAAATTAGTCTAAAAAAAAAATATTCCGAATGAAAGTTGATAATCCACTGTGTAGCTGTATTATTTTTAAATATTACCGTTGTACATTTACGGAGGGAGATATAAAAACTTTTCGTAGCTATTTACAAATAAAATTCAAAAAAGGTGATTATATTCTTTGTGGAAAGGCGAGTCTCTTTGAAATTAAAGTACCAAAACATACAGCGAGATAATATTACCGTCTAAATTCTCGCTTGGCTGCTTTCACGCTGAATACTGTAACGGAAATTAGAAATGAAGATCTTCCGCTATTAATTACTACAATGCCTTCGTACGTACGAAAAGTAACAAAAGGAGGTTTAGAAAATGTAACTTTATGTAACTTTAAATGTAACAGAAATCTTAGATTTAAATGACGGTTCAAATTACACGATATTCAAAAAAATAAAAATTATTAAAATTGTAAGAAAACATGGATGCTTGAACACAAACGCGCGCGCGCACACACATAAAACCGGTACGACTTAAATTGTATAAGATATATTGAGATAAAAATATTCTAAAGGACAAGGGAGAAGTAAACCGTTAAAAAAGGGAAAATATGATTGTATAAACCCGTTGTTTGTTCGGGTTCGTTATTTTTAAAATTCACATAAAAAGTAGAATGCGACCCGCTGTTTTTTTAATTTTTTTAGTACTGAATAACAGATTCAAGGGGTAAAATTACAAACCGATGAAACTGTTATCCATTGTGTAACGTAAAATTAGTCTTCTAAGAATAAAAAGCACACAACCAATAATAAAAAAATAAAATAAAATAAATTAGTATATTTATAAAAAACAGTGTTATAAAAAATTACTTTCTACCAGTATTAATCAGAAAATTTAGTTTCACGTATCGTGACTTCATCATAATTTCAATACTGACTCATTAATGCGTTAAAAGGCATACAAAGAAATTATTTTTTATCTTTTAAAGCTCACTTTTTTAATATTTGTAGGAGTTCTTCTATGCAGTTACGGCAGTTGGCCTAACCAATAAGTAGGGAATGCAGTATGGATATTTTTAGCAACGATATTTTATATTATAATTATTACATACCTGACCGAAATTCGAACCGGGTGCCTTGCGGCTGAAAGACGTACAACGCTCCATCAGGCGGTCGGCAGAGTGGCAGGGATTGATAAAGATTGGAATATATATTTAAAACCATTGCGCGCGCACACACACATACACATACACACACATTACGAATGTATTAAAATTATATAAAACATATTGAAATAAATTTCGGTAAGTTTTAGTAAAAAATTTTAATTTTAATTGTAATTTTTAGTAGATGTTTTTCAAATTTTAAAAAAATTTGACGACTAAACAAAATATGTATGTTCTGTAAATGTTTAAAATTTCTTATATTTTATTCAGTAACAAAAGTTATAAAAAGTAACCAAAGTGTAAAGACTTTGAATAGTAGTTATATGTGTAAATTTAAATCAGAAAACACTACTGATGGTGGACTATGCCCAAAACCGCTCTAATGTAAAGTTACAGATAAAAAAAAAAGGTAATAATATTTCTTAAATTCTGTACTTGGCGGATTGGCTAAAAAAAATTTAGAAGATTTTTTTCAATATATATAGTTTAAATTTAATGTACTGAAGAATTATGGACAATAAAAAGATTAATTTAAATAAAATTGATGTGTTGTGTATATATATATATATATATATATATATATGTGTGTGTGTGTGTGTGTGTGTGTGTGTGTGTCTGTGTTTGTGACTGAGTGTGAGAGAGAGAGTGTGTGTGTGTATGGTATTTTTTAATATTATTATTATTATTGAATTATTTATTTATTTGTCTGGATTCGAACCGGTGTGCCTTCCCCTTGTAAGATCTAAATATTTCATTAATTAAAATTTTATTTGACTGTAACCCTGGAGTCAGCGAAAATAAGTACCACCTTATGATATATCGTTCAAAAGTTGTCAGTGAGTGCTTATTACTGCAGTTAAGTCCAAAATGCAACTTTTTTTGGATTTACATACATACAGACGTCACGCTGAAATTAGTCAAAATGGATTTAGGTCCTGAAGGCATCGCCGGACCATCCTCCGCGGATATCCCGCAACTCCCCGCTCCCGAGGAGTCGTGAATATTGTCTCCCAGCTCAGAGATTTAAAGCCATTCTGGACATCCAGCAAGATGATCGCTGGGAGGCAGCCTCGTTCGAATCATTCACCATCCGAATCACAGCTTTCACTGCTTCAGTAGCCGATCGTTCTGTCCTGAAGCCGTTCTGGCTGGGGCTAAGGCCTCCTGGCTTTCGACATTGGCTCGAAGCCGGTCCTCCAACATCTGCTCGAATAATTTACAGACTTTGTTCAACAGACAGAGAGGTTTTGGCGATTATGCTGCCGTAGGCTTTCTGATCAGAACCAAATTCTCCCACTTTCAGTCCTGCGGTATGTATTCGTGCAGTAACAGGTAGTTCATTCCACCCGGCAGCCCCACCGGCGTGATGTCGATCACCATCCGCACCTCTTTGACTTGGATTCCGTCTGGGCCCGGAATCTTACGGAGTTTCATCTTCTTCCTGCTCCGATGTGTTCGCTCAGTTGAAACAGAATGATATCGTCAGCCGCTATGTCCTCTCTTCAAGGATCATCACTGACCGGGAGAAGTTCCCTGAGGTAATCTGTCAAATGTTGTTCTGCGAGTCCTTCCCAGCCTACCAGCCACTATTTTATATTCCTCGCCTCATCGGTCAGGTCAATATCTGCACAGAGCTTCCTCCAGCGACTGTCCTTGGCCGAGGAATAGCAAATATTCTGTATCAGGTTATTAAGGAAAATAAGAGTGAGGTGCTTTCTTGTCGATTTCTTAATCGAGCCGATTGTGTTATTGGATATTCGTAACAAAATGCAGTTAATGTGTCACTTTAAAAATGAAACCTTCACTTTTTTTTATTAAAGACAAATACGATAAGAAAGAAGTTATCGTATGAGAAAACAACTACTAAGTTGTACCTCAGGTAAATTTCTTGCATCAGAATGCGTACTGAGATAAATAGCGAGAAACAATAAAAAAAAATCTATTACCATAAGTACAGAAAAACAAGTGGGAAAATATATTACTTTAGATAACTTATACGAACATAAGAGTACCCGTTACATGTGCACGGGCAAGGAAGACATCCATTTATTTATATAATAATTCTGTTTTCTCCAGAAAACATTTAAATGTTTCTGTTAGGATTGTAAAGCTGTAATAGTAAGAGTAGTTTAGAGATTTTCGTTCAAACACAACCTTTACTTTTGACCCCGTGATGACATCAAGGTCAAAGGTCAACCCACCTCCCCTTTAGATCAAGGCGCCATCTTATATTTCATGTTGTAACAACCATGACGCGTTGAGATTTTTTTTATTAACGATTGAAATCTCAAGAAGGCCTACTAAAAGACACTCGACATTAATTTATTATATATTTTCATTATTTTTTTAAAAATCTTTTATTATTTTCAAATAATTACAGTCTCATTTGAATAGTGTGCGTCTTCCCACCATCTTTTAATCCAAAATGAACCGGTTTCATCGAATAAAATCTTGCATGTCTTAAATCTTTATCGCTAAACCGATTTACATAATCGGAAGGTAAATAAAATTGATACAGCTCGTTCTTTACCACATCAAACAAATTTTCTTTATCCTCGATGTCGGTATATCGAGACGAATGCAGACGATTAGCCGCCCTGGAAAAGGCTTTTGATGATACCTGCTGAATTACCCAATCAATATATAGAAAGTTGTTCTACACAGTGCACATTTCTCGATTTTGTGGAGAGGACAGATGTCTGCATTTGTGAAATCGGGTTTTTTTAATCGGAAAGGTGGACTGGTGATACATGATTTTAATGGAACAGTTTACGAAAAAAACGATGGCAAAAATCGTTATTCGATAAACTTTTCCTGTTTTAAATTATAAGCAATCAAAGTTGCAAAAACCGAAAAAATCGCCGTAGTAATAAAAGAAGATAATCGCCTCGTAGTAACTTTTCTATATAGTATTTTCTCGAGAAATATCTAATAATAAAACATAAACAGTTAGTTTAAATTAATGACCCGCTAATAACAATAGCCTTCAAAATAACAGATTATGCTAATTATACGTAATAACTAATTATGTGCGATAGTACTGCAAATTAAATAGCTAGGTCGATACTTAAAGTATAATAATATTTCATTTCAAAATTCTGTTTTATTTCTTCGGTTCTAAATTACTTACCGTTATAAAGTAAATTTTGAAAAATTTTTAACAGTTTAAAAAATATATTACAGTTGACAGTAGTAAACCAGTTGTTCGATGCAACTTATTCTAATTTTGACTTCTTACTTCAACATACAAAGTACAGTATTTGATTGTTTCAAAATTAATTACGTGTTGGGTAATTAAGGTGTAACGGTTCACCTTTGTTTTCTGGTGAAAATTTTATTATTAAAACCTGAAAGGTGTATATTTCTACGGAAATACAAACATAAACGTTTGTCGGTAAACACTTAACAGTACATCGGTTAAACTACATAGCATATTTAATTGGAAATAAGTAAGCAATAATTAATAAACAGAAAATTTCCTCTCGGTATTACGGTTCGTAATTATAACCTGTAACGCGGAATAAGAACAATAGCTTGACATCTGATTTAGCTTGACCTACACAGTTCATATCTAAGAGTAATTTAAGTAAACCGTTGTGGGAGGTCGATAATATTAATTACGGTTACTGTTACCGATTTCAATAAGTAAATTATAAATACGATGTGGGATTAAATACTAAGCGTTCTCGTTATGTACAATAACTTCTACGTATTATTAATTTCTGTTGAATATTGAACTATAAACGAAGAAGTTTAAAAAAGTAATACGGCAATTTGCGCCGATGCAGTTCTGAAGTCCTTAAATCCTACCCGACTGGCTGTACCCTCCTTTAAGTCAGATGTTATAAGATCGTACTTACTGTACTGCAGTTTAACTTGTCTCACTCGTTTATCAAGAAATCTCCAAGCGGATCAACATTTCTCTACTTTTGTGTTTTGTATTTTTTTTTAATCTTAAACCTAATCCTTGAATAACAGGTTTACAACTTTGGTAAAATATTTATAAAAAAAGCCGATAAAGATTTAATACTTCCCTGGCGCCGGTTATTTATTTTCAAATCGTAGAAAAATAATAATACGTGAAAAAAGTACCTAAGATTTATTTTTAGGGGTGGGGATTATGTACGATGAAGTTTTTTTTCTAAGCTTGTCATTATATGTTTAAATAAACAAAAAAATCTGATTTGGACACCAGATGACTTTCTTGTACCCCTATTAAATTACATATAATTTTTTTTTTTTAATGAAAACTACATAAAATTTTATTTCATTAATTTCTGATATTTTGTTTTAATTTTTTTTATTGTTTTCATTAAATTATTACTTATCGTAATTTTTTTACTATTAATAAATCAATATATTTAAATTTAAAAAAAAAGGAGATGAAGTCTGATTCGAACCGATGTGCCTTCCACTTGTAAGATCCAAATATTTTATTAATTAAAATTTCATTTGGCTATAACTCTGGAACCGATGAAAATAAGTACCGATTATGATATATGATTGAAAAACTCTCAATGAGACATTATTGCAGTTAAGAAAAAGTCCAAATCAAATTTTTTTTTGGATTTTGGGTTTTTTGAACACTTGTTTCAGTCGATTGCGATCAAAATGAGAGGTGCACAACTAGAAAAAAATAAAATAAAATTTAGTTAAAAAATATACAATAAATAAAAAGATATCTTTATATTTATTGTATATTATACAATAGGTGGAATTTTGGCGCAATTTTTTTTAAACGGTAAGATAAGAATGCGTGCATGCACTGAGCTTAATATTTTATTGTTATGTTTGCTAAATTTTGAGAAAATTGATCCCCAAAAGCTATCTATCCCACCCCCTGGAGATACTGACCGCAAAATTTGAACATTGAAATATCCCACATACACGAAATTTCATGAAAACCGATAAATCCAGATATCCAAGCGAGTGCCGTATGGTACCACGCTTTTAGGTTAGCTCTACTAGCTAGTTAGGACACTGTTCGCTATACTGTTTTGAGGCTCAGTAGCCGTTTGCGGCACAGACATTCGGTCTTATGCCTTAGGGTGGAGAAATGCCAAGCAAACCGAACCGAACCAAGCGCCCTGCGGTTCGGTTATACGGTGTCACGATACGGTACGGTACCTGAGCTTTTACCTCGATCGTTTGACGTGGAGGAATCGCATCGAGGAGAAGAGGAAGTTACTTGAAATTAAACTTAAGAAGATGTACCGGTCGTTAGGTAAGAGATCTCAACTTTCTTTGTCCAACAAGGTTCTTCTCTACAAGGCTTTCTTGAAACCGATATGAACGTACGAGATTGAACTCTGGGGAACCGCCAGTAAGAGCGACGTGGAGGTTCAACGGTTTCAGAACAAACTTCTACGGAACATAACCCGCGCGCTGTGGTTCGCGAAGAATACTGACATCCACGATTGCCTTGGCATTCCATACGTTCGAGAGGAAGTTGGACATCTAGTTTCAAGGTAAGTATCCGGGTTGGATAAGCGTATTAACAATCTCGCTTTGAATCTGCTAGAACACAGCGTGGACGTTAGAAGATCAAAAAGGCTCCGACGAGTGCTTGATCTTGTTGATGGCCCGTTATGATGATCGGTTTGGCGGCTTAGCGCTCATTTTTATTGTTTCTTGGATGTTTCAAAGTTACCGTTTCGTTTACGTTCTATTTAAAGTTAATATTTATTTTGTTGTTTTAATGTTGATGTCGACTGGACATTAAAAGGTGCTATTAAATGTTATGTTATTTATGTTATACTATTGTTTGTTCGTTATGATACGCTGTTGTTTTTGTATTACTTGACGTTTATCATCGGGAGGTCCTCTTTCACGTGATGATCAGTCATACGACTTGCTTACAGCTTCGTTGTGAATAAAGGAATTCAGCAAAATACTTTAGTCGACTAAATCGTTTATCGATTTACATTAATGCAGTTTGTAGTGTGTTGAAACAGTGCAACTTATTAACTCCTAATTTCACTTTTTTAATTCGGCATACTTGTAACGGTAAAATTTGATAGCGCTAGTAAAAATTAAGTTTTATCCGGTATGGAGGACAAAAATTAGAAACCACCATAATGGAGATTTTTTTAACATGTAGAACCCGATTTCTTTCTGCCTCCCAGTATCTCTTAGATACGCAGTAGAAAGCCGTTTCCATAGTTAAATACCACTGTACGTATGAATAGCTTGATTATAAATTTACTAAATCGGTTTTTTGCCCCCCTCCCAAATTACCGGACAGTTAGGACTGTAAATTTTCTATTATTAAACACGTGAAAAAAATCTAGAGTTTCAGCGCTTGTTAGGTCGGTTCAGAAGAAAGTTTTTTACATACCTTGTTTCTGTAGTATATAACAGATTGAAAGTATTGTTATCGTTTAAATAATAATGTTTACCTAAAATTTTATCTCTTTTCACGTTTTTATCTTTCTTTTTCAAAACCGCTAAAACCTTAGATAAAACATTCTGCATATATGCATTTACACGTGTACATATTTTATACTACCGGTTTCAGGTAGCGGTAAAGATTTAAATAACAAGATAAGTTACGATAAGATTTAATAAATAAATGTAATTCAGTTTAATATTTTCAGTCAAAGTTAAACCGCTTCCGTGTTGAAATTATTTACAGTTTTTATCGCGTAACAAACTTGTATTTATGATTCATTTAGTGGAAAAATATTTAACGGAAGAAAGTTTTATACATATTGAAAAAGATTTAATTTATTACAAGGAAGCCTGTAAAAATTATGGCTTGTTATATATAAAATTACTCTGTTTTCCTGGTAATATAGCATTTATGTTCGGTAACTTACTTGAAATTTTTAACAAAAAAATTGATCGATTATTTGAAAACAAATTTTTATTTATTGTTTCCGTAAATTATACGTTTTCCGAAATTTGGTTTCCAAGTGGCAACGTATAAAAAAAAAATCGTCAAACAAAACTCAGTAAAGATATATATTTTTGGACTAAATTTGGTTTAAAAACATTGTTATCGGACGTAATTTTAATTAAAAAGATGGAAAAATCCATTAAAATCGCGGCAATCGATCCATAAGTGGATTATAAACAGAACAGTCGCTTAAGGGAAAGCGGCAACCTTGATGTTTGTACAGCTTTTTTCTCGTGGCCAATTTTGTATACTGTTTACCTACTAAATATTTTTCAGAATAAATATTAAGGATCTGAGTTTTACATTTTTATAATTTCTTATTTAAATTCAATGTAAAACTGATATTCTCTGAAATTAATAACAGAAATTTTAAACGTTAGTAGTTCTATTAATGTAACAGGATCTTAGCAAAACTCCATTCGAAATTGTTATTATTACGTGCATTTCATATTCAATTGAATTCTTTATTTTCTTATTATTTAAAATAAAACTTTTATTTGTTTTTAAAAGAAAATTCAAAACCGGATCGCAATTAATAAAGACAATATTTTATTTTTAAACTCCCCCAAGACGACCAGCCCGCGCTAAAAAGCTTAACACAGTCGCCTCAGGGTGTCGTGGCAGCGCAGTCTGCCCTCCTTAGCTCGTCCGAACTCGGACATCCCATCGGGGTCTCCCGTGCCTCCTCGAAAACGTACTTATCACCTGTTCCGGTGCTCAGAATGTTTCTCCACAGAGGAGCTACCCTTCCCGTCCCTATTATACCTGATCCAGACACGCATTTCGCTTGCCCTTCACGGTTACGCGTTCCCCCGTACACACTTCGAGGGTCCCCTATGCCATCATCGGGGAGCTCCGACCCACCCGCTCTTGCGCGTGACTAGGTCGAACACCCTAGGCGTAGAGGCTGCCTCCCTGGTCCTACAGGCACCTGTCCTCGATCCCCAACGCATTTCCATGACCCCTCGTTACTTGTTGCGCCATGTCCCCCTCGGCGTCAGCGGTAGAGCACCGCACACAATATCTCCCCGCTCCATGACCGTCGGTATATCCGGCATAGCATATACAAACAACAACACGAGTAAAGACGCATAATACCATCGTAAATTCCTAACCTGTCAAAGTACATTAACAAATACAAAAATAAAACACATTTCGACGCCTCTGATGACATCGAGCGCCGTGTGCGCGTCAAGGGGGTTCCTTCTCACTCTTTTCTGTTAGTACGAGACCGGTCACTCTCTCTACCTCCCTCCATCCATTCTCACTCTGGAGCATCTGTCTGACAACGTTATCTGGTATTACGGCCGACGTAATCGAATCAGAGCATCCCGGTGCATAATTACTTTTTATATTTCAAATTTGTTTCAAATACAAACATAAATTAAACGGGTTACCTTCATAAGTTACAAACTTTTTCGACTTTTCTATTTAAAACAGTTAGATTATGGATTATATTAATTACAGCTATGCGATATTTTGTTTACGTGATACTCAGATTTATTTTTTAGTTTACAAGTGTAATATTGATTTTCAGAAAAATTCATTTACATTTTGGTACTTTAATTAAAAAAAATATTAATCATAAACGTATCTACTAATCGATTTATTAATTACACTCGATCACTTGTGAAATATTTTTTAAGGAATCTGACACTATAATACTTATAGAAAATAGTCGATTGAAACCGGATTGGTTTTTTTCTTACATTTTGCTAAAAATTGACATGGACGCCATCAAACTTTTGCATTCATTTTGAAAGCTTTTTCATTAGGAAAAACATCAATGACAATGTTTTTATTTGACTTTTAAACCTTTACTGATGAATGAAATGTTCAATAAATAATTCTACCTATATTTAACATTTTGTTTTATCACTGAGATCAGAGTCTAACGACGACACCGGGATAACACGTGTTGTTATACTTTGTACGTGTCGTATTGGGAATGACGACATCGGTGTAGGTTTTGTTCTCTGCGCCAGATCTTTACGGTCGATGGAAATGGGGATTCATTTGAACAAAATTGTTTGAGTACCTGAACTCCATCGGCCCGGTTAATTTGACTTCTCCGTCAGTTTTTTAAATTATTCTGTAGCGCTAGATCTGTTAATCCATCATCGATTACAAAATTCAATTTTAAGGAATAACTTGTTAAACCCTTTTAAAATATTAAATTATATTTTTTATCAAAAATTGTAAAAAATATACATAATCTTTTTTAAACTTTATACGTTTTTATTTTTCTTATCTTTATTGACATTTTTATTATTATTAAATTTTACTAATTTTTATGTTTTTTTAAAGCCTAATGTTTATCCAAAAAAATAACAATGAATTTGTAAGAGTCTCGCAGATATCATTTCTTCCGCTCAAAAAACAGAAATTCTGTAATATAAATATAACTGTTTTTAACAAAACGATACTAATATCAAAAAGGTAAGACACCACATTTCTATTATAAAAATCTGTTATTTAAAGTCTAGTCAATTAAGGTCGATTTTGGAAGAAAATTAGTCAAATTTAGGGACGTAAAGGGATTTGTAGATTAGGATTAGTATAACTTGTTTATATGCGACTGGACAAAATGAGGACCTTTGAAGGGTGATGAAAAAAGTATTTTCAGTTTTTTAGGCTAAAGTATACTTCCTAGCCGTAAAAGTTCTGAATAAAGGTTGTAGGCATTTGTAGTATCTATAATTTAGCCCTTAAACGTTCAGTTTCATTAATTAGTTACTGAAAAAAAAAATGGTCTCGATCCGTCCAAAATTTGCGGAGATAGTGCGATTTTATTGCTTCCGCTGATTTGAAGTTACGAATTCAGCTTTATTCGCGTGCGGCTTCCTCGAACCGCTTCCCGCTCCACGACTATCGCGCGAGCACCCTCTATTATTTAGCTCATTTTTTCGAAGAAGTTTAAACAAGTTTTACATTATTTTCTGGTCTAAAACGTTTCACCGTTTCAAAATAAAAATTTTGAAGAATTGATCGCACTTGAAATGGACAAGAAAACAGTCTTAAAACATAAAATAATTCCAGTTGTTTGAAGAGTTTTTATACAAACAAATTAGAATACCTCAGCAACGAATAAATAAATTTTCTTGTATAACCGCTAATTGAATTCGGAATTCCAAGAGCTAGCGTTTCAAATAATAAAAATAGAAAAACTTTTTTTGTAATAAATATCGACTTTGCAAAAAAACGCGTCATTTTTAATGAATTTTCGGCTTTTCTGCAGTAACTAATTAACAAAATTCAACGTTTAAGGGCCTAAACTGTAGGTACTGCAAATGCCTACAACCTACCCCCGTAGGAGAAGACATGCTCCGCCACCCCCCCGTTCCTAGCCCTTATGGGCTTTACCGGAGGTCATCTTCGAAACCTCAGCTTTTGACATATTCCAGTCCGCCTCGGCCAGGATGCCACGAGTGACATTCCCATCGGTGTACTACTATTTAACGAACTTAAAACAAAATACATCTTACCGAGTAAGATTGAAAAGAATATTATGAAAACCTGAGGTTTAAACTTCAGTTTGACTTTTGACCCGTTGAGTCAGAACTTCACGCTATGTGGGATTACTCAGACATATCTTTCATTAAATAAAAACAACAGCGTATCTCGCAAACGGTGCGTCCTAGGCCGATTCTGATGCGTTAAGAGTTAAACGAAAGGGTACTTTGCGATCGCTCAGAACGATAGGTCCTAGTCCCACGTGTCTATCGGACATCGTTCTCGAGATACTAGCGCGAGCGAAATTCACATATGTCAATTCACTTCAAACCTACTTTTTACTATGAATTTTTCAATAAATCTACTCCTTCATCTTGTCAATTTAAGAAAATCTACGATGAGGTTCTGCATCGATCGGTCATCATTACTTTCAGAAACACCACAGAATTACCGAAACAAAACAAAGGACGGAAAAAAAAAACATAATTTATAACACAAAAATAGAATACAAGAGAAATCAACGCAAGGCTCTAGATCCCCTCAGCAATCCTTTCCTTTATGAAGTACACTATGAGACTTTCCACTATTGCCCATTCGGCCTGACTCCTTCATGGCCGGAAAGAAATTGCGTCACATATTTATTATGGTATACCCAAGAGGCGCCCCGCAAAACAACAACATTTGGAAAGAGATCGACTTTTATTGAAAACTTTTT
This sequence comes from Lycorma delicatula, assembly GCF_047948215.1. Classification (NCBI taxonomy): domain Eukaryota; kingdom Metazoa; phylum Arthropoda; class Insecta; order Hemiptera; family Fulgoridae; genus Lycorma; species Lycorma delicatula. The sequence continues at coordinate 14,904,684 of NC_134459.1, forward strand.
CGCCTAGCAAGTATACCTTGGCCTAAAAAATTAAAAAACCGATTTACACACCTTTCAACGGCCGCCATCTCGTCCAGTTAACGAAAATTTTGTCCAGTTGCATATAAACAAGTTATAGTTATAGTAATTTACAACCCCACGTACTTCCCTAAACTTTACCAACTTTTTAGGCAAAAAACCGTATTGACTGGAGAAAATATTTTATCACTTTTTTTATTACGAGGTGTTTTAAGTTGGCGTTTTAACATAAACCTTAAAACGGAGCAACCACTTACAATTTACTTAACTTTATTTTGATACCGACATAAAAATATTGAAAGTGAAAAATAGATGAAAAAATTATTATCGATTTCTTTTTATCGCATTTTATGTTATTTTGGTTTAAATTTATTTTATTTTAATTTAAAACACGAATAGACTCACAAAACTGACTGCTAATAAGCGCGAACTAAGACCGTCTGCAATGAAGTAACTAATACTCTACGTTTAAGAAATAAATTTATTATATTTTTAAGAGTAAAACTTGTTTTTAATTGTATAGTTAAAAAAAAATGTTTTGACGTATTTTCGTTTTATTTAGGGCATATTGAAAATGTTGTTTAAGTTTTAGGATTAAAAGTACTTTGAATATATGTAATTTTGTTTTGATAATCTATTAATTCTGATCGCAAAGAAATAATAGATTATGTAATTCTCCGCGTAATGTATCTTTCACCGTAAGTGAAACCGTAATAGAAGAAAGGTGTATTACCTACGGTGGCTAATTTAGCATCCTTCTGCGTAAAGTTAAAATTTAATTGAAGTCGGAACATTTTATTTATTTTCTGCTAAAATTAAACTATACCTTTTTTTGTAGAGGTGAAGAATCCATTTTACAGACGCCGTATGACAGTGTCGGGGTCGCTAACAGGTACCGCTAGGTTTTAGGAAGAGCGTATGTACACCTGCGCACTACCGACTAAACCTACACCCCTCGCTACCCGCCCTTCCAGGAATCGCTTAAAGAAACAGTACTTCCGGAAGGGGGGTGATGCGCCCACTCACACATTCACACACCACAATGCAATAACATTACGTTAAGAAAACGCATCCGACGACAGACAATATAAATCACGATCAAACAAAATCAAATCAAAACAAAACATATATACGACAAATCTAACAAAGAAAATTCAGACCGGTTCACGAGCAAAGAACATAATCGCAAACAGTACGTCAAAACTAATAAAATCGGCCCCTTTCAACGGTCATCATATATACAAAGTCCCATCAACATCCAGACAGATCACAACAAGGTTCCCGAACAAAGAAAAACTAGATAAAAAAAGACATCAAAATAACATAATATACTAGCGTAATAAATCAACATCATAATTCATCAAAAGGGACATGTCAATTAGATCGATCATACGAACAACAGAGATAGCAAAATTATACAGAAGACATCTCAAAGTCACAAAACAATGCACAGCAAGATAATAATAAAATGTAGCGACTATGAAACCCCACCGGGTTGGTCTAGTGGTTAACGCGTCTTCCCAAATCAGCTGATTTGGAAGTCGAGAGTTACAGCGTTCAAGTCCTAGTAAAGCCAGATATTTTTACATGGATTTGAATACTAGATCGTGGATACCGGTGTTCTTTGGTGGTTGGGTTTCAATTAACCACACATCTCAGGTACGGTCGAACTGAGAATGTACAAGACTACACTACACTTCATTTACACTCATACATATCATCCTCATTCATCCTCTGAAGAATTATCTAAACGGTAGTTACCGGAGGCTAAACAGGAAAAAGAAAGAAAAGCGACTATGAAAAGAAAACGTCTACATACAAAGTATATTAAGTGTAAATAACATAACAAATTACCGTCTCCAGCAAAATATTACCCGTTCTCCACGAGGCAGGATTTTTTTTACGGTCAAAAAACAAATTAAACTATATCTAAAAAAATTCGCCATCTTTTGATGTCAGTTAAATCGTCGACATTTTGTAGACTAACCTTACAATTTGAATATTGATTTTCGAACTTTTATAAGGTTTTGAATAATCAACTATATTTACTACCGCCTTCGTCTGCCTACATTCCGATTAGAAAAATAACCTTAAAAATATAATTTTTCTATTTGTATTTTTTGGACGAGGGAATCCCATAATTAGAAATCATATGATTCTCTGTATTTACATTATTTATATATATTTTTTTTATCTCCTAATATATATGTTGCAATCTGTTCAATTAGTGAATCATAAACAACCCCCTTCCCCACCGTCGACCGATTGGATGAGGATGATAGGTATTACATGTAAATAAGGTACGGTCTGCAAACTCAGTCCGACTATTCTTGAGATGTGTAGTTAATTGAAATCCAACCGCCAAAGTACACCGGTATTTATCGTCTAGTATTTATATCCGTATAAAAGCAACTGAATTTTACTAGGTTTTAAACCCCAGACAGAACCTTCGACTTCGAAAGTCAGCCGTTAAACGATCGATTTGCGACGAGTTAATCGCTAGACCGGCCCGGTGGGATATTATTTATATTTAAAAATAATTTATATCCTTTGGAACGGATAATTTGTTAAAATTTAATAAACATCGACTGTAATATAGAATTTTTTGTAACGGGTTTCTTGTTAATTTTGAATGTAACACTATCTATGTGTTTGAACTCGTAAAAATACCGCAAATCTATATAAATAAAAATGTAAATGTTCGTTTGTTAAAAATCTTAAATCTCCGAAAGTTCTTCGTCGATCGCTTTGAAATTTTAACACGACATCGCATTCGAATACACGCGTGTTTTTATATACCTAATATTAATATTCCTAAGATATCACACCTGTGACAGGTAAAGGATGCTTTTTTTGAAAAACAGCGGTATCTGTTGGACGTAAAAGTAAAACTCGCTATACTAAATATTTTACGACTTCATTTTAGCGTTTCCGATGTGTGTTCACTATAGACTAAAAAACTACTGGACCGTTTTACGCGTGGGGAAATAGAAAAAATCGGTAAAGGAAAAAATCGAAAAAGGTAAAAGGATTAAGGATTAAGGGAAAGAGAAATGGGAAAATGAACGAGATAGAAAAGGGAGAACTGAGGAAGGGAAAAGGAAATGCTAAAAATGAAAACGGGAAAAGAAAAATGGGGAAAGGGAAAGGGGAAAGGAAAAGGGCGAAAGGGTAAAAGAAAAAAAGGAAAGGATAAATTTTGTGGAGTTCTGTAATGTTCCTTTTGTTAAGGTTTTATCAAACTTTCAATTCTGTTCATTTAATCTATATATATATATATATATATATATATATATATATATATATTCTAAAATCTGCAATAGTGAAGCATTGCCGGGTTTGCTAGCAATTTATAAAATTTATAGGCTTTTTCAAGCAATATTTAATATTATTTATATTTATGTAAAAATATATTTTGTTTATTTAATTTTGTCAAAATTTTTCGTAAATATTTATTTAGGATAAAAAACTTTCCGTTTACTCGAAATATTTGATGATTTTTATAATTTTTTTTTTTTAATTAATTGATCTTATGAAAGTGTTTTTTTTTAATTCCGAGAAAATATGAAGAAATATTTTTCTTATTGATGAAATAAAAAGTGTGTTATACTAAAAATAAGTAAAAATTAAATTATGTTTGTAGAGGTATATATGAGTAAATTGTATCTTACTTAATTATACCGTTAAGCAAATGATGTAAGTAAAACGTTTGTTATATATATATATATATATATATATATATATACATTTTTTTTTTTCAGTTTAACTGGAAAAAAATTTCAAATAAATGTAACATAAAACGTAGGTTTTTGTTCACGAGTAAAAAGACTACTATACCTCAACCCACAAAAGGCTTTCTAGTGTTCTAGTGTTAATTTTTTATTCGAGTAAATTTGGGTAATCCCGTTATTGAATAATTATTCAATTTCCGTTCCGGAGGAAAACAAAACTTTTCGAAGTCCATTTAAGATCGTCAATATAAATTTCTCCTAGGTAAAAAAGGTCCATTCTTCATCGTAATGGAATAAACGCCTGCTGTCTAGACGATGCTTTGCTAACCTCTGGTTGAAATCTTTTTGATTAATGCTAGATCCGCCGATAAATTACCGTTTTGATCCATTTTTTTACTTATCTTTGATCCCTTTTTACCCGTGTTGGCTCATTTGTGTATAACTCGGATCTCTAAGTCTTTATCAAGGATACCTGATCGGTAGAAAGATTTATCATCGGGCTTACCCAAAGCAGATCTCCCGGTAATTCCAAAATAAGCCACGTAATAGCTAAATCGCCTATTAAGGAAATCCGGGTCTATAAATCTTAAAACTAAGATACGATAGATTGATAGATCGAATCTAAAATACGATACAAAGAGAATTAGATAAAAGAGAGTAGCGACATTCATATTTTACTAAAATAAATAACAATATTTTGTAATTTATATATTTTTTTTTTTTTTGTCTTCAGTCATTTGACCGGTTTGATGCAGCTCTCCAAGATTCCCTATCTAGTGCTAGTCGTTTCATTTCAGTATACCCTCTACATCCTACATCCCTAACAATTTGTTTTACATATTCCAAACGTGGCCTGCCTACACAATTTTTCCCTTCTACCTGTCCTTCCAATATTAAAGCGACTATTCCATTCTAAAGCGACTATTCTATTTGCCTTAGTATGTGGCCTATAAGTCTGTCTCTTCTTTTAACTATATTTTTCCAAATGCTTCTTTCTTCATCTATTTGCCGCAATACCTCTTCATTTGTCACTTTATCCACCCATCTGATTTTTAACATTCTCCTAGAGCACCGCATTTCAAAAGCTTCTAATCTTTTCTTCTGAGATATTCCGATCGTCCAAGTTTCACTTCCATATAAAGCGACACTCCAAACATACACTTTCAAAAATGTTTTCCTGACATTTAAATTAATTTTTGATGTAAACAAATTATATTTCTTACTGAAGGCTCGTTTAGCCTGTGCTATTCGGCATTTTATATCGCTACTGCTTCGTCCATCTTTAGTAATTCTACTTCCCAAATAACAAAATTCTTCTACCTCCATAATCTTTTCTCCTCCTATTTTCACATTCAGTCGTTTATCTTTGTTATTTCTACTACATTTCATTACTTTTGTTTTGTTCTTGTTTATTTTCATGCGATAGTTCTTGCGTAGGACTTCATCTATGCCGTTCATTGTTTCTTCTAAATATCCTTTTTACTTTCGGCTAGAATTACTATATCATCAGCAAATCGTAGCATCTTTATCTTTTCACCTTGTACTGTTACTCCGAATCTAAATTGTTCTTTAACATCATTAACCGCTAGTTCCATGTAAAGATTAAAAAGTAACGGAGATAGGGAACATCCTTGTCGGACTCCCTTTCTTATTACGGCTTCTTTCTTATGTTATTCAATTGTTACTGTTGCTGTTTGGTTCCTGTACATGTTAGCAATTGTTCTTCTATCTCTGTATTTGAACCCTAATTTTTTTAAAATGCTGAACATTTTATTCCAGTCTACGTTATCGAAAGCCTTTAATTTATATATTAAATAACAAATGAAACGTACAATTAAAATTTACGCTTATAAAGTAATAATATTTTACAAAGTACGATATTTATTTTCACATTTTCAAACGTAAATACTACGGGGGATTCCCTTTAGTAATTAACTGAAAAAATAAATAACGGAATTCATTTCCGAATGCGTAACATTAAACAAAAATATTAGCATCATTTCAAATTTATAATTATACATTAATATAAATAAAAAGGTTATATAAACCTGGAAAATATATGCGGGGGTGTAATAAAAATAACCATATGTATATATATATATACTCGGACATAACATCCCTCATATACATACTCGTATATATGGGGGATGTAACAAATGCGGGAAGAGATATTATAATAATTTTATTTTAATTATTCATTTTCTGGGTTCTGTCAAATAAAATATGTGCAATCCGCTAGGATTTTTACTTAAGACTTCCTTCTTGACACCAAACTAAAAAAATAATTTATCATTATTTAAATTGAAAAAAAAAAAAAATACATATATAAATTCAGGTCGTAATTAAGAAAATGCAACACTTCGTATTATTACGTATATTTAGTATTCAAAAAGTAAAGTCTTTTTCTACAGATAAATTTTAATATAGAAAAATATAAAGAAATTAATTTAAAAAAACAACGGGGATTAAGATTAAGTACGAAAACGGGTTGAAAAATCTAAAATAATGCTCGGCTAAAGTAAGGAAAAAATTAATTAACAATCTGTATAGTTTATAATCTTGTATTGAATATAATTCATAGTAACTTTTTTTTTGTCTTCAGTCATTTGACCGGTTTGATGCAGCTCTCCAAGATTCCATATCTAGTGCTAGTCGTTTCATTTCAGTATACCCTCTACATCCTACATCCCTAACAATTTGTTTTACATATTCCAAACGTGGCCTGCCTACACAATTTTTCCCTTCTACCTGTCCTTCCAATATTAAAGCGACTATTCCAGGATGCCTTAGTATGTGGCCTCTAAGTCTGTCTCTTCTTTTAACTATATTTTTCCAAACGCTTCTTTCTGTAACTTATATTCTGCTGTTAAATTTAAAATTATCTCTTTAATGATGATATATAGAGGTTAACATAAATGTCGGTATAAGTTATCTTATTTCAAAGTCGACGATATACAAGGTGGTTATACGGATGGAAACACGATCAATTTTTAATACATATTCCTGGTGTATTTAAAAAATTATCGATTTTATCATTTTTTATTATTTTTATTACATTTATTAAATATAATGTATATATTATTTATTTTATTTTCCTAATTTGTCCGTTGCAATCTGTTCAACTAGTAAACAATAAGCACCCCTTCCCAGTCCACAGTGGGATAAAGATGATATGGATGACATGTAAATGAAGGGTAGTCTAGTACAAATTCTGGCTGACTATACCTGAGATGAGCGATTAATTGAACCCCAACCACCAAACTACACCGGTATCCACTGTCTAATACTTTAATTCATATAAAATAAATGAACTTCTATTAAGATTTTAACCTTAGAACCTTTGACTTCAAAAATTAGCTGTTGTTCTACTACTGATAATTTAACGACGACGAGTAACCATTGGATCAATATATATAAAGTATATATAAACTAAGATTTCCTTATTTGAATATATTGTAAGTTATCAATATATCCAGCCAATATAAATTCATGACGTATTCGGTTACACAAAAGGCTCCTTCTATCTGTTTATAATGAAAGTAGTTGTATAATGAATATCCACCGTCAGCTCAAAAGTTTATATATACATTTATATACTCGTATGTATATATATATTCTTTTTTTTTCTTTGAATTTTTTGTGGATAACATAACTGCTGTAATTTTGCGCCAATCAGTTTAAAATTGTTTCTTAAAAATAACTCGTCCCAAAATCTCGGTCGAGGTTGTTACCGGCAAAAATCGGACCATCGGGGTGGGAATGGAGGGGGCTTTTTCGAAAAACAAAATATCGCTATAACTTTCTTATTAAGTAAAATAACGAGTTCGTTTAAAGGTCCTACTATTTTTTGGTTAAGGGCCTAAAATTTATTTAAGTAAAGTTTGGCACAGGGGATGGAAAAATTGGGGTTTCAAAGGCAAAAATATCACACCTTTCTTCTTAATAGGTTTAAAGATCTTTAGTCCTCTAAACATTACCTAAAACTTTTGTCTAAAACAAATTTTGATATGACCGACCCTTACGGCAAGGGATGACCAAAATATAGCTGGAATTGTAAGAAGATGGGGCTTGTCGTATATTAAACATGTAAAACGCGCAACTATTTATTGTCTTATTGAATAAATTAAAAATTTTTCTTAACGTTAAGGTGGAAATCTTTTTTATCCCCTACTTAGCACCGGTGAAATCTACCTCCACCTTCCGGCGCGCCGAAAGGGATTTTTTTTTAACGGTCTGTGAGCGGTGAAGGTTTTCTAAAAATTCTGTGTAATAATTTTGTTCCTCAGTTTCTTACGATAGGGTTTTAATTAGAAAACGAGTGGTTCGTGCTGGATGTCGCCAGACCACCTACAGCTAAGTTCTTCTAGACTTTCTGCGTGAAACTTTTAACGCAAATGTCATTTTAAACCGATTTCCTAATCGTTTTGCGCGCGTATAGAACCGGCTCCTGAACGGTCCTGATTTGAATCCGTGTGATTATTTTTTTGGGGGATTTCTAAAGGAAAATGTTTTCCCTAAATATCCTCGTACAGTGATGGAACGCGAGTGCTGATCGTTGAGGCGTGCAACGAGATAACAGAGAATATGTGTCGTCGAGTTATTAAGAACATAGTAGTTCGTGTTGAAGAGGTTGCTAGACGTGATGGTGGTCATATTGAACATCTGATAAGCAGAACGTAGTCTCCAGGTATACAGTAAACGCGTTATATTTTACTTTTCTGTACTGCGATTCAAATAAATATCGGATCGTTTTGCGCGGTACTCTGTATATTTATTAAATTTTATTTTGACAAAACGATTAGTATTTCAACAAATTATCACTTTTATATAAAATGACTTAAACCGTTATACTGTGTTATACCATTATATTTAAAAAAAACAAAAAAAACATAAATCTGTATTCTTTAGAAGAACTAGAATATCTTTTCTTTTTTTCATTAATTTTTTTTTAAGAGAAAATCTATTTAGGCGCGCCGCGCAATTTTTGTTGAGCGTTGAAAAAGTCTGATCCGTCTGTCTCCGAGGTGAAACTCTCATTCAAAAACTCGGGGAAACCGCGTTTAGCCGAGCGTGGGAGAGTCGGCTGGGAAATGCATAAATATGATGCGTAAAACTTGTTATGTTTCACTAATTCGGATAAATTCGGGTGAGCCGAGTCTGTCCGAGCGAGAGAGAAACGGTTAGTAGTGTGTGTCTTCTGTGTTGATTGTTTCGTTTTACATTAAATACAATTTATAGTTGTTATCGTATCAGTGCATCATCGTCCTAATATCGATTGCGTTTCGTTTTATATTAAATACAATTTACTATTGTTATTGCATCAGCGCATCGTTATTCTAATACCGAAAAATATTATTCAAGAGTATCTCAGTCGATGTTGTATGTAAGTAAATTTATCTTTCTCTCATGCATATGGAGTGCAACAGGATGAGATTTCAAAGCGTACTTTTCATTCCATTACGCAGATAGCTAATTTAGTGCAATCTTTATATATATTAGTAGAAATGAATGAATTAATTACTATTTACTTAATTTAAAAGTAATTAATAAGAGGTTTTTACTTCGGGATACAGTCTTCAGCACGCACAATTTTTTTTAGTATTCTAATATTTTGCAGTTTATTGTGAAGTATACTGTTTTGACATTATACCACTTATTAGACTAAGTTTGAATTTTTCTTTTCATTTCTATTAATTTCTTTTACTAGTCGTGTAAAGATGATAATTTCTTAGAAGTAGTTTTTTAAGTATTCAGGTATCTACCCAAATACCATTTTATGAATAAATATTAGAATATTAAAATTTATAGTTAAAAATAAATTAACGTTTTTAGTAAATTCGCTATATGTATTCTAAACACTTTTAATTATTATTCTCTTGAATCTATTTTCTAATAATTGAGATTTATCTAACGGTTCATACTAAGTAACGGAATTATTGTAGAACAGTACTCAAAATACGGAAAAATTATACTTTTGTACATAGAATATTTTAATCCAAAATTTAAACGTTCCTATATTCTATAAAAATAACCAATTTTTTTTTACTGACTTTCTTATAAATACAGAGCGTTTACAAAAGAATTCCCCGGTTTCAAGTATTATTTAAAAAGCATTATATTTAAAGTATAACTTTCATAAATATATTCTGGACGGGTAAATTATGAACTTTATTTTGGTGTTTAATTTACTTCGATGTGTGCATCATTCGTTGTCCTGCACACTTCTAGAGCTGGATTAATCCAGTTCTACCGTGTACTTGCCAGCACGTCGGGTGTAATAGGTGCTACTACCGCAAAAATTCTCTCCCGTAGGTGGTTGATGTTACGGATTTTCTCCGAATAAGCAATGTTTTTCACTGGCCCCCACAAAAAGAAATCTATTGCGGTCATGCCTGGGCTCGTCGGTTGCCATGTAATCGGTCTGCTTCCAATCGCCTGCCTTGAAATCGAATGTTTAATGCGGCGAGGCGCCGTCTAGCTGATAAAAAAATAATCCTTTTTCTTTTTCAATATCGTCAGTCTGTGGAAAGCCGTAGTAAAGTTCAAGAATATCGCAGAAAACAATGCCGTTAATTGTGCTTTCAGCAAAATTGAACGGGCCCACACAATACGGTCGTTCATCAGCCGGTACCAGATATTGAATCGGGTGAGACACGCTGATGTTTAATAATTTCATTAGATGTCTATTCCAAAATCCTGCAATCGTGTCGATTTACTGACCGCTAATATGAAATCTTGCCTCGTCTAAAAATATGACATTTACAGGCAGTCCTCGTTTTCATCAATGATATTAAGCATTAAATCTGCAAACTCCAACTTTTTCATTCTGTCATAACGTACGCAGTCGGAACCTCTTACACACCGTTTTTACACTGTAGATTTAGATATTCGAACTGTAAATTGCGCCTTCGTAATGACTTTTTTGGGCTATGCGTACAAGATGCTCGGATCGATTTCAAATTCTTTTCAGATGCGAATGACCTGCCTGGTGACTTCGGTTTAAAATACTGCCCTTTTCCTTAAACCGATTTAACTACTGGATTATTGTTTTATTCCTAGGCGCGGTACCTCGTTATAAATATTGAAAAAGCTCAGCACAGTATGATGCCAAGTTTTCTATTTCGATGTAATTGTAATTAAAAATGTAATAAAAATATAATTAATTAATTGAGGTTTATACCGTTAAATATAATGAAATTTTATCGCGTGCGTTGTAACATAACTTGAAGTTCATTTATCATTTTTAATTTTATGGAATTGCGACAACATTGTTTTTCTTTGAACCGAATATGAAGAGTATAATATTGAAATACAAAAACGTTTCAGTGTTATCTTCATTTTATTTAATTATTTTATGTAAAGGGTAAATGTTTTTAGAGGTCTCGAACGTAGTTGGAGACCTTCACTGACCTATTTCTTTATGTTACTACTATATTGCCGTTAATCCCTCTCACAATCCGAAAAAAAATACACTGATATAATATACTCTTAATTTATTTTTTAACCTATTTGAAATTTCATATGTTGTAAAAAGGAGAACAGTATGAAATAAATAGTATGTCCGTCTAGTAATTACAAAGTATTTCTGGAAGGGTTAATCCGTAATCATATGATACAAAACAGGATTTATATTATTAGCTTAGGTCTTATTTGAAAATAAGTTAAATCCGTTTAGAATCTAATCCTGTTGTTCCAGAGGATTTTTGTCTCCCGATTAATTTAAGTAAGTAACTTCACGAATGCCACTTCTTGTTAATATTACTTTTTTATTTTATATTCGTGTCTATTTACCGATATATTTACTTGATAATAGTATCGACTATTTTGCGTTACTAGAGTATCAGAAAGTGTGTACAATATACTTAATACGTATATATTTTTTTGATTACATTATTTCAAGTTAATCAAACGTAGTTGTCAAGACAGAGTTTTGAGCGTGAAATACTCTTGGGGTGAGTAGTGTAAAGACCGAGTCCCGATCGGAGGTCCCGTGTAGTGTACCTCTGATTTGAGGCAGGCAAATAAAGACCAAGACCCGGTTAGGGAGCCTCCTTGGGGGACCCCTGATTTGAGGCAGGCGATTGAGAAGATCTAATCCCGGCTGACCGGGTGGTACCCTGTGCCGGTGACGGCATAGCCGGCTTCGGCATGGTCGCCCGGAAGGTTAGAGGCAGTGGCACCCCTAGGACCGAGTGTGCTTCTGCGGCGGGTCCAGTCCTAAGGGGATGGGATTAAAAAAAAATATGCACGATAAAGTATTTAAGCCTAACCGCTAAAACTAAAGACTGAAAATTAAACCTATTTAAAAGATTTATTGTATACGTCTATTAGAAAATAGGGAAGAGAGATGTCGGGAGGGCAAAATAAAGTCGGTTGTCCTGGCCATTTTCGGTACAGACATGGTAACGACGTTTTATTCACATCATTTTTCTTGTCTTTAAAATGATGTATTACACAAAGGGTGTTACCGTTAAAAATATTTGAGTACAAACCCCTGGACCACCCTCCACCCGCAAGACGGGGTTGAAATTTTATTTCTCGTCATAAAGTAAAGCGGTTGACCGACACCTTATCCTGAAAGATACAGTAATCAATCTGTAACGGTTTTAATGTTGTTAAGGGGTTTCCATACTTTTGACTCGCTCTGTATCTGTCAAAGGATTTTGTTATAGTATATAAAATGTTCAAGAATTGCTAAGTAACGAAGATATTATAAATTAAATAATAAAAATCCACCTTTAAAAATTTATTTTTTTAAATTTATAAATTGTTTCCAAATTAAAAACAACTTCAAACTACTCAGTAACCCGTAATACAAAAATTCTAAATATAATGATTAAAAAATAATTTTATTTTTAAGGTGACTTTTTTGTAGTTTGATCAGTTTTTTAAACTTATTTTGTTTATCGGTTTAAATTATATTTAAAATTAGAATAAGCCCACAATAAAACGTTACTATTAAAAAAAAATGTTAGGAAAAACAAAAAGATAAGAAAGATGCGTCATTAGATAATGAAAAGAATACAGAAAAACAACTTGAGTATGCTACCAAGTATAAAATGAGTTCCTATGCAATGCGGAAATATATTTTTTTCATCCTAAAATTTCAGGACTTTCTTTAATTTTTACAAAAAAAAAAGTTAAAAAGAAAATAACTTAATCTGGTATATTTATACGGGATCTGGGGGAATGGTATGCCTCGAGTTTGTTTTTAAGGGCAGTGCCCAGGTGCTCACCAACCGTGTTAATTTGAACCAATATCTATTTCCGTTCCGCCTGGCACCTGATGAGCTGTGCGTAGGTCCAGTCAGATGAACACCTGATGTTTGACTGCCGTGCTCTTGAGGGTCCAGAGACCGGGCCACCCTGGAACTTAGAGATCAAGGGGAAAATTGGCCGCTCACATGCGGCGAATCAATGTGGCGAGAGCCGCATTGACGGACCGTATGGGAGTCCTTGATGCGGTTGCTTTGTTCAGCCGACATCAGTAGTTTACTTAAGGAAAAGACTCCTACCACACTGCTGTGGGAAGCTAACCTAGAGATATATGGCTGATCACCAGCCAATTACGGTAGGCAGGTACTCGCTGGCATTCAACGACCTAGGCGTGGCAACGAATTGTTGCCTAGACGAAATACATTTTATTACGGATGTCATATATATTTGTAGTAGTTGACGGGGTTCGCCTACCCGTTTTAGCAAATATATGATAAGCGAGCGGTTGGGACACGTAAGCCGGTGGTGTATGGCACCGCGCTTAGTCCGCTCACGCTGTTAGGTAAGCTCTAGGAGCTTTTTAGGACAGTGTTCGCTAAACTGTTTCGAGGCTCAGTAGCCGTTTGCGGCACAGTCATTCGGTCTTATGCTTTAGATCGACCGAACGGGGGGGTGGCGGGAGAAACGCCATGAGAACTTCATCTCACATGTAGTAAATTTTTAAACGCTAAAAAAATCAATATCGATCAGACATAACCGGTTGTACTTGCTACTGTTTCGGTTTTAATGTAAAACTAGATTTTTTTAAGGATTTAATTTGTTTAGTTTAGTTTATTCTAGTCGAGGAAAGTATTAACAAAATCTTTTTTTACCACCGTTTCCGTAAGTAGCCAAGTAAGATTTTTGACTTCGTTGTACGAAGTCCAAGGAAGTATTGTAATCGCGAAAAATGTCGGTTTTCAGATTTCAACTGATATATTCATTTTAACCATCGCTTAATCCATTTTCACTAGTTTCGGCGTGACGTCTGTACGTACGTATGTATCCCGTATAACTCAAAGACGATTAGCCGTAAGATGCTGAAATTTTGGATTTAGGACTGTTGTAACTTCTAGTTATCCCTCCCCTTTTGATTGCAATCGACTGGACCAAAAGTGTCCAAAAAACCCATAGGAATTGAATTTTAGACTTTTACTTAAATGTAGTAATAAGTCGTTATTGAGAGTTTTTCAAGGATGCATCATAATTTATTCTAATTGGTTCCAGACTTATAGCAAATAAAATTTTAATTAATGAAATATTTGGATCTTGAAAGGGGAAGACACATCGGTTCGAATCAGACTTCATTTACTTTTTTAACTTTTTTTTTTATAAATATATTGATTTATTAACCTGTGATTGTCAACAAAAATTTTATAATAAATAATAATTCAGTAATAACAATAAAAAAAAAGTATGAAAAAATATCAGTAGTTAATGAAATAAAATTTTGTGTAATTTTCGTTAAAAAAAAAAAAATGTATATGTAATTTAATAGGCGTACAAGGAGCCGGCTTCCGTGGCGCGAGTGGTAGCGTTTCAGCCTTTCATCCGAAGGGTCCCCGGTTCGATTTCCGGTCTACAGTAAATCATTCATCTCATCCTCTGAAGCAATACCTAGTGGTGGTCTCGGAGGTTAAAAAAAAGTCGTACAAGGAAATCATGTGATATACACATCAGATTTTTTTTTATCGAGTAATATTTTTATATTCTATATAAAATTAATCATTACTCATATAATTGCTGTGGTTGGTTTTATTGTATGTTATTTGTCGTTAATAGAAAAAGAAAATTGCAAAATACCTTGCAAGGATATTTAAATTTGTGTCGATTAACTCGACATTTCCTTTGTATAGTTTATACGGTATATAGTAAAATCGGTAAAATTATTCATAGGAAAAGAAAATTAACAATTAATTTAATTAAACAAGGCATAGTAATTTACACCGTTAAAATCTTATCGAAATCTATTATTTCTCGCTTGAAATGTTTGTAAGTACGTCTTCTTTCTTTCTCGATGAAAAATTTATTTTAGTAGAATAGCGGTGAAAAAAAAAAATGAATTATATACGAGTGTGTAAGCTAAGAAATAACACCTATCAACTCTCATTTCCCGTGATGTACTAAAACTTAAAAAAACTTTTATATTTTAGTATAAACAAGACACTCTTATATAATCGGTTAGACTTTCGAAATGTTTGCAAACTATTATTTGTAAAAAAAACCCAAAAAAAACCGAATTATTCTCTAATTCAGTATTTCAGTTTATAATGAATGTATTTAAGTGAAAAAGAGATATTCGGTACACTTTAATGCTGAGGAATCAAATGCAATACATTATGAAAAAAAAAATTGATTACAGTTTAATTCTTTGATAAGATTTTTAAATGGACGTCTTGTTTTTCTCTTTGTAAATACTAATTATTAAACACTCCGACAGGCGTGTCAGAAGAAAATGTAAATAGAAATATGCTGATTATTAAATACACATATTTAATAAAAAACATTTTTTTTCAGTGTTAAAACCGTTAAAAATTAATCGACAAATTTGTTAAAAAATCAGCAACGTGTTATAAATTCTATTTATGTTTGATAAAATGTGAATTAAAATACTGATACTTTAAAATTTTACGCATTACTTTTCTTCTTGGGAAAACATTAATATTTCTCTAAGTTAACGGCAATATTGTTAATAAAATAACAATTTGTTAATTATACAGAGTGTCTCACGAAGAAATGTACAGGACATGTTCAAATGGTAAAAATAATGAAAAAAATTCGGATAAAAGTTTGAAAACGCTTTGTTTTTTAGTTACAGCTACCGAAAGATTTCGCCCGGATTCCTGTTCTACTAATAATAAGAAGCCTACTGTGATTTTTGGCAACCAAATTAAGGAGTAAATTTGGTGGTATCTTATGTAATTTGAGCAGGGAAATAGGGTAAAACCGGTCTCAGAACTGCAAATCCACCAGTTTTTAAGATATCCGACGTAAAACACAATTCGATGTCAAAAATAAGTGTTGTTTAGGTTTTTATTACAATAGCTTTGTTAAATGACTAATAAATGCGGAAGATATAGTAAAACATTTATAGAGAATTTAATTCGGAGAAAATTAATGTAAATTAAGCCAATAAAAAGAAAAATAAAAACTTTTAAAATTGTTTTTTTATTGAAGCACCAGACGAAAAGTAGATACAAAATATATAATTCTTTCTATATCTAATAAACATTATTCTTAATATTTTTTGTTGTCTTCAGTCATTTGACTGGTTTGATGCAGCTCTATCTATTGCCATTCGTTTCATTTCGGTATACCCCCTACAACCTACATCCTACATCCGTAACAATTTGTTTTACATATTCCAAACGTTGCCTGCCTGCACAATTTTTTCCTTCTACTTGACCTTCTAATATTAAAGCGACTATTCCAGGATGCCTTAGTATGTGGCCTATAAGTCTGTCTCTTCTTTTAACTATATTTTTCCAATTTCTTCTTTCTTCGTCGATTAACCGTAACACCTCTTCATTTGTCAGTTTATTCACCCATCTGATTTTTAACATTCACCTATAACACCGCATTTCAAAAGGTTCTAATCTTTTCTTTTCATGTACTCCGATCGTCCAAGTTTCACTTCCATACAAAGCTACGCTCCAAACATATACTTTCAAAAATGTTTTACTGACGTTTAAATTAATTTTTGATGTAAACAAATTATATTTCTCCGACTGAAGGCTCGTTTCGCCTGCGCTATTCGGCATTTTATATCGCTCCTGCTTCGTCCATCTTTAGTAATTCTATTTCCTAAATAAAAAAATTCTTCTACCTCCGTAATCTTTACTCTTCCTATTTTTACATTCAGGTCCATCTTCGTTATTTCTACACATTTCATTACTTTCGTTTTGTTCTTGTTTATTTTCATGCGGTAGTTTTTGCATAGGACTTCATCCACGCCATTCATTGTTTCTTCTAAATCCTTTTTACTCTCAACTACAATTACTATATCATCAGCAAATCGTAGCATCTTTATCTTTTCACCTTGTACTGTTACTCCGGATCTAAATTGTTCTTTAACATTAACTGCCATTTCTACGTAAAGATTATTCTTAATATAGGAAAATAAAAAGAAAAGATACATGAAATGATAAATAGTATCGGAATAACAAAAGTAATTGTTCAGAATTCCCTCCTTCAAAATGTAAACAGCACTCTGTCCAATGTAAAATATTTCCGGTGGGTTTCCGTATCATCTCGGAATCGTTTCGAATAAATTCAATAACATTTCGTATTTTAATGAGTAATTCTTCTTTGTTATTTATTTTTCGTTGGCATACTACGGTTTTCATATGACCCCAAATGAAGCAATCCAGTGTCCTTAAGTCAGGCGATTGTGGTGACCACTTCCAATCCATTTTAAGCCATTATCATTCAAGTGACTTAGAGTTACTAAAGAAAAATGTGGAGTTCCACCATCGTACTTGAAAATCATTTGCAATCTAGTTTGTACAGCCTTCAAATGAACCGGAAAATTATTTTTCAAGAAATGAACGTGTACATCTCCCATAAGGTTTTCATTGAAAACAACTGCTCCCGCAATTATATAATGCCACACAAGTCATTAATATAAAATCTATGTTGAAAACTAGTTTCCACAGTACCATATGAATTGTATTTGCTCCATAAATGACTATATTTATAATCGAAGACTCCGTTTCTCATAAAAGCGCCTTCATTAGTAAATAAAATTGAACGTACCTTATCAGCGTCGTCTAGAAGTCAACGACACAAGTTTAACCCCTAGGGGTAATCTGTTGGCCGAAAATTTTGAACCTTCTGCAGGCGGAAAGGATAAAGATTTTCTATCCGTAAGATGCGCCATATTTTGTTTTTTGACAAACGAGTACGACATGAACACTACCTCCTACTAGTGCCTGGGCTATGCTGAATATGGTGAATCGTACTATTTTCATCATTAACGGGATTATTCACTTGGCGTTCAACAGAAAAAGAACATGTTAGAAATGATCCTTTCGTAAATGCTGATACACCGAAGAAAACGTTTTCATATTTGGAATCCGCCTTTGAGGAAATCTCTCCCGATATTCGCATCGAATAGTTTCAGAATTTCGTTTACAAAATCCTTAAAAATTATATCTGCATATTCCTCGTTAGAAAATTGAAAGTGCATTTTTACTGTACGAAATGGGAACATCTCGATTCCCCCCCGAGGGGAGAAGAACACGCCATCGTAGCGTGTTCGGTCGCTACACCCCCTCCCGTTCGTAGACAGTAGTGGGTTTATCGGAGGTCATCTTCTTGCCCTCGTACTGATCACATTCCACAGTGTTCATTCCGGCCTCGGGGACGAAATGGGAACACTTCCTTGATAATCTATTATAATAAATTCAAACCAAGTACATAATTTTCGTTGTTGACTAGCTGTTAGTATTGCCAGCCTAAAAAATAACTTTTTTTTAACATTTCTGAAGTAACGTTTATTTCAATGTAGTTTTTGCATAATTATATCGTTTTACCTGAAAAATTATTGAATACACAACTAAAATATTGTATTACTGTATAAATTTTCTACTATTTTTAAAAGTATTTTCATTAATTAGGATTTTTGTTTTTTAAAAGAATGTTTATTAGGTACAGAAATAATAATACGGGTTTTTGTTTATTTTTCGTTTCGTTTTTTGTTGCATCAATAAAAAACCGATTTTTAAAAGGTTTTATTTACATTATATTGGATTTATTTACATTACATTTCTCAAAAATAAATTCTCTACAAGTTTCGTCAAATTTTTCGCATTTATTAGCCATTTCGCAAATCTATTGTACTACAAACCTAAAAAAAATTATTCTTCAACACCGAAGAGTATCTTACTTGTGGTATCTTATAATCTAACCCACCGGGTCGGTCTAGTGGTGAACGCGTCTTCCCAAATCAGCTGATTTGGAAGTCGAGAGTTCTAGCGTTCAAGTCCTATTAAAGCCAGCTATTTTTACACGGACTTGAATACTAGATCTTGGATACCGGTGTTCTTTGGTGGTCGGGTTTCAATTAACCACACATCTCAGGAACGGTCGAACTGAGAATGTACAAGACTACACTTCATTTACACTCATACATATCATCTTCATTCATCCTCTGAAGAATTATCTAAACGGTAGTTACCGGAGGCTAAACAGGAAAAAGAAAAAGGTACCTTATAATCTATTGGAGTTATAGTTCTGAGACCGGTGTTATCGTATGTTCCAGTTCTTCATTTGTCACTTTATCCACCCACCTGATTTTTAACATTCTTCTATAGCACCGCATTTCATAAGCATCTAATCTTTTCTTCTCAGATACTCCGATCGTCTAAGTTTCATTTCAATATACAGCGACGCCCAAACATATACATTCAAAAGTCCTTTCCTGACGTTTAAATTAATTTTTGATGTAAACAAATTATATTTCTTACTGAAGGCTCGTTTCGCTTGTGCTATTCGACATTTGATATCGCTCCTGCTTTCTCCATCTTTAGTAATTCTACTTCCCAAATAACAAAATTCTTCTACCTCCATAATCTTTTCTCCTCCTATTTTCACATTCAATGGTCCATCTTTGTTAATTCTACTACATTTCATTACTTTTGTTTTGTTCTTGTTTATTTTCATGCGATAGTTCTTGCGTAGGACTTCATCTATGCCGTTCATTGTTTCTTCTAAATCCTTTTTACTCTCGGCTAGAATTACTATATCATCAGCAAATCGTAGCATCTTTACCTTGTACTGTTACTCCGAATCTAAATTGTTCTTTAACATCATTAACTGCTAGTTCCATGTAAAGATTAAAAAGTAACAGAGATAGGGAACATCCTTTTCGGACTCCCTTTCTTATTACGGCTTCTTTCTTATGTTCTTCAATTATTATTACTGTTGCTGGTTGGTTCCTGTACATGTTAGCAACTGTTCTTCTATTTCTGTATTTGAACCCTAATTTTTTTTAAATTCTGAACATTTTATTCCAGTCTACGTTATAGAATGCCTTTTCTAGGTCTATAAACGCCAAGTATGTTGGTTTATTTTTCTTAATCTTCCTTCTACTATTAATCTGAGGCCTAAAATTGCTCCCCTTGTCCCTATACTTTTCCGGAAACCAAATCGGTCTTCTCCTAAAACTTCTTCCACTCTCGTCTCAATTCTTCTGTATAGAATTCTAGTTAAGATTTTTGATGCATGACTAGTTAAACTAATTGTTCTGTATTCTTCACATTTATCTGCCCCTGCTTTCTTTGGTATCATGACTATAACACTTTTTTTGAAGTCTGACAGAAATTCCCCTTTTTCATAAATATTACACACCAGTTTATATAATCTATCAATCGCTTCCTCACCTGCACTGCGCAGTCATTCTACAGGTATTCTGTCTATTCCAGGAGCCTTTCTGCCATTTAAATCTTTTAATGCACTCTTAAATTCAGATCTAAGTATTGTTTCTCCCATTTCATCCTCCTCAACTTCCTCTTCTTCCTCTATAACACCATTTTCTAATTCATTTCCTCTGTATAACTCTTCAATATATTCCACCCATCTATCGACTTTACCTTTCGTATTATATATTGGTGTACCATCTTTGTTTAACACATTATTAGATTTTAATTTATGTACCCCAAAATTTTCCTTAACTTTCCTGTATGCTCCGTCTATTTTACCAATGTTCATTTCTCTTTCCACTTCTCTTTAATCCACTCTTCTTTCACCAGTTTGCACTTCCTGTTTATAGTATTTCTTCATTTTCGATAGTTCCTTTTACTTTCTTCATCACATCTGAAACCCAAGGTTTTCTACCAGTTCTCTTTATTCCGCCCAAGTTTGCTTCTGCTGATTTAAGAATTTCCTTTTTAACATTCTCCCATTCTTCTTCTACATTTTCTACCTTATCTTTTTTACTCAGACCTCTTGCGATGTCCTCCTCAAAAATCTTCTTTACCTCCTCTTCATCAAGCTTCTCTAAATTCCACCGATTCATCTGACACCTTTTCTTCAGGTTTTTAAACCCTAATGTACATTTCATTAACACCAAATTATGGTCGCTATCAATGTCTGCTCCAGGGTAAGTTTTGCAGTCAACGAGTTGATTTCTAAATCTTTGCTTAACCATGATATAATCTATCTGATACCTTGCAGTATCGTCTGGCTTTTTCCAAGTGTATATTCTTCTATTATGATTTTTAAATTGGGTGTTGGCAATTACTGAATTATACTTCGTGCAAAACTCTATAAGTCAGTCCCCTCTTTCATTCCTTTTGCCCAGCCCGTATTCACCCACTATATTTCCTTCCTTGCCTTTTCCAATGCTTGCATTCCAATCTCCAACTATTATTAAATTTTCATCTCCTTTTACGTGTTTAATTGCTTCATCAATCTCTTCGTATACACACTCTACCTCATCATCATCATGGGCGCTTGTAGGCATATAGACATTAACAATTGTTGTCGGTTTAGGTTTTGATTTTATCCTTATTACAATGATTCTATCGCTATGCGTTTTGAAATACTCTACTCTCTTCCCTATCTTCTTGTTCATTATGAAACCTACTCCTGCCTGCCCATTATTTGAAGCTGAGTTAATTATTCTATAATCATCTGACCAAAAGTCGCCTTCCTCTTCCCACCGAACCTCACTAATTCCTACTACATCCACATTTATCCTATCCATTTCCCTTTTTAAATTTTCTAGCCTACCAACCTTTTTTAAAGTTCTAACATTCCACGCTCCGACTCGTAGAATGTTATTTTTTAATTTTCTGGTGGTCCCTCCCTTAGTAGTCCCCAACCAGAGATCCGAACGGGGGACTAGTTTACCTAATTACATGTTACGCTTATAAAATGTGAGAATGAAATATTTTATTTAAAAAATTAATAAATCCTATCCGCTTTTAAAATACTTATGATAAAAAACTTATGAAGCTGTAGAAAAGATTATAAATGAAATATTAACATTCAAAATTTAAATAACACCGGCTGTAGTTTAATCGCATGTTGTTGGCCTTTCATAGCCAAAGCAGAGAATACCAGAAAGAAAAAACAGGTCAGATAGTAAAAAAAAAAAAAATGTTTTTATGTTTAAAAAACCTACATAAACAATTAATCAAAAGCAGCTGATCTGCTGCATTCAGTTAGTATGCTTGGTTTTTAGATTAATTGTTCGTACGTTACATCCATGGCAACAGTGTGGGAACTTTTCACCGATGATAAATACCGTTCATGTTATTTACCGTATGTATATCGTTTAATAAGATATATTTCTGATTGCTATATTTCTCTTTTTGTACCTTTTTAGGTTATATGATCTTGTATACATTTATTGTGTTCATTTTTTAATTAACGAATTAATTATATCATTAATTTATTCGTAAATAAGTTAACCGAAACATAATAATTATAATATAAATAGACATTAAATCATCTAAGACTACACGCATACATATTACATTGTATATAATAACAGTTGAATATTAAGTCCGTGATTTTAGCTGGTAGGACTGATGAAATAACTCGTTTATGTATTGTTCTCCTGGCCTTGATCAGAACAGTTCTTATTGTTGACAATTGTTTTAATTGTTTTACAATAAAATTAGCCAAGGAAGCTTTCACTCGCATATCGAGAAATCACTTGTAGATAATACTATAATTAATTGTTCATTTAATTATCCTCAGTTTTTCTGTTCAACCGTTCATAGATTATAAGATTTTTGTTCTTATTATATAACATACATGATTTCCTGGGTTATTTTGAGAATATTTTATAAGAGATTAATTTTGTAATTCATCGCATTACATGTTTAATCAATTTTTTCTCTAATCCTCCACTGTTACAATTTGTTTATTATTTTTTTTTACTATTTAGTATTTGTAGAAAAAAAGAGATAATAACAAATAATAAAATTTGTACTTCTGTGTTAACGGGGACCACTCGATTTTGATTTTTGTTGTTTACTTTTATTTTTTGATGGTTTACTAGTTTATACTTATGATTGTGAAATAACGATCTAACAACCCATTTCCGTATCCTAGAAACTTGTTTTGACTTTTTGAAGGAGCCTCCTTCAAAAACAGATGACATATTTCAGATAAGGATATTCATAAACATAATATAGTAGTTTGTCATGGTTACAAGTTTTATTAAGGTGTTTTAAAGCAAAAGAATAGGAAAAAAAATCGATTTGATCCTAAGAGGATTTGCCATCTAATATAACAACCAGAAATTTCACTTTATGGGCTATGATAAATATTATCATATCATTAATGGGAATTCTGCTAATACAAGTAACAATGTTAGGTTAATGCAAAGGTTATCCAAGTTTGAAAATAATTATCATCATTTAGTGTATCCTAACCGTATAAAAATATTTTATTTCATTTCCACTAAGTAAAATAAAGTAATCTTTATTCTCATCAGAACAGAATAATACATTATATAGATCAATAAATTAATATAAAACCAGATTATAAGAAATCAGTGTAAGATAAGTAATATAATAATAATAATAATATATAAGTAATATATAATAATTTGATTTAAGTCCGTGTTAATTATTTAAATATATGAAAAATGTTAAGGTAAATACTTTAAACAAAAAATTACCACAAATTGATTCACAATTCAGAAGTTGCAATTGGAAATTAATTTACGTACATGCTGAACAAGATGCAGATAAATCAATTTCTTTTTAATTTTCTTTTAATTAATATTATTTAAAAATGAATCGACAGAATAATATTTATTTATACAAAAGAAAATCCTTCAGGCATCTTAAATAAATTGGTGGAAAGATTTTTCAAATTTTGTAAAACTTACAAGAAAGTTGTATTTCTTGTAAGCTGAAGCGTGTAGTTATAAGAAAACAGTTTTGTTGTATAGTTTGAAAGTAGAATTTTAACTGATAAATCTGTATTAAAGAAAAATATGTATTTTATTAAGCTCCTACTTATAGAAGCAAAATTCACACTCCAATTTTTATCAAAATTGAGTGATTTATTATTGTTGGCAGCACTAAACTACGTATGTTATGATTAAAAAAATTAAGTTGCAGAAGTATACCTTCATAATGTGGTTATGAACAAAGTATTGCATTGTAGTTGGCTAGTTCCGAATTAGAGAATTGTATTTTCATCAATTAAACTTGAAAAAGCACGAAAACGTAGGCTCTGTATAGGCTCTTATTACCTATTCATTCAAAATAAAATTAAATGATCTTACTTCACAGAACCAATGTTAATCGGTTAAAAAAAAACTAGAATATTCTGCATCTTAAATTAATATGTACAAATGTTATATAGTTAAATGATTTTCATTAACGCTTTCTAAATTGTATATATTTTATAAACATAATAACTTCACATATTTTTAAAGGTAATTATGCCATTTTTTTATGCGTCGTTGAATGACGTATTACTCAATTCCGCTGTGTTCTACTTGTTATATACCAACTGCAATAAAAAAATCATTTAAATTATTTGTTCTGTTAAAAAAACCTAATCTTATGAAATACAATAATTAAAAGAGAGTGAAGCATGTTGTGTATATATATCTATATATATATGCTAAGCAAGAAAAACATTCCCATCAGTAGCGTTGTCA
Organism: Lycorma delicatula; assembly: GCF_047948215.1. Classification (NCBI taxonomy): domain Eukaryota; kingdom Metazoa; phylum Arthropoda; class Insecta; order Hemiptera; family Fulgoridae; genus Lycorma; species Lycorma delicatula. The sequence goes on from NC_134459.1 coordinate 14,929,320, forward strand.
AAAATATACTGGTCTACTAAAGCTCCTGGGTTTGACTCCCAAGCAGCTTAACGTTTATATACCGATTTCAGTTATGTTGTTAATTATTCATAAATGAATATATGCTCAGGAATAATACGAAAAATAAAAAACAATCTTTTGCTTGTAAAGAAAGCAACAAAAATAAATAATAATATTAAAATGTTCAGGACATCGCCTTAAAAATAAACAAATCATGAAGATCCGAATAACCGAGTGGTAAATATATATTTGTTTCCAAAATAATTAATTCCATCCAGACATTTAAACGTAATTTTGGTTATTAAAAATAATTTTTTTTTTTTTGGGGGGGGGGAATTGAAAGCCACGCAGCATTCGGATAAATGAACATTAGAAGTCCGGTTAATTGCGAACCATCTAATTAAATACTTTATTATAATTAAGGGAACGCGCATTAAAAGTAATTCAATCGATATATGAAGTTTGAAATTTAAAAAAAAATTCTTTATTCTGATAAATTTTCGCGTCTACAGTGGCAGAGTTTAGAGTTTTTAATTCAAGGATATCAGGTTCGAATCGTAATCAGACTCATTAAAAGTGGTTGTACTGATGTACAGTTCCCGTTCAACCAAATTGTAACGGACACGTTATCTACTGCGATTAAAAAAACCATTCGAGGGTCGGAGTGGATTCATCACCTTCTTTATGCGCCTTTGGCTGCGAATTGTAATAGCTCTATGTACGTTGTCCCTTTTCTTCTCCTTAGGAAAAATCGTTAGATCAGAGATTAAATTTTATTTATACTTTTAATTTAACGTTAACAAGTTTTTGTTGTAATTATAATGAAAAATCGTCCTATACTTTTTCACTTACGAAAAAACATTAAAAAATTTAATCGATATTTTAGAAAAAATCATCAAAAATTTTATCTGTAATTCTTGTAATTACAAAGTTTTAACAAAAATATACTTTGGGCGAAAGAATTAAAAAAAACCACAATAAATGTGTTTGTTCAAACAGCCTACGGTATTATGCGCGCGCGCGCACACACACACACACACAAAATAAATAAAATTTATTTAACTGAAAATTATCGCTAAAATAAATAAATAATTTTTCTTTATAGAAAGCTTAGAACTACTGAAGACGAATAAATTTCAGTATAATAAATTAAAAGTGCCACGATTTTATTGGATACTAAAAATTAATTATTTCTTAAACTTGTAAAATAAATATATTCCTATACTTACATAATTTCTTTAAAGTAAATCGTGTATTAAGGGTCGGATAATCGACTATTACACAGATATTAATTTCAAAGATACGGTGCCCATTTCGATGTAAATATTTAACTGTTATTTTGATTAAAATAGGTAAAGTATATTCTTTAACCGATTTTTATTTATTTATAGAACGCCTAGAATCACTGATGAAGAAACTTTTTACTACGTAATAGATTATAAGATACCACGACTCTATCGAATAACAGTATACTAACAATGAAATATGTAAAATAATATTATTAACATATGTACCTAATTCCATAAAAAAATAAACTAGGTATGAAGAACCCGATAATCAACTGTTCCGTAGATATTAATTTCAAGGTATATTTGTTTTGATGGAAATATTTATTTATTATTTTCATTCGATTAAATTAAATATTTTTTTATAACATAATTTTTTTTTTATTGAAAGCTTGGAATCACTGAAGAGGAACATTTTTCAGTATAATATACTTGAAGCTATCGATTATATCGTAGAATCATACGGTGAAAATTAACTATTTTTGTAAAATATTACTATATATACTTAATTTTCTTAAAGTTAAATTGTGTATGAAGCACCGAACAGTAAGTAGACTGTAACATTGATATTAATTTAAAAATATATTTATTTTTATATAATTATTTAATCATTATTTTGGTCGTAATAAAATTCTTAGATGTTGGCAATAACTTCAAAATTGAAAACGACACACACTTTTGGATAAGTGATTATTAGAGCAACCGGTTAATTGATAATCGTATAATTAACATTACTAATGTAATTAATTGAACCTCATATATGTAAATGAATGAAAGAAAGATATTTTCATACAATTTTTAAAATTTGAAATTCTTTAAATATTTATAATTTTTCTCACGATCGGCTGAAGCGTACAAGCTTTTGTGTACAAGTGCAGCGCTTTGGGTTCTTAATTCAAGGATCGGGTTCAAATCCACTAACAGTCTTGACCTAATGGATATTCCTGTAGTCGACTCATGCAATACGGATACCTACCCTTTATTATGTATCAAGGAAAATAAGGCTATTTTCCTAGATTATGACAAAGGCCGTCGGGCGTCGTTATGGATTCATTACAATCTTGCGTACCCCTTGGCTTCGAAATTTGTAGCTCTAGTTATTCACTTTTTTCTTCTTCGTAGTGGTTCAGGGAATAACTTTAATTTTAACTTATAATTTTCAATAATATATATTATTATTTTTTAATTCTAGAGAATTATATCATTTTTCATAAGAAAAGGATCGATCTACCAATCAAATTTTAAGGGAGAAAAAATAAATTTATACTTATATAGGAATAGTATATTTAAATTATATATATATAATTTAAATTATGGGCGTGTGAGTCCGCGCACGCGAATAAAACACACACACACACACACACACACGCGCGCGCGCGCGCTAATAAACAAATTAATGTATTATTTATTAATTTTAAATTAATTAACATTAAATTAATTTAACATTAAATTAATAATGAAACAAAATTATTTAAGACTACCCTTCTCGTTGGTTGATTAACAGCGTGTACTATTCTTAATAGGTAGGCTGTATTTGAAAACTCATTCATTTTACAAATGAATGTAATTGACAAGTGGCAGGTGCTATTTTGCCATTTAAACTGATCATTTCTTCCCTCCTGGGACCACTACCTTCTTAATTCGGTATCAAGGTAAATCGCTACTACGCTGCGTTTGTCTTTTTAACAGATTTGTATGGAATAGATCTTACTAAGCTAAGGACAATGTAAAAAAAAAAAATTGTAATATTTGAGGTAAAGTGTTGGTATTATTTACTTTTTTTTTTAATTTAACAACGATTCAGTTTGTAATTTTATTATTCTGTAATTTTTGTAAGTTCTGTATTTATTTCATCTTTTAACGCCCAAATTTATAATTATTATTTTTTTCTTATGTGACAGTACGGTAGATAAATATTTTGCTACCTAAAAAAATTAGCGGAATTCGGATTCAGAATTTTCCGGATATAAGTCGGGGACGTGATAGACCTAATCTGATAAAACGTAAAATGAAATTCTAATACGATAAACGTTCTTTAAACTACCCTTTTCGTACGTATTTTAGGCCGATGAAATCAAAAGGTCGATCGTTAAGTTTTGAGTGTTGTGTAATTAAAGAATAATGGAGGGTGCTCACACACGGGACATATACATAGTTTTTTATTTATTTAACTGTACTGTAGTTTTTATTTATGTTAACAGTGTGAGGGCGACGTTGCATGTGAAGAATCTTTATTCCGCTCTAATTCACACGTTTTTCTACTAAATCGGCACAGTATTATATATTTAGCGTCAATTATTGTAATATATATATATATATATATATATATATATATATATATATATTTTTTTTAACCTCCGGATCCACCGTTAGGCATTCTTCATGTGTGAAGATGCCATGCCTGACCGGGATCCGGAGGTCCCGGGTTCGTATCCCGGTCAGGCACGGCATCTTCACACACGCTTCAAATCATTCATTATATATTATAATAAAGATATATAATGAAACAGGCAGATAAATTATAAGGTAATATTAATTTTATTATAGTAAACGATATGAAAATAATCGCGAGAGGACGTTACTGTCGGATAAAACGTTCTGGGTTCTACTTACGGTTTTGTATAGTATTTATGGTACGGTGTAAAATTAATTACATTAAAAAATAAAAAACACATAATGCAAAAAAATGTGATCTTTGTCGTCGGTACGAATAATTTAATAAAAAGATATACCGGTTGTAAATATTCGTTTAATAATGTTAACAATTTTCTGCTTGCCGAAGCACTGTCAATAACTCTCCCCTCCACCAAAACAATCAGTGCCCTTTCAAGGTTAAACAATTTCACTGCTGCGTTCCGTTCACGCAGTAACGTAAAGCACGTTTCAACAAATAATTAAATAATAGTTTATAATACCGGGCGACATTTGAAAAGTTACCGCATTTATTATTCAACAGATATCAGTCCAATTGTATTTCTGTTTGCAGGCATGTATACCATTCTCAGGAGGAACCTATCTAAAATGATTTTCAAAGGGGTGAAACATATTCTCTCCGCTACACTTACCCCGACTCAAAAATCTTATATGGCAATAGCAAAATTTAATTCTATTAATTTACAATAATTGACAACCCGAAAAAATAATGAATTTTGGTGAAAAGAGAATTAAAATCCGCCCGCTCCTTCATTACATTACATTATTTTTTCGGGTTGTTAATTAACGGAATTAAATGTTACCGTTGCCAAATAAGATTCTTGAGTTTGGGGTAGGTGTAGCAGAGAGGGTAGGTTTCATTCCCTTTGAAGATAACTGTAGAAAGGTTCCCCCGACAACGGTATACTTGCCGGCAAATCGAAATACGAAGAGACTGAAAGCTGTTGAATAACAAAGGTCTATTTACACGCATCGGTGTCAGTTCAGTATCAGTGTTCTCCGCGGTCGATCAGTGATGCCAATTCACACACATCCGACATCATTCTTTCTTTTCTTTTCCTGTTTAGCCTCCGGTAAGATTACCGTTTAGATAATTCTTCAGAGGATGAATGGGGATGATATGTGCGAGTGTATAAATGAAGTGTAGTCTTGTACATTCTCAGTTCGACCGTTCCTGAGACGGTTAATTGAAACCCGACCGCCAAAGAACACCGGTATCCACAATCTAGTATTCAAATCTGTGTAAAAATAACCGGCTTTACTAGGACTTGAACTCTGAAACTCTCGACTTCCAAATCAGCTGATTTGGGAAGACGCGAAACATCCGACATCTATCCGTAGTACATATCACACAGTAAGTACTGCAGTCCTAATTGGCGTCGCTGATCGATCAGGATAACATCGATACTGATGTGCGTAAATAGACCTTAAATGTAGTAACTTTTCAGATGATCATCCGGTACGTAGAGGTTTAAATGTAAAGGGAAAGATTTCTGTATGAATCAGAACATTATAATCGGTCATTAATCGCAATTAAATGTCGAAATCTGTCAACCGATTTATAAACATATACTGTTAAAAGTAATGACGTAATATGTTGATAAAAATAAATACACATGGAAATGTTAAACGATATGCGATATCGATTGTAAATATTTCATTTCCTTTTCCCACGGCCGACCGTGAAATTGCGATTTTTACTTCCTTATACGAAGTAAAAGAAGTATTGTGATCGCCAAAATTTTCGGTTTTCAAATTTTAACAGAAATATTCATTTTGACCATCCTTGAATCCATTTTGACTAGTTCGGCGTGACGTCTGTACCGACGTAAAATATCTATCTCGCATAACTGAAAAACTATTAGCCGCAGGATCTTGAAACATCGGTTTAGGACTGTTGTAACATCTAATTTTGCACCTCCCTTTTTGATTACAATCGACTGGACCAAAAGTGTCCAAAAAAGCCCAAAATCCCCAAAAAATTAGATTTTGAACTTTTTCTTAACTGCAGTAATCAGCCATAATTAAGAGCTTTTCAATGATATATCTTAAACGGTACTTATTTTCACCGGTTCCAGAATTATAGCCAAATAAAATTTTAATTAATGAAATTTTTGGGTCTTTCAAGGGGAAGACACATCGGTTCGAATCCGACTTCATTACCTTTTTTTTTAACTTAAGTATATTGATATATTAATAATTATTAACCTCTGATTGTAAAAAAAAATGTTAACTTTTCTAACTATTTTTTAAAATTTAAATATATTGATTTATTAATAACTAGCAGATCCGGCAATGCTTCGCTATTGCTAGATTTGATTTCTATGTGTGTGTGTGTATATATATATATATATATATATATATATACTTTCAATTGTGTTCATTAAATCTATGTGTGTATATATATATATATATATATACATATATACACACATAGATTTAATGAACACAATTGAAAGTTTGATAAAACATTAACTAAATGAACATTACGGACTTCGCAAAAGTTAATTTTTCCCTGTTACCCTTTCTCCCTTTCCCCTTTCCTCCTTGTCACAATTTTTCTTTCCCCATATTACCTTTCCCCATTTCCCCTTTTCATTCCCCTTTCAATTACTTTCTCTTTCCCATATTTCCCCTTCCTCTTTCCTTTTTTCTCCTTTCCCTTTTCCTTTTCTCCGTTTTCTTTTTCTCCATTTCCCTTTTTAGATTTTTCCCTTTCTTCCTCTTTCTCCGCGCGTGAATCGGTCCAGTAGTTTTTTTAGTCTACAGCGGACACACATATCGGAAACATTGAAATGGAATCGTAAAATATTTAGTACAGCGCGTGTTGCTTTTACGTCCAACAGATAGCGCTGTTTAAAAAAAAAAAAAAAACATGTTTTTACCTAAAACAAGTGTGAAATTTTAGGTATATAAAAACACGCGCGTATTCGAATGCAACGTCGTGTCAAAATTTCAAAGCGATCGGTGAAGAACTTTCGGAGTTTTAAGATTTTGAACAAACTAACATTTACATTTTTATTTATATAAAAATGCGTATATGTAATTTAGTAGGCGTACAAGGAAGTTATGTGGTGTCCGCATCAAATTTTTTTTTAAAAAGAATAATACGTACTTCAAGTCATTTCCTTTTCTTAGCCGGCCTCCTTGGCGCGAGCGGTAGCGTCTCGGCCTTTCATCCGGAGGTCCCGAGTTCGAATCCCGGTCAGACATGGCATTTTATAAATCATTCATCTCAACCTTTGAAGCGATACCTAAGGGTGGTCCCGGAGGTTAAACAAAACGAAACGAAAAAGTAATTTCCTTTTAAACATCTGTCTTACCTAAATGTAAATGTTTTTATCTTGTACAGATTAAACTTTTTAAGTACGTTTGTTTTTTATTTTATTTTATACTCCCTTTAACGTATTTTTTGCTGTAAATAATAAAATAAAGAACTACGATTTGTCTATGTAAGAAAGTATTTTCGTTATTTTGAAAAACTTTGTTAACAAGGAAATTTAGTTGTTTTTTTATGTATTCTACCATTTTGGAACTTTAAAAGTTAAATTATTAATTTAACGCGTGTTTTATTACGTACATGGAATAATATTTTTTAGGTAAATGTTTATTTTTGTTTCTTCTCTTACAAATATTCATATAAAAAAGTTTAAACCACACGCACTACGCGCATGTATGTATATAAAATTAAATTTTATTGTGTTTTTTTTTTTTACTTCGTAAAAATGGTATAATTAAGAAAATATTAGTTATTGACGTAACTAACTTTATCGATAAGATGGTACGCCTAAATATTAATTTATCTATCTTTACCTGGTCCACTTGTACAACGTTTCTCGTTGTTCTTAAAATATCGCAAAACTGGAACAAAGCACAACATAACGCGACTAAAAAAGACGCTTTTACAACATAACCAAACGTAAACGGAAAACAACTAACCGACTAATCTATATTTCGATTCCGGTATAGCCCAAATACACAGCATTTTATTATTAACAGAAAGAACGGGGTTTTTCTGAGAAAAAAATTACAAACAGTGTGGAAAAAACATTCGTTTACGGTTTCGTATAATTTTTACTAGAGTCCTGATAAACGGACGTTGGCACTAAAAGTGTTAATAAATATATTTGGCTGCCCGAGATTAAAATATAGGCTAAGAAATAAATAAATATATTTTATTACTTTATTAGTAAAATTGAGTTTTTTAATCTGTTATCGTTAATGAAATAAGTGCAGCTTAGTCGTGCATGATACTCGATTTGTATGCACCAGCTTAGCCTATTTGTACTACGACCTCGTAAATAAAAAATAAAAAAATACATTATAAATTCTATTTTAGTATATAAGGAAAAAACACGAATAATCAGTAAGCGAATAACATTTTAAAAACAAAAGATCCTTTTGCAAAGTGCGTTTTTAATGAAGAGAAACGTTTTCCCACGCGAGGGATTTACGTTTGTTTATATGTGACTTTTAATTTATCGGGTCGTTCGCTAACCTCATGGACTCTTCGAAACAGCTGATCATCGTACTTGGCAACTGGCTATTGTGTCACTACCTGGATTGACTGACTGACTACGTATCTGAGCTCCCGTTAAAGCCCAACTTTCCGTTGTTGACCTTTCCTCAGTTTTTTCTCGAAAAATATTGTATTTGATGTACGTCTTCTATTCCATAGTTAATTGTTCCTTGAATTGAAAAAAAAATTCCTTTTCAGATAATTTACTGTAACTAACATGTATTTTTTTAAACGACCTTGCTATTTATAAAGTATTACTAATTCCGTAATCAAACATGCCACTCACCTGTTCGTTAGGAGGGATATATGCCACTATCGCGTTGTATTTGTTCGTACAGATTGACACTTTTGTACTCCATGTAAGTTCGTATAAATTGGAATCTATCATTGCTCTGTTTGTTTCGCACTCTCGATTGTTTTTCAGCGGCCGAAAGCGATAAAATCCTTTTTGGTATTTGGGCCCTTAATACTACCGACGAATTCTCAGAACGATTGACATGGCAGTTATTAAAATAATAATTCCTATTATATTTTCTGCTAAGTTCACTATAGTTTCTGTGTTGAATACTGCTTACCTTTTCTTAGCTTTATTCTTTTATCGTTTGTCGACGCGTTTCCGAAATACTTCATTGTCAAAACTTAATTTTAAATTTCTGTTAATCTTTATATAACGTTTAGTCAGCGCCCCTCCTTATATTTGACGTCATGCCTTATCTTTATTTTCTGTTTAGCTTCCGGAACCACCGTAAGGTATTACTTCAGATAATGATATGCGTGAATGTAAATGAAGTGTAATGTTGTACAGTCTCAGGTCGACCGTTACTGAGATGTGTGGTTAATTGAAACCCAGCCACCTAAGACACCTGTATCCGCGATATAATATTGAAATCCGTATAAAAGTTACCGTCTACTAGGACTTGAACCTAAAAACTCTCGACTTCGAAATCGGCGATTTGCGATGACGAATTCACCATTAGACCAACCTGTTGCCTTATCTGGCCTTCTTCTTGTTTATTTGTAATTATTTTTTATACTTATCTTTTAATTTTATTTATCTATTTTCTGCTTTTAATAAATTGAGGTTGAAAAGGACACACGCTTGTCTGTATCCCCCCCCCCCCCAATATATTGATTGACTTAAAACTTTGGAATTTTTAATTCAGAATGGCAGCAACTACCCTCCCTTTTTTAATTTTCTCCAAAATTTAATGGCATCTAGCCCCTTATGTAGAAACTTTTTGGGCCATTTTCGAAGAAAATGTTCGTTCAGCCGCTAATTACACTTAGATATTAATCAAAATACAGGCCAACAAATGTACATACATCTTTCCGAAATTTCCACGGATTTTTAAAAAACCGTTTTTTGGACTCGGGGGGTTATGAAACGTCGACATTTGCAAAAAAACCCGATATCGAAATTTTGGACCGATGAATATGTTATACAAACTCTTTGTAGTTGTAGCCTTTACATAGAAGCAATAAAGCTGCAGTCGATAAAGTAAAGATACCGGTATTTCTAAAAATATGTTATAAAACATGCCCTAATAAAATAATAATTGAAAAAAAAACAAAATAGTGTTTAGTGCAGAAGTATGTACACAATTTAAGTATGCAAGTGAGCATACTTCCCATGATTTACTGTAGAAACGGTATAGGCTGCAATGAACCCGTTCTGTTTATCAACCTTCTGTCTCATGCCGTCCTCGCATTACTTACTCGCTGACTAATCTTTTCACCTTGTACATCCAGCTAACACAAAAAATTATTACCTCTAAAATACCTCTGCAAAATATTCCTCTGTCACCGTACGATCAAAAAATATTTTATAAATATTTTGCAATGCCTATTGAACTATATTATTTTTCATTTATTAAATACTATTTATTACTTTAAAAAAAATATTTTATTACTTTTATTTATTATTAAACATTTCATTTTAATCACAATTTGAATTTTTTTGTTTAAGTTTGTACATACCTGTTAGCATTATTCTTGTTTACATTGCTTTAAACAAATTGTGGTCTATATCTTATAATATTGCATCTATAAAAACATCGGTGAGCTTGCTAAACTCGCATAAGATTATTTTTTTTTTTTGTTTAACTTCCGGGACCACTGTTAGGTATTGTTTCACAGTATGTTATGAATGATTTGTAGCATGTGTGAAAATGCCATGCCTGACTGGGATTCGAACCCGGGACCGCCGGGTATGTACTATTCATTAGAAACCGATTACAAAAACGGTGGCTGGGTATAGTATTCAGCCTTGAATTATCAATCTCCCACATGCAGTTAGGGTTAACAATCTCTGCCAATCTAACACCTAAAATGCATCGGATAAACAATATAAAACATTTTCTGAAATGATCCAAAGATAGTGATCACAAATGACCCAGGCTAAATTAAAGTTTGATATGACGGTGTTGAAAATATGGCAAAATATAATTTTCTTGGTAAATAAGTAAATTTTGTATATTTATTCTCTTCAATTGATTAATTACTTTCATCGTGAATATTAAATGTATTTTATTTCATGAATATTATATACATTATTTGGGTAGTTAATTAGAAGTGGCTACTTAATAGTGAAGTGGCTTTCTCTTTTTGGGTTGTTAAAAGTAAATAGTTTCATAAGGTAAATAAGTTGTAGTGTTTTGAATTATTGATGTAAAGGCAACCTTTTGATTATTGTTTATCCATTGATTATTTTGCCTGATTTTCATGCGATTATCATTCAAATGTATCAAATTCATTTTTACATCTCTTGTCATGTATGATTTCAATTTTTGCTTTTTGTTGAACCGGTTTGAAATTGTTGAATTTGATTGAGTAGCTTTACCTACAATAATGTGCTTTTTCATTCACACTTACTGGCTTTTCACTGCAACTATCAATATCATGTTTAATTATGGAATTTTCAGAATATTGATGTTTGACATCGATGAATTAATGTTCACTGAAATAATAAATTTGGGTTTTTTCATTTTCAATATTGTATAATTTTGTTTTTTCACATTTTTTAAATTTTTTTAGGGGATGATGCCTTTTGGTTGAGCATATTCATTGGTTTCGGATTATCTTAATACATTATGATGTAAGGTAAAAGTAATACTTCATTTCTTTTGTGAATAGCAACATCTAATCTGATAAAATTCACATTCAAGTCTTTAGGAAAATTAACAATGTGTTTTTTTTTACCATTTCCAGCAAATCCTTTTGCATTTTGCTAACAGTGAATGTGACTTTTTCATGTTTTATTCCAAATACTAGTGATATGCCACAGTCAATGTACAAGTTTATTGTTGAAATGTTGGAAACTGAACTGATCATAGAGTAAAGTTGTGGAAAATAAGTTGTGTAAAGTTGTGGCCAATAACAGTTTCTTGATCATGGTCCAATCATTTTCTATTTAAAGAATCATCAGTGAAAACATTGCATTTTCCATCAAAATAACACAACATACCCGATGATGTTAGAATGTAAAATTTTTAAGTAATTTGTTAGAACGGAAATTACAAGTACAACCTATCAACATGGTCATGTAATGCTAGTCTTTGAAATCTGTATGGTGTATTCTTATGGTGTATTCATATTTGTTTCTTTTGGAACTTTGATTTGCAATATTTTACATATTGTTGGTACATTTAAAAGACTGCAATTCTTTTGTTCTTATGACTTTGAAGAGTAGCTGTAAGGCATTTTGGCAGGCAGGCTCTAACAAGTTCAATGTGGAACTTGAAGAAATAATATGGCACTATATATAACATATTGATAATTATCAAAATTACCAAGCAGCACCTAAAACTAAACAATTTAAATTAGTTTTAACAAATAAAAAGATTTAAACAAATATGCAGTGTTAATTGTAGTATAATAATAATAATGGCTGAAGCTAAGAAAAAATTATGTTTGTAGGTATGTCAGTTTGACTCAAGAGTGTGGTAGATTTTTGAGCCCTATGTATTTTAAAAACATATTTATCGGTGATTCATGCAAACATGATAAACCTTCCAAGATAAAAAACTTATAACAAACAATTAGTTTAGGAAAAGTATGAAAAAAAGCACGCTATTCAATTGTTAAGAACATTTATTTAAAGTAACATTATTTTGGTATTTATTATTTTGTAATTGAATCCAAATGTAAAAAACAAATGGTTTAGAAGAAACACGAAAATGTAAGCTACTCAATCATTAAAATCTATTATTTTGCTATTTTATTATTTAGTATTTAAAACAGTTTGTTTAACTTTAATCCCCTTTATTCATATTGGCCATTCACTCCAAAAGTGGAATGATTCAGGAATCATAAGAGGTGTTTAATATTTTTACTCGGTTGTTTAAACGATTATTTTGTTTACTCTTTAATTTATTTATTGTATATACAGTGAAAACAAATACAAAATGTAATAAAATGAGTAGACCTGGAAATGTAACCATTCTTTATAATGATCCTGATCTGACTTCCACTTTCAGATCACTACATTGATTGGGCACTATGGTCATGGCTTATCGCAGATTATGTATAATAGAAAATGATTTTGGAATCGAACTTACACCACAATTATAACTGGTAGTGTGGCAGCCAGAGTTGATGTGATAGCAGGTGTAAAGAGACCCTTCTCTACTCACTATACACTTTACTATGTAATGTTGAGAGTAACAAATCGTATTCAGTCTCTTTGTACATCAATTTTTTTTGGATTCAGAACAAACAATTGTTTTTTTGGGTCTTTTTTCAACTAAAAATGTTTTTTTTTTTTTTGGAAGAGGATAAAGTATTATTTTTTCTGGTAGTAAATTGGAATTGATGTGATCTATTCATATTGAGTTAAGGTTATCTAGACAAATTCTTCTGATTTTGGTTTGGTTATCATGCTTAGTAGTAATCCATAATGCAGATAGTGTGTTCAGATATTTTTTTGCTAGAATTAATGATTCATCTATTGTATTTATATTAAAATCACTGCTAATTTTTCCCCTGATTTATTTCAATTTTCAGATATTCTTCTAGTTCTTCAATAAATTCAATTATGCTTCCTGATAGTGGTCTATGTATTACTATTAAGTGATGTTTTTTTTTTAACTCTTGATAATTTCAATTTCTATAGATTTTGCTTTTTATAGTTTTGGCTTTTGGATTGTATACCTTACATTCTCTTTTATAAATATTATAATTCCATTTTCTTTTTAATGTTCTCTGTTTTGATATTTTATTATATCCATTTACATTATAAACATTACTTTTACGTAAATTGACTTCTGATAGACAAATTATGTATTTTTCAATTCTCATTCTTTTTAATTGCATATTTAGTGTACACCAGTTTATATTAAGCGGTTTCTGTTTAATGAGGATTATATTTAGATTAGGCTTGTATTTATTATTTGTACTGTTGTATTTTCCAATTTGTATTATACATTTTTTCATTATTATTTATTAATATTTCATGATCTTGGATTTTCAGATTCATTTTTGTTTGATTATGTAAATAAATTTTTATAGTGATATATATACTTTTTGTCCAATGAAGAAACATCAAAACCAGTATATATAAAATTGTGACTAAGCTTGGTCCTTTTCCGGTGAGTGGGTACCACTTTTTTCAAAAAGTAACAAAGTACCCATATTTTTTTTGTTTTTTAATAACCAAATTAACCTCCAAAACATAATTTTTATTAAAATAACCCAATAGCTGTTTAGGGTCACATTCCTTCTTATTGTGATTTTTAGCTCACCACCATAAACTTTCATTACTTTGGGTATATGCATCTGTTTTTGGATCAACAAAGTTTTCACTATGATTTTCTGTATCACGTTGGTAATTAGTCAAGGTTAGCGAGCAAAAAGAGTGTAGGATAAGTTTGGTTAGATTATATTTATAATTTCTCTACAAATGCCCACTGATTTGAAAGAATTCTGCCCGTATTGCACTTTATTTTTGAAAATGAGGACTTGTCTATATCTACTGTCATTTGTGTAAGTATATAATTCATACCTTCTAAATCTTCTATACAATCAAATGCTTTTCATGAATCTAATATGATTTTAGTACCTGGTTCAATACATGCTACAACTGTAGACATTAATGTCTCCTTTGTTCTATCAGGAACAGCACACATGAAACAATTTTTTTGTTTCATGATAAATTTCTCCAAAAACCCGCTATTGTGGTAACATTCAATCTCTATTGTATTTTCTTTTAGAAAACAGAGACTCATCAATACTACAATTGTTCCAGGTCCACCTAGTTTTGTAATAATTTAAAGCCACATATTTCAGTAATAAATATATTAATAATTATTTAAAAAATAATTATTAGCCGAGAGTAAAAAGGATTTAGAAGAAACAATGAACGGCATAGATGAAGTCCTACGCAAAAACTATCGCATGAAAATAAACAAGAACAAAACAAAAGTAATGAAATGTAGTAGAAATAACAAAGATGGACCACTGAATGTGAAAGTAGGAGGAGAAAAGATTATGGAGGTAGAAGAATTTTGTTATTTGGGAAGTAAAATTACTAAAGAAGGACGAAGCAGGAGCGATATAAAATGCCGAATAGCACAAGCTAAACGAGCCTTCAGTAAGAAATATAATTTGTTTATAGGAGAATGTTAAAAATCAGATGGGTGGATAAAGTGACAAATGAAGAGGTATTGCGGCAAATAGATGAAGAAAGTAGCATTTGGAAAAATATAGTTAAAAGAAGAGACAGACTTATAATAGGCCACATACTAAGGCATCCTGGAATAGTCGCTTTAATATTGGAAGGACAGGTAGAAGGGAAAAATTGTGTAGGCAGGCCACGTTTGAACTATGTAAAACAAATTGTTGGGGATGTAGGATGTAGAGGGTATACTGAAATGAAACGACTAGCACTAGATAGGGAATTTTGGAGAGCTGCATCAAACCAGTCAAATGACTGAAGACAAAAAGAAAAAAAAAAAAAAAAAAAATTTAAAAAAATGTTATTTGGTTATTGTTATATAAATGTAAAAATGTTTTTATTATTTTTAAAAACAAAAAGAAAAAGGTTGTACCCACTTACTGAAAAAGGTCCTTAAGCTTTTATTTGCTTTATATAAAAATTATATTTGGATTTAGTTGGATTTGGAGATGGTTTTACTATATGTTCTTATCAGATGTATAGTTTTGATTTCCAGAAAAATCTTTTTTGTTGATTTGTAAAGTTTTTGATGTAAGTAAATCTTTGGTTTATAGATACATATTTTTTTTTGTCGATTCATTTCCATTCCTCTTTTTTGACTGAGATATGATCTATTGTATCTCATAGTCCTGACCATTAAAAAAGGACTTTTCCTTGAAGAACTAAATGGATTCCTTCCCAAAAGAATTTTTTTTATTGATTTGTGAAGCTTTCATGCATAACAAATATTCTGTTCATCCAGTTTGTTCTCTACATCTGAATTTGTTATAATTGTTTTTCTTTAGTTATAAATTTTAATCCTTGTTTGAGTTATATATGAATTTTACTATGATATTTCCTTCTCTTTATCTTTAATTTATTTTATTGGGCATGTGTCTGTAGATTTCCTCTATGTCTTTTCCCCCCACTTGTTCATCATGTTTCTTTTCTATTTTATAAATAATTTGTTGTAGGTTTTTGTTGTTTTGCTTCTTTATATGAGGATTAGTTTTTTGTTGGTTATATTAGAATATTTTGATTCTATCTGACGTTTCTTGCATTTTTATTTCTTTCTCTTTATTTTCTTCTTCTAGTTTGGTGAATTGTTTTTTAAATTCATAGATTTCTTTTTTATTAATATTTTCGGGAAAGTTGTTCTTGTATATTCAATTTTTGTCGATAGATTTTTGTTTTGTTATTCTATTTTCCTTTTTAATTCTTTAAAGGACTGTTTGGAGTTTGTGTCATGACATTCAGTTTCTTGTTTATTAATTTTTCATTGCTGAACAATCTATTGTAACTTAGGGTACACGTAAACCCTCTCGTTATGAACCAGCCGTGTTGTCAGAGGTGAAAAGAAAAAAGAGGTTTAAATAACACGTGTTCATAATGAGGCAAGGAGTTTGCAGAGAGCTGTTAACTAGAAGAGTTCACTCAGACCTTAGTACCTGGTGATTATGAGGGAAGGTGGTAATTTAGCGAAGATAAGCCTTTTATTATTTTTCATGAAATAAGTAGTTATGTGTTAGCTCAATAAAAAAAATCATAACTACCAAAAAAACATTAAAAAAGTAACCATTATATAAAGAAAATTACATAACGAAGCTGTTTTACTGGTTATCATGTTAGTTATGTTTTTTTGGTGAACGAAATGCTGTGACTTTTCATAAGAAGCTTAATAACCATTACTGTAAATAATTCCATTTATCATTTTCTTGCGTGTTTTCTTCACTCTTGTGTTTGAGGTTTTAGTGGAAATTCACTTGATTCTCAAATGGGAAGTTTTGCTGAGTATTTACTTACATGAGAAACTTTACAAATACATTCAATGGTTGTTTGAGTAAATTTAAAATTCTTTTGAAAGAAAATAAAAATGCATCTGACAGACTAAAAAACCATATAAAATTGAGGCTAAGGTTCAGGTACATAATCCACCAGATGAACCAGTTATGAAAGTAATTTTTTGAGAACCTCCTCTAAAGAGCCTTTGATGCCATTTTCTTCTCAGGTGATCTTACTTACCAAACCAGAGAGACCATTTAAAACAACATAAGGGGTGACTGTTTCTCCTTTTTCACATAATTTTAGACAATGAAGCAATTTTTAGGATGGAGAAGAAGATAAAGGGTTGGCCAAAAGGCAAAGTCGGAAATTAATCTCTTACATAAATAAATTGATTTGCAGTGAAGCATCAAGGATATTTGAGTCCTTGAGTTTCTATGATTGTTAAACGATCTGAACCCTATTTGTATATATCTGTAAGAAACCCATTTTCCCCAAGATGATATTTTAAATTAAGAAAGTGTAATATTCATCTGTGAGATCAACCTTCAAGTGTAAGGGTCAGAGGTCACAATCAGAATGAAGTACCCATTAGATTACTCTCTGCAACATACACTTACCAAACTTTCACTGGAAAGAGGATGACATAATGCAATTAATTGCCCAGCTTCTTCCACCCACTACCCTATTACTAATGGGTAACTAATGCACATAATGCTCTTTGGGGATTAGACTGAATAAATCCCCGAGGAAGAGAGTTGGAAAGGCTCCTTTTAAATACTGAAATAGTTATATTAAATAATGGCTCAGGAACTTGTTTTAATGCCAGAAGCTTAATGAAATCCTGCATAGATTTATAGTTGCATCGATTGCATCAAAGTTCTCTTTCAAGGTTTTGAAAAAACCTTCACAAAAGTGACCACTTTTGGAAATTCAACTTGTGCAAATTCAACTGGTGCTCTAATGAAAATGAATCCCGTCTGTAAAAGATGGTTATTCAACAAGGCAGCTTGAACAAGCTTCATTGCTAACACAAACCTCCCAGAAAAAACTAGAGTTATTGAAATTGATGTCATCACAATAACTGATTTTATATTTGACTCGGCTTTAAGACTTATTTACAGAACATCTGGGAACCCAGGAAACCACCGTGAATGGTGGAATAATGAGATTTGTGAAGTGATCAAAAAAAGAAAAAAACATACAATGCTTTCAAGAAATGTCCAACATTAAAAACTTTAGTTGCCTTTAAAAAATACAATGTTTGCAAAAAGGTGTAGAGATTAAAAAAAAAGATTGTAACAATGTGTTGCAATCAACATATTAACAGAAATATGACTGCGGTAGACATTTGAAAGAAAGTGAAGGCTTTCTGTGAGAATTCATACTTTAACCCAGGCCTGGCCCATGGCCAACAGAGGGCCCGTGTAATGAATTTATGCAGCCTGCGAAAAATTTTTCAATATTAGCTTTTTTATAAGCAATTGAATAATTGAAAATATAGAAATTTAAAAAACTTTTTAAATTTTTTTTAATTTTTTTACTAAGCTCCTGTACTTCAGAAGCATATGTCATTATTTTATATTGTAGACATTAGCAGTTTGACCCTTTGATTCTGTCTGATTTCTTTAAAAAAAATCAATAAGTTAAAAACTTTTATAACTTCTACTTTTCATAATTTTATAATTTATACTTTTAAATGAAAATTGTTTTCAGTATAAAATGAAAAGCAATTTTTTTCATGTTATTAACTTCATCTGTTTTGACTATAAATGTACCATATTTTGGAAAAAAAAAGTTTTATTCGACTCAGAACTTTCTTTATCCAGCGTAAATATCATTGTCCTTCTGTTCTGTTAAATATTTGAAATTGCAGGTGTTCTAATAACATTTACTTTTTAATTTTGATGTAAACTTGTCACTTTCCATAAACACAAGTACTCTTAAATAAAATATGATCATTTTATTAAATTATATTTTAGTTTGAATTGACTTCAATGATCAAGTCATTTTATAAACTAATACATAAACGTAACATTTTTATGTTATGACATAATGTTGTTATAACATTGTGATACAATACATAAACAAGAAATGTTTTCATAAATATTATTATTTTTATCTTTTACGATCGCACAGGATCACAGTCAATTATCCAAGTCTCTTCGATAGGAATTTTTGGGCTTTGCAGTTCTCCCAGTACTCTTTCATTCTTTCCAATTTCCGTGCCCTTTCAGGTGTTGAAATATTTATGTTGTGTATTTCTTTCATGTGAAGTGAGTGTTTTTATCTGTGATTTTTTAATTTAATTTTATCTTGTCTGTTTAGTGTAAGGTCAATTTCCTTCAAATCCTCTCTTATTTCTCTGATCCATCTGCATTCTGTCTTGGAGTTTTTTTTGAGTTGAGATGTATCAGTGATGGGTTCTAACTCTTTACACATGACGTTGTCAGGCACGAACCATCACCTTTGTTTTGTTAGTACCTTCTTTCTGGTACTTTTTGTTGATGCAGATTCTTCCAATTCTTCTTTCATTTTTCTGGGTCTTTGATTGTTCATTCAAGTAGAACTGTTACTGCTGCATTTGTGGCTTCCGGTTTTATAAATGTGTTGTATCTTGTTTTTGCGTTTATGGATATTCCTTTTTACTTCAGGTGTACCAGGATAATAGTTATTGTTGTTTGGACTGAAGTTTTTTTCATTTAGGTTGTTTGTTATTATTTCTCCAAGTCAGTTAAATCGGGTTACTATTTTGACTTTACTACATTTATGTTTACTTCTTTTAATCATTTTGGTTTTTGGAGCATAATTTTTGTCTTTTTGAATGATATTTTGAGGCCAATTTTTTTTCAATCTATTAAAGTTCATATATCTGTGATTTACCTTTGTCGATTTCATTTGCTTATCAGAGCCAAGTATTGGCAAAATCAAGACAGTTTGTTTTGATTTTGGTGAGAGCCCATCACCTTGGCATAGTCCTGTTTTGATCTCAAATCGTTCCGAGAGCTCACCTCTGAATTTTACCTTCATTTATTGTTTGTTCATAAATATTATATATAAAAGTTAATTTCCATGTAAAATATAAAAGAGTATGTTAAAAAAATATATAAGCACAGGATAGATGATGAATTAGAAGGAGTTTACTGTTACAACAACAATAATAAATATAAAAAAAAACAATCTTACCTGAATACATTAATGCATTTTTTTGGGAAGTATAAATTTAGTGAATTCATTATCATATATGTGGATCACAGTGTTCAGTGGCCATCTTAAAAATATATGTTGGCATCCCGGTATATAACAGTATGTTTGGCTCAGTGTGGAAGGCAACTTCCGCTTTCTTAGTACGCCTGGCATGAGATTGTTTACTTGAGAATGACTATGCCTGTTTAAAGAGCGGTATTTATAAGTTACGAGTAACATGCTTAGTCACCTACTATAACCTTTTTGGTATGGCACCTAATATAAGAGGTTTGTTCAGACAAGAAATTAAAGTTTTTGAAATAGCATGTCGATGTGTGGTTTGATTTTTTGATAGTGGTGCTGAATAGTGGAGTTTTTTAAAAATAATATTTTATTTGCTGTGCATCATTCTGTATTGTTTGACGACTAGGTAAGAGAGTTTGTTTCACTTTTGCTGCAGTTTTTTGATTTAAAAAAATGAAGGTTCTTGAAGAGTACTGTATTTAGGTGAAATTAACTCTGGAAATTATTTAAGAAGCTTATGGAAAAGAATTATGAATTGTATGTATTGTTGTGATTGTATGTTATTTTAACATCTTACGTTAATCAAATGTGTGAAGGTTATAGTAGATGAGAATGGTGTATCATTTGAATCAGTTTTGAGTTTGTTCCATTTGAACATACATCAATAAAATTTTTATTTTAAATTAAGAAGAAACCTAAATCGTGAATGAACAAGAAATGCATGTATTATTAGGTTAGAATCTTTTCAAAACTAAACAATTAAGTATGTATTACAAAGTTACTGATTTTATCATTAAGTTTAGAAGAATACCAATAAAAATTAAAGAAGGGAATTTGATCAAAAGAATTGTAAAAAAAAAGGAAAAAGATTGTTGAAGTAGGAAAGTCTGTTAGAAATCAAAAATTTGCTATTGTCAAAGGATTAAGAAACCATAAATTTCATTAAGGAAAAAAGGAAACATTATTTTTAACAAAATTCAGCTAGAAAATGTGTCTATTCATGTTAATCAATAGTGAGAAGAAAAATGATGTCGACAAACTTCTTATAAAAATACTTGGTGAGAACCGGGCTGGCAAGCCCGGTGAACAATTAAAGTGATACAAAGAAATAATTTTTGGTCATCCAACAGCTGATGAAAAACTGTCTAAATTGTGATTGATGTGATATGCACATTTAAAACAAAGATTTTGAAGAATTGTTTGGCCTATTATTCTAAAACTTAGGACATTTTCTTGCCCTTCATTTTTATTTTTTTCATACGCAAATAATATGAATTGTTTTACAGGCCTGTTTGATATAATTTATGTTTTTACAGAGTTTTTTTGAATAGTATTAAAAATGTACTACCTAATAAACAACATTTTCAAATTAAGTTTGGCCTAATGCATTTCATTCAAAATGTGTTTTACCCAACTTCTTTTATTATTTTCCCAGATTGCTTTTGAAGTACTATTTTAACATGAATTATATAAATGAAAATATTCTTTCACCACGGTAATGCATCTGAACATTCATCTCAGATTGTTGCTGCAAAGCTTTACAACCTACATTTCAAAATGTTTCCTCTTGCACCATATTCATGAGATTTGGCTTCTAGAATCTACATCCTCTTCCCAAAGCCGAAGAAATAAACAGTTTCTTCAGGTTTACTTTAAACGTTGAAATCAAAGCTGAGACACCACTTATTTTTCAGACTTGGACAAATCACATTTTACTGAGAGTATTAAAAAGTTAAAAGTCGTTCGTCTCAATGCATCAAATAGCAATATGAATACGTTAAAACATAATCTTGTTTCCTTTGTCAATTTGAGAACTTTCCAAAATCTTGACAATGACTGTTACTATAGATTTCCATTCTATATTTTATAATAAATTTGTGCATTTTTAAAATATAATTTACCCTTTTTTATAAGTTTTTTGCTGTTAATTAATTTTAATTACTTCTACATTTACTTTAATTTTGTTTTTCAAACTACTGCATCATCGGTGCCTGATTTTTTTCGTTAAGTTAGGAGCCATAAATTCTATACACCTTGTAATGGAGTCAAATCGTTAACTAAAACTTCAAAATATCTGTTATGTATTAAAATTATTAGATTCACCAACATACTTATATGACTACTTCTTATGTTATTTGTTTACAGGTAATAGATACTTCATTGAAAGACAAAACATTTTTACAGCTTAATTTTAACATGAGAAAATTGAAGAAGATTGTTTACAAACATAAAATTGGAGGAGATTGAATTAACTAAGTTTTGTGAATAAAATATTTCCATTATGTTGCAATTTATTTGGTTAACAGTTATTTATATTTACTAGCCTGTAATTTCATTATTAAAAGTAGTTGATGTGGAAAAATTAGTGTTATTTATGCTTAGGCATTGGAGAGTTTTTGTTATTCTGAAAGTTAATTCCTATTAATGTGGCAGATCGGTGGTATTTTTGGCAGTTGTTAAAACAGACAGTGTGAGAATGAGCTTTGTTGTGAAGGACTAAATCAATCTTAGTTTTCTCCTTCTTGCAGAATATGTTGCTTAATTCTTTTCTTTTTTTAACATTATTAAATAATGTTTCCCATTAACAATTTCTTAAATGAAAAGGAAGACCAAGATAAATAGTGGCTGTTCTTAAATCCTTTGGTTAGAGAAGAAAATGTTACTTTTTTAATATTCTAAATTTCTATTCCACACTCAATTTATTCTACTCAAGATTACAATGGTGGATTATATTTCCTCAGGTTAAAATAAGTTTAAGCAGATTTTTCACATTTTTGAAATATTGAATCCAAGTAATGTTTGTTAAATGTAAATATCTTTAACACTACAAAAGTGAAATGACATTTTTTGTACTTCAACATTTTAATATGTGCATTGAAAATAATCATCCATGTGATATATTTCTACATTATTCCTATGAAATTACTAAATTTTTTATACATCTGTATGCATTAACTTGTAAAACTAACAATAAATACCATAAGTAAGTGCTTTCATCTATTTGAAACAAATGGATAATATTTTTGCTGAAAAATTATATTTAATTTCTTTTTTGAGTGATATAAAAATTTATAGAATGCTGTGAGGACAGTTGGTTTGAGAACATCCTCTTATTTTTTGAAAATGTTAAAAATCATATGAGAATGAATTAAAATATCTGGTCATGATCACAATGGTTGTTGAACAGAACTTCCTTCTAGGAGGCATTAAAAAAATTAAAATTGGGTTGTCGATAGGCAGATTAATGTGTATTGCATTGTGAATTGAACTTCATCATTCCCTGCCACATAAAATTTTTCCTTTCTGCTCTCCTGACAAACTTGTAATATGTTTTGGACTTTAAATCTCCTTCCTTTTACGATGACACTAGCAGTTATCTATAAAAGCATTTTATCAAGTTGTAAAGTAGTAAATATCTTATTATTACCTTTGTAAACGATTGTGCATATATTTTCATTTGGCAGTTCAAGTACACCGTGAATATCTAGTGCATCGTACTGGGAATGTTGTTCCACATTATGTAGTCTGGCCGTAAGTCTATTATTAATTTTTAGAGTGTTAATCTTTTATCAGTTAGCTGCTGCACCTCAACCATAGCTTTATCATTTGCAAACTAATAAAGTCCCCTGAAATATGTAAAATAAATCAAAGTAATCATGAGACAGTTTTAACTTCTGATAAAGCTAATAGATAACATTACTAGAAGTTATAGCTAGCTATCTTTGTGTTATCAATCGTAAGTTGTTTTGCAGTGAGTTTCCAGAACCTCTTTTATGGTCGACCTGTGACTGTACAGACTAAACTTCATTTACATTCATACATATCTACCTCATTCATCCTCTGAAGTAATAACTTATGGTGGTTCCGGAGGTAAACAGAAAAAAAAGAAAGAAAGCCCCATAAGGCGCTAAATTTCAGCATGGAAGGGATGTTTTGCCGTGACATTGAGTTCCCAGAAATTACAGAAGAGTTGCTACTGCTGTCAGTCATGTCTGTCTAGAACATTATGAAGGAGAATGGTGTTGATGTGCCAACATCCTTGCTTTTTCTACTCTGACTGAATAAAAGTTGGTTACCTCTCTGTCCATATGCAATTATGTATACCAAACCCCAGACATTGTTTCAGTGTCAGGAGTTTTTTCAGAACAAAATTGATTAGATGAAGGAACAAATTTTTGCGCGTTGCAGGTGTACTAGACATGATGATAGTACATGAGCTGAAATAGAAAAATGTTTAAATGTGTAGGTCCACATTTGGCAAGGTCTTGATTATATTCCCCTTATAAGGAAGAAAAGCCTGTATTAAACATCTGTACTGAGCACAAATTGTCCTTTTCTGTGGCTCATGAGGAATACAGAAAATCACCCAGCATGAGGAATCTTGTACAACCTGGTGTTAGTCTCTTCCAGGCTCTCTCTAACAATGTACAAAAAGAGAATGAATACTCATTGTACAAAAAACTAACCAAAATGGTAAAGGATCTTTTAGACTAAGTAAAGTCCCACACATCTGCTATTGCAACATTGAGCACAGGCAAGGAGAATGGTTACTTCTGCTACTAAGACCAATACTGGTTTACTGAAAACGACTTCAATCAATCGCTATCATATAAAATTCAATACACCAATTAACACAGCAAACAACCATGATCTTTGTGAAGGGATCTATTAAAACATTGCCTCTTTTCCCAGAGAAAACAAAATGCATCTGCTTTTCTCGGTTGAGGGAAGATGTTGACCTCATCTGTTTTTATGTGGTGAACCATGCACCCAGATAAGAATTTTAAGATTTTGTTTTGACCAGTGATTGTCACATTTAAAGGAGCTGAAGGTAAAATATGTAAAAATGCTAGACATGCTGAGACTTCTGTCTAATATTCGTTGGATGGCTGATCAAGTATGAATGTTACGATTCTACCAAGCTCTGGTCCGTCCCTGTGTGGCTTATTTGTCTGCACTAGCCACCGCTCGAACGAGAATGCTCACTGCAGTCCATTATTCATTTGCCCATTGTGCTACTGGTGTGTTTGGTTCAAGCACTGTTGTATGTATTTTAGTGAACAGTAGTAAGCCAACTCTTTGGTATAGACAAGCTGAATGATGTGCTCCCATGTAGCTTAAATTAAAGTGCAACCAAATTATCCAACCCCTTTGACATGGTGTTCTCCATCCCACATCGTAATCAAGATGAGGAACACCCCAGACTAGTGCCATGCTAGGCATCAGCTTAGCGCCTAGGTTTCTATAGATATATAATTATCTACAGATCTCAATATTATTCTCTTTGGCAGCTCTCTCACTCCCCTTTTTTTATAAATTACTGTTTTAGTTTTTGTCAATATCATAAAAAGTTATACGAATCAGATTATCTTACGACAAGAATTTTATATTATTTTAAATAATATGAATCCGGATGCTATAGTTTATAAGATGGCTCTAAACACGATAATTCTGTTGGATGTGCTTTGTAGTTGTCAAACTACAAAAGCATGTCTATTGTCATTGAACATACATGTTTGGCCTTACCAGCATCGTCAGTGTTAAATCTTCAGAAGGTAATTCATCCCTTTCTTATTATTTTATTTTATCATGGCGGTGACCCACGTTCAGAAATATTTCTGGGGCATTTGTAACATATTTGGTTTTCCCTGAGAGAATTTCTGGAGGGACAACTGATTTTTCAATTGTAGGGCAATTTGAATCTATCATTATCTGTTTGAATTACTTTTTTATCAACAATAACTATATCTGGATCAATTTTGTTATATCTGGAACATTTTTCAGAATTTCATAAAGCTCTTTATCAGTACTGTGATTTCATGGTGAAATCTGCATTTGAAAAAAAAATGGTAAAGACATTCTGCTAATGATTTATTGAAAAACGTTTTATATATTTTCTATACCTGAAGGAATTTACCAAAACTAAAATCTTTTTCTCATGTTTTAATTATTTATTACTTCATTGCAGAACTGATATAAAAATATTATTTACAAGTTGAAAGATGACTCATATGATTACACAAAAATAAGTATGATAGTGATGTATGGTTGTACATATTATGGACTTCCAAAATAATGATAAAATTTAGTAATATTAGCTAAGTCAAATTTAAAATACTAATACGTTTAAAATAGTACAAAATATTAACTTAAGATAACATAAATAATTAAATGAAGATAAATTACTAATAATGACTGGACCCCCTGTGTTTATTAAACTTATGCTTGTGAGAATAATAATAACATGGAAATAATAAAGAAAAAATAAAATCGGTTCAATTTATAAACACTATCAGTGTATTGTAATTTCTTGAGAGCAACAGTTTGGCCAGTGAAGGCCTTAACTTTGAGTGATGTAAGAGTGTGGGTTTCAAAATATTTGGCCTCCATTTTAAAAATAGTTGTAACTGGTTACCCATATAAAGTACTAAAAATCATTTCTGCCACTGAATTATCAATTTTATTAATTTTCTTTATAAACAAAAGTTTAGATTTATAGTATAGAAACGACTGGGTGAAATGTATAGATAATATGGAATATGACACAGACAACGGAGGAGATACAAAAGTTGATGTGGATGCCATGGACTGATTATTCTCGTTATTTGTAATCTTTGAGCATTTTTCTGAACAGCTTGGGTCTCCGGTGGAATCGAAACATTCAGTGATTTCAAAGTGAACGTAGGTATATGGTGGTACAATTCCAGTTCCGTAAACTCCTATGTGTTTTCGCTTTAGGTGTTCTCGTAAATTTGAGGTGTAACTGGATCTTTTGAGTTCATTTTTTCATATTTTACATATTACTGTTGGAGAATTGTTCTCAAAAAAATTTCCCAGTAACAGATCGTTTATTCATTAAAAAAATGTAACGGGACGGCTAGTGACTCATAAGCACTGAGGGTCTGCAGATCTACCGGCGTGCCTGTAATGAGTATGTTCATGCCACCGAGGAAGCCAGACTCAAGTTATGGAAAGACTCCATGTGCTAGTTGGAGCGCAACCCCTGGCAGCTCGCAAAATCATGTTACCGGCCAAAGCCATTGCATGTGCTGTCCAGTGTTCGATGCGGGTTTGGTGGTCGTACACTTTAACATCTGTGGCGACACCAGGCGTTCCTCAACACTTTCCAGATGCTCTGGAGGGTGAAACAGAGGTCGGCGTTAGGGCAGGGACTATGCCCTTCCTTGGCGTATGGGCTGTGGATCTCGTAGATACAGACCAAGTGGTTTCTCGAATGGCACTGAAAAAGACACAGGGCATTAACCAACTTGACCCCGATATATTCTACCATCTGCTTCCTGTCATAAGAGAGCGGCTTGCAAGGCTGTTCTCTTGGTGCCTAAGCTGGGGCTACTTCCCAACTTGTTGGAAAGTGGCTTTGGTGAGGATGCTCTTAAAACCAGGAAAGGATCCTAGTGAGATCGGCAGTTATCGATCCATCAGCCTCTTGCCGGTAATCGGCAAGTTGCTTGAAAGGCTGTTTGTGGAACTGCTCTGGGAAAGCATTGAAGTGAACTGTTTTCTAAATCGAGGCCAGTATGGCTTCACGAAAGGGGTTGGCACCGAGGATTGCATCTTAAATCCTCCTTCCAAGATGGAAAGCGCCGACTGTAAATATGCTTTAGCAATTTGTAGGCATTTCCTTCCTTGTGTTGGAATGCAATGTTCCCGTAGCCCTGCAGGCCGTGGTATGTGACTATTTGTCTAACCATACGGCTCTGTTTAAGTATACGCACCTAGTTGTGGAAAAATCCGTCAGGGAAATCCCGCAGGGTTCCGTTCTCGGTCCCCTTGTGTGGAAGCTGATATTCGACGGATTTCTGGGATTGACATTTCCAGAAGAGGTTACGGCTCAGGCTTTCGCTGATGACTGTGTCTCCTTTTAGTTCATAGTAATTCACGACCACGGGTTGAAGACCGGGCGCAGGCGGCCTTGTCAACCGCAGAGGGCTGGACGAACATTTAAAATTTAAAGATTTCTGTGCCCAACACAGAGTTTATGCTTCTCTAGGGTGTAGACAAATTATCGTACAGTCGTAACCTTCACATTAAACATAAAGGCTGTCTAATCAGCCGTGTTAGAGTTCTTAAGTACCTAGGTGTTTTGTTTGATGAAAAGTTACTGTTTAGCAACCACATTAGGCAACTAGCGGCGGACGCCATCTCAATAATGCACAAACTTAGGAGGATTGCTCGGAAAGACCTCGAAAGCATGGCCTCATACGCGGCGCCAGTTTGGGCGCATAGGTTGGATATGAATAGAGAGAGCACTTGTCAAAATTAAAGGAGTGCCCAGCGCAGAGCCTTAATTGTATGCACTGGTGTTTTTAAAACAATCTCCTACCAGGGTACCATCATATTGGGAAAGGCTCTTTCACTCGATTTAGTGGTAAAGTTCGGGCAGCTATGTGGAGATTGCGAAGAGGTCGGGAGCCGAAGTACTTGGATGCGGTTTCGAGCCGGGCCTGTACCGGAGCGGAACTGTGATCACAATGCACCGGATCTAAATTTCGTTCATTTAAACCCGTCTCCCGCCTGCGGAAGAAGCTGCCAGCCTCGTGTTGGAAGCATGGCAGCTGGAATGGCACACTACGACTAAGGGAAGATCGTTGTATAAGTTTATACAGGATCTGGGGAGATGATTTGCCTGGAGCTCGTTTTCAAGAGCAACGGGTGCCCGGGTCCTCACCAACCATGTTAATTTAAACCAATATCTGTTTCGGTTGCTTCTGGCAGCTCATGAGCTATGCGTTTGCGTGGAGGTCCAGACAAATGAACGCCTGATGTTTGATTGCCTTGCTCTTGCTGGGGGGGGGGGGGGCAGAGACCGGGCCACCCTGGAACTTAGAGGTCAACAGGAAAATTGGCCACTCACAAGCGGCGAGAGCCGCATTGTCGGACTGTGTGTAAGTTCCTTGGTTCGGTTGCTACGTTGAACCAACATCAGTAGTTTATCTAAGGGAAAAGACTCCTACCGCACGTTCTGTGAAGCTAACCTAGAGACGTATATGGCTGATCACAAGCCAATTAAAACTCCAAGCGATTTAATATGGTGGACAGGTACTTGCTGGCAAACAGCGACCTAGGCGTTGCAACGAATTGCTGTCTAGACGAAGTAAATTTTAATTTATGAATGTCATATTTATTTTTAGTAGTTGACGGGGTGCGCCTACCCATTTTAGTAAATATATGACACGTGAGGGGTTGAGAAACGTAAGCCGGTGGCGTATGGTACCGTGCTTAGCCCGCTCACGTTGTTAGGTAAGCTCTAGGAGCTATTTAGGACACTGGTCGCTAAACTGTTTCGAGGCTCAGTAGCCGTTTGTGGGACAGACATTTATTCTTATGCTTTTGGGCGACCGAATGGGGTGGTGATGGAGAAATACAAAGCAAACCAAAAAACTCGTAAACAACTATAACGGGACAGAGTAACTAACTTACAATTACGAAAAAAAAATTATTTAATTATGTGTCGGACCTAATAAACTACATAGAAAGAGAATTATAAAATAAGAATGAATCCAGTATTTTAAATAGTTACTTAAGATTATTATCGTCCAGCAAAGACTAACAGCAGATTTTACAATTAAACTCGTCGTTTAGTATAAAATGCGTTGCAATAAATATTTATGCAGATAAATACAGACTGTGATGGAATATTTATGTGAGTGAATGTCTTATTTGTAATTAATTGTACAATGATGAATATAGCCGGCATCATCTTTGTTGCGTATGGGTGCGCCTTATTTAATACTTATTTTTCCCGACTAATATTAATCGGAGTAGTCTATTATAAAAATTAATCGCTATAATAGATTAAAGAATTTAGTCGATAGTCTCATGCCTTCTCCTTATCTATTTAGCCTCGGGAACCACCGTAAGGTATTACTTCAGAAGATGATATGTGTGAATGTAAGTGATGTATAGTCTTGTACAATCAGGTCGACCGAGACCATTGTTAGGTATTGCTACATAAGATGAGATATGAACGATTTGTAGCGTATAAAAATGCCATGCCTGACCGGGATCTCCGGATGAAAGGCCAAGACGCTACCACTCGCACCTCAAGGGCCGGCTCCGAGATGTTTGGTTAATTGAAACCCAACCACCAGAGAGCACTGGTATTCACGATGCCTACCCGACGCTATTATTTGCGTATGCAGATGTCCTCAACGACGTAAAAAACCCCAAAAACTAAAAACTAATTTCTTATAAAATATTTGAAGTATAAAAAAAATATATATAAAATTTGGGTCAGTTTGTCGCTATATAGATCTCCGATCATGGACAAATATCTGTAAAGTAATTAAAAATGATTAACGGTTGTTCAATATATTAACGTTAATATTATTTGATTTTTATGTTTAACTACTTTCGTATTTGTATTGTATTACTTTTATGATGAACAAAAAAAACATTATTATTAAATGCAAGCCCATATTTTTTTAATAAAGTAATAGATAACAATACCTTCTAAGAATTTTTTTTAAATTTCAGTAAATTCATTTTTTTTTTACATTGAACTTTTTTAAGTGTTCGTGAAAAAAACATTTATTTATTATTTCTGATGTGTATTATCTTTTATATATATATATATTTTTTTTTTCCCCCAAACTCATCGTGTATTGTAGTATAAAACTTAATGTATTGGCATCATTGATCACGGTTACTATTTCTGTGGAGGGATTGTGACAGAATGATATATATAATTTAATTTCTTTCCTATTTTTCATTTGGGTTCTTAATTGTTTATCTCAGTAAGTAAGTAATTTTACACTATAATTAGTAATTAAGTTTAATTTATTTTTTGTAATGAAAAATCGATAATGTGGGCGTAATCCTGTGATGTAAATTCATTTTACGCAAATATTTATTCCATGACATTGCTTCTCGTTGTTCATAATTCAAGTTCACAGAATTTTATAATTCATATTGAATTTTAATACCGTTGAGAATCTCCATTCCTTTAAGCAGATGATAATCCTTTTGTGAATGTATCTGCTGCCTGTTTTTCAGACAATGAAGCTTCCCGCTTTCACAAGCATCCTCACATAATGGTCGTATCTAGTTTCGATATGATTTGTATTTATTGTGGAACATCGGGTTTTTTTTGTAACTTTAATGGCACTCTGATTAATATGGCTTTGAATTAACATAAAGTGCACAAACTTCCATTAACTGATGTCAAGTCAAACCAACCATTTGGTTGTCTCTATTGCAGCAACATTCAGCTTTCATAGAAGAGAGTGATGCTCATTTCTGCAATTACTTTACCACACAACTGGTCTGCCACAGTTTTTAACCCTTTGAGGTTCGAACATTTTTTGGAGATTGTTTAAAACAAATATTACATGCTTATATTATTGTTGGTAAAAAACCTCTACAGTGCCTAAACCTGAAAATTTCATGATTTTTGACTAGAAATTGATAAATTTTAATCAAATCTGTAAAATTAGGTGTTTTTAGAACTGTCAGTACACAAATCACTATCAGATTGAACATTCCTAAGATCCCGATCAATCTTAATCGTGTTTGAAATTTACTACCCATTTTATGTATTATAGCAAACATCAGAAACAATGATAAACGTACAGTGTTCTCTGCTTATCTATATACTATACCAAAGGCCAATAAATACAGTATTGTAATATAAATAAAATAAAGCTCCCTTTTCATTCTGAACAACCTATGATTTCACAGCCAACTCAATACAATAATAATTATTTGTTTGTTATATTACACAACAAACATGATTAAATGTTCTATAAAAATAAGAGCATAAACAGTTGTTAAGTTCAAAGTAATTATTTTTGTTTACCATCCGAATATTAATTGCGATGTTATGTTTGACTTTGAACAATAACAAATGTAACCTCTATCAAGTGGACTGTCCTGACACCCAAACATGTGATCAGTACAATTATCATTTGGGTACTGATGAAATTTCATCAGTTCATCTTTCTCGCTCAAAATGAGATGACAAAAAATCAGCTGTTGGTCTTTTTAGCATAAACTGAACCTGATGAAAAACTGTCAAGTGGTCTTTAAAGAATTAAGGAGAGTTCCACTAGTCGATCTTGAAGTCACTTTGCCACTAACATAGTTTACATCACTGTGTGCCTCAATTTTCTACTGGTTGTTTTACTGTATCTAATGCCATCTTCAAAAATAATTTCAAATATCTGAAAATTCCTTTTTACCAAATTCAAATGGTCCTTTATTGCCTGACTGTGCTCTAGATGCAATAATTAAGGCAAATCTTAAGTCTGGTGTGTGTGCCTGAAGCTAAATAATTTAAGTTTCTAACCATTTCCCTATACTGTCCACCGGGAGATTAGAGGAGAGTTTCCAGGTTTACAACCAAATTTAAGTGGTAAAAGTAATGGTTTACAGTTGTCAAAACTATATTTTTGTAAAATTATCTTTGCATGGTCATATCTATTGCATAACTGTCTATCTGTATAAATTTTTCCGTTAAAGTAATCTTTATCCGAAGATAATTGTCCACTTCGTGTGATTATAATTCAAATTCAGAATTTAACTTTGTTATTATGCTCATGATCTTTGAAGAAGGACTTATAATAAGACTTATCAACATGAAAAACCACAATTTCTTAATGTGATGCATCCAGAAATTCTCAGGACAAAAATGTTGGATTAAAATTTGATGGTTTTATGTTTTTTGATGTGGGTCTTAGAACTGTGCAACGGTTTCTTAGAAAATTGTTGTAAAGCTCCAAAAAACTAGAGTAAAAAAATGGTTTTAGATTTTATGTATTACTTTGCGAAATTAACAATAACAAAACTAATTTATAAAATATTAATAAAGAAAATAGAATTTGAGATTTTAAACTTTCTACAAGCGCTGATTAAGGCGCTATTCAATCTAGAATTATTTTAGTGGTTCTCTGTATTTGTACAAACTATTACTATTAGTAAACTTTTAAATTAAAAAAATTATGACTATCCTATATAATTTATAATTTTGATGGATGGATTTTCATGTCTTAAAAAATTTTATCAGTGACATCTTAAAACACCTACATTCTTTACTTACAAAGTGATGTAGTAGTTACATTATATGAGGCCATATGAATATGTGGTATGTTTATGCAACAACCATCTATATGTGTTATAGTTAGGTTATTATTGCTTTTATAAAGATTGTAGTTTTTATGTATACTGCATTTTGTAAATCTGTTTTGTATTTATAATCTTTCATCACATTTTTATTAAAATTTTTGATAGTTTGAAGCAGTGTTATTCTACTTATGTTTCTCAGGTAATAAATAAACTTTGTGGTTAAATAGTAGGCCAAAAAAAAATATGAACAATTGTGAACAGTACCTTCACTATTTTCTAACCTATATAATAATATTGTATAACAAAAGGTCTATATTTATGATCTTATTTGTATTATAGAAGCTCTTCTTCAACTAAGGTAAAAATATATATATGTATGAGGTTTGTAAATAAAGAATGCAACTAGTTTTTCTTGGCAGCAAAAGTCGCAACACTGTAAAGTTACTAGTAAACATATGGTTATATGAACAGCTGATTTATATTATTAGGTATTAATATTTTTAGTCTATTGTTGCCATGTGAGATGTAAACAAACTTTTTGTGAAACGAGTTGTGCATTACAAAAATGAGTGATACTAATTATGAGCAATGTTATGCAATCACCTAAGAGCCTAAGTTTTTAGGTGGTTTAAAGATTTTCAAATGGCCAGGAATCAGTTGCGGACGATCCATGCTCTGGAAGACCTTTTAATGACAAAAAGTGATGACAGTGTTGAGCAAATCAAGACTTGATACGGTATGACCGACGATTAACTGTCAAGTGATTACAGAACAATTGAATTTTAACCGTACCACAGTCCTTCAAATTTTGACAAACAAATTGGACATGAAATAAGTTTGTGCAAAATTGGCTCCAAAACACTTGACTGTTGAACAAAAAAAACAACAGGGTGGAAGTGTGCTGCAATATTCTAGGGCAAAATTGAAACTGATCCTGATTTTCTAAAAAATGTTGTTACTGTGATGAATGTTGGATGTTTGAGTACGACCCAGAAACAAATCGCCAGAGCAAGGAATGGCACACTTCAAACTCATCACATCCCAAGAAAGTAAAAATGAGCAAATGGAAAATCCATGCTAATTTGTTTCTTCGATAGTAATGGCATTGTCCATAAGAAGTTTTTGCTTAAAGGACAGTCTGTAAATCAATATGTTTACCAAGAAATTCTCAAAAGACTGTGGAAAAGAGTTGCCTGTGTGAGACCAGCCATCAAAGACAACTGGATGGTGCATCGTGACAATCCACCTTTTTACATGCTGCAGTCTCAATTAATGAGTTCTTGGCAAAGAAAAACTTTCCTGTAGTTCCTCAATCACCTTATTCACCCGACTTCAGTCCTTTGATTTTTTTTCTGTTCCTGACTAAAAAAGCACCTCAAGGACACCCTTTTGGAACAGTAGAAAACAAAAAAAAATGTAACTGATCATCTGAAGGATATTCTGGTTTTTGAGTTCCAACACTGCTGTGAAGAGTGGGAAAACCATTTGAAGTGTTGTGTGGCATCAAAAGGGAACTACTTAGAAGGTGATAGAGTCCATATATAATTGGATTGTAAATGAAAATTTGAACCAATCTCATTACTTTATTTACAGACCTCATGTATATATATTTTAAATTCTACTAACATAAACCACTAGTACAAAAAATTAAGATAAGACATTTGTTATTTTAGTTTTGTCATAAAGTATTTTCAGGTGATCTGGCATCATCAGTCAAGATTGAATTCATTTTTAAAAAATTGCACATATTTTGTTATTAAAATTAAACCATTTGCTTGGTGTAATTTGTTGGTTGCAGTGCTGTGTAATATAACAAAATCTAACTAATAATTATGTGAATACTGCTTTCTGCTTGGTGTTTTTAATAAGAATGTCTTCCTCAAACATTGGTGGTTTATAAAA
Source organism: Lycorma delicatula (assembly GCF_047948215.1). Lineage (NCBI taxonomy): Eukaryota > Metazoa > Arthropoda > Insecta > Hemiptera > Fulgoridae > Lycorma > Lycorma delicatula. Next base: position 14,964,184 of record NC_134459.1, read on the forward strand.
TTGAAATTCTGTTTATATATATACTTTATAAAAAATATAAAATACTTTATATAAAATATTTAATTATTGATTTTTATTAATTTGCAGTATTTCTCAATTCGAGTCTATATCAGAAATAGTGTTTACTTGTTTATTAGATGTTTTCCCATATTAGATAAACCAGATTTTTTATTATTTTCATAATCTATAAATCTAGTTTTAGCCCAAAAAATCTAGTTTAAAAGATTTATTTATTTTTCCTATAATAATATCATCACCATCATTATATTTAATTTTATAAATTTCACACAGATTGTTTATTTTTCTATTACTGTTTTGTTTTTTAAATACTTTATTTATTAGGTTATTAGGTATGTATGTATGCTGGTGTAAATATTTCTTTATTGTAAATTTTAGTAATGTTTTTGATGATATTATTAGTGTATAAATACATTATGTTTTCTCTTTTTTGTGTCTTGTATGTATTGGTTGTTTTGATAGTTTTTTTTTAAATAAATATTATCAGTGGTATCATAACAGTTTTCTATTTCTATGTGTTTTATGATATATATATCATAAAACACATAAAACATATATATATATATATATATATATATATATATATATATATATATAGCATATATAATATAGCAATATATAGGAATGTTAATTTTATGAGAGCAAGGGTGATTTGATTTTTTATGAATTGTTATATTATTATTATTGGTTGTAGGCTTTCTAAAGGGTGATTCAAAGAAATGGGAAATTTTGAAAGTTGTGTTGGTAGCCGTAGGCGATTGGTACCACTTGATAAGTGGCGCCAGCCTCTCTAACCTAACCTGCAATTTAGTTGTCATGGATCCTTGGAGTGGTGCGCAACATGCATTTGCTATCAAAGCATTTTACAAAAACAATGACAGTGTGGAGGGAGAGCGCGTAGATAATTTCGCCGTCATTTTAATCTGGGACGTCACGACCGTGTTCCATCAGCACATGCAATTAAAACATGGATATCTAATTTTGAGGAAACCGGTTCGGCAATGAAAAAGAAACCTCCAGGCCATGAGCGAACCGTCCGTACACCACAGAATGTTCAAGCTTTACAAGATGCTGTCACACGAAGTCCACATCGGTCAATCCATCGTCTCTCAGCATCTTTACAATTGCATAGTTCAATATTCGAAGAATGTTAGTGAAGGACTTGCAATTCCATCCGTACAAGTTGCAGATCATCCAGGAACTGAAACTGAACGATGCAGTTGTGCGAGGACAATTCTGTAATGTAATGCTTCAGAAGATAAATGATAACGAAGAGTTTGTTCACGAACTTTGGATGTCAGACGAAGCGCATTTCCACCTTAGTGGATTTGTTAACGAGCAAAATTTCAGATACTGGGCACAAGAAAATCCTACGCAGCTACACCAGCGTCCGTTGCACAGCCAGGAAGTGACCGTGTGGTGTGCTATGTCATCTTACAGTGTTATGGCCCTTATTTTTTTGAGGATGACAACGGTCTTGCGATTACAGTGACGTCGGCTCGTTACGTAGCCGTGCTTGAAACCTTTGTTGTGGAACAACAAAAGAGATTTCCACCGATTCTTAACACAGCCTGGTTTCAACAAGACGGAGCAACGTCACGTACTGCACGAATATCGATGACAGCTGTACGCCGATTGTTTGGACAACATGTCATTTCACAAAACGGTGACATTAGATGGTCTCCCAGATCGCCTGATCTCTCAGCTTGTGATTACTTTTTGTAGGGTCACCTTAAAAGCAAAGTGTTCCACAGTAGACCTGCTACAACAGAAGAACTGAAGCCAAAGATCCGAGAAGCAATTGCGGAAATTCCAGTCGAGATGTTATGTCAAACCATGAACAATTTAACGAAGAGACTTCGTGAGTGTTTATGTAGAAGAGGTCACCTGGAAAATTTCATCTTTAAAAAATAAACTAAAATGTATGTATCCTAAAATGGCAACATTTGTACAATTACATGAAATAAAATTCATTTTCTAAAAAAAATTTTCATTAACGTTATTTAATTTTTTTAATTTCCCGTTTCTTTGAATCACCCTGTATTATTATCAACCGTAAAATGTAGACAATCAACATGAATTCATGTTTTGACTTTAATTTTATTTATTATGAATGTTTTTGTTTAGTAAAAATAACAATTTTATTATATGCTAAATTAACGATAGATAAGAAAATGATAAAAACTTACTGTGACAGTTTGTCAAAAAGTGATTTTGACACTGATAGGAATGTGTGGATACTTCTCTTGAAGAACAAACTTCATCAATTTTCGAGTTGCAAATTAAACTAAAAAAAAATTTTCATTAACGTTATTATTTTTTAAAATTTCCCGTTTCTTTGAAACACCTGTAAAGGGACATTCATCCGATTGCGATGAAACTTTGGTGAATTGTTGTGCACATACCCGCAAAGGTTGCTGAATTAGTTTGAATCTGCCAGATGGCGCTGGGATTGAGATATTTAAAAAAAATATGCTTGCGGTCTGATTTGTCTCGTTCAGAATATATATTAGTGAACCTGCTAGATGGCGCTGGGGTTGAGATATTTAAAAAAATTGTACATATGGCCTGATTTGATTCATTCAGAATATATATTAGTTAAGTGGAAAAAAATATTTTTGCAAAAATGGACCTATTAGGTGGTGCTGGGGTTGAGATATTTGGAAAAATTGCATTTATGGTCCTATTTGGCTTGTATTTAGAATATATATTATCTACATGAAGAAAAAAAACTTTTGAAAAACGATAATACTCTGTAGGTAGCGCCAATGTCGAGATATTTATGAAAGAAACAAACAAATATACAAACAGACTTTCTTCTTCTATATACATTCAAATCTAGCAATGGCGAAGCATTGCCGAGTCTGTAATTATATATGTTTGTCTAGAAAAATGAATGTTTGTCTTGTATGCATTACTATACCATTCATCCGATTGCGATGAAACCCGGTGAGTTGCTGTGCGCATACCCACAAAGGTTTCTGAATTAGTTTGGACCTGCTAGGTGGCGATGGGTTTGAGATATTTGGAAAAATTTTATTTATGGTCCGATTGGGCTCATATTCAGAATGTATATTATTTATGTGAAAAGAAACATTTCTGTGAAAAATGTAAAATGTGAAACTTGGAGAAAAAGGAAAGTGAAGAAGGGAAAAAGGAAAAGGTTAAATTTTGTGAAGTTCTGTAACGTTTAATTTTTTAATTTTTCATCAAATTTGCATTTGTGTTCATTTAATTTATATATATACTCATATCTAGCGATGGCGAATCATTACCAGGTCAGTTAGTTATTGATTATTTATAATTTTGATCCTAGAAGTTCCTAGAATGTTCTTTATTTCTGAGATAGAAGGCATTTCTGAATATGCATTACTTGAAAATTGTTTTTAAAACTTCATCCGATCGCATAAAGTATAACCACTTCATATGAAAAATTATATAGAAAATCATTATAATATTTAAAAATATGATTATCATTAAGGATTTTTTTTGTTAAAAGGAAACATTTTTGTGGGGTTTGTTTTTATAAATTTTGTACTTTTGACTTTTTATTCTTCTACCCGATTTGACTAAAGCGGTTTTCAAAACTATGTTCATAAAAAATATAATTACAGCGCTTAACAACATAAGTGAATACTTTGTTTTTCTTTACTATGTTATATACTACAGCTTAATAACTACTAAAAATATACGGTTTACTATTTTTATGCGATATAAATAAACTAATATTTCTAAATATTCTAACATTTTGTCAGAATTGATTTTATATACTTAAATTCATAAAATTATGCAAACTCAATAAATACATTGATGTATTTATATATTAATTATATTTATGTATTTATATATTTTTCCATTTTATTTATTTTATTGACATTAAAAACACTCTGTTGTTCCTGTAGCAAAATTGTAGATCTTCTTTATTTTATTGCTTTTACTTTTAATTTCAGCTTCAAGAGGGAAGAGGCCGTGGAGGTGGAAGAGGCAGAGAACGAGGTCATGGTAGGGGGCGAGGCAGAGGGAGAGGAGCTGGACCTGAAGCTGAAATGCAGCCGGCTCAAGGTGCAGCAGCTTCTATTTATTCACACCCAGCTAGTGGCGACGGTGATAGTTACCGTTCTGGGTATAGGACATCACAAGATTTTCCTTCGCTAGGTAATGTGTGATTTACAAGGTTATAAAGGGGTTATCTGATGACTTGAAAAAAATTAAACTATTCATTGTATTTATTCCATATTAATAGTTAAAGATAATAGTTAAAATAATTCAGCATATTGAGAACAATCTGCTTAGTGTATTATAAATTGTGACTATATTATACATATAGAATGTCGTGGGAGGATTCTGCTAAGCTTCATAGGTGTTCTCTTATTAAAATAATGATAAAAGTTCATATAAACATGGGTCTGAAAATGCTTTGTTAGCGAGTTACTATGGCTAGTGAAAGATTTTGTCTCGATTACTGCTCCTCCCTGAAATGAAGCCCTATCGAAATTCAGGGAAGGTAAATTAAGGGGTGAAGTTTGTGGTTTTTGAACCGAAAAATTTTAAAAAGGGTCCTGGAACTGTATTGCCATTATTTTCTATTAATTAGGGTGTAATAAACAAAAAAAATTGAGTTGAAAAACAGTTTTTTTTTTTAGCTTTGGCATAAAATATTTTTGTTAAATTGACAATAAACAATAAAAATGATTGGTTAAATTGATAGAGAATTTAATTCTGAGAAAATTGATGTAAATTATCTACCAGCAATATCTCACAACAGCAATTTAGTTATAATTTCATGTGAAACAATAAAATTAATCATCCTTTAATTATTAGTGCATTAATATTCCCACTAGGGGCACTGTTAGGATGCACAATATTAGTATTCTGTGTTTAATCTCCCAGAGAGCAAAATTCTACAAACAGAATTTTCTAACATTGTTGTGGTTATGATTCAGAATCTTACTTCATTGTGTGCTATATTTTTATTGAGAAGTCAATTTTTAGTATAAAATCTATTTAATTTATGAAGTGTGCATTTGTGATTTATGCGTATTTAAGTAGTTCATTAAACGCTTTTTAAAAGCTGTTGATAATAATTAGTAAATGATTTGTTCTGTAGTGAAAGAGAAATGCTGTATAAGTTTACAAATCAGTGATATGACATTAATTCCATTTATTTTTTGTAACAGCAATACTACATGAACTGTTGATGAATATCGTTGCACATTTCAATTGAAACACTCCTTAACAGCAAGTATTTACAGATACTCACTGGCACCTAAGGGAAAGTGGAATATCTAATGTAACATATAAACTGAAAGCAAATTTGAAGGAGCAGATTTTACGTATGAGTGAAGTCCAACTACTAGCACTTGTAGATTGTCTGTATGTTTGGTATTCCATGCAACAGTATATGGAGTACATAACACAATGCAGATATCCATATCATCCTCAATCAGTTCAATGTCTTGAAGAAGGTGATTACAGTCTGTGGTTGAATTATTGTCAGTGTTACCACAAAACAATGTGCTTCCATAGTGATGGAAGCACATTTTTAAATAATATCAGTGGATATTATTTACAGAAGAAGGCAACATTTGCGCACAAGGTGGGATAAACAGTATATGAAACAAACATTTTTGAAAACATGGCAGTCCTCGTGAAACCATTGAAATTAATTTCCAGCACCATTTTTCAATAAATGTCTGTTGTGGGACAATAGGTAATGTTCTTATGAAACCTTGCATTTTTGATGGTGGACTCACAAGTAGTGGTTACCTGAACCATTCAGAATGAGCTGTCAATACTTCTAGGGAATATTCCATTTAGTACAAGAACTCCATATTTATGTAACTCCATATTTTCATATTTATGTATTTACATCTGTTATGTATAACAATGTTACATATATGAAGCATGAGTTTGAATATTATAATAAAAATAATTTGGGATATAATAAAAAAAAAGACTTTTATTTATTTCAATGAACCTGTGAATAAAATAATACTTAGAATAATTTAAACCCAAACGAAGTATTAAACTAAGGCAGCATATTATTTGACAGTAAGAATAATTTTATGTTATTTTAGTTTTAAGAAGTTCAGTTTTCAATTTTATCCAGCATTAAAACAAAGGATCTAGAGAAGTTAATTTTTTTAACTTCAGAGGGCTGTTAGTTTTAGTCTAAAATTGCAATTTAGTATTTTTCATATAGGTACAGATTGTTTTGCATTAAAGAATACATTATTTTCTTGCACTATTGTTTATTTTTTTATTGACTTTATTTACATCAATTTTCTCAGAATTACATTCTCAATTAAGTTTTTTTTACAATTAGGTTTATTTATTTATTGACAATTTAACAAAGTTATTTTATGACAAAGCTAAAAAGTTGTGTTATTCAACTCAATTTCTTTTGCTTTTTTACACCCAGTTTCATAGAAAATAATGAGGTACAGTTATGGGACCCATTTTTAAATATTTTACAGGTTAAAAACCGTAAGAAACCACTATATTTGCTCCTCAATTTCTCAGAATTTCAGTAGAGCTTCAATTCAGCAGAGAAGCAGAAATTGGGGTGAAATCTTCCACTAGCTAGCTGTTAACTTTTGCTAACAAAGCATTTTTGGATGGGTGTTTATGTGAATGTTTTTTTCATTCTAATGAGAGAAGTATACCTAGCAGAATATTACCAGGACATACATATATATTTTATAATCAAAATCCAACTTGGAACAACCCAAGTACAGAATTATAAAGTAAATGAAATGACACCTTATTTTTTCTTTTCTTTATTCCAATAGCACTTTCCCAGGATCCCGCATCATCAGTTGTATATAAATTATATAAAATTACATATTAAACAACAATTTTTTTAGATAAAAATTACTATCATATATACAAAACATGAGTCAATTAAATAAAATAACTACATATTTAAATAAGATGTCAATTAAAAATTAAAATTAAATTTAAAAATAAAATAATTATAAAATTTATACCTTGTAACGTAGCCAGCTAATGTTACATTACTGAATGGATGTGAAATTATTTATATACATTCTGATTATATCTATTTTTATCTAAAAACATGCTACCATGTGTTGCTGCTTTTAGAAGTGTCATCTTCATATTCTATCCAAAAGTTGATAAACTTGGAAATTCTTTTGTACTTATATATATAAAATGTTTCCAAAATGTCCTAACTTTTACTATTGTTATTTAAATTAAATTTCTTAATTTGGAAGAAAATAAAAGCTAATGATCAAACATGAATTGAAAATTTATAAGGATATAAGATAACTATAACCAATATCTTTTCATTTGGTTCCTAGTGTTTTTTGAAGGTTTTTAGATTGTGATGAGATAAATGTTAAACAAATGGTTAGTTTGAAGTTGAGATTCTGATTTGGCCTGGTTCTTGTGTGAAACTAAGAAAAAGAAAAATCTGCTAGAGAAATTTGTACTGCAGAGAATGATTACAATAAAGATGATAAGGTGGATTACAACCTTGCGCTCTCTGCTGTTCTTAAGCTTTTAGTGTATTAGATTTTGGTAACTTGCACTAATCAAGGATTAATCTGATACAGATTTTTTTGCAAACATAAAGAAACAGATTGATAAAGCATGTGTAATTTCTTTTTCCATCTATTCTCTTTGTCCTTGCTCTCAAACTCTGGCAGTTTAAAATTCTTGATTATTTGACATAAAAAATTACTTTCATTAATTGAAAGTATAATTTATTTTCAACTTCTGTTAGTGAAAATGCTTACCGATTACTGATGTCTTGAGAACTAAGTCATAGTAAGTGTTAATAGCAAGTGAAGATTAATATAATTCAACTGAAACTTTGTATCAACATAATTTTCAATTTTATCAGTTATTATTTAAACAGTGATTTTTATTTATATTTAATCATATTAAATTAAAAGGTAAATTATGAAAAAGTTTGATTATAATTGTTACTAATTATTCTACATTAATGACCAATACTTAAAATATGTATTTAGTCAAAAAACCTTCTGTTGAAGAGCAGACTTGAGAAGTACACCTTGTTTTTCCAGTGCCTTGTGAATATATTGTTTTTCTGTGTGTCTTATTCGGGTAAGTGCTGCTGCTACTCTTTGTTGTACAGTGCTGCTTTATCAGTATCACTTTTGCCAGTTGTAATTATAATTTGCCTGGGATCAAGCATGGATATAATTTTGTATCCTTAATAGTCCGTATAGTTTTCATGATGATGCAATTTGCCCTGAATCCAGTTTCACTCACATACCCTCATTCAGTACCCTTACATCTTAGCAATTATGTAAGGCTGAGAGTACATCAGTTATACGTTTATAAGTTTTTGATATGTTCTATGACTTCCAGCCATAACATTATCCATAGTTTTTTTAATTGAACTTTATTTTACATCAATTCAAAATTTAGCAACGTTAAATGCCATCAGTTATCGTATTGTTTTAGCTTACTGGGTATTTTTCTTTTTCTTGTTTAGCCTTCGGTAAGTACCATTCAGATAATACTTCAAAGGATGAATGAGTATGATATGTATGAGTGTAAATGAAGTGTAGTCTTGTACAGTCTCAGTTCGACCATTCCTGAGATGTGTGGTTAATTGAAATCCAACCACCAAAGAACATCATTATCCATGATCTAGTATTCATATCCGTGAAAAAATAACTGACTTTATTAGGACTTAAACGCTGGAACTCTCGACTTCCAAATCAGCTGATTTGGGGAAGACGCATTCACCACTAGACCAACCCAGTGGGTTAGCTTACTGGGTATTGTAACAAGTTTTCTTTACTCTAAATTAAATAACTAGGTTACTGATGTTAAAGTATCATGGTGTTGATTGACAAGTTAAAGATTAAGATGTGCATTAATTGTTATAATTACATAGTTACTATGTACAACATATAAAAATCCAAATTATTCTGATTTAAAATTGAACATGTTTAAATACAAAAACATAAAACTATCATTTAACAGTACTTCAATTTTGTATGTTTAAACAAAACAAGTATTAGTTATGATTGCTTGGGTTTTACCATAGATAAAAAAAAATAAATATTTTATTACCTTTTTTCTTGCAATGGTGATGAATTTACAAAATTTCATTTTTTTTCCGTCTATTTCTTTAATTTATGTGGAAAATTTAATCTAGGGTGGCATCTGTTTGATGTGGGTTTCAGGCTACATTACCCACCGGGTTGGCCTAGTGGTAAACGCGTGTCTTTCCAAATCAGCTGATTTGGAAGTCAAGACTTCCAGTGTTCAAGTCCTAGTAAAGTCAGTTATTTTTACACGGATATGAATACTAGATCATGGATAATGATGTTCTTTGGTGGTTGGATTTCAATTAACCACACATCTCAGGAATGGTCGAACTGAGACTGTACAAGACTACACTTCATTTACACTCATACATATCATACTCATTCATCCTTTTAAGTATTATCTAAATGGTAATTACCAGATGCTAAACAGGAAAAAGAAAGGGTTTCAGGCTACATAATTCAACATGATGTTCATTCTTAAAAAAGTAAATGTTTGTACAGATCCTGATCTCATCTGTTGAATTATATATATTCTAATGTATTTTATTAATTTTAGTTTTTTTTTTTTTTTTTTGTCTTCAGTCATTTGACTGGTTTGATGCAGCTCTCCAAGATTCCCTATCTAGTGCTAGTCGTTTCATTTCAGTATACCCTCTACATCCTACATCCCCAACAATTTGTTTTACATACTCCAAACATGGCCTGCCTACACAATTTTTCCCTTCTACCTGTCCTTCCAATATTAAAGCAACTATTCCAGGATGCCTTAGTATGTGGCCTATAAGTCTGTCTCTTCTTTTAACTATATTTTTCCAAATGCTTCTTTCTTCATCTATTTGCCGCAATAGCTCTTCATTTGTCACTTTATCCACCCATCTGATTTTTAACATTCTCCTATAGCACCACATTTCAAAAGCTTCTAATATTTTCTTCTCAGATACTTGATTGTCCAAGTTTCACTTCCATATAAAGCGACACTCCAAACATACACTTTCAAAAATCTTTTCCTGACATTTAAATTCATTTTTGATGTAAACAAATTATATTTCTTACTGAAGGCTCGTTTAGCTTGTGCTATTCGGCATTTTATATCGCTCCTGCTTCGTCCATCTTTAGTAATTTTACTTCCCAAATAACAAAATTCTTCTACCTCCATAATCTTTTCTCCTCCTATTTTCACATTCAGCGGTCCATCTTTGTTATTTCTACTACATTTCATTACTTTTGTTTTGTTCTTGTTTATTTTCATGCGATAGTTCTTGCGTAGGACTTCATCTATGCCGTTCATTGTTTCTTCTAAATCCTTTTTACTCTCGGCTAGAATTACTATATCATCAGCAAATCGTAGCATCTTTATCTTTTCACCTTGTACTGTTACTCCGAATCTAAATTGTTCTTTAACATCATTAACTGCTAGTTCCATGTAAAGATTAAAAAGTAACAGAGATAGGGAACATCCTTGTCGGACTCCCTTTCTTATTAGGGCTTCTTTCTTATGTTCTTCAATTGTTATTGTTGCTGTTTGGTTCCTGTACATGTTAGCAATTTTAGTTTTAAAAATATAAAATTATTTGTATTGACAGTATTACAGTATATGTAATATTTTATGTTAAATTTAGGAAAAAGACCTGAATCACATCATGGTCCAGCCAGTATGCAGCATGGTGGTACTTCACAGTTTGATTTTCCATCGTTATCACAGTCATCATCTTCTGAAGTAATTATATTACAATTTAAAACTGAACTAAGCAAATAAATAATGTTTAATATTTTTACAACTCTAATTACTCTTTTGTTGAATACATATATGCCAAACTCAGTTTTGTGTGCAATTTAAAGTGGATAATAAAATATGAGACTTGATTTTTTTCTTTTTGATGTAACGACTGTGCAGCCTAATATAATTTATCTTTAATTTTGCTCTTTCTGCTTCCTCTTTTTGTGTCAGATTTTGTTACAACACTTCAGTAACTTATAGTAAGCTTCAGCAGGCTTTTGAGAATGAAGTTATGTCGAAGTACAAGTTTTATTGTTGGTGTAAGGTGTTTTCTGAAGGCAGAACCGATGTTTAAATCGGTTTCAGCATAATCCTTAATTGTTCCATCATAATGGAAGACACCTAATGTCATTGACAAACAATGACATAACCAAGGTCTGTGAACCAGTATGATAGAGTAGATCGGAAAATGAAGATGATTTTCTGAGATCTGAACTTGATGAATCTGGAATTTTTTTTCCTGGTACTAACAGAAGAACTGGGAATGAGAAAAATTGTTCCCAAAAATCTGTGCAGTCACAACGCAGAGAAATAACGGTGCAGGTCTGTTAAATGAATGGGATTGAATACAGAATTGCTGATAATGAGAGTTGTTTTTTCCAGTTTATGATCCAGAAATTTTACAGCTTGCAGGTGATTTTCACAGAGATCATAGAGACCAAAGAAAGCATGCATATTTAGTCAGATGTGAAATGCTTGTGTGCTTCTTCAGTTTCAAATGCATTGTTCATAAAGAATGGGGTACCTTCTGCAGAGATCAATAAGAAAATGAATCCATTGTGTTCATCTAAACATTGATGATAATTACAAACTTCATCACAGTATTGCATTATCTGTATGGAAGTTATTTTATGTCCAAAGATATTTCACAGCTGCCACAGCCTCTGTGTTTTCTTGTCTGTTCAATGTGATTTACTTAAAAACCAAATCGGCTTTGATAAAATACAATTTTGTTTCTAAAACAGTCTCAAGTGTTGGCTATACAAATATCAACCATAAATTGTGCATAAGATTTTTTTAAAATTTGAGCTGGTTCAGTTCATTTTCTTACGAGTTCCACCTTGATATAAAGTTTCATAATTCAGTTTTTATTTTTTAGCTTTTATGAAATTTTTCATGATTTCTATATCTGCACAGCTAATAAAGATTACAAAGAAGAAAGGTGCATCGCATGTAAAAGTTATCAAATAGTTGTGTATTATTAATGATTATAAACTTTTAAAAGAAATCATAAATTGTATAAAATTTTTATATTCTTATTGCAAATTATTAAGTTGACACTGTCAAGGTGCCGCTATAGAAGTACTTGTGTGGGAGGGACTTCATATCTGTTTATAAGTTACTTGAATGTATAAAACAAAACATAGAAAAACAAAAAAGTAGTCAAATTGATATAGTTCTCTATGCTATGTCATTAAAAAAATGATTGTTGTACCGTAATTTTTTTTATGTCCTTTTTGCCTGAAAATTTACACGAAGTCTGGATACAAAGTCATATTTTCTGCTACATATTAGTTGAAGAAGTTCCTGTAGATCATTAAACTCAGTGCAGGTAATCATTGATGTTTATCTTTAGCATTTTTAACAAATGACTGGTCTGTTCAAAATATGCTTGATTTTGGATGTCACTATATTAAAGAAATGCTGAGGTAAATGCTGTACTCTGAAATAATAGTTGTAAAATTAGTATTATGTAAATACAAAATTTTTTATTATACTGTTCCAAGGTTTCTTACATTATGAGTACAATCTAGGAATGTTTCACTCTTATTAATTTTTATTGTGTATGATCATATGTGAGTATTTTAACTGTATTGCTTTTGGTTTCTACTTAAAGAAGTGCTTATGAAATCAATGATACATACTTCAGTTGCAATGTTTTATATACACTGTCCGTAAAATAATAGTGTGATTTTAAATGGTTATAGCTTCAGAACAAAGCATTGTAGATAGATGACTATATGCTAAATGAAAGAGAAACACTCCAAGATTATGTGTGCGAAAGCTAGTGCATGTGCATTGTGTTTGCAGTATATGAAAGAGCACGTGCACATTAGTCATCATGTTTATATACAGAGGAAGGCCCAGTGTGTGTTGTGGCTTGCTATGTGTGATTCAGTTAGGTGTAAATACAATTGTGTGTTCAATGACCTGCTTCTTCGCATGAAAATAACATTGGGAATGGGACAAATAACTCAAACTGGCAGGCTGCTGAAGCAAACTTGTCTGTGAAGATCATTGAAGGAGTGCGAACAAGTTCTTGGTAAGCCTGAAGAAATCTGTGCAGAAGTGGTTCTAGACAGTTAGGGATTCCTAAAACATCATCCAAGCAACTAAATGAAACTTTTTGGTTTTGTTGTAGACATTCTGAATAGGTTAAAGCAGGATGATGATTTTTTAAACAAGTTAATTTTCAGTGATGAAGTATTGTTTCATGTTTTTGGGTTAGTACATCAGCTTAATGTTCATTCATTGGGTACTGAACTTCCACCTGCTGTTAATTGAAAATTAGCGTGACAGTGAAAAAGTGAATGTGGTGTGCTATTGTATGAGAAGAGTTATTGCCCCCCTTTTTTTTACTGAAAAAACAATAATGGGAAACATCTTCCTGGATATATTAGAAAGGTCCAGTGTCCCATATTATATGCCTATACATATATGCAGCGTTCCAAATTCGCAGCATTCCATTTTCTAGTTAGACGGAGCTCTTCCACATTTTGCCGCAATCGTGCAGGGTTTTCTTAATGTAACATTTCCTTAGTGGTGACTAAAAGGGTGGATCTACTGGCTCCAAGAGTCTCCAGATCTTACTCGCATGGATTTCTATTTTTGGGGTTGTTTAAAAACACGTGTATTCCATTCAAGATCAAAATGTCGATCATTTTAAAAAAATCACTGAAGCTGTTTCTTCTATCATGCTGGATGTTCTCTGTCATGTATGGCAAGAGACTAATATCATCTTAGATGTCTGCAGGGCAACCATGAGTGCACACATTGAAATCTACAGGTAAGAAACGTATGGTGTTTCTTTCATTTAACATATAGTTCATCTCTCTACGCTTTGTTCTAAAGCTGTAACCATTTAAAACCCCATTATTATTTTACAGACACTGCATTATTGTTGTCTTGAACATTGTTTTTGATACCAGATATGCATTTTCACACAATTTTAGGTAAAAATTGAGATGCATGAAAAATGCCAGATCCTTGCTGGAAATTAAACTCATAACCAGATGATCTGGAAGCTAGTGTGTGACCTCTGTGCATCAATTGGCCAACCAGATGCATGTTCACAGTTCTAATATTTTGCTATTTATTACATAACTTATTTTATTTTAAGATTAGGAACTAGCTCTGACTGTTCAGTAACAAATATGAAAGTACGCCAGAAAAAAGTTGGTGTTCTAATATTATACGATAAAGCGGGTATTATTGCGATTCCGTATTAAATTTAGTTTTTTAATATTTAAAAATATCTTATGTTGAAGAATGTAATCACAGTTTTCCATTCATAATGGAACCGTCAGTTGCTACTTGGGGATATAGTTATCATTTTGTGCTAGCCGTACAGTGTGGGATATGTATTGACTGCGAATATCTTTGCTTCTAAGAATTACAAAAATGAATAAATGAATATGCTACTTTCATTATTTTTAATATAAGTGCTGTTTTTTTGGCTTTTATAATGCTTAATTTTTATTTAGTCTTTTTTCTTGTTCAGTATTTTCAAGGTCAAGGAGCAGATGCCTCTAGAGGTAAAGAGCGTGGCAGAGGTATAGGTAGGGGTAGAGCAAAAGACAGATATGCAGATACAGGAGCAGTTTGTATCCAACAACCGCTATCAGATGAACCTTCCCGAGAAGAAGCTTCATCTGTTTTCTGCGGACGTGGCGGTCCAAGAAGGCAACGTGGTGCACATTCTAGTGGAATACCTCCTGATTATAGTTCACAAGGTAATTTTTGGAAAGTAGTACTCTGCCTACCAGTAGTATACTGTGTATTACCGATTTTAGTATTTGTTTACATTTCAGTAGAAGTAGTGAAATATCATTTTTTTCCCAGTTTCATTCAGCTCACTCATTGTAAAAGAAATAATTTTAATATTAAATCTTTAACAAAATATGTTTTGTTGAGTCATGGCTTTAAGCAGTATCTATGAACCAATATTAAAAAAAAACAATAATTATATTTATGGCGCAGTTATAAACTTTATTTTAATAAAAACAAAAAAGTTTTTTTTAAACAATTTCTTCTTTCTTTTCAATTGCTTCTTTCATCATTGCACAGGCTTCTTTATGCCTTCAGAGAAAAGTTTTTTTTTGTTAAGCAACAAGTCGCACATGCACAAAATCTTTGTAACAACAAACCAAATTAAATTTTATTATAAATCAGTTTTAACAACTTAATTCATAATGTTTTCAATTGATTTTTGCAACTTTTGTTAGGTACTGGGCTACTGTTCTCTTCCCAGTGTCAGCTCATTACTGCTGGCATTTTATTTTTATTTTTTTGTTTTAATTTGGTAGTCATGAAGTCAAGTTTTGTAATCAAGATTGAAGACAAAGTGGATTTGAATTTTGTCTGTTGATGTATGAGGCCGATCGGTCACGAAATTAAAACCACAGTGAAAATAAAAAATCTTTTATTTGTAACAAGTACTTACTTAGTTACACCATTTCTCTACATAGTTGCTACTGATTTAGACATTTGTCATAGCATGGTACCATCTTTCCAATACCCTCGTCATAGACTGGAGCTGCCTGTGTTTTCAGCCATGTTTCTATGTTGATTTGCAGCTCAGTGTCTGTGCCAAAATGTTGTCCTCCTAGCCAGCGTTTCATGTGAGCAAAGAGGTGAAAATCGGATGAAAATTTACAGAAATTGTGAACCGATGAATTTCTCGAATCGCGTCATCCACTCGCTCAACGAGATCATTGGTTGACACTCGCTTCCTTCCCTGACCGCCTGCATCATGAACATCGGTACGTCCTGCTTTAAAGTTCCTGTACCATTATCGCACTTTGCCGTCACTCATTGAAGTTTCACCGTACACATTACTTATTCGTCTATGAAATTTCAGCTGCATTACACTTCTCAGCCTGAAGAAATTGAATTACCGCACGCACTTCACACTTGGCTGGAGATGCTATTGTTGTAGGCATGTTTACGTGCTAGCTGTGTGTTCAGAACTAAACGAAGTGATGCGGCGTGATTGAAGGCCATACTAGAGCCGCTGCACAACACATGCGCAAAGGTTCATCTGATTTTTGCGAGAGTTTTTATTTCGCGATCGATCGGATCTTAAAAAAAAAATAACCCTCATAGTTCATTGTTATTGCCGGTTTTTTGTGTTTCTTTTATTTTCTCGTAGACTTTGTACCTGTGTATTTAATTCTGTTTATTTTATTTTTAATATTTACTTAACAAGCTTAAAAAATTTTTCCTGATTTATTCTTCATCAGATATGAATTAAGTGAAAGTTTCTCTGGTGGTCACAGAGTGAATTTTTTCCGCATAACTTAATAAAAAAAATTATATTTCTTCAGAAACAATTTTAAGATACCATTTAATTTTTTGGTTGACTTCATTGCTTAGTATTGTACTCTTACCGTTCAGTGATGATCCCTGATATTTAAACTATTTTCGTGTAGAAATTCAAGAACATTAGCTTAAAAACTAAGGTATGAAATGTTACATCTTTTTGCATATCAGACAAGTCTTTGCTGGTGCTTTATTAGTCTCAATATATAATTTCTCTGCATTCTTTTCTTCACGATTGGTTTCTTCTTTTTTCACCTTTGTGAAAAAATATACTATAGAATCAGCTTCATTGAAAAAAAAACTCACTAAATCGTTAGTTATAAAAATAAAAAATGGTTAAATTTTTTAATTCAATAAATGGAAGAAAGTTATTGAATTATACAAGTTTATCATCGGGAATATATATGATGAATAATCTCCAAGTAGTATATGGTAAATGATAAACTTAACCGGATTAGAACCCAGAACCTTTAATATAAAAGACAAAGGATGCTAAAATCTGTTATAGACTGGCCTTTTGTAATTCATTCCTTATTCCTCAAGAGGAATATTTTCAAATGTCATCAGTTTTTTCTTCTAAAATAGTGAATTTTAAAAATTATGAAAAAATAAGAATTATTTGTATAAAATAGGCTATTTTATATAATTAACACAGCTATCTACTCGATGCAGTAATAATTCTACAGTAATTATAAGAAAAGAACTGTTTGTATAGAATAAGAAACTATTTATTTTATATTCATTGTTTAACATGGAGTCATTGATAGGCATTATGTTAGGTAAAGCGCCAGCTTCCGTGATGCAAGTGGTAGCATCTCGGCCTTTCATCCAGAGGTCCTGGGTTTTAATCCTGGTCAGGCATGGCATTTTCACACAATACAAATCATTCATCTCATCCTCCGAAGCAATACTTTATGAAAGTCTCTGAGGTTAAAGTGCTGAGAATAAAATATTAAAAAAAAAGATTTTGTTATGCATTAGCATAATGTATCTTTATATCTTGAAGGTTTACATGATTTATTACATACTAATATTTATAACATACTTATGCTATTAATGAAAGTATAATATAATTTTCATTTGTGTTGTGAATTTATTTTTATTCTAACTTTGTATACAATTTTATTACATACTGTAATATTAACTTTGTTAGATAAATAAGGAAAAATGTGTTATTTTGGGAATATGTGGTTTACTGTGTTTTATTTATTATTTTATTCTTTTGTACAACCAAGTCTTAATTTATTAAAGCTGTAATTTTATGATAGTACGGAATGAGGATAATCATCGAGATGTTTTTCCTGATAAGTTAATGATCTTTTACTACTTTCTACAGCCATATTTTCTTAATCCAATGGCTCCCTTTTTTGTAATCCATCTGTTTTTTTTTATTTATTTTAATTAAAATGCATTGAAAATTTTATTTTATTAACAGTATCAATATAAAACAATAAATTTTCAATGTACTTTTAATTTGCAATTTATTTTTATGATTTTCAGTTTAATTTAAAAATAAGTTTTATTTATCATCATTATTTCAACCTCCATCTGTGTTAATTTTATATTTAAAATGTTCAGTCCCAATAATGAGTAAAATTAACTGATTTTGAACTATGTTACTTCGATGATATTCTCTTGTTTTAAACTTCAACATGAGTGAGTTAGACACACTAGTTACGTGATTAGTGTTATACTTCTGAGTGATTGCATGCTTTTAACATTTCTTTTTTGTTGTACACAAAAAAATAGCAACTCTTCAAAATAAGACTGCAGTTCTCCTAACATATTTTACCTAAAATTATCATCCTTAACTTAGGTTATATGCTCATGTAGTGTGTTATGGAACAGCTGTTTGGAGAGTAAAATAAGTAATGCATATACTGTCATTATGAAACTTGGCTTAATTCAGTTGAGGAAAAATTGAAGTGTTGCGCTTGGGCTACAAGCTATCTCAAGCAATGAACCTTTTCAAACTATAAGTATGGTATCTAACAGCTATCATATGTGTTAAGTGATCCCTGTTATCATGTTTGTGGCTATTCAGAGATTATTCTGTTATTTTCACCCGACAAGGTGGTTTGGCTATGTTATAAAAATGCTATAAAACTTTTTTAAGTGATGGTTGGTCTTTTAGAATTGAAATGTGTTTAGCCATCAAGATACCAAATCAGTTATGTTGTGATATTATAGGATACTTGCTAGGAGATCAATGTCAGACAGATTCAAACCAAGTAAACCTTTTTTAAGCAATCTGTATCTTGTATAAAAAGTGGTGC
The DNA here is from genome assembly GCF_047948215.1 of Lycorma delicatula. Classification (NCBI taxonomy): domain Eukaryota; kingdom Metazoa; phylum Arthropoda; class Insecta; order Hemiptera; family Fulgoridae; genus Lycorma; species Lycorma delicatula. Next base: position 14,982,846 of record NC_134459.1, read on the forward strand.
TGACAAGTGCCGGGCTTCTGTCTTGATATAAATACATTAAAACCATTTAAAAGAAATGAAGTACACTATTAAAAGCCTGGAGTTTTATTATGAAAAGTTACCGCATTGTTGGACTACTGCCAGTCCGTATATCTTATCGAAGCCTGTGTGTCGTACATGGAATGTTTTTAAAGTAAGGTCTGTCTCTATTATATAAGCATAAAAGCGACATAACTGCCTTCAACTTCAACATATGTTTCATAATATTTCGTTAGCTTTTTCATTCCTTCTTCAATAAATTCTGCCGCCAGTGACTAAAATCACGCATAATGTTTTTCAAACAATTATCATTGTCAAACCTTTATGATGCAAGCCAGGTGGAGAATTCTAGATTTTAAGGTGAAGAAAATAATTGCTTTGAGGTATGTAAAGTGGATGATTGAAGATTTTGCAGTGAAATATTTTTTTTTTTCGTGTGGGTCTGTTACCATCTTCAACAACCATCCGGCACATAGTTTTTTATAGCTTAATTTTTCAGTCAAAACTTTATAAATCAAAGATTGTGAAAACATCAAAGGTGAAGCTCCTGTTTTCTTGAATTTTTTTCAACTTTTTCAGTCAAATCAACTACTATATCCTTCATCGTGAATTTTCATTCGCCCTTCTTGAAATAAACTGTGTCATTTTCTTACTTTAACATCGCTCATAATGTTCAGTCCGTAACTTCACAAATTTGTTGGTGAATTTCAGCCGCAGAATTGTTTTTTATCATTACAAAATCTGGTTGCTTCTTAAACTTCACACTTGGTGACATCACAACTTGTAGCTCTCATTAAAATTGTGTGAATAGAAACATTTAGCGACCAACAAAATGACTAATAAATTATTGTTACCAATAACAACAATTTGATTGTTAGAAATAACTGAGGTGCACAGGGAGCAAATTCAAAACAGTTTTTACTTTAAAACAAGCATCATGTTTTGATTTTTTAAGTTTTTGGATTAGTTATATTTTATCTTATTTATTATTTATAGTTTGATTGTAGTTAGATATTGACATGTTTTGAAAGATTTTCAGTTAAAAAAAATCACTTTGTGTGATTTATTATCAGTATTTATACAATAAAATATTGCATGTTTTTCACAGCTGAAAAACATTTCATATTTATAAGTGTTTCATTTATTTATAATTCTTTCATTTCAGAATAGTATCTAATGTTTTTAGTGTAGTAATTCCAGGAGGAAGTCTTCAATATAAGTTAAAAATTATTTTATTATTTTGATTATCTATTACGTGGTTGAACTGAACAAAGATGCCAAAGTGAAAAACTGGAGACTTAAAATAATTTTTTTTTGGATATTTGGAATTACTTCAACAGTACACATAATCTTCATTCTTTCGTTCAGAATTTATGTTTTAATTTTAACCAGGCTTGACAAAATTAAAGTTGTACTCGCTAATCCTCTTATATTTATAAAACTTGAAACCCCTGCATTCTAAACTAACTTAAATTCTGATTTGTCCCTTGTAACCATTGGTAAATAATTAGTCTGGATTTCATAGTTACCATTATATTTTGTTACAGGTAGATTTTATTTCTGAAATAAACTAATAATATGTAAAAAAATACTACCTTTTAAATGGGTCAACAAATTAAGCATAAATTACCTTATTCTCATGGATTTTTCTAAATAATCAAGAAGAATCTATGGCTCTTGCTAACTAATTGAATCCTTTATAAAAAAAAGCTGACAGCACAGTTGTAGGACTTTCTCACCATGCATTTTTTTTCTGAGCATGGCTTTAAAATATTATTTTATTTAAGTATAATATTTTTGTTTATTTAATTCAATGATTCTAACTAAGTGAGCGTGCAAACCATATTTTATTCGCGCAGGTGCAGGTGTGGCAGTACTAGCGGCCACTTTAAATACTTTTTTACACTGAATTTAATCGTTAATTCTACCGCTCATCTGTGATGTTACAGCATAAAATACTACTACAGCAGCTGTACGTCAGTGCTACACTAGCACTCCTTGTGGTGATAGGGGATAGTAATGACACTAACCCACTTAGCCACTAGTTTATTTATAGCATTTTTTGGGGTGGAGGTGCGATTTTGCAACATTCTTTTGGAAATATATTTTTTAATTGTTAACAAACGTGCCTAAGAAAAATAAGACCTTAATTAGGTAAAATCTCTGACATACTGAGGATGATCTTGCTCTATAGCTTCACCCCCTTGATCTTTTAAGTTGAAAATTTAATAGCATCAATGCCCCTGTATAGAAGTGTCTGCTGAAGTTTGGTCAAAATCGTTTGAGTAGTTCTGGAGATATAGGGTGATTTAGGGCGTGACACCAAACGCATGTGCGTGCATACACACACACACACGTGTATGAACATACATTCTAACACTAACATTAGGAACATTTCCATTCAGTTTTTTGGATTCCTTTGGTGTCAAAATGTAAAGATCCAGTGAAAACCGCATATGCCCAAATTGGACCGATTACCATACTCTCCTTCCTATAGCTCTGCTGTAGCACTAGGCAGAAAGGTAAAAATATACTTTTGGGATTTCCTGCAAAGCATTCTCAAAAAAGGTGTAATTCTAAAAAGATTAACTACTAAATAAAAGGATTTCATACACAGTCTGATAATATGTCTTTGGACTGAGGCTATAGAAATGGAACTAGTGGAAAGCATTGTAATTTGTTGAGAGAAGATTGTGATCAGACAAGATCATTCAGTTTGGATTATTGGTTCATGTTATACATCTATTTTTGTGAAGGTATTTTTGAGCCTATTACTGGGTTTTTGTTATACTTAACTGGCATTAGTTATTTATTGTTGCAAGGGTGTGGTGAAAAGTTCTAGGTCTCACACAGAGATGGTGTTAGTATGCATAATTTCTCGATGGTGTTGCATGATTCCATTCTTCATTAGTTTACTATGACTTTCAAGTCACTGCATCGTTAATGTAGTACTTACAGTTCGTCAAGAGTGGAGAATTAGGGCATTTTTTTGGAAAATGGAAAAACAAAATTCATGCAGCGAGTGATAAAAGTGCAAACGAAATAAAGAAGAGCTTGACTAGACATTGGGAGATTCTTCTCCATCAAATACAGCAGTTTAATTAAACGCTCCATCACAGATTTAAAATGGGTCAAACCTGCACTAGCTATGAACCATGCAGTGGATGACCTTCTGAAGTAGTGACTGCAACAGAATTGATAGAAAAATTATGCAATATTTTTTTGGCAGTGAATGAGGTTGCAGAGTCTGTAGACATGTCAACAGAATGCAAGCTCAGCATTTTACACACAACATTTGGGCATGAACAACTTGTATGCTATAGATGGGTGCTGCATATGCCCACACCAGACAAACATCTCAAGTGTGTCAAGCTCTTTTGGTGCAACCCAAAGAAATTTTTAGATCGATTTTTGACTGTTGATGAGACTTGGGTTCATCACTACACTTCTAAGAGAACAGCAGACAAAACAATAAGTTGATAAAGGTCAACCTGCTTCAATAAAAAGCAAAAACACTTTTTGTGCAAAAAAAGTTACGGCAACTGTTTTTTGGAATGCATATGGATTAATTTTCATTGATAATTTAAAAAAGGATAAAACAATAAATGATGAATATTATGTTATCCTATTGCAGTATTTCAGCAATGAAATTAAGGAAAAACAACCTCATTCAGCAAAGAAAGTGCTTTTCCATTAAAACAGTGCTCCAGCTCGCATTTCAATCATTGCAATGACAAAGATCAATGAATTATGTTTTAAATTGTTCTAATATCCTCCATATTCACCTGATCTGGCTGCCAGATACTATTGCTTCTTTTCTAACCTAAAAAATGCTCTGGAGGGAAGAGATTTTTGATCAGTAATGAAGTTATTGTCGCCTTAGACAGTTATTTTAAGCTGGTGTAAGTGCTCTTGTGGAACGCTGAACTAAGTGTATAGAACTTAATGGTGACTATGTTGAAAAATAGATCAAAATGTACCCAGAAAATTGTCTTATCCAGGCTCAGAACTTTTCACCCTACCCGTGTGTGTAGTGGAAAAATAATTATCCAAATTTAAAAAAAATTGATATTGTTAAACTTTGGTTCCCCCACCCACAATATTGCCCCCAAAGTATTTCTTTCGGGCCATTTGCACTATTGCATGCTTGTACCAAATGTGCTTAAAATAAAGTAAAATCATGTTTTCAAAATTTTGAAAAAATCCCAAAAAGACTATCCCACTCCTTGGAGATATTGACCCCAAATTTTTACCAACAAATTAACTCATATATACAAGTTTGTGCCAATTTCATTAAAACTGGTTTATCTAGTCATTGTTATTAAGCTTCAAACATGCCAACACATACATATGTATGTACAAACAAAATCCCTATTTAATTTTGTTTATTGGGATCCCTCTTTCTTTTTCCTGTTTTCCAGCCTCCGGTAACTACCGTTTAGATAATACTTCAGAGGATGAATGAGGATGATATGTATGAGTGTGAATGAAGTGTAGTGTTCTACATTCTCAGTTCGACCATACCTGAGATGTGTGGTTAATTGAAACCCAACCACCAAAGAACACCGGTATCCACGATCTAGTATTCAAGTGCGTGTAAAAATATTGGGATCCCTAGATCATAAAAACTACACACCATTTTTTGACTGATTACCATACTTTCTTTCTTGCAACATAGCTCTAGAGCTGTGATGCCAGAAAAGTAAAATAGAACAATAAGCAAACATAAAATTTTATTTTTTTTGCTTGGGAAAAGTACTACAGGAACATTTGAGTTATAAAACGAAGCATATGGTGATGAAGCTATGGCTTGTTTGTTTGTGTTCGAATGACTTGCTTGTTACGTGGCGGTTAGACATTATTAGAAAACTAAGAGAGGGGAAGCCAAGTAACTAACTGCAATTATGAAAGCATTGAATACGTGCGTGAATTGCTGCTGTTATTCCAAGACATCCTGATACATCATTTATAGAACTGAATTCATCCATGCGACCACATTTTCTTAAAACCAGAGATTGATTTCTGTTTCACAATAATGTAGTGCAGCTCACGTGGCCAACATTGTTTGGCAGTTTTGTTAGTCAAGATTGGTTGAAGTCATGATGTCCATGAAGGGGAAGCGGTACAAGTTGATAGAAGACAGTGTTACAGGTTTCAAAGTTTTGGAATTGCCCTTTAGAAGTGCTTTCAAACAGACTTCTCTAGGGCTGTAGGTGATATTTATATCTGATCTAAATGTGAACTGCTTTAAACTCTTGTTGAAGGGAGACTACGTAGAAGCTTTAAAGCGAATGAATTTTTTCCAATGGTTTTTTTGTTGTTTTTATAACTTTAGTCCTGGAATTTTGTATAGTCAGACTATATTTTTTTAATAATGTAATAGCTACAAAAATTTAACAAAAGCATCATGTAAAGGACAAAATGTCATTCTCTGATAATAGTTAGTACTTGCCGTTCGGATAGATTAGACAAAATACATATTAATTTGCAAAATGTTTCCTTGATGATAAATAAAGAAGGAAACTTTGAAATTAAGTATTTACCTAAGAGTTCATAATTGTTATATTATGTTTTAAGTCTACAACTTAAGCATTGTCATTTAACATATTTGATTTATATATCTTTGTTTTTAAATACCACAGATCGAATAACTAAATGATTAAAAAACTGAACTAAAGACTGACTGAACTGAACTGAACTGAACTAAAACAGACTGGACTAAAACTGAACTGAACTGACTAAATGAACTACAAAGATAGCTTTCTAAATCTTTGATAAGTAGTAACCTGGCTGACATTCTCGCCCAGAATAATATAGTATCTAATTTGTTTTAAGAAAAACTATATAATGTGATCTCAAAACTTCAGTGCTGCTGTAGAAATTAAGTAGATAGCAAAATGTTTATTTTAAAAAGGCAGACCCAATGTATGAGAGATCTGTTACACAGATTTGTTACACAGCTGCCATAAGCACATTAAAAAAGAAAAATCATTTAAAAAAAAAAATTTGGTAGTTATTGCGCCTCAACTTTTTCTGCGATTACTTTTATTCTAATGAGCACTTAACCTCCTATTATTTCCATAGTGTTTTATGTATTTTCTTAATATTATTTACTTCCATAATATTTTGTAATTTTAATTTCCTCACATCAATTTTTTTTGGAAGAATCTGGAGTAACCTTTTTTCCATTTGCATTTTTTATCGAGAATTAAGTTTTTACTTGAATTATTAAGTGGTTGTAAAAAGACATCATTTCTACGATAAGTTTTTATCATATTCTGTATTTTTGTTAGTAGTTTTTCATTAATCGTATTAATTTTTTTTATAGCTTAGAATTATGACATTGTGATTATTTGTTCTGTTTTTAATGTGATATAAACTAATAACAAAATATATACTCCTGATGAATATTTTTATAATCATAGTAAGTGGACTAATTTTTTAAAAGGAAATGTAAAAGGCATTCTTTACTTACTAAAAGGCAGTAGGTTATTGTTTTATATTCGTTTATTGTTTTTGATGTTGCCCACCCTTTGTAAGATGGTCAAATGCGTGCACACACACACACACACACACACACACACACACACACACACACATGCAACAAAGAAAGAATAAGTAGCTTTAATAAGACGATAAAAATTGAAGCTGTGAAAGAATATTGTAGCTTGACAACGTCAGTTAACCTTGTGAATGCTGTATACAAAATGGCTTCTGGAGAGTTGAAAACCAATACTTATTATTCCACCTTAGAAAAACTTATTGGTTCATATATAAACAATATGAAGGAAACAGCAGACTATATATGATTGAGTATATTATATCTGTCAATGATGAGATGAATGAAAACAAATACTATAAAAATATCAGAAGGCTGTAAATGCAAGCAGTGACAGGGAATTTAGAGAACAAGAAATAACGACAATCTTGTAGAAAATGAATCTCAGAAAAGCATCAGGATAAGATGGTCACCAAGTACAATCCTACTGAATCTTTACAAAGTTACTTATATTTATTACAGTGTTCATAATAAATGCCTTAAAGGTGTCGTTTCCCAAAACAGTGGAAAAGAGCCAGAGTTGTACCAATCATAAAGCCTGGAAAAGAGGCTGTTACAGAAGTCTCAAAATTCCGTGATGTTAATTGGTTAAGTGCAGGAGGGAAAGTAATAAAAACCTCCTATAGATAAAATAATGCATCCTCTATTATTATAAGAGATAATGAAAATCCTATGGTTTCACTCCTCAAAAAAGCATAACAGTTGCGGTTATTAATGTTAAGAATTCATTAAATCTGGTCTTATGGAAAGGAATAAAGTTGAAAGTGATAGAAATTGGTCTTAATTCCAAATTACACGGCAATCTCTCAGGAGATGATTCTATAAGAAAAAAAGTTCACATAAACTTAGGTCAGAAAACTGTTCGTTAATGAGTTTCAGCTCACGAAACAATCAGCCCTGCTTTCTGGTTTGTGAAATTAAACTATACTAAAATTCTTGGGGTAAAAATCAATAAGTAAATTTGGTGCTTTCTGGCTTTTGATCTAAGAAATTGCATAAAAGTAGCCCCAGACCTGTATCTCACTTAGGTTTTAAGAAAATGAGTGTAAAACAAAAACAAGTTTGTTGGAATATACCTTTTTATAGGTTAGGAACAAAATAACTTTGTTAATTTACCAACAAACAAATAAAAATTTGTAGTTAATTATGCAGAGAATGTAAATTCAATTAAAATGTCCAATAAATAAATGTATTTAATCTTTCTAGAAGCTACTTTGGTAAACAAATAATTGTATTGAGTATGAATAAATTTATTTAGAAAGAACAGTAAGTAAAGGATGTCCTCAGGGATCCTGCCCTGGGCAGGGTTTTGGAATATTTACTACAATTCACTACTTTATTTAGTGAGAAATTCAAAAGTATTTACAGTTGCAAATGTTTTAATAATTCTGACATCACAATATTTGTGGCAGAAAACTTTGCAAATATAGAAATGTAAAATTGCAACCTGGGCAAAAAACAATAAAGTAAGTTTTAATAAACAAAAGTCTTTAAACAAAAACTTTAGTTTTATTAATATGTATAAGAAACACGTCATAAGAAATAAGTGTATATCTGAACAATTGATAACTGGCTCAAGTTATTAATCTTAAATATTTAGGAATAATAATTTATTGCAAATTATCATTTGAAGTGAATATAGAGTATGTAACAGCAATGAGCATGCAGTAATTAACATTTTATCAAAATCAACAAAACTATTTTTGGGTCTCAAAGGTGAAATGCTGAAAACAAGTTACAGTAGAAGTAGCTTATAAAGAGGTAGTTTGTAACAAGAATCCGGTTGTAACAAGCAAAAATTAAAAAAGATTGGTTGGTTTATTTTATTAATGTAAAGTTTGTTTTAAACGAGCTGATAATGAAGTTAGAAGTCTGTTATGAATATAAAATTTGTTCTCTGAGTAATTAAAAACACAAGTGATTTTAAAATACAAGTACAGACATTAAATGTTAATTGTTAGTACTGTACGTTTATAATATTGAATGTTATAATGATGTTATTAAATTATTAGGGAGGCAATGACCTCTTCAAAGTAAGTGAAAGTGGGTAATAAGAAATAATCCAGATACAGTAGTAAGCCACATACAGTTTTGAACTGGCTATTTCTTGATTCTGGGAATTTCCACTTCTGCACTATTCTGAAGTTCATACAGGTAGTATGACAATGGGAAGTGTGAGTAATTTTGCAGTCTAATACAGAGAGTTTATTCTTAACATGGTTTGTTGCTACTTTGTTCAGTATATTCGTGTGTTTTAACTTTGGTTGAAGTCTGTGTATATTCTGTGAGCTTCTTGTGATGGTTTTTGACAAACTTTTATGCACAGAAGTAATTTCTGGTGTTTTCCATGTGCAAAAAATTAAAAATTATTAAGCGATTAGAAAACAAAACAGCTGATATAATTTTGATATGTGTTACGCTTGGACTTTCCATTTTCTCTCTCTCAATGATTTGGAAGAGCCGTGATAAATTTTGATAAGGATAGCTTTTGAAAAAATCAGCCTCAGGTTAAGAAGATAAGACTGAGAAAATAATTTGAACAAAGCTCTTATAAGTGGTTTAATGCAAAGAGAATTAAAAAACATTCTCGTTAATAGACCCATTTTGAAAATTCAGGCAGAAAAATTTGCTGACCAGCTAGGATACAAAGAGTTTTTTTTGTAGTGGTAGTTGGTTGAATCGATATGAAATTGTTATTTGCAAAAATTAGCAGTGAAAAGACAGTGTAGATAATTCTGATATTAGCAGTGGAGTGGGTTGTAAATGGCCACTTATAAAATTGGATTATGAATGGGAAAATATATTTAATGCTGATGATGAAGGGACTTATTTTATAAATTAACACCGGACTAAACATTTAAATCTAAAGGAGACAAATGTTTATGTGAATTGCATTCAAAAGTAAAGCTTTACTGTTCTGTGTTTAAATGTGACTAGAACAGAAAAAAGAAAACAATTGATCATTGGAAAATCAAGAGATCCCTGTTTTAAGAATGTCAAAAAACCTCCTTCTGGTTAAGTACTTAGTTAAGTCAATACAATTTTTGAAGCTGAAATTCAGAATTGGGATTGCAAACAGAAAAAAGATGTTTTACTACTAATTGATAACACTGTTGCAAAGCTGCCACCGGCAATTCAAGGCCTATCCTCAGTAAACATCTGTTCGATTGAGATGTTTACTGATATTACAATTACTTGACTGCGTAAAAGGAAAATAAAGATTTTATCGAAATGTTTTAGTTGCCATCAGATTAATCAGCAGAGGATGGGTAATTGTATCTTCAGTTACAATCATAGTTGTTTCAAAAAATCCAGTCTTGCTACAGTTGTAATTTTTTGCAATTCTCCGACCGTCGATTCCAAAAAAAGTATTTTAACTGGACTAATGTGGATGATTATGTCTATGCTGACAATAATGTGTTAATTACTGAAAGTCCAGCAGATAAAGAAAAAAATATTGAAGTGAAACAAGGCAAGTTAGCAAAACTGAAAGTGAAAATAAAGATGACTCTATGACTAAGAATCCAGTTATTTCCACTCTGCAGTTCAATATAGTTTAGAATTGCTTACAAAATTTTGTGAAAAAATATGTTGGTAATAAATTTATAAAAAGATTAAATAGTTAAAAAAGTTGTTTTGATGATTTTGGGTATAAAAATAAAAAGTAAGCAAGCAACTAAAGACAATTTTTTTAAAGTTATATTAAAAATATATTAGCCTATATAGTATTGTGTATATTGATCATACGTTGTAAGCTGTTAAGGTTGCAGTGTTTGAAAATTACCTCTCGCTAACAAGCATCCGGGTTAACGAACACATACTGCCAGGCCCTTGAATCTTGTTAACAGACTTTCACTGTTTAAAGGTATAATTTTACAATTGTTAAATTACACCCTTAAAGCAAGTAATGACTCTTATGGAACACCAGTTTGGGCGGAGGTTCTGTAAATGAGTTAAATTAACAAAGTTCAAATACTAATTAACATAAAATTTCAAAGACATTTAGGATTATTTCATTCGAAGCATTATGCATCTTTACAGGTTAAACGCCAATAATAATTAAAATATAAGAGATGTCTAACGTATATAAAAAAAATTAAAAAGAAAAGGATGCAGGAGCCATATAAAGTTGATTTGGAAACAAGGCTAGACCAGCAGACATAATTTTAAATAAAGAAGTAGATGAGAGTGAAAAGTGCTCAGTAGAAGTATACACAGGCAGTAGTAAAACTGCAAGTGGTGTTTGTAAAAGACAGAGATGTTTTGAGGCGTATTGGACGGGAGGCCAAGGTTCACATTGGACTGTAGCAAGCAAGCAAGCAGGTAATGACTCGTGAACAATATGAATTCTGTACAGATGCATCTTTAAACACGTATGTAATGCTGTGCGAGCACTACCAATGGAGAGATCTGACTGGTTAGATAGGTGTACCTAATTCTTGGGACTAATATGCAGCTTGCACATTGATCAACTTTTCTGGTGTTAGCATTTTCAGTCAACCACTTTTGGCTGCTTCTGGCATATTCCCTGTCTCTTGGATCGTACAGCTGCTTGATGGAGGACTTGTTTGGTGCATCCGCACCGTACTTTTCTGTGAAGGCATTTTGAATCTGCGTATAACTGGCACATGTTAATATATATTGGGAGACAATGAATATTTTTTGCTGTATCATGTAAACCCATTTTTCTTCAATTTAACCTGCAATGAAAGAAGGGAAAATTCTTCCATAAGTTTGTGTCACTTTTTGAACACTGTAGAATAGTATTGCTAGTGAATGTTAACATAATTTTTATTATAAATAAAAAAAATTAGTAGCATCATTTTTTTTTATTAAGCTAATTTTGTTATATGCATGTAGATTATTTTGGCAAGTTCTGCCATTTTCAAATTGATCCTTTTTGTGTTCATATGCATATTCAAGTATTTAACACTTGATATTTTGAGAATTTAAAACAAATTAACCTGATTATTGAGCAAGTAAAATATATTTAATACTAAGTATTATTAAAATAAGTGTATATAATGTATACAAATGTCTGTTTTAAATTTGTGTGTAAAAATTATATTTTAAATTATGGGATAGGAAACATTTAAGAATTGCATTGTAGTAAGAATTACAGTATATAAAGCATATTTAAACTAGTATAGTTTCAAAAAAAAAGAAAAAAAGTATTGTAATGAAACGTGTGGATAAATAAAATTTATACATTACAATTTTTTCCAAAATTTGTATTTTTGACAGTTGTTATTTGAAGGTTAAAGGAATCTGTTTACTTACTGTCAAACTAAGGCATGCACTACCACATCTTTGTTCAGAATTCAGAAATTTTATACGCAATAAAACTATAAAAAGAATATAGATTTATAAAAAATTTTTTAAATATAGACAAACTAACAATGAAATCAACGCAAAATACAAAATAAAGAAACGTAAAAAATAAGCAAAACAGGCACACAAACTATCTGTTATCATCATCCATACAAATATAAACAGATTACTGCATTAGCAAACTGATTCTGATATCTATTAAGAAAATTTAACAAATAATTTCACAAACATTTTAAGAAACTGACAGAACGTAGTCCCAAGTTTACAGCAGTGTAAATATCTGCCTTTAACAGAAATGAGGATATGACTACTTCACAACTAGTAATATAAAGAACAGTATCACTCAAGACAAGAATTTTATTTAAAATTCTGAGAATGAAATATTACATCTTTGTTCAGAATTAAGAAATTAAAAAAAAGGCCAGCAAGCGGTTAGTAGTAATTTTCCTTTATAGCATCATTGGAGAATCGTTTTCTGATACGTAAATTTTGAATAATTTAACTTTTCATTCATAGTCTATTTTTGTTTTCATCTGAAGGTTAAAATATGAAGGTCGTAGAATATGATGTTATATCGACCAGTACATCTGTGCAGCAAGATTGTGTTTTGCCGATCGATTTTGTCATTATGTAAAGGATTTAAATGATTACTACCAATAACATTGATGATGCTACTTTAATAGCTTTCTGTTTGTAGTACTGAACTTAAAAGCATTAAAGAAACTTATCACTTTGTTAGCTATTGGCTTCTAAGGCCCCTGATTTGACAGCACATGGGTACTGCTGTCATTCCTCTTTGTAATAGATGATTAAAATGTGCATATTTAGTATTCAGGACCTGTAGATTGGCATCGCTATTTAGAGAAAATATGTTTAGAAAGCTGCAGAAGTGTTTGTGCTAAGTATAAAAATTAACTTTCTGATGTTATTGTGAAGGAAGTAAACGTAATTGTTTAATTCTTAACTTGTATATATTTTAGTAACTAAAATTAGTTATAACAATAAATATTTTTAAGATTTCTTTTTTTGTTTCAATAAAAACCTTTCTTAATCTTTTATTTTATTTGTTTAAATATTTTAACTTTTTTTTTGATATTAGTTCAAATTGAACAGCAATCCCGATCACCATCTGTAGTTTCACCTTATTCTTCACAAAGTAGTATCTCTGAACATGCTAAGAGAACACCATCTGATAAGCAAACACCTCCCCCACAGGCTAGTGGATTTAGTATGCCGTCGCAGAGAGTTAGTTCTCAACAGAAGCCACTGGGAAAAGATATTAGTAAGTTGTTTTGGTATCTATATATGTTGTTTTGTTATCAGAAGTTAATGAATATGGAAATCACAGTTTTTGTCTGTCATTGAATTGCTTATTAAAAACAGTTTTGTAATTTTACTTGAGCACATTATTGCTTCAATTTTCGTACTAAATTTTTGTTTTTTCACTAAGCAATGAAATGAAGCTTAATCATACTATTAAATAGTAATCATAATATTGAATATGATTTAAAACATTTAATATGTTTTTTAAATGCATGTGCACATACACAAACAATCAATCACTCACTCACTCTTTCTTCACACACACACTCACACACACACACACACACACACACACACACACACACACACACACACACACACACACACACACACACACACACACTCACTCACTCACTCACTCACTCACTCCACTATCTCACTCACTCACATTCGTTTATTTTGTGCGTTTTGTAATTGCTAAAAACAACTTACTAACACCAAAATAACGAGCGTAATATAAATTTGCTAAATTATATATTAGTAACTGTTTGATGTGTAGGCTTCCGGGTCTGGGTTATGGTTAAATCACAAGGTATTTTTCACAGATATGTAAACAGTTTTTGAAAATAATACTGTACATTCAATTTTTATGTATCTGTATGATAACAATCATACTTACCAAGAAAATACTGGAGATTCTTGTGGTCTATTTAACTTGATGCATACCAATTTTAAAATTTAAAAAAAAAAAATGTAAGCTTGAATTTTTTAATGTTTTACAAAAAAATGTTAGCACAGATTTAGAAAACTCCCCCAATTTAAATTTGAGGAAAACACATTTATAAAATACACTATTTGTGAATAAAATAAAAAAATGGATCTCTTATATGCATTATTTACAGATCTACGCAGTCAACTGTTCAACATTTATGTTTAGGAAAATACTCTGCATGGAGCCCCTTGTTATATATGTAGTGCATTACAACTATGTCTGAGGTATTCCTTTTTCCTTTAGCAGTACATACACAGCATCTTCATTACTTTCTTGTAGGAAGTTTTTTAAACCTGTAGAGTCTTGTGGTTGATCTGGAATATTTTTCAACTGGAACCATTTCTTTGATATCTCTTTGACAATGTCTACAATGTACGCAAACCTGGATTTAATTTTTTGTCCCTCTGCAGATTTATTATGTTTCTTATATAAAATATAAGAATTGAGGACTGTTTTCCCATGATAAAAACAACTTTCAGCAGTGTAGGGTTCTCCTTTCGTCGAGGTAATAACATGTCAGATGTGTCAAATCTACCCATAAATTGATTATATTTGTGGACAATTTTAACTTTGTTTACCGTTTCTTCTTGCCTGTAACTAAATCTAATTCATATTTTAAATTTACTCATTTTCAGGGATTGTATCACTAGATGGTTTATATTCACTTAAACTATTGTCAAATAAATTTCCAATTTCTTGGTTGTTAAGACCAGAATGTGGTAGAGCCATATTACAAATTATGCACAAAATAAATTAAAACTATGATTAGTGAATCTGTATTATGCAAAATTAAAAAATAACCATTTGAGTAAATTCACATAAAATGATGAATTATCAAAATAAATATTAGAATGAAACTATTATTTTCGTGTATATTCGACGACATAACCTGAAATGGTAAATTAGATGTTGAATATTGTTAAAATGTTTGTAGTCTAACCCCATATTCGATTTATCGATTGTATCAAATTAGTTATTCTTTTGTAAAGCTTTGTAAAGTATACATATACACTATCTGTTGGTGAAAATAACGACTATGTATTAGTTAGAAAGTAGTAACAGCATGTTAGTATTGTACACATTTTCATAAGCACCGTAGGTAACAATGTATCACGTTACTTTACGCTTACAAGGGTTAAGGTATTCAAATCTACTGATTCACCATCAGTTATAAAATAATCCTCAGATAATATATTACCATTGTTACAAATATGTAGTTGTCATGACCAACTAATTACAAATAATGACTTAATAAGCTACAGCTTAAGTCAAATGTGTGATAATTGATATGTTGCTAATAATTTTTGTTCAAAATTTACCTGTTATTCATAAGCAGGTTTTCGTAAATAAATAATTTTTTCAACATTTATTAAAGCTCATTGTTATTTACTTATTTCTAATATTTCTACATTTTTTATTATATGTCAATATATAATTAGGTGCAGCTACTTTTAAAAATCATCATTTTTGTAACTGAAAAAAATTCTAAAAACTTGCTACTTTTAGCAATGTATATTATTTTCAATTATTGTAATTATTGTAAACTCTATAAATATTATTAATGTCATTTCCTTAATGATTAAAATATTTAAAGAAAATGTTTATCAGAGATAAGAAATTATATTACATTATTGCATGTATTAACATTATATTGCATTAAAAATGTGGTTAAGAATGACTAATATAGTTGTCTGTGTATCTTTCCACAGTATTGTTTTAAATACAGTGGTTCCTTGAGATACGAATGTCCTAACATACGTTTTGAGATTCAACATGAAATATTCTAAAATTTATACCTCGACATACAACGAAAAATTTGAGATACGAATTTGCGATGTGCGATAATTGCATAGGTAATCCCTGGATGGCAGAGCGTTCGCTCAGCTTTTCCCCCGCGGCTTCTGCCTGCTATGTTCCCCTGTTTGGTTGTTGAGACCACAGTCCTCTGCATGGCCGCCACGACGTGTTATTTGCTTTGTTTGTGCCTGTTTATCGTGTCATTTTGGATAGTATATATACTGTACTCTGCTTATTTTGTTATTTTAACCATGGATCCCAAAGTTAAAGACAAAACTGGTGAAAAGAAAAAGCCTAAGAAAATGATCTCGCTGGAAGCGAAACATGAAATTATTGCAAAGCATGAGCGTGGCGTTCGTATCATCGACTTGGCAAATGAGTATGGCCGCAATCCTTCTACAATATCCACAATCATCAAGCAGAAGGAAGCGATAAAGAAGCTGCAGTCTTCCAAAGGCGTCACCATTATTTCAAAGCTACAAATTAATATACATGATGAGATGGAACAGCTACTTTGATTATGGATTAAGGAGAAGCAATTGGCAGGTGACTCTGTTTCTGAAGCGATTATTTGTGAGAAGGCTGGCGCCATCTTCCAAGACCTCAAGCGTGATTTAACCGAGACGGATGGAGAATCATCGCAAGGCGGTGAGGGGTTCAAAGCTAGTCGTGGCTGGTTTGACAATTAACGAAGTGGCATTCATTCAGTTATTCGTCATGGAGAAGCATCTAGTGCAGATATTAAGGGGCTGAAAATTTCATTAAGGTTTTTGAAAAAGTCATTAGTGTAGAAGGATACCTACCGCAACAAGTGTTCAATTGTGACGAAACAGGATTATTTTGGAAAAAATGCCTAGGCGCACGTTTATCACGGCTGAAGAAAAGTCTACCTGGCCACAAGGCTATGAAAGATAGGCTAACGCTTGCCCTTTGCGCTAACGCTATTGGGGACTTCAAAATAAAACCGTTGCTAGTATACTACTTGGAAAACCCAAGGGCCTTCAAAGCTTATAAAGTTATGAAAGAAAAATTACAAGTTCTGTGGCATGCAAACAGTAAAGCATGGATGACCCGTCAGTTTTTTATTGAGTGGATGAACATAGTTTTTGGGCCTTCAGTGAAAAAATACTTAATTGATAATGGTCTACCGCTTAAGTGTGTCCTTCTGTTGGATAATGCTCCCGCTCACCCTCCTGGCCTTGAGGATGACCTTTTAGATGAATTTAAATTTATCAAAATTGTCTATCTGCCACCCAATACAACGTCTACCCTTCAGCTCATGTATCAACAAGTTATCTCCAATTTTAAGAAACTTTTCACGAAGCATCTTTTCAAGCGTTGCTTCGAAGTTACCGAAAATACGAACCTAACATTGAGGGAGTTTTGGAAGAATCATTACAACATTGTGATCTGTCTTAAGCTTATAGATATTGCCTGGCAAGGTGTTTCCAAAAGAACATTGAACTCAGCTTGGAGAAAATTATGGCCAGATGTTGTTTTAAAACGAGAGGGATTCGAACCTATTGAGGAGGAGATCGTATCCATTGGTCACTCCATGGGTCTAGAGGTAGACGAGGCAGATGTTGCTGATCTCATTGAGGAGTATGCTGAAGAACTCACGACGGAGGAGCTGAAAGAGTTACAGAAGATTTCCTACTCAGAGGTAATGATGGAACTCAGCAGTGAGGAAGAGGTTGAGCCAGAGAAGAAACTTACTTCACGTGAAATTAGTGATATCCTTGGCAAGTGGGAGGAAGTGTCTGATTTTGTGGAAAAAAGATACCCAGAGAAATTGTCTACAGAGAGAGCGAGTGCCTTATTTGATGATAGGTGTCTCACATTCTTTCGTAACATTTTAAAAAGAAGGCAGAAACGGACCTCTCTTGATCGTTACCTTGTGAAGGTCTTGCGCAGTGAAAGTCAGGAAAGTGAGCCCAAAAAGGCCCGATGTTAAAGTGATTATTAATAAACATTGTGTGTTATTAATATATTAATTAATAAACATTATGTGTGTTATTACTCGTTTATTTATATACAAATTGTGTATATTATATGTAATTTAACTGTGTTTTGGGTTAGTTTCATATCGCTAGAACGCATTAATATATATTACATTATTTTAAATGGGAAAAATTGCTTTGAGATACGATTTTTTTGCCATACGATGATGATCACAGAACGAATTAAATTCGTATCTCAAGGTACCACTGTATATATATATATATATATATAAATGATAAAATCCTTAAAGAAAGCTTAAAAGGGTAACTATTCTCTTTCCTGTCATATTGCGTTATCCTTGTTTTATTCATGTTTGTTTTAAAACTAAATTTCTTTCAAAGCAATAAGTCTATTTTTATTTATTTATTTTAATTTTTAGTTTCTACTAAAATGTCATTGAATCTTTTACTTTTAATCCTTGAGGGATTTATTCTGTGGTCTCGCTTAGGTCTTTTAATTCCAGTATTATGTTTTCAGGTTTAAGATAAATGCTTATTTATCCTTCACATTTTTTGTAAAAGAAATTATTTTGATCCCGATTACATGATTATTGTATAAATAACTTTCTCAATAATCCATGCCAATTTTCCCTTTGTTATTATTAAATCTTTCTTATATCTATAAAGGTCACAGGAGGTAATTAATACTTTTTTTAAGCTTGCTTTCTATGTATAATTAAATTAGCCTCTATTGATCCCATTTTATTTCTCAAATTAGACTAATCTATATACCTTCTACCACTTGTTCTCTCTTATAGTTAATTTATGTTGTGGATAAGATGTTGGACATGTTCTATGGCAGTTTTACATTTATCTTCTGATTTCTTAAGTATCTTTAATTTTATACTGGAAGAGGTTCACCTCGACCAAGTAGGTGCTTGGCTTGTATAGCCGTTGAACAGAAAACAGTATCTAGCAGCCTCCCATCGCATCAAGGGGTCCGCTTACTTTTCAGTTCTCTGTAGTAGAGTTAGGTCTATGGAAATAAATAATGGGAAATAAGAAAATGAATGTACTGGAATGGCAGAACAAGACAACAGAATCTCTGAAGGCTCCCACCTGCAGTTCTTCAGGAGATTGTTGGAATCTTTACTTAGATGAAAACAGCACATTACTGATGAACAAGTTTGCACTGTAAACATTTTGTGTAAATCTTTTTTCTCCATAAATCAAGAAACTGTGCAAAAATGGGCATAGGGTTTCTAATTGAAACAATTTCAAACATTCAAGAATCGCATGTAGAAGTATCCAATCCCTTATTGCTTTTTACTTGGCCTGGCCAATGCACAAGCTTGTGACGTCACGAGCAGACTGTATTACTACTCGGCCTGAAAATATCAACTCTGCATATCAAATTGAAGTATTACTTATTGTATTGTACACGGTAATAACTATCTTATTTACATTTACTAATTATAAACAATACATAATTAATTCTTTTATAACCTTTATTTGTACTAAATTATTAATTTTTAATAATAAACAAAACTTACTTGAATTTTCTTCATGCATCTAATTCAAACTTCTAGCAAGTTCACCATCCTTGCTAAACGAATCACTATCACTCTCATTTTCCCTTCCACTATCGGAGTCTACAGATATAATGTAATGCTCTGTCATTTCATCTATCAGTGGTTCCAGGTTTTTTCATACTCTTTTTCAGTATTTTTTACTTTTTCAAAATAGGGTTGCCAGTCATTTTCATTCATGGAATTAATTTCTCCGTAGTTAATTTTTCAACATATGTGAAAGAAAATGCTGTGTTATGACTTGCCATATGTCTTTTTACAGCTGACCATACCATCTCGATCAGATTCAAATCAGGTTGTTGGGAGTCTAAGTTATTAACATGTACAATATGACAATAAGTAATATTTTGATTTGATACAAGGAGTTGATGTTTTCAGGCCGAGTGGTAACACTCGGCCTGAAAACAAGAAGATGACTGTTAAACAGTCATCTTTATTAATCGGCACATGAAGTCCTTCAACAATACCATAAGACCACGACTTCGTCGAACAATGCAAACTTAAAACGTATGTTTCATCCAAATAAACAATTTTCATTGTCATATTGAGTAAATTTGAAGTTTTCTTAACTTTAATGTGGAAATTTTTTTATCCCCTACTTGGCACCAATGAAATCTACCTCCATATCTTCCGGCATGCTCAAAAGGTTTTTTTTCATGGAAGTTCACTTTCCTTTTTTAAGTCAACTTTGAATCTGTGCTACTTAATCCATCCTTTGTAATTTTACTACCTAATCAATAAAATTCTGTAACTTTTTTATTCTTTATTCCCCCCAATTTTATTATTTAATTCTTTGTTATCTTCCTTTCCATCATACTTTATTTTATTAATTAGTTTAATTTATTTGTTTTAGCTTTATTTTTAACCTGAAATTTCTCCTCTAGCAATAAATCCATGTCTGATTCAGTAATCTGTTAACACTTAGTTAAGAGAAATTCAAGTTTGAGTTTTTAAAACTATTTAAAAATTCTTATCTCGGTTTTATTAATAATGTGCGAACTGTCTTAATTAGAATTTGATTTTACCACTGTGAAATATTTAATTTTAATGAAATTTAATTTTTAAAAGTGTGAACAAAAAAGGGTGATTGCTTGAAGTTAAAAGAAATAATTTTGTGGTCTCCAAATTTCTGTGAAATTTTACCCATTTAATATTATAATTTCAAATTTACATGTACCTTATTCATGTCATAAAAAATACCATAATTTTGTTAAATATTTTTAGTAAAACCTAGAGTTCCAGTAAGCATAAAAACTGTATTATAATATATATCCGGCGAAACCAGTTCAGCTGAAAAATTCACATCTCCCTTCACCAGTCTGTCTGTTAAGAGGGTGTGAACCTGTTTAAGTTTATGTTGTGGTTTGTTGTGTTAAAAGAAAGTAGTAAGTTTTCATAGATGAAAATTTGTTGGTATCTTTATTCTTTTGCATCAGTTTTCTTAAAATATACTTTTGTTTGTTTCAGGTTGTAAGAATTTTTCTGCATGGACCTTTTTCTTTGCACCCTTCTCATTTCCTTATCCCTTATCTGATAAAGTTATTAAAAAGTGGTAAGATCTTTTTGTAATAGACTTATGTTAAGAATGTTTAAGCCTTTATATAAAAAGAGGAACAATGTGTGATAAGGTTTTTTTTTTAAGAAAAAATTGTAGATAATTTGTTTGATGTTCTAGGTGATATTACAAAAAAAATGGAAAAATTAAGTGTCATACCTTTGAGAAAGAGTCGGGGGACTAATGTTGTAGGAAAAAAAGGAATTCCTATAAACCTGGAAGTAAATCATCTTGCTCTTAATTTTAAAAAAACTAATATGGTTGCTATTCATTACGATGTGTCGTTAAGCCAGATAAACCAAAACGATTGTACAGGTAATCCTCTTTTATAATAATTTTACACTGTTTACTTTTAGTAAAATTTACTATAAGGCAGTTGTGTCTTGCCCAAACTTTGCTAACCATTCATACCTAGGCCAGGTGTACCAGTAGTTCAGGAACTTCAGGGATCTAACATATGCTGTGAGGTGGAGTGCTACAACTCCTTCCTATCAGTTTCTATAACAAGCTAATGCAAAACTCATTCCCATTGAATCTTATTAAAAAATTTATTTCACAAATTTTTTATCAGATGACATTTTTATATCTAATTATAATATAATTTTATTACAGAGGTTTTATTAAAAGAATTGCAATTCTTACAACAGTAATTTATGGCAAACTGGTGTATGGTGATTATTATGCATTATGTAATATTCTAATATAACAAATTTTATTTAATTGAAGTGATATTTATAATATGAAAAAAGCTTATGCTTATTGTTGTTTGAAAAGGGCTTATGTTACCAGCATGTTCATCTCTTGTCATTTGGGTATCTTTTAGTATAAACAGCTTTTTAAGTGTTTACCTACTTAACTTTTAAATTATGGTAAAAGAGATAATTTTTCTGAAATTTTTTATGTGTATAAGTGTTATTTTATGTTTCCATTAATTAATATTGTGGCTTCTGGCTACAATTCAGTTAATGAGAATTAACCACACATCCTGGGCAGTGTGATCCGCTGATATAATATTCATTATAGGGATACAACTGTCTAAAGGTCTGAATTCAGCAAAATACCCAGACACCATAGGAATGTCAAATAATCAACCAACCTTTTGCATACTGTATGCTGCTAGTAATAAAATACAATAAATTTTATGTCCTTAGTAGGTACATACTTACAAATGATTGTTTATCCTTTAGGTTTAAAAGTTGTATTCTTGTAGCAAATTTTTCTTAAAATTTACCATGCACTATTTAATTTGTTGTTAAAGTTTAACTGAAGAATTATTTATTTTCTACATATCTTTGTTGTATTTTTAATTTTTAATTTTATCTTTTCAATGTATTTAAAAAAAAATTTAATCTATATAATGTCAAACGTTTCACTCACTCACTCAGTCACTCAATGTAGCATCTAAATATCTGGGTTACATGGTGACATGCAAACAAGCATATAGTTAGAATTAAAAAAAGCTACATTTTCAAAATTTTTTTATTCCAGAATTGAGATCATCAGTGCTATCATAAATTAAGCTTTTATCTTGTACTCTTTCTGTCATTTAACATCACTATATCTTGATTGATACTGGAACCGTAGTTACGTTTGTTGATATTTTATGAACCTTAAGAAATTTAATACAAGTAATTAAGGCTGGCGTGAATAAAAAATATTGATTAGATTCTATTTTTAAGGTTTCAGTTTCTAAATTTAAGAAAATGTTAATTTGAATGAATGGTTTGATATGGTAAAAACTCCATGCTCCAAACTCCAGATTGATAACCACAGAGCTGGGTTAAAGCATCCAGAGTATTTACAACCATCTTTTTGCCTCAATATTGATAACTGTACTATTAAAGTAGATATTTATTAACACTATTAACAATACAAGAGGAAGTTAATAAGATGTCTTATTGAACTTGTAGAAAAGGATAATGGATTCTCTTAAACAGCAGTGTTGAAAAGAGTTCCCAGTTGCTGTTATAGATGTAACATTTAATTAGATTTTTTCTCTTGAAGGTGGAAAGGATCCCTTAGTTCAAAATGTTTATGGACTGAATGTTAATATTAACCTTTCTGTGACAGCTTGTTTGTAACTGGCAGTAAATTATACAGTGCAGCAGCATACAGAATATTGCTATTTATTAAAAATTAGATGTTTGGTTAATTGTGTATCTTTCTTACAGTTACAATCAAAAAATGTATAACATGCTTACCTAGATCTGATTAAATAGTGGGTAAAAATTTGAAGTGTTGTTTTTTTTTAAACAAGTTATATTAGAAATTCAAATTGTTATAAAGCATTTAGTAAAATTGTTAGATAGTATGTTGATTTTAGACGTAAGATAGTGACCAGCAGGTTATTACAATTAACTTTAGAAGATGAAAAATTATACAAGAAGATAGAAAAGTCTGAAAATAGCGTCATTTACAAAATTGAGGATAGTTAAACAGTGGAAACAGATGCAGTATTATGTAGAAAAAGTTTTACTTTTTACAGAAAGTTTGAAATTTGTGTTCATCATCTTAATTTTTACTTCCTTTACTAAGTAAAGGAAGTATTGTAATCGCAAAAAATTTCGGTTTTCAGATTTCAACAGAAATATTCATTATGCCCATCCCCTGAATCCATTTTTACTAGATTCAGCGTGATGTCTGTATGTACATACATATGTATCCCATATAACTCAAAAATGATAAGCCGTAGAATGTTGAAATTTTGGATTTAGGACTCTTGTAATATCTAGTTGTGTACGTCCCCTTGTGATTGCAATTGACTGGACCAAAAGTCCAAAATCCAAAAAAATTTGATTTTGGACTTTTAACTGCAGTAGTAAGCCTTCATTGTGAGCTTTTCAACAATATGTCAGGTGGTACTTATTTTCATTGGTTCCAGAGTTGTAGCTAAATGAAATTTTAATTAATGAAATATTTAGATCATACAAGGGGGAAGGCATATCTATTTGAATCCGACTTCATATACAAAATATATTTAAAAAAAATTTAAATTACTGATTTATTAATAATTACACTGATTGACAAAAATTTTTAATGTTTGTCTAAGTGTGATACCATTTCTTGAATTGATTTTTTGCATACATTATAGATCTGTAAATACAATTTTTCTATCGCTCTTAGTTTTAAATAAATTTTGCTTAAAAAAATAAGGGCATCACATAACTATTTGAGTGATATGAAACAAATAAACTAATATAAAAAGCTGATATGGACACCACAAAAAAATGTGATGCATCATGTTGTTGACCGCAATGCAATTGTGTAACTGTCCACTTTATTAAAGAATTAGAGGATCGTATATCATGTTCAGAAAAAATAAGTTTAAATGAATTGTTTAAATGAACACAATTGAAAATTTGATAAAAAAAATTAAAAAACTGAATATTATGAAACTTCACAAATTTTACCTTTCGCTTATTTTCCTTCCTCTTTCCAACTTCTCTCTTTCATCCTTCTCCCTCAACCCTCTCCCAGTTTCCTGTTTACCCTTTCCCTTTTCTCTTTCCACCTTTCCCCTTGTCACTGTTTTACCTTTTGCCCGAACGTAAATCGGTCCATTAGTTTTTTGGTCTTAGCGAACACACATACAAACATGGTCTTTTGTACATTTGTATTTTTGTATATTTGTTTGTTTCGTAAATATTTAGACACCGGCCCCAGCTAGCGGGTATAATTCTTGCAAAAATATTTTTTTTACATAACTAATGTTCATATTCTGAATATGAACCAAATCGGTCAATTAATATAATTTTTCTAAATATCTCAATCCCAGTGCCATCTAGCGGTTTCATTTTTTGCAGAAATAATTCTTTCCGTGTAAGTAACACGTATTGTGAATATGAGGCAAATCGGACTATAAGTACAATTTTTCTAAATATCTCGACGCCAGTGCCACTTAGCAGGTCCAAACATATTCAGAAACTTTCCCTGGCATGCGTCCAACCATTCCCCAAAGTTTCATTGCTATCGGATGAATGGTTTAGGAAGGCATAAGAGACATACAGACAGACAGACAAACATTCATTTTTATATATGTAGATTATAAATTTCAGTAATGATGTTATCTTTTGAAATCAAAATTAATCTACTAATTAAACTCATGCAAAATATATGATAATAATTTGATTAAAATATGACTAAAAAGTATAAATCAATTTTTAAAAATTTTTGTAATATTTTTATAGTTTTGAGGAAGATGTTATAGCATATTTATAGTCTAGGGAATTGGCTGAGATTAAGACAAATTAGAGAAACCAATTGACTGTATTTTTGGCAGGTCACCTGCATTATTGCTACATACAAACATTATCTATTTTGGATAATTATTTCCTGATAATGTCAGTTGAAATATTAACTAATATTAATAAATATTTGATGCTTTATTGTATGTAAAATAAAAAATTTTTTTTCTTGTAGATTTGTTGCTGTTGGGCGTTCATTTTTTACTCCACCTCAGCAAGAACAAATTGTTGATCTTGGAGATGGTTTAGAACTACGGTATGGTTTCTACCAAATTGCGATTCTTGGCTGGAAGCCATTTCTTAATGTTGATGGTAAGGATAAAGTTTTAGTTCATATAAAAAAAATTTCAGCCAGGAATATGTTCAACAGGCTTTGTTATTATGCGATGTTTACAATCCTCTGCAGTTTTCTTGTTATCCGTTCTCAACCCCTTCCTGTGAAACCTGGTATTCGACGGGTTTTTGGGACTGACATTCCCGGAAGGGGTCACAGTTCAGGCTTTCGCAGATGACTGTCTCCTGTTAGTTTGTAGTAACTCTCGACTGCAGCTAGACGACAGAGCGCAGTTGGCTTTGTTAGCTGCAGAGGGCTGGATGGACATTCAAAATTTAAGGACTTCTGTGCCCAAAACGAAGTTTATGTTTCTCAAGGGTGCAGACAAATTATACAGTTGTAACCCCTGTATTAAGTATAAAGGCTGTGTAATCAGCTGAGTTCGAGTTCATAAGTACCTTGGTGTTTTGTTTGATGAGAAGTTGCTGTTTAGCACCCACATTAGGCAAGTTACAGCGGACATCATCTCTGTATGCACAAGCTTAGGAGGATTGCTCGAAAGGATTACTGGCTGTCGTTTGTACATTGTTTACCTAGGTGTCTTTGAAAGTTTGACTTCATATGCGGCATCTGTTCGGGTGCATAGGTTCGAAAGAAATCTAGCACTGATTTAAAATTTAAGGAGTGCTCAGCGCAGAGTGTTAATTGTATGCACTGGTGTTTTTAAAACAGGCCTTCTATGAGGCTACCACTGTACTGGGAAAAGCTCTCCTAATCGATTTAGTGGTGAAAGTTCATTGTCAGACCGTGTGGGAGTTCCTTGATGAGGTTGCTTTGTTCAACTGACATCAGCAGTTTACCTAAGGGAAAAGACTCCTTCCACGCTGCTGTAGGAAGCTAATCGAGAGATATGGCTGGCTACCAGCCAGATTAAGGCTCCAAGTGCTTTAATAGTGAACAGATATGCTGGCATTCAGCAGCCTAGAATTCGCTGTGGCAGCGAATTGCTGTCTTTGACGAGATAAATTAATTATTGATACTCATATATGTTTCAGTAATGTGACGGGATACGCCTACCCATTTTAGGGATATATGACAAGTGGGCGGCAGGACATGCAAGCAAGTGCTTTATGGTACCACGCTTATTCCACTCACACTTTTAGGTTAGCACTGACATTCGGTCTTATGCTTTAGGGCGACCGAATGGGGTGGTGGTGGGAGAAATGCCAAGCAAACCAATGTAATGTTTTGTACAGGAAAAGTCTTTTCCTGTACGTTTTCTGTAACGTACAGGAAAAGGATTTTTTTCTTCAAAAAAATTACTTTTTTCTCATGAAATATAAAATAGCAGACAGTTTATTCCTTATTTAAAAATTTAAAAAAATGTTAATAGATTTTTTAACTTAAGTTAGCTTTCTTCCTTTCCTAAAAAGGAAAGAAAAATCTTGGAAAGTGATTGATTTTTGGGTGTTCTTTCTTTTTGAAGGAAACTAAAAAAAGTAAAAAAAAATTAAAAAAAAAAGTTTTAAGGAAATAATTTCTGTAGAACTTCTGTTTCAAGTAATTTTTTCTTATAACATTTTTTCATGAAAGACTACCTTAAGAAATCCTTTTTTACTTAAGGAGGATGTAAAAAAAACTCAGTATGTTAAAAGAATTATTATAATGAATAATATTTTTTTTTAAATTCTCTCCTAATTCACTAGACTGAAGACAAATCCTATTTTGTAGAATGTTGTGGACAGCATTCTATTTTCTAATCAGTGGCTCCTATTTATTATATTTTTCTATATTTACTTTTACATACGCTAGGTTTTATTTAAAAAATGACTAAGTGAGCTGATATTGTATGGGAAACTTAGTTCCATAAACATTTGTAAAAATTCAAAACAACATAGGATCTTTATCCTTTGTAACACATTGAAGGACTTGTATTCATTGCTGCTGCAGGAACAGGTAAATATTATTCAGTAATATTTATTTACAGACTCATTCATGTTTACTAAGCATTGTTAGCATCGGCATGCAGTAACAAACAAATTCTTTTTTTTTCAGTCGCCCACAAAGGTTTTCCGAAACCAGAAAATCTAATAAAAGTAATTAGGGATCAAAATGCAACTATTGGTGATAGAGTATTTGAAAAGAGTTAGATAATTGGCAAAAGGAGAGTTTACAAAAGTATATTGGTGGTCTGAAAGTGGATTATGAAATACCAAACCAACCTTATTCTAAAAGAACTTACAAAGTTAATTGAGTGTTGGGAAGTAGTATCAATCAGAGGTAATTATCTTTGTTTTTTTTTTTTGTTTACTATAGTAATAAATTCTTCATCTGTACTGACCTTTGTTTTGCTGTCACTTTTTTATTTTCTTTCTAATTAGTGTCTGTTAATGCCTTGTTGTTGTATACCTTTCCTTTCTTTTGCCTAATGATAAAGATGTCTAATAATGTTGTATGTAAATCAGGATCAGTTTACTTTAATAATTGAATATAAATAATATACATATTTAATAAGTATTGATGAAATATCTGCAATATTTTAAATGAAGTTGTAGATCTTTAATGAAAGTATTCCAAAATTGGTCCTACAAAGTACAGTCCTTAAGGATTCATAAGGTATTTCTCTGCTGGTTGAAATCTCCTTTTAAACTCAGGTCTTGACTTTCAGTTCTATACATTAACGTAGGTATAGTCTTTATAAAATTTTATTCCGTGATCAATTCCTTTGCACTTATTCTTCTTGCACATAGATATTCTTAAGCCACACATAGATTACAAGGTGAAAAGCTTATTTTGAATTCATGGCTGCAGTCAAAAGTAACATTTCTACCTGTTTAACCTAAATCTAGAGACTTGCTCGACAGGGTGATTAAATTTTACTGTTTTTTTTAGTTTTTCTTTGTTTCTTTAGATGCTATTTTCTGACAGCCATAATTTTTTATTAACTTTTTTATTTTCAAAGTACGTTTCTGTACAATTAAACTTAGTAAATGAAACCATCCTCTGCAAATAATTTTTAGAATCTTTTTATGACTATTGTCCTTCAAGATATTGTAAAAAATTAATCCCTTAAGTTACTACGTTCTGTTTCCTTACCGCTTCAATAAATATTAAATAAGTGTGGTAAACTATAGCCTACTTAAATCCTAATTAATTAATTGATTAAAATTAGCTATTGAAAAAATGATTATTCACAGATTAAGCGTAACAATTTTATTTCAAATACCGGTAAAACTATATTTTGCCTTCAGGTAGTTGTAAATTTACTATCTTAACAAACGACTAACAAGCAGTACAGATTATCTTTATTTATCTGTATCTGATTAAGATAAATGTTAGATCTAGTTTCTTTATTAATTTAATTTCAACAAATTTGAAGTGTTCTTATTAAGCACAAATTCTTCCATTTTGCAGTCTGACTTTCTGCTAATCCATGAAAAATCTAGTTATTAAAAGTAATCACCAACAATATACATTAAATAATATTTTAACGTACAGTGAAATATATCTTCCAATAGCTAACCGATTTGGAAAGTGACTGTAGAATAAAGTTTTAAATGACTGTAAATATCAATCACCCCTGTATATACAGCAAATGACACTATCTATCAGAGTAAAGGGTCACATTTTGCCTCAAACACCAGTTAAGTGTTGATATTTTTAATAAGACTGTCTCCTCTTAGATTTTCTTTGGAGGGGATTTCTTAAAATGGTTATGGTTATTAATATGATGATTTATTAATTTTTATTTTTACTTGTTTACTTTTTCTTCCTTAGATTTGATGTGGTTGAAAAAGTCGGAGATGCTCAAAGAACTAAGAATATTAGTGTCGGACAGTATCTTCATCAGTATAAAAACTTCAGACTTAGATATCCAAATATGCCTTGTTTACATGTCGGACCATCACAAAGAAACGTATTTGTTCTATATTAGTTTTAAAGATATCTGATGTAAAACACAAAAATTGGGGATAAAAAATAACGCGTTTTTGGGTTTAATGGAAGAAAACTTTGTTAAGTGTTTAATTAAGGTATATATTTTTTTCAATTAGAAATGTAGAAAAATTAATTTTGAAAAGATCCACACACACACACACACACACACACACACACACACACACACACACACACACACACACACACACACACACACATATATATATATATATATATATATGAGTGTGTGTGTGTGTGTGTGTGCACATGCACGCACGCATGCACACGATCTTTAATCTGTGAGATTAGATAAAGCAAAAATTTGAAATTAATTGAATGTATACCACCAGATGGTATTTTTCACATCTTACAGACCTTATTTCTTACGCAGTGTGCATTTGATAAAAGGACTTAAAATGACACTATCAGTTTTTTAAAATCTCTGTTGAAATTAGAGGTAATAAAGAGGAGGAAATAATTAAAAAATATAATATTTCTTAAAACACAAATGTTCAGTTTTTTTATTTTTATTTATTTACCATTTTGGATGTATAAAGTATAATATATAATGAAGTATAAAGACTAGATTATTTAAAAATTTAATTTTTATCATTGGAAATTTGGAAACTTCTTATAGTATTGAATCCAGAGGTCATTATTCTGTGCAAGATGTGGCTATTAAATAATGAGACTAATGGTGTAATAAAATATTTTATTTTAAATTTATTCATGTTTAGTTATTATCCCCTTCAATCTACACCCTCTTCTCTATCCCTAAAACGCTTAGTGTGTATTTTCTGTTGTTTGAAACAGTGCTGGAAGGCTTCTGTGAACTCTTTCATGACACGTGCCTATTTTTCTTTCACAGCTTCAACAATTTGAAATGCTCCTTTTAATGTAGACTTGACCTTGGGGAACAGATTAAAGTCACATGGTGTCAGGTGAAGCGAATAAGGTGGAGGATCTAACACTGGTATGTTATACTTGGCTAGAAAGATCTTGACAGACAATGCAGTGTAAGCTGGTGCGTTGTCCTGGTGAAGAACCCATGACTTGTTCTTCCGCAATTCGGATAGTTTTTTCTTATTTTTTTCACGGAGCTGAGCAAGGACGTTGAATAAAGACAAGAATAGTTAACAGACTGTCAGATCGGATAAGAACCAATTTTTTCAATATTTCTATCCGTTTTTGAGTTGGAAGGGAGACAAAGTTTTATATTACATTTTACGACACTTATTTGCTCTAATAAAACACTTATGTTATCCGAACAAAGACCATGACCAGACTAATATGTCTACAGAAACTGGAGTGGCAACAATCGTAAGAGAAGGCTTTATACTAAACAACTGTCGGTCTTATGAATTTGGTGCATGCGCAATTCTTCTGTAGCAGCATTAGTCTTGTTATTTAATAGCTACACCTCGTATACATTTAACATAAATAAAATAGCAATATGATGGTGTATTAAAAAAAAATCAAGCTTCTGTAATAGATCCCAACCGATACATAGAGAGTTTTTCAACAATTGAAATGTAGCAATCGACAACTTTCAGGAACAGTGGTCTTTATTGCATCTTTCCCATTGTTCATTTAGAGCTAACAACAGTTTGAGAAAACTTGTATACTACTGTTGGTTTTTTAATTAAGTGAAAATGAAAGGTCTTAAAGACAATTGTTGGGGATTAAATTTTGCTTAAATTCCGAAAAATGTTTATTTAAGACAGTTAAAATTTTCAGCAATTATTCAGGGAACTATTTGTAACAAATAATTAATAATAAAATAAAAAATAAATGATGAACCATTTGTAACAAATGAACGTCCTCGGACCTTAGATGACCTTCTATGTCAACAAACGATAACATTGATACAGTTCCTGAAGCTAGCCCCGTAACCGTGATAGGCATTACTGAGGTTAGCGTAGCATCAGGTGATGCAGTTTTAACTAAAAAACTTTTGCATTTCTTGTTGCATTTGCTGATCAAGGATCAGATAAAATCACAATAACATCAGTAAAAACCTTCTTCATCATGCTGATGCCAATAAAACCTTTTGATAAACATTATAGCAATGAGAGTTGGATTTATGGCTGTGATATGGAAATTGAAATGTAATCATCTTAATGGTGGGGAAAGAATCGTCCTGACCCAAAAAAATAGTTCACATGAGCCCATCAAATGTGAATTGAAAGGCTTGGCCCATTTTGAATTTGTTTCTTGTGGTCAGGCACTAAACAAGGAGTTTTGCATGGAAGTTTTATGGCATCATTTGAGGTATGCTGTACCCTAAAAGAAGCCTGAACTGAGCGAAAATCATAGTTGTGCAAGTATGTTACACAATGAAAATATACAAGCTCCACTTCTTATCCATCATCTGGCAAAACTAATAATTAAAACTAGGTAATTGTGCCATGCCTCACCACTTTACTCTGTAGATCTCTTTTGTCTAAATTGAACAATCTTGAAAGGATGTTGTTTTGAAACTATAAAATGAGACTGAGGAAAACATGATACAACAGCTGCATGCCATCCAAGAAAGTTAAGCTTCCAAGAAATGTTTAAAAAACAGAAGAAAGATTGAAAGCGAAACATCACCAATAATAGGGACTATTTTGAAGGGGACATAGCTATGTAAAGTGGTAAATAAATTGATAAAAGTTTTATTATGCAAGTTCAATATTTTTTACACATCTCATATTTAATAACAATTCAGCTCCTAAGAAGCGTATAAATATTTGGTTTTGTAATTGTAAACTGGATGAAAAGATTAATGTTACACTCTCTTGCGCCAACCACTTTAATATTTTTATTTATATCAGTCATATAACATTTCAGAATGTAGGCTTTTGTATATGGTACATACAGGATGTTAGCCTGATTGCAACATAACTACAGGAAAAATAGATGAATTGTTAGATGGTTATAGTCTGTATCTGTGTATCTAATATGAGAATACAGTTCTATGACAAAACAGAACATATCATATTTACTTAGGTCTAATTTCAATAGATTAAAGAAATACAGTATTTATTTTTTGACCATTGAAGGGAATAATTAGAGAAATACTTATATAATATACTTATTATTAAATTTTCTAATAACATTTATTTAGAATTCCCTAAATATTTAATTATTTTGTATTTAGTCATTTATTTTTTGTCATAATCGCAGAATAGGGGAAGAAACAAAATGTTTATTATTAATTTTATTCTTTAATCATACCTACTCTTTAAGTAATGGGATAAAACACTTCGGTTTTAGTATAAATACCAATAGACTCTGTTTGTTTATAAATAAAAAAAAACACTATGTTATAAATTTAAACACTTTTACCTAGTCATCAAAAGAATTGTCATAGAATGTTATAGGTTGAAAAAACTTAACCGTAAGTAAAATTACAAAATTTAAATACTATCAAGCACTAAAAGAGTTATTAAAATATTTGATCGGTTTTTGAAAAAAATAATACAATAAAATATAGCAGGTAGCTTTCTTAAAATCCTATAAGAAAGATTATGGATTAATAATTACACTAAGCCATTATACGAATTTAAATATGCTTTTCCAAGAAATGAAAAAAAACTACCTGTGATCACATTACAGATTCTCAATTTTAATTTTTAAATTTTCATTTCGTCTTCATAACTAGACAATTGTCAGCATATTAAGTCTAGCCAAAGGAAATCTACTTGTGGCATTTTCACAATTTTTATACCATCGTATTCTATCAACAATTCTGCATAATTAAAACCCACATTTATTAAAATAGGTTGGTAATGAACAAAGTGATTAATAAATATTTGAATAAAGATGTAGCAGTATTGAATATTTTCAGCAATAAGTCTGGCCAAAGAAGATAATTTATTTACAATTTTTATACTGTCGTATTCTATTAACAATTATGCATAATTAAAACCCACATTTATTTATTTGTTATTTAATGACTGCAGATTTGGTTCGCCACATCTTCAGATTTTTTATATTTTAAGTTAGATCTTTGCGTTATAATAAAAAAACAATCTAAAAATAATCATCAGAAGTGAGGAATTATTACAAAAAAACTTAAATTATATAGTTAATAGAAATATTGTTTTTTATAGAATAACTTTTATCAGATTCAGTGAAATGATACTACTGATGATATTTTATGACCTCAGACCATTAATTTAGTATTTATACAGAAATTAACTAAAATGTCAAAATAAAAATAATGGGTATTTGTTCTCCCCTATTCTGCCATTATGCGATAAATATGAATGATTAAATACAAAATTAATAAATAAATTACTTTACTTTAATAATAAATAGATAATCTGATATTACTTATATGTTCTTTACTTTATTTAAATGTACGTTTTGTGTCAGGAATTCTAAATAAATTTCACTAGAAAATTTAATTATGTTATATGAGTATTATTCCAATTATTCCCTTCAGTAGTCAAAAAATAAATACTGTATTTTCTTTAATCAATTGAAATTAGACCAATTTAAATATATGTTCTGCTCTTTTGCCGTTCTGTTTTGTCAAGTTCTGTTCTGTTTGGTCATGGAGAATACTATAATGCCAGATATCAGGTGATAGTTTGCATGTAGCTG
The DNA here is from genome assembly GCF_047948215.1 of Lycorma delicatula. Taxonomy (NCBI): domain Eukaryota; kingdom Metazoa; phylum Arthropoda; class Insecta; order Hemiptera; family Fulgoridae; genus Lycorma; species Lycorma delicatula. Next base: position 15,016,717 of record NC_134459.1, read on the forward strand.
TGCATCACAACTACATGCAAACATATGTTTACTTAGGTAGAATAAGAAGTATCAAATTTAGTATTGTAAATATGTAAGGATGCAAGCAAATAAATATTCATTTTTATGTTTGACTGTTTTTCCAATTGTGAAGCCAGTTTATTTGTAAATGTTAAGAGTTCTAATTTAAAAGTGTTTAAAATTTAAAATAATAACATTTAGAATAGGTAAACAAGCATCAGATAATTAAAATATATAAGAGAAAAACAAATATTTACGTACAAAAGATTGGTGTTATAATTATATTTTTTCCAAATTGGCATTATAAAAAAAAATTAATTAACATTACAAAAAAATTGGTCCCATTATAGCAAAGTAAGTCACAGAAGTTCAGATGAATAAACTTCAACTCTGTAAGTTGTGCACCTATACCTTCATGTTAATCCCAAAAAAATTGATATAGGTCGACAAAAAAAAAAAGTTAGACTTTTGCCATTTCCGTGAACTGAAAGGGATATATCGTCTTGTGGCATCACGGGTTGTGTTGTCTTCACGCTTCCCCAGCAGCAGTTCTGTACGACATTCAGTACATGTGTAGTGGCATCAATATGGCATGTCCTCTAGCGGTTTCGTCCAGCATAGAATATCCAGAAATGGAGGAACAAATGTGAGTGCCAAACTTTATGCTGGGTTTCCCTTTATGGGGCTTGTAATGATGGATCCATGTTTTGTCACCAGTGACGATTCTGTCTAAGAAGATGTCCCATTCGTTACCATAGCGATCCAAATCTTTTTGGCAGATGTCCAAGCGTGTTTATTTATACAACTGTTCGAGTTGTTTTTTGGGACTCATCTTGCACAGACTTTATGAAACCCAATTCTGTTGTGGATGATTTCATAGACAGAACCGTGACTAATTTGCAAACGATGTGCCGCTTCATCAATAGTTACTCGTCTGTCAAAGAAAACCGTGTCACATGCACATTCAATGTTTTCCTCATTTGTGGTGGTAAACGATCGTGTCTGGCTCCTTTGTCGTAACACTTGTGCGACCATTTTTTAATTTTTCAATCCATTCGTAGACACTTCGTTGTGGCAATACACTGTTCCCATACTGTACCAAAAGTTTTAGATGAATTTTGGCCCCTGATACACCTTCCGACCCAAAAAACGGATCACTGAACGTTGCTCTTCTTTGGTGCAAATAGAAAGCAGAGCAGCCATGGTTAATGGCAGGCAGCATCAAACCTGTACAGACATTAAACCATGCATGCGTCATCTACGCAACACGACAGTACTACCAATATAAACAAAAATATAAGTAAATTGTGGATAGTAATTGACTTATCCTCGTATGTAACAAAATGTTCAAAAATCTTGCAAAAATATTTGTTACTTATTAATTGCGCATTATGTGACCGACATTTAGAGAAGATTAAATCTGCTAATTGTATGTGAGGCTCAGCATGACCATAAATATTACTGTTTCCTTGGCGGGTTTTCCAATTCAGAATTTAAATAAAACTTTTAAACTTTTCAGTTTACCTTAAACAAATATATATGAAATCATGCTTTTATATTTACTTTAATTAGATATAAAAACTTGATTTTCATGTTTCTTTTGTTATTTAAAAAAGAATTGTGTTTTTTCCTTTTAGTTATGTACGATTGCTAAAGGTCAGGCTTTAGCAAAAAAACTTAATGAAAAACAAACAGCGTCAATGGTTCGAAGTGCTGCACAACCCGCAGATGTACGAAAAAGAAAGATTCTGGAAGCTGTGAGTATATGATTATGTTGTAATTGATCTGCTAAGACAAAAACCATTATAGTTTTTTTTAATCTTGATTTATATATTTTCTCATTTTTATTTAGAGATAATTTCTAAATATTTTGTAAAATAGATTGTTTACAGAATTAGCAGTTAAAAAAAAAAATTTAATTTAAGTAGATATTTACTTTAACTGCTAATTCTCATATATAATTGCTATTTTCATTCATATATAATTGAAAATTGAAGCTAAAATTATGTATCAATCATTTAATATGAAAGTTGTTTCTTGAACAGTCGCTGTCACAGAATGAAATTGCATTCTTGCTATTGTGAAGGAATATTCTTCATTCTAACTTGCTCCAACGGCTAGACTAAAGACTAGCCTTCAGTTCAGTAATCTGTTAAGGTAGTAATGAGTGAATGTTGATTTCTGTCTTTGAGATTAAATTCTTGTAAGAAGCGATTTCATATAAACATACAGTGATCGCTGCAAGCCTAATCATATTGCTATTCCAGAGCACGAAATAGTTTATTAAAAGACATCGGTTCATAAAGCAGATCGATTTTTCCATTACAGGCTTTAGCTCCAACCTGCTGAAACCATGTGGAATTATCATCAGGTAATAGTTTAATTTATTGATCAGTACTAACTGACTTATACGTCTTTATACTATTCTGAAGTCACATTCCCATTTTTGAAAACTCTGGCCTTATAATTCCATTACAATTTTGATGTGAAAGTGGATTTCATCAATGTCCAAAGATTTTTGAGGGAAGTTTTATTTTTATCACCTTTTACTAAGATTTTATTTAGCAAAAATAAAACTTCCATTACCACTGAATTTTAACAAATGAAATTTGTCAAATCTTAAGTTAATACTCTTGATGCTTGATGGTGGTTTGTTCAACAATTTCTGACATTCAGATATTTTTTATTAGACCTAGATGCTTTGTAATCGACACTGAATATGTGGTTTCAAAATATTCAGCCCTTGCTCTTAAATGTAAACAATAGAACCTGGATCAAGATTATGAAATTTCTTGTGTAGTCATATCATTGTTTTTATTTGTACTTTGATGCATTCCTGACTGACACATCATTGTGACTAAATAGAATCAGCTGGGGAACAGACCACAGTCCTGACATTAACAGCTTTGCTGTGAACAGTTCAAAATTATCTGTTCTCGTATGATATCCTTTACATTTTAACAAAGTAAAGATTATTATTCTTAAATGGTATTAAAAAAGAAGTTCAGCTTTTAATATAATAGAAAAAAAAAATAATAGACAGAAATTTTAAAAGAGGCGGAAAGTAGAGGCTCAAATAGTGTGATCTTTACTGAGAAAAATTTGTCCATTTCTTAGTTCAAGGAAAATATTTTTTAAAGAATTTTCATATAGCTGCAGTCTTTTTATGTAGTTTTCTACCTGATAGAATCTGTGGATATATACTGGATGTAACTATTCACCGGCAAAAGGATAAAAATTATGAAAATTGAGAGGATATACAAAATACTTATGTCATGGAAGTTTTATCATGTTTCCTTGGGCCGCTGACAAACCTTACATTAATATCTGCAGATAGTGGACAATAGTACATCCTAACTGAATTTGATTTAGGATTGTTGTGTAATACCGTAACTATTATTTTTTTTAAAGTTTATTTACCTGTTGCAGCCTTACACATCGCAATGAAGACTAATATCTGGAAAGTTGTTTATAATTTCTATCCTGTTTTCATACACTTTTTTATAAAGAGAATGTAAAATTTGTTATGATGGGTCAGATGTGTTAAACATTTTTTCAACATGTTTAATCCATTATAAGGATGAAAATCAAAATGATCATTCATCATATTTTCATTGAATATAAGGAAAAGTTGCAAAAATGCAACTGAATTATCCTTATATGTATAAAATAGTATTTTAGTTATAATAATAATTTAATATTATTTTTACAGATTAGAATGGCTGACTTCAATTCTGACCCGTGTGTTAGAGATTTTGGCATCAGTATTGCAGATCGTTTTACACCTGTATCTGGAAGGATTTTAAATCCTCCTGTTTTGCTGTATGATAAGGTAAAATATTTTTCTGTATGAAGAACTATTCAGTTGTATAAAGTCTGTAAATAAGTAATGAGATTAGTTTTTTTTTGGTAGCCAAAGTGGCAACACTGTAAAGTTACTAATAAACGTATGGTTATATGAACAGCTGATTTATATTAGATATTAATATTTTTAGTCTATTGTTGCCACATGAGACGTAAACAAATTTTTGGTGAAACGAGTTTTTGTTGTGCGTTACAAAAATGAGTGATATTAATTAAGAGCAATGTTGTGCAATCAAGATTTGTGTTAAACTCTGTGAGAATACTACTGAAACTTTTCAAAATTAAAAAGGGCTTATAGTCAATAGCTTTGTCACAAGCCCAAGTTTTTAGGTGGTTAAACCATTTTCAGATGGCTGGTAGTCAGTTGCAGATGATCCATGCTCTGGAAGACCATTAATGTCAAAAAGTGAGACAATTTTGAGCTAATCAGAGACTTGATATGGTACGATTGGCAATTAACTGTCATAATGATTGTAGAACAATTAAATTTGAACCATACCACAGTCAATCAAATTTTGACAAATGAATGTAATATGAAAAAATGTATGCACAATTGGTCCCAAAACACCTCACTGTTGAACAGAAAAACAACAGGGTGGAAGTGTGGTGCAATCTTCTAAAGCGAATATAAACTGATTCTGATTTTTATAAAAAATGTTATTACTGGTGATGAATCTTGAATATTTGAGTACGGACCAGAAACAAAACGCCAGAGCAAGGAGTGGCATACTTCAAATTCACCACCTACAGCAAAAACAAGCAAATCAGATATCAAAACCATGCTAATTTGTTTCTTTGATAGTAATGATATTGTCCATAAGGAGTTTTTGCCTACAGGACAGTCTGTAAATCAGTATGTTTACTGAGTAAATACTGACAAGTGAAAGACTGCAGAAAGACTTGCCTGCATCAGACCAGCCATCAAAGACAACTGGATGCTGAAAAATGACAGTGCACCTTGTCACATTGCACTTTCAATGAGTTTTTGGCAAAGAAAAACATTCCTGTAGTTTCTCAACCACCTTATTCACCTGACTTGAGTCCCTGCGATTTTTTCCTGTTCCTAACTTCAAAAAACCACCTTAAAGGACACCAGTTTAAAATTGTAAAATGCATAAAAAAAAAGGAACTGACCATCTGAAGGATATTCCGGTTTCTGAATTCCAACAGTGCTATGAATAGTGGGAAAACTGTTTGAAACATTGCATGATTTCTCAAGGGAACTATTTCAAAGGTGATAGTCCATGTATAATTGGATTGTAAATAAAACATTTTTCTGAACCAGTCTCATTACTTTATTTACAGACCTCTTATGTAGATTGTTAGGAATTGCTGTTAATTTAATTTTTTTGTTATTTTGAGTCATTTGAAAGATTGTACATATTGTGATTTGCCTCTAGAAAACTGAATATGAGAAATCTGTTGACATTCTCATATTACCTATTCTTTGAATTGTAACATTTAAAAAATATAATAGTTATGATAGATATGGGATCCTGTAGATATATCTCTTACTTTCGATATATTCTCTATACTCTACTATCTTCCTCATCTACTTAACAATATGCAGTGTATCAGTTCTAAACAAAGGTCATTAAAAATCACAACAGATTTCACATATTTATTTATTAAAATCTTTATTCATTATAGTTGTCGATGTTTATTTTGAGTTTGCTCATACATCAAGTTGAACATTAAAGAAAATGCTTCCTTTGGAATCACATTAGTTCGCTTGTCATAGTTTTCTGTATTGATAAGATATCCTTAAATTTCTCATCTCTTTCATCACAGTCTTTATTTTTGGAAAAAAGTTAGCCAGTTCTTGGGCAACAGATTCATCTTTTTACCGAAACAAGGAAATAGAAATTAAAGAATGAGCCAGAACTTTGTCAAGCAGAAGCAACAAGAACCTTTTCTATGAGCTATGGTCTGATGTCTAATTTAGATAATCATATCCTATTATCACTTACACCATTTACTGTTTCCAGTTGACTCATACATGAGGTGCTAACTTTCATTACCTGTTTTGGTTCAGTTTAAAAGATTTTTTTTTTGTCATTGACCATCCGGCATTTAACATGTTGGTTTTTGTTTCGGCATTAAAAATCAACAAAATGTGTACACTTTGTACTCTTTTTCACGCCTTGTAAAATATTTGTTCTGTTTGTCTTTTGACTCTTGCCATTTCTTCTAACATCTAAACACCAGTTTTATCTACTGCCAAAAAATTTTGAATTTGATTGTCGATTTTAAATGGTTCTAAGAATGGTGAGAGACTGAACAAGGCTGTCTTCTAACACAAGAATAGCTTGTCTGGTCTCTTGCCCTTCTAGCGTATGAAATTTTAAATGTTTCTGTGATTGTTTTCCCCTAAATTTTACAGAAAAATTTAATTATTCTTACATCAGTTATTCTACTTTAAACCTAACACAAACAAAAGTTGAACATGATCATGATTGTAAATCGACTATGTCAACTGAATAGATTAAAACTTGCTCAATGTACAAAAAAATATTCTCTAATTAGTATATTAGATTTTGATAGGTTAATCTATTGCTTATATTTTGATATAATACTATTGTTACATTTGACTAATCTTGATCTTGGACATTATTAAGAATTTTATTTAATGTTAATTCTTATTTTAACTTATCAAACATCTATCTTTTTTCATGTAACTTCCTGTTATTCACCAGTCTTTTTTCTAGAGCATTTTGTAAAGAAAAAATTGTTTTATTTGTGTAATGTTAATGTTTTACTCTATGGTTGTACTGTTTGTTACTGCTAAATAACTTGAATGGTGATTATTTAAATACAGTTTTGCCCAGTTGATTTTTTAATCTCTTGGTAGCTGAGTGGTTAGCGATACTCATATGAATGCCTGTTTTTTACTAGCATTTGAGTCTCAGAAACATTTTTCTTTGTTTCTCTCTAGTTCATTATTTTATTTTTTCACTTACAATTTTTTTCAGCGTATTATTTAATTTTATTTAATTTTTGGATGATTATTTTCCTAATTGATACACTAGGCCTTATTTATATATTAAAAAAATTTTATTTTGTCTTCCTTGACAGGATAAAAAGCACTTTCAGCCACCCTAAACCATGAAATTAATTATTAGTTGTATTTTTTCTTCCTTCTGTTTTATTAATATTTACTTATTGTAACATTACATATTTTTATTTTTAGTGATTCTTTCTTATTTTTTTTTAAATTTCTTCAGTTTGTAGTTTTTAGGTTATAAATTTTAACTTGTTTAAAAAGACTTTACATTAGAGACCAGTAGTTGTTTCCTATGCACTCTACATTAAGTGCCTTTTTGATAAGCAGAAATTGTTGAAATATTTTATTTGTTTTTAGAGATTGCTTCTTTCATATTAAAAAATTATCAATTACTAATAAAATTTGTGTAAAGAATCTTCCTACAAATGTTTTATGTTCACGAAAATGAGGATTATTTGTAATGAAGATACTATTGTAAGAAGTAAAATTGGGTTCTGCGGTCAGGACTAATAATGTGACAAGGCTGTTGAGTAATATTACAAACTTCAATCTTTTAGATCTTACCAGAGTTGAAAATGTTAACCAGTAAAAGTAGAATGGATGATGCTTTTGACAATATCAATGAAACCGAACAGATTATGCCAGATATTAAGTGGAATTGGTTCTATAAACTTATCAGAGAGTTGCATGCGTTGATTGACAATTCTGATTTAATTATTAGTCATTTAAGGGTGAGGTTTCAGTGCTAGGAGATGATTTAGCACTGATTGGAAAGGAAAATTTTAAATTAAAAGTAACATTCTTAAACAAAATGCTATTGTTAAAAATGTACGATTTTTACTGTTGATATCAAACATAGTTAAAAAAATCCATCTCTTTATTCATCATCGATGAATTGAATGAATCCAAGTTATACTCAAATGCTGACAACTCTAGTTCCTCCTTTAATAATGTTTATGTAGAGACTGGTTTTAGTTTTAAATTGGTAACTATGATAATAACCCAGTCTTGGATAATAGCTCTACTTCCAGGTTTTACAGATGTCAGAAAGAGGAAAAATGTTGAGCCAGTGAAAATGGTTGAAAAGAAATTTAATTCAAGGAAGAATGTAGATGAAAAGTGAAGAAGGTTAAAATCTGTGAAAGCAAAAATGAAAGATTTGTTCATAACTCGCTTCGACCACCTGCAGGTGGTCAAATTATCTCTTCTAATGTTATAGAATCTTTTGAATCCCTAAAACTAAAATCATTGGATTGTACTAAGCAAGATCAAATATGAGGATATAATTCCTTTCACATTTCATCTGCTGATCCTGGGAAATGTCCTGAAGTGTTCTTGTAGCTCTTGTATGGTTCTTTAAAGCAATATTCAGTGTGTGTTGAAAGACTGCCAGCAGAGGATAGCCTGTGGATTGACCCCAAATCAATAATTTGGGGTAATGATAACTTTATCAGAATGTTAAGTGTGCCTTATGGTTATATACTGTCAATATGAGGTAATTAAATTTACTGAAACGTGGTTAAGTAATGAATTTAATAGTTGCAATTACTTTTCCAGATGTTACATTGTTTTTAGAGCTGTCCTGTAATTTGTTAATGCGGAAGTGGAGTCCTGGTAGTGGGTAAAAGGAAGTTAACATGCTTCAGAAGACAGATTGGAGTCTGTAGAGGGGTTTGTTTTCCCCAATCTAATGTGTTGATTTTCCAGTCTAGTTGCTATTGTTATTTCTAACCAACAATAAAGCAGCATCTGCTTTATTGTAAGCAAAGCTGGAGGAACCTTGGATTGATCAAGTGATCATAGGTCGCCGCTTTGGGAGTATCGGTAGTTGCTTTTTGCTGTACAAATCTCTAGCCCAGAGAAACTTCAAATTTTCATCAATAATGTGGAATAGAGAAAGAGCTTACACACACAGCTGATTTCATTGAGAGAATCTAACAGAAATTTATTGCTTAGATGGAGAAAAAATTCCCCGATCAATTATTGAACTGTCAACCTTAATAAAATGTCAGATGTTTTATGATATTGTTTTCGAAAAATATTGAAAGGTGAGAGTATCATTCTTATTATGGTTGTTGGCCTGAAAGTACAAGTGCTAGAAATTGTAAGTATAAATTTAGAATTGTAGGCAACTGCACATCTGTTGTCAGATGTCTCAGAATAACTATTGTTAATAAGTATGACATCGTGGAACCTTATTGTAATTTAGCTGTTAAATACTTTATACATTTTATTCTGTACGTCGGACAACATACAAAAGCATCAAACTGTTTCTACTGCCTTAATTGTTTACTTTCTCACACTGGAGAGTTGCTTTCTGTCTGTGCTGCAGATGGATTGGATAGCTTGGGTTTAAAAAATAATAATTTTTTTAATTACATGGGCATCATCTTTAAGATCATTTTTAGATCATCATCTTAAGATCATCTTTAGCCCTCATCACATTGTTTAAAAGTAAAGAAAAATCACCACTAGGATTGTCAGATAAAAGGGTGTATAGGGACCTGACATTTGAATAAAACAGAAAATTAAACATAATATTTAATAAAACTAAGTAAGTTACATGAATTGTCAGAAAAAAATCTTACACTCAGGTGTAAAGGATCTTTACAAAAATGAACTGCAGTCAAACATAACATAAATATTTTGCTGAAGGCTTACTATAAACAGGTTAGAAATCTGCTGGTATGAAGGTTATTGTTGTTTCTTCTTTACAGTTTTCCAAATCAGCTGTAATATCATTTCTTAATCTCTACCTCTTTTCTGAAGTTTTCATGCATTGTACACTCTTCAAGTAGATGCTTCACATACAATACACATCGGTCTTTCTTTGTCAGTAAGCATATATGAATGCTGAATATTTTATTTGTAGTGACTGATACTCTGTCTTGTCAGTGCCATTGTACCTGATGCCATCGGTTTCATATCGATTTTCAACATAAAAGTAATTTTGATTACATTCAATTTGGTATTTAATCTTCTCCATTCTTTGTTCCAAGTGTTTGTGATGATATTGGTTAGGCAATTTTTGACATCTGCTACTTGAATAGGGATTATATCTGAATTTTGAACTATTTTATGCCATCTAGTTATGTGCTTTCATTTCCTGAAATATCAGCAAGTCACATTATTGCCTAGCTGTACTTGAATTTAATGTATAACAGCTGTTTTACTGCCCTGGATGTGAAACTTAGATTGTATATTTCAGAGAGAGAGAGTTTAGCTACATAAGGATATTATTATTATTATTTTATTTAAATCTTCATAATTCAGACATTATTAAATGGGTTCAGCTCTTATCACCATACATATATACTACATTTGCTTGATAAATGGAACTTTGGTCAACAATAATATATGAATGTCAGTGCATTATTGGTGATGCATTTGCAGTTGTTTTTATGTGATAACATTTCACCAAAAGGCTTTCATTTTACCCCTTTCTCATCAAATCTAAGACTTATTATTCGTCAAAGCTGCGAGGGGTAGCTATTGATAAATTTTTTATAAATGTGTGTCCTGTGAGGAAATGTATATACTTTAGGAGCATTATAAGTTAAAATAAAAAATGCTTGTAAATACAGGTTCAAAAATTTTTTATTTTCCAGTTATTTTTTGTTGCCCAAAGAATTTCTCAAGTTTACCATAAATTGAAATCGTCATATTGCGTTATTGTAATCGCTACTCATAGAACAAATGCTTTTTAAGAGTGTAATATTTTAATTGAAGGATTTCAAAATGTTGGATCTCCGCACTATATCCATTATTTTCTGATAAAATTTTTAAAACATAATTTCTTATGTTTGGATTATACATTTAGAAACTTAAAAGAAAATTACATATAATATAATTTTGAGAAATTATTCGAAAACAAATCTGTTTCAAGAAAATCAAAATGAATTTTCATGGAATATAATTTTGAACGCTTAAAAAATATAACTTATAAATATTCATTTTTTTAATATTATTCAATTTAATGAACTGTTTGTCAACTAACTATAAGTCCTGAAACTGCATCATGACCGTTGGCAGAATAGTGGGAGAATTTGATCTCTTATTACTATTTTCATTTATAAGTATATATTTCAGCCTTACTTCATATCATTGTGTATAATTATGAATTGTAGTGTTAATATAAATTCTGATGAATGTTTATTGTTGAAATAAGAATCAACACTATTCATAAATTCAGCATTACTGTCTTAACCAGTGCTGTGTCAGGTAGTTACATTCATTTTTTTTTTTTTTTTTCATAGCGCTAAGTCAAATTCTATTCAGCATTTGCAAACTTTGTGTTTTTACATTCTAAAAAAAAAAAAAAAAAGTGATCAATATATGGTTATAATAACATGTATAGAGAAAAAAAATTGTTGTGACATCTACACCTTTAATTTTCTTTATTAAAAATATTCTCAATGGTAGGTTCAACCTGTTCAAAGAAATATAAAATTATGAGAAGTAATAGTATTGAAAAAAATTATAAATATATGAATGTTTGTGAACAGCATGTCTTACTTAACAAAAGGGTATGAAGAACATGGTCGGCATGTTATGCCACTCATGCGTTATCTGTATAAATAAAAATCAGACCCAATCAGAAAATTGACAAAAATTTGAAATTAAAACCTTTTTTACTTACTAAAAAAAAAAAATTATTAAACATGCATGTTTTTTTAGCTATTTATAGACCACATTATTTTGTAGTGCATAGTGTTACTATGCATAATAAATGATGCTGTGAAATAAAATGTACTCTTGATTTAGAATAGTGTTTAATATACTCTATTTTTCAGGGTACTTTAAATATCTTAAGAACTTTCAACCCGACGATGTTGATACAAGAAATTTCTATTTTCTAAGTTTAATTTGCAGGAACTGCATAACTTTCTCTTGCACGTGATTCAGTCATAGACTTAGAATAATACTACTACATAAAGGATTACACTGTAAAACATTTTAAATAACATGCATCTAATTTTAATGTGATTGTGGAGGTTTAGATAAACTTGTGCATAAAATTTTTCTCAAAGTTGTAAAGAATCAATTAGATTAGTTCATCGATCCAAGAGCTTTAAGTGAAAATCCATACATAGTCATTCTGATTTATATACAATGCCATTCACTGAGTAGATTAATTTTAATTTATCCAATTTTTTTTTAAGTAAGAAATATATTGTTTTAAGTGAAATGTTAATGAAATTATATATTTTTCATTGTGAACAGGAAGAAAAAAGACGACCATTAAAAGGAGTCTGGAGAGCTGGAAAATTTTTGAAAGGCACTTCTTTAAGAAATTGGTGTATTTTGAATTTGGATTTTAGAACAAGAGAAGATTCTTTAATGTAAGCGTATTTGTAATTTTTTTAAGTCAGTGGTTCCCAAAATTTGTAAACACAATTTCATAATTTTATTTCAATTTCAGTTTGTCATGAAATATATACAGTTATTATAATTTTATTTCTATTTTCAATTCATTGTTGTTCAGTTACATTTTCTTTCTGATCTAAAGTGGGTTTTATTTATTTTTACCTAACCCGTGGTAAAATTTGTCAAATTGTAGCAATTTGACATTGGGCACTTTCGTAAAATCTGGATTCAGCAAGGGCACCAAGAATCAAAAATGTTTGGGAAACCTTGTTTTAAATTATTCATTTTGTTTTATATGATTTTTATCGAGTTAATATTTCAAGTAGATAAGACCTTTGTTTTAACAAATATGTAATATAATTTTTTTGTAAAACTGTACTGTTTATTCGCTATACTTAATATAAATTCATTATAAAACTGAATATTCAGTTAACAGCTAATCCATTTGGAAAGTATTACTTACTCACTCACTCACTGACTTACTTGCTTACTTACAGTTAAAAGATGTACTTATAAACTTAATATACTCTTACTTTAACTGCAGGTTATAAGTTTCTATTTGTAAATTTTTGAACTGAAAGAAACTGATGAAGATCTTTTAATGGTAGTGTATTTAATCAGAATTAATACTACGACCTGATTTTATTGATAATGTAATTTTAATAAGTTTAACCGTTTAATTTGATTATTAAATATTTTTCTTTAATTATTTTTATCACGGCATTAAACATGTTTTTGCAAGTGAGTAATTGTCTTGTTCTTTGCTGCGCAGCTAGAATTTTAAAGGATCTGCCCATTATTTTTAACCAAAAATAATCATGGTATATTTGTATGGTTATTTTTCACATTGGATTCTGATGGATGTGGATGGTCTTGTAAAATGTTCAGTTGCCATAAATATTAAAAATATTTCAGTGCAAATATCTTAGGTAAGTAATGGGCTGGATGTCATAAAAGTTTCAAAAGATAAGTGATATTTTACTTATGTTCAAGATAAGCTGATCGGTGTTTATACTGAGAGATATGTAAAAGCCCTGTTGTTGATGTAATAAAATTCATTTTAATGACTTTTGACATTTAGATCGTTGCAGTACTGTGGTAACTCAGAATTACTGAGTACCACATCATGTTGGAAACAAAGCATTTACTAAATTAGTTTGACACACCCATGATTGTGTACTACTTATCTAACAACAAAAGTCGTTTTTTAATGAATTATGTAATTAATAATATTGATAGTGTATAAGTTAATTTTATTTATTAATTAAAAATAATATATGTTTGGGTTATAATCAGACACTCAGCGCTGCCTATGGGCAGCTTTAGTATTAAGAACATTCTGCATACGATCAAACGGAGTTTGACAGTGAAAGAGGAAGCATGCACGCCAGTACGGCCTCTGCATCATAATAATATAGTTTAATATTGTTAATCTTATAAATATAGTATATTTAGTTATCAATCAGTGTGTAATTATTTTATGTATACTACAGTCCATTATTCTGCTACAACGTACAGCCCGTTATCAATATAATTTATACAACAATGAGCATAGGAAATAATGTTACATACATATATATCTGTTTACAAGTAAATTATTTAATATATTTTAAAATGAAAAGACTAAATTGGAATATGAGGCTACATGCATATGAAAATTGCATAAGTGATTAGGTCGTTCTGTTACTTTCTGCCTGCATAATTAATTTTATAGAAAATATCACAGAATTTCATTGTTATTTCATAGTTTTCAATAAAATCATGTATTTTATGTTACGTAAGTTTTCTATGTAATAATTTTATTACTAACTTCATGTTTTGTAACCTAAAATTAAATTAAACTAAATTACTACATGACGTGGCCTTATTATATAAACTTAAACGCTTTGTAATTTAAAAGTTACATAATGTTCTATATAAATTCAAATAACAGATAACACGATGCTGTAGAAGTTGTGATAGGATTAAATGCAGAAGAAAATTGAAAGCAGTGTTTGATTTTTGGATTTACATAGCTTTGAATTAAAGCCATTTGAGTTAAAATCCTATCTGTTTCCGTTTTCAAAATATCACTAAAATTTTTTATTGTATTTTATCACCTAAAGTTGGGCAAACAAACGGACATGTGCATATGATTTTAATTTTATTACTTTTAAATCTGATATAGAGTGTTTATAAAATGTTGGGCTGGGTATATTTTTCGGATTCTACTTGTAAAAATAAACCAAAAAAAAAAATATTCTTAGGAAAAATGGAATTTTTTCTTTCACTCCTTTCCCTGCATTTTTATACAAAAATAACAAAATGTTATTTTTGTATAAAAATTTTATTTCTCAAGTTCGGATAGACAAAATCATATTACTTTGTTCAAAATTTTGAACAAAATTACATTTTATTTTTTTAAATCTGTTAACAAATAGCCAAGTTATAGCAGAAAATTGTTGCAATTTTGTGTCCGTTTTCATATCCTTTACATTCAGTTCAGTTAAATATTATTGTTTTTATTTATTGTTAGTTCTGGTATTGTAAATTTTATCAAATTAAGTAATAATTCTCGCAATAAAATTTAATTTAAAATGATAGTAAAACAGCTAATGTTAATTTTTACTTTTGAATAATTTTTCACAGTGACTATTACTGCTGACGATCATGTCAATAATGTTAAAACGCATGCACATTATTTAAAAATAAAACCATATAATTTTAAAGTAATTTAAACTCGTTGTTTACTTGTGAGTGTTTTGTTTAAAATTCAGTGTTGTTGGTTTATTTTTTAAGTTGCGTTGTTTTATCATCATGGAGTTTGAATATCCTTTTATGGAAATGTGTGACATGCATTTAATGTATGGTTTAGCAAACTGCAACAGGACAGAAGCAAAAAAACTATATGAAAACAGGTTTCCTAATAGACGTTTGGACATCTCTTATAACTTTTAACAATAGTTAACTGTTTATTTTTAAAAAAAATTACACCTAATGTTCTACAATAATTAACATAAGATTATACAGAGAGTTGTTTTATTTTTATAATTATTAGATCTAATATTGTGAGAAAATTATTACTTAATTTGATACTAATTTACAATAGCAAAATTAACAATAAATAAAAACAATATTTAATCGAATTGAACCTAAAGTGGAGGACATGAAAATAGATACAAAATTACATCATTTTCTGCCATACTCTGCTATTTATTAACTGATTTTTAAAAATTAAATGTCATTTTGTTCAAAATAAAAGGCTTAATATTTTAGCAAACATACATTTTGATAAAATTAATATTTATGAAGCTATAATGGATTGAAAAATAAACATGGCTGCCATGAGTAAGATGTTTCATCCAGCAGATTTATTTTGTACTTACTCCAATAATTTTCTGTGGACCGATTCATTAGAATCCGAGAGTATGTGCAGAAATACAAATTGAAAGGTTGGAACAACAGGTCATAAAAGTGTGCTAATGAGTGTCAATAGATTGATTTTTATTGTGGGTAGTTCTTCATATAAAAGACAACATTAAATTGCCATTCAAATTGACTAACATAAACAACATTTCATTCAAGTTTGTATTGGATATCAAAATTTTAATCACGGTCAGTGTTTAGCAAACAGCAACAGCAATATTTTCATGCCCTTATTGTTTCATTTAATTGAGTGAATTGTAACATCAGTGTTTTGTTCCGTGAGCAAAAATAAAAATGTTGCTAAGTTTTGCCACAACATTGCTAATCCATCATTATTTGACAAGCATGATAGCATTTATGTTATTCAGAAATGCATTATTCCTAAACTACATATTTTACAAGGGAATATAAATCATTTGTTTTGGAATGTTTGGTTCTTCTTGTAAGTTGTGAAAAGGCTTTGGTGTGTCTGTCTTAAGTTAAAGCTCATTCCGTAATTATAAGGAAGACATTTTTGAAGGAAATGCCTTCAGAGTATTACTGAATGAGGCCGATAAACGTTTTGCTGTGGAGATCTATGGTGACTTTGGGCCTTTGAGATTGTTGTATGTTTCAGCAGTCAAAGCAATGTACAGAATTATGAGCAGTTACTTTTGTACAAAGAAAGTTTCTTCTACAGATAGTAAAGAGCTAGATAAGCACATAAACAAACTACACAAAGCATTTGAAGCTACAGATGTCTTGAAATCCTTAAAAATCTACATAGTTCTAGATCACTACTAATAAAACTTTATTTATTAGTAAGATAAATTAGTTATTATATTTGTTGTCATATTGACAATAATTACTTATATAATTCATATTAATACAAAGATTTTACAGTAATACAATCGGTCCAGTCATATTTGCATATCCATTCGCTTTTCCAACTGCAAGTGATAAAATGCGAAAAAAAGGTTTTTGTGATATTTTGAAAAAGGGAACCGGTAGGATTTTAATTCAAACTGAATTTGAGCTATGCAAATGCTCAATTGAAATGCTGCTTTCTGTTTTTTTCTCCATTTTAGTTAAACAGCTTCTACAACACTGTGAACAAATTAGTTATGAAAATTCTATTCTTGAATACGTAGAAATATCTACATAATTGATTTCTTTTATGTTACGGTGTAAAATTTGTTTTAATTGCCTTTTATATAAAGTAATTGTCAATTTTTTTTTCTTGTTAAAAATACTGTAAGATTTGTAATATAAAAAAAATTATTTTATCAAAATATGAATTACGTAAATAAATATTGAAATAATTTTAGTATTAACTCTATTTTTAACTCTACTGCTCTGTCTAATTTGTGGCATGGTGTTTAATGTATCTCATTCCTTTGACTACATACAGGCAGAATCCATAATTCTTTTATCGTTAAAGGTTAGCACTCAAAAAATAAGTTACTACAGTGTGGTGTGTGTGTACACACACACACACTGTAGTAACTTATATATAAGTAAATATATATATATTTTAAATTAGAAATCAAGAAATAAGTTGTTACAGTACAGTATATGTGAATGTAATATATATTTATAATTTTAAGTTAGAAATTAAGATTATTTAATTTAATGAGATATTTATTTGATTGCATTTAATGCTTTTGTTATTCAGGAATTCTCTTGTATTTTCTTATATGTTTAATATAAAGTCTATTAAAATTAGACTGGTATGAGTAAAAATAAAGGTTACTTTAGTATATTTCAAAGTAATAAAGATTATAAATACTATATTGGTTGTTTTTATTATTTCCATCACCACCACCATAAATTATTACTCATCTTTGACCATTTGACCAGAAAATATTTATCGACTTTTTTTTTGTTGGAGAAAGTCTATAAACCCGTACTGCATTTTCTTATATTGCAATGACTTATCTGGCCTAAATTATACCATTATTTTCTTCAGAAAATAGAGATTGGATCAAATAGTATTTTAGAGAGTGTACAAAGAAGCAGTAACAAAATAATTTATATTTAAATAAAAAAGATTTATAAAAACTGTATTACTGTTGTATTTTGTAGAGTAAAATATACCCATTATAACAGCAAAAACATTTTCATAGCAAACCACAATACTTCTCTCCATTCTTTGAATAATATTACCAGTTAGGGTAAGTTAGATTAATCTAGAGAAGCCTACATACTCCTTCAAATTGCAAATCTACTTGTTGGGCAGACGCTCAAAACCAACACAACAGATTGTATTTTATGAAAATATGCTTAAAGCGCTATTTCAGTTGTTAGTTTATATATATTCGATCTAACTAATGACATAAATATTTTGATTCCTTTTTTGTTTAGGTCGATGGTTTTGAAAAGACCTGTTATGATAGTAGGTGCTGATGTTACTCATCCGTCACCTGATTAAAATCATATTTCTTCTGTTGCAGCAGTGAGTATATATATTATATTTATATGTATGATGTAGTAAAGAAAATCACCAAACACAATTATATAAACATTTAATAAACTCCTAAGAGTTTAACTTTTGGGACTCTCCTCATCGTCAGTTTGTGATTAATATTATGATTATATGAAAAATGATTAAATAAATAGATTATTAAATGTTTATATAACTGTGTTTGGTGTTTTGGTGGTGATCTTTACAACTATATCATATTAAGGTCAATTAACACGGTAATAACTATAATAATAAAATATTTGACAATTCAAAAAATAATGTTTGTGTAAATTGTTGATCTGTTGAGTACATATTTTTTAAAGCGAGAGAAAGTAACCTGTTCTTTCTTTTATCCATTTATTTATAAAACATAAAAAAACAGCTTCTTGTTGACGTAATGTTTACTTTAACCACATATACTTTATAATTGTTATTACCATAATAATTTTTAGTACTCCTCTATGAATAATGAGACCTTGCCGATGTGGAGGGGGCTTGAGTGCTCAGTGATACAGAGTAGCTGGACTGAAGATGCAACCATATTGGAGAGGTTGCATCTCTCCATTCCTAAGTTGAGAGCCAGACTAAGGAATGATTCCTGAAAGAGGGCAGCAGCTCTTTCAGTATTTGTTAAGGCCGTAGGTCGGGACGACTTAAACGGCCATATTAACATCACTTAATCCTCTGAGTACTGCGCAGCTGAAAGCAATGGAAAACTACAACTGCTTTTTTTTTTTTTTTTTTAAGAAAATGTAGCTCTGCATTTTTATATAATGAAGTTGGAAGCACCTTCCTTGGTAAAATATTCTGGAGGTATACTAGTCCCCTGTTCGGATCTCCAGGTGGGGACTACTAAGTAAGGAATCACCAGAACATTAAAAAATAACATTCTACGAGTCAGAGCATGAAATGTTAGAAGTCTGAAAAAGGTTGGTAGGTTAGAAAATTTAAAGAGGGAAATGGGTAAGATAAATGTAGATGTAGTAGGAATTAACGAGGTTCGGTAGGAAGAGGTAAATGACTTTTGGTCAGGTGATTTTAGAGTAATTAACTCGGCTTCAAATAATGGGCAGGCAGGAGTAGGTTTTGTAATGAACAAGAAGAGAGTAGAGTGTTTCAAAATGCATAGCGATAGAATCATTGTAATAAGGATGAAATCAGAACTTATGATTTCATTAGTTTAGACATTAGTAATCGTCATAGACGATTTTTAATGTCTATATGCCTGCAAGGCCCATGATGAGGAGGTAGAGTGTGTATACGAAGAAATTGACAAAGCAATTAAACACATAAAAGGGGATGAAAATTTAATAATAGTTGGAGATTGGAATCCAAGCATTGGAAAAGGTAAGGAAGGAAATATAGTGGGTGAATAAGGGCTGAGCAAAACGAATGAAAGAGGAGACCGACTTATAGAGTTTTGCATGAAGTATAATTTAGTAATTATAACACCAACACCCAGTTTAAAAATCATAATAGAAGAATATAGACATACAAAAAGCCTAGTGATACTGCAAGGTATCAGATAGATTACATCATGGTTAAGAAAAGATTTAGAAATCAACTCGTCGACTGCAAAGCTTACCCTGGTGCAGACATTAATAGCGACCATAATTTAGTGATAATTATATGTAGATTGGGGTTTAAAAACCTGAAGAAAAGGTGTCAGAAGAATCTGTGAAATTTAGAGAAGCTTGAGGAAGAGGAGGTGAAGAAGATTTTTGTGGAGAACATCGCAAGAGGTCTGAGTAAAAAATATAAGGTAGAAAATGTAGAAGAGTGTGAAAATGTTAAAATGGAAATTCTTAAATCAGCAGAAGCAAACTTAGGCAGATCAAAGAGAATGGTAGAAAGCCTTGAATTTCAGACGATATATTGCAGCTAGCTGATGGATGAACGTGGAGAATATAAGAATGCTAATAATGAAGAAAGTAAAATGCACTATCGACAATTAAGAAATACTATAAATAGGAAGTGCAAACTAGCGAAAGAAGAGTGGATTAAAGAAAACTGTTGAGAAGTGGAAAGAGAAATGAGCATTGGTAAAATAGACATAGCGTACAGGAAAGTTAAGGAAAATTTTGGGATACATAAATTAAAATCTAATACGTGTTAAACAAAGATGGTACACCGATTTATAATACAAAAGGCAAAGTGAATAGGTGGGTGGAATATATTGAATTATACGGAGGATATGAACTAGAAAATGGAATAGAGGAAGAAGAGGATGAAAGAAGATGAACAATACTGAGATCTGAATTTAAGAGGGCATTAAAAGATTTGAATGCCAGAAAGGCTCCTGGAATAACTGAATACCTGTAGAATTACTGCGCAGTGCAGGTAAAGAAGCGATTGATAGATTATACAAACTGGTGTGTAATTTTTATAAAAACAGGAAGTTCCATCGGAGACTTCAAAATGAGTGTTATAGTCATGACACTAAAGAAAGCAGGAGCAGTTAAATGTGAAGAATACAGAACAATTAGCTTAACTAGCCATGCATCAAAATTCTTGACTAGAATTTTGTGCAGAAGAATTTGAGAGGAGAGTGAAAGAAGTGTTAGGAGCAGACCAATTTGGTTTCAGGATAAATATAGGGACAAGGGAAGCAATTTTAGGGCTCGGATTAATAGTGAAGGAAGATTAAAGAAGAACAAACCAATGCTCTTGGCATTTATAGATATAGAAAATGCACTTGATAATGTAGACTGGAATAAAATGTTCATCATTTTAAAAATATTAGGGTTCAGATACAGAGATAGAAGAATGACTGCTAACATTTACAGGAACCAAACAGTGTAACAGTAATAATTGAAGAACATAAGAAAGAAGCTGTAAAAAGAATGGGAGTCTGACAAGGATGTTCCTTATCTCCATTACTTTTTAATCTTAACATAGAACTAGCAGTTAATTGATGTTAAAGAACAATTTATATCTGGAGTAACAGTATAAGGTTTAAAGGTAAAGATGCTACATTTGCTGAGGATAATAATTCTAGCTGAGAGTAAAAAGGATTAAGAAGAAACAATGAACGGCATAGATGATGAAGTCCTACGCAAGAACTATCGCATGAAAATAAACAAGAAAAAAACAAAAGTAATGAAATGTAGTAGAAATAACAAAGATGGACCACTGAATGTGAAAATAGGAGGAGAAAAGATTATGGAGGTAGAAGAATTGTATTATTTAAGAAGTAGGATTACTAAAGATGGACAAAGCAGGAGTGATATAAAATGGTGAATAGTGCAGGCGAAATGAGGTTTCAGTCAGAAATATAATTTGTTTACATCAAAAATTAATTTAAACATCAGGAAAACATTTTTGAAAGTGTATGTTTGGAGTGTCGCTTTATATGGAAGTGAAACTTGGACGATCGGAGTATCTGAGAAGAAAAGATTAGAAGCTTTTGAAATGTGGTGCCACAGGAAACTGAAAAATCAGATGGGTGGATAAAGTGACAAATGAAGAGGTGTTGCGGCAAATCTATGAAGAAAGAAGCATTTGGAAAATTTAGTTAAAAGAAGAGATAGACTTATACGCCATATATTAAGGCATATTGGAATAGTTGCTTTAATATTGGAGGGACAGGTAGAAGGAAAAAATTGTGCAGGCAGGCAACATTTGGAATGTGTAAAACAAATTGTTAGGGATGTAGGATGTAGGGGGTATACCGAAATGATATGACTAGCACTAGGTAGGGAATCTTGGAGAGCTGCATCAAACCAGTCAAATGACTGAAGACAAAAAAAAAACTTATAGTAGTTTATGAATTTGCTATTTCATAATAACCAAATTGTACAAGCAGCTGACAGTTACAAACCAGCCATGTACTGTTCAAGTTTGTTTACATGCATTTGAAGCATTACTTTGATTAGTCTTTAATCATATTGATATTTATTATTTTGAAGTGAAATACTTGATTGTAGACATAATAGCATGTTTTTTATTTTTCACTTCTTAGTTCTGGAACTTAACTTAGCATAAGGAACTGAAAATGGGAGTAATATCATATAAATTGAACAAGGAATTTAACCGTTTCAAACATAGGGGTTTTGTGCTTCATCATCTAAATTTCAGCTCCCATCCACAGGCACGAAAAATTATATTGGATGTGTTACTTGTCTGCTGATGAGTTTGAAGTGTTGTAACAAACTTGCTTCATCGTAATAAAAAAATCATATGTGGTCTCATTTTACATTCCAAACAGTATTGTAAAATAAGAATAAGTCTGTATCATCTTTAAAATAAAGAACTTTTGGAAAGTTTACACTTTATCAGTTTTAAAATTAAAATGTAAAGACATATTAAATCAAAATTCTGTAATAGTAATTATGTACTGGAAAATTTGATTGTATATTTTTTCATATAACTTAAAAAATTCTAAAATTTTTAATCACTATTGGAACAGTCCCACTATGCTTGTCAAAAATAAAAGATCCTATATCAATATTAGACTGAATTCATGTTTAGGCCACTACTTAGTTTGTAGTCATCGATTAAAAGTTTTTTTGTTTTACCATGTAAGCGTCTACAATTTATCAGCAAACAACACTTGATGATACGGAAATATATATTTAGAAAGTAGCTTTCTGTTTAGGGTAGGGAAGGTATGTTTTAATGATATTAGGTAAAAAGTGTTTCATAGAAAACAATAGCAAAGCTCAACAATGATTTAGTTACATGGTCAGTATACGCTGAATCTTATATATTTTTTGGCTGCTGATTCCAAATATGAAGGCAGAATTGTCCTGTCTGCCTTAGATTTTTTAAATAAGCCTTCCTATTTTCCAGTAAGTACATGTGCATTAATAGTGCAAGTATAGTATGTTGTTTATATATTGCAGCAGTTAAGTTGCTAAATAAATCATAATTGATAAATCACCATGAAAAATAAGTATTGTTATTTACACAGTAATTAAAATGATTCATATCACTTTTTCTTGAAAATGTAATTAAGTCGCCCATTAACCACATGTATTAGCTACATGTAGTGTAGCATATATGAACTTTGTTTTATTGAGATGTGATACTGTAAACAGTATTAATGCAGTTAACATTAATGTTAATGCTGTTGCATTAATCATCCAAACAGTTACTGCTACATTTGTAGTGAGGCAACATTAAACTCTGAGAATAACTATTATGCACCGATAAAAAAATTGTATGAATTATTTTTTTAATTTAAATAGATGATCAGGATAAGTACTAGCCTTCTCATTTATTGAGAATGATTATGAAGCTGAAGTTCATGTTTAACACTGTGTTAACCGGTCAGGTGAATGAATCTCATCACATGACATTTTCATTTCCAATGGCTTGAGAGAACCAAAGGATCACTTATAGACTGCTATTTTTGTAACAAAAATATCAGGGATGACAGCTAAGACTAGACACATTAAATATCCCCTCTGCTATAAGACCAGTGCCCTACAGTAGACAGTTTCCAATTCCAGTACCACCAAACATTGTAATTAGACGAAGATGAAGTTGTTTATGTTGAAGGTTGCACATTGAAGGTGCATATTTATCAGGTGATTAATAAAACACTTTTTAGAAACAAACCCAGACTTTAAAAAGTAGAAATATTGAGCCACACTTAATTAATCAGACAGAACTAAATGATCTTGTTCATGATCTAAATTTAGCCAAGAATCAAGCAGAAATTCTCTCATGACTTGAAAGGGTAACTATTACAGTTATTAAAATACGCGCTTTCCATGACAGAAATGTGAATTTGAATGTTTCTTCTTCTAGTAAGAGGACTTTGTTTACTGTAATGATGTGAAATCTACTAGACATTTTGGACATATGCATCATCCAGATGAATAGCATCTTATAGACTCTTATAGACTCTTGAAAGCAGTTCTTCATATTGAAAATAATATTCCATTGACCCCTTTAGCTCATTCAGTTCATGTTAAGTCATAAGAAAATATGAATTTGGATGTGATTCAGTGTGAGAAACATTTGTTGTAGAGACTTTTGTTGTAGTGATAGTATTGTTACTTGGTTTACTAAATTTTGTTGCTTTTCGTGCAAGTGAGAGAGCAGGAATAGGAAAAGCACTATGTTAAAAAAATATCCTAAAAGAGAAACATTGACTGCAGGAGAGAAGAACATTATGAGCCTGCACTAGTAAAACCTTCCGCCACTACACGTTAGGCTAGGTTTAATGAAAAATTTTGTTAAAGCAATGAATTGTAATGGGATTGGATTTCACTTTCTAAAAAACAAGTTCCCCAATATAAGTAATGCTAAAATAATTGAAATATTTGTTGGACCACAAAGAAGAAAACTAATGGATGATATTGAATTTGAAGACAGTTTGAATGACTATGAGGTTGCTGTGTGGAAATCTTTTAAGAAGGTTATTAACAACTTCCTTAGAAATCATAAGCAAATAACTACAACTGATATTCTTAAAACTATAAAACGATATATGTGACTAAAGATTCATTTCTTAAATTCTCATCTGGATTTTTTCCTACCTATCTTGGCGCCATGAATGATGAACAAGGAGAATGCTTTTTATCAGGAAATATCCACCAAGGAAAATCGAACCCAGAATGCTCACTACTTCTAGAATTTAAAGAGGGACTGATACATATAGCAAAATACATCAGAAAATTCAAAAGAAGCAGATTTTAGGCATGTAGAAATTCCATGTATAATATTGTATACAGCCACATTGCTTTTTTCGTACAATAAAAAGTGGTAATTACCAAAACACTATGCCTGATATAGAATGAAACCACATACATATTTGAAATCAGTATCAAAAATATAATAAGATTTAGCTATTAACTTTCTTGTACCAAACAAAAAATTAAATTTTGTTGTCCAGTGTAACAGAATTTATAAAGAGGAATAATTTTGTTATTTTTTCTAAATGAAAAATTTTGAAAAAATTAATTAAATCTGTTGTTAATTCTTGAAGTCTATATAGACTATATAGGTGATAAATTACCCACCTTACTTGCTTATATTATAGTTTATGGGGATGATAAAATGCGAGGTATACAAGCAAAATGTTGACTGTTCGTTTGCATTCTTATTGCTGCTGCTTTCATCAAGGAACACAAAGATATTAGGTTGGCGACAGAAAATGTAGGGAAGAGAGTTGAAAACCACCGTGTTGATATCAGTGTAGAACTCTGTAAATTAATACAGTACTTTATTAAATTAATAGATTTAAGTAAAAGTATTTTAACTTTTAAAGGTCTAAATTTATTGTAATAAAATTAGATGTTTTAATTTTTACAAAAAAACATTTTTCTGTTTTGTTTTTAATAATAAAGATTTATTGTAATTGAATTTAATTCCAGATGTAATCACTTTTTTAACTAAATTAATGTAAATAATAAAATATCAGCTTGTTAAAATAAATCCAAATAATAATTATATTAATAAAATTAATATAAAATAAATGTTAAAAACTAATATTAGGAAACAAAAATAAAAAATGATAAATTACAACTTTGATTATTAACTGTTCTTTTATATTTTGTTTAATGCATAATTTTAAGAATTGAAGCATTAATGATAAAATGATCATTGATCATTAATGCTGTTATAAATTTGATTATAATTTTGCATTAGTTAACATCATTATCAAGTACTTAAAATTAACTTGTTTTTATTTATATGTTATTGAATGAAGTGAACATTACATTGTAAAAGTTTAATGAGCTGGTTTTTTTTTAATGAAAATTACATTCTTAAAAATTATTTGTTGTGCTAATAGGTGTTAGGGTCTGAATTACAAGCAATTCGTAGAGCTTGCAAAGGCCTAGAAGACGGATACGAACCGAAAATAACATTCTTGGTAGTGCAAAAACGACATCACACTCGATTTTTCCCAACTCGTAGAGAAGATGAAGACGGTAAGAATAAAAATGTTCCAGCTGGAACATTTGTAGACACAACTATTACACATCCGACAGAATTTGATTTCTATCTAGTCAGTCATGCTAGTATTCAGGTATGTAAACTGTTTTTTGTATATATAATTATTTCTATTGAATTAGACATCTTTTCTCTTGATTTCAGTTCTTATAATTTTACCCAAAAGGGAACATGGAACATTCAACAAAATACTTAATTTGATTTACATCTTTTCTTTTTTAATAGTCTCCTAAATTTTTTAAATTAAAATGCTTCTAAGCATTTTAATAAAAAGATTAATAATAATAAGATGTCTAAATCAGAGTGGCGACTATGTAGAGAAATAGCGCAACTATGTAAGTACTTGTTACAAATAAAATTTTTTTTAATTTTCTGACCGATCGGACCTTAAAAAAAAATAACCCTTGTATTTTTTAAGACTTCTATAAAGAGAAAAAAAAAATTTCTCCAAATTGATTGTGACGAATGAGATTTCAAAAGTATTTCTTACTTCTCCCATTATGTCTGCTGTGTTTGTACAGAGTGATCATATGCTTCGTGCAACCCGAGTAGCCTGCATATTAATTTTATCAAAGGATTATTATTACTCTATCAAATGTACAAATTAAATTTTTTCTTGTAACATTTAGAAATGCTTGCTACATGCATTGTTATAAATTGTAAGAACGCAAATTTGAGTATTATTCTCTACTTCACCAATTGAATGGGATTGATTATTTAAGTAGACAAGATCCCAAAGAGAATTGTACGATACAGATCATTGAGTTTGTTCATCAGATGGAGGATAATACAAATTTCATTAATTGATGAAGTTTAGATGTTACTGGCTGTGGAGAAAGTTATATTTCACAGAATCAGGTGACTGCTCATATAAGGAATGCACAGATTCTCAGAACTCCAAATTCTGTTTGACTGTTTATTTAGCCATTGAAGTAAAATCAGATTCATCAGTAAAAGAAACATGAAATGGCTAACTACTGGTAGTGCTATAATGATTTTTCCTTGACAAGCTTTTGTTTTGATGCACAAATTACATTGATACAGCTTCACTAGTTTTTCACTTTCTGAACAATTTTATTAAAGATAATCCATTTAGTCAAGAAAGTCTTTGAATTTCTTGTAATATGTGTATCTTGAAAAAAAATTGTCTGTAAAAAGACATACAGCCTTGAACATTAACATCTGTTTTTGAGAAACAAAATATTAAGTAGCAGTTGAAGGATTTAGATGATTTTGTATCTCTGACAACACAAGAAAATCCCTTCATGTTGTTTGTACACAATTAATTGCTAGTTTAAATAATGATCAATGATATGCAAACACCAGATTTGCATGAAAGACACATTTCATTAATGCCCAGCCAAGTGAGTAATATAGAAGGATATCTCTAAAGTAAAGACCGCTGGGAAATTTCTCTCCTTAAGGTTGGAACCTGTGTCGTTCATGACCACGCTAGTAATGTACACACTGCATTATTGCCTGTAAGTTGTTACATTGTAGTTTCTCTGATTATGTGGGATTTATTACGTAATAAAATGAATAGGAAAATCAATGCTGCATAATAATGCTCATCCATATGTTGTGGGTCTGACTCATGATTTACTGAGAACATTTAGATGGGAAATTTACAATCACCCACCATATAGTCTGGACTGAGCTCCTTCTGATTACCATTTATTTGGGAAATTGAAAGAATTTTTGAGTGGTAAGCAATTTGCAGGTGACAATGAACTTTAAAATACTGTTAATCAGTGGTTAAATGGACTAGCGGCAGAAGAATACAAGGAGAGTATAAAGCTGGTGTATAGTTACGATAAATTTCATAATTCCATGTAATAATTATATAGATAAAAAAATGTATAAAGTTTCAGAATAAATTTTTTTACAATGAAATGGCTTTAAATTGGCATAACTGACCTTGGAAAAATGTGACATTTATCCCCAGTTTCTTTTAAGTGTGAATATTGGATTGTAAGAGTTGGCAATAACCTTAATGTATTACTTTTTATCAGTTAATATTTTGTAAGGTGTATTATTTTGTTCATTTAGGTAACTATGTAATTTAATTTTAGGGTACATCAAGACCAACAAAGTACCATTTGTTATGGGATGATAATGACATGGTAGAAGATGACTTAGAAGAATTGACCTATTACTTGTGTCATCTATTTTCTCGTTGTACAAGATCTGTATCATATCCTGCTCCAACTTATTACGCACATTTAGCTGCTTTCAGAGCTAGAGTTTACTTAGAGGGGTATGTAATAAGTTTTTCTTTTGTGTACATATCTTTTCATTTAAAATTTTTGAGAAACATGAAAATGAACTGTTAAATAATAAAAAGTTATTTTTAAGTACAGCTTAAAAATCTATATGAAATATTTCCAATTTTATTATGACAGAGAATTATACCATTGATTGATCTGAGCCAATATGAAGTAAAAATTGCAAATGCTGTGGCTTAGCGTATAAAATTATTAATTAAACAAAATAAAATTTTAAAAAACTGGCTAAAAAAAAATTATATCTGCAATTAATTAAAGTAGTTTGTTAATGTTGTCGATTGAGAATAGCCAAGAACAGATAGATTTTAGATTATTGAAATTACTAATTTTCTACTTATATTTATTAATCTTTATTTTCTATTTTCTTCTTATTTATTATTTGTGTTTATGTCTTGGATAAATCAATTACTTGCTTTTTTAGTTCAAAATTCCACTTGATTTCAGGAGAAAAAAAATGGGAAACAAAACTTGTTTTTTAGAATGAGTTTATTTTAAATAATAATTTTTACTCTAAAAAATAAACCTTATATCAATTATCTAGTACAAAAACAAAAAAAATTGAATTATTTTTTACATATTTTTAAAACTATACTACAAAATCAGAAAATTACCTGTAACAAACTTAAAGAACATATTTGAATAAGCAGTTGACACTAAAAGTGCAGTATGTTATGGTATCTAGGAACCATTTAGTTTATTCATGCTCTTTCATTAATCGATCAGTTCGATAGTTATATGTTTAGTAACTCTTCATTATAGTTTATCAAACCATCTAATTTTCAATATCCACGTAGTGTTTCAACATCATACTTTTATTTTTAAGTCCTCTATTTTCCTTTTTGTTTTTCATTACCAAAAAAAAAAACAGTGTATCAGCATGAATATTTTAACAGTTAATTACACATTTTTAGATATTTGAAAAAATAAATCTATGCGATGATGTATCGTAAGATGATGTAGTTCTTAATATCTTTGTTTAAACATCTGGGGTGAATTAATGAATTAAATTTAAAAAAAATAGCAAAAATAAAAAAATTGCTATTACCGATGTGTTTAAGAAAAAGGGAATTAGTATGCAAAAAATTATTTAAATTTAAAAAATTATTAATTTCTGTTGGGTGAAAATTAAAGGTTATAGACCTGAATAGAATATATATTGTGAATGTAAGATTAAACCTGGGTCATTCATTTAAAGTTGACAAGGGTTTCTTTTTTGACATTTTTGAAATATTTAAAAAAAAGAATATTATAACCTTTTTTAATTTGTTCTCTTCATTTAGTCTTTTCTAATATTTTACTAACAAAATGGACTTAAAATGACTAATGTGAATATAAATATTTATATATATCCCTGATAAAAGTTAAAAAAAAACTTGGTTTTTTGAAGTCGTACCATAACTAAATTAAATTTTTCTAGTAAAAACTAATAACCTAAACTAAAAGTTTAGATTTTAAATTTTTTCCAAGTCAAATTTTAAAATCCAAGTCTGCTTCTGTTTTATTGCCATATTTCTTTAAAAATGAGTAATAAGTTTTGTAAATCTAAAAAATAAATATGAAATATGACAAACTTATTTGATATATATAGTATAGTTATCCATTGAACTCATGCCCAAACTAATAAATGTAAATGTGAGGACCAGATCATTGTGGCAGCTCTCAGTAATGTCAGTAGTTACGCAAGTACCCTAGTGCAGTAACTTCTGTAACTGTCTGCCGTACTCGTATTCAAAATCTGTTTGAAAAATAGCCAAATTTTTTCTCTATTATTCAGGCATTTTAAATGCGGTTGAGAATTTACTGAAGATAATATCAATAAACATCTTTGAAGATGCTGTAAATATTCAATAATAGTTTTTTTTTTCATTTTTTTTTATATATATAGTAAAATTAGGCTTTTTTAACAGGCCTCATATGCAGATCATACAAGGCTAGCACTGACCTTTAACTTCAGCTTGCAAGTCTACTATATTCTTGTGATTAACATAATCAGGTCAAGCTTATACAGACTTATACATTAACTGCCAATGCAGAATTTTTGTAATATTGACAAGATAATTTTCGATTCTAATTATCAGGCAAATTTTCAGTTCATCATATTTTGCTTATTTTACTTTTTTATTATTTTATATCTGCCATCAGGAGTTGATAAATACCAATTGACATACAATCCAAATTGTATATTCGTATAATTACAGTAATTTTACTAAGTAATACATTTAAAGGATTAAAGTCCTTTTAATGAAGGGCTTTCATTCAGTTTACAAGTAATGATTTGCATGAGGCAAATTAAACTTTGTTCAAAACTTACTTTCTATACAACGTTTGTGGTATATTTAAGAAACAATTTGAGAACATTTAAAATATTATGTATTGTAACAAAAAATTTCTTTTGCTTATATGTTTAATAGTTCAAGAACTTTACAAAATCTAGTACATGAACAAGAAATGAGAGAAATATGTTCGGTTATAACTGATGGTTCACCGATGTTCTTCATTTAAATCTAAATCAGTTTATATAATAAATTTATCATGATATGAATGTAATTATTTTTATATTTATAATTACAGAAAATTAAAACTAAATGTATTTGTATACTGTATAATTACGGTTATTTGAAAAGTTAAGGAATGCTTTACAAATTGTTTTATATTACTGATATTTTAAAAAGCAATCTTCATTAATATGTTTTACTTATATATTCATAATATTGGGATGTTTTTGTGTATTTGTTTGCATAGTTAAATTTTACATTTTGTAAAACTGTAAATAAATAATTTTTCATTTATTAGTATGAAGTAGATGACTTACCAAAAATCTAACAACAAAGTGTACTTTTAAAAGAAATATGATTACTTTAAAGATTCTTTGTATATTTTTCCCACATGCAATCCTAAATGTTCAGTTCTGTTAATAAAAATTTTCCTGTGATAAGATTTTCATTTTACATGTCTTTAGTACTAAAGTGTTATCAAATTCACCTGTTAAAAGTTTACTTATAATTCCTTGAGTAGAATAAATACCAAAGTGAGCAAGTAATGTCTAACTGTATGTTGGATTCCACAATTTATTTATCTGCATCATTTTATTCAAAATGCCAAAAGTCAAACTTGTGTGCTTTCATTTATAGTGATTGAGAATATGAAGGTGTTTCCACTGGTTTAGGAAATTTATTTCAAAGGTGATTCTAAAGCTGAAAATAAGAAAGTCATATTAAACATATGCCATAAGTGTTTTATTTAAACATAAATTAAGGCTGAAAGATAATCCTGATTTTTGCTCTAGGCCAAATTCTGTTAAAAAAAAAGATTTATTTTAATACTTTTTCACTATAATAATTGTTATCTAAGATAGTCAAAACAAAAATAACTTTTATTAAATCATTGTTTTACAAAACTTTATAACGAATTTTGTACAGAATTTAATTTGAGAAATTTGAATTAAATTAGGAGTAAAAATTGAGATTTGTGAAAAAATAAAGAATTTTTGTTGACTTAACGTTGAAGATACGGTTAAAAATTAGTATACTAAATTGAAAGTAATGAATTTTAAAAATTTCCATCGTTAAAATCTATGTACTAATCTCAAAAATATACCTAATGTTCCTTTGAGAGCAGAATTAGTTAAAAATTAGATGGTTGGTTAAACTTATAGTGTGTTTATAAACGTCACTTTTCATCTGATCCTGTAAGCAATATATGGAGTGAGGCCTGGAGGCCTTAGTGAACCGATCCATTTTCTGGTAAACAGACATATAAGGACATAGAAATTTATTCTGTAAAAATTCCAGGTAAATTTGCGTATAAAAACTGTGTTCTTATATGAAATCGCCAATAATTAGAATCTTCTGAAGAATATTTTCATGTCCAAGTCTACAGTGAATGTAATAAAATACATTCAGAAAGTGCACTGGAATTATTCATGTATAATTATAAAACTTTCTTAATTAGTACTTTGTATTTTTATTTCATTGGTTTATAGAAATGGATGTTACAACTGGAATAGTTTATAAAAGGTGTTGAAAATAACTACCTCCAACATCAGTACAACACTGCATTTGTTTCAATTTGTTTTCAAACTCTTTAACTGGCCACTTTGTCTCATATGTATGCCATTATTGCAGTTTTTAGTTTATCAATCATGTGTGGTCTGTTACAGTACACTGCTTATTACACTGTCCCCCATAGAAAGTAATCTAGGGGAGTCGGATCAGGCAAATTGTGAAGGCCACAAACTCCTCAAGTGATTCATTTGCCAAGGATGTTTTGTAAAAGTTATTGACTTTTACACTTTGTGTGCTGTGGCACCAACTTTTAACCAACCGTAACTGATTTCCACTTCTGTTAACCGATTAATGAGGTTTTTTAAAACAGTACAAATAATTATTACTATTGACTGTATTTTCAGAAAAGATTGTACCCAAAATGCACACTCTACTACTGCTGATCCGGATTCAAATTTTCATTTCGTGTAATTCATATGGTTTAGTTGTCGGCCACAGCGTGGGAGAATAATAATACACTCTTTTGTGCATGATCTGGGTTTCAGTTCTTGAACACACAAGTTTTACTTCTTTTCTTACAGCTTTATATGCAGTAATAAGTCCACTTTCTTGCTGCTGTGCTAACTTATGGATTGACTTTGATGGACTTTCAGCCATAGCATTTGAAATATGAAGCAACTATTATTCAATTAGTTCAGGTGGTCTTTTACTTCAAAAATAATAATTCAAATAGCAGAGTGTGTAAATAGCTGTATGAAAATAAATTTTTGTAAATTTAATTTAATTTACATTAAATTTAATTTAAATTTGTAAATTTAATCAACTAATTGGTCAAAATAATAAAAAAGAATAGAAAATGTTTTGTAATAATTAGCTAATTTGTAAATGAAAGCTGTATTAAATTGCATTCTGACATCACCTCTTTTTCTCTAGCTTGACATTTGTTATTTTAATTGAATGAAGCAAATTTCTAAAAAATAGTATCTTTTTTACTGACTTAATTTACATCAATTGAAGCTCAGTATCAAAACTGCCAATCTCCACTTAACCAGTTTTCTGGCAGAAAGCAAAAAACTATAACTATGTAAAAAATTAAATATAATTATGAAAATAATTCTCAGATTGATATTATTAAACAGAATTAGTGCGCCTAATGTTAGAAACCTTGTAGATAATTTTATATTAATAAAGCAAGATTGGAGATTGGCGCTTTTGATTCTTAATGTTTGATGTATGGGCTGTTTTGTTTCTGAAATTTTGGATTTAGGTTGTTATATTTTCAAAACACCAATCATCAACATACAAACAGTTCTATTTTTTAAATATGAACATTTTAACTAATTTCTTGACCAAAATAAAAATAATTAAAAATCTACTGTATAAATATTAGCACTTCTTCAACAGGTTCATAACAAATGTCTTGAAAATTTATATTTTCTTCAATTAAATGCTGAATATTTTTTTCAGAAAAAAATTTTGTGTATTACTGCAAATTATGTTTTATCAAACACGTACTTATATCTTTAATTTTCAGATTATTGACAGAAATTCCTGCCAAAATAATATCAGGCTTGCATTCTTATTTTTTGAAAGTGTCTGAAAATTACCCATATTAGTTTGATAAAGAGCTTCACCCCTCACCATTACACCAGAAACTTTTGGACTAGGTGCGGGGTCTGTGGTTTCGATTAGTTGGGTTGAGGGAATCATGTTAGGCTGGATTTGAAGATGGCCATTTTGAGGCCTATGTGAAGGAAAAATTTGATTTGTATTTTACTGATTCAAATGTCTACCGAGGCATTTACATCGATGGCATCTCAACAGAGATGTATTCAGTTAGAGGGTCTAAAGACAAACTTCGGTAAAGCCCTTCAGGGCTCAGAATGGAGGGGGTAGTGTGGCAACCGGTAACGTCACAAGGTGGGTGTCTTAATACTAGTTTTACAATTTGTGGTTGTTTTGTTAAAAATCATCATTCACTTTTGGATCATTCAATTCTTTGTTGTTATTACCATGCTTTATAACCTTGCATCATCTTTTTACATGTATAGCATCTGAATTGACTGTATAAAAGAAGAAAAGCTAATTTTTCAATAGCATTTTTACTGAAATATGTTTTTTATATAATTATTAATCAGTTATATATATATTTTTTTTTTCTTTTACAGGTATGGCCATTAATTAAATTCCAGTTTCACCAACCAGTTACTCAGTTGGAATATTTTACTTCGGTTAATTTTAAATATATTCTTAACATAATTTTTAAAGTCTAAATACATGGAAGTTAATTTCAGTTGACTAAATTTGAAATTCATTTTATTTATTTTACAACCTTGTTTGTGTAAATTTAATGAACCAACTTAAATAAACAAATAAACCTTTTTCTAATAAGTTTTATTATTTATGCAGCTTTTTATACCTAAGTTCAAATGTTTTCAAACTTCTAAAGATTGTTTTTATACGGTTAAAATTATTAATGATTTGAATTCTTAACAGGATTATGAAAATAATTTTGATTTTATAAAAAAATTATTTATCAGTTTAGATCATCATCAGTTCAATCGGTTCTGTTCTCGTGATATCTTATGTGTGAGAAATTATTTTATCCCTTGTACATGCTATAAGTAACACATGGGCACTTGTATTCATTAAGCAAATAAAAACAATTTTATTATTCATTGCTTGCTTATTTTATTTGTAAAAAACTTTTCATTAGCCATAATTAGTGGCCATTAATTTAGTGTTGTGTAAATTTGTAATTCTTTAGGTTGTAAAATAATCATCTGATAACCACTGACTGGTAAGATACTAGAATAAAGGAATGATATCCAAAGATACTAACAAACGTAAAATTAGACTTGCTTCAGATTTATATTCAGATGAAGTAAAATACAAGGTGTAAACAAAAAATATCCAATCTTGGCTCATAAAAACAAAAATAGTTAACATAGTTCAGTGACTTTTTTCCCTTCAAATTAGACTCCTTTTGATGTAACAGTTTTATCCCAGCAATTGTTGGAAGCTTTTTCCAAAGTCATTTTAAGTGAACCCATAAGTCATCTTGCTGCATTTCTTTTGATCTCTTTGAAGACTTCTTTCCTCTAAGCAGAATTTTAAACATAGGAAGGTGCATAGACAAAAATCACAGGGAGCCATGTCTGGTGATTAAGGAGTCTGCTGAAGTAGTTTGATCTTGTGTTTTGGCAAGAATCTCTGGGTAAGTTGTGATGCAAGGGCTGGAGTATTGTCATGATGAATTTTCCCAAAGCTGTAGTTTCTTGCATCGAACAGCAATTCTTAGCCTACGAAGAACAGTTATGTAATAGTAATCTTCTTTAAACAGTTATGACCTTCAAATTGCTTTGTGATTCCTGCATTTCTTTTGCTACAGAGAACTTGGAGTTTTCCAATGAAATGATGGATTTCATCGTGACCGGTCTTTGTCACAGGATCATTGTCATAGACCCGTGTTACATCTCCAGTTATTTTATTTTATTTTATTTGTTTTTCATTAAATCGGGATCACTAGTAGCACATTCACGCATGTTTTGCACAACTTTCAGGTGGTTTTCCTTTTGATCATGAATGACAAGTTGTGGGACAAATTTTGCTGCTACATGCTGCATACCAGATCTTTCGTTAAAATCTGTTTCACCGAGTCCATTATAATTCTTCAAGATCTCTAATGGTTATTCAACGATCATTCATCATTCATCAGCATTTCTCAACTTGATTGATATTTTTTTGAACTTTTGCTGGTGGAAGAAGTAGCTGTCTGAGCATTCATTATTTTTGACAGACATTTGGGCATCTTGGAAGTGGAATATTGCTCTTTAATTTGTGTAACGCCCATAGTTTGATCACCAAAAGCTGTTTGAATTTTTCTTATTGTCTCTAATTTCATGTCGCTAAGTTTCTAACAAAATTTAATGCAGATTCACTACTCAGCCCGTTCAATCATTTTGAGTGGCAATGAGAACACGACAGTTGCTACTCATGCATTTTATTTTTACTGCTGCAATGGTTTCAAACTGGTTGTTGCAATCGTAGCAAAACAGTGAATGATGTGCAATCAGTAAGAAAGAGTTTTGGTCACATTCCACAATCATTCCCCTCCACACAATTGGTTACAGCAATAAAAAAAAAATAAGGTGAAGTGCTTTTTCATTACCCCACATATATGTTTCCAAATGCTTGTGAATAGTCGTGCATACAGTAAATTAATTTACTTTATCAAAAAATAATGCTGAATAAGATAAAAAAATGAATTATTATGTAATAAAAAATAGTAATAGGAATGTGATTTACCTGAATTTGTATATTTCATGAAAATGTAATATATGGAAGAATACAAGTACGCAGTGGGCTACTAAGTGCTTGAATCAATAAAACTATAATTCAATATTATCCTTCTATTATACAAATTGAAGGTAAGCAAAAGAAAATAAAGGATGAAAATCATTGTCACATAATAGAAGCACCAAGTAGTTTGAGGAACTGGTGAACCTGTTAACACTGAGTACCTTAAGATAGTTATATAGAGTAAATCATAGAATAAAATTTAAAAGGTAGGAAATAAAAGTTAATAGAAATGAAAAACAAATGACAAAATTACAAAAGTTGGGGCCTATATGAAGGCAACTTCATATAGAAGTTGCCTTCTATATGAACAAAATAATGTTAAACAAGGAAGTTTAAATTATTGAAAAAAATTAATATAAAAACTAGCATGAGTTATTGATTTTTTTTACAGTTACATGTGCATGTATTCAATCCGATTTTTAAGCTATATATTTTTATATACTGTGTATGTTAAAAAAAATAAAATCCAGATAAGAGGTTAAGTGCATATTTTAGTTTGAGTAATACTTGTTGTTCAATATGGTGAGGGGTTTACATCCCTAACACAATTCCTGCAATTGACATGAACTCTTGTACATCTTCCTCAGTTATTTATATTGAATCTTACTTCATTGTGTAGGAAAAATACAATATATGTACTATGAGGGTTATTTTTTTTCAAGGTCCGATCGGTCGCAAAATCGGATGAACCTTTGCGTATATGTGTTGCACAGCATCTCTAGTATGGCAATCAATCACACCGCGTTACTTTGTTTAGTTCTGAACATGCAGCTAGCACGTAAACATGTCTACAACAATAGCATCTCCCGCCAAGTATGAAGTGCATGCAGTAATGCGATTTCTTCAGACTGAGGGGTGTAATGCATCTGAAATTCATCGACGAATAAGTAATGTGTACGGTGAAACTTCAATGAGTGACAGCAAAGTGTGACAATGGTGCAGGAACTTTAAAGCAGGACGTGCAGATGTTCATGATGCAGGCGATCAGAGAAGGAAGCGAGTGTCAACCGATGATCTCATTGAGCGAGTGGATGAGGCGATTCAAGAAAATTGTCGGTTCACAATTTGTGTATTGAGTGATTTTTCCAGAAAATTTCAAGGTCAGCTCTCTACACCATTGTGAGTGAGAGACTTCAGTATCGCAAGCTGTGTGCGAGATGGGTTCCCAAGATGCTGGCCGACTATCACAAAACAATGAGAATGGACGCCTCCCTAACGTTTCTCCAGCGCTACTACAATGAAGGAGAAGATTTTTTGAACAAAATTGTCACAGGGGACGAGACATGGGTCCATTTTGAAACTGAAGAAACAAAAGAACAATCCAAACAGCGGATGCATTCTCATTCTCCCAGTAAACCAAAGAAGTTCAAGCGAACCTTCTCCAACAGAAAGTGTATGGCTACTGTGTTCTGGGACCGGAATGGAGTTCTCTTGGTGGAATTTATGGAATGTGGCACGACCATCACTGCAGCCTCATTCATACTGCGTGACTCTTCAACGTCTGCGAAGGGCAATTCAGAATAAGGGGAGAGGAATGTTGTCATCAGGCATTGTCTTCTCCATGACAATGCTCGATCACACACTGCAGCTGTAACAAAGAAGCTCCTGCAGAGTTTTCGTTGGGAAGTGTTTGATCACCCACCATACAGCCCGGACGTGGCTCTATCCGATTTTCACCTCTTTGCTCACATGAAACGCTGGCTAGGAGGACAACATTTTGGCACAGACATCGAGCTGCAGACCAGCGTAGAAACATGGCTGAAAACACAGACGGCTCCGTTCTACGACGAGGGTATTGGAAAGTTGGTACCACGCTACGACAAATGTCTAAATCAGAGTGGCGACTATGTAGAGAAATAGCGTAAATATGTAAGTACTTGTTACAAATAAAAAATTTTTTATTTTCACTGTGGTTTTAATTTTGTGACCGATCGAACCTTGAAAAAAAATAGCCCTCGAATGTACACACAGTAGTGCTACCCAGTATTGTCTTACTCAAATAATATAAATTTTTCAGTGCTCACATTTACATATCAGGAAGCTGATTAATATTTTTCTTTGACAGATTTGTCAATTTTTTATAGTAAATCAGTTAAATTTTTTTAATCTTTCATTTATTCCATGTATGCAGTATATTACATTTTTCATTGTTATTTTCCCAACATTTTTTATTCATGTTCATTTACATCCCAAATTTTGGAATGATCTATTGAATATTCTGTCTAAAAACCATGCTTATGTTCTCAAAAGCCATGCCACCTTATATGCATTGTATTTTCCTTGCCTTCTATAGATTGTCATATACTTCTAGATCATTTTTGATTTTACTTTCAATATACATTTTATACAAAAAGATGTAGGAGGAGACTGCACACTTATCATCATCATCTCTTCCTAGGCCAAACCACTCAGTTTGTACAAACCACTTCAGTACAACCTCATTTCACCAGGATTGCTGAAATCCAAGTGAAATCTTTCACTAGTATAACAGAAACAAAACATTTTAGGAAATATGTTTTACATATACATAGTACAAACTTTTTCCAATATTTTCATGAGTAGAATATTTTATGGAAGTCCCAGGAGAACTTTGTGATACACTCTGTATCTTATGAATAGATCTGAACGAGTAACAAGTAAGATGAATTTAGATTCTAAAACTTAAATTAAATTTTCCAGAGATATATTCTTGCTGGTTAAGTTTATAGGTTCACAAGAGTTCTTCAGCACAACATAATGAATAAAAACATAACATTATAACAGGTGTTTAAAAAACACTAACTGACAGGAGTAAAATATTTTTTGTTTACTTTGTGCTGGAGCATACCAAACTGGAAAACTAGCTTTTAATGAATGATACATTTTGTAACATATACACCAATTTTTTTTTTTTGTTTTATATCACATGTGAAATTAAAAAAAAAA
This sequence comes from Lycorma delicatula, assembly GCF_047948215.1. Classification (NCBI taxonomy): domain Eukaryota; kingdom Metazoa; phylum Arthropoda; class Insecta; order Hemiptera; family Fulgoridae; genus Lycorma; species Lycorma delicatula. Next base: position 15,056,281 of record NC_134459.1, read on the forward strand.
ATATTTTTTTTAAACTCATGCTATAGACTGATAGATACTTTATGTACTATCAAGCAATAATGAATAATGGGGTTTGTTGTGCGACCATGTAGCTACAAGCTCATTTTACTCATCTTCAATAACAAATACATGTAATGTAGTCTTGACATGGTAGCAAATTATGAGGTATGTGATTAAATCTTTTTATTCTAAAATCATAACGTTCAATGAAATTGATTGCTGTTTTTAATTGTGCACATCTTTAAAATTACAAAACAGTGTTACATATATTACTATACTGTATTTAGGCTTATAGAAAATTGTTGAGCAGTAAAATTTTGTACATGTTTTGGGAGCAAGCCAGTTATGAGATTGGCTACGAAGTTAGGACCAATGTTGGTGAAGCTTAAAAATCGGCAACTACTTGATGAAATTACCCAAAATTATTCCCGAAAGCAAATAGAGGTTTGGAAATCTGAAAAGGAAGGATGTAATTATCAATGTTTCTTTAGGTTCTCTTAAAGTCTTTACATAATAGTTGTGCATGTTAAGGTTTTCCTTCATTCTGATGTCTTATATTGGGAAAAATGTTTTGAATGATTAGACTTGTAAAATAATAAGTAAGCCAATTTTTACATACTTGATTTAGATTGTTTTTTTTCTTTTGCTTGATGATATCGCCACAATCTTAAAGCTTGTGTGTGGGATATGGAAATGTACTTACTGTATGAAAAATGTCGTGACTGATTAGGATTCAAACCCAGGACTTCCGGATGAAAGGCAGAGACGCTACTATTTGCAGTATGGAGGTGCATATTATAATCATCACTTAGTAAATAAAAGTTATAACATAAAATAAAAAATAGGTCACTGACATGCTGCTTAAGGTGATATTCATTAAAAAACTTATTTGTTTTTTAAAGAGAAGATCTAAGACAAAAATCAGATTAATTTTAAAACATTTGCAATAAAACAAAAACAATTTCTTGTACAAATCATAACACTTCAGTGCTCATTGTTCTCATGGAAATATTGTTGCAGAGTAAATAATTTTCAACATTCAGCAACATATAATTTTATAAGAGCCAGTCTTAATGAAATTATATAAATCATTAGCAGAATCCAGTATGTTTAAATTTTAAAAGAACATATTCAATATCTTATTACTATTGTTATTATTAATTAGCTCAACATTCTGTTTGTGAGTAGAATTTTTAATAATGTGGGAAATGGAAGAACTTCTCTCTACATTATTTAACTTATAGGAGTACACATATAATTAAGTTATTCTTAGTTCATGAAAAATATTATTAGTCATGAGGAAATGTGTTAGTTTACATATCAGTAAAACCAAGAAAATGTTGGTTAAATTAAATTTATTATTCACTTTTATCTTTACTAAACCGTATTTCTTTCAGACATCACAGAACAGAGTATCAGTTAAACCTGACACCTCTGGATTTTTTGTCTAGACTTCTGGTCAAAAAATAATAAAATCTTTGTTAAATAATTCTGTACTTAACTAAAATCATTGTACTTAACTAAAAATCATTCTCCACTGAATTGGAGAATAATTCATTACTTAAGTAATGAAATTTATTATTAGATTTGGACAGATGCCAGTCCAATTTGTATTTGAGCATAGAATCAGCTTTTTGTGCTTTTGGTCTGATAGCCATTATTAATCATTACAAAACATTTTATTAGTATTTTGGTTTTCAATGTATAGTAGTACAGTACCCTAGTGAACTCATCAGTCAGCTAAATCATACTTTAGCCTTGTTTTTAAAATTATTTTATTGGTTTGATTGCAGTTTATGTAAAATACACATTTCAATATTTGTATAAGTTAACTCATTTTTATGTGCAGTTTAAGGTAAAAGATAAAACTTTGTATATAAAACATTTAAATGTTTTATATAGTATTTAATCTAACTTATTGGATGCCTGAAGGTAGAGTAAGACAATAAGTTTCAAAACCCATAACAGAGTAAAAATGTGATTGAAATAAAAAATAAACATTACTTTATGTTATGTACAATTCTGTGTGTGTATTTGCACATGGACATATGCAAGAGTATTTGGCTTTTAGAACAGTTTAAAATCATTCATGAAGTTTGGTATTTATTTCACGCCAGTGACTTCAAGATTGCATCTTTTTTTTCATATGATGTCAAATGTCAACCTTGACTGGAATTGAACCTCTACAGGAAAGGCAGAAATGCTAGAACCATGCTGTGATATGTACAATGAGTGTAGATGGAAAGGGATAACTCCCACCATATGGAAATTGGGTAATTGAAGTAATTTACAAATTTTCCATAAAGTATATTATAGAATTTTTAATAAATCTCATTTTTGTTTAAACAGCTTAAAGTATTGTTAAAGGTATTTTAGGTGTATTTTACAATACGGTTAGACAGAGTATCTTGGTGTGGGATTGAATTTGTACAAATTTTTGAAAATTCTTATCAGTTAACAGTTCATTCTACAAATGTTTTTCTTTTAATAAAATAATAAGAAAGTAAATAAGGGTTATATCAATAATTTTCAGTTTCATCACAGGAGAAAGATTGTAATTTTAGTTCAGGGTAAATGCTGGGGATGTGTAATGATATTTTTTGCCAGCTTCTTTCTGAAAATACTGTGCTACAAAAATTGACTTCAGTGTTTACATGTATTAAATAGTTGATATTACTATTTAATGATTAAAAGTATAATTCTGTGTACTTTATATCTAATTTTTCATTTCACTGTGTTTTTTCAACATCAGTAACATTTTTTACCAGGGGTTCAACTGTTGCGTTTACATATCCACTGAATTTGTTACATTCTTTTTCTGAATCTATATTTCCTCCAAACAGTACTGCTGACGAGCCTTCAGTTTTAATTTCTTTAAGAAGTAAGTAAAGATCATCCTGCAAAACAATGTAGTTGAATTTACAAATGGTTGAAATTTACTTTAGTAAGATTTTAAAAATAAATTGAATTTACAGAATGTTAAGAATTTATTACAGTTTTTATCATAATTATCACAGAAATTCATATAAATAATTTTTGATCTGGCCTATGTTTAATTTTCTCTCTTGTTAGTTTCCTGTAGCTCTGTAGCTATAATATAAAAATGTTATTTTATAAATTATATATGGTACTATTTTTCTATTAAATAACCACTAGAATAATAGGTACTGTATTTGTTTTAGTGTTTAATATAAACATTAGATAATCATAATGATGACTATTTTTCATAGCAAAATATATGTAGTTAGAATTTCCCTCCTCTATGAATCATGAGACCTTGCCGTTGGTGTGGGGGCTTGAGTGCTCAGGGATACAGAGTAGCTGGACCGAAGGTGCAAAAAATAACATTCTACGAGTCGGAGCGTGGAATGTTAGAAGCTTAAAAAAGGTTGGTAGGCTAGAAAATTTAAAAAGGGAAATGGATAGGATAAATGTGGATGTAGTAGGAATTAGTGAGGTTTGGTGGGAAGAGAAAGGCGACTTTTGGTCAGGTGATTTTAGTAATTAACTCAGCTTCAAATAATGGGCAGGCAGGAGTAGGTTTCGTGATGAACAAGAAGATAGGGAAGAGAGTAGAGTATTTCAAAATGCATAGCGATAGAATCATTTTAATAAGGATAAAATCAAAACCTAAACCGACAACGATTGTTAACGTCTATATGCCTACAAGCGCCCATGATGATGATGAGGTAGAGTGTGTATACGAAGAGATTGATGAAGCAATTAAACACGTAAAAGGAGATGAAAATTTAATAATAGTTGGAGATTGGAATGCAAGCAGCATTGGAAAAGGCAAGGAAGGAAATATAGTGGGTGGATACGGGCTGGGCAAAAGGAATGAAAGTGGGACCGACTTATAGAGTTTTGCAGGAAGTATAATTTAGTAATTGCCAACACCCAATTTAAAAATCATAATAGATGAATATACACTTGGAAAAAGCCAGGCAATACTGCAAGGTACCAGATAGATTATATCATGGTAAAGCAAAGATTTAGAAATCAACTCGTTGACTGCAAAACTTACCCTGGAGCAGACATTGATAGCGACCATAATTTGGTGATAATGAAATGTAGATTGGGGTTTAAAAACCTGAAGAAAAGGTGTCAGATGAATCGGTGGAATTTAGAGAAGCTTGAGGAAGAGGAGGTAAAGAAGATTTTTGAGGAGGACATCGCAAGAGGTCTGAGTAAAAAAGATAAGGTAGAAAATGTAGAAGAAGAATGGGAGAATGTTAAAAAGGAAATTCTTAAATCAGCAGAAGCAAACTTAGGCGGAATAAAGAGAACTGGTAGAAAACCTTGGGTTTCAGACGATATATTGCAGCTGATGAATGTAGAAAATATAAGAATGCTAGTGATGAAGAAAGTAAAAGGAACTATCGGCAATTAAGTAATGCTATAAACAGGAAGTGCAAACTGGCGAAAGAAGAGTGGATTAAAGAAAAGTGTTCAGAAGTGGAAAGAGAAATGAACATTGGTAAAATAGACGGGCATACAGGAAAGTTAAGGAAAAGTTTGGGGTACATAAATTAAAATCTAATAATGTGTTAAACAAAGATGGTACACCAATATATAATACGAAAGGTAAAGTCGATAGATGGGTGGAATATATTGAAGAGTTATACGGAGGAAATGAATTAGAAAATGGTGTTTTTCATTTTGCAAAGTCACAATACATTGTAAGCATAATTACAGTTTAACAGTGAATCTTGTCATTCTCATAAAGATAATTTTCTGTAGGTTTTTATAACTGATCTTCAAAAACTGTAATTTACCATTAAAGAATAAAGAGAAGTTTAAAATTTAGTGAAAAAGAACTAGCGTTCGACAAAAAACAAAAAAAAGTGTTACACTGAAATAACTTTCAGTATCAATCCAAACCGATATAAATTAAAAAATCAAAACAGGAAACATAGCAATACTAATATCATTATCTTAATTGAATATGTAAATTTATTATATTTACTGAAAAACAACATTTGAATTGGTATTAACAACACTTTTTTTTTTTAATTTAGCTTCAAAGCTATCAATTAGTGATGGTTTCTTAATCTTCCCACAGACATTAAAGAAATACTTATTTCCTTTTAGATCATCTACTTCCCAACTGCTAGTGGATTTATGAAGAGGCATTATGTCATAATATTTATCAGATTCGAAAAACTGAAATGTAAATTTTGATTTTGATTATTAAAACAAGAATTTGGCAATATCAAATTAAAACCTTTACAGATAAAAAAGAAGAAGACATACAAGAACTCCTCCCGGTATACTAAATTACCATTTTCAAAAAAAGTAGTATTTCTCACACAAAGATCCAAACGGATCTCCTGGTGGGGATTACTAAGGAAGGGGTCACCAGAAAATTAAAAAATAAAATACGGGTGGTTTCTTTTCTTTGTTTTTAGTACATTTTAGAAGGATGTTTCTGATTTTCGGGATTGATGAATAGTCATGTTTGATGTCTTTCTCCACTGTTTCGTCACATTCGCTATTTACATTGTAGATCTCCTTGTGGTGGTGTTTGTCTGTGAAGACTTGGTCTAGTCGCCATTCTCCTTTAGTGTAGTAGGGGCATTTTGAGGTTTTGAGGTTTCCAATTTAAATAAATAGATTTTCTGATTAGGTTGTGGTTTCAGTAGAGATCGACAAGTCTGTTTTTGTTTGGTTTCTTTTGTGCAGGTCATTTTCTGATGGTGTTGTGGTATCTTCTTTCTCTTCTTAGTTAAGTACTGAAGTCTCTCGAGTAATTGTTTAGCAAGGTTTTTGGGAGTGTTATTTATAGTCGGGTAAAGTAGATCCCAGAACTTTACCGTTTCTTTATGGTCTTTTGTAGAGTTATTTTTATTATTAGTGGGTGCATGGGTGTTTATTACAGTGCAGATTTCATTAGATGCTTTTAGGATGAGTGTTGAGATTCTTGCGGATTGTGACTTGAATTCTTGTATGGAGTTTATTATTTTGAGGCTGACTAAAAAGCCTGTTCCAAACTGTGGGACATTTTTCATCACTCTCTCCCCAGGTATATGTTTGTAGAGCTTATGTCTTTCAGATTCCATGGCGCCCTAGACTATATTTCTTATTTCCTGCAGACCAATGATGAATTTCATGTTGGTCCATTAGGCCAGTTATTATTTTTGGTATGCCAGTCTGTATGAGAGAATTTACATTGTGTGTGGAGATGTAGCTGATTTGCTTTGGTTTGATTTTTGACTTTGTATTTTTCTTGTGCATGTGTGTAGTTTTGAGGTATTCCAATGCTTTCGATCCCGAAAGCATTGAAAAAGCATTGAAAGGTTCTTCTAAGTGGAGCAGCCCGCCGTAAACTAATGCTGCCTTCTATGAACTCTGGTGTTGTTTGATTCAGTCAAAGGAATATTCCTTAAAAGACCTTTCACGGTTGACTGTCAAGGGGTCACCTATGTTGGGACTAGGTCCTGAGTTATAACGCTAGATGTGATCTAGTGAGGTAACAGAGAGATGTGATTTGATGATAAATGAAGCTGTGAAGTTTATTTAGATTCAGTTCACCAGACAAATTTCTCCTATTTGTTTGGGATATATCCAAGCGCACCTTGTGGAGGCTCAATCCAGCTTTTGTTAAAGTTGTTATTTGGAAGGAAAGTTACTTATCAAAAACATTAGACCCAGATCGGTTTTTATTAAGCAATCTCACACAGAAGACAAGATGTTTTGTTAACAAAAATATTCAATCATTTTCAGAAGGATTTTTTAGAGATAAAACTACTTTAGGCGATCAATGCGTAAACAGACAAAAATTTCAAACCGATATTATTTTTGTACTTAATTTATCAATATAACTGTTCAGTGATGTATTTAGACTAACATACATTTACATATAATTAAATATAAAATTATACAATATTACATTTACACGATTTCAGTTAAGTATTTAATATATTCATATAAACCAAATTTTTTAATTATTTATGTTCATATCCAACAATACTGGTAACATATAAAATATTACTGCAAGTTCTTTTATAATAGTTTTAAAATGACAAATCTTTCATAGAATATGAAAACATTACTTTCTAGTAAAAGTAGTATGCTAATAATATTTTAATATGGTACACTGCTACCACAATTGCAGTGTTTTTTTATTATATAAGGGGAGATCCTTTGGTTTTTCCAGCAATAAACCTTAGCATGATTTTCTACACAATGGATTGCTTCTCTTTAAAAATATTTAATGATGTATAAAAAATAATTCTTTTCTGAGTCATAGCAGGTGAAACTTTTCTGTTTCTGCAGAAATATTGTATATATATATATATATATATATATATATATATATATATATATATATAGATTATACATCATAAATGAAATTACAAACTCAACATCATCTGACTTGCAGTAGGCTGAGTACAGCATTATATTCAGCTAAGTGAAGAAAGCAAGAAATTCATTCTTCAATTTCTTTAGTAAGTCGGGAATGGAACGCATGTAATCTATGAAAACAGTTATGCTTATTTTCAATAGTGACTTGTATATCACGTTATAGTTATGGTTATTACAAATGTTATGGTTATAACTCATACCAAACAAAAACATATAAGTAGCGACATAAAATATAAAATAATACAGAAAAACTAACTGAACAATGAGAAAGATTTGGAATACAAGCCAACTGAGTCTTGACTTCAAAAAAAGGCACTTTTTCATAGTTCATTAATTCAATTTTCTCAGGACCATCATTTTCAGTGCAACTGAAAATTATCACAGCACCTGTATTTCAGTAATCAGCATAAGTAATATAACGTAAAAGGTTTTACATTTGTACTAACTCGTTTATAAAAAATCAATAATGTAAAAAAATCAATTTCATAATATTCATATTTCATGGTTCCATGGCAGTATTATTATTTTATGATATCTTATAAAATATAATTCATATGTTTTTAATAACATATATTTATTAAATCCTTTTAATTCTTATATTAATAAAATATATATATATATATTTATGTAATGTTTTTCAGATTTCTGTACTGTTTCTTCTGAAAAGTTAAAGTAATTTTCAAGCAGTTTTATCTATAATAAAAATGAATCTCTCTCTCTCTCTCTCTCGCACTCACACTCTCTCTCTCTCCCTCTCTCGCACTCTCTCTCACTCTCCCTCTCTCTCTCTCTCTCTCTCTCTCTCTCTCTCTCTCTCTCTCTCTCTCTCTCTCCTCTAAATTTCTAACATATTATACAACATTATTCATTATGTTTAAAATATTGCACAACATATATTATATATAATACTACACAATATTATATACATATACATTATTTATTTAACTAAAATAACGTACATTCTTTAATGCCAAAAATTCTTTTAGAGATAGTATCTGGAATTATTCTACAATGGTCTTGGAGTTAATCATAGAAGAAGAGGCAGATTTAAACATTAGATATTCAAAATCTTGTGGTACAAATGAAATATCCTGAAATTTTATAGGAAACAGTAAAACTAAATTTAAGTAAAATTAATGTCTCAGTTGAAGCAGTAATAGTTTTGAATCATTTTAAAACAGCTGAAATTAATTTTCATTATAAACCTGTTTAGCTTGCTTTCATTTTCTTCAAAAGCATTGGAATAGCATCGAGCAGGTCAGCATTTCATCTAAATAAATGAAAACACACATAAGTGTCAGAGATGGTAATACATGGGTTTTTAAAATAAAAATTTATAAAGAGTGTTTTAATAACTTATGTAGAAAATGAAATAGCTGCAGTAGGTTTAGAAAAAACTGTCCATCATTTTTAAATATAATATAAATAATTTTTTTGATAATGTGAATTTTTAATTCCTACAAAAATTGAGGAAGATATAGGTATGAAAAATATACCAGCCTACATGACGCGAGACAGTCAGACATAGCATTAGCTCATCCTCTAAAGCAATACCTATTGATGGTCATGCTATTAAAAAAAAAAAAAATATGGCAAATGTAACCAACGACTGGTTTCAAACTACCTAAAAAAAATAGTAAAAAAACTATACATCCTAATTTGTCAAACTATTAGCTAGGATACCATAACGTTCAGTAGTAGGCACAGCTTAATTTTAAATATAAATCAGCAACCACCATTTATTAAAATGAGGTTAGGAGTACCCTATTCAATTAGTCAAGCCAAACTAAAATAGGGTTATTTTCAAAATGAAGTTAAAGGTATCTTGACTATTTCACAACCAACACTCATTTTGATTAAAAATTATTCAAATTTGACAAAAAAGATATTTTATGAATTTTTAAAAGGGGCAAACTTCATTTTTGAAATTAGATAATTTTAAAAACAAATAGCAGTCAAAAAAGTATATTTTATCTTTCACAAAAAATTGGTATTTTGCAAATGACTAGAAAGTGGTGAAACCCTGTAAGCAGTTGAAGAAATATGGGATAATTAAGGAAATTAGTGAAAAGAGGAAATCTATTGTGAGCAGTAGTGTATCATTTTATTAAATCTAGAAAGAAAGCACTATTTGTGACACAGTTTGAAGACTACTCAAGTTTCTGATATAGAAATGTTTTCACTGCACTCAAACTAATAGAAAAGGATAAGCTCTTTCATGTTACTATAAGATTGATGTCTGTATAGGATTATGAGAAAGCTGTTGTCCCTGAGCTCTGGCCTAAGAGAATTTTGTTCTTACCATTTTATGGATTACTGAAGGACAATCAAATATATAAAGCACCTAATAATCAGAAGATGATCTTGGAGGAGGGCGTAAACTAAATTCAGTAACAGATTGAAATTAACTTCATATTTCATATCAAAACGTTAGAGAGGCCTTCGAATAAAAGCTGTTGAATTTTTTGTATTGATGGCTGCAGTACATTCTGGCCCCATAGGGGAAGACATTTGCCACGTGATGTTTCTAGTTACCACAACAACTTTTCCGTACGTAGCACTGATGAGCGTTACTGTAGATCATCTTCAGAAAATTTGGTGGTTGACATATTACAGTCTCGCCTTGGCTAGTTTGTCACCGATATGAATGCCACAAGTGACATTCCCATCAGTATACTACCAAAAAAATGAACTCGTAACAAAACACATCTGAAATGTAGTCTTAAACAAGACTGAATTCCTAAATATTGAATGAAGAAACTGAAATCACCTACCTGAGGAAATAAAAGTGAATTCGACACACAACTCAAACCAACCAACAAGTGAAAAATATGAAGGTAAAACATTAGACAAAACCACAATATAACAATAACATAAAAACCGGCAGATACAAAATAACAAAGAAATGAGAAAATAACAGAAAAAAGGAAAGTCCAGTCAGGAATCGACACCCCCTCCGCTATCCTTTTTTTTGCAAAATAAATCATAAATTCCTCATTATTGACCATTCGGTCTGGTTACTCCAAATCTTCTGTATATCTACTCCCAACCCAAGAATGCCAAGACGATAAATCACCTCTGTACACTTCTCATTGTATTTTGTGCACTCATACAATACATGAAAAGCGATCATCCAGAACTGTGCACTGCAGGCAAAAATCCGCATCCACCAGGCAGAATTACACCAGCTTATCCCTAAAAGCACTGTGTCCTGGAAGAAACAGTGTAACATACTTATTCGGGGAAGTCCAGGAAGCACGCTGCAAGCATCTAATATCAGGGAAAAGATTATGCATATAATATTTTAATCTCATGTGTGCACGCACAAGTAGCCCTGAGTTCAACCTCATTCCACGAGCATCCTTCGACCAGCAGGAGTCCATTGTCGGCATAAGCCACTATGCGACACCCAGTGGGTGACCTCAGCCTTAAAAGAGAATCAAACTCAACCCACAACAGGACCAAACACACTGTCTTGGGGATAACCCTTAGACAGTGTCTTGCCAACCTCATTGTTGCTCTCATGGAGCAACACATTGCAATGACTGAAATATCTTTGCAATAATTGCAATTCACTATCAGTACATGCCCTTTTCTGCAATTGGTAAATAGCAAAGGCCACCACAGATTATTAAAAGCACCGGAAATGTCCAGGAGAATTCCAAAGACATTCTGCTGCACTTGTCGATACCACACTCATCACACGGAGTATGGTGTCCTCAGTACCTTTTCCAGGATGAAACCCATACTGGTTTTCCATCAGTAACCTACGCATTTATTTACGCCTTTCATTTATATGATGATATAGAACCTTCTCAAAGACTTTATCAATAACCGACAGCAGCATCAGAGGCCCGTAAGACTAACAGTGGAATCCTTGTTGTCTCCTTTAAACAGCAATTTAACAATCCCTTTTTTCCAGCAAGTAACAATTTATTGAACACCTGTGTGGTAATTCTCACACTTACCCTTATCAAGCAAACAAGGAACTCAGCCGTTATTCTATCAAAACCGAGGGCCTTATCCCTGCCTAAACTACAAATAGCCTGATGCACTTCAGCCTCAGCAATCTCCACAGACAATCCATCTCCACAAAACAGAGTGACCTCATGTCTCATCTGCAGATGGCATGCAGTCTCCCAAGCTTCATTGTCATCAGGGAGTAAATCATTAAGTAATGGTGTAAAATTTCAGATACATCTGATATTACGCCATGCCGGATCGAGAAAGCAGACAGAAGAACATTCTTTCTACATTTGTGTCTTAAAATCCTATACAAAACACCCCAGGGATCCTTGTTTCCCTGTTCACTAACAAAGGAATGCAAAGAATCCCTCTTAGCTGTGCGGACCTTATGGAAATAATGAAATTTTCAATCTCTATACTTTGCAACTAGGGCTAACCTGCCATTCTGGATCACCCTTACACCTAGACACTCTCCATAAATGATAGACAGTCTGTTTCAGACCTGTTAATTCCCTATTCCACCGTGGTACGAGCCTCTCTAAATCAGAACCATGAGGAATCTAATGTTTAGCAGCATCAATGAAAGTCACTGATAACCTATCTGCCAGGTCCTCTAAACCCAATGTCTCCAAACTCCAATCAAGAACACAAAGCCTGGCTGACAGAAAATCAACAAACTTCCTCCAGTCCGCATGCCTGTACAGAAAATGACCCTGCTGCACTGGAACGTTATGTCGGTAGCGCTCACTCAAGCCACTACCAATATCATAAACAATCAATTGAAGATCACTTAAGCAATCATCAACCACCTTCCAGCCATTAACATTGGCAGGAATAAACCTACCTATGATGTTTGTTCCACCAAACAACTGATACCCATCTATGTTACCTGTGTAGATGGGCAGCACACCAGGCATATTAAATACCTGTAAGCTAAAAAGCCCTCAATTAATTCATTGCCATCATCGGTGAACCTACTATGCCCAATTGTGACTTAACATTAACATCCCCACAAATAAGGACTGGACTTTGACCAAAGAATCTAAGAATTTTGTCCCAGACCTTAAGAATATGATCAGCAGGATTTCTGTACTGAAAATATGAACTTGCAGTATACAGATGCAAGTTCTCAACATCTACATGAACAACAACATGATGAATATATGAGAGCTGCCGTAAGAAGAAGCAATCTAGTTCCCTGCTGCAGACAACAGCAGACATACTCTCAAAACCACAACAGAATCGTTTCCAATTAGAAAAACCTGGCAGATCACTAGACGCAACATGTGGATGTTGATGAAGAACAACATCCAAACCTCTATGAAAAGCAACCTCACTTATCTCAATCTGTACAACATAAGCACTCTGTGCGTTTAACTGACCAAATTTAACCATTTAATGCGAAAGAATTCATATATATCGACAGCCTTCCAATAAAAACCACAATTCTTACTACTCACAGAGTGATTGGAATCCTTATTTGCACAAGTAGGACCCTCTGACTTCTTGGGACACTCATCATGCTTGTACCGCTCAAAACAAGACTGGATACCTAAATAATTCTTGATCTTACAAGAAGAAAAGAAAACAAACAACCTGCCTTCTGACTTGTAACGTTTCCAGAGATCAGTGTTACAAATAATGATTTAAGATCATTCAGTCTAGAGGAAACTACCTTTTGTGAACCTTCTGAACTACTTTTAGAACTCTCTAAAAATTGCATAACCTTATCATACCATTCGTTGAACTCTCGCAAATGCGAAGCTGAACTTCCTGCACATCCAAGAACCTTATGAAGCTCCCAAGTAAGTTCATACTTTTGGCTGGGGTAGACATACCAGCACTAGGATCCTCCTCTTTTGAAGAGGCAGACAAATCATCAATTCATACCTCAGTCAATACCTCACCAACATGAGTGGGTCGTTTACCCTGCCTAAGCCTAATCTGCTTCTCCTTTCTTGACATAATACTCTCAAATCACCTAATAAAGAAAATATAAACAATAAATAATGAAGTAAATAACGTAGTAGTTGTCCATAACCAACAGACAAATGTCCAATCAGAACACACGTAAACAAAGTAACAAGCCAATCAAGACAAGGCAATGTGACTGTTGACAAAAACACAGTAATCACAATGAAGCAAGATGGTAACCGTTGCTATTGTAAACAAATTATGGTCCTTATTGATAAGCAAGTATTCGTAATTGTATTAATTACCAATAAATAACAAATAAACACCGCTAACTAAAAATTGAACACTTAATAAAGCAGTCACTAAGGAAAACCCCCCCAAATAAGGTGAAATTCAATAAAGAACCACCACCTGATAGCCTAGACTATCCAAGCTATAAATAAATGAAAATAATTAATTTACGCTAGAATAACTCCCTAAATATTAACAAAACTCACAAATGAAATATCATAATTCTATACAAGGAACTTGTATGGAAGGAGCAGTCAAAAACACATCCTAACTCTTACCATGTTGTATGTCAAACTATGGCTGCAGTACAACACGATACAGCCGTTACAGCGACATCTTTTCATGACCCCACTTTAAAAGTAAATTAATTTCTTGATAGTTGGATAGCTTTCAGAGCCAATAGGAAGTTACATAGAACTGGATAAAACTCATGGAGGAGATTCCCTTGTTGTGGTTGATAAAAAGATTTTATCTTTTAGGAATGATTAGAGCTTAATACAGAATGTTTTAGGGCTGAGGTATGAATAAGTGATGATAACCTACTAGGTTATGGTAACCATAATTTCAGACCTGAGATGGCGACAGGATATTTTAATTTGATATGCAACAAATTAAATTAGGAGCAATATAGAATTATGATGCTGGGTGACTTCAATGTCCCAAAAGTTAATTGGAACAAAAGACAGACTGGAATGTAGTCTATTCATTCTCAAACATTAGTGATGCTGCCTTTTCTTTTTTATATTTTATTTACCAAAATTTGTGATTATATTCCTGTGAGACGAACAAGGTCAAATTCTTTTCTTGGCTGGTTTTCCAGGAAGCTCATTAAGTATCTTAAGCATAAGAACGTGGCATCAAAACTTTAAGAGAACAGGTTAGGTGTGTATTAACTCTTAAGAAAAAAGAGTAAGGATCTGCTAAGGAGGGATACAATTCCGAGAAGCAGAGAGATAGAGAAAGAGCTAGAAGTAAAGCTTGCAAACCAATCTAAATATGTGAAATACCTTACAAATGAAGCTAGTTGAGTACATCTAATTAAAATTCAAAATTATTACAGATATCAAACAACTTAGTGAATTTGGAAAGTATTTCCAGTCAGTCTATCAACCTGCAGATAATAGACATACATTTAAATATTTTGATGGCCATAAATAAATATATAAAAGTAGATTTAAACATGACATAATATAATAAATTTGCAACATTAAATAAAATAAAAAAATTGTTTTTATATTTCTTTAACTTATACATTAAAAAAAAAAAAACCATTTTAACGAATAATAAGATTGCTTTTAAACTGACAAGATATTTAACATAATAATTTATAACAACAGATCTAATTCTGATAAATATAATAAAGCAGGTTTTATATAGTTTCGCCTACTTCATTATTTAAAAATAAATTTTTTGAGCACTAAGGTTGCTACGAGATAGGCAATAACATGTTTCAATTGTAGTGGAACATCTAATTGTAAATAACAAATTATGAAATATGTATTGCATATGTAGAAAATATGATAATATTAAAATAATTGAAATCAATAATAGTGCTAAAGAAATAGCCTATTGAAAAAATATGTACATAAATATAAAAATAAGTTTCAGGTAATTAATCAATGAATGGAATTTCAGAAAGATGTTTAATTTGGCAGAACTGATTTAGTGTAATAGATAATTTCAGAATGTGCTCATGGAGGATAAGGATTTTAAAATTTGAAAATGTTATATACAACTACATTTAAACTTTTGTATTTGTATTAATTATAATATTTCATGATTGCTGATATATTAATGAAGTTTCAATTCAGAATGCTGATTTGTTTTTTATTAATTGCCCAATTGTTCACCATATTGATTATTTGTTTCTTTATTTAAAAAAACACACAGGAAGAGCAACAAATGGAAAATGGTTTACCAAAGTCACTTTCTACAGTTGGTGGAAGTAGGGATAATTATACAGAGTATGAAAATGATATCGATGATGGAAGATACTACAGGCAACAACCTCGTAACATAACTTGGCGATGCACTAAAGACACCACTCCATCCACTGTTTTACTTGTGGTATGTTATTCTGCTAGTTTAAAAAAAAATTATAATTTCTATATGGATTTAATTGTTTGTGTTTTATTTTAATTTATTGTATTGTATTACCTATGCAAAACAGATAGATAAGTCTCCAGTTTTCTTCACAGAATAATTAAAAAACTACTTCTCAGTTTTGAGTAAATTTTGGATCATTTGTTTTAATATCTAGAAAAAGAACTATCATTTTGAATTCTGTGTTAAAAATTAGACAAACAGAATGTTTTTATTCAATAACGTGAGTTCTTCACACTCTCTGCACTCTGTCTTAACATAATTTCCAATTATATTTCATCTGAAAGAAATTTTAATTTAATTGAAATTTTTCACTGAAAAATTTCAAAAAAGGATGAACATACTTAGAATATTAAGAAATTCTGTAAATATGATTGTATTTTTATCTATATTAAAATTTCCTTAAGCTATTATCTTAATATTGTAATCCTCCAATATCATAAAGATGTCAATAAATACATCTCCTACCTCCTTGTATTTTTTTTTACTTTATGTAAGAGAAAATTTTATAAACATTTACATTTAAAAGATATATATATATGAAATGTAAATGAACATTACTTATCTTTGTGATTAATCTTTATGACTTTTACATTAATCTTTGTGATTTCACAAAGATTAGGAGATTTATTTAATTGTAACACACAGATAATGTGCTACAGGAGTATTGTCCTGTGAAAGCAATTAAATCCCTTTTGAGTATATTTTCTTATGACCCTCTTTTTAAAAATAAAATTTGCAAAAATAAGTGCGAAAACTGAATATTCTTTATAAAAATTGAACTGATTCCAAAATCCAGTAATAAAACAAAAACTGCTTAGAAAGTTGTTAAATCTTGGTTCTGTTTCTAATAAGACGGACACATACTTTCAGTTAAACATTAAAACATTATTGTTACCAATCCAAAGCAGGTTATCAAATTATTTAATTCATTTTTCTTTAATATGCCTATGCAATTGAATTTAAAACAAGACTTAAAAAATACAGAGCTTCTGATGAAACAGAAATTTTACAAGCACAGAACTTTAAACATTTATTAATGCATAATAAAAATACAAAACATATTTATTGCTTTTCTAATGTAGTCTTCCTGAAGTTCTACATATTTTTCTGAATGTGTGGGGAGCTTGTGGATATCTGTTTCATAAAATGTTTGAGCATGTGTCAATCCCTAGGAGTTCAGTGTCAGTCTGCAATTGACGTGCGTGTTTTTTGGGCTTCTTCAGTGGCCCAAAAAACGAAATTGAAGGGGATAAATCTAGACTTTATGAGGTTTAAGGTTTTCCAGTAAATTTTATCCAGAGTGCTAACAGCTGTGTGATACCTTATATTGTCATGGAGAAAAATTACATCTCTGATTAGCTGACAGTGCCTTTTGTTTCTATAGGCAGCTTTCACTTTGTCCAAGAGCTGAAATGGTACACAGCATTCTCAGTGTGATGTTCATGGAAAGATAGACCAACAGTATGCCTTTTCAGCCAGGTTGCGAAGAGTTTTCCAGCTGATGAAGGCATTTTTACTTTTACAGGGTGAGACTCTCCATTCTTATGACACTCTTTACTCATCAATTCCAACTCAAGAATGTAGTGATGTATCTATGCCTCATCACACATTACTGTTCAACGCAAAAACTTATTTGCTTCTTGTCAAAATTGGTTCTGGAGACTTTGGCAAATTTCCTATTGGAAATTTGCTTATTGGGCCTGTTTCTGCTTTGTCAAAATTCTTGGAACCCACCTCACATAGACCTTTTAATGGTGCCCTCATTTGTGAGAAACATCACGATAATTTGTTGTACAATTGATGATAAAACCTCTTGTTCTTTTATGACACTACTGACCATAGACACAAATGCTGAGCCAGCTGAAGTATCATCACCATTCCCACATCTTTATCATCAATATCACTCTGCCGCGCCAGCCCACTCATGTTGTATGCAAGCTGTGAAGACAAACTCCAGTTTCTATTCGACTGACCCTCTTATTTTTAAATTTAAACCTGTTGATAAATTAAGAAAATTAATTGTTAGATTAAGAAAATGTTTGATCTAATAAACTTCTCCAGCTTACATTCATTTAAATCAAACAATTTAATTTAATTAATTAACTGATAAATAAAAAATCAATTATATATAATTAATTATTAACTTGAGTTAATTATACAGATAACACTTGAATACCAGCTGTATAATGACTTTAAAATTATACTTAAAAATCTCAAAGAATATCAAAGAAAAATTGTTTTAAGACACAAATCGTAGTGCATATTTTCACTTCACTTTGGAGTTATACTGGGCAAGCAACTTAAAATTGGACCACTACAAACTTAACACAGTTGCGATGTGTAACATTTTATAAATGAAATGAAAATGAAATTAAATAAAAATTTGTATTTAGTTTAGGAAAAGTTTACTTATTTATCATATTTTTACAAATGATCTTCAAAATAAGTGCCCTGTACATTGATGCATTTTTGTTGATTTTTTTTTTTTGCTAATGGATCATATTGAGAATTTCTTGATACAAAATGTTTTTGTCAGTGCTATTGATTTTTTGTTGAATGTTCACCTGCATCTCTTTGATAGTGTGGAGATTTGATTTATAAACTCTATGCTTCAAGTAGTCCCCAAGAGAAAAATAGCAACTAGACAAATCTGGAGAACGCAGAGGCCACTGTTCTCTATTGACAGATTGTTCTGTGTAAAAGTAGCACGAATGTATGCTAGTGAATCATTTGATGTGTGATATGTTACTTCATCTCATTTGAAAAAGCAGATTACTTCACTATTCCTTTTTTTGATTTGTTAACTGAACGTAGAACTCTTTTAAAATTGTACACACTTCTGTATTGATGAGTCAAAGAATATTGGCCCAACTATACGATTACCATAAACAGTGCACCAAACACCCAATTTACTCATTGTGAAGTGGTTACTCAAACATCTGGTGAGGATTTTCAGTCATCCGATACATACCACCCATTTAGGTGAAATGAAATTCTCCATCGAGTCTACCTACCCATCAGCAATGTTTTTGAGAAGCCAGTTACAGTAATCAAGACTTTTTGTTTATCTGTTTTCTTAAGTTCTTAGACAATATGGTTGAAAGTTTAAATCGTGAAGAATCTTATGGCAAATTGTGTATTTTGCACCAATTCCTTATGACAATGTACATATAATTTTTTTTTTACCAGTGGAAATTCTTTTTTTAATTTTGGTTATGACTTTTGGAGTCCTAAATGAAGATCATATATTTTTGTTTTGTGTTTGAAACCGACTGTTGTAGGCAATTTTTTAACCAACTCATGTATTCTACCCTTAGCTGGAAAACTGGAATTTGGAATTTTTCCATGAATATTTGACACATTTCTTGAAAGGCTCCAGAACACACATAACCTTTCACTATAGCAGGCAACCCTTTCCTTTAACAAATAAGGCATTTTAGAAAAACAAAGCTGGAAAGAACAAAATTAAACTGCACAAAAGCATGAACAGTTTACAACTGACAACAATAGACTGGAGTAGTAATATACACAATCAATAGTGACACTAGTAGTAGCAGTGACAGTAGTAGCATTGAAGTTGACACATAAATAACTCAAGCTGTCTCAGTTTGGTTTTAAGTTGCTCACTCTATATTTTTTGATTATGGCAGAATTATTATTTTAGAATCGTTTATGTCAGAATTTGCATTGTAAGAAAATAATACTGTGAATAATAATTAAAGCATAAATAAGAGCCTCATGATGACCTATTTTTAACTGTTAAAATCCTGCTTTTACCATTAGCATACATCTTCCAAATTTGTTGTTTTATAACAAAATATATTCAAATAACATTATAGTCTTGTTAATCTTAATTAATGTGGACTCTTGGATTAATAAAAATACTCAGATTATTGCAGTTATAATAAGAAATGTTTTGTTTTATTAGTGATATATTTCTTCATTTTATAAATTAAGAATGCTTATATTACTACGTATTTTATTTCTGTTAATCATTAATATTCTGTTAGTAAAGTCTTTTTATGAATTTTTCATTTTGGCATTTAAATTAAAACATTGATTATATACAACACTGTTGTATATAATATTCATCATTACTTTCTCCATTGCCTTTATAAGTAATTCAGTAGTTCATTTAAATAAAATATTTTTCTATAAATGGGATTATAACATCTTTTAAAATATAACGCATCACAAGAGGTTACCTCTTGGTACTGCTTAATTTACATCAGCCTTTTTTCTGTAAATTGAAAACCATCCAAGTAGTTCAGTACTTGTGGGCCATTAGTACATTTTTCAACATAATTATTAAGTTCTTTTATGTGATTTTTCATAGTTTTAAAAATTGTATTCTTATCTATCTCTTCATTTTCATCATTCTGCTCTTTCATTAGAATTTGAAATCTTTTTTTATCCTTTGCTTTTTCAATTTTTAAATTTTGTGTTCTGTTTAATGATTGTGTGGCAACATTGAACGCTCATGACTTTTTTTATGTCCTGGAAGACCTATCTATCTCTTTTATGAACTTTTTTTGGGAGCTGATTTAATCCTGCCTAGTTTAACTGTCTGATCTTGAGTGTAATATTTGTAATTAAGTAAATTTTAGTTTGTTTTGCTGCAAATAGAAAGTTTTGTATAAAATTTACTCAGGTACTTCCTCCACAAGCTAGCTCCTGCTTACTTTTTTATTTTTAAAATTAAAATTGCCATTAAAATGATAACAGTTGAGAAAATAGAATCCATAAAAGAAAATTTGCTTAATATTCAGAAAATATTTTGAAAAGTGCTTTCCAGAACTGTTTCTATGTAAAAGAAGACACAATGAAAAGTATGGACTATAGGAAGGAGAAAAATTGAAAATGCTCCAAATATTCAGTAAAATCCTTTTTAGAAAAAGTTTGGTTTTCTTTTAAATAGACCTCATGTATACATATGTATATTATATATCTTTTCAGGATAAAAATCCTTGCATCTTCTATGTGTGTTATCTGTAAAAGTAATTCTGTTATAAATTGGGGACATTTCAGAGAATGTAAAGAACTGATTGATTATAGAAACATGTCTGATGGAAAATTGTATTGGAAGACCAGAAATCTAATGACATTCTATCAGAAAACAAAAAAAAAAATTATATATATATATACTTTCAGATTTGTTGCTAAAATTTCTTTCTATATGATTAGAGTGAATTTGTTACAGAATTATCGAAAATTGGACTGGGAGGTACGAAGTATTCTTGTGGACATGTTACCTTTCTTAAAATTACATCTGACTGAAATTTGTTCACCCAGTTTATTGGAATCAGTCCGAAATCTTGTTCTGCAGCTTGTTCCATCACCACATAATACTGGTCAGTTAGATGGACTTCTTGAAGATGCCCTTTTTAAATTCCAAGGATACAGGTATGTCATCTTCTCTTAAGTTTTATTTTGTAGCCTTTCTTTACTGTTACTTAGAATGACTAACATGTGTGAATATCATCCAAAAAGTAATAATACCTGTTTATGCTTTGTTATTTAAAGCAATGATTTTGTTCCAAATGAGTAGAAAAATTTTTTATGTACATTGTACCGACAGTTTATCTATGAACTTATTCTTGTACAATAGTTGTCTGTGTTAATATTTTAATTAATCATTTTTTATGTGTAATAAATAATTAACACATACAAAAGTCTTTTTAGAGTATTTTTTTTTCTTTTCTGTAGTTTGTTTATTTTGACCTCTCGAGACAATCTATAACTACAAGAAGCAAGTGAGGCAGACTATAATCCAGCAATGTGATGGTTTCTGTAGATATTTATTTTTTTATCAGCCATCAAATCTGGATAAACAAAATTTACTTGATATTTTTATATGATATATTATGAAGACTGAAATTCATATTTACTGTTTCACTTTCCCGTTAAAGGCCATCAGGGCTAGAATGTGGTTGGGGGTGGCAACCAGAAGCATCACAAGGTGGGTGTCTTCCCGTACAGGGTTGGGATGTACTTTTTGTACTAATTGAGCATTATAATTTTTGTTTTCTGTACTACAAATGTAAGGATTTAAGCTTCAGTGCTATTTTTATATGTTTTTGTTCAAAAGTTAAGTTTGGAATCTTATTTTTTCTGTTTGTATAGCATGATTAATTATTATTGGTTCTCATAAACCTTACTACAAATTTACGCTTTCATTTTCATTGATATTAATCAGAACTTATAAGGCAGACCTCTTTGAAATGAGGGAACATTATTACATTTTATGCTGCCTCTGTTGTAATTATAAATTAATGTTCAATTAAAATATTAAATAAATAATAAATTAAGAACAGGTAATAAATAATATTTTGTATCATAATGATATTATGTACAAAGGTAATATGCACATTTATTAAAAAAATTAATTAATTAACTCAGTATTATTGAACAAATATTTCTATAGTTTAATCTTTTAATTATATTTTTTCTTTTATTAAAAACATGTTCTGAAGAAACCAAAATCTTTGCAAAAGTGTTGAATAATGTAGCTAATGAATAAAACAGCAAATGAGAAAATTAATTTTAAAATAATTATATTTTGCTGCTAGGATGCAATATGCTAAGCTACATAATTATATTTTTAATACATATGCATGGATACAAGATTTATTCAATTTCCTAGATATCATCAGCAGTAATTTCTACATCAATAAAGACTTATTTAATAGTTGGGAGTCATAACAGGTTTTAACAATTAGTCTTATTTTATTTTTATGATTTTTTTTTTTAAGCAATCAATATAATTTTCCTTTTTCACCTTAACTGATTTCTGTTGATTATTCACAAAAAACAAGTAAAAATTTGAAAAAATTTTGTCATCCAACTTGAAAAAAGATTTACTTCTTGAACATGTTGCTTAGTAATTGAGGAATTAGATAATAACAGGAGACTAAAGTATTAAAGATTCTTTCATAATTAAAATTTTTATTCAACCCATCAAGATGCAGTGACACTGTAAGAGGTTATGACAGTTGTATGTTTGTTGTAAATGATGAGGTATATGTATTCTTGGCTGAAATTAATAATAAAAAAAGTGTTGTAAACTAGATTGTAGTCATGTAATGGATAGGAAATAAAAATGAAGGTTTTAATCTATTTTGTGGAATTAGAAAAAAAAATAGTTGTCTAAATGTTTGATAATGAAAGATATGTTGCATTTTGAGGCTTGTAGCGATTATACGTGTTAAAAGTGCATGGATGTAAAGTATTGTAATTGAAAGTGGAAATTTCCTGAGTGATTTATTTAAAATTGGTAAAAGATTTCAAATAATTTATAAAAATTACTAAAAGTACGGATTTGCTGAAAGGTGAGAAACCATCCACATAAAATAGATCATATTGTGGAATTAAGAAAAAAATCACCTATAAACTATACCGTATACAGCTACATTATGGCTTAAATAAATCAGTTCTTTAATTATTTGGAGTTCATTGCGTTAAATTATTCAAACCTTTTACTGAGTATTAACACAGAAGTAAACTAAGAATGAAACAATATTCATATTTCAAATTTGTAAAAGAAATTAGATTATTCATTCAGATTTCCACATTCAGATGTTTATAATCTTTGCCCAAGGTCAAATGTTTTATTAAAAAATGATTCAACTAATAGATTCAAATCTCAGTTTGACCATAATAACAGAAAATATAACAGGTAGTGAAAAAAATTTAATTTTGTAATTCCAAGCCTTTAGTATTTACCACTATAACTATTTAAGTAATTTGTTTTGCTGTTGAATATAAATTAAAAGAAGAACAATGCTATATATTCAGTGTTAGTTGATATTTTTTTTAAAAGAAAAATTGTTTTATTCTAGTTTAAAAATATAGTTTATTTTTGAGTGGTGCAGATGATGGAAAAATTTGAATTTATTAATGTCTTCATTCTGCAGTTGGTTAAAAATCACAAAAGAATCAAAATAACATATTTACTCCCAGTTCATGGCCACAGTCAATACAGTTGGAACTCTGAGATATGTGGTAAAAAAAAAGTCCCCAAGATTATGAAGATCTTTTAAAGATCATCACAGTTCTCAGTGATTTATAGTTAAGTATGCAGGCTCCATTCTCAAAAATAAAATCTGGTCTTGAATAATTTTTTTATTTAATAAACAAAGATGGTGTGTTAAAATTAATAAAAGAATTATATAAAAGTAGTGTACACAACACATGGATCTATTTTGACTCATAAAATTAATTCTTCTTTCATTGAATTCACAATTTACAAATTCCTTAAAAACTCATTTCACAATGAAATAACTTTTGGCGAAGATGAACCGAGAATGCTTACAATAGTAAAACTTTCTACAAGGCAATATTCATATTCAAATTTGTAAAAATATAAGATTATTTATTTAGATTTCCACGTAGAGAGGTTTACAATTTTTACCCAAAATCAAGTGCTTTATTATAAAATGATCCAACAAATGGAATTAGATCTTAGTTTGACCACCATACCAGAAAATGCAATAGTTATCAAACTATTAAACAAATTTTGTTTTGCAGTTCAAGCCTTCAGTATCTACCACTCTAATTAATTAACTAATATATTTTACTATTGTATACAAATTAAATTTGTCTATTCTAGGCAAAAAGTTGGCAATTTTTTGCCTGTTTATAACACCAAATTTTTTAAAGAAATAATTGTAAATTTGAAAGGTGGGCCTGATAATCAAAATAATTATGGTCACAGATTGAAAACATTGATTTTGATAATAAAATAATAAAAATTATGAAAATTAAAATTAATTTTTATTTGTTTTTTATCTGTCTTTTAGAACTAGAATTATATATATATATTTTTTTTATTTTATTTTTATAGTATAATTTTTTAGGGAAGATAATAAAACAGTGTATAATAAATTTTACATTAGTTTTATTTTCAATAAATTTATGAAAATTTTCCTAAAAGGGCTTACCCTTAAAGTATTAAGTTGGTTAATTAATTTTATATATATATATATATTATTTTACCAAATAGTGCAACACATGTATTTAATTTTTTAAAACTGTATTAAAAATAATTAAATCTTTAATTTCATTTTTCTTTAAATTCTTCAATTTTTATAATAATGGCTGTGTATTTTTCAAATTGTGTTTTTGTAAATAAAAATTAAACAAAAATTAATTATATCCTTAATGTATCTTAGTTTTTCCAATATTCTCAAGTAATATCAACTGAATCATGAATATAGATTGAACTGAAAAAAATGTTAAAATATGCTTTTAAGTTAGGAAAAAAGATTTATCTGATAGAATAAAAATACATTTCAGGTATTCATTTATAATTATGGTAGTTTCATAATTTAATCATTCTTTTAATCTGAAAATAACATTGATATACAAACCAGTTCAGCTGGATCTCAGAAAAAGTTTTTGTGAATTCCTAACTTTCAAATATTTAAGTAGAAGAAACTTCTTCTGCTTTATATAAGATCTTATGTTTTACATTTCTTGCTATTAATTGTCTTTGATATTGATGTATCCAATTTTTAACAACTCTCACCATTTTGTGTATGCCTGCCATAAAAATATCTCGCAATCTGGTGTTGAACTTTTGTAGAGTTACACCTCCTTGCCCACAGAAAACTATTCACTGCACAGACTTTAATTTGCACACTATCTGCAATGACAACATTTTTATGGTTATTAATGAATAACTGTTCCTGCCTTCTGCAATGATAAAACTGAATCATATTCAGTATAGCAACAACTTTTATTAAAATATTTTTTTTTGAAAAAAATTTGAGGAAATTCAAATAACTTTTGTCGCCCGTATCATATTTAAATATTTATATTTGTTTATTTTATAACTAGATAAAAAATATGTTAATTATGAGCAAAGAATTTTTTATTTGTAACAAGTACTTACATAGTTACGCTATTTCTCTACATAGTAGCCATTCCAATTTAGAAATTTTTCGTAGCGTGGTACCAATACCCTTGTCATAGAACAGAGCCGCCTGTGTTTTCAGCCATGTTTCTACGCTGGTCTGCAGCTCGATGTCTGTGCCAAAATGTTGTCCTCCTAGCCAGCATTTCATGTGAGCAAAGAGGTGAAAATCGGATGGAGCCAAGTCCGGGCTGTATGGTGGGTGATCAAACACTTCCCAACGAAAACACTGCAGGAGCTTCTTTGTTACAGCTGCAGTGTGTGGCCGAGCATTGTCAAGGAGAAAGACAATGCCTGATGACAACATTCTTTTCTGCTTATTCTGAATTGTGCTTTGTAGACGTTGAAGAGTCATGCAGTATGAGGCTGCAGTGATGGTCGTGCCAAGTTCCATGAATTCCACCAAGAGAACTCCATTCCGGTCCCAGAACACAGTAACCATACACTTTCTGAGAAGGTTCGCTTGAACTTTTTTGGTTTACTGGGAAAATGAGAATGCATCCACTGTTTGGATTGTTCTTTTGTTTCTTCAGTTCCGAAATGGACCCATGTCTCGTCCCCTGTGACAATTTTGTTCAAAAAATCTTCTTCATTGTGGTAGCACTGGAGAAACGTTAGAAAGCCGTCCATTCTCATTGTTTTGTGATGGTCGGACAGCATCTTGGGAACCCATCTCACACACAGTTTGCGGTACTGAAGTCTCTCACTCACAGTGGTGTAGAGAGCTGACCTTGAAATTTTCTGGAAAAATCACTCAATACAGAAATTGTGAGCAGACTGTTTTCTCGAATTGCCTCATCCACTCGCTCAACGAGATCATCGGTTGACGCTCGCTTCCTTCCCTGACCGCCTGCATCATGAACATCTGTATATCCTGCTTTAAAGTTCCTGCACCATTGTCGCACTTTGCTGTCTCTTATTGAAGTTTCACCGTCCACATTACTTATTCGTCGATGAATTTCAGCTGCATTACACCCCTCAGCCTGAAGAAATAGAATTACCGCACACACTTCACACTTGGCGGGAGATGCTATTGTTGTAGACACGTGTTTGCGTGTTCAGAACTAAATAAAGTGACACGGCGTGATTGAAGGCCATACTAGAGACGCTGCGCAACACATATATGCAAAGGTTCATCCGATTTTTGCGCGGGTTTTTATTTCGCGACCGATCAGACCTTGAAAAAAAATAACCCTCGTATTACTCAAAATATTTTCTCCTTTTAATATTATTTAATTTAGTTTTTCTCTGTTAGGTACTATATTATCACAAGTTCCAGGCAATCTGACAAGAGTCATGAATCATTTCTAATATTGATGTACCCATTTTCAAGAATAGTAAACATCTAGTAAACAGGTTTATTGAAGAAAGTGAGGTGTGAGCATTCCGTAATTTCCCATTCCTTATATCATTGACCTATATACTGTTGTAGATTCAGAACTTTTATAATTATTTTAATTAAAATCTACCTTTACCAGTTATTGTTTATTGCATTGTTATTGCATTCATATTTGTATTATATGAAGTTTTTGGGAATTAGTTGTTATTATCAGATGTAATATTATTAGTACATCATTGTAAGTTATGATGAATATAAAATATAAAATAAACAAATTTACTCTACAATGCTATACAAATTACACATTAAAACACATGATTGTAGTAGTAGGCAGTGAAAGTACAATCTTCTATTATTCATTTATTTTTTTTTAAATGTTGATTATTTTATTTTATGTTGTTTGCTTTTTTTAAGAATGCGTGATGTGTGCGACGAGCTTGTTACTGTTGTAGCTGATGTCTTAATTAGTGAACTTACATTTCTAAGGCTTACAACATCTGTTAATGGTGCACCACCTGTAAGTATTACTTATTGAATAGTTATTGATATCCATAATTGATTCGCTTAGTACATAGATTCTAAATATTATTAATATTAATCATCAAAAGGTTCTTCTGATGGAATTAATAAAACAAGAGACTGATCCTCTATTATGATAGCTGTTGTGACTATTACTCAGCTTACTGAAGTTTTCTCTCCTAAGGAATCATAAAGCTTTGTTGTAGGTGAGGGTGTGTGCATGCCTCTGAGAAGCAGATAGATATACTGTAGGTGCTTCCATAATGGGTAGATTATGTGGAGTTCAAATTGAAGGATGGATTTTGAAAGGGAGCAGCAAGCCTTTCATTGGTTATTGATTAAAATGATTTTTTTTCTAAATGGTTAATGGTTCATATGACTGAAAAAACAGGAACATAAGTGAATTTACTACTGCTTGTGCTAGGTTTTGAGTACTGCAAACTCAGAGAAATGCAAAATACATCTGTAATTTAAAAGAAAATGGTTTTATTTTTCTTCTTGACACAAAATATTTTGGAGACTTTCAACCAGTTCACCAGATGAGAACTCATACAAGATTGAGTAACATTTATTATCTGTAATATGGAAATTTAAACAAGACTGGTAGGTTGGATAGTTTAAAAAGAAGAATTAATTGGTTAAATTTTGATATATTAAGAGTTTATGAGATCATTTGCAAAGATGAGCTGAATTTTTGGTGTGGGAATTCCAAAAATTAACAAAAAATTTTGTTAATGAGATTTTCAACTCTTCACTTTCTTTGAATAGGGGATGAGATGCAAGCCAGTTTTTGGGGTGTAGGAAGAGATGGTAGTCACTGGGTATGAGATCAGGACTTTCAGGAGGATGATAAAAAATTTGCCATCTGAATTTTTGAATTGTACCTGCTGTACATTCAGCTGTGTATAGTCATGCATTATTGTGAAGAAGAACAATTTCTGCTCTCAGCATTCCTCATCGCTGGTTTTGAATAGCACAATTTAGAAAGTGTTTCACAATAGACTTGTGATGATGTGTGATGGATGTTCCAGGTTTTATGAAATCAATCCAAATCACACCCTTTAGGTCCCAGAATTCATTTCCTATGATTTTCTTTTGAGACAGCTTGTTTGATTGTTTTTGGTTCAGATAAACCAGAATGACACCAGTGCATAGATTGTTGTTTCACCTCAGCATTGATGTTTGAAATTCATGTTTTCACCAGTGATATGGGAAAAAGAATTTGTCTCCCTCATGGTTAAAGGTTTGAGAAAAGCATTACAACGTCATTCTGTAAGTAGTATAAAAATGGGCAATCCGGGCAAACCTTGACCTTTCATCTCATGACAACATGGGACATGACTCTGACCTATGATGTCATCAGGGGAATTTCCTGCAAAAAATCAAGGTCACCTTTTTGCGCACGTGTTGGACGGATGTGAATTTTTTTACTAATTTGAAAGTTTTCTTAACGGCAAAGTCATTCGACTACTCTAAATAGGTGCCAAATTTTCACCGTAATTCATACTGTCATTTTCACATTTTCCTGCACATTCTATCAATGCAATCTCTGATTTGTTATCTTGTTTTACAGTCAGTAATCTTCATTGTAGAAGAGATATGTTTTTCCAATATATAATATATTTACAGACCTGTTGATCTTACAAGGTTGAGGGTATCCTAGGATACCCTCCAGCTATCTGTTGCATATAAAGGTTAAACATATATAACTTTTGATCTTCAAATATCATCATATCTCCATCTGGTCTCTGATACATCGCATCCACTCCCTTGAACGCACTGGAGAGAAACTCCAGCACATTCAAGATTATATGATAATTTCATCTAATACACCCATTGATAATTACCCTGTTCTGTAAATTTACACCACATTTTAGACTTGAGAGTTCTGTTGAAAAGCTCGACTATTGAAGCCTTTTATTGTAATATGTCGAATAATGATTGATATCATACTTTAAAAGTAAAGCTTTCATTTTTGAATTAAACCACTCACTACTATCATTTGTTTGAAAATTTTTCATGTATTTTTTAAATATAGGTTCAAGGACTTTATGTTACCTGTTTTTTGCTCCTTAATGGGAAAGTGAAAGCATATTTAGAAAAAACAATTTGTAAGTGTGAGAATATATTTATATCATCTATTTACCCTAGAAAATTGTATCAACTCTACCAGGTTGGCTTGATGTAGATCATCTATACCTTTTAGAGTGACAGATCTGGTCAGAAAATTTCTAAGAGCTTGTTTATGAAGCTCTTTTGTAATACCTTGTTTAACACTCATTGTTCTGTTATAAACTGATTTTTTATGTTAATAACTTTCACTTTATACTGTAGAACATAATAAGGATAAACAATACAAATAATTGTAAGGGGATAAAGTTTCTTATAAAACTGAGATTTTAAATTTTCTATTGGATGATTTATTGGCAGATGATGTGCGTAGTGAAACCTCATATCATCTGTGAGTCTGAGAGGAAGCTTTTTGCTTTTCACTCTGATGTTTATCTGTGGAAATTGCAGAAGCAGAGATATGTCAGGTAATTTGGAGTTTTGGTAGAAATAAAGCCCTGGGTTTCGATGGAGCTCCTTGTCCATTCTGTTGGAAGATGTGTTGGTACTTTGATTAGAATTTTTAATAGGGTGCTCTTTGCTGGCTACTTCCTCGTTTGCTAGAAAAAAGAAAAAGGCACTTCGTAATACTGATAGATTGTATTCTAGGAAGTTCTTAATAGATGATCTGTACGGGTTTTGCCCAGGCAGGGTCAGTAGATGCTTTCTTAAGGTTATGAATATTGTTTCTTTTAGTAAGTCTGAGTATGTCTTAGCTATCTTTTTGGACATATAAGAGCTTTTAATAATTTGTGGTGTTCCTCTGCCCTGTTTCAGCTGCAGAAGCATGATCATAAACAGAATGAGCTAAATGTTTTATATAGTTATTTCAGCAATCAAGACAGAGTCTCAGAAGTAGGAAAAACACTGTCTAAATGTTTACGCAGCGTAGTGTTTTAGGACCAATGCTGTGGGTTGCTGAATTCAATTCTTTGATTTGGTTGAAGTTATCCAATCGATCTCCCATCATCACGTATATGGATGATGGGCTTTTGTTGGTTAAAGGAGATTCAAGGAATGAGATTGAATTCAGGGCAGCCCAGGCTTGCAAGATACTCCAGTTGTGGGATTTGCAACATAAGATGGTGTTTAGCCCAGTGGTAGTAATGAGATGTTGCTGAAGGACAGACTAGCTGTTACATGACAACCTTGTGTATCAGTGGCAGGTCATCGAATTAGGTATGTCCTGCTGCAGAAGTATCTAGCTGTTGTCCTTGATGAGAATCTCAATTCAAGGAGCACTTTCAATATGCTGGCAAAAAAGACTTGTTCTGCTTTCTTCGGTGTTCAGAGAGCAGTTTACCCCAATTGCGGACTTAATTTCAGAATGTGTTTATATTAGGGTGTGTGTGAAGCTATAATGCTCTTTTTTGCACCTATCTGGGCTCATTGAATGAAGTATAATTGTTATAGGAATAGTTTGTTAAGAGCCCCGTGTCTCCTACTGTTGTCAGTGATTGTTGTCTTTAGCCTGTGAAAGGCAGCCCTTGTTATTTCTGTTATTAAATCCATTGATAGATATCCTTGCAAAGGAATGTCAATTACATTATGATGCCAAGAAGGTGGTCAACTTGCCTTTGAGCACATAAAAAAATAGACAAGCAAGGTTTCCATTTATGATAGGTCAGGTGGATGAATCATCTGACACACACATTGCACTTTTGGATGTGAGAAGTATTTAGGTAGTTAGTTGGATTTCCCCCAATCAGCATATTACAGTTTCTTTCTGGACATGGTGCTTACGAGACTTGGTCAGATTTGATTTGATTTGATTAATTCAGGCTTTTGTATCTGGAGTGTAGGGTCATTGATGATGTGTGCCATGTCTTATATGTCTGTCCCAACTACAAAACTGAACATACCAAAGTTGTTAGAGAGATTGCAAGGATCAATTCTGGTTTTGATCTGTAAGTTAACTGGAAAAACAAAAGTGAATGTAACATGTTGCTGGCTTCCTGAGATTCTTAGTCTTACAGAGGATGGCTGAGAAGGTCTGATGCTGTTATAGATGTGTAAATAGAATAGGAACCCGTGTGGCTAGGGGCCTTCTTTTTCCTGTTTAGCCTCCGGTAACTACCGTTTAGATAATTCTTCAGAGGATATGTATGAGTGTAAATGAAGTGTAGTCTTGTACATGCTCAGTTCGACCATTCCTGAGATGTGTGGTTAATTGAAACCCAACCACCAAAGAACATCCACGATCTAGTATTCAAATCCGTGTAAAAATAACTGGCTTTACTAGGACTTGAATGCTGTAACTCTCGACTTCCAAATCAGCTGATTTGTGAAGACGCGTTAACCACTAGACCAACCCGGTGGGTTAAAGTGTGGCTAGGGGCCTGCCTGGATGCTTACTTCACCAAGATATGCGTTTTGGCATCAAGCCCCAGTTAGCTGAGATATTCACTGTTAGGATGAGAAATGGATGTGTGGAGAACTCTTTGATGGTGCCGTGGTATGGGAGGGTGTAGGCACTGACCTTGCTTCCAAAAGTGGACCAGAGCAGAGATAGGATATGTTTTCATTAGAGGCTTATTAAATTTGTGAATTTTTTTCTTGATTTTTAAGTAAATCATGAGGACGTGAGTTAATTGAATTATAGGACAAAATTGTCATTGTTGCGATCAACACTTGTTTTGTTGGTATGGGGATAGTATTTTTGGTGTTTAAAGACTCAGTCAAGTAATAATCTGAGTGCACCACAGTCTAATTGAAGTTAGGTATAGGAAGAGTTTTTGTGTGAAACCTTGATGTTAGAGGAAGAAGCAGAGATGATCATGCTTCATGAATCTAATTTGATAGTTGAGGGTTTTAGTTATGATAGGTTGTCATGGTTGGAGGCCATTCAATGGTGATAGTAAGTTGTGTAAATACACTGATGGAAATGTCTGCCAAGGAATTTACATCAGTGGAATCCTGACAGAAGCCAAACTGATGACTGTGCTGTGTTATGTTTAGAGGGTCTAAAAAATGACCTCCAGTAAAGTCTGTCAGGGCTAGGGAGTGGTGTAGTGACTGGTATCGTCACAAGCTGGATGTCTTTCCTGATGGACTCAGGATGTGCTAATTGCTGGCTTGATAACATTTTAACATTAATGTGTGCAGGCTTAATAACATTTTAAATTCTCAGTCTCATATTTATTTTATTTGTTCCTTTCAAAGAGATTTTATGTGGCACCAAGTTCAGCAACAATGAGCAATTCTAAATTTGGTTTTGTTTAAAGGGTGAGGGAGTAGATAATGAAGATGAAGTGGAGACTGAAACTGCTGAAGAGGAGGGGCAGTAGGAGGAATTGATCGATTGCATGACCATCAAACTTCAAAGAATGCAGCTGAACAGCATTTGGTCACTAATCAAATTCTTAGGTGTCCAAAGGTATTTATATTGTCTAATTATTGGTAAACATAGACAAAAGCTATGTTTTTATTAAGAACAAGTTTTTAACAGTACTGATTGTAAACGTCACAGTTGTAACATTAATACTCTTAACCATAGCAGTAACCTAACACTTGCCATATTTAGTTACAAGATTTGTCAATGGCTTATTTAGTTTTTAAAATCTGTTTTTTCTGCCCAGTGCTTATTTCCATATTGTACAATATTCTCTAATTTCCTTTTTACACTCATACAGTAGTTTTGTTTAAAAGAAATCATTTCTTATGTCTGAAAATCACTAAGAAATCAGTGTTTGTAATTATCTACCATCTCAGCATGCCTTTTTTTGTTTATTTACTTTATTCAAGTTCATTTTGATATGTTTTGAGGTGTAGTTTTGCATGTTTAATGTAATTATATATATATTTTTTTTAATTAATGAAGTTTGTGGAAAAGTAAGTAAATAAATCTACGGAATATATCTAGAAAAAATTTATGCATGCATCAATTAATAATAATATTTGCATCTCTTTTCTACGGTAGATAATAGGCTATTTTTATTTTTATCTAGTCTAAATATAATAAGGAATTATTTGTATATTATCAAATTAACATTAGTGTTATACATAATTTTTTTAATTAAGTATTTAACTATGCAGAATGCCTGGTTTATTTTGTGTAAATATGAAAATATTTAAAATTCGTCACCTAAATATGTAATGAATATTATTGCCAAGTGCATATTGCTTTTGGAACTTTATCTCTAATGTGTTGTTTATTTTACATAAAATTTAAATGTAAGTTTTTGCTTAAGACTACTGATTCTAAAAAGTACATTCCATTATAGGTACACTGTCACTAATAGGACCAATGAAATGGTTGAAAAATAAAAATTATTTCTTATTTTTATACTTACTCTTGTTTCTTCCTGATTATTGTCAACTGCTTGGGTCATTTGCCAGGTATATAATATTGTCCCAAATGGTACATTTTAGATAGCCAAATTTATTTATTTTAAAAACCGTTTTGAACATCTGCATTACATTTCCTAAAGAATTAAATTCAGGTATAATTTTCTATAAAAGTGTGCTGATGCAGGCTTGATAACATTTTAAATTCACAATCTCACACCATCAGATTTATTTTGTTTGGTCCTTTCAAAGAATTTTTATATTGCAATAAGTTTAGTAACAATGACCAGTTCAAGAATATAGTACAAGAATAGCCCAGACACTAAGGTGAGCAGTGTTTTGTGTAACTTTACTATTGGAATAAAAATGTCCACAGAAAGGTAGGACAAGTGCCTTAATGTAACCAGAGATTTATGCTGAAAAGTAGCATTAGTTTTATTGTCATTGAATAAATAATATTTTCCGACAGTGATTAGTCTTGTTTAATTATTGAATGACCTTTGCAGTATAAATTCAATGTACATTCTGGGGTATGCACCGTATGACTTAATCTTTTAATTTATATATATTATGTTATTTTTTATTATCTTCTGTTTTGTATTGTACTTGTATATAATATAGTCTTGTACAATAATGACTTATCATGAATTTGTTAAAACAGCTTTATGTGGTTTTTATTAGTTCTAAATGTTACATTTTTTAACATCAAAAATAAATGAGTATTAAAATGGAAATAATAATGTAGTGTAAACTGGACCATGGTTGTAACTTATGATTATTTGTCACTCCTGTGAATAAAGACTAGTAAGAAGATGAAGAGAAAAATAGAAAGCCATGAAACAACACCATTGTTATCCACAAAGAATAAAATTGTTATTATTCAATTGTTATTGATGTTATTCACCAGGTAAGATTAAAATATTATATTAGGAAAAGAGGAGGAAACAGTTAAAAAATTTCTTTACTGTTTGAGTATAAAAAATAGAAATAATCACAGAGAAAAGTAAAATATTAATGGTGACAAGAAATTATTGAAATAGAAGAGGCAGTCTACAAATGCAAGCAGAAGCTTTAGAAATTATTAAAAGCTATCTATATTTATATTGTAAATTATCTGAGATAGACAAGTGAGAAAATGAATAATAGCATTCAGATGGCAGGAGGATTTTATCATTGTTAAAATTTAGTGTGGTATTAGTACAAATGAAATATAAACAGACAACTTTCATGAGTTTCCATGTGTGTTCTAAAAAATGGTTTAGAATCTTGGTTGAAGAAAAAGAAAATGAAGTTTTTAAGAGACATGGTAGGAAAGATTAAGATTTCAAGTAAAAAATTCTACAATAAGAAAACACCTATTAGATTGTGCACTATAGGACAGAATTGAAATGTAGACAAAGTTGGTTTGTGGACTTACAGAGAATGCCAAGTAGTGAGAGAATGCCAAGTGATATTTGCTGAAGAAATTTTTTGTTTAAATGTTAAAATCTAGAGGAAGACCAGGAAAGATATTTGGATAGATTTTGTAAAAAAAAAATACCTGAAATAAAGAACAGATTAAAATAAAGTTTTTGAGGGGAATTGGTGGTGAGGAAGAGTTAAGAGTAGGTTTATGATCTAGTAGAGTGTGAATGCTCATACTGAGAGGTCTTGTTGTATCTAGCTCTGCATTTAATAGCTTTTTGGATTGGTTTTATGGTGAATTTTTTAACTGATACATAGTGAGGAATTGTTGACATTAGGTTACCAGATAAGTCTTTAAAGTTTCGAGTTTTTTGGTTGACGGATTGTACTGTTTTTAGAGTTTTTTAGTGACAGTGTTATTTCTCCATATAAGACAATGCTTAACCTGTAGACCAGTTGAGTGAGTATTTTCTAAGTCTTTAAACACAACTCAGCAAGGCTGTGACTATACTTAAGTAAACAAGGACTTGTAATACTTTCTATACCAGTGATAATTTTTCTATCCTGAGGCTCATTATAAGGGGGAATCTTTATTTATCCGTAAATAACTCCTGAACCATACCTAATCCACCTGAACCCTTTCGGATCTTCACCAATCATATAGCCCTACACTCTCTGACTCCAAAAACCCCCAACACCAAAAATACCCACCCTGAAAAAATTCAAAAAAATCACTTTTCTTCATATTTCACACCCTTCTGTACCTTTCTGACCAACCTTCACCTTCCAGAAATCGACCTCAGATTTGGTGTAATACATTTTACCTGCTCCAAAAAAGTGCTGCTCCTCCCATAAAGTGCCCCAGGAAAAAGCAGAGTGGGTACTCAAATTGTGCGAAATTGAGCCCAGAACCAGAATTCAAGACCCTCTTTGGGATAGAATATACCTGACAGCCAGGGATGGACAGAAACCCTTTTAAGGCGTCCAGTAGGCTAGGGAGGTCACCAGATAGGAGTAGTTCATCAGTTCATGGCTCAACATCATCGTTGCGGATGGAAGCTGAAAACCCAGGTGCAATTGCTGCACCGTCGACCTCTTGAAGGACCATGCAAGTGGCTGAACGTGCCCAAGTTGCATCGTCAGACGAAGAAGAAGGAGCTATCAATTTGCTCACCCTTGTTACTAAAGTAGAGGTGCTTTCCAGTGATTTAAGTAGTTACATAGAAAGGAGTACTAAGCGTGAAATAAAACTCCTGAATAAGGAAGTTGCTTTGCCGGCACAGATTTGATGATTTTGTGTGAACAAATGCCTCCACAGGGGCATATACAGAAGAACCTTATGCCAGTCACTCAATCAAGGCAGACAGACCCACAGAAGATATCGGAAAATGACGAGTTTCTTAGGAGTGACTTATCAGTTACTGACCTACTGGACCAGCTCCTGCGAAGATGGCCGCCGAAGTTCATAAATAGAGTTAGAGAGGTGAAAACACTGTCTGTTGAAAATGGGGACATGTAATTTTATAGACATTTTTCACACCTGAAGATCAGGAACAGAGTAGCTGGCTGTCACGAGTTATAAACCTGGTGATGTCGTTAGAGGAATCTCTCTCTGGGGGAAGAAGCTGAATCTTATTTCGATAATAAATTTTTATGATTTGTAAACGTTTGTTGAGACGTTTAGCGTTCCATGATTATTTGTCGTAAACTACAGAAGCAGATATAGCATATATTACGATTCAACAAGTGGTAATTGAGAAACTGCAGCAATCATATTGAAGGCAGTGAGGCGAGTACTGGGGAAGTCGACATCTCTGATATTTATCCTCCTAGAAGGTCTGCTTGGAGCAGTGGTCAAAAAGATTCTGACTTACCTTTTCAGAAAAAATGCCAAGACGGTATCAGTGGTTCTCCCAGAACCTGAATGCTCCAAATCGTGGTCAGCTTCAGCTAAGAGGTCAACCCCTCCAGTCGAAGACAGCCGCACTGTAGTAATGCACGCCCAGGGTAAGATAAACTCAGACTTGCTGCGTACGATGAAGACGTTGGTCAAGGAGAAGAGGCAGGTGAAGTGCTCTCTATAAGGCAGAGCAGAGGAGATGAATTACAAGTTAAAATTAAGGGCAAATAAAGTACGGAACAATTTACTGCTACACTTAAAGGGATCGAGCAGCGAGTTTACAAGTCGGCAAGAGAACATGAGGTGATAGGCAGGCTGTAGTCCATATAAAAGACATTGCTGTTGATACTACAGAAAAGGAGGTGTGTGATGCGATAGTTGATGTTATAGGCAAGAACGAAGAATTCAGAATATTACAGTTATTACTTCACATCAGGTGGCACTCAGACTGGTTAATGAACGCATCAGAGTTGGGTGGGTCCATTGTCAGGCCTACATTAGAGAAGAAACAAGCAGATGTTATAAATGTTGGGGCTCGCCATAGAAGTGTTGAGTGTCAGGGGCCCAACAGGACTGAATTAAGTTATAATTGCAGAGAACCCGGACATAAGGTACAAGAATGCAGGAACCATATGAAATGCTGGAACTGTAGAAGCACATACCATCGCACCGGAGGTTCGACGTGCAAACAAAATAAAAGCAATTAAGGTTATGCTCTCAAACATCAATCATAGTTCCCTCTCTCACAACTTAGTGGGAGAGCTGGCGAGAAATATCAGTGCAAATATATTAATAACAACTGAGCCAAATATATATATAGCGGCAAGAAATGACTAGTGTGCAGACGAGTCAGGGGATGTTGCCATACACAATGTTAGTGGCAGATTTGGGTGGCAACTGCCCCATCAAGGACAGGGATAATAGCTGTGGAGTTGGCAGAAGCTGTTGTAATAAGGTTGTATATTAGCCCAAACTGTGATGTGTATGTTTATGAGAGATACATAGGACGTTTGCAAGATGAAATCAATAGAACATGAAAAAAGATCATACTTACAGGTGATCTAAACTGCAAGACAGTTGTAGCAAGCAACTCATCTACAAATCGGTGACGTGAGATAGTTGCGGACCTGATGCAGACAGCTGGGCTGTACTGCTTGAACGACTCAACGCCGACCTTTGAAGCAAGGGGCCGGCGTCCATTCATCCATATTAGACCTGACAATATTGGACAACAGGTGGAACTATAATCACTGTAACTGGATGGTCCTGGAAGGTGAGACAGCCAGCAATCACCGTGCCATGCTCCTCCAGATAATCAATCGCTCCTTTCGCTCAATCGATCAATTTAAACCTCAAAGACTGACGCAGTGGCAGTTTTTGACTGTAGTGACAAACATGTCAAGGTTTCGGGACGGGAGACAGCTGACACCTGAAGTCCTGCAAGACCTCATCATACAAGAAATAGCGCAAATACCAATTGGTGACAAGAGGTTTCAGCCTGCATATTGATGGTTGGACACAATCAAGCACATGAGGCAAGAACTTGAGAATTCCAGTAAACGACTCAGAAGAATAGGCGGTGATGCCTATGATGCTGCAGCTCATGAGTATATTACAAACAGAAGAACATTAAATTACAAAATAAAACGAGCCAAGGAAAGTAAGTGGCAAGATTTGTGTGGAGAGTTGGATGAGGATTTGTGGGAACGAGCCTATCAGATTGCAACAAAATGGTTTGAGAGACTTTTACCCATCCTCGCAAGTAACCAAGCGATGGAGCATATTGCCAGGCTCTTCCCAAGAGAACATGTGGGAGATGATTTAGTAGTTGAATGCGAGAGGAAACGCTTCTCTGCAAAAGAGGTCATGGTGATTCTTAATCTAAAGGATCGAAAGGACCAGATGGTATCCCTGCATCTTTGCTAAAGGAATTGGTCAAACTGGTGCCTTGGGAAATGATTGATATTGCAAATTACGGTCTAGAGAACAAGGTCTTTCCAAGGTTCTGGAAAGACACACGTCTCCTCTTACTGGAGGAGTTCAAAGTGGACGTCAGCATCCATGCAAATCAATTCAAACTTTGGTGCAGATGGTCAGCAGTTCAAGCCATTGCCATAGTGGTAAACTGGGCAGAAGTACATGGAGAAAGAGCTCTATGCCAATGTTTATATTTTTGGGTGTCAAGAACGCGTTCAGATCCTTAACCTGGAATTCAATAAAATGGCCCTTATGATAGCTCTATGTAGGCAGATTGGGGAATACTTGAAGGATCATTGGATAACTGCAGGCGTACAAAACAAGAGCCTGCAATTCCAGATATTTGGGGGTACCACAAGTATCAGTCTTGGGCCCGCTTCTTTGGCTCTTAGTATGTGATGGAGTGCTTAGCCTCCATCTACCAGACGAAGCTGAAACAGTGACCTATGGTGACGATTTGACTGTCTTGGTCAGCAGTAAGATGGAGGGCGACTTGGAGATGCATGGGAATGCAGCTTTTGTTAGTATAAGTATGTGACTGAATGAACACGGACTAGATCATCAAAAAAATTTGAGTTCACAACATTAACCGGCAGAAGAAAGATAGGTCACATCAATCTAAGAGTGGGAGACCAGCCACTCCAGAACAAAGCAAGTCTAAAGTAGCTAGGGGTAAAGATTGATAGAGCATGCAAATTTAGCCAGCATGTGGTTGAATGCTGTGGCAAGGCAGAGAGGACCACTAAGCTCTTAAAATACTGATGACGTCACTTACACCTCCTTGCGCTTCTAAACAAAGACTAATAATGTTGATAGTAATGTCTGCAATGCTGTATGCCTCCCCAGTTTTGGTCCCTGCTGTGAGAGTGAAACGCCATCTAAATAAAATACATTCTGTATTTTATTTAGATGCAGATGCACGCTGTTGACCATAATTGCAGGTTGCATAACTGTCTCTTACGAGTCAGCATGCGTGATAGATTTACTCTGATAGATTTACAGATTGAGGAAAGGAGTAATAGGTATGGAGGCATGGATACATCAGATGCGAAATGTAGGACGCTCAATATTTGGGGTGAAATATGGGCAACAGGTGACAGATCGTTGTGGAATAAATGTCTCATATCAGATCTAGAGGCTTGGATCAAACATGGCCATAGTGAGGTGAATTTTCAATTATCCCATATGTCTACAGGCCATGGTGCCTTTGAATATTATTTACATAGAGTGGGCAGGCGCGATTCTCCCTGCTGTACGTATTGTAGCAGGAATGCTATGGCAGAATATACCACGGCATAGATCTACCATGCCGGACTTATTGCTGGTAGGTGGGAAGGCCCCCCTTACAGTTAAAGGATGCTCCCCTGGACTGAGCTTTACTTAATTGTATGTCCAACCCAGGGGTTTAGGGGGAAAAAAGGTTTATGATCTCAGTCTAGTAGATGATTTTTCATAAAAAAAGGTTTAGCAACTCAGTCTAGTAGATGGATGAAGGTAAGGATTATGATGTTAATGAGACTAACAAATATTTAATTAGCTTTTTATTAAAAAGTAATCTAATATATTATTACATTTACAAATATTAAAATTAAGTAAGATTTTAACATGTTTTAAAAAATATCTTTTGCACCAGATAAATAATACAATAATCATTTTTACTAGTGTGTTGCATTATCACAATACTTTTTATAGTTTTACTGATTATTGAACAAAGTATTAATATTGTACAAATTCCTTACATTCATAATGAATACATTTTCTAATAGAATATTCTCCCTTTTATTATTCAATATTACAAATAAAAATTTGTTTATTCTTGTTTTGATGCATGCCCTTTGGTATTTGATGG
Source organism: Lycorma delicatula (assembly GCF_047948215.1). NCBI lineage: Eukaryota > Metazoa > Arthropoda > Insecta > Hemiptera > Fulgoridae > Lycorma > Lycorma delicatula. The sequence continues at coordinate 15,097,220 of NC_134459.1, forward strand.
AGTAAATAATTTATTGGGTATATTAAAATAATAATCTGTACGTGCTTTTGACAGAGTGATACTGCAGTAGTGTCTGATGCTGAATTAGCTGAAGCCGATCAATCAAGTAGACATTCTGCCACCGTTACTGCTACCGTAGTAACTACCAGTTGCATAGTCAGTCTGCCAAAGATGAGCACCAATAACATTACTGAGAATGAGCAATCGACTACCAGATCTGCTGCAGATGATATAAACAGGGTATACTATCTTTTGTTATTTTTGTTTGAGTGCTTGTGAGTTATTAAGAATATTTTTATTTTTTTTTGGTAAATGTAATCCTGTGTTAGATCACCTTTAACCATTACAGTTATGATATTAATATTAACAAGATTCATTAATCTAATTAGTTGTTAAATTGATTAATGCTCCAAGTGGTAAAGATTTTAAATGAAAAAAAAGATGTTCTCGTAATTAGCAGAGTTATATCAGTAATACATTTTTGTTATTTATATTACATGAATTTCCCTGTTGAAAACAAGGTTTTCAAAAATCCTTAAAAGGGTTTTTGTCCATCCCTGGCTGTCAGGTATATTTTATCCCAAAGAGGGTCTTGAATTCTGGTTCTGGGCTCAATTTCGCACAATTTGAGTACCCACTTGGCTTTTTCCTGGGGCACATTTTGGGGGGAGCAGCACTTTTTTGGAGCAGGCAAATATTATTTTTTGGTGTCATTTGAATAAAAAAATATGATTTATATTTGAGTAATTGCCACTCCTAATAGAACTATGGTTAGAGAAACTTATTATTATTAATAACTATAAATATTATAACTAAATAATCTTGGCTCAAATTGTTAGCCACATCCAGCATAATTTTTGTTACATTAGGATGCAACTTCTATGTAAGGCCTTATAAAAATAATTTTAAAAATACATATTTGAAATGAGAATTAAAATATCATATGTATCTAACAGGTCTTCCAAATGTAATGCTTATTTTATTGACATTCAAATGGAAAACCTGAAACAGCTTATCCAGTTAACATTAGTTTGCAATAGGGGAACTCAATTCTTCAGAATAGAGTACATCTAACTAATTTGTAGTGGTTATGATTTATTCGGTAGACCACTCTATCCTCATTGATTTACAATATTTTGCTTTTATAGATACTGTATGGTATACATTTTTATAGCTGTCTGAAATAGATTGTAACTGGAACTGGAGTATTTTGCAGTGATTTTAACTGTGTTCAGTGAATTGTTTTAAAAAGTAACCCTACATATTACAAAAAAGATTACATTCCATTTTTGAAATTAATTTCAGTAGCCAACATATAAAACAGGTATGAAATATAATTTTATTAATTTTAAGTAATAAATATTAGATTTCATTGATATTTATTTATTAGTTTATTTAATTTAATAAGAATTAGGTTATGTGGCATGGTATCGTCAGTTTAAATTAGGATATAGAATTGGCATTGTACGAGGGTAAATCAAGTATAAACAGTAATTTTTTTTAATAAATTTATTGATTAATTACATACACAATTCATACCTTCATCATTTATCTATAGTCTCCTGCACAATCTACACACTTTTGCCAATGATTTGGAAGCTTGAATATTTCATAAAAAGTTTGAGAATAAGTTGTCAACCATTTTCACGCATGCTACTCAACAGCTTTATTTTTTTAAATTGTTCTGTTCCAAGCATTTCAAGGGCACAAACAAAAAATAATCACAGAGGGACAAATCTGGGTTGTAGGGAGGGTGGTCAATGGTTTCCCAATGCATTTTTTCCAATCTCTCTCTTGTCAAATTGTGGTGTGCGGCCTGGTATTGTCATGGAGAAGGATGATATCTCTAATGAGCATACTCCATCTTCTGTTTTGGTAGGCGGCTTTTGTTGACTGTAGCAGCTGGCAGCTTAGTAAGCGGCATTCACCATTCATGGATTGTGGAGAAAATTGATGATTAAAGTTCCCCTTTAGTCAAAAAAAAATTTTGCAAAGTTTTTCTGACTGACAGACGGGTTTTGGCCTTCACTGGGCAGCCCTCATCCTTCCTTCGCCACTCCTTACTTGCCATTTTTGACTCCAGAGTGCAATGATAACCCATGTCTCATCACATATTATGATATGCCTCAAAAAATTGTCTCCTTCTTGCCAAAATCTATATAGAAGTCTCTCACAGTTCTTCAACCTGACCTGTTTTTGATTTTCAGTTAACAACCTCAGAACCCATTGAGCACTTAAGTTTTCTAAAGCCAAGATGATCAGTAATAATAGATTGAGCACTCCTGTAGCTGATACCAACTTCTGATGCAATTTCTTCAACAGTGAATTGGCAGTCACCTTTGATAAGCTTTCAAATGGCACAGATGTTGTCAGCTGTGCGACTTGACCTTAGGCATCAATCATAACTTTCATTTTCTACACTTTCTTCTCACCCACCCTTAAATTATCTGGCCCACGTACACTCAGTTCTGGAACAGTGTAGCGTCCCCAAATTATACTTTTAAACATGTTAAAATTTCCACATGTTTAACGCGTTCATTAGTTAAAAACTTTGATTATAAGTTGTGCAACAGGCGACAGAACCTCTTGCTTATTCATGGCTGTACTGACGACAGAACAGAATGGTGAAACTAACCAAGCTGGTTCCCCCTCTCTATCAGATTGAACATTAACCCCCCCCCCCCCCCACTTCACCTTACAGTTTGGAACTGCTTGCTGCATAAAATGGTAAAATTACTGTTTAAATTTGATTCATCTTGTATTGGATGATGAAATTGGAAACTTTTCAAATTACTGAGATCATTAAACTTTAACCAGTTTCAATTTATTTTCTGTTACTTTGCATTTTTACAAAAAATAGCCCTGTACACTACCTAGTACCTACTATATATTATTACATGTGTAATCTTTTTTCTTAAATAAACATTTTTTTTCTATTTTTGCCTGATGACCAGTCATTTTCTATGAGCTGGGTTTTGATGTCAGTTTACTATAAAGGTGACGCTTTACAATATGTATATTATTACTAGCAGACCAGCTATTGTATTGTGCAGACCAGTATTGTTTTGAGTACTACATTTTTAAAATCTGTTTTGTTTTTTTTCTTCCTTTACAGTCTTTCATTGAAATTTTATTTATGTTTCTCATATCTCAAAACAGTTCATCATTCTATTGCTGTGTTTCACAAGTGATAAATAACACTCTTCGCTTTGGTTGTTCACCATTTAGAAAAAGCTTTATTCATGAACTGTATATAATGGATTGAAGCATTTATGCCTACATATATATTTATATATTGTATTTTTTTTATAATCAAAAACCAATTTGAACAACCCAAGTAAATGAAATGACACTTACCTTTTTTTTTCTTTATTTCATTAGCACTTTTGCAGGATCCCACATCATCGGTTGTATATAAATTATAGAAAATTACATATCAAATATAACAAATTTTTTTTAGAATAAAAATTAAAAGATTAAAATATTAAAATTACTATCGTATATACAAAATATGAAGTCAATTAAACAAAATAAGTACATATGTATAAATGTGACGTCAATTAAGAATTAAATTAAAATTAAATTTAAAAATACCTTGTAACCTGGTCAGTCAGTGTTATATTACTGAGTGGATTTGAAATTATTTATATACATTCTGATACACAATGAATATTTAATAATTTTGAATAAAATTAATTCTTATAAGTTTGAAATTTACTTTTGAAATTGACATAAATAGAGAAATAAATTTTCTAGATGTTAGTGTCAAAATTAACAAAAATAAACAATTTTTAATATCAGTATGTAGGAAACCCACAACCAATAAAACCACATTACATAGAAATTTAAATCATCCGTGGTCACACAAAATTAGTACATATGGTTAATAGAGCAATTAATTACACACAACAGAAATAGATGTTATAAAACAAATTGGTAAACATAATGGTTATAATGATTCTTTAATTGATAATATATACAAAAAACAAATTTCAAAAATTAATAATACCACAACTCTTATAAGACAAACAGTCTTATAATAAGATATTTAAAAAATAACGATCACACTCATATATATATATAATTCATGTGGAATTTATAAAATAAAATGTAATGATTGTGACCATTTATATATATATATATATATATATATATATATATATATATATATAAATACAAAAGATTTTTTTTCTTTTAATAAAACTTTATGGATATGGCTTATTCAGATCAGTAAAATATATACTTTATTAGGCAGAAAAATATTAATAATTCTTTTATCTCGAATTCCAAATTAAATTATGTTTGTAAATGCACATCTGAGGTTATATGAGCATTATTTATTTACTCAAATGGTGTCAACAGGCTTATGCATCAATTCAGACATTGCTTTTTTCTTTTTGTTTATGAAATGAATTCTGTACCGTTCAAAAATGCCAAGACTTAATTGTTATTTAAACATATGAAAGGTAGAGAACACTACCACTCTTCCATAATAAATATATTATTTATAAATATATAGCTTAATATATAACTTAAATAAACTACTGTTTCCTTTCACTATATATAAAGAGTTCTGAGTTTATTCATTACCATTATAAGAAACTCAGTTTTTAAACACATATTGTATGAACAGTTAGTTAGGTGTGAAATAATTTAAGATTTTAAATTTTATTAAAATTGTATTTTTTTTTTTCTTTTTGAGAGCTTTATAGCTGGTAGGTTGGAGAAAGGACATGTTTAATCATCAGAGAAATTTTATTAGACAAAAATAATTTAGAATCCAAATTTAATTATTGCTGTCATTTATGCTAAGTTTATTGCTCATGAGTGTTGTTATGGCTTACATACTGTAAACTGCAGCGGATAAAATCGTAGCTGCTTGCGGCTGTGGATTATTAACCTTAATGTGGAAAAACTAAAAATCTCACTTCGTTTTCAGCTTATTTTTATTTTTCTTTAATTGTCAAATTGCAATTAATGTCATTTTTTTGATGGGGATGAAAATTTTGTAGCAAGTGAAACCTGACTGGAATTTGATCCCAGAACAAAAGGCAAGGATGTTAATATTTCTTGTCATGAAGAGTTCATCAGTCATTAACAGAAGTCAGTTTATTTGAACAACTTGATATCACCTGATATGATTGTAATAATTTTATTACTCAAATGAACATGTAGAATAACCCATCTAATGATTTGGTTGGAATCACATGAGCCATTGTATTTTTCCATTTTTACCAAATACTTGCATAAATATCAAGTTCGCAGAACCATTTGTTAGTGTTCTGTTGCAAAAACAATAATAAGCGCATTTGAACTATGACTATGAAAATGTGAGTGATTGACATTTAGGGTAGAGTATAAACAAAAAGTTTTTCATGAAAATCATCATTTTCCAAATAGCATATGTGGTTACTTTAAAAAAGCCATAACCATTTGGTGGCATAAAAAATTCAAAGATAGATGAGATATGAGTGACGACTCAGAAGTGGACGACCAAACCCAAAATCATAGATGCAAATGTGAATAGGGTGTGAGATTTATGGTCTGACAGATAAATAAATGTGGTTGATGAAATAAGTGATATTCTGTTCAGAGGAAAAGACTAGACAAGTAGACTATGATGATTATGCTCCTAGCCATAGTACACTCATCATGAGGTAATCTCAGCCAAGAAATATTTTACTGTAACAAGTCATAATGGCTATTCACCCGAGTTAGTGAATAGTTATGATTTCTCACTAAGAAATTTTTTTATTGAATTTTTCTCACTATTCCAAAATGAAAGACTGTGCTTTCATTTTGTCATTATTTATTCAATCTGTCAATTCATTCTGTCATTATTTATTGAAATTATGTTTTAATCATTATTTATTGAAAAATTGCTAATATCCACCATAATAATAAAAGAACGCAAGACTTCCAGAAAAAAAGTTCCACATCTGCTTCTATAAATGAGAGCATCATTTAAGCAGTATAATTTACAAAAGAGTGTTTTTAGGACAACAATAGCTACTAAAGCCCAGTTCAAAATACACTATATTTAAAAGTTCATTCCTGAATCAAAATTGTCATACTTCTTGCATTGAGTATCCTGTGTTAATATCATTGTATTACAGGCTAGACATTTTTTCGTCTGGCATTTGTTATTTATTGATTATTACAAATCTTCATGTAAGTTATTTAGATCTTCACAGATCCCTTTCTCACATAAATTAATTTATAAATTTTTTTCAGGAACTTAATCATGTGGAAAATGCTGGTGTTTTTTGTGGTAGTGAAGAAAATGTTTTGATGACTGGAGCAGCTTTTGATGCCATTTGTGGCAACAGCATTGATAATCACTTACATAAGAAAAATAATATTGGCAACAATACTGCTTCAACAGCCACCTTTGATGCAATATGTGATGTATGTGTATTTTATTTATCACATTCCACAATTGATTTTCATTTACTTAAGTAAAATTATCTGCTGTGATTTTTACCCATTGAATGCCAACATCATTTAATGAAATTACATTCAGTTACTCAGCTTTGTTAATTTACAGGAATTATAAATTATGGTTCAGCCTCTGATAATGGACTCTCATTTCCACATCTTCATTTTCCAGAATATTACTCTTTTATATTTGTATTAATTACTGAATGTTTAATCTTACTTTCTTCTTTCCCTGCACTAAAGTCAATCGTGCACCTATGTACCATGATTATTTTATGTGCTAATTATTGTCTTTCATGAAATGACTACATTTTATTAATTTCAAGACACAAATGTACACATTTTATTTAAACCCATTTTATTTAAAGTAAATTAAAGTATTTTGAATATAGAAACATTTCAAAAGAAAATGAAAGGCAGAAATAAAAATATTTATTCTAGGTCTAATTCTTAAATAATTCCATAAAGAAAAACGTATTTATATTATTACTTTTTATTGATTATTTCTGAAGTTATGTATAATCTTTTTTATTTTTTTATTTTTTTAAGAAAAAAATGTTTTCTGTAACATTTTTACTTTCCTGGCTACATATACATAAGGGAAAGTTTAGTAATAAGTCAAGAAATCATCATACTGGGCTCTTAAAAAATTTCATACGTAAATAATACATAATGTTGTTCACCATTTGTTACTCTTTCAAACAATAAAACCCATTTTCAGTATAAGGGTGGATCAAATATATAAACACGACTTTTCATTTAAAAATTCTTTATTTGCACTAAAAGCAAAAACAAGTTTACATCATTTTTCTATATCGTTTCTTCATTTGAAATGCTTTTTCCCAGTAGATTTTTCCTTTTTGATGTACCACCCCATTGTTGGTCTCCCAGAACTTCTTTGATTGGTCCAAAGAGATGAAAATTGGATGGTGATTAATCTGGAGGACAGATTAATATGGAGGACATTGAATTATGTTCATCTCATTTCCTTCAATTTTGCTTGTGACAGCTGCTGTATGAGGCCTCATTTTTTCATAGAAAAGGACCACTTCTTATATAAATTGGCGTTATTACCATGGAAATAATAATTTATAAATATTAATTATTGAAATAATAATTTCAAAAACCATGGAATGTCAATGGAATGACAAATATTCTTTTCATTTGTAAGCTTCATTGCCCTGCATGAATTTCTTATGCCAGCTAAATTACATGGCCTTGAAAGTGTTTCCACAGAATATTACCAGTTTTATGCCCTTATGAATGAGAAATCTGATGATGGAATATGTAACAGAAAGAAGTTCACTTTCTCAGACATTACTTACGATCTATTGACCTTACAAGGATGGCTGGCCACTATGCCCACTCCTGACATCCCACCTGACACATCTTGAAGTAACAGCTCGTTTTGTTCAAAATGGAAATTCTCACTTTTATTTTATCCACCCTTGTAAAATATTTATTTTTTACCTATAAATCAGCTAATTTTTCTAAACCACTGTGCTGTGTGTTTATGTATGTGTGCCATTTATAATCATGTAAACATCTAATAACTAAAATTGAATTTACTTATGTTGTAATTTTTTTACCTAATATTTTTTTTTACAGTAGAGTATTTTTAAATTACAGAAAAATTAATTGGAAGAATTGTGTATTTATATCAATTTAATCTTGGAAGTCTAAATTCTGTTTAAACTTGATAAATATTTTTGTGCCAGCTTTTTTCTAACTTTCACAGTGTATAATATTACTAAAAATAATAATATAGAAAAACTAAGGTACACATACTGTTCAGATTATTCTTGTGATTTAATAAAACCAAACTCAACCACTTAAGGCAAAAAATAATATAAACACTATTTAGTCTGAATCACTTTCACAAATACACAATAATTTGTATTAGTAATTGGTAATTACGTTAGACAGAATTACCTTACCATATTCTAAATAATTGACATTTATTATCTTAAAATAAAAAGCAATGAAAATAATATTCCTCAATCAAAGCATCTAAAACTAATTTAATTGTCTATAATAAAATAAAATGTTACATTGTAATAAATCATGATTGTGATGATGTGCTGGTAGATGTTAATTATGAGTTAAATTTTCTCAGGCTGATAATTGGGCTGTTGAACAAGATAGAGAACAGCATCTGGATGAAGTCCCCACTTGACTGAACTCAAACACCAAAAATATAAATGAATCTCCTGATCAACAGGCTCATAATGACACGGCTAACTCCTCCATCAATAACTCAGGTATGATATTTAGTCACAGCATTTGTATTGAGTTTCAGGCAGAATTTAGTTTACCAGTTACATTTCACAATAACTGTACAATCTCTAATCACTTTGACCATTTTTCCCATCTCTATATAATATCAATGATTTATTAGAGATAAAATAGTTTATTCTAAAAAAATCTTGATTTTTGCATATCCAGTTTGTATAGAGTATATGTAAATAAATATTTATGTGTAGCAAGTACGTAATGCATGTTTAAAAATTACATAATTGTATTCACTTATCTATAAGTTACATATTTCTCTACATTACTGACACAGTAATATGGTATTGCAGCTTTGGAAAATGCACAACAAGAAAACAATATTTTCAAATTACAAGTACTGATAAGTTGAAGACATGATTTCACAATTTAATGCCAACCTCTCACAATTTCTTAAGATATTGCCAACTTTTTTTTGTAACACAACCTTCTTATGTCAGTTACATTACAGAGAAAATAAAGGTGTAAAAAGGAAATAATTTTTTAATATGCATTGTTAAAAGCACTTATGAGTTGTAAAATAAAAATCTATTTACATAAAATCTATTTATGTAAATTTTATTTCATCCTTTTTATTTTAGTAAAATGCTTTAAATTTCTAAAACTAGTCATTTTTTTAATATATCTTTCATGGTGGTTCAAGCTTCCAGCTATTTATGCTGTAAATATGGTTTGCAACTTATTTCACTGTGTGGGCAATTCTCTTCTTCCACAAGAATTTCTGTGTTGTGTACTATTTCTCTGAATTTATTTTAATCAAGGCTTTTTTATCTGATATGTTATTTTTTTTTTACTTGCATTTCCTTAATATATCCGTAGCACTTGTAAGAAGTCAAAATTTATTGAAAATTATTTTGTTTATCATTGTGGATACATTCAGATCATGTAACCTTCAAATCGTAACCTTCTCTTAATTTTTATATATTTCAATTTTTGATTTTATCTTCTGCCTTATTAACTGTGTATTTTAATAAATGTGTATTTTTGTGTTTAAATGTAATCTACTGTTAGTTAATGTATGTTTTATACACTTTTTTCAGATGGTGCTAACTCAATTACGGCAATTTGATGATGGTTGAACAATGTCTCTTGCACTTTGTTTTAATTATATTAATTAACGGTTGACTAAGTATGATTAAAGATGTAGTTGTAACAGCTTAATAAATTGTTAAATTGAAAAAATAGGTCAATAAATATAATTATACTCATTAGTCTATTCAAAGTATTGCTAGCAGGAAATAAATTAAAGACTACTGAACTAAAAGAAAATGTAACTAAAGAGGCTTGCTCTCATTGGCTATTATAGATTTAAATGACTAAATTTCTGATAGTTTAATGCAAGGGTAAGTGAACAAAAGTCCTCTTCTATATCTGTGAAATTGACAACATTTTGTTTTTTGTTAATGTAAAATGTGTGTGCATGTGTGTGTGTGTTTTCTTTATTGCTGCCCGTATCTCTCTCTGTACTAATTATATTAAATAAAAGTAAAATTCAACTATCCACTACAGTACAGAATCCAATAATGTTTCTTATCTGATTTCAATACTTATTTGTAATCAAAAGACTTTTGAAGGTTACCCTCATCATCAGTTGATCATAAAATTAAAAAACCTCAAATTAAAAAAATCCATCAAGAAATTAAAATTATTCCATATGTAGTATAATATATGTATTCAACAATTAAAATAAAAATTAAACATTCTTAATAATATATACTTTTTAAATATAATAATATATATAATTTTTAAATCCATAAATATGCTTTGGTTAGCCACCACATACAGTAATGTACTAATATTTTAAGAAATCTACTTAAAATTTACAAAAATGCTGTTATCCACAGCAGTTTTGATAAGAAAATCATTGTCAAACTCTGTCTGAAGATTAATCAATTTAAACTTTTTTTATATTTATATACCCAAAAAAATTACAATGAAATTGTAAACCATATGATAAGAGTCTCACAGATATCACAATTTTTCTGCTCAAAAAATAAAAATTTCTGTAATACAAATAAAACTGAAATATAAATAAAATAAAAACAAAATGATAATTGTATCAAAAAAGGTTAGACACTACGATTATCAGAATCTGTTATTAATTTAGAATTTTGTTAAAAAAAAATACATGTTAAATATATGTAATAGACAATAGATATACAATAAACAATGAAATCAGGCTAGTAAGAGTTTTGTAACATTTTTTTTCTATTTTTTGCATATTATATGGAATGCTTAAACATGTGTTTAAGTGTTATAATTTAGTGTTATAATTTCATTACAAACAGCAAGTAATCACTAAAATCTGTTTAGTACACTTTTGTCATGGGAGTACATCATTATATACACTTAATTTATGTTTAACACAAATCATCTGGTTTGTTATATTTTAAGCTGTCATATTTGACTATATTTTATAAAATATATGTAAATTATTTTTTATTGAAAAATTGGGTGTGATTGTCAGCATTGTTTAAAAAAGTCTATATTCAAATTAAATCTATTTTCAAAGATCATACATGGAAGGTTTAATTGACAAAAGTCTTTAAAATTTGCTAAAAATGACCTTCTAAAAGGACATTGAAGGTAAATCAGTGGTATTTCTAATAATAAGTAACCAAATTTAAGTATTTCCTAAGGTTGAAGAGCTTTCTGTACAATTCTAATCTTTTATTTATTTATTTATGATGTCAACAGTACTCTGCAGAGATGCCAAGGCATTTGTGCACAGTCTTTGTGTAAATATACCAATAAATGTGTAGTCTTGAACAGACTTAGGCCAACCACTCCTGAAATGTGTGGTTAAGTGAAAACCCAACCACCAAAGAATACCGGTATCCACAGTCTAGCATTCAAATCCATATAAAAGCAACTGCCTTTCCAAGCACTCAAACCGTGCTTGGAAAGGCATTTTCAAACTGTCGACTTTGAAAATCAGCTGATTTTGCGATGACAAGTTTAACCATTAGTTAACTTCAACACATTTACAAAATGTTACTTCCTCAGCTATGTGAGTAATTTTGAAAAACATCATCATCTTGTAATATGGCTTGTAGGCAATTACACATATATTTGAAAAGCACTGCAAAAATTATGAATGTCAGAAGACTAATTTTATAAAGGAGAAGCATTTTACAAATTCGAAAACTAATTTTTAATTTATAATAAATTGATTTTATTACTATTATTTGTTTAACAAGAATTGTGAAAATTTGAATTAGTACCTATTTTTAGTTAAATCTTAAAACAAATAAATTTGTCAGTGTCTAAAAATCTATAATTTTTCAGATAAGCAAAAATTTTTATTCACACTATTGTTAACAGAAGTTTTGTTATAATTCTTGTATCACTAGCTCTTCATTATTGCTGACCTGACCTGTGTTTAAATTAATATTTTATCAGGGAAATAAAAATTCTGATGTGGACACCACATTAACTTGTATGCCTATTAAATTACATATATTTTTATTTCATTTTTTTTTTTTTATTATTAAATTATTATTTATTGATTGTCATTTTTTTACAATCACAGGTTAGTAATTATTAATAAATCAATTTATTTTAATTAAAAAAAAAGGATATGAAGTCAGATTCTCACCACATTTTTTTACAATCACAGGTTAGTAATTATTAATAAATCAATTTATTTAAATTAAAAAAAAAGGAAATGAAGTCAGATTCTCACCAATGTGCCTTCCCCTTGTAAGATCCAAATATTTTGTTAATTAAAATTTTATTAGGCTATAACTCTAGAACCAATGAAAATAAGTACCACTTTGATATATAGTTGAAAAGCTCTCAAGGAGGGCGTATTACTGTAGTTAAGAAAAAGTCCAAAATTCAAATTTTTTGCATTTTGGGCTTTTTTTGGACACTTTGGTACTGTCAATTGCAATCAAAAGGGGAGGTGCACAACTAGATGTTACAACAGTCCTAAATCCAAATTTTCAAAATTTACGCCTAATCGTTTTTGAGTTATGCAAGATAAATATGTATGTACGTGCACACAGATGTCATGCTGAAACTAGTAAAAATGGATTCAGAGATGGTCAAAATGAATATTTCCATTGAAATCTGAAAACCAAATTTTTTCGTGATTACAATACTTTATTTTTACAATATGTGATTACAATACTAGATTTTTAAAAATCTACTATTTACTGATATGCACAGTACAATGAAGAAAAAACACCATGGAACTTAAAAATTAAATAACTGAAGTGAAGTATGTGCATTTGCATTTCCATAATATTGTAAATTTTATCTTTTGCCACGAAAATGTATTAATAAGTATAATTTTATTTTAAACCCTATTCAGAAGTGCAGTTTCTCATCATTTTTATTTTATTTATTTCTCTGTGACTTTCAGTGATATGGCATTCTTCAGAACAACATACATTTCTATTATTTTTTAAATAAATAATGCAAACATAAACACATATAAAAAAAAAATGACGTTCATAATTTTTGAGATAAACTCTGTAATCTGTTTTTACTACAGTTTTGCAGAAGTTAGTTTTTCTGGAAGTTACAAAATATAATTCCAGTCTGTTCGCTTAAAAAAATTTTTAATTTTTATATGTCACAGTTTGCATTTTTGATTTGAATAATAAAAAGTAAAATTTTCCTAATTTTTTTTGGATTCATCTTTTGTTTGATGATATAACTGTATTTATTGATATTATAACCACAGTATCAGGTTAAAATTTTTTTCCCTGATAACCCCTGAAATGGTTATAATGATTTTAGAGAAGTGTAAACACTGAAATATATATATATATATATATATATATATATATATATATATATAGTGTATATGAAACACTGAAATATATGAACACATTCATTGCTGTTGATAATATGAGGGTGGGTGAATTGTTGTGAGCCTGGCTAAAAAAACAATATTTTTCTGGGTATATTTCGATTTATTTTGCAACATAGTCACCATTAAGGTCTTACACTTAGCTCAGTGTTCAACAAGAGTGCTTATGCCAGTTTGGTATGTTGATTTATCCAACTCCTTAAAATAACCACCTATGGCAGCAATAACTTCATTATTGGTCAAAAATCTTCCCTCCAAGCCTTTTTTTAAGTTAAGAAAGAAATGATCACTGGAAGCCAGATCAGGTGAATGGTTAGGGAACTGTTTCCTGGTTAGGGAACAGAACACAGACTTGGACGAGGCTGCGTTCAAGAAGGAATGTAGGCTTGTCTTCATGACAGGGAAGGGTGATACCCCATGGTATCATGGAGTTTTTAAATTAGGCACTGGTCTCTCCCAGAAGTTTTGTCTGAGGGTAGAGTCTTTCTAGACTTCGCATCCTGCCGCATCAAGGAGTACCTTGACGTACAGAGATGCTTCAAAATGTTGTCGTGCGGCCAGGCTTCGAGTTTTTGCTCGAAGACTAGAGGAACTCCCGTTAGATGACCTGGCAGAGAATGTTTCTTCTGTAGTAGTTGAAGCCGCTGATCAGTTGATTCCCAGAGGCACAGGTCGAGAGAGAGTAGCTAGATGGTGGACTCAGGACTTCTCCTTAGAAGATGACCTATCTCTTTAGCCGGCCCACAGTCCGCTTCATCGTGGTTATCCGCTGAATGCCAGCAAGTACCTATTATATAAGTATCATTGCTTTACAGTTAGCAATCTTTCTCTAGAATTTCCAAAAGTTTCAATGTAAATATTGTTGATGACTGAAACTCTAGGTTATTGTAAACTATGTGGTTGATGGGTGCTGAAAATGTTAGCAAGTGCTCACATATATCACAGAATGATAATTGCATGTGCTTTTCTCAACCGCTTTAACCACGAAGAGACACATTTTTTTTCTCATATCATCACTGATGACAAAATGTAAATGCTCTGGCGAAACAACAATAAATGCAGTGGCGCCATTCTGCCACTAAACTGAAAAAATTAAAACAAGGCCAGTCTCGAAGGAAAATCATAGCAACTCTATTCTGGGACCAAAAGGATGTGCTGTTGATTGATTTCATGGAACCTGGAACATCCATCACATCACAAGTCTATTGTGAAACGCTTTCTAATCTGCATCATCACATTCAAAACCAATAATGGGGAATGCTGAGACTAGAAATTCTTCTTCTTCATGATAAGGGACATATGCACACAGCCGCATGTACAACAGTAACAATTCAAAAATTCAGATGAGAGATTTTTTATCATCCACCTTACAGTCCTGACCTTGCAAAAAACTACCTCCAACAACTGGCTTGCGTCTCAAACTCTTTGAGGAAAGTTAAGAGTTGAAAATTTTTGTGCAAAAGTCTAAAATCCCAGGTGGTGGAATTTTATGCAGTGGGTTTGATGAAGTTTGTTTCACAATATCAAAAGTGTTTGTAATAAAATGGTGATTAAGTAGAAAAATAAAGTAAATATATATGTATTTGAAACCACTGATAAATTTTTCATTTTTTCTACTGTTCTCGGTTTGTTACCAATCAGTTCTTACTTGAACCTTGCCTCATATATCCTAAAGGTAGCTAGGTATAAAATGAAATTTCTTGTCCAGGTATCTGATAGTATCTTCCTACAATCACTAATCCCATACTATATTAGAGAAAGTTAGATCTATGTTGAGTAATCTAGTAAGAGAGACAGGAAATCTAGATTTAGAAGTTGATTCAAGTAACACAGAATTAATGAAAATAAATGATGGTAGCAAGAAATGAGAGAATAGAGGGAGTAAAGAACTGTGTATTTTGGGCAATTAATTATTAAAGAAGATGGGATGTTAAGAAAATCAGCTGAAAGATAGGCAAAGCTGTGAATCATATAGCAGATACAAAAACTCTTTAAAAAATCAGAACTGAATGTTTGTGTAATGCTTACCTAAGCATACTTAAGAAAAACAGAGATAGGTGAATTAAAAGAATAAGGGGAATGGAGAGAAGAATGTTGAGAAAAGAATAAGAACGAGTACAAGTTTGAAGATACAGGAGATGTAATTCTGGAAAGAAAGTGGATACGAGTGGAACACAATGTACATTCCAAAGATAACAAATGCCTAGAGAAGATATCCATAGAAGAGAAAGACCAGATAGCAGTGATAATGAAATGAGAAAGTACTATAGAGGAGTAACATGCCAGAGAGTTAGTGAAGATAGAAAGGAAAGGAGAAGGCCCTACATGTAAATTAACAAGGTTCTGTATTTATTTACAAGGGCCTAAATGGGGATAATTTGGAACCTAATGATAATTTATGGTCCTAAATTTTATGTTTTATAAATTTCAGTTTTTACAGGGCCTACAGTTATTGCCTCCTATAAGTCCCTCCAATACCAAATTAATAAATGTGGTTGTCTTAATAATGGCCCACTAACCCACTTTCATGTCTAGAATATCCTGGTATAAAACTTTTTTCTTCACTTTAAGACCTCATCATTTCAAATTTGATCGACCCACCTAATTTTCAACACATTCCTTCAACATGCATTTGAAACATGACTATTCTTCTTCTTTCTATTTCTCCAACTTTTCAATATTATAAAACCCTACGATCTACACAAACACATTCAAGAAATTCTTTCTTTTTAATGATTAGATGTATGTTGGATACTAGCAGACGTCTTTGCTGCATTAAAGCTCTCTTTGCTTTTGTCAGGCTCCTTTTGATAATCTACATTACTTCCTCCAACCTTTGTAATTTTACAACCTAAATGAGAAAATTTATCACACATCATTCTTTGTTTTCCTCTTATCTTTCTTTAAACTTCTAGCAATTTCTATCTATCCTAGCATTAAATTCATGCCATTCAGAATTTATTGTAACTAATTTTTGATAGCTGTCAAAAAAACAATGTCGTCTAAACATTTTTTTTTCTTTCATGCAATATAGATAAAATGGATATAAATTTATTGGTGCAATATAAATAAATTTGGTATAATTTTATATATATATTTGATGGTATCTAAAGAAGTCAGATATAAGCAGTCGTATTTTATTTATATTGCATTGCATAGAAAAATCTTTAATCCTTAATGTTAAAATTTCTGCAGTCAATAAAAGTGAAGCTTATGTGTGTACTAAAAGTTCATTAGAAAAAATATCCATACAATAATGATGTTAAAAGGTAATTATTTAGGTAGATGTTAAATAGTGTAAAAATTAGTAGTAATTTTAAATCTTAAATAATAATGTTACAAGAAGTTTTGGGCATATGAAAAATGTTAAAACAAATTAAAGTAAAAAAAAAAAAAAAAAACAAAAATTAAAGGAAATATTTTATTCAAATAAGAAATTAATAAATAATTAAATAACTGAACATACACATACTTTTAAACAAAGTAGTTGTTGGGAGAGGAATTATAACACATATCTTATTGCTAAAATAAAATATTATAATGATAAAATCTATATAAATAATACAGATCGCTGTAGGGTACTAATGTATAATAATAATAATGTAATATTTAAAATATAGGTTAAGAATCTAATTTTTAAAGTGTAATTCAAATAAACAAAAAACCTAACAAAACAACAATTCTTTACTTTTTGTAAAGATTAGTAAATAAAGATTAAATTATAAATCGATGGTATTTATTAGGAAGGACAGTACAAATCAGATACAATTAAAACATTTGCTCAGAATTCAATTAATAGTGAACTGCATAAAATCAGTCAAATGTTTGGTAATGACCAAAACACAATTAATTAATTGTTTTCTTTTTGTATACATTAGTTCATCAATGGTATGTATTAGGAAGGACAGCATAAGTCAGATACAATTAAAACATTAGCTCAGGATTTAACTAATAGAGAACTGCATCAAATCAGTCAAGTGACTGATGAACCAAAAAGAGAAATAGTTTTACAGTTGACACAAAAAATGAATTGTAGTTTTAATTAACACAACTTTTTTATTTACATTCTTTTTACCATCAGTCTAATTAACCAACATTCAAATAAGCAGAATTATAGATGCAATTATTCAGGGAAATTATGCAACAGGACACCACTAAAAATATAATTGTAAAGGAGCAGAAATGAAAAAAATAAATATGATCATTATTAATGAAGGTGGCAAATTATTCACAGACCGTGATAAAAATGGGTAAAAAAAATCAGCAGGAAGCTTTATCTCATACACTGGAGGATCAGCAAATCTAATTATTGCATCATCAGGTCTTGTAACATCAATAAAGGAAACGGCGCTTGTTATTTTTAATGTTCTGAAAAGTACTTCAGTGTGAATACTGTTATCACTAAAACTAAAATTCATAAATACACCAATAATTTTAGCTTGTGGTCTGTTTATAGGTCCAGAATACGTATAAAGTATTTTGATGTTCATATCTGTATATACATTTTTACATTGACGTGTGTGGTCAGTACTTGTTTCTGCCAGCACTGGAACCCAGTTGCTAATATCTGTTGTGTTTGGGTCACCGTAAGCAGACACATAAATATTGGTTTGTTGCATGTCTGTAACATTTACAGCATTCTCTCCCAACAAAATTTCACGAGTCTGAAAAAAATATAAAAAGTCAAATAATTAAAAATCACAGAAACTAAAAATGATAATAATATTCATATTTGAGACTAGTAAAAAAAATTAAATTAATTTCCTATTATGCTTATAAAGAGATAACTAATAGGTTAGATATACTAAATATTACTAATAGATTATAGAAAGATTACTAATAATCACTAAATACTTTCCGATTTAAGAATAACCTACAAACTTACAACATTGTTGTTGAACTTTCCTACCATTTGCATAGAGCTTAAAATTGAACCGTTACTTGGTAAATTTAAAGTTGAACAGTATTATTATTATTAGCATTTTACCTTCTTATTTATGTACTTATCACATACTTTTATTTTAAAAAGTTAAATACTTTTAAAGCTGTTCTGCAATGAATTTTAATTGTTAAAAAAAATTATAAATTCAACCTTGCATTTAGATTCTCTACCTAAAGGTTCATAAAATTTGTTAAAAACACCCTAAGTTGCAATATTTTTTTATTATTTAAACAAAAAAAAGAATATATAAATATATATATATTTAAATATAACACTTGTGCCTTTTATTTATTTTTTTCAAGTAGGCCTCTAGGGACCACACACACAGTCAAACAGAATTACTCTTTTTTTTCTTCCAGTATTCTCTCACTTTGTGAGAACAAAGTTTTCTTCTTCAGTCATTTTATGCCTGGTCTTTTGGCTTTCGCTGAGAGTCTACAGTTTTTTATAAGTTTCCTAAATTGATCTCAATCTTGTACTGTGTTTTTGTTTATGTTTAATTTTTTATTGTCTTATCAACTTCTGAGAATCACACAAGTTTAGTTTTCACTGCATTAAATCTATCAATGATTTTTTTTGTAAATCTTTGTGGATCCATTCTGTACAAGTGGCCATAAAACTGTAACCTTCTTTTTCTTACTATCTTGTAGATTTTATCTATGTTTCTCTAAATTTCATTTTCGCTTTTGAGTTTGTGGATTCCATTTTTAAAGTTTGAACCATAAATGTTTCTTATAACCTTTTTCCACTGTGAAAATTTCTTTATCTGAAAATGTTTACAGGCAATCGGCTGCATATAGGGCTTAATGTTTTAGTTTAGTGTTATATGATAGAGATTTTTTATTGTAGATGTTTCTGTTAACTTAAAGGGGAGATTCATTTTTTGACTCTCATTGTGAATGCAGCATACTAACTGCACTGATAGAGCGTGAAAAGAAAATCGTTGTTGTAAGCAGGAAACCTGATAAACCCTTACTAGAACAATTAATTTAGTAGGTTCCATATTGTACCAACTAGAATTAATTAATTTAATTATACAAGGAAGAATAAGACTAAAGAGGAGAAAAAGGCCGAAATATGTAAACCATATGTTTTTTAGATAATTTTATATTATCATATAGATATAGTCAGTTATTAATTTATTTAAATTAAATTTTTTATGGTCCATTTTTTCTTTTTCCTTTATACATTAAATAACTATATATAATATTTTTTCAGCTTCTGCAAAACACAAAATTAGAAAAAACTCTTACCTTTACTTTTTTATGTTCATCAAAACATTATTGGGCCTAAGCCTATCTTCAGTGATATTTTTTTTTATAAATTATTGATTTGTTTATATTTACACTTTAATTTTAGCTTTTTACATTTTATCTTGTAAAAATTTTCCTAATAAAATTTAAAAACATTTTAAAAATTTACAATTATTTGTTCAGTCGAGAGAATGAAAAAGTATTGCAATAACTATTAATTTATCAATATCTTATCATTGAATGTCAACTTAAATAATTGTAATAAATGTACCCAATCTGTTTACAGATTTATAAGGCTGAATTTATGTTTAAAATTTCTGATTTTTATTACTATTTTCATGTTCAATATTTATTTTTTAGATTGTTTATAAAATGGTCAGCTACATTTGAGAAAACTATTTTTCTATTTTTAAATGATCTAAAATGTTCATTAAATCTATTTTTAAAGGACGTATTTGTTTTTCCAATATATATCTTTTCGCAATTGTTGCATTTTATTTTATAAATACTGGAAGAATCATATTTATTTTTTATCTTTTTATTATAATATTTTAAATGTTTTATTATATTATTATCAGGTTTATATTTTTTATCATTATATGAGTCAATTAAGTTGTCTATAATTTTATTTGTATAATAGTATTTTATATAAATATTTTCACTATTTTTATTTTTATTTATGAGTATTGAGTTTGTGTTAATGAAAAATTCTGAATTATATTTTTTATATATATTATCAATCAATGACATATGGTATCCATCTTTTAAAGCTATATTTTTTATACTATTTATTTCATTATTTTATTGCTCTATTTATCATGTAAAAATATTAATTTTTTGGGACCAAGGATGATTAGAATTCTTATTTATAATGATTTCATTTGAGGTAGATTTTTTATATACTTCAGTTAATATTTGATTGTTTTCATTTATTTCAATATTTACGTTTAATGAAATGAATTTAATTTATTTAAAATTACTTCATGTTTTTTATACATAACTGGTTCATATATAATCAAATTATTATCCATATATCTGACCCATAATAAAATTTTATATATGTGGTTTATGCCATAGATTATTCTACTTACAGAATAGATTATTTCTAGCACTACAGTAGATAGGGAAATCCCATGGAAAAAAGTTTTCCCTTTCTGCTGTCAGAAATTTATCTATAGGAATTTGAAAGTAGAATATTCTATGGCATAAATTACGTACATAAAATTTTATTATGAGTCAGATGCATGGATGATATTTTGGTTATACATGAACCAGTTATAATTAACGAACATGAAGTAATTTTAAATAAATTAAATTCATTTTTTTATAAAAAAAACAATAGTAAAATAAATTACACAATTAATTTACAGTTAAGAAACAGCTAATTCTCAAACAGGTTATATTTCAATTACTGTACTCTAACTTTAGTTATTAATTGTTATGTAACCTTGCTAAATTGATATAAAGTTAGTGGACCAATTATTAAGATGAGAGCAGAACAAAAATACAAATAACTGTTGGAAGTGCAAAGACCAAATTCCTTTGCATTCAGAAGCAGTAATCATAGTAATAATTAAAAACAATAGAAAAACATTTTATAATCAATCTTTCACTAACCTTGTTTTCAGCAGATTCACAACTCGATGAAACCTGTAAAAAGCATTCAGATTTCATGTTTTGAAGAAAGAATACATTAAGACGTTTATTTTCATCAATGACCCCCAGAATGCAATCCTGCTATAGGTATTGTCAGCCAAAGTTTCTGTTCATCACTCAGTAAAATATGTTGATCTAAATCAACATCATTGCCAATCACTTTTTTACCAGATATTATTGGCCTACCAAGAACATAACCAGGTCTCCCGCTTCTAATGAACGGTGCAGGCTGTCTACTACCATTATATGCAGATCGATAAAATTTCACTTCAGAATGCTGTCTATAAAATTTCTGGTTATGAAAGAATGTTACATTTGTTAACTGAAAGTTAATGTTAACTTGCATAATCCCTTGAGTTCCATTGTGAGTAATTACATACTGAACTCTATTGACAACATTCATACAAATATTTACATCAGTAGTGAATAAAGGTCTTAAAATAACATTTTCGTAACAAACTTGAAAGTCATCATCCAGACAAACTGCTGAAATTAATGTCAAACATGATTCATCCAGACAATCCTAATAAAAAAGAAACAGACATTCAACCACATTAGTAAATACAAAAATTTTTTATTGGTTGTAAAAATTACTGGCAATTAACACCAGAATTTAAAATCTTGAATCACAATGCTCGACCTTTATAAATCACAAGATAGTCGACAACATCATTGCATTGTTCCCTAACATATTTCACTTGTCAGCCCCTAGTTTTAATTTGCAACACAATGCCACATAACAGATACAATCCTAATGTAACTTTTTATGATGAATTCAAAAATGCAATCAAAATTCTCCATTACCCACAGTTGAGATAACATTTTTGAAGTATTGCTTTTGCAGAAATGTATGTATTTTTTAAGGGATAACTTATGTATATGGAATAATGCTTTAAATGATATATGCACTATCATTGGTTCACTTCTTCTACAGAATGACACTGTTCATTGATTCTTTGAAAACTAATTTAAAGGCTATCCTTTTGCACAATGACAACAAATGCCAACATGAAAGAAAGATATGACAATATAAAAATCCTTTTAGAAAAATACATTTCAACAAGTAGTATATATGTTGTGATTTAAAAGTTACTGTCTTATTGATATGTTTACAACACAAGTTTCACTATATTTTATTGCTTTTTTTGTGTGAATGGGACAGCAGGGACAAGACAAATCATTATGCCAGGAAGGAATGGCAAAAGTATGAAGCAGTTATGCCTGGACAGAAAGATTTTGCGCATCCCCCACTAGTTACTTTAGAAGTAATTCTTCTACCTCAACTCCATATAAAATTAGGGCTTTTTTAAAACTATGTTATATTGATGGATAAAAACGGTGCTGGATTTCATTGTTTGTAAGAAAAATTTTCTCGTGTTAGTTACATTAAAATCAAGAAACAATTTTTGTTGGTACCCAAATAAGAACTCTGATTAATGACATTTTGAAGAACTGTTAAGCCATGTTGAAAAGTTAGCATGGAGGTCATTTAAAACTGTTGTGAAAAACATTTTATGAGAAATCATAAATTCCCTCAACTACAGAGACATTGCGGGAGAATTGTTACAATCATACAAACATATGGGGTGTAATCTGTCTCTAAAAATTTATTTCTTGGATTCACAAATTCACATCTGGATTTCTTTCTGGATAATCTCGGCATAATCAGTGACAAGCACAGGAAACACTTCCACCAGCAAATACTGGTTATGGAAAACAGGTACCAGCATCAATGAAATGCAAGAATCACATTTTAGGTAAGATGAATAGTGGCCTGCACGCATGCAAAGTTTTACATTTCTCTTAAATGTTTACCTAGGAATCACAGAAAAATGGTGGGTAATGGAGAAAATCTATTTACATATTTGAATTCAGCATGATAAATTCTATTTGTTCACATATTTTGTTCCTTCTGTCAAAAAAACGTGTAATTTGGTCCCATAGTGTTACCTGTCATACTCCTAATGAAATGATTGCTTGATCCCAAAAGTCATCAAGATCTCCATAAATCACATTATCTGTGGGTATTTAGAAAATGTAAATTTTCAGAATAATCCTCATATGTATAATGAAGCTAATATTAAAAATCAGATTACAGACATTAGTGAACAAACATCTTGAAAAGTGGCTATAAATATCATAAAGCAGGTAAAAACCTGCATAGGTTAGAGGAAATAGCTTTGAACATCTATATTTTGATGTGAATATTTTTATAACTTTCACATCTTACAGCGTGAAAAAAATATTTAAGGGATATTATTAAATTTAGGTTTGCATCCTATTTAAAACATCTGTACTAATGAAATGTATGCAGATTAATATAGGTAGAACATCGGTCTCTTATTAAGTTTTCATTCATAATATTTCAAAATTAATTTCTTTTAATGAAATCTTTCTCAAACTTTGTTGATATGAAAAATTCCTTATGCCACTAAAAAGAAATTGTTTTAGATCATACCTTCCTGTAACTGAAGAAACTGTATAACTTAATAAATGCACAACATTGCACTATAATAGAATATTAAAATTAATAAAAAAGTTTTTTTTGAGAAATTACATATTACATCGAAGAATTGTATACACATAGCTGTAAAAAAACAACTAGAACATTAAAAAAAGTATACATTCAGAAGAACCTTTTTTTTTGAAGTGATATCAAACAATTTTATAATTAATTAACTATTCCCCTTCAAAGTCAATTACAGTAGAACATTTACCGGTGCGTGATCCAGAGAATGATGGTAATTACTTCAACTTAAAGCATCATCCCAATAAAAAAATATTAATAATTAAAAGAAACTGTTTTTCTTCATAAACAGAAATCAAGCTCTGCTGAAACATTAACTTATAACCTCATCTATATTATTATTTTATTGTTTGTAATTTATAAATACTAAATTCGTAGTTACAGCATTTCATATATTAAATTATATCTCACAAAATAACTGAAATTGTGAAAGGTTTTACAATGTTGAACTATGAGCATACTAAAATCTTGATAACTTTATCAAATAATTTGCTGTTGTCTAAACTATTAAAAAGTTATTGGTGTGAATATACTGTTAATATTTATTTGAAGAATTATGTCTTGCATTTGGTTTAAATTTAGGGCATCCTAGTTGGTCACTCTTCTGATTTGTTAAAAATTGGGAAATTGTGGTTGGCTGAAATTTATCGTGTTGTAATAAACACAATTACTGCTGCGATTGGGATAAATATGTTGTTTTACAATAAGTCAAATAGAGCCATTGTTTTTGGTCAAGTATGTATAAAATAAACATGGTATTTTGATTAGTATAAATTGGTGTTTTATGATTAGTCTGAACAATTCAGCATTAGATTCTTTGGAAGATTTACGTTTTAGTTTCTCAAAACGTTAAGAGGAATCAAAACTTTAAGTGTTGTGACTGTTTAATATTTATCAATTTCATTTTGACAGTATTAGAATCACTGATCATGGTTGGGTCATATTTCGTATTGTTTATGAACAAATGTTATTACATTTCATGAACAAAATTTAATATTATTTAAATCAATTATGCACATTTTGAAAGAACTGCTTGTTGATAAATTAATTTTTTTATTTATTCATAGATATCTGCAGCAGACTGCAAATATCAATCAATAGAATGCTAGTATTGCAATGCACATTGCACACTCATACACAACAAACACATCATACACAAGTGTGAACATACACATAACCTGACCAGATAGATATAAACACGGATCAAAAGTCATACAACCTAGATTTTGAAGATGTATCTCTTTGCAGGGGGAATATATAAGAAAAATGAATTTTTCTTCACTTTTCATGTGTTCCTTTAGTTAATCAGCCATACTTGTTTCTAAAATTGTTAGGAATATAGAAATGTAAAATGGGTTTTCTATACAGACAAGAACAAGTTTTTACTTTGGAACATTATCTGCAAATGAATTCTTATACAGATAAAATAATTTCTTTCAACATATTTCTTGAAATTTATGAGCTGAATAAATAAAATTTAAAGTGTTTCTCAATCACTTGAGCAAATGATT
This sequence comes from Lycorma delicatula, assembly GCF_047948215.1. NCBI lineage: Eukaryota > Metazoa > Arthropoda > Insecta > Hemiptera > Fulgoridae > Lycorma > Lycorma delicatula. The sequence continues at coordinate 15,122,658 of NC_134459.1, forward strand.
AGGAAGTAATGTACATTCAATTCATCAAGCTGTTGATTGTATTTAAAGCAAATTGCTGAAGTCACTTTTTTCAGGTTTGAACTCCTCGTATCACATTAAGAGCTGCACAATTATGCTAAAAAATTATTAAAATATTATAAAATTATGCTTAGCATTATGATCTTACAAAATTAGTATTTTTAAAGAATTTAATAAAATAAATCTAAATGACTTTACTACTATGGTTTCAAACAGTTATTGCAACCAGTTTCAACTGTTAATAAAAATGTAAAATGTACAAATATATTTTTGTATAATTTTAATTTCAATAAAGATGCACGGTTCCAACTATGTTATTAAATTAAAGAATAGTGAAGCTTAATTTAGAGCAGTGTCAATCAACATGTATATTATGTTTTAACAAATACCTCTTTATGCAGAGAAAAATTGGGTTTACATACTATTTCACAGAAGAATTATATATTTAATTTATCATTTTTAACAAGATATAACTTAATTTACTACCCTTTTAGGGTATAAAATATTGCTACCTACAAGAAACTACTGCAGCACATACAGCAGCTGAAACCTAATATTTCTGAAAAAATTCATTTTGAAAAGCAGTAGTCTGTTCCTCAAGTATCCATATTTTAATCATCAGATATTTTTCTATGGCAAGTTTGTACTGTATATATTAATAATTACCTTCTCATATCACTGAAGATTAATCATGAAGAATGAAACTGTAAAAATTGTAGGAGCTACATTACAAAAGATATCCACAAATCTAATTAAAGAGTGTAAAAGCTTATCTAGCAGCAGATGGTGGAAATTTTCATAAATTATACAAGCTTGTAAAATTTGGGTTGTGGAATAATTTTTGATAATTCATCCCTGTATGGTGCTGAATCCAAAAATAACTTTCATTTTTCCCATCACATCAGAATTTCTCACAAACCGTAAATATTAAAATTTGTAAAAAGTTGAATATATAACATATTTGCAAAAATGTGATACAGTCAAATAGATATAATTTTTTTTAATAATAAATTTGTATAACGTATTAACTTTTTTGGGTTATACTATGCATTCTTATAGCTTAAAAATTGAGTGGACTGAAGAGGTTGGAGGGGGGGTATTGAAGATGATGGGACAGTGGGAGAGCTTGGCCAACAGGTTTTTTACAAGACTTAACCAGATGTAACATGTTTATTGGCAGCTATACTTACCACTCATGCACAGTGCAACTACTATCAGTGCTGTTTCAACCATCAGCATGCATAAATTTAGTTTTTTTCATCCTCCATGATCAAACCTTTTTTGTCAGTGGAAAATATATTTTCAGGCCATAACACAAACTTTCTGTTTTCAAAATGGCATCAAAAGGCTGCAAAAATTCTGCAGATTCTTTTTGTTACATCTGTAGTGAGTTAATGGTGGAAAGGCAAAAAAGAAATATAACAAGTTTTAACAAAAACTGTACCTCACGTATTGAGTGAAAATAGGAGATCAAGACAAACCTTGGGCACTCCACCACATTATCTACACATGTGTTGAAGGTCTTAGATACTGGTCAAAGGGTGAACAAGAAGCATTCAGATTTAGATTTCAATAGTGTCAAGAGCCACAAAATCACACCAATAATTATTTACTTTTGTTAGACTGGTGTTTGTAGTTTCAGTTTGAAGAATAAAAAAAGGATCGTCCTTCCAAATATGTCACTTTACGCCCAGTTCCTCATGGTCCACATGTACCAATGCCAATTCCACCAGAAAATTCACCTGAAATAGATTTCTCCACACGTGATTGAAATGAAGATAACTTCGAGAAGTATGAACTCGCAGATAGCTGTGCATCAGAGCTTTATTCACAGTCGAACTGAAAGACTTGGTTCAAGACCTAAGAAAATTCAGAATTGCTTGGTTCGAGGCTTAAAAAGAAGAACTTGCTAGCTGCTGATACCTCATTTTCCTGGTTCAGGTACAGAGAAAAGGGATTTTCTTCATATTTTTTGGAAGGAGAATTAGTCTTCTGCACTGATATACATGGACTTTTAACTTGATTTAAATTCCATATAAAAGTACTGTTCGAAAAGTGTTCATAAATTTGTCCACAAGAAGCCTCAAAGTTATCCTTCTTCACAATGGGAATATGTATCCAATACATACCCGTTGGACATTCTGTCCATTTAAAAGAACGTTACGATAATCTGGAATTCATTCTTGATAAAATTAAATATGACAATTGTAAGTGGATTATGTGCAGCAATCTCAAAATAATATCGATGCTCTTAGGATATCCTAACCCCATAGGCGAAGACACCCACCTTGTAAGGTTGTCACAACCACCCTCGTTCTTAGTCCTGTTGGGCTTTAACGGGATATGCTCCTAGGACAACAAGGAGGATACATCCCAATCCCTTAGGGGAAGACACCCACCTGGTGATGTTCTTGTTGCCATACCACCCCCGCCACTCTTAGCCCTGTTGGGCAGAACGGAGGATACACAAAGTTTCCTTGTTTTTTGTGTGAATGGAATAGCAGAAACAGAGAAAATCGCTGGATAAGGAAAGATTAGCCAAAAAAGCTTCATTAGAATCTGGAACAAAAAATGTGCTCCATAAAGCTTTCGTAGATCTGAATAAAGTTCTTCTTCCATCTCTGCATATCAAGTTAGGCTTGATGAAGCAATTTGTCAAAACCTTACCAAAAAAAGGTAAATGTTTTAAATATATCTGTGACAAATTTCCAGTATTATCAACCACCGAACTAAAAGAGGGTGTTGTCTTTACTGACATTAGAGAAACAAATGAAAGCTGCAGAAAAAGAAACCTGGAAGCTTTTAAAGATATAGTAATTAAGTTTCTGGGCAATAAGAAGGATCCGAATTTCAAATCAATTGTTGAGAACATGCTGCAGAAGTACAAAAATTTAGGCTGTTCCATGAGCTTGAAGGTTCATTTCCTAAATTCACACATGGACTATTTTTCTGAAAATCAGGTCCCGTTAGCGAACAGATGGTTGAGAGATTTCATCAGGACAGAAAAGAAATGGAAAGGAGGTAGAAACTTCAACACATGGAATAAAATTTTAAGTATTTTACATACTTTGTGAAGAAGGAGAGTAGTTTTCAAAGGTATGACATTCCTCATAAAAATTAATTAAATTAATAAAAATAAATTAATTTAAAAATACAGTATAATAGAAATTAGGCTTATTTTGTGGCAATTTTCCTTAGAAATTAAGGGGTCAATGACTCCTCTGTCATTCTCTTCAGATCACTCTACCATTTAGCTATACAAATGCATAGTTTAAGTAAAAAAAAGTGATTATATTAATTTACTATAAAAAAAGTTTTATATCTATTTTATTGTTCACAATTTTTCAACTTTTTACAGATTTTGAAATTTGCGATTTGCAAAAAATTCTGATGTGAGGGAAAAAATGCAGGTTATTTTCAGATTCATCACTAAAAAATACATAAGAATCAATTATCAAAAACTAAAAAAAAAAACACAACCATTGTAGACTTGTTATAAATACTACTCTATTGTAAAAAAACTTCTTTAATTATTTATTGATTTATTTAATATATTTTAGATTGTAAATAAAATCTGTAACATTAAATTAATGTTTTATTTATTTATTTAGTGGTGTGTATGTGTGTGTGCACATGTGCATATATATATATATATATATATATATATATACAGAATGTAAATCAACTTGATTCACCCAAGTACAAAATTAAGAAATAATGTTACCTTATTTTGTTGTTTTTCTACAAGAACTATCGCAGGATCCCGCATCATTAGTTGTGTATAAAAACTTTTGTATAATTACATATTAAACATAAAAATATTAAAAGATTGAAATTAAAAAAATTAAAAGATTAAAATACGAAGACATATGCAAGGCATATGGAGTCAATTGGGTAACATTGACCAGCAAATACAATACTGATACTATTTAAGTAAATGAAAATTCTATATAATATCTATGAAAGTGTTGCTATCTATTGCAGCTTTTATAAGCAGATCTACCTCAAAATCTGTCTGTAGGTTGATCAAGTTAAATCTTTGCCTATATTTATATATATAATATTTTTCTAAAATATATTAGTTTTTATTTATATTGCCTTTTCTAATTTCTAAATTGGTATTAACATCAGAGATAGAATGTTTATTGTTATAAGACGATCTGCAACATTAGAAAAGCCCAATTTTTTGTTTTTATAAGGCCTAAAATGTTCATAAAATCTGGCTTTAAATTATCTATCGGTTTTAGCTACAAAGATATCCTCACAATCATTACATTTTATCTAATAAACATCACATAAATTGTATAAATAAATATTATTATTGTTTTTTAAATATTTTATTATGTGGTTGTTAATTTTGTATGCAGGTTTAAATTTATCCTTGTCATAAACTTTGGTTATATTTTCAACAATACTACTGGTATATGAATATTTTAAGTAAATGTTATCAACCTTTTGTGTATTATGTATTGGTTTTAAAGTTATTGTACTATTAGGGTTTGATACTTTTTTTTATATATGTTATCAATTAACAACACCATTTATAATTGCAATTTGTTTTATAGTTTTTTTTCTGTGTATAACTTTTCTTTATTATTTTGTGTGTAAAGGGTGGCCCTATTAATCATATTTGTATATATTCTTTGAGACCAAGGATGATTTGATTTTCTATGAATTTTTATTTTATTGGCTGTAGGTTTTCCGTACACCAAAGCTATAATTTGATTACTTTTGTTAATTTCAATACTGACATCTAGAAAATTTATTGTTCTATTTATATTTATTTAAGAGATACCCATCTGATTCCATATGCCTTGTGCATATGTTTTTGTATTTTAATCTTTTATTTTTTAACTTTTTAATCTTTTAAATTTTTAATTTTAATCTTATAATATTATTATGTTTAATATGTAATTATACAAAAAGTTTTTATATTGATGATGCGGAACCCCATGAAAGTACTTTTGTTGAGTAACAACAAAATAGTGTAAGATATTTCTTAATTCTGTACCTGGGTGGATCGAGTTGATTTACATTATACAATTATTAGTACAGAGGTGATATTGGTCTTGAAAGGATTGATTTTAGAAAAAAAAAAATATATATATTTTTTTTTTTTTTTTTCGAAAGTCAGTACCCATATTCCTCTGTACTAATATACAAATTATAAACCAAAATGATCCACACAAGTACAGAAATATACATTAAATAAGATGACACTTACCTTATTTCATAATTTAGAAAAATGTTTTCATGGAAACCCACATCTTCAGTTGAATTTAGTGTATTAAATGTGGAATGTAATTTGATACAAACAGTTTAAAGTACGATTTTAATAATAAGTACAACTGAAGATGTGGGTTTCCACAAAAACATTTTTGAAAAATATGAAATAAGTAAGTGTTATCTTATTTAATGTATATTTCTGTACTTGGGTGGATGAATTTGGTTTATAATATATATATATATATTATTTTTTTTAAATCAATCCTTTCGAGAATGATATTCCTCTGGACTATACAAATTATATTAATCTAATGAACCCAAGTACAGAATAATAACTTATGTAATAATTACTATTCTGTTTTTGAGTTGATCGGATTAATATAAATATATATATATTATCAACAGGAAGTAAAATTTCCTTTTGATTCTAATGCTACTATAACTATGGTCAATTAAACTAACCATTTTAATTTTGTAAACTTTATTACATTAAAATAACAAAATAAAATATTTAAAAAAATCAAGATAAGTAATCAGAATAAGATTCTTACATCAGGAAATGATGAATTTAATGACTATGGAGCAGGATAATACCTTGTAATCCTTATAAAAATGATACATATCAAGATATTTTAATGTTTTCTCACATTCAGTTTTACTCTTAGGTATTCTTCTTAAACAACTGTGAGCAGAGTTTTTTAAATATAATACAGGACGTTCTTCATTACAAACAAATAAAATAGAAGATGATGACGCAGGTAAAACTGAAATTAAAATAAAATATATTCATTTCTAAATAAGCATTCAATAAAAATAAAAAATAAAATATTTTCATTAATATACACTTTGTAAATGTAGAAAACTAATTCTTCCTGCAGCTCTTCATCACTCGCAAAGCATACTTTGCAGAAACCAATTTAAACTTAACTTTCCACTTCATCTTCAAAGGTAGAAATCACTAGCGGATTAAATCTGAGCAATGGGGTGGCCAGTCAAATTTTCCAATCTAAAATATCCAAACAATAATTTTTTTGTGTCATGGAGAAAGACTATGTCTGTTCACAGTGGACTATGAACAGTAACAATTTCATTGATTATTTAGTAAGAAACGTGCAGAAATATTAAATGGCTTTCATTTTTTCATCATCACGGATCACAATGTTCTTTCTTCTCAGATTAAATTTCAGACATCATCATTGCACTGCGTTGTTCATTCATATCATCAGAAATTGCTTTGAAACTTAATTTCACATAATAAAAAAACAAACCAACAATATTCTAATAAGATCTCATTTTTCCATGCTGTGGGATTTTCAATTTTCTTGTTAATTTTAAGGAAGCAAAGAAACAACAAAAAAGGCTACTAAAGTGATGACACTCATTCAGAGTACAGAATAGCTTGTCAAAAGGTCAGTCACCTTGAACTGGCCCAGGTGACTAGCCTTCATAATAGCAATACGTCAGTAGTATACTTAGTATACGTTCCATACAATATTACTGACTAAAACTCACAGAACACTACCAAGAAGGAAAGTGCGTTAAACAAGAATTAACAGACTAATTAATGTAATATAATATTATATCAAGGGTTACGGAAAAACATATCGCTGAGAAAGAGATGATTTACCTGAAGACAGGCAATGAAACAAGATAAATAACTCCACCCAAAGAAATACTTTATGGCGCTTTGTAGATTGTAACTACGTCCTGCTCAAATTCCTATGGAGACTGGGGGAAAAGTTATTTTTCTTTTTTTCCTTCTTTTTTCCTGGCACACAATAAACTATTATCTTAAGCACCCAAATATGATATTTATATAATAAACAAATAAGTATTAAAAGTTAACTTAAAAACTAAAAAAAATAGTAATATAAAAACACAGCATAGATGGAAAACACCTAAGACATATCCTAAAAGTGATGTAAAACTACAATGAAATATAACATTAAAAATGTAACTTAAAAAGAACAAAATTATCATTAAATGTTTGAATCAAGATGCAAGGCCTTAAGAAATCGTAAGACATTTGATAACATCCAAAATACCTAAGGCAACAATGGCCTTAGGTATTTTGGATGTTTACTCCTAGTTTAAACTTCTGACACAATGCTACATAACAGACACAGTTCACAAGGATGATAACCTACTTTCAATGGTTGTTCCTGCATGAGGAGCTCCGTGGTGACACAATGTCCTTAACTGGACAAAATTTATTTTTGATGGTAACATTCCATTCACTCTGCCACTCATCAAGAACCACCCTCTTCAGAAGACAGACAAGATGGTATTAGTGAAAGGAGACTGCAAGCAAGCTTTTTTGCCGTACAATTAATGGCAATGGCAAAATTGCCTGAAAGCTCACATTTGTTATACTGTTCATATCAGAAATAACAGACTGTATATCACAGACAACAGGGTGCCTGGGTTACACATTTCATTAATCACTTGCAAGACAATCATGGAATCTGAACAGATAAGTACCTGCTGGAATGTTAGGTTAAGTATATTTAAGGCCTTTTTAACAGCATACAGCTCCGCGATGAAAACACTGGCAATGCTGGGAAGGACAAACACATATGTTCGATTGCCAACCACAAAAGCATAATCAACAGAATTATCATGTTCTATATAAACTACAGTTGATATTTTGATTACTCTGTTGATATTTTAAAGAGTTCATTGTTCTTCATTTAACAGACAGTCTACCAAAAAAATAATCATAATTTATAATATGTATTCAGTTAAAAGAAATTTTCAGTAATCCCTATGTTTACAACAACTGTTTTCATTAATTAAAATTTTATTTGGTAAATCTTAATCTTCAACAATATTACATTTCACTGATAAAAATGTAATACAATTGAGATGTTTTTTGTCGATTGACAGTGAGCGAATATTGATAGTAACAATTAAAAAAAAATTAATGAAAAAAATATATGCAGTAAATAATAATTCTTGTTAAGAGCTATAAGTTCTTGTTTCAGTGATTAAAATTACATTTAAGAAGTAAACTGCTGTCTTCAATGTGTGAATTTATTTAAAGTACTCTGCAAAGGTTATGAACCCAGAAAAATAACTGAACGGAGGTATGGTGGTCATGAAAATTTTGTCGAGTTGCAACCACATGTATAAATATGGAATCACAACAGTTTATGAAGTTAAATGAAAATAACTGGAACGTTTGGAAATTCCAGATGAAAGTAGTAGTGATAGATAAAAATCTCTTCGACATTACCAATAGACGTACAGAAACCAGATGCTTCAAAATCTGCGAAATTAAAAGAGTATGAAATTTATGATGCAAGCTCACAGGACGTGTTAGTAACATACATGGAATTTGGGCCTGTGTCACATGTTTTAATGTGCAAGACTGCAAATGAAATGCGAACCAAACTGTAAACAATATATGAGCATCAATAAGAGTGAGTATTCAAGTATTCATTTATTATAGCAACAAATTTTTAATTTGAAGTTTGAAAACAGTTTTATGGACTTTCAACTAAAAATTCAAAATTTAACTGCTGCTATTAAGCGGTAAAAGGAAGAAATATCTGAAAACATGATTATTACAAAAATAATTATGTTGCCACATTAGTATAAACATTTGTGTTTACTTGGGAATTGGTGGATGAAAATCAACAAACTCTAAGCAATTTAACTGCAGATTATTGATTGAAGAACAGTGTTTGAAATTTAATGAAGATGCTGTGGTGTTAACTTCTAAATATGTAAATAAATTTAGTCTCAAATATTTTTCTTGTGGAAAGGTTGGACATAAAAAGAATCAGTGCAAGAATTATTCAAGTTCTATCAAAAATAAAAATATTGTGTGTCATTCTGTCATAAGAAGGGCCATATATTTAAAGACTGTTGGTTTCGTCAAAAGAAATTATCAGAGGCAAATAAACAAAATGTAAATTGTTTAAATACAGCTGTGTATCTGGTTAACAGAATTGGAAAAAGAACAGTAAAAGGTAAAACACCTTATGAATTCTGAAATAATAAGCAGTTTTGATAAAAAAAAATAATAAAATCACTGTTTGGTGCAGAAGTGTGGATGCATATACCAAAAGAGAAAAGAAAGAAGCTTGATCTTAAAAGTACAAAGGGAATCTTTTTGGGTTATGGTGAAAGTACAAAAGGACTGATAGTTTATTTTCCAAGTAGAAAAATTTTATTTTTGTTCCATATAAACAAATAATTTCTCATTTTTGGTTGAGTATTATCAACATGAAGAAAGAACCTACACCTGAAGTTGAGCATGTGGAAAACAACTAAAGGATGTGACTACAGAAAGTTTAAAATGTTCCCTGAACATGAACATACTTAGTCCTATTGATTAAATATAATGATTATGTAATAATTCTGAAATTAGTCCTTTAAAAAAAATATACTCAGCACGGCTTAGTATACAGCTGAGGTGAGCAATGAGCTTCATGCAGAGTTCCATGTATATGTTGGGATCTGTATTAATGCTTATTTTTCTGATTATAAGTAGAGATACAACAAAAATTTCATTATAGATTATAAGATCAGCAGAGAGTTTTGAATTCTGCACCAAACTCTGGAAATCCATAACAGAGACCTTTAGAATGATCCAGCCAGCCAATGTATCATTTTGAACAGCACATGCAATCTTCATGTTTGCTTTAAACAGCACAATGTCAAAACCTGTCAGAAAGTGAAATAGAAAACAAGCACAGGATAATCCAAAGTTCACACTGAAATTCAAAAGTAGCAACCAGTGTTGGATCAACAGTTACAATCCAGAGATTAGAGACCACTCTTCATAATGAAGAGCCCATAATCTTCCAGGATTAGGCTACCAAACAGAGTTCTATTTAATTTGTTATGAACAACCTAAACTGTGGGAGTACAATTAAGTAACTGGACACAGCTTACAAAACACATTTTCACTGGAACAATGTGACTGTCATTTCCATGCCCCTGAAACTGTCAAATTTAATGTCCTGTGACTTCTTTCTTCTCGCTGATGAAGCCCAAACTGAAGGGTATGACATTTTGGCACTATAAAAACTCCATCCTGTAAAAATTTCATCAGTGGGAGACAAGCAAGGAGCAGTTATCACTACATTAAGGGGCCACTGTAAATGGTAGATGAAAATAAGCAATGTATTTTTATAGGCATATTCTTGAAATTTGTTGATCACAAATTAATTTAACATTACAATGAATAAAATATTTTACTATACATACACAGTGGTTTAATGAAAGTTGTGTTCTCCATAAACATCCATATATAATCATCAGCTTTATACTCAGTTAAATTAAATGCTATTTGTGAAGTAGATATTTTTGCATTCTCAGCAATGTGTTGTGATTCCGGCCAACTGAACACTCCCTTTCTAAACCTTTTCAACATTTTATTAAAATCTTTGACCGACTTCACCAACTGAAATGATAGAAAACATAAATTCAATATTTACCTATCAGCTTGGGAATTCTCTTAATTTTATACTGCCCTAAGTGTTCTCATTACAGAAAAAAAAAAAAAAATATTAAGACCATTAGACTTTTACACTGTGAATTCTTAATACATTTCAACTTGTAAATAATTTTTTTTTGTAAAAAAAAATTAAATTTTTTTTTTGTAACTTGAATGAACTACAATTTTTTTTCTTAATTTATACTCTTAATATAGGCTGAAGCTAAGTTTAGGTATTCCTTTTTTATAACTATTAAAAAAACTGCATCTTTTAACGCTTGAAAAATTAAAAAGCCCAGCCTGATCATAATTAGAACCTAGAGCCTTGCAGATGAAAACAGACACTACCACTCTGATGCAGAAGTCATCAATCATTTTATTAACAAATTAACATAAACATTTTTAACATAATTTCCAATCATTGTTTATATTTTTTTTTATTTTTCACCACATTGTACACATAAATCATTAGTTACAAAACTAAAACCAGTCAGACCAATCCAAAAGCACATTATAACAAAAGAAAAATCATTTGCTTTTCAAAAGCACATCACATTTCTATTATGATAATGAATAAAACTTTTGGCAACAAAATTATACCAAAATTTTTAATTAATTTTTTTTCTTTATTTTTGTTATTTGTTAATTAATTCTTTTACTAGTTTCTCTCCTACCTGGGTCACTGAATTACCTTGGACCTGAATTTCACTAATTTAATAATTAATAATAATTTAACACTAATAATTAATTTAATAAATTACTTAATTTACAATCTTAAATAAATCATAACAGTACATTTGATTATAAGCTAATGAGAGAGTTTAGCCATAATTCATGCTTTGTCACCCACAAACAATTAAAATTTTAATAACAGTAACTAAAGGAAAATATTTTTATTCCTAAAATTCCTTACCTTATATAACAAAATTTTATTGCTATTTATTACAGATATTCTATATTGGAAGATTATCAAATCAAAATTACATAAATATTCACTAAATCATATTTCTATTACAAATATAGATTTATTTACAAGTTAGCGTAAAATCCACATATATATAAAACTGCAAAAGCAAAAGCAAAAGTAAAGAACGAATTACTCACTATAACATTCTTTCACAGAATAATAATTTTTTTATAGTAAAGTAGTTATTATAATATATAACAGATTTTAATTTAACTTTAATATTTGAATGCCATCTAACATTTTCTCACTACAAATAACAAATTGAATATGTAGCATAGAGCCGATGTACTTAAGGCCTTTCTCAAGAAGGTGTGTTTAGGATTTAACACTTGTTCCTCATTTATTATGTACTGTAACTATGAGAAGGCAGTATCATATCTCTGATATCTCTCCTAATTTCCATAGATACACACCACTACGTTGAACATATAAGGGTGGAAGAGTCCAGTAGGATAGTTTTAGTTTCTCTCCAAAAAGCATTTGGTAGTGTGGAGAAAACTCTTGTCCAGTATAATTTGCCTTTGAATTATAAAACTGTTTTTAGGGCTTTAGGACAGTGAATTTTCCCAGAACAACAAACTATTTCTCAGATGAGATTGTTTGCAAAACAAACAGCTTTTATTGCTGTTTTACAAACAAAACTTTTAATTAAATTCAAAAGAAATGAAACAGAATAATATTTTTAGATTTTTAAATCCAAAAATGATTTTTTGGTTTAGAACCAGAAGTTCTATTTAACCAAATAGTTAAGAAAATCTTCTTTAAACAAGCTTTTTAAAAATGGTTACGAAGTTCCCGCATTACATAAACATTTAGAAATAATTTGTTGTATTTATATCTCATTTAAATTAAATGATTTGTTTTGATAAAAGGAGGCACTGAATTAGCTGTTGAGCTTGGTAATCCTATTTAATTCCAAAACATTAGGATTTTTGAATGAAAAGCAGTACAGTACACCTTTTTCTGCATAACTACTGTCCAGGTTTATGTTATTAAGGGGGTAATAAGTTTAAATGTTGTTTGCAATCAACCTAGTGCTAATCCGAGCAGTCCTCAAAGATGGAGCTGAAGTGGGAGACTAGAGGTTATACTCAGCTCCCGAACGGACCAGACCTGAGGTCCTCTGGGACTTAGTTTATGCTGGCTGCACTCCAATCACTTAATTAACAATATGTCGTTGCAGTGATTTAGACTGAATTTGCTGGTGGTTTTGATATGCTGTCGTGGTTACTTGTTGCATTGTATGTACTGGGTACTTATAGTTTAAAGTGGTGACAGGTGCGGGGTCATCAATCATCCGTGTGCAGGCTTTTAGCTTAGTTCCTGAGGGCTATGTGGTAGTATTAGGTGTCTGATGTCTTCTTTGAAGACAAAATTTACTAGGGAGGAATTACTGATGTAGATGTCCCTCGGGGCATCTGCATCAGCGCCATCTCACGAGGCCGGACTGAGCACTGTGGGTTATGATCAGTTTGAGGGCAAGAAGATGACATCCAATTAAGCTAGGAACAGAGGGGGTGGTATAGCGACCAGACGTGCTACAAGGCGGGATCTTCTCCCCTCAGGGGGGAATCGAGATGTCCAGGTTTATGATCCTAACCAATTCCAGATAAACTAGCCTCAGAAATTTTTTTTGCACACTCCATGCAAGTTTCATAAATTTAGAAGCATTTTTGTGGTTTCTATAGCACTTTTAAATTAAAAACAAAAATTAAAAATTCCACAGTTGTGGAAAGAAATTTATTATTCAATTTCTTAAAAAAAAAAACCGTATGAAATTTATCAATCGTTAAGGAGATTTATGCAATGTTATGAATGAATCAGCGTTGTGATAATGGGGGTCAAAAACTCACTGAGAAAGTTAAAATGTCCATGGTAATAAATAAACTGGGCATCCAGTTGTCATGGATGATTTACTCTGTATGTTATTGAATTTTCAGGCAAATTGGCATCACACACTAGATGATATCCATGAACAATTTTGACATATTTCTCACAAAATAATCCATGAAATTTTCACCCGAAATGTTTATCTTAAGTAAGTAAATTTTGTGCAAGATGGATTCCACATATGCTTACCAATCAACAAAACAAACAAATATGACTTAATGAATGTTTTAAATGGGAAATTTTCAGTTAACCACCCCATAGTCTGGATTTGACCTCTTCTTATTCCAATTTCAACTAAATTGAATACCTCCTTAGGATGAGTAAATGTCATGAGTAATGAAGAGATGAAAGAAACAGTAACTACATTTTTTAATAAACTGGCTGTGGATAGTTATAATGAGTATTTTCTAACTAGGTTTAGACTGAAGTGTAGGACATGTCCAAAAATATGTACAAATAAAATAAAAAGTCATTAAACTTTCATATTCCAAAACAAATACTTTCAGTATTACCCTTGTAATACAAGTATATTTATGTAATATATATTGGTTTACAGCAAAGACATTCTTTAGGCAATTATTCTCAAATTCTGGAATGCTAAATATACTTTAAAAAAATATCAGGCTAGTCAGTTACAACTGTTTTATAATGAGTTAATTTACAATAATTATTTTCTATCTTACCTTTAAGCATTTGCTCCATTTCTATACCTACATCATTCCATAGTTAGATCAGACATACTACCGCCACCACTGCTTCTTAATTTCCAAATTAAGAATTTAATTTATAATACATTAGTCAACACATGCATAAAGTTATCCTATCACAACAAGAAACTAATTATAACTTCAAAAATATATTCATTCAGACAGATCAGTAACTTAAATTATTAGTAACTCACCGGAAGAGTTTTATAAACTAATCCAGGTTCAAGATTATCAATTGCAATGCAAAACAGATTGTGTGAATTCTGTTTAACAACTTTTAACAGCTTAGTATTATTATCATATAAAAAATGGGATCTATAACAATGCCTATAATCAATCGATAATGCCAAAGAATCTGCCAACAAAGCTGAAGAACAGTAAGAGAACATCTGCTTATCTTGTGAAGAACAATCCTCTTCACAACAACAATTTATATCACACTCATCTTTCTGAAAAACAATACAAAAATAATTGGTCAATTATAAGATAATTTTACTGAACAAAAAAAAACCGCAGTGGAACATTTAAGTATAAAATTGTCAAAGTTGTAAAATAATGTAGCAACTGACAGAACAGTCAAGAGGAAATAAGCATTCTATAAAAAATTAGTCTAGATGTAGAATAAAGGCAGCAAAATCTAAGGAGGAAGAAAACAGTTTCTAAAGAATAATGGAATTCTATTGAATTCCGTTATCCTCTTTCTGTATGTATATACATATATACATACATACATGCATGCATATGCGCGCACACAAACACACACACACAGAGAGAGAGTGTCTCAGAAGGTATTGGTCAAACATAAGGGACTAATTCAGGACGTCAAATTAAATAAAAAAATTAAATGTGGAAAAAAGCTCTGTCATAGGATTTTCCCTATGTCCGCCATTTTATTTTTTTCAATAAAAATGTATATCTTAAGAATGGATTGAAATATTTAATAAAATTTGGTGTATATGTGTCCAACAACATCTTCTATAGAATAAATAAGTTTGATAATTTTGATAAATTTACCTTTGAAAATTTTGAAATGGGACCATTAACATTTTTTAATAAGTTTTTATTAACATCAAATATTTATACAATTATTAATCCAATATTCTTACATGTATTAGGTTAGAGTAAAAGTACCTTTATTACTAGTATTACTAGATCAGTATTATTTGTATCTTCGTGAGTTGCTCATTAACAAGAGTTTCAGATTTTTGGTGTGTCATATAAATAAAAGTTAATAATAATTAAACTACTCCATTTAGTGAACTCCTGTATACTGGTTAGAAATGTTAATTTTGACCTTATGATGTAAAATATTCAGTTTTTATTATTGGATTACTTGGTGAATAATCAAAAATGAAAAAGAAAGATAACAAAGAAATATATTTCAAAAAAACAAGAAGATGAATATGAAGAGAAAGAAAATGTTAAGAACAAGGGAAGAATAAAAAAATTAAGAGAAGATGATAAATATAAAGAGAAAGAAAATGTTAAAACCTAAGAAAGAATAAAAAGATTAAGGGAACGTGATAAATATAAAGTGTAAGAAAATGCTAAAACCAAAGAAAGAATAAAAAGATTAAGAGAGGATGATGAATATAAAAAGAGAGAAAATTTGAAAGCTAGAGAACGTGAACACAAATTAAGAACAGAAGAATTATATCAAACCAAAGAGTGATTAAATGATTGACAACAAAAAACAAATAAATGAAATGATGATCAACTCCGTATTAATGAGAATATTGTCTGACAATATCACATAAGTAATGAACTAAAAGATAAGAATTTTTTGTAATTTATTAAAAATTGGGCATGTGTGCCTCACTGTATATGTTCTTCTTGTGAGGGTCTATTTTTCAGTCACTCTGGTTAACTTTAATGTAGATAAAATTAAACAGAATTTCAGAATAATTAAATAAAATTAAACTAAAAAATCCAAAAATAATATGATTCTAAATTATAATTTTTGATTAATATTAAATAATCAGATGTCTCACCAAATCTACTATATATATACATATATAACAACAATGCCTATTAAATTACATATACACATTTTTAAAAGTACATAAAATTTTAATTCCCTAATAACTTTGATTTTTTCTTTTTTTTATTGTATTGAATTATTTATTGCAAAAATTCTTTTACAATCACAGGTTAATAATTATCAATAAATTAATATATTCAAATTAAAAAATTTAAAAAAAGTTAGAAAAAATAAATTAAACAAAAAGTTAAAAAAAAAGATGAAGTTAGGTTCGAACCAATGCACCTTCTCCTTATAAGATCCAAGTATTTTTTCATTAATTAAAATTTAATTTGGCTATAACTCTGGAACCAATAAAAATAAGTACCACTTTATATCATTGAAAAGCTCTCAATGAGAGCTTATTACTGCAGTTAAGAAAAAGTAAAAAATCCAAATTTGTTTGGATTTTGGACTTTTCTGAACACTTTTGGTCCAGGCCATTGCAATCAAAAGGGGAGGTGCACAACTAGATGTTACAATAGTCCTAAATCCAAAATTTCAACATCCTACAGCTAATTGTTTTTGAGTTATACGAGATACATATGTTTGTCATATAGATGTCGTGTTGAAACTAATAAAAATGGATTCAGAAATAGTCAAAATGGATATTTCTGTTGAAATCTGAAAACCGAAACTTTTCGTGATCACAATACTTCCTTTACTTCATAAAAAGAAGTAATTAATAACAAGGTAGTGAAGTGGAGCAAAGAATTTACATAAGTAAATCAATTTTTTCAAAGCTTTTTATCAAATTTAATAAAACATTCAGTATCTCAAAATAATGTTTCTGTGACATAGCCGCCCTCTAACTCATTCAACTTAGTTTTACACATACGTGCTACTCTTTAACAGCTGCTCTTAAAAAAAATAACTATTATTTTGTGTCTTGTAAAAAATGGCAAAGGAAAGACTCAACAAAGAAAAATAAACAACTTATGAAAAAATTAGTTTGTCAAAAATATTTAAAATCTGAAATCAAAAAAATAGTAACACTAATCAATTACATTTTTACTTACCATAATATCACATTCACAATATTCAACATGAGCAGTATATTTAGTTTCTAATTCAGTAGTAGTGGTGGTGGTTTTAGTTGTGATGTTAGTAAATATTGTGCCAGTAGCATTTATGACATCCGGAGCATTTGTAGTTTTTAATTTGTTAGTTACTGCACTAGTAGTCCTTTCAATAATAGAAGAAGGGGAAGAATCATTACTAGTTGATGTTACAGCTTTAGATGAAGTGCCATTGACACCATTATTGCCAGTGGCATCAATCGGTCTACTGCTGTCACAGACACCATCACGATTATCTCAATCATCAGTAAAATGATTACTATCAATACTACTTGTCACATTGAATGGAACAGTATCAACTGAAGTCGCATTATTTGTGTATACAGTTGGAGTGGTCACTTCAGTAAATACATCAGCTTCAATACTTGAAACAAAAAAGTGTGATAAGAATAGAACTAGAAAAGTACTGATACTAAACATATTATTACTTAAGCCAACAAAAAATATTTCACTTTGCATAATTGAAAATAAAAATGTGCTTTAATGTGTCACTTTTAAAAGGCACAATATATACACCCACTATTTATTATACAGTTCAATTAAACCAGATAATAAATAATATCAAGCAATTAAAAATTACACATTTTAAATCTCAATTCCATATTTTTTAAAGTTATGCAATATGATACCAACTTCAATATGAACAACACCCATTGCTATAGTTTGTAACCTGTAACGATCACTTCCAGAATATATTAAATCAGGTATTTTTAACTGAGGTCCACCACCCATGAAATACTGAAAAAACTCATCTCTCCAACGACCTGAAAATAAATAAAAATGATTAAATATCTGACATATTGTTATTTTTATTTTAAGTACAGAATTAAGTTTTAGAGGAATTTAAGTCATTCACATAGGTACTGCCAGTGTCCAGGATTATGACAATATTGTCTATCAAATTGTATACTGTCACTTTGCTTTCACTCAAAAGTTTTATTTCTATAAATTTACACAACTAAACTATAAAATAAAGCAGATGTAGGATCAGCCTGCTGTAGGTTATAACTTCAATAAGTGGTGGGAAATTAATTACTATAAAATAAATCTTTTCTCTGGAAAGAAATTTTAATAAAAGATTTCAGGAAACAAGAATTTAAACATGGATAGTACTTAAATTTATAGTTCATTACTTAACTCTTTTTTACATAAAAATATTCATTATAAAATACATTAAAATATTATGAGAATATTTATTTGTTTACAGGAAGTGAAACATGTTTTCAACAAACGTAAAACATGATAACTAATAAAATAGTTACATGATACACAAAGTTTGACCTTATGACTATCCAAGCAGACAAAACCTAAACAAATATATTTTCAGAAAATCAAAAATCTTAATAAAAAACTGCAGAATAGAATTTAAAGAAATTACTTTTCATAGTAGAAATGTCAGATGAGATTACACTAACCAGATAATCATGTTTTAAATTTAATAGAATAGATACCTGGATGTGAATTTTCTTTTTTTCTTTTTTATTAAAATTTTAAATAAGCCTGGAACTATATTTTGTTCATTGTGTGATAAGATATACAAAATTACTACATGATTTGAATATAAATCTGTATTTTTCAAAGCAAAGGAAAAAATGTTTCACTAATCATAAAAAAATCAACCACTTGACACTATATGGATACCAGTGTGTCAAAACAATCTGCCAGGACTGTTACAACCCAAAAAAAAATTTATCAGCATTGTTGGGATAGAATAAAAATCAACAGAAAAATCAGAATTAAAAGAAAAAATCTATGTACTTTAGTAAAGTATACGATATAAATATCAAGAAATCAACCTAGGGAAATGAAAGGCTGGATATCTAAATTTGAATTTTCCTTCTTTACTTCTCATTCCAGCATCAAGCAAATATGAAATCATAATTTTTTATATATTGTGAAAGCATGCAACATATATTTGAAAATGCAGTTGTATGACATACTGTTTTATAATAACAATCCAAAAGATATATTTGAATACCCTACAGCATATAAAACATTCAAGGCTGACAGGGATGTAAAACCAATATTTCATGATGAAAAGCAGATGCACTAACAATCCACCATAATGAACTTACCACTAATGTCTGAACTTTAGAAACGTTTTTTTTTTTTTTTTATAAATGATTAATCTAATATTAAATATCAATTTCTAAGCATGAAAAATTTAGGTAAAAAATCCGAGGTTAAAATAAAGAAGTACTAAGTTAGTTACCAATTGTTCACCAAGTACAGTATTCGATTACATGAGTACCAGGAGTTGTAGGAATGTAACAAAATCCATATCCATACAATTCACTTCTTCCATACTTATCATAATGATAAACCTGCACATGCAGTTTTGGCCACCCTGAAATAAATAATAATAATTAGTAATTTTTTTTTTAGTAAAATAATGCATTCATCTCTGTTTAGATCATGTAGATAGAATTTACAAAAATGTCTACACTAATGCCATAGCTATAATCTGAAAGCTTTACAACATCAATTACATCACTAGATTAATTAAGCAATCCATTAAGTAGTTACAAATACAATTTTGTAATTCATTTGATAGCACAGTCTCAGGAATAGTCAGTATGAGGTTGGTCAAGACCAACCACTAAAATAATAAAGTTTTCATGTTTTAATACAAACTTCTTAGCCTCAATATATCACTTACATCCTACATCCATGAACAATTATTTATTTTATATATTCTAATCTTTGGCTTCCTTTATTCTTTTCTACAACCACAAACACTAACCTTGAATACTTAATGTATGGCCCACCAGCCTTGTTTTTCTTTTAATAAGATTCTGACAAACTTCTCTCATCAACAACTCATTGTAAAGCTGTCTTATTTACTCCATCAAACCTCCCAGTTTTCTCCTGTAACCTCACAACTCAAAAGATGGTTCTTTGTTTTTCTGGATTCTCTATTGCCTATATGTCAATGGATTTTCTCTATTCTCTATTGTTTAGATTCTTATCCAAAATTTTAATTTTCAATACACTTTTCATTATCCAAGGTTTTCTGTAAACTGTTACTCTCAGCCTAAAGTCTCTTCTCCAACTTAATTACTTGATAGACATAATTTAAACAAAAAATAATATAAAATATACCAAAAAAATAATTACCATGAGTTTCAGCAAAAAATTCTACATTTCAAAAATAATAAACAAAAAACACTCATTAACAATTAAAAAAAACAAAAAAAAACAGACATACCACAAAATATACTGTTGTAGTTGCTCAGACATATTGATTACACCATCACTTTTCACCAAATTAGAATGTCTACAATCACTACATATCATATAACATTGATTCATAAGACTACAAAATATATCCAAGTCACCTAAAAACTCGCTGTTTTTCTGTTTAGCCTACAGTACCACCATAAGGAACAGAACCACCATAAGGTATTACTTCAGAGGATAAATGAGGATGATACGTATGAATGTAAACCTAAGAACTCATTGCTACAAGATACCTAGTACACACAAACTCATACTCATACTCACTAGTAAACTAAAAGTACACTAATTAACTCACTTCTACAAAAATTAAATAAATCAAAATAAGGCCAAAAAAATATTTTTATAACACAGATAAACTATGTTAAAAAAAATAGTAGCTCATCTTTAAAAAAGTTTGATATAATACAGCAAGAAAAAAGGTTCTTGTACAGAATAATATCAATAAAAAAAAGAACTTCATAAAGATGGATGAACTAAACTGACACGATTACACAAAATTTTACACAGGACATACAGGTATAGTTTCAAAGAAACAATAAATTCAGAAAAAAACTTTTAGTAATACATATTTATATTTGTATGTTTTGAGTACAGACATCTTGATTAATGTGGAGGTTTACTTCACCAAGATTTACATATTGTCTTAAATTTAACAGTCAATAAATATTATTTAGAAGGCTGCAGAAGACCAAACTTGTAGAAACTGTACAACTGAAAACTTCATCATAATAACATTACTTCTTACTTGTATTTCTCAGATTAGTAAAGACTTCTTTAACTGAAATTGTGACTTCCCAGTTCATTGAACAACATGCAGAAATGGGATAATACATATTAGTTATAAATGATTTACCTTCAAATTAATGGAGCTCTTCCTTCAAAAAGACTCTCAAAGCAATTGAGTTGATGGTAGTCCTGTTCTCCACTGAAAAAGATGTTGCTAAAAGGTTCTTGTAAGAAAGAGTTCTATCTATTTAATAGCAACTAATTATTTATTTTTAAAGACTTTTAAGTGACTTATGAGATTCCAAATATTTAGTGATACAGCTCTAATTTCTGGTTATTCCCTTAACTGAAAATTCCATTTTGAAAGTCATAATGAGACTTGAGAGGACACTATGAAAATTGTGAAAGGCACAGCTCAGTTACTGTTTTTTTTTTTTTTTTGTAGTTGAAAGATTTGCTAGAGTTGAATTAAGTCAGTTCATTTAGCATATTCTATGTCTTTGTGTGCATACATACTTCATAATGTTCGAGTACATTAACAAATGGTACTTTTTTGGGCAGGTGAAGAAGATTGAAGTTTTTGTCAGTGTTTGTGGATTTGTGATTTGTATCTGTGAAGTGGTAGCAAATATTATTCTATGTTGCTATGAAAAGCTTTTAATTGTTCATTACCTCTCTGCTTGAAGCTAATCCAATTAGGCCATTGTATAACACTGTACAGTCACAATTGTTCAGTTTATATATTAAAGGGAGATTGCTCTTCTTTGGTGATTGTGTACTTGGTGTAGTACATAGTTTTATTTTTCTGAAAATCACAGTGTATTCACAGTAATTTGTTTGTTTGTGAACTATTTTCTCTGAGATTTTGCTTATATTTATAAACACTAGTCACTTAAATAAATATTTACCGATGGTAGAACCTAGAAATTTAATAAAACTTTTTACTCATTGATTATTGTTCATAAGTATTTGAAGAACATACTACTTTTAAGCCAATATTTTGCTTGTACACTTGCCTTGTACACACTTTGTTGAAAAGTGCACATCAATCGGATGACTCCAATATGTTATATCATTATAAACTGGATCATCAACTTGTGTCTGACCTTCCTTCAAACCTGCAACTAGTTTCCATCCACCACCTAAATAAAACAAAGAGGTAATGTTTACATTTCCGTAAAAAAATTGTCAAGGATTATAAAATGGAGGAGCTTGATCATTAAAAAATGAGAAAAAGTTACTTCCAGAGAATAGTATGTTGAAAAGTGATTGATATATCAAGATTCTGAAAGAAATGGTAGTTACAAAACTTCAAAACAAATTCCCACAAGGCAACAGAGTGTTCCAACAAGGTTGGCACCATCCCATACTGCCAAAAGAGTGGAAAAGTCTTTTGAAGAACAAAATATTAAAATACTCCAGGCAACTATCCAAACTTAAACCCAATTAACAATTTTTGGGCAATAGGCAAAAAACGACTGTCAAAAACGAATTGGAATTGTACCACTGAAATTGACCTCATTAAAGCAATAATATTGGTATGGTTTCATGATAAAGAAATCAAAAAAATGTATAGTTCAATGGAATCAATGCGAAATCATCTATGTGAAGTGATTATGAATAAAGAAGGACATATTAATTACTAGATATTCACAAATTGTACAGATATGATTTTTTTTTAGTAAAGTTACTTTTTATTAAATATCTGTTTGAATTAATTTGCACCCTACTGAGTATATATATATATATATATAGAGAGAGTAGGAATTAGTAAATAGCAATCTTTTAAAGATCTACAATTAATGAGAATTCATCACTATTTATTTGTGAAGTAATGATTAATGGTTTCTTTACCCTTTTTGGAAGGCTAATTTTTAACAAAATTTAAACATCTACGTAAAAAAGAGGCAAGTAATTTTTAAAAGAAAATACTTTAACATTCCCTTTAACCTTATCTCACTTGATTAGTTTTAAGATTTTAGAGCTAGGATTTGTCTCATTTTAAGATCCTGATAGCTCCCATTTCTTTTTTGATTATTTGGTTTTTACTTTAAGTTTTATTTTTCTCTAGTCTGTATCTTTCGTACCTTCTACTATTCCTTCTATCATTGTTTTAATCAATTCTTTTTTGCTCATGATATGTCCAAGCCAGTTAACTTTCCTACCCTGAATTCTTCTAAACAATCTTGTACTCTTGCTCACAATCCTCATTATTCCATTTTTCACTCTATCCATTTAATTTTCTCCAATCCTATCTATGCTCACATTTTAAATGCCTCCAGACTTCTTTTCTTTTTTTATTAGTGTCCAAATTTCAGATTCATATAAAACTACACTCTAAACATATTTTATTCATAAGACACTTTTTCAGATTTAATCTCATCTTACAGCGCAATAACAGTTTCTGTTTATTAAATATTTTCTTAGCCTTTGTTAGAAGATAAAGGGTGTAGTATGTAGGCTGATTCTTATATGAGTAAAGCAAAATAATAAAGAATGAAAAGATGCAATAGTGAATGGAAAGTTAACTGATGATAAAAATGTTTTTAAATAAATAATTCTTAATAAACTATCAATTCCATATGTATGTAATATCATACCTTTCATAGATAATAATTCATATAAATCAGTCAAAAATACATGACAATTTTAATCAATTGTTATATCAAACAACCCAAGATGTACTTTGTATATAAAATTTAAAAATATGCATTTAAGCATTATATTATTTTTTCAGAAGACTGCAATATGAATAGACAACAGAAAGAGTAATTAAATTTGAGAATGTAAAAATATAAAACCAACTAACCTGCATGAATCCCCCACTTGCAAAATAGGCTTTTGTTGTTAAATTTGCCTTTCATTGCCATTGCAGTGCATTATATTTGTTGAAGAAGAACAATCCACATCATTCTTCAATAAGTCTAGGAAAATAATTATTCACCTCTCTGAAACATTGAAAGGTAAAATTATTATATTACTTAATAAATTCTTTTACCTTGATTAAGCATATTTTATAAATGATTAGGGTTTGAGGACTGTCTATAATGATTCGATTTGTTTAAAAAAATGTTGTATGTATTTTAAATTTTATACTGGTATTTCACTAAAGTACATTGGTATTTCTCTTCACCAACTTTGATTGGATAGAGATTTAAAAATTCTATCAATGAAAAAGTCTTTAATTTTATTTTGTTCATTGTAACTTCTAGGGAACATAGGAAAACTAAAGAAATAGTCATGCTTGTTTTGCCATTAAGTAATTGATAAATACGGATGCATTGATAAGATGTAGACTTCTTGGTCGAAAACTCTGGCTACCCTTTCTCTTTCATAATGCTGCATTACTGATCTTTGTTGACTAATTTTATGTAATTCAAAAAAATTGTGCCTTTGTTTGATCAATCTATAAATTTTTTAATAAAAAGTATTTATGTTTGTTACTTGTTTAGCAGCATACCAAGATTTTGCCACAACACAGTGCACATTCAGTTTTTTAATCAAAATCAAGTGGCATAAATTTTTATAAATTACTAATTTTGTAATTTAAAGACTATCTATTATGTAAAAATACCTGTAATAGAGTATCATCTAAAATGTGTTATTGTACTACTGCCAAAGAAAATATTTCCAGTTAAATATGAGCAGTACGATTCTCCTCTTCATTCCTGCAGTCAAATACAGTGACGCTTTAGATAGCATGAGGGCTTAATCAAAATCATTCTTGTAACCTCATTAATCCTGCAGAGGATCAAGGGAAAGATAGAGGTTATTCTTACAAACAACTAATTCAATTCAGGAGAGGAAGAATCACACCGTAATGTAGTTTTAAAATTAAAGAACTAAGACTAGCAATGTCGTGGCAAGCTGGTTTGTGATGGTCAGTGAACAACTGAACTGTAGTTGACTTTGGAGCTCAGCTTATGTAGTTTAATTTCTGTTATCTAATTATTGTCTGTTTCAGGTAAAAATCTTGGTCCAGTTGCATACAGCCCCAATAATTTTATTAAATTATCATTTAAAGATGACAGCACAAATATAATTAAACTTTTAAATGATACTGTTGCTACTAAAGTATGGGTTCTATCCACAATTCCATCACTACCAAATCCTTTGCAGAATGTGCAACCCAATAATAACATCACTCCTCCTAATGTAAGTAATGATGACATTATGGTTTTATTATTCTTTCTTTGTGTGGTTTAGTTACAGAATAAGTGAATGTTTGGGTTGATGATATTTTGTTAGAATACATTCTTCATTAAAGTAGAATTTTTAAATGTATGTGTTCTTTTTATGGGGTAATTTTAAACTATTTTATCTAATAATAAAAGAAAGTGTCCTTGATTTAATGACTGAATAACAAAATACTTAATTAAATTTGACACATTTAATTACTTATCAAAGTGTACAGAAATATTACAAGATTATTACATAGCATATTATAATCTTATTAGCATGTTTCAATGTGAACATCCTAAACAATACTTTACCTGCCAGATGTGATTAATCATGTTAGGATTTACAGTTATTAATGAAATACAGATTCTCTCATTCAATCGTTGTAGATTATAAATCTTTTCTGTATAAGGTTATTTTTTTAATGTATATTATGATTTTTTTTTAATCAGGACTTTTAGACTAGAAAGTAAAATCATCTTTCTTCAATAATCAGGGAATCTATTGTGAAAGATGACTGACATTCTCTTATCCCTTTCATTATTAATAGTTTTGGGAAAAGCAGAATTTTTTAAATGCCTAATGAACTGATGCTGTAATTCTTTTTTCATTGAACATACGAGGGCTATTCAGAAAGTAACTTCCAATTCATTATTAAAAAAACACCTATTGATAAAAAACTGATTATTATATACATCTTATAGCTACATTTTTTTAGCTGCTTTTCTACATAATTGCTGTCCAAATAAGGGCACTTGTCATATTTGTAAACAAGTTTTTGAATGGCCTCGTTATAAAATTGTGCTGCCTGTGAATTAAGCCAGGTAGTAACTGTTTTTCAACTCATCATTTTCAAAACACTGTTTCACTAACCATTTCTTCACTTTTGGTAGAAGGTGATATCACTGGGAGCCAAATCAGGGCTCTATGGAGGATGGTTAAACAACTCCCATTTGAAACTGTTGATTTGGGATTGAGTACACATGCATACTGCAGTATGTAGATGAATGTTGTCATGAAGGGTCAAGGGTCAACCACTTCATTTTTTTTTTATTGACATGAATGTTTGTTCTACCTTCCCAAAACATACGACACTGTTGTTTTACTGTACTGTCAACTTTGCTTTTTCCAAATTTCAAATTTTACTTTTCCCAAAAATAATGAAAGGCGTAAGAGGATGTCAGTCATATTTCATAATGATTATGTCTTTTTGGTTATTAGTAAGTGGAGGAAATACTCATGATATTTCCTCCATATACTGTACAAAGTTCACAAAGAATTTCAGCAGCTGACAAATTTTTTGCATGAAGGAAATGGATGATGGCACTCACTCACAGTCTGCGGGATTTTCTATGACATCAGCCATTATGAATGAGAGTTTTACAGGAACAAGTAAGCAAATGATACTTCCAAAAATACTACTAGAACCACACCAAACTGGGCTATTCAACTGTGCAAAGATAGAATGCTATCCTCACTTTTCTGCACAATACAAGGACCAGAAGTTAATTTTTTAATAGTCCTTGTAAATTGACTCCTTGAAAATTGTGGCCTTCACCACACATAATTTTATCTTAGAACTACATAAGGTAAAAAATGTATTCATGATGCTCATGAACATATTAAACAGTTTCAATTGATTGTTGAAAAATGAAAAATCGATTTTGTGTTGTATATAGTGGTGTTTGCTTAAAATCAAGTATAGCCAACTACTGGATGATTTTTTTTTTTATATCTGAAAATAATTTTTTGTGTAAATTGATAAAGATAGCTTCGTTATTATAAGAGCAATAAAGCTTGGAAACAGAGCGTGGACAATATTTTACAACTTAATTTTTTAAACAGTAGTGTTTTGAATAGCTGAGTAAATCGTATTCTGTTAACAGACATATACCACTGAAATTTGATAAAAAAGATGAGATTTATCTTTAACTTCTATTTATCAGTCAGATAAACTGTTTTGAGATATTAGCTCCGATAATAGAAAATTCTATTATACTATAGTTTTCATTGGTAAGTATTGACAATAATTAATCATTTTTTTCAATTTAATCTTTTTTTTGCAGAAAGTCTTTTATTGTTAGCACTATCTATTGTTGTCTGTATTTGTAATTGAAATTACATATGTAGATAATTGCTAAAATGCAACTTTTCGTGTTATCTAAGTACTTTATACAGAAAGGGGTTTTACTTCAAAATTGACTTTGGCTGTTTTAATTTATGGTCATTATTTCAGTGGCTTATGTCACTGTCATTATAGTAGTCATGAATAATATAACCTATTTTTAGACTTTTGTGGAATGTGACATGCAATTTAGATAATTAAAATCTTGATGATATCTGTTGTTTCTTTAATTTATATTATCATATGAATTTATATCGGTCTGTTTTTATTAATAGCCCATCCAACCCTTCTAGGTGAATGATAGGCTTTTGGTGATCACTTACTCAGAATTTAATTTATAAAGAAAAATAATGACAAAAAATTAAATCTGCTTCACTTTTGTCAAAACATTTTAATCTACATCCTCAGGTTGTGCATTAGCAAAAACATTCAAGTGCTGATGAAAATTAAAACCATCAGAATTAGAAATTATTTTCATAAAATGTTTTTAGAGATTTCAAAGTGGAGTTTCTAACCTAATCGTAAAGAGAAAGATTTTGTTATTTACAAATTGCAGATTACAGTTAGGGGACAAAATTGAAACAAATAAAAGCGTTTCTGCCACCAGATCTTCATAGTTAACCAAAATGGAAACATTTGTCAAAAATTCCTAAACAAGGAACAGTAAAAAAGGAAAGGCCTAAATGTCAAATAGGTAAGGAGAAGGGCCTAATAATATGTATGATTTTTAAGCCAATAGCAGTTTTTGATACTCTGTGAAATAAGATACAAATAACCACTGCATAATATGGTTGTTAGGTTCTTAAAAAATGTGTTATGTAAATTTGTGTTATACAAAACAAGAAACTAGTAGAAAACACAAGATTAAGTTCCAAAAACTCAAAATAATGTACTATATTTATTTTTTAATTAAAACAAACATGTTTATTATAATAATAATTGAATAAAAATATTATTCATCATTACTACTAAGCACTGTTAAGTGAGGGCATTTACTCTTTAGTAAAATATCCTATCTTCAGCAGCATTTTGAGTTTTAAACTCTACTTTTTGCAAAAAAAAATATGTTATCATTAATTGTTTGCTTTTTGCTGAGAGTTCTTTATATATTTTTATTATAGTGTTAAGCAATTGTGGAGTTGCCTTTTAAATTTTGTGCTTTCAGGGCAAGAATCTTCATTCAGAAAATATGACTAAATATTCTGTTAAAAATAATTTTTTTTTATGCTTTTAAGGGTAAAGTGTCCCACTTTATTATCTTCATGTGTATTTTGCTTTTTGAATTAATTGGGTTTACACCAGATGCCACTTCCACCAAGTTAGCTTCATCAGTCTCCTCTTCCATCAATAATTCCTGAATATCTTTTACATTCACACTTTCAAAACCTTCTCCTCTTATAGGTTTAGCAAGTTCTACTATTACATTTTTGTTTTCTGCTAGATAGATTATTATATTTGCTCACTTTGCATTTACTCAGGCCATAAATTTTTTCTGCCAAGCATTTAATGTTAAGGATCTTATTTCTTTGATAGATGAAGTTATGATATTAATACACTCTAAAATTGTAAAGCATTTCTATGATTTCATTAGACTCATCAACTTAAAATCTATTGCATTGATTGTCTGATGTTATGAATTTTAAATATAGCTATTTATTACCTGATCTATTGGTTGAAGAAGTGAAGTTGTTTCAACATTTTAGTGATTTAAATCTTTAGGACGACTTGGTGAATTCTTCAATTTTAATAGAATTTTATAATCTAAATTTTTTTCTTTAAGTAATTCTCTACACTTGATATTAAACAGTTTTGAAACCATTTTCTTAATAAATCAGTGGTTACCTATGCCATTTTATTTGTAATAAATGAGCAAAGTTGTCTTATATTTTTTTTACTTCAATATAAATAAGATGAGGATTGAGGGATTTGTAAACTAGTAATGATTTTATTTCATGCTTGCCTGAAGGTTACTGCAAATAATTAGTTACCTGGTCTTTTGATACCTTGAAAACAGGTGCCATTTCTTTTTGTTTTTAGGGCTCTCCTCAATTCTTAAAACATGATAGTGTCAAACCATGTTGTATGAATTTCATGTTAAGTGTGGGGATGGAGGTTCACCTATATTTGTTATTTTATTATCAGAATTAAAAATTATTTGTTTTTGTGTAATTGATAATCTTTTGATCCCTTTTATATCATTTTCAAGTATTTTATTAGTTTAAGTAAAGATTTTATTCTTGTATACATTCTTGTATACATTAATTCTAATACATTTTGTAATTTAAAAGATGTTTAATTTTTGTTTCTGTAGCCTGTTAAACTTCGAACTGGAATAGTTGGCATTGAAAGAGGTATTCAAGAGAAACAGAAAGCGACTGATGACAACATTTCTGCTGCTTTTAAAGATTTAAATAGATTAATGATGATGGCAAATGATATGGTGCATATATCAAAAGCTATATCCACAAAGATCCGGGTAAACACATATTTCTTGGTGTTATTATTCTGTGCCTTTTATTCAAGGATAGTAGTTTGGACAGTGAATCTTAGCTTATCACTTTATTCTCTTCTACAATTTCCTTCCCATATCATCCTTTATCTATTTGTTGATTCACACTCCGTGGTCATATATTTGTTGCCTCCACTTTCAACCTTCCGTTGCTTGTCTTTTCCTCTTCCCATTGTTGTAAATGCATCTTCAGTTTCCACATAAAATTTTCAAATTTCACATAAAAATTACAAATATTTAGGTATACACTAGTAAAGTACAATGTTATAATAAGAAATAGTACACAAGTTACAAATTTTAAATAATAAAGTACAGATGTAGTAATATACATAGTAAATAAGTGTAAAGTAAGCAAAATTACGTTTTTTTATTCAATAAATGGAAAGGTGGTTAGGTATCTCATTAAAAATTTAATTCTTTGTATTGGGATACCATCACAAGAAAGAAAGGAACAGACATTGTGCTGGTGCTTAGGCTTAATGATTTGAACTAAATTACACCAATTATATTACGGCATGTCATCAGTTTAATACAATATATAGCCATCATTAAAGTAGTCTTTAAAGCGTCTATTCTAAATTACTCTAACAGAAGAAATTATTTTAAACTAATCAAAAGAAACTTAATACTTTCAAATTAGAACAACCAATGTTTAGGAGCTTTCAAAAATTTTTTCACTGTGAACAAAATGTAACATATGTAGGCAGTTGATTAAAAATTATGGGTGCATAACAAGTAAAAATGCCTGAATACTTCATTATTGGCTTGAATTTGAGGAACATGGTTTTGTAACTTTAATCTACAATATATTTCAATTACCCACTAAATGACCACTCCTGATGTAAAACGTTATCAGTACTTTATACATATATAAATACTTAAAAGGAAGAATATTGAATTATAAAAAGAAAGGGAATATATATTTAGCTCTTTTAAACCTAACTATTAGCCTCACTACTTTTTTTGAACTATGACAATTGATTTGACTTGGAGTAATAAGTTGCTTCCAGCAGAAAATCCTGTATTGAAGTTTTAAGTGAACAATGAAAGGTATAAAGTTCTTAACACACAAGGTGGTCATATAAAGATCTATCTCTCAAAGAAAAATTAATATGTATTTAGTTTTCAAGCTCAAAGTTTATTTATTAAAGGTAAACCATATTTTTAATGAATCAAGATCATATTGCATGTCTTTTTTTTATTGTTCAGAAGTTGTAGAGTTATAGCACAGAGCCTTATTATCAGCAAAACAACCCTTGAAAGAACCAGATCATAAGTTATTAATAAATAGTAAATAAAGGAATAGGTGGTGCAAGGACAGACGCTTTGGGAACTCCATAAGTTACTGATCTAAAAGCACTGTACTGATATTTGAATTTTATACATTGAACTCTCCTGGTTAAGTAACTTCTAAGCCATTCCAAAGTTATTCCTCTTAAAACTGCTTCTGACAAATAAGACAGTAAAATATTATGGTCTACAGTATCAAATGCTTTAGTGATATCTATGAATATACCACCTACAGAATGTTTCTCATTTTGATCTTTATATATGTCAGAAAGAAATTTTAATAATGCATCATCTATTGATTTGCCTTCATTAAAACTATATTATTGATTTAGTGAAAAAAAAATTTATAAGCTCGAAAAAGCTTAAACGTTTTTTTCTCTACTATCATTTAGAAAACTGAAAGCAAGGATATCGGTCTATAATTATTTAAATCTAAAGAATTCTCCTTTTTGAACAAAGGTATGACTACTACAGATTTTAAGGTTGATGGAAATTTTCCACTTTCAAAACTCAGATTGATCAAAAAGACCAAAATTGTACTTAAATATCCTTAACTTCTTTTATAGTAAATGCAGAAATACCATCAATTCCTGGGGCTTTATTAAACTTCAACCTTTTTATAATCAAAGCTACTTCTGCACACGTAGAAGAAAAATGAATTTTTGGAAAAGTAGTTTATACCTCTTTTCATCACTACTAAAGAAGAGTCTAATTGTTTCTTTAAATCTTTTGTGATATTTACAAAGAAGTTATTGAATTCTTCTGCTATCATCTTTGGTTCTTCTGTAATAATCAAGGAATCATCTAATAAACTTATTCTATCAAAACTTCATTTATTTACCCCCTTCCCTAATACACTATAGATTGTCTGCCATTTTTCCTTTGTATTATTTTTTAGTAAGTTTGAGTAGTAACTGTTTTTTCTACTTCAAATATTATTTTTTTTTAGACATTTACTACATATAAGTTTTAAAATAACTCTGTAAATCTTTATCAAGTCTTTTTTTTACCTATCTTGTTTAATTTATTTCTGTATTGTTGCCTGCTACACAAGTTGTCTGTCATCCACGATTTCAACACAGTTTGGTTTTTAACATACTGTTTAATTTTTATTGCCTTTTCTGCCTATGTCATCCTGAAGTCATTTAGCTTAAAGTTTCTTGCTTTGTTTATCCTCATGTCTCACAAGTTTTACGTTGATCCCAAAAGCATTGGACCTTCTTCCTCAGTTTGTGACAAATGTTGATTGAATTTCTTGTGATTTCCATGTCCAAAGCAGCAGTGATGGGTGTTACCACTTTGTCCTCATCTTCTTTGACAGCTTCTGGCATCCCATGAACCTCAGTGATGTTGGATCTTGAGTACTGATCGTTTGCATTGACTTTGATTTTATTTTTAAGACCTACAATTTCCTGCTTAAGATTTTCAATCAGTGTTGTAAACATCTTATCTTTAACAGCTTAATTTTTCTTTTGATCATTTACCACACCTTGCAAGTATTCAAAGGATGTGTTCATTTCTTCCTCCATTCTTCTATTTTCTTTAGTTTCTTTTAGCATTAGGATAACCTGAGATAGATTGGCTCTTCCTTTCTTTACACCATTAGTAGCTTGTGTACTCTTTTCATCTCGATATAGTGTAAAAGGGATGGCGCCAGATTTGATTTTCAGTAGAAATATAATCCAACTCCTCCTTAGTTATGTTAATGTACATGAGGTGGCAGCACTGTTTACAATTACTGCATTAAAATTTGTTACATGTCGAAACCGATTAATTACGTATTTTGAAAATACTTGGATATCTTAGTAAATTAACAGAAACAAATTACACAAAAAACAGTGGCAAATAAATTTGGATTATTAACACAGCAATTCCACAATATAGTGCACCAATATATCATTTATTGTGTAGCTCGTCTAACTCATAACAAATCTGCATCATAAAATCATACTTACCTGCTCCATAAATCTAAATTGGAACAAATTATGTTTTATACAGTGTACACTTATTTCTTTTAGAACATTCTAATTTCTCTTCAGTTCTTTTAAATTTTATTTAAAGTTGTCTGCATTCTCTTTCATGTTTTTCATACTGTGCCAATCTACCTAATTTCAAAACTCTGATTCTTTCTTATATCGCTTATCTTCACTTACCCCGTTTTTATTGTTGTGTTTAACTGAAATCATTACCTTTTTTTTCCAGTTTTCCCATCCCACCTCTTTTTTGATTTTTATCTCTTTACAATACTTTCTCAAGTATGTATATTTCTCCCCTCCCAATTTACTTACAATTAACTTTTCCTTGAAATTGTATTCATTGTACTGCTAAGAAAAATATCTAAATGCTATTAAATCATTATCATATTCATATTCATAAATGCTTGCAGTGCTTTTGTGGTTGTGCGCCATAAAGCAGTATTTTAAACTTTGGTAATAATTCAAGTTGAAAAAACTTGTGATTCCCACAAGTTTTAATTATAATGCTTACACTCAAGCTTCATAATACTTGGTAAACGTAGGAAATGTTTTGTTTAAAAGTTCTCAGTTAAGTGTGAAGAATAGCCATGGGCATTTACATCAGTTTTGAAATTGTGCTACTTTTACCAGTCTGGTCTTTTGCATTGAACAGACTCATGAAGACAATGGAGAATTCTTAACAAGAATATGAGAGGAGGTCATAAAAGTGGTTCAATAATCATTACTATTCTATTTGGATACAAAAAAAAAAATTGTTGTGATCTGTTATTAGGTATTTATGTGCAACCAGGAAACACCAAATGAAATTCATTACAAAATTGAAGCAGTATCTGATATTATTTATTTATTTAATACCAGGTTACATATTAACAGCATAGTGACATGATGTCAATAGCACTCTGCAGAGATGCCAAGGAATCTGTTCATAGTCTGGCATGTATGTATAAATGTACCGGAAAATGATGTGGTCTTGAAAGACTCAGGCCGACCACTCCTGAAATGTGAGGTTAATTGAAACCCAACCACCGAAGAACACTGTTATCCACAGTTTAACATTCATATTAACGCAACTGCCTTTACAAAGATTCTATCTCAAAACTCTTGACTGTGATATCAACGTGAGATATGTGCGTGCAGCACGTGTGATATTGATGAAATACATTTTGTAATGGTCAAGTAGGTGTGATGTATGAATGTAGGAGTGGTTACTTATTTGTCAGTAGATCTTGTCTCACAATTCAAGAACATTGCATAAATTCTAGAACTATTTCCATTATGGTATGATACTATCCTGAGAACAAATCCCCATTCGTGGTTTAAAGCATCCCACGAATTCACTGTCAAAAAATTTAAAACGTTGAACAGCTCTGGGAAAATTACAATGATAGTTTTTTACATTTATGGTTTGTTTCTCTTGGATTTCAATCCTCATGATTAATAACTCATTCTATTCATATAAAGTTGCTATAATTTATTATTTAATATATTTACAATTTTCATTTTTAAAGACACTGGTTTTGTTAGAAGATTATTATTATGGTCTCTTTTCTTTGTTCTAGGAGAGACAGGGAGATATAACTGAAGATGAAACTGTCAAATTTAAATCATATCTGTTAAGCCTCGGTATCGATGATCCAGTGACTCGCAATTCATTTAACAATCAAAATGAGTTCTACCAGAGTCTCGCCAAACAGATATCTGATATGATGGAACAGCCAATTGGTGTATGTCTACTAGATAGTTGTTTGAATTTATTAATTAGAGGGAATTTTTTTGTAATATTAAGATTTATTTCCGCTCTAGTACTATATATAAACAACTCTAAAAATCCTTGAGCATTCCAGTATTAATTATTAGGGATTTCTTTCTCCCCCTTTTTTTTCCACATTTTTATTATTGTGGCAAATAAAACTTAAAATCAACATTCATAAAATTTTAAATCGACAAAACTTTCAATTAGAACAACTTGTTTGTTTTCCTCAGTAACATTATTACTGCTACAATAGTAATGTGCAAAAGCAGAGTTATAGAAAATAATAATAAAAGTATAAATAAGTAGATAATTCACTTAAAATGAGGGAGCTGCTTGTTTTTATTGAAAAAATTTATAGTGTTTATATTTTCCTGTTTTCCTTTCTTTCTCAAGAGGCCGCTCTCTCCTTATTCCCACACTATACAAATAGTATTTAGACTGTTATTATAATAGAGTAATCTCAGAATCTGATACACTTGGAACAGATATATTTTTAATTATTTTTGTCTTGCTGAATTAGCTTTCTATGTGTACTAGTGTCATTGATATATCAAGCCCTTGCTTTTGTATTTTTCAGAATCCTTTGTTTATTTTGACATATTTATGTTAAAAAAAAATTTTCAAAAGGATTACGTAGTGTAAAAGGTTCTTTGTCATGTTGAAAGGAAAGGTAAACCTGTTTCTTAATTTGACATTTGTATAATTTTAAATTAATAATCTTATTAAATAAAAAATAAGTATTTATTTATTAAATATCTAATAATAAGTAAATAATATTTAATGTAATTTCATTCTGAAATCTACTGTACCTGCCATATGAAACACATTTACTGTATATCTGAAATACTTATTAATTAGTTATAATTAAAATTATATGAGCATGTACTATGGTAATATAATATCAAGCTTGCAAACATGTAACTATGTGGAGCAAGCTCGTTAGATACTCTTGTCACTTTAACAAAAATCACTGTAATATTCTGATGCACATTATCAGAATAAATAAATTTAGTATTAGAGATTATTTATTGTATAGTTGATTGTTATTGTAGGAATTTATATAAAAATAAGAGGCATAAACCATTTAGGTTAAATGCAATATAAACCTAGTGTTGTGATTTTGTAGGTAAAATATGCATCTGAAATAAAACATTAGATTTGCTAGAATTCAATTAGGAAAAGGGAAAAATAATTTGGTGTCATTAGAGGTTTATCATTCTCTAAATCGAGACTGGGATATATTTGCTGAAAACTTTTCAGCTTGTTTAGATAGGCTTACTGAAAAATATAATAGAGAGATTTAATATAATAGGGAGATTTTATTGTAGGAATTAACAAAAATGTTTGAATATTTAAAGAATTTTACAATATTGTTCCCTCAGAATTATAGTTTACAATTATAATACAGTTACAAGCATATGTAGTACAATAATAGATTATATTTTAGTAAATTTAACTCTGTGAATTCTTATAGGAAATAACAGAATTGTTATGTCATAATTTTGAGAACTGGATCCCAACAAGCTAGTGGAAGTAGAAATTAGGCAGAAATAGGTAAATTGCTCTATTATCAAAGAGAATAAGTTTAATAAGCTTAAAAATTTTTACTTACATTACATAAAAGAAACAGAAGTAGAAAAATATCAAGAAATGACTGGATATCTAATGACTTATTCAGTGTTTCAGAATAATTTATGGACTTCTATATTTAATAGGAAGAAGTCACCATCATTTTCTAGATAAACAAAGATATAACAAAATTATGCGAAGTAAGCAACAAGAGGAAAGTGGCTAAAAATAAATTAATTTTTAAGTGTCATCAAAACATACTCAGCGGTGTGGAAAATAAAAATGAGGAAATAGATACTGAGAATTCAGTAAACAGTGGCTGTAAAAAATGGTGAATTTGTAATGAAAATTATCATCTAGTTGGGAAATTCACAGTATTTGATATTTTCAAATAACATCAATTAAAGTTGTAAAGTAAAATAAGGGAATAGTATGCAACAAAAATTCTCTCAAATTATTCTAACATGGCTTCAGAACTAGACACAAATGAAATAGATTTAGTTATTAGGTGTTAAAAATGGGTAGTTAAAAATATAGGATATAAACAATAGCCCCATTATTAGTAGATTTAATTAATGATTTGTTAGAAGCTGTAGTATTTTCTACATAATTAAAAATAATCGCAACCTTTAATTAATTACTAAAATTAAATTGCTAAAGTTTTTCTAATTGAAAAATATTCTTACTGGACTGAAGAATTAATTTTGTACTCTTCCTAACAAGGATGTAGTTTTAGGTTTAAATTAGATTTACATTAAACTTTAGGCTCACTCAGTACCTAGTGACAAGGAATGCATGTAAAAAAATACAAAATTATGTGCCTACTTTCTCGATGGAAAAAATGTTATTAAGTTTGTTTTTGTATTTTCTTAGGAAGTCGGTGGCATAATGTCTCTTACTGATGTATATTGTCGTGTAAATAAAGCAAGAGGATTAGAGTTGTTGAGCCCTGAGGATCTTTTGGCTGCTTGCCAGTTGCTCAATCATTTAAAACTTCCAATACGAATTAGACAATTTGACAGTGGTGTAAAGGTTCTTCAGATTGAAGCACACACTGACAAAGCTATCGTCACTTCTACTGCTGAATTGGTATGGTTTACTTTCTTATTTTTTCTTGTGTCTTTCTTAAAACTGTTTGCAACTGTAATTAGAGGTTTAAACATTTTTTTATTTTTACTTTCGTGTACAAAGTAAAGGAGAAAGTATTGATCACGAAAAGTTTTGGTTTTTAGATTTCAACGGAAATAACCATTTTTACTAGTTTTGGCGTGATGTCTGTACGTACCTATGTATCTTGCGTAACTCAAAAACGATTAGCCGTAGTGTTGAAATTTTATAATTAGGACTGTTGTAACATCGAGTTGTGCACCTCCCCTTGTGATTGCAATTGACTGGGCCAAAAATGTGTATAGTCAGACTTCCAAATAAAGCGGGTTTTCAATTCTGAAACATTTGTAGTTTGGACTTTTTCTTAACTGGAGTAATAAGCCCTTGTTGAGAGCTTTTCAATGATATATCATAAGTGGTACTTATTTTAATTTGTTCCTGAGTTATAGCCAAATAAAATTTTAATTAATGAAATATTTGTTTTTTTCAAGGGGAAAGTACATTGGTTCGAATCAGACTTTACATACATATATATTTTTTAACTTTAAATATATTAATTGTTTAACACCTCTGATTGTTTAAAAATTTTAACAATAAATAATAACAACACAAAAAAATGAAAAAAAGAATCAATAGTTATTAGTGAAATAAAATTTACCTTAAAATTTTACAGATTGAAAGACTTATTGAAAATTCACAAACTAGTAACAAGTGTTATAAATTCAGAATAAATATACAAAGACAAAAATCCTACAGCTTTATACTCATTTTAAGCCCAGTAAAAACATGTTAAAAATGTAAACTAAAAATTTAGTAAGCTTTTTCAGTTTTGTTTTTATTTTAATTGAATTTAATCATATATATTGTATTTTTTTTTTATAATCAAAAACAAACTTGAACAACTCAAGTACAGAATTACAAAGTAAATAAAATGACACTTAACCTTATTTTTTCTTTTCTTTAATCCAATAGTACTTTCGTGGTATCCCACATCATCAGTTGTATATAAATTACATAAAAAATGGTTTTTAAATTTAAAAAAGTACAATATATTGGTACACAGGAATATGATGGGTCTTATAAATATTGACTTTAGGGAAAAAAATATATATATATTTTTTTCTAATTGTAGCTGTCTGCATTTTTATATAACAAAAATGAAGGTAATTTTATCCCTTGATAAAATATTCCGGAGGTAAACTAGTCCCCTGTTTGGATGTCTGGGTGGCGACTACTAAGAAAGGAGTCACCAGAAAATTAAAAAATATCATTCTATGAAGCAGAGCGTGGAATGTTAGAAGTCTGAAAAAGGTTGGTAGGTTAGAAAATTTAAAGAGTGAAATAGATAGGATAAATTTAGATGTATTAGAAATTAGTGAGGTTCGGTGGGAAGAAGAAAACGACTTTTGGTCAGGTGATTTTAGAATAATTAACTCAGTTTCAAATAATGGGTAGGCAGGAGCAGTTTTCGTAATGAACAAGAAGATAGTGAAGAAAGTAGAGTACTTCGAAATGCATAGTGATAGAATTATTGTAATAAGGATAAAATCAAAACCTAAACCGACAATGATTGTTAGTGTTTACTTATCTGGGAACAGTTTTTTCTGAGTGTGGCAGAAAGGTTAATGAAATAAGTAAAAGAGTTCTGAAGGAAAGTGGATTTTATCAGAGAGTAAGAAGACTGCTATGGAACAAGGAAGTACTTTTGCAAGAGTACCTTTGTAAGAGAATTATGTATGAAGCATAATTTGTACCAATTCTTACCTATGCGGCAGAAATCTGGACAGGCGGCAGAAAGATAGAGTGTCAAGTATGGGCATGCTAGAGAAGACAAGAAGGGAAAGGGGTAAGGAACAGTATGATTAGAGAGGAACTGAAATTGGGAAGTCTTGTCGAGTCAACTGGAAGATCAAAGAAAGCTCAGGTTGTTTGGACATATTGAAAAGATGGATAAGGAAAGATTACCAAACAGGATGATGCATGCAGAGGGAACAGTTAGAAGACCAAGAACAAAATGGTTTTATACGGTGATGGAGAAATTTTGTAGAAGGCCCAACCTGTGGAAACTTGGATTAAAGGGAACTGAAAACGATGGTAATCCATCATTTGGTGGTGTAGTCCACAAAAATGTGGTCAGTACTACTACGCATATCATTATTATTTACATATCATATTATCATGCTATCAAAATGTGAGAGAACTGTATGTAATGTGGTGGGCATTTTCAATTATTTTTCCTCAGAAATGGTTTTCAATATTTGTTTTTCTAATGTTT
This sequence comes from Lycorma delicatula, assembly GCF_047948215.1. Lineage (NCBI taxonomy): Eukaryota > Metazoa > Arthropoda > Insecta > Hemiptera > Fulgoridae > Lycorma > Lycorma delicatula. Next base: position 15,162,760 of record NC_134459.1, read on the forward strand.
AAAGTATGAGATGTCTTTTCCATCAGTAGATTGCGTTGAATTTCATTATAATTTTAAACAACTACAATTTTTTTTACAATTATTTTATTTATTTATTTTTTTTTACAATTTTTTAAAATTATTTAGTACTCAGCTTTAAACATATTGTTGTATTTTATCTAACTGGACCTACAGTTATACATTAATGATATCTTGTAGTTATAAAAAATTTAACAATTTTTAGGTCATACTGTAATTAAACAATTTTTTTTTCTTTTGATAGAGAAATAATGTACAATATGTTTCAGATAAATGTAATAATATTGGATAACTGGGTAGTTTTGTGCTTTTTACAAGTTTTTTCATAGTAATAAATTGAACAAGGAAGGAAAAAGGGTGGCTGATCACTTGGTCCCATCAGCACCTGTAACCTTAATTTATACTGCATTTCAAAATATTTATTAATTCCAAGCTTTATTTTTAAATACTAAATGAAAAAAAATTAACTAATTATTATTAATGACCAATATATTACTGTAATGAATAGAAATACTGAGATAAGGATCTAGATGATGAAAATTCTGGATAGAAAAAATTGTGGTTAGTATCTGTAATAACACTGTTATATTTAACATAATAATTCATGGTACTGAAAGAATAATTAATTCATCATCATGGACTAAAATTTTGTATTTACACTTTTATTCAAGTTATGTATGAAACATTAATAATAATTCTGAGGGGAATAAGCTGTCTAGCTGATTTTAAATAGCTATACGTAAATCTTGGCGTATAATATCTAACAAATGAAGACTAGGTTTGATAAAGCTGATAGGAATATTACACAATGATAAAAGTATTACAAGCATATATACTGCAGTAATAGCACGTATAAATAAATAATTTTTAAAAACCTTTAATACCTTGAAAATTTATGTTGAAAATAATCCAGTCATTTTTAAAGGCTATGTTATCTATCTGCAATTGATCACAATAAAGCCATTTCTTAACTTTAATCTCTTTAAAATTAAGTTCTGTGCTAGTTGTGTATGTAAGAGGTATCATCCAGCATGAATCTGACTTTTTCTTGTCACTTTTGTGTTGAGGTTTTAATGTAAAGTAGCGTTTCTTGAAAGAAAAGAAAACAAAGTTAATATTACAAAATTATAATAATTTAGTTTTAATTAAACAAAATAGATAGGAAAGACTTTAAATTTAATATTCATGTGACCAAACAGAACAATAGATAATATATTTCAGGGAATATCATAATGAAAAATAAAAGTATGTAAAAGAAGCCCAGATACTGAAACAGTTCTAACTGATAATCAAAACGAAATGATGCTGGGTACTAAGTCCCTTTTAATGGATAACTACAAATTGTTAATACTAATACAGGATAAGTGTAGAGAAGGCTAGGTCAAGGTACACCATAGAAATTAACCATAATTTTGCTCCTTCAAAATAATCTTTCTGTTCAAAAAAAAAAAATAAATTACAAATATACACAGAGCAGTAGGAAAGTTTCACCATACAACTTTATTTTTTATAATATTTCAAAATAATTTCCACCACAAATTATACACTTCCCCATCCTTTAAAATCAGTCTTCAAAGAAACCCTGCCATGTTTTGTCAGAGATTTGGGTTCATTGTCCCAAACATTTAGGCAGTCATCATTGCTCATAAAATGCCTCTCTTTCAGTCTGTTCTTCACCTGGAGGAGCAGAGCAAAGTCACATGGAGTGAGTGAGGTCAGGAGGTGTAGGAAGGGTGCTCTAACAGTTTTACTCCAGCATGGCCAAATACACAGAGCTAACTTTAAAGTGGTGTACTGGAGTGTTATTGTGGTGAAGAAACCATGTGTCCAACCTTGAGTTTGGAAGCAGCTTCTTGAGAGCTTCAACAACTTTAGGCAGTCATTCTCTTGGTATATCACCTCTTTGTAACTGTCTTCTGAGTTTCCAACAAATTTTCTCCAAAACTTCACTCATACTAAAAATACGCCACCATTCTCTTTTTTAAATCCTGACCCCCATAGGGGAAGACACCCTCTGCCACCTTCTCTGTTCCTACCCCTTATGGGCTTTACCAGAGGTCATATTTATTAGGGTGCACCCAAGAGGTGTCCCGCAAACCAATAAGATTTGGAAAGAGATCATGCGTATAACGTCCACCCTCTGTCTCATCCCATAAGGCATTGTCATGTTGTTCAATTTCTCAAACTTTATCCGAAATCAACTTACCAGATTCTTAGCAACGTACCATTGCTGCTTTTCAGACACAATCAAGTCTATCGGTTTCATGCCTGCAATCACCAAGACTGCCTCCTGTGAAATAGTACAGTAACCATCTGTTACCGTTAACAATATTAGGCATTGAGCCCTTAATAATATGTCCTGATAACTTTTATATTTAGCCTATCCACCCAAACAGGTGCCACATGTAGTATAATAGCCTTGCACACGCCTTTAAACAGGATGCTCATGGTCTTGAAGTTAAGACCCAATCAGGATTGACCACATGTCGAATACCAAAGAAGATATTGTTGGCCCTCTCCGCAATATACTGAAGGTGCTTCTTAAATTGCAGTTTCTTATCAAGAAACACCCCAAGATTCTTTAGAATCTGAACGTACTTTATATGTTGGCCTGCTATTGAAACACAGACTTGCCAACTCACTGTCAAATGGCCTTTGAGGAGCATTATCGTGGGCTAAATGTCATCTTGTATTGATGACCCCACAGCTCAAGCATTCTGCAAGCCCGAGTGGCTTGGAGTTTAACCTCCCTTCGTGAGCTTCCTTCAACCAGCAGGAGCCCATTCTCAGCATAAGCTACGATGCAACACCTGCTGGGTAACCTCAACCGCAGGAGAGAATCCAACTTCACCACCCACAATGAAGGAACCAACATGCTGCCCTGGGGACATCCCTTAGACAGTGTCTTGCCAATCTCATGGCTGCCCTTGCGGAGCGCACATCCCAATGACTGAAGTAACTTTGCGTAACTTGCAATTCACTTACAGTACATTCTCTTTTTTGGAGTGGTAAATAGCAGGTCACCATAGATTATTAAATGCTCCGATCTGGATTTTTGAAGATCGCTCCTATCTTCAAACACCTGCATTTTCTATTTTCTTTTGAGCCTTGGTTGGCATTGTTATAATAGTACAGCCAAGTTTCATCACCTGTCACAATACTGTTCACACAAGGAGATTTCCCATTTAAAAATTTTTCGGCATTACACGGCAATATGAAACATGATGTGCCATCTGATCATTAGTCAAGTTATGCAGCACCCATAAGGTACTAAACTTGAAGATCATTTCACAGAATAGCATTATTCGCTGTTGTGTTAATGCCCAAGGACACCACTATTTGGTAGTAGGTCACAAGCCTGTCTGTCTCAAGCATTTTTCGTACTGCAGCATGTTTCTTCTGACACACAGATGACTTATATCATCCTCAAAACCAGAATTTCTTCTTTCAAACTCTCGGTACCACCTAAATATTGTATGAAGAGGACAATCCTCTTAAATCACAGAAGTCATTTCCTCTAAATACTACTGATCAACATTTAATTCATGTGCAAAACTGTAGGTAAAATTTCCTGGTATTCAGTTTTCAACCACGATGACATCACAAACTCTCTGTACCTGAGAATTTTTTTTGTTAGTAGTATTTACCATATGGCTCTCGAGCTCTCTTATTAACACATGACTCATGACACATAGAGGTGCAGTGTTTTACAATATAACAGTTTTTTATTTACATTAAAATGCTTTCAATCTCTCTTGTGACCTTTCTCAGTGAAACTATAACACAAAAAATAAACTGCTTCAATTTGTAATTAAACAAGTAGTAGTTTTGTGAAATTAAAGTTTGGGTTAAAATAACAGCACTTAATTATTCATTTTTAAAAATAAATTTTGTATAAAGTTTTACAAGAATTTCAAGGATTTTCATATCCTTTATCATGAATATCCACATTTCTTCTTTTGAAAGCCCAAGTCACTTATTGAGTAAGATAATATACAATCATAAAATAAAATAACATTACCTGTGTTATTACAGCACTATTTTCTGTATAATTCCTTACAACATGAACGACTGGAAAACCACTTTGTAAAGCCCATGAACTCATAATAGAATCTATTGTCAATGATTTTTCTAGAACTCCTGCTTCAAGTGAAGAATTAGTTAATGCTTTCCATAGATCACTTGTTTCTGCATTTTTATATGAATACGTTTTTAGATAGTTTCGAATTCCATTCTGAAATACATCTTTCCCCAATAACATTTGCATCATACGGATTAGAATAGCCTCTACAACAGAAAACAAATCATAACACTAGAATTTTAAATATTTATTAATAATAAAATTAAAGAAAAATTTATAAAATGACGATTTTTGCTAATAATTATCAGTTTCTTCCAGAGAGAAAGGTGAAATTGTTTCATCAACAACAAAAATAATATTTACAGTTAATGTGGTAAAATATGATATTATCTTATTTTTAATGTTAGCATAGTAAGTTGTGTTAGAAAGAATAGCATACAGGATTGACCACTGGCCTTTACAAATAGAATATAGACAATTAGAGGACAAGTCAAACACATTATATCTTAATACTTATTGCTCCTTGGTAATGTTGCTAGATGTCACCATTCTATTCTGCATTCTAATTAACAATCCATTCTGGAAATTAACCATATATAACAGTCTGTAGATGCTCTCATTGTATGAACATGAAAGCTATACAGTTCCCTATGAGCCTTACATCATCAAGCATTTGTCCAACCACTTTAATGATCATTTGAAAAAAAATTTCGTTAAAATTTCACTTATTCATCTCAAAAGAAGTTTTACAAAAAGGAAAATTTATAATAACAATAAAAAAAAGTTAGGGACAGTTCATTTTTATTTGTGAAATATACAGACAAACATACACCTATCCATTCCTAAAATAATTCAAATGATATATTATTACACACCAATCAAAATAAAATATTTGTTGATTTATTTGATCTTTAAAATTTTGAATGCAATATGTGTTCTTCGTAGTTGTGTTTGTTACTGTAACTGGAAATAAATACATGTAGTTATAATACATTTAAAAACTAAAAGAAAAGATACTTAATATTATCAAAAATTAAACATTTTTTTACTTCTAGTAACATCCAATTAAAAAGATTTAATATAGCAGGCAAAATTAAGTATTATTGTTATCCAAATAATAGTAATTTTATTCTTTAATGTCTAGTTCCTAGAATATAATATTACAATGAGGATGTTTAACTTTCATACAAATAAAAATATAAATATGGCTCAATTCTTTTTCCATTTTGTTTTTCCAATTGTTGTATCATAATTTACAAGTTTATTTACTGTCAATAATTAAAAAAATATATCCATTGTTAGTAAAGGTTCCTGGCCAAGGCAGATACAACGCATATCCTAGAGATGACTGGATCGTCATACATATCACTTAACCATAGAAAAAGTTCAGAATGAGTTTATTGCAAATGTTTACTGGAAGAAAAAAGTTTAAAGAGGAAAACACAAAGAGGTTTATAAAATGAGATGTATTTAACTTTGAATATTATTACCTTTCTCATAGGATATATCATCAAACACCTGCTCTATATCTTTTGATTTACAAATTTCCACAGAAACTTCATGAGTTGATTTGAGTCCATCAATTTCCATAACTGAGGTCATGCTATACACTGATGAAGAATTTAAAGTGTTCCATTTTGGAAACATCTGTATGTTATAAAAATAAAATTAAACTTATTAATGAATAGATTGCTAACTCCGATCAATCATTCTGAGAATCAAAATGTTTAATATACATAGTTGAAATATATACAGAGTTTAGTTATAGTTGAAATTTATGAAATTCATTTAAATCATTATTCTATTATTTAAATATGAAAATAAATTTACTTTTTAAAAAGACAGACACATTTACAGACAAAGACATTTACTATGTACAAAGACACACTTATCAGTATAAAATGATACAGTAATAGTACTTTTGATGTTTACAAAAACATATTATTTTAAACATATACTGAGTAATTACTCAGTATATGCATGTATGTATTTGATCAACAGATATTAGCAGTCTCCATAAGAGTCAGTGCCAGCAGTTCATTGAAGGTATGGATAGATTGTGAGACTCCAAAAGGAGGCAACAAAATCTGTTTGCCTATTAACAGATAAGAAGAATGCGAGAGTATCATCACTAAGAAGACTCAGATCTTCTAAGGTAATCATAGCTTACACTCTCAATCATATGTCTCTGAGTATAAAACAGAAATCGCAGCCTCAAGACATGTGATACCTATTTCAGTCATCAAATATATTTGTAGATGGAATCCGAGGTAATGAGGGAAGATATAATAATTTAATAATATCCGAACATAGTTGAAGATACAAATTAAATATGTACAATGTACAATGATATTTGAGCTGTTTTATTCTTGTTTTCCAGGATATATCTTTCATGTTAGTAAAAACTGGAATATCTTTCGAGAAAAACCAGATGGAAATTTGTTAACTGAATTACTTTCAACATGCCATAAAAAAAACGTGGACACAAGAAATACCTAAAGAACTGGGTAACATAAACTTATGGCATGTTTATATAGTAATGGGATCTTGTATTATATAGAATCTATCATATTTCTAGTTTTTCACCATTGATATGGTGAAAATTGATTGATGTGATCATCAAAATCTGGTCACTGGTTAAAGAGAATGACCATGTACTGACAGCCTGTAAACAATTCTTGAAATTTGTCTCGAATCAGTTAATGCCAACATAAACTTAATCATAAAGAGCTTTTTATTTTGCCTTTAGCACTGTCAATATAAAGATAAAAATTTTAGATTGATTCATTAAGATACAACAAGAAGAAGGAACAAATTTCATTATTATCCTTACTGAATGTACCTTCATGGTACAAGAAGTAAAATGGGTTTTCATTTTTTCACAGTGAATTCTAAAAATATTTCCCTTAAACAGAAAACTCAATTCCCTTAAATAAAAACACATGTACTAGAATATTAGACAAAGAAATACTCTGCATGAAATCAAAAGTTAAATATGCAGCCTTATCAATATTTAATATGTTTTGTAAACAAGGAGCTAACAAGTCTTTCAATTTTGGAAGAATGATATACCTCCTCATAAACAAGCAATTATTATCAATAGAATCCTTTGTATAGAAAAGGTGATAGATAAAATGGAATTAAGAGAAAAGCTACATCAATATTTTAAGATCCAGGTAAAACTTTACAAAAAATTTAGTGAAGGTAGGTATAACAGGTGTAGACAATAAAATAGCAGTTTTATAGATTTAGGTAATTTCTTACACATAGGAAAATATGTAAAAATTTAAAGTAAGATTGCCACAATCCAATATTAGATTCTGTTTTGTTTTTAGTTTTCAAAAGTTATTTAAAAAAGTGAAGTAAATATTCATACTCTATGCAGATGATATAACAGTGACACAACCCTGCTAATACAAATGAATTAGAAATAAGCACTTTTATGGAAATGCATGCAGTTATTGCAACAGCTTTTTTAAGTATAATTTTTAAGTAAAATCAAACTTTGTAACATTTTAAAGTAAATTAGCTTATCAAAAAATAATATTATGATTTGCTAGATAAAATTACATAATAGAATAGTTATCACTAATGAAGTTCTTAAATTCAATGATTACTCACAAGCTAAGGCACTTTTATCCATTCATTTCTTACCTAACATTTTTTCATAAAGAAACTGCTTGTAGTAAACATCTTAATATGTTAAATTTAGACATGAATAAATGTTACAGTTACTTTATTAAATTAGGATTTTCTTATGATGTCCATTTTCCAGTCCAGTAACTGAGGCTTTTGTTTATTTTTCTAGTACCTACAAAATCCCCCAGTTGCATATGGGTGCAATACAGATTAAGCATAGTGGTAGGGCTCCACCTTATTGCATCCAAGTCCGTAGGATTTCATTTGGGGTGTCCTTTCCTAGACTCATCCACTCTCTCTACCGTAATGACTGGAAAATTTTAATAAATAAATGTTTATTTTTAAATTTATTTAAAGTTATAAAGAATTTGTACACTGTTATTGATGTAAAGGTGGTAAGTAGAGACAAGTTTGTAAATACTAATTTAGACGTTCAACAAGGGTGTCCTTTGTCATATTTAATTTATATTTTGATGAACTGATCTTTCAATGGAAACAACAAGTGTTTTTGGACATCTGCATGAGGATATTTATATTACTGCATTATTGTTTGCTGACGATTTAATTATTTTAAGTGAGAATGAAAATGATCTGGAGTTTAATATATTTAAATTCAACAAGAGAAAAGCTACATCAATCTTTTAAGATCCAGGTAAAACTCTACAAAAAATTTAGTGAAGGTAGGTATAACAGGTGTAGACAATAAAACAGCAGTTTTATAGATTTAGGTAATGGCTGGAAGCTGAATCCCTCCCTGGCCATGTCCACTATATAATTAGTTAAATATTTTAATTGCAAATTGTCTGTTAAGAAATCAAAGGTAATGGCTATTAAGAGTAAGGAATCTATTAGATCAAAAATTATATTAGAAAATGAAGCTCTTGAACAAGTCACCCCTTTTAAATTACTATTTATCTATCTTATATTTGAGACTATGACATTAAAATTAAAACTAATCTCTTTAGGTTGGTGTGTGAAACTACAAAGCAAAACCTAAAGAATAAAGAAAGACTTAACAGCCAGCTAAAATTATATATGACAATGGATGTACAAGTGTTTTTATAAGGTTGTGAAACCTAGGTTTTAAAATTTAAAGATCTGAACTCTATATAGGCTGCCAAGATGTCTTTCAGGTGAATTTTAGAGGACGTATCCTGTCTGGGTAGAATAAAAACAAAGATTTTCAAATAGTTCTGAACATAGTTTCCAAGATTTTTGCCTATAGGTAGAAATGGACAGAACCTTTGTAAAGAATGCAGGACAATAGGATACCTAAATGAACGTATCCTTCTTTGTGTTAGGTATCCTATACATCTCCAGCATTTCCCCCTTGAAATGGAGGAAATGCTGGAGGGACGAAACAGGATCTAAACCAGAGAGGAAATGATGATGATGATAATTTTCTTATACAAACATTAAGACAAGGATAAATCCTAAATTCTAAACACAAAGGTAAATTATGTGATTAATCTCATATTTTTATGTAAATCTTGCAAACAATTAAAATTAAATAAATATTTTAATAATTATCATAATAGTTTCTACATCATCATAATACCTTCTGTCAGTAAAAATGCCTACTAAACTGAAGATAAAAAAAGATATATAAGTGGCAATATTAAAACAAAAGTAAAATTTCATGAGCAAAATAATTAAAGTAATAAGTCCAAAATTACCTATAGATTATTATTTTTTTAAAATTGCTTTTGCTTCTCTCATTTGCCTACAAACAACAAACACAAAAAAAGTATACATGTGTTCACAAAATTTTAATTAAGGTAAACAATGGAGATGAAAAATTGTAAATGAAAACAATTCAAATAATTTGTCACCTACACTGTTAACAGTTTTACTGCTTCCATGTAGGTAGCAAATCCTTCATTAAACCATACATCTGACCACCATTTCATTGTAACAAGGTTTCCAAACCACTGATGAGCTAATTCATGTGCTAAAGTTAGAGATAGATTCCTTAGTAGCAGTTGAACTGTTTTTATTACATAGCAAATCACTTTCTCTAATAATACAACAAATAAATTTTTCTGTAGAGTGTGCAAAGCTTAGAAACATTATTTTATTCTACAATGATATATTTTATGGTTGATATTACCACCAAAGTTCACTCTTTCAATATCCTCTCTTTGTTTCCTAATTGCCTTGGTATCACAGATTATAAAGAAGAAAAGCATTGAGTTTATTGCATATCTGCTTGTATGGGTGCACGAAAGATAGCAGAAAGGGTGTCTTACAACCATATAAAATTTTTATTTTTAAAACACAACTAATTCTCCATATTAGATCATCCACTACAATCTCACATCTGTTGCTGGCTGACAACATTGTTGCTTATAAGACTAATGTTTTTTTCTATGATCTGCATACTCTATAAATACCACTATTTAATAAAAATAAAACACAATTAAAATTTATTTATAGAATATAAAACTCCAAACAGTAACATACTAAATATATATTTGTTAATTCTCAAGTCGCCTGTTATTCTATGAATTGTTTTGAATTGAGCACATTACATGTTTGATAATATGATATCCTCTAAAGACCTGGCAAATAAAAAAAAATATATGATCACTTTAAATAAAAAACTACATAGATATACAGTTGTAAGATTTCCATTTTTCAGTATTGAAACTAGTTCCAGAATTCAAAGCATCCTTTTCTAATAAGTCGTTTAATGTTATTCTATTCATGTATTATGTAGCTGATATTTAATTGTTATCAAAAATGTTATCCTGTATTGTAGAAAGATAACTGATGAAGACATTCAATTGTGATTTGCTAGAGCATTGATTCACATGAATATATGTGTGAAGCATTTTCACAATAAGTGATATTTTTAGAAACATTTCAAGAATAAATGTTTCTAAAAATTGTAACCTAAATTGTAATTAGTAGTAAATAAAACAATATGTATTAAATTAAAAAAAGAGTAAAAACAAGTCATGAATACCTAAATGTAACAAGTCCCCAGTTTTCCATAGCACCATGAAATAAATCAGGTAATGCAACTAAATCTTGCTTTGGTAATGGAAATTTTATATCAAAATATTTCTCATAAAATGATAAAATCTTAGGTCCAAGTTTTTTAACAAATTCTACTTTATCTATAGCATCTTTTCTGGCCCATATTCTAAATTTAACATTGCCATCTGCTTTATCTGTATCTTTATGTTCCATCTCAGAAATCATAAAAGCAACTAAATAAGTTGACATTGGAACTGATTTTTGAAATTCATCCCACACCCAATCTGTTTTCCATTCCCTGAAAAAAAAATTAAAAAATTTATAAAAAAGAGCTAATTTTAAACTTTTGTGTTATGTTAATGCTTTTTAATTTTATGATGTTCTCAATTTGACACATACTTGTATCTACATATTATTAAATAAGTTTTACACGCATGTTCAAGCTGTATCTACATATTATTAAATAAGTTTTACACGCATGTTCAAGCTGTACTTTTCATAAAATTTACCAATTTCGTGATTCTTTTTTATTTTGCAGAGGAAGTTCCTTTAATGGTGCCACTATAAGTGGAAGATCTTTAAAAAAATCTTTTTAATGAAAACATCATTACACACAGAACAAATCACCAAACAAATATAATGGCAATGGATTATTATATAAACTATCATTTTTAGATTGCAAAATATTCAAATGAGATCCAGTTTTAAACAAACATACAATAAACATATAAAAGTCCTTCGCAACAATATAAAATCAGTACTTGTTGACCATCTCATAGAAGTTATAAATTTGTCAACATCAACACACCCTTGATATTCTGCAGTACACAAAAAGTACCACATTTGTATATTATGAAATACAAAAACATACATAAATGCACAACAGTGATATACTAAATAAACTGACAGAATTCAAATTACACATGCTTTTCGACCACATTCTTAGTACATTTGCATAAAAAACTATTAGCTGACACTTACGGGAAAGGTGTTGCACCTGTCACTAAAGATGGTCACAACCGTAACTGAAATCCTTTGAAGTAACATTTAAAAAAAATTTATTGTACATTTCAGCTCAGTTTGTTGATATAAAAGCTTAAATTTTTAATTATAATAAATACATTGTCTGTATACAAACGTAGGAAGATATTTTTAATTTTTTTCTTGTTTCATTAATTAGTTTTGGATAACTATAGCAAAATAATGTATAACCTGGTATTATCAGATTGATTTTAGTATACATTCCTACATTCCAAGAGCTACATGGTAGCAATCTACTAAATTTCTTTGCCTTCTTTTTCTTACTGTTGTGAAGATGTAGGTTCCTTAACTTCATGTTTTGTTTTTTTTTGCAAACAGCTATTGCTTTCATATGGGCACCATTTTTGGAGGCTTATCCTAATTTTAAATAAAACTACAAGATAGAAATATTAATAATTGATTTTAAAAAATATATATAATAAAAATTAGAAAATAATATTTTGGATCCTTTAAATTAAAATTTTTTGAGTTCAGTTCTAAATTAAGGATAAGTAAATCTTTGGTTATTGTTAATTTTTAATTTGGCAGACTTCTAAAATCCTAAATTCAAAGATGAATTGGGAAAGTACTTTTTTCAGAATTTAAAGCAAATGTTTTTTAAAGTGTTATTTGTTTATTTCAACTTAAAAATTTTTTTTTGGTCTTCATTTTCTTCTTCATTTATGGATTAAGCACTGCCTGTTCCAGCTTCTTTCCATCTCTTTCTTGGTCTGCTCAAACTTCTTCTTCCAACTGATTTATAATTAAGGGTCAGCAGAGTTATACAATCTTCCATCATCCTCTCCACATGTTCTGTAGCTTTGGAGGCAGTAAGGTGGCATCCTCACCATCAATCATAACCTGTGCATTGCTTGTAACATGGCTAGAGGATTTTATATAACTGGCAAGCTTCAAGAAGCCTAGGCCCAACAACTTATAAAGGCAATAATATTTTTTTTGTAAAAAACTTATTTTGTTGTTAATAAGATCTGTTAAATATTTTAACATATTTATAATACTTTTCTCAGTTTTAATTTCTTATTTGATCATATTTGAAATTTTATTTTTAATTTATAAAAATTTAATTTCACAGGGAACAGATTTCTTGAATAAGAATGATACTTCCATTTAGGCCAAATTTTGGAGACTAGTAGGGAATATTAGCTTATAAAAATTAAACAATCTGAATAATATGTTTACTAAATTAAAATGATGGGTAGATCAGTTAATTTCTTAGTATGCAAGAAAGTTCTGTATAATGTGTGTATGAATGTATATTGTCACCTGAGGAAGCTTAGAGAATTCTAAGTAAAATGTAGTGAATTTAATTTATAAGTTTGTATAGTTTATTGGTTAATCCAAAAGATTAATAAAGATAACATTTTAAAGTAAAATATGTCTTGTTATATTTAATTCTATCCATTCAAGAGGAAAATAAACTTAAATAGATTGCTTTTAAGTTAATATTTATATATCTAAATATATTTTTTTTTTCCCCATGTGATTACCAAAAGCTAATATTAAAGCTCCAATTCTGGATCAACAATTTTAATTGGTGTTATATTAAAGCTTAGTGGTCATGGTTTAATTCATTGTTTGTTTATTATTTTATTTTTTATTTAGTTATAGCTATTCTTTTTTGTTAATCTTTGCTTATTTTTTATTTTTATAGTAATTTATTTTGTTTAATTGTAAGAGGGTTAAAAATTCTCATTGCTTATTTGTCACATAAGTTTAGTTATTTGTGAATTATAACTGATTTAGGTTTGATTGAGTTTCTTTTATGGTTGAACATGGATTTTTTAATCTAGTTTATTTTACTTAATTGGTATTGCTTGTGATCATTTAGGAGGACTAAGATTTTTGTTGTAAGGGAGCTTTTAAATTATTTACATTCTTTAGGGTTTCTTTATTTTTATTTTGTACTATAATGAATATATCTAAATATAATAAATATATATATATTTGTGCTATTAATATATCTTGTTCTCAAAGATAAAATTTATTTTCTGAAATTTGTTTAATAATTTCTATTTTGAGATGGGGATTTTAATCAGGTTTTATTTTATTACTTTTTTCTACCTGTGATTTAATTATTTTTTATTTTACTCATCATAGTTTATTTTTTGATTTAACTATAATTAGTTCTTGTGTTCAAAATTATTCTATTTAATCACATGTTTTCTTCCAATTTTTTCATCTTTATTATAGTTGATTTTTTCCATTGTTTATCTAGTTTAAATTAAAATTCAAATGTTTTTTGACACAATAAAACAAATTAAATAGAATTAAAAATTCTATGTTTGAAATAGGAAATGAAAGCAATATTAGATTAAATACTTTTTCATTAAATTTAAATCCTTTTTTTAAAAAAAATTAAGAAAGATAAGGATTTTCATTAATTTTATTTCTGTTCAACTGTTTTTGCATCTGGTAATGTTTTTGTATCTGATAAGAATGAAATGGAAAATTAAATAAATTAGGGGTAATTTGTATTAATTATAACAATTGTATTATTTTTGTAATGTGGAGTAGATTTTTCAGTCTGTTTAATATAAATGATTTCAACTTTCTTTCTTTGTTGTTTGTGTTGCACAAGAATCTTTTTTGTTAACCACAACCTTAATATTGATTAAGTCAATTATTAAAAAATAAATAAATAAATAAAATTTTACATAGTAAATTTCTTTTATATCGTACGTAATATTACATGCAATAAAAGGGTAAATTAATGCAACGACTTCTGAATATTTCATCATTATTACACAGTTCCATAAAAACAATTTTTTTACAAATAATTTCGTATCCTATATAAAATACTTGCATTGGAGTTGTTTTAACTAATGGCATATTGCTGATTGCTTTCAGACGTTTCTTATGGCCAAGACTAATGGTAAAAGTTGCTTTCATTGAAGGTTCATCAAAACAAGAAATGCTTCTCTAGCAAAAATTGACTGAAACTGTGTAATGGCAAGCCATCTGAAATAAAAAAAATTGTTTTTATAGTTTTATTATATAGAATGTTGGGGGATTAGTTTCTTGTCAACTTGTAAGTAATATGTATATTTAAACTATATAAACCACCTAGTACGGAATATTGAGGTAAAACATATCTTACCTTAATTTTTCATGAAAGTATTTTCATACTTAATTAAAATAATGCAAAATAAATAATTATGCAATAATGGAATTATTTAAATCATGATTGAGGTTGCGGGATCCTACAAAAGTAAGTACTTCTAAGTACTAAGTATCTCATTATTCTCATTATTCTGTACTAGGTGGTTTATTTCACATAATCTAACAATACTGAAGAACTGACGCGAGCAGGGGTGGCCAACTTTTCTGTATATAAGATCGACTTTTTATCTTAAAAGTGTGTCGCGATCGACTCGTTATCATAGGCATAGTCTAAGGGGTGTGAAATGCATACTATGTTTATACACTGTGTTACAGTATAAGGTGCATTCCAGCGAGGTATGGGCAGATTAGTAAAATATATTATTTTATAATTCATTTATTAAGTTTTCGAGATATAGGCTCATGAAGAAAGCAAATATCTCGATACCCAAATTTGATAGCAGCGTTCCGTACATGCGGTACCTAAAAAATTCGATTTTCCGGCACTTTTTCAAGATAGATTTTTACTAACTTAAAATGCAATTTAATTTTTTTATCAACCGCAACGTATAAGTTGTACTATTTGTTCGTAAATATGAAAAAGGTGTTATAAAAATGCACAGTACTGCTGATAATTTGATTTCAACATTTCACTTTTGCGTTTTTTTGGGCCAGGAAAATTTATAACGAAAGAATAATACGATTTACTTTTTGCTAATCTATCAATAGCTCGCTGAGTACCCCTCGACTGATATATAGATATACGGCTTATCTATCTACGTAAAAAACAACAATAATTATTTAAAGGGCCAAAAAACTCACGTCCAGGGGAATTAAAAGAACATTGATAATTATTAACAATATTTATTAATTCAAAGTAGCTATAGATAAATACAGATTTAGAATTTAATTTGTTGCTTTAACATTAATGGGAAGACTGTGTTTCCATGTCTCTAACCAAGGAATCATAATTAGGTGTATATCCTGACAAAGATAATAATAATGAGTATTCAGTACGGGAATCGGTCAAGACAAAGCGTTGTTTAGTCTTCGTTAGCTTCAAGTATGAAAATGCCGATACGCATAGGTATGTAGATCCGAAACAAGAATAGATATATTTGCTACATTTGGTGATACCGGGATATTTTTCTCGGTTGACATATTTCCAAAAATCTTCTTCAAATTTTCTGGCTTGTAAGATTAAGTCAGTTTGTAAAATTCTAATTTCATTTTCTAATGCCCTTTGATCCGTATGAAATACGACTGAAATTTTTTTGCTAATGCTTTTCACACTTAAATCTTTTTTAAAAGGAAAAGATATAAATTCCACAATTTCTTTAATTTTTTCAAAATCCTGGAATCTTAGCTCAAAATCTTCAATTACTTTTTGGATTTCCGCGACGTATTTGTCGATCCATCTTATAATTAATATTTTTATGTTTTTGTAGGTTATCTGCCGTATTTGGAAAACGATTCAGATTATTTTGTCGCAGATCTTCTATTAGCAAAATAAATTTTGTTTCATATGCGTCTATACAGCTGATCATATCAATTACTGTTTTATTTTTACCTTGTAATTCTAAATTTAAATGACTTGAAGTAAAATCGGTAAGAAATGCTAAGTCGCTAAGCCAAGTTTCATCATTTAAATTTTCACAGTTTCCATCTTGTTCGTGAAGAAAATCTATAATTTCAGACAATAAATCACGAAATCGCTACAGAAATTTACCTCTGCTTAGCCATCTGACATCGGTATGTAGTAATAATTCAGGTTGGCCTTCATCGAGCTGCAGTTGGAAGAGACGCCGTTTGAGGAAACTTCCTCGAATTGAATTAACAATTTTAAATGGTATGTCCATTACCTCTTTTGTGTTTAGTCTCTTGCTAGCTTACACTTGCTGGTGAATTATGCAGCGACAGCTGAAAAAGGCTGGGAATTCATCTTCATTTTGACGTATAAATCCAATTCTGCAACCTATCATTGCAGTTGCGCCATCCGTTGTTATTGAGATTAATTTAAAAAGTGGTACTTTCAAATCCCTGAGCAAGTTTTTAAAGGCTTTGAATATGTCTACACCTCTAATCCTTTCCTTCAAAGAAATCATGCCCGACAATTCTTCTTTAGATGTAAAATCCTTAAAAACCATACGAACGAAAACAAGTAATTGTGCTGTATCACTTATATGTCGATTCATCACACTGAAGGGGAAAACAAGAACATCTATTAATATCATTATATAACCGCTCTTTTACATTCCCACTCGTCCTTTCAAGTCGTCGCATCACTGTATTTCGAGACGATTGTAGATCTTGAATTGCAGCAACAATTTCACTCTTGTTTTTAAAATTGTTAAAAGTGAATCTGACATTTCAAAAAAAATTTCCTTTACAAATTTACCGTCGGAAAATGGCTTACATTTTTTTGATAAGAGATAGCTTACTTTGAACGATGCAGAAGTTACTGCTTGTGACTTCAATCTTGGCTTTTTAAAAAAGCTTTGTTGATTTGTTAATTGAGTTTTAAGATCCTAACTTTATGTTTTCTCAGTTCAAAATTTGGTGGATAATCTGTTTGATACTTGTTATGCAAAGCTAAAAAGTGTCTCTCTAGATTACCCTTTTTAGCAATGGCTACCGATATAAGGCATATTAAACGATAACATTTATCACTCACCATTGAAAAAAGTAATCGAGTTCCCATTCGTCATTGAAGCGATAAGTTTTTGATTTTTTCGGTTTACTACTCGTGTCCATGGGTATACTAGAATGCAAAGAAATATGACAATTAAAAAAACAAAAAACATCGAATTAAATATTTTCCTAGAAAATTCAAAAACTGATGAACTGCGGCAATTATCTCCGTTACATTGAGAGAAATAATAACAATACTGCATATTACGATCGGGGACAGCAATACAAGTATATTAAAATCTAATATTGATATATTCAAATTTACAAGAAGTATGTTAAAGTTACAATATATTTATTACGGTTTACAATAATGACTTGGAATTATTTTATTCCTAATTTATTTGTAATACCGTTCCTTATTTTTCTCTCAGTGTAATGACCGCAGTTTAGAGATCTGTTGCCGAGAATGCTCACTTATCAAGTAAATACATAGGTAAGAAAAGCAATTTAATTTCAAACAAAAAAAAGGTAACTTATATTTTAAACAGAAGAAAAATTGAAACTCAACGTGGTCACCGAGGGTAAATGATATTGATTAATAATAATACTGTTAATACAAAAGTAAAGAAGCAACCGTATGACACTACCAGATATTCAACCTAACTGACTGTGTTCTTCGACTAGTCGAGTCGTAACTGTTGCGTCCGGTGACAAATGTAACACATAAGTCAAAATGTATTGCTGGGTGGGCGGAGATCACCGTGTCAGGCTGTCAGAATTCTAGGAATTTATGACCTTGAATTCTCAGAATGCGTTAAACTATTGCTAGAAAGTTTTGTCTTCTACAATCGCCTCAAAGTCCATGGTACACGGAATTCCACCTCGCGATCGACCGGTCGATCGCGATCGATTTGTTGGCCACCCCTGCTATAGATATAACACAGACGGTATATTTATTAGGATTGTGTAGTTATTTTTGTTGATTTTTTCTCATCGCGTGGAATAATTATTACTTATTTTCTCTTAAATTTAATCCGATAACAAAAAGCAGGAAAGAATTCCTATGCTGTAAAACGCAAAAAAAAAATAAATAAATTTAGCACAACTTACAATAGCTTTACGTACTTATCGACCTGTAAAATTAAAATTTTAGAGTAAATATTTTTAAAATTAGTAAAAATATAGTTAAAAGAAGAGACAGACTTATAGGCCACATACTAAGGCATCCTGGAATAGTCGCTTTAATATTGGAAGGACAGGTAGAAGGGAAAAATTGTGTAGGCAGGCCACGTTTGGAGTATGTAAAACAAATTGTTGGGGATGTAGGATGTAGAGGGTATACTGAAATGAAACGACTAGCACTAGATAGGGAATCTTGGAGAGCTGTATCAAACCAGTCAAATGACTGAAGACAAAAAAAAAAAGTAAAAAGTAATAAGTGTAAGATTAAAAATAGTCATATTGATTCGATTAATTAAATAATTTACTCCATTTATCAGAAATAGAACGTAATTTTATATTATATGGATCACGTCGGAAGTCATAATCGGGCTGTTCTATGAACACACAAACAAAATTGTTACTCTCAAGTTTACGCTTAAGTGTAATGATGAAAGGTCGATGTTAAAGGATCTAAACCGATGAAAAACCTTGATCGATTTGTTATACTCTACGCAAATAGATAAACAAAATAACGATATGAAATATTATCGATGGAATACCGTGTAGGTTATATTTAAATATAAGGTAGAGTGCCTTTCATTGTCCTGTAATCTTGATTTTTTACCGTCATCATGACGTCATCGTTGGGCGGTACTGTATTACCGATTTTAGTAGATCCGTTTAGCGATAGACACGCAAACCTCTACACAGAATTCAGTATATGGTGCAAAATTACTAAAGATTTACACAAGAAATTGTTAAATTAATACGTTATTATTCTTTCGTAAATGTGTATTTGGAATTTAAAATTTAATCGCCCTTCTCTTCTCATTACTTTCATTGTATTTCTATTATTTAGATAATGACGTCCGATTCGATGAAATAATAATTATATTTATCTGTCTGTTTACTTTACGTTGTGGCGATACATTTGCGTACAACAGTACACGATTGTACGGAGCGGCAATTAATGCCGAACAGCGTGATTCATTTACGTCCTGGTAGTGGTACATTATTGTTATAACATTTCACGCGCGTGTTATAACATTTCACGTGCAAACAAATTTTAATTTATATAAAGAAAAAATCACCGTACTGCAAACCGATAAACGAATAAAAAAAATATATTCCGTGTTGCAGGGTATGTCATCCACATTTTTTTTTTATTCTTGAGCGAGAATAAATAGAATTCTTCTTAAAAAAAGGTTTGTTTTAAAAACAAAACAAAATGCTCTCGCCACCGCCGCTCCGTTCCACTTTAGTTAATACGACACCGAACGCCGCCGATCGCACCGTGTTCCCTACTGGGACGGCGGGAACATCATTTATCTACTCGTATCGCCCGGTGGGACGGGATGCGGTTTATGTACTACGACCTAGTGCACGGGTTAATCTCGTAGTTTAGTTAGGTTATTTGTTTGTAGCGAGAGCATACTCTCGTACGATATACCGATTAAAAACTGTACGGCACCGGTCATTACGTTCGCTAATACGATAAAATAAATGAACACATTACCGCGTAAATTTATCACGATGTACTGCACTTATCATTTTCAATCTTGATTATCTAAAATTTAGTTTATATAAAACAAAAAAAATAAATAAAAGTTTTATGTATTATTTTAGCTCGAAATACTATTTTTTCGTAAAAAACGGGATTAACACATTTCCAATTTCAAAAATTCACCGTTTAAGAAATATGCATTGTCAAAGTTTTGAACCGATCATTCTTGTAAATAATCATTTATTTAGATCATTTGCTTCATTTTACCCCCTTCCCCATCAACGATTAACTGTTGTTACGAGTTTTCTGTGATGCTAGATAACAAGCGATTTCAATTAAGTTATTTATTTTTATTTTTCAGATAAATTTGATCGGATACGGATTATTAGGCTAATTAAAAAATAAACTGAAAACGGTATCGTTTTATCACCGCGTAAGGTTGTACGTGGAATATGGAAAGGGGTATTTTGTAGCGAATGAAAAACTGTTATACGGCTAAAGCCGCGTTCCGGGAAAATCCTACAGCAGTGGGTTATTTCTGATGCACGGCAAATACACACGATTAATTAAAAATATTTATCGTTAAATTTAATTCAATGATTCTACCTACACTTTGATCTTAGCCAAGAGGCCGAGAAGCGATCAATGATTCTACCTAAAGCGCGCGGACACCGTATTTAATTCGCGCGAGTGTGACGATACTAGTGGCTACGGTCTGTACTAATGTAATTTCACAACTTACGCGGAACAAACCTCGCTTCTACGGTCGGCAGACCGGTGTAGCTGCGAGGCTTAACCCATTGGTTTCGAAACCAAGCCAGAGCGAATTACTTTTTTTACATTTGTTGTCTATAAATGTTACCATTTACTAAATGGAATTACAGTATCTCAATTACTATATAGCATATGATTATTATCGCAGTTATATTGATCGAAACAATCCTAGGTTTTAAAAATAATATTTGTGTTTTGAGTTTAGGGACGGTTAACATTAGGCTGGTTTGTAGCATTAGTTCTTTTATACCAGTCAATTTTAAGTCCTGTCAAAATGAGCTACCGTAGTTATGTCTATGACAGATTAGATGCTGCTTTTGCACCAGTCACTTGGTGTCTGTTCTTCTCGTGGATTATATTCTGTGCACACACTGGTAATGGAGGTAAGCCCTGAGTACTATGTTACTAAAACTTTGAATTTATATCGATAACAGGCAAAATACTAATCAGTAATAATATATTGACTCATGGGTTGGATAAAATTGATTAGAATAGACTTTCATTCGATATAATATACTCGTACTTCATATATGTAATGAGCAAAAAATACATTTTTTTTTGAATTTTTTGAATTTGTGATTCACTACTAATTATTACCTTAAATCTTTCATTTAATGGTTATTTATAATTTTTACTGACCTAATTCTTCATTTAGTACATCTAAATTTAAATTTAAAAATTGCTCACTAAGATAACAGTTTTTGTATACTAGAAAAATTAGAATACAAAGAATACATATATAATCTATATTAATTAGGATATGAGAGAATTTTTATAATATAAATTTTGTTTAGAGAATGATTTTTTTTTTTATTCTCCATTACGGTTTAGCTTTATGATTATTGCATTAACTTTAATATTTGTATCATCAACAGGATATAAGTCACACTAAACCTAAACAAACCGTATTATTTTAAACTAATATTAAGATATAAGATTTATTTTAACTAACAAAATAATGATAAACATCATTATGAGTCAACAGATGGAAAAGTGTTAGTATTTACTGTACTTACTATTTTACACGCGTACATATAATTATGATAAAAATAGTTTATTAAGTCATCTTAACAGAGCAATCAATGAACTGAATTTTATACTACTAGAAAGAAAATGATACTTGTTCAATTACCAATGAATCCAGCAAGATGGATCAACTAATTTGTTTATTTCTATGGAGTTATGGTGTTGTAAAGTGTTTGGTTAGGGCAGTAGACGGACATTGACATAAGAAATACACCTTTTCAAGATTGAAATCAACTGGCTAGTTAGTATTGTTTTAAACCTTTATTTTAATACTAATGTATGGTCTGCTCATTCATCATATTATGATTGAACATACCATGTACATCTTTTAACACTGAATTACTCTGTAGGTGCTTGAAACACTATGCACTTTCCCTGTGTGATTATCACTAAAAAATATAATTACAATTTTCAAGTCATTAATTGAAACAATTGTACTAGTATATGTTAAACAAAGAAGCATTATTTTTAAATATTAGTATTAATTTTACACTTATTAGCTCTTCAATAGAGTTGATTGGGTGTATTGGTTTTGGGAAAGAATAATTTTTTTAATTCAGTTTTTGTATCGGTGGGAATTTCTTTTAAACGGCTGTGTAATTTGTTAAAAATGGTAACTGAAGGCATTACAATTCTTAGAAGCCAAGATTTTGAGCTGTGTTACATGAAAATAATCTAATAGCACCAGTGTAATGGATCAAGGTTTCTTCCGATTAAGAAGAAAGAAAAAATAAAGAAGAATATAGAAAAAACCAAAGAGGATTCTTTTCATAGAATAATGGGTTTGTTTAACAATTTGTTCTTTATAATACAAACAATGGCACTAAGAATTATAGAAAAACATAAGAGTGCAGACAATGAAAATTATTACACTTCAGTAATTAAAGAAACAAGTCAGATACTGGTTCTGCAGGCCAGGGATATAAATACTAACAGGGACCGGTTGGAATAGTCAAAGGTTTTGCGAGGCCATGTTCAGTGCACTTGTGATAACAGTGAGTAGTTTTACAAGCCTGAGTTCGACTTGGTTGTGATGACAGTGATATCAGTAAGTGTATGGTAACAACGAGTGAGGAGTACATCACAAGTGTTCCTGTGTGGACAGTGGGTGAATACACAAAGTTGTTCGGTGAGTTAGTAAACGGTAGTTGAAGTGACAGTATTATATTTATTCATAAAGTGTATTATTTCTTTTATAAGCAGTAAAAGAAATAATACTTGCAAAAATTAAATTGTATTTATAAGAAATTTTAATGTTTGTTAGTCTCTCAGTATCCTTGTCAAACTGCGAACATGTGACAATATTTTTTTGTTCGCTTTAACAGTTGCAGTTATTCTTTTTTTTTCAAAATTAATTGTGATTTATTCATTGTTTTTGTTTTAGTAAAGGTAACACTTAAATAATTATAAATATAATGAAAAATTAGAATTTTTAACTTATTAAACATCTGGCAAAATGACTTATGTTTTACGGGTACCAAACAGCAATCTGACTCTTGAAATTCATTCTATCTTTTCGTGAGATAACTAAGAATTGTTATATTCCAGATAGGAACATTTTTAGGTACAATAGATAATAATGATAAATACAGAGTCTCAAGCCAGTGGCAGGCTTTCTTTTAATTATGAATATGCTGGACATTATATCCACACAACAAACTTAGATTATTTACAGAAATATTACAGAATCCTTAATATTAATTCAAACACTAAACAAGATCCAAAACTTCATATGTACATCCCATCTTCAAACCACATGTTTCTAGACATGTGTATCTGTTGCAGATAACAACCTACAACTGAACAGGGTACCTTAGCCGATTCTCCAAAAACTCTAAAAAGTAAAATACTGTAAGAAAATCAATAAAGAATGGTCAGGTTGTATTGATCTGAATAAATGTAAAATATAGCAGAGAGGATAGAAAAAGTTAGAGAACTGTTGTAACCTAAAAACTAAGAACAATAAGATCATCTGCTTTATTATTATTATTGGAGATGAGAGATGAAAATTTTGGGAGTGTCCTCTACAAGTTGATTGGTCTCCACCCTACTAACTCCAGTTTAGTTAGTGGATCAGTAGCTGAGACTTAGTACTGGGTTGAGTGAAGGAGGAATGGTCATTCGGTCCTTTTGGCTATAGTACCCAAGGGAACTTCCTGCTCCTACTTGATTTAAATCTGAAAGGTAGGTTTTTGATTTTAATTTTGAAAGCTTCGTTCAGCTTAAATAGTTTGTGTAGCATTAATGTGATGATTGTTTTCAGGTTTCTTGTGTAAAAGTTTCTTTTGGAAAGGATTTTTAGTTTGCACAAGACTTTCATACACATTCTATCTCACGCAGTTTCCAGTATTTTTCTACTATGTCGGTCAAGTCAGGACACCAATGTTTTATTCTTTCTTTCTAATAGTAAGTTAACTAATTTAATTCATTCTAATAGTAAGTTAACTTTATATTTTAATAATTAAATTAACATATAAATGATAACATATAACGTATAATAATATGTTATTATATATCTTGTGTAGAAAATAAAAACTGTAACATGCGTGTTATTTTTATTTTTTATAATTTTTAACAGCCACTATTTTGGAACAAAAAAAAATTAAGAAGAATTGTTATACATAAATCAGTCTGCGTAGTAGTAAGGAGCATTGCTGTAAAATTTCACAATAATCAGAAAATGTGTTTAGCCAAAATAGCATCACAAATACCTAAACAGATGAAATGCCATAAGGTTGAGTTAAAAGAGGAACTCACTTCACTTATTGGAAATAATTTCCAATCCATTGAATGCGGACAGTATTTTGTAGTACTCTTTCCTACCCAGAGATTTGATGAGTCGAATCGTTTAATTACCCCATAACATACAGAAAATTGGTTTCCTTATTTTGGTGTACTTGAATATTTCAATACACCTTATTTGGTCTCTCATGAGTTTGGTAGCATCAATTCAGCCGTGTCAATTTTTAATCATTTGGATTTATATCTCTGGATTGTGAGACCAAGAAGTGAGATTAAAAACCAATGACAGAATTGTGGCCAGAAGACACTATCTGAGATATATTAAAATTTACAAACCTCACTGGACCTTTATCTGTTTACTTCTTTTTTTTACTGAAAGGCAAGCGTTGAGACTGTGCCACCTTATTATACTGTTTTAATAATAACAGGTTAATAATAATACTGACATAATAATAATAATAAACCCAACTACTATATTAATGAAAGAAGGTAAGGAAAGTTGATCGACCGAGAAACTGCAAAGGAAACTATAAAGGTTTTTTCAGTTCTGTATAAAACATAAACCAAATATAACACTGCTTATCAGCATGCCAAAGCCATTGGAATGCAATTGATATTCAGCCCTACCAATGATGCTTTCATTTTGTTCACCACAAGGACCGGCTTTATAATTATTATTTTCAGAAAGAGCAACTTTGATTACTACTACTTGTACTTCAGTTGTACAGATAGATCATGAATTAACACACCTCTTTTGTGAGAACAATGTTTTATATTGAATACAGCGATTCCACTTTGAAGGGAATACTGTACCTTGTAAATGTAATAGTACCATTTTACAAAGCGATAGACAACAAATAATGAAATTAATTTATGTGAAATTTAAAAATTACGAATAATGATTGAAACAGTGAATATAATCACTAGAAATCTGGTTCTTTTCAGATAAAAGGCAGTTTTCAGAATAATTTAATAATTATTAAAATGTTATCAAATTTTCTAATGTTACACATCGTTCATAATTTTTTTTTCAAAAATGATAAACAGATTAACACTCCATGAGGATAACAAATTACTAGCATTGAGGATAATATAAAAATTATTAAATAAGTTGATATTTTAGAAAAATATTATATTTAATTACAACACCTGTATAGATAAATAAAAAAACACAAGTGGAGTTTTGTAATTAAAACAGTTTGGAAAATTCTATTAAATTATTTGTTCGAAGTAATGTTTACTTTAATAATAGTTATTATTGTATAGTTATATTCCTTTATGATACCCACAGTAATCTTTAAATACCTGTTAATTCTATCTTCATCTGAGTGTTCAAGGCAAAAAACAATGATGCTTCAAAATCTAACAGATTTTAAAAAATCTTGTAAAAATGTAAAATAAAAAATCTTAAACCTCGCAAAATATTCACAAACTAATTTTTGTGAGATACAACAGAAACATTTAACACGTTTCAGGAATGTAAGACTAATTAAAAAGAACAATATTTGCAGTCCATTGTATTTTAATGCGTTTAAAAATAATTAAAATAACAAAAATGACTAAGTTTTTCACAGAATTATTTGATGAACACAGATGAATATAGAAATATTTCTTAGGACGAATAATGGGAGTTTAAGGGGAAAAAATTCATTGTATTTCATTAGCATAGTAACAAAATTAAATATAAAAACATTAATTGTTGACCTTATAAACTTAATTCATTATAACTGTTCTTTTACCCGTATTGAATTTCCAAAGAATGTTTTTTTCTTTATTGTTATCTAAATAAATAAGCAGATCAATATTGATGAAAAATTATTTTCTTTTATGTTTCTACCGTTCTTCATAACCGGTTGAAAATGATGGTGAATGAAACAAAATTGTAAATTAAATAAAAACCTTACATATTTGTTATATTGTAAATATACTAGAACTCAAAAATAATATTTCATCATAAAAAGGTATTTGTAAATTTAATTTCTGTTTATTGTTAATGAGTAGAAGACATATGTTGAAACCAAAGAATTTGATAAAAGTTGTTTCATAAGAGAGTGCAAATTGTATTTTTAAATTCATTACGTGATAAGTTTGGATACAACAAGCAAACAAAAATAATGACATTTATTTTAAACTACATTAAAATAATATATATAAGAAATCCTTACCTCGATCAACAACGAGGGTCATTTGTTTAAAATAAGCAATGTATAAATATAATAATAACAGTAGTTAAACATGAGTGAACACAGACATGAGGATCCAAACTGAACTGGCAATCAACCCGACATGACCGCTGGATTCCATACCGTCACATACGTAATTACTCTGTCACCCCCACCCTTGCAACAACTGTAACTTCACGATAAAAAAAAAAATTCTTCCACCGTCATAGCAAAATTATGAAAATAGCACACCGTCTAAACTGTGCACTAAAAATACACAGCACTGTTTCATCTCGCATAACAAGCGACCGACCGACACCTACAGTTATATTAATTTAATATTAATATTTTTTTTAAACATTTGATAACTTATAATTATAACAAATAATTGAAACCAAATTTTAAAACGTATATATACGTTTTAGTGTATATATACACGTTAACAAAGGAACATAACCAAGGAATCCAAACGGTAGGAAGGTTTTCAATTATTTTTTTTTTACCTAATATAATTTACTCACGCATATTTTATAATTGCACTTAGACCCGTATCCTCTTTAGTAACTAATCAGAAAAACACAACCGGATCATTTGCTTTAATACAGATGATAAAAAATATTAATGAATAGTACATAAGGGGATTATGATATAAAACTATTATTTCCAAATTTACCTCATAAGTCGACCACCGTATTTCACAGTACAACCCAGCACTTCTATAATACAATAGAGATGTATTATAACATTAGAGATGTAAGGGCAATAACAATAGAGATAATAAATTTAGTAGTTAGAGATAATACTACATTAGTCGCTACTACTAATGTAGCGACTCGATTTGGTCGCTACAAAGTTCAATTTTTCTAATGTAAATTTTTTTTAATAAGTTCAAATCTGAGTCTTCGTTAAACGCGATTTTTTTCAGCATTTTAATAATTATTTTTCTCTCAGATTTGTCACCGCTTGAGAATATAATGGAGAATATAACATCGATTTCAAATATTTTAAATTTTTTTTTTTTTTTTTTATATAAATAATAGTAAAATTATAATATACTGATTCGTTAATAAAATTAAAAAAATAAATAAAAAAATTTTACCGTAAAAATTAAAAATTTTTTTTTTCATCTCCCTTACCTAATATAGCTTGGAAGGTTTATTCTATGCAAATGTGTTATAAGTAGAAAACGCAAATCAAAATTACCTGATGCCGAATTTCGCGGGGAAGGGGTCCAAGGGGGAAGTAAAAGTCAGGTTAAATGACAACATAGTTACTGTGTCAATAACTAATGTTAGATCTATTTGTTATACAAGCTCCAAAGATTAATATTAAGATTCTCCGTATATTAACCGACGCAAACGGGTGTCTTAAATAATTTTTAAGTAATTTTCAGTTTCAGTAAATATTATTATCTCTTAATAAATAATATATTAAATTATTTATTTGTATACTCACACACGCGCGCACAATTTTCAATTTTAATTATATACAAATACTGAAATATACTTTTCTATATAAATATAATTTTTTTCTCAGTCAAAATCTGTTATAACAAAACCTTTGCTGTATCAAATTTTACTAGATAATAAAAATATATTTTTTAAAAACTATTAATTCGAAAATTAAAATTAATTAATGCAGATTAATAAGAACTTAATAGTAAAAAAAAAACCTAACAGTATAAAAAAAGATGGCTTCTTTTTAAAAACAGTAGTAAAAATATTACAACTGTATAAGTTTGTACGTATTGGCGACTGTGAGAGGGGGGAGAGTACAGAGAGAATCTGGTTCGTGTCGAAATTCATCAAACAACTGCGTATGTCAAAATGTGTGCTACGTTGATGAAAAATTTATTTGTTTATAATATTATTAGCTGTTTCCATTATATTCAACGATGTAGAAAAAATAAACAAATCTTACATAACAATAATATTAGCTTACATTTTCTTTCTGATAATTTATTAATCTATTAAAAGTGTTATTAACGAAAACGTTGTCATACAGTAAATAATGTTTTTTTCTTTATATCTGTAAGCATTGTTTTAAAAATCGTATCAAATTTTGTTTATTTGATTATTTGTATTTATCTTATTCAGTATATTAGATGTATTTTACGTGAATCTAGAAAACCGTTTAGAAAATAATTCTACGTGTAAACTAGGTAAGTTCTTTCAAATAATAATATTTGTAATAAGAAAACTAGTACACAAATAATGTGATTACTGGTTAACAACTTGTTCAGAAATTATGGGAATTTAATGAACTAACGTTTCATAATTTGCCAAAATCATTATTTTTAGGTTAGCCAAATATATTTTTATTCTTGTTATTTTAATTAAAATTAAGTACAAATTACTTTATAAAAATATGTAACTAAAATAATTTGATTTCAAGTAAGTACCGATACACTAGATAAGGGGTTTTTGAATCTTTTGTAGACTAAACGTTTTATTTACGTATTATTTCTATTTAAATGTGCTTTAAATTATTTCGGGTATCAATAGTCTATTGAAGTTCTGTTTTTTTGTTTAGATTTACGTTAATAACAAAACCTTTTGCCTGTGTCTACATTTGGTGATTAATAAATTAGCTATCTATTTTAGAAAGATAAATTGCCTTTGTTCAGTATGAAATTTTTTTTTATTGATACTATCAAAAAGTAATGTATGAAATTTATTCTGTTTGTTCAGATTTTAAGTTATACTTCGTTCTTACATAGTAATGAGCTATTTTAACATAGTACAAAACATTTAACTGTGTTTCATTATATAATATACTATATAAAAATACTATTTTTATTTATTTATTTTTTTTACAAATTGGTTTGTTAAGCAATATAAATTGTAAATTAACCATTAGCTGACCATGATATGAAATAACTTTTTTTTTAATTTTACTGATGAATATCTCTTTAGATGGACCTAATTTAAGCAGGGATATGACTTATATTAAGAATTTTAACAAATTAGCTGAAATTTAAGCCTGGTACTTACAAATAACCGTTGGGCTCTGAGATGCTATAAGGTCATATATCACTCAGCCAACTTATAAGGACTAAGAAATTTTCTCTACATGTAGTGGATATTAGCTTACTAAATAGTATTATAATTTTCTTTAAACATAATATGTTATGTTACACACACAATTTTGTAAATGAAATGTATTCTATTTGAACATTCCTTGCAAATTTTCCCATTTCCGACAATGTTAAACGAGATTGAGGCTTCCAAATACTCCTTCAGATACATATCGAAAAAAGCAGTTTTCGGGATTTTTTAATAGGTGTAACGACTTACAGTACAAATGAAATTTTTCTAAAATATTTGTTTTATAAAGATTATAAAAAAGATAATATTTTCTATAAAAGTAATGATGTTTATTAATTAGACAATCCATTTAGCGATCGTAATGAACATTTTGAATCGGTATATCGATATTTAAAATATATATTCGTCTTTTGTGAAGACAGGAAACTAATTCATTTCTTATTCTATATTTTAAATAAAGGTTAGATTTAGCAATAAAAATGTATCTTGCATTCCTATTTTAATAAAAAATATTCAATTATAGATTAGGAAAAAATATACTAACGTCCTATAAGAATTAATTAACAAACACTGATTTTAACTATTTTACTAATTTCGTAGTAATGAAAAATTTGAATTACAATAAATTAGCCTTCAGTAATAATTCTGAAGAAAAAAAGAAACTGTGTATAATATTTATAAGAGTGAAATTAACTCCTTATATCTCTTTTAATCGTATTTACTTAAACAGAAATACGTAGAATGATTCGTAAAATTATTTAATTATTCCCTGAGTTAATCGGTCGTAGAAAAGATATCATGTTTATAAAAAAACGTTCGTTTTAAAGTAATAATGTAAATCGATGTTTTGTCTAAAAGATTTTTCTCGATCGACATTAATAGATTTGTTTACAGGTTAAACAACCGATGAAGTGACAATGACGAGTCAACTTGATGCGCGTGCGCAAGTGTATTTGTGCATCGTGCAGCCTGTATGTTAAACCGTTCCCTCCATTATACATTGTAAGTTCAGCAGCGTGCGTTGTTTTGGTTAGAAATTTAAAAAAAAACACGCTGCTTCTATTGCTGGAAGATACATGTTTATAAATTTTGTGTGTGGTTTTGTTTTTAAACGGTAGTTATAGATATTAAATTGTTACTTGTGTCGATATGTAGGGAATGTTACGTAAATACGCGTGTAAAATTACGTTGTACGTGTCATTTTGTTTTTATTATTTTAATAATTAACTGTAACGTTGGTAAAATACGATATTGGTTATAAACAAAGCTACTGCTATACTGGCTTTCTGTTTTAATTGAAATTATGAAGTAGTTAATGTGCGCCGAAACCGATTTTGTATACTTATCTACACTAATAAATATTAAGGTAATATTTTAAATATTTAATCAACTGAACAGAGAGATTGTTTGTTAGATCATGTTTGTAACAAATGGATATGTGTGTTGTATTTTTTCGTTACTAGAAGTACTAGAAATCTATTAAATGTTAGCTACATTGGGATGTCGAATGTTTCCGGATGTTCAACTATTCAGACGCTGACATCCACACCAGTTAATTTAAATAGACGATTTAAAACGTTTCAAATAGGACTTTCTTTCATCAGGAAATGTGTTTTTATTGATCTTTGTTTTTATCGGGTTTTTTTTGGAGACTTTGGCAATTCTTACAGCGCACAAAACATTCGTAAACGTATGCCTATCTTAAACGAATTACAGAATTAACGGCTGAGAAAACATTAATTTTTCAAGCTTGAATTATGACGTAATGATGTTTGTTTTTATTATCCTGTGGATTTATGTATAGCACACTGTTTTGATAATAGGTCAAAACAAATAAATCATTACTATTTTCTTTGCCTATCTCAATTTTTATAACTTAATGCAGGGTAGGCTGTGTAATTTTCATGTCGTAGTGAAATCGCACAGTTGTACTCGCCTGGATATTTTAAGCCTAAACCGTTAAATTTCTATAAATTTATCGATCTTAAGAGCCCCCTATACGTTAGCATATGCTAACGTATACGGGATTTTATGTCACCGGCAACAATGAAATACTTCTATAGTTGTCGACAGCCGTCTTGCAAGTATAAATTATAAATTAATATAGCTTATTTTTATTTATAATGAAATACTTCTACATATTGATGTCGCAGTTATAAGTTATTACTTACTCTATAATTTTATGTAATTTTAATTCATAATAATGTCAGTTTTAAAGTGATTAACGTGTAATATCTGTAAAAAAAAAAGTTAAAATTTTCACAGCTTTTGTTTAATTAAATATTTTAACAACATTGTTTAATAAATAAAATATTTCATATTAATGGCGGATTATTTCATTTATTTTAGTATTTCATTGTATTAATGTTAACGACGACCATGTCAATTTTTATCATATTTCGTGTTTTTCACAAAATGTTAAGCATTTTATTAGAACATAATGAATAGTTATTATTTAAAAGTAAATATTTCATTGTATTAATATATTAATAAAAATTATGTTTTTATTTTAGTTTAAAAAGATATAAAATCAAATATAGATACTTAAAAAAAAATTTTTATTTTTATTTATTTGTTTTAGATTTTTTATAAAAATATAATATTTTTAATTATATTTAAGTTATTTTTATAAGGGTACATTAATTTTTATTTGTTTATCGATGGTATTAAGTTAATCATTTATAACTTTTTAATTAAGGGGGGCAGTTCATCTTGGCCCTTGTCCTTATCTGGCAAACTACTATTTTTTATAAGAATTTAATTTATATTAATATCGTATTCTTTTGTATATTTTCTGCATCATCAAAGGACAGTTAATCTATGTTAATTCTAAACGCCCGTGCAATTACAGAATATTGATAATTATCTGAAACTTATTCCACACAACCTGATGATTCCATAACACGTGGAATGTTTCGGGGAACATTTCATTTCTATGATTTTAAGTAATTAAATTTTTAATGATAAAGTTATAATGTTCCAGTTGTTAAGATATGGTCCTTTTTCATGTACGTTTAAAATATTAAACTTGTTATTAATCTGCATATATATGTTTCTATAAGATGGTTGAGAAATATTAACTTATCTTATTAGGAGAACTTTTGTGTTCATCGAATTTCTTTCAAACTGTTTTCTATTTGATTGATTTAGAACATACGTGCTCAGAACAATTAAGTTTAACTGTTCTTGGAGTATAATATGTTCGGTATGTAATGATTTATTTTGTTTTTGTTCATTTGAAGGTAATATTTTTTTGTGAGTTACTTTCTCTGAGTTTTTTTACATTATGTTAATCTAATATATTTTTTGTTTTTATTTATTTTGTGTAGGAGTGTGATGATAATGAGTATGCTATGATATCTGTTCATGTTTTGTTATACTGTGATGTCTTCAGGTAACATTATTGTATTGTTTAGTTTGCGGATCAAACTTCTAAAAGCTGATAGTTTATGTTTTGGTTGTTTGCTTGTTTGGTTTAAATAGTTGTTAATAAGAGTACCTACCATCATTTCTCATATTTTGAAAGTGTCTTTTTCAGGTTACTTTTTGAAACGGTGAGATCAACAAAACTTATTCTTTTTATTTCATTCTATGCAGTAAAGTTTAATCGGTGCCAATTTTTTGAGAATGATTTTTCAGACTATAAGATTCGATCGGTGCAGATAGAAGAACTTTGCATCTGTTCTTGGTATAATTGAGCAATTTAAAATTTTTGAATCCCGCCAATCTACCTATATTAATATCTGAAAGGGAGATGTTTGCTTACATTGTTTCATTCTTTTCAAAGTGAGAGGCACGGGGCTAATTCGGTTCCTGTTTACATCTAAATCTAACTATATGGTCATCAAACCGACTACCTTATCTAACCGACTAGTTTAATAATAACCTTTAACCTGTTCTATGGTGTTGCAGGACTCAGGTTCAACAACTACTTTTAATCGGTTCTGAATATGAAAAGAGTTAGCCGTTGGTGTTGTAGCTATGAAATTGTTAAAAAAACTATCAGCCCAAGACCGAGTAAGAGCAGCTGTCAAGCTACAGTATCAAGTCTACAGATTGTTGGAGGATAGTGAGATTTCATAAAAACAAAATTTGACTTGGCTTGGCTTTCTGAAATAAAGGATTCCATGTATTTTGTGAATTCTATACATTTCAGTCTCTAAGGAAAAATCATTCTTCATTAGTAGTTTAGAAAGACTCAACGCCAGTAAATCTGAAAATTTTATTAAATAGGAAACTAAACTGTAAAAAAACCAAGAGATGAAACTGTGTAAATTTTTGTCATTCATTATATAATAATAAAATAAACAAAAAAATGTAATAATAGTAGATACAATTTAATGAATAATAGAAAAAACTAAAAAATTGAATAGTAATGTTCATAAAAATATTCAAAACCCGTGTAACTTGAACGGGTCTGGCCATTTAAACCTTTGTTTACTTAAAGGTGCCCTAATACATAGGCGATACGAAAAATTACTTTAATCAAACAAATTTTTAGAAATAAAAAAAGTTCATCTAATTTGATCGCAATGTCACCTTTTAAAAATCATTTCACTGTTTCTGTTTTAAAATAAATCTGTAGTACAGCGCTGCACAATGCAAACGTCTGTGGCTTAGCGGTATCATCGATAGTTTTTATTAAAATGGTTCTAGGTTTGAATCCTGGTTCAACCAGACCGTTCCAAAGTTTTTAGATGTCCAGTGGTGCTTCAAGTGCTGCAAGTGAGGTCACAGGGTTAAGTTATGTAGTTATCCTGCTGTCTGTGCTCATTGTGGTGGCAAGGGTCAGCAAAAGTCAGACGGTCTGACTTGTGCTAATTGCAAGCGTGTTCGGAAGGAGTCCAAGTGCTCTGTTAATAGTAAAGAATGTGGTTTTTTATCAGAGGACTGTTACAAGGTACTTGAATTCTTTAGCGTTGAACGGTTAAATTCGGGCAGTTAAATGTACAGAATGCTTACAATGTTCGGATTGAGCTCAATGAAGTCGCTCTTCGTAGAGGGTTGGATGTTGTTTTATTGCAGTTGTCTCCGGAGAACTGCCAGGTTTGTCCTATTCGAAGCGATTCTACTGCGGTTCCGATATTTAGAATTTAAAAGGTGAAAATATTATAATAAAAAGAAACAATGTAAAATAAAACATTTAATTTTAAATAATCTAGAAATCATCTACAATAAAATCAGTTATAAATTTACATATCTTTTTCCTTTTTTATGTTGAATTGTAACATCAAATTGCAATACGAGTATGAGACTTGTACCACCTAAAAATAAAATTAAATACAATTTTATTATTATTATTAAAACTATTTAATTAGCTTAAAACTTTGTCATTATTTTATGCTGTTTTTGTCTTCCTCGACTACTAAATTTCTACTCTCGCTACTTCTAATGAACATTGATCTCTTTACAATCAAACTAAAGTGTAAAAAAATAAAAACCCGTGGCCGGTCAAAATGGGAATATCCGGTTTTCACCGAATTTTGACGAATTGACCGCTAAGGACCCCAGAAAACCGATAAATGGCATCGAAATTTCCGCCACAAAATGTGCGTACGTGTATGTACGCATGTATGTTGGCGTGTAAATCGCCTTTTATCTCCAGAACAACTTAACCGATTTTCAACAAACCTTACGATTATATTTCTATAGTAGCGACATTGATGCTATTAAATTTTCAGTTCAAAACGTCTGAGTGGGCATACAGGGAGAAAAACAAAATCGTCTCCAGGTTTTGCATAATTAAGGTTATATATTTTTTTTCATAATCGTGTGAAGAATATTAATAAAATAAATAATTTTTGAAAAAACAACTTTTTGCTAAATTTCATCCCCACCCGTAAAAATGATTTTAATTTTGAAGAATTACAGAAGGCAGTACAAAGGGTGATTTTCGTTGCATTTTTTATTTTTTTGTGAATAATTTTTTGCTAAATAGTACCCCTACTCCAAAGCATAATAATAATTTTGAAACGTTGTAGAAGGCAGTACAGCGGATCTTTTTCGTTGCAATTCTTTCTATTAGAGTCTCGTTGAATCTATAAATTTTTCCCCCATCAAAGTGGGGTCTTAAACCAGCCGCCCCCCTCTAACCACTACAAACCCAACATTCCACTTACTGGCCGGACCACTGCTCAGTCGACGCTATTTTGTGACGTCACAGGTTACCGCTAGTATTAAATAAATTAATAATATTTAAAGCGTAAAAATTTATTTAAAGTGGTCGCTAGTACCGCCACATCAGCGCCAATGAAATACAGTATGCGCGCGCGCTTTGGTTAGAGACATTAAATGAAATAAACGAAAAAATGTTATATTTAAATAAAATTATAAATATTTTAAATTAAGTCGTGTGTGTAAGCCGTGCATCGGAAAAAAGCCGCGTGACGGGAAAGTCCTAAAACTGTGTTGTCGGTTTTTTTTCTATCAGACTACCGTTTATTTAATCCATCTCAGATAAAGAACTGAAGAACACAATTATGTGGATCTCAATGTTGAGCCATTCTGTTTTTTCTGTAGGCGTAAAGTAGCTTGTATGATGGTAGAACAAGCGTATTGAAAAGCAAAGGATCGTGTCGTAAAATTATTTTATTTACTCGAATATTATTGATGTTTATTTCAAATTTAATTTTGGATAATCATTTCCTTATCCTCATTTCACTTTCGAACGAATAGATCTAATTCTGCTACAAGTAGAAATTAATTTGTTAATATTTAAGTACAAGTTACCTTCAGTAAAAAATTTAAATCCAATACATATAAACCGGTCGGCTGTAATTTCAATGGTTCTTGCGCACCAAATAATAACATTTTGATGCCGTGTTTAAACCGATTTGGTTTATCTTGCCACGGGTTTGAAGCTATTGCATTCCCTAGATTTTCACTTAGAAAAAAAAATTTTTTTACACATAAAAAGTGCTAAGTACCACGCGTACACATTCAATAATAAGATGTCTATAATTATTTTACATTGTTTACTAGATATTGTCTCGTAACGAAAATCGCTCCATAACAGCCAACTGATGTTATATATGCGATCACATATTTTCCTTTGCCACACATTTCATTGTTCTGAAAAAGAATAGGTTTTAAAATATAAATATTTAAAAATAAATCTTCATTTATTTATCAAATGTTGCTATCGCAAAAAAAATGTATTATTTAGCGTGAAATTACTTGGGGTTTACTCCAAACCGCTTTTGAAACTAATAATAGCGAATATAAAAAAAAAAAATGTTGTGCGACTGTCATTTTAGCCGGGGTTGTCGTAACGTGACTTTTTATATTAAAATTGTATTTTTGTTCAATATCCTTTAAAATAAACGCGTTTCAACTTCTATTTAAAATTCTGATCGCTGTCCCTTAGCGATCTCATATCGGAAATAGATGAACGTACAAAATTATGAACTTGCAGTTCGCCTACGCGTCTGCACGCGCGTTTCTCCCCACCGACCCGGCTGACCGCGGAACCCTTCTGTCATTTGCAGGCGGCTGTTTATGTATTGCATCGGTGCTGAAAATCTATTCTATCGCGTACCTCTACCAGGAACGACCGAGAAGAAGAAGAAGATAACATACCTAATTGGAAGGCCGTCCAACACGACCCGCGGGTGATGGGTCGCGGCTAGACGACCTTTAAGAAACATCGCAGTAGTTTTCTACGCATTGAAAACCATCTTATGTTGAAGACTTCAACACCATACTACCTTACATTCCTGAATCGCTCTGAGTTCTATCTCAGCACGCTAGTTTCCCTCGACCAGCAGCAACCCATCGACGGCATAAGCCACGATGCGGCAGCCGCAGGGCGTCAGTAACCGCTCATCAAAGAACACCGGTATCCACGATCTAGTATTCAAATCCGTCTAAACGTAACTGCCTTTACTAGAATTTGAACTTTAGAACTCTCCACTTCGGTTTTGATACGTAAGGAACCCAAAAAACCGAACGGAAATTATCCGGATATTCGTACGTA
Source organism: Lycorma delicatula (assembly GCF_047948215.1). Lineage (NCBI taxonomy): Eukaryota > Metazoa > Arthropoda > Insecta > Hemiptera > Fulgoridae > Lycorma > Lycorma delicatula. Next base: position 15,200,642 of record NC_134459.1, read on the forward strand.
CATGTGTATGTGTTCAGTATTGCCTCTTAATCACCTTCTATTTCCAGAACTAGTAGACCGATTTTGATTAAAGTTGGTCAGATTACTTCTATACATAGGGATTGATACTATTAAATTTTCAACTTAAAAAATCAAGTAGGTGAGGCTGTAGACTAAGTTACCCACAGTATCTCAAATTTTCGCCTAATTAAGGTCATATTTTTATTAGGCGTTAACGATTAAAAAATAACAATATTTGCAAAATCGCACCCCCGCCCCAAAAAATGTTGTTGAAGTCGTCTGCTATGTTGTGTCGTCATAGATAAGCGGTAGAATTAAATATAAATAAATGAATAATATTTTAAATGTAAAAATGTATCTGTCTGGCCGGGTTCCGAAATCGATCGCCTGGTCCACTTGGATTTCAAGCTGCGTTGCTAAACCGACATGCCCTTTCTACCGACGTTACGTTAAACGTAGATCTTATTTGCAAGTTACTAACTTTACTGTTTTTACATACTGAATTATCTATACGAATACTGCCCGGTTTACGTCTATCTAAGAGTTCATAAACATCACTATATTCCGACGAATATTTACTTTTAGTAGTTACTTTTTTTTTTTTTTATAAAATAGATTTCACAGATTTATCCTTATTTTCAACATCAATCTCAGGCGTCGATGGGATTCATCAATTTTACAGTTCTTTTCGGTCTATCCCCGATTCCATTATGGCCTTTAGTTAGTCTGCTACTAAAACGAGGAATGTTAGAAGCAATAATTATAAAAAGCTATCGCAAAAACAACACTCCCTTCAATATTTTAGTACGTAGAACGTTATGTTAGAAATACAATGTACAAAATTCACATCTTATTTGTTTACATTCGATGTTAATACGGACATAATTGTAAATTATCTAACGTTTAAAAAAAACATTTGAAATATCGGTTAACTCGTTTAAAGGTAATGTTATTTTGTAAAACGCTAATTTTTCTAGATAAATATTACGAAATTACACATGTAACAGATTTTTTGTTAAAATTAATTACACAACGAAATATTTCACTAATATAAAAGTATTATAGTGCAATGGAATCGGTAAACATGAACTATTACACGAGGAAAAATAATTAAAAAAAAGTATTTTCTTGATTTCCGTTTCCCCTTAATCACGTCGGAAAGGAAATCGCATCGATCTAAGGTGGACTGTTCAAGGATAAGGACGTGTATTTAAAGGACTGAATACAAGATCGTATTTTTCTTTTTTTAATTCTGCAACGTAGAATTTTCTTTTCTTATTATACAACAATTAAAGGTATAAATTTAATTTTCCCTCCAAATACTGGTAACTATTAGTCGAGTGAAGATAAACCGATACAGATTCACAATAAATCCGGCCTCCGTGGCGCGAGTGGTAGCGTCTCGGCTTTCCATCCGGTGGTACCGGGTTTGAATCCCGGTCAGGCATGGCAATCGATGCCTGCAGACACGCAACCAATCATTCATCTCTGCAGCAATATCTAATGGTGGTCCCGGAGGTTAAACAAAAAAAAACAAAAAACAGCTACTTCTGTACGGATTCGAATGGTAGATCGTGGATACCGGTGTTCTTTGGTGATGTTTCAAATAGCGGTCGACCTGAGACTGTACAAGACTACACTTCATTCATACATACATATATTCATACATAGACTACAATTCATACATATCATCCTCTGAAGTAATACTTTACGGAGGTTCCGGAGGCTAAACAAAAAAAAATAATCACACTAAATTGCGATTAAGCTATCTTCTTAATAGTTAAGAAACAAAAAAAAAATATTCCAAGTTCTTGATATCGATAAAGTTGCGGTATATCTAAAAAGGTACGCGGTAATGACATAATAACTATTTTGTATCGTAATTTTTTTCATTGTATTTTTAATCGAGGCAAGTAGGTTCAAACTGTAGATCAGAGGTTCCCAAACTTATTTTTCTCATAGATCACTTTCAAAATTTTGCTGGTTCCGGTGGACTCCTGCAGCTATATTTCTACCGTATTTCCAGTCGACGGAAAATGTGAAGATTAGATCTGACTATGAAAATTTGCGTTACGACTGAGTTCCACGAACTAACAGCTTCCGAAAAAAAAAGTGAGAATCGATCGGTTAATTTTTGATCGACTGTGCTGTGAGTGGATGTCAAAAAAGTAAAGTTGGCCGATCAAAAAAATGCTTCCATCCGACTTTACATTTTTGACATCTACTCACAGCACAAGAAAGTAATCGATTCTCACTTATTTTATTTAGAAAACTTCCCGTTCAGAGTGGTAAAAAGCAAAAGAAAAATAGTATATTTTTTTGTGTTGCATTTATTCAAATATGTAATCATTACGCTATTAATTATTATCGTTATCGTATTGCAATGTAATATAATAAAATTGTCGTAATATAATTAAAATTAAACATTAATAACGTAATGTAACTTCTACAATGACAATCACAAAATATTTACAATTTTAATGGGAGGGATGTACTAGATTGATACGCAAAGTCAAGCCAACATTTTAGTTCTTTACTATCGAAACCAGATGAATTTTCGTGGACCCCCGCTTACGAATTGTGAACCCCAATTTTTTTGTCACGCCAACGTAGACCACCGTCGAGTCTCCCGTGGACCCCTGGGGGTCCACCTGGACCACTTTGGGAATCAATGCTGTAGATCGTCGATTTCATCGCCGTACATTTACGTTAGATACTTTGTTAAAAACGGTGACGATATAAATTTAAATACAACCGTTTGTCTTACACGACTATAAAAATGTCGGTTTATTAAAATATTTTATATAAGTTAACAAATTTCGCTCCCGTCGTATAATTTTCGTGCAAACCTTCTAAATGTTTCTTTTTATCGAAGCTGAATAATTTTGTCGCTCCAAATCTAAAGCTGTATTTTGTATTCTTTTTCTCCTAATTCAATCCTTAAGCTTATCGTATCTTCGATATAAATGTTGAACAGTGCCGGTGACGGGCAACAGACTCGCTTTACTCCTCGACCTAGATCTACCCAGTACTTCTTTTCCTGTTTAGCCTCCGGTAACTACCGTTTAGATAATACTTCAGAGGATGAAATGTATGAGTGTAAATGAAGTGTAGTCTTGTACATTCTCAGTTCGACCAATCCTGAGATGTGTGGTTAATTGAAACCCAACCACCAAAGAACACCGGTATCCACGATCTAGCATTCAAATCCGTGTAAAAATAACTGGCTTTACTAGGTCTTGAACGCTGGAACTCTCGGCTTCCAAATCAGCTGATTTGGGAAGACGCGTTCACCACTAGACCAACCCGGTGGTGACCCAGTACTTACCTACTTTCAACGCCGCTGTTTTCTTTAATTAAATTTCTGTCTTTCCGTTCTACTTTTCTCTCTTAAATAATTTTCAAAATGTTTACCCGTTTGACTCTTGAAAATCGTCTTCGCCAAAGCTCATTATGTGAATATTAGTTTAAATATATATTTTGAGTGTAACCGTAGATCAAGATTTGCATAAAAATGTAAAATTATTAGCCTAATTTATGTTTTTATTTTGTTCGTAAAACTGCACCGTTTAAGTTTTTAACTTGTAAACGGTAAGTAAATAAATATCCTATTACATTGTTTAACTATTTATTCAATACCCGCCTCATTAACGCACTTATGAAATTTTACGGGAAGTTCGTCTACTGCAGTCGATTTTTCATTTTTCATTTCTTTAATTTGCTTTCTATTCTTCTCATTTTAGTATCGATGGACCTTTATCCTCTATATATGGTCACAGTCGATATATCGATCTCGGTAATAATATTATATCGTATATTAATTGTAATTGTTATTATTGTATTGTATATTGAAATACCTGTAGGAAAACACCCCTGTGCCTGATAATTAACCCCACGGTGTTTTATTTGAGGACGGGAGAGTTATGTCGCAGTAAACTACTGACGCATTGCATTCCATAAGCCATGTGTGTTTCACGTGGCTTGCGGAATGAAAAATAAATATTTTTTCTAAATACTTTTCTAGATATTATCGCTTAATGTTTAGAAATCTACCGATGCAGCTGCATCCTGTACAAAGTGTAGAGAATAATTATTCAGTTCTGAATAGATTCTCGTCGAGTAAAGTTCCATTGTAGTACTCGTTCGATGCACTTCATCGTCCTTATTTAATTCATCATTAACGTATACGCAAAATGAAGTTAAAAGTTAATTTATACCGATTGTAATAATGTTAATTGGATAAATAAAGTTCATGTTTGATTTATTAATAATTGTTAATCTTTGACTGTAAAAAAAAAAAACTTTTACGATAAATTAGAATTCAATAATTAATAAATGAAATAAAATTTTATGTGCTTTGCAATTTTAAATGTGTAAAAAGGTGCCCACATCATATTTTTTTTAATAGTTTACATCACAAGAAAAATTGACCTGACTTTGATAAAAAAAAACTACTACAATAAAATATAATCTTCACCTTTAAATTTCAATAGGTAAAATAACGCAGCTCTTCTTTACAAAATTATTTATTCAACGACTAAAACAATTATACCGTAAAACATTGACGCTATAAAATAAAACCGCAATTACGTTTAAAGTTAAACCTTCCTCGATAATGGAGATACCTGGAAAAAGTTTTAATTAAAATCATTCTCTCAAAGTTAAATTAAAATATTGGTAAAAGAATTGTTCATATCACGTCAGTGGTTGTTGAGTTAAAAGGATAACCTGCACACGCGCGCGCCCACACACACAAATGTATATATATATATATATATATATATATATATATATATATATATATATATAAATGGTTTGTTACCAATTTAACAAAGTTATTGTTCATCAAACATACAAACAGGGTTTTTTACCCTAATTTATTAGTCTTTATCACAGATTTCTCAAAAATTGCTGCAGATACGGTTCTAGGACTTATTTTATTCGATTTTTTATGTTAAAAACTCTTAAGACCAGCTCACGCATTGGAACAAGATGGTGATCCACTGCGTTACAGTTTATCGGTAAGAGAAAGTACTGGCGGCAACTTTGACGAGTGGCTCGGAAGACGTGGTATAACTGATCACGTGATCTTACACAGTTACACTTTTCAATTTGGGTAATTTTGAAAAATAATGTTTTTTCTCATAAGTCTAAAGGTTTGCGATAGACGAGACGAAAATTTGAAGATGAATGTAAAGCGTTATACGGAAAGAAAGATTTGTGTAAAAAATTGATACAAATGTAAAAAACGGCTGTAAAAAATGTGTTAAGTACGAGTACATGGGAAGCATTTTGAGCAATTCTCGTGAGGTTTTTAAAAAATGTACAAAACTTTCACCTTCTATAAAAATTTATTATCGATTTAAAAGCGCAAGTATTGTCAGTTTTTGAAATACTGTATTTCTCATTAAAGCGACTTTAGGGACGCTATATTTTCTTAATTAGCGTAAGAAATGGAAATACGTAACAGTTTCTTTTATTTTTAGAGATCATCTGAAAAGTTAAAGAAATATTATCTTGTTTTTTTTTAGTAATGCAAATGGCAGTGAAGATATCTTGCAATTGTATTATTTATTAGGAAGAAGGTGGTCGGTTTAAGTACATTATCAAAGAAACATATGAAGCAACTATAAACTAGTACAGTTAAAAAAAAAAAATTTAAGCCGCAAGAGAACTGATCTAAGACAAAAAGAATCCAAGATAAAAAGCAATGTATCTATGACTTATTACAGTAGACAAACTACCGAGAACTGTCCAGTATGTTATTAAAAAAAAGCCGTCAAAGATTCAACTTTCATATCTTATGTACATGTGTCATACATTTATGTATACGTATATATATATATGAGAGTAGAGAGAGAGCGATTGAGTGCGCGGATTGATTAGGAACAACTAACAAATCTGTTCACTGTTCACTTTTATTCCTTCCTTTTTTGTTTTTTAGACTTGCTATACAATTGTGCGCCATTATGTCTCAATACATCCACACGCACGTCCATAGTCAAAGCAAATAAAATGTTTAGACTGCATAATTAACGGAAAAACTATTATAAAAATGTTGGTACTATAAAATAAATTAACTAATTGGTCAATCGATCTTAAAACTAAAAATAAAAGGATCGAATAAAATAATTAATAATGAATCTTAATTCTAATATATTTAAATTAAAAGTAATGTTTATAAAATATAATTTGAAGATAAAAATTATAAAAAAAAAGATATAACAAATAAACCGATTCAGAATCATTTACAGAAATGTTGTAAATGTATGTCTATATATATATATAGCATTTTTTTTCCGACACGTTAGGAAAATATAATTACATATTTTGTAGTAAAATATTAAGGAAATATTTTTAATAAATGGCAAAAAATTAAATCCTTTACCGTTGAAAAATATGCATAAAAAAAAATTAACCACAGTTCTGTTATATTGACGGCAATTTTTTTCATTAGTTCCCGATTACCGCAAAAACTACTGAACCAGTCATTACGAAATTTTACCTGTAACTTACTTATGACACCTGCAAAGTTACCCGCAGTTTAAATCTCATCAATCTCACTACTACGTAAATCGTAAAATAAAAAAGCTTATAAATAAAAATCTGTAACTTTCTTTACCGAGATGTAATGTCGTTGTCTATGTTAATATAGACTTCGTCAGAAAGCAATTATGTTTTTTACTAAATTTAATTCGTTGTCTATAAAATATTAATTTATATTATTATCATAATATAAGTAAAAATAAAGTAATTTGATAATAAAATTCTAACCCACCGGGTTGGTCTAGTGGTGAATGCGTTTTCCCAAATCAGCTGATTTGGAAGTCGAGACAGTATTACTTATAAAATATTCTGACGAAGCAGAGACTTCCGTGAAATATTAACATCTAAGAAAAAAAGTAAATTTTAATACTTTTAACTCCGGAGTCGAGAAAAACGAGAAAAAAGTACTGGATGGTGTCATTTTTTTTACCGATAATACAGTACTTTTCTTCTGTTGTAGATTTAACAATAAATAAAATAAAATTGCTGCAACTACCTGCAGAATTCGACTAAATAAAGCTAAACCACATGTAAAGCTACTAAAATAATATTAGATTTCAGATATAAATTTAAGTCAATATTTTCCTTTAATGTATATCTCGGTTCTGTTAAAAATATTGCTAATTTAAAAATTATTTTTGCTGTTGATTAGTAGAAACGGAATTCAGTAACTTTTGTAAGTACTTAAATTATGAATTTACTTTGTTTTTCCTTTACGAAAAGGATCCTAAATTTTCTTCAAAACTTAAACGAAGAATTTGACGTCACATATTTAAAAATTAGTAAGATGAAATGGAAATTCATTTCAAGGAAAATCCTAGTATATAATTGCCAAACTCAGTTTCCCTTCCAAAATGAAATTTTATTTAAACGTAATAATAAAGTAATATATTAATCTATGAAAAAACACATTTTACAAATATAATTCTATAGAAAACATGTGTAACTAGACTACAATATGTGTAATATATATATATATATATATATGTATTATTACACACACACACACACACACACAAACACACAGTATATATAACATTCTTAAGGCGTGAAATTTCAGGTAATAAAAAATATAGGTTAATTATATCATTATATATTTTATTACTTATCTGTTTAAGAATAGCTTTGTAAATCGGAAAATCTTCAAAGAATTCTGTTCTATCTCGCCTTAAAAGAACCCCTTATCAGGAATCGAACCCACGACTTTCAGTAGAAATTATTAAAACTAAACCGCTTATCTAATCTGAACTTTATCTTAAATTTTTTGAACGATTTTTGTGACAATGAAAGAAAACAGAAAGGTATTCATTTTTAGATTATAGCAACAGGATATTAATTGCTATACAAAGCCTAGACAGTATTAAAAGGTTGTCCTCAGTCGAAATTTTCTTTACAAATATAAAAGTAACTATAATTAATGATAAGGTAACTAATTAAATGAAAATATGCATTAAAAATAATTAATATTTACAAACATTACAAGCACTATTGTATTATGTTTTTATTCTTTTGTGTTGGGCCGTTAATATGATTTTTTTTTTTTTTTTTTTTTTTGTCTTCAGTCATTTGACTGGTTTGATGCAGCTCTCCAAGATTCCCTATCTAGTGCTAGTCGTTTCATTTCAGTATACCCTCTACATCCTACATCCCCAACAATTTGTTTTACATACTCCAAACGTGGCCTGCCTACACAATTTTTCCCTTCTACCTGTCCTTCCAATATTAAAGCGACTATTCCAGGAGGCCTTAGTATGTGGCCTATAAGTCTGTCTCTTCTTTTAACTATATTCTTCCAAATGCTTCTTTCTTCATCTATTTGCCGCAATACCTCTTCATTTGTCACTTTATCCACCCATCTGATTTTTAACATTCTCCTATAGCACCACATTTCAAAAGCTTCTAATCTTTTCTTCTCAGATACTCCGATTGTCCAAGTTTCACTTCCATATAAAGCGACACTCCAAACATACACTTTCAAAAATCTTTTCCTGACATTTAAATTAATTTTTGATGTAAACAAATTATATTTCTTACTGAAGGCTCGTTTAGCTTGTGCTATTCGGCATTTTATATCGCTCCTGCTTCGTCCATCTTTAGTAATTTTACTTCCCAAATAACAAAATTCTTCTACCTCCATAATCTTTTCTCCTCCTATTTTCACATTCAGTGGTCCATCTTTGTTATTTCTACTACATTTCATTACTTTTGTTTTGTTCTTGTTTATTTTCATGCGATAGTTCTTGCGTAGGACTTCATCTATGCCGTTCATTGTTTCTTCTAAATCCTTTTTATATGATTTATATTTTTAAATTTTGTAGTATTAAAAACAGACGGTTAAGTTTTCAAGGACAAATTACAGGATTATAAGACAATCACCCTGGTGTACATGAAAGGTTACAGGGGTGCAAATTCACACGCACTCATACACACACACAACAAACACACATTCATACATATATAATAAACACACATTCACGCATACACACATAACACACACACACACATACGCTCTGACACAGACACAAATACACTCATTCACACACCCATAATAAACACATACATACAAACACACACACACACACACACGCTCTGACAGACACATACACACACAAATACACTCATCCACACACCCATATATAAACACACACACACACACAACCACCCACCCTCCCGCCCGCACGCGCGACGTGTATGTATGTACATACACGTCATATACGTCACGCCGAAACTAGTTAAAATGGGTTTACGGATGGTCAAAATGGATATTCCATCGAAATTTGTAAACCGAATTTTTTCGCGACGACAATATTTCCTTTACTTCGTACAAGGAAGTAATAAAATATTTTTACATTTATAACATATTTTTAAAGTATAACAAGTTGTAACATATTTTAAGTAAGTATCCGATCGCGAAAAATTTCGGTTTTCAAATTTCTACGGAAATATCCGTTTTGACAATCCCTGAACCATTTTCACTAGTTTCGGTGTGGCGTCTGTACACACGTTCGTGCGTATGTACGTATGTATCTCGCATAATAAAAAACGACTAGCCGTAGCGTGTTGAAATTTTCGAATTAGTGCTCTTGTAACATGTAGCACGGCTTTTTTTTTTGATGCACGGCTTACACACACAAATGCAAACAACTTAACTTAAAATATCTATCATTTTATTGAAATATAATAGTTTTTATTTATTTAATTCAATGATTCTAACTAAAACGCGCGCGCTTACCGTACGTATTTCATTCGCGCGAGTATGCCGGTACTAGCGACCACTTTAAATACTTTTTTAAAGTTTAAATATTATTAATTTATTTAATTCTACCATTCACTTCTGACTTCCAACATACAGACGACTCTTGCCGGCCTCCGTGGCGCGAGTGGTAGCGTTTCGGCCTTTCATCCGGAGGTGCCCGGTTCGAATCCCGGTCCGGCATAACATTTTCACACGCTACTTGTCATTCATGTCATCCTCTGAAGCGATACCTAACGGTGGTCTCCTGAAGTAAAACAAAAAAAAAAAAACAAACGACTCCAGTGCTAAAAACATACATACGTCAGTGCTATACTAGCGCTCCTTGTGGTGATAGGAGGTACTAATGAGGCACTATACTTACTTAGAAACTAGTTATTTTGAGCATTTATTTATTGGGGGGTGCGATTTTGCGGAATTTTTTTAAAAATATTATTTTTTTATTGTTAACAAATGTGCCTAAGAAAAACCTTAATTAGGCAAAATATCGAGACGCTGAGACTTACCTTACTCTAGAGCCTCATCCCCTTGTTCTTTTAGCTTGAAATTTTAAAGGCATTAAGCTCCATGTATATATAATTTGTTATATATATATATATATATATATAATAAATAATCGGACCAAGTTTGGTCAAAATCGATCCAGTTATTTTGGAGATATAAGGTGATTTATGGTGCGTCACCGAACACACACACACAAGTAAATATGAACATCCGGAAAATTTCCATCCTGTTTTTGTGTTTTTTGGGTTCCTCATGTGTCAATGTAAAGATCCGGTGAAAACCACTCGCGCACAAATTGGACCGATTACCTTATTTTCCCATCTACTGCTATAGCGCTAGACGGGAAAGTAAAATCAACATTTTATTTAAAAGGGTTTGTCCCATTTGGTCCTTTGTCAACGGTGACGTAAACTACGCGATATAAAATTTTTAATAACAGCAAAAACTTTAAAAAAACTTTTAAAATATAAGAAATTTGTAAAAATCAATACATTTCAAACAGACGGTCCCAACGGATCCTCTTTTTTTAAAAAAGTATTGAAAAGTTAATCGAACATCGCCGCGAATCCGATTGACTTGAAACTGTGGAATTTTAAATAAGCACTTTTATCGAACTAAAATTCAATTTTTTATGAACACTATACAAAGTAAAAAAAAAAAAAAAAACATTAATTTTTGGAGAATTTATGTTGAGCCAGTCCTGAGATATTGAGATACAAGCCAAAATACGTACATATTCCGAAAATATGTAGTATAAACAAAAATGAAGGTTTTAGGTATTTAACAAAACAAAATGTACAATATTATGAAACAAAAGAATTAGATGTTCCAGAGAAATAAATAATCAAAAATTAAAAATAAAATATGTTAACATCAACTAAAATTATTAGACATAGTTAATTAAAAATTATTTTATCTAAATTTGTTCGAAATAATTTACGTCACAAGTGTGCAATACTAACAATTAATTTCATTAAATTTAACAGAGCAATACAATTTTTAACAAAATATAAATATTATTTAGATAAGAAATTCTGTCAAATGTTCAATCGGTGTGTGGATTCAAGAACGTAATTTTTTAATTTTAGATTCTATTAATCTTTTTTTAATGCGAAGAATTAATATTCCTTGTAAACATTATTTTGATGAGGAAGCTGCTAAAAATATACAAATTAGATAACTTTTAGCAAGCGTTTTCAGTAAACTTGAAAACTGAAAAAAAAAATCGTTTTATACACGCCGATTACTAATTTCTTTCGTAGTACATTAACAAAAATTTTCTCAATATTTTTTTATTGTACGATAAAATTTTTAAGCGTAACTTTGGAATTAAATGTCAACCGACCGACCGTATTTGTATTCGAGGACCTAGATATCTTAATTTCGAATTACAGCGGCAAACTGCCAAAATACAATGGATTCCGCAGTTCATATAACTTAATCGTCCCCAAAAATCAAAGCATTCCCGAAGATTTTTCTACGAAACGCCCTCACTGCCGTCTACTGTTCCTCCCCCTTCTGTACCTCATATATTAATAAAAAAACAGTGTAGATTTAAAATATTATCGATGAATGAGTGATCATTTTACGAGTATTCCTACGCGACTAACTACCGGGTGATTCAAAAAGGGCTTTACAACTTTAAAAGTATATAAAAATTTATTTCGATAACTTACTCGTTCGATTAAGGTCTCATTCACCGAAAAACACATCAAGGTTGTCGCTTTAGTTCGATATGGCTTTCGTTTGTAATGCGATGTATATCCAACCTGAAGTCGATTTCATTCCAGACTGTAGCCAACAAGTCGGGCGTTACCTCTGCAGCTGCGGCGTTAATTCCAAGTCTTAGCGATTCAACAAGTTCAGCAGGCAAAGGCGGTTCATAAACCCGATTTTTAATGAAACCCCAAAAGAAAGAAATTAAGCGGGGTTAAATCTGAGGAGCGAGGTAGACATTAAGTTGGACCTACACGACCGATCCACAGAGCTGGAAATCGAGTATCAAGAAAATCTAGACGGTAGTGAGATGTCCATCTTGGTCATCATCGTGTTACTGAGGAATTAGAACATTTTGAAGCACGCTCTGATAAAACGGTACCTCCTCTAAGAAGACCGGGCCGAATTTGCTTAAGAAGAACGTACAGTCTTTGTTTTCTTAAAGCACAAAAAACACTGACCTTAAGGCGATCACGAATGTGCTGCAAAGTTGCATTAAGGTTTTTGCTGTTCCATTTCGGCAGTTAGGGGTGTACACCTTGCCGCTGATGGGAACCGTTGACTCATCGCTAAAAATTACGTTCTCTAAAAATGTTTCGTTGTCTGCATTACTATTTATCATTTCCACGCAAAACTGTCACCGTTCAACGTCTTAGTCATTTGCAATGTGTTGAATCACAGTTAGTTTTTACGGCTTCAAGTGAGATTGCTTACGTAATACGCGCCAAACAGTCTATTGTAAAATGCCAATTTCACGTGACGCACGTCGAGTTGATTTTTTGAGATTACGTGCAAAGATTTCGCCGGGTTGTTCGACAGCAGCTTCAGAGACGCGTGGGCGTACCGGTGATTTTGTATGCTTAACAGAACAGCCTGTCTAAAAGAAAATTTTTTGCCAAGAGTAAATTGTACGCCTACTAAGAGGCTCCCTATTGTACTTTGTACGAAAGTTACGATGAACTGCAGTTGATGACTGCAAATCGTGAAATCAAAACGCACAGCGAGCACGTTCCATACCAATAAGTGTACCTATTTTTAACATCGCCGAAGGCTGAATCCTGTACAAATGAACTACGTGAGCCAAAACTTGATATGTTTTGCTGTGAAATGAGATCTCAACCGAATCTGTAAGTTATCTAAATAAACGTTTATACGCTTTTAAATTTGTGAAGTCCTTTTTGAATCGCCCGGAAGTACTAAGCACACTCACTAGCTGATGCGCTAAAATGGATGAACAGATTTGTTATTGACCGCTTTGCAAACGTTTGCAGGGTCCTAGATTACGGACTTAGTATTGTTCAACACTGTGGTTTTCAAAAATTCATTTTTTAACTAGATATGCTTTTTCAAATTTTGATATTTTTATTATATCTAACGAAAATTATTCGCAAACTTTGTTAATATCGACAGTAAATGAATAACTTCAAGATACAGTTAAACAAAATCTAATAAGCCAATAATTTCATTACAAAACTGTTTTTATTTGACGCAAATCGATTAAAAAATTTTGGAAATATTATGCCCATCATAATATATAAAATGAATATCGACATGTTTTCTTTTTCTGAACGGATAGGTACAGAATGCTCCTAATTATCAATTCAAGGGTTAAGTACATCTAGAAAAAAGAAAGAAGTTAGAACAATTGACTAATACAATTTTAAAATGTGAAAATACGCTAATCAAAACTCAGTTTAGATTTTACATCTCTTGATGAATATTTCCAATTTTTTTTCTATTCTGTATGAACGTGCAATTTTTGTTAAAAAGAACGGTCACTTATACTTAAAAAAATAATAATATCTACCTTTACCAAACCAGACAACAGAGCTGTTTTCGTTTATAAATCGATACCCTATTTACGAGAAAATTTTTTTTTATAGTTGGAACATTTTTTAACCGTTTATTTAAAATCCAATAAAAAAATTTATTTTACGGGAACAATATTATTCTGTTCATGAATTTTTAAATAATATTAATTAAAAACAACAACAAAAAACACTATTTATCTGCTTCCCGTTAAACGTGTACTAAGATGTGCTCAAAATAATCTTTAATATCGAAATTGTGAATCACTTTGTGGTAATCTTTTATATTTAATGCATATACTTTAACATTATTTCCCGCGTTTGTATTTAAACAATTAATTTGGATTTGAAACATCTATATTTTACATAATTTTCGAAGGAAAGTACGGTTTTACTTTCGGTTACATGGTGAAAGTGCGAGTTGAAATTGAATTTTCTTTACGTTTTGAGATATCAGGATGTTTAATTAAAAAAAATATCAAGAAAATAAACGTTAGAGACAAAGACAGAAATATTCACGAAAAATATAACAAACTTTGAGGACATGTTCTAACGCTACACACACAAAAAAGACAAAGAACTCAGCTTACCGGTCCCAAATTAAGAAAAATATATATCCTTGATATCCTTGCAGGATATCGTATTAAAAGGAAAACATTCAACGTAGTTCTAGCATTTTACATATCAGTTATCTCTATAATACAGAGTGATTCACAAAGTATATAACAAACATTTAAGACGTGAAATACTGGCGAAAATAAAGAAGAAAATTTATACAAATATATAAGCGGAAACGCTTCGTTAACGAATGTCGGTTGGCGAAAGATTTCGCTCTGATTTCTGTGCTTTCGATAAAAATTAAGCTAGACGTATTTCTGGAATCCAAATTAAGGGGAAACTTTGGTCGTTTTGTATGAAATCTGACCTGAAAAATTGAAAACGTAGGTCTTAGAACTGTATTTTTTGAGAAACTATGTTTTTGAGAAATCTGGGGTAAACCCCAAAAGATTGAAGTTGTAAAAACACTCTTTTACGCTTTTGGTTTAAAATAACATCGTTAAACGGAGATAAACACATTAAGATTTTAAATAAAATTTGTAGAGAATTTGATCTCGAGTAAAACAGTATGAATAAAACACAGAAACATAACGCAAACAAAAGAATTTCGAAGTCTATTAAAAAAAAAAAAAGTATTTGAAAATATGACAGATTTTATTAGGTATTAAACGAAACAGAATTACAAAACAAAAAGAATTAAATATTTTAGAAAAATAAACAAAATAGAGAAAAACTATCAATAAAACAATAAATTAGTCATTTTTAAAGCTAATTATTTAATTAAAATTTATTTGTAATAATTTATTAAGCAATACCGATTCCAACGATTAAGGTTTTGCATTTTGAATAGCGGTAAATATTTATCGCTGTTAACTAACATTTTGTTTCGTTTAATGCCTAATTAAAATCTGTCGCATTTTGAAATTTTTTTTAAAATAAACTTTAATATTCTTACATTTATATTTATATTTTCTGTGAACTTACTCAAATCAAACTCTTTAGGAGTTTTGTTTAAAACCTTTAGTGTTTCTTAGCCGTTTAACAAAGTTATTTTTCGCCAAATATAAAATAATATTTTTTTCGACCGCATTTTTTGTATTTTACCTCATTTTTCTCGAAAATTACTAAAAAATTGAGTTCTGGGAAGTATTTTCAGGTCAAATTTAATATAAAACCGCAAAATTTACGCCTTAATTTATTAAGGCATTGTTTTACTGAATAGGCAGAGATGGTGGTGAAAACTTTCGCCAGCCGACTCTCGCTAACGAAGAGTTTCCGAACCTATGTTCATAAGAACTTTCACTTTATTTTCCTCAATGGAACATATGCTAGAAGTCTGCTACTCTTTTCGTAAATAACACTTTATAAAAAAGAAACAAGAAAAATAAACAGAAATTTTTAAAGATTTTATCTAATTATCCCGAGTGTGCGCTGCGAGTCCCAAATAGATAACTATATACTAGAAATAGATGTACAAATAGATAACAATGGACTTATCGGATCAACACCGCGTTTTTGTCATTCGCTCGACCAACCCCATCTCTTAGAATATATTTCAAGATAATTTTTAACCTCTTTGTCCCGGTAAGGCGGATCTCCTTCTTGTACAAGAATTAAGTTCTCAATGTCTTCATCAAGTTGAGACGTTAGCCATTCACTTATCATGTCGAGATAAATTCCTTCAGTTACTGTGTGTTTCTAGAAAGATGACGATTCGTGTATTCTTTTTCGCAGGAAGCGTAAAACATTTTCACGTTAGCGAATCGCTTATATAATGCACAGTTTCTCTAGGGTTTTCTGTTCCCGTATTCGAGCGTCGTGCCAATTGAACTTTATAATATGAATAGTAAACTGTCAAAAAAATTAAGCTATTAATCTCTTCTTTTTTTTTCTTTTTCCTGTTTTTCCCCCGGTAACTACTGTTTAGATAATACTTCAGAGGATGAATGAGGATGATATGTATGAGTGTGAATGAAGTGTAGTCTTGTACATTCTCAGTTCGACCATTAAGCTATTAATCTGTATACATAAAACTTTACGTGAGACTATATCATCGTCGCTTCTTCTTTAAAACCATAAGGACTTCCACATAATAGGACGTGCCAGTGTAAGATGTATGTAGGAGATCACCTAAAGGAAGTTAGAATGTCGTCAAAGTTTTACGAAATGACAACATTTGGAGCAACGTATAAATAATAGAGAAAATTATTTAGTAGGAAGGACGAAACGAATGTTTGGAGAGGAGGGTCACAAAATATGCTGCAATATATAGTGTAATTTAAAAAAATATGTTTCTGAAAACGAAAAAAATATAATTACATGAGTCCATTATTGGCATGCAACAACAATAAAGCATAACTGTTACCGAACAACGAAATTTTTGATTTTACATTTTATATATTCACTCGACCCGTATTCATTCTCATCTACATTACACTTCAAAATGTTCGTGCACATATTACATTAATTACACAAGTTATCGGTATTTTTTGTTCGATGACATTAATAAAATATTATTAACATCTATAATCGTCTTTTCAAATATCACCAGATTATACTTATATTCGGTTCGCTCGATCGGAATTTGTTTACTAGCATTCCTAATTTTGATCGACTACCTGATTATCGATTGTCTCGGTGTTTTTAAAAAGTATACAACTACATCGGTTAAAATAAAAACAAGAATAACGGTAAACGCGTTAAAGATTCGTCGACTAGATAAATTGAACAACGTCTCTATTTATTACTGTTTGAACCGGCGAACGGAATAATGGAACCAGGGCGGTTTTGTTGTTCGACAAACATTTTTGGCCCGGACTGTGCATATAATCGTAATTTATTTCATTAGAAATCATTTATAATAGATTTAACAATAAAAAAGCCGACTCGTAATCGATGTTGTCAAGCTCTTAATGAAAACCCGTTAATAAATCGTAGTGTCCGGTATATTTTATTTTACATAGAAAACTCCTACGTAATTTACAGTATCGTTATTGAAATGCTGCATCGGCAATCCGGAGGTTGCTTTTCTGGTGTCGTCTTTTAGACCCTCTAAACTTGATAACACAACACGGTCATCGGTTTGGCTTCTGTCAGGATGCCACCGAAGCAAACGCCTCGGCAGACATTTACATTAGCGTATTTACACGACATACTATCGCCTTATAGTCCTTATAGTTCCGACCGTAACTTACAACCTTCAACTATCAAATTAATCGATTTGTGAAAGTGCGACCCCGCGCCATTCTCTAACATCGATGGTTTCACACTTCAACTCTTTCCATATACAGATTCTTCGTCTGCCTGTTCTACCGGTTGTAGAAATCTTTTATAGCCGACAGTTGTGGGTATTTAATCGGCGTTTTTATTCGGCAAAAAGAGAAAAAGGAGACAAACGAGCGATATCATTTCTGCGACATTTTGCTGAAGATTTTTTAAACTCCGGTGTAAAAACCGGAGTAATATGAAAACGGTGTTAAAACCGTTTTCATATCGCTGACATTTCAGCAGGGCAAAATAAAAATACATCTGGTGTTTGTTTTCTTTTTTTCCTTACTGCTTGAAAATAATTTTAAAAAATGTACCGTCATTTTCCTGAAAACGATCGTTCGTATAATCCGTGCGACAGAAATTTTGGTAATATTGAAACGATCTGATGTGGACACCGCCTGTCTTACTTGCAAGCCTATTAAATTACATATATACGTATTTTAATTTGAAAAGTACATAAAATTTTATTTCATTAGTAACTTCTGATATATTTCATACATTTTTTTATGGTTATTATTGAATTATTTGTTGTAAATTTTTTTTTACAATCAGAGGTTAATAATTATTAATAAATCAATATATTTAAATTAAAAAAAAAAGTTAGAAAAAAAGGAGATAAAGTCGATTTGAACCGATGTGCCTTCCGCTTTTAAGAGCTAAATATTTCGTTAATTAAAATTCTATTTGCTTATTACTCTGCAACAGATGAAAATAAGTATCGATTATGACATATCGTTGAAAAGCTCTCGATAAGGGCTTATTACTGCAGTTAAGAAAAAGTCCAAAATCCAAATCGGTTCCAGCCGATTCCTGTTCCTCCTCAAAAGGAGAGCGCAAAACTAGATGTTTCGACGGTCCTAAATCTAAAATTTCAACATCCTACGGCCGATCGTTTTTCACTTATGCGAGATACATACGTGCGTACGGACGTCACGCCGAAACTTGTCAAACTGGATTAACGGATGATCAAAATGAATATTTCCTATGAAATCTGAAAACCAAAATTTTTCGTTATTACAATACTTCTTTACTTCGTACAAGGAAGTAAAAATTCGTTCAAAAAACGAGCAATAAATGAAAAGATAGTTTTGTTGATTTTAGGGATAAGGGGGAGAAATTGGGGAGCAATGTTTTTTAAACGCTAAGATAAGCACGTACGCATTACTGAGCTTAGTATAATTTCGGGTTATGTGCTCAAAATTTTGAGAAAGTTTACCCCAAAGAAACTATCTATCCCATTCCCTGGAGATATTGACCCCAAACTTTTATCCAAGAATATCCTAATATACACGAGTCTCTGTACCAAATTTAATCGATATCAGTTCATCCGCTAAAAAGTTATTAAACTCAAACCTGCCAATATACGCACATACAAACGTACGAACATTACCCCCACACTTTTCTGGGATCCCTGGGTCATGAAACGTTGAGAAATGCAAAAAAAAGTCATACCCAACTTCCTGAGATGTGCGGTTAATTGAAATCCAACCGCCAAAGAACACCGGTATCCACGATCTAGTATTCAAATCCGTATAAAAGTAATAATTGCCTTTACTAGGACTTGAACCCTGGAACTCTCGACTTCCAAATAGCCGATTTGGGAAAACGCGTTCACCACTAGACCAACCCGGTGGGTTACGCCATCTTTAATCTAACCTAATATTTCCTAACTTAACCTAATCCTCTACCATCTTGTAATTTCCCTAATTTAAATAAGATTATGAAATCGCGCGAGATACTCTTAATTTTAATTTTAAGCTATTAAAACCCTATTTTTAAACAACCCTTTGTTTTGAGCTAAACAGGAGTTAAATTAGAGAATTACTAGATCAAACCTTTTATGAACGTTTAAGCCACCGAAGGAAATGTTACACTTCATCGAATGTTATATTCAGCATCAGGAATGCTGAGTATATATATATAAAAAATTTGATTATAACCTTATTGAATGACCAAAAACCACATTTCTGAAAAGAATTTTAGATTCAACCAAGCGAATTTTCAAAACATACGTTTTCAGTTTTTAATTAATTTAATGAATATTACTAATACTGATTGTAAATGCCATTTTGTTTCATAAGATATCGATCATTGCCATTTCCAATATTAGTATTCTTAGATTATTTTATTTCTCTAACAGTTATATATATATATATATATATATATATATATATATATATATATATATATATATATATAATATATAAATTATATGCATAATATTTAATTATGCAAAAATAATAGGATTAAATTTACGTTAAATAAAATAATATTAAATAAATTTAAAAGATTTCTGTTAAACAATAACGGCCTTACCCGCAGGCGCTGCGTGTAATGCTAGAGCGGTGACGTACGCGAGCATCTTGTGGGAAGATAGACCGATCATTACTATCAACCGGTAACAAAGAGGATTCCCTGGGGCGTTTTAGGAGGTGCAACGGGGTTCTCTTATAATATCTCTGAAAACAATCGTCCGAATTCAAAATTCTAACGGGGCGTTTGTTAGTAGGTCGAAGGCTAACATTTGCACGCATCAGGTACACTCTCGACCTAACAGACGACGGCAATTCGGAAATGTCGATGTAAATTCCCGCTCTTCCGATTTCCAAACTTCAAACGGGGTATTTCCTCCCGAGATATTTTTCAACGGATAAATGTATGTACGTGTAATGCTTGTCTGTTTGTTCTCCGATCACGCGAGAACAACCGACCGATCGCTTTCAAATTTGCAGGATACATTTGTGATATTCCAACGAAGGTTTTAAAGACGTAGACCGAGGCCCTAGCGCCCTTAGAAATAAAGTTGTGAAGCGAAGATATACGTTAAAGAAAAAAGAGACGGTAAAAGACTACACTTCATTTACGTTCATACATATCATCCTATGAAGTAATACCTTACGTTAGTTCCGGAGGCTAAACAGAAAAAAGTTACAATTATTCTCGATTCTGTAATTCAGTTTCTTTTTCGTGTTTCTGTAAAGCCTGAATATTTATATTGTTACTTATGACTATTATTCTCAACCTTGAGGATAAACAACTGAGCAAAGATGAGGAACCTTCTGGATAGACGTAAATGGCGAGTGACGTCAGCTCTGCGCCGCTGAGATAGGCCCCCGAGGAGCTCCTGAATTGACTCCGAGGTTCGACTGGACCCCGAGGGTCCAGGTTCTGGCTAGCCGGGGCAGCTAGTATCAACGTCTATGTATGTATGTGTGTAAAAACTGAAAAAATGGAAAAAATAAAGCTAAAAGGAAAGTTTTAAATTGCGATAAAAACAAAATTTCTAAAGGTTTATGAATGGACTGAAAAATATTTTTAATCTAATTACGTTTTCTTTATATTACACTTATCTTTACAATTCCTCGCGCGCAACACACACACGCACACATTATATTTATATTTGACGGACATTATTTACGCTTTAGAGCATATAAATCACACAAATAATTACAGCGTCACACGAAGTTAAACAAATTCGACAATACAATAATCTCATTTGATAGATTTATTAATTTTTTTCTCGATGTTTACTATTCCCAATCTTATTATATGACTATTATTACCACATTTTTATTTTAAACGAAATAAATAAGAAAAAAAATGAACCGTTTAGAAAAATACATACACACTGCAATTCCTTTGTAATCAGATATATATATATATATATATATATATACAGTCAATTTGTATTTTTATTTGAAAATCCTTACCCTACCGATTGCGATTGATGTTTTTTTCCATATGTTAGGGGTGATGAGGGAAGCTTAACCCAGATTTTTAACATCCTCCTCCCATAGATTTTTGAAAAACTCAAAAAGTTTTTTAATTGCATTTTTCTCTGAATTTATGCATTTTAGAGAAACGTTTTTCAAACAAAAAATGTAGAGGACATTCTCTTCTACAATTAATGTCTTTGAAGTTATGTCGTATAATTTGAAATTGAAATAGTAGGTGGCGCTGAAGTTGTAAAAAACGTGTTTTTCGGGTTTTTCACCGGAAAAAAATGTTTTTCGTCTGTATTGCATTTGGTAAAGTTGTTAATCTCAAAAAAACACACGATTTTCTTGTACGACTTACCGTTTTGGAGCTGTAGCTTGTGAAAGTGTGAAAATGTCGTGAATCGTGCACGTGTTCGAAACCGGTCTACTCGTTTACAACGTTTTTTTACAACTTCAGCGCCACCTAGTATTTCAATTTCAAATTATACGGCATAGCTTCAAAGACATTAATTGTAGAGGAGAATGTCCTCTACATTTTTTGTTTGAAAAACTTTTCTCTAAAACGCATAGATTCAGAGAAAAACGCATTTCAAAAACCTTTTGAGTATTTCGAGTTTTTCAAAAATCTACGGGAGGGGATGTTAAAAATCTGGAGTTAAGCTTCCCTCATCACCCCTAACGCACGGACAAAAGATCAATCGGTAGATAAGGATTTTCAAATACAGCCTGTTTTGACGACAAATTGCCTGTACTAATACAGAAATTCACACGTTACAATATGTTAATAAAATAAAAAATCGTTTTCTCTTATTTAATAATAAATAATATTTTGACATATTTTATACTAGCCCGAGAATCCACGACAGTAATATGCACAATTTATGCCTAACAACCACGGAAAACGCTCTTGTTTCCTCTCATCTGGAAATAAAACTTTCATTCATTTGTTTATACGTTCAACTAACTTTACTCGTATCTTATAAGGAGATTTAACTATAAAAATACCTTATAAATCGGTTAAATTGAAAAAGATGTAATTTGTATCTTAAATTGTTCGTTTCCATCAAATAATATTATCTGCGTTTTTATCAATTTTTTTCTTAAACTGTACGTGTTAATTTTTCTCTAATATAATATATAAATATGTATATCAAAAATTATCTGTAATAGAATAAAGGGATCGATCAACATATCAGCGTAGAAAGAGGAAATAAAATGTGTAACCTTTTTACATGACAATGTTTTTTTTTGAAAATGAAACATAGCATATTGAACAGATGATTTAAAAATTAGAAATCATCGAGCGAAAAATGAATCTTCGTAAAAAAAAATTAATTAAAAGCGATTGAATGTATCCATAAAAGAGAAAAGAATTGAACGATACTTTAATAGAATTGTAAAAAAATTAAAATCGTGAAATAAAATAATAAAATTAGAATAGCAATAGTGTTCCTACCTAAAACCGAATAAAATTTAACGTTCGTCGATTTTTAAAATTTCAACATAGCGTTGTTATTATTACGTCTCGGAGTAGATATTTTTGGTTGTTAGCGAGGGGATAGTGAATTTATCCGAACCCGGTTAATACGGAACGAAGGATAACTCGTATTCAAACGGAAACTGTGCCCGAGATATAGGTCATTTAAATCGCCTTAACGAGTCATATCGGTATAAAGAAATCATCTTTAGATAATTCTAACCAAAATAACCCCCTTTGACCGCTAGTATTCACCGACGAACTTTTAGATTTCATTAAATTGTTATATCGTGAAATCATTAAGCGACTTTATTTTAGTGATTTTACAAAAAAAAACTGGGGAAATGTGACTTATCGATCTTGAAATCGTAAGCGTTAATATTTGTCAAAACGATTTCCTTTTGGAATTGCCGAACGTCAGTATTACGGAAACGCATGTACCCCTCGTGAACTCGATGCCCTTTACCCGTATACTTTTTCACGCGACGTTTATATTTCTGGAGATTAATTTTTAAAGCAAAATGCAAGATTTGTTGATTTTTACCCCTTTAGATTATTTTATTTTTGAATCGCGGTGAAATCACAAGCCCGTCGTGTAAATATACGGTTGCTGTCGTCGAAGAGGAAATAACGCTACGCCGGCCGCATTGTGATGTCAGGAACGCTGCCGTTTTACGAAACGGTAATTTTGTCGAATTAGTATTCGAACAGAAGGTTCGTACTTCGGAAATTTTGGAAGTTTCGAATCGCCGCGACTCGTAACGCTAAAGTAAGGGACATTTCCTGCCGACATTGTTTTCACGATATTTTAAAACTTCAAGGTATAATGTCGGCTTACAGTTTATCCTTCAAGCGGCCCGCAAACCGGCGTTAAAAAACGTAAGCGAATGATATCGTTATTGTGAAAAATCCTTAAGCGTGACCTCGTTGTTCGATCGAATTCGACTCGCCTTTTTTTGTGTCGACGAACTTTTCCCTACCCGTTACGAAGACGACTATATTTTCGATATCGTAGCCTTGAAACCGGTTTTGTCGTCCACTACAATCTTATTTAAGATTGTAGTAATCTTATTTAAGACGAAAAATATTTCGTCTTCGTCGATACGTTTTTAGCACTTCTGACCGAAACACGATGATGTTTTTATATTTTGTTATCGACTGCGGCGTGCACTATGTAGCAATTCTACGCGTAATCACCCCCACCCCTTATCATTCAGTGAGAATTTCACTGCTTGACCCGATTAAAATTATATCCCCGTTCGCTATTTCCCGCCCGTTTAAACAGCGATTATTGCGCGCAAGTTCTTTCACTTTTGTAGAGCGGCGAGCAGAACATTATCGAACCGGTCGTATCCATTTTTTAAATCGTATTAACCATTCAAACGCTCTGCACGGCGTAAAAAATTATAGTTGTAAATGAGAATTTACGGTTTATTATTTCTGTAATTTTTTCTCCGAATTTTCTTCAAAACGTCACGCCAATACGTCGCTTACGTTAATCGCTTGTGAAAAACGGCAAAACGACACGAACGATGACTTACTTAAACTGTCAGAGCGTTGAATCTTGACTTGCAAACTCTATTACAATTTTTTTTTAGAACGCTTATTACACTCGATGAAGTCTATGACGATAATTCAAGTGGATCGCCGTTACCGGTCGAGAATTTCGCTCACTCGGCGGCTTTCGTTCGGAATCGGTTTCTCTTTACGATCTAATACGAAAAAAACTGAGAGTGTGAAATAAATAATCGTATGTGTTTAACTATAATAACAACAACGCGAATACATCAAGTAAACTGTGCAAGGTTCAAAATCAAAGTTTAAACTTTTACCGACTTTTCGAAGAAAAATAACATCAGTTACTCCAGACTTGGTAATTAAAGTATTAGATGAACTCTCCTATCGGCTGGATGGTGTACCATATGACGAATGGTGCTCACATTGAACACTTGTAGGAAAAACCGTTTGAGTGTTGCATTTTCATTTCTATATAATTTATCAATGTAAGTAAAACTTAATAAATATTAAATAATTTTTAAACCCTAATAATCATTTTGAAACACAATATATTAATATTTTATGTTTTTTTTTTCTCCACGGGTAGTCCTTCAAGGACAATGCAGATGTAATTTCATGCCATTTCTTTTTTCTTCCAGATGTTCTTCATTCTTTCAAACAACATTCATTCTATGAGTATTAGAAAAATCTTTTTGCGAAGAAAGTTTATTATAAAAAAAAAATGTTGTTCTTTACCAATGGGTCCATGAAAGCATTGAACATAATGTGTTTAAATTGTTTTATCGATAGGATTAGATTAAATCACTAAATTACACCAAAACAGAGAAATATTTAGAAATTTTATGATAATCATTTCTCTCTCTCTCTCTCTCTCTCTCTCTCTGCGACTTATATATATATATATATATATATATATATATATATATATATATATATATATATTTATTATTTACATAATTTTATATCTGTAGGTTATTGTTAGAATATATTTCATTATTTTATTTTTGAATATAGCATGGTATTTATGTAATCAGCTAAAGAATGTTAATAAAAACATGTTAGATTTTGCCAAAAGTGAAAATCATAGTATTATTATTATTTTTAATTCTGTTTATCCTCAGTAGCAAATAGGTATTAATGGTTGGTTAAAAAATTATTTCTAAAAATATATTATGAAATATTCCAAACAGGAGAGTAACAAGCTTTTGAAGAAAAAATTTTTCTAACACTTGTGACTTATAATTATTCTAATTTATTAAAAAATATATGAAAAATGTGGAAATAAAATAAGTTAGGTTGATCATAATTAAAACAAAATGTTGAAATGTTTTACATGATGTATTACCATAGCCAGATGTACTAGTATATGACCTGAGTAATTCATGCTAGGCTCATTTACATGGCATGTGTGTCCCGTAAACACTAAAGATAAGCATACATATTGTTAGAGTATTTTTGAGCCGCATGATGTATTTGGATCGGGTGATCACAATAATTTTTATTCCAGGGAGAGACCCTGCTACAGAAATAAAACATTATGTCAATGTTCAAACATCGGTTAGGTAATCTATATTTTATGTAAATCATATATTACAATCACAAATTTTAATCTTTGTAAAATGAGGAGGTGTTGCTCAAAAAAAGTGATTTAAGCAAGAACAGAGTGTGTTTGTAGAGGTTTGATGATCTGGTACAGAAAGCAGTGAATTATATCAAAGGCATTTAATTGTGTATTACAAGGATTTTTCCCATAATAAACTGTAACATGATTCTCGTGTTGTGCATGTCAATTCAGCAATTACAACATACAATCTACAACATGCACTCTATAGTGTCTACACTTTATCTACATCACATATTTGTATACCCTACCGGTGAAAGTTGTGAAACGGCATATCATTGCTCGCAACAAGTAGATGTAGCTGTTTAATATAAAAACATATATGGCACATTTTTATATAATGTATATTTCAGCTATGCAGTTATTACTACAGCTTTTGTAATAATTAAATATACTTGTTTATTTTAATGCTTCTATGATTGTGCTAATTAATGTATTTCTTTTATGTTTACAGATTTTTATTTAGCTTACTTACAGCGACATGGATTCAACACACCGCTTTTATTTAAAGAGAAAACTGGGCTGGTATTGCAAGTACCTAGGGCAAATTTTACAGTTAATGATGTCCGTATGTGTGTTGGTGAGTATATAAAATTAATTTTCGTTATTATGAAGATCATCATTTCTAATGTGTTGTATATTAATTCTAAGTCATAATCTTTCAGTTTTCGTTAATATTATCCAGTCCTCATGAATTTATTTCTCTTAATATTGTTTTTTAATTTTCTTCAGTTATTTGACTGGTTTAACTGCAGTAACAAAACCTCATTTAGAGCTTTTCAACGATATATCATAAGCGATACTTATTTTCATCGGTTCCAGAGTTACAGACAAATAATATTTTAATTAATAAAATATTTCGAGCTTACAAGGGGAAGACATATCGGTTTGAATCCGACTTTTTTATTTATTTATTTTTTTAAAATTTAAATATATTGATTTATTAACAATTATTAATCTCCGATTGTAAAAAAAATTTACAATTAATAATAATTCAACACCAAAAAAAGTTATTAATGAAATAAAATTATACGTACCTCTCATTAAAAAAAAATGGTGTATGTAATTTAATAGGCGGACACGGAAGTCATGTGGTGTCCACATCAGACTTTCTTAAACAACTATACACCTGCTGCCTGCCTTGAAATTATTTATTTTTTGGTGTAAGACCATCACACCCTTTTCAGCTTCCCAAAAGAGAGAGTTCAAACATTTTAACCGTAACGGGTGGAATTATGATACATTATCTTAAAATGCATTAAAAAAATAAAACTTTTGATATAAAAAAAAAACATTCTTCGACAGTTTCAAAAATGGTGTACAGAACTTCTTAAATAATTGCTCATCAGTAAAATACTTAAAAATATATTTTTTGGTATAAGACCGCTATCTCCAGTTTACTTTTAACAGGATTCCCACTAAATTTTAAAAATCGTTTTTCCTGACCATTTTAATAAAAATTTCCCGACTTTCATAATGTTATGCTACTTCCGTTTACCGAGAAAAATACATCGATATTTTAATTTTTTTTAGGCTCCACCATCCCCAACTCATTCCTTTTTTTATTATTACACTCATTTTTTAACTACTTTTTACAGTATAATTTAAAATTAGGCTATTTTTTTTATGATATACTGTTTCGATAAATTGCACTGCAAAGTACAAAAAAAAAGTTTAATGAGTTAATGAACAAATTAACACAGATAAGAAATAGTAAAACTAAACTAAAGCAATTTAAAAAAATAATTAGCTCCCACCTAAGATTATTTAAAATTTTTCACAAAAACTAGCCTACATTACTATGAAAATTAAACAAAAAAAAAGATATTTAACAATTTGGTTTGCATAAAAATGCTAACACAGATTTAAGTTTAACAAAGAATATATGCATGATCGTAACTCAAAGGAAAACTAAAACCACTGTGACTAAGAGATAAGAACGGAACACCTTATTTTGTAAAGAAAACAAAAATTATTACCAATTACTCGAAAAATATTCTATCATTATTATTGTAACATATACCAAAAAATCCCTTTTGGTATGTCGGAAGGCGGAGGTAGATTAAATCGGTGCTAAGTAGTAGAGGATAAAAAAGATCCACCTTAAAGTTAAATAAACTTCAAATTTACTCGATACGACAACCGTTGCATGTTTAGCATACGACAAGCCCCATCTTCTTACAATTCCAGCAACATTTTACTTATCCCTTACCGTAAAGGTACATAAATTAAAATCTAATAATGTGTTAAACAAAGATGGTACACCGATATATAATACGAAAGGTAAGTCGATAGATGGGTGGAATATATTGAAGAGTTATACGGAGGAAATGAATTAGAAAATGGTGTTATAGAGGAAGAAGAGGAAGTTGAGGAGGATGAAATGGGAGAAATAATACTGAGATCTGAATTTAAGAGAGCATTAAAAGATTTAAAAGGCAGAAAGGCTCCTGGAATACCTGTAGAATTACTGCGCAGTGCAGGTGCGGAAGCGATTGATAGATTATACAAGCTGGTGTGTAATATTCATGAAAAAGGGGAATTTCCGTCAGACTTCAAAAAAAGTGTTATAGTCATGATACGAAAGAAAGCAGTGGCAGATAAATGTGAAGAATACAGAACAATTAGTTTAACTAGTCATGCATCAAAAATCTTAACTAGAATTTTATACAGAAGAATTGAGAGGAGAGTGGAAGAAGGGTTAGGAGAAGACCGATTTGGTTTCAGGAAAAGTATAGGGACAAGGGAAGCAATTTTAGGCTTCAGATTAATAGTAGAAGGAAGATTAAAGAAAAAAAACGGACATACTTGGCGTTTATAGACCTAGAAAAGGCATTCGATAAAGTAGACTAAAATAAAATGTTCAGCATTTTAAAAAAATTAGGGTTCAAACACAGAGATAGAAGAACAATTGCTAAGATGTACAGGAACCAAACAGCAACAATAATAATTGAAGAACATAAGAAAGAAGCCGTAATAAGAAAGAAAGTCCGAAAAGGATGTTCTCTATCTCCGTTACTTTTTAATCTTTACATGGAACTAGCCGTCAATGATGTTAGAGAACAATTTACATTCGGAGTAACAGTACAAGGTGAAAAGAAAAAGATGCTATGATTTGCTGATGATATAGTAATTCTAACCGAGAGTAAAAAGGATTTAGAAGAAACAATGAACGGCATAGATGAAGTGCTACGCAAGAACTATCGCGTGAAAATAAACAAGAACAAAAAAAAAGTAATGAAATGTAGTAGAAATAACAAAGATGGACCGCTGAATGTGGTAATAGGAGGAGAAAAGATTATGGAGGTAGAAGAACTTTGTTATTTGGGAAGTAAAATTACTAAAGATGGACGAAGCAGGAGCGATATAAAATGCCGAATAGCACTAACAACCACTTGAAACCGATTCGTTAGAAATCGGTGAGATGACCTGTTAGAAAATATGCTGATGATAGTGAATACTTATCACAAATATTTTCTTGAATTTTAGGATCTGCATTAGAATCAGGCTGTACTTTTGAAGGGGTGATCGTATATTTGTATCCTAAGAACATTCTTTTTAACAATGCGTCAACTAAGCACACACAGAACATGCTCAATACATATGCAAATACCAAATAACTACACAAATCACTCTACTAAAGCTAACCGAACAACTAAACCAAGGCAATACAGTAACCTAAACATTTATTAATGAATAGAGTTCTACAAACAGTTAAAAATAGCATATATGATATTACACAAATATCAGAATTAAAGAAAATCGCCATAAAAATTATTTAACGCGAGAAGTAAATTTTATGATCCGATATTGGAACTTTTCCAAAAAACATGCATGAAAAATATTTTTTTTCCTCCTATTTTCAAGATATAGTCATGTTTTACATACCTTTTATACAGCCAATCCTACAATATAATAATCAATAAAAAAAATTAAAATCCTGTTTCTAATAACTTTCACCAAAGTGTACTGTTTGGAATACGAACACGACTTAAAACTGAAACATAACCGAAAAAATTAAATGCATAAAAAACCTGAAAAAACACAAATGGTATAAAAATATATGAATAAAAAATAAACACAACCTACAGTGGTACTTACCTGGGCGAACACGAAATTTTTCTTAAAATACCATGTATATATTTATTAAACGAATAATATAATAATGTATTTACATATTTAAAAATATATATAAATAAGTTTGTTGATAAATCTGTAAAATGATTAGTTTAACATACTGGAAAAAGAACCACCTGCTACGAAATAAATAATCCTCCTTCCAGTCGATAGTATTACATTAACAGAGATAAATATTTAAGTAAAGTTAACGCTGTTCAAATAATCCACAGTCTTTAACCTATGAAGTAAATCGCCTGTATCGTACCTGTAACAATAGAACAAAAGAATTATGTTAAAAGAATATTTTTTGTAATTTTTTTAATAGTTATAAAAAACAACACATCTGCAACACCATTCAAAACATAATCGTTTAATCAATCACCACAAATTATAATCATGAGAAAAAATACAAAACCCTATTTATTAAAGAAATAAAAAGAAAATTACTATTTGTCAAAAATAAATATTTCATTAATATTAAATATATAAGCAACAATTACACCGTATCTTTCAAAATCTACAAATTCAGAATTCAGTTAAAAATATACTATCTAATAGAACTGTTTATTTAAATCTTGCACTGATAAAATAAGCTACTTATGACAGTATTTATACCGCCATGAGAGTACTATATACTATAGGTTTTTCTTTTATTTAATTGGTTTGACGCTATTTTACATTCCTTTATGTGTTTTCAAATTAATTTAACATAGGGCTATTATCCAATTAAATCTA
This sequence comes from Lycorma delicatula, assembly GCF_047948215.1. Classification (NCBI taxonomy): domain Eukaryota; kingdom Metazoa; phylum Arthropoda; class Insecta; order Hemiptera; family Fulgoridae; genus Lycorma; species Lycorma delicatula. The sequence goes on from NC_134459.1 coordinate 15,231,486, forward strand.
TCTAGTAATCATACAACTATAAACTGTTAGAATACCACACGATGCTGAAAAAACTGTACGTTACGACTATGTAATTAATAATATACATGAAACATTACCGAGAGTCCAGACGTTTTGAAATTGAGATAATTATACAAAAGCAGTATAAATGACAATTAATACACCTGAAAAAAAAAACAATTTTTTTAATTTTCTAAAACAAAAATTATTTAACACTATTAATTAATCTATATAAGTATCATCCAATAAATTCTAATAACCTTATAATAAGTATAATGTGTTAGAATATATGATGATTCTGAAAAAAGTGTACGTCACCACGTTGTAATCACTACTGTACACGATTCAACAAGTGCATCAAAAGATGAGGTACACCTTAGCCGTCTTTTAAACTGAAAGGAATACATTATTGTGTTCTGATGCAGCACTGGCTTTGTTGGTGTTTTCACCGTCCCCCAGCAGCAGTTCTGTACATCGTTCAGTATATATCCATTATCGTGTTCAACAGGCCGTTTCCTCTAGATGTTTCATCGATTACAGAACTGCGTTCGGTAGTCCGATTTTTGTAACCAAATAATTACACGTGTGGGAAATTCGTCAGCAAATTGTTGAGATATACGATGAGAATGAATATCATCCCCTACGATCATAAAAACCTGCTAAATGTTCGGAAACGGGAGAACAAATGTGAGTGACGAGCTGGTTGATAGGCGTAGATAATTTTTTTTAATTTTTTTTATGGCCTCCTCTCACCCCTCATAGCCATTCCCAACCTCCAAGAATATTTTTCGCATCCACAAGGAGAGTGTTCTTCGTATTTTAGGATAACACTATCACCTTGAAGTGCTATGAATAAAGTCTTTGCCCAACCTTTCTTGCTCCTATGTAAGGTGCTTATCCGTCCGGATCCCTCCCTTTACATAGAAATACATGCCGAACTCGTTTTCCACGTTACCGGCGTGTTAATCTGTTGAATGGTTAACCTTGCCGGGGACAGCCTATCAGATCCAGACTCGCTTAGCACATGTCCTACCCGCACTCCTCACAGGTTCATCATATGTCGAGTTTCACCATTGCCACCATAAGTAAACCCTGATTCCCCACTGATGCGTGTGGGTGGAGAAAACATAATAGCCATAGCGTGAACCCTCCCCTCAGAATTACACGGTGCCAACTTTCATCCCAAGCACAATTTTTTGGGATCACCTAACTAAAAACACGATGGGTTAATCGGACACCGTGAATGAAATGATAATGAATAACCGGCGCAGTAAAATTGGAAAAAATTGCAAGTGAAGATAACGACTGCGAAAGTATTGTGTATGCGAATTCTTTAAAGATAAGCTTGGTTACCCCAACATGTGTGCACAAATTGTGCCACATCTGTTGACCGACAACCACAGACATCAACTTTTCGCATCAGCTCTTTTATTTTCATCAACAATATTCCATGACTGGTCCACATGTTTTGAAAGAAATCCGCATACTGGATGAGAGCTGGGTGCTACATTACACTATTTAAACTGAGTGAGAAACACATAAATGGATACACAAAAATACAGGCAGTCAAAAGATATACATAAACATGTAGGTTTGTCTTAAAAATATATGTTTGTTTAATAGACTGGCTGTACCTTACATTCTGATCGTCCCTCTTATTGTACTCACTGTCAAGCAGTCTTCAAAGAATCCATTTATAAATAAGTAGTTTGTTAAATGATAACAATGACATCTGAAACAACGAAAAAAATAATAATTTATAAGTATTTTAATAGTCTTAAACAAAAATTTATGATTTTATTATTAATCTATGTGCGTATTATCTAATAAAATCTATTAATCGTATAATAAGTAAAAACTGTTAGTTAATGTGAAGATGCTAACAAAACAGTACATTACCGCTATTTAAATTATACTGAACATTATATATTAATCAGGTCGAACGTCTTGAAAGTGGCATAATTTTAAAATAAGAACAGTACTTAAATGACAAATCATGCATCTGAAACACAAATAAACATATTTTTTAAATCTCAAACAATAATCAAATATAATATTAATTAACTATACATGGATGTTTTACAATAAAATCTTATAATTTTAAATCAATATGTATAAACCAACAAAAAATATAGCACTAAGTTACTTAGAAAAATGTTTCCTACCGTTATGGAATTAATACTGAATATCATGTATTAGTCACACCGAACAGCTCTTTGAAATAGGATGAATTTAATATTAAGCAAACATTTCTATACATGTAACATATGTACCTGAAAACAAAAAAAAAGAAGTTTATTCTTCATGATATTAATGAAACAATAGTTATATTATCTAATAATCATCATAAAAAAATTATTATTACCTGTTGGAAAATATGCTGATGATAGTGAATACTTATCACAAATATTTTCTTGAATTTTAGGATCTGCATTAGAATCAGGCTGTACTTTTGAAGGGGTGATCGTATATTTGTATCCTAAGAACATTCTTTTTAACAATGCGTCAACTAAGCACACACAGAACATGCTCAATACATATGCAAATACCAAATAACTACACAAATCACTCTACTAAAGCTAACCGAACAACTAAACCAAGGCAATACAGTAACCTAAACATTTATTAATGAATAGAGTTCTACAAACAGTTAAAAATAGTATATATGATATTACAAAAATATCAGAATTAAAGAAAATCGCCATAAAAATTATTTAACGCGAGAAGTAAATTGTATGATCCGATATTGGAACTTTTCCAAAAAACATGCATGAAAAATATTTTTTTTCCTCCTATTTTCAAGATATAGTCATGTTTTACATACCTTTTATACAGCCAATCCTACAATATAATAATCAATAAAAAAAATTAAAATCCTGTTTCTAATAACTTTCACCAAAGTGTACTGTTTGGAATACGAACACGACTTAAAACTGAAACATAACCGAAAAAATTAAATGCATAAAAAACCTGAAAAAACACAAATGTATAAAAATATATGAATAAAAAATAAACACAACCTACAGTGGTACTTACCTGGGCGAACACGAAATTTTTCTTAAAATACCATGTATATATTTATTAAACGAATAATATAATAATGTATTTACATATTTAAAAATATATATAAATAAGTTTGTTGATAAATCTGTAAAATGATTAGTTTAACATACTGGAAAAAGAACCACCTGCTACGAAATAAATAATCCTCCTTCCAGTCGATAGTATTACATTAACAGAGATAAATATTTAAGTAAAGTTAACGCTGTTCAAATAATCCACAGTCTTTAACCTATGAAGTAAATCGCCTGTATCGTACCTGTAACAATAGAACAAAAGAATTATGTTAAAAGAATATTTTTTGTAATTTTTTTAATAGTTATAAAAAACAACACATCTGCAACACCATTCAAAACATAATCGTTTAATCAATCACCACAAATTATAATCATGAGAAAAAATACAAAACCCTATTTATTAAAGAAATAAAAAGAAAATTACTATTTGTCAAAAATAAATATTTCATTAATATTAAATATATAAGCAACAATTACACCGTATCTTTCAAAATCTACAAATTCAGAATTCAGTTAAAAATATACTATCTAATAGAACTGTTTATTTAAATCTTGCACTGATAAAATGACCTACTTATGACAGTATTTATACCGCCATGAGAGTACTAAATACTATAGGTTTTTCTTTTATTTAATTGGTTTGACGCTATTTTACATTCCTTTATGTGTTTTCAAATTAATTTAACATAGGGCTATTATCCAATTAAATCTATCTAGTAATCATACAACTATAAACTGTTAGAATACCACACGATGCTGAAAAAACTGTACGTTACGACTATGTAATTAATAATATACATGAAACATTACCGAGAGTCCAGACGTTTTGAAATTGAGATAATTATACAAAAGCAGTATAAATGACAATTAATACACCTGAAAAAAAAAACAATTTTTTTAATTATCTAAAACAAAAATTATTTAACACTATTAATTAATCTATATAAGTATCATCCAATAAATTCTAATAACCTTATAATAAGTATAATGTGTTAGAATATATGATGATGCTGAAAAAAGTGTACGTCACCACGTTGTAATCACTACTGTACACGATTCAACAAGTGCATCAAAAGATGAGGTACACCTTAGCCGTCTTTTAAACTGAAAGGAATACATTAATGTGTTCTGATGCAGCACTGGCTTTGTTGGTGTTTTCACCGTCCCCCAGCAGCAGTTCTGTACATCGTTCAGTATATATCCATTATCGTGTTCAACACGCCGTTTCCTCTAGATGTTTCATCGATTACAGAACTGCGTTCGGTAGTCCGATTTTTGTAACCAAATAATTACACGTGTGGGAAATTCGTCAGCAAATTGTTAAGATATACGATGAGATTGAATATCATACTCTACGATCATAAAAACCTGCAAAATGTTCGGAAACGGGAGAACAAATGTGAGTGACGAGCTGGTTGATAGGCGTACATAATTTTTTTTTTTTTTTTTTTATGGCCTCCTCTCACCCCTGATAGCCATTCCCAACCTCCAAGAATATTTTTCGCACCCACAAGGAGAGTGTTCTTCGTATTTTAGGATAACACTATCACCTTGAAGTGCTATGAATAAAATCTTTGCCCACCCTTTCTTGCTCCTATCTAAAGTGCTTATCCGTCCGGATCCCTGCCTTTACATAGAAATACATGCCGACCTCGTTTTCCACGTTACCGGCGTGTTAATCGATTGAATGGTTACCCTTGCCGGGGACAGCCTATCAGATCCAGACTCGCTTAGCACATGTCCTTCCCGCACTCCTCACAGGTTCATCATATGTCGAGTTTCACCATTGCCACCATAAGTATGCCCTGATTCCCCACTGATGCGTGTAGGTGGACAAAACATAATAGCCATAGCGTGAACCCCCCCCCCCCACGAATTACACGGTGCCAACTTTCATCCAAAGCACAATTTTTTGGGATCACCTAACTGAAAACACGATGGGTTAATCGGAAACCGTGAATGAAATGATAATGAATAACCGGCGCAGTAAAATTGGAGAAATTGCAAGTGAAGATAACGACTGCGAAAGTATTGTGTATGCGAATTCTTTAAAGATAAGCTTGGTTACCCCAACATGTGTGCACAAATTGTGCCACATCTGTTGACCGACAACCACAGACATCAACTTTTCGCATCAGCTCTTTTATTTTCATCAACAATATTCCACGACTGGTCCACATGTTTTGAAAGAAATCCGCATACTGGATGAGAGCTGGGTGCTACATTACACTATTTAAACTGAGTGAGAAACACATAAATGGATACACAAAAATACAGGCAGTCAAAAGATATATATAAACATGTAGGTTTGACTTAAAAATATATGTTTGTTTAATAGACTGGCTGTACCTTACATTCTGATCGTCCCTCTTACTGTACTCACTGTCAAGCAGTCTTCAAAGAATCCATTTATAAATAAGTAGTTTGTTAAATGATAACAATGACACCTGAAACAACAAAAAAAATAATAATTTATAAGTATTTTAATAGTCTTAAACAAAAATTTATGATTTTATTATTAATCTATGTGCGTATTATCGAATAAAATCTATTAATGGTATAATAAGTAAAAACTGTTAGTTAATGTGAAGATGCTAACAAAACAGTACATTACCGCTATTTAAATTATACTGAATATTATATATTAATCAGCTAGAAAGTCTTGAAAGTGGCATAATTTTAAAATAATTACGGTACTTAAATGACAAATCATGCATCTGAAACACAAATAAACATATTTTTTAAATCTCAAACAATAATGAAATATAATATTATATAACTATACATGGATGTTTTACAATAAAATCTTATAATTTTAAATCAATATGTATAAACCAACAAAAAATATAGCACTAAGTTACTTAGAAAAATGTTTCCTACCGTTATGGAATTAATACTGAACATCATGTATTAGTCACACCGAACAGCTCTTTGAAATAGTATGAATTTAATATTAAGCAAACATTTCTATACATGTAACATATGTACCTGAAAACAAAAAAAAAGAAGTTTATTCTTCATGATATTAATGAAACAATAGTTATATTATCTAATAATCATCATAAAAAAATTATTATTACCTGTTGGAAAATATGCTGATGATAGTGAATACTTATCACAAATATTTTCTTGAATTTTAGGATCTGCATTAGAATCAGGCTGTACTTTTGAAGGGGTGATCGTATATTTGTATCCTAAGAACATTCTTTTTAACAATGCGTCAACTAAGCACACACAGAACATGCTCAATACATATGCAAATACCAAATAACTACACAAATCACTCTACTAAAGCTAACCGAACAACTAAACCAAGGCAATACAGTAACCTAAACATTTATTAATGAATAGAGTTCTACAAACAGTTAAAAATAGCATATATGATATTACACAAATATCAGAATTAAAGAAAATCGCCATAAAAATTATTTAACGCGAGAAGTAAATTTTATGATCCGATATTGGAACTTTTCCAAAAAACATGCATGAAAAATATTTTTTTTCCTCCTATTTTCAAGATATAGTCATGTTTTACATACCTTTTATACAGCCAATCCTACAATATAATAATCAATAAAAAAAATTAAAATCCTGTTTCTAATAACTTTCACCAAAGTGTACTGTTTGGAATACGAACACGACTTAAAACTGAAACATAACCGAAAAAATTAAATGCATAAAAAACCTGAAAAAACACAAATGGTATAAAAATATATGAATAAAAAATAAACACAACCTACAGTGGTACTTACCTGGGCGAACACGAAATTTTTCTTAAAATACCATGTATATATTTATTAAACGAATAATATAATAATGTATTTACATATTTAAAAATATATATAAATAAGTTTGTTGATAAATCTGTAAAATGATTAGTTTAACATACTGGAAAAAGAACCACCTGCTACGAAATAAATAATCCTCCTTCCAGTCGATAGTATTACATTAACAGAGATAAATATTTAAGTAAAGTTAACGCTGTTCAAATAATCCACAGTCTTTAACCTATGAAGTAAATCGCCTGTATCGTACCTGTAACAATAGAACAAAAGAATTATGTTAAAAGAATATTTTTTGTAATTTTTTTAATAGTTATAAAAAACAACACATCTGCAACACCATTCAAAACATAATCGTTTAATCAATCACCACAAATTATAATCATGAGAAAAAATACAAAACCCTATTTATTAAAGAAATAAAAAGAAAATTACTATTTGTCAAAAATAAATATTTCATTAATATTAAATATATAAGCAACAATTACACCGTATCTTTCAAAATCTACAAATTCAGAATTCAGTTAAAAATATACTATCTAATAGAACTGTTTATTTAAATCTTGCACTGATAAAATAAGCTACTTATGACAGTATTTATACCGCCATGAGAGTACTATATACTATAGGTTTTTCTTTTATTTAATTGGTTTGACGCTATTTTACATTCCTTTATGTGTTTTCAAATTAATTTAACATAGGGCTATTATCCAATTAAATCTATCTAGTAATCATACAACTATAAACTGTTAGAATACCACACGATGCTGAAAAAACTGTACGTTACGACTATGTAATTAATAATATACATGAAACATTACCGAGAGTCCAGACGTTTTGAAATTGAGATAATTATACAAAAGCAGTATAAATGACAATTAATACACCTGAAAAAAAAAACAATTTTTTTAATTTTCTAAAACAAAAATTATTTAACACTATTAATTAATCTATATAAGTATCATCCAATAAATTCTAATAACCTTATAATAAGTATAATGTGTTAGAATATATGATGATTCTGAAAAAAGTGTACGTCACCACGTTGTAATCACTACTGTACACGATTCAACAAGTGCATCAAAAGATGAGGTACACCTTAGCCGTCTTTTAAACTGAAAGGAATACATTATTGTGTTCTGATGCAGCACTGGCTTTGTTGGTGTTTTCACCGTCCCCCAGCAGCAGTTCTGTACATCGTTCAGTATATATCCATTATCGTGTTCAACAGGCCGTTTCCTCTAGATGTTTCATCGATTACAGAACTGCGTTCGGTAGTCCGATTTTTGTAACCAAATAATTACACGTGTGGGAAATTCGTCAGCAAATTGTTGAGATATACGATGAGAATGAATATCATCCCCTACGATCATAAAAACCTGCTAAATGTTCGGAAACGGGAGAACAAATGTGAGTGACGAGCTGGTTGATAGGCGTAGATAATTTTTTTTAATTTTTTTTATGGCCTCCTCTCACCCCTCATAGCCATTCCCAACCTCCAAGAATATTTTTCGCATCCACAAGGAGAGTGTTCTTCGTATTTTAGGATAACACTATCACCTTGAAGTGCTATGAATAAAGTCTTTGCCCAACCTTTCTTGCTCCTATGTAAGGTGCTTATCCGTCCGGATCCCTCCCTTTACATAGAAATACATGCCGAACTCGTTTTCCACGTTACCGGCGTGTTAATCTGTTGAATGGTTAACCTTGCCGGGGACAGCCTATCAGATCCAGACTCGCTTAGCACATGTCCTACCCGCACTCCTCACAGGTTCATCATATGTCGAGTTTCACCATTGCCACCATAAGTAAACCCTGATTCCCCACTGATGCGTGTGGGTGGAGAAAACATAATAGCCATAGCGTGAACCCTCCCCTCAGAATTACACGGTGCCAACTTTCATCCCAAGCACAATTTTTTGGGATCACCTAACTAAAAACACGATGGGTTAATCGGACACCGTGAATGAAATGATAATGAATAACCGGCGCAGTAAAATTGGAAAAAATTGCAAGTGAAGATAACGACTGCGAAAGTATTGTGTATGCGAATTCTTTAAAGATAAGCTTGGTTACCCCAACATGTGTGCACAAATTGTGCCACATCTGTTGACCGACAACCACAGACATCAACTTTTCGCATCAGCTCTTTTATTTTCATCAACAATATTCCATGACTGGTCCACATGTTTTGAAAGAAATCCGCATACTGGATGAGAGCTGGGTGCTACATTACACTATTTAAACTGAGTGAGAAACACATAAATGGATACACAAAAATACAGGCAGTCAAAAGATATACATAAACATGTAGGTTTGTCTTAAAAATATATGTTTGTTTAATAGACTGGCTGTACCTTACATTCTGATCGTCCCTCTTATTGTACTCACTGTCAAGCAGTCTTCAAAGAATCCATTTATAAATAAGTAGTTTGTTAAATGATAACAATGACATCTGAAACAACGAAAAAAATAATAATTTATAAGTATTTTAATAGTCTTAAACAAAAATTTATGATTTTATTATTAATCTATGTGCGTATTATCTAATAAAATCTATTAATCGTATAATAAGTAAAAACTGTTAGTTAATGTGAAGATGCTAACAAAACAGTACATTACCGCTATTTAAATTATACTGAACATTATATATTAATCAGGTCGAACGTCTTGAAAGTGGCATAATTTTAAAATAAGAACAGTACTTAAATGACAAATCATGCATCTGAAACACAAATAAACATATTTTTTAAATCTCAAACAATAATCAAATATAATATTAATTAACTATACATGGATGTTTTACAATAAAATCTTATAATTTTAAATCAATATGTATAAACCAACAAAAAATATAGCACTAAGTTACTTAGAAAAATGTTTCCTACCGTTATGGAATTAATACTGAATATCATGTATTAGTCACACCGAACAGCTCTTTGAAATAGGATGAATTTAATATTAAGCAAACATTTCTATACATGTAACATATGTACCTGAAAACAAAAAAAAAGAAGTTTATTCTTCATGATATTAATGAAACAATAGTTATATTATCTAATAATCATCATAAAAAAATTATTATTACCTGTTGGAAAATATGCTGATGATAGTGAATACTTATCACAAATATTTTCTTGAATTTTAGGATCTGCATTAGAATCAGGCTGTACTTTTGAAGGGGTGATCGTATATTTGTATCCTAAGAACATTCTTTTTAACAATGCGTCAACTAAGCACACACAGAACATGCTCAATACATATGCAAATACCAAATAACTACACAAATCACTCTACTAAAGCTAACCGAACAACTAAACCAAGGCAATACAGTAACCTAAACATTTATTAATGAATAGAGTTCTACAAACAGTTAAAAATAGTATATATGATATTACAAAAATATCAGAATTAAAGAAAATCGCCATAAAAATTATTTAACGCGAGAAGTAAATTGTATGATCCGATATTGGAACTTTTCCAAAAAACATGCATGAAAAATATTTTTTTTCCTCCTATTTTCAAGATATAGTCATGTTTTACATACCTTTTATACAGCCAATCCTACAATATAATAATCAATAAAAAAAATTAAAATCCTGTTTCTAATAACTTTCACCAAAGTGTACTGTTTGGAATACGAACACGACTTAAAACTGAAACATAACCGAAAAAATTAAATGCATAAAAAACCTGAAAAAACACAAATGTATAAAAATATATGAATAAAAAATAAACACAACCTACAGTGGTACTTACCTGGGCGAACACGAAATTTTTCTTAAAATACCATGTATATATTTATTAAACGAATAATATAATAATGTATTTACATATTTAAAAATATATATAAATAAGTTTGTTGATAAATCTGTAAAATGATTAGTTTAACATACTGGAAAAAGAACCACCTGCTACGAAATAAATAATCCTCCTTCCAGTCGATAGTATTACATTAACAGAGATAAATATTTAAGTAAAGTTAACGCTGTTCAAATAATCCACAGTCTTTAACCTATGAAGTAAATCGCCTGTATCGTACCTGTAACAATAGAACAAAAGAATTATGTTAAAAGAATATTTTTTGTAATTTTTTTAATAGTTATAAAAAACAACACATCTGCAACACCATTCAAAACATAATCGTTTAATCAATCACCACAAATTATAATCATGAGAAAAAATACAAAACCCTATTTATTAAAGAAATAAAAAGAAAATTACTATTTGTCAAAAATAAATATTTCATTAATATTAAATATATAAGCAACAATTACACCGTATCTTTCAAAATCTACAAATTCAGAATTCAGTTAAAAATATACTATCTAATAGAACTGTTTATTTAAATCTTGCACTGATAAAATAAGCTACTTATGACAGTATTTATACCGCCATGAGAGTACTATATACTATAGGTTTTTCTTTTATTTAATTGGTTTGACGCTATTTTACATTCCTTTATGTGTTTTCAAATTAATTTAACATAGGGCTATTATCCAATTAAATCTATCTAGTAGTCATACAACTATAAACTGTTAGAATACCACACGATGCTGAAAAAACTGTACGTTACGACTATGTAATTAATAATATACATGAAACATTACCGAGAGTCCAGACGTTTTGAAATTGAGATAATTATACAAAAGCAGTATAAATGACAATTAATACACCTGAAAAAAAAAACAATTTTTTTAATTTTCTAAAACAAAAATTATTTAACACTATTAATTAATCTATATAAGTATCATCCAATAAATTCTAATAACCTTATAATAAGTATAATGTGTTAGAATATATGATGATTCTGAAAAAAGTGTACGTCACCACGTTGTAATCACTACTGTACACGATTCAACAAGTGCATCAAAAGATGAGGTACACCTTAGCCGTCTTTTAAACTGAAAGGAATACATTATTGTGTTCTGATGCAGCACTGGCTTTGTTGGTGTTTTCACCGTCCCCCAGCAGCAGTTCTGTACATCGTTCAGTATATATCCATTATCGTGTTCAACAGGCCGTTTCCTCTAGATGTTTCATCGATTACAGAACTGCGTTCGGTAGTCCGATTTTTGTAACCAAATAATTACACGTGTGGGAAATTCGTCAGCAAATTGTTGAGATATACGATGAGAATGAATATCATACCCTACGATCATAAAAACCTGCTAAATGTTCGGAAACGGGAGAACAAATGTGAGTGACGAGCTGGTTGATAGGCGTAGATAATTTTTTTTAATTTTTTTTATGGCCTCCTCTCACCCCTCATAGCCATTCCCAACCTCCAAGAATATTTTTCGCATCCACAAGGAGAGTGTTCTTCGTATTTTAGGATAACACTATCACCTTGAAGTGCTATGAATAAAGTCTTTGCCCAACCTTTCTTGCTCCTATGTAAGGTGCTTATCCGTCCGGATCCCTCCCTTTACATAGAAATACATGCCGAACTCGTTTTCCACGTTACCGGCGTGTTAATCTGTTGAATGGTTAACCTTGCCGGGGACAGCCTATCAGATCCAGACTCGCTTAGCACATGTCCTACCCGCACTCCTCACAGGTTCATCATATGTCGAGTTTCACCATTGCCACCATAAGTAAACCCTGATTCCCCACTGATGCGTGTGGGTGGAGAAAACATAATAGCCATAGCGTGAACCCTCCCCTCAGAATTACACGGTGCCAACTTTCATCCCAAGCACAATTTTTTGGGATCACCTAACTAAAAACACGATGGGTTAATCGGACACCGTGAATGAAATGATAATGAATAACCGGCGCAGTAAAATTGGAAAAAATTGCAAGTGAAGATAACGACTGCGAAAGTATTGTGTATGCGAATTCTTTAAAGATAAGCTTGGTTACCCCAACATGTGTGCACAAATTGTGCCACATCTGTTGACCGACAACCACAGACATCAACTTTTCGCATCAGCTCTTTTATTTTCATCAACAATATTCCATGACTGGTCAACATGTTTTGAAAGAAATCCGCATACTGGATGAGAGCTGGGTGCTACATTACACTATTTAAACTGAGTGAGAAACACATAAATGGATACACAAAAATACAGGCAGTCAAAAGATATACATAAACATGTAGGTTTGTCTTAAAAATATATGTTTGTTTAATAGACTGGCTGTACCTTACATTCTGATCGTCCCTCTTATTGTACTCACTGTCAAGCAGTCTTCAAAGAATCCATTTATAAATAAGTAGTTTGTTAAATGATAACAATGACATCTGAAACAACGAAAAAAATAATAAGTTATAAGTATTTTAATAGTCTTAAACAAAAATTTATGATTTTATTATTAATCTATGTGCGTATTATCTAATAAAATCTATTAATCGTATAATAAGTAAAAACTGTTAGTTAATGTGAAGATGCTAACAAAACAGTACATTACCGCTATTTAAATTATACTGAACATTATATATTAATCAGGTCGAACGTCTTGAAAGTGGCATAATTTTAAAATAAGAACAGTACTTAAATGACAAATCATGCATCTGAAACACAAATAAACATATTTTTTAAATCTCAAACAATAATCAAATATAATATTAATTAACTATACATGGATGTTTTACAATAAAATCTTATAATTTTAAATCAATATGTATAAACCAACAAAAAATATAGCACTAAGTTACTTAGAAAAATGTTTCCTACCGTTATGGAATTAATACTGAATATCATGTATTAGTCACACCGAACAGCTCTTTGAAATAGGATGAATTTAATATTAAGCAAACATTTCTATACATGTAACATATGTACCTGAAAACAAAAAAAAAGAAGTTTATTCTTCATGATATTAATGAAACAATAGTTATATTATCTAATAATCATCATAAAAAAATTATTATTACCTGTTGGAAAATATGCTGATGATAGTGAATACTTATCACAAATATTTTCTTGAATTTTAGGATCTGCATTAGAATCAGGCTGTACTTTTGAAGGGGTGATCGTATATTTGTATCCTAAGAACATTCTTTTTAACAATGCGTCAACTAAGCACACACAGAACATGCTCAATACATATGCAAATACCAAATAACTACACAAATCACTCTACTAAAGCTAACCGAACAACTAAACCAAGGCAATACAGTAACCTAAACATTTATTAATGAATAGAGTTCTACAAACAGTTAAAAATAGTATATATGATATTACAAAAATATCAGAATTAAAGAAAATCGCCATAAAAATTATTTAACGCGAGAAGTAAATTGTATGATCCGATATTGGAACTTTTCCAAAAAACATGCATGAAAAATATTTTTTTTCCTCCTATTTTCAAGATATAGTCATGTTTTACATACCTTTTATACAGCCAATCCTACAATATAATAATCAATAAAAAAAATTAAAATCCTGTTTCTAATAACTTTCACCAAAGTGTACTGTTTGGAATACGAACACGACTTAAAACTGAAACATAACCGAAAAAATTAAATGCATAAAAAACCTGAAAAAACACAAATGTATAAAAATATATGAATAAAAAATAAACACAACCTACAGTGGTACTTACCTGGGCGAACACGAAATTTTTCTTAAAATACCATGTATATATTTATTAAACGAATAATATAATAATGTATTTACATATTTAAAAATATATATAAATAAGTTTGTTGATAAATCTGTAAAATGATTAGTTTAACATACTGGAAAAAGAACCACCTGCTACGAAATAAATAATCCTCCTTCCAGTCGATAGTATTACATTAACAGAGATAAATATTTAAGTAAAGTTAACGCTGTTCAAATAATCCACAGTCTTTAACCTATGAAGTAAATCGCCTGTATCGTACCTGTAACAATAGAACAAAAGAATTATGTTAAAAGAATATTTTTTGTAATTTTTTTAATAGTTATAAAAAACAACACATCTGCAACACCATTCAAAACATAATCGTTTAATCAATCACCACAAATTATAATCATGAGAAAAAATACAAAACCCTATTTATTAAAGAAATAAAAAGAAAATTACTATTTGTCAAAAATAAATATTTCATTAATATTAAATATATAAGCAACAATTACACCGTATCTTTCAAAATCTACAAATTCAGAATTCAGTTAAAAATATACTATCTAATAGAACTGTTTATTTAAATCTTGCACTGATAAAATAAGCTACTTATGACAGTATTTATACCGCCATGAGAGTACTATATACTATAGGTTTTTCTTTTATTTAATTGGTTTGACGCTATTTTACATTCCTTTATGTGTTTTCAAATTAATTTAACATAGGGCTATTATCCAATTAAATCTATCTAGTAATCATACAACTATAAACTGTTAGAATACCACACGATGCTGAAAAAACTGTACGTTACGACTATGTAATTAATAATATACATGAAACATTACCGAGAGTCCAGACGTTTTGAAATTGAGATAATTATACAAAAGCAGTATAAATGACAATTAATACACCTGAAAAAAAAAACAATTTTTTTAATTTTCTAAAACAAAAATTATTTAACACTATTAATTAATCTATATAAGTATCATCCAATAAATTCTAATAACCTTATAATAAGTATAATGTGTTAGAATATATGATGATTCTGAAAAAAGTGTACGTCACCACGTTGTAATCACTACTGTACACGATTCAACAAGTGCATCAAAAGATGAGGTACACCTTAGCCGTCTTTTAAACTGAAAGGAATACATTATTGTGTTCTGATGCAGCACTGGCTTTGTTGGTGTTTTCACCGTCCCCCAGCAGCAGTTCTGTACATCGTTCAGTATATATCCATTATCGTGTTCAACAGGCCGTTTCCTCTAGATGTTTCATCGATTACAGAACTGCGTTCGGTAGTCCGATTTTTGTAACCAAATAATTACACGTGTGGGAAATTCGTCAGCAAATTGTTGAGATATACGATGAGAATGAATATCATACCCTACGATCATAAAAACCTGCTAAATGTTCGGAAACGGGAGAACAAATGTGAGTGACGAGCTGGTTGATAGGCGTAGATAATTTTTTTTAATTTTTTTTATGGCCTCCTCTCACCCCTCATAGCCATTCCCAACCTCCAAGAATATTTTTCGCATCCACAAGGAGAGTGTTCTTCGTATTTTAGGATAACACTATCACCTTGAAGTGCTATGAATAAAGTCTTTGCCCAACCTTTCTTGCTCCTATGTAAGGTGCTTATCCGTCCGGATCCCTCCCTTTACATAGAAATACATGCCGAACTCGTTTTCCACGTTACCGGCGTGTTAATCTGTTGAATGGTTAACCTTGCCGGGGACAGCCTATCAGATCCAGACTCGCTTAGCACATGTCCTACCCGCACTCCTCACAGGTTCATCATATGTCGAGTTTCACCATTGCCACCATAAGTAAACCCTGATTCCCCACTGATGCGTGTGGGTGGAGAAAACATAATAGCCATAGCGTGAACCCTCCCCTCAGAATTACACGGTGCCAACTTTCATCCCAAGCACAATTTTTTGGGATCACCTAACTAAAAACACGATGGGTTAATCGGACACCGTGAATGAAATGATAATGAATAACCGGCGCAGTAAAATTGGAAAAAATTGCAAGTGAAGATAACGACTGCGAAAGTATTGTGTATGCGAATTCTTTAAAGATAAGCTTGGTTACCCCAACATGTGTGCACAAATTGTGCCACATCTGTTGACCGACAACCACAGACATCAACTTTTCGCATCAGCTCTTTTATTTTCATCAACAATATTCCATGACTGGTCCACATGTTTTGAAAGAAATCCGCATACTGGATGAGAGCTGGGTGCTACATTACACTATTTAAACTGAGTGAGAAACACATAAATGGATACACAAAAATACAGGCAGTCAAAAGATATACATAAACATGTAGGTTTGTCTTAAAAATATATGTTTGTTTAATAGACTGGCTGTACCTTACATTCTGATCGTCCCTCTTATTGTACTCACTGTCAAGCAGTCTTCAAAGAATCCATTTATAAATAAGTAGTTTGTTAAATGATAACAATGACATCTGAAACAACGAAAAAAATAATAATTTATAAGTATTTTAATAGTCTTAAACAAAAATTTATGATTTTATTATTAATCTATGTGCGTATTATCTAATAAAATCTATTAATCGTATAATAAGTAAAAACTGTTAGTTAATGTGAAGATGCTAACAAAACAGTACATTACCGCTATTTAAATTATACTGAACATTATATATTAATCAGGTCGAACGTCTTGAAAGTGGCATAATTTTAAAATAAGAACAGTACTTAAATGACAAATCATGCATCTGAAACACAAATAAACATATTTTTTAAATCTCAAACAATAATCAAATATAATATTAATTAACTATACATGGATGTTTTACAATAAAATCTTATAATTTTAAATCAATATGTATAAACCAACAAAAAATATAGCACTAAGTTACTTAGAAAAATGTTTCCTACCGTTATGGAATTAATACTGAATATCATGTATTAGTCACACCGAACAGCTCTTTGAAATAGGATGAATTTAATATTAAGCAAACATTTCTATACATGTAACATATGTACCTGAAAACAAAAAAAAAGAAGTTTATTCTTCATGATATTAATGAAACAATAGTTATATTATCTAATAATCATCATAAAAAAATTATTATTACCTGTTGGAAAATATGCTGATGATAGTGAATACTTATCACAAATATTTTCTTGAATTTTAGGATCTGCATTAGAATCAGGCTGTACTTTTGAAGGGGTGATCGTATATTTGTATCCTAAGAACATTCTTTTTAACAATGCGTCAACTAAGCACACACAGAACATGCTCAATACATATGCAAATACCAAATAACTACACAAATCACTCTACTAAAGCTAACCGAACAACTAAACCAAGGCAATACAGTAACCTAAACATTTATTAATGAATAGAGTTCTACAAACAGTTAAAAATAGTATATATGATATTACAAAAATATCAGAATTAAAGAAAATCGCCATAAAAATTATTTAACGCGAGAAGTAAATTGTATGATCCGATATTGGAACTTTTCCAAAAAACATGCATGAAAAATATTTTTTTTCCTCCTATTTTCAAGATATAGTCATGTTTTACATACCTTTTATACAGCCAATCCTACAATATAATAATCAATAAAAAAAATTAAAATCCTGTTTCTAATAACTTTCACCAAAGTGTACTGTTTGGAATACGAACACGACTTAAAACTGAAACATAACCGAAAAAATTAAATGCATAAAAAACCTGAAAAAACACAAATGTATAAAAATATATGAATAAAAAATAAACACAACCTACAGTGGTACTTACCTGGGCGAACACGAAATTTTTCTTAAAATACCATGTATATATTTATTAAACGAATAATATAATAATGTATTTACATATTTAAAAATATATATAAATAAGTTTGTTGATAAATCTGTAAAATGATTAGTTTAACATACTGGAAAAAGAACCACCTGCTACGAAATAAATAATCCTCCTTCCAGTCGATAGTATTACATTAACAGAGATAAATATTTAAGTAAAGTTAACGCTGTTCAAATAATCCACAGTCTTTAACCTATGAAGTAAATCGCCTGTATCGTACCTGTAACAATAGAACAAAAGAATTATGTTAAAAGAATATTTTTTGTAATTTTTTTAATAGTTATAAAAAACAACACATCTGCAACACCATTCAAAACATAATCGTTTAATCAATCACCACAAATTATAATCATGAGAAAAAATACAAAACCCTATTTATTAAAGAAATAA
This sequence comes from Lycorma delicatula, assembly GCF_047948215.1. Classification (NCBI taxonomy): domain Eukaryota; kingdom Metazoa; phylum Arthropoda; class Insecta; order Hemiptera; family Fulgoridae; genus Lycorma; species Lycorma delicatula. The sequence continues at coordinate 15,250,135 of NC_134459.1, forward strand.
AAAGAAAATTACTATTTGTCAAAAATAAATATTTCATTAATATTAAATATATAAGCAACAATTACACCGTATCTTTCAAAATCTACAAATTCAGAATTCAGTTAAAAATATACTATCTAATAGAACTGTTTATTTAAATCTTGCACTGATAAAATAAGCTACTTATGACAGTATTTATACCGCCATGAGAGTACTATATACTATAGGTTTTTCTTTTATTTAATTGGTTTGACGCTATTTTACATTCCTTTATGTGTTTTCAAATTAATTTAACATAGGGCTATTATCCAATTAAATCTATCTAGTAATCATACAACTATAAACTGTTAGAATACCACACGATGCTGAAAAAACTGTACGTTACGACTATGTAATTAATAATATACATGAAACATTACCGAGAGTCCAGACGTTTTGAAATTGAGATAATTATACAAAAGCAGTATAAATGACAATTAATACACCTGAAAAAAAAAACAATTTTTTTAATTTTCTAAAACAAAAATTATTTAACACTATTAATTAATCTATATAAGTATCATCCAATAAATTCTAATAACCTTATAATAAGTATAATGTGTTAGAATATATGATGATTCTGAAAAAAGTGTACGCCACCACGTTGTAATCACTACTGTACACGATTCAACAAGTGCATCAAAAGATGAGGTACACCTTAGCCGTCTTTTAAACTGAAAGGAATACATTATTGTGTTCTGATGCAGCACTGGCTTTGTTGGTGTTTTCACCGTCCCCCAGCAGCAGTTCTGTACATCGTTCAGTATATATCCATTATCGTGTTCAACAGGCCGTTTCCTCTAGATGTTTCATCGATTACAGAACTGCGTTCGGTAGTCCGATTTTTGTAACCAAATAATTACACGTGTGGGAAATTCGTCAGCAAATTGTTGAGATATACGATGAGAATGAATATCATACCCTACGATCATAAAAACCTGCTAAATGTTCGGAAACGGGAGAACAAATGTGAGTGACGAGCTGGTTGATAGGCGTAGATAATTTTTTTTAATTTTTTTATGGCCTCCTCTCACCCATCATAGCCATTCCCAACCTCCAAGAATATTTTTCGCATCCACAAGGAGAGTGTTCTTCGTATTTTAGGATAACACTATCACCTTGAAGTGCTATGAATAAAGTCTTTGCCCACCCTTTCTTGCTCCTATGTAAGGTGCTTATCCGTCCGGATCCCTCCCTTTACATAGAAATACATGCCGACCTCGTTTTCCACGTTACCGGCGTGTTAATCTGTTGAATGGTTACCCTTGCCGGGGACAGCCTATCAGATCCAGACTCGCTTAGCACATGTCCTACCCGCACTCCTCACAGGTTCATCATATGTCGAGTTTCACCATTGCCACCATAAGTAAGCCCTGATTCCCCACTGATGCGTGTGGGTGGAGAAAACATAATAGCCATAGCGTGAACCCTCCCCTCAGAATTACACGGTGCCAACTTTCATCCCAAGCACAATTTTTTGGGATCACCTAACTAAAAACACGATGGGTTAATCGGACACCGTGAATGAAATGATAATGAATAACCGGCGCAGTAAAATTGGAAAAAATTGCAAGTGAAGATAACGACTGCGAAAGTATTGTGTATGCGAATTCTTTAAAGATAAGCTTGGTTACCCCAACATGTGTGCACAAATTGTGCCACATCTGTTGACCGACAACCACAGACATCAACTTTTCGCATCAGCTCTTTTATTTTCATCAACAATATTCCACGACTGGTCCACATGTTTTGAAAGAAATCCGCATACTGGATGAGAGCTGGGTGCTACATTACACTATTTAAACTGAGTGAGAAACACATAAATGGATACACAAAAATACAGGCAGTCAAAAGATATACATAAACATGTAGGTTTGTCTTAAAAATATATGTTTGTTTAATAGACTGGCTGTACCTTACATTCTGATCGTCCCTCTTATTGTACTCACTGTCAAGCAGTCTTCAAAGAATCCATTTATAAATAAGTAGTTTGTTAAATGATAACAATGACATCTGAAACAACGAAAAAAATAATAATTTATAAGTATTTTAATAGTCTTAAACAAAAATTTATGATTTTATTATTAATCTATGTGCGTATTATCTAATAAAATCTATTAATCGTATAATAAGTAAAAACTGTTAGTTAATGTGAAGATGCTAACAAAACAGTACATTACCGCTATTTAAATTATACTGAACATTATATATTAATCAGCTCGAACGTCTTGAAAGTGGCATAATTTTAAAATAAGTACAGTACTTAAATGACAAATCATGCATCTGAAACACAAATAAACATATTTTTTAAATCTCAAACAATAATCAAATATAATATTAATTAACTATACATGGATGTTTTACAATAAAATCTTATAATTTTAAATCAATATGTATAAACCAACAAAAAATATAGCACTAAGTTACTTAGAAAAATGTTTCCTACCGTTATGGAATTAATACTGAATATCATGTATTAGTCACACCGAACAGCTCTTTGAAATAGGATGAATTTAATATTAAGCAAACATTTCTATACATGTAACATATGTACCTGAAAACAAAAAAAAAGAAGTTTATTCTTCATGATATTAATGAAACAATAGTTATATTATCTAATAATCATCATAAAAAAATTATTATTACCTGTTGGAAAATATGCTGATGATAGTGAATACTTATCACAAATATTTTCTTGAATTTTAGGATCTGCATTAGAATCAGGCTGTACTTTTGAAGGGGTGATCGTATATTTGTATCCTAAGAACATTCTTTTTAACAATGCGTCAACTAAGCACACACAGAACATGCTCAATACATATGCAAATACCAAATAACTACACAAATCACTCTACTAAAGCTAACCGAACAACTAAACCAAGGCAATACAGTAACCTAAACATTTATTAATGAATAGAGTTCTACAAACAGTTAAAAATAGTATATATGATATTACAAAAATATCAGAATTAAAGAAAATCGCCATAAAAATTATTTAACGCGAGAAGTAAATTGTATGATCCGATATTGGAACTTTTCCAAAAAACATGCATGAAAAATATTTTTTTTCCTCCTATTTTCAAGATATAGTCATGTTTTACATACCTTTTATACAGCCAATCCTACAATATAATAATCAATAAAAAAAATTAAAATCCTGTTTCTAATAACTTTCACCAAAGTGTACTGTTTGGAATACGAACACGACTTAAAACTGAAACATAACCGAAAAAATTAAATGCATAAAAAACCTGAAAAAACACAAATGTATAAAAATATATGAATAAAAAATAAACACAACCTACAGTGGTACTTACCTGGGCGAACACGAAATTTTTCTTAAAATACCATGTATATATTTATTAAACGAATAATATAATAATGTATTTACATATTTAAAAATATATATAAATAAGTTTGTTGATAAATCTGTAAAATGATTAGTTTAACATACTGGAAAAAGAACCACCTGCTACGAAATAAATAATCCTCCTTCCAGTCGATAGTATTACATTAACAGAGATAAATATTTAAGTAAAGTTAACGCTGTTCAAATAATCCACAGTCTTTAACCTATGAAGTAAATCGCCTGTATCGTACCTGTAACAATAGAACAAAAGAATTATGTTAAAAGAATATTTTTTGTAATTTTTTTAATAGTTATAAAAAACAACACATCTGCAACACCATTCAAAACATAATCGTTTAATCAATCACCACAAATTATAATCATGAGAAAAAATACAAAACCCTATTTATTAAAGAAATAAAAAGAAAATTACTATTTGTCAAAAATAAATATTTCATTAATATTAAATATATAAGCAACAATTACACCGTATCTTTCAAAATCTACAAATTCAGAATTCAGTTAAAAATATACTATCTAATAGAACTGTTTATTTAAATCTTGCACTGATAAAATAAGCTACTTATGACAGTATTTATACCGCCATGAGAGTACTATATACTATAGGTTTTTCTTTTATTTAATTGGTTTGACGCTATTTTACATTCCTTTATGTGTTTTCAAATTAATTTAACATAGGGCTATTATCCAATTAAATCTATCTAGTAATCATACAACTATAAACTGTTAGAATACCACACGATGCTGAAAAAACTGTACGTTACGACTATGTAATTAATAATATACATGAAACATTACCGAGAGTCCAGACGTTTTGAAATTGAGATAATTATACAAAAGCAGTATAAATGACAATTAATACACCTGAAAAAAAAAACAATTTTTTTAATTTTCTAAAACAAAAATTATTTAACACTATTAATTAATCTATATAAGTATCATCCAATAAATTCTAATAACCTTATAATAAGTATAATGTGTTAGAATATATGATGATTCTGAAAAAAGTGTACGTCACCACGTTGTAATCACTACTGTACACGATTCAACAAGTGCATCAAAAGATGAGGTACACCTTAGCCGTCTTTTAAACTGAAAGGAATACATTATTGTGTTCTGATGCAGCACTGGCTTTGTTGGTGTTTTCACCGTCCCCCAGCAGCAGTTCTGTACATCGTTCAGTATATATCCATTATCGTGTTCAACAGGCCGTTTCCTCTAGATGTTTCATCGATTACAGAACTGCGTTCGGTAGTCCGATTTTTGTAACCAAATAATTACACGTGTGGGAAATTCGTCAGCAAATTGTTGAGATATACGATGAGAATGAATATCATACCCTACGATCATAAAAACCTGCTAAATGTTCGGAAACGGGAGAACAAATGTGAGTGACGAGCTGGTTGATAGGCGTAGATAATTTTTTTTAATTTTTTTTATGGCCTCCTCTCACCCCTCATAGCCATTCCCAACCTCCAAGAATATTTTTCGCATCCACAAGGAGAGTGTTCTTCGTATTTTAGGATAACACTATCACCTTGAAGTGCTATGAATAAAGTCTTTGCCCAACCTTTCTTGCTCCTATGTAAGGTGCTTATCCGTCCGGATCCCTCCCTTTACATAGAAATACATGCCGAACTCGTTTTCCACGTTACCGGCGTGTTAATCTGTTGAATGGTTAACCTTGCCGGGGACAGCCTATCAGATCCAGACTCGCTTAGCACATGTCCTACCCGCACTCCTCACAGGTTCATCATATGTCGAGTTTCACCATTGCCACCATAAGTAAACCCTGATTCCCCACTGATGCGTGTGGGTGGAGAAAACATAATAGCCATAGCGTGAACCCTCCCCTCAGAATTACACGGTGCCAACTTTCATCCCAAGCACAATTTTTTGGGATCACCTAACTAAAAACACGATGGGTTAATCGGACACCGTGAATGAAATGATAATGAATAACCGGCGCAGTAAAATTGGAAAAAATTGCAAGTGAAGATAACGACTGCGAAAGTATTGTGTATGCGAATTCTTTAAAGATAAGCTTGGTTACCCCAACATGTGTGCACAAATTGTGCCACATCTGTTGACCGACAACCACAGACATCAACTTTTCGCATCAGCTCTTTTATTTTCATCAACAATATTCCATGACTGGTCCACATGTTTTGAAAGAAATCCGCATACTGGATGAGAGCTGGGTGCTACATTACACTATTTAAACTGAGTGAGAAACACATAAATGGATACACAAAAATACAGGCAGTCAAAAGATATACATAAACATGTAGGTTTGTCTTAAAAATATATGTTTGTTTAATAGACTGGCTGTACCTTACATTCTGATCGTCCCTCTTATTGTACTCACTGTCAAGCAGTCTTCAAAGAATCCATTTATAAATAAGTAGTTTGTTAAATGATAACAATGACATCTGAAACAACGAAAAAAATAATAATTTATAAGTATTTTAATAGTCTTAAACAAAAATTTATGATTTTATTATTAATCTATGTGCGTATTATCTAATAAAATCTATTAATCGTATAATAAGTAAAAACTGTTAGTTAATGTGAAGATGCTAACAAAACAGTACATTACCGCTATTTAAATTATACTGAACATTATATATTAATCAGGTCGAACGTCTTGAAAGTGGCATAATTTTAAAATAAGAACAGTACTTAAATGACAAATCATGCATCTGAAACACAAATAAACATATTTTTTAAATCTCAAACAATAATCAAATATAATATTAATTAACTATACATGGATGTTTTACAATAAAATCTTATAATTTTAAATCAATATGTATAAACCAACAAAAAATATAGCACTAAGTTACTTAGAAAAATGTTTCCTACCGTTATGGAATTAATACTGAATATCATGTATTAGTCACACCGAACAGCTCTTTGAAATAGGATGAATTTAATATTAAGCAAACATTTCTATACATGTAACATATGTACCTGAAAACAAAAAAAAAGAAGTTTATTCTTCATGATATTAATGAAACAATAGTTATATTATCTAATAATCATCATAAAAAAATTATTATTACCTGTTGGAAAATATGCTGATGATAGTGAATACTTATCACAAATATTTTCTTGAATTTTAGGATCTGCATTAGAATCAGGCTGTACTTTTGAAGGGGTGATCGTATATTTGTATCCTAAGAACATTCTTTTTAACAATGCGTCAACTAAGCACACACAGAACATGCTCAATACATATGCAAATACCAAATAACTACACAAATCACTCTACTAAAGCTAACCGAACAACTAAACCAAGGCAATACAGTAACCTAAACATTTATTAATGAATAGAGTTCTACAAACAGTTAAAAATAGTATATATGATATTACAAAAATATCAGAATTAAAGAAAATCGCCATAAAAATTATTTAACGCGAGAAGTAAATTGTATGATCCGATATTGGAACTTTTCCAAAAAACATGCATGAAAAATATTTTTTTTCCTCCTATTTTCAAGATATAGTCATGTTTTACATACCTTTTATACAGCCAATCCTACAATATAATAATCAATAAAAAAAATTAAAATCCTGTTTCTAATAACTTTCACCAAAGTGTACTGTTTGGAATACGAACACGACTTAAAACTGAAACATAACCGAAAAAATTAAATGCATAAAAAACCTGAAAAAACACAAATGTATAAAAATATATGAATAAAAAATAAACACAACCTACAGTGGTACTTACCTGGGCGAACACGAAATTTTTCTTAAAATACCATGTATATATTTATTAAACGAATAATATAATAATGTATTTACATATTTAAAAATATATATAAATAAGTTTGTTGATAAATCTGTAAAATGATTAGTTTAACATACTGGAAAAAGAACCACCTGCTACGAAATAAATAATCCTCCTTCCAGTCGATAGTATTACATTAACAGAGATAAATATTTAAGTAAAGTTAACGCTGTTCAAATAATCCACAGTCTTTAACCTATGAAGTAAATCGCCTGTATCGTACCTGTAACAATAGAACAAAAGAATTATGTTAAAAGAATATTTTTTGTAATTTTTTTAATAGTTATAAAAAACAACACATCTGCAACACCATTCAAAACATAATCGTTTAATCAATCACCACAAATTATAATCATGAGAAAAAATACAAAACCCTATTTATTAAAGAAATAAAAAGAAAATTACTATTTGTCAAAAATAAATATTTCATTAATATTAAATATATAAGCAACAATTACACCGTATCTTTCAAAATCTACAAATTCAGAATTCAGTTAAAAATATACTATCTAATAGAACTGTTTATTTAAATCTTGCACTGATAAAATAAGCTACTTATGACAGTATTTATACCGCCATGAGAGTACTATATACTATAGGTTTTTCTTTTATTTAATTGGTTTGACGCTATTTTACATTCCTTTATGTGTTTTCAAATTAATTTAACATAGGGCTATTATCCAATTAAATCTATCTAGTAATCATACAACTATAAACTGTTAGAATACCACACGATGCTGAAAAAACTGTACGTTACGACTATGTAATTAATAATATACATGAAACATTACCGAGAGTCCAGACGTTTTGAAATTGAGATAATTATACAAAAGCAGTATAAATGACAATTAATACACCTGAAAAAAAAAACAATTTTTTTAATTTTCTAAAACAAAAATTATTTAACACTATTAATTAATCTATATAAGTATCATCCAATAAATTCTAATAACCTTATAATAAGTATAATGTGTTAGAATATATGATGATTCTGAAAAAAGTGTACGTCACCACGTTGTAATCACTACTGTACACGATTCAACAAGTGCATCAAAAGATGAGGTACACCTTAGCCGTCTTTTAAACTGAAAGGAATACATTATTGTGTTCTGATGCAGCACTGGCTTTGTTGGTGTTTTCACCGTCCCCCAGCAGCAGTTCTGTACATCGTTCAGTATATATCCATTATCGTGTTCAACAGGCCGTTTCCTCTAGATGTTTCATCGATTACAGAACTGCGTTCGGTAGTCCGATTTTTGTAACCAAATAATTACACGTGTGGGAAATTCGTCAGCAAATTGTTGAGATATACGATGAGAATGAATATCATCCCCTACGATCATAAAAACCTGCTAAATGTTCGGAAACGGGAGAACAAATGTGAGTGACGAGCTGGTTGATAGGCGTAGATAATTTTTTTTAATTTTTTTTATGGCCTCCTCTCACCCCTCATAGCCATTCCCAACCTCCAAGAATATTTTTCGCATCCACAAGGAGAGTGTTCTTCGTATTTTAGGATAACACTATCACCTTGAAGTGCTATGAATAAAGTCTTTGCCCAACCTTTCTTGCTCCTATGTAAGGTGCTTATCCGTCCGGATCCCTCCCTTTACATAGAAATACATGCCGAACTCGTTTTCCACGTTACCGGCGTGTTAATCTGTTGAATGGTTAACCTTGCCGGGGACAGCCTATCAGATCCAGACTCGCTTAGCACATGTCCTACCCGCACTCCTCACAGGTTCATCATATGTCGAGTTTCACCATTGCCACCATAAGTAAACCCTGATTCCCCACTGATGCGTGTGGGTGGAGAAAACATAATAGCCATAGCGTGAACCCTCCCCTCAGAATTACACGGTGCCAACTTTCATCCCAAGCACAATTTTTTGGGATCACCTAACTAAAAACACGATGGGTTAATCGGACACCGTGAATGAAATGATAATGAATAACCGGCGCAGTAAAATTGGAAAAAATTGCAAGTGAAGATAACGACTGCGAAAGTATTGTGTATGCGAATTCTTTAAAGATAAGCTTGGTTACCCCAACATGTGTGCACAAATTGTGCCACATCTGTTGACCGACAACCACAGACATCAACTTTTCGCATCAGCTCTTTTATTTTCATCAACAATATTCCATGACTGGTCCACATGTTTTGAAAGAAATCCGCATACTGGATGAGAGCTGGGTGCTACATTACACTATTTAAACTGAGTGAGAAACACATAAATGGATACACAAAAATACAGGCAGTCAAAAGATATACATAAACATGTAGGTTTGTCTTAAAAATATATGTTTGTTTAATAGACTGGCTGTACCTTACATTCTGATCGTCCCTCTTATTGTACTCACTGTCAAGCAGTCTTCAAAGAATCCATTTATAAATAAGTAGTTTGTTAAATGATAACAATGACATCTGAAACAACGAAAAAAATAATAATTTATAAGTATTTTAATAGTCTTAAACAAAAATTTATGATTTTATTATTAATCTATGTGCGTATTATCTAATAAAATCTATTAATCGTATAATAAGTAAAAACTGTTAGTTAATGTGAAGATGCTAACAAAACAGTACATTACCGCTATTTAAATTATACTGAACATTATATATTAATCAGGTCGAACGTCTTGAAAGTGGCATAATTTTAAAATAAGAACAGTACTTAAATGACAAATCATGCATCTGAAACACAAATAAACATATTTTTTAAATCTCAAACAATAATCAAATATAATATTAATTAACTATACATGGATGTTTTACAATAAAATCTTATAATTTTAAATCAATATGTATAAACCAACAAAAAATATAGCACTAAGTTACTTAGAAAAATGTTTCCTACCGTTATGGAATTAATACTGAATATCATGTATTAGTCACACCGAACAGCTCTTTGAAATAGGATGAATTTAATATTAAGCAAACATTTCTATACATGTAACATATGTACCTGAAAACAAAAAAAAAGAAGTTTATTCTTCATGATATTAATGAAACAATAGTTATATTATCTAATAATCATCATAAAAAAATTATTATTACCTGTTGGAAAATATGCTGATGATAGTGAATACTTATCACAAATATTTTCTTGAATTTTAGGATCTGCATTAGAATCAGGCTGTACTTTTGAAGGGGTGATCGTATATTTGTATCCTAAGAACATTCTTTTTAACAATGCGTCAACTAAGCACACACAGAACATGCTCAATACATATGCAAATACCAAATAACTACACAAATCACTCTACTAAAGCTAACCGAACAACTAAACCAAGGCAATACAGTAACCTAAACATTTATTAATGAATAGAGTTCTACAAACAGTTAAAAATAGTATATATGATATTACAAAAATATCAGAATTAAAGAAAATCGCCATAAAAATTATTTAACGCGAGAAGTAAATTGTATGATCCGATATTGGAACTTTTCCAAAAAACATGCATGAAAAATATTTTTTTTCCTCCTATTTTCAAGATATAGTCATGTTTTACATACCTTTTATACAGCCAATCCTACAATATAATAATCAATAAAAAAAATTAAAATCCTGTTTCTAATAACTTTCACCAAAGTGTACTGTTTGGAATACGAACACGACTTAAAACTGAAACATAACCGAAAAAATTAAATGCATAAAAAACCTGAAAAAACACAAATGTATAAAAATATATGAATAAAAAATAAACACAACCTACAGTGGTACTTACCTGGGCGAACACGAAATTTTTCTTAAAATACCATGTATATATTTATTAAACGAATAATATAATAATGTATTTACATATTTAAAAATATATATAAATAAGTTTGTTGATAAATCTGTAAAATGATTAGTTTAACATACTGGAAAAAGAACCACCTGCTACGAAATAAATAATCCTCCTTCCAGTCGATAGTATTACATTAACAGAGATAAATATTTAAGTAAAGTTAACGCTGTTCAAATAATCCACAGTCTTTAACCTATGAAGTAAATCGCCTGTATCGTACCTGTAACAATAGAACAAAAGAATTATGTTAAAAGAATATTTTTTGTAATTTTTTTAATAGTTATAAAAAACAACACATCTGCAACACCATTCAAAACATAATCGTTTAATCAATCACCACAAATTATAATCATGAGAAAAAATACAAAACCCTATTTATTAAAGAAATAAAAAGAAAATTACTATTTGTCAAAAATAAATATTTCATTAATATTAAATATATAAGCAACAATTACACCGTATCTTTCAAAATCTACAAATTCAGAATTCAGTTAAAAATATACTATCTAATAGAACTGTTTATTTAAATCTTGCACTGATAAAATGACCTACTTATGACAGTATTTATACCGCCATGAGAGTACTAAATACTATAGGTTTTTCTTTTATTTAATTGGTTTGACGCTATTTTACATTCCTTTATGTGTTTTCAAATTAATTTAACATAGGGCTATTATCCAATTAAATCTATCTAGTAATCATACAACTATAAACTGTTAGAATACCACACGATGCTGAAAAAACTGTACGTTACGACTATGTAATTAATAATATACATGAAACATTACCGAGAGTCCAGACGTTTTGAAATTGAGATAATTATACAAAAGCAGTATAAATGACAATTAATACACCTGAAAAAAAAAACAATTTTTTTAATTATCTAAAACAAAAATTATTTAACACTATTAATTAATCTATATAAGTATCATCCAATAAATTCTAATAACCTTATAATAAGTATAATGTGTTAGAATATATGATGATGCTGAAAAAAGTGTACGTCACCACGTTGTAATCACTACTGTACACGATTCAACAAGTGCATCAAAAGATGAGGTACACCTTAGCCGTCTTTTAAACTGAAAGGAATACATTAATGTGTTCTGATGCAGCACTGGCTTTGTTGGTGTTTTCACCGTCCCCCAGCAGCAGTTCTGTACATCGTTCAGTATATATCCATTATCGTGTTCAACACGCCGTTTCCTCTAGATGTTTCATCGATTACAGAACTGCGTTCGGTAGTCCGATTTTTGTAACCAAATAATTACACGTGTGGGAAATTCGTCAGCAAATTGTTAAGATATACGATGAGATTGAATATCATACTCTACGATCATAAAAACCTGCAAAATGTTCGGAAACGGGAGAACAAATGTGAGTGACGAGCTGGTTGATAGGCGTACATAATTTTTTTTTTTTTTTTTTTATGGCCTCCTCTCACCCCTGATAGCCATTCCCAACCTCCAAGAATATTTTTCGCACCCACAAGGAGAGTGTTCTTCGTATTTTAGGATAACACTATCACCTTGAAGTGCTATGAATAAAATCTTTGCCCACCCTTTCTTGCTCCTATCTAAAGTGCTTATCCGTCCGGATCCCTGCCTTTACATAGAAATACATGCCGACCTCGTTTTCCACGTTACCGGCGTGTTAATCGATTGAATGGTTACCCTTGCCGGGGACAGCCTATCAGATCCAGACTCGCTTAGCACATGTCCTTCCCGCACTCCTCACAGGTTCATCATATGTCGAGTTTCACCATTGCCACCATAAGTATGCCCTGATTCCCCACTGATGCGTGTAGGTGGACAAAACATAATAGCCATAGCGTGAACCCCCCCCCCCCACGAATTACACGGTGCCAACTTTCATCCAAAGCACAATTTTTTGGGATCACCTAACTGAAAACACGATGGGTTAATCGGAAACCGTGAATGAAATGATAATGAATAACCGGCGCAGTAAAATTGGAGAAATTGCAAGTGAAGATAACGACTGCGAAAGTATTGTGTATGCGAATTCTTTAAAGATAAGCTTGGTTACCCCAACATGTGTGCACAAATTGTGCCACATCTGTTGACCGACAACCACAGACATCAACTTTTCGCATCAGCTCTTTTATTTTCATCAACAATATTCCACGACTGGTCCACATGTTTTGAAAGAAATCCGCATACTGGATGAGAGCTGGGTGCTACATTACACTATTTAAACTGAGTGAGAAACACATAAATGGATACACAAAAATACAGGCAGTCAAAAGATATATATAAACATGTAGGTTTGACTTAAAAATATATGTTTGTTTAATAGACTGGCTGTACCTTACATTCTGATCGTCCCTCTTACTGTACTCACTGTCAAGCAGTCTTCAAAGAATCCATTTATAAATAAGTAGTTTGTTAAATGATAACAATGACACCTGAAACAACAAAAAAAATAATAATTTATAAGTATTTTAATAGTCTTAAACAAAAATTTATGATTTTATTATTAATCTATGTGCGTATTATCGAATAAAATCTATTAATGGTATAATAAGTAAAAACTGTTAGTTAATGTGAAGATGCTAACAAAACAGTACATTACCGCTATTTAAATTATACTGAATATTATATATTAATCAGCTAGAAAGTCTTGAAAGTGGCATAATTTTAAAATAATTACGGTACTTAAATGACAAATCATGCATCTGAAACACAAATAAACATATTTTTTAAATCTCAAACAATAATGAAATATAATATTATATAACTATACATGGATGTTTTACAATAAAATCTTATAATTTTAAATCAATATGTATAAACCAACAAAAAATATAGCACTAAGTTACTTAGAAAAATGTTTCCTACCGTTATGGAATTAATACTGAACATCATGTATTAGTCACACCGAACAGCTCTTTGAAATAGTATGAATTTAATATTAAGCAAACATTTCTATACATGTAACATATGTACCTGAAAACAAAAAAAAAGAAGTTTATTCTTCATGATATTAATGAAACAATAGTTATATTATCTAATAATCATCATAAAAAAATTATTATTACCTGTTGGAAAATATGCTGATGATAGTGAATACTTATCACAAATATTTTCTTGAATTTTAGGATCTGCATTAGAATCAGGCTGTACTTTTGAAGGGGTGATCGTATATTTGTATCCTAAGAACATTCTTTTTAACAATGCGTCAACTAAGCACACACAGAACATGCTCAATACATATGCAAATACCAAATAACTACACAAATCACTCTACTAAAGCTAACCGAACAACTAAACCAAGGCAATACAGTAACCTAAACATTTATTAATGAATAGAGTTCTACAAACAGTTAAAAATAGCATATATGATATTACACAAATATCAGAATTAAAGAAAATCGCCATAAAAATTATTTAACGCGAGAAGTAAATTTTATGATCCGATATTGGAACTTTTCCAAAAAACATGCATGAAAAATATTTTTTTTCCTCCTATTTTCAAGATATAGTCATGTTTTACATACCTTTTATACAGCCAATCCTACAATATAATAATCAATAAAAAAAATTAAAATCCTGTTTCTAATAACTTTCACCAAAGTGTACTGTTTGGAATACGAACACGACTTAAAACTGAAACATAACCGAAAAAATTAAATGCATAAAAAACCTGAAAAAACACAAATGGTATAAAAATATATGAATAAAAAATAAACACAACCTACAGTGGTACTTACCTGGGCGAACACGAAATTTTTCTTAAAATACCATGTATATATTTATTAAACGAATAATATAATAATGTATTTACATATTTAAAAATATATATAAATAAGTTTGTTGATAAATCTGTAAAATGATTAGTTTAACATACTGGAAAAAGAACCACCTGCTACGAAATAAATAATCCTCCTTCCAGTCGATAGTATTACATTAACAGAGATAAATATTTAAGTAAAGTTAACGCTGTTCAAATAATCCACAGTCTTTAACCTATGAAGTAAATCGCCTGTATCGTACCTGTAACAATAGAACAAAAGAATTATGTTAAAAGAATATTTTTTGTAATTTTTTTAATAGTTATAAAAAACAACACATCTGCAACACCATTCAAAACATAATCGTTTAATCAATCACCACAAATTATAATCATGAGAAAAAATACAAAACCCTATTTATTAAAGAAATAAAAAGAAAATTACTATTTGTCAAAAATAAATATTTCATTAATATTAAATATATAAGCAACAATTACACCGTATCTTTCAAAATCTACAAATTCAGAATTCAGTTAAAAATATACTATCTAATAGAACTGTTTATTTAAATCTTGCACTGATAAAATAAGCTACTTATGACAGTATTTATACCGCCATGAGAGTACTATATACTATAGGTTTTTCTTTTATTTAATTGGTTTGACGCTATTTTACATTCCTTTATGTGTTTTCAAATTAATTTAACATAGGGCTATTATCCAATTAAATCTATCTAGTAATCATACAACTATAAACTGTTAGAATACCACACGATGCTGAAAAAACTGTACGTTACGACTATGTAATTAATAATATACATGAAACATTACCGAGAGTCCAGACGTTTTGAAATTGAGATAATTATACAAAAGCAGTATAAATGACAATTAATACACCTGAAAAAAAAAACAATTTTTTTAATTTTCTAAAACAAAAATTATTTAACACTATTAATTAATCTATATAAGTATCATCCAATAAATTCTAATAACCTTATAATAAGTATAATGTGTTAGAATATATGATGATTCTGAAAAAAGTGTACGTCACCACGTTGTAATCACTACTGTACACGATTCAACAAGTGCATCAAAAGATGAGGTACACCTTAGCCGTCTTTTAAACTGAAAGGAATACATTATTGTGTTCTGATGCAGCACTGGCTTTGTTGGTGTTTTCACCGTCCCCCAGCAGCAGTTCTGTACATCGTTCAGTATATATCCATTATCGTGTTCAACAGGCCGTTTCCTCTAGATGTTTCATCGATTACAGAACTGCGTTCGGTAGTCCGATTTTTGTAACCAAATAATTACACGTGTGGGAAATTCGTCAGCAAATTGTTGAGATATACGATGAGAATGAATATCATCCCCTACGATCATAAAAACCTGCTAAATGTTCGGAAACGGGAGAACAAATGTGAGTGACGAGCTGGTTGATAGGCGTAGATAATTTTTTTTAATTTTTTTTATGGCCTCCTCTCACCCCTCATAGCCATTCCCAACCTCCAAGAATATTTTTCGCATCCACAAGGAGAGTGTTCTTCGTATTTTAGGATAACACTATCACCTTGAAGTGCTATGAATAAAGTCTTTGCCCAACCTTTCTTGCTCCTATGTAAGGTGCTTATCCGTCCGGATCCCTCCCTTTACATAGAAATACATGCCGAACTCGTTTTCCACGTTACCGGCGTGTTAATCTGTTGAATGGTTAACCTTGCC
This sequence comes from Lycorma delicatula, assembly GCF_047948215.1. NCBI lineage: Eukaryota > Metazoa > Arthropoda > Insecta > Hemiptera > Fulgoridae > Lycorma > Lycorma delicatula. The sequence continues at coordinate 15,266,583 of NC_134459.1, forward strand.
GGGGACAGCCTATCAGATCCAGACTCGCTTAGCACATGTCCTACCCGCACTCCTCACAGGTTCATCATATGTCGAGTTTCACCATTGCCACCATAAGTAAACCCTGATTCCCCACTGATGCGTGTGGGTGGAGAAAACATAATAGCCATAGCGTGAACCCTCCCCTCAGAATTACACGGTGCCAACTTTCATCCCAAGCACAATTTTTTGGGATCACCTAACTAAAAACACGATGGGTTAATCGGACACCGTGAATGAAATGATAATGAATAACCGGCGCAGTAAAATTGGAAAAAATTGCAAGTGAAGATAACGACTGCGAAAGTATTGTGTATGCGAATTCTTTAAAGATAAGCTTGGTTACCCCAACATGTGTGCACAAATTGTGCCACATCTGTTGACCGACAACCACAGACATCAACTTTTCGCATCAGCTCTTTTATTTTCATCAACAATATTCCATGACTGGTCCACATGTTTTGAAAGAAATCCGCATACTGGATGAGAGCTGGGTGCTACATTACACTATTTAAACTGAGTGAGAAACACATAAATGGATACACAAAAATACAGGCAGTCAAAAGATATACATAAACATGTAGGTTTGTCTTAAAAATATATGTTTGTTTAATAGACTGGCTGTACCTTACATTCTGATCGTCCCTCTTATTGTACTCACTGTCAAGCAGTCTTCAAAGAATCCATTTATAAATAAGTAGTTTGTTAAATGATAACAATGACATCTGAAACAACGAAAAAAATAATAATTTATAAGTATTTTAATAGTCTTAAACAAAAATTTATGATTTTATTATTAATCTATGTGCGTATTATCTAATAAAATCTATTAATCGTATAATAAGTAAAAACTGTTAGTTAATGTGAAGATGCTAACAAAACAGTACATTACCGCTATTTAAATTATACTGAACATTATATATTAATCAGGTCGAACGTCTTGAAAGTGGCATAATTTTAAAATAAGAACAGTACTTAAATGACAAATCATGCATCTGAAACACAAATAAACATATTTTTTAAATCTCAAACAATAATCAAATATAATATTAATTAACTATACATGGATGTTTTACAATAAAATCTTATAATTTTAAATCAATATGTATAAACCAACAAAAAATATAGCACTAAGTTACTTAGAAAAATGTTTCCTACCGTTATGGAATTAATACTGAATATCATGTATTAGTCACACCGAACAGCTCTTTGAAATAGGATGAATTTAATATTAAGCAAACATTTCTATACATGTAACATATGTACCTGAAAACAAAAAAAAAGAAGTTTATTCTTCATGATATTAATGAAACAATAGTTATATTATCTAATAATCATCATAAAAAAATTATTATTACCTGTTGGAAAATATGCTGATGATAGTGAATACTTATCACAAATATTTTCTTGAATTTTAGGATCTGCATTAGAATCAGGCTGTACTTTTGAAGGGGTGATCGTATATTTGTATCCTAAGAACATTCTTTTTAACAATGCGTCAACTAAGCACACACAGAACATGCTCAATACATATGCAAATACCAAATAACTACACAAATCACTCTACTAAAGCTAACCGAACAACTAAACCAAGGCAATACAGTAACCTAAACATTTATTAATGAATAGAGTTCTACAAACAGTTAAAAATAGTATATATGATATTACAAAAATATCAGAATTAAAGAAAATCGCCATAAAAATTATTTAACGCGAGAAGTAAATTGTATGATCCGATATTGGAACTTTTCCAAAAAACATGCATGAAAAATATTTTTTTTCCTCCTATTTTCAAGATATAGTCATGTTTTACATACCTTTTATACAGCCAATCCTACAATATAATAATCAATAAAAAAAATTAAAATCCTGTTTCTAATAACTTTCACCAAAGTGTACTGTTTGGAATACGAACACGACTTAAAACTGAAACATAACCGAAAAAATTAAATGCATAAAAAACCTGAAAAAACACAAATGTATAAAAATATATGAATAAAAAATAAACACAACCTACAGTGGTACTTACCTGGGCGAACACGAAATTTTTCTTAAAATACCATGTATATATTTATTAAACGAATAATATAATAATGTATTTACATATTTAAAAATATATATAAATAAGTTTGTTGATAAATCTGTAAAATGATTAGTTTAACATACTGGAAAAAGAACCACCTGCTACGAAATAAATAATCCTCCTTCCAGTCGATAGTATTACATTAACAGAGATAAATATTTAAGTAAAGTTAACGCTGTTCAAATAATCCACAGTCTTTAACCTATGAAGTAAATCGCCTGTATCGTACCTGTAACAATAGAACAAAAGAATTATGTTAAAAGAATATTTTTTGTAATTTTTTTAATAGTTATAAAAAACAACACATCTGCAACACCATTCAAAACATAATCGTTTAATCAATCACCACAAATTATAATCATGAGAAAAAATACAAAACCCTATTTATTAAAGAAATAAAAAGAAAATTACTATTTGTCAAAAATAAATATTTCATTAATATTAAATATATAAGCAACAATTACACCGTATCTTTCAAAATCTACAAATTCAGAATTCAGTTAAAAATATACTATCTAATAGAACTGTTTATTTAAATCTTGCACTGATAAAATAAGCTACTTATGACAGTATTTATACCGCCATGAGAGTACTATATACTATAGGTTTTTCTTTTATTTAATTGGTTTGACGCTATTTTACATTCCTTTATGTGTTTTCAAATTAATTTAACATAGGGCTATTATCCAATTAAATCTATCTAGTAGTCATACAACTATAAACTGTTAGAATACCACACGATGCTGAAAAAACTGTACGTTACGACTATGTAATTAATAATATACATGAAACATTACCGAGAGTCCAGACGTTTTGAAATTGAGATAATTATACAAAAGCAGTATAAATGACAATTAATACACCTGAAAAAAAAAACAATTTTTTTAATTTTCTAAAACAAAAATTATTTAACACTATTAATTAATCTATATAAGTATCATCCAATAAATTCTAATAACCTTATAATAAGTATAATGTGTTAGAATATATGATGATTCTGAAAAAAGTGTACGTCACCACGTTGTAATCACTACTGTACACGATTCAACAAGTGCATCAAAAGATGAGGTACACCTTAGCCGTCTTTTAAACTGAAAGGAATACATTATTGTGTTCTGATGCAGCACTGGCTTTGTTGGTGTTTTCACCGTCCCCCAGCAGCAGTTCTGTACATCGTTCAGTATATATCCATTATCGTGTTCAACAGGCCGTTTCCTCTAGATGTTTCATCGATTACAGAACTGCGTTCGGTAGTCCGATTTTTGTAACCAAATAATTACACGTGTGGGAAATTCGTCAGCAAATTGTTGAGATATACGATGAGAATGAATATCATACCCTACGATCATAAAAACCTGCTAAATGTTCGGAAACGGGAGAACAAATGTGAGTGACGAGCTGGTTGATAGGCGTAGATAATTTTTTTTAATTTTTTTTATGGCCTCCTCTCACCCCTCATAGCCATTCCCAACCTCCAAGAATATTTTTCGCATCCACAAGGAGAGTGTTCTTCGTATTTTAGGATAACACTATCACCTTGAAGTGCTATGAATAAAGTCTTTGCCCAACCTTTCTTGCTCCTATGTAAGGTGCTTATCCGTCCGGATCCCTCCCTTTACATAGAAATACATGCCGAACTCGTTTTCCACGTTACCGGCGTGTTAATCTGTTGAATGGTTAACCTTGCCGGGGACAGCCTATCAGATCCAGACTCGCTTAGCACATGTCCTACCCGCACTCCTCACAGGTTCATCATATGTCGAGTTTCACCATTGCCACCATAAGTAAACCCTGATTCCCCACTGATGCGTGTGGGTGGAGAAAACATAATAGCCATAGCGTGAACCCTCCCCTCAGAATTACACGGTGCCAACTTTCATCCCAAGCACAATTTTTTGGGATCACCTAACTAAAAACACGATGGGTTAATCGGACACCGTGAATGAAATGATAATGAATAACCGGCGCAGTAAAATTGGAAAAAATTGCAAGTGAAGATAACGACTGCGAAAGTATTGTGTATGCGAATTCTTTAAAGATAAGCTTGGTTACCCCAACATGTGTGCACAAATTGTGCCACATCTGTTGACCGACAACCACAGACATCAACTTTTCGCATCAGCTCTTTTATTTTCATCAACAATATTCCATGACTGGTCAACATGTTTTGAAAGAAATCCGCATACTGGATGAGAGCTGGGTGCTACATTACACTATTTAAACTGAGTGAGAAACACATAAATGGATACACAAAAATACAGGCAGTCAAAAGATATACATAAACATGTAGGTTTGTCTTAAAAATATATGTTTGTTTAATAGACTGGCTGTACCTTACATTCTGATCGTCCCTCTTATTGTACTCACTGTCAAGCAGTCTTCAAAGAATCCATTTATAAATAAGTAGTTTGTTAAATGATAACAATGACATCTGAAACAACGAAAAAAATAATAAGTTATAAGTATTTTAATAGTCTTAAACAAAAATTTATGATTTTATTATTAATCTATGTGCGTATTATCTAATAAAATCTATTAATCGTATAATAAGTAAAAACTGTTAGTTAATGTGAAGATGCTAACAAAACAGTACATTACCGCTATTTAAATTATACTGAACATTATATATTAATCAGGTCGAACGTCTTGAAAGTGGCATAATTTTAAAATAAGAACAGTACTTAAATGACAAATCATGCATCTGAAACACAAATAAACATATTTTTTAAATCTCAAACAATAATCAAATATAATATTAATTAACTATACATGGATGTTTTACAATAAAATCTTATAATTTTAAATCAATATGTATAAACCAACAAAAAATATAGCACTAAGTTACTTAGAAAAATGTTTCCTACCGTTATGGAATTAATACTGAATATCATGTATTAGTCACACCGAACAGCTCTTTGAAATAGGATGAATTTAATATTAAGCAAACATTTCTATACATGTAACATATGTACCTGAAAACAAAAAAAAAGAAGTTTATTCTTCATGATATTAATGAAACAATAGTTATATTATCTAATAATCATCATAAAAAAATTATTATTACCTGTTGGAAAATATGCTGATGATAGTGAATACTTATCACAAATATTTTCTTGAATTTTAGGATCTGCATTAGAATCAGGCTGTACTTTTGAAGGGGTGATCGTATATTTGTATCCTAAGAACATTCTTTTTAACAATGCGTCAACTAAGCACACACAGAACATGCTCAATACATATGCAAATACCAAATAACTACACAAATCACTCTACTAAAGCTAACCGAACAACTAAACCAAGGCAATACAGTAACCTAAACATTTATTAATGAATAGAGTTCTACAAACAGTTAAAAATAGTATATATGATATTACAAAAATATCAGAATTAAAGAAAATCGCCATAAAAATTATTTAACGCGAGAAGTAAATTGTATGATCCGATATTGGAACTTTTCCAAAAAACATGCATGAAAAATATTTTTTTTCCTCCTATTTTCAAGATATAGTCATGTTTTACATACCTTTTATACAGCCAATCCTACAATATAATAATCAATAAAAAAAATTAAAATCCTGTTTCTAATAACTTTCACCAAAGTGTACTGTTTGGAATACGAACACGACTTAAAACTGAAACATAACCGAAAAAATTAAATGCATAAAAAACCTGAAAAAACACAAATGTATAAAAATATATGAATAAAAAATAAACACAACCTACAGTGGTACTTACCTGGGCGAACACGAAATTTTTCTTAAAATACCATGTATATATTTATTAAACGAATAATATAATAATGTATTTACATATTTAAAAATATATATAAATAAGTTTGTTGATAAATCTGTAAAATGATTAGTTTAACATACTGGAAAAAGAACCACCTGCTACGAAATAAATAATCCTCCTTCCAGTCGATAGTATTACATTAACAGAGATAAATATTTAAGTAAAGTTAACGCTGTTCAAATAATCCACAGTCTTTAACCTATGAAGTAAATCGCCTGTATCGTACCTGTAACAATAGAACAAAAGAATTATGTTAAAAGAATATTTTTTGTAATTTTTTTAATAGTTATAAAAAACAACACATCTGCAACACCATTCAAAACATAATCGTTTAATCAATCACCACAAATTATAATCATGAGAAAAAATACAAAACCCTATTTATTAAAGAAATAAAAAGAAAATTACTATTTGTCAAAAATAAATATTTCATTAATATTAAATATATAAGCAACAATTACACCGTATCTTTCAAAATCTACAAATTCAGAATTCAGTTAAAAATATACTATCTAATAGAACTGTTTATTTAAATCTTGCACTGATAAAATAAGCTACTTATGACAGTATTTATACCGCCATGAGAGTACTATATACTATAGGTTTTTCTTTTATTTAATTGGTTTGACGCTATTTTACATTCCTTTATGTGTTTTCAAATTAATTTAACATAGGGCTATTATCCAATTAAATCTATCTAGTAATCATACAACTATAAACTGTTAGAATACCACACGATGCTGAAAAAACTGTACGTTACGACTATGTAATTAATAATATACATGAAACATTACCGAGAGTCCAGACGTTTTGAAATTGAGATAATTATACAAAAGCAGTATAAATGACAATTAATACACCTGAAAAAAAAAACAATTTTTTTAATTTTCTAAAACAAAAATTATTTAACACTATTAATTAATCTATATAAGTATCATCCAATAAATTCTAATAACCTTATAATAAGTATAATGTGTTAGAATATATGATGATTCTGAAAAAAGTGTACGTCACCACGTTGTAATCACTACTGTACACGATTCAACAAGTGCATCAAAAGATGAGGTACACCTTAGCCGTCTTTTAAACTGAAAGGAATACATTATTGTGTTCTGATGCAGCACTGGCTTTGTTGGTGTTTTCACCGTCCCCCAGCAGCAGTTCTGTACATCGTTCAGTATATATCCATTATCGTGTTCAACAGGCCGTTTCCTCTAGATGTTTCATCGATTACAGAACTGCGTTCGGTAGTCCGATTTTTGTAACCAAATAATTACACGTGTGGGAAATTCGTCAGCAAATTGTTGAGATATACGATGAGAATGAATATCATACCCTACGATCATAAAAACCTGCTAAATGTTCGGAAACGGGAGAACAAATGTGAGTGACGAGCTGGTTGATAGGCGTAGATAATTTTTTTTAATTTTTTTTATGGCCTCCTCTCACCCCTCATAGCCATTCCCAACCTCCAAGAATATTTTTCGCATCCACAAGGAGAGTGTTCTTCGTATTTTAGGATAACACTATCACCTTGAAGTGCTATGAATAAAGTCTTTGCCCAACCTTTCTTGCTCCTATGTAAGGTGCTTATCCGTCCGGATCCCTCCCTTTACATAGAAATACATGCCGAACTCGTTTTCCACGTTACCGGCGTGTTAATCTGTTGAATGGTTAACCTTGCCGGGGACAGCCTATCAGATCCAGACTCGCTTAGCACATGTCCTACCCGCACTCCTCACAGGTTCATCATATGTCGAGTTTCACCATTGCCACCATAAGTAAACCCTGATTCCCCACTGATGCGTGTGGGTGGAGAAAACATAATAGCCATAGCGTGAACCCTCCCCTCAGAATTACACGGTGCCAACTTTCATCCCAAGCACAATTTTTTGGGATCACCTAACTAAAAACACGATGGGTTAATCGGACACCGTGAATGAAATGATAATGAATAACCGGCGCAGTAAAATTGGAAAAAATTGCAAGTGAAGATAACGACTGCGAAAGTATTGTGTATGCGAATTCTTTAAAGATAAGCTTGGTTACCCCAACATGTGTGCACAAATTGTGCCACATCTGTTGACCGACAACCACAGACATCAACTTTTCGCATCAGCTCTTTTATTTTCATCAACAATATTCCATGACTGGTCCACATGTTTTGAAAGAAATCCGCATACTGGATGAGAGCTGGGTGCTACATTACACTATTTAAACTGAGTGAGAAACACATAAATGGATACACAAAAATACAGGCAGTCAAAAGATATACATAAACATGTAGGTTTGTCTTAAAAATATATGTTTGTTTAATAGACTGGCTGTACCTTACATTCTGATCGTCCCTCTTATTGTACTCACTGTCAAGCAGTCTTCAAAGAATCCATTTATAAATAAGTAGTTTGTTAAATGATAACAATGACATCTGAAACAACGAAAAAAATAATAATTTATAAGTATTTTAATAGTCTTAAACAAAAATTTATGATTTTATTATTAATCTATGTGCGTATTATCTAATAAAATCTATTAATCGTATAATAAGTAAAAACTGTTAGTTAATGTGAAGATGCTAACAAAACAGTACATTACCGCTATTTAAATTATACTGAACATTATATATTAATCAGGTCGAACGTCTTGAAAGTGGCATAATTTTAAAATAAGAACAGTACTTAAATGACAAATCATGCATCTGAAACACAAATAAACATATTTTTTAAATCTCAAACAATAATCAAATATAATATTAATTAACTATACATGGATGTTTTACAATAAAATCTTATAATTTTAAATCAATATGTATAAACCAACAAAAAATATAGCACTAAGTTACTTAGAAAAATGTTTCCTACCGTTATGGAATTAATACTGAATATCATGTATTAGTCACACCGAACAGCTCTTTGAAATAGGATGAATTTAATATTAAGCAAACATTTCTATACATGTAACATATGTACCTGAAAACAAAAAAAAAGAAGTTTATTCTTCATGATATTAATGAAACAATAGTTATATTATCTAATAATCATCATAAAAAAATTATTATTACCTGTTGGAAAATATGCTGATGATAGTGAATACTTATCACAAATATTTTCTTGAATTTTAGGATCTGCATTAGAATCAGGCTGTACTTTTGAAGGGGTGATCGTATATTTGTATCCTAAGAACATTCTTTTTAACAATGCGTCAACTAAGCACACACAGAACATGCTCAATACATATGCAAATACCAAATAACTACACAAATCACTCTACTAAAGCTAACCGAACAACTAAACCAAGGCAATACAGTAACCTAAACATTTATTAATGAATAGAGTTCTACAAACAGTTAAAAATAGTATATATGATATTACAAAAATATCAGAATTAAAGAAAATCGCCATAAAAATTATTTAACGCGAGAAGTAAATTGTATGATCCGATATTGGAACTTTTCCAAAAAACATGCATGAAAAATATTTTTTTTCCTCCTATTTTCAAGATATAGTCATGTTTTACATACCTTTTATACAGCCAATCCTACAATATAATAATCAATAAAAAAAATTAAAATCCTGTTTCTAATAACTTTCACCAAAGTGTACTGTTTGGAATACGAACACGACTTAAAACTGAAACATAACCGAAAAAATTAAATGCATAAAAAACCTGAAAAAACACAAATGTATAAAAATATATGAATAAAAAATAAACACAACCTACAGTGGTACTTACCTGGGCGAACACGAAATTTTTCTTAAAATACCATGTATATATTTATTAAACGAATAATATAATAATGTATTTACATATTTAAAAATATATATAAATAAGTTTGTTGATAAATCTGTAAAATGATTAGTTTAACATACTGGAAAAAGAACCACCTGCTACGAAATAAATAATCCTCCTTCCAGTCGATAGTATTACATTAACAGAGATAAATATTTAAGTAAAGTTAACGCTGTTCAAATAATCCACAGTCTTTAACCTATGAAGTAAATCGCCTGTATCGTACCTGTAACAATAGAACAAAAGAATTATGTTAAAAGAATATTTTTTGTAATTTTTTTAATAGTTATAAAAAACAACACATCTGCAACACCATTCAAAACATAATCGTTTAATCAATCACCACAAATTATAATCATGAGAAAAAATACAAAACCCTATTTATTAAAGAAATAAAAAGAAAATTACTATTTGTCAAAAATAAATATTTCATTAATATTAAATATATAAGCAACAATTACACCGTATCTTTCAAAATCTACAAATTCAGAATTCAGTTAAAAATATACTATCTAATAGAACTGTTTATTTAAATCTTGCACTGATAAAATAAGCTACTTATGACAGTATTTATACCGCCATGAGAGTACTATATACTATAGGTTTTTCTTTTATTTAATTGGTTTGACGCTATTTTACATTCCTTTATGTGTTTTCAAATTAATTTAACATAGGGCTATTATCCAATTAAATCTATCTAGTAATCATACAACTATAAACTGTTAGAATACCACACGATGCTGAAAAAACTGTACGTTACGACTATGTAATTAATAATATACATGAAACATTACCGAGAGTCCAGACGTTTTGAAATTGAGATAATTATACAAAAGCAGTATAAATGACAATTAATACACCTGAAAAAAAAAACAATTTTTTTAATTTTCTAAAACAAAAATTATTTAACACTATTAATTAATCTATATAAGTATCATCCAATAAATTCTAATAACCTTATAATAAGTATAATGTGTTAGAATATATGATGATTCTGAAAAAAGTGTACGCCACCACGTTGTAATCACTACTGTACACGATTCAACAAGTGCATCAAAAGATGAGGTACACCTTAGCCGTCTTTTAAACTGAAAGGAATACATTATTGTGTTCTGATGCAGCACTGGCTTTGTTGGTGTTTTCACCGTCCCCCAGCAGCAGTTCTGTACATCGTTCAGTATATATCCATTATCGTGTTCAACAGGCCGTTTCCTCTAGATGTTTCATCGATTACAGAACTGCGTTCGGTAGTCCGATTTTTGTAACCAAATAATTACACGTGTGGGAAATTCGTCAGCAAATTGTTGAGATATACGATGAGAATGAATATCATACCCTACGATCATAAAAACCTGCTAAATGTTCGGAAACGGGAGAACAAATGTGAGTGACGAGCTGGTTGATAGGCGTAGATAATTTTTTTTAATTTTTTTATGGCCTCCTCTCACCCATCATAGCCATTCCCAACCTCCAAGAATATTTTTCGCATCCACAAGGAGAGTGTTCTTCGTATTTTAGGATAACACTATCACCTTGAAGTGCTATGAATAAAGTCTTTGCCCACCCTTTCTTGCTCCTATGTAAGGTGCTTATCCGTCCGGATCCCTCCCTTTACATAGAAATACATGCCGACCTCGTTTTCCACGTTACCGGCGTGTTAATCTGTTGAATGGTTACCCTTGCCGGGGACAGCCTATCAGATCCAGACTCGCTTAGCACATGTCCTACCCGCACTCCTCACAGGTTCATCATATGTCGAGTTTCACCATTGCCACCATAAGTAAGCCCTGATTCCCCACTGATGCGTGTGGGTGGAGAAAACATAATAGCCATAGCGTGAACCCTCCCCTCAGAATTACACGGTGCCAACTTTCATCCCAAGCACAATTTTTTGGGATCACCTAACTAAAAACACGATGGGTTAATCGGACACCGTGAATGAAATGATAATGAATAACCGGCGCAGTAAAATTGGAAAAAATTGCAAGTGAAGATAACGACTGCGAAAGTATTGTGTATGCGAATTCTTTAAAGATAAGCTTGGTTACCCCAACATGTGTGCACAAATTGTGCCACATCTGTTGACCGACAACCACAGACATCAACTTTTCGCATCAGCTCTTTTATTTTCATCAACAATATTCCACGACTGGTCCACATGTTTTGAAAGAAATCCGCATACTGGATGAGAGCTGGGTGCTACATTACACTATTTAAACTGAGTGAGAAACACATAAATGGATACACAAAAATACAGGCAGTCAAAAGATATACATAAACATGTAGGTTTGTCTTAAAAATATATGTTTGTTTAATAGACTGGCTGTACCTTACATTCTGATCGTCCCTCTTATTGTACTCACTGTCAAGCAGTCTTCAAAGAATCCATTTATAAATAAGTAGTTTGTTAAATGATAACAATGACATCTGAAACAACGAAAAAAATAATAATTTATAAGTATTTTAATAGTCTTAAACAAAAATTTATGATTTTATTATTAATCTATGTGCGTATTATCTAATAAAATCTATTAATCGTATAATAAGTAAAAACTGTTAGTTAATGTGAAGATGCTAACAAAACAGTACATTACCGCTATTTAAATTATACTGAACATTATATATTAATCAGCTCGAACGTCTTGAAAGTGGCATAATTTTAAAATAAGTACAGTACTTAAATGACAAATCATGCATCTGAAACACAAATAAACATATTTTTTAAATCTCAAACAATAATCAAATATAATATTAATTAACTATACATGGATGTTTTACAATAAAATCTTATAATTTTAAATCAATATGTATAAACCAACAAAAAATATAGCACTAAGTTACTTAGAAAAATGTTTCCTACCGTTATGGAATTAATACTGAATATCATGTATTAGTCACACCGAACAGCTCTTTGAAATAGGATGAATTTAATATTAAGCAAACATTTCTATACATGTAACATATGTACCTGAAAACAAAAAAAAAGAAGTTTATTCTTCATGATATTAATGAAACAATAGTTATATTATCTAATAATCATCATAAAAAAATTATTATTACCTGTTGGAAAATATGCTGATGATAGTGAATACTTATCACAAATATTTTCTTGAATTTTAGGATCTGCATTAGAATCAGGCTGTACTTTTGAAGGGGTGATCGTATATTTGTATCCTAAGAACATTCTTTTTAACAATGCGTCAACTAAGCACACACAGAACATGCTCAATACATATGCAAATACCAAATAACTACACAAATCACTCTACTAAAGCTAACCGAACAACTAAACCAAGGCAATACAGTAACCTAAACATTTATTAATGAATAGAGTTCTACAAACAGTTAAAAATAGTATATATGATATTACAAAAATATCAGAATTAAAGAAAATCGCCATAAAAATTATTTAACGCGAGAAGTAAATTGTATGATCCGATATTGGAACTTTTCCAAAAAACATGCATGAAAAATATTTTTTTTCCTCCTATTTTCAAGATATAGTCATGTTTTACATACCTTTTATACAGCCAATCCTACAATATAATAATCAATAAAAAAAATTAAAATCCTGTTTCTAATAACTTTCACCAAAGTGTACTGTTTGGAATACGAACACGACTTAAAACTGAAACATAACCGAAAAAATTAAATGCATAAAAAACCTGAAAAAACACAAATGTATAAAAATATATGAATAAAAAATAAACACAACCTACAGTGGTACTTACCTGGGCGAACACGAAATTTTTCTTAAAATACCATGTATATATTTATTAAACGAATAATATAATAATGTATTTACATATTTAAAAATATATATAAATAAGTTTGTTGATAAATCTGTAAAATGATTAGTTTAACATACTGGAAAAAGAACCACCTGCTACGAAATAAATAATCCTCCTTCCAGTCGATAGTATTACATTAACAGAGATAAATATTTAAGTAAAGTTAACGCTGTTCAAATAATCCACAGTCTTTAACCTATGAAGTAAATCGCCTGTATCGTACCTGTAACAATAGAACAAAAGAATTATGTTAAAAGAATATTTTTTGTAATTTTTTTAATAGTTATAAAAAACAACACATCTGCAACACCATTCAAAACATAATCGTTTAATCAATCACCACAAATTATAATCATGAGAAAAAATACAAAACCCTATTTATTAAAGAAATAAAAAGAAAATTACTATTTGTCAAAAATAAATATTTCATTAATATTAAATATATAAGCAACAATTACACCGTATCTTTCAAAATCTACAAATTCAGAATTCAGTTAAAAATATACTATCTAATAGAACTGTTTATTTAAATCTTGCACTGATAAAATAAGCTACTTATGACAGTATTTATACCGCCATGAGAGTACTATATACTATAGGTTTTTCTTTTATTTAATTGGTTTGACGCTATTTTACATTCCTTTATGTGTTTTCAAATTAATTTAACATAGGGCTATTATCCAATTAAATCTATCTAGTAATCATACAACTATAAACTGTTAGAATACCACACGATGCTGAAAAAACTGTACGTTACGACTATGTAATTAATAATATACATGAAACATTACCGAGAGTCCAGACGTTTTGAAATTGAGATAATTATACAAAAGCAGTATAAATGACAATTAATACACCTGAAAAAAAAAACAATTTTTTTAATTTTCTAAAACAAAAATTATTTAACACTATTAATTAATCTATATAAGTATCATCCAATAAATTCTAATAACCTTATAATAAGTATAATGTGTTAGAATATATGATGATTCTGAAAAAAGTGTACGTCACCACGTTGTAATCACTACTGTACACGATTCAACAAGTGCATCAAAAGATGAGGTACACCTTAGCCGTCTTTTAAACTGAAAGGAATACATTATTGTGTTCTGATGCAGCACTGGCTTTGTTGGTGTTTTCACCGTCCCCCAGCAGCAGTTCTGTACATCGTTCAGTATATATCCATTATCGTGTTCAACAGGCCGTTTCCTCTAGATGTTTCATCGATTACAGAACTGCGTTCGGTAGTCCGATTTTTGTAACCAAATAATTACACGTGTGGGAAATTCGTCAGCAAATTGTTGAGATATACGATGAGAATGAATATCATACCCTACGATCATAAAAACCTGCTAAATGTTCGGAAACGGGAGAACAAATGTGAGTGACGAGCTGGTTGATAGGCGTAGATAATTTTTTTTAATTTTTTTTATGGCCTCCTCTCACCCCTCATAGCCATTCCCAACCTCCAAGAATATTTTTCGCATCCACAAGGAGAGTGTTCTTCGTATTTTAGGATAACACTATCACCTTGAAGTGCTATGAATAAAGTCTTTGCCCAACCTTTCTTGCTCCTATGTAAGGTGCTTATCCGTCCGGATCCCTCCCTTTACATAGAAATACATGCCGAACTCGTTTTCCACGTTACCGGCGTGTTAATCTGTTGAATGGTTAACCTTGCCGGGGACAGCCTATCAGATCCAGACTCGCTTAGCACATGTCCTACCCGCACTCCTCACAGGTTCATCATATGTCGAGTTTCACCATTGCCACCATAAGTAAACCCTGATTCCCCACTGATGCGTGTGGGTGGAGAAAACATAATAGCCATAGCGTGAACCCTCCCCTCAGAATTACACGGTGCCAACTTTCATCCCAAGCACAATTTTTTGGGATCACCTAACTAAAAACACGATGGGTTAATCGGACACCGTGAATGAAATGATAATGAATAACCGGCGCAGTAAAATTGGAAAAAATTGCAAGTGAAGATAACGACTGCGAAAGTATTGTGTATGCGAATTCTTTAAAGATAAGCTTGGTTACCCCAACATGTGTGCACAAATTGTGCCACATCTGTTGACCGACAACCACAGACATCAACTTTTCGCATCAGCTCTTTTATTTTCATCAACAATATTCCATGACTGGTCCACATGTTTTGAAAGAAATCCGCATACTGGATGAGAGCTGGGTGCTACATTACACTATTTAAACTGAGTGAGAAACACATAAATGGATACACAAAAATACAGGCAGTCAAAAGATATACATAAACATGTAGGTTTGTCTTAAAAATATATGTTTGTTTAATAGACTGGCTGTACCTTACATTCTGATCGTCCCTCTTATTGTACTCACTGTCAAGCAGTCTTCAAAGAATCCATTTATAAATAAGTAGTTTGTTAAATGATAACAATGACATCTGAAACAACGAAAAAAATAATAATTTATAAGTATTTTAATAGTCTTAAACAAAAATTTATGATTTTATTATTAATCTATGTGCGTATTATCTAATAAAATCTATTAATCGTATAATAAGTAAAAACTGTTAGTTAATGTGAAGATGCTAACAAAACAGTACATTACCGCTATTTAAATTATACTGAACATTATATATTAATCAGGTCGAACGTCTTGAAAGTGGCATAATTTTAAAATAAGAACAGTACTTAAATGACAAATCATGCATCTGAAACACAAATAAACATATTTTTTAAATCTCAAACAATAATCAAATATAATATTAATTAACTATACATGGATGTTTTACAATAAAATCTTATAATTTTAAATCAATATGTATAAACCAACAAAAAATATAGCACTAAGTTACTTAGAAAAATGTTTCCTACCGTTATGGAATTAATACTGAATATCATGTATTAGTCACACCGAACAGCTCTTTGAAATAGGATGAATTTAATATTAAGCAAACATTTCTATACATGTAACATATGTACCTGAAAACAAAAAAAAAGAAGTTTATTCTTCATGATATTAATGAAACAATAGTTATATTATCTAATAATCATCATAAAAAAATTATTATTACCTGTTGGAAAATATGCTGATGATAGTGAATACTTATCACAAATATTTTCTTGAATTTTAGGATCTGCATTAGAATCAGGCTGTACTTTTGAAGGGGTGATCGTATATTTGTATCCTAAGAACATTCTTTTTAACAATGCGTCAACTAAGCACACACAGAACATGCTCAATACATATGCAAATACCAAATAACTACACAAATCACTCTACTAAAGCTAACCGAACAACTAAACCAAGGCAATACAGTAACCTAAACATTTATTAATGAATAGAGTTCTACAAACAGTTAAAAATAGTATATATGATATTACAAAAATATCAGAATTAAAGAAAATCGCCATAAAAATTATTTAACGCGAGAAGTAAATTGTATGATCCGATATTGGAACTTTTCCAAAAAACATGCATGAAAAATATTTTTTTTCCTCCTATTTTCAAGATATAGTCATGTTTTACATACCTTTTATACAGCCAATCCTACAATATAATAATCAATAAAAAAAATTAAAATCCTGTTTCTAATAACTTTCACCAAAGTGTACTGTTTGGAATACGAACACGACTTAAAACTGAAACATAACCGAAAAAATTAAATGCATAAAAAACCTGAAAAAACACAAATGTATAAAAATATATGAATAAAAAATAAACACAACCTACAGTGGTACTTACCTGGGCGAACACGAAATTTTTCTTAAAATACCATGTATATATTTATTAAACGAATAATATAATAATGTATTTACATATTTAAAAATATATATAAATAAGTTTGTTGATAAATCTGTAAAATGATTAGTTTAACATACTGGAAAAAGAACCACCTGCTACGAAATAAATAATCCTCCTTCCAGTCGATAGTATTACATTAACAGAGATAAATATTTAAGTAAAGTTAACGCTGTTCAAATAATCCACAGTCTTTAACCTATGAAGTAAATCGCCTGTATCGTACCTGTAACAATAGAACAAAAGAATTATGTTAAAAGAATATTTTTTGTAATTTTTTTAATAGTTATAAAAAACAACACATCTGCAACACCATTCAAAACATAATCGTTTAATCAATCACCACAAATTATAATCATGAGAAAAAATACAAAACCCTATTTATTAAAGAAATAAAAAGAAAATTACTATTTGTCAAAAATAAATATTTCATTAATATTAAATATATAAGCAACAATTACACCGTATCTTTCAAAATCTACAAATTCAGAATTCAGTTAAAAATATACTATCTAATAGAACTGTTTATTTAAATCTTGCACTGATAAAATAAGCTACTTATGACAGTATTTATACCGCCATGAGAGTACTATATACTATAGGTTTTTCTTTTATTTAATTGGTTTGACGCTATTTTACATTCCTTTATGTGTTTTCAAATTAATTTAACATAGGGCTATTATCCAATTAAATCTATCTAGTAATCATACAACTATAAACTGTTAGAATACCACACGATGCTGAAAAAACTGTACGTTACGACTATGTAATTAATAATATACATGAAACATTACCGAGAGTCCAGACGTTTTGAAATTGAGATAATTATACAAAAGCAGTATAAATGACAATTAATACACCTGAAAAAAAAAACAATTTTTTTAATTTTCTAAAACAAAAATTATTTAACACTATTAATTAATCTATATAAGTATCATCCAATAAATTCTAATAACCTTATAATAAGTATAATGTGTTAGAATATATGATGATTCTGAAAAAAGTGTACGCCACCACGTTGTAATCACTACTGTACACGATTCAACAAGTGCATCAAAAGATGAGGTACACCTTAGCCGTCTTTTAAACTGAAAGGAATACATTATTGTGTTCTGATGCAGCACTGGCTTTGTTGGTGTTTTCACCGTCCCCCAGCAGCAGTTCTGTACATCGTTCAGTATATATCCATTATCGTGTTCAACAGGCCGTTTCCTCTAGATGTTTCATCGATTACAGAACTGCGTTCGGTAGTCCGATTTTTGTAACCAAATAATTACACGTGTGGGAAATTCGTCAGCAAATTGTTGAGATATACGATGAGAATGAATATCATACCCTACGATCATAAAAACCTGCTAAATGTTCGGAAACGGGAGAACAAATGTGAGTGACGAGCTGGTTGATAGGCGTAGATAATTTTTTTTAATTTTTTTATGGCCTCCTCTCACCCATCATAGCCATTCCCAACCTCCAAGAATATTTTTCGCATCCACAAGGAGAGTGTTCTTCGTATTTTAGGATAACACTATCACCTTGAAGTGCTATGAATAAAGTCTTTGCCCACCCTTTCTTGCTCCTATGTAAGGTGCTTATCCGTCCGGATCCCTCCCTTTACATAGAAATACATGCCGACCTCGTTTTCCACGTTACCGGCGTGTTAATCTGTTGAATGGTTACCCTTGCCGGGGACAGCCTATCAGATCCAGACTCGCTTAGCACATGTCCTACCCGCACTCCTCACAGGTTCATCATATGTCGAGTTTCACCATTGCCACCATAAGTAAGCCCTGATTCCCCACTGATGCGTGTGGGTGGAGAAAACATAATAGCCATAGCGTGAACCCTCCCCTCAGAATTACACGGTGCCAACTTTCATCCCAAGCACAATTTTTTGGGATCACCTAACTAAAAACACGATGGGTTAATCGGACACCGTGAATGAAATGATAATGAATAACCGGCGCAGTAAAATTGGAAAAAATTGCAAGTGAAGATAACGACTGCGAAAGTATTGTGTATGCGAATTCTTTAAAGATAAGCTTGGTTACCCCAACATGTGTGCACAAATTGTGCCACATCTGTTGACCGACAACCACAGACATCAACTTTTCGCATCAGCTCTTTTATTTTCATCAACAATATTCCATGACTGGTCCACATGTTTTGAAAGAAATCCGCATACTGGATGAGAGCTGGGTGCTACATTACACTATTTAAACTGAGTGAGAAACACATAAATGGATACACAAAAATACAGGCAGTCAAAAGATATACATAAACATGTAGGTTTGTCTTAAAAATATATGTTTGTTTAATAGACTGGCTGTACCTTACATTCTGATCGTCCCTCTTATTGTACTCACTGTCAAGCAGTCTTCAAAGAATCCATTTATAAATAAGTAGTTTGTTAAATGATAACAATGACATCTGAAACAACGAAAAAAATAATAATTTATAAGTATTTTAATAGTCTTAAACAAAAATTTATGATTTTATTATTAATCTATGTGCGTATTATCTAATAAAATCTATTAATCGTATAATAAGTAAAAACTGTTAGTTAATGTGAAGATGCTAACAAAACAGTACATTACCGCTATTTAAATTATACTGAACATTATATATTAATCAGCTCGAACGTCTTGAAAGTGGCATAATTTTAAAATAAGTACAGTACTTAAATGACAAATCATGCATCTGAAACACAAATAAACATATTTTTTAAATCTCAAACAATAATCAAATATAATATTAATTAACTATACATGGATGTTTTACAATAAAATCTTATAATTTTAAATCAATATGTATAAACCAACAAAAAATATAGCACTAAGTTACTTAGAAAAATGTTTCCTACCGTTATGGAATTAATACTGAATATCATGTATTAGTCACACCGAACAGCTCTTTGAAATAGGATGAATTTAATATTAAGCAAACATTTCTATACATGTAACATATGTACCTGAAAACAAAAAAAAAGAAGTTTATTCTTCATGATATTAATGAAACAATAGTTATATTATCTAATAATCATCATAAAAAAATTATTATTACCTGTTGGAAAATATGCTGATGATAGTGAATACTTATCACAAATATTTTCTTGAATTTTAGGATCTGCATTAGAATCAGGCTGTACTTTTGAAGGGGTGATCGTATATTTGTATCCTAAGAACATTCTTTTTAACAATGCGTCAACTAAGCACACACAGAACATGCTCAATACATATGCAAATACCAAATAACTACACAAATCACTCTACTAAAGCTAACCGAACAACTAAACCAAGGCAATACAGTAACCTAAACATTTATTAATGAATAGAGTTCTACAAACAGTTAAAAATAGTATATATGATATTACAAAAATATCAGAATTAAAGAAAATCGCCATAAAAATTATTTAACGCGAGAAGTAAATTGTATGATCCGATATTGGAACTTTTCCAAAAAACATGCATGAAAAATATTTTTTTTCCTCCTATTTTCAAGATATAGTCATGTTTTACATACCTTTTATACAGCCAATCCTACAATATAATAATCAATAAAAAAAATTAAAATCCTGTTTCTAATAACTTTCACCAAAGTGTACTGTTTGGAATACGAACACGACTTAAAACTGAAACATAACCGAAAAAATTAAATGCATAAAAAACCTGAAAAAACACAAATGTATAAAAATATATGAATAAAAAATAAACACAACCTACAGTGGTACTTACCTGGGCGAACACGAAATTTTTCTTAAAATACCATGTATATATTTATTAAACGAATAATATAATAATGTATTTACATATTTAAAAATATATATAAATAAGTTTGTTGATAAATCTGTAAAATGATTAGTTTAACATACTGGAAAAAGAACCACCTGCTACGAAATAAATAATCCTCCTTCCAGTCGATAGTATTACATTAACAGAGATAAATATTTAAGTAAAGTTAACGCTGTTCAAATAATCCACAGTCTTTAACCTATGAAGTAAATTGCCTGTATCGTACCTGTAACAATAGAACAAAAGAATTATGTTAAAAGAATATTTTTTGTAATTTTTTTAATAGTTATAAAAAACAACACATCTGCAACACCATTCAAAACATAATCGTTTAATCAATCACCACAAATTATAATCATGAGAAAAAATACAAAACCCTATTTATTAAAGAAATAAAAAGAAAATTACTATTTGTCAAAAATAAATATTTCATTAATATTAAATATATAAGCAACAATTACACCGTATCTTTCAAAATCTACAAATTCAGAATTCAGTTAAAAATATACTATCTAATAGAACTGTTTATTTAAATCTTGCACTGATAAAATAAGCTACTTATGACAGTATTTATACCGCCATGAGAGTACTATATACTATAGGTTTTTCTTTTATTTAATTGGTTTGACGCTATTTTACATTCCTTTATGTGTTTTCAAATTAATTTAACATAGGGCTATTATCCAATTAAATCTATCTAGTAATCATACAACTATAAACTGTTAGAATACCACACGATGCTGAAAAAACTGTACGTTACGACTATGTAATTAATAATATACATGAAACATTACCGAGAGTCCAGACGTTTTGAAATTGAGATAATTATACAAAAGCAGTATAAATGACAATTAATACACCTGAAAAAAAAAACAATTTTTTTAATTTTCTAAAACAAAAATTATTTAACACTATTAATTAATCTATATAAGTATCATCCAATAAATTCTAATAACCTTATAATAAGTATAATGTGTTAGAATATATGATGATTCTGAAAAAAGTGTACGTCACCACGTTGTAATCACTACTGTACACGATTCAACAAGTGCATCAAAAGATGAGGTACACCTTAGCCGTCTTTTAAACTGAAAGGAATACATTATTGTGTTCTGATGCAGCACTGGCTTTGTTGGTGTTTTCACCGTCCCCCAGCAGCAGTTCTGTACATCGTTCAGTATATATCCATTATCGTGTTCAACAGGCCGTTTCCTCTAGATGTTTCATCGATTACAGAACTGCGTTCGGTAGTCCGATTTTTGTAACCAAATAATTACACGTGTGGGAAATTCGTCAGCAAATTGTTGAGATATACGATGAGAATGAATATCATACCCTACGATCATAAAAACCTGCTAAATGTTCGGAAACGGGAGAACAAATGTGAGTGACGAGCTGGTTGATAGGCGTAGATAATTTTTTTTAATTTTTTTATGGCCTCCTCTCACCCCTCATAGCCATTCCCAACCTCCAAGAATATTTTTCGCATCCACAAGGAGAGTGTTCTTCGTATTTTAGGATAACACTATCACCTTGAAGTGCTATGAATAAAGTCTTTGCCCACCCTTTCTTGCTCCTATGTAAGGTGCTTATCCGTCCGGATCCCTCCCTTTACATAGAAATACATGCCGACCTCGTTTTCCACGTTACCGGCGTGTTAATCTGTTGAATGGTTACCCTTGCCGGGGACAGCCTATCAGATCCAGACTCGCTTAGCACATGTCCTACCCGCACTCCTCACAGGTTCATCATATGTCGAGTTTCACCATTGCCACCATAAGTAAGCCCTGATTCCCCACTGATGCGTGTGGGTGGAGAAAACATAATAGCCATAGCGTGAACCCTCCCCTCAGAATTACACGGTGCCAACTTTCATCCCAAGCACAATTTTTTGGGATCACCTAACTAAAAACACGATGGGTTAATCGGACACCGTGAATGAAATGATAATGAATAACCGGCGCAGTAAAATTGGAAAAAATTGCAAGTGAAGATAACGACTGCGAAAGTATTGTGTATGCGAATTCTTTAAAGATAAGCTTGGTTACCCCAACATGTGTGCACAAATTGTGCCACATCTGTTGACCGACAACCACAGACATCAACTTTTCGCATCAGCTCTTTTATTTTCATCAACAATATTCCATGACTGGTCCACATGTTTTGAAAGAAATCCGCATACTGGATGAGAGCTGGGTGCTACATTACACTATTTAAACTGAGTGAGAAACACATAAATGGATACACAAAAATACAGGCAGTCAAAAGATATACATAAACATGTAGGTTTGTCTTAAAAATATATGTTTGTTTAATAGACTGGCTGTACCTTACATTCTGATCGTCCCTCTTATTGTACTCACTGTCAAGCAGTCTTCAAAGAATCCATTTATAAATAAGTAGTTTGTTAAATGATAACAATGACATCTGAAACAACGAAAAAAATAATAATTTATAAGTATTTTAATAGTCTTAAACAAAAATTTATGATTTTATTATTAATCTATGTGCGTATTATCTAATAAAATCTATTAATCGTATAATAAGTAAAAACTGTTAGTTAATGTGAAGATGCTAACAAAACAGTACATTACCGCCATTTAAATTATACTGAACATTATATATTAATCAGCTCGAACGTCTTGAAAGTGGCATAATTTTAAAATAAGAACAGTACTTAAATGACAAATCATGCATCTGAAACACAAATAAACATATTTTTTAAATCTCAAACAATAATCAAATATAATATTAATTAACTATACATGGATGTTTTACAATAAAATCTTATAATTTTAAATCAATATGTATAAACCAACAAAAAATATAGCACTAAGTTACTTAGAAAAATGTTTCCTACCGTTATGGAATTAATACTGAATATCATGTATTAGTCACACCGAACAGCTCTTTGAAATAGGATGAATTTAATATTAAGCAAACATTTCTATACATGTAACATATGTACCAGAAAACAAAAAAAAATAAGTTTATTCTTCATGATATTAATGAAACAATAGTTATATTATCTAATAATCATCATAAAAAAATTATTATTACCTGTTGGAAAATATGCTGATGATAGTGAATACTTATCACAAATATTTTCTTGAATTTTAGGATCTGCATTAGAATCAGGCTGTACTTTTGAAGGGGTGATCGTATATTTGTATCCTAAGAACATTCTTTTTAACAATGCGTCAACTAAGCACACACAGAACATGCTCAATACATATGCAAATACCAAATAACTACACAAATCACTCTACTAAAGCTAACCGAACAACTAAACCAAGGCAATACAGTAACCTAAACATTTATTAATGAATAGAGTTCTACAAACAGTTAAAAATAGCATATATGATATTACACAAATATCAGAATTAAAGAAAATCGCCATAAAAATTATTTAACGCGAGAAGTAAATTTTATGATCCGATATTGGAACTTTTCCAAAAAACATGCATGAAAAATATTTTTTTTCCTCCTATTTTCAAGATATAGTCATGTTTTACATACCTTTTATACAGCCAATCCTACAATATAATAATCAATAAAAAAAATTAAAATCCTGTTTCTAATAACTTTCACCAAAGTGTACTGTTTGGAATACGAACACGACTTAAAACTGAAACATAACCGAAAAAATTAAATGCATAAAAAACCTGAAAAAACACAAATGGTATAAAAATATATGAATAAAAAATAAACACAACCTACAGTGGTACTTACCTGGGCGAACACGAAATTTTTCTTAAAATACCATGTATATATTTATTAAACGAATAATATAATAATGTATTTACATATTTAAAAATATATATAAATAAGTTTGTTGATAAATCTGTAAAATGATTAGTTTAACATACTGGAAAAAGAACCACCTGCTACGAAATAAATAATCCTCCTTCCAGTCGATAGTATTACATTAACAGAGATAAATATTTAAGTAAAGTTAACGCTGTTCAAATAATCCACAGTCTTTAACCTATGAAGTAAATTGCCTGTATCGTACCTGTAACAATAGAACAAAAGAATTATGTTAAAAGAATATTTTTTGTAATTTTTTTAATAGTTATAAAAAACAACACATCTGCAACACCATTCAAAACATAATCGTTTTATCAATCATCACAAATTATAATCATGAGAAAAAATACAAAACCCTATTTATTAAAGAAATAAAAAGAAAATTACTATTTGTCAAAAATAAATATTTCATTAATATTAAATATATAAGCAACAATTACACCGTATCATTCAAAATCTACAAATTCAGAATTCAGTTAAAAATATACTATCTAATAGAACTGTTTATTTAAATCTTGCACTGATAAAATGAGCTACTTATGACAGTATTTATACCGCCATGAGAGTACTATATACTATAGGTTTTTCTTTTATTTAATTGGTTTGACGCTATTTTACATTCCTTTATGTGTTTTCAAATTAATTTAACATAGGGCTATTATCCAATTAAATCTATCTAGTAATCATACAACTATAAACTGTTAGAATACCACACGATGCTGAAAAAACTGTACGTTACGACTATGTAATTAATAATATACATGAAACATTACTGAGAGTCCAGACGTTTTGAAATTGAGATAATTATACAAAAGCAGTATAAATGACAATTAATACACCTGAAAAAAAAACCAATTTTTTTAATTTTCTAAAACAAAAATTATTTAACAATATTAATTAATCTATATAAGTATCATCCAATAAATTCTAATAACCTTATAATAAGTATAATGTGTTAGAATATATGATGATGCTGAAAAAAGTGTACGTCACCACGTTGTAATCACTACTGTACACGATTCAACAAGTGCATCAAAAGATGAGGTACACCTTAGCCGTCTTTTAAACTGAAAGGAATACATTAATGTGTTCTGATGCAGCACTGGCTTTGTTGGTGTTTTCACCGTCCCCCAGCAGCAGTTCTGTACATCGTTCAGTATATATCCATTATCGTGTTCAACAGGCCGTTTCCTCTAGATGTTTCATCGATTACAGAACTGCGTTCGGTAGTCCGATTTTTGTAACCAAATAATTACACGTGTGGGAAATTCGTCAGCAAATTGTTGAGATATACGATGAGAATGAATATCATACCCTACGATCATAAAAACCTGCTAAATGTTCGGAAACGGGAGAACAAATGTGAGTGACGAGCTGGTTGATAGGCGTACATAATTTTTTTTCTTTTTTTTTTTATGGCCTCCTCTCACCCCTCATAGCCATTCCCAACCTCCAAGAATATTTTTCGCATTCACAAGGAGAGTGTTCTTCGTATTTTAGGATAACACTATCACCTTGAAGTGCTATGAATGAAGTCTTTGCCCACTCTTTCTTGCTCCTATCTAAGGTGCTTATCCGTCCGGATCCCTCCCTTTACATAGAAATACATGCCGACCTCGTTTTCCACGTTACCGGCGTGTTAATCTGTTGAATGGTTAACCTTGCCGGGGACAGCCTATCAGATCCAGACTCGCTTAGCACATGTCCTACCCGCACTCCTCACAGGTTCATCATATGTCGAGTTTCACCATTGCCACCATAAGTAAGCCCTGATTCCCCACTGATGCGTGTGGGTGGAGAAAACATAATAGCCATAGCGTGAACCCCCCCCCCCTCAGAATTACACGGTGCCAACTTTCATCCCAAGCACAATTTTTTGGGATCACCTAACTGAAAACACGATGGGTTAATCGGACACCGTGAATGAAATGATAATGAATAACCGGCGCAGTAAAATTGGAGAAATTGCAAGTGAAGATAACGACTGCGAAAGTATTGTGTATGCGAATTCTTTAAAGATAAGCTTGGTTACCCCAACATGTGTGCACAAATTGTGCCACATCTGTTGACCGACAACCACAGACATCAACTTTTCGTATCAGCTCTTTTATTTTCATCAACAATATTCCATGACTGGTCCACATGTTTTGAAAGAAATCCGCATACTGGATGAGAGCTGGGTGCTACATTACACTATTTAAACTGAGTGAGAAACACATAAATGGATACACAAAAATACAGGCAGTCAAAAGATATATATAAACATGTAGGTTTGTCTTAAAAATACATGTTTGTTTAAAAGACTGGCTGTACCTTACATTCTGATCGTCCCTCTTATTGTACTCACTGTCAAGCAGTCTTCAAAGAGTCCATTTATAAATAAGTAGTTTGTTAAATGATAACTATGACATCTGAAACAACAAAAAAAATAATAATTTATAAGTATTTTAATAGTCTTAAACAAAAATTTATGATTTTATTATTAATCTATGTGCGTATTATCGAATAAAATCTATTAATCGTATAATAAGTAAAAACTGTTAGTTAATGTGAAGATGCTAACAAAACAGTACATTACCGCTATTTAAATTATACTGAACATTATATATTAATCAGCTCGAACGTCTTGAAAGTGGCATAATTTTAAAATAAGTACAGTACTTAAATGACAAATCATGCATCTGAAACACATTTAAACATATTTTTTAAATCTCAAACAATAATCAAATATAATATTAATTAACTATACATGGATGTTTTACAATAAAATCTTATAATTTTAAATCAATATGTATAAACCAACAAAAAATATAGCACTAAGTTACTTAGAAAAATGTTTCCTACCGTTATGGAATTAATACTGAACATCATGTATTAGTCACACCGAACAGCTCTTTGAAATAGGATGAATTTAATATTAAGCAAACATTTCTATACATGTAACATATGTACCTGAAAACAAAAAAAAAGAAGTTTATTCTTCATGATATTAATGAAACAATAGTTATATTATCTAATAATCATCATAAAAAAATTATTATTACCTGTTGGAAAATATGCTGATGATAGTGAATACTTATCACAAATATTTTCTTGAATTTTAGGATCTGCATTAGAATCAGGCTGTACTTTTGAAGGGGTGATCGTATATTTGTATCCTAAGAACATTCTTTTTAACAATGCGTCAACTAAGCACACACGGAACATGCTCAATACATATGCAAAAACCAAATAACTACACAACTCACTCTACTAAAGCTAACCGAACAACTAAACCAAGGCAATACAGTAACCTAAACATTTATTAATGAATAGAGTTCTACAAACAGTTAAAAATAGCATATATGATATTACACAAATATCAGAATTAAAGAAAATCGCCATAAAAATTATTTAACGCGAGAAGTAAATTGTATGATCCGGAATTGGAACTTTTCCAAAAAACATGCATGAAAAATATTTTTTTTTCTTCCTATTTTCAAGATATAGTCATGTTTTACATACCTTTTATACAGCCAATCCTACAATATAATAATCAATAAAAAAAATTAAAATCCTGTTTCTAATAACTTTCACCAAAGTGTACTGTTTGGGATACGAACACGACTTAAAACTGAAACATAACCGAAAAAATTAAATGCATAAAAAACCTGAAAAAACACAAATGTATAAAAATATATGAATAAAAAATAAACACAACCTACAGTGGTTCTTACCTGGGCGAACACGAAATTTTTCTTAAAATACCATGTATATATTTATTAAACGAATAATATAATAATGTATTTACATATTTAAAAATATATATAAATAAGTTTGTTGATAAATCTGTAAAATGATTAGTTTAACATACTGGAAAAAGAACCACCTGCTACGAAATAAATAATCCTCCTTCCAGTCGATAGTATTACATTAACAGAGATAAATATTTAAGTAAAGTTAACGCTGTTCAAATAATCCACAGTCTTTAACCTATGAAGTAAATTGCCTGTATCGTACCTGTAACAATAGAACAAAAGAATTATGTTAAAAGAATATTTTTTGTAATTTTTTTAATAGTTATAAAAAACAACACATCTGCAACACCATTCAAAACATAATCGTTTAATCAATCACCACAAATTATAATCATGAGAAAAAATACAAAACCCTATTTATTAAAGAAATAAAAAGAAAATTACTATTTGTCAAAAATAAATATTTCATAACTATTAAATATATAAGCAACAATTACACCGTATCTTTCAAAATCTACAAATTGAGAATTCAGTTTAAAATATGCGATCTAATAGAACTGCAGATTTAAATCTTGCACTGATAAAATTAGCTACTTACGACAGTATTTAAGAAAAGAACGTAATTAATATATATTCACAAGATGAGCCAAAACAGGCCAGAACTACAATTTTTCGAAATAACACGATCCCAGCGCCACCTATCGGATCCATTTTTTACAAAAATATTTCGTTTAATTTAATTAATATATATTCTGAATATGAGCCAAAACGGGCCAGAACTACAATTTTTCGAAATAACACGATCCCAGCGCCACCTACCGGATCCATTTTTTACAAAAATATTTCGTTTAATTTAACTAATATATATTCTGAATATGAGCCAAAACGGGCCAGAACTACAATTTTTCGAAATAACCCGATCCCAGCGCCACCTACCGGATCCATTTTTTACAAAAATACTTCGTTTATTTTAACTAATATATATTCTGAATATGAGCCAAAACGGGCCAGAACTACAATTTTTCGAAATAACACGATCCCAGCGCCACCTACCGGATCCATTTTTTACAAAAATATTTCGTTTAATTTAACTAATATATATTCTGAATATGAGCCAAAACGGGCCAGAACTACAATTTTTCGAAATAACCCGATCCCAGCGCCACCTACCGGATCCATTTTTTACAAAAATATTTCGTTTAATTTAACTAATATATATTCTGAATATGAGCCAAAACGGGCCAGAACTACAATTTTTCGAAATAACCCGATCCCAGCGCCACCTACCGGATCCATTTTTTACAAAAATATTTCGCATAACTAATATATATTCTGAATATGAGCCAAAACGGGCCAGAACTACAATTTTTCGAAATAACACGATCCCAGCGCCACCTACCTGATCCATTTTTTACAAAAATATTTCGTTTAATTTAACTAATATATATTCTGAATATGAGCCAAAACGGGCCAGAACTACAATTTTTCGAAATAACACGATCCCAGCGCCACCTACCGGATCCATTTCTTACAAAAATATTTCGTTTATCTTAACTAATATATATTCTGAATATGAGCCAAAACGGGCCAGAACTACAATTTTTCGAAATAACACGATCCCAGCGCCACCTACCGGATCCATTTTTTACAAAATTATTTCGTTTAATTTAACTAATATATATTCTGAATATGAGCCAAAACGGGCCAGAACTACAATTTTTCGAAATAACCCGATCCCAGCGCCACCTACCGGATCCATTTTTTACAAAAATACTTCGTTTATTTTAACTAATATATATTCTGAATATGAGCTAAAACGGGCCAGAACTACAATTTTTCGAAATAACACGATCCCAGCGCCACCTACCGGATCCATTTTTTACAAAAATATTTCGCATAACTAATATATATTCTGAATATGATCCAAAACGGGCCAGAACTACAATTTTTCGAAATAACACGATCCCAGCGCCACCTACCTGATCCATTTTTTACAAAAATATTTCGTTTAATTTAACTAATATATATTCTGAATATGAGCCAAAACGGGCCAGAACTACAATTTTTCGAAATAACACGATCCCAGCGCCACCTACCGGATCCATTTCTTACAAAAATATTTCGTTTATCTTAACTAATATATATTCTGAATATGAGCCAAAACGGGCCAGAACTACAATTTTTCGAAATAACACGATCCCAGCGCCACCTACCGGATCCATTTTTTACAAAAATACTTCGTTTATTTTAACTAATATATATTCTGAATATGAGCCAAAACGGGCCAGAACTACAATTTTTCGAAATAACACGATCCCAGCGCCACCTACCGGATCCATTTTTTACAAAAATACTTAGTTTAATTTAACTAATATATATTCTGAATATGAGCCAAAACGGGCCAGAACTACAATTTTTCGAAATAACCCGATCCCAGCGCCACCTACCGGATCCATTTTTTACAAAAATATTTCGTTTAATTTAACTAATATATATTCTGAATATGAGCCAAAACGGGCCAGAACTACAATTTTTCGAAATAACCCGATCCCAGCGCCACCTACCGGATCCATTTTTTACAAAAATACTTAGTTTATTTTAACTAATATATATTCTGAATATGAGCCAAAACGGGCCAGAACTACAATTTTTCGAAATAACACGATCCCAGCGCCACCTACTGGATCCATTTTTTACAAAAATATTTCGTTTAATTTAACTAATATATATTCTGAATATGAGCCAAAACGGGCCAGAACTACAATTTTTCGAAATAACACGATCCCAGCGCCACCTACCGGATCCATTTTTTACAAAAATATTTCGTTTAATTTAACTAATATATATTCTGAATATCAGCCAAAACGGGCCAGAACTACAATTTTTCGAAATTACACGATCCCAGCGCCACCTACCGGATCCATTTTTTACAAAAATACTTCGTTTATTTTAACTAATATATATTCTGAATATGAGCTAAAACGGGCCAGAATTACAATTTTTCGAAATAACACGATCCCAGCGCCACCTACCGGATCCATTTTTTACAAAAATATTTCGCATAACTAATATATATTCTGAATATGAGCCAAAACGGGCCAGAACTACAATTTTTCGAAATAACACGATCCCAGCGCCACCTACCTGATCCATTTTTTACAAAAATATTTCGTTTAATTTAACTAATATATATTCTGAATATGAGCCAAAACGGGCCAGAACTACAATTTTTCGAAATAACACGATCCCAGCGCCACCTACCGGATCCATTTCTTACAAAAATATTTCGTTTATCTTAACTAATATATATTCTGAATATGAGCCAAAACGGGCCAGAACTACAATTTTTCGAAATAACACGATCCCAGCGCCACCTACCGGATCCATTTTTTACAAAAATATTTCGTTTATCTTAACTAATATATATTTTTCACTTTTCTAGAAATATAGAGATGAAAGAAACTAAACATGAATATAACATTATATTTCATTAAAATTAAAATCTCTTGATATAAATGAAAAATATAGTAGCTCAGAGCATAAATAATGTAATGCGGTGTAACTATTGTATGTTTCTATCTCTTAAATGATTTAAATTTTTTGTTACGAATAAAAAGGGGAAGTTCCGTCAGACTTCAAAAAAAGTGTTATATTCATGATACCAAAGAAAGTAGGAGCAGATAAATGTCAAGAATACAGAACAATTAGTTTAACTAGTTGTGCATCAAAAATTTTAATTAGAATTCTATACAGAAGAATTCAGAGGAGAGTGGATGAAGTGTTAGAAGAAGACCAATTTGGTTTCAGGAAAAGTATAGGGACTAGAGAAGCAATTTTAAGCCTCAGATTAATAGCAGAAGGGAGATTAAAGAAAAACAAACCGACATACTTGGCATTTATAGACGTAGAAAAGGCATTCGATAACGCAAGACTAGAATAAAATATTCAACATTTTAAATAAACTACGGTTCAAATACGGAGATATAAGATCAATTTCTAACATTTACAGGAACCAAACAGCAACAGTAATAATTGAAGAACATAAGAAAGAAGCCGTAATAAGAAACGGAGTCCGAGAAGGATGTTCCCTATCTCAGTTACCTTTTAATCTTTACATGGAACTAGCAGTTAATGATGTTAAAGAACAATTTAGATTCGGAGTAACAGTACAAGGTGAAAAGCTAAAGATGCTACGATTTGCTGATGATATAGTAATTCTAGCCGAGAGTAAAAAGGATTTAGAAGAAACAATGAACGGCATGGATGAAGTCCTACGCAAGAACTACCGCATGAAAATAAACATTAACAAAACGAAAGTAATGAAATGTAATAGAAATGACAAAGATGGACCACTGAATGTGAAAATAGGAGGAGAAAAGATTACGGAGGTAGAAGAATTTTGTTATTTGGGAAGTAGAATTACTAAAGATGGATGAAGCAGGAGCGATATAAAATGCCGAATAGCACAGGCGAAACGAGCCTTCAGTTAGAAATATAATTTGTTTGCATCAAAAATTAATTTAAATGTCGGGAAAAGATTTTTGAAAGTATATGTTTGGAGCGTCGTTTTATATGGAAGTGAAACTTGGACGATCGGAGTATCTGAGAAGAAAAGATTAGAAAGTTTTGAAATGTAGTGCTATAGGAGAATATTAAAAATCAGATGGGTGGATAAAGTGACAAATGAAGAGGTGTTGCGGCAAATAGATGAAGAAAGAAGCATTTGGAAAAATGTAGCTAAAAGAAGAGACAGACTTATAGGCCACATATTAAGGCATCCTGGAATATTCGCTTTAATATTGGAGGGACAGGTAGAAGGAAAACATTGTCAGGCAGGCCACGTTTGGAATATGTAAAACAAATTGTTAGGGATGTAGGATGTAGGGGGTATACCGAAATGAAAAGACTAGCAGTAGATAAGGAATCTTGGAGAGCTGCATCAAACCAGTCAAATGGCTAAAGACAAAAAAAAAGTTACGAATTATGTTATATTTAAGTATATAATTTCTATAAGTTTTCGAAAAAGTACAAATAGATTAATGAACGATTTGTTTTTATTTAAAATGAAGAAACGGTTACATCTTTTCATTTTTATCTTTGTCTAAAATTACATCTGTCTGCTTAATATAGAATTTTATTAACTCTTACATTATATTTGATAAAATCTTCTATAAATGATGATCTGTTCTGAAATTTACACAGTAATCAGGTTTCCATTAATTAAAAGTTATAGAAATTTTGAAAAATAAAGTTAGATAAACGATAGAAAACTTGTGTGATTGTGTTTAAAAGGTGTTTTTTTTTAATTATTAAAAAATACTCATGAAATAAAATTATAATTACTCATATTAAACAGAAGAAATAACAGAAAACAATGGTTTATGTTATGCCCAAATAAAAAATACTGAAATAACAATAAACAATATTAATCTATTTTGTTTATTTAAGAATAAATAAATAAATTTGAGATCATGTAATCTCAAATAAAGAGATTCAAATTATTGCTTTAAAACAGCATAAATTCTACCAGTCTTTCTCAATAATTGGTAAAATAAGTCTCCGATATAAGTAGTAATTTCATACTGCTGTTACTAGTTTAACAATTCAACTGTAAATATAAAAAATGAAACATTCAGTTTCATATCAAATAAGATTGTAGAGAAAATTTCAACTGCCTACAATGAATAATCTTGGATTATTTAACGTAACACCCAATTTCATTCTGTTGCAACAACTTTAACAATTCTACTGTAAATATGATATGAAACATTCAGTTTCGCATTAAATAAAATTACAGGAAAAATTTCAACAGCTTACAATGAATAATGTTACATTATGTAAGGTAGCAGCCATTTAATTTCATCATCTTTTTTTAAAATTCAATCTAAAATATAGAAAAAAATGTTACAGAAATAAATAGTAAATATAGCGAAAAAACTGAAAATGTTGATACATAAAAATGTTTAATTACATTACTGTAATAGAAAAAAGAAAGAATGTGTCATCATGAAAGCATGGAACATTCTAGAAAAAACTATTTTTTATCAAACATATCATATTAATTTAAAATATAATACAAAATATATCATCATATAATTCAATCGATGCATAGTTATACTAAAAATAGATAAAATATTAAATGAATTATTATACTTCATCGCATTTTATAATTTTGAACAAAGCCATGTGGCACGTCTACTAAAACGCAGTAAGCATTTACGTTAACGTTTTAATTAAATAATTCAATTTAAAATACTTAAAACTATAAAATAATATTATTTATTAAATTCCTAGCATTAATATGTTGTATTCAATAAGCTTACCCTAATTTTAACTTAAAATCTTGGTCAGTTTTAAATTTTATTTTAAAGTAACAACGGATTTGAAGTTAACTGCTCCGTAATCGCGACGACGTACGTTAACCGACTAACGTGGAAAACAAGATCGTTCTTATCTTCCCTTAATTTATTTCTTCTTCTTAACTGAATTTATAACCTTTAATTTTAATGAATGAATAGTTTTTATTTATTTATGAATTTTTATTATAATTATAAGTGAATTGAATTTTTATTTATAATAAATATTATTTTATTATAATTTATAAAAATAATGTAATTTTTATTTTCATAAAAATAATAGAAATAGTCATCAATAAAAACAACTGTTATCAATGCAGCATTATGTATATATGTAGCAAATTTTATTTGATCATATGTTCGGGCAAAGATAGGTTATGTGAAATTAAATCAGTAGTAAGGAGTAAAAAAAATTGAGAGAACGTTTAAAAAACAATGGTTGTAGAATATTTTAAGAAAATCTTGTTTAATGGTTTTTTGGTTACTAATAATTAAATACGACTATTATAATTTAACCAAATTATTATTGAATTTTAAGATTGAAAGGTTATGCTACGTTCACGTAGCATAACCACGTAGCATAATCACGTAGCATAATTATTCTGTTGATGAATTTTTGGTAATACTAATCAAAAATATGAGTTTTCTGCATCCCGTTCAACGTGTACGTAAATATGTGCTCAAAACAATTTCCAATGTATATATATATATATATGTATAATTTCTTTTTATATTTGTTACTTATACTGACGTGATCTATATAATGTACTATATTTCAATCAAAATAAAGTTTTATTTTTCGTTTACATATGCAAGTGTTTAGGTATTGATAAATTTTACTAAATATTCATAAAAAAGAATTTTTACTCGGCTTCGGACGGTTAGTTAATAAATAGAATTAGATATCTTGTTTTAATAGACAAATTTTTTTTTAATCGTCAGCATTATATTATTGACTATGTTGAAGTTAATTTATTTAAAATATTCTTTAAAACCTAGCCGGGAATCAAACCAGAGACTTTTCGGTTTAATAGCCGAGCATGCTTCTATCTAGACTGTCTTTTAACATTTGTGTTTTTATAAAACAAATTATATGATATCGATTAATTATAAAATTTTAAAACTTTATATTTAGACACATTTATTTTTCTGACTCAACAGAATATCGATTCCGGGAAAATCGCTTACATAAGTGTGTATGTTGGAATTTATTACGCTTAATGGGTGAAGTGAATAAAAGAAATTTACTTTCTCGTCCGTTTTTAGTAAAAAAATTCGCTTCTTGTGAAAAAAAAATTAAAATTTTTTGGAGTTACAACATTCGGAGTATTTATCGGCCTGAAGAGTATTTTCTGTAAAATATACATAAATATTTTTTAATATCTGTAAATATTTAAATGAATTGAATAAAACGCTTCTTTTTTCTTCTAATAATTACTACAGAAATCTTAATGCTACCTTAGATCAACCTGAAAAGTAGAATCAAGTTCTGCGCGTTGTAAAATGGCTGGGTTAATGTATATGCGTAATCACAAAAATTATGTAGAGCATAGGTCTATCAGCGCTACGTATAAAAAACTTAATTTTTTCAGCAAAATCATTTAAATATTTATGTAATCGGTTTTCTGCTGATGTAAATAAAGAAAAGGGTGAAGGATTAAATTCTTATCAGAAGATAAAAATATTTCTTTGACCCGGGGTTTCAAAGCTGCATCAGCGAATATTGTAGCAGTAGTATAATATGTCCACATACGGCATCAATTCGACCTTGACCCCCTCATCAGAAAGCTGGAAAATTAAAGGGAGACCACCCCTCCACAATTACTTCCTGTTTTTTGTTAAATTTTACGCTGAAAGAGTGCATTCACTGTAAAATACATAGTAAAACACGGGTTTGAAATGACCCCAAAAATTACAACAAAGAACAATAAATTTTGTCAAGGGATCAAAGGTTGATTTTTTATTTTATTTTGTCTTTTGATTTTAAAATTATTCCTTTATTTTTGTTTAATTTGTTTATATTTTTTATTTTGGGTTGGTTTACTTTTATTTTTTTATTCGATGTGATTTTTAAATTGTTATTCTTCAGGATTTTTTGAATCGATTTTCTAGATTTTGTTATTATAATTATAGTATATTGGATAGTGGTTGATTTGAATATTTTATTTCTGTAGGTTTATAAGGTTTTTTAAGGTGACTTGGTTGTTTTTATAAGTATACTTTAAATATTCTTTGCATTTTTTTTTTTTTTTTTGTTCAGGTAGCTTAATTTTAAAGCTTAACATTGAAAATGCTACTATGATTTTTTTCACTTTCTTGTGGACAATCTAACTGCAGTAATTTTGTGCAAATCACTTTCAAATTTTCCCTAAAAAAACTCGACCCAAAATCTCGGTCGAGTTCGTTAACAGCCAAAATCGGATCATGGAAATGGAAATGGGGTGGCTTTTTCGAAAAAATAAAATATCCCTAAACTTTTTTTATTAGTAAATATCGATTTCGTTTAAACTTTTTACTTTTCCTTGAATAAAGGCCTAAAATGTATCTTAGTAAGGTTTTTTGATATCACCAACCATTGGCCCAGGGGGTGGAAAAAATAGGGTTTTGAAAACAAAATTTTTACTTCCCTTAATAGGCACAGTATCGAATCTGTTTAAAGTGGTCGTTAGTTCTCTAAACATTACTTAAAACTTTTTTTTAAACAATTTTCGATATAACCAACTCTTACGGCAAGGATGACTAAAATGTTGCTGGAATTGTAAGATGGGGCTTGTCGTATGCTAAATATCTGAAACTTTTTTCACATGCAAACATTGTCGTATGATGTAAATTTGAAGTTTTTCTTAACTTTAAGGTGGAAATTTTGTTTATCCCCTGCAAAAAACCCAAATGTTTTGGATTTTGGGCTTTTTTTAACACTTTTGGTCAAGTCGATTGCAATCAAAAGGGGAGGTGCACAATTATATGTTTACAACAGTCCTAAATCCAAAATTTCAACATTCTACATCTAATCGTTTTTGAGTTATGCGAGATACACTCGCACATACGTACGTACAGACGTCACGCCGAAAATAGTCAAAATGGATTCAAGAATGGTCAAATAGAAATTTCCGTTGAAATCTGAAAACCGAAATTTTTCGCGTTCACAATTCTTCCCCTACTTCGTACAAGGATACAAAACTCGAGATTTATAAACAACATTTAATCATTTTAATTGATCCCAAATTATTTTTATTGGTAACTGGTCCCTTGTTATTGAATTCACTACTGTAACAATTCGATTTCGCAGATCTTGAAGAGTAGCAGGCTTAATTGGTACAACCCCCGGATTAGTTTAGTGGTTAACTCGTCATCGCAAATCAGCTGATTTCGAAGTAGAGAGTTCTAGGGCTCAAATCCTAGCAAAGGCACCTTTTGACAGATTTGAATACTAGATAGTGGATACCAGTGTTCTTTGGTGGTTGGGATTCAATTAACCACACATCTCAGGAATGATCGACCTGAGACTCTACAAGACTACACTTCATTTACATTCATACATATCATCCTCATTCATCTACTGAATTAATACCTTACGGTAGTTCCGGAGGCTAAAGGCTAAACAGAAAAAAGTTATTAACACTGAAGTAAAAGCTTTTATATATATATATATATATATATATTTTTTTTTTTTTATTTATTTATTTTTTTTTTCTTATATTGTAATGTCGACATATTACAAAATAGAATTATAAACGAGTGTTCAGGTTTAAAGTAATAAAAAATATTACATTTGCTATTTAAAAATTAAAGAGATAAAATATTTAATTTAATAGAACGTAATAACATTAAAAATGCCGATCTTATAAAAATAAAATTTAT
This sequence comes from Lycorma delicatula, assembly GCF_047948215.1. Classification (NCBI taxonomy): domain Eukaryota; kingdom Metazoa; phylum Arthropoda; class Insecta; order Hemiptera; family Fulgoridae; genus Lycorma; species Lycorma delicatula. The sequence goes on from NC_134459.1 coordinate 15,305,394, forward strand.
AAAAAAATAGAAATATAAAATTGTAACGACACGCTTATAATAAATTATCAGATGAAAAACAAGTTTAAATTTAATATTGTATTATAATACAATACGAATAGGATAGGGCATCTTACACTATATCAACTCATCACTTTACATCTAAAAGACTTGAAAATAATGACGTGATATTTAAAAATTAAAGGTCCGATGTTTACTCTAATATAAATGAATGTGTTAAAACTTACAAGGCTGAAGAACAACATGTGAAAGTTGTTTTTGTAACTATTGAAAGCCATTTAGCCGTACTGGCAAAGAATTTTAAAAAGTATTTTCTTTCTGGCGAATCCTGATGGCAAGTTACAAGCAGGTTAGGGATCCATTTCAAAATACTCCCAAAGGGCTGTCAACTGCTGAAGAAGAAATCTTCATAGACTTTTTTTGCCACAGCTAGTGGCGAAATCAAAAGACAGTTTAGTAATAAATCACTCTTTGAATTTTGGGCAGGGGTGGATGATGAGTTTTTCTGCACTAAAAACAAGAGCATTTCATATACTATTACCATTTTCAATATCCTACCTCTGCAAAACTGGATTTTCTGCGTTGGCTGCCTTGAAGACAAAATATCGATCTCAGCTAAATATAAAAAAAGAACTGAGTGTCTATTTCTAATGTTAACCTTCCTTCGAAAAACTTTGCTCTGCAAGACAGCCCCAAGGAAGTCAGTTATGTTGCTATCCTAAGACAGCAACATCCGCATCCTTGTTATGTAACTGATGTTACTATACACTAATTTTATTAACACATATAATTTGGCATATGTATTAATTTTGATAAACTTACCAAGTTCAATATAATCTTATCAGCTTACATTGAACTTTCTGTTAATTAGATTGAGGTGCTTATGGTGGTTTTTGTTGGTAATTATTAAATGCAACACAGTAGACAACATGTTTAATAAAATTATGTACATATATATTGCAATTTTATTTTTTATTGTTCTGATCTATATGTAAAAAGATAAACTCTACTGTTAATGTAAAATAAAACTTGTTGGTTAAAAAATATATATTATATTATAAACTGATAACAGAATGATAGAGTTATATTTATGACATATCATTCCACAATGTGCTTCTTCTTTCTTTTTACTGTTTAGCCTCCGGTAACTACCGTTCAGATAATACTAGAGGATGAATGAGGATGATATGTATGAGTGTAAATGAAGTGTAGTCTTGTATATTCTCAGTTCGACCATTCCTGAGATGTGTGATTAATTGAAACCCAACCACCAAAGAACACCAGTATCCACGATCTCATATTCAAATACGTGTAAAAATAACTGGCTTTACTTGGACTTGAACGCTGGAGCTCTCGACTTCCAAATCAGCTGATTTGGGAAGATGCGTTCACTACTAGACCAACCTTGTGAGTCATTCCACAATTTGCTAACATGCAAATATATCACTCTTGAATACAACACAAATAAATACATGTCAACACAATCACCAAAATTGTTCCAAAATTACCAGTAAACAAGATAATCAAGTCGTTTCTGCAATACTTTTAAAACTACGTACACCTATTCATTAAATATGTAAATTGATATTTCGGAAATTTATATGTTGATATTTATTTATTGTTATAAATTTTGGAAATTTGTAACAACAATAAAAAAATGATTATACTTGAAAAATATTATATTTATAAATTTAAACAAAAGTTTGAAATGATTAACTAACAAACAGATCGTGTTTTTGAAGATGATGTTTTAATTAAAGGCATAGTGGGTTGTAGCAGTTCTGATTTGTAAGTCGAGAGTTCCAGCGTTCAAGTCCTAGTAAAGCCAGTTATTTTTACACGGATTTGAATACTAGATACCGGTGTTATTTGGTGGTTGGGTTTCAATTAATCACACATCTCAGAAATGGTCGAACTGAGAATGTACAAGACTACACTTCATTTACACTCATACATATCTGAAGTATTATCTGAACGGTAATTACTGGAGGCTAAACAGAAAAAAAAAGGTTGTGTAGCAGTTGGCAACAATGTTTCCGAACATAGCTGTGTGACGTTTTAATCATTCTTCATTCCAGTATGGCACTGAGTTTTTGTTACAAATTTTGTGATTATTAGGGTTTATGTTATCGAAATTTTTAATTTTTTTTGTTATTGTTAACTGTTGATGTAATTATAGAATTTTGTACTGACTGATCCTGCGAAAGTCGACTGTTGGTGTTAGGTTTTCCTGTTACTGTGTTTGGTGGTTAAGGTTTTTTTGAAAACGTATTTTATACGTTTGCAAGTAAAAAGATAAATCTGCAAGTAAATAAGAAAAATATTTTATAGATTACATAACCATTATATTTTATGCTTTCTTAATAAAAAATTGGCCAAAAATTCACAGCAGTAATACTTTTAAAAATTAGGGAGACAGTGAACTTATTAAAACATTTTTTTTAAGTTGTCTTATTTATAGGATAAGATGAATGATTTGTAGCTTGTGTAAAAATGCCATACCTGACCGGGATTCATCCGGAGGTCCCGGTTAGGCATGGCATTTTCACACATGCTACAAATCATTCATCTCATATTCTGAAGCAGTAGCTGATGGTGGTATTGGAGGTTAAACAAAAAAAAAGAAAAAACTTGTCTTATTTGGTATTTCTATAACCTTTACATTTTTCAAATTCTCACCCTATCTGGAAAAATTTGAAATCGTTAACAATTGTTGTCTAAACTAATACAATATATAACATTATTATATCATAAAATTTGTTCCAACTTAAAAATCTATTTTTATAAAGAAATAATTTATATATTTCAAAATATTTAATACATTTACTGAGGTATCTTTTTTAATGCATGCAATTTTCATTTATTTCAAGTCCTCACTCTCTGTATTCATGTTTCCACTGGTGCATTAACAGGACATCCCATCCACCTATAACAGCCAGCAAGAGGAGTTGCTGGGCCTGCAGAAAAATGTCTGCATAACACCTAAAAGCCAAGCAGTGAGCCCAGACAGGTGCAGCACATAGCATAATAGCTTCGCTGACACCTTTGTAAGGGATATGCATGTTATAGTAATTCAACCCTCAATCAGGATGAATGACTATGGATTCCATAAAAAGCATCAGCAGCTTTTTTTTTGCTAAATATTGTAGATGTTCCTTGAACCTAAAATTCTCATCAAGGATAACACCCAGGTACGTTTGAGCCGTAACGTACCGAATGGGAAGACCAGCCATCCAAACCTATATTTGTCGGGAAGCAGCCAATCAGCCCTTAAGCAAAATAATTGTGGTTTTCTCTGCACTGAAAATCATCTTATGTTGGAGACTCCACAGCCAGAGTGTCTCACAAGCATGAGCAGTTCAGAACTTTACCTCGTTAACGCGAATCCCCTTCAATCAGTAGCGGTGCGTCATCAGCATTAGCGACAACAGGATAACCACATGGCAACCTTAAATGCAATATGGAATCTAATTCCATGATACAAAGGGGACTCAGAACACTGCCCTGAGGGCATCGTTTAGTTAAGGTTTTGTGAACCTCTGAGCCGCCATCATGCAAGAAAATTGTCCGATGGCTGAAATAACTTGAGAACACGTCTAATTCACTTTGTGTAAACTTACGCTTTGCATCTGAAACAGGGCAAAGGGCCACCATAAGTTATTAAATGCCCCGGATTTGTCCAGAAAATCCCTATTACATATTTGCATGAACTAGAGGAAGCTATATCCATCACCTTTAGTATGGCATCTTCAGTGCCCTTGTTCGGTTGGAAACTTTACTGGTTGTCCGTCAGCAAATGATCAGTGACCAATCTAACATTAATGCGCAAATGTAGGACATAACAGTTGCATCATGTATACTATGATAGTATCGTCTGTCTTAATTATATTTATCTGATCAAATAACATATGTATCTCGTAATACTGAATAAATTTAAACTTAATTAATTTCTATTTTTAAAAAAGCTAGATGTTTTAGATATTTATAAATAAAGACCATATGTACAGTTCAAACAGTAGTGTTGTATATTTGTGTTATGATATTGTAACACAAATATACAGCATTGCTGTTCAAACTTTGCAGGCAGAAAATTCAGGTTTAATACAATTCTTAACCACATCTTTAGCATTATGTTTTACATGATTGGAGCGTAATGTTATTTGTATTTATTGTGAACAATTTTTTTCATACACTACATGCAAGCTTACCTGCATTTTAAATAAAAATAAAATTCAAAATTTAACTTAAGCTTTTAAAATTAAGCTTTAAAAATTAATAATAAAACTGATTTCAACAATTAAAAATTAAACAATTGTCAGTAAATTAAATAATTGTCAGTTTTTAAACAGCATGATGAAATTCTATTATTATAAAAAATTGTTAACAATTTGCCGTCAGATTAATGGAATTTCCATTATCTCTGTATTAATCAATATATTCCTCAGCAGAGACTTCAAAATTCAATTTCAACTGCCATTGTTATTAAAACTACTATGAAACTCTTTAAGAATGTAATCAGATAATATCCATGTTGTATTATTTGTTTAATTAATGTATGTAACAACATAAATTGATGTGTGTGTTTGTAAATTTCATGTTGTAGTTAGTATCTTGTACTTCATTTTAAAATACTTGTTAGTATCTTGTTAGTATCTTAGTGTCTTGTTAGTATCTTGAGACTTCAAAATTCAATTTCAACTGCCATTGTTATTAAAACTACTATGAAACTCTTTAAGAATGTAATCAGATAATATCCATGTTGTATTATTTGTTTAATTAATGTATGTAACAACATAAATTGATGTGTGTGTTTGTAAATTTCATGTTGTAGTTAGTATCTTGTAGGTTTCTTTGGTATATATGAAGTGATTTGCAACAGTTGATTTCATTATGTTTAATGGTCGTAAACATTCCGTGTAACTGTGAGTGAATCCATTCTGATTTTGTATTACTCCTTATATTCTTATATTTGTATTTACTCTGTAAACATTGATATTAACAATAACCAGGTTGGAGAAATAACCTAGTAACCCGATATAACTATTTATGTTTATTTATTTTATAAATTTATATTTATAAACTAACCAAACTTAAGCTGTACTTGGTTCGCTTGCTAACCTTGACTAATAAACAGTAATGTTTTCAGTATTTAAATAATAAATTCAGTAATTATTGCAATTATTTATTATTTAAATAATCAAAATATTACTGTTAATTAGTTGAGGTTAGCAAGTTTAAGTTAAGTTTGGTTAGAATATATCTATAATTATAAGCAATAATGCTTATATTATTAATATGTTAATATAGAGAATGTTTAAAATGTTTGGTATAAAACAGCATGTTAGTGTGTCATTGCGTTACAGGGTTATTTCTGCAAACTGGTTATTGTTAACATCAAAATTTCCTGCTATTTTTGGTTGTTTCTAGGTGAAAAACTTGCAAACATTTGGGAGGGGAGAGAAAAAATTACCAAGTACTTTTTCGTTTTATACCACCCAAAAATTCTTGCCCAAATCAACTCAAAAATAATTATGTTGAATAAAACAATTTTTAGGTGAGAAAACAGGGGAAAAAAATTTATTTTCAATTTTTAAAAAATGTTTTTTTTTGTCAGGAATCTTATTGATAAAAAATTTAATAAACATTATTGCTTATAATTATAGATATAAATTAACAAAACTTTATGTATGTTGTCCTGCTTTGTTTTACCTCCCTGTTATCTCTAGACTGAATAGATGAAATTTTTCAGTAATTTTTATATATATAAGATATTGATGTCTTTAATTTTTATCACAATTTATCAAGGGAAAAGGGATACAAATCTCATAACTACCATAACCAAAAATGTTACTCAAACAGTAGATAAATTTTTGTCATATAATTAAATGCTTCTTCAATAGCTAAGATAGTTTCTGATTATGTTGGTTGGGTCTTATTCAAATTCCAATAAAGGCGTAGGGGCAGAAAACAGTTTTTGGTTTTTTCTTTTACTTGCTCAAAGTCAAATTCTTGTATTTAGGTTATTCCGTTACATTAGTATGTCACTTTGGTTATGTATTATGGCAATTTAATTATGGATGTGTGATAGCCTAATTTTTTGCTTTGTTTCATCATTTATGTTTTGCTTTATCTTCAGACAGGATTCACTGATTTTTTATGAAATTTTATTACTTACATAGCATAGTGTTGTACGTTCCAAGTGTGGATGTGTAGATATTAACAAATCAGATACCATTTAATTTTGGTTACAAGTTAAGGGATGGGGAGATACAGTCCCATATCACAAAATTTTATAATAAAATTTTATAAAACCTTTATCTATAATTCTTTACTTATACTTTAATGTTCAACCTCACTTGGACAAAACTTCAAATAATTTTCCTGGTGAAGTTGAGTAAGTTATGCAACTCCTTGCCAGCTTTAAATTATTTTGTAATTATCATTTGACATGGTAATATTTTTTCTGTAAAAGAAATTGCTTTTAATTCTATTTTATAAAAGTTAGCGGGAAGACCTTTTAAATGAATCTGTAATCTAATAAAAATTGTAGTTAGTTTCTGTGCTCAGATTGCTTTAGATTTGATAGAGATGTATATTATCATTTTTTTGAAAGACTGACTATAGAGACTTTTTAAGAGAGTGACTATTGCTTTTAGCAAAAATAACCAGGTAATTTTACATATTCCTCACATCTATCAATAAATTGCAGCCCGGTGTACTTTGCACTACAAAAGTTGAACCTTTATTAATGTTTTAATAAATGCCTTGTATATAAAAATAGTTAGTTCAAACCAAAAGAGACACATGTATTTTTAAAGTATGTTAAAAAAAGTAACACGTTAGAATTTTAAAATCTATTGAATTTATTATGTAATTAATACAATTCAAAGTATAAAATATAAGTTAAAAACTTTTTCTTTCATCTGTTGTTTGGCTGGGTTGTTTCTATTCTTAAAACCTTTCTGTTGTGTGCTAATTTTTTAACCTTATTATATTTACTGCGTTCTACATTTTCTGATATCTCTTTCAAATATTGCACTTTTATCTTACTCCACAATTTTAATCTCAATTTATCTTTTATTTATTGAACATTCTTTCTTTCCTTTCCTATTAATTTTATGTCCTCTTCATTTAAAATTTGAAACATTGTGTAACATAATGTTTGAAAAGTTTCTATTTTTCTTTATTTTCATTTTAGTTTCATGTTTCACTCTATACAGTGCTACGATTCATACAAATATTTTAGAGAATTTCTTTCTGATTCATAGATCTCAATTTGATACGAACAGATTTAACTACATTTATAAACTCAAGAAAAATTTTGAACCTAATCACCAGCAGGAAAAATCACGTTGACATTCTTGTGGAATGTAAAAGACCCATTTATTTTTGATACTCCACCATACACCACCATACAGTTCTCATTTGGCCCCATCTGATATCCACTTGTTTAGTCCACTTAAGGAGGCAGTCATAAAAGTTTAATGGCAATGACAATGTCAAGGAAAAATTGGCTCTGACATCAAAACAAAAATTTCTACATACAGGCATAAATAAGCTGATTCAGAGGTGTTTAAAAGTGAAAGAAGTCACATTTTAGCTGCAGAGCAATTTTTGTCTTTATTTATTAATAACCCTTGTAAAACAACATGAATAATTGAAAACTAGAAAAATTGAAAATGAAACAAAATCTTTTTTTTCAGATGTATGAGTTATCATTTATACTATCTATTTTTGTAAAATTATCACACTTTCAAAACTTTTCAACTATCGGTAATGTATCATGTACATTATTAATTACATAGTCATAACGTACAGTTTTTTTAGCATCGTCTGGTGTTCTAACAGTTTATAGTATGATTACTATATACAGTTTATATATGATTACTAGATTTTATTGGATAATAGCCCTACAGTTAAATTAAGTTCAACAAAATTTCAAATAACCTAAAGGAGTGGAGAATACTGTCAGGCGAATTAAATAACAAAAAAAAACTATTGTAAATACTACTTTTATGGCAGTATAAATACTGTCATAAACAGCTCATTTTAGCAGTGCACGATTGAAAAATGCAGATAGTACATTTTTAAGTGAATTCTGCATTCATAGATTTTCAACAATACGGTGTAATTGTTGCTTATATATATTTAATAGTTCTGGAATATTTATTTTGGATAAATAATAATTTTCTTTTTATTTGATTAATAAATAGATTTTTGTTTTTTTACTCATGATTATAATTTGTAGTAATTGATTATACTATTATGTTGTGAATGCAGATCTATCCTTTTTATTAAACTATTAAAATAAACATAAAAATTATATTTTTTTAGAATCATTCTTTTGTTTTTTGTTACAGGTCCGATACTGGTAATTTACTACATAGGTTAAAGATTGTGGATCATTTTAACAGCATTAATGTGACTTAAATATTTATTTCTGTTAATGTAATACTAACGATTGGAAGGAGAAATACTTATTTTGTAGCTGGTGCTCCTTTTTCCAGTATATTAAACTAATTTTTTTACGATTTCATCAGCAATCTTGTTTATATTTATTTTGTTAATATGTGAATATTCAGATAAATATATGCATGGTATTTTAAGAAAAATATCGTGTTCGCCCCGGTAAGTTCCTCTGTAGGTTGTGTTTATTTTTTAGTTATGTGTGTTTTTTCTGGTTTTGTATGCATTTTATTCATTTGGTTAAGTTTACTTTTTTTTTTTTTTTTTTTTTTTTTTTTTGTCTTCAGTCATTTGACTGGTTTGATGCAGCTCTCCAAGATTCCCTATCTAGTGCTAGTCGTTTCATTTCAGTATACCCTCTACATCCTACATCCCCAACAATTTGTTTTACATACTCCAAACGTGGCCTGCCTACACAATTTTTCCCTTCTACCTGTCCTTCCAATATTAAAGCGACTATTCCAGCATGCCTTAGTATGTGGCCTATAAGTCTGTCTCTTCTTTTAACTATATTCTTCCAAATGCTTCTTTCTTCATCTATTTGCCGCAATACCTCTTCATTTGTCACTTTATCCACCCATCTGATTTTTAACATTCTCCTATAGCACCACATTTCAAAAGCTTCTAATCTTTTCTTCTCAGATACTCCGATTGTCCAAGTTTCACTTCCATATAAAGCGACACTCCAAACATACACTTTCAAAAATCTTTTCCTGAGATTTAAATTAATTTTTGATGTAAACAAATTATATTTCTTACTGAAGGCTCGTTTAGCTTGTGCTATTCGGCATTTTATATCGCTCCTGCTTCGTCCATCTTTAGTAATTTTACTTCCCAAATAACAAAATTCTTCTACCTCCATAATCTTTTCTCCTCCTATTTTCACATTCAGTGGTCCATCTTTGTTATTTCTACTACATTTCATTACTTTTGTTTTGTTCTTGTTTATTTTCATGCGATAGTTCTTGCGTAGGACTTCATCTATGCCGTTCATTGTTTCTTCTAAATCCTTTTTACTCTCGGCTAGAATTACTATATCATCAGCAAATCGTAGCATCTTTATCTTTTCACCTTGTACTGTTACTCCGAATCTAAATTGTTCTTTAACATCATTAACTGCTAGTTCCATGTAAAGATTAAAAAGTAACGGAGATAGGGAACATCCTTGTCGGACACCCTTTCTTATTAGGGCTTCTTTCTTATGTTCTTCAATTGTTACTGTTGCTGTTTGGTTCCTGTACATGTTAGCAATTGTTCTTCTATCTCTGTATTTGAACCCTAATTTTTTTAAAATGCTGAACATTTTATTCCAATCTACGTTATCGAAAGCCTTTTCTAGGTCTATAAACGCCAAGTATGTTGGTTTGTTTTTCTTTAATCTTCCTTCTACTATTAATCTGAGGCCTAAAATTGTTTCCCTTGTCCCTATACTTTTCCTGAAACCAAATTGGTCTTCTCCTAACACTTCTTCCACTCTCCTCTCAATTCTTCTGTATAAAATTCTAGTTAAGATTTTTGATGCATGACTAGTTAAACTAATTGTTCTGTATTCTTCACATTTATCTGCCCCTGCTTTCTTTGGTATCATAACTATAACACTTTTTTTGAAGTCTGACGGAAATTCCCCTTTTTCATAAATATTACACACCAGTTTGTATAATCTATCAATCGCTTCCTCACCTGCACTGCGCAGTAATTCTACAGGTATTCCGTCTATTCCAGGAGCCTTTCTGCCATTTAAATCGTTTAATGCTCTCTTAAATTCAGATCTCAGTATTGTTTCTCCCATTTCATCCTCCTCAACTTCCTCTTCTTCCTCTATAACACCATTTTCTAATTCATTTCCTCCGTATAACTCTTCAATATATTCCACCCATCTATAGACTTTACCTTTCGTATTATATATTGGTGTACCATCTTTGTTTAACACATTATTACATTTTAATTTATGTACCCCAAAATTTTCCTTAACTTTCCTGTATGCTCCGTCTATTTTACCAATGTTCATTTCTCTTTCCACTTCTGAACACTTTTCTTTAATCCACTCTTCTTTCGCCAGTTTGCATTTCCTATTTATAGCATTTCTTAATTGCCGATAGTTCCTTTTACTTTCTTCATCATTAGCATTCTTATATTTTCTACGTTCATCCATCAGCTGCAATATATCGTCTGAAACCCAAGGTTTTCTACCAGTTCTCTTTATTCCGCCTAAGTTTGCTTCTGCTCATTTAAGAATTTCCTTTTTAACATTCTCCCATTCTTCTTCTACATTTTCTACCATATCTTTTTTACTCAGACCTCTTGCGATGTCCTCCTCAAAAATCTTCTTTACCTCCTCTTCCTCAAGCTTCTCTAAATTCCACCGATTCATCTGACAACTTTTCTTCAGGTTTTTAAACCCCAATCTACATTTCATTATCACCAAATTATGGTCGCTATCAATGTCTATCAATGTCAACAAATAAGTTTACTTATGTCGCGTTAATACACTTTCGTAAAAATTATTAGAAACTGGATTTTAATTTTTTTATTGATTATTATATTGTATAATTAGCTGTACAAAAGGTATGTAAAACATGAGTATATCTTGAAAAGAATTGGAAAAAAAAAATTTTTCACGCATGTTTTTTAAAAAATTGCAATTCCGGTTCATATAATTTACTTCTTGCATTGAATAATTTTTAGGGGGATTTTCTTTTATTCAGATTTTTTTGTAATATCATATATGCTATTTTTAACTGTTTGTAGAACTCTATTCATTAATAAATGTTTATGTTACTGTATTGCCTTGGTTTAGTTGTTCGGTTCGCTTTAGTAGAGTGAGTTGTGTAGTTGTTTGATTTTTGCGTATGTATTGAGCATGTTCTGTGTGTGTTTAGTTGAAGTACTTAGAAAATTGTTAAAAAGAATGTTGGTAGGATACAAATATACGATCAGCCCTTCAAAAGTACAGCCTGATTCTAACGCAGATACTAAAATTCAAGAAAATGTTTGTGTTAATTATTCACTATCATCACCATATTTTCTAACAGGTAATAATAATTTTTTTATGATTATTATTAGATAATATAACTATTGTTTCATTAATATCATGAAGATAATTTTTATGACGAATAAATTTTTTTTTTTGTTTTCAGGTACATGTGTTACATATAAAAATTTTTGCTCAATATTAAATTCATCCTATTTCAAAAAGGTGTTCGGTATGACAAATACATGATGTTCAGTATTAATTCCATAACGGTAGTAAACATTTTTCTCAGTAACTTAGTGCTATATTTTTTGTTGGTTTATAATTATAAGATTTTATTTGGAAAACTTCCATGTATAGTTAATTAATATTATAATTGATTATTGTTTGAGATTTTAAGAATATGTTTATTTGTGTTTCAGATGCACGAGTTGTCATATAAGTACTGTACTTATTTTAAAATTATGCCACTTTCAAGCTGATTAATGTATCCTCTTCAGTATAATTTAAATAGCGGTAATGTACAGTTTTGTTAGCATCGTCATATTAACTAACAGGTTTTACTTATTATACGATTATTAGTTTTATTGTATTTTAGGCACATAGATAATAATAAAATCATAAATTTTTGTTTAAGACTATTAAATTACTTTTAAAATTATTATTTTTTTTTTTGTTTCAGATGTAATTGTTATCATTTAACACATTACTCATTTTAAAAATGGATGCTTTCAAGACTGCTTGACAGTGAGTAAAATACGAGGGACGATCAGAAAGTAAGTTACACCCGGTCTATGAAACAAACATATATTTATAAGACAAACCTACATGTTTTTATATATTTTTTGACTGCCTGTTTTTTTGTGTCTCCATTTATGTGTTTCGCTTTCAGTTTAAATAGTGTAATGTAGCACCCAGCTCTCATCCTCTATGTGGACTTCTTTCAAAACATGTGGACCAATCGTGGAATAATATTGATGAAAATAAAAGAACTGATGCAAAAAGTTGACGTTTGTGGTTGTCGGTCAACAGATGTGGCACAATTTATGCACACATGTTGGGGTAACCAAGCTGATCGTGAATGAAATCGCATACTTTCACAAACGTTATCTTAACTTACAATTTCTCCAATTTTACTGCGCCGGTTACTCATTATCATTTCATTCACGGTTTCCGATAAACCCATCGTGTTTTCAGTTAAGTGATCCCAAAAAAAGTTAGCTTTGGGATGAAAGTTGACACCGTGTAAGTCGTGGGGGTTTCATCCTATGGCTATTTTGTTCTCTCCACCCACACGCATCAGTGGGGAATCAGGGCTTACTGATGGTGACAATGGTGACCCTCGACATATGATGAACCTGTCAGGAGTGCGGGAAGGACATGTGCTAAGCGAGTCTGGATCTGATAGGCTGTCCCCGGGAAGGTTAATCCTTCAACAGATTAACACGCTGGCAATGTGGAAAAGGAGGTTGGCATGTTTTCAATATAGCGGGAGGAATCTGGACGGATAAGCTCCTTAGATAGGAGCAAGAAAGGGTGGGCTAAGACTTTATTCATAGCACTTCAAGGTGATAGTGTTATCCTAAAACAAGAAGAAGTACTCTACTTATTTTATAATTATGCTACTTTCAAGACTTCTGAATTGATTAATATATCATGTTCAGTTTAATTTACTTAGTGGTAATGTACAGTTTTGTTAGCATCATCATATTTTCTAACAGTTTTTACTTATTATATGATTATTAGAATTGATGTATAATAAGCCCATAAATTAATAATAAAATTATAAATTTTTGTTTAAGATTATTAAAATACTTTTAAAATTATTATTTTTTTTTTGTTTCAGATGTTAGTGTTATCATTAAAACTCTCTACTTATTTTAAAAATTGATGCTTTCAAGACTGCTTGACAATCAGTAAAATACGAGGGATGATCAGAAAGTAAGTTAACCCCGTTCTATGAAACAAACATATATTCATAAGACAATTCCGTTTTGCTGAACAAAAACCTATATATTTTTTGACAAAATCGCCAACATTTTTCATACATTGTGACAAGTTTTTTAATTTCAATCTCATCAAAATTTAATATAAATTTCTTCAACCATTTAAGGATTGCTAAACCCTGCCCTTGGTTTAGCTTGAGAGGACAAAACAGTTGGTGGTCGACGGTGCAAAGTCAGGGCTGTAAGGCGGATGAGACCACACTTCCCATTACAATTTTTGCAGTAATTTTGTTGTCATATGAGGTGAATTACGAGCAGCATTGTTGTGAAGAAAAATAAGCTTATCCCTTAATCTTCCGTGATTTTGAATTTTAATGAATTTACAAAACTTTTTTAAATCCTCTGCAAGATTTGGCATTGACTGTTGTTACTCAGGACATAAATTAAACTACAAACAACTCGCTCAGAATCTAAAATGTCTGTCAGCATAAAATCTTTGAACATGTGGGGATGTTTTCAAATTTTATGGCTGCCTGTATTTTTCTGTCTCCATTTATGTGTTGCTCATTCAGTTTAAATAGTGTAATGAAGCACCCAGCCATCATCCCCTATGCTGATTTCTTTCAATACCTATGGACCAGTCGTGGAATAATGTTGAAGAAAAAAAAGAGCTGACGCAAATCGTTGATGTTTGTGGTTGTTGGTCAACAGATGTGGCACCATTTGTGCACACATTTTGGGGATACCAAACTGATCGTGAATGATATTGCATACACAATACTTTCGCTGATGTTATGTTCACTTGCAATTTCTCCAATTTTAGTGCGCCGGTTACTCATGATCATTTCATTCATGGTTTCCGATTTACCCATCGTGTTGTCAGTTTAGTGACGCCCAAACAGTTAAATTGGGATGAAACTTAACACCATGTAAGTCGATTATAAAATAATTATTGTTTTTATTTTTATGTTATTAGCCAGTAATTGTCACTAAAGTTGTCAATGAAAGACTAAATGTAAAAGATGTAGGAAAGTCAGGGTTCTGTAATCGCACAAGTATTTGGTAAGGGTGGTCCTAGCACATCCCTGAATGGTCTATATTTTGGAAAACAGGAAAATATTAACATAAAAAATGTTTGCTACTATTTTGAATAGTAACTCGATGCTTCTATAGTGTGTCTATGCAAACCATAGAAATTGAATAGTTTTTTCTCTTATCAGACCTGGGCTCCGTTAATTGTATTTGAGCAGTTGTGTTGTTTAGAATTAAACTGTACCCCTTAGAGAACTTACATGTTTATAGTTGTTATTGGTAATCGTAGTAGTAAACATCCCATCTATCAATGGACTGCGAGAGCTGCACGGTGTTGCAACCTCGCCCAAGTCTTGAAATTCTTCCGAAACAAAAGGTCAATTGTTGTAAAATGAAGATAAGTGTAAATTTAACCAAGATATGGGACATGCAGTTGTACAACCTCATGCGGGGTCGATTTTAGGATAGCGATAGGAGTAAGCACAATGATAAGATCTTTGTCAATGTGATTTGTATTGGTGAAAATTAACCTGGCAATATGCTTGCGAAGCGTGTGGCAATTGTTGTAAGGCAAACTGATAATTTTTTACCTGTTTTTATTTCCTCCATTAAATGTAATAGAAATTATTAATAATAAATAATAATAGTAAATTAATAAAAATTATCAGCTTGCATTACGGTGTGCAAGTGTACTTCTGGGTTAATTGTCTGCAATAACTTGATTGTTTGTCAATGGAGTTTTATAAATGAGGTGTCATTTTGTTCAAAATGAAATGCTTAATAATTTTATAATAAGAAAAAATTTGATTTATAAATAATTACTAAGATATTGAAAATTAAAAAGTAAGATGGCTGCCATTTTGAAATTTTTGAAGGTGACGACAAATTTTTTTATATTTTTTAGAGTAAAGAGTCTTAGATTTGCCAAATTTAATTGAAGTAGGTTTATCCATTCCTGAGAAATAATTTCTTTGTTGAAAATCAAAAAATGGTTACCCGATTGGATAGGCAATTTATATGACCTATCAGAAATACTGTTGAAACTTTCATTGGTAGTAAGAATAATGGAATGTGATCCTAATGCTACAGTTGATATGGTTGCTAACTTGATAATTGCTTCAGAATTGCATTTATATAACAGGTGAATTAACATTTGTGTTGTTAACGAAATCGGTTTTTAATTTTAAACTAAACTAGAGGTAAACTTATTGAAATGAATAAACAATATGCGTATATTACCAGTATAGCCTGTCTATTACCCTGGTACCTATGTTTTATGGCATAACCCACTATCCTATCATATGGTTTTTTCAGGCAGTATTATAGAAATACCCAAGAAAACTAGTTTATTATTTTCCAGTAAGTTTCATCTTCAGGAGATTATAAATCTATTCCAGTAGATCCAGTTGTCACTTCAAAAGTATTATATCATCAGAATAATGTGTTTTGTAGATCAACATAACTATTGTATGCACATATTTTTAATTAAATACTGTAAAAATTAGATCATTGGGACTGCCTTTATAGTTTTGTTTTAAGAATTTGCACATTATAAAATCAGCACTGCCTATGGAGTCTTTTGCAATCAATCCAATGACAAAAAAACACTATTAAGGTACTAGTAAACATCCGTATGATAATTAAATGGTATCCTGAATCAGATATCAAAATAACCCAAATAACAATGACCTTTAAAACTCTTGATTGGTACTTTCATTTTCTGTATTCTGAAGTAATAATGATTAATAAATTCCAAAATAATCTACTTTATATCTATGGATCATATTGAATTATAAGTGTATTTCATATATTTGTAAAAATGAACAGTCCTGAATTTATCACCCCAAATCTATAAACAGGAATGGTTTATTTTAAAAAGTAGTAGCGGTAGTGTTGAGTACTGCTTACCTTTTTTAGCTTTATTCTTTTATCACTTGTTGATGTGTTTGGAACCACTCCATTAACAAAACTTACTGTAGTAGTACTGTTAAATTTCTGTTAATCTTTATATAGCATTTGGTCAACTTATATAGCATTTAGTCCTTATATTTGACATCATGCCTTATCTGGCCTTCTTTTTATTTATTTGTAATTAATGGTTATACTTATCTTTTAATTTTATTTATCTATTTCCTGTTTCCAATAAATTCAGGTTCTTGAAAAGGACATCCACTTGTTTGTTGATCTGCTTGTCTATGTTTACTTGTTGTTATTTAATTTAATTTGTAAAATGTTCATTCTTCTTTCTTTAATAAGTTGACAATTAATTTCATTGATTCTTCCATTTTCATTGGAGTATGCCCTTTTATTAAATTCGTTGTATAATTAGAATCTTGTTTTTGATTTTTAAAAGATCTTAAGTGTTTGTTAAAATATAATTTTCATTTTCTTCATGTTTGTCCAATATATGTTGCATTGAACAAGTGATAAAAGAATGAAGATAAGAAAGGTAAGCAGTACACAACATAGAAACTATTGTGAGGTTAGCAAAAAAGATAATAGTAATTATTATCTTAATAACAATTATAGTAGCAATAGGTTTACTTGAAAATAGTATTTGTTATTTTTTGAAAGTAAAATTAAAATATGACGTGTGTGATTTTTTTTTTGTACTCATAATGTATTCTTTTCCAGGTAGAAGCCATGAAACATAATGCCTGGAATCTCCAAAACGTTACAAGCAAGTAGCCACATTGAATCACAATGTATGGACTATTGTGGAGAGCCCACACTAAGGAATAACCGTTAAAAAAGATTACCAGCTCTTCTGTTGTTAGGATCAATAAAATTAACAATTGGTATGACCTTAACAAAATAATTTAAAAGCTAAACTATAACTAATAATTTATATGTTAATTAATAATAAACTACAACTAATACTTAAGTTATAATGAACTACAATTATACTTTCCATTCAGTTTTTCCTTAGATGTTTATTAGTTGAGTATAATTTTTGACAGTATTTTTTAAAAAAGTAGAAAAGCCAGAAATAAAAATTGACCCTTAAATAGATATCAGAGTCAAAGATAGAATTATGGATAATAAATATTCTCGTAAGTAATTTTAGGTACACCTGTTTGGAGGTAAGTTATCAAACTGATAAATGAGTACTAAGAATGTAGTAAATTTGTTGGATCTTTTCCTTTACGTGTCGAGGAGTTTTTTTTTCAGAAATTATGTAATTTTTATGATCTTAAACTACGATGCTATTAACAAACAAACAAAAAATGGAGAATTGTCCTTACTTGTCATTTTGGAGGTTAATCTTTCAGGATTTGTTAAAAAAAATCATGATCTTGGTACTGCTGGTTTCACATAAATTCAACAAGATATGACTCAAACAGTTTACTACTGGTGGTGCAGTTAATTTTATTCTGTTGTTTGGCAGACCTCTACATACTTACATACAGGACTGTGCACTCCTGTTTGTGGGTTAACAAAAATTGTGCTGAGCAATTGACCATTTGATGTTAATATCCATTAAGTTTTGAATGTCACGATTCACACATAACCTTTGTGTTATGATTAATCTCCAGCTCCTCCTGACAAAACTTTACAGGTTAGCTTCTTTGCCTACCAATAAATGAAAAACATAATTTTGTTGAATGGTAATCTAGACCAATAAGAAGAGTTTTTGAGTTAACTGTTTGTATTTGTACAATCATCACAGGAACACATCCTTTGATCGTGTGCAGCCATACACAAAATTGTCTCAAGACCATGTTGATAAATGCAAGGTTTGTGTATATACCATGTTTCTGTAAAATCATGCCACCATTGTTTTCATTTGCAATTTGTTCCATGAGACAAATAACACTCATGACAACTATGGAAATAAACATGTGACTGACAATATGTACTTATAAAATTGTTTATAGCCGACATCGATAACTGTATGTTCGAACACACAAAACATCATATGTTATCAAAACATAATGCATGATAAAGAATGTTTATAATATACAATTGGTATATGACTTGTCATGTCTTGTATGTTTTTTTAAAGATTAGTATATTTTATGTTCAAAATAAAACGACAAATAAATCAAAAGAATATAATGAAAAATAATTTCTTTACCTTAACTGAAAAGATCGAACCTTAGGCTAGGATTTAAGCTAGAAGATAGTTACAGAATAAAAAGAAACTAAGAGTAGAATCATCCAACTTACACAAACTTACAAACTATGAATTCCCCCCCTAAAAAAAATACAGAAACACAAACTCAAATGAATTCGTATTTATTTTTTACTTATTATTATGTTTTACTTAGTACATTTTACTCCTTTGAACCAAATTGTACCTTTGTTCAAACATCATACCATGCACCCATGTTTTATCACCTATTATAACAATTCTGAAATTGTTCGTACCACTTTATAAACCCATAGTGCTGATGCTGACACAACATCCTTGCCAGAAGCCTTCTCTAACATTTTCACCACTTCACTTAGCTTTAATAGATTTTTAATGCAAATCCTTTGTTCCATAATTTTTAAACAAAGAAATCTGCAGTTAGAATAAAATGCATCATAATTACTCGGCTGGCAAATTTGAACTACACATCTAATATTAATATACATTATAGATACTACCGCCATCACATAGAAAAAAGATGAACTTGGTTGAAAAGATGTAGCGTACAGAATTAAGATATTCTGTTTTAGTTTTTTATCACAATATGTATATTCCAGGATTACAATACAAATAACTGTCCAAATCCTTTTATTATTAGGATCAAACTCCATGTCTAACTCATGATTTAATGAATCATAAAAAAAATATTCTTTATTCCTAAAGCTTCATTACCATAAAATAAGTTAAAAATTGCATTAATATTTTTTAAATCCAATGCTGTAATTTTTTACATTTTCTAAAGTATGTAAAAAATACTTTAGAAAATTTGTTATATTATGGTTTAAAAATAATTTTTTAAAAAAATATTTCATTTACCAATATGCTAGGTTTGATTATTTTATTTGAATAATTTTAATAAAGCACAATAATTTATGTCAACTTATCTAACGATACAGTTTGGGTGAATCCAGACTATTCACCCTCTGGGTTTTGAAGCCTGTTTCATTTGAAAAAACATTGGGGGCCTCCAGAGGTAGTTGAGTTTAAAAATGGCATATTTAACAGCAAATTTACATATAAGAATAATAATTGCACATATGTATGAGAATGGGAGAGGCAAAAACAGGCCCGTCTGAGTTGGTAGATTACTCCATCGCCTATCCACTTGAAAATTATTAAATAGCTCACTTTTATTTTAGTGCAACTTTTTCTTGCAAAGGCCTGAAGTTAATTATCAGCACCTTTTTTCTTTTTTTTTTTTTTAGAAGTTCCCAGTAGCACTCTTGTTATTGTTGTCAATCTTTTAATTGATTAGGAATCCCTTTAAGTATGTAAGTATGTAACCTAATAATACTGGGTGTTTGAGAATTATATGAACAACTTTGATGTCTTGTTAAAAGAAGTTATAGTCCTATTAATGAATGGTTGGGTTCTTTTTTATAGGTAACTCAAAGTTTCCCATGGCAAATACTAGGTATTGCTGTGAGCTCTGATTGCATACAAAACTGCATACATCAGTTGCCATGAATCCACAGATGAAAGCACAATATGTATAGTGGTTTATTGAAACAAAATCAGACACACAAGTTCGACACAATTTTAGAACTCTGTGTAATTTAAAGCCACTCTCTAGGTTAATTATTCATTCATGGTGTGATAAATTTAAAGAAACTGACAGTGTTAAACATAAGAAGGGTGCAGGCATGCCTAGAACATAGATGAAAAAAACTGAGGTCTTTTGTTTGCAGCCCTGGAATGTCAACTTAGGAGTGCAGCGTGCGAGTTAAATCTTCCATGATCTACCATTCATGTTGTTCTGAAGAAACGATTAAAATTGTGTCAAGCACATTACAACAAGATTACAAGATCGCACTGTTAAGAAGGAATTTTTTTGTGGAATCCTATGCGGTCATAATATATAATAACCACAAAATGAAAATATTATATTAAAAATAATTCACTAGTAGTTTCTGAAAACTGCAATATTACAGTTCTGAGGTGGAATAGCAAACAATGTTTTTAATCTATTGTATAATAATTTATCTTGCATAATAGTTTACAAAAGAAAATGGCACTAGCACATAAACGATTTCACCTGATTCCAGAATCTTCTACACTGATAATGGAATGTATGTTATACTGACTAAAAAAATAAGACAAATGAATTTTTGTTTAAACCCAAATTAGAGAATATTTAGATAACAAAAATACATATCAAGTAATAATAGTTTTTTTTTTTTTAGTCTTCAGTCATTTGACTGGTTTGATGCAGCTCCGAGATTCCCTATCTAGTGCTAGTCGTTTCATTTCAGTATACCCTCTACATCCTACATCCCTAACAATTTGTTTTACATATTCCAAACGTGGCCTGCCTACACAATTTTTCCCTTCTACCTATCCTTCCAATATTAAAGCGACTATTCCAGGATGCCTTAGTATGTGGCCTATAAGTCTGTCTCTTCTTTTAGCTATATTTTTCCAAATGCTACTTTCTTCATATATTTGCCGCAACACATCTTCATTTGTCCCTTTATCCACCCATTTGATTTTTAACATTCTCCTATAGCACCACATTTCAAAAGCTTCTAATCTTTTCTTAGATACTCTGATCGTCCAAGTTTCACTTCCATATAAAGCAACACTCCAAACGTATACATTTAAATTAATTTTTGATGTAAACAATTTATATTTCTGACTGAAGGCTTGTTTCGCTCGTGCTATTCGACATTTTATGTCGCTCCTGCTTCGTTCATCCTTAGTAATTCTACTTCCCAAATAACAAAATTCTTCTACCTCCATAATCTTTTCTCCTCCTATTTTCACATTCAGTAGTCCATCTTCGTTATTTCTACTACTTACATTACTTTACTTTGGTTTTTTTCTTGTTTATTTTCATGCGGTAGTTATTGCGTAGGACTTCATCCATGCCATTCATTGTTTCTTCTAAATCCTTTTTACTCTCAGCTAGAATTACTATCTGCAAATCGTAGCATCTTTATCTTTTCACCTTGTACTGTTACTCTGAATCTAAATTGTTCTTTAACATAACTAACTGCTAGTTCTATGTAAAGATTAAAAAGTACGGTGATAGGGACATCCTTGTCGGACTCCCTTACTTATTACAGCTTCTTTCTTATGTTCTTCAATTATTACTGTTGCTGTTTGGTTCCTATAAATGTTAGCAATTATTCTTCTATCTCTGTATTTGAACCCTAAGTTTTTTAAAATGCTGAACATTTTATTCCAGTCTACGTTATTGAATGCCTTTTCTAGGTCTATAAATGCCAAGTATGTAGGTTTGTTTTTCGTTCATCTTTCTTCTACTATTAATCTGAGGCCTAAAATTTCTTTCCTTGTCCCTCTATACTTTTCCTGAAACCGAATTGGTCTTCTCCCAAAACTTCTTCCACTCTCCTCTCAATTCCTCTGTACAGAATTCTAGTTAAAATTTTTGATTCATGACAAGTTAAGGTAATTGATCTGTATTCTTCACATTTATCTGCTCCTGCTTTCTTTGGTATCATGACTATAACACTTTTTATGAAGTCTGACGGAACTTCCCTTTTCCATAAATATTACACACCAGTGTGTATAATCTATCAATTGCTTCCTCACCTGCACTGCGCAGTAATTACAGGTACTCTGTCTGTTCTAGGAGCCTTTCTGCCATTCTAATCTTTTAATACTTTCTTAAATTCAGGTGTCAGTATTGTTTCTCCCATTTCATCCTCTTCAACTTCCTTTTCTTCCTCTATAACACCATTTTCTGATTCATTTCCTCTGTATAACTCTTCAATATATTCCACCTAGCTATCGACTTTACCTTTCATATTATAAATCAGTGGTGTACCATCCTTGTTTAACACATTATTGGATTTTAATGTATGTACCCCAAAATTATCCTTAACTTTCCTGTATCCTCTGTCTATTTTATCTATGTTCATTTGTCTTTCCACTTCTGAACTTTTCTTTAATCCACTCTTCTTTTGCTAGTTTGCACTTCCTGTTTATAGTATTTCTTAATTGTTGATAGTTACTTTTACTTTCTTCATCACTAGCATTCTTATATTTTCTACGTTCATCCATCAGCTGCAATATATCATCTGAAATCCAAGGTTTTCTGTCAGTTCTCTTTGTTCCACCTAAGTTCGCTTCTGCTGATTTAAGAATTTCCTTTTTAACATTCTCCCATTCTTCTACATTTTCTATCTTTTTTACTCAGACCTCTTGCGATGTCTTCCTCAAAAATCTTCTTTACCTCCTCTTCCTCAAGCTTCTCTAAATTCCACCGATTCATCCGACACCTTTTCTTCAGGCTTTTAAACCTCAATCTACATTTCATTATCACTAAATAATGGTTGCTATCAATATCTGCTCCAGGGTAAGTTTTGCAGTCAATGAGTTGATTTCTAAATCAACTGCAGGTATCAGATTATTATTTATTATTATTATTTATTATTAATTATTTATTATTCACCTTAACGATACCTGCAGTATCGTTAAGGTGAATAATAAATAATTCAATATTAAAAAAAAGTGAAAAAATATCAGAAGATTTAATGAAATAAAATTTTTTGTACTTTTCATTTAAAAAAAAAATATGTTAATGTAATTTAATAGGTGTACAAGGAAATCATGTGTTGTCCACGTCAGACTTTTTATTTTATAATTATTTTACATAACCATACATATTTTATGACATGTAATTTTTCAAGTGTGAGGGATTTAAATTTGTTATTGTTGATTTTTAAAACTGACATTTTCTAAATTGAAAAAATGTGTTCAGTAGGAACAAAATAATTTAATGTTTCTCTAATTGTGATACCATTTCTTAAATTGCTTTTTTGCGTATATTACAGATTAGTAAATGCAATTTTTCTATCATCCTTAGTTTTAAATAAATTATGCTTCACAAAAAATGTAGTTAAGATCTGTAAAATTTATAATTTTGCTTGGCCATACCTGCGTTAGAATGATTTCTCTGATGCGTTTCTTTAATAAATAGCTTCAGGCACATCCCAAATTAATATCCAACAGTAATCGACTAGCATGTTAGTAATCCATTTCCCTTAATAGCGGCTTTCCTTCACCAAAATATCTTGGTGGAAATGTTCACCGTGTTCGTCACTTACGTTTCCAAGGTTGTCTAGGAAAAAATCCATATGTGAGTGGAGAAAATGTATTTTGAAAGACATATTTCATACCATAGCTCTGTTTGAAGTAAGAAGTTGATTACTAATATCGTGGTAATTTTGGATTTTTGATTGTCAAGAAAAGTTTTACAAACATCCTTAAATGAAGCCCAAGCTGCACTTTCTGCATTATTTAACTTAAAGAATTGAAGATTTAACTTTAAGAATTAAATACATCATATTTGACCAAGAATTAAATACATCATCTTTGACCAATTCTCTTATTTGAGGACCAACAAATATTACTTTTTTAATTTTTCCTTCACTTACATTTGGAAATTTCTGCCTGATGTACAAAAATCCTGGACTATCCTTCTTCATTGCTTTAAAAATTTATCATTAGCCCTAGCTTGATATGAAGAGGAAGTAAAAATATTCTTTTAACCAAGGGCTCATGAATAATATTTTTCCCATTTGGAGTTAAGTTGTCTTGTTTTTTCCACTCTCTGGTAACATAATGTGTATCCCTAGCTTGGCTGTCCCATTCGCAAAGAAAATGCATGTACTTAGTATGCCTAACAAAATAGCTAAAACTTCCAAATCACCACGTATTTTCCAGCCTTGTTTTTTATAATTTATTTTTTCAAGAACATCACACATTATATGTCTATCAAATTAATACCATAAGCAATTGGTATCGAAAGATATTTGTTACCATTGTGTAGTAGAACCACTTTTAAACTATACTTGGACGAATCTATGAAAAGGTGCCATACCTCAGGTTTATGAACCTTGTCCTAAGTGCAACATAAGCTCATCAATATTTGTGCAATAAACCGAATTATTTTCATCAATTAATACTAAGAAAGTTCTTTTTGTCGGTTTCAATAGTCCAAAATTTTTTTATTTTTTTGAAGTAAATTCCAACCTTGGAGTCTTGGTCCAAGCTTAAGCTTGTTAAGCTTGTTTTTTTTGATAGATTTAAATCCCTAAACAAGTCGTTTAATTCACCTTGTGATATGAGATGTGGCTTATTGGAAGATAACCAAAATCATTGTTGTCTTCTTCAGTACTACATGATTCTTCATCACTGTTTTTGAAACATACATTTACAGGTGGCTCAGGAACTGGAATAATTTCACTGTGAGGTACAGACTGCAGATTGCAATGAAGGATATTTTACTGTATGTTTAGATTGTTTAGAAATTCCAGACACTCTTGTTAAACAAAAGTAACAATTGGTTACATGATCCTGTGGCTCATGCTAAACCATAGATGCTAAACCAACGACAAGGCCTTCTGTGTACCTTTCAGCCATCCTCTTAAATATACAAAACAATTAATGCATATTATATAAGGAGCCCACATCTTACCCTGATCACCAATTTTACAATGAAAGTACAAATGATATGCTTTTTTAATTAAAGGTATAATGTTTTTTGTATTTGATTTTGTGGTAAACTCACCACATACATAACAAAAGGCATCCACATCATTTACACAATTTAGAGGCATTATGACACTGCACTGTTAACAAACTTAAGACAGTCATAAGACTGAGCAAAATTAATTGATTCCTAAATCCAGTGTTTAATACAAACAACACAGCTTTGTTTTCAGCTACATGTTTTGACCTGCACAGACATGATTAATTCTTTGTCTAGTATTGTTTATTTATAGCTTACAAATTATGTTAACAAAGTTAAACAGTAGAAAATGAGCTAACAAAATACAGTGTAGGAGCTATATAACTATATGTTGAAAAAAGAAAAAAAATCCTTTAATTAAAAGTTAAAAATTTTTTTAAAAATGGTGGGTGATGGCAAGATTCTGAGTTCATATTCGTTTTCAGCATCATAAAAAGAAATTAAAATCAAGTATAAGATGTTAGGAAACAATGATTATGTTTGTCAGTGTTATCAGTACAAATAATCACAGTACCATCTGCAGTCATCTATATCTACAATTTTTTTTAATTATTGACCTCAGACCTGAAATGCAGAAAAGTTTTTTAAAGATTTTTTTCTTATTTGACTTGAATGGCAAAGCCAGTAAAGTCATGCAATAATACTTTTTAGTTTTTTAAATTGAAAATTATACAATTATAACTTTATCAAAGGAGACATAAAATTTTATTAAGATAAAATTCTTAGATTCTTTCTTAAAAATCTTTATTTTAAAATAATAAAACATTGTTTATTAATGTTTAATATATAAAGAATTTTGTAAAACATTTTCAATAGAGAAAAACTTTCTGAACTCCAAAAATGTCTATAAAACTCTTAGTGGAAAAAATTGTGGAATTATATCAATTTTTTTGTATACATCTGGTTTCATTTTTAATTTAAAACATTTATAAAAGTTGATAAAGAGATACTAGCCTAATCAACTCTAAACAATTATACTGCTTAATTTGAACTGTGTTCAAAGACTGAGGGAAAAGTGGAAGGAAGCAGTTGAAACTATTAACTTCCAACACATTAAAAAAAAGCAACCATCGATCCAAATAATATTTCTGTTATGCTTGTCGGTATGACTAAATTCAAGGGAAATAAATTTTTTAGTAGGAAAATAATATAAATAATAATTTTAGTAGGTAATTTTGCTATTCTACACAGCAAGCAGTTCTGAGCTGTATGGCGGAGTGGGGGGTTAATTTTTGGTGTGTTAGAGAGGGGGAACCAGCTTTGTTAGCAACTTCACTCCGTTCTGTTGTTATTGAGCAAGATGTTCCATCGTCTGTTGCACAACATATCAAAACCGCAGAAATTTTAACTTGTTTAAAGATATAGTTTGAGGATGCTACACTGTCCCAGATCCAAGTGTATACATGGGCCAGACAATTTAAGGGCATGCAAGAAAGTGTAGAAAACAAAAGTCATGATGGACACCCCAAGTCAAGTCTCACAGCTGACAACATCTGTGCCGTTCGAGAGCTTATCAAAGGTGATCATTGGTTCACTGTTGAAGAAATCACATCAGAAGTGGGTATCAGCTATGGGAGTGCTCAATCCATTATCACTGATCATCTTGGGTTTAGAAAAATTAGTACTGGATGGGTTTTGAGGTTGTTGACTGAAAATCAAAAACAGATGAAGTTGGAGATCTGGAAGAGACTTCTGAATCAATTTTAGCAAGAAGGGGACAATTTTTTGAGCTGCATCAACAGATGTATTTTCTCCACAATCAACAAACGGTGAATGGGGCTTACTGTTGCCAGTTGTTGCAGTCAACAAAAGTCACCTACTGAAATAAAAGATGGCATATGCCCAACAGAGATGTCATGCTTCCTCATGACAATGCCAGGCCACACACTCCAATTTTGACAAGGGATAAATTGGAAAAGATGGACTGAGAAACCCTCAACCACCCTCCCTACAGTCCAGACTTGTCCCCCTGTGACTATTTTTTTGTTTGTGCCCTTGAAAGAATCGCTTGGAGGGGAACAATTTGAAAACAATGAAGCCATTGAGCAGCGCGTGCGCAATTGGTTGACAACTAGTCCTCAAACTTTTTATGAACAAGGAATATTCTAGCTTCTAAATCGTTGGCAAAAGTATTTAGATATGCAGGAGACTATATAGAGAAATGATGAAGGTATGAATTCTGTATATTATTAATCAATAAATTTATAAAAAACCATTACTGTTTATAGTTGATTTACTTTGTATATAGAATATTTCATCCTGTTCCAAACCACTCAATCACAACACATTTTTAAGTTATCACTGCGTAAAGTTTATTTGTAATATTATAAAAATTTTAGTACATAAAAAAATACAAATGTATTAGTTTATTCAGGTCTAATTTCCTGTATGACTAATATTGTAGACCTAAGTTGACTAGTAGATATTTTTACATACTTTGTAAAAATAAAGTTGCAGTATTAACTCAACATGTATTGGTAAAACAAAGAGGCATTTTACTTTATTAAATTTCTTTCAGTGTGACTTCAGCTATTAAACTTTTTCATACTGAAAATGTTTTCAGAATTTGTACATTGTAATTTGTATGTGATATATATATATATATATATGACAGTATTTTTTTTTGTATACCAAAGCCAAAGAATTTTATTAAATCTATTCATAAATAATGCAATATATGTAAATTTATTTTACTTTCTTAAAACTTTCAGGAATTTACAATGTAAGTAGAAATGACCTTTATTCTCCTAATATTGTTTGTTATGTTTATAGAAAATTCATCACAAAACAACACAAACTAATATCAATACTGCTGAAGTCTGCTTATAAACTTTAACTTGATTGTCTTTTGGTAGACTAATTTAAAATCTGGTCTCCACATGTAGTATGTGTCAGACATTATGTTAAACTAATCTGCTAGTTACAAGGAAAAAGTGAACATTTGTCTTTTGGAGACTAATGATTTGGCAAGAGCCATTAAATCATTATGATAATTGCTATTTTTATTTAACCGATGTCACTGCTTTTATTTCAAAAAAATTATGTAATATTGTGTATCCAAATTTTCCATCTGCTATGAGACCAGCACTTTGTGGTGAAGACTTAATCAATTCCAACAGCACCAGCATTTTGCAAGAAATTTCTGACTTATGAAGATATTTCTAATATTATTGCAGAAGCATCAACTGCTGTCATTAATGAGCTGATGTTAACTTAGAGATTATATATGCTGTTGATAATAAGCATTTATTTATAGTCAAAATAAAACTGTTATGTATTTATGAATACTTATGATGAATCTGTGGTGATATGAATGTCATTAGGCTTCTCCTTTATAAAACTACACAGGTAAAACCACAAGCTACCCAAGATAGCTTCACAAAATATCATTTCTTGTGTTTATGGGTAGTCATGCCATCCATTATTACTTAGCTAAAAACTGTCCAAAAAAAAGATAATTTCTCTCTAAGACAGAAATATTTTAAGAACGTCTCTTGTTGACCCTCACAGAATTATTTTACCTATTTACATATAAAACTAAGCCTAAGAATTTTGTGAAAGTATTGAATAAAGATAAGGCTTTATTCAATAAAGCCTTCAGATTGAAGCCCTGATGAATAGAGCTACTGCTGGCGTTAACAAAAAAAGACTTCTGCGCAAAAGAAAAAACTAATTTCTTAGTTGCATGACACTATTTAAGCAAAATTCAAGTTAAAATTTACATTTTATTTATTTTTGTGACTTCTGAAATTATGGTTATTACAGACAAATGTTTAAAACGTAATATACTTATTATATGTAATAAGTGATTGAGGTTGTACAGTCATTTTGTATTCTGGTTTATGTTATGTATGAAAGAATACTTGTTTGAGAAGTGTTATAATTTTTATGATTGCTTGTATTATATTGAATATGATTATATTCCATGTAAAGCTTCTGGAATGGCATTAGTCAGGTTTTCTTTGATAGTATGATGTATATTACATGGCCAATCCCTTTGTTGAACTGAGTAAAGATATCACATGAGGAGCTGAATGTCATCTGCATCTTGGTTTGTTTGATATGTTGTTATGCAGCAGTATATTTGGCTTAGGAAAAATGGGAACAGAAAATCACTTTACTAAATTTCCATAGTAAACCTAACATATAATTTTCTTTTTTGTTTGGGAGTGACTTTGTCATGTTGCTGTCTATTATCATTGAAGCTATAACACATAAAATATACACAGTATATACAAATATCTCCCACAAGTAAGCTCCAAAGCAAAAAAGGAGTATTATTTCACGAATAATCACTTTTGAATGCATATTCAAATTAGCCATAATGAAAAATGAGAATTATTATTTGCAAATATTTTTATGCTAGGGTATTACAGTATCTCTTTAGGTTTTCCCATTTCTCCTAATTGTACTGACAATACTATTTCATAGCAAAGATGATTGTTTTGTAAATGCTTGACCTAATAAATCTCATAATTTATCCTGTTAATTTAATTTTTTTTTGGATATTTGAAGTCTATTTAGTGCAGCACAACTTGTTTGATGAGTTCTTTTCTAGAACTTCTCTTATCTGTGTCCTTTCTGTAGTTTCTGAGTTGTACATAAGGATTTGTATTTATTCATAGGAGGGAGGTGATATGAAAATCTGATTGTTTCTTCAAATCGGCTTGTGGAACAATCACATTATCATACTTCTAATCATTTTAAGGAATTGGAAAACTCATTTATCTGAAAGCTTTCTCATATCCAAAATTTCATGAATAATGTAACCAGCCCATTTTTTAGATATTGCCAGAATTCTTAAATTTATAGTGAATATTTTTCCCAGCTTTCAAATATAAAATCATTGTTATGTATAGTTTTTGGATTGTCACTTTAGTTGATTTTCATTTCCAGTAATCATACATCTCAGACAGACTTAAAGATTACAGACATAAATAATGAAATTTAAGTTAAGATACATAAAATCCATAACTGAAAAATTTTATCAGTCAGGGTATGAACAATTATCTGTATCAGTTATATCTATTATAGCCATACAGGATTGTGTTATAAAATAATAAAAACAAAGTTTGGTGTTATGTTTGCTGCCCTCTGTTCATTGTTCATATCACAACCATATTAAGAAGCTTTTTTATATAAAAATGTTGCTTTGGTGAAATTCATTATTTTGATGAGTTAAATAATTGAAACAAATTTCTTCATGCTTTTATTCACTGCATATATCTATCAATCCCCATCCTGATTATTAAAAAATTGACCTCTTTTTCTAAATAAAAGCTCATTAATCTTAGTACATTCTCATCTAAAAACATTTACAGTGTATACATCACTTTTTTCAGTAGTGATTTTATGACTTCACATCACAGCTGAATAAACATTTAAATTCCCTCACTATTAAATTCCCTTGTTTTAAATATAGGGAAATTTAAGATGTCAACCCCATATAGACTTGTAGCTACTAACAAGAAAACAGGATTCAGTGTATGGACTTAAATTTCTAAACCTATGTTTTGATACCAGAAGATTTCTTACCTACCTAAAATCTCTCCTAGCAAATCCCTGACCATATTTTCCATGTTCCTTTAAAAATTATATTACTTTTTTATTTGGATATGAGCTTGTACTAATAAGGAAAATATTAAAAATGGTGTTAATATGATTTTAATATTTATAACATCTCTAAAACACTTTCTTTCTCATGAATTTAAAAATATTAAAATAGAACAGAATTTGCATGCACCTTGTAACCAACACTTGCAACCTCAACAACAGCTATTTACTACCAGTGGATTTAGTTGAAGTAAGGTGCTCATGCACTAATCAT
This sequence comes from Lycorma delicatula, assembly GCF_047948215.1. Lineage (NCBI taxonomy): Eukaryota > Metazoa > Arthropoda > Insecta > Hemiptera > Fulgoridae > Lycorma > Lycorma delicatula. The sequence goes on from NC_134459.1 coordinate 15,336,270, forward strand.
GGAAACAATGTTTTTTTTTTTTTTTAAATTGGGAGTTGTGTCTGTGGTTAGTAGGTGTCAGCAGCAGTGGAGTGTTTGGTAGTAAACATTTGTGATGTGTTGTCTGCTCTTCATATTATTTGTCTGAAAATTTAATTGAAATTGTTTGATTATTAATTAATTATTTGTTATTTAATATTTAGAAACACGGTATGGATGTAATTTTCATAAACTGTTTTTTTTCTTTTTTTTAGTGAATATAGTCTTCAAACATCTATTGTTACCAAAACAGAAAGGTGATGTGTCTCCTGTTGTAATAGTTACAATACTTGTTGACGAAATATCTTTTGGTTACAAGGCAAAGGTAATGAGACGTATAATTATTTATTTATTCTTAATTAGCCTAGTAAAGGGTTTTGATTTGGCCACTTAGCATTTCCTTTTTTCCTTCTGCAATTAATTACATTAATATAGAAAAAAAATTGATAAAATATTATCCAAGTTTGCATCCTAGGATTTTATCCTCCTAAGTACATATGTGTTTTTATAAGATTTGCTTAGGATTCTTTTTTAATACTTTACAGCAGTTCTCATAATCAAAGACTCTTCATCCAACACACATAGCTGAAATTCCTTTTTATATGTTCCAATTCATATTGAAGTTTAACTAATGAACTAACAATCCATCAATAAAGCTTTATTCTTCTTCCACTCTGCTCAGCTTCAATCGGTCAATTAAAATGCATTGTTTTTCCGTTGCAGTTTTATTGTGGTTTCCTTTAGTTTTAAGGATTCAGTATTGTTTTCTTTTTAGCCAAGCATGTAGTGGTGTCACCGTTACATACACTCAGTACAGTTCTTAGGGTGATGGTCCAAAAACCTATTTTGAAATCCTACTTTTCTAATTAATTACAATTTGATTGTTTTCAATATTTATGAAAATAACTCTTTCCATTAAAGAGTAGCAGTTTAAAATATTTTAAAGATCCCACTCTTGTTTAGGCTTAGGTTTATAAGAAGAATAGGATTCTGGGGCTATATTGATAGCACCTCACCACTAGTTTAGCCCTAGAGAAACTCTTGGATGGATATCCAACAACAAGCCCACAGCGAGAATTGCCACCCCACCAAGCTCCATTAATGGAGCTGTTTCACCTATTGTCTTCTTAGGCATGCCTATGTAACTATTGAGTGGTCGACCCAATTCTTGAGACACCTGTTAGAAAAAAAGAAGCAGTCAAAGAAGTGGTAAGGGTGGTAAAAAGTGACATAAGAGATCCATAAGAGACTGCAACCCCAAATAATTGTAGACATATTAAATACCTCTACTAAAGACCGCCATTTTACAGGGGTGGTCCAAAAATAATGAAACTGATTTTTTCCAGGGAAATTTTCCTGCATGCATACAAGTGCCCAAGTCTGATCTACTTCTGTGTCATTTTCAAGTTGATTGTAATTACTGAGTGTCAGTGATCATTTACGTAAAGTGTATTGGGTTATTACTTACCGTGGAAAAGATATCAATCAGAATTATGGGATTCAGTTTTGTGTCGGTTTAAAGAAAAATCAGCTTCCAAATGTACAAAATGTTGAAAGAAGTGTCAATAAGGAGTGTGTGCGATATGCAACATATTTTTATTGACATACCACATTTTTGGTCAGACAAGAAAGCATGGAAGACATGATGAGAGCAGGTCAACCAAGCATGTATGACATTACAGTGAACACAGCAAGTGTCATCATTTGAGAAGATTGTCTTATTGGTGTGCAGCAGTTGTGGGAACTGTATAAACATCTCAGATCATCGCATACGATATTCTGAGTAAGTGAATGCATACAGAACGTGTTACTTGTCATTGAGTTCCATGGCTGTTAATATCTGACCAAACACTGTGTGTATTCATCAGTGAAGAATTGTTGGCTCACTACAAGAAGGAAGGAACATGCTTTTTGCATAATGTTATAACCTTTGACAAGTCTTGGATGTTCTGTCTGACCTGAGATGAAGTAAAGCTTTCAACAGAAGTCAACTTCTGTTGACTTTATGGTCTCGGTTCTGTTTCATAGTCTCAGGTCAAATCCCTACTAAACCTAGTAAACGGAAAAATAATTCAGATTCAATATCACTTTTTGTTAGCAATGAACAGCTTTCCTCTCGGTTAGAGTCATTCTGGAGATCAGAAGAGATCGAAGATCATTTACCGACCAAGGAGGAATCTTTCTGCGAAAAACATTTCATGGAAAATATCTTTTGTGATGACAAAGGCAGATTTGTTGTATCTCTTCCTTGTAAGGAAAACTTTGCTTTAGGAGATTCTTATGAAAATGCAAGACATTGTTTCAATTTGATACATCGTAGATTTTAGAAAAAAGCTAAACTTAAAGATGATTACTTCCATTTCATGAAGGAATATCAAGAATTAGATCACATGCAACCTGTAGATTCATCTCGGTGTAAGGCTGCGTCTGAAACCTTTTATTTGCCCCACTACGCAGTATTTCGTGAAGCTTCCACCATTACCAAAACAAGAGTAGTATCTGATGGTAGTGGGAAAACTTCAAATGCCCAATCACTCTTTTCTTCGTCTTGCTACTAGTGCGTTTACATCAAGCCCTATTGCAATCATACTTATCAATTGCGGTGAGCGATTACTTTGTGATAGGCTAAATCACCTGCTGGCATCTTACTTTGCTCATCGTAAAGGACAACCGAATCACCTGGTTCTTAAAGCAATCCTCGCAAACCCTCATTTCCAGCGGTATGAAAACCATCCTCATAATACAGCACCAGTGGGTGTTTGTACGCAGCGTTTAATGTACCTTTTAAATTTTGGCACTCTGTTTTCTCAACCTATCTCTGTTCGTATCCTCTATAGAGCTCGACCCCCGTAAATATTATGTCCTCACCATATATAATAAAAAATTAATAACAACTCTTGTCTTTCAACAAACATTTTATCATCTTCTATCTGAGATAAACCCAGACGGAGTAGTACACACAGATGGGTCAAAGCAGAATGATACTGTTGGATGCACTTTTGTTGTAAATGGCAGAACTTATGTGTTTGGTCTACCTGGTATTACAAGTGTCTACAATGCTGTACTGTACACCATCAATATGCCTTTGAACATCATTAAGTCAAAACATCGTCACATCCTTATCTGCTGCGATTTGTGTAGTGCTCTTCGGGCTTTATGGCATTTGTATTCTAGACATCCTATTGTCACCGAAATTCATAATGCGATCACGGAATTGAATTGTCACAACACACAAGTGAATTTCTGCTGGATCCCTAGCCATGTGGGAATCCTAACATATGTGCGGATTGCGCTGCTAAAGATGCATGTAGCCAATGGTCTTTCACCACTTGATTCATTGATTTTGTCAATTCCATTAAACATAGTCTACCAAGAAGGTGGCAAGGTGCTGCAGCGGATAATAAACTCTGAGACATCAAAGATACGGTATTACCATGAGACGGTATTACCAAGAGGAAATGGTTTTATGCCGATTGTGATTAGGACATACCAGAGCTACTCTTGAATACCTGATGTCAGCAGAAAGTGCCCCACTATGCGTATGATGTGACTGTCACTTGACTATTCGCCAGCATCCTCATGAACTGCGTGTGTTATGCAGCCTTACATCACTAATTTAAATTAGCGAGGAACATTTGGTGCATCGAAGGAAATTATAAGAATGTATTAGACTGGGTATTGTTACTTCTAAGAAGAATCAATATACTTATAAGATATTTAAGGATAATCAACCGTAAATTTTATTTTGTTATTTGTGTTCATATTTTATCCTAATGATTACGTTTCTTTTATTATATTAACCCAAACTCCCAAAACAATAAAATTGTTAAGGTTTCAGCAAGAGTTTGCCATCAATTGAAAACATCAAAAATCGAAAGTCAAAATTCAACAATTTATTTATTTATAGTTCTTTAAAAAGATATTGTCCGAATCAAAAGAGTTCAGATATGTGTGAAAGGCGAGGTAATAATTGTTATATATTTTTCCTATTTCATTTTCTGAAACACAAAAATATACACCGTTAAATATTTTCTTCCTGCCCTACTAATAATGTAACTAAATGATAGAACTTTGTTAATATAAAGCAAATATGAAATCATTGAGAAATAATTGGAGATAAACAATTTTTTTATATACTTGTATATATACTTAACATAAATCATACAATAAAAAATTCATCAGATTTTTTCAAATATGTTGATTGAAAATTCAAAAACTCTTGCCGGCCTTATTTCATACTTTTAAGAACGACTTTGAATGAAACTTCAATACTTTACATTTAACATTATTATTTATTGTTCTACATAAATGCATTATGATCTCAACAACTTTGTCCATTACAGCGAAAAAATTCTATAATGAATAATTGTCAATTTCTGATTTCAATAAAAAAATCACTTAATGAACAGATCAAGTGTTGATCAAAGATCAACATTAGGGTTAGTATGGGTCGTTGTGACAATTTAAAGTGAATGTTACACATCTTATTGTGTGAACTAATTATCATTCATAGGTTTCTATTGATATATTTATCATATGCATTGTAAATTATTGCCTTTCAAAAGCTAGTAAAGAAGTAGAACACTCACTTATGGATCATGAATTATTAGGATTGATGAAGTTGTTTATGAAGTATGAAATCATTTATTGTGTCTTGAAATAGTTAAGCCCCCGCTATTGGTATAGAATGAGTAATTGAATAAAGAAAAATGATGTTTAATACCATAATCTCAAACCGTAACATACAGAAACATCCAAATAAGTTAAAGTACGAGGGTTATTTTTTTTTCAAGGTCCGATCGGTCGCGAAATAAAAACCCGCGCAAAAATCGGATGAACCTTTGCGCATATGTGTTGCGCAGCGTCTCTAGTATGGCCTTCAATCACGCCGCGTCACTTCGTTTAGTTCTGAACACGCAGCAAGCACGTAAATGTAACTATAGTCTACAACAATAGCATCTCCCGCCGAGTGTGAAGTGCGTACGGTAATTCGATTTCTTCAGGCTGAGGGGTGTAATGCGGCTGAAATTCATAGACGAATAAGTAATGTGTTCTGTGAAACTTCATTGAGCGACAGCAATGTGGACAATGGTGCAGGAACTTTAAAGCAGGACGAACAGATGTTCATGATGCACGCGGTCAGCGAAGGAAGCGATTGTTAACCGATTATCTCGTTGAGCGAGTGGATGAGGCGATTCGAGAAAATCGTCGGTTCACAATTTCTGTATTGACCGATTGTTTTCTGAAATTTCAAGGTCAGCTCTCTACCGTTGTGAGTGAGAGACTTCAGTACCGCAAACTGTGTGCGAGATGGGTTCCCAAGATGCTGTCCGACCAACACAAAACAATAAGAATGGACCCCTCCCTAACGTTTCTCCAGCGCTACCACAATGAAGGAGAAAAATTTTTGAACAAAATTGTCACAGGGGACGAGACACGAATCCATTTTGAAACTGAAGAAAGAAAAGAACAATCCAGCGTAGAAAATGGCTGAAAACACAGGCAGCTCCGTTCTATGATGAGGGTGTTGGAAAGTTGGTACCGCGCTACGACAAATGTCTAAATCGGAGTGGCGACTATGTACAGAAATAGCGTAACTATATAAGTACTTGTTACAAATAAAATTTTTTTTATTTTCTCTGTGATTTTAATTTCGTGACCGATCGGACTTTGAAAAAAAAATAACCCTCGTATGATGTATGTGTTTGTTTATGAAGTCTATATCTATATTTATGAGGTTTATATAAAAACTGGAATATCCTTCAGACGGTTGGTTCATTTTTTTTTAATGCTTTCTACTGTTCCAAAACGGTGTCCTTTGAGGTTTTTTTTTAAAGTTTGGAACAGGAAAAAGTCGCAGGGACTCAAGTCAGGCGAATAAGGTGGTTGAGGAACTACAGGAATGTTTTTCTTTGCCAAAAATTCATTAATTGAGAGTGCAGTGCTACAAGGTAAATTGTCATAATGCAGCATCCAGTTGTCTTTGATGGCTGGTCTCGCACAGGCAAATCTTTTCCACAGCCTTTAAAGAATTTCTTGATAAACATATTGATTTACAGTTTGTCCTGTAGGCAAAAACTATTTTTGGACAATGCCATTACTATTGAAGAAACAAATTAGCGTGGTTTTGATTTGCTCATTTTTGCTTTTTGGGGCGTGATGAGTTTAAAGTGTGCCACTCCTTGCTGTGGCATTTTGTTTCTGGATCGTACTCAAATGTCCAAGACACCGGTAATAACATTTTTTAGAAAATCAGGATTAGTTTCAATTCGCCCTAGAACATCATGGCACACTTCCACCCTGTTGTTTTTCTGTTCTGTTGGTTTTTTGGGACTAATTTTGCATAAACTGTCCAATGTCCAATTCATTTATCAAAATTTGATGGACTGTGGTATGGTTCAAATTCAATTGTTCTGCGATCATTCTGGTCGTACCAGAATGGTACAGTCGTACCATATCAAGCCTCTGATTTGCACAACAGTGTCATCACCTTTTGACGTTAACGGTCTTCCAGAGTGTGGATCATCAGCATGATGATTTCTGACTTTAAAATCAGCTAAAAACTTGGGCTCGAAAAGAGCATATGCTCTTTTCAATTTTTAAAAAGTTTCAGTAGCATTCTAATTGAGTTTAACACAAAACTTGATTGCACCGTTGGGGTCATAATTAGTATCACTTTTCTTTGTAACCACAACAAAAACTTGTTTCACAAAACGTTTGTTTACATCTCACGTGGCAGTAATACACTAAAAATATTAATACCTATTATAAATCAGTTGTTCATGTAACCATATGTTTACTAGTAACTTTACAGTGTTGCCAGTTTGGCTGCCAAAAAAAAACTAGTCTCATTACTTTATTTACAGACCTCATATTTCATTTTTTTTTTTTCAATTTTAGTTTAATGGCAAAAGTGTCCTTTCAGCCTACACGGTAGGTTAGACACTGGTACAAACCAAAACATTATTTTTCATTGATAAAAGTTGTGTTTATTCCTGTTAATTGTGACAACATAGCTAAATAAATAAATAACAGTTCAGTCTCCAAAATAACTGAATTTTATTTTATTTCTTTCTTTGTTTAATGAAAAACCCAATCTATTAAAGTATTTTGTAGTGTGTAAAAATTTGAACCCAGGACCTCCGGATGAAAGCCAAGATGAAATTACACATATTTGTTGCTCTTTAGTTTCCCAACAATTTTGGTTTATTGTTGCCGAAAATAGTTAACCTGTTATACAAGGGCTGTTCAAAAGGTTTTCAGCCCGGTAAAGAAAACATTAGATTTTTCAGAATATTTAAGAAAGTTTTCAATGTAGTCATCTTGCAAGGCAATACATCTAGACCAACAACTTTCCAACTTTTTAATACTGTCAGTATAATGTGATTTGTCCAACTCTGCAAAATAAGCAGTTGTCTCAGCATTGACCTCATCATTTGAAGTGAATCTTCAGCCAACAAGCCATTTCTTCAAGTTGGGAAGAGGAATTAATCACTCGGAACCAAATCTGTTGTGTACAGTTTATGCGGAAGAACTTTGAAGTGCAGGTCATGAAGTTTTACAGCAACAAGAACCTGAGATGTATGTGCAGACACACATATTGTGGTGAAGGAGCACTTTCTTTTTGGACAGATGCAGACATTTATACTGTATCATTTAGCATCCTTCAATCAGTCTAGTAATGAAGTTTAATACTTTCTGATGATGGTTATGCTTATTTTCAGGTAGTTCTGAGTAGTACACCACATGAGTCTCAAAAAATTGTAACCGTGCCTTTTTCTGTAGATGAAACAGCTTTCTCTTTCTTTGGCATGCTTTCACCTGCTCCCACACACTGTTTGGACTGCTGTTTTTTTCTTTGGCATATAATTGTTTATCCGTGTTTCATTTACCGTTTTAAAATGTCAAAGAAACTTAACATAAACATGTTTAAATAAATCTAAATATCCTTGAGAAATGTTCAGTCTTTATTTTTGGTCGAATGTTGACAAATTTGGCTTCTATCCAAAACATCATTTAAAATGTATTACACATGGTCTGTTTGCATTCTTAGAAAGGTCACATACCTTCACTCAGCAGTCATGTAATACAGTATTGTGATAATTTTGTGTGTAATAATAGTTTTTGTTGGGTCCCGAACATTCATCATCTTGAACGGTTTTGTGACCACATTTAAATTCTGCAGCCACTTTTTTTACCATCGAAAATGATAAGGAAGAATCCTTTAAACTGGAATCTAATTCTTATTGTATGTCTGTATAGGTTAAACCATGTAAAAGAGCTTTTAAAAGAGCCGTTTAATGTATTTAAAGCTTAAATCTAATTTATATGTATATAAAATTTCATCTCTTTTGTCTAATATTATTCAATTTCTAAAGTATGAACTGGTTTTTCTAAATAATTGTTATTAATCTTAATATTTATTAGTTATATTAAAATAATAGAGGACTTTCTTTGTGAAGAAGCTTATCCAAACTACATACTGTAACGGCTTGAGAATGTTATTAAAATCATTGTACATGTCCTTCAAAAGTTAGTAGGAAAACACTTTTCTTCAGGTACTTATAAAATCTTAAACTTCAGTTTTATCCATTTTTCAGAAAATGTTAAAACTTGTTTGCTTTACTCGATTGCCACAAACTAGCATCTAAATGCATACATGTGAAACTTCGCAGCATGCAATCTAAAGGATCATACTTATCAAATAAGATAATTTGGTCATACTCGCATCATCTCTTTGTCAGGTCGAAAACTTAACGAACGATCCTGGTATTAATTTCATTTCTACAACATTGTATAAGCAAATTAAGTTCATAAGCTTATTATTGTAGTTTTCTTTTATATTTAGAGATTCTAAATGTTAGTTAGTATTAGATTAATACAGAGTGTTCCACGAAGAGGTATGTATATGCATTTGATTTAGTATCACTCACCCATTCCCTCACCAATTTTATTGAAACTTTACAGACCTTTACAAACTTTATTGAAACTTTACCAACCAAAACATTATTTTTCATTGATAAAAGTTGTGTTTATTCCTGTTAATTGTGACAACATAGCTAAATAAATAAATAACAGTTCAGTCTCCAAAATAACTGAATTTTATTTTATTTCTTTCTTTGTTTAATGAAAAACTCAAGGCAATGTTGCTAAACCTTTTAACAAAGGTTCTAAAAATATTTTGTGAAAATCTCAACCTTCTAAGATTTATAGAAACAAAATGGCGGCTTCCAAATAAAAACATCAATTTCATATAATATATAATAACCACGACTAATTATCTGTTTTAAATTCTAATTAACATCTGTTTTTAATCATTTTTACCAGCTGGTTTATAATTAGTAAAAAATGTGGTTTATCTGAAATTGATGTTTTTATTTGGAAGCCACCGTTTTGTTTTTATAAGTCCTAGAAGATTGAAATTATGATGAAACATTTTTATAACATTCATTAAAAGGTCTGTAAAGTTTCAATAGAATTGAAATCAAAAGTTATACCTTTTCATGGGACATGGTATACAATATATATCAATACATTTTTTTTCTTAATTCAACATTTTGTTACTTTACACACAGAAGTTAGTCCCATTTTAGTTTGAAAAAAATACTATCTTTGAGAAATAACTAAATAAAAGTTATTTTTTCTCTATATTATTATTATTATTATTATTATTATTATTATTGGCTTTGTTCTTTATTTACTTAATTTTAACAAAATATGAAATAAAAATATTTAAACATCTAAATAAAAAAAATATCTAAACCACTGAAACCTCCAGTTCTGATTGTCCACCGCAGTTTAATGTATGCCTGTTATACAAATTGGCTTGATAAAACTTATCTTTGGAAAGTTAAAGATAACATGAGCCTTAATACAATAAAATGGGCATTCCCACCCATGAAAGAAATGTAAGGGAGAAGATATCCATTTAAAATTCGTATAATTGAAAACTTTCAAAAAAAGAATTTTAGTAAATTAAACAGTTAAAATGCTATTAGTTATTTGTCCCTTATTGTTGCTCAGCAATGAATTTTCCACAACTCTATTGAAGTAAGTCTTCCAACTGTGTAATTCCTGTTTTTATTACATACATTTTTTAAAACCGTAGTTTCTAATAAATTAATTTTTTTACCGCTTCCCAGGCAATGTTGCTATGTTAATTTCTGTGCCCTTCTGTATTTATAGCGACCAATTCCTCCTTTATTCTAGTTTCAATCTATCTTCTAATTGGCCCTACACATCCCTAAATTTCAATTATTATCTTTAACATCTGAGGGGAATTTCCTAAATGTAGACACACTAACATTAGTTGTGGTGTTTTTGAAAAGATTGTTTTTACCTTGTTACAATATATAGAATAATATGCAATTTTTACAGATCATTTACCTATGCTTCTCCTTGATTTATTATTCTAAATCGGTAATATTTGGGGTACTGGTAAGGCATCTGTGTTTGTTTTTACTTCCTTGTATGAAGTAAAGGAAGTATTGTAATCGTGAAAAATTTTGGTTTCCAGATTTCAACAGAAATATCCATTTTGACCATCCCTGAATCCATTTTGACTAGTTTGAGCATGACATCTGTACGTACGTATGAATCTCACATAACTCAAAAACAATTAGCCGTGAGTGTTGAAATTTTGGATTTAGGACTGTTGTAACATCTAACTGTGCACCTCCTCTTTGATTAAATAATAATTCAATAATAACAAAATAAATAGAAGAGTAATGAAATAAAATTTTATTTACTTTTCATTTTAAAATAATGTGTAAATATGATTTAATAGATGTACAAGGAAATCTAATCATGTGTTGTCCACATCAAATTTTTTATCTTTAATGACTGCATTATTTTTTTACATTTTTACAGTCTTCAACTTTTATTTGTAGAAAATATTTCTTCAAGGAACTCCACACCAGAATTTCATTACTTGTGTGACTTTTCTTTATCAAATCACTGTCATATAACTTCAAGATCTACCTGTCTGTAAGATATTAGTAAAATAATCAGTTAGATCTAGTCAGTTGCCTTGAAAAGTAAGAGAATAGGTAAACGGTGTTCAGTTGTTCAAAATGTGACAAGGTATTCATTTATTTTAATGTAAATTAACTTCATTGTTACTTTTTTTTATTTTGTTTATATTAGGAAATAGAATGTTTAATTTTTTCTTTCTTAGAAAGAACTTGATGTCATTTTTGCTAGTTAAGTCAATGTAATTATGAATTATTGTTTTTACAGCCTAATCAGGATATTCGTGTATGTGGCCATGTATCTCGGTTGGCTCATCATCTGTAGAAGTTTTACCGTATGGCTTGAGCAAAATGTTTACAATACCTGGGTAAATATGGTAAAAGCTTTATTTCTTATGGCAGTTCGTAATTCGACAAATACTAAGGGCTCATTTGTGAATAGGATTATTCCGGCTAATGAAGAGGAGAAACTTATAGTAATGGAAGCAGAATGTAAGATTATAGTTTAATTTATATTTAGCTTAAATCCAATTTTACATCTATGTGTATATATGTATATATTGTTGCCGAATGGCTTCGATGGCATGTGGCACTTTAAAACTTTATGGTAGCCATAAAAAGGGCTGTTGTCATCGTTGAATGGCTTCAATGGCTCTGGAAATTTAAAATTTACAGTAGCCCTGAGAAGGGCTGTTGTCAAATGGCTTCAATGGCACTTTGTAATTTAAAACCTTGCGGTAAGTCCTGAAAAGAGCTGTTTGAGAGTTCTGGAGGGGTGGCCCTGAAAAGGGCTGTTGAATCCAGAAGCTGGTCTTTGGCGATTTTGACTCTGCTGTAGTCGGAGAGTCGGGGTTCGTCCATTGAAATCTGACCTGGCTTTCCCTTAGCGGCTGTTGGGTCCCCACAGAGCCCCGCAGTGTCGGGTCGGTGTCTGCTATCTTCTGCTGGCGTATGTCCACTGATTTTAAGCTAGGCATATATGTGGTAACAATATACAGTAAGTATTGTTTGTAGTGACATCAGATAGAGTGATCAAAAACCTTTCTCTTGGGGTTAGTTTGGTATGCTGTTAATGCATAAATACAGTATATATGTTGTTTATAATGACATCAGTTGTAGTGACATATATCGGTTATTATGACTTATTTTTCCTACTGCAATGCAACATTTTATTGTTTATAATGATGGAGAAAAGGGACTCATCAATAATGTAGTATATCTACATTGTAGCTACAGAAATATTTTGACAGTTGCTATTTTCTTACATTTGCACTGTAGTTCTTTTTTTTATCTTCTTCTTTACCAGATTATTATAAACGGTACAGTTTTACAGAAGTTTCTAATGAAAAACAAAGAGTGTTTGTTTTGATTTAAAAAAGAACCTTCAAATACTGTATTTCAACACAAAATGTTTGAAACAAAGCAAAATAACCGACTTTTTGCAGAAAAGGTATATCATTTTTCTCTATCTTGTTTTACTCTATCGTATTTGTATATATTATTGCGTAGTTTTGTTTTTATTTTATAATGTTTTTGCAGAAATAAATTATAATTATTATTACTATATTACAATACTTTAGATGACATATTAAAGTAGTACCACTAACCTACCTAAACATCAGTTATTGTGACTATTGGTTATAATGACCTAAAATTGTCAGTCCCTTGGAGATCAGTGATATAAACATACGAGGGTAAGTCAATTATTATCTGCAATTTAGTTATATTTTTATTTATGTTGCAGTACTGTTGTGTTGCATAGATGACACATGCGTGGTTTAATTGTTGTTATATCTGTGCAGGTTTGATGCTGCTAGGTTGGTTCTGTTATCGCTTCCCTGCCATTAACCGTGACTTCTCCGCTTTCTGTTTGCACCGAAGAAGAGTAACATTCAGTGATCCGTTTTTGTGATTGGAAGGTGTATCAGGGGCTGAAATTCATCAAAGATTTTCGGTACAGAACGGGAACAGTGTGTTGTTGCAACGGAGTGTCTACGAATGGATTGAAAAATTCAAAAATGGTCGAACAAGTGTTACGCACGATGAAGGAGCTGGACGACTGTTTACCTCCACAAACATAGAGCGTGCACGTGACATGGTTTTCTAAGACGACGAGTAACTATTGATGAAGTGGCACATTGTCTTCATGGTTCTGCCTACGAAATCATCCACAACAGACTTGGGCTTCATAAAGTCTATGCAAGACGGGTTCCAAAACAACTCACACAGTTGCATAAACAAATGCGCTTCGACATCTGCCAAAAACATTTGGATCGCTATGGTAACGAACGGGACATCTTCTTAGACAGAATCATCACTGGTGATGAAACATGGTTCCATTATTACAAGCTGGAGAGTAAACAGCAGAGTATGGAGTGGAAACATCCAAATTCATCACCCTGCAAAAAAAAAGTTGGGGACCCAACCATCCGCAGGAAGAAGAAGGAGCACGAAGAAGAAAGGAGCATGAAGAAAGGAGCACGACAATAAACAGTGCGTGTTACAGTGAGATGCTTACTGCCAAGCTGAAGCCTGCAATTTGAAGCAAACACTGAGGACTGCTGTCGAAAGGTGTTGTCTTGTTGCACGACAATGCCCGTCCACATACTGCTGCCCACACTGCTGAAATACTTCAGAAACTCAACTTTGAAGTACTGGTTCATCCTCCATATAGTCCTGATCTTGCCCCATCTGACTACCACTTGTTTGGTCCACTCAAAGAGGCATTAAGGGGCCATCGATTTATCTCGGACGAAACAGTGAAAGAAGTAGTGCATTCCTGGCTTGCAGCTCAACCAAAAAAAAACCTTCTTTTTTGAGGGCACCAGGAAACTTGTGCAACAATGGACCAAGTGCGTTGAAGTGCAAGGGGACTATGTTGAAAAACGATGTACATGTAAGTTTCGTATTTGTATTGTAATAAAATTTATAACTACATTGCGGATAATAATTGACTTACCCTCGTCTAACATAGAAACAATATTTACTGTATATATAAAATCTTATTTCTTTTACAGAGAAAAAAGGATCTGGAATATTATTAAATTTGTTTAAATTATGAACTGAATTTTCTAAATAATTTTTATTAATCTTATTATTTATTAGTTATATTAAAATAATAGAGGATTTTCTTTGTGAGAACTTAAGAACTAAACTGTGTTTAAGTATTGTACAAAATATAGTAAACAGTATTGCATTTTAAAATGAAAGTGAGTTTTTTTTATAAATTACATAAGAATTAGTTTTACATAAACTAAATTAGCTTTACATTCCGCTGTGATGGCTTGAGGATGTTGTGGAAATCTTGGTACATACCTTTCAAAAGGACCAAAGGGTATTAGGAAAAATACTTTTTTACTTAACTCATCTTTTAATTCTTATTATTTATATTTATAGGTATTTTAAATTGATTTTTTTGTCTTCTTAGTTTAATTTCTTGCATTGTTTATTTACTTGAGTATTTCATATCATAAAATTTTATTTTCACAGGCATGAGTTATAGAGATTTAAATTTCTGATAATTCTGTGCATATCAATTAGTTATATTTAAAATTTATTTTACAATAGTTATCATTTTGTTTATAAATTACTTTTATTGTAATTTTCATCTAGAATTACACGTTCATCATTAACGTTATGGTCATTTAAATAGAAAAATAAGGGATTTCCTTACAGTTAACTTTTTATGTTATATTTTTCTTTTAAGTCTTTGCAAATATTCTCATAAATTAGCCTTCACTAGAGTGTTTAAGAACGGGGTAAAATCACAGGGTGTATCACATTGTCATTTAAGTCAATGTTATACAGGTGATTATCACTTATTTAAATGTAAAGAGAAAAGAGAATTACTTTTAATTATAGTAGTGGTTTTGATTTATTGAGTTTTTCACATTTTTGAGGTCAGAGAATAGATTTTGAATTGCAAAAGCTCAGATTATTTTTAGTTTACTAATTAAAAGAAATGTAAATCTGTATTTACAATAATCTGTATTATTTACATTAATCAGTGAAATTAATCAATTATCAGTGGAAAAGTAATAAAAAAAAAATACAATTTTTATTTATGACATGGAAATTGTTAAAATTAATAATATTTAAGACTGAATAAAAGTCAGTGTTTTAATTTGTTTTTATTTTGAATAACATAGAGGTCAATTTCATTTTTGCTCTTCACAAGAGTGTTTTGACCCTCAAAATGCTTTTTTTCTTCATTGCTAGATTTGTAGAATGTTTGTGGGTTCTTTTTCCTTCACCAGAATTGCTGGTTCTTCTTTCTTGGTGTTCTATTCTTTGTTTTTGTTGGTACTTTTAACTGAACCAATTATGTCTTTGTTGATCATCGATTCACAAGCAGCAACCTCATCAAACTGAAGAGGTATTATTTATGATATTATTACTGATGTCTTCTGAAACAACATTCACTCTTTCTTAATATTACCTTGACATTAAAAAAGAAATTTAAGACAAGTTGACTTACTGCCAAGTTCTCCTTAATTTCTTTTACTAATCTATATGATTTGAAACAGTCATCCTTAGTGATCAGACTATTGCAAGGAAATGAAATAATATCACATTGAAAGTGATATTAATTGCACAACTTGTTTTTTTGTATGTAGATATCTTTGCAACAACAGTCTAGTTACACTTGCGTTAGTTATTGTAACCTAATAATAACCTAATTGTCATAAGAGCTAAAATAAATAGTCCAATGAAGTGTCAGGTTCAAGCAGTCTTTTTTTTAATGATGATAAACAAATTTCCTGCTAAAATTCATATAAAAATTTGCAATGTTATGGACCAAATGTTATGTATAAGGTAAATTTTGAAATGGTTTTTATGGAAAAAAACAACTGAGAATTTTACAATTATCAAATGAATTTTCAAATATTTCACATTCAATAATTTACAGAATTGTAACACAAAAATTAGTTTATAGGTAGTAGTGTTTCAGGCGGGTATCAAAATTTTTGACTGATAGATCCAAAGAAAAACATCTTCCTAGAACTGTCATGTCTTTGCAGCACTATCAAAATAAAGATGAACTGCTTAACCACACTGTAACTGGATATTTTATACTAATGCTGAAACAAAACATCAGTACAAGAAAACATTCCCATCACCGTGAATACAAAACTTGTTTTTTGATTAGAAATATGGAGCTTTTAAAATTAAAATTAGCAAGGTTTGATTATCCATTTTTAATTTAGTTTTATTATAGATTATATGACTTACAGTGATTATTTTGTAATATTGTGATGAGTGTATACTATTTGCTTTTAAAATGATAATCTTTGATATTATCAAAAGGATTATGAAATACTAACAAGATACCTTGTTTCACCGAGGTGGTGGTCATGTGTTACTGTTACTCAAAAACTGTAAATATTATTCCCAAAATAAATTTATGAGATACAAAATGTAATTTTTATGTATGCAGGAGGGACATTTTAAAATTATTGAGAGAGAATTGTTCATAAATATTTCATGTTAAAAGATAGAATATGTTTCAGTATGGTTTAACAATACATGTTTTATTACAAGTAGTTCTGCTGATATTGTCAACTTAATGAGAATACGTAAAACAGATGTTTCACTTTACGCATACTGGTTTCAACAGTTATTCATCTTTCAAATTATTTTATGCTAAAATCAAAAATTGAAAATTGAAACCAATACATACACAATACCTTCTTCAGATGTTAAGAACGGAATACTATAACTTAAAAGTTAGATACAAACAAGGTAAATGCATTAAATCAATAGAGATAAAGTACATAAAGATAATAGGGAACACTCCCTATTATCACTTTATCTAAATAGACTGATAAATATATATACATATATTAATCAGTCTATTTCAGAAAATGGGTGGTACTAAAATTTAAATTCAAAGCTTATCTTAACATTTATAAGTTTAATAACAATGAACAGTGAATTGATCATTTAAAAGTAAATTAGAATTTGTAAGTTTATTAATTTTTATTAACCCAAAAATTTTCAGTTCTAAACTTTTGTTCTTAACTTGCAGTACTTTGAAATTATCATTAAAAAGATGATTTTCATCGGTTACATTGACAGCCGTAGTAAGAATCCCTATTGTTATTGATAAAATAAGGTTTGTGGTCCATTATACATTTCACAAAAGAATCTACCTGTCAGTTCAATACAAACTTTATCATGAACCACATTCAAGTTTTAAACTTCTGATTTTTTAAGTTGTATCAGTTTTATTTTTGTTATTCATAATGAATTTACATAGTGAATTATTATATTTGAAAACAATATCAAAATCTCTATTTCTGAAATATTTATTAATTTTATTTATGGATTTACCTATATTAGTAATTGTGTGAAATTTGTTGGAGTGATTTACTAGAAGGAAAATCATTGTTAATTGCCATTTTGTGTTATATATTCTGAAGTTTTGATCAATTAGACTCATTTGGTAACCATTATTTACAGCTATTTGTCTTATTATTAAGTTCTTTCTCAAAATTATCGTCTTAGATCGGAATATTTAACAATCTATGAATATAACAGTTGAAAGCTGCCAATTTATTTGCAAATGGATATAATGATGTACTATGAATAACAGTAACTTCTGATCATAAATTTTCACCAAGTAAAGGCATCATCCACAGATTATTTTAGGCTAATTGCAAGCCTGTAAAATTTTTATGACAAAGGGTGTTGGTGGATGCCGTAAGACCCCAAACCTTATTGATACCAATGAGATTTTGACATATTAAAAAATAGTGATTTTGAAAAAGAATGTTTAGAATGTAAAAATTATTGAGTTATAATTTGACAGCAGGAAGTAATTGATTTTAATCAATTGAAGGCTTGAGTTGGCAATGAATCCCTTAATCCCTTTGATATCATTGAGATTATTATGATGCATTTTGAAATTAAGGTTTAAATATTCTAAAAGTGTTATTATTAGATGAAGGGATTCAAGATAATAAAGAGTACCTAGATGGGCAACATGACTCTAACTTTTAACATCATAAACTTTTTATTAACTTAATCCAAGAGACATGATAGTTTGAAAAAGAAGGAACTGAATCTACAGACAATTTTAAAGTAAGGGAGCTAGAAACTCTTGGAGGGCAAATAGGACTAAACCTCGAAATAAAATTGTTTTTATTTTTATTTTTAGAACATGGAATACATTTTTATAAAGAATGGTTCCAGTTTTTGCAATAAATGTCTACTAATTGAGGGAACTACAGATTATAAGCCGTTTAGAAGCCAAAAGAGCATAAACCTCTTCTCCTAATATTTAACTTTTTTAAAAGTAGAATATATTTTGAAAAAAAACAATTTGAATATTTCAATTTTTGTTAATTTAAGGATGGGAAGCTAGAGGTTCAAGGGTAACAAGGGAACCTCTCCTTCATCCCATTGGAATCTTTATCTTTTCTAAAGGAATAACACATTTTGAAATAAAATTCTACCTTCATATTAAGTGCATCTATAATTCTATATTGAGAAAATTCTATACTTTTTGATGTTACTGCACTACAGTTCCACATTCCCATTAAGGAAACAAAAGAGATTTTTTAGTTCAACAATCAATAAATGACTAAAGTTGAGAAGTGAATAAGGTTAAATCTATTTATAAATCAAAAGAATTTTTAATTTGATAATAGTTTTTAAAAATAGATTGAATAAAAATGTAATCTCCTGATTGTGTTTGGATAACCAAGAATTGAAAACTGAAAGAACATTCCATTATTTCTCATAAGTTTGGTTTAGATATGTAAATGATGTTTTGATACTTCTCATCATATTGAAATTTCATTAAAAGAACATTTTAAAGAACAATTTAGATTCGGAGTAACAGTACAAGGTGAAAAGATAAAGATGCTACGATTTGCTGATGATATAGTAATTCTAGCCGAGAGTAAAAAGGATTTAGAAGAAACAATGAACGGCATAGATGAAGTCCTACGCAAGAACTGTCACATGAAAATAAACAAGAACAAAACAAAAGTAATGAAATGTAGTAGAAATAACAAAGATGGACCACTGAATGTGAAAATAGGAGGAGAAAAGATTATGGAGGTAGAAGAATTTTGTTATTTGGGAAGTAGAATTACTAAAGATGGACAAAGCAGGAGCGATATAAAATGCCGAATAGCACAAGCTAAACGAGCCTTCAGTAAGAAATATAATTTGTATACATCAAAAATTAATTTAAAAGTCAGGAAAAGATTTTTGAAAGTGTATGTCTGGAGTGTCGCTTTATATGGAAGTGAAACTTGGACGATCGGAGAATCTGAGAAGAAAAGATTAGAAGCTTTTGAAATGCGGTGCTATAGGAGAATGAAAATCAGATGGGTGGATAAAGTGACAAACGAAAAGGTATTGCGGCAAATAGATGAAGAAAGAAGCATTTGGAAAAATATAGTTAAAAGAAGAGACAGACTTATAGGCCACATACTAAGGCATCCTGGAATAGTCGCTTTAATATTGGAAGGACAGGTAGAAGGAAAAAATTGTGTAGGCAGGCCACGTTTGGAATATGTAAAACAAATTGTTAGGGATGTAGGATGTAGAGGGTATACTGAAGTGAAACGACTAGCACTAGATAGGGAATCTTGGAGAGCTGCATCAAACCAGTCAAATGACTGAAGACAAAAAAAAAAAATTAAAAGATGTCTCTGAGAAGATGTAGAATCCACCTCTTTGACACTTAGCTGTATTGAAGAGTGTCTGACAACATTGTATACACACTTCCAGTACTTATGCCCACTTCAGATGCAATTTCAGTGACAGGTATGCAGCAGTCATCTTTCACAAGGTCACGAACACCCTGAATGTTATCATCATTGACAGATCCGGGATGGTATTTCTGACTTTTTTTTCAATTCCATCTTGGCAACTTCAAAATTTTTGACCCGATCAAACACTTTAGTTTTTGACTAGGTATTATTTTCGAACTGCACCTGGAGTGTATTTAAAATTTCAGAGGATTTGACACTGTTATTGAGAAGAAATTTGTTGCACAATGGATGATGGTACCTCCTGCTCAGACATTCTGCTGACATGGGAACATGGCCTACAGGCAAGTCTGACCAGTTGCTCCCCTCCCCCCCCAACATATCCAATTTACTACCCGCAGCACCTCACCACATTTACTGTTTTTCCTCAATCCGTGCAGAAAAATTCCAGATCATATTTCATATGTGTTGGTCAACTTTTTTTTATTTCTGCAGTGTTTTTTTATGTTATGCTTTCTGCTTCATAATTTTTTTTTAATATTTTCATTACAATTATTGATAATTGTTCAAAAATAAAAATTACATTCTGATGAATTTGAGTACAAATTCAGCACTTGAGAAATGTGTTTATAGACAGTGTATATTAAAATATTACAATTTAGACATTTATTAGAAATAGCAAGCCCAGATTTACCCGACAGACATCCCAGCCTGTAGTTAGGATTGTGTGTGATCACCAAATAAAAAACAAAGTGTGTAGACAAGTCAACAGACAAAGTTTCCACCCATTGTGCTCCATTAAAGAAATAACTTCTTTCATCAGCAACTAAAAGATGCTGCCTCTATGACACCATGATGGTGGTAGGATAGCTGTTGATATAATTCTCATAATGCCTATTTGAGGAAAAGGATGACTGTATGCAAATAAGAAAAGGAAAAGGTCAATCCAATTTATTCTTCTCTCCATTTTAATAAAAAATTGATGTACATATACGATAAAAAGCTTTATATTGTGTGCAACCGTTAACTAAAATATTAATAATTTTATTATTATTATTCATGTGTTTTTTTGTTTCTTAATCCAGTAACTGTAATCAATTTTGATAACTTGTTATTAGGTGCAAGTTGAACCTGGGAAAAACTTTACCAAGCAATAGAAAAACTTTACCTGTTTTTAATTTTTCAGCAACATTTTAATAGTTACCTTCTTTTGGTATAATATTAGTATATGAAATCAATATAATTTTTTTTTTCTAAGTACTCGTACTTATTTGTAGTATATTAAAAATTTGAAGTGTAAATATGCCTACATGTAGATTTCACCTATGTAATGCTAGTTAGAAAATTGTAACTGGATATATATACAGTACAAAATTGTAAATTTAGTGTATACATGGGATCCTCACCTGTGATTATGTATTCTTTATTTGTAGACAATTTTTCAACTTATGTAGCATGTTGATTGTTAGCTACAGGTGATAGGCTGCTTCAAAACACAATAACCTGCTTAGAATATGGTGTAAATCTACTGGATTCACGTTTCCCCCCGAAAAATCAAAGTGCCCTAGCTTTTCCCAGTTGAGGGAACATGTTAACCCTCAACTATATTTATATGGTGAACCAGTTGAAGCATGCATGCAGATTAGATTTCTGTGTATGTAGTTTGACCGACAATTAACATGGGTAATACATTTGAAGGAGCTTCAAATATTTTAAGTATAAAGTTAAAATGTGTAAAAATGTTAGACATGCTGAGAGTTCTGTCTAATACCCCTTTGAGAGCCAATTGTATGTGCATGATGTGCTTCTACTGAGCTTTGATCCATTCTCGCTTGGACTACGGCTGTGCAGCTTATTTATTGGCACAGGCCACCACACTAAAGATACTCGATGCAGTCCATCATACATTCATGCGTCTTGCAACGGATGTGTTTTTATCAAGTGGAGGTAAGTTTTCTGCTTGATAGTGGGGAGTCATTTCTTTGCAGTAGACGAAAGCAAATGATATGCTCTTCTGTGACTCAGATTAAAGCGCATCCAACCTTGATGTGGTATTTCCCAACCTGCTAGATTCTAGGAACAGCCAAGATCTACTGTTTCGCTAGGCACGAGAGCTCAACACCTTTTCTCAGTTCTAGGTGTACAATTACTTTCAGTCCCTACTGTTGCTCCATGTTATTACCTTGGCTGCGCTTTTTTGTTAATTACTGCTATGATCTATGTCAGTGTAATAAAAAGAACTTAAATCCAGTTTTTTTGCGAAACAAATTTTATCATATTATAAAATAGCTTTATTCTGGATGCTACGGTTTATATGGATGGCTCTAAAAATGATAATTCTGTTGGGTGTACTTTTGCGGTAGGCAACAGAAAATAGATGTTTGGCCTCCCCAACATTAGCAGGATTTTCGTTGTGGAGCTGTTTGCTATTAATAAGGCCTTAAGTATAATTAGCTCAACATTTTGACATGTACTTGTTTGTTTGGATTCCATGAGTGCCTTACAGGTGATTAGTGATGTATACTTCAGATTTCCTGTTGTATATGAGATTTTTTTTCAGGGTGAAAAACACTCATGTTATCGTCACCTAGGTATGATATTTGTTGTACAAAAACTGGACAGTTAAAAATTAATCAAAAAATTAAAAACGTGATGTGCAAAAATACATCTTAAAAGTAAAAAGTCTGTTATGCATGTTAAAAGTGAAATAACACAAAGATATATCACATTATATATCTAAAAAAAAATTGCAATCCGCATTACAGCAAATGGCATGAATATTTGGAACACTTTACAGTAATTTATATATTATATATAAACAGACGGCTTTAAGAAATCCTAAAACAGAAGATAAGCTTCACTATCCCTTAGAATGGTTTGCATGTTAGCCCCTAGTTTAAACTTGAGACACAATGCTGCGTAACAGATACAATCAACAAGGATGTGGTGCACTGTCAGACAGCAGTTGCAGCGAGCACAAATTGGTGCTTCTGTTTCAGTCATCCGATATCCACGAAAGCCTACTGTGTCCTATTCATAAATAGCAGATAATAACCTTCTCTCAACAGTTATTTCTGCATGAGGAGGTCCATGGTGAAATAGTGTTTTTAATCGGGTGAAGTTTATTGTTCATGGTAGCATCCCACTCACTTTGCCACACATCATGAACTAAACTCTTCAGGAAACAAGACAAGATCATTAGAAGTAATGCAACCGATTGGTCTTCCCAACATTACCAGTATTTTCGTTGCTGAACTGTATTCCATTAATAAGGGCCTTACATATGATTAGCCAAAAATATCAGCACGTTCTTGTTTGCTCAGGTTCCATGAGTACCCTACAGGCGATTAATGACGTGTACTCTAGACACCTTGTAAAATTCATTGTGTCATTTTGCAAATGAGTAGATGTAAGACAGCTTTTGTTGGATTCTCAGCTGTATAGAAGTTTCAGGCAGTGAGCGTGCTGATAGTGAAACAAAAGAGGCTTGTTTTCAACCTACTTTTACCAATTGCGTTGCTTCTGGTGATCTTGTCTGTTTCCTGAAGAAGGTGGTGATATCTGATTTGTATCATGATAACTGGAAAGTGACCGGGATGCTACTATGAACAATAAACTTCACCCGATTAAGAACACTGCATCATCGTGGTACTCATCATGCAGAAATGACCGTTGAGAGGAGATTATTATCTGCCATTTACGAATAGGGCACACTAGGTAGGCTCACTCGTAGATATCTGATGGCGCAAACAGATGCACTCCTGTGTTCTCTCTGTGACTGCGAACTAACAGTGCACCACATCCTTGCGGATTGTATCTGTTACACAGTATTGTGTTGCAAATTTAAACTAGGGGCTAACATGCAAACTGTTCTAGGGGATAATGAAAAGAAGTTTTCTTTTGTTTTACGATTCCTTAGGGCCAGCCATTTATATTCACATATTTGAATTACTATGTTTCAGCTATTTATGCTATTTCCCATGAAGCAGATGGTAATTTTATTATCTTAATCAGATATGATATATTTTTGTTTTTTTTTCAATTTTAGATTATACTACAATTTTTTTTTCATTTTAAGATGTATTTTAATTGTTTTTAAAGATGTTTTTGTTTTTAATTTTTTTTAATTGGTAATTTTTAACCCTTTGACGACTACAAGACTTGTAATCAAATTCTCAATCTAAGGGTGGGAATTTTTTCTTTTTCTTGTTAAATCAGTGTTTTTGCTTATGCATTGACTCGATTTCTTGGCAAAAGTAATTGTAAAGACAGAAAATTCAGGAAACCTTCACCACGCACTTGTTACATGGTCTGCCTCACAGTGATTTTACTTCTGTAGTGTAGGCAATAACCGTACATCACATGTTCGTAAATTCATCTTTAATAATATATTGTGAAAATAAGGTAATAACAAGTAATCCATGAAATATTTTATGAATACATTTTGCTGTTCATAAAACATGAAAAATACGACAATTAAATTCATTAAAATAAATTTATTAATTTTTTTTTATTTGCGATTACTAGTATAATTTACTATTGGTCTATTTATTTACAAAATATTTTTAAAATAATTAAAAAATATTACACTTTATACAATAAAAAATACTAAAAGATTATCATTTGTCAATATTATAATAAAATACAAAAATCTTCCTTCCATAGTAGTGAATTTATTATAAATACCTCAAAATTAAATTCAAAAATGAAGAATTTTAAATAATATTGTTTGAGCACCATCGGTGTAAATTTACACATATTTTAAAAATATTAAGTAGAGACACATAGACTTTGAGTACGTTCTTATGCACTTACAGTATAAAAAAAAAATTAAGTCATATAAAACTTATGTATATATATATCTGCTAGAAATTCTGAATTGGTACTGCAATAAGAAAATATATACATTATAAAATAATAACCTTAAAATAATTTTATAAAATGATAAAACTAACCTCAGAGTTATATGGTTAGAAATCAACTGTCTTGTAAAAAATAGTTGAACTCTGGAACGATGTGAAATGTACACAAATCAAACTCCAAATGAAACATAAAATACAACTACGCAAGGTGAGTGGAAGTTTACACAAGTACTGTTTTACAAAAAAAAAGACCATGCAGACTCCATAACATATTGCAACATCACAACCACGCAATTGCTGTGTGGTCCACAGTCAAAGGGTTAACATTTAGTTTTTGATTTTTTTTTTAAAACAAATACATTGTGTTCAGGAAATGTTAATGCCAAAGCGTTTTTCACCCAGGAAAAAAGAAAAAATCAAACACTCACCTACAAAGCCCCCACACCTTTAGTAAATATCTCCAAATTATATATATATTATGCTTTTATGGCCAACATGGGATCACTTAAGTCAATTTTAGTTAGCTCTTTTCTGAGAAAAGCGTGTTATTTTACTCTTCCGAACTGCCCAGTATTTCTTCATCCGTTCAGATCTTTCTTTCTTTACGTCATCTGTAAACACCCTCTTCGTTGTATTTTGTCATTTGTCTGTCTTTTGTTTAAATCTAATGTTTTTGTCTTTTAGCTGTGTAATTTTTCCAGTTTTATTCTGTAGGTCGGTCAGGGAAATTCACAATTCTTTCATATCTTCTCTAATTTATTTGATCCATCCTACTTCTAGTTTTTTGAACCAGAGCTTTTCAATGATATTTCTTGACGGTCTTGTTTCCGGTGTCCTTATGAGATGACCGAAGAAAGAGATTCTTTTTTTCCGCATAGTATCAGTAACTGGCTCTATTTCTCGATACACCACTTCATTTGGCACAATCCACCATCGGCCTTCTTTTTGGTGTTTTTTATCGATACACGTTCTGACAATTCTCCTCTCTATTTTCAGAATTTTATCAGTTCGGTTTTTCTGAGTGATTTTGAAAAGGGTCTCCCCTTAGGTGACTTCTGACTGAACTACAGTTTTAAATATTTAAGTTTTGTTTTAGTCAAAAGGCATTTTTTGTTATATGTTGACCGAGTTAATTTTTGGGATTTAATAATTTTATTTGTCCTGTTTTGCCATGTCACTTTTCATTTAAATTATAAGTTATTATTTCCCCTAGATATTTAAATTGTTTTACTATTTTAATTTTCTGATTGTTTACCGTAATGTGCTCTATTACCAGAGTATCTATGGCCATCAGTTCAGTTTTTTCGAAAGAGATATGAAGCCCCATCTTTTATGCTAGGTTTTGAAGGCTCATGATTTGTGTTTTGGCTTCTTGAATATTATTTGCAAAAAGAGCAAGGTCATCTGCAAATCCCAGGCGATTTAGTGTGATGGAGTTTTTCTTAGTACCCATTTTTATATTTTTGGGATTTATTTCATACCATTTTCTCATGATTCGAGGGCACAGTTAAAAAGGAGAGGCGAGAGGCCGTCTCCTTGCCTCAACCCGGTTTTTATGGATAAAGGTCGAGAGAGTTCACCTCTGAATTTCACTTTGGACTATTTATTGGTTAAAGTTGATTTTATCATGTTTACAAGTTTAGGGTGAAGGCCCAGGTTTCTCAGAATGTTTAGCATGGATGGTCATATGCCCTTTTAAAGTCGACGAAGGTGATTATTAGTTGTTTTTTTTCGTCTTTTGTATTATATTATACTCCAAATAATATTATACTTATTTATTGTTTTTTTATACAGCGATTTTATGGAACCTATTAATTAATTTTATTAATTGAAACCTCTTTGTTTATCTCTGTGAATTGTTTTTCAGTTACTCAAAGAGTAGTATTCAGTTATCAGTGCAGCATTAAATTTTGTAACACAGATTGTGTAACTCATGTTTCTTATTTTTTAGAGGGTGCGTCTTCCTAATTTTACAAAATGTTCATCTAATATTTATTGCTCTTGATGTAAAGTCTATTAATATTATCAATAAATATTTTTGTTTAGCAAACTACGTCCAAAGTTGGTTTATTCCAGAGGAATTACCTTTCATCATCCTGTCGATGTTGGTTCTCTTTTGCAGATGAGCGGCAAGGTAACATTTTATTTGTTTTTATTAAGCTATTAACAAAAGATTGCACTTGTTATTTATGGGTAAAAAGGGGAGAACTGAACATTTAAAAGTAAAAGATAAGCATTAATTTTGTTTCCCAAAAAGTTAAGCCCTCAAGGTATAGATGAACATATTAATTTTTATGGAACACTATTTGATAATATCCTGATGTGTATGTTTCAATGAAATATTTAATTACACCTTTACATTGTTATAAATTTATTCAACAAAATTGGAAACTTTTTAAACAACATTCATTATTAAAATCAAACAAAACTTACCTTCTTTTCGTACCTGACACAAAAAAATAAATTATAACTGTTTAAAAAAGAAACTAAATTTAGGGAAAGTATATATAAATAGAAAAGAACAGGGACCCAAATCAAACTATCAACTATGCAACTGACATGACATATCGGTGAGCCAACATTAATGGTTTTTAATTTAGAAAAAATCTTAATTCTTTATTAATAGTAGTAATTTTGAAATTAACTTGGTCCTGTATATTCAGGGGG
This sequence comes from Lycorma delicatula, assembly GCF_047948215.1. Classification (NCBI taxonomy): domain Eukaryota; kingdom Metazoa; phylum Arthropoda; class Insecta; order Hemiptera; family Fulgoridae; genus Lycorma; species Lycorma delicatula. The sequence continues at coordinate 15,363,513 of NC_134459.1, forward strand.
AAGATTGATATAAAATCAGTTTACAAGCAACTATCCTAATGACATCTTTCTGGTATCGTAACCATAGCAATTGACTCTGTACAATTCAAAATTCTTTCTCACATTGCACACAGTTTCAAAAATATATATTGGGGATACTCTCAGTATTTTATATATGTTATACAGTTCTCTAAAAAAAATCTTTTTTAAATATTAGTCCTGATTATATGTTTTTATAATATCTATTTAACCCTATTTGAATTTCTCCTTTATAATTATCTCATATTTTACTATAGAATGAGAATTAGCAATGTTCTCCATTAACTTTTCTTCAGACCTAGTTATTCTCTTCAATTAAAAAAATTTTGAATTAAATTTATTTTTTTTAAATCTTTGACTATACCGTTCTAAATGGTGATTGATTGTTACTCATAAAAGATATATATATATACACACAAGGGTAAGTCAATTATTATCCGCAATGTTGTTATAAATTTTATTGCAACCCAAATAGGAAACATACATGTACATCATTTTTCAACATAGTGTCCTTGCATTTCAGCACACTTCGTCCTTTATTGCACACAAGCTTCCTGATGCCCTCATAAAAGAAGATTTTCGGTTGAGCTGTGAGCCAGAAATGCACCGCTTCTTTCACTCTTTCGTCTGAGGTAAATCGATGGCTCCTTAATGCCTCTTTGAGTGGACCAAACAAGTGATAGTCAGAAGGGGCAAGATCAGGACTATACAGAGGATGAGCTAGTACTTCAAACTTGAGTTTCTGGAGCGTTTCAGCAGTATGTGGACGGGCATTGTCGTGCAACAAGACAACACCTTTCGACAGCAGTCCTCAGTGTTCGCTTCCAATTGCAGGCTTCAGCTTGGCAGTAAGCATCTCACTGTAACGCGCACTGTTTATTGTCGTGTCCCTTTCCTCATAATGGGTCTTATGAGTCCCAAAAAACCATAAGCATCAGTTTTCCTGCGGATGGTTGTGTCTTCAACTTTTTTTTGCAGGGTGAATTTGGATGTTTCCACTCCATACTTTGCTGTTTACTCTCCAGCTTGTAATAATGGATCCATGTTTCGTCACCAGTGATGATTCTGTCTAAGATCATTACCATTAGAAGTTCATTACCATAGCGATCTAAATGTTTTTGGCAGATGTCCAAGTGCGTTTGTTTATGCAACTGTGTGAGTTGTTTTGGGACTCATCTTGCACAGACTTTACGAAATCCAAGTCTGTTGTGGATGATTTCGTAGGCAGAACCATGACTAATTTGCAGACAATATGCCACTTCAACAATAGTTACTCGTCTGTCTAAGAAAACCATGTCACGTGCACGCTCAATGTTTTCCTCATTTGTGGCGGTAAACGGTCATCTGGCTCCTTCATCGTGCGTAACACTTGTGACCATTTTTGAATTTTTCAGTCCATTCCTAGACACTGCGTTGCAGCAACACACTGCTCCCGTACTGTATCGAAAGTCTTCGATGAATGTCGGCCCCTGATACACCTTCTGACCACAAAATATGGATCACTGAACGTCACACTTCTTTGGTGCAAACAGAAACCAGAGCAGCCATAGTTAACGGCAGGGGAGCGATAACAGAACTAACCTTTCATCTTTTTCCTGTTTAGCCTCCGGTAACTACCGTTTAGATACTACTTCAGAGGATGATATGTATGAGTGTGAATGAAGTGTAGTCTTGAACATTCTCAGTTCGACCGTACCTGAGATGTGTGGTTAATTGAAACCCAACCGCCAAAGAACACCGGTATCCACGATCTAGTATTCAAGTCCGTGTAAAAATAAATGGCTTTACTAGGACTTGAACGCTGGAACTCTCGACTTCCAAATCAGCTGATCTGGGAAGACGCGTTCACCACTAGACCAACCCGGGGGGTAACAGAACTAACCTAGCAGCATGAAACCTGCACAGACATAACAACAATTAAACCACACATGCGTCATCTACGCAACATGACAGTTTTTCGTTTATTAAAGTTTTAATGTGTAACTAATTTTACCGTAAAAATAAAATAGCTTACCGTAACTTATAATTTCCACTATCTCCTTCAAAGTAATCCCCTTGGGCATTGATACAGTGATCCCAGCGTTTTTTCCATGATTCCATGCATCCCTGCAAGTGTGCAGGTGTAAGTGTTCGAAGCATGTTCTGCGTTTCTTCCTGAATCTCCTCAATTGTGTTAAAATGACGGCATTTTATTTTCGGAAAGAGAAAAAAGTCGCACGAGGCAAGGTCAGGCGAATAGTGGGAGGGAAATCACTACAGTCTTTTTGGAAGCCAAGAAATTCCGAACGGCTAGCGATGTGTGCGCGGGCGCGGCGCGTGTCATGGTGCAGAACCCAGCTGTTGTTACCCCCACAGATCTGAACGTTTGCGCCTAATGCTTTCATGTAACCGCTTCAAAACTTCCCAATAGAACATCCCGTTGACGGTTTGACCAAGAGGAACAAATTCCTTATGGATGTCGAAAAAACAATCATCAGGGACTTCACGTTGCTGCGAACTTGGCGTGTTTTTTTTGGGCGCGGTAACCTTGGTGACTTCCACTGTGATTACTGCTGTGTAGTTTCAGAGAAGTTAGGGTCATCTCTTGCTGAATTTTTCAATTCGCTACAGACAGCTATGCGATTTTTTTTATGGTCGCTGTTCTACAGTCTCGGTACGAATTTTGCAGTTATGCGTCTCATGTTCAAATTGCTCGACAAGAGCGTTGCACGGACCCGTATGACATTTGTACGATTGCACAAACATCATGGATTGTTTGTCTACGATCTGGAACAATAGCCTCTCGCACTTTCGCGTTGTTTTCCGGTGTTGCGCTTGTCGATGGTCTTCCTGAACGTCATCGTCATCGACTGTCGTTCGTCCAACTTTAAATCGTTTGTACCACGAAAACATTTTACTTTTACTCATAGCATTGTCACCAAATGCTTCCACAAGCATGCGATGGGTTTCTGCACCGGTTTTTTAAGCGTGAAGCAAAATTTGACGCAAGTTTTTTGCTCTTTAAAAACTGACATTTAGAACTTCACCGAAGCATTAGAACACAACGTTACACAACCGCACGAAAGTCAATAATGCAGCCTCTCAACATCACAGCTGTTAGAACACTGATTCACAAAGATTAGTGTTAGCCACATCTAGCGGTAGCGGATCGTACTAGCAATGGTTCGCGTGCGAAATTCAAATTCCCCGAACTTTTGGGTAGCATCTCGTGTATATATATATTTTTATAGTAATTATAGTATATATAATATTTATATATACAGGGTCATTCACGGGAACCGGATGTTTTTGAAGTGGGTTGTACTCGGGCGTTCGTGGTGGGAGGGGCACGTGGCTGGTGTCTGACGTTTCCTTTGTTCATAGCATTTACATTTTAGTCGTTAAGATGGAGTCGTGGACGCTAGACCACCGCCTATACGCGTATGACAGTTTTGTGGGAAATGACGAATCCGTAACTGCTGTTCAGCGAGATTTCCGCCGTCAGTTTAATATCCATCGTAATGCAAGCGTCCCTTCTCGTAACACAATATTGCGACGGGTAAACAACTTTCGAACAAGCGGTTCAATATTGAAGAAAAAACCACCGGGTCCACGACGAACCGCTAGCACTCCGGAGAACATCGAAAGAGTAAGGGAAGCCGTTGTCAGAAGCCCACGCCGCTCTATTCAGAGGCATTCAGCAGCGCTTCAAATGACCACAAGTATGGTAAGACGAATTCTGCATACACACCTGCATTTCCATCCTTACAAGATAGCCGTCGTGCAGCAGTTAAACGAGCAAGATTTCACGCAGCGATTACAATTTTGTCTACAAATGCTTACCGTTTTTGTAGAAAATGAAAATCTGTTATCGCTAATGAGTAACGAAGCCCGTTTTCATCTGAATGGCTTCGTCAACAAACAGAATTGCCGGTATGGGGCAGAAAGAAACCCGCATCAGCTTCACGAGAAACCACTTCATAGCCCAAAGGTGACTGTCTGGTGTGCAATAGGAAAGGTCGGTGTTATTGGACCGTATTTTTTTTGAAGAAAATGACGCTGCCGTAACTGTAACAGCTGATCGTTACGTTGCGATGTTGAATACGTTTTTCATCCCCGAGTTACGAAACCGGGGAATCGATTTTCAAAATGTGTTATTCCAACAGGATGGAGCTACAGCGCACACAGCGAGGGCATCGATGGCTGTTCTCCGTAACTTGTTCCGGGACGGATCGTTTCCAGATTCGGCGACATTCCTTGGCCCCCTCGGTCCCCCGACTTGAGTAGTTGTGATTTTTTTCTGCGGGGGTTTCTGAAATCGCTTGTGTTCGGTTAAAAGGCTACAACAATGTATTGCCCAAAATGGACATCACTTGCCGGACATAATTTTTCGTTCACGAGTAAGTAACAAATGCTTTGATTTAGCAAGCGTTTCAGTACCAATAAAACTTTTTTAAAGTAAATATTCAATTTTTTATGATTATTTTAAAAACATCCGGTTCCCGTGAATGACCCTGTATTTATATATATATATATATATATATATATATATATATATATATAAATACAGATTAAAATCATCTCAAAGTAAAAAAAAATAGCTGAATTGATTATAAGTGATAATAATAATAGTAAACATAAGGATTTTTATAATAATTTTCACAAAAAGTACAATGTTAGGGATAAAGAGAAACAAGATAATTTAAATGTAGTCATTACACAAGAAATTCTAGTAAATGTGGCAATAATGATCATGTTGAATTCAGTGATAAAGGAAATTTAATTATTTGCTAATGATTTTAAATTTAATTTACCAGATAATAATAAGAATAGAATTATCAAAAATAAAGAAAGACTACATAATATTATTGGTAATAACATTTATAAAATTAAACATGTGTGTATAAATAAGAAACCACTTTTTAATAAGAAAACAATATATAATTTAAAAGTTAAAAGAAAGTAGCTGTGTTATACTAAATCAGATAAAACAAATACGCCAGTCATTATTTTAATTGAAAAATATAATAATTTAATGGAAAAGTATATATATATATATATATAAAACTAATAATTATTTTTTAAAGATTGCAAAAAGTTTAATAATAAACTATAAGGCAGTTTTACGATAATGAATTGAAGTATCACACTAGAATATATCCATTTAAACCATTTGCCCTGAAACTTATCGGTCGTCCTAAAATACAAAGGTAACCCGATGGATCCATTAATTAACTTTAAATCTGCACCTGTTATTTTATTACCAAAATAATCAATAAAATAAGATTGATTTACCATATAAATATAATTAATGTAAAAAATGGGTATGTTTTGGTTAAAAAATTAAATAATTTGACAAAAAATAAAAATGATAAGTTACTTAAACTAGAATGATAAGTTATGACATAACCATTATGTACCCTAATATTCCTATACAACATACAATTTGCATAATAAAAAAATAAAAATGAGAACCTAAAATTTATTGGTAATTTTCTCACCGTTATTAGAAACACAACTATTTTGAATTTTATAATGTATATTACACACAAGAGAATACTTTACCGATGGCGTTTACTTTATCGACCGTTATGTCTGAAATTTATTTGCAAGAATTAGAAAATAAGATAGTTTATGGTATTACTCATATACACAAAATTCTATTATGGGTTCTATATGCAGATGACATTTTGGTTATCTTTGAACCTGTTATAAATTATGAACATCTTATAATGTTATCTTATAATAACTACCTAATATAATTTACAACCCTCAACTATCAAATTAACTGATTTGCGGAAGTGCAACCCCTGTGCCTTCCTCTTTCAGTTGAGATTTCACAGAAAAGCTTTTGCTATATCTAACTTTATTTAGACTTTGCACTCAGATCATTCATAACCTACTATCTTCTTCATATGGCCTCTTCTGACTACAACTACCTACCATAACTTACAACCCTCAACTATCAAATTAACTGATTCGCGGAATTGCAATCCCTGTGCCTTCCTCGTTCAGGTGAGATTTCACAGAAAAGCTTTTGCTATATCTAACTTCATTTAGACTACGCACTCAGATCATTACTTGATTGAGGCTTTAAACACCAAAAATATTATCCTCATACCAACAAAACAAATGTTGATTACAACAACGACAATTTTGCCCTACAACTAAATTTAAGAATCGGTTAAGAATCAATAAACAGATTCATAAATTTAATGTCTGTAATTAAAGCTTACTGCATACCCTATCTCTCTCTGCTCTGATCCGCTTTCAGGAGCGAGGTCAATGCCTACACCCTCCACATCGCAGCTCCAGCCCAGAGTTTTCCACACGTCCATCATATCCTAACAGCGAATATCGGCTAACCAGGTCTTGATGCCAAAACGTAAGCACCCAGGTAAGCCCCTAATCACCTGGGTTGGTATTCTATCTATACATTTATAACTACAGCAGATCCCCTCAGTCATCCTCCACAGGACTAAGAATCTAAGGTAGCCAGCAACTATATTCCATTCCCTTTTCCAGTTAACTTGCAGATCAAAACCAGAATTGATCCTTGCAAGCTCTGTAACTACTTTGTTATGTTCAGCTTCGTATCTGGGGCAGACATGTAAGACATTGTGTAAATCATCAATGGCCCCACACTTTAGACACAAGCCTGAAACAATCAAACCAAATCTGTCCAACCCATCTCAAAAAGCACCATGTCTAGAAATAAACTGTGTAATATTTTGATGGGGGAAATCCATCCTGCATATTTCTCACATCAGGAAATATATCGTGTGTAACAGCCATCGGATGATTCAGTCCACCTGACTTGCTATAAATGGAAACCTTTATTGTCTATTTCTTTTATTCACCCAGAGGTAAGTTGGCCTACCTTTCTAGCATCATAAAGTAATTGGCACTAAGTTGCAAGGATATAAATGGACTTAATAACAGAAATAACAAGGACTGCTTCTTGAGAGACAGTCCTATACGTACGAATCACAGATAACAATAGGAGAAGCTTTGCCATCAAACTACATCACTGGTAGGTAACTTTCTCTTTTGATACTGCAGTTACTTTTATTTTGTAACTTTTTTCTAAACTTTAGCCAGATCTGACATTAAATGTAATATAAGCCACAAAAATCTTGTCTAGTAAATTGCAATATTAATACAATAAATGAAATGTCAGTATAATAAAGAGAAAAAAATTTAGTAGCGTTACATATCAGGAATTGACACTATCTGATCAATCCCTAATTTATGTCTGGTGCGTGCATATGTATAGATTTTTATGAATTTTGTTAATTTCTACAATGAAACTTCATAAGTTTATTTTGCACATATCTTAGCATATAATCTTTCAAGAAGACTGTAAATAATCATATTTTAAATTATTTGTTATTTTTAACCTTTCTAATAATATTTTGAGTACTTAGCAGTATAGCACTTAATTTTTTTCATATGTTGTTGATAAAATTGAAATGTAACATATATACTTATTATTTAACTACATTGTTCTCTTTGGGAGCCAATAATTATTTATCTAATAAGTAAAGAATACCCATGAAAAGTTTCTAATCTTTGTTCAGGAGGTTTTCATGTGTATTTGTGATATTTAATGTGATTTCATCACATATTATTGGCATGCCATGATCTTTTCACCTATATATCCCCAAACTTTAATTACAGTAAAAATAAATTTTATACATATATTTTACTGATAGTAAAAGTAACTTTTTACTGATAAAGGATTTCAGTAGATGAAACAAATCTGTATCTTCACTTAACAAATTGCTCATAGAATATAAATATACACATACACATATATTGTTAATAGATATAGTAAATGAAAACTTAGAAGTAGTTTCAGTTATTTTTTCTTTTTGTCTAGATTGAAATTTTATTAGGCCACTGTTACTTTGCTTGCTATGAAAATAAGGTTAATGCATTTCTTAATTTGCATCAGTTTGAAAATATAATGAAACTATGCTCTCACCTTTTTGTCTAATATTGTTGTAGAATATACTTATAAACTAGACGCTACATAAAAACTTCATTAATTTTAAATACCAGAACAAACAAAGCAACTAGAAGAATATATGAAATTGTAAAATTATTAAAATAGCAGAAAAATATACAATGCAGTTTATAAAACAAAAAATTTAATTAAGATGTAAAAAAAAAAACACAATGAATATGGAAAACTCTAGTAAAGCGAAGATCAGATGGTGTACTGATATCAATTTTTGTTACCTTTCATCTGAAAATTTTTTAGATCAGCTGTGTACCACACATTCCTGGGGATAAAGAACAGTTTTTCCCTTGTCCCTCTTCTCTCTAAGATCAGGAAAAGTTGATACTATTCTAAAGTGACAAGTATTTGAAAGTAAAGCAATCTATAACCACCTTTATCTGAGGTGCTTACTCCAAAATAAATAATCTGTAATTTTTCTGCTGCTATTCTTGATACTAAAGGCACTCTTATCTCCCAAGAGTCTGTACGTGTGATGGATCTCCACTTCCCTAAAAGAAACTTAGTAACATCTCTTTGAGCAACCTTGTCTTGTTTAGCAGTCCTTCCGTGGATTATTCTTTTCTAACTTCTACTTTTTTCCTTTATCCTTCATTCCTTCCACCTTGATCTATTCTGTATTTTGGTTGAATTTTCACTAGATATGTGCTAAGGATGCGGGAATATTAGAAATTCAGTATCCTTGTATCCTTGGTATTTGTCTAGTTTGGAAGAGGGATGGCTTTCTTATCAATTTATCTAGCTAGTGATTGTATTTCTGTAAAAGGTGTCTGTATAAAAAACTTTACCTCAGGCTGAAGTATTTAACTAATGTAGATGTACCATCTAGTCATTCCTAAAGCAATAAGTAAATAGTTTTGTTAAAAATAGTTCAGTACTATCATAATTAAAATGAATCTCATAGTTTAAAAAAACAAAATTATTAATTTCATAGCCACCAATGGACTTGTCTTATTTTCTTTTGTTTTAGGTAAATCAATGGTTAATTTAATAATTCAAGGGAGCGCTGTTATGTAAGTGGCCCTCCTTACATCATGTTACTGTATTTTATAATAGGATAATTTTATAATAAAGCATAAGTAAGTATATTACTTGTTTTTTTTTTTATTATTATTATTGTTTAATATTATAGAATTGCATGTTACAATTAAGTTGAATAATTTTTAGTCGATAGTATAATTAATATTAAGACAAAATCGTGGTAGGTTCCCAGTCCCAGTAGGGTCCAATAGGAATTTCGCTGAAGGGATCTTTTTAAGATCTTCACCTTTTGATTGGTCAAAAATTCATTCGTAGGTTAAATAACAATCTTTTAGATGGAGACATCTGTTTCTTTCTTCATCAGCTTTTGATTATTTCCTCTAATTGGTCGACTCTTCAATTTATGATCAATGATATGTTCGACCATGTCTGCCAATGCTGGTGCCAATTTTGAAAATACATCCTTTGATTTAAAAGAATCATGACAGGACTAATTTTGAAAAAATCCCTTCTTTCTTCTTTATCACCAGATACTTTGGAATTAGCCCAAAGCTTAGGTCTAAACTTAGTACGGATGTTCTTTTCCGACTCACTGAACTTGACGGTCTTCCTTCTCTTTGCATCCGAAGGCAAAGGTTCTCCTAGACGAGGGTTTTTGCTTACATCTTCTGTTATGATGTTGATGCTTCCATAACCTTTATTTTCATCAGATTATATGTCATAGAGTGTGGGCGGAGAGATGGTTGGGCATGCCCTGAATCAATGATCCTGCCTCGATTCCTCAAGTCAGCTGCCTCCCACAAATTTAACCAGGGCAATGGAACAGCGAAAACGAGAAGCACAACTGCAAATAGCTCCAAATCGTCTATCCCGTACTCCACAGGGGAGCTCCTGAGCCTGCATAGTCTTGTTGGCAGTTATAAGTGAAGGTAAGGTACTGAAGTACTATGTCATTGCCTGCCCCGTACGTGTGCGTAGATGTTATTGTACAGACGTGGGTTGGATTTGCTCAGGCAGTTTTAATTATTTTGATTACTGTTCTCTCAATTATTAATTCAGTTATAACAAAGTTATTATCTCTAACGTCTACTTAACTCAGATTTCATATCTGTGTAATATATTTGTGTATTATTGAGGCTGTAAGTTAATTTTAATTACGTTTACTAAGCGATTAAGGTTATTTGAACAGGATTTTCACTATAATTAATTTCAATTTTTTATAAGGCACTTATTTTATATTAAGGTTATGCAATTCTTTAAGGGATTACTTATATGTTTTAGAGGTTCCTTAGGTCTCAGTACCAGCATTTGGTGGCCGATCAAATTGGTACTCGCATATTATGTTAATCATAATTAATATAGTTTCATATGATGTTGGTTCCTTTTCAATATCTGTTACAAATAAAAAGTTACAAATTATTCTAATTTTAAATTTATAAAAAAATTTAATCTGCAGATGGCATAGATGAGTCTGTTATGGTTTTCATAAATTTGTTTTGGGGTCCTATGTACACTAAGTTAATACAATTTATCTATTTCTTGTTTTTATTATGTTAGCTTATAACAAGAGTTTAATGATCTTCTGAATGTGGGGTCCCTACTTTAAATCTGTAAAGGTAGCTTCCAGCTTGGGCCAAAAAATTATGAGAAGTGTATTCTCGTTTTATTCTACTGAAAACACAGATTTAATTGTATAAAAAACAATATTTATAATTTATAAGTACAGTATTTGAGAAGGTATGAGCTAATAACATTTAAACAAACTGCTAAAATTGTTGAGCAGGTCAAAGGAATTTTATAATACATATGGTTGTTTTTAAAAGTTTTAGGTCACTTGTTAATTCCCACTTAAAAAAAGAAAGAGAATTTATTAAATAGTATTTCCATAATTTCTTAATGGTTGCACAGATTTAAATAATTTTTTAATTTTTTCATGTTTGGTTTTATTTCAATTTATAGTTTTTTTAAAGTTTTTTTAATAATTTGAATTTCAAATTAGTCTTTTTTATGAATGAGTGTTCACAAGTAACCTACCATTTCATATATCTTTTTATTATAAAATTATTTGTCCATGTTAACAGGTCATTAATTTAATCATATTAAATTAACACAAATATGTACTGAATGTCATTTCTTTAAGTGATTACAATGTAAAAAGTACTTGACTATACCATTTGCTCATACAGACAGAAATAAAATAATGTTTTGTAATTTAAAGCCCCTGCATTTAATTTTCACCGATATCTCAAGAGATTTTATCATAATAAGAGTGTCATACTAAATTTACGTTCAATAAAGTAAAATTTAAAAAATTTCTGTTTAATAATAATGGGCTTCCCATAGGGACTGTGTCTGAGGCTAGATTGGTAAGGTGATACAAAAACCTCATGCGAGGCTAGACCAATCATTACCATCAACTGGTAATAATCATTACCATCAACTGGGTCTCTCTGGGGTGCTGTTTTGGAGGGTTCAACAGGGTGGTCCTTATTTCTCTGCAAACAATCATCCAATTTTGAAAATTCAAACAAGGTATTTGCTAGTATAATACAAAATCACGATGGAACCAAACCAGAACAAAGATTAACTGACTTACTCAAAAAAATCAAGTGGAAGACCAAATCGAGGCCGACAAGCTCCCACTAATGGTCTTTGTAGAGTTTGATGACAGTTTGATTAGAGATAACACTGTTGGGATTGGATTGAGCCCACTATTGTCATATATGAAGCTTTAGGTGGATGTTTTAGTAAAGTGGATCAGCGTATACTGCCACTAATATTGTGCTGGGCTGTAACGGTGCATAAACTACAAGGAACTACCGTACACAGAGCTGTAACATATCTGAGTACTCATATCTTTGCCAAGGGCCAGGCCTATGTACCATCAAGCCGCATGAAACAATTGGTGATTTTAGCCATTAGTTGTTTGGATCACAGAAAATTGCTGCATTATCCACACGATAAAATTTTGCAAAGAACTCAATGACTAGAGAAATCTGTAAGTTTAGATTGGTACACACAAATTAAAAAAATAAATAAATTGAAATGTTTACAGTTTCCTCATTTGGATGAGCATGTGAAATACATTTTATACGCAAGTTTTCGAATCGTGAATATTTTCCAGTGATCACTAAAAAGCATTAAATAATAAAAACAATTATAAAAATTAAAAAACATGACTGTCAAAAAATAAATGTCCTTCAACAAAAATATTTAAATGTAGGCTCTGAATAGTAGTTGACCTATATTAAAGGGCTCTGAATAGTAATTATTTTGCATTAAGGAGCCCCTCTGACTGCATTTATATATTTTTGTTGAAGAAAAAAATTTCGTTATTGAAGTAGGACCTGATGATAACTTAAATCATTAGTCAACCGTAAATTCCTGCTATTTCTACAATATGAAAAATACAGACAAATTAAAACTATCTGAAAGTTGAATGGTCACCCACTGTTTTACTTAATTAAATAATATATAATGATGTTTATACCTTTATTTCCATACCTTGTTTTCTTTCTTTTAGTTCGATTAATTGTAGTTTTTAAGCCTAATGTATTTATTTTTTTGGCTCTCGTGTTTTATAATTTTTATAATCCTTTTTATTATTTTACATAACTTATCAAATGTAGATTATCATTTTGATAATTTGGAAGAGGTTGATGATATATTGTTATTTTTTTACGAAGTAGCTATTCTTTTTTGCAAAAATTGCTCAAAAACATATTTAATTTTCTAAATAATGATCAGCAAGATTTATACTTACCATATCAGTACCGTAAATGATATGACAACTAATTTTTGTATCTTCAAAATTCATCTGATAGCCTCAAGACATGACATTGTACATAAGCATAATAAATGTTTAACAATTATGTCAGACTTATCATTTTATTGCTAACGCTTCAAAGCAAAACAGTAAGGTTTGATTTTGTTACAAATTTAATCAATTTATATATCACTCAAATCAAATTTATATGTATAATCAATTACAGATGTCAAGATCACCTAAGAGATCTTGACATCTATTATAATATCAAGAAATTTAATTGTACAGGAAACAGAAATTTATCATTATTGGGAATCCTATCTTCATGATCAGTGTTATGTCTACATGCACAACTAGAAAAAAGTTGAAGGTAAAGTTTAAGTTCAGGTGGTATATAAATGGTTACAATCCATACAGTGAAGAATTTTTGAACTGTTTTGTATCATTTCAATTCCTTTAAAATAATTGTTTTCAGATATAGATTCAGTTGTGTCGTCTGTGAATAAGGTTACAATGATAAACAGTACAATATTTTACATAAATAACGTTTTTCTTTTATTTACGCAATTTAAAATAGTTTCTAAAATAATGTGAAGCTGGTGTCACCAGATAATTTTTTTCTAAAACTGTGCTGAAAATCTGTTAATGTATTATGCATTTCAAGAAATGTTAAATATCTATTTTTCATAATTTTTTCAAGTATGAACAATAATGAAATCGGCATATAATTTTGTATATTAAGTACCAAACTTCTGTTAAGTAGGGAAATAATATGGTCACCTAAAGTAATAGGAAGACTCCATTATTGAAAGATTAATAAATTAAATTTGTTGGAATAATAGTATCTATGACTTTTGAATGATATGAATTCATTTGAGGGGTGCTCTAAGTGATTCACTCGTTCTTGCTTTAACGTACAGTCCTGAGAGTAATCTTTTACAAGAATTCAATTTTTCAGAATAGACTTTATGCTGATTTTATCATAGTGACTTATGCTGCATAGCTTGGTTCTGATTCTAGTAATGTTACCTGTTACAGAAACCGCTAGAATGGATGTCTACATTGAAACCCACAAGACCTCAGTCAGATATCTATTTGAAGGGACATAAACTGATTTTTTTTTACCTTATCTTGCTTTTTGTGCAAGCATGATTGTTTGTGAGTGTGGTTGGTTATTATACACATTATTCTAGTGCACACTTTCCAGTATTCTTATGTTCCCTGTTTTTAAAACTAGTTATAAATTAATAAAAGTTACCACATGCTTGGATGTAAATCATTCATGTGTAAATAAATACATGAATTACAAGACAATCTGTAGAAAATATGTATTAATGTAAAATTTTGGTCATAAATAAATACAAAATGTATGCCATATAAGATATATACATTGTGGATACATTGTATAATAATTAACATATTTTTTATTAGTCTATCCTTTCATAAAATATTTAGTTTTAAATATTTAAACATATTTTAAAATGGATTTACATATAGACCTACCCATCCATGATTTTGACATAAATGTCAACAACTTCTTTTGTGAACCCATTGTATCACCCAATAATTAAAATTAAAACTATTTCCTTTCTAATATAATACATGTAATATATAAAAAAGAAAAATAATAAGTAACTGGTTAAAGTAGAGATTTAAGTAACAATATAATTAATGAATCTTGGATAGTGATTATAATATGTAAAATTAAACCTTTTGTTAATCTCACACACACAGCTTATATATATATATTTTTTTTTTTAAATTAAAGAATTAGAGTAAATGGAACAATGAAATTACTATGAAAAATGAAACTGCTTTATTCTGTTATCGTAATTATGAATTTTTGTGTGTGTGTGTATATATACATATGTATATTTTTTTTATTGAATAATATATATATATAAATCTGTTTGCTTATTTAAACATATAAAGATTTATATTAACATTAGGAGAACATTATGTTAAGCTAGGAACAGTGTTTGGTGCCGGCCTCCAATGCAAGTGGTAGCATCTTGGCCTTTCATCCAGAGGTTCCGGGTTTGAATCCTGGTCGGGCATGGCATTTTGACATGCTACAAAAATTGTCATTCATTTCATCCTCTGAAGTTATACCTAACGGTAGTCCTGGAGGTTAAAAAAAGGAGCAATGTTTGGTATTGGATTTATTTATACAGAGTAAGAAAACTGGTAAAACATTTACAATAAAGTTTGCGATAACATGTGACAATAACACTCTGTATTTAACCAACAATTTACACAAAAATAAAAAACAAATCAATATTGTTGTCACAAAAACTATTTATTCTTAAGTAATCTTTTATTCTACCCAGGTCTGCAGATATAAATTAACGTTAGTGATCACAGTGGTACACAAACTTTGACATTAACATCAGTTACATTAAAAAACTGTTCTAGCAAATTATGGTTTTTGTTTTGTGCTTTACTGGAAGTCACTATCTACCATTAACTAAACTATCAGGAATATAAAAAAATTTTTTGCCTACCAAATTAACATATAGCATTAAAGGTAATTGCAATAAACTTATATCCAATACTACCAATGTTATAGCATGAAGTAGTTTAACAAAATAGAAAACTGTATTGCCTAAGCAGGGAAAATTTGGTTAATAGGAAAACATATAATACCTCAGGAACAGGTAATCACATTTTTACAAATGCTTGAAATATATCAGTTTGCCATGCACAAGTCAAAAAATTACAAAGTTAAACAATTTTTGATTGAGCATTATATGGAATTCATGAGCATTTTAGGAGAGGGCGGGTATTGAGATTAAACCCTCTAGGTTGGTCTAGTGGTAAACGCATCTTCCCAAATCCGCTGATTTTAAAGTTGAGAGTTCCAACGTTCAAGTCCTAGTAAAGCCAGTTATTTTTATTGGGATTAAATATCACCTGTATTTTTTGATCCTGATTATGTAAGAAATATGGTAGCATAATTTTGACAATTATGTAACTACATGAGTTATAGACAAATAAAAATTATGATTATTGTTATTATTCAGACTGTGCGTTACAGTATTTACTGTATTGTATATATTGAGAAACTTGTTAAGATTTTCTTAACATAACATGATAATCTTTATTTCTGTAAGCCTAAGAATGTCTGAGAAAGTTGTAAAATTGTATTATGACCAATAAATGAAAATTAAATTTTTCTAATAAAAAAATAAATATTTCAAGTAAAAAACTCTTTAACCAGAGGAGGTTAACTTTAAAACAAATTGAAATTAATTACTATGGTACATAGGTGAGCAGCATAAAAAACAACACAATTTAAATGACTAATTTATTTAAAAAAAAAAAATTAACTATTGAAAAAGTTATACAAAAATTAGTGGTGTAATTCTGAAATAATACAATTGTAGACACAAAAAAATTACAGTGAAACAAATTGTTCAATTTTAAGAGTTCATTATTGAGTCTCAAAATTTTGTTTGGCTTAAAAATTAACTGCAACTTACATTTAGGATTGTATCATTTCTTGTTTTTCGGACTCCTGCGTTTGTTTTACAGCGGGCTGGTTAGTTTGTTCAACTGGAATCGCCCTTCCATCGATTGATTCTTCAGGTTTCTTTGGAGCTATTAACGTAAGAACACCATCAGATGAAAGTTATCCAGATGAGACTTGATTTTTTCATGATCTACATTTTCAGGTAATTTGTAGCGGCGTTGAAATTGACGAGAAATAAATCCATGTTTATCTTGACGTTCTTCATGTTTAGCTTCGACTACCAAATAATCACCTTGTAATTTGACTGAAACTTCTTCAGGTTTAAACTGTTG
Organism: Lycorma delicatula; assembly: GCF_047948215.1. Lineage (NCBI taxonomy): Eukaryota > Metazoa > Arthropoda > Insecta > Hemiptera > Fulgoridae > Lycorma > Lycorma delicatula. The sequence continues at coordinate 15,380,084 of NC_134459.1, forward strand.
CACGTCTAAGTTAATCTTAAAATCGTCTTTTGTGTTCTGAAGAGAAGAAACTCCACTATCAGCACTGGTAAGATGACGCCAGGGTCGAAGGTATCCTGAATACAATGGTGCTTGCAATAGGCGTGGAACATCTGTACTAGGTCGTAAACCCAAACCGAAATGCTGGTCGTACAACGGGCTGTTGACTTCATCCAACAATTCGTTAACCAAGTACGGTAACAACGACATGACGGAATAATATTAACCACGACAAACAATAAGAACGAGAAACTAGTGTTAATCAATAAGCAACTTCGACGATTCAAACTGCAATGCCGCTCAACGGCCCATCACAACTATTTATACGCAAGCTTCGTTATGTAGAACGTGGTAGAAGTTACTAGAACAGCGAAATTAGAAGGGAACCAATCGCGTAACACCGAACACTCTCGAAAGGTCTAGTATTGGCTAGACGAATGACATCACAATCTCGGCGCGTATTCATTCAAATATTAATAGTCTACACCAGGTTTGGCTACTCGTTACATTCTCGAATTTTTAAATTTGTTTTATATTAAAGCTGTAAAACCTTTAATTAATTTGCTCCAAAAATCAACATAAACTTGTCTTAGCTATATCATTAAAAAAAGTTACTTCTTAAATGTTTTACTTATCATGTAATTTTTAAATGTTTTACTTATCATGTAATTTTTAAATGTAAGCTTACAATGTTTTAAGTACTGTGTGTGAAACATTATATTATTATGCATTAGTATTCACGAGAATTTCCATAGAATTATTTAAAATTTTCTTTATTTTAACTACTAGAATGACAGGCAAAATTGACGACTATTGAGAAAATGACATTTTTCAGCCATCCTATTAAAAAGATTTTAGGCTTTTTTCACATGAGAAAAATTTGAAAAATTCATATGTTGCTTATTTAAAAAAAATACTCTTATTAAATTTCAATAATAAATTTTGTTTAAACTTGTAAAAGAAATTAACCATTTTTTTAAATTAAGATTTTAGTTTTCTCTCTAATCTTTTCTTTCGTCTTTCAGTTTGATTTTTAAAATGAAGAAAGTCTTGATTACAAAAAATTGTATAACTCAAAAGCCACAAAATATTGTATATTAGCACCTGTTTTAAAATTCCTGCTGAAATAATGCAATTTCAGATAACAACTGCTAATAAAAAAATTTTGTTTAAAAGTACATTTTTAGGCCACTAGCACCAATTGCAAAAGATAAAACGTATAGTAAAATAGATTATAATTTAAAAAAATTATATTTTCTCAGCATAAGTGATAACTTCAGAATCAATATTTGCATTTTTGTTTTTAAAAGGTGTACTTAATTTTTTTTTTACTTCTTAAAATTATATTCTTTTCTCTAAAATTATTCACATAATATAAATTCGTCCAACCAAACTCTTTAAAGGAATTTTTTTAAAAATCAATGATATGATAGATTTTACTCCAATGATAATCATCCCAGGATATCAGTATTTGTAGTTCATTCTGTTTGTATAGGTACAATATTAATTAGACTATTTTAATATGCAGTTGTGCCGTACCTCATCCTTCAAAATTACTGGCACCTTCATTACTGATTATTATTTTTTTTAAATAATAAAACAATTATTTTCTGAATATCCAAAAATATACTTTTAGAAGATCTTTTTGAGATTATGATTTTGTTTGTTTATTGGTAGTACTGCAAACAGCATTGCTGTCAATGATATTCATGCTAAAATGATTAAGAGAACCATTTAATAAGTAGTCTTATGATTAATTTGATTCATGCTGTGTAATTTTAATAGTTTATTCCTGTCGTTTTTGTTATTGCCTGACCATATTTTATACCAGTTCAATGCATTTTATTACTAGATTTGATATTTCAGTAGTCCTTTTCCATTCTATGTTTTAGTATTCCTTCAATTTTTGACAAGAATTTTTGTTGTTGGTTAATATTTTTATTGTTTTAACATTTAAATGATGATATTTATTTTTCCCATAATTCTGGTTCTCAGCATTCTCAAATTTGAATTTACTATTTATAGGCCTATGTATAATAATAATTGTTACTGTAACTTTTCAACCAGATCGGAGTTTTAATTTCTTTAAATAAAGTTGTGTACTATATTCTCTCATTCAGTAACCACTAACAATAACTGCTTATAACATTAATAATAACTTGATCCTTATTAGAAAACAGTGTAACAGTTAATTAAATTAATTGGTGATAAGTTTTTGTGTATATTATTTGTATTGCTATATGCTTAAGTAAAGATTAAGTTTTAGTATGACTGCAGATGAAATTTAAAGTAACAAAAAATTATTCAGAATTAAATATGATTTGCTTATTTGAGGTAAAGATAAATAGTTATTATATAAGAAACTATTTGAGAGGTTAATGATTCCTTTTTCAGCTCTTAAAGCTCATAAAGTCAGTATTTAAAACGATAACTGATTCTTTCATGTTTCATCATCATTTGATAATGTCCTCATATCGATTTTATTAGATTCTTTTCTTTTATTCTAATTACGATTCATTCAATATATTCAATTAAAAAGGAAGATAATCTTTCTCTTGCTAGTTCTTTTTCATTTTTTATTATAATTATAAAAAATAAATGAGTTTATTTATAGACTTATTATTTGATATTTGAAAACATTATCAGTCCATTTTTCTTGAAGCTATTACAGGGTATCTGTTTATCTTAGAATAATTGGTGTTACCAACACACGATGCAGCATTACTTCTTTCATTTCTAAAATTATATTTCTCTAAATAAGATATATTATTATATAAATATTTATATTTCTATATTATTACTATATTTCTCTGTCAGTAACTATTATGCTTTGTAAGTGTAGACTTTTATTTTGTCTTAAACCCATCTTGCACTATAAAATTTATTTGTATTTTTTGATTTTCCTTCTATTTAGAATTATTTCATCATCCATTATGAATTAAAATTTTGGCCCATGGTCAAGAGAGATGTTCATTTCTGGTGGACATTTAAATCTTCTTTGTTTTACATGGAATATTGACTATCATCAGCTACTAAATATTTGCACTGCTCTGGAGTGTGATTTTTGTTTTTTTTACAGTTTCTGGAATCAGGTGGGGGGGGGGTCATGAAATGTCAACATTCGCAAAAAAAAAACATCAAAATTTTGGACATACTTTCCCTTTATGTAGCAAGCTATAGCTGCTACACAGGGCAGCAATAGAGCTGTAGTTGTAAAATAATAAAATATGGTAATTGAGCACCTTTTAAAAAACAAATACACTGTATAATAATATAAAAGAAGTTTGTGGTAATTTTAATAATAATAATAATAATAGTAATAAGAAAATAATAATGAATAAATTTTTTCAATTTAAAACTATTGTATTTATAAATTTAAAACTGTATAACAGTCCATAATAGACCTTATTAGGTCACACTGTTCAAAATAAATACTGAAAATTAAGTTCATTAAATATAATAATTTAAAGAAAGATAAGGTTTTTTTAAATTAGATGTTTATTTCATGACACCTATTTCATTTTCTAAATTTTCAGTGTTTTTTACAAAAGAATGGATGTTTGAGATCCTTCCAAATCATATTATTAATTAGAAAATAAAGAGTGATTCATTCATTAAGATATATATTCTTCTGCTAATTAATTTGGAGATATAAGGTTTGAATTACTAGACCTTTTGATATGAAAATTTCCGCTTCGTGTTTCAATGCACAAGATTTGAACCTTCTATGGCGAATTAATCACTATAAAAAAGTAAATTCATTGGTTTGAATAATTTTATATGCATAAAAAAAATAAAAAATAATAATGGTAATGGTATTCATAAGAAAGTAAAATGCTTAGCTATGCTATATTTATAAACTAGAATGTAAAGATGGTGTAACCTTATGAATGAATATTTCCTTCTTTTGTTGTTTGTTTAGTTGAGGAAAAATGGGTTACAAAATGCAGCAAAGAATATTCATTGTCTCCCAATACATTAGATGAGCCAGTTATGCCCAGACCCAGAATGCCTTCACTGATAAGTATAGTGTGAATGCACTAAACAAGTCCTCCATCAAGCCGCTGTATGACCAGTTCCAAGAGACATGGAATGTGGCAGATACAGCCAAAAATGGTCGATTGAAAGTGCTAACATCAGAAAAATTGATCGACATGCAGGTTGCTTATTATGTTAGTCCCAAAAAGTCTGTGTGACACATATCTAGCCGGTCTAGTCTCTCCATCAGTAGTGCCCACATGGCATTGCAGAAGTGTTTAAAGATGCATTTTGTACAGAATTTGTGTAGTTGACGAGTTGTTACCTGCAGGTACTGGAAAACATGTAGCTTTCCTGTCAGTGGTTAATATTATTTCTAATGCCAGATGGTGAAGAACTTGATGATTGGTTTCAGTCTGATGAGGCATGGTTCTATCTTGATGGAGATGTGATTGCACAGAATTAATGAATTTCCTATGTGGAAAATCCACATCAGCTGCATGATTCTCCTCTGCACTGACAAAAAGAGGTGTGCAATTTCATATAGGAAAATCATCATGATATTATTTTACAGCACAGTGAACAGTGAACACTACATACATATGGTGCAACAGTTACTAAATATTACACCTTCAGAAAGGTTAAAGTACATGTGATTTCAGCAGGACAATGCTACAGTTCTTACAGCCAACAACACTGACTATCTTGAGTCAGTGTTTTCATGGACAAGTGGTTTTGAAGGGGTTGTGGCCCTCCTCATTCTCCTTATTTACTCCCTCCTAAATTTTTCTTGTGGAGATGCTGCTTACAAAACTCATTCTAACACCATTCTCAAATTGCAGAAGGAAATTGAACAATGTGTGGCTGAAATTCCTCAACAAATGTTACTACATGTGTTAAAGAGCATGCAATGTCATATTCAATTAAGTGAATCACATAATGGAGGCCACTTTAAAAACTATTGTAAGTTATTCATTTTCACATAAGGCTGCGTCACTTTTTATAATTATGTGGGTTTGCATGTCTGTATTTTGTTATACTCTGTTTATATCACAAGAATAGATAAACTAAGTCATTACAATTTTTATGTAAGCGGTTTTTTCAACTTTCTTCAAAATCCAGACAATTTATAAATAATATGGTTTAAAAATTCTCAATTGAACTTGCAATGATTGTGGTCACTTGGTTAATGTAGTATATTGAAACTATACAGTTATTTTTGTTAGAACACAAGTTAGCTGCTAAGTAAAACAGTACAGTCAGTTACAGAATTATTTTCTTTAATTTATACATAAATTAAATCTCTTATTTTACTACAAACTTGTTTCTTTGTTGAAATAAGCCTTGTAGTAAGGTTTAAAATGTAATTTTATGTAAAATAAAATTTATTACAAAAGATTATGACCTCGCTTACCTCCAAAAAAAAAGTAAAAATATATTTATAATTACTCAATAACCAGATTTTTCAGTTTTGACCGATCAAACCCCAAAAGAAAGGTTCTTATAATTTTTTTTCTGTGATTTTTTTTTTCAGAATTTGCTTACATCAGCAACACAATATATAATTTCATATTCAAAATATTAAGGTGGTCACTGCATTAAAAAAATAGAATTTTATCAAATTTTTTTTATGTTAAAATACTATATGGAATTTCCTTTTTAAAATGGTACTTTTGTTATAAAAATTGGATATGTAGAAGTTGTAAAAACGTTTTTCCTTCATAATAACTACATACGCGGTTTTTGTCGACCGGTGGTTTCCAATGGAAGACAAATTTTAAATCTCTTACAAAAAAATGTAGCTAGCCATCCTCTATAATTTCTCACTAGAATGAACAGTTGTTCAACGATTGTATCGAAACATACAGATAGTTTCGAAAATCGACTTTTAGAGTCTGTTTATTTGCTTTCTGTTTTGTAACATAACCTTTCTTGCAGTGGCGTTAATGACATGTTTTTTTCTGTTTGTATTCATTTTGTTTACGTGAATTTTATGAAATGCCGCTTTCACAAAAAGAAAAAAAATTGACGTTACTAAAAGGTAGATTAAGAACGATCAGTTCTCCTGACTAAAATACAGAGAAGCGTACGCTTTGTCCACAAGATGCGACATCATCGAGCAAATTCGTTCAAACTAAGGCGGAGAACAAACCACACACGCATGCTGAATATTTTCCCCATCTTGAAATTGTTATAAAACGTTTAAAAAAGGTTTACAGTGATCTAACCGTTTCTAGACACTCGGAAAAATGTCTCAGGATAAATGCAAACGAGAGCCTCAACAATAATGTTTGGTCAATTGACCCTAAAACAAATTTTTTGGGTCTAAGAACATTGATGTTTGGGGCAGTCACTCTATTTAAGAAACCTGACAAAATGTGACATATTGAAGGAGTTGTGTGTGATAGCCAAGAACTTAGCACTTCTATGAAAAAATGGGACAACTTAGAATTGAAAAACGTGAAAAGTATGTGGATGATGAAATAAAAAAAAATGATAACCTTGCATATACACCAGGACAGTACTAGAAAGTAAGTAACACATAATTGTTGTTGATATCAAACTTTAAAACTGGTTTCCCACAAAACACTATCTTTACCTTTATGTTCCTTTTTTTCAGCAACTGCTCAAGATATTTTCCTTCTGGTTTTTTTATATGAAAATTCAAACCTTTTTCTATCTTGCACCATATCCTTTTCAAGATAAAAGTTTTAAAACTAGAAATATTAAAATTATTCTGAACTTTTAGAACATGCCTTGCATATATATTTTTTAAATTGGTATTGAAGTGAATTCATAAAAACAAAGAAAAAGCGCATATGGTGCAAGATAGAAAAAAGTCTTGAATTTTCATATAAAAAAAAGCAGCAGGAAAAGATATCTTAAATGGTGACTGAGAAAAAGGTACAAACATTAGTATGGTGAAAGACAGGACGAAGTGACCGCCTTAAATTTGATTTAAAACTCATTTGATTTATAAACACTATACAAACAATAGTATTTCTCTATTTAAAGCTTTCTTCTCACTTGGTTATGAAATTATCCAAATAAATTTATACTGGAAATCTAAAAGTTCAATAAATAGACTGAGTATACAAATTTTACAATTTATTAGTTTTCTAATAGCTGAGTAAATTTAATCTGTCAGATTATTATATATTTAGGAACTATAATCTAACCAATGTAATTGGACAGGACATTAGTTATCAGTTCTTGCAATCATTCTCAAGATTAACAGACATCCTGTTAAAGGCTTATAAAACAAAAATAAGTAAATTGATTTCCCATTGACTTCTTCACATAGTCAAATATTTTGAATGTACTGTTGCATATTTGCTTACACATTTTTTTGGAAACAAAAACAGAATATACAGTTTTGCAACAAAATTTGTTTTTTCCTGAATTAATGTTGGGTGTCTTTTCTTTCTAGGTACTCTTTTCAACGTTCAAGTATTTTAAATCAAAGTTGAATTAATTCTCATTTTTTATTACTTTTTTTAATTTGACAATATAATTCTATAAGATCAATTTAGAAAAAAATTAAATAAATCCTTCAAACTGTTTAGATTCTAATACAGAGCGCAACAACTGTTCTAACACCACGATTAACTTATTTAGGCTCTTCTGTAACTTCATTTATAGAGTCATCATCCATTTATTATTTATAAAGTCAATTTTATAATTGCTGAGAATTTATAATATATATCAACAGTGACAGTATTTCTAAATATATGTTATGACTTCTACTAATGACTTCTACTAAAAGTATGTACAGAGAATATGTAGATATTCAATTAATTATGAACTTTAGCAACAATAAATTTTAACTTTAGCTTTAACAATAAAGAAATTAAAATGTAAATTTATTCACTTTTATTTGTAGTAGTCACAAGTGAGAAGTACCTTTTTCTTAATAATAAAGCAAGTTATATTGTAAAAGTTTTAATGAAATTCATTAATGTAAAAATATGTCTATAAACTTAGTTTGTGAATTTAGTATTAAACAAATAAAAATTTAATGCATTTAGCAATATTTTATTAATAAAAAGTTAAGATTGATTTTTATTATTGTATTAGGTAATGTATTTAAAAAAATGTAGATGCTCATTGTGTTATTATGAGTATATTTCTTTTTCCTAATGAAAAAACAACTTAAAAATTAACTATTCAAAATTTTGTAATTACGATTGCTGACTGAATATTTTAGTCATGAATTAGAAAACATATAAAATTTTCTATTTTTCACTGTTATGACATCACTACCACAATCATTTTTATGACATATAGACAATGTGTGAATTTATTTTTGTGAAATGGTTATTTTTCTCCATACACAAAGTCTGTGATGAAAGATTGGAGGTGTGGTCTTCATTCTCAATTCAGTAGAGCTTCAGAGTCTAAATACTGATTTGAAGCAATGTTTTCCACTGGCGAAAAAGGGAAAAAGGGGACTGACTACTTCATATATATTTATTGTGAGTATACAGTAAAATTCTCTCTCTCTCAACTGTGTGTAACGGAGGTTTCATAAAAATGACCACCATTACAGTTTTGTGTATACATTTGTACAAATTTGTGTGTGTTAACTCAGCTTTCATTTAAAATTATTTAAAATTAAACTAATTCACTACGCTTTTTTTCTTCTGTTTTGCCTCTGGAACCACTGTAAGGTATTATTTCAGAGGATGATATGTATGAATGTAAATGAACCGTAGTCTTGTACAGTTTCAGGTTAGCCATTTCTGAGATGTGTGATTAATGAAATCCAATCACCAAACATCACCGGTAACCAAGATATAGTATTCAAATCCGTATAAAAGTAACAGCTTTACTTTACTGGGATTTGAACCTTAGAACTCTTGACTTCTAAATCAGCTGATTTGCAATGAAGAGTTCACCACTAGCCCAATCTGATGGGTTACTAATTTAGTTATTTATATGAATTATTTCATTCATTTGATCATTCACAAAAACTATTTCAAATTTATCTCAAATTGTTTTTTATTTAGCTTAAATATAAGCTGCCTTTAAAATCTACATACAGTAAATATATATAAAAAATATATTATTTTTATAAAAAAAATGTTGAGAAAAATTAAAGGAATGAACAACCCTTTGAGTGGGCTACCAGTCAGAAAAAATGTTCTGTCCTAGAAGAAAATGAATATTCCATAGAGCTATGTTAAAAAGTTTTTTCTAATTTTTTTTTTTTTAATCGGGAAGAAATTTATTTACATTGTTGGTGTAAAATATTCTATTTTATAAGAATGTAAGAAATTGAAAATGCAAACATTGATGACATTTTATATAAAAATATGAAAATTATTTACTAATAATAACAAAGGAAACCTAAAATATTATCAAAAAACTAAAGAATAAAAATGTCAAAAAATAATTTGTAATATTTCTGAAATATTAACAGACATGCATGCATGTTCTTATTACACATTCCAAACTTACAAAATTTTGACTCATTACATCATTTCCCCCTGGTTTTTTTGCTGTAAAGTGTAGTATCAAAGAGGGTAGTTGAAAATAGCAGGTTAAAAAAAATTATAAAATAAATTTTTTCCAACTTTGGATCCAGCTGTGGTGTACTGTGTTCACTAATACACTAATTCCTATTTTAAATTTGATGTTACATAAATTAATAATTAGCTAATTGTTAATTCAAAGTTACTTTGAAAAGAATTTACAGGTGTTAAAAATTTAAAGAATATTTATAGTAATTTTATTTTGAAAATTAATTTATTTCAATTAATTTTAACTGAAAATAATATTTTTACCTTTATTTTGAAAATCGAATGCTAAAATTAATTTCTTAAAAAAAGTAAAAAAATTGATATTTTAAAAGTTGTACCTCAAATAACACCAATAAACAAAAAAAAAAAAATTAATGTTTCTCCAAGTGTGATACCATTTCTTGAATTATTTTTTTGCGTATATTATATATCTGTAAATACAATTTTTCTATCATCTTTAGTTTTAAATAAATTAAGCTTCAAAGAAAATTAAGGGAAAATATAGTTAAAATCTGTAAAATTTATATTTTGCATGGCCATACCTGTGTTAGAATGATTACGCTGATGCTTTTCTTTTATAATTAGCTTCAGGCACTTTCCGAAGCAATGTCCAACAGTAATTGGCTAGCATGTTAGTATTCCATTTCCCTTTATAGTAGCTTTCCATTACTGAAATGTCTTGGTGGAATGTTCACAGTGTTCGTCACTTGCGTCTCTGAGGTTGTCTGGGAAAAAATCCAAATGTGAGTGGAGGAAATGAATTTTCATATTACATATTACATTCCATAGCTCTGTATGAAGTAAGAAGTTGATTAACTATATCGTGGCAATTGTCAGATTTTTGTTTGCCGAGAAAACTTTTGCGAACGTCTTTAAATAAAGCCCAAGCTGCACTTTTTATATTATTTAACATTGAGTTAAATACATCATCTTTGACCAACTCTCTTATTTGAGGACCAACAAATATTCCTTCTTTAATTTTTCCTTCACTTACATTCGGAAATTTCTGCCTGATGTATATAAATCTCCGTATGAGATTAGTTAATGCGACGATAGAAATCTGTTTATAAGAGCCTAAAGCAGTATTTATTAAAAAATGCTTTTGCTTCTTTAAAGTAGAATGTTTTTCCCTTCCCACTAATAAATATATTGTAACGAGCAAAGTAGTTGCAACTGTAGGATTAGATTACATTCAATTTTTGAGTAGTCCTGCATTCTTATCTAATCGGCAGATACTAAAAACTGAGTAATAAGAATTCAAAAATTGCAGTTTAAATCAATGGTAACAGTCTGACAGAGAATTTTAAAGAATCTCCTAGATGACTTCCTATAACAATCTTCAAAACTAGTATTGTAGTCATAGTATGTAGCATTAATAAGTTAAGAAAATAAGGGTTCAAACTACAGAAAAATTTTTCAACTCTTAATACCTGAGAACCAAGTGAAGTGCAGATTTCATTCTTAGCTGTCCTTGAGCAGATTAATTTTCAGAAGAGGTTTTTTTTTGAAACATAATATTATATATATCGTGTTCATAATGTTTTGTGCAATTTTACAAGTTTAAAACAATAATTTAACTAATTTCACGTCAAAACATCAACCTTATATATAAGATGTATTAAATTAAAACTATGATTTCATATTTAAATCATTTTCTGCTTAAAATCTCATAACAGGAATTAAGAATATTCAGTTTCAGCATTTTGTTATTATTGTTATTTACAATTTTTTTGCAAATAAAATTGTTTGTTATTATGTTCAGTTTGAGCAAGTTTTCAATTATGTTGCTCAACCCACTGGGTTGATCTAGTTGTGAACATGTTTTCACAAATCAGCTGATTTGGAAGTCGAGAGGTCCAGTGTTCAAGACCTAGTAAAGTCGGTTATTTTTACACGGATTTGAATACTAGACCGTGGATACCGGTGTTCTTTGGTGGTTGGGTTTCAATTAACCACACATCTCAGGAATGGTCAAACTGAGACTGTACAAGACTACACATATCACCCTCATTCATCCTCTGAATGAGCATTTAATTTTTATTCAATATCAAGTAAATTTAACCGCGTATAAATAATATAAAATTATTTTAGGATAAAAACGTTTTATTAGATGTGACCTAATTACAACAGGACAAAATTATAACGTCCGAGAGCCTGAAGCTACGAGTAAATAGAGGATTCAACTTTACCAAATCACATATGTACTTCATTCTACTGAGGCTTCCAAGGTTTTTTGTTATTTGATCGACTGACTCCCAGCCATTCACTTTTATGAAATTTCAGATACCTTTTGAGTAGAAATTAATTTCACAAATAAATGAGAGTGTCTCTTTCCAAATTTGTTACCTAAATGCAATTCTTTTAAATAATATCAAATTTTAAAAGTATACTGTAATTTTGTTACCTATTTATAACAATGTGAGTAAAATATTAAGTTTACTAATATCTAATATAATAGTACAGTCTGTTTATAATAACTAGAATTACAACTAAACTTTTCTCGTAATTCTGTACATTCATTACGGCTTGATTCTTTACCACTATCTGTTAAATTTTATAATTGATTAGAATTACCATCCATGTCGAGCATCACATCACCAGTGAGAATTCATTCATTGGTGAATAAAAAAAATAAAACAAAAAGCGAAATTACCTGCTTAATTTAATTTCTATAACTTTCCGTCAATCAATCTTGATCGGTTAAAGATATTAGATTTAGTCCAATCAGAAAGTACAGAGTAATCATAAATTATTCATCGCATTTTAGGTGTCAATAAAAGAATAACAAGGTAATATACTTACATGTTTGTTTTATTGTTGGACAGGGCATTTCAACGTCAAACATGTTCCTCCAAATGAGCATCCTTTGTGGCGTATAAAATATCTAGACGATATCCAAGTTTACGCCAACCATTACGAAGAATATCTGGAGTTATTCCATTAATTACACCTTCGATTCTTCTTTTTATTTAATTGATATTGAAAACCTTCGTTGTATACACCCTGCCTTTGACAAAACCCCGATAAAAACAAGTGAGTGGCGTAACGTCAGGGGATCGAGGTGGTCCATTGACGGCCGATCTAACGTTGAGGAAATTGTTCATGTAGGAGTCATGTTCATGTAATCGTTAACATGTAAACCCCAGTGCGGTGGTGCGCCATCTTATAGAAAGTAATCGTTATGTTGCCGATGTTCGATTTGTGGTACTGCATACTTCTGTAACATGTCTAGATTAGCGCTAACAACCATTAGCTCAGCGAAGAAAAATGGTCCAATCACTTCTTAATCAGTTAACGCACACCAAACGTTAATTTTCGGGCTATCACGCTGTGTTTATCAAACATCGTGACGGTTCGCGCTACTCCAAATCCGTGAATTGTGACTGTAAACTTGGTCAGAAAAAATTACTTTTTATAAAAACGCATTATCTTCTTTCAGTTTACGGTAAGCTATTAAATGCGTCTCAAACAGGCTCTGTCATACAAATGTCAACCTCATCTTTATGCATGGTAGTATTGATGGCTGCACGTCACACCCTGTTTTCACTGACGAGACATGGTGACTGAAGGATCACCAGTATAACTGATCACCCTTTTACCAAGTGCCAACAATCTCTGAAGAGGTTGGATGGGCCGGTAGAAGGCAGGGCACTAGTGTCCTCGGAATGTTCCCAAAGGCAGAGGAACTATATGGCCAATGGAATTAGGATATAGAAGTCAACAGGAAACCAGTTCATTGAAGTTCCATGGGGAATCCTAAGTAGTTCATGGCATGGTATCGACCTTACTGTAAAAGTATCCAGAGGTAAGCCCCTCTTAATTGGATCTCCGAGAGGAGAGTACAATTGGGTTTCATGCGTACGAAGAAGTTCTAAGGAAGGAAGAACGTGAGAAGAAAATTTATAGAAAGAAGATAAGAAACATTAAGAAGAAAGATAAAAAAACCATTAAGAATTGGAATGTTGGCTTAATAATAATTATTATTATTAGTGGGTCTGGGCATCATCATCATCATCATTATCATGTGTTAACAGTACTACAAAGTGGAAAACTTGTGAATGCAAAGAATGATATAGTTGAAAATAACTTAGACCTACTCGGTAAGAGTGAAGTGAGATGGAAAGGAAATAAGACAGATGTCAAGCGGAGATTTCTAGTCTAATGGAGTAGGACTGATAGATAAGAAATTAGAAGGAAAAAGTATTAAAGGTAGAACATGTCGATGAAAGAGTGATGATGAGGGTGAAGGGAGAAGGTAAGATATTGTAATACATACCAAGTGTACATTTCAACCACTCAGCACACATATGAGGAAGTTGAACAGTGTTACGAAAAGATAGAACAGTTAATTGGGAAAGAAAAGATGAGGGAATATGCAGTGATAATAAAGGATTGAAATCCTGTGGTTGGGGAGGGATTAGAAAAGAAGGCAGTGGGAAAATATAATCTAAAAGTTAAAAATGAAAGACGAAAATGACCGGTTAGATTCAGGAAGGAGAAGGAATTAGGAATTATTTTGGGAAACACCCTGTTTGAAAATGGTAAAAGAATAAGGTAAACATGGGTATCACAAATGAACAAGGAAAACATGAAATTGATTTATATTATGATACAATGAAGGTTTAGAAACTGTTTAAAGAATTATGCAGGCTTATGCAGGTGCAGATATAAATTCAGATCACAATCTAGTTCTAGCAGGAGAAGAGATTAGTATGATTTGGAGAAGCTAACAATACAGGAAATGGAAAAAGTGATGCTAATGATAATAATGCAAATGATAAGCGGATGAAAATTAAGAAGAGTTTAAAGGAAATAGCTAATAAGAGGATAGAGTTTAAAAACAGGAACAGAAGAGCAAAAGAGTGGGTTACAACTGAATTGTTAGACAAGATGAATGAAAGGAGAAAGTGGAAAAGTATACAAACAGATGAAGAGAAGTAAATGTAGAAGGTTGAATAATGAAATAAGAAGAGAATGCTAAGAAGTGGCGTGAGGAAAACTGTACAGCGATAGAAAATTTGAAAAAAGAAAGGAGATATAAACTAATGTATAAAGAAGCTTCAGCAATAGTTTTTAAAGAGAAACCAGGGCAAAAATGTATCAGATAGGGGAAACACTTAATGAGAAGGAGGAAATAAAAAGGAGATGGAAGAATAAATTGCGGATTTATATGAGTTCATTTATAAGAGATTACAAAGTTCATGAAGATCGGAAAGGGTACAGTATATTAAAAAGTGAAATAAATGAGGCAATTTAAATGATGAGAAAAGTAAAAGCCAAGGAATATGATGAAATACCGATTGAACTGTTCAAAGCATTTGGAGATACGGGATAATTTTTATTACTAAATCTAGATGTACAACGGAATACTTGAAGAAGGAAAGTTGACTGGAGAACTTCCAGGATACAATAGTGGTATCAATAGAAAAGAAATACATAAAGCAATTAGCTTAATATGACATGCAACTAAGGTACTATTAAAGGTTTTAAATAAGAGGATGTGTAATAAATTCGATGGTAGTATTGAGGAAGATCAACATGGTTTTAGAAGAGATGTTGGAACAAGGGACCCTATAGGGCTGCTAAGAATAATATGTGACAGATACATGGAAAGGAGGCGAAGAGTGTATTTGTCGTTCTAGAAAAGGCGTGCGACAGAGTTAGATGGGATAAATTACTATTTACCCCTGTATAAGTATTTTTTTGGGTCACCTTGCTCTACTACTATGCCTAGGAAGAAAAAAAAACGGTTAAAAGATATGCTACAAATAAAAAGATAGATTTTTTAGATTTGTAGAGAAGGGGAAACTTCAGGCAAATTTTTTTAAAAGTGGTAAGACAAGCGCTTGTATTGAGCTAGAATATATTTGCAAAATTTTGAGAAAATTGACCCCAAACAACTACCTACCTCCTGGAGATATTGATACCAAAATTTTATCAACTAATTGCCTCATATACACGTATCTCTGTGCAAAATTTCATCAAAATCGATTTATTCAGTCAAAAGTTATTAAGCTTCAAACACGTACATACGTACGAACATTATCCAATACTTTTTTTTTTGGGCCCCCTGGGTCATGAAATTGTAAAATAAATAAACCCATATACTCATTTTTTGGCAGGTTATCGTATTTTTCTTCTTGCCGTATAGCTTTAGTTCCAGGAAAGTACAATTTTTAAGTCTTTTGACGTAAAAAAATGTATATGTAAAATTAACCTACTGTTAAAGCCGGTCATAGATAATGTAATCCAAGATAATGTCATTTAAGTTTAAATGATATTATTTTGGTTTATTTGAATAAACCTTTATAACATCTAATGATTATTTAATTCTGCAACCGTTTAATTTGAAAAATAAAAAACGAAAAAATTGCAAAAAAGATAAACTAAAAAAAAAATAAACTAAAAAATTGATAAAAGATAAACTATTCCTTTCCTAAAGGTGATTTAAGTAACCAAGAATTTGATACATTTGGACTCAGAAAAACTTTGATAAAAATACCAAAAACATTGAGGTTAAAAAAAATTTTCCTACCGCGTAAAGTGTGTTTATACAGAGTGATTTTTTAGTCCTGTTACCCAATTTTAAATGTAATTTTAGAGAGGGAAATTTAGGTGGAATAAAAAAATGTATTTGTCACTTACAAAAAAGATTTAATAAAAAGCTATTACTTACATAATTGTTAAAGAATATGCTCAAAATGCCTACCCCTTGCGGTTACACACGCACGGACCCTTTTCAGCATATTAGCAGAAACCTTTTTAAGAGTTGCATTGGAAATATTCGTGATTAAGTCTGTAACATTGACTTAAGTTCATCGATAGTGTGAGGATTGTTTTTGAAGGCCTCGGACTTAATATAGCCCCACAAAAAATAGTCAGGAGATGTGAAGTCTGGGGACCTTGGAGGCCATAAACCCTTGCTTATTATTCGATCATCAAAGAACTCTTGCAGAAAATCCATGGTTTCTCGAGACGTGTGGCATGTAGCGCCGTCTTGCTGAAATCAGCAATACCTTTCTTGAGATTCCAGGAGGGACACAAATTGGCGCACAATATTCTTGTATACTTCACCATTTACTGTCTGTTCGAAGAATATGGGTCCTACTATACGATGAAGAGATATCGCACACCAAACACCAATTTTTTCAGGATGCAAAGATTTGTCTTGTAAAGCGTTAGGATTTTCAACCGCCCAGATTCGACAGTTTTGACTGTTCACATAACCATCGAGATGGATCCAAGCTTCATCACTAAAGAACACTGTGTTTAGAAATTCGATTCCGTTATCGTTTACGAGAGACCTAAACCGACGGCAATATTATAATCGTTTGTTTAAATCTGGAGACTGAAGTTCTTGGACTAATCGTACGCGATACGGATACAATTTAAATTTTTCTGCGGCTTTCTGAACACTCGAATATGACAAACCGACTTGCGTGGAAAGTTTTCGTAAACTTTTTCGTGGAGAATTGAGCAATCTTGTTTTCACATTCTCTAAAACTTCATCTGTCAAGCGAGTTGGTCGACCACTATGTTTTCTGTCGCAAACACTACCTGTCTTTCGAAATCGGTTTGCTAGCCTGGCGGAGGAACACTAACAAATTTAATTTGAAATGATTCTTTTACATTTGCGTACGATTTCGTAGCAAAATATTTTTCAAGAATGAAAACTCGTTGTTCTATGGTAAAAGACCGGTCGTGTTCGTAACACGACCGGAAACGGCACAAAAGTTTACACAGCTCAAAGAGAATCAACTCACACTGCCTTATCTATACCGGTTGAATAGCGCTACCAACTTCGTGTCACAAAACAAAATTTCGGTTTCTTAGAAAAAATTTACCAGACATTAACAATTGAGTAACAGGACTAAAAAATCACTCTGTATTTAGTACTACCTCATATAAGAAGAAAAACATTCTTGGTTGACATAAAAAAATGTATTATGGCTATTAAACTCCCAGACGTTGTGGCTATAAAACGTGAAGAATTTGTGGTAGAAGGACACAGTCATTTTTTCTCTAAGCTTAATGCTGATCATAATTAAGTCACACCTCAAATAAAACTTAATTAAGCGCTGTTTACCGGTTTCAGTTTAGCGAGATTGATATGCTAATTTGAATACAACTAATCCATTGAAGAAGGCGATGGAAAATTACATAACTTCACAATTTTCTTATTACGCCTGGCTTAAAATGTTTATTATTCTTGAGAATGGCTATCCCATTTTTGGAAGTGGGTTGGTATCATCTAAGGATTACATACAATGGTTTATTTATGTAACTTATTAAAAACAAATAAATCGATTTTAATTGGAAAAATTTGGTGAATGAAGAGTAGTAAATTGTGGGTTATACAAACAAATAATGTAAACTTAGAAACCGTTTAACAAATCGCTATTAATTTTGGTAATAAAATTTTAATCTTGTTCATTACAACACAATAATTCAATAAAAACCTTTATATTCAATTACTTAAAATAAATCAGTAAATAATATTACTGTTCACGTAATAAAATCCTATTATTGTTACTTTATTTATTTTTTACTTAACGCACAGTACACTATCTATAATTCGATGTTATATAGTTTTATAGGTTATATAGTACTGTTTGTCACAACTCAAGAGACTTTCATTAACCTGAAAGCTATCTTAGTTCAAATGTCGTTATAAAAGTATAACAAACATAGAAAGACAGTCGGCAGTAATTTAGATTTTCTAACATTATTAGAATTTATTGGATTTGTTTTTATGCAGTATTTTTTAGAGGAAAAATATATAAGAACTATTACTTTTGAAAAGAAATTTATTTTATTCTGTATTATAAACGAAAAATTATTTTAATGAATATATTTATAAAGAAGAAAATCAAATAAATAAATAAATATTCGGTACCGTACAAAGTAACGTGCGTAAATTAAATTTTTTTTGAATGAATGAATGAAGATTAAAATGAATTGAATGAATGAATTAACATTTTTTCGAGTTTCAAAATAAATGATTTTATTAGTTTTTTTCTTAGATCGGTTCAGGAAGAAATATATACTGAGGGGTCACTACTGGGTGGATGGAATGTTAAATGTTAAAAAACTTAATAAAAAATGAAAATATTATAAACTATATCTCTATATGAAATAAAGAAAACAGGTCGTAAAGTTACAAGGTAAAAATGTTCTTCTTTATCACTAGTTTTATGTTATGACGAAAACAATGGGTGGATTATGTAGTAAATATATAAAAATCCACTTTTCACCAGTAAAGATAACTTTTTTTTATTATAACACAATAATATTTTATTGTCAGACACAATCTTAAGAATTGTAATGTAATTTTTACTTGATGTTGAAACGAATGTAAAAATAAAAACTGAAAAATATCTAAGACATGATATGATGAAAATGAGATATGAATTGGAAAATATTAGAGAGTGAAAAATAAGAAAGTTTTAAAACTAATTGCAGTTAAAAATATAAGTCTAGAGAAAATGTCACGATACGAACCGGCTAGTAGGAAGATGTAATACGAGTAAATTTTAACGTTCAAGATTTTAATTATTCAGTAGATTAAATAAGAATTGAAAGCGTATAACAATAAGGGGAAAAAATAGGTTATTATAATAAAATAAAAATTTATTTATTTTATTGTGCTTTCCAAATGCGATTACATAATTTTCCCACAAACATAGTTTCACTATACTTCCCAATTTTTGTTAAAAAGCTGAAAACACAGTTGTAGGACTTACGGTCCCACAACTGTGGGTTATTTCTGATGCACGGCTTACACACACACTCATAACTTAATTTAAAGTATTTATAATCTTGTTAAAATATAATATTTTTTCATTCGTTTAATTCAATGATTCTAATTTAACACACCGCGCGCATATTTCATTCGCGCGGGTGTGGCGGTACTAGCCGTGACCGTCTGCAGTAACTAAACTAATGTTATTTCACAAGTTACGTAGAACAAATTTCGCTTGTACTGTCGGCAGACTATTTAGCCGCGAGGCTTAACGCACCAGATGTCAAGTAAAACGGACTATTCAGTTCGAGGACTTAGCCACAGCCAAGCCCAGCCCATCTCCAGACCAGTTCGACTTACTTTTTTACAATTTCAATATTAATGATTTATTTAATTTTACTACTCTCCTGTGACGTCACAACATAGAAGATTTTTTTTGAGGTTGGGGTACGGTTTTACAAATTTTTTTGTAAATATTGTTATTTTTTAATCGTTAACAAATTCGCCTAAGAGAAATATGACCTTAATTAGGTGAAATCTCGAGATACTCAGGGTGACCTTGCTCTACAACCTCACCTCTTTGACCTTTTAAGTTGAAAATGTAATGGCACCAATGCCCCATATATAGAAATAATCTTTAAGTAAACAAGCTCATTCTGAAATTCATTTGGACGTATGGTGTACAGCTGTGGGGTACGATGAAGAACAGCAACATTGAGATAATACAATGATTCCAGAATAAGTTGGCAAGAATCATTACAGAGGCGTCATGGTTTGCACGGAACGAAGAAATTCATAACTATCTGAAATTGCCTCATGTCCGCGAGGAAATCAAGCGATTCTATTCACGTTACAAACCAATAGTTAAATAATCATGTGAACTATCTAACACTGAATCTCTTAGACAACAGTGAGGACTCAAACGCCTTCACGTGCTGGACGTGGAAGAGTGAGTGACTTGGGCTGGGATGACATTCCTTAAGTAATGAGGATCTTCTCTATGCCTGATTAAGGGCTTAAATTCGTTTTATAAGCAAATTATGTTACTGTTTTTTTGTTGTTTTCCTTTATTCTTTAATATTATTTTTTTTTCCAGATTTTTGTACTTTTTATAAGTGAATCCGTTCAAGTGCATCTACACCAATCAAAGAATTTTATATTAGTTATTTATACATTGTCATATATTTATATCACATTTGAACTATTGTCTTATTTATGTAAGTTTTATTGAGGGAATTCATTAAAACCCCCTTTTGAAGCGCTTATTGTAATATTCTATTTATTTATGGTTCCTTTTTGGAACCGATTGTACGAGTAAATAAAAGAATTGTGAAAAAAAAATTTGATAATATTATTTTATCAATTTCAAAATTTCATTAAAATATCCTAATCTATTTTTAAGATATAAATATATATTTATAAAACAGAAACAGACAGACTGATGGAAAACTAAAATTTTCCAGATTTGTGTTTACTTATATTACACTGATGTGAGGAACATGTTACCAAAGACATTTTATGTGATTTTGCTTCCTTGTACGAAGTAAAGAAAGTATTGTGATCGAGAAAAATTTAGGTTCCCTGATTTCAACGGAGATATCATTTTGACCATCTCTGAATCCATTTTCACTAGTTTCGACGGGACGTCTGTACGTACGTACACATCTCGCATAACTCAAAAACGATTAGCTGTAGGATGTTGAAATTTTGGATTTATGAATGTTGTAACATCTGGTTGTGCACCTCCCTTTTTGATTGCAATCAATTGTACGTACTAAAAGTGTCAAAAAACCAAAATCCAAAAATTTGGATTTTGAACTTTTTCTTGCTGTAGTAACAAGCTCTAATTGAGAACTTTTAAACGATTTATCATAAGTGGTATTTATTTTCATTTGTTCCAGAGTTATAGCCAAATAAGATTTTAATTCAGGAAATATTTGGATCTTACAAAGGGGAAGGCACATCGGTTCGAATGGAAAACTTCATTCAAGTGAAAAAAGGAAACTTCATTTCCTTTTTTAACTTTTTTTTTAATTTTAATATATTGATCTATTAATAATTATTAATTTCTGATTGTAAAAAAAAATGTTTACAATAAATATTAATAATTTAATTATTAAAAAAAAAGAATAAATATCGGAAGTTATTAATGAAGTCAAATTTTATGTACTTTGAATTTAAAAAAAATGTGTATATGTAATTTAATAGGCGTACAAGGAAGTAATCTGGTGTCCACATCAGATTTTTTAAATCGACATTGAGACGAGAGGCTCTAGATTAGACCCGTATTTATTTTTTAAATATGGATATTTTCTTTACGTATTTTCAAACTTAAATCTTCATTAAATAGACCAATTTTAATGATTTTTTGATTATTTATTTTTTGGAGGAATTTCCACGATGATCCTATTTTAAGTTGTTTCCACCTGAGTGGAAGATGGTATAAAAATATAAGATAAAAATACAGATGATTTGAAGATTAATTTGGCTATCATCATTTCTTAGAGTGAATTAATCACTCTCCATAAAAAAGGATGGTGCGTGGGTTGTATGTGCTCACATTTTTATTTTAGCTTCTATTAGCGCAGACGGGACCACGTGGGGCGCCGGGCAGATACGCCCAGCGCACGAACGATTCATTCGTTTGAAATATTTAGACTTTTTGATTGGAACGATGTATCTAAAATTATATTTGTGTTTTCGGGGTAAAAAAGGAAAACATTGTGTTAAAAATTACAACTCGAGATACAGTTAAAAATATTCAGGGTTTTTAAACTTTTCGTTGAAAACGTTTTTGTTGTTAGTACGCTTCATGAAATTCATGAACGTTATTTGCTTTCAATTTGCAAAAACCGTTAACAAAAACAAAATCATGTATAAACCATATAACATGGCTTACCAATAGACCCGCCTTTATTCTAGCCCATAGTTATTATATTCTATATTATTACGTATTTTATGTATATATATATATATATATATATATATATATATATATATACACGAGAGTAAGTCAATTATTATCCGCAATGTAGTTATACATTTTATTGCATTACAAATAAGAAACTTACATGTACATAATTTTTCAACATAGTCCCCTTGCATTTCAACGCACTTTGTCCATCGTTGCACAAGCTTCCTGATCCCCTCATAAAAGAAGGTTTTCGGTTTAGCTGCGAGCCAGGAATGCACCGCTTCTTTCACCGTTTCGTCCGAGGTAAATCGACGGCCCCTTAATGCCTCTTTGAGTGGACCAAACAAGTGGTAGTTTGGGGCAAGATCAGCCAGTACTAAAAAAGTTGAGTTTCTGGAGCGTTTCAGCAGTGTGGGCAGCAGTATATGGACGGGCATTATCGTACAACACAACCCCTTTCGACAGCAGTCCTCGGCGTTTGCTTCGAATTGCAGGCTTCAGCTTGGCAGTAAGCATCTCACTGTATCGCGCACTGTTTATTGTCGTGCTTCTTTCCTCATAATGTTTCAGTACTGGGCCTTGTGAGTCCCAAAAACCGTAAGCATCAGTTTTCCTGCGGATGGTTGGGTCTTGAACGTTTTTTTTTGCAGGGTGAATTTGGATTTTTCCATTCCGTACTCTGCCGTTTACTCTCCGGCTCGTAATGATGGATCCATTTTTCGTCACCAGTGATGATTCTGTCTAAGAAGATGTCCCGTTCGTTACCATAGCGATCCAAATGTTTTTGGCAGATGTCCAAGCGCGTTTGCTTAGCAATTGTATGAGTTGTTTTGGGACCCGTCTTGTACAGACTTTATGTAACCTAAGTCTGTAGTGGATGATTTCGTAGGCAGAACCGTGACTAATTTGCAGACGATGTGCCACTTCATCAATAGTTAGTTAGTTACTCGTCTGTCTAAGAAAACCATGTCGCATGCAAGCTCAATGTTTTCCTCATTTGTGGCGGTGTGGCGGTAAACGGTCGTCCGGCTCCTTCGTCGTGCGTAACACTTGTGCGACCGTTATAAAATTTTTCAATCCGTTCGTAGACACTCCGTTGCGGCAACACACTGTTCCCGTCCTGTACCGAAAGTCTTCGATGAATTTCGGCCCCTAATACACCTTCCGACCACAAAAAACGGATCGCTGAACGTCGCTCTTCTTCGGTACAAACAGAAAGCGGAGCAGTCATGGTTAACGGCAGGGCAGCGATAATGGAACTAACCTAGCAGCATCAAACCTGCACACACATAACAACAATTAAACCACGAATGCGAAATCTACGCAACACGACAGTACTACCAACATAAAAAAAATATATATAACTGAATTGCGGATAATAATTGACTTACCCTCGTATATATAAAACACTATATATATGAATAGCGTTTTAATGATAATGCACTAAATTCATGGAATATCTTAAGGTAAAAATAATACATATTCCTGCTCTCCAGTATGTAAGTTCACGCAGTGAACTTTATTATAATAAGGTCACACAGTAAGTCTCTTTACGGGTTTTCTATTTATTTTGTTTCCTATTTTTATCAAAACGCTGTAATGAAATAATAAATATTCCTGGATAGCCAGAAGACTTACATAGCGCTTAAAAACTGTTTCTACTTCATTTCTCTATAATCTCTTTCTTCTTAATATCAAGATATTGTTTTCTTATCTTTCCATTTCTTATGAACAGATTTTTGCCATATTGGTGCATCATTTTCGTTTTTCCAACCAAATTTTAAATAAAAATAAAACTGAAAGTTCATTTTTAACAAATATAAAAATAAAATTGTTCAGTTAATTAATTATTTGTTAAACTTCAACTTTTTCAAGTTGGTACTAAATTAAAAATTAAGTACTAATAACTAAAATTTATCCTCAAAAAATTGAATATTAAAGGCTAATTGAAAAATTGCTTTATTTAAAAATATTTAGTGCAATATTTTTTGAATTTCAATTCGTTATTATATTTATTATTAATTTGTAGTTTATTTTATGATACCTGTTTTGTTAGCAATTTTATAATTCATATCGACTATCATGCCATGATTTTATAATTATAATTTCTTGATGACTAAATTAATGAATTTATAATTTTAAATTATAATTTAATTTATTTTTGTTAAATACTTCCCTAAACTTCGTTAGTGTGTTTAAGAACAGATTTTAACGTGATGTAATGAGTTCTAGTTGGCAGTGAAGAGTGGTTCGTCGTAAGAACACAATTTATAGAGCTTCATTTTCTAACAAAAGAAGGTTCGATCAATACTGTACTGTATTTACAGGAAATGAACGAAAAGTATTATTTAATATATATATATATATTTCATTTAAGAACAACAAATTTCTGTATTCGGAAGGGTGAATCAGTATAAACAGATCTAAAGATATTGAATTTCAAAATGTAGTCTAAATTTGTTGTATCTCATAAAAAATTAAGGTAACAAGTAAAAATATTATTAAAATAGAAATTTGAAATATTTCATACGTATTATTAAAAAAAAACCTATTAATGGAGTCAAGATATATTAGAATTAAAAAAAATAATTTATTAAAATAAATGTAAAAATCTTTTTAAATTAACTCTCATAAGGAGGTTCTTAGAGTTAGTAATACATTATTATAACAAAATATTGTTTAGAAAGTCTTACACGTTGATCTTATATTTATTGTGGGATGATATTTCTTTAAGTATAGGGTGTTCAAAAAGTGACCTAACCTTATGGGAAAATGAGTAAGTTACGATAGTTGAAAGTAGCCTTTATAATGAGATTCACGTAATTTAAAACGACGTTGCATGCTGTTAAACACGTGGTAACGTTTTTTGAGGAATTGCAGCGACACGTCGTTCAATTTCATTCTATTATAAGGAAATGGCGTGAGGATGAATTTTGTAAGCGGCATTTTTAAGGTATCCCCAAACAAGAAAAAGTCAAGAGGGGGTAAACCACAACCCCTCTGAAATCACTTGTTTGTGAAAACACTGATCAAAGAAAGTCATACTGTTGTTGGCTGTACGAGCCGTAGCGTTTCCTGCTCAGACTACGAGTTCTCTAGGTCTGCAGGTATAGTATTAACAAATTGTTGCACCACCTGTATGTAGCGCTCACTGTTCACTATGCCGAGAAAGAATGTCATGAAGATTCGCCTACGTTACATTCCACAACAAACACCCACTTTTTGTTCGTGCAGAGGAGATTCGTGCAACTGATGTGGATTTTTCGTACATCAAATGCTTGAATTCTGTGTATTTACGCATCTACCAAGGTGGAACCATATCTCGTCAGACCGAAACCAAATCATCGAGTTCTTCCCCGTCTGGCGTTATAGATTATATGAACCGCTGACAAAAAGCTACTAGTTTTCAAGTATCTACATTTACGCGAAGCCGTGTGGACACTACCAATAAAGAGACAAGACTGGCGTCGGACAAACTTTTTGGGACTAACAGAATATGCAGCTTGCACGTCGATCAACCTTTCGGGCGTTAGCACTTTTGGCCGACCACTGTTGACTGCGTCTACCACATACTCTGTCTCTTGAAATTTGTCATACAGCCGCTTGATGGAGGACTTGTGTGGTGCATCTACAACATAATTTTCTCTGAAGGCATTCTGGGTCCGAGCATAACTGGCACATCTAATTTGTTGGGAGACAATGAATATTTTCTGCTGCATTGTGTAACCCATTTTTTAAAAATTTTCCTCAATTAAACCAGAAACAAAAGAAGGAGACTTTTTTCCATATGGTTGAGTCACTTTTTAAAAGCTTTTATTTAACTCGCTTTAGGAATAATCAAATCTTGCACCTGCTATATCTTTTGATCTATCGTATGAAAATCAATGAAATTTGGTACACGTATGTAACTTCGATGACAATACAGCACTACGGTGTCGGAATTTGATATGACCCATCCCCACGCCACCACGCGCTACCCCTACGCTCAATTCATGCATTTAGTTAAACATTTTCATTTCTCATGAACTATCGTATCAAAATGATTGAAATTTGGTTGGTACACGTGTGTAACTTCGATGTGTAAAAATAAATATTTTTATTTATTTTTTAAAAAAAGGTTTTATTTAACTAATATTAATATTAACATTATTAAAAAAAGGAAATAAATTAGAAAAACTCTCTAAAAAGTAAAAAATAAGAACTAAATCAAATTGAGAATTTTAAACAAAAAAATATAATATATTAACAAATATAAAAATGCACTGAAAAGGAAAAAATAAATTACATAAATATCTAATAAATAACTAATAAATAAATGTAATAATTATTAAATTTTAAAATTAAAAGTAATGGAAATATTTAGTTAAATAAAAGCATGGCGCAGTTTTTATAACAGTGTTTTCAATAAGTATTTATAGACATTTGCTGTATTTTAAAATATATTTTTTGTTTAATGAGGTTGTTTAGTATATGTATTTGCTTTATTTATCTGTAATAAAATAACAAGTTTTAATTCTTTGATGGTTCAATTTGCACCGAGATGACCTTTAAGGGTTAATAAGATTAAAAATAAAAATGAAATTTAGAAATCTTGCACAAAGTTATTAAATTTTGACGGTAATCTGAAAAATTATTAATTATTACCATTATTATAATTGTAACCGTAATTATGAATTCGTTAAATAAAAATTCATAATTAATTAAAATTATACTTTTAGCGGAAAGAGTACGTTCAATTTGGCTTAGATTATAAGCAGAATTCCAAGAACTTCAACTATGTGAGAACACGTACAAAGAAAGCGAGTGGGTGCATTTTCCCAGATTGTTACTTGAAGCTAGTCAGTCTCAACTGGAGAGGTTCCAGCAGACCTTTCCGCCTCCTCGCGTCGTTATTGAGAATGAAAATGAAGATTAATTGTTGTAAAAATAAATGTTGCGTTTTTTTAAATAAATTATAAAAACTGCGCCACGCTTTTATTTAACTAAATTATTCATTTCTTTTAATTTTAAAATTTAATAATTATTAAATTATTAGATATTTATATAATTTATTTTTTACTTTTCAGTGCATTGTTATATTTGTTATATATATATACATTTTTTTTTTTTAAATTCTCAATTTGATTTAATTCTTATTTTTTACATTTTGGAGGGTTTTCTAATTTGTTTCTTTTTTTTTAATATTAGTTAAATAAAAGCTTTTTTAAAAAATAATTTTTTACATGTAATCAATTTTTTTTTTACATTCTGTTGAATAAATAGATATCACAACATTGAACTAAAGAAGAAATGTACCCTAATGAGTAATTAATTTTTTAATATATTTTTTAGCAATATCTTATTTTATCTTTACATATGAAGATACTTCACAAATTTTTTGGAACCATACGATACGTTAATAAAATGATATTTCAACTTCATTACTCCTCACCCTTTCATTTCTCTGAAAAAAAAAAAAACTTATAATTACATTTTACCATTACTGTGGATCCGTTTTGAATAAAAAAACATTCGTGTTTATTGAATAATAATATATACAATAAAATTTATCAATTGCGTTGATTGTAGATTTCATATTGTAATTTCTATTTCAATTAAAAAAATAATAATTTAGAAAAATCTCCGGTGTCTGTACAAAAAGTAAAGTTATCGAGTACCTCGATTAGAGTTCTTCATAACTACGTGCTTCAAAACACTTGCTTAAGATTACATTATTTTTACATAATGTATAAATATTCTGCATTATAATAATATGTTATACATTCAATATTGAATATCAATTTTTTAAAAGTTTATCCCAGAAAGTATTAGCTTTTACAGCTAAAATATTTCATATTTATATACTGCAAGTATTTGATTTCTTTAAACTGTCAATAATATATTGTTCAAATTAATGTATATTTTCATTTGTGTAGTTAAGTAATTTTCCTTCAGGTAATCCCATTTGTATGGTATAATATAATTTTTTTAAAAATAATTGTAATTACTTGTATAAATTTAATAAAATTATCATGAAGGAAAAATAATTTAAATAATCGAAGGATGAAACAAGAAATCATCTGATGTGGACAACACATGAATCCTTGTAAGCCTATTAAATTTTGTGTGCACATATTTTGCTGCACTTCATTTAAACTTATTTCCTTTGAAAGTGAGATATGATCCTGCAATTCTTTTATGAAATGGACAATTACACAATTAGTTTTTATTAACATGAAATATTTACCAATTATTAATACAATAATCTTTCATGAAATATTAGGATAGAATAAAATTTCCTTTATTACTCGACTCGTATTACTAAATTAGTATATTCGTATCTTCGTGAGTTGCTGATTAACAAAAATTTCAGATTTCTAGTGTGTCGGATAAATAAAAGGTAATGATAATAATGATTAAATTATTTCGTTTAGTGAACTTCTGTATACTGGTTAAAAAAATGTTAATTTCGACCTTACGGTATAAAATATTCAGTCTATTATTGGATGGTGAATAATCAAAAATGAAAAACACACAATCATACAGGAGAAAGAAAGATAACTTGAAGAAATATATCTCAAAAAAAACAACAAGAAGATATTCATCTTCTTGTTGTTTTAAGAGGAAGAAAGAGTTAAGTTCTCTGTTCTCTGTTCTCTGTTTTAAGAGGAAGAAAGAGTTAGTTTCTTGTTCTAAGAGGAAGAAAGAGTTAAGAACAAGAGAAAATGATACATATAAAGAGGAAGAAAATGTTAAAGCCAAAAGAAAACATTAAAACAAAAGAAAGAATAAAACACTGTGAGAAGGTGATAAATATATAGAGGTGATAAATATACAGAGGAAGAAAATGTTAAAACCAAAGAAAGAATAAAAACGAAAGAAATGTTGTAAACCAAAAAAAGAAAATAAATAAACAGGAAGAAACTGCAAATAAAGAAAGAATGAAAACATTAAGAGAAAATGATAAATATAAAGAGGAAGATAATGTTAAACCCAAAGAAAGAATAAAAAAATTAGCGAAAGATGATAAATATAAAAAGAAAGAAAACGTTAAGACCAACAAAAGAATAAAAAGATTAAGAGAAGATGATGAAATAAAGAGAGAGAAAATGTGAAAACTAGAGAACGGATACACAAATTAAGATCAGAAGAATTATATCAAACCAAAGAGCGATTAAATGATAGGTAACAAAAAATAAATAAACAAAATGATGATCAACTCCGACTTAGGGAGAATATCGTCCGAAAATATCAGAGTAATGAACTAAAAGATAAGAATTTTTTGCAATTTATTAAAGATCGGGCATATATTATGCTTCAGTGCATATCTTGTTCTTGTAAAAGTATTTTTCAGTTACTCTATAGTTAACTACTCTATAGTTAATTTAATTTAGATAAAATTAAACAGAAATCTAAGAATAATTAAATAAAATTATACTAGAAAATCCAAAAACAATACGAAACTAATTATAATTTTCAATAAATGATAATGTTTCACCAAATCTATTATACACATAAGTAATAATGCCTATTAAATTACATATACACATTTATAAAAGTATATTTCACTAATAACTTCTGATTTTTTTAAAATTGTTATTATTAAGTAATTATTTATTCTAAATAGTTTTTTACTTTCAATAATTAATATATTTAATTTTAAAAAATAAATTTAAAAAAGTTAAAAAGAAGAAGGTGAAGTTTGATTCGAATCGATGACATTCCCTTGTAAGATCCAAACATTTTATTAATTAAAATTTTATTTGGCTATAACTCTGGAACCAAAAAAATAAGTACCACTTATGACATTCCGTTGAAAAGCTCTCAATTAGAGCTTATTACTGCAGTTAAGAAAAAGTTCAAAATTCAAACGTTTGGGGATTTTGGGCTTTTTTGGACAGTTTTGGTTCAGTCGATTGCAATCAAAAGTGCACAACTAAATGTTACAATAGTCCTAAATCAAAAATTTCAACATCCTACGGCTAATCGTTTTTGAGTTATGTGAGATACGTACAAACGTCCAGATGTCACGCCGAAACTAGTTGAAATGGATTCAGGGATGGTCAAAATGGATATTTCTGTTGAAATCTAAAAGTTGAAATTTTTCGCGATCACAATACTTCCTTTATTTCGTACAAGGAAGTAATTACAAGATATGTGTTACTTTACGCCACCGCTAATTTAAAGCGTACATTTTAACTAATGAAACAAATTAATCCACAAAAAGCTTATTTTATGAAGTTAAAATTAACTAAACAACTAAAAGTAAAATTATTTAAATTTAATTGACTTTACTAGAAATATACAGTAAAATTAGGTTGTATTGGAGATGGAATTGTTATTTATCTTACGAACAGCGTAAAATCAATCTACTGTCTAATAAAGGAATTGTTGTGTTACGATATAATATAGATACACTGTAATACATACAACAGACTATAGACTTTAACAATTAAATCGCATTAACTCTTTCTGAAAATTCAATCTTCGAAAATTAAAAACAAAAGTATAGAAATAAATATTTTTCAGTAATGTCAAAACAGTTTATTTATTTTTAGTCGGTTTATTGATAATTTAAACAGTATCGTTATATTTGTACATATACTGCATTTTAAATCCTTTTTATTTCTGAGAAAATGTATTTTAATTAAATAAATGGGTTAACTTGTTCTTAAATCGGTTGAAAATATATTTCTGAATAGTTACCGATTGTGATAAATAAATAATGTTTAATGTAAGCTGTAATTTGAAGAAAATAAATGCGTACATAAACCTTTGGGAAGATCTACGGAAGATCTTCACATCCAGTTACAAATAAGAACGTAGCGTATTAAGATTTAACTGTTACATTTAAAATGAAAAAAAAAATCGTTTTCATCCTCCAAACAACGAGGAATAAATTCTTGTTCAGCTCAAGGATTCGTGTGAATCGATTTTATTTTATAAACAGATGTATCTTACATAATGAAATTTACTAAGGGAAACAAGAACACTTTAAAGAATAAACTATTACTAAAAAAAAAATGTAATAATCTCTTATCCTGATATTAAAAAATATAATTAACAAACATTTTTTTTTGTCTTTAACCTCCGGGTCCACCATTAGTTATTGCTTCAGAGGATGAGATGAATGATTTATATAGCGTATGTGATAATGCCATGTCTGACCGGGAGTCGAACCGGGGACCTCCGGATGAAAGGCCGAGACGCTACCACTCGCGCCACGGAGGCCGGCGCGAAACAAACAATTTGAAAAAATTCTTCTTCAATCTTAGAACGTTTCGCATTAATCATTCCATACCGAATTATTTGAACTGTTGAATTTTAACAGATACTGTTAATAATAACTTTTTTAATTAGGCAGAAAGGAAAAAAAAAAAACAAAAAAAACTTGCACACATTAATGTAAATATTAATATTTTATGGTATTTCAATTTATCTATAATATTTAAAAAACATAGTTGAAAACACATTTGTGGACTTTTTCGTCACGCAGCTAACTCCGCGTACCGGGAAAATCCTATATGCGCGCGTATACCGTATTTAATTCGAAGGAATGGGGCGGTACGAGCGGCGACGGTCGGCACTAACTAAATTAATCTGATTGCACAACTTATATAGAATAAATTTCGCTTGTGCGGTCGACAGACTGGTGTAACCGTGAGGCTTAACGCTTCAAGTACCGAGTTGACCGGGCGATCGAGTTCGAGACCCAGCCAGATGGAGTTAATTTTTTACAATTTAAATATCGTTCATTCATTTTATTCTACTGTGATTTTTGGGATGGGGTGCGATGTTGGAAATATTATTTTTTAATCGTTAACAGATGTGCCTAAGAAAAATAAGTACTTAATTAGGCGAAATCTCGAGATACTGAGGGTGACCTTGCTCTACAGCCTCACCTCTTGATCTTTTAAGTTGAACATTTAATAGCATTAAAACCCCATATATAGAAGTAATCTGACCAAGGTTGGTCAATCTAGGTCGAGTAGTTCTGGAGATATAAAATGATTTACAACCCAAAACCGAACACACACATGTATATAAGAACATTAACATCCCGAAAATTTTTATCCAGATTTTTGGGTGTCGTAGGTGTCAGAACGTCAAGATCCGGTGAAAATTGCATATTCCCAAATTGGACCGATTACAATATTTTCACTTGTAGAGCTATAGCTCTGCTATGCGCTATCTAGACAGGAAAGTATAAATTAAGGATAATATAAATTTTTTATCAAAGTTTTATAACCAGTAAATCATTATCTTATCTATTATCCGACTCAATATATTGTTTAATCGGTACTATTGTCATAGAACACACCAGGAATAACTAAGTAGTCAAGATGATATTTTTCCTACTTATTATTTTATTACTGACAGATAAAGAGTTTACCTGTATATTCTATATTAAGAAATTTTCCACAGAAAAAATCACTAAGTGAATAATACACACACACACACACACACACACACACACACACACACACACACACACACACACATACATACATACATACATACATACACACACATACACACACACATACACACACATACACACACATACACACACACACACACATACACACACACATACACACACACACATACACACACACATACACACACACACACACACACACACACACACACACACACATACATACATACATACATACATACATACATACATACATACATACACACATACACACACATACACACACATACACACACATACACACACATACACACACACACATACACACACACACACACACACACACACACACACACACACACACACACAAATATTAAATGCGTGTAAGTGTTCTTATTTCTTCTTGAAGTATTTATTATTCTTTTATTTTTTTTATAATACTTTTAAAATTCGTTTCGTTATATCTTTTGTTATAAGGTAAAAATCTTTTTATAAATGAAAAATTTTGTAATTATAATTTTTATAATATGAGAAACGACTAATGGATGCTAACGGGAAACCAAAATTTCACATAAAGCTATTTTACAGTTTCATTCCCTTACTATTAACATTCCAAAACTCGTTGACCCATCGCTCTCTCATTTTCTGTCAATCACCAATGTTTATTGAGAACAGTACGCCTGCTATCCTGACTCCTGTAGGGTAAGACAATCACCTTGTGACAATCCTGTTGCCACAGGATTCGTTTCTAACCTTGATGGGCTTTACCGGAGGTCTTATTTTAGACCCTCTAAACTTGAAAACACAACACAGTAATTAATTTGGCCTTTGTCAGGATCCCATCGATTTAAATGCCTCGGCAGATATTTCCATCAGTGAGCGTATTTGCACAACCTACTTCGTAAGTCCCCTTCCAACCACTACCATTTACCATAACTTACAACCTTCAGCTATCAAATTAACCGATTCGTGGAAGCGCGATCCCCCCCCCCCTCCACGCTGGAGGTTTCACCAAGTTTCTGTCAGTCACCAATGTTTATGGAATCGAATACGCATGCTATGTCAACAAGTCTTAAACAACGTGCAGTGATTGAAATTTTAAGGTGACATTTATCGTCGTTTGAAAGCCGTTTATGATTTTGTTGTTGGGCAATACAATTTCGTGTGTCCAAACCTGTCAAAGAGAGTATTAAGAATAGATCTCCAACTAGTCGACCGGTTTCTGTAACTGATTAAAAGTACAAAAAGGAGGTAAAAATCTCTCCTTTTGATGCTTGTAAAACATTTAGGAGGCGTGTGTGTCAAGTTTAACAATTCACGGAGCCGATAATTCTGCAACATTATAATGATCAATCGCATACATGGCGTGTAACCACTGAGGTTGTTGAGAATTTTAAATTTGTACCTTATTCTAGATCCTCCAGACTCTCCAAATTCGACCCTATGATTTAGTTCTATTTACAATTAAAGAGCGATATTAAAGATGTTAGTTTTACGACGGATGGTGCAGAATGACGCAGTGAGATGGTGCATCAAGGAAAGATCGCCAATATTCTTCATTTGACGGAATGAGAAAACCGGTTCACCGTCGAGAGAAATGTGTACCATAGTTGTAAGTGGTGATTGCATGGTTCTTTGCAATCACCACTTTTAAGTAATCACTTTTAAGTAAGTTTCATTTTATTTTATCTTTTCATTAGCGCGTTATGAAGTACATTAAGCCATCCGTTGTATTTCTAATAATTCATGTAAAAAAAAGAAATTAAGAATTTTAATCATTATAGTGTAGAGTATTACGATGTATGTTTTTTAATACTTAAATTTCTTCATTATTAACGTAATGAGAACAGAATGATTCATTTTGAGAAATTATGATCTGTAAATAATGGTGCGAGAAGGGAATAACCACATACAAAATATTGCGGATATATTTGTTCTCTTGTACACTGTATTTAAAATATTTATCGGTTTTAATGAAAAAGTAAATGGATTGTATTATGTTTGTATGTTAGTTTTTATTGTTTGCTATCAAACATTACAATTTTGTTTCTTTTTGTATTTTCTTCCACTCTATTAATCCAACACGACTCGTTTAAAAAAAAACGATCAATATTTTGTAACTTGAATAACAACCCACTGTTTTCATAACACAGTAGATAGATTTTTTTTTTTTTTTTTAGTATTGTCAAACATCAAAATCCAGAAAATTGAATAATGCATATCAACATTCGTTATTCAATATGTAAATGATAACTTGTTTTGTGAAAATATTTTATTTTAAACTAAAATCAAAGAATAGGAAAATAGAATTATCATACTGTATAAGATAATCTATTAAATTGCAAAAGGAATCATCATACTACATGAATGTTAGCATTACCCTCAGTGGTGGTAGTAATACCACCATTCTGGGTTCAACTCCTGGGTATACTCTTACTTGACATATTTCATAGATTAAAATATTTTACGGTATATTTCCAGTGATAACCGTGAAGGTTATATGGTTTTATAATAAATAAAAGTAATGTTTAAATACTGTACACTATTAGTTTGCGAGTGTGAATAGTTGTACAGAGTGATTTACGAAGAATTTAAAAACGTTCAGGACATATTCTACTCGTAAAAATAAAGAAGAAATAAACAAACGTTAGAAAACTCTTCGTTAGTGGGTTTTGTTTAATAAATTTCGAAATTTTTACATTTGTATTTAGTTTTTGTGAACCTTTTACTCGACAATTTTATTTAGAATCAAGTTTCCACGTTTTGTTAAAAAAATTTATCTGTTTATTACCCATTTAACAGAGTTATTTTACGAGAAACATAAATAGTGCGTTTTTCAACCCCAATCTTTTGCATTTTACCTCAGATTTCTCGAAAACTACTAAATGTATAGTTCTGGGACCTAAATTAAAAAAAAAAAAATATTAATTTCAGATTTCATATAAAACCATTATATTTATCACATAATTTGGGTTCCAAGAGTTATTGTCCAGCTTAATTTTAGCAAAGGTACAAAAATCAGATCGAAATTTTTCGCCAGTCGTCACTCTCTAACGAAGAGTTTTCGAAGTTTTGTTTATATATATTTTCTTCTTTATTTTCACTAGTAGAATGTATTCTGAAAGTTTTTTACATTCTTTGTGAATTATTCCGTATAATTTGGGTGTATGAAAAAGTAACTGGCTGTTAAAAAAGATGAAATGGAATAATTAGTTTAATTTTTTGATTAAACGGAATAATTTAGATGAAATGGATTAATGGAAAAGTAAACTGGATTCTAATGTACTCTAAAGATAGAAGAGGCGATTTACCAGAAAACTGAAAATAAGATCAGATACAATGTACTGAAATATGCATGTACTAAAGAAATTCATTTTAAGTCCATAAATAAAACAATAAACTAAACAAAACAAAAAAGAGTAAAAGAAATTAAAAAAAATTGGATAACTTAAGGTGTAATAAAAATTTGTATATTTTTAGAAATATTTCCGTAATTGCATCATATGATAGGAATAAGTGCAAAAAATTAAAAAAGGTAAATAAACCCCTTTACGGAAATAAAAGGTAAAGTAAATTTTAAATAATTAGAAACTGAAGAAATCAATAATGTAAATTGCCGGAAATAAAGATAAAAAATTACAAAGACAAAATACATGAATACATAAAAATTACATATGATATTATACTTCCGAATATATGATTCATTTTAACTGCAGTATATCACAGGTTGTATTCAACTTCGTCCGGAGCCGATCAGTATAATAGAGCCATCAGTATAATAGAGTAGGATAGGTACAGACTGTGAACCCACCGGGTTGGTCTAGTGATCAACGCGTCTTCCCAAATCAGCTGATTTGGAAGTCGAGAGTTCCAGCGTTCAAGTCCTAGTAAAGCCAGCTATTTTTACACGGATTTAAATACTAGATCGTGGATCCCGGTGTTCTTTGGTGATTGGGTTTCAATTAACCACACATCTCAGGTATGGTCGAACTGAGAATGTACAAGACTACACTTCATTCACAGTCATACATATCATCCTCATTCATCCTCTGAAGTATTATCTAAACGGTAGGTTACCAGAGGCTAAACAGTAAAAAGAAAGGTACAGACTGTGAATCAGTATAGAATCAGTGTAGAAACTACATAAGTAAATGCTTCATAAGTATCCGCTTCCAAAAATCGGGTATCAACAGTAAGAATAAAGCATGAACATAAGCAATCTAAATTATAAAAAGGCGTGAGATAACGTTGATGATGGATATTTTCATTGATTTTTAATTTGTGTGTAGAAGAAGGATTAAAGGAAGGAAAGAAAGGAACATTTTGAATAACAGGTCTGAAAAAAAGTTGTCTACACAGTTGTACGACTTTCACGTCACGCGGTTAAATTCGCGTTTCGGGAAAGTCCTACAATTGTGGGTCGTTTCTGATGCACGGCTTACACACACACCCACACACATAACACACAACTGAAATAAAAATATTTATTATTTTATTTACATGTAATATTCTTTCGTTTATTTAATTCAATGATTCTAACTAAAGCGCGTACACATAACGTATTTAATTTGCGCGGATGTAGCCGTACTAACGGCGACGGTCGGCACTAATAAAACTGTCATTTTACAACTTACGTAGAACAAATTTTGCCTGTACGGTCGGCCGACTTGTGTAGCCGCATTGCTTTACACATCAGGTACCGAGTCAATCGGGTGATCGAGTTCCAGGACCACCCAAATCGAATTACTTTTTTTACAACTTAAATATTATTAATTTATTTAATTTTACCACTAACCTATGACGTTACAACATAGCAGTAGTTTAGAGCAACCCACTGGGTTGGTCTAGTGGTGAACGCGTCTTCCCAAATCAGCTGATTTGGAAACCGAGAGTTCCAGCGTTCAAGTCCTAGTAAAGCCAGTTATTTTTACACGGATTTGAATACTAGATCGTGGATACCGGTGTTCTTTGGTGGTTGGGTTTCAATTAACCACATATCTCAGAAACGGTCGAACTGAGAATGTACAAGACTACACTTCATTTGCACTCATACATATCATCCTCATTTATCCTCTGAAGAATTATCTAAACGGTAGTTACCGGAGGCTAAACAGGAAAAAGAAAGAAAAGTAGTTTAGAGCATTTAGAAGGGAGGGTGCGATTTTACAAAATTTGTTTTTTAATCGTTAACAAATGCGCCTAAGAAAAATATGACCTTAAATAGACGAAATCTTGAGATACTTAAGGTGACTTTCCTCTACAGCCTCACCCCCTTGATGTTTAAAGTTGAAAAATTAACGGCATTAATGGCTCATATGTAGAAGTAATCTGACCAAGATTGGTCAAAATCGGTCCAGTAGTTCCGGAGATATGAGATAATTTAGAGGCCAACACCGAACACACGCACACGTACATACGGATATTAACATTCGGAAAATTTCCATCCGGTTTATTGGGTCCGTTAGGCACCAAAATGTTTCAAGATCCGATGAAAACCGCATATGGTCAAATTAGACCAGTTATAGTACTTTATATCTATCTATACAGTAAAAATTAAAATCTTATGATTTTTAACGAGTTAGAAGAAGTTAATTTTATCTGTTCGATATGAGGAGAAAAATTTATTTTGAAAATAAAGAGGAATAAAATAAAAAACAATGAAATGAAAAAGAAAATGGAAAATGGAAAAGAAGATAATGTGAAATTAATTTATTAAAATACAATATACCAAAACTTACAGAATTTTATTAATGTAAAAAAAAAAATAATAAAAATTAAAAATAGTCCGGCAGAAACTATGAGATCTTTTGTGAACAAATAAATCTGCTTTTATTACAAATTGTAATAATTAAAAAGTTTCATTAGGATGTTATCTTATGATGTGAAGCGCTACGTACTGAAACATTGACAGTATGGAACGTACAAATAAAGGTATAAATTATCGTGGTAGATATGAATGTTAAAAGAGATAAATATTAAAAATAAAAACACAACTGCCAAAAAAAAAAAATTGTTGACAAACATTGCAATTTAATGTAGAATAATTATTAACATAGGGTAATAAAAGAGCGTGCGGGTGACAATTTTTATATAGATTTGAATATAGTATAAATTTATTTACAAAGTTTTTAAAATCTATTTTATATATATATATAGCTTACAACTCTCCCGGTAACGAAAGGATTCCAACGCGGGGTCATACATCTAAATCAGTTCCGACGTTGAGCTGCTATGGTGTAACAAACATACACCCTAAATACATTATACTCCTTTTTGGGCAATCGTGTAAAATAAATATGAGGTTGAAAACAAGAAAAAAAACTCTGTCTGGTATAATGTAATTAATGCAGATTTTCAGTAAAAGGGGGATGAACTTAATTTTCCACTTTAGTTTAATGATCTTGTAGTTTGGTTAAAATCCAACCCGAGCAAGGAAAATACTTAACAAGGACAGAGTTCCTACTAATTATTTAATAAAAATATTTCAAATTAAATAAATTTACCATTTATTCTCATGAAACGTAAAAAAAAAGCGATAAAATTTAGAAAATAATTTTTACCACCACATGGACAGAAACTTTAGAGTATATTTTCAGGTTACATAGAGTCTATAATTTAATCTCTCTATTATATAAAGAGGAAACGTAAAAAAATTAAAAATATTATAAATATTAAATATTATTTAAAAATATTATAATATTTTCAATTTTTATTAGTAAAAATCTTAAGAACCTCTAAACTAATGCCTACCAAATTTTAAAAATATCTTCATTATGTAATTCGGAATGTCATAGGCTACATTAAGATCGAAAATTATTTCTTAAAATATGTAAATAATAAATAATCCGTTATGGAGCTGCACATCTCATTCGGCTTCGCTTGGTGGCGAGCAGCTCACAAGATATTTTTAAATAGACATCTTATTGAATTTATATACAACATATCGTGAGTGATTCATAATCAACGCCAAGCATAAACTACTGAAGATAAATTGATGAGAATTTGTATACAGGTTCTTCTTATGGTGTAAATACACAGTAAGAAAGGAATTTTTGAAATCGTTTTTAAAGGTGTAAAATAGAGTAATAAATCTTTTTTAAATTTCTGGATAAAAAATGAAGTTATCAGCTTCATCTTTTGGTGTATGTTAACATATAAGTTAATTTCTAGATTTTTTGAAATTTCGACTTTAAAGGGTTAAAATGGATTTAATTTTTTTTTTGAAACCCGGCTATTTTTTTAATTTCTCGATAACAAATGAAAATTTCAACCTGATTTTCGTGAATGTAATCTTCATGTAAATAAACCAATTTCTAGAGTTTTTAAATTCGTGTTTTGTTTTCCGTTTGGACGCCATTTTGTGATTTTCAACAAAAAAATTCTCAAGAACGTTTAATTAAATTTGGAAAACGTCACCTTAAAAATGGCGGCTATCTTAATTTTTTATTCTTTATTGTCTTTATAATTGTTTGCTTGTTTTTTTAAATTTTTACTTATTACAAAATTTATTACGCATTTTATTTTGAACAAAATGACACCTCATTTGTAAAATTCCGTTGACTAACAATCGAGTTATAGCAGATAATTATTTCGGCAGTACGCTTTTGTACCGTAATGTAAACTTATAATTATTAGTCTGTTTTTATTTCCTGCATTAAATATAATAAAAATAATTAGTAACAAAAAATAATAGTAAATTAATAAAAATTATCAGCTTTTAATATTTTAATAGACCTCGTATCCGTTCTACGTTGTACGCTTGGAAATGCAAAAAAATTAAAAACATTTAATCAAAGACACATTTATAAAATTATATTCGTATAGTATTAAAATTATTATAAAGTTCTTTCCTTTAAATCTGCAGCCTAAACATTTTATTTGCTTTGCCTACGCACGTGTGTGTATGTAGTGAAACATAATGGACATACAATTAGATCGCATAGTCAAAAAAACAAAAGGAAGGAATAAAAGAAGTGAATATTTTTGTTAGTTGTTCATAATGAATCGTTTATACAGCAGAGACACACAGTGCTTTCAAACTATGTCTCTCTCACTTTCTCTCTCTGTCTCTACACACACACATATATATATATTTTAACGCATGACACATGTACATGAGATACGAAATTTCAATCCTAGAGGTTTTTTTAATAATATACTGGACAGCTGTCGTTATTTTGTCAATAATAAGAGATGATTTATTGTTTTTATGTTGCATCTTTGTCTTTAGTTAGTTCTGTTTCACTTCTTTTTTTTTTAAAGGTAATGTTTTGTATTACACTAGTTTGCAGCTGTTTCATATCTTTACTATGTACTTTAACTCGGTCGTATTCTTTTTAATAAATACAGTTACATTTTTTATTTAAAATATTCCTTCAAATATATCTTCACTCCCATTTGAATTATTAAAAAAAAAACAACATAATTTCTTTAATCTTTTCTCTAATTTTTTTTTTTTTCACTTGCGGACCATTTTTTAACTAATAACAGGAAATGATTTGTAACCAGTATACAGAAGTTCACTAAACGAAATAATTTAATTATTATTATTATCATTATCTTTTATTTATCCGACACACTAGAAATCTAAAATTTTTGTTAATCAGCAAATCACGAAGATACGAATAATACTAATCTAGTAATACGAGTCGAATAATAAAGGGAATTTTATTCTATCCTAATATTTCATGTAAGATTATTGAATTAATAATTGGGTAAATATTTTATATTAATTAAAACTAATATTTCAGAAATTGTGTAACTGTCCGATTTATAAAAGAATTGGAGGATCGTATTTCACTTTCAAATGAAATAAGTCAAGTGATGTTCATGTCAGATTTTTTTTTTATATTGGACTCAAGCATGATTTAAAACTAAAGAAAAGAAAAAAGGAAGGGACATATTCTGTTCATTTGTAAGTTCGTATTTTTTTACCTTTATTTAAATAACTCGAACAGTCTGAATAAAAAATTTTCATATTTGGCATGATATGTATGGATGGAGTATTAATGTTATGGAAATTTGGAAGTTAATTGGGGAAAGAGGTTAAAATCAATTGTTATACCTCGTGTTAATTACGGGAAAGTTTAGAAACAGCATTTTTGATCGTTCTGCAAATATATATATATATATATATATATATATATATATATATATATACACACACAAGAATTATTATTATCACTATTATTATTATTATTATTATTATT
Organism: Lycorma delicatula; assembly: GCF_047948215.1. NCBI lineage: Eukaryota > Metazoa > Arthropoda > Insecta > Hemiptera > Fulgoridae > Lycorma > Lycorma delicatula. Next base: position 15,421,887 of record NC_134459.1, read on the forward strand.
ATTATTATTATTATTATTATTATTATTACTCCTGTTGTTATTATTAGGATTTGATAAGATAATGGCAGAAGCGAATGGTACAACAGCGACTGTACAACAATATCACCTAGTTTTCGGTAATATATAATATTATTAGATTATGTGGGGAGAACGTCAAGTTCTACTGACAGATAGGCAAATATCGTAAGACTGATGATTCAAGCGTACATAAACAAAAGGTAAACATAAACAGACGCGCTTACGCGCACATGTACACAGATTATAATACTATCAGGAGAAAGTGAAGTATGACGTAGAGAGATAGATTAACGTCCATATTACACTGGACGTTGTCTAATAAATTTTCATAGTTTTTTCTTTTTTTTTTTTAATTTGTACAGTTTTGTCAAGTATAACTTAAAAATAATCCATTATGCATATAAAACATGCTTACTCTAACCGTTAAAAAAAAAAGAAGAAAAAATTATAGCAAAAGTTTAAAGCCGCCTAAATTAATGTAAATTAGAGGTGCTTCTATATTCTTGATTTACATTAAACATTAAATCTTATAAAATTTATAAAAATTAGAAACTTCTTCGTTATTATTATTTAAATATAGAGGAAAATTATAACGTTGTAATAGCATACAAAATAATTAGTAATCCAAATAGTAATGTAAATCTAACAGTAGATAATAAAAAAATAATAATAACAAAGATTATTCTGTTTTTTAAAACCTAAATTTACCCACTGGGTTGGTCTAATGATAAACTCGTTATCGAAAATCAGTTGATTTCGAAGTCGGAGTTCTCAGGTTCAAATCGTCAGGAGATCTCTGTACAAAGGTGGAAGGCGTCAGAACAGTGTTGGGGGGGAGTGGTGGTCGGAGGAACCACATCTTGGTTAAGGATGTGAACGTTCTGACGACAAAAGAAGAACTCATTGCGGAATTTTGCAAGGTCACATAGCGGTGCCGCCCATCCTTGAGGAAATATTGTTATTCGATGGGCGGATCAGTATTTGGTGGATGGCCTGTAGAATCACAAGACGCACCTTTGATAACGTATGTTTCCGGTGCTGGAATGTGGGCCATAGGGCTCAATCTTGTTGCGGTACGGACAGGAGTAACCACTGCTTTTTCTGTGGAGAGGCCGGGCACTAGCGGAAGGACTGCAAGGTGCACGGACATGAACCCGGGGGTCGGGTCAATATTGTAAGGCTTCACTCGCGTCGTAAGTCGGTGATGCCTGTCCTGGAGTTGTGTTTGCGGCGGACAGCCTCGTCCAGGAGGTGTGGGAGGCGCCGGCGTCCCATCATTAATGATCGGAAGGGGACTCCCTTGCAGTATCTTCGGAGGGAAGGTAAGACCGTAGTCCCGGTGGGGGATTCCTTTGGGAGATCCTCATTAGAGGCATGGAATGACAATAACCAACCGAGTCCCAGCTGGCTGGATAGGGATTTGTTCCCGTCGAGGTAGTTCGAGGCGATGGCACCCCCTCGGAGTTGAGTTTATGCTTGATTGCCTGTCCGACTCCGGGGACGGGAAAAATAAAGATGCGACGGAAAAAAGAATTATTTAATACAGCAGAATAGCTACTCAACACTTTGTGTGTGATACATTCAACAAAAAATATTTTTGTACAGATAACGGCAATAGTTTAAAAATAAAAAAAAAATACATCATATTTACAAACAAATATAAACACATTCCATCAGAAAAAGCAAACCACAAACTATATTGTTATAATAAAAGGCCATTATTATGGTAATTATATATATTAGGCTTGGCTTTTTGTGTAATTAACACAAGAAACCGATCGGCACAGGGCTAATTCCGGACAAATTTTCCGTACAGTAGACGATGAAAAATGCAGGGTATCCCAGAGAAGCGCATCCTAGATCACTAAGAAGAAGAAGTCGAATGCTTGACGGATCCATTTTTTCGTGGTAGATAGCGGAAGATAAAACTTCCTCTTAAGTCACGAGAGAAACCTTTCCTGTACACTCTCAATCATAATAGAGGTGCATTCTCGGTCACGATTCCAAACTACTCAATATCAGACTTCACAATTGACATATAGAAGAACACAGATGTTCACGCTTCTGTGAACATCCATGTTCAAGTTACGAGCCATCCATTGTAAGAGACCAACATTTCTCCTAGCTCTACCGATTATCTTTTCCACGTGTTTTACTAAGAGAAACTTGTCATCAAACAACATTCCTAGATGCTTCGTTTCATATATTCTGTTTATAGGCACATTTCCAGTGATGTAACTGCAATACGAGGTGGAAGTCTTCCTTGAAAATGATATAACCTGAGGTTTTTGCAATTTAAGGGCCATAAAGTTGGTTTGTGCCTGTGATTAATAACTCGCATATTTTATTAATATTATCGTCTTGTGCAAATATTATTCTATATAATTTCAAAAATCTGCATGCAGTTGGAATTTGCAATCAATTACATCAACAATGTCATTGATAAATAAATGAACACGTGCTTTAATAAAGAAACACATGCAAGAACTGGAGCGGTGTGGTCACCAATAATAATAATAAAAAATGACAGTGAATTGTTATGTTATTACAATTGTGGTTACTACACTGAATTGTTGATCAATATAACTCTCATTTGTCTTCACATATTCCTGAAGACGTTTCAACATATCTGAAAATACACGCTGAAGCACCAAGAGAATAATTGCATTTATAAATTCAGTTATGTTATTTTTCAATTTATCCACGGTATGAAGATTATTCTTATAAGCAGACCGTTTCATTGTTAACCGTAAATAAAAATCTGTAGTTGCAAGATCTGAGGATCTTGGTGGCCAGATGTGCTATGAAATGAGTCTATCCCCAAACATGTCACTCAGCAAATTTAGCAAAATATTGCAAGTTACTTCGTATTTCTGTTAATTACGCTTCAGCACTTTTTTCTCGTTTAATTGTACAATAAAAGGATTTAATTGTAATAATATTCTGAGTTTATTACGTTTTAAAAAACTGACTGATTATACACCTACATGATACGGCTCACAAAACACAATTTTCTTCATGTAATGGGTATTCCAAGATCTCATGAGGATTATTAACATAATATATCCGACTGTTCTGGCATAAACGAATGTTATCATAAATCCGACTGTTGACATGGCTCGATAAATGAAACCACGTTTCATTTGAAAAAAAAAAAACGGTAATGTCTTTTTTCTTATTAATAAACCCCCAAAAATCGCTCTCAATATTTAACACATTTAGGTTTCGTATATTTGGAATATTTTATATATGTTACCTACTTATATATATTCATATTAAATAAATAATAAAAGAATAAATGGTATCTTTATAACAAAAGTATTAATTTTTATTCGGTAAAACAAAAAATCTAAACTTCATGGTGTGAAAAAAGTATAACTAGTTCAACGAAAGATATAGTTCCATCAAAACCACATCACATTTAACATTATAAGAGAAGTTGACACACAGATTAACGGACAGAATAACATAAATTTATTTTCTTTAAAGATAAAAATACTATCTTTTTTTAGTTAGTTTAATTTATTTTAAATAACATTTCTTTTATAAATATTTAAAAACTGTTATAATGAAAGTCATGTTAAATCGGTTAAAGATTTTACTATAATTCTTCTTTGATTGAAAAGTATAAATGATAAAAGAAACGAATCATTTTGTTTTTAGAAAAAGATTTGAATATAAAATATTCGTTAATAAACTATTACAAAAATCTTTTAAATTGTATATTAGGTCAAGGCTCTCCTATTAGTAGAAAAAATTCTTTTAAAAGTAACAAAGATTAGACAGTAACAAAGGAACAGCTCTATAATAAAATAGAGGAGTGTTATTCTTTAAGAAATTCAATTGGATTTCTTATCAGATCACAAAAAAAAATTATATAATTAAAAATGATCTATTGTAAAATTTTATTTTCTTTCATTGAACAAATCAGGGTGTAAAGTTTAACCTTGACTTTAAATCTTAACTCAAAAACACTTTTTGTTACTTTCATTAAGAAAAAAAAAAGTAATTATAGCTGGAAAAATATAACGAAAAAACTGTAAAAAAGTTGCGACATTTTTTGATTAGTTTTATAAACTATATTAGAAATTATAAACTTAAATTGACTGGTGGAAATGCCAACAGTAAAAGTGCAAAAAAAAATTTTACACAAAAATCATATTATCGATTTAAATTTAAAAATATTTTGAAGTGAAAAATACATTTATTACAATCAGTGGTTAAAAATAAGTACAAACTTTCTGTCTTACATTTGAGTAAAAAAAATAAAAGCTAAGAATTTCCAAGTGTCAATGCCAAATATAGTTATCATGTTACAAGTACCTTGAAGTTTAAAAAAAAAAATATATATATATATATTTCTGAGAATAAACTACTAATTTTTCATGGAAAAAATACAATTTAGTTATTTGCTTATTCTAACAATCATCTATTTAATTTGCAACGTCCAAATAAATATTACGATGCTTGGTTTGTAAAACTAGCTGAAAACCATTGCAGATAAACATTTTTTTTATTATCTAAATGACGATTTAGTTTACATCTCTTAACTCATCTTCCACCGAAGTCTCAGGACAAAAATTAATTCATTTATAATATGTTTTTTCATAGCCAATTAAAATTGTATCAAATTTCAGAGGAAAGTTTTTTGAAAATTAACATTTTGATTAGAGAATAAAACGAATTGTTAAATTTAAATATTTTACTAACATCAAGGTTAGCTTTACAAGCCAGCAAGGTTGGCCTGTGATTGCCAATCAGAGACCAAACAGTTACCTTCTAAGCTTCTGATTGGAAAGCTTGTTGGAAATAATTCATCACAAAAAAAATTTCTTTAATATTAATGGAATTCTTTTTCAGTAGGAGAAATTATAATCGCTTACTTCTCACTGGCTAGGTCAAGACAATCTGACTAAGAGCAATCTAATACAGCAGTTTATCTTTTATTACTTAACCTGAAATAGTTTTTACTAATAATTTGTACAAAAAAGGTTTTTAATAAATATTACATTATTAAACAATGATAATTGTTAATAAACTAAGATAATTCAGGTTTACTCTTGTAATTCTAATACGGTTCTTTCGTCCCTATTCATTTAATTTTCAATTATATATTACTTTTAAATAAAAAAAAGTTCTACTCTCTTTCAATCATTAAGAACACATTTAAATTTTAATTTAAAAAGTTTTTATACTATCAGAAACGCGTATATAACTCGATAAATCAGCTTCTGAAAGCATAAAACAATTAAAATTCATTCCAACACAAAGTTTGAAATTAAACGTAGCGTAATTACAAATTACACTTTTTTATACGGAAAGAATTTGTAATCGAAAGTTTAATAATAGAATTATAAGTTCTGCAAACTAGAAAACGACAGAGTGAATTAAATGCTAACAAAGAGTTTTTTACTCGTAAAATATAAAAAAAAAAACTTTGAAAAAGCGATACAGCGATTTAAGTTCCTCCTGAGACAGCAAAAACTGTTAATGTCACTAGGCTTTGAAAGCAATCATAACCTACATCCACCCTATTTCTAGCTCTTTTGTAAAGCCTTTATTTTGTCAACTTGGTTTGATCTTTAATCTAAATATCATAAAATATATATATCGTATTATTTTTATTCAATTACATTATGATTTGTAATAAAACATCATCAAAAAGATAAACAATAGAAAACAAAATTTTTACTAAATTGAACATTATTATTTAATGAATTATATACAAATTTTACAAAATGTTTTATGCAATAAAGTAGGTATGTAATGACGTGGAAAAATACATTTAGGGGGTAATTATATACAGAGAATGAATTATTTAGAACAGTTATTGACTTTAAACAAAAAAAAGTAAACAAAATAACATTTTTAAAGCAATTATCGTTTCAGTAGCAAATTAGGAAATAATTAAAAAAAAAAAAAAAAATACAAAGTAGACACGTTATACGAATCATTAAAATGAATTTTTACGCGTATTTAAAAAAAAAAAACTAAAGTTTATAAAGCTTGTTCCAAAATAAACCTACGATTTAATTTCAGAAAAGAAGATTGGTTATTATAAAGTTGCCAAAATTATTAAATTATTTGTAAACGTAAAAAGAGCAAGCATTAGTCACGTATTGATGATCACGTGATTGGCGAATCATTGGCATCATTCGGAAATCACGTGACTAATGCGTGATGATCAACTGACTGATGCGTGCTAATCACGTGACTAATGGATGATGATCACGTGGCTGATGCGTGTTGATCACGTGATCATCAACTTAATTTAAAATATATATCATTTTATCTAAATATATGTTTTCATTTATTTAATTCAATGATTCTAACTAAAGCGCTCGCCCATATTGCATTTAATTCGCGCGGTTGTTGCGGTACTAGTGGTAATTTCACAGCTTACATACAACAAATTTTGCTTGTACGGTCAGCAACTGGTGTAGCTGCGTGGCTTAAAACACCAGGTACCGAGTTGACCGGGCGATCGAGTTTGAGGCCCAGCCAGATCGAGTTAATTTTTTACATTTTAAATATTATTCATTCATTTAATTCTACCGCTCACCTGTGGTGTAAAAACATAGCAGAGGACTACAATAGCTAAACAGTGCTGCAAGCCTTTGAAATATTAACTAAATAAAATAAAATGAATAATTAATATTTAAAGTGTAAAAAATAATTTGGTGGCAACCCTGTGGAATTTAAAATTTTCCGGCCCATTTATTTACTTAAGCGTATGACACCAAGACACAACATCAATTACAGTAAAAATTACAAACAAATTAATATAAGCTACTGATTCTGCAGTCGGCATCAGGAAATCTTCAGGAGTCCATTCATAAGCTGTCCTGATGGGTTTAACAGTTTGATTTTCACCACACTCGCAAAGAGGCGTTGGTGTTTTACCCCATTTATACAGAAAATAGGCGAACCTACCATATGAATTCGTATGTTTGTTTAGCGTTGACCATGTCTTACGTGGCAAGTAAACACCCGGCGGCTTTTGAGTAATACATGGGATTTGGTTATTCTGCTTTGTGGTCCATTCTTGACGCCATGCGTCAGTTAGGTTAAATTCTTCCTCTGTGGCAGCAGTTGCTGTTTTTATAGGTGGCTTTCTAGATCGAAGGCGACCACGATTGGCATCCTCAATTTCCTCATGTATCGGTAGGTTTCGATCGTCCATAATCTTCTTGTACTCTCTTATAACAGAGATCATACGGCGCAGGTTTGGGGATGGTATGTGGCTCAATACTGGGAGCCATTCCACAGGAGTAGACCTGATGACCCGGCAATCATTCTCATAGGGTTATTAAGCTGAGCATCAATTCTATGAACATAAGGGCTGTTAAGCCACACTGGCGCAGAATATTCTGCAGCCGAGAAGACGAGGGAAAAGAGAATTTCTCACAGGAAGAAAGGAAATTCCAAGATGGTAGACTGCGATAATAGCACTCCTATTAACGCAACATGCCACTTAGCTTCTAGTTAAGAGCATTTATTTTTTTTGGGATGAGGTGCGATTTTGCGAAAAGTTTTCTTTTTGCAAATATTGTTAATTTTTAATCGTTAACAAATGTTCCTAAGAAAAATATGACCTTAATTAGGTGAAATCTCGAGATACTGAGGATGACCTTGCTCTACAGTCCCACCCCCATGACCTTTGAAGTTGAAAATTTAATGGCATCAGTGCTACATATATAAAAGTTATCTGACCAAGTTTGGTGAAAGTCGGTTTTGTAGTTCTGAAGATAGTAGGTGATTTAGAGGTCGACACCGAACACACAAACATTTAACATTAGGAAAATTTCCATCCGGTATTTTGGATCCCTTCGATGTCGAAACGTCAAGATCCGGTGAAAGCAACATATGCACAAATTGGACCGATTACAATATTTTTCCTTTTAGAACTATAGCTCTGCCAAAGCGCTATCTAGACGGGAAAGTAAATCCATGTTATTAATTTATAATTTATATACATTGGAAATAAATTCCTTAAAAAATTATATTAGTTCATAACAGAATATATAAGAACATTAAGGAACACTTATTAATTGAAATCGTAATTACACATTCTACATTTTACATAAAATATAATTTCGTAAAAAAGCTAAGGATTATTGCTTCTATTAAAGCATCTGATAATTTTTTAATACATATCTAAATTTACGGATTTAAAAACAGTCATATTTTTTTCTACTACTTTGAATTATCTATGTCTTTATATCATAAAATGTTGAAACGTGATAGTCATAAATCTACTTCTTGAGGTCAATAATAAATTTTTAACGTAACAAAAATAAAATTAAAAATATGCTTTTGTATTATAATTCTATAAAAATAATATACGATAGTAAATATTTATTCATTTTTTCCATGTCAATTTAGACCATTCTGGAAAGTAAAAAATTTATATTTAGTTCAAATTTTTTTGTTTTCATAATCAGCTAATGTACCTTAATTTGATTTGGTCACAGATAACCTATTTATGTCATTGCCTAGAAGTAGTTTAGTGTCTTTTTTTTTTATTGTAATATTTTCAGTTAAATTTAATGAAATGAATTTTTTTTTAATCTTTTGGTCAGCAGTACGTGCTTCAATCATATTACATCTTACTGTTAAGTTTTATTTCATTTCGTCTAACAAAATCGTATTTTCTGAAAGAATTTTGAAATATAAATTAGTATACTGCAAAACACATGTAATGTTTAACCATTACATGAACAATTTTTCCATTTAAGCTGTCACCAATATAATTCAATGAAAAAACTAAATATGTATATAGATACATATTTAGTTTTTTAATTCTAATTAATATTTAGTTTTAGATACATACATAGTTCATTTAATTCGTTTTCTTTTCTTATTTTTTTTTATGGTTTTCCAATAGAATTTTTCTTCTCTGAAGTAAGGGTGTCAACATCCTTAATGAATAAATGTAGCCGCCGTTGCCATGGTACCTTCAACCTTGTCCAATATTTTTTGTCTTGGCATGGTAGCCACATCTCCTGTGTTTGAACCCGTACGTGGAGTTTGTCCTTTGCATTAATTCTTTAATTATATAATTTATTTTAACAGCTTTAGAGATAAAAAAGTTCATACAAAGTGCATCTCGAAGTTCTTCCGGGACTTTCATAACTTATTCTATTCATGAAAATAATAGAAAAAGTTCACATAAACTATATCCTAAAATGTTTCGTTTGCAAGTTACAGTAAACGTTTACTCGGATTTCAGCAACCCGGTGAAATCAGGTCGTACAGAAATATTTTCTTCAGCATTAATAGACAGAGTTAGTGATTTTTTATGGTTTTTGATCTGAAAAATCGAAAAAAAAAATAGGTCTGAGAACCGTAGATGCAGTAGTAGTTTTTCTGAAATCTTGGATGAAGATCAATAAATTGTGGTAAAAAACCTGTTTTTTATGTTTGACGTACAATAACTATGTTAAATGGGTAACAAACACGTAAAAATTTTAAACAAAACTAGTAGAGAATTTAATTTTGAACAAAATCCTGGTTGATTCTTCATTGATGGCCCAAGGAGGGATTTGTAGCGACTGAAGTTCTTGAGAACGTTGCTGGTAGTGATTGACTGGCCTGGGTGGTGGACTTGACCCGGGTTGCGGAATGTTGGGCTGATTCAAAGATGTTGGAAGAAATGCTCTGGGCGGGGCAGATGCTCCGGTCGGGCGGGCGAGGTAGTTGCTGGTAGTACTCGGGCCGAGGACCTGGCTGGTGGGGCAGTGGGTGCAATGAACATCGTGGTAGCCGTCGATTCTTCCGACGGTGAGGAGCGGTTGGTCGCAGGTATCGTGGAGTCCATCTGGTTAGCGTTGGCCGCAAAGCCTAGAGTTTGTTTATGTGAGCCTTGTTTATGTTAAGACCGAGTCTCGGCTGCCTGGTGAGGGAACATTAGTTCTCGACGCAGTTTGAGGTTGTTTGAGCTGTGTTAAGGCTTAGTTGTGTGTCCGTCTTCCGGGGGAGGAATAAGATATGATGCACTCAACAAAACAAAAAAAAAACAAATCATATTTAGTAATGCTTTTAATTAAACATACGTTAATAAAAATAATAAATTAACCTCTTTCATTTTGAGAAAAGATGTTAATATTTTCTTTAAAGGTAAGTGTGTGAATCCAAATTATTCATAATTAATTACCAAAAAATGAATGGACCATTTAAAACTGTTTATTTTTAACTAAATTAATTAAAAACACTAAATCTCGGATCGGAAAAAAGTTACTTTCTTTTTAAGTTACTCATAAGTGATTGAAGAAAAACAAGTTATTTCACTGGTAGTAGAAACTATTTGGCTTAATCATTAATCGATGGGGTAAGATGTCAGTATTTTTTTTTATCCTCATTCTTAAACACCCTCAAGGTGTTAGCCTCTGCCTGTTAAGACACAGCATAGAAACTGCTGCCACGACACTCTGAGGTCAGAGTGTCGTGGCAGCAGTCTCTGCCCACCCTATCTGCCCCCTTATCGGGGATCTTCCTTCGGGGTCCCCAGAGGCTCATAAGATGTCAGTATTTACCATAATTAACCGTAACGCTATGAATTTTTCATATCGTTATAAAATTAATTTATATATTAAACATGTTTATTTTATTTATTTTTAAACATCATTAGCCCTAAAAAGCCGAGTAAGATCTCAAAGGATGTTGACATGTACAAGTGGATAATTGATTTGGTCAATTATCCGTAATTTGATCGGTCACATCTTTACAAGGATAGTCGAGAGAGTCTTTCGCATTGTTCTTACACTTCTCAGTTTCGAGAAGTAATAATCAAGGGAGAAATTGAGGAAACAGACACATAGTACAAAGTATAATCGATGCCGGGTATCAGGTCGCAAAGGAACCTTTTTCGACTTTTTTCATGAATCTTGTGTTCAAAGAACAAGGAGGAGTTTAATTTGAAATACGTAGCGAAGTGTGAGATTATGTTTGAAACACCCAGAAAATCTCCTGGCTTGTGATGCCAACACTATGGCCAGATAAAGAACAACTGCATGCGGCCTTATCGTTGTGTTAAATGTGCAGCAGGCCATAGAATTGCAAATCGTCCTAAAGAGAGAAATACTCAGGCTAATGAGCTGTACCAATCGGACCATCCCGCGAACGACAGAGAATGCAGAGTTTAGAAGGTAATCTTAGATAGATAACAGAAACAAAGGGTACTACCTACTATGAAGAATACTACTCCGATCGAGACTCAGAACAAACAACTGCTTCCTTTGATTTGGGCTACGCTAATTCCCCTTCATCAGGTAAAAGAACGACTAGAGATCTAACTGCACATCCCAAAGCTTGTCTTCGATCTTAGGCTGCGACTGTTGATCGCGATATCCGAAATCAAACTAAAAAAATACCGGGCTGTTGCTTCATTTTGCGACGACACGACTATCCTGGCTATCGATGCTGACCCAACTCTAACTTCAAATAAAGTCGAGTCATGTGACATTCGCAATGAGGAGAGGAGACTGCCCACGGGTCTACCTCGATGCCATTTTTGGATTCAGATTGCTCAAAGGGTACGGTACCTTAATCTTCATTTAGATCATTGTCTGACATGGAAGGTCCATGTAAAATATTAAGTTTAAGAAAATGTTCTGGTTGCTGAGCAGGAAATCACAGCTTTTATTAACAAATAGTTTTACTCGACGATTCTGAAACCGATTTGCACCTATTGGATCCAACTTGATGTACAATAAGAAAGAACACCGTTCAGATTAAATATCGTTTCAATAAAAAAAAAAAAAAAAAAAAAATAGTGACGAACATAACAGAGGCGCGTTCGTAAAATAAAATGAAATCCACCAATAATTGGGTTTATTGTATGTCCGAAAAGAAATACAGCGCTTCAGTACAAAATATAAACAGTGGCTAAACAACGATATTTGGTTATGAACCTTCTAGAGAATAGTGAAGACTTAGAATGCTAAACTGACTCCACGTGTTGGATCTTGGTTACTTGCATATGATTGAGTTAGATTCATCAACTATATGTACCCTCATATCATTATTTCGCTTCGTCTAGTTTTATGTTTTTATTATTCCATTTTTAAGTTAAAAAACATCATGACACATAAGAAAAACATGAAACATTTTCATGAGGAAACATAATTTTTGAGGAGCTTCAAAGAAAACCTCGCTGCATGTGATCATATTAACTTACGATTTCTGTAGTAGTGTAACCGGATTTAAATTTATTTTTAGAAAAAAAAATTTGTTTATTAGTATTATCAAATATAGTGACATCCAATTTCAGTCGTCCTAATCGTTTTTTAATGAGATGAATTTTTGTTTAACTTACGTAAAATATCAATCTAAATTAGGATTCGAAGATAAAAATTAAAAAAACAGATAATGTTAACAATTCTATAAACGATTAATTAACACGTATAAAAAATTATAAGAAGTCATTTTTTAATTTATTTTCTGTAATTTATTAAAATTTCTCGATTTATGGTCAACATTTATAGTCAATGTCAACATTGTATTCCAATCGTAGAGCTACTGAAACATTGAGTAATTTAAATCGATTATAATAGTAAAACTAAAAGGCATCTGTACAGTAATAAAGTCTTTATAATTATCTAGTAGATGTATTTCAGTTATATTCGAAAAAGTTACACTATTTTTCACTAAGAAGATTTTTAGCTTGAGTAGATTTGTTTTATTAATGAGCTCCCTGTTTATCTAACGCAGATCGTTATAGGTCTAAAGAGGAGTTTAAAAAATATAAAACCAACTTGATAAATAAAAGAGTAAGAATTAAACTTTAAGAACAGTTTTAGCAGTTATTTTATAGCTGAATTTTAAGGCGAAACGTGCTAAAAATTACAATTTTACTTTCAAAAAAAAAATCATTTACCACTTTTCAGTTGGTTGCTTAATATACTTACATATCTTCACTCATTTACCTTTACAGAGTTTAATTTAACGGATCGTTAGAATTTAAATATATCTGAAAATTTGTTTCATGAAGTACAATACCATAGAAAATGTTACCGTATGATACATAAACAGGGCAGATTAATGGTCAAAATTTATCATCCTTCTTTACTACTGGAAAATAAAAAGGTGAAACTTTTTTTTTTTTTTTGTTAAAGAGGTGGGGAATCCCATTTACGGACGTCTAAGCAGTGTCGGGCTCGCTAACAGGTGCTGCAAGATGTTATTAATATGCGTATGAAAACCTGCGCACTACCGACTTAACCGCCACCCCTGGCTACCACCCTTTCTGGAACCGCTAACGAAGCATTTCTTCTGGAAGGGGAGGTTACATGCAAACTCACACACTCATACGTCATAGTGCAATCGCATCATAATAGGAAAATCAACAGAAATACACCGGTTACAAAAATCAAGATACAGAAAACAGATTATGAAACTACATACAAAGAAAAAATTCATACAATATATACAAATAAAATAAAAGAAAAACTCAAAAAAAAAACAAGTCTCAACAATATAAACATAGAAAAATCTTCAAAAAAAACAGAAAGAACATAAAAAAAAAGAAACGCCTGAAAAGTGACATTCATTAATATTACACGATCAGTGCAACAACACAGCACTAAAAATGCATAGATCGGACAGCAGAAAAAAAAACTGCAGCCAAACAGCAAACCTCACAGAATGCAGAAGATACAAAATACTACATACTACAATAAGGCCCCAAGAAAAAGGGAATTAGCCCAAGATCATAATATACATGAAAAGCAAAATACTCAAATATATACGTAAAAAAAATAAACATCATAATATCAGTACAGCAAACTTTCATCATAAACTAACCAGGCACACATACATATCCCTTATACTTACTATCTGCGGACGCCATCAGATACGGGAGCGGAGTGTCCGCGGCCTCTTCACGTCAAGGCGACCCCCACATGCACGTGGGAACCCCCTAGTCGCTCACTCGCGAACCTGTCCGCTCCCGCACCCTCCGACGCCTATTGTTTCGTGACTGCTCCCATGCTTGGTCTCTCATCATGATTTTCACATACGTAGTGATCGCCTTCCAGTTTTCTTTCTTTTCTATCATTATGTCGATCATCTCCTCAGGCTGGAACATCACTTCCCTGCCTAGTATGTCAAGTAGCTCTGTCCTAGGTCCTTCGTATCTCGGACAGTGAAAGAAAACGTGGTATGACGTTTCTTCCTCCTCTCATAGATAGATCGGATGTATGGATAAAAAGGTGAAACCTACGTAGATTACAACAAATCAAACTTCTATTAATTTTCGCGCTGTAAACTGTCAAATTTCATCATCTTTATTAAAAAATAACTCAAAATCAAAATAATATTTTGTGTTTGTTAAAACAAATTCAAATAAAAAGATATACCATTATTAAATAATAAATAATTCACTTTTAAAAAAAAAATTTAGATGGTATACGTTTGAATCTATTATACAGAAAGTTTGCACACCACAGTAATTATAGAAAATTACGTTGATTTAATTTACATATAATATCTTATTTCAATTATTTCTCTAAACAAAATCATTAAAAAATATTCGATATCCCTAATTAATTAAATTGAAAGTTAATTTAATAATATTAATATTATCGATGATATGAAATCACCAAACCAAACCTGAAGAAAGAATGAGAGTTGATTTTTAAATGAAATTACTGCAATTATTTAGAAAACGTAGAGTAAACTTAAAGAAAGATTAAATCTAGAATAAAAATTTTGGTTTATTTATACAGACCTAAGAAATTGATTGTAATCCAACAATACGTTTGTTAAAAACAAAGCTTTTTAATTTTATCCGTAATAAACAGGAATTAAACAGTTGGGAAACTTACTTTAGCGATAATTATGCAATAACTTTATTGTTAAACGACGATAGAAGACCGATTTCTAATAATTTTTCATTTTAAATTTATTAATGATCACTTTTTAAAATTGATTAATAAATTTTAAATTTAATATTCCTATTAATGAGTTTACCTGTTTCTTCATTATCATATCTTTTCAAACATGTACCAACTTTTCGAAGAAAAGCGCAGTATAATTTTGGTCGCGTGGTTAAGTGATGGTGAAGGGGTGAAAATGAATTCTTTACGTTATAAAGTGTGAGGAGTACGTATAACCATTTGCGTAAATTGAGGTTTCCTTATACGTATGTGTAGGCCTAAGCATTTGTGGCTTGAAGATCTCCAAAAAATTACGTTAATTTCATTGAAAATGAGATAAGCTGTAGTGCCGGCCTCTATGGAGCGACTGGTATCGTCTAATACAATCGTAATTTTTTTTCATATATAAAAAATAAAATAAAAAGATATGCTGAAGTTGTGCATGTAAAAATTTAATTAAGATTCATTGAGTCGTTCTTGAGCTACGCTCAATTTAAGTTCGAAAAAATTGGACTGGCGAAAGTTAAAAGTGTGGTTCGTTATGTTGCTGGAAGTTGGAAGGTTGACGTTTCTTTATCTATGGTATCTTAATTTGGCAATATTAAACCAAATTAAAAAAAATATCAAAACCAGATTAAATTTACGAAAAATCAGTCTTCTTACGCAGAACTGCACAATATATATATATTTTTTTTAATATATACTAACTGCTCAGAATTTATTGGTTTAATTGTTTGACAGTCGAAATGATCGTCTAGTTTCAGATTTTAAGTAAACATTTTTTAAGTGTTTTTTATTTTATATTATATTACTTTTTTATTTTGTTAACTGTGAGTTAATAATTAACAATATTTTTTATTTAAAAATAATGCTGCGTAATTTGAAGACAATTATTTAACATACTTATAGTGTTTAATACAATGTAGTTTTTATTGTCGCGTGGTATGGTTCCGCGCGGCTCGATCAGGATATTGAGAGGTTGTTGTCAATTTAGAACGTTTATAAATTATAGTTTATTGGTTTAAAATGCTCAAATTACAACCAGGTAAATTAATAATAATAACAATGGTGATAAATACAATAATGATAATAATAATAAGTGACAATAATAAAACAGTTAATAAACAGAAATATTAATATAGTAATTACAATCACAATAATAGTCAGGAAAACATATCATAATCAAAACAATAAGCATATGATATAAAAACAGACCGTAATCAACAAAGAATAACAATCAAGATATTAAACATCAAATAGTGGTAAATGTCATTAGTAAATAAGTAAATACAGATTATACACGAGAGTTTAACATAAATAATCGTTTGGAATTAATTCCAGGTATATAAACAGAAAGATAGTATTCAGACCCATTAACAAAAGAAACCCTAGTTTTTAACGTTTTTAACCATTGGTCTTACAACAAACAATCTAATAAAATTCACTTGCAAATCCCTTTTGTTGTCTATCTTAACAGTTTATTAATGAAGTCTTTGCGTTATTTCTTTATCTTAAACACCTATAGTTTTACTGTAACTCACCGATAGTACATTCTTTGGTACTGAGTTACTCGTGACGTCACCTTAATCGTATCGAACTGGATATTCTCCTCGCTGGTCTGACGTCTTGTTCATTCGTCTCCCACACTGGTTCGCAGAATTCCGTCGAATTCACACGACTACACACAACTCGCAGCCTCTCCTCGCAGAACTGCCCTTGCGGGACCGACGTCATAACGCCTCGCAGACTGGTTCGCGAAACTCCACCGAACTGATTTTTAACTGGTTTTACTGGCCTATTTATACTGTTAACCTCTTTACCTGTAGGATCGGATCCAAGTCGAAACGTGAGATGGATGAGTCGACCGAGGGTTTGTTCCCATGAATTCCAAGCTTGGTCTCTTCTCACCGTACAACAGGTGTGCATTATGTGACAGCGGGAAGTATAACAAAAGGCAATTGTAAAACCGACCTATTCTTTACAAAAAGGGGTCTTCTTTTTGTCCCTTTCTGGATTCTCCCGATTAATTATTCCTTTTTTTACTTTCATAATAATCGGTAAGAATCCGTTACTTAGGCCCGCTATACCGATCTTGTTACCACATGCTATTTAATAAATACATAATTTCATTTGGAGGTCCCGGGTTCGAATCCCGGTCAGGCATGGTATTTTCACACGCTAAAAAATTGTGATATCATCTTATCCTCTAAGCAATACATAATGGTGGTTCCGGAGTCTAAAAATAGTTATTTATAGATAATTTGCTGTAAAATCAAAAGAACCATAAATCCTATTTCATTTAAGTATAGAAGTGGTGTTAATAATTACTGCGGTTATGTGTAGAGATAAACAGCTAACTTTGGTTTTCAGTGATTTGTTTGCTAGAAACTCAATCTCTAAAGAACCTAAAAACATAGAAAGAGAGACGAAAATCTGGGGGAAGGGACATTTTTGACCGATTACAATACTTTACTCTCTTTATGTGCAGAATAAAAAAAAAAATTAAACGGATTAAAAACATAACATAAATTCTAGAATATTTACAAATTAATGATTTTTTTTAGATAAAAATATGTATACAACGAAATATCTACGAAAGCGTGCGATAAATTATAAATAATCAATATATCAGGGTTAAATGTAATACTCTGTTATCTTTTTGTTACTCGGAACGTGTGTTATGTTGACGGTGTTCTATTAAAAATAATAGGATACGTCAGTTTAAAGTTATTTAGGTCATGATATGTAATTGGGAGGTCGGATATGTTTTGAAAGCGGAAAGCGAGAGATTTGAGAATGGATTTAGAGTGAAATGTGTGTTAGGTGTCATCGCAACGTCATCCGTCACGAGACACGTATAGCAAATTAAAATGATCGAGTGCTTTATTTAATTCAGTGTGACAACAAGCAGTTCTCGTTTAACGTCGTTCAATTAACCGTCTATAAGCATATTTCGTTAAAACCTGAGTGTACAAATATAAAACTGCGATGAATATAAAATACTTATAAAAGTATTTACATTTGTATTACGATAAATATTTATTTTGTCACGATATAAAATCTAGAAAATATCGTCGATATTATATTTCCTGTTGCATAATAATTTACAGTAATATAACAAGAATTTTTTTGTAGTTTTGAGCGCGAACAAACGCTTTAAAGAAAAACAAACCTCTGTGCACAATTGGCGCTCGCGTGTGTGGGTGTGTTTGCACACATAATTAGATAGATTTTTAGATTTTCAGTATGAAGCTGTCAATATGAAAAACAAAAGTCGCTACTATTTTTTTTTCTGAAATTTTAAACCCTTATTTACAAAGTATTTCGTACTTCTTTCACTCCTCCCAATGAATTTCCAAAAATAAAAATGTAAGGATAAAAATATGCATGTACGGATAACAAAATAACATGTGAAATTCAATACTTTCAATCACAATAATAATAATAATAATAATTGCTTGAGGTAGATAACGTCCACGTCCGGAACAAACAATCTCTCAAACGTCCAGGGTGGTAACGGCTATACATAAGTCCAATACATTTAGCTATCTAACGGGGTTCTAAGTACTTTTTCCAAATGTAATCATGAAATGTAATCATTCTTTTGATCTGACTTCCATCTTGAGATCTAGGGGGGCTGGACTTTCCAGCCATCTGCAGATCATATACCACCATTAGAGCTGGCGATATGGTGGTCACGGTCAATGTGATTGCAGATGTAATAGAGACTCTTCCGTTATCCACATGTAATAAGGTGTCCAGATATGTCGTTGCACGGGAGCCCTGAATGCTCTGCTGAGTAGGGATCTGGAGTCAGTACAGAGAATGCGCATCCACTCTTGTCAGTACATATGCCAGTTCCACTGGAGTACCGGGACGGGTTTGTAGTTCTGCAGTAAGGTATACCCCAGTGGCTAACCTTGCAACAGAAGATATTAACTCATTGTATAGTTTGAACAATCTATTATGGAAAATGGTTCACGTATACACCCTTTTTTAGAACCAGAAGTCGCCAGAAGCGAAAAGGAAAAAGAGTGCTGAATCAGGAAGAATTCGACATGAGGTGGGGAATCTGCAGAGAACCGTTTTAAGAACTGTTCACTTTGGCTTAAATACTTAGTGATTACAAAAGAAGATGGAAATCTTACGAGGGTAAGCCCTTTTCTTATCACTCGTGAAATAACTTATTGCTATGGTGGTCGATAAAGGAAATATGGAAAACTTTCAACGGTCTTTATGTCAAGACGACCAACGTCATACAATCACAGAAGATTCTTGGACTAAAGAAAATAGCTGAATTTGCCGTACGCGTAGATCCTCATAGTACATTCAGTGCTTCGAAGAATGTTGCGGTTTGTCAAGACTTACTCAATCGTTCTGAGCAAGAAATTATGAAGGAGTTGTCACTGCAGGTAGTAATAGATTATCCAAGACTGAACATGGAAAAGAAATGGCAACGTTCTACTTCTGCGTCTTTTGTCCTCACTTTCAATAATGAGAAAGTGCGCGCTGGTATTCACCGAATGGATGTGCCAACTATGCGCCTTACGCTACACCCTATGCGATACTTCCTCCAGCCATTTGATTACACCGCGGTTCGATGTGAGAGACCGCAAATATGCATATGCGGTGAAAAAACTCATGAAGGAGAACCGTGTAAGGATCCTCCTATCTGGGTCACTGCAAAGAACAGAACTTGTGTCGATCAAGAATTTGTACCGTTTAAAAAGACGAAGTAGCTGCTCAGCAAGTTAAAACCTTACAGAAAGTCAGCTATTATAAAGTTAAAAAAAAATTGTAAATAGCCGTATACCTTGAATAACATATAATCAGGCAGCGGCTGCTGTTTCTACCGCAAGTATTAATGAAGATCACTTTCTCAGTAACTTCGCTCCATCGTTAGCTACAATGATAAAGAGAACAATTGACAAAAAAATGAAATCTCTTTCTTAAGAGGTAGCAATGAGACCGCTTAAGTTAAAAACACCAGGAAATATATCGAGTACAAATAAAACCATATCAGAATAGAACAAAAAGGAAAACAAACTTCAGTTAAGGTTCATAGTCTCAAAGATGGATATGTTACGAAGGCTTTGGAACCCCTTACGGAGTCTTTGAACCCAGGTGCTTCTGAGGTGGTCTCACAAAAACCACAGAGAGGAGACCACCTAAAACGACACAGCGGGATCATGTTTTCCCCTTGATCGAGGCGGACATCTGTCGTGGATGTCTCTCCAGTTATCGCCTCTGAATCAGCGCTTAAACCGAGAATCGAGCCATGCCTGTCGATGTCCGCCGCTTTCTTGTCTCCGACTCGGAGGTAGGGGCTGCATAGGAAATGATGTACTTCTAGAACAACAGCTGTTGTTGGGAGAATGACGTAGAAGAAAAAAATTGGATGGCCAAAGACAAACCCCGAAATTAACCCCCTGATATAAACGAGTAGATCCTCATTGGAACATCCTTGATATCCAGTATTTGCTACATGATGTAGATCCAATTTGTGTATGTTTGCAAGAAAGACATTTCCACCAAGATGAAAATTTTAACTCAAGAATATGTAATATTTTTATCGAGACCAATCAGATTTGAGGATTAGAGTTAAGCGATAAAAAGGAAGAAAAAAATTAAACGCTTTCAAGAAACGTCCAACTTCCGAAAATTTAATTCTATATAAAAAACACAGGGCGTACACCAAAAGACTAATGAAAGATTAAAAAAAGGGATCCTGGCAACAGTGTCTGTCATCTATTAGCAAAAATACGATTGCATCAGACCTTTAAAAGAAAGTGAAGGCTATCTGTTGTTACAAACTTTGCTCCCATACCAATTTGTCTTCAGTACGAAGATGAACTTATAGATACTTCAAACAAAATTGTTGAATTACGAAGCAGTCAGTTCGAAGAAGTCAGTAGAACGACTACTTATGGCAAATTCTTAAAAAAAAAAAACAAAATAATTTTGTAATCAAAATGATTTTTTTTTTACAATGTATCTTTCAAAACAGATGAATTTGTGAAAGCGTTAGAGAAAACGGGCAATACAGTATCTGATCCAGAAGAAATACATTACGCCATGATCAGATTGATAAGCACCGGTGCAAAACTTTGATTAATATAATTGTATAATTAGATATGGCGGGATGGAATGTATCCACGGCAGTGGAAGATATTTTTCCGGTAAAAAAATCAAAAAATCTAATCGATCCCAATAGTTACCGTCCTATTTCCTTGATGTGTGCTATTGGAAAAATATTCGAAAAAATGATAAATAACCTATTTGTTTCGATTTTAGAAAAATATATTTATCTTCGCATGAACCTTGAATTTCGAACCATTCAATTACTGACATATGATCAATTTAGATAATATTATATACAACAGTTTCATCACTAGGAAATACTGTGTTAGAAACGTTTTTGATCTGCAGAAGGCTTTTGATATCACTTTGTGTTCGAAATAATGTTTTAATGAATAATGCTAATACTTGAGTGAAGCATTCGTGACAGTCTACCGATATTAATTGTAAATTAAGCGAACGTCCATACTTTTTAAGAACTGGTTTATAATGAATACTCGTCAGAAAAATTATTGAAGAATGGAATACAACAAGGTTCGCCATTGAGCGGTAGGTACCTTGTTTACGACCGCTATCAATAAACTGATATTAGTCATTCCAGGAGAAATCAATAAAGGTATTTACGTAAATGATTTGGCAATCGTATATGCCAGTAGCAATACAGGGCTTTTTTACGGATTTGAATTCAAGATCGTGGATACCCGGTGTTCTTTGGTGGCTGGGTTTCTCATTAACTCAGTAATGGCCGACCTGAGACTGTATAAGACTACATTTCATTTACATTCATACATATCATCCTCTGAAGTAATACCTTACGGTGGTTTTTATTTACTTTTACATCTGTTTTAATGCAAAGTGTTTTTCAATATTAATATTATTTATTATAATAATATTTTCCTAATTACAATAATATTTGACTGTAATATTTTCAATATTATTAAATTATCATAACTTATTTCATAAAATTATTTCAGTTGAGATCGTGTCAGGTTATTTAGTTTTATTCCGGAGGAAACGAAAGCCACTTTTTTAATTTAAAGTGACTCACTTCAACAATTTTTATCATAACTTAGTTATTTATAAACAAATTTGAATAAAGTATCATTTTCTTTTTCATAAAACGCTGAACATTTTTTGTAATAACATTTAAAAAAAATATATTAAGGTTTCAAAGATATTAACCATTAAAATGTTTATATGGCCGTCATTTTTAAACGGATTGAGAGATCAGGTTCATTATTTTTATACAAATAAGCCTCTAGGTATCCTAGCGGTATACAAAATTTCAACTCGATACAGTTAACCATTCCTTAGAAATAAATTTTTATGTTAAAAATAAAATAAAAATGGCGGAGACCCGGTAAACTAAGCGTTTCTTGACTTATTGATATAAAGTTTTTTCTTTATTTTGATGCGCGAGACTATCTACTGAATTCTTGAAACGGTTTTTAAAAACACCTAATTTAAAAAATAAATATAAAAATGTAAGGTACAACAATTTTAAAACTATTTTTATCAGATTTATATACAGCATAACCCAGCTGTGATGAGAAATTTGTGAAAATATTTTGAATATAAGGATGTAGTTAAATATTAAATATACGTAATCGCTGAGTGTGCAGCTTGTTTAAAAGAGAGCCACAGTATGTGCGCAACGAGATACAGTTGTCGAAATGCGTGCGCATCCTTCTACCGTCTAAATTCTAGTCTATTCCGCTTGCTAGCCAATGACGCAGTAAGTCTCTCTACGTTTAAGTGTTTGTTTGTGTTGTGTATCTTGTCTTTAACGTGTTGTAAATAGACATCAGTTATTGTTTTAATAACAGGTGATTTAATACTTTTTATTTCTTTTACTATTTTTAGATTTTCTTCTTAATAATTATTATAAATAAACATTTTCAGTGTTGTCATTGATGAAGAAAAGTTACTAATTTTTACATTTATCATTTACTGTAAATAAAATCATTCTCTTATACAATATATGTACACACACACACACACACACAACACGCGCACACACATACATACATACATACATACATACATACATACATACATACATACATACATACATACATACATACATACATACATACATACATACATACATACATACACACACACACACACACACACACACACACAAAACCAGTTACTTTCATGTGTGTGCATATATATATATATATATATATATATCAGTTCAGTTTATTTGTGATACTGTTTTATTCTGTTTGTTTTAATATAGCTTGTTAATTGTAATAGTACTGCTATTTAAATATTCATTTTTTTCAGTAGATTAGGCTTTTATTTTTTAAATTATTTATTTATATTACACGATCATCATTAAGAATGTAAGTAATTACTAAAATCGTAATAATATTACAGAAATATTTCAAAATTTTTAAAAACTTGCTTTATACCTTTTAGTTATACTTTAATCAAATTATTATCATACATTGCATGAGTTTAATTAATAGGTTAATTTGAATTTCAAAAGATAACATCTGTTTTGCAAATTTTGTAATTTTTTACACCCGTACGGGGAATGTTTGAAAAAGTAATGGTGGAATATTTTATTATCACCCGACCTTTGTAACTCAGCAAAATTTCATCAATCGGTAATTTCAGGAAGCATGTTAAATTAAAGATGCAAAATTTGAAGACAAAAGTGAAAAACAAAAACATTGTGAGTTAAAGAAAAGCAAGTAAAAAGGCTATAAATTCAAAATAAATTTAAAGGTTAATTGATATGTATTACTATTTTATGGGTTTAAAATATGATGAATGAAATATGATAAATTATTATTTGTTATAATACAACTGCACTAAAATATATGTTTTAAATTACGTACACAATAATATAAGTAGACTTCTATTAAAATTATAATAGTATATTTTAGTATGATCTGTTTGATTCAACGAAAAATATTCATAAAAGCTGCTTCTAGCCTTATTAAGTTTTGTTTGTCAGGTGTACAGTCTATTACAAACAAGGGATGTCGTACAAAAAATTCAAAGGAATTAAATGTTCCTCTTCTTCTCTTACCCATCATGATTCTTTTTAATTAGCTAATTGATTTTATTACATTGACTGTAGTTACCATCGTAATTAATTATAACAGTTATAAATCACAATTGGTGACCATAGTTTACCCATCGTCATCAGTTGCTTACAAATTTATCAGGTTATTTATTACCTCGTACTTAACTTTGTTCTGGATATCTGTTACACATTTTGTTTAACATTATTGATTTATTATTTATTTTTAATTAATTATTTTAACTTATTTTACTTGTGTACCTATTTCAAGTAAATAAAATTATCAATCGTATTTGTTTATTATTAAAGCGCTGCACTTAATTTTGTTAATATTTAACTAATTTTACTATTAAAGGTCCTAAATCATTATTTTTAAATTTACACAATTATTTGTTCTAAAAACATCAACTCTGATGGCGGTTGCGTTTCGTCGTTTCCTATAGTACTGGGTTATCGTAACGATAGAGCTCAGATATATCCATAAATGAATGAACCGTATGAATATGCGTTTCGTAAACGTTATACTTCATTTCGAACATAAAATTTTAAGTTTAACATTTTAATATAAAATTTAAAATTTTGGCTAAAATTTCTATGAAAAATGGTATTTACGATTTTTTAAACGCATAAAATCTTAGCCGCGTTTACATTCAATCCACAAAATTGTATGTTCACGGTAATATGAGTAAACCTTTCTGTATTAAGTCAGTTGTACAACTGCTAGCAATCTCT
This sequence comes from Lycorma delicatula, assembly GCF_047948215.1. Lineage (NCBI taxonomy): Eukaryota > Metazoa > Arthropoda > Insecta > Hemiptera > Fulgoridae > Lycorma > Lycorma delicatula. The sequence goes on from NC_134459.1 coordinate 15,446,631, forward strand.
CATAATTATTGTCTTTGGATGAACGCGTTACTTGATGACTGAAAGCAAACTGCCGGTACAGGAACAAGAAAACATTTTCTACAGTTTCATTCTATTACATCCGAATTCCCACTTACCATCGATTAAACATCTGCAATTATATCTTTGCCGTTCGAATTTTTTTTTCTCTACACATCTATCTCAAGTTGCAAAGCTTTAAACTATTCTGCTGAACAACAAAAACACAAATTTCCCGAAGGCAAGAAGACATTTCAATTCAGGTTTGGCTAGATATTTTGAGTTCCTTATAAATTAGATTTTATCATCACGAATGTAAAAAAAATTCAAAACATCGTCAATAAAAAAAATTATTTCTATAATTTCTTCTGCCGGCCTCCGTGGCGCGAGTACTAGCGTCTTGGCCTTTCATCCGAAGGTCCCCGGTTCGAATCCCTGTCAGACATAGCATTTTTATACTCTATTTGTCATTCATCTCATCCTTTTAAACAATACCTAACGGTGGTCCCGGAAGTTAAAAAAAAATAAAACCTATAATTTCTTCTGCTTATTCTCAATCGTTATAAGTACATTACAACGGATTTACTCTGTTATTTAGGGCCACGTCACTATCACACTTAACGATTGGGCGTTATTATCGTATGTTCTTTCTAAGATTTTACACAGTTTTTCTTAGTATATGTTCTTAAGTATATTTAAATTAAAAGAAGCAAAAGTAGTACAGTAATTAGAACATGAAATAAAGACTAACAGCAAAATTATAGCCACATTAACTAATGTCCTAACTTAATTCGTAATGTTTTTGTCTTTTTGTATATTTCAGATAGAAATATTAATATTATTTTATTTTGAAAAAAAAAATTACATAAATATTTTATATATATATATATATTACATAAAAATTACGTTAAATTAGGTAATGGGACTTCTTAGAGTTCCATATGGACATTATCGTATACTGTGCCGTAAAAAGAAACTGCCATAAACGTTTCATAAACAAACAACAAAAAAAATCTAATACAAAACTTAACCAAACAAAATGCTGAACGAAATGAGCCAAAAATAAAATAAATTGATATATTCTGATAGCTAAAAACATAACATTTTCTTTTGTCTTCACTCATTTGACTGGTTTGATGCAGCACTCCAAGATTCCCTATCTATGGCCAGTCATTTCATTTCGGTAAACCCCCTACATCCTACATCCCTAAAAATTTGTTTTACATATTCCAAACCTTGCCTGCCTGCACAATTTTCTCCATCTATCTGTCACTCCAATACCAAAGCGACTATTCCAGGCTGCCTTAATATGTGACCTATAAGTCTGCCTCTTCTTTTAACTATTTATTTCAAAATGCTTCTTTCTTCATCGATTACACCCATTTCATTTTTAAATTCTCCTATTGCACCGCATTTCAAAAACTTGTAATCTGTTCTTCTCATGTACTCCGTCCAAGTTTCACTTCCATATAAAACTACGCTCCAAAGATATACTTTCAAAAATGCTTTCCTGACGTTTAAACTAGTTTTTGATGTAAGCAAATTATATTTCTGATTGAAAACTCGTTTTGGCTATGCTATTCAACATTTTAATCGCTCCTGATTCATCCATCTTTAGTAATCCTACTTACCACAAAACAAAATTCTTCTACTTCCATAATCTTATCTCTTCCTGTTTTTATATTCAGTGGACCATCTACATTGTTTCTACTACATTTCATTACTTTCGTTTTGTTCTTATTTACATTCATGCGGTAGTTCTTGCGCAGGACTTCATTTACGCCGTTCATTATTTCTTCTAAATCTTTTTTTAGTGTCAGCTAGAATTACTATATCATCAGCAAATCGTAGCTTCTTTATATTTTCACCTTACACTGTTACTCCGGACCTAAATTGTTCTTTAACATCACTAACTGCTAGTTCTATGTAAAGATTAAAAAGTAACGGGGATAAGGGACATTCTTGTTGGACTCTGTTTTACTTCTTTCTTATGTTTTTATGTTCTTCAATTATTACAGTTGCAGTTTGGTTCCTGTAAATGTTAGCAATTGTTCTTCTCTCTCTATACTTGAACCGTAAATCTTTTAAAATGCTGAACAGTTTATCCCAGTCTACGTTATCAATTTTCTTTTCTAAGTCTATAAATGCTATGTATTTTGGTTTGTCTATTTTTAATTTTCTTTCTACTATTAATCTGAGCGCTACAATTGTTTCGCTTGTCCCTATACATTTCCTGAAACTAAATTGGTCTTCTCCTAACACTTCCACTCTTCTCTTAATTCTTCTGTACAAAATTCTAGTTACAATTTTTGATGCACGAGTAGTTAAGCTAACTGTTTTGTATTCTTCACATTTATCTGCTCTTGCTTTCTTTGGTATCATAACAATAACGGTCTTTTTGAAGTCTGACGGAACTTCCCTTTTACGTAAATATTACACACCAGTTTGTGTGTAATAGATAACCTATCTATCGCTTCCTCACCGCCACTGCGCTGTAATTCTGTAGGTAACCCGTCTATCTCAGGAGCCTTTCTACCATTCAGGATTTTTAATGCTCTATTAACTACCTTTTCTTTCGTATTATAAATCGGTGTACCATCTTTATTTAACACCTTATTTGATTTGATTTATGTACCACAAAATTCTCCTTAACTCTCCTGTATCTCTGTCCATTTTACCAATGATCATTTTGTTTCCTCTTCTGAACACTTTTCTTAAATTCACTCTTTTTTCGCTAATCTGAACTTCCTGTTTATAGTATTTCTTAATTGTCGATAATTCCTTTTATCTTTTTCATTACTAGCATTTTTATACTTTCTACATTCTTTCATCAGCTGCAATATAACCTCTGATGTCAAAGGTTTCCTGCCACTTCTGTTTGTTCCACCTAAGTTTGTTTTTGCTGATTTAAGAATTTCCTTTTTAATATTCTCCCATTCTTCTTCTGTATTTTCTACCTTGTTGTTTTTACTCAGACCTCTTGCGATGTCCTCCTCAAAAATCTTCTTTACCTACTCTTTCTCAAGCTTTCTAAATTCCACCGATTCATCTGACACCTTTTATTCAGGTTTTTAAATCTCAATCTACATTTCATTATCACTAAATTCTGGTCGCTATCAATGTCTGTTCCAGGATGTTCTTTGGAGTCGAGAAGTTGATTTTGAAGTATTTTTGTTTAACTGTAATATAATCTATCTGATACCTTGCCGTATCGTCCGGCTTTTTCCACTGGTGTATTCTTCTGTTATGATTTTTAAACTGGGTGTTGGCAATTACTAAATTATACTTCCTCCAGAAGTCAGTAAGTTGGGTCCCCTCTTTCTTTCTTTTGCCCAGCCTGTATTTACACACAATATTTCCTTCCTTGCCTTTTCCGATACTTACATTCCAATCTCCAACTATTATTAAATTTTCATCCTTTTTTATGTGTTTAATTGGTTCGTCGATTTTTTCGTATATACACCCTACCTTATCATCATCATTGGCACTTGTAGGCATATAGATGTTAACAATCCTTGTCGGCTTAGAGTTTGATTTTGTCCTTATTACAATGATTCTATCTCTAAGCTTTTTGAAATACTCTACTCTCTTCCTTATCTTCTTGTTCATTTCGAAACTTATTTCTGCCTGCCCTTTATTTTACGCTGAATTATTCTAAAATCACCTGTCCAAAATTCGTTTTTGTCTTCCCATCGAACCTGGCAAATTCCTATACCTACATTTAACCTATCCATTTCCTTCTTTAAATTTTCTAACCTATCAACCTTTTTTAGACTTCTAACATTCCTCGCTCCGACTCCTTCCTTAGCAGTCCTCAGCCGGAGATCTGAAGGGGGGAGTAGTTTACCTCCGGAATATTTTACCAAGGAAGGAGCCTTTATCTTTGTTACATGAGAATGCAGAGTTTAATTTTCTTGAAAAAAAAAAACGGCTGTATTTTTCTATTTTTTCAGCAGTACTCAGAAGATTGAGTGATGATATGACCGTTTAAGTCTTCCTGACCTACGCCCTTAACAACTACTGAAAGAGTTGCTGCCCTCTTTCGGGAATCGTTCCTTAGTTTGGCTCTCAACAGATACCTCTCCTATACGGTTGCACCTTTGTTCCAACTATTCTGCATCACTGAGCACTCAAGCTCCATCACCATCGGCAAGGTCTGATGACTCATAGAGGGAGAGCTATACATGAAATATTATTAATTAATTAAATATAGATGTGTCAGTGATTGCTAATTAGATTATTAGAATTGAATTGATTTTATTGTATTTGTTTCTATTTTATTATTATTATTATTATTGTATATTAGCCTGTCAGGGTTAGCTTTGCTCCCATTCCCTTTTGGCCAGTGGGCTCCTTCCCTTGAAACCCCGTTGTGTTGGTTATTCTCATGGTTGTGAGAATATTACTGATAAAATCTCCAAATGATTTCATTTTAAAGGCGTTGTCACAGCTGTGATAAGAAATATTTATGTATTCTAGTTATATCATGATTATTACCACGTTGTAGCAAACTAAATCTGTAAATCTGTACTAATAAGGAACTGTAATCTGTTGTTGATGAATTATCTTTTAGGATAAGCGACACCAATTTAAAAGTCTGATAGGCTTCAAAATTACTAAATGAAAGAGAGTAAAAATTAGATTTTAAGCGCACTACGTACTTTGCACGAAGAAAAAACTAATTCAAAGATATTCCCGAAAAAAAAAAACGGCAATAAAAAGTCTTCATAAATAGAATAAGCCTTATTACTTGTAGAATCAGTTAATCATAAAAATAAATTGTGTGTGTGTGTGTGTGTGTGTGTGTGAGTGTAAGTGAGTGAGTGCGCGCGTAAACATAGGAGTAAATGAAAATTAATAAACATTCAACTACTGTTAAACGAATCAGCTATAAACCTATTTAATTTAACATAAAACACCAAAAACTAAGCTAATCGGGAACTCCTTTCCACAAACGTCCAAGTATTTCAAGGAAATTATCCACTGACCAATTATTCTTATAAATTAAACCTCCGATCTGATCTGATTTCGGAAGCGAGAACTCGCCTTCTAATATCGTAGCTCCGTTATAGTGTTCCCTATTTCTGAGTTAATGTACAGCTAACCTTCGGTCTGGTGTGTCCAGGAAGCAAGGTCAATGCATTCAACCCTTAAAACAAAATTACATAGCAGAGTAAAGATCAATCGAATTATACTCTTTTAAGAGTTCGATATCGATACGCTTATCTTCGGACAATAAATGCCAAAGCGGGTCTCTAGCTATACTCGTGTTGCTACGCTATCAAAAAATCAAATTCTTTCAGCAACTGTCTGCAGGGACAGAAATTTTAGAATGCTAGTAATGTAAGCCATTCTCTAGGAATCTTCCAGTTGACTCGTAGATGAAGAAAAGAATTAACTCTTTCAAGTTCCGTAATAATTTTTGTATGCTCAGCTTCATTCCTGGCAAAGAGGACAAACCATAAATGTAAATAGTATTAAAAGACTTTTTAATACAACACTGTTTTCTCGCTTTTCCTAATATGCCAGGCTTTTGAAATAAAATTACAAACTCGTTGACATTCCAAAGTGTAATTTGCAAGTATCATTTTCTTTTATTGTTGACCACGTGTAGCGATGAATGTTCATTTTTGATAAACGAAACAAAAAGTGCATATGCATCTTTTTTTTGGGAGGATGAAAAACGCTTTCGTGATTTTTGTTTTTGTCTTCAGTCATTTGACTGGTTTGATGCAGCTCTCCAACATTCTCTATCTAGAGCTAGTCGTTTCATTTCAGTATACCCTCTACATCCTACATCCCTAAAAATTTGTTTTACATATTCCAAACGTGGCCTGCCTACACAATTTTTTCCTTCTACCTGTTCTTCCAATATTAAAGCGACTATTCCAGGATTCCTTAGTATGTGGCTTATAAGTCTGTCTCTTCTTTTAACTATATTTTTTCTAAATGCTTCTTTCTTCATCTATTTGCCGCAATACCTCTTCATTTGTCACTTTATCCACCCGTCTGATTTTTAACATTCTCCTATAGCACCGCATTTCAAAAGCTTCTAATCTTTTCTTCTCAGATACTCCGATCGTCCAAGTTTCACTTCCATATAAAGCGACACTCCAAACATATACTTTCAAAAATCTTTTCCTGACATTTAAATCAATTTTTGATGTAAACAAATTATATTTCTTACTGAAGGCTTGTTTCGCTTGTGCTATTCGGCATTGTATATCGCTCCTGTTTCGTCCATCTTTAGTAATTCTACTTCCCAAATAACAAAATTCTTCTACCTCCGTAATCTTTTCTCCTCCTGTTTTCACATTCAGCGGTCCATCTTTGTTATTTCTACTACATTTCATTACTTTTGTTTTGTTCTTGTTTATTTTCATGCGATAGTTCTTCATCTATGCCGTTCATTGTTTCTTCTAAATATCCTTTTTACTTTCGGCTAGAATTACTATATCATCAGCAAATCGTAGCATCTTTATCTTTTCACCTTGTACTGTTACTCCGAATCTAAATTGTACTTTAACATCATTAACTGCTAGTTCCATGTAAAGATTAAAAAGTAACGGAGATAGGGAACATCCTCGTCAGATTCCCTTTCTTTTTACGGCTTCTTTCTTATGTTCTTCAATTATCTTCAATTACTGTTGCTGTTTGGTTCCTGTACATGTTAGCAATTGTTCTTCTATCTCTGTATTTGAACTCTAATTTTTTTAAAATGCTGAACATTTTATTCCAGTCTACGTTATCGAATGCCTTTTCTAGGTCTATAAACGCCAAGTATGTCGGTTTTTCTTTAATCTTCCTTCTACTTTCGTGATAAAGCGCGTTAAAGTTAGGTTTATATAAAAAGGGGAGAAATTTATTTTTTCTAAGATAAACTCGTATAATGAATTGAGCACTTCCTAAACAATAATTTACAGGGCTAATGGGAAAAATTGGAAATTTTAAATAAAACGTCTAACTGATTAAACGAGATAAATTTGATTTTTTAACTAGAAAACATAAAAAAAAATCATACAACTAATATGTTAAATTGTAATCTAAATAAAGTGTCTGCTTCTTACTCGTAACGGTGAAAAGATACTAAATACATAGTTACAGTTTTTGATGTGTTAAAGTCGTAATAAATTTTAAAATCGCAATAAGCTTTGAATTGAAAAGTTATGAGCCTAGTACAATTTTTATTTATACGTACTTTTTGGAAAATCTACCATCAAGATATTTTTATTATTTTATTATTTTTAGATTTTTTTATTCTATGCCGTGGTAGGTGAACGTTTGTTTGTGGAAGTCGTAATTACTTACACAAAAAAAAAGAAGAAGAATATTCGGCGTTTATTAATATCATTCATTATCGTGATCGGGAAAAATAGTTACGTCGGTGAACATTTGGTCTATTCCGACTGACCAGAATTATTCGCCTTATGATTGTATTGAAATTGGGAATTGTGATGTATTGAAATTTTGTACGTTCCAATGGATCACTTCTTTTCCGTTTTCTGATCGGGGAAAATTTCTGATTTCCAGTCAGTCAAATGTATTTGTACTTGTGATTAATTTGAATTATTTGAAATTATTCCTTGTTAGGAGCAATAGAACTTAGATGAAATATGTGTTACACTCGGATGAATATGTTTTTGTAATTATTTATCGTAGTTGGGTCATATATCATCATCCCGTTTAGGCATATTATATTCGCTGTTATAAAATAAAAAATGTTTAGTGTATTTTCAATCAGTTCAAGATCATTTTTTAAATATATTGTTTTTTGGTATCTTAATTTTTAACTTATTCATAGATATTTTTTATTTCTTGGCCAGTATTAGTTTTTAAGGACACAAAATATTGTGGTTTAGACGTGTATAATCTATCTTTTCTGAGTAAATCTATGATTTAAAAAAAATATAATTGAATACGCCCATTCGAATATGTAACAAAGAACGAATATCATCATCATGTGGTGTTCTGCCTTCTGGCAGGTCCCTGACATTATTGCTGTCTCTATTTGTTTCTGTCCCGTGCTTTTCTTTTCATCTCATCGTAATATTCACTATCCTTTTACGTTATTCATTAACTTCAGCCTCTCCTTCCTCTTCTTTTTTAACCTTTAACGGAACCTTTTATTATTCCTTTTCCTCTGCATATATGTTTGATTCAGTTTTCTTTTCTCCTTCTCATAGTCACCGATATTATTCTATCTACATTTATTCTTCTTAATACGTCTACGTTACTTAATCTGTTTAAGAATGAATGTAGGCGATAAGATTTCACAAATCATTATATTTTTAATAAAAGTATTATCAAACTGAAAAAAACCGAAAATTAAACAACAAAATACGATTGAAGCTAAACATTTCGTCTATGTTATTAAAAGGTAGTTTAACAGTACATTAACGTTACTTTTAACTCTACAATTTATGGCTTTTCCAAAATCAGAATTTGATACTGCCTGTGTTTTTTTCCTGAAAATCATGGATATTCCTAATTACAGTTATCATTATTAAAATTTAAATTTTAGCCACAAATATGCTCATGTACGAAAATTAATAAAAGCAATAATATTCATTCGTATTAATGTATAATTATATCCAGACCTGGATAACAATCTGTGTTGTTTATGTTACAAGATTGTATACAAGTTTTTTGTTCGCTTAAAAATCTAACCTTTGCGTTAATTTGACTGATATTTTCTTATTATAATTTTCTGAATGTATATAGCAGTAATTTATAATTGATTCTGTTTAATTGGTGTGCAATAAATCTTAAACCGATTGCAAATATTATTTTACTACGTTATTCCTCCAGTAGTAATTTTTTTAGAGGTTAAATAAATATAATTATCTGAATAAAAATATTTTTAATCGCTCTATTCTAAATTTTTGTACCACCATAAAGACGACTTTTAATTGCTTCACTGCCGACAGTCAAAATTATTTTAATATTAATTACGAGATCGTCATTATTATCTTACTGAAGATGCTTATTTATTTCAGCTACAGTTATATTTTAAATCTCATTTTAATTACCTTGCGCCAGGTTTTTAATTTCTAACTACGTACTCTTAAATATTATATTGCTATTATTATTATTTTTAATACCGGTTTATGAAGAATCATTTGCCCTTCCATAAAATTAAATCTCATAAAAATAATATGTACTTGACTTAATTTAAGAGCTAATTGTATAATTTAGATGATTTTTAAACAAGCAATTTCAATGATTATACGGGCTTGAATTATTTCATTATTGTACGTTTAAGTAATTTAACTAATCTAAAATTATTTCTCTATTTACTGAAAAATCTATTGAAACATTTACTATTTAAATAGAGTAATAAATCCAAATAAAGAAAGAGATGTGGAAAAAAAAATAGTATAAAAATTTTGTACTAAAATGTTTTAGAATATAAATTACAGAATTACAGAATTTTTAGTGACTGCGTATAACATTTTGGTGTAACGAACTGTTTAAATTTTCTAATTTCATTAATTGCATTGATACGAGCTCCTGAAGTAAACTGGATGTAGATTATTCCTATTAATTATGCACATGGACGTATTTGTAATAGTTTAATTATATTCTAAACTGTACATTTAGTAACATTAGTCACATTAGGACTATAATTATTTTTGTAGAAAAAACACAGCATCTAATTTTGATAGTTGGCATACTGAAATAGCCATAGATTGTAAAATGTAAAAAGTAATGATAATATATTATTACTGCTAACTTTTACTATTGCAGACAAATTATTTAGTTTCAGCCGTATTTTTGCAATTTAATTTTCAGTTTTTTACAGTTTGATAATACTTTTTTTATTAACAAAAAAAAAAAAAAACTGACAACTGTAGGTTGTTTCTGATGCTTGACTTACACACACTACTAAATTTAAAATACTTATCATTTTATTTAAATATAATATTTTTTCGTTTATTTAATTTAATGGTTCTAACTAAAGAGCGCCCGCATACCATATAATTCGCGCGGGTGTAGCGGTACTAACGGCGACGGCCAGCGGTAATTAAACTAATGTAACTTCACAACATACATATAACAAATTTCGCTCGTACGGTCGGCAGACTCTTGTAGCTGCGAGGCTTAACACACCAGGTACCGAGTCGACCGGGTGATTCAAGTTCGAGACCCGACCATCCCTAGTTTAAATATTATTCATTTATTTAATTCTACCGTTCACCTGTGACGTCACAACATAACAGATGATTACAACAACCCACCGGGTTGGTCTAGTGGTTAACGCGTCTTCCCAAATCAGCTGATTTGGAAGTCAAGAGTTACAGCGTTCAATTCCTAGTAAAGCCAGTTATTTTTACACGGATTTGAATACTAGATCGTGGATAGCGGTGTTCTTTGGTGGTTGGGTTTCAATTACCCACACATCTCAGGAATGGTCGAACTGAGAATGTACAAGACTACATCATTTACACTCATACATATCATCCTCTGAAGAATTATCTAAACGGTAGTTACCGGAGGCTAAACAGTAAAGAAAGAAGACGATTACAACAGCATTTTTTGAGGGGGGATTTTTTTTTTGCAAAAAAAACTTTTTTTGAAAATATTCTTTTTTTAAAATTATTAACAAATGTGCCTAAGAAAAATAATTAGACGAAATCTTAAGGTACGGAGGATGACTTTGTTCTATAGTCTCAACTCGTTGACATTTAAGTTGAAAATTTAATGGCATCAATGTCCTATATACGAATGTAATCTGAATAAGTTTAGTAAAAATCGATTCAGTAGTTCTGGAGATATAAGGTGATTTAGAGGCCAACACCGAACACACACACACCCTCACCCGTACACCCCCCCCCACACACACACACACACACTCACGGAAAATTTCCATCCGGTTTTATGAATTCTTGTGTTCCTTAGATGTTATAACGTCAAGATCCGGTTTAAACCGTAATTTCCCAAATTGGACCGATTGAATAGCTCTGCTATAGTGCTGTCTAGACGGGAAATTGAAAATAATTTCGTGAAATCTTATTGCCTATACTAATTCTTTGTTAAATATTCAAATAGGTGAGTTAGAAAACTTAAATCATACACATATAAACCATAATAATTTGTGCCGTTAAAAACTAATATTGGGCGTGAGTAACAAATAATCTATGAATAAGTTAAAGATTAACATACCAAAAATCAACATATTTTACAAATCATGTCGATATGACTGATTTTTTTACTGTGGTATTAAGTAAATATGATGTAAATGAAATAATTAAATAAAAAACTACTTTTTCAAGCCAAAGAACCGGACACAATTTATGCTATTATTTATTTATTTATTTTTTAATGTGAAAACGCCATTTTTAATAACGTGCATATATCATTTATTTCTAGTTTCTTTTCTCTTTTTAGTGCGTTTCTCATTTTTCGGCATGGCTTTGTTTTTCTTCAACTATCCATTTTCTTCCTGTCCTTTTACTGCTACAGGAACTTTTAAATTTTAAATTGTTATTCAGAAGTTATCTCTGTCGTAATAGTTCTCTACTTCCAAGTCCTCTTCCTATTTAAAGTAATTTGATTTGTGTTTCATGTTAGGCAGCTTGTCAAAAATTTGTTTATTTATTCTGTTTAGGTCCATCCATCCTGATCATATGCTCTAAAAAATTTAACCTTCTTTTCCTTATCGCTGTTTTCAGGTCTTCTTGGTTTTAGAAGATGTCTTTATTAGAGTAAAGTCAGAACCCTTCTTTTGTTACCTTTGGATCATGGATTTTCCTTAGTAAACTTCTTTCGATTTTGAGCAATTTTTGGAGGTTGGTTTCGGTGCCGTATAATGTAGTTGGTCTTACTGCAATTGTATAATATATTAATTTTACGATCTTACAGGGATTCTTCTTACTGTAGATGTGTTTGGTAATAAATCTAATCTTCAACAGTTTTAACTTCCTATAATAGACGCTTTATCTACTATTCCTGTTTTGATTATAATCTCTTCTAGGCAATTAAAGTTGTTGGTGACATTTATCTTTCCGTATTTAGTCCTTATTGTCTTTTAAGTGAATTATGTAATGTTCATCACGATTTCTATATTGGTAAAGGAAATCTGTAGGCCTGCTTTTTAGGCTATTCCTGTTAATTATTCTATTTGTGATACTGTGTCATCCTTAAAATAATCTATTTATTTAATTTTAGCTATTTTAATGAAATATGCATTTCTCGGAGTGAATGAAAGAATTTATTATTAATGAAAACTATATAAATACTACTAATACTACTAGGTATTTTGTTTTTAAATTGCAACCCAAGCAAAATACTTTTTAGAAAAGTTAATCTAATAATTTCTGATGAAGAGTTGACAGCACCACTTGTTTTATAATCAGTTGATATAATTTTTTATTTATTTTTCGTGAACAGTTGGGTATTTTTGGTTATCTGTGTTTTTTTTTTTCTATTAAGAAGAAACTGTTTTGAGCACGGATAAAAGGATTTATTGTGGAAATTTAAAAAAATTCAATCTTTTGTTTTGTGCAAGAAGAATTTCTATTGCAGTTCCCGGGTAAGAATGTACCGAGTAAATCTTCAGTTCATTGTTTGGTAAGGAAATATACCTATATTGTATCTAAAGACTGATGCTTCAAACACAAAAACAACGAAGTTGGAAATTTTCTCAAAAATAACCATTTTTAGAAGTTTTCCGGGGTTTCTCGGAGGAAATTCATCAATCAAAACGCTTAAGGTCTCATTTTGGAGTTTTTGTATTTTTCTACAACTTTTCTATTGAATGTACTTTCAGTGCCCCAACGGTTTTCATATTAAACTCAAAAAAAAAAAAAAAAAACATATTTTGCACAGAAACATTGTTTAGACAATGTACGTTTTCATCTACGGAACGCACTTGAAATATTCCGCAATCGGTTTCCGAGTAACAATTTTCTCACAAACTTGGTGCTTTTTGAGTTCTATTGACTGGTCTTATAAAGTATACCGTAGTCAATTTAAAAATTATATACTTTTTTTTTAACTTTGTACGTTTAGGATGTTAAGATTAAAATTTTTTAATTTTTTATCGCCAACAATTTACAAGCCTGTTTGCGTAAATTTTAATTCATATATACGGATCAAAAGTTAATTTTAACAGTATTTAATAAAATTCAGTTGGATTTTTGAAGTATTTAATTAAAATCAAAAATTAAATCCTTTTTGTTATAAATTTTTTATAACAATAAATATATTATTCTATAAATGATATGTCAGAATAAGCTACAACACATCAGTAATATCCTATACACTAGCTGTCTAAAACAGGTTTCGCAATCATTGATTTTGTGATGAGTGTTTAGGATTGGATTATCTTGTATTATTGTAGCTGTGGTTATTCCTTCAGTAAATTCAATAACTGTTCCCACTGATGTTGAATTTAGAGTCTTTTTTTATACTCTATAATTTATAAAGTGAATTTTTGTAAAGAATTTAAGTCTGTAAATATTAATTTATTAATATAAGAACAGGTGTAACATGCGATAAAAAATATAACTAAAATTTCTTAAACTATATATAACGGTTTTTTCCTGTTTAGCCTCTGGGAATCACCGTCAGGTATTACTTCAAAGGATGATAAGTATGAATGTAAGTGAAGTGGTCTTGCACAGTCACAGGTCGACCATTTATAACTGTATGTAACTTACACTAATTTAGGTATCAGGTAATGTAAACGTTAGTACTTTTCGTAAATTAAATATTAAGTCATTAATTTTTCTCTTTAATTAAGAAAAGTTATAAACCAACTGGATAGTCTGTAGTCTTTTTTATTCCCTACCTCCCGGAACCAGACCCCCAATTAAGCATGAACACGGTTCCGGGAGGTGCCTTTGCCTCTAGTCGCCAGACGAGGGAAACACCAGCCCCGGCTGTGCCTTTCCCGGCCCCCATCACCCAGCAACCGGGACTCCGTCCCGGTTGCTTCGCCTCTAACGGGGACACCCCCAGCGAGACGGCTCCGCCGGGACTCAGTCTTTCAGCTCAGGGGCTCGAGAGTCCCCGTACTTCATCACCACCGTCCATCCGTGCAGGCACGGGCGAACGGCAGTTCCGTACGGAGCTCTCTCTTATCACCACATAGTAGTCTTAGATCGCTTAATATAAACGGTAGGGTATGTTACAACAGATGAAAGTTGGGGGGGGGGGGGGGTATTTCTCCTCAACTTAGTAGTCAGAGGCCAATTTTTTTCTGAAATATACACTATTCAACAAGAATTATAAAAATTAGGGCTTCTACGCGTTGTAGCTGTTAACGAAAAATGTTAGTTTTGGAAACCTTTCAGGTACATTGTCTCTAAGACAAAATTTCAGGATGGGATATTTCCCATCTTGATTTATGTATTATATATTATAATATATTTATAATATATATATATATATTATTTATATATTCCTGATTATCTAAAAAAAAAAACCTTTCTTAGTACATATATATATATATATATATATATATATATATATATATATATAGAGAGAGAGAGAGAGAGAGAGAGAGACATATATATGTTTAAACAGATTAAAAAAATTTGAAAAAAAAAATACTGTTTGCTAGATTGTCACCCGCACTCTCTTTATTTATGCTATATTAGAATTATAGGATAAATAAATAATATTTATTGAATTCTATATTGAAGAGCAATATTTTTTTTTATTTGTGGCAGTCGTGTATTTTAATTTTTAATATTTATCTCTTGTGGAAAATTTACTCCAGTTAAAACACAACATTTTTTAATAAAAATGTAAAAAAGTAAATCCAATAATCTATATGTGTGCAACTTAAAGTCGGTCCTTTTCAGCTCCTATCTTCAATTGCAGTCTTTGCACAACTGCTTTCTTCACAGTAATTTTTATTTAATACTAGATATTTTCAAGCAATAAAATTCGCTTCTTAACAAATTTAGAAGGTAAATCAGAACCAGTGATGTATTTAAGAAGCAATGAAGCACGGATACATACCTTAATTCATAAAATGATATTTATTAATTAGCAATAATACCTCAACGGCTCCGTGAGAAAGATTTCAGATGAGAAATTCTGAACCAGCACCGTAACCTTACAACTGTAGATGATTTGAGATAAGACGAGATACTCTCGATTATGGCAAAACCATTTTTATAAATTAGAAGCATTCATATCGAGGCATATTAAGTAAATCGAAACCTTCCCGTTTTTTTACCGAGTTGAACGTGCTGTAGAATATCAGCATGTCGGTTCGATAATGTACAAATGATATTAGACCTAAAATGACACTTTCATTCTGATCTCCAGGGACTGGCTGCGTAACAAACGTAATTACTTTTACAGAAAATAGATTAGATTTGAGTACTAGCACGTGTACCTCAGATGCTTATCACTCCTCGCAAACTCTAAGAGAGAGAGAGAGAGAGAGAGAGAGAGTAAAAAAAAATCGTCTGTTTAAAATAATTCATTACACCGTTTTCAATCGGTAAGTTAATGAACATTAATGTTTATTGAAGTACCTTATTTAAACACCCATTACTTATACATATATAAAATACTAATCGCTACATAACTAAGATAAACGATGATCGTATGGTGATTATTTCATTCCAAAGTCAGTTTTTTGTTAATCTATGCAATATGTTTTGTTGCTGAAATCATTTTGAAAAATAGAAAAATGAAGAAAATGTTCCCGTTGATTCATTTTAATCTGTTCAATTTGAGCCCATTATAAAAACATATGATTTAGTAATTGCCTCGTTGTTTATGGTTTTTTATTCTCTTAACTAAATTTTGTCATTTTTGACTTTCATAATTAATCACCCATTTTCCAACCAATTAAATATATCTAAACTATTTAATTAATAGTTTTTCTTTTAAAAATAGTAAATTTCATCCAATTTAATTAAGAAATTGTTAATTTTATAAATCTTTTTTTTTTTTTTGTCTTCAGTCATTTGACTGGTTTGATGCAGCTCTCCAAGATTCCCTATCTAGTGCTAGTCGTTTCATTTCAGTATACCCTCTACATCCTACATCCCTAAAAAATTTGTTTTACGTATTTCAAACGTGGCCTGCCTACACAATTTTTTCCTATAAAGATTTGACGAATGTATTGTTGTTAAGGGGATGGATGTGACTTGTGATGTGTACTGACGTGTGTAGTTTGTGGTTGCTGTTAAGTTGTGTTACGCGTGTGTGTGTGTGTGTGTGTGTCTTCGCTTTTGCCTTATGTGATCTTGTTCGTGTGTGTGTGTGAGACTTTCTGAGTAGTGTGTGTGTGTGTGGTTGGGTGGGCGTTTTACCCCTTTCCTGATGAAATGTCCATCAGCTGTACCAGAAGTAGGGTAGCCAGGAGTAGAGGTTTTGGTCGGTAGTACGCAAAAATACAATATGCACCTAATATCATCTTGCGGAACCTGTTAACGAGTCCGAAATTACTTCGGCGCTCGTCAATGGGGTTCCTCCACCTGTTTAACATAAAATAAAGTTTAACGCACATTTCAATTAGAAGTATGCTGAAATGTTATCCGTATCGAATACAGTTTTTCTATAAGCTAACTAATGCTGATTATGATAAAAACGTTCACTACTGTCAACGGTTCAAGAACTTGTTTATAGGAAACAATGGCATTTTAATTCCTGTTTTTATCACCGATGAAGCGTGAATTCACCTTAGCGGGTATGTTAATATTCAGAACTAACGAACCTGGGGTACTGTAAACCCGTAAATTTTCTTTGTATCTCCTTTACATCATATATTATTCGGATTGTGTTTTTTATTATGTTCTGTTTAATAATTTTTAAGTTTTGTTTAAATAGATTAGGGAATCAAATAATTTTTTTTTTATTATTTAGATTCGAAAAATTTCTTTGTAAAACAAACTTAAATGTTCCTAGTTATTTAAATTTGTTTATTCGAGTGCAGAATAAAATATCAATATTTCATATACCAATATTTCACATTACCTTTATTTACTGTTGGGAATTTTGTATTTGATAATATTATGAGGGTGATTGGTGAATTGCACCTGACGTTTCAATGAGACAGATATAATGAGCTTGTATTAGTGAAGGCATGAGAGAAATGTAAGAATAAAGAGATGTATGATAAAAGGAACATGAATCGGTTAATTTATTGGCAGTATGAAGACAATAGCGTGTATTCTAGCGTTCTTAAACGAGTTATTTTGATTATTCATGCGTTTAGGTATGTGGAACACGGAATCTGTTTATGAACACGACAACGAAGAACTCAGCAAATTCTCTTTCAACATTGTAATACGTATGATTAAATGTAACAGAATTAATCTGGGTTCAAATATGGAGTTGAAATTACTTCTTTATCAGCTAGAAAATGTGTTCATAAAGTATACAATTATGTGTTTTCTACTATTATTTCAGTTAAATCGCTCATAAAAAAATTCATATTAAATAAATAATTTATTTATTATAATTGATATACCAAAGGTAGGGTTCTTATTTTGTTTTGTTTTTTTTTTGATCGATCACTTCATTCCACTACTATATCGTCAGCTAATAAATTGATTACATACAAAATAGTGACTAATAATGACTAATCTATAATAATTTTATTATTACGCATATCAAATTAGAGGAACCAATTTGAAAATTCATTAATAAATGTGCTGGAGAATTAGCCACAAATTAAATTAGATTAACTTAGATTTAACGTTAATTAAAATAATTACCGTATTCCAAATTTTAAATTAATCAATCGATGGATGAAATTTTTATTGATGAAAATCTATTACAACAAAAAGAAAATTAAAACAAATTACGTTTTTTGATTTTCACAAAATTTATTTAAAAAGTGACAGCTGTTTCGGTACACAGTACCTTCTTCATACGAGTATGATACAAAGAAAAATGTAAATATATAAAACCAAAATAGGTATCACAAAGATAAAAGAGCAACAATACGGAGTGTCCACATGTATCAATAATGTATAAGTTTAACAGTAAATACTATTGCTCAATTGAGAAAAAGGGTCGATACTTGCAAGAAGATACGAAGTCCATTACACATTTATAAGTTTAATAACGGCGAACTATTGAAATCTAATTGATTATTTAAAAGTAAATTAGAATTTCTAATTTTATTCATTTCGAATGACCCTAAAAGGTTAGTTTCAAATCTTTCTTCTCGATATGAAGTATTTTGAAATTACGTATAATTAGAAACATAATTTTCATAAATTAAATGATAGGTGGGATTAAAAATTCTATTGTTATTTGAAAAACAAGATTTGTGGTCTTTTATATTTTATTTTTCAAAAGATCTAACAGTCTGTCCAATACAAACTTTGTCACAAGAAACACCTTCAATTTTGTAAAATCAGGAATTTACTAACTTTTATGTGCTTCTTATAATAAAGATTGTAATTATGATATTAAGATTATGAAGTACCTTTTAGTTTATCCCTAATCTGTCACCCCAAAACTCTAATCTTACCCCTAACCTGTTTCCAAAGAACGGATTAGAATCTAAACAGATTACCATAACTCACAAAACTAATTCCTAATTGACTAGATTACTGAAAACGCGACTCGGAATTTGATCTTGTACATTTTGTAAATTAGAATTTCATCATTAGAATTTACATCTTGTAAATTAGAATTTCTAATTTTATTCATTTCGAATGACCCTAAAAGGTTAGTTTCAAATATTTCTTCTCAATATGAAGTATTTTGAAATTACGTATCATTAGAAACATAATTTTCATAAATTAAATGATAGGTGAGATTAAAAATTCTATTGTTATTTGAAAAACAAGATTTGTGGTCTTTTATATTTTATTTTTCAAAAGATCTAACAGTCTGTCCAATACAAACTTTGTCACAAGAAACACCTTCAATTTTGTAAAATCAGGAATTTACTAACTTTTATGTGCTTCTTATAATAAAGATTGTAATTATGATATTAAGATTATGAAGTACCTTTTAGTTTATCCCTAATCTGTCACCCCAAAACTCTAATCTTACCCCTAACCTGTTTCCAAAGAACGGATTAGAATCTAAACAGATTACCATAACTCACAAAACTAATTCCTAATTGACTAGATTACTGAAAAAGCGACTCGGAATTTGATCTTGTACATGTTGTAAATTAGAATTTCATCATTAGAATTTACATCTTGTAAATTAGAATTTCTAATTTTATTCATTTCGAATGACCCTAAAAGGTTAGTTTCAAATATTTCTTCTCAATATGAAGTATTTTGAAATTACGTATCATTAGAAACATAATTTTCATAAATTAAATGATAGGTGAGATTAAAAATTCTATTGTTATTTGAAAAACAAGATTTGTGGTCTTTTATATTTTATTTTTCAAAAGATCTAACAGTCTGTCCAATACAAACTTTGTCACAAGAAACACCTTCAATTTTGTAAAATCAGGAATTTACTAACTTTTATGTGCTTCTTATAATAAAGATTGTAATTATGATATTAAGATTATGAAGTACCTTTTAGTTTATCCCTAATCTGTCACCCCAAAACTCTAATCTTACCCCTAACCTGTTTCCAAAGAACGGATTAGAATCTAAACAGATTACCATAACTCACAAAACTAATTCCTAATTGACTAGATTACTGAAAAAGCGACTCGGAATTTGATCTTGTACATGTTGTAAATTAGAATTTCATCATTAGAATTTACATCTTGTAAATTAGAATTTCTAATTTTATTCATTTCGAATGACCCTAAAAGGTTAGTTTCAAATATTTCTTCTCAATATGAAGTATTTTGAAATTACGTATCATTAGAAACATAATTTTCATAAATTAAATGATAGGTGAGATTAAAAATTCTATTGTTATTTGAAAAACAAGATTTGTGGTCTTTTATATTTTATTTTTCAAAAGATCTAACAGTCTGTCCAATACAAACTTTGTCACAAGAAACACCTTCAATTTTGTAAAATCAGGAATTTACTAACTTTTATGTGCTTCTTATAATAAAGATTGTAATTATGATATTAAGATTATGAAGTACCTTTTAGTTTATCCCTAATCTGTCACCCCAAAACTCTAATCTTACCCCTAACCTGTTTCCAAAGAACGGATTAGAATCTAAACAGATTACCATAACTCACAAAACTAATTCCTAATTGACTAGATTACTGAAAAAGCGACTCGGAATTTGATCTTGTACATGTTGTAAATTAGAATTTCATCATTAGAATTTACATCTTGTAAATTAGAATTTCTAATTTTATTCATTTCGAATGACCCTAAAAGGTTAGTTTCAAATATTTCTTCTCAATATGAAGTATTTTGAAATTACGTATCATTAGAAACATAATTTTCATAAATTAAATGATAGGTGAGATTAAAAATTCTATTGTTATTTGAAAAACAAGATTTGTGGTCTTTTATATTTTATTTTTCAAAAGATCTAACAGTCTGTCCAATACAAACTTTGTCACAAGAAACACCTTCAATTTTGTAAAATCAGGAATTTACTAACTTTTATGTGCTTCTTATAATAAAGATTGTAATTATGATATTAAGATTATGAAGTACCTTTTAGTTTATCCCTAATCTGTCACCCCAAAACTCTAATCTTACCCCTAACCTGTTTCCAAAGAACGGATTAGAATCTAAACAGATTACCATAACTCACAAAACTAATTCCTAATTGACTAGATTACTGAAAAAGCGACTCGGAATTTGATCTTGTACATGTTGTAAATTAGAATTTCATCATTAGAATTTACATCTTGTAAATTAGAATTTCTAATTTTATTCATTTCGAATGACCCTAAAAGGTTAGTTTCAAATATTTCTTCTCAATATGAAGTATTTTGAAATTACGTATCATTAGAAACATAATTTTCATAAATTAAATGATAGGTGAGATTAAAAATTCTATTGTTATTTGAAAAACAAGATTTGTGGTCTTTTATATTTTATTTTTCAAAAGATCTACCGTCTGTCCAATACAAACTTTGTCACAAGAAACACCTTCAATTTTGTACATGTTTCCCGCTGTCTAAACTTGTGTTTTTATGATCCTAAGGATATTTACTGTAATGTATTGAAGTATGAACAAAACTGGTTGATCAATTAATTTCTCAGATTTACGATTTTACAAAAAGATAAATTAATTTTGTGACCAGTTTTTTGGTAATATTTGCTTACAGCAGATATTTCTGGGAATATATATTTATAATAAGCAAAATAATCCTTTATTTTATATTCCGTCTTTATTTAGTTCTTTTGCATGTGCATTTTAAATTGTAACTAGTGTCTTTAGCGTTTTCGAGGACTAAGAACTATTTCCTAGACGTTACTGCAGTAACATGAAATTTTGATTTTGCAACGGTATTTAAATTTACAGATATGAAGATAGCAACGTACAATGTTTTTTTCGTGTTTTGTTCGACCATTCTTCTTTATAATTCTAAAGTAAGGTTATTTTGGTACAGTTGAAAAGATTCCAATAGGTTCTTTTCCGTATTCTGTCAATGGTTTCTTTAATAAAACCACTAAATTCTATCTTTAATAAAATTTAAATTATCTCTCAAAGCAAGTGGAATTTGGTTTATCGTGTAATCCATCACGTTGTAAGTTACCATCTTACGAACGTCGCCTTCTAAGTTTTTACAAAACCAGTAAAAAAAAGAACATTTTGGTACGAAACCTTTTATTGTTTCTAAAAATATTCTCCTTTAAGATTTAAATACTTTTGCATGCGTTTGAACCAATTGTCGAAACATTTTTTCCAGTCTGAAGATGTTATCTCAGTTGGTTTGAGAAGAATTCAACAGTTTCTTGAGGTGATGAAAATCGCTGTCCACGCATTTTGTGTTTGACATTTGGGAATAAAAAGAAGTCATTAGGCGATAAATCAGGTGACTATAGGCAATGAGACATTAAATCAATTTTTTTCTCTGTCAAATAATTAATTTTTTGACGTTCTATGAAGACGTGAATTGTCATGATGAAGATTGATGTAAGGTTTCCGAATGTTTTTCCTTATTTCATAGATGACTTCTGGCAAAGAAATTGTTTATACCATTCAGAATTAGCTGTTCTTCGATCCTCTAAAACAATGGTTGCTACATGACAAGTTATAACCGAATAAACAAGCGATCATTTTCTAGGAAGTGCTTTCCGAACGAACCATTTTTGTTGGATTCGGTTCAACTTGGAACACCCAAATAGTTGATTGTTGCTTACTTTCCGGGTCGTACGAATATATCCAAGTTTCATCTCCTGTTACGAGGTTGTATACGGAGTTTACATTTCCTCGGTCGAATTTTTTGAGCATTTCCTTACACCGATTGAAACGAACCTGTTCTAAATTATGCGGAATCCATCGGGAAAGATAATTTTCACAGCTAAATGCTCATACAAATCGGATTTACTATATAGTCATCGACACGCCTAAGGATGGCTCTATTTCATGGGAAGATAAAAGTCGATCCTTTTCAATCGAGTTGCGCACAGCATCGATATTTTTTGGAACAACGATTTTGATCGACCTTCACGAAATTTATCGGTGACGGAAGCATGACCGTGGAGAAATTCTGCAAACCAATTGTAAATAATTTTTCTGATGATGATTCATTACCAAAAGTTGAACGTAGCGATTCCAGATATTGATGAGTTAGGCCCTTACTAAAATCGTAAAAAATCCTCAACGCTCATTGGAAACAAACTACTCGGCCGATTTCTTAGCTGCCACTTTTGTAACAATAAAAAAAGTTAAATTTTGCAACAATTGTAATGTTACATCTCAATAGCGTCATCTAGTGGTCATTTGTAAAAACTTAAAAGGCAATCTCCCTCATGTTAAGTTATCTTTTTTATGAGAAATTTTTCTACCGTAAGACCATTTAAACGCTTCTCTATTACTTTAAATTTTGGTTATTGGAAGGGATATATTCGATTAGTCATAGTTTATGCATTCTCTAGCTTTCTCAAGATAAATTTTTGTTTTTATTTACTAAAGGACTAGTGAATAACTGATTCTTATATATGAAATCAGAATTATCAGGCTTAATTTTTTTGTAATTACCGATCTTATTTTCAGGTAGTATATTATGCCTGAGCATTATGGATATGTGCATTAGGTAGTGCTGAACGATCCGTTTGAAGTTTTACTGGTTTAGATTGCTTTTATGCTTATTTTACGCTTTTGATTTGTTTAGCCACGCAATTTTTTTTATCAACAATCTTTTTGTACTTTTTTTGTTAAGCTACAAACAACGGTATAAATATTTGATTTTACTTTCCCAGTTAACATAACTAGTAAATAGGTATACTAAATTGAAAGTATAGCAGTAATTTATTTCAAAAAATAATTTTAAAAAATCAAACTTTTTGTAAAGCTGTGCCTCAATTCGACATTTTAGAAAAACAATTTTACAAAAAAAAAAATAGATCCTACCTTTTTATATTAAAGTTTTAAAACAATTTCTTTTAACATTATCCGTAAGGCCAAAATAACCGTTTTTGTAGGTGAATTTTTATGTTCTTCAATATTGTGGCCTATTTGAATCTTAATAACTCCGGACTCTGTAAACCAGGTTTCTTCAAACTTGGTATGAAGATACCGTTCTCAGGGGTATTTATTATATTAAATTTTTGCAAACATTTGAAAATGGGGTGGTTGGTTTTGGCTAAAATAAAATTTAAAATTTTTTTATTCAAACGTTGAAGGTCTTTTTATTAGAATAACAAATTGCTCAAATTTTTTTTTATATTTACTCCACCCCCAAAAAAATCTTGATTTTTTTTTTTTTAGCTCTTCCTTTCTTCTTAAAAATAAATATTAAGAGATTTTTACATGAATATTTTCTACAGAAATAGATAAGATTTAAATGATTAAAAGTTTTCCCCCGTTCCATTCTTATAGCCTATGGCAAATAAAAATATTCTTTCAATTTAAAAAAAATTAAAATCTCCGTTGAATTTAAAATGTGAAATTATTAATATTTCATTATTCCCAGATGTATTGTATATTTACAAAAAAAATTGGCAAAAAATGTCCACACCTGCCTAAAAAGTCGTATTTGAATTTAAATAAAATTAAGGTTTTTTTTTATTTTTAGCGATTCCTAAATTATTAAGTATATGTTGTTTTGGTTGTAAATTGATTATTAATATATTTCTTATTATCTTTTCCATTATAAATTTTAATTTCTGTATTTAAAAAAAAAAATCATTTCTCAGTATTTCATTACAACAATCTTTGATACGTTCAAGCTTAATATTTTTTCCGTAAACTAATCTTGAACGGTGTTAAATTAAATCATTTTAACATGATTAATTATTCCTTAAAACTTCTTAAAAAACCATTTTATGGTATATAGAACTGAATTTAGTATGTATTTAAATTTGACAAACGGATTGATTGATTCGTATGACAGTCTAGAAGGCTGTAGCTATCTATGGCGGTTTTCTTGATGTTGACCCCAGAAGAAGGTGCATTTTTTCGTGCGATGGGTGTACATAAAGGTTATTATAACACCGGATCTCGGACAGGATTTATTGTTAATTAGAACCCAGCAACTAATAGCAACGTTGAAATACGATTGATTTATACGGGTCTCGGTCTATCAATTTCCTCCATGGAATTACTTTCGTTGCTTCGGAGCGCTTCACTAATGCATTAAATTAAGCGATTAAAAAGGAAACAGATAGGAATTAAGGATATACTAAACATATTTTATTAATTTATTACATTTATTATTTTTTTTAATAAAAGATATACCTCTATTTTAACGTAACAGTATTAATAATAATAGTTTAACTAATTATAAAATCTTTTGCAAATAATTACTATACTATGTGTTTACATATAGATTGGCTACTTACAGAAATATTTACTTACATACAAATTAGCAATCGTAATAAACATATATTATTACAAAAATCTTATGAAAAAATTTGAAAAAGATTTCGTATAAAAATGAATATTTTTTTAAATATTTTTATTTATGATATAAAACTGATAAAAATTACCTTAAATAAAATTAGGCCTACTTTCAAAAAAATATAATGAGATTTTTTTTTTAATATTACTTAAGTAAGGGATTGTGTTTATGTAAACGTATTGTGATGCGATTACGTAACTATACACCTGAAATTGCTCGAGAACTATAAGTTGTAAACAGTAAATAGTTATTTATTTTACCGTCTGACAAAATGTTAGGGAGTGAGAGAATTGCCCAGTATATTTAAGTCAGTGTGTTATTTGTCTTATTCTTTCTTGTCATGCCAATCTCAGTGGCTTATCCTACAGTAATAATATACAAAACGATTTATATATATATATATATATATATATATATATATATATATGAACTTAGATGTAATTTATTTAAGTTTATTTTCCTTTTGATTGGGTAGAATTAAATATTAGAAATAGTAGAATTAAACATGACATAAATTACCTAAAAAAATTACCTTTATTAATCTCTTGGGTTAACCAATCAATTCGGTAATGGGCTTCGTGTATTGTATACTATAGTGAATATGTACTTACTATATGCGGTTCTACACGTATAGTACTGGGGTTGTTGTGTTCTGACGAAATTGTGTATAAAAAAAAACGGGGAAGACTTAAAAAAATTCAGGAAGTTTAGGGTCGAAGCGTGGCATTGTATAGGGCCAGGGAAATAAGCCTCTATGCCTAGAGTTTTTTTGGCTCGCCCACACACATGAGTGGAGGGGCGGGGGAGTCGGAGTTCCCTGATGATGATATAGAGAACTCTCGAGGTGTGAGTGGGTCGTGGACAGCAAAGGACGTGAGCAACGCACGTCTGGAGCTTGTAGAGCAAGGCCTGGGAGGGTTGCTCTCCAGCGGAGAGGCGTATCGGCTGTCCAGAAGAGGAAGTCGGCGTGTTCTTGTGAGGCTGGAGGGACCCAGTTGGGAAAGCCTAATGAAGGGGTAAGTTAAGGAGGGCACAGACTACTCTGCCATGTCACCATGAGGTGACTGTGTTGTGCCTAACGGCCGGGACTAGTTGCCTTGGGATGTTAAAAAAAAAAAAAATGTTGGAGAATTCTAAGCGAAACGTAGTGTATTTAATTTATAAATTTGTATAGTTGATTGGTTAACCCAAGAGATTAAGAAAGGTTTTATATATATATATATATATATACAGAGTGTACCACGCAGAAACTTTCACGACATGTTCTACAGATAAAAATAATGATAAACGTTCATATAAACATAAGTCTGGAAACATTTTTTTTTCGAGCTACGGCTAGCGAAAGATTTCGCCCAAATTTCAGCTCTTCTAATAAAAAAAAGCCCTATAGTAATTTTTGAGATCCAAATTAAGGAGTAACGTTGTGGTTTCTTTTTTAATTTCAGCTGGGAACTAGGATAAAACAGGTCCAAGAACTGTACCTTCAGTAGTCTTTATGATATTTGACGTAAAATACAAAATTCGGTGTCGAAAAACAAGTCTGTTTTAGGTTTGTAGTAAAATAGCTTTGTTAAATTACCGATAAATGCAACAAAGATTTAGTAACAAATTGTTT
Source organism: Lycorma delicatula (assembly GCF_047948215.1). NCBI lineage: Eukaryota > Metazoa > Arthropoda > Insecta > Hemiptera > Fulgoridae > Lycorma > Lycorma delicatula. The sequence goes on from NC_134459.1 coordinate 15,473,130, forward strand.
GTTTGAAAATTTAATTCTGAAAAAATAAATTTATTATATAGCCAATAAAAAGTAAATAAAAATCGATTTTTTATTGAAAAAAAACCAGATAAAAAGTAATATTATTTCTTTCTGTACCCAATAAACATTCTTTTTAAAGCATTCTTTTAAAAAATTCTTCTTTGTATCAGAATTTACAAACAAAAGGGACAATTCCAACGTGATCGTTTTTTGTTGAACGCTAAGTAAATCATCGTGTTAATGAGGAACATCGTGTGATTCAGCGTAGCCCAGACAATAGTATAAAACGAATTTCATGGTGCACTGGTCTATCAAAAAACTAAGTGTAGCGCATCCTACGGAAAGAAAATTTTTATTCTTTCCGACTGCAGAAGGTTCATAATTTGCGGCCAACAGATTATCCACAGTGGTTAAACTTGAGTCGTTGAATTCTAGACAACGCTGATAAGGTATATTCAATTTTATTTACTGATGAAGCCACTTTTATGAAAAATGGAATCTTCAGTTCTAAAAAATGGAATTTAAGAATTCAGATCTTTTTATAAGAAGAGCTGAAATCCGGGTGAAATCTTTTCCTAGCCGTAACTCGAAAACTAAGCCTTCCAGATTTATGTTTATATGGACTTTTTCATTATTTTCACCTGTAAATATATCCTGAAAGTTTCTCTGTTTCTACGTGGGAACTTTTTATACATATATATTCAGATGTCCCACGAAAAATATATATAGTATTGCGGCGCTAAGGTGTAAAATTTGAAGTCCACCTAAATTATGATTACTTTTATGCTTTTCCTAGTAAATATTGATAACTAGAGATTAAATCAACAGAATTGTTTTAAGGCGTTTATTACTTTTTTTCAGATGAACTTTCTTACCTAGTTTAGCCTCATTTTTATCTATTAAAGGGATTTACCTTTTTATAAAAGCTGCAGTGGTTCAATGAAAACAAAACTTTTGTTTGATTATATTTTCCGTGCGTTAATAATCTTATCATTGTTTTTATGTTGTTTTTTTTTTACAATAGGCTAAATTTATAAAAGAAATTCTATTTTCATGAATTTTGTGCGAGTTTATTTTTTTAAATTAAAAGGATTTATTGATCCTAAAAAAAAAAAATATGCTTCTAGAAAATTTTTTCAGGGTTGTTTGTATAACTTGTTCATTAATAGAGTTGCCGGTGGCACCTAGGATTTCTTTTGATGCTACGGTAGTACTCTACTGATGATGAAGCCGCATAATTATCTCCGTAATAAACTTCCAGTAGCGCTGTTCCTACCTTGTATATATATATATATATATTTTTTTTTTTTAAGGCGAGTCTTTTAATAATTTTTTAAAGTATTATTAGATATCGTCATCTTGATTATAGAAATTATTCATAAGGTGTACTTCGTTTTTTTTTTATATAAAAAATAATCTGAGTTGTTTTAAAATACTACATTATTTGTGTTCCGTAAATATTTGAATATTTAAATTGTTATTAGTGAATGTGATTGAATCTAATATTATAATATAACTTCATTATATTGCATTTAATGTGGTTGTCTTTACGTGTTTGATAAATGAATTTGATTAAATATTTCGTCCATTTAAGATGTAAATAAATGTTTAAATTACTTTATTTCTATTTTATATTGTTTGGTTGTATGTCTACTAAGTTTATGTATTAAGAATTTATAACTGTAAATAATTTTATTTTCATTTGCAATCAGTAAACGGTGAAAAAGATTAAGATGCTACGATTTGCTGATTATATAGTAATTCTAGCCGAGAGTAAAAGGGATTTAGAAGAAACAATGAATAGCATGTTTGAAGTCCTACGCAAGAACTACCGCATGAAAATAAACAAGAACAAAACGAAAGTAATGAAATGTAGTAGAAATAACAAAGATGAACCGCTGAATGTGAAAATAGAAGGAGAAAAGATTATGGAGGTAGAGGAATTTTGTTATTTGGGAAGTAGAATTACTAAAGATGGACGAAGCAGGAGCGATATAAAATGCCGAATAGCACAAGCGAATCGAGCCTTCAGTAAGAAATATAATTTGTTTACATCAAAAATTAATTTAAATGTCAGGAAAAAATTGTTGAAAGTATATGTTTGGAGCGTTACTTTATGTGGAAGTAAAACTTGGACGATCGGAGTACCTGAGAAGAAAAGATTAGAAGCTTCTGAAATGCGGTGCTATAGAAGAATGTTAAAAATCAGACGGGTGGATAAAGTGACAAATGAAGAGGTGTTGCGGCAAATAGATGAAGAAAGAAGCATTTGGAAAAATATAGCTAAAAGAAGGGGCAGTCTTATAGGCCACGTATTAAGACATCCTGGAATAGTCGCTTTAATATTGGAGGCACAGGTAGAAGGAAAAAATTGTGTAGGCAGGCAACGTTTGGAATATGTAAAACAAATTGTTAGGGATGTACGATTTTGGGGGTTATATCGAAATGAAATGACTAGCACTAGATAGGGAATCTTGGAGAGCTGCATTAAACCAGTCAAATGACTGAAGACAAAAAAAATTGTAATCTGTTTATTTTGTGGAATAAGGATTATTATTATTATTATTACTATAGATGTCTAATTTAAAAATTGGATAAATGAAAAACCAGGCAAATTAAGTATCTGTGATTAATTTGTCCTAAGGAAAATTAATTCTGGTTAACCGCAAATAATGCAGATTATCTTAAATGATGAAAAAAATATTTTTCCGTAATTTATTTGTACATTTTGTGTAAAAGAATTATCATTTTTTATAAAATTAAGAAAAGAGATTAGAAAACAAGTAAGAAAAAAATTATGTTTTCTTTTATTTGTAGTATCTGAAAAAGTTGGTTGGTTTAGTTATACGCTGCTTAATTTTCCGTAATCAAAATTTGTGAAATAAAATTTTAGAGTATTTAAATCCTTCAAAGATACGTAATACCAATCTTATTTGTTATTATTAATTTGTTTACTATTCGTCATGAATTAGCATACTTTCCATTTGAGGTAGATTTTAAAAAAAAAAGTTTCAAATGTAGAAATTTAATATTCACTCGACTTTCGTAAGTGATATTATTAAATATAACATGGTTTTTCATCCTTGTTTTTCCTGTTCAACATTTTTATCAGTAAGCAATTACATACCTCTTCCAAGTAAGTTACATAATCCAGTAGTTTTCATTGCAGATAAGTAAAATGATTGGATTTTATATTATGATTTAATTTAATTTTATATTATTCTATTTATCATTTATTGTATTAAAAAAAAAAGTATTTTATCTTATTTTTCAATGAATTATTTTACGAAATTAATAAATTCTAAATAGGAATATATCGTGTAATATATAGATATAAAATAATAACTGACTCATATACAATGATGTGCCACACCCTAAAAAACGATGTATTCATTAAGTTTAAGCAATTACGTTAATTAATTCTTCAATTTTAACGTAAATTATATAAAATCATAATAAAGTAACGAATAAAGCTAGTGTTTATATTCATGAGATATTCCGAATTAAAAATAATCTTTTATACATCATTTATGTACACCAATAATTTATCGTAAAAATATATTCACTGTTTGCTTATTTTATTATTGTTACTATTTAATAAATTTAAGTTTATTTTACATCTGATAATTAAAAAAAAATCCCTTTCGGTACGCCGGAAGACGGAGGTAGATTTCACCGTTGCAAATTAGAGGATAAAAAACGTGCGACATAAAGTTAAGAAAAATATTTTGGTCATCTCTTGCCGTTAGGGTTGGTCATATCAAAAACTGTTACAGACAAGAAGTTTTAGGTAATGTTTAGAGTACTAACGACCACATTAAACAGATTCAATACTGTGTCTATTAAGGAAGGTCTGACTTTTTGTTTTCGAAACCCCATTTTTTCCACCCTCTGGGCCAATGGTTGATGATATCAAAAAATTTTATTTAGATTTTTAGTTTTAGGCCCTTATCCAAAGAACAACTTTAAACGAATTTGATATTTTACTTAATAGGAAAGTTATACCAAATTTTTTTTATAGAAAAAACCCTCTCATTTCCACCCCTATGGTCCGATTTTGCCGCTTAACGAACTCGAGCTTGATTTTGGGTTGTTCTATTTTATCTATAAATTTGAAAGTGATTGGCGGGAAATTACGGCTGTTATAGTGTCCACAAGAAAGTGAAATATATATATATATATATATAAACTTTTGACTGACGGTGGTTTTGGGATCTGGGGAATGTGAAACGCGAAGATATGTCGAAATTTTTTGGAACTAGAATCATGGTACCCATTACAATAGGTAGCTTTCTTATGAAGTCTAACTAATAAAAGTCTATTTTATAAATGTAATTTCTCGTTGCAGTTAGTTGAAGTTACATTATTAATTTAAAAAAAATAAATAATAAAATAAAATAAAATGTATACAATATCAACGTAAAATTACGTTTTTATGGAACAGTTAATTAATGAAAGTTAAGAAATCTATTATCAGTTAATATTTCATTGTTACGTATATTTAACGAATGTTCTATTTCCATTGACAGAGAATTGAATTAATCCTTATTATTTATTATATGCTGAAATCTAACTTTAAACAGAAGATTTTTTTAAATTCAAAAAAAATAAACAGTTAAAAACAGTTTTATAAAAAATAACCAAAATTAAAAAAATAATATTCATCTTTTCTTTAAATATTAATATTTAAAATTCGGCATCAAATTAAAAACTAACTGACCCTTGATTTGGCGTTAACAACAAATTATTGAAATTTAAGAAAGATTTGAAAAATAATTGTTTTTTAATAGTTTTTTTTTTTTTTTTTCGGTTTTGCTTTTTTAACTATTTTGTTTAAATTAATTACTTTATATAAAATATAGATACGCTTTAAAAAAAACGCTGGGAAAGCCCGTTTACAAGAAAGAAAAGATACAAGAATTCGTATTACGGTAAAATTACGAACTGCAACGCGAAGAAATGATTTAATGATACTACTACCGGAGCGTGAAATTAGATTCTTTCAACTGTTTAAATATGTATTATTTTTTACATTAAGTTTTTATTAAGTATAAAATTTAGATAAAGCGTAAAAACTAGGCCAAATTTTTACATTTAATGTAAAAGAAATTACGTAAATTAATGTAAATAACGTTATCCACGAAATTATTTTGAAATATTCTGAAAGTAAATATCACCTTCATGACATCAGGCTATGTCTGATGTCATGATTATGCTTATAGCAACCTATTGTTATGACTAAACAAATAAAAATAATTTCTAAATTGTCTCTTTATGGAATTTTAATTCCGCTTACTGATAAAGTACGGTAGGTACCTGGGTTTTCAGATAGATCGTCATTTGACGTTGAAGTTCCATGTGAGAGAAACTAGAAAGCAGTTTAACGTAAAGTTCAAGGAAATGTACTGATTATTGGACAGGAGGTCTGATTTATTTTTGCCTAATAAGCTACTTTTATAGTCAGAAATTTTTTTTCTTCTTTGGACATATGGCGTTCAACTACGGGGCACAGCAAGCAAGACAAATGGTGAAATCATATAGCGGTTTCAGGACAAATTAGTCTGGTGTATAGCGAGATATTTGATAAAAACAGTGAAATCCAAAAATATGTGACTCTACGGTACGTCAAGGAAGAACAATGTATCAGTTTGAAGTATGAGCTTCGGCTAAACGATTATCTTAATCACTTGACCGTCATCTTTTGGACAGTGGTGAAGATGTTAAAAGATTTAACGTTCTGAGCCGTAGTACCTCTATCGTGTAATTCCACCCGCTGAGTGTTGTACGTTAATAATTAATCAATCCTTTATTCTCTTCATATCTGTTTCTGTTTTTACATTCACATTTAATTTTTTCTTTTTAGGTTTATTTTTTTAGTGTTTCATCAATTTGCCATTTTTTTAATTCGTGTTGTTATTATTGTTTTCTACAACACTTCTGAGAAAGTACAGTTGTGCTGAAAAAAAAATTATCTCAGAGGCAGTGGCGGCTCGCGTGTAGGCACTGTGGAACTGCATCATCCGCTATTTCCACTTGATATTATCGATAACATTTAATATAATGAGTCCTTTTTTCTTTATACTTGTACAATATATAATCTTTTTGCTTAATATCAATAGTCATCCCCCAGTTTATGAAAAAGACACAAAAATCTTTGTATGGAACTGTCCGCTTCACAGTGGCGTGGTGTTTGGCTGTTGTGCGCATGCGCACATAGGAAACTCCATGCGAGGTTGCGAGGGAGACAGAGAACTGTCGCTCCCCCAATGCCGATACTGGCGTGCTGATGGAAGGTAGTTTTTTTTTTTACTTCGCGTGAGTATGGAACGTTCCTTTTTAGTTCCATTTTTTAGTTTAGTTCCTTTTTTTTTAGTTTTAGTAGGTGGAAGAAATATGAAAGCGGTTTAGATGTGTTTTTAGTAGTGATCAGAACGTAGCAGAAAGCAAGGGCTGTTTGTTTGCATGTATCTGGTTTCATAATGTTTTTTTCTAATAAGTGATTCTCAATTTTGGCCTCCAAAGGCTCAATACGTTTTAGACATCCTGACTTTTTTTACAAAAAAAAAGAAAAGATAAGCTAAATATAAGCTTACGGGTTCATAGCTTTATTAAAAAAAGATTTTAATTTCTCCTCATTGTTTACAGTAAAAAATATCTTTAGTAAAATTATACGAATATTTAAAAATTGCAGCATCCTTCATCTTTTTTAATTAAATCACTGGAATTAAATTTATTTGATTTATTAAATTCTTAACGAATAACAAGATTAGTTTTGGGAGAGAAAAAAGAAAGAAAGTATCGGCTAACTCATTAGGATTATATTGAGAATTCTTTATCAGTTTAATCTTAAATACGAACTGAAAATTATTCATTTTGTTTTGTAATAAAAAAAAAAAAAAAATCGCGGTTGATCACTATATATTTTTTACAGGATTTTGTGATATATTTTTGAAAATTATGTACTACAACCTGTACCGAATTTGAGTGTTATATTAGTACAATTTATTAAAATTAAACTAATAAAGATGATTAATATTTTCACCAAGATTTGACTTTCCTTCATGTATCTAATCTTTATTCTAATATTTTTAGACTAGTAGTTGTGGCAAGAAACACCTTATAAATTTGAATAATAGTATATAGAATTTTCCTGTATTTGTATTAAAAAGGAAAATTATTCAAGTGGTTTAAGATAAGTAGTGCTTTAATTTAAGGCTGGAACTTATTTTTGGATTCATGCCCAAATTTTGTATTGAAGTGGGCTTTCCCAGTTATCGCCTCTTACAATCGCCTTTATGGTACAGAAGTAGATCTACTTTTGCTGATTTTCTCTTGGGAAATAATGTACTGGAAATGATAGAGTACTAGTGGGCTACTCTCTTTTATTTATTTTCGATTTTAATTATTATTATTTTTTAAACCGAAATGGAATTATTGATAAATTATCTAAGATTAAATTTATATTAAGTTTTTATTTATTTGTAGTTGTAGGAAAATATCTTAAATATTTTTTATAATTTCTTTTTCGTTATTTTCATTTTGTAAAAAATAATATAAAAAGATATTCATGATTAATGATTTACGAAAAAAATCCATTACCAATTTCATTTAGTAGTTTGTTAATATCATGTTACTCATGATTTTGACCTTAATTTATATTTTTGACAAGGGAAATAATAATAATTTTGCCAAGGGAATTTACGACAGAAAATGTTCCTTTGATTTTTTTTCGTTATTCGTAACTGTTTTTTTATTTTTTTAAGAAAATAGAATTAGTCTCTTATATCCTGTTAAGAACCTAAAATGTCAACAAATCAATGCGAAAATGTAATTTAATCTTCTAATTAATTAATTATCTTCTACTTAGTTAATTATTTCGTTTTCATTTCATTTTTTCTACATTTAAACTGTAAATAAAAAAATATATTTATATAAGTTTCTGTATAAAATGTAATAACAAGTTAACGTAATTAATGGATCCGGTATTCTTAGCCCACCTATTTTTTTCTTCTTTCACAGCACTCCAATACTTGATAAACCAAAAATATAGTTTATCAAAAACTTTTCTCTTTCAAATCTCTTCACATTTTTATTCTCGAAAGATTTTACGGATGTTATTTTTTTTTTGTTATTTCTTTTGCCGATTTCCTTCTCCACTCCTTTACAGGCAACTAATGGAATATATTCCGAGATAGTCCTACTGGTATAAAATTAGACACCTTTTTAAAATTAAAAACAAATAATTATAAATATTTTTATAAAAATCAAAAAAACGCATTTAAATAGTTTTTTTTTCCCAGTCCACCATTAGGTATTGCTTCAGAGGATGTGACGAATGATTTATAGAGTGAGTGAAAATGCTATGCCTGATCCGGATTCGAACCCGGGACCTCCGGATGAAAGGCCGAGACGGTACCACTCGCGAAAATTATTTAAAGAAATAAAACAGTAATATTTCAAACCTTTTAATTTCAATATATACAAACCAGCATCAGATTAAAAATTATTATCAACAAATTGAATAAATCTTAATTCATCGTCGACTTCAAAAGTTGAATTTTAAAGAAAAGTTGCAAAGTATTTTTTTCTAGGGGTATTTTCTTTTTAAAGTCGTCTTTATTTATTTAAAATTAAGTTTATTTAATTTTTTTCTTATTTTCTCTTTTCTCTTTTATTTTTCTTATTCAAAATAAGTATAAGTCTCTTAAAACGTTACCCGATAGAAAAAAAGTTGTTAGCAAGAAATACCATACATATTTATAGAAATAAGAAAAGAAAGTAAAAAGAAGTGATGTAAAAAGACTTTTACCAAGCAAGTGTGAGCTTGGGGAAAGTTTCTACATAATTTTATTGAATTTTACGGAACGATACGTTTAATGCGAATATTAGAATGATGTCAGGCTCTATCAATATTTTAAGAGAAAAAATTAAACTATCATGATGACAAAAAATGGAACCTATCTTCTAATCATCGCTCTTACATGTATTTTTTAATTAAAAATGTTCAGTTAAGTTACCGAGTAAAAAATTACTAGGAACAAGCAAAGGAATAATAAAAATCTGTCAGTTTGTAGAGTAATTTTCAAAAATACATAAATCGTTTATATTCACCGTGTAAACTAAGTTGTAAGTTTAAATTTTAGAGGGTGGGGATACGCTTTAGTAAGCCTAAATAAATCGTTCTCTCAAAAGTTAAAAAAAACCGTAAACCTTTCCAGTGTTTATAGACAGAATATTTCGTGAATAACTTAATTTTATTTATTTTCAATGATTATCATCATCGATAAGGTATGAACTACAACTGTAAAAAATATTAATGTCTTTGAAAAGTTTATATATAAGTGTAAAAAAATAGTCCCCGATTCTTTGAACCTTATTTAAATTTTTTTGTAATTTATTCTACGAATGGATTTATTACTCGAGTAGCGATTCGATAAAATATAAAAGAACATAAATTTAATCGACCGTATAAAATTTTTTACCAAAAATATTTTACAGTTATAAATTATAAATATAATTACAGAAACGAACTTAGTTTTGAATTATTCTCATGCGTTCTGATACTGTTATTCATTATAGTAGTCGCAGGTATCATTTCTACTTGAGACGCTTCAGGTACTGTCGATAAAGGACCTGAACGGACGGGTACATTTTCAATCGACGTTAAACTGGTTAAAACTGATCCTCTATGTCCCCCTTGAGGCGCAGTATTTCCTCCTATTGCTGTCGGAACACAATTTCCGGGTGTAAAACCTCTAGGTGTCGTGCCCGTTGTACCTTTATATCTTGCGGCACGCTGAGCACATAGTCCATACCTACTTAACAATATAAACATATCTCTTCTGTACTGTTGCGTAAGCAACGCGTATAAATACGGATTCGCGCAAGAATTTAACGGATAAAAAAATACTAAAAGTATTTTAGTTTTTGATACGTCGATTAACGGGTAACCGGCTAACGCTGTTAAACCGAAAAATGCGATCGGCGCCCAACAAGCAAAGTCTGTAAAAACCAGTAATGCCATTCTTTTAGCGACTCTCATATCTGATCTCGCTAACGTCGCTACAGCATCTTGTCCCTGTCGTATGCTACAGTACATTCTACTATAGCACGTACATATAGCGCAGAATGCTAAACCGTTAAACGTTAATAATGTTGCTAAATATGCGCAGTCTATTAAATATTCTTTCTTCAAAGGTAGACAGATACTGTAACAAAGAAAAAAACACAAAAATATAACATAATTAAATTTAATTTATTATAATAACAAATTTACATAAAACATCACCTTTTTCTCCCTTTTTCCTGTTTAGCCTCCGGTAACTACCGTTTAGATAATTCTTCAGAGGATGAATGAGGATGATATTATGAGTGTAAATGAAGTACTGTAGTCTTGTACATTCTCAGTTCGACCGTTCCTGAGATATGTGGTTAATTGAAACCCAACCACCAAAGAACACCGGTATCCACGATCGTATTTAAATTCGTGTAAAAATAACTGGCTTTACTAGGACTTGAACGCTGTAACTCTCGACTTCCAAATCAGCTGATTTGGGAAGACGCGTTAACCACTAGACCAACCCGGTGGGTTCATAAAACATCACCTAAATTGATTAGATACTCGTAGCATTTTTCAATAAACCGGAAATTTTACGGAAAAATATTTAACTCTTTCAGAAAGAGATTTTTCCCCATTTCTTCAGTATTCTTTAAATCTTATGTAAATTAAGGTGCTTTTCTGATTCAGAAATAGAAATAAATTACGCTACTACTGATTTTCTTCGTTATTCCTTAATTACTATTCCGTAATTAGTGTAATTATATGATTAAATTACATGTAAAATATGTAGGTACGGTGTTTTACTTAAGTTTCAAAATTCTACAAAAAATAATTTTTATGCAATTCCTTGTAAAGATAATATTTGATTTTTTTTAAAAATTCCAATAGTATCGTGGATTCGTCCTACAACGAAATAATTCTCCACATACTATGAGGATCTGCAATACGTGTCCTCTTCCACGTATGGATTATTATTTGTCGTTCTTACTTAATAAAAAAAACTACCTGGTAAATTTATTTGAATATTTTATTTGCTATATTGAATTCATAATTAATCGATTACCCTTATATGGCTCTAAGAGTTGTAATTGAACAGTTTACAATTCTTGATATATAAATAGCTACAAAAGTATGAAACTTAAAAATGTGATTTTTGACCTATCTATTCGAAATGAAAAACAACGCTGTAAAATTTAAAGGAATTCATTTACCTGCTCCAGTCAGCCAAAGTAAGATTTTCTGAAATTTCTTTCTAAAATTCGGCCCTTTTTTAAATCGCCTAAAAAAATTCTCATTTAAGGTAAAAAAAAAAGAAACTGAAGGCGACCACAAATGTAAAATGGGTCGGACTTGAAGGGTGCTGTACGGAGTTATTAACTTTCAAACGCGATCGTCCACAATATTTATTAGGGTAGTAGTGTAGTAGACATAGCTATCATTTTTCGTTTTTGGTAACCTTACCAAGTATTTATAGGATTTATCTTTTAGTTCGTTTATACAGCCTTTTTTAATTCAAATTATCTTTGCGTAGTTAATGTTTTATTTAATGAATGCTATTTATTACATAAATATATTCCGAGTGTTTCTAAAATGGTGGGCTGGCTATACTTTTTCGGATTCTACTTATAAAACTAAACAAAAAATATCCTTAGGAGAGAATGAAGGATTATGACAGTTCTAATGTCATATCCTTAGGAAAAATGACAATTTCTCCTTCATTCTCTCCCTGTCCGCCATTTTGTTATTTTTATATAAAAATCTATATATTTCAAGTTCGGATAGAGGAATCACATTAATATTTCGTAAGCGCCTTTGTAATAAAGTTTTACACTTAGTAAAAAATCAGGACTTAAATAACTTCGCAAATTACAAAATGGCGGCCATGTTTATTTTTCAATCCGTTATGTCTCCATAAATATTAGTTTTATCAAAATGTATGTTATTTTTTTAAATATTAAGCTTTTATTTTGAACAAAATGACAGTTTTTTTTTAAATCGATTACAATTAGCCGAGTTATGACAGATAATGGATGTAATATTTGTGTCTGTTTTCATGTCCTCCACTTTACGTTCAATTCGATGAAATATTAATTATTTTTATTTATTGTTAATTCTAGTATTGTACACTAATATCAGATTAAGTATTAATTTTCTCACAATAATAATAATAATAATAATTAAAAAAAAACGTATTAATTAAAAAAGTAAAAAAAAACTACTTGTGATAATCTTACGTTAATTGTTGTAGAATATTAGGTATACTTTCTTTTTTAAATAAACAGTTAACAGTTAACAATTACTGTGTCATAATTACAGTTAAAAGTTATAGTGTCATGTTCAGTGTGTCCAACATTAGAGATTGCACAAGCGTTCAGTGTTTTTCTAAGAAATTGTCTTAACCGTTCAAAAATTCAGGGAGTAATCCTAATTTCCGGAAATTTATCTTGGATCCTTTGTTGAACATCCTCAGTGTTGAGTATTGGAGTTGAATAAACAACACGTTTCAAGCGGCTCCAGAGGTAGAAGTCAAGAGGGTTTAATTCAGGTGATCGGGCAGGCCAGGGCACTAGACCTCTGCGGCCTATCGATTTTTCAGCAGGAATTCTAATATCAACTGACTGAAATGTGCTGGAGCTCCATTGTGGTGAAACCACATATTCACTCTTAATTGTAGAGATTGATCTTCCAAAAAATGTGGATGATTTTCAGTCAAATGAGCAAGATAATTTTTCCAATTTGAATGGTTTGGTACAATGACAGGACCCAAAATATAGTCATTAAAAGTAGTACTTGCCCATACGTTAAGGGAGAATCTTTGTTTATGGATAATTTGTAAGGTGCCATGAGGATTCTCGTCACTCCAGATACGCTGGTTATGATATTTTGAACACTATTTCTGTTGAAACAAGCTTCATTTTCACATTGTTAACATGATCAGCAGTAATAGTCGCTGTGTAAAATTATTCAGAAGAGTAAAATTAATATCAATTATTTTATTATTATGTAATATTAAATTTTATTTTGAGAAAATTATTACTTAATTTGATACTAATTTACAATACTAGAATTAACAATAAATAAAAACAATTAATATTTAATCGAATTGAACGTAAAGTGGAGGACATGAAAACAGACAAGATTACAACATCAATTTTCTGCCATAACTCGACTATTTGTAAACCGATTTAAAAAAATAAAAAGTCATTTTGTTCAAAATAAAAGGCTTAATATTTTAGCATCAACATACATTTTGATAAAACTTAATTTTATGGAGATATAACAGATTGAAAAATATAGATGCCCGCCTTTTTGTAATTTGCGAACATATTTAAGTCCTGATTTTTTTGCTAATTTTAAAACTTTATTATAAAGACGCTTACCAAATATTAATGTGATTCCTCTATATGAACTTGAGATATAAATTTTTATATAAAAATACGAAAATGGCGGACAGTGGGAGAACGAAGGAGAAATTGCCATTTTTCCTACGAATATGTGTTGTTTAGTTTTACAAGTAAAATCCGAAAAAGTAAAGCGAGGTCACCGTTTTAGAAACAATCTTTAGTGGATTTCAGGTACTCCGGTGAAATCAGGTCGTACTGAAATTTTTAGGAACTTAATTAAAAAGAAGAATTAATTATTTCTTATGCTTTTTGAGCTGAAAAATCGAATAAAATAGGTTCCAGAACCGTATCTACAGTATTTTTTTTTGAGAAATCTGGAGTAAACCAATAAACTGGGGTAAAAATTTTTTTTATATTTGACGTACAATTATGTTAAAAGAGTAATAACACATAAAAAATTAAAAAAAAAAAAACTCGTAGAGAATTTAATTTTAATCAAAATGGTGTGAAATATGTTTTGAAATGAAAATTAATTTCTAAATTTTATCCTTCTTGAAATTTATTTTCAATATATATCAGTTATTATTCGTTATACTAGACTTTCTTAATTATTAATTTTTATTATCTTTCTTATTCATTGTCTTCCTATATAAGAAGTTTTGATCTAATTTTGCTTTTGTTAAATATATAAATAAGTCTCTTTTTTACGGTAGTATAAGCTATATTTTATATATAATATATAATAGCTACAATATACAGCGTGTCCCATATAAAACGCAACCCATCAATCACTCATCCATGAAATTTCAAAAGTCAAACTCACTCCCCTACTCGTTACTGAAATGTACTCGTCCAACATCTGAACATCGCGGCGACGCAGTAGAACACTACCGATAGTAACAACAATGCAATCATAACGTTCAGTGTATTGCTAGAGACAAGATGGTGTTTTCGCTAGATGAACGTGTTTTCATTGTCGAGTCCTACTTCTGTACGAAATCAGTGGTTGCAGTCCAAGATTTGTTTCGCCATAAGTACCCAGATAAACCGGCTCCTAACAAAACATCAGTGTTAAGGTTAGTTGCAAAATTTAGAGAGACCGGTTCTGTTAATAACAAGGAACACAAAAGATCTGTGTTAGTGTTGAATACAGATACAGTCACTGAAATCAAAGACCGATTACTCGCCTCGCCAAATAAATCGATCAGACGTTTGTCTGCTGAAACTAATTTATCTAAATCGACTGTTCATCGGGCGACCAAACGATTACAATTACGAACTTATCGCATTCAAACGGTTCATCGACTTCTTGAGCCCGACAAAGAAAAACGGCTACAATATTGTCAACGGTTCCGTCGATTTCTGCGTGAGGGAATTAACGTTATGGATTCGTTATTTTTCACAGATGAAGCACAGTTTCATTTGGTTGGCTACGTAAACAGTAGAATTTGGAGCGCTGAAAATCCCCACGTTTATCACGAAAAACAATTACACGCGCAGAAGGTGGGCGTGTGGTGCGCGATATCGCGGAAGAAAATAATCGGTCCTATTTTTTTCGAGTACACCATTAATGCAGAAGTATATCAGGATATTTTATTTCAGTTCATTGCACTCTTGGAAGAGGAAGACAGACACTGCTGGCTACAACATGACGGTGCGACATCGCACTACGCACGTTCAACTTCTGATTTCGTCGAGGAATTCTTTGGTAATCGTGTTATCGGTCGAGGCTTGTGGCCACCAAGATCTCCAGATTTGAATGCGGCGAATTTTTTTTGTGGGGTTACCGCAAAGAACAACCCTACAGCAACAAACCACGAACACGTGAACGATTGAAAGTCAATATTGAACAAGCTATATTAAATATCCAGCCACAAACTTTGAAAAAAGTTGCAAGAAACGCTGTAAAAAGAATTGAAGCTTGTATTCAATAATATGGCGGCCACTTCCAACATTTACACTAAATGTAAGGTAATGGATGGTAATAATAAAAATTACATTTACATTTACACATGCCTTTTTATTATTTCAATACCTACCAATATAAGGTTGGGTTGCGTTTTATATGGGACACCCTGTATATATATATATATATATATATATATATATTCTTATTTTATTTTAGAATTTTTGTGTTTAGTAATCTAAATCATTAAAGGTGATATCCTTCAAACTTTAGATGTTACAAAAAATTTGCGATGTATAATTAAAACAATAAATAAAATCACTGTTATACTGGTTAGGTTATTGTGTAATTTATAAGATGAAACTGACACCTTCATCTAAATCTATTACGTAATAAGGAGCCTCTACTAAGATTAACAGGGTCGAGTTCACCTTTGAGTAATAAATTTCTCTCATAACCTTACAATATTCTCTTTATAGCTTAAATAATTTTCGCTACAGTACGGTTATACAAAAGATAATATTGTTTCAGTGATGTTTAAAATATATTTTCGAGTATATTGTAATTGAATATTTGATTGTTGTAAAATAATTGTTAAATTATGAACTTTTGTAAATGTAAAATTTAAGAATATAATTTTCATTTAATTTTCGCGTAACACAACATGTCGTAGACGATTGACAAAGGTTTATTAACTACAGTATGATTCTGTTAATGCAGTAATGTATATTTTTTTATTATTAAACAACAGGAATATAAGCTGAAAGGTATTAATAATAGGGAGACGTTTACCTTAAATAAAACCTTCAACTATAAAGTAACTTATTTCTAATTCTTTTCAAATTATATTTAGAAAGGGCGAAATTATATTTAAGAGGGGTGATTGCTCGCCAGTTCGACTTAATAGTGTTTTTATCCCGCTTGCTAACAACGTACGATACCCAGGACTGCGACGTCTAGATCGACGTTTGACGTGGAGGATTCATGTCAGGAACAAAAGGAGGCAGTTTAACATTAAATTTAGGAAGATGTATATTGAATTTAGGAAGATGTTAGGCAGAGGGTCGCAACTATCATTAAATAACAAGAAATTGCTGTACTCAGCGATCCTGAAACCTATCTGGACCTACGAAATCCAACTATAGGGTACGACAAGAGAGCATATATCGAAGTCGTACAGCGATTCAAGAACATTGACAAATGTAACAGAAGCGCCATGGTTTGCGAAAAACACTGAAATACACGATGATCTGAGATCGCCAACCGTTCGAGAGAAGATGCAGCGATACGGTGTAAAATATAATATGATACTGAACAAACATGTGAACTGGCTAATGGTTTACCTCCTGAATAATAGCGAAGACGTTAAAGCGAGCGGCTAAAGCGACTGCATATATTTGATCTGAAGTTCTCCGAGATTTCAGGTGAATCGTAGGTTTTTGTTCATCGTCAAAATTCTTCATTTCGTTTCGTAACTTACTTTTGTTGTTTCTTTTATTTGTTTCTTTGTTTGATTAGTTACTCTTAGTTATTCTTTGCTTTTATGTTTTGAACTTTATCAATGTTCCTTGGACTCATCTTTTTATGTAATTATTCGTATTTTTTATATATTTATGTATGCTGCATAAGATACAGCATCAAGTACAAGTATAATTCTTTGAGAAATTTCATTCGGGACCCCTCTCTGTATGTCTTTTTTTTATTCAAATTTACTTATGGTTTCGGTAAATTGAAACCGATTTTAAATTAAACACTGGGGGGAAAAAATTCTACTTTTTGTTCCTTCAGTTGATAGAAAGGTAATTTAGCTGGTGATTTTATTATCACCAGTATCAGCATTATTTTTGGTAATTTTTTATTTCTCAGTTACACTTTGATATTGCTTGCTTGAGTAGTATCCTGTATAATGGAGAGAAGAATAGCGCTTACTAAAAAAATTATACCACATGAAAAATTTCAACCTTTTCTTTATCAAATTTATTTATACAAATTTTTCCTTTTGTTTTTTTTTCAAAAGATTTTACTTTTTTTTGAGTAAGTGATTTTTATTTTATGTTTTTAATAAATAATAAATTTCCCGAAGAAAAGATAATTAAAAATTATGGCGTATTAAACCCTTCAAAAAATAATATTTATTGTTTTCAGGTGAGAAAATAGGATCTCCTGAAAACAACATGAAAGGCTCACAAAAACGTGAGAAAACCTGAATGAGAATGAAAAAACCTGAAAACGTGATAGGCTCAAGTATAATTCATGATAAACAAGTTAACAATATTATTACGTAATCAGATAAATTATTTAGTGAAACCAAAATACTTTTGATCATAAAAGAGAAAAGTACTAAATTTAATAAGAAAATTGTTTCCTTCTAATAATACATAAAGGATTTAAAACAAAGGAAATAATTTGGGAACAAATTCTACAGCTTGAAGTAAGGAAAAACTTTCATACAGTACGTCCGAAAACGCTTTGTTACTGAGTTAGCGAAAAAAATTGCCCGGATTTCGGTTCTCCTCTCATCAAGGAACGAAAAAATTTCATTAGGTTGGCGTTAGAAAATTTAAGGAAACGAAAAGTGGTTTGATGCCACATTTCATTTAACATAAATTATTACCTTATAAACCACAAAGAGTATTTTTTAAAAAGTAAATTAAAATTATTTTAATTGTTCAAAGGTTGTTGTAAAATAGCTATTTCTAATTTTTTTTAATTCCTAATATATTTTTTGTTAAGTTTTGTTCTGTTTTTAATAACAAAAGTTGATCTTTTTGTTTTGTTTTCATAAACTTTATTGCATCAATATTCTCAGAATTAAATTTTTTACAACGTTTGGTAATACAATTTACGAATTTATTAGTAATTTACAAAATTATTTACTTCAAATCCTAAATAAAGTGTTTTTGCCATGAAATTGTTTGTTTTACGTTGGATATCATGAAAACTACGGGAGATGCAGTTCTATGACCTGTTTCATTCAATTTTTCAAGTCAAAAACATAAGAAACCATCAAGTTTACTTTTCATATAACGCCTTAAACTTCAGTATGACCACATTTCACCTGGGGAACAAAAATCTTGACGTAATGTTTCACTAGCCATAACTTGATAACAAAGCGTTTTTGGACTCATTTGTTTGAAATTTTTTCCTTATTTCAAGCTTTAGAATCAGTTTCCAAATTATTTCCCTTTCTTCTTAATCATTCTGTATATTTTTACATATAAAAAAGAAGTCATTCGTTCTAAATGTGGGCGCTGGATGCCTTCTAGGGGGGGGGGGAGGCGTTAGAAGGCCCACAGAAAATTGAGGGCGTTCAGGTCGTCTAGAAAGGCAATGTCTGATTAAAAAATAAACAAAAATTACGGTTCCCTGATATTTCAAACTAAAATTACATACTTACTACAGTAGTACAAAAAACTAAAGGGACACCTATATTTATGATCAAAATGATTGTGTTCAAACCACTTTAACTAGGCAACCAAGAAGCATAGATAGATGAATAAAAAAAATTAAAGCTTGAATACTCTACTTTTTTATAGTATACTTCACAAGATTTCATAAATATCAAATTAAAAAAAAATCAGTGAGAAGAAAAATCTAAAGTTTTCCTTCGTGTTAGATCGAGCGTATGAGAGAACAAAATTTTTTCAGTAAACTGTATTAAAATCGTTTAAAAGCTTAAGAATTTAGCTTTAGTTTCTTTTTTTTGTATCTCTCTACAATTTTTGTTAATCGAAATATTCCACTGCAAAGAGAAAAGGCCACTTTTGTCTTTAATTCTGTATGTCTCCCGATCTAAGCAACGTATTGATGCAAATAAATATGGAAACTAAAGGGTGTTTTAAAATGCCTTTTTTAAGAGCGCATCTTAAAAAGAACAATTAATAATGTTTTATACTATTGGTCGTAACATAGTAATAGATTTTTTACATATATAACTTAAAGGGTAGCACTGGATGAAAGGTTTATTAGTAAACATAAATATTTGACGACGATTGATCTTCTCTGTACTTAACTGCAGAAAAGATAAGTTTCCACCAGAGTAAATCATGAATTGAACCAAAACTAATCCTCCTATATAAGATAAAACCGTTTACTTTTTCCCCTTACTCTAACTAAAAAGATTAATAGAAAAGGGATGGTGCCACGAAACGGGCAAGACACTTGTGGACACCTAATCTTTCATATTTTACAAATAATTTAAATTAAGTATAATTAAGTTAATTTAAATAATAAATATTAAATTGTATTATAAAACAATGTTAAATTAAGTATGATTAAGTTAAGTAATATTTTATTAATTTATTTATTATTTTCTTAAATTTTTACAGGCATCGACTACTAAGGTCATTGCCCTCGTCACGTTCTTAGAAAGAAATTAGTATCACCATCCGGATCGTCATACGTAAGGGTGTAAAGGGACCTTACATTTTATTTAAAAGCACAAAAAACATTAAGACACAAACAACAAAGTCAAACACAACACTTACGGGGTGTAAAGGGCCCCGATATTAAAATTTGAGATAAGGTTCTCAAAAGACCATGAAATTAAAAATACAACTTATCAATACAATATCCTTTTACCTGTCTCGTTTATAGTTTGTTTAAGCACCCTCGGGGCGACCAGAACCGCCGTTGAGCAGTACATCAGTCGCGCCAGGGCGCCGTGGCAGTTGACTCCTTATAAATAGGCTACAGGCATGCACCACGCCCACCCATAGCCTCGCGCCCTCAGTTTACCCTTGAGGGTCCCCCATGCCATCATTGGACACACCCCGACTCACTGCTCTTGAATGCAAACGAGCTAGGGTGGCCTAGGCAAGAGGGTTATCTTCCGTCACTACACGTGCCACGCTTCGAGACTCCCATATACATAATGAATTCCACTTAGAGATTCTTTAACATAGCTTTAAAAATTTTTCAACTTTTACAGACTTCTAAGAAGTCCACTGGCGTGTAAAAATGCAACTATCTTTTCTTCATTTCCATTACCAGATCAGCAGTAATGTCACTTCTTAGACGGAACCTCTTTCTGAGGCCCTCATATATTGTACACTCTTCTATTAGATGCTTCGGAAACATATAATCGGAACATATTAGCACTCTCTCTTCGCAATAATGTTCTATGTAGCGAAGAGCTTGCTGAATGGCAGTAAGTTCTGCCGTGTAGACACTGGCCAAATCTGGCAGTTTCCAACAATGGGCTTCTCCATTTATATATATGGAGCATCCAACACCATGTTCGGTTTTAGAACCGTCAATATAAATTCTAATATGTTCTTCGTAACTACTGACGGTTGCAAAAAATTCCTGTCGGATGATAACTGCTGGCTTCTTGTTTATTTTTCCCTGAGAGAGATCCAACCTTGTATTTACCGCTGGCAAAGCCATGGCGGTATTTCTCTAGTAGAAATTGCTAGTGACTCTGGAATAGCAATTTCGTATTTCCTTTTTAATTCGTGGTACCTAATTCCGGCTGGTCTGGCATAGGTAGCACGACGTTCGTATAATGCAGCCATAGGATGTTTGTTGAAAAGTTTGTTATTTATATGGGCAGGAAAAGCTCATACATTTGCTGCGTATCTTAGCAAAAGGATCCCTCTTCAATAATGTAGTGGCAGTGTTCCGGCTTCAGACATTAGACTAGTCGCCGGACTTGTGCGGAAAGCGCCTGTCGCATATCTTATTCCGCTATTATGAATTACGTCTAACTTTCTTAAATGCGACTTCCTCGCGGATGAATATACACTACATCCGTAGTCGAGTTTCGATTGAACCAATGCCTTATACAATAGCAATAATATATCTTTATCTGAGCCCCAATTAATGTTCGATAAACATTTTATAATGTTTAGGCCTTTTTTGCATCTAAAATTTAAGTCCTGTAGTGCAATCCCCACGTAAGGGATTTATCCAATACTAGTCCTAAAAATCTAACGTTGTCTTTATATTATATTGGATCATTGCCAATTCTCAACCTAGGACTTGGGTGAGGAATTCTCTTCCTGCAGAAGTGTACACAGCACGTTTTTAAATCCATTATTCCTCGCAACTTCGTTTAACGTCTTCTTTTAACGTCTTCATTGCTGTCTAGAAGTTTTTTCCCACCTTACCACCGGGCCCGGATCCACAACAAAACAAAGCACAGCCCAGGGGATTGTCTACTCAAACGGGCCTCCCCGTCCGCCGGCCATGAGTTTAGCCTGCCGGTTAGATCTTTTCATTACACGCCTCTAACCCTTACAGCGGGATATCCAAGCCCGACTATGTCGTTCCTGGACCCCACCCCAGAAGCCGGGACTTAGTCTTAACGTCAGTACCTCTAGTGAGAGCACCTTGTGTAGGACACTCACAACGGGTCTCGGTCTTTTTCGCGAAGGAATGAGGGAGTTCCAGTGTCTCATCACTGCCGCTCATCTGTGCAAGCACAGACGAAGGGCAGCTCCGTCGGGGGCTATTCCTCAACCCCTCGCCACTCCATCCTCCCTGGCTTTGTGCTGGAGTATCCGTGTCACAAGTCAGTTACCGCACGCAACCTCTCTGCCCCTGATAACATACAGTCTATGATTGTGTCAACAATCATAGACCTCGGTCAACAATCAAGTCACCAACTCACATCAGCGACGTTCACCAGCCCACGTCCGGCATTCAAACACGACGTGTTCCGGTGTATCGAGCTCTCCGCAAGAAAGACAAAAGAGGTCGTCAGCTTTCCACCTGGCATGTAAGTATACCCGAAACATACCGTGGCCAGATAAAAATTGAGTCAACCATTAGGTGGCCTCAACAAAGCTGCTGCCTAGAAGTTTAATAGCTAAATAATTCACGTGGTTATTTACACGCAATTTATATTTTGTACCGAATCGCTGTATTTCTTCTCGAACATTAAGTAAACCCAGATATTCGTGGGTTTCACTGTTTCTTACCGACCAAGGCGCCTCTGTGATGCTCCTCAGTAATTTGTATTGGAATTTCTGTTTAATCTCGATGTTGTCGCTGCTTTCTATATCCCAAAGGTCCATTAGATTCAGGATCATCTTGTATAACAATTAGATATTGAAAGCTGTGTCCTCTTGCTCAGCAATCAGTATATTTCTTTAAACTTAATTTCCAGTTGTTTTCTATTTTCTTTCATATGGATCTTCCATGTCAGACGACGATCAAGATGAAAACCAAGGTACTGTGTACACTTTTAGCTTGTGGTATGAGGACGCCATCAAGATGAATCCGTAGGCAGTCTCTTCTCCTCATTCAGAATTTCACATGACTCGACTTTGCTTGATTAACCCAATTTTCAATCTTGACAGTCATTCGTTGATTTGGTCGTATTCAGATTGTAGTTTTTTTTTGAAGCTAGATATGGGTCAATATCTACAGCCAGGATAACTATCATCGGCGAAAAAGCGACAAAACAATATTATTTGGAAAAATTATAGTTTTTCATTCTGTGTAAATGTTATACATAAATTTATATGGTATTAAAGAATGTAAAAGGTGAAGTTATGAACAGAAAGGAATTATCTGTGATATTTTACGTCAATAGCTGAACTTTTGTAATGTTTAAAATAAACAGAATAAACCGTAGCTTATTTTATTTAGTCACTAAGTATACTTATTGGTTATTGGAATACATTTATTAATATATTTTTTATAAAACACTTTTGTTGGTTTAAGAATTATTTATACATAGTAAAAATATAGAAATAGATGCTAAATGCAGTAGTTTATTTGTTGAACGTAGTGAACTAATATTAAAGTAAAATATTTTCAAAGTTCTCTCAAAACTCATTTATAGAGTAAAAATAAGGAAATAAATGCATATTTTAATTTGACGTGCAAATTTTTCTTCAATTTACTTGGATAAAAGCAATTTTTCAAAGCGTGAATAATTACAATATCAATGTAAACGTTAGGAAATGTTAATTTTTATATCGTATTTAAATTTTACTTTAAAATTTATATTTTCGCTTAAATAATATTTTTCAAATGATCGATGGATGAAGTTGTTACTTGATGAAAATCCATATTAACAAAAGAAAATAAATAAATATGTTATTTTATTTTTGCAAAAAAATACCGCAACAGTTATTTTGGCAAACGGTAACTTCCTTAGGTTTTTACAAATAAATTCCTAAAGCTAAAAGTACATATAACGAAAAAGGTAAATACAAAAATATAAAATGTATAAATATAAAGAGCAACAATAGGGATTGCATTCTAGTATCATGTTGGTTTATAATTTTGTAAAAATCAAATGACATATTTGTTTATTTTATTTCGTTTATAATATCTCTGATTTTATGTTAGATATTTATTTCAAATTTAAGTAAAATATACGTAATATAACCAACGTTTCATGGATAATATATTATGACTTATTTATTACACAAATGCAGATGGCATATGACATAACCTATTACAATTGAAAATAACAAAAATACAAAAATTCATAAAATAAAAATAAAAAATAAAATGATAGAAAGTCAAAATACATATGTAGCGAATCAAAGGTATCAAAACCATTTTTTAATTTTGAAGCTCTTCCAGATGGAGACTTGAAACGTTCAGAAGAGTTTACAGGTTCACTGTTATACGCGTACCATTGGGCCA
The DNA here is from genome assembly GCF_047948215.1 of Lycorma delicatula. Lineage (NCBI taxonomy): Eukaryota > Metazoa > Arthropoda > Insecta > Hemiptera > Fulgoridae > Lycorma > Lycorma delicatula. The sequence goes on from NC_134459.1 coordinate 15,497,047, forward strand.
TGATAATTATATTATCTTACTTTGAGGGAGAGGATAGAAAGTGCAATCCCCCTTGCTTTTTAAAAAGCAATACCCATCAGGTTGCATCGTAGTTTAAAGTTTTTAATCAAACAGAGGAAAATCATGTAAAGAAAACTTCTATACGATATCCCAATCCAAATTGATGGAGAGACGAATTTCCAATTTTTCTAATTTTCAAAGTACACGATCCTATTTAAAATTCATTTATTTCGTGATGTGGGGGTAGATACCTTGTTTTTAATATACTTTACTTAAAACCGATAAAATAATTAACAGTAATATTATTTTTCATTACACCTTAATGGGGTTTACTATACATCTACATCTAATAAAACTTATTAATAAGATGAAAGAACCCGTTCGTTCAATTGACTTCAAGTTTACCAATAAATATAAAATTAACCGTTGCTTTTAATTTAGTTTAAACGATAAAAAATATAAAAATAAGGTGAATTCGAAATAAACCTATTTATTTAATTTATTTTTTTAATGTATGTAATACCAGGTTACAGAGTAACACCACAGTGACGTGATGTCAACAGTACTCTGCAGAGATACTAAGGCATGTGGACGCAGTCTGGCGTGTAAATGTGTAGTCTTGAACAGACTCAGGCCGACCACTCCTGAGACGTAGTGTTAATTAAAACCCAAACACCAAAGAACACCGGTATTCACGTTCCAGTATTCATATCCATATAAAGTAACTGCCTTTTACTAGGATTTGAACCTTATAACTGTGTTAATTAAACATATGTTGTAGATAAAAAATATTTTCCTAATCATCTTGACAGGTTGAAACGTCTTCCTTGTGCTTGGCATTGGGGATACTGAATGTCAATTTGGAATTACTATCGCCAAATCTAATGACACCAAATACCTGGGCGTTATCTTAGACAAGTCTTAAATTTGGTCAACATATAGAAACGATATGTAAAAGGGTAGTCCCCACCATCAAAGCTTTAAGGGGACTGTTTAATAATCATAGTGTACCGAAACTGGCGGCTAGGAGGTTAATAACCTCAGAAATGATTTCCTCGATTTTGTATGCGGTTCCAGTGTGGAGAGTTGCGATGAATATACAAAGAAATACACGAAAATTAAGAAGTGTACATAGGGTCGCACTGATACGGGTTGTTGCAGGATATCGCACTATATCATATGACGCTTTATGCGTCCTGGCCGAAACACCACCTATCGAGATGCAAATCAAAAGTCGAAGTATGAGAGCGGCAGGCGCACCCAGATCCGAGGCGGATGCCATAACTTTGAACAACTGGCAAACCGTATGGTCCGGCTCCCAGGTGGGAGAATAGACAAGGCGATTAATACCCGACTTGGTAGATTGGCTGGGTAAGAAAAAAGGTAGTCTAGACTTCTACATGACTCAGATTATGACGGGGTAAATTAGATTATGATCGTTTGGTAAATATCTACACAGAATTGGAAAAAGACCGACGCCGTAATGTATGTACTGCCAAGAAGAGGATGATGCAGAGCACACCGTTTTTGTTTGCTACAGATGGGAACGACACAGATATGAGATAACGAATAACAACTTAACACCTGATAATTTGGTCAGATGGTTACCGCTAGACAACAACAACTGGGACTGGTTTGCTAACTTTGTTGAGTATTATCCTCAAAACTAACTAGGATGACGAGAGATACAGGAGATATTAGGTAGAAAGATATGGAAGGGAGGAGAGTCCCACCTCGGAGGGTCCGTATGCTTAGGTATGCGGGTTCCGGTGATGAGGTGGGAACTCCTGGGGAAGTCAGAAAGGGGAAAACGTAAAGACCGAGTCCCGGCCGGTGGTGTCGGTTCTCGGGGGCGCTACGGCGCTTTCTGGAGCTAGCACTACCGGTTAGAGGCAGGTGTAAAGACCGAGACCCGGTTCCCTGCGGGGGGGGGGGGGGCATAGCCGGACCTCTTCTCGTCCGTGGGGGATTAGAGACAGGCGAAAAGAAATGGTCCGGAACGGGGGAGGGCTAATCTGCTGTGCCGGGTGTAAAACCGGTGGGTGGGGAGGCCTCCTTAGAGTCGCATGGACACGTTCCTGGGCCGTGCATATTTGAGTGGATGTCCGGCCCAGGAATGTAGGGGGAAAAAAAATCTAATGATGTTTTTTGTTTGCTTCTTTACTTACCTGTTTTATTAATAGCTACAATTTATTTTGTTCTTTGTTCGACTAGTTATTGTTTTATTATTTTATTGATTGTTTATTGGTTTTTATTTGTTAGTTTATTTTTATTTGTTAATTGTTTTTATTGATTATGAAGTGAAGGCAGATATGTTTTTTATTAATGAACTTTAAGATTTTTTCTTACTGATAAATTTTGTTAACCCCCTATCATGTGCTTATTATCAAACGATTTATTTATTGTTCCACTAAAGGAGCCGACTGTAAATATACTAGTGATGGAAATAAAAATCATCATTAATCTGCTAAAATTTGAAATGTAAAAGACTAATTGAATAGTATCAGATACTATAACGAAAGTAAATAAATGTACATCAGATCAACGACTAATTAATTAGTTGATAAATTAACTCCAAATCGGTTGTTCTGGAAATAAAATCTATTTTTATTTCAATATTAACTTTCATTTAAACTCAATAAATTAATTTAACGGTTCCACTTTCCCCATTAACAATTCAATAAGCTCGAATTAATAAAACAAATAAATAGCTTTGCAATTTCATTTTTTTTTTTAAATTAAATTGCTTTTTGTTTTTTTTTTGAAAATTAAAAACAAGTCATCCAACTTCCCTAAATCTCTAAATGAATGAATATTAAGTTCTATAAATTAGATTCGTATATTTAGAAATATAGGAAAAAGTAACATTTTTCTCTTTGCTATTTTGTACTGGAGGATCTCGTAAATAATTATTTTTTAAATAATTTTCCTCGTTTTCATAAGAGCTTTAAAAAGAAGTCTCATATGATAAGTGTTTAATATTTAAATATTTTGAATTTTATCCTCTATCCAGTAACACAGAAAGGGAAAAAATTAATTACTACGCCTATTCATAAAGTAATTGGTCCATAAACTTTCCTGAAAGTTTTAACTCTCCATCAGAAGTTTGACAAAATTAAAAAGTGATTACTTTAATTTTGATTTATTTCGTACATAATATTATGTCTGTAATAATTTGCATATTATGTCATACATATAATATATGATTATATATATATATATAAAATGCGTACATAATATTATGTCTATAGGACAAATGTTATCAGGTACTACTTTTATTTAAAATTTTTATTTGCATATGGAGGGTTTCATGATGTTTAACTATTATTTAAATAAAATTTTCTCATTAGTTTCATCTGATAATATTTCGTGTTAATAAATTTACAATAACTGGAAATTATTTTAAAACAAAAAGCGTAATTTGCCAGAAGAAAATCTTGTCATATTGGGATTTTTCTTGTTAATGTAAAGGTAGAATGGAAAAATTCAACGGGTATTTACTGTACACGATATGAATGAAATAACTGAAATTTCAAATTTATAATTTATTTGCAATTATGGAAATTATGGATAGACAGATAGCATCAGAAATGGATGGTGCAATAGCAGGGAAGTAGACTAGTCATCTCAACCCACGCGGGTTGGCATAGTTAACAGATCTTCCCAAATCATCTCATTTGGAAGTTGAGAGATCCAGCGTTCGAGTCCTAGTAAAGTCAGTTATTTTTACACGGATTTGAATACTAGATCGTGGATACCGGTGATTTCTGGTGGTTGGGTTTCAATTAAACACGCATCTCAGCAATGGTCTAACTGAGACTGTACAAGACTACACTTCATTTACACTCATACATATCATCCTCATTCATCCTTTGAAGAAATATATGATCGGTAATTCCCGGAGGCTAAATGGGGAAAGGAAAAGAAAAAAGACTAGTCTCAACCCACCGGGTTGGTACGAGTGAATTCATAGTCGCAAATCTGGTAATTTCGAAGTCGAGAGTTCTAAGTTTCAAATCCAACTAAAGGTAGTGAATTTTATACAGATTTGAATACTAGGTCCTGTATACCGGTGTTGTTTGGCGGATGGGTTTCAATTAATCACACATCTCAGGAATGGTCGATCTGTGATTGCACAATTATGCTGCTATAATAATGAGACTGTGCAATAATACAAATAAGAGAATTGTTTTCGGACAACATTATCCAAGGAATTTTAAAAATAAGGTGGCTTGGGTTTTGGTATCAGTTTATGTAGAATAAGTTCTGTGGTGTAAGAAGGAAGAGAGCTTCTTAGCAGATCTCTAGTCGGTTAGGAAGGTGGTGAGAATAGAAGAGTTGCTCTAAGGGAACAGAAAGCACATATTAGACTGAAACAACGCGAAAGCGGTCCAGCCCAGGGAAAACGTGGATGAAAGCAGATTTTTAGTAGATAAGAATTCCATATGACAAGGCCCAACACGCCCGGTGCCTTCGGAAGGTCTTCCTCTTTGAAAAAAAAGAAAAAACTAATAATTTTTATCTAACTTTTTCGGCTTGCTTTTGGTTGTTACTTTTATGCTGCCTAATCACTTCGTACTTCATTTTTATCTTAATACGTATTTTTAAATTGTGTGATACTTGAATCTTTGCATTTATATTATTAATATAGATGATATTTTCCAATTGTATTTAAAAAAAAAACTTTTCCTGTTACTTTATCCCAGTTTGTAGATTGAATATTGATGAAAGGGTGTAAAAACAAAATAAGAAATGTAGGAAACAGTGAAATAGAAAGTAAAAGCACATAGAATATAATATAGATTTTTATTAACGCTGATAACTTTCATTCATCTGTTAGGTGAATAATAACATTTGTTTTAAAGTAGATAGATGCTAAGTAGAAAAGTTTCTTGTAAAAAATTTAATGAATAAAAGATTTCTAAGAAGAACTTAATTACTGTATGATATGGGCTATAACAGTTATGTGTATAAGAGAAGTTACTTTAAATTATGATTTAAAAAAAATATATATATATATAAATAATCGGTATTTAAAAAAATCTTTTATTAAATATATATTTTAAATTATGATAAATTTAATTGATTACTTGTATCTACATTAATAGAATAAATAGAATACATTGCAAATGTATGTTTAAGAAAACTTCATCTTGTTATTATTCGTGTACGTGGATTGAATATTGAAAAAAGCGTGTAAAGACAAAATAAGATAATGGAGAAATAAACGTAAAGCAATACACGAGTATTTCAGTTTATTCTTCAATATCACTCTACCGAAGAAATTTTAATTAATCTTTTAAAGAAGAAATAAACTACTAACTTTAATTTAACCTTGAAAATAAAGTTTTTATTTTACCTTTTGCTTGAATTTTTATTTATTTTTTTGCTAGATGCATTAATTCACGACAGAAACTTGCGAAGCTTGTACGCGGAAATCTAAATATATAAATTTTGTAGCGTGTGAAAAACCCCATGCCTGACCGGCTTTCGAACTTGGGACCTCTGAATAAAAAGTCGCGACGCTACTATTCCGCTACGGAGATCGGACATGGCGGTTTTTAAACTTTCGTCTTCAAAATCTTTTTTTGTATAGTTTTCACGGTTGTCACGTAAATTTAGCAGGATACTTCAATTTTTAAGCTATTTCATTAGTTAATGAATTTCAAAAATAATTTATTTTCCGGATCATTAAAAGAACAAAAGGTTAAATACTGCTGAAATATTTGCTGTTAGGATTGTGTGTGGAGAACGTTGTGGTAGGGTGTAGACATTGATATCGCTGGAGATAGCGGACCAGAGCAGAGATGGGGTATGTTTTCTTTAGAGGCTTATTAATTTTGTTAAATTTGGTCTTTGGTGCTTAAGTAAATTAAAAGGACTTTGAGTAAATTGAATTGTAGGACAAAATTGTCGTTGTTACGATCAACACTTGTTTCATTGGTATGAGGGTAATATTTTCGGTATTTAAAAACAAATTCAAGTAATGATCTTAGAGCATGGTCTAACTGAAGTTAGATATGGGAAGAAGTTTTGCGTGAAACCTTCGGTTTTAAGAGGAATGAGCGGGAATCGCGCTTATGCGAATGGGTTAATTTAACACTTGAGAGTCGTAAATTATGGTAGGTTGTCGTGTTCGAAAAGTCCATACAAAGGCGATAGTAGGTTGTATAAATACACTGATGAAAATGTCTGCCGGAGGCATTTCCATCAGTGGCATCCTGACGGAAGCTAAACTGATGAATGTTCTGTTATCAAGTTTAGAGGATTTAAAAGATAAACTCCGGTAAAGCCCATCATGGCTAGGAACGGAACGGGTGGTGTGGTGACCGTGACCCTCACAAGGCGTCTTCCCTTACGGGGGTCAGGATGGCAAATATGTTGGTTGAAACTTACTAGCATTTTTCTTAAAGTTTTAATTTTAATTTAATGAAATACGTCTTTCTTGTGTTTGGTAGTGTGGAGAGTCGGTAATATGTTTTACTGATTGATAACCCTGGCAATGTTTACAGATTTCCACAGTTATCTATCAGTAAAATCTATTGTTACCATTGTCCACGCTACGAAACTGAAAGAATGAGACACAAAATACCTCAACATCTACAAAAGTGCTTAAATAAAATGATAAATTGTGGGACAACTCTAAATTATCTGAAGAACTTGAATTTTCAGAATTATATATAAGTGTAATTATAATAATGGGGTGCACTAGGTCTCGTTAATGACCGATAAGGTTGATGTGAGATTAAATAAATAAACGAATAAAAAAAATAAAAAATTTAAAAAACATAAATTAATTCACTACAAAGAAAAAAAAAAACTTTAGTTACATAAAAAGAATCAATCAAATCAGCTGATAATTCATTTCTTTTGTGATTAATGTATGGTGATTATTTTTTTATGAACATCATATTTTTCGAATTTGTTTTATTTTAAAATATTTATACGTCTCGTATACAATTATGATGGATCTACAAAAAAAAAAAAACATTATCTGAAAACCGTTAATATTGAGGATAAAGGCATCTAACTATGAATAGAGCTGTTTAGAAAAAAATAACAAGATCTAAAATAATATATATATATATATATATATATATATATATATATATATATATAGTGGGAGAGGGAGAGTATTGGGTAGGATCGCATAAATTCACGTCCAATATTATTAATTGGTATAACGGGTATGTTGGATCACAAAACTGACAAAAAAAACATCGTTTCTGTGAAAACAGTGGTTAGTGTTTCAAATCTTCCACGTGTATAGTTAAATTTCAGCTCGTAAAAAGTATTGTTATACTATCCCATTAATTATTATTAATATTTTATACTAGTATTACTAAAATCAATAATAATTTGTTACTTTACGAAGCTGCATTTTCTGCTCGCACAGAAAAAACCTTACTCGTTCATAAAAATATGGTTTTTCAAAAGTGCCATAATGTTTCAACAATAAATACTGATTACTGGTAAAATATAAAAATTGTGTTTTTCCTATATTATAACGGAATACAAGATTTATTATAGCGGCACAACATAATTTTTCAAATAAATTATTTCAAACTCTATTTCTAATGATTTCATAAACAAATGTTTAATTAATTCGAATTCAGCTTGGTCAGAGTTATTTTAAATTCTACGTTTTCTTTATCCAACGGACTAAATATCTGTTTATTTTTAAGTTGAAAAAAAAATAAATAAAGAAGCGTTTTTTGTTTTTATATTGGCTAATTATTCGATGTTTGTTTAAATAACAATAAAAAATTCTTTAAGCTATGGGAAGTCACAGTATAAGGCAGTGGGGGCTATATCACATTTTACAATCAACAGTACAAAAGGGGTTGATGTAATGCTACACCTCTCTTTCTCTCTTTTTTTTTTTTCTTAGCTTTTGGAACAACTGTAAGGCATTACTTCAGAGGATAAATGACGACGATATCTATGAATGTAAATGAAGTGTTGTCTTGAACGTCTCAGGTCAACCGTTCCTGAGATGTGTGATTAATTGAAACCCAACCGCCAAAGAACACCGGTTTCCACAGTCTAGCATTGAAAATCCATATAAAAGCAACTGCCTTTACAATTGCTACACTTTACCTTCTTATATAGGGCAAAATTTTTTCATTTACAATCCCTACAGACGAAGATGAAATACTCATTAAAAATGGTTCTAAGAGAGATTTAATTAGGATAAAAGTTTTAACAGTCATCTTAGTTCTGAGTGGCATAGTTTTAATTAAAAAGCATTAGCTTTTTAATTTTATTTTATTTTATTGTAACTATAAAATATTTATTAAAAAAATGTTACGAATGAGACATTAACGAGAATATATTTTGTGTAAAATGAGTTAACAGCGAAAAACTATGACAGACTTTGACTTTATTTATTTATTAAGTTTTATTTAAGTCTTTGTTCGGAAAAAAACAAAAAAAACTATTCGATTTATCGGAACCAAATCTTTACCCATATTTTGTGGCATAATTGAGAAGGGTTTTAGATATATTCCGTCTCGAAAAATCTCTAAAATATATCTACATAATTGAATTAATGAACTGTGAACAATGAATCTCTGTCACTGTGTAAGCTGGGTTTGAACTGAATGATTCGAATCAATCGAATGAATAATATTACAAAAAAAGAAAAAAAAAGATTTAAATTTACGTTAAATAAAATAATATTAAATAAATTTTAAACAATACTGTGTCGGCGTCCGGTGGAGACTGCGTGTGAGGCTAGAGTGGTGAGGTATGCGAGCACTTCGCGGAAGGCTACACCATCAACCGGTAACAAACGGGATGTCCCTGGGACGCTGTTTTGGGAGATGCAATGGGGTGCTCTTATAATATTTCTGAAAACAGTAGTCCAATTTTCAAAATTCAAACGGAAATGGGGTTGGTAGGTTGAAGGCTGTATTTCGTTAGGTACTAATCTCGATCTAAAAGATTCCGCTTATTCGGAAATTGTATATATATATATATATATATATATATATATATATATAAACATTTAAGAGTGTATCTGTTTATTTTTTATCAAATTACGCGACAACCTACCGACCGATTACTTTAAGTTTGCAGGATACATTCTTGTTTTCCCAGGGAAGGGTTTAAGCCATCGACCGAGGCCCTAGCTTCCTTGAAGTTAAGATATTAAAAATATTCATTATTTTTCGTCCCCAAGGAGGGTGAAGTTGTGAATTAAAGATGTTCATTAAGGAAAAAATATATAAATTCTTTTACTTCATTATTATATTTCGTTAGCCATAACAAGTAAATAAGTTATGAATTTTTCGAAAAATGTTTTGTGTACTTTAGTTACAATTATTCTATTTTTTGTAATTTGGTTTCTTTTTCAGATTTCTATAAAACCTGAATACTATAATTATTATTTAATAGTATTATTTTCATAACCACGAGGGTCCAGGGGGTGGAGTCCTCTGGGTAGATGGGAATGACGACCGAAGCAAGCACTGCGGGTGTCCAGGGCGTCGGTCCCTCTGGCGAATTGGAAATGGCTAGCGAAGCGAGCCCTGCAACTATGGGGTAAACGCCTTGGCCCCGGGAGGCCCCGACGAGTCCCTGAGTGGCTCCGAGATTCGCCTGGGCTGATCTGAGTCCCGAGGGTTCAGGTTCTGGCTAGACGAGCGGCTTGTTTTATTACATTTTGTATCATGAATTACAACATTCATGACTTCTAACTCATTTCTTTTCCTTTCTTTAATTTAAATAGTTTCAAGCATATCAAATGGGAATCTTGATATTCTTTTTTTAATAAATATTTATCACATTTTAAAGTTATGCTTGAAATTAGAAATAATATTGCACACGTGATTAATCATTTTTTTCTGTAAAATAATATAAGAACAAACATAACTCTTTATGGTAAATATTTTTTATCACTTAAAATTAATTTAAAAATAAAATCATTTAAAATTGCCGAGTAGTTACATAAACAAGCGGGCTCGTGTGAAAATTTCGGAATTTTAATTTTATCAAAATAAAAAGAAATCAAATTAATTGCATTAATAATTTATTTCTAAACAGAGGAAATGAAAGTATAACAATTGAAATGTTACAATAACAAACTGTACAGAATATTAGAAAACATGAAAAATATAGCTGCTATAAAACTATTAGTACGTTAATTTAAAACATTTGCAATTGATTCTGGTTCTATCACAGTGACCGGACGGTGGACTGTCAGTGGCGATAGAACGTATCAGTGGGCCAGTAAAGCAAATTTTAATTTTAATTACATTTATGCTATTTCAATATTCATTAGCATTCTTTTACGTCTTAAATTTGTTTATACACACCCGGGGGGTAATTCCGTATCCAGAAATTTCACATTTATAGGGGTTTGTGTTGATGGCGTCTTATAAATTGTGGAAAACCATCGTCGTCTTTTGTTAGTGTATTATATATAGAGAGACTTTATTTTTTTTACTCTTTCTATACCTTGCACCACAAATGCGTTTATGATATTGTACATTATATAATGGAAAGTGTTTTTCCTTGAGGAGTTGTATATGACCAACAAGACAGGAAATATGACGAAATACTTTTACCTTACGGTAAATATCCCTTTTCTTTATACATTACTATAATGTTTTTGTCGTTTATAAATTATATTTTATGTAGATATTTTTATGTTTTATTTAAATTATATTTAATTATATATAATAATTAATATCTACAAAAATTAGATTGTTACATTTTTTTACCATTCAAATGCATTCAAAATATTATAGGCTTTTGTACCTTAGTTCACTCTTTCATAAGCCGATTTATTACTCTGGGGACAGGTGTAAGTTAATTGTTTTAAAATTACTTTGTTCCCCTCAATCACAATTATTTTGCTAGAATCGATTAAACTGAAAGAAAATCGTAAACAAATAGTAGTTATATTTTATGGTATTAATTTTTGGAAACGGGTATTTTTCGTCATTTTTTAATTTTTTGTATATTGGTCGTAGAAAATTAAGTTATACTTACATGAAAATATTTATTACGTTATTTAAAATACTAAAATTTTAAGTCAGTCGGAATTAGGAGTGAGAGAATATTCAACACTATTTCTAGACAATTTTCACTTTACATCTCGAAAATTCGTTGAATAAAAAGGTTGTGTTATACAGGGTTTTGGCTTGATTTTCAACCTCATCGTACTAGGAAGCATAACAATTACCATTTTTTAAAAATATTTTCTCCAACAGGATATTCTAGGAGGTATTGGCCAAACTTAATGGACTAATTCAAGATATCAAAGTTAGCAACTAGAAATAAATATAAAAAATTAAAAAAAACACGTCTGCAAAAAAAAAACATTACTGAAAAACATAATTGCTCTTTAATATAGAATAATTGCTATTGTAGGATAATTAAAGTGCAGATGACAATTTTGTATATATAACTTTTTTAAATTTTTTGAAATTTATTTAATACATATACATATTTATATAGCCTATGACTCTCCAAGTAATGTAACGATTCCAATGCAAGATCATACATCTAAATCGGTTCAGTCGTTGAGTTGCTACGGTGGAACATACATACATACACCCAAAATATACATACGTATTACCAAAATACATTACACTCCGTTTTGGGCAGCTGTGTAAAATGTTCATGTAGACCAGAGGTTCCCAAACTTATTTTTCTCATAGACCACTTTCAAAATTTTGCTGGTTCCGGTGGACCCCCTGCAGCTACATGTCTACCATATTTCCAGTCGACGGAAAATGTGATTAGATCTAACTATAAAAATTTGCGTTACGGTTGCGTTCCACGAACTAACAGCTTCCGAAAAAAAGTGACAATTGATCGGTTAATTTTGATTGACTGTGTTGTGAGTGGATGTCAAAAAAGTTGGCCGATCAAAAAAAATGCTTCCATCCAACTTTACATTTTTGCCATCTACTCACAGCACAAGAAAGCAATCATTTCTCACTTATTTTATTTAGAAAACTTCCCATTCAGAGTGGTAAAAAGCAAAAGAAAAATAGTATATTTTTTTGTGTTGCATTTATTCAAATATGTAATCATTACACTATTAATTATTATTGTTATCATATTGCAATGTAATATAATAAAATTGTCGTAATATAATTAAAATTAAACATTAATAACGTAATGTAACTTCTACAATGACAATCACAAAATAGTTACAATTTTAATGGGAGGGATGTACTTGATGGATTGACAGCAAATTATCAATATTTGGCTTCGGTTTTGTTAGGAATAAGCGCAAATCTCCCCGTTCTGTGATATTGATTCTGTAACGTAACGACACTAAAACTTTTTTCGACAAGCTATGACGAGGGAAGCGCTATCAAAAGCTTTCTCGCAATTCCCCACTGTCCAGGATATTTTTCTGATATTTCTGCCTGCAGCCAAAATGTTTGATACACTCTTTTAAATTTCACCTTCAGCTCCTCAGTAGTGCTAAGCTCGAGTAGCTCCTCTTGTAATATCACATTCTCCACTTCCGTTTCATCAAATGGATTTACGATCCGTGGTGGTATTTCCATCGTCAGAATATCTTCAAATCTGATTTTGAAGTCATCATGCAGGGCGATTAAATGTTGAACGTATGTCTGAATATCCTCATCAAGGCATTCTACCTGTGACAAGTTTGAAAACTGGGAAAATACGCGCCGACTAATATTTTGTTTCATAAATTTCAATTTTCCAAGAAAAGCTGAAATTACACCCTTAGTTTTTATTAAATTGAGACTGTCCCCTTGTAATTGTAAGTTACAGTGGCTGAGCTTCTCAAAAAATTATCTGCCTAGATTGATAACGCAAAGTCAAGCCAACATTTTAGTTCTTCACTATCGAAACCAGATGAATTTTCGTGGACCCCCGCTTACGAATTGTGAACCCCCATTTTTTTGTCACGCCAACGTAGACCCCCGTCGAATCTCCCGTGGATCCCTGGGGGCCCACCTGGACCGCTTTGGGAATCAATGATGTAGACAGATCTAATAACTCGCTTCATTTTCCCTTTGTCCGGCATTCCCTTCTCCTAGCAATTAGCTACACGGGGAGGAGGGTCCTGGATGGTATCTGCCGACTAGGAAGGTGGAGGCGATTACATATACTCGTATATTGACCGGTAAGTATGCATAATCACCGGATTAATCAAATTTACCGTAACATATATATCCAATAACATATTTAATCAAATAAATTAGTTTGAAAATTTCACCTTTGAAAATTTGCGGGCTATATAAATATTTTAATACTTATATGTTCTGCTGAATAACCTTTTTTCTTTATTAAATAAATTTTTAAGGCTTTAAACAAAATGACATCTCATTATTTCAAATCGTTTGATAAACAGCTGAGATTTGGAAAAAAAATTATAAATGAAAGATATCGAAAAGATTACAGAAGGAAAAGCGGTATAAAATTATTAGATTAAATAATTTTCAGTTTTCACCCTTTCAAGAGACAAAGAGGGTATGGTTGGGGGTGTCCGATTTCTCACTTTTAATTTTTTCTTATATCATTAAATATATTTTATATTAACTCAAGAAATTTAATTTAAATATTTCCTTATAAGGAAAATGTAGAAAGGTTAAATATTACACGAGGTCGAACATTCTAACATTGCTGTACTTAGTAGCAGGTAATGCAGTTTAATTAGATACTCTAGGATTATTTTACAGAAACCGATTTCTAAAGGTTTTTCTTAAATTTTTTACTTAAAAATTATTTAAAAAATCATTTCTTTTTTGTATTTCATAATTTATTTGCTCGATTTTACATAAAAATAATAAAGAAATTAATATTAAAAAACCCAGTCGTGTAATTGAAATAAAGGTCTGTCAAAGGTGAAGCCGGGAAAGTTAAACGATCCTTTTATGTCATTTTTACCTGTTTAATTATCTATTTAAAAATGTAGATTAAAAGAGCAATCGATCATTTTTTGTACAAAATATTTCACTCGATTATAGTGTGCGGAGTGGAGGGAATAAAGTTTTAAATCGTGACTAACCTAGTACATTATGTTGAGAGAGAGGATAAGTTCAATTTGATTTTAGTTTAGCCGAATTTTACTCCAGTACATCTGACCTTCGTACTGTTATGGGAGAATTAATTCTTTATTGTTTTTTTTTTAACCGGGATTCATATTCTTTTTACATATACAGTATACAGCAGTTATATTCTCATAAAAAGCTATTGTTTGACATATGTAGCTATTATTTATTTATTTATATATTTTTCAACGGTATACGCCAGTTTACAAAGAAATAACATAACAATACAATGCAACATAGTATAGCGGGCGGCGTATAGCTGTGCAGATTGCGTGCGAGAGAGATAGATAGATAGGATGGGTGGAAAAGTTAAATGGTCATTCCTTTAAGAAAACATCTCGTACAGCTCCGTATACTTGCATAGTATAATTGCAGTTAAGTTAGTATAAGATATTTTCATCATAGGTAATTGCGCAGTAAGCCATCCGTCAGCCAATGTGCACTTCAATACGCCGTCCGTTATAATAACATTCAATATAATAAAAATAATAGGAAAAACAAACTATTTCAAATGTCACCATCAAGAGTGACGTTAAGTTTATAATAAATTAATTCGACCGTAATCTATATATTATTATTATGCATTATTTTTGTTGTGCACGCTCTTATCAAAGTTACTTTATTTCACGGTATCTTTTTGTTATCGCAATAATTTTCTTTATCTATTTACTTCATTTAGCTGTTTTTCGTGTTTTTGTTATTCAATTTCCTCCCATTGTAACAAGAAGTAATAGTAATGAATTTGTAGCAGCTACCAAATACTGAAGAGTATAGTTCTTGTATAGTTATTAACAGGAATATAGAGCAATATAACGTTCCCGAAAATACAGACAGGATCACGACATGAAATTATATTTCAGTGTCGGTGTGAAGAGGAAATTTAACAAAACAGCTTGTAACGAACTAAGCGATTTCGTGTTGGAAATTGGATGAAGGTTAGTTATTATTATACGATTCATTTATTGATGATGTAACGAACTGACTTCAATAGACTTCTGCGATCGACAATTGTGAACGTAAGTCAATCCACTGCGGTCGACTGTAATATCTACATAAGAGAAAAATATGTATTGTACGAAGTGTGTGAGAAAAGTAATGAGACTGACTTTTTACTTACCAAAGTTTTTATTTTTTTCAAACAACAATATATCCCCTTCAAAGTAGTTCCCTTAGGCAGCTATACACCGGCGGAGTCGTTGGTCCCACTCCTGGTAGCAGAGCTGGAAGGCTTCAACTGGTAGGGCTTTTAACTGGTCGGTCACAGTCTTTTGAATATTCTCTAAAGTTCCAAAATGACGTCCTTTTAAGACACGTTTCAATTTCGGGAAAAGAAAAAAGACACAAGGACACAAATCCGGTGAATAGGGGGGTTGAGGAACTGTAGGAATGCGTTTTGAGGTCAAAAATTCCCTGATGAAAATGGCCGTGTCACACGGGCAATGCCACTTGTTTGCAATGTCTGGTCTCACGCGAATCACTCTTTTCCTGAGCCTTTCAAGCACATCTTTGTAAAACAATTGGTTGACAGTTTGTCCTGGAGGAATAAATTCATTATGCACGATACCCCCTACTGTAAAAAAAGCAAATCAACACGGTTTTGATCTTTGATTTGTTCATTCGACATTCTTTCGGTCGAGGAGATGACGGAATGTGTCAATCTTCGCTTTGCCGCTTTGTTTCAGGACCCTACTCAAATATCCAGGATTCGTTATCTGTGATCACAAGATTGAAGAATTCTTGGTCATTGTCTATCCTCTCAAGAAGATCAACGCACACGTTTCTTCGATTGTCCTTCTGTTCCGTTGTGAGGTTTTTCGGTACCAATTTTGCACAAACCTTTCGCATGTACAAATCGTCTGTCAAAATTTGATGTACGGTGAAATTGTTTAAATTTAACTGTTCACTCATCATTCTTATTGTTAAACGACGATCTGATCTCACGAGAACCCTCACACGCTCAATGTTTTCTTCAGATTTTGAAGTTGAAGGTCTCCCTGAGCGAGGCTGATTTTCAACGTGTTCTCGGCCTTCCAAAAATGATTTGTGCCGCTGAAAAACTTGTGCTGTTGATAAGAAATGTTTCCCATAGGTCTGTTTCAACTTTTCAAAGGTCACACTCGCGGATTCTCCAAGTTTAACACAAAACTTGATTGCATAACGTCGCTCTAAATACACTACGTAACACTACACATTTTCGTAACACACAACAAAAACATAACTTCATTGATGGCGCTGTCAAAAATAATGTGTTGGCTGAACGGAGTTGAAACTTGGACTGAACATGTGGAAGGGATGAACAAACCGGTCTAGCACTGACCGGTAGACACAGCGTTGCCAGATCGCTCGCAATGTTACCGATCTCATTACTTTTCTCACCCACCTCGTATATCTGTTTCTGACGGGCAAAGTAGGTGCTAAATTTGCAGTTGTAGATAGTGATGAGAGTCTGTTTTACACGATGCAAAAATAATGCGGGCAAGGTACTTTCACAGCTGTCTAGTTTTTGGGGGTATTTGCAAAGAACTAAGCCAAACGTTTATTATCGAAGTTCCTGATCGCTCTACAAAAACGCTGCTGGAAATTATTAAAGAAAATGTTGAAGCAGGATCGATCAACGTTATCAGACTGTTGGCGTGATTACCAGCGTGATGATTTTTTTTTTTTTTTTTTTCTACTCTCCCCGACCGGATATCCAATTAAGTATACTCAGTCGGGGAGAGTGTCCTTTTACTCTCAAAGGAGGCGTCCCCCACCCGCCGGCTATACGTCCGGCACGGCAGGTTGGCCTCCCCGGTCTCGGATCTTTTGTTTTACATTGCCTGCCTCTAATCCCCCCGCTTTAGAGCCAAGGTCCGGCTATGCCGTCCCCCAGCGCCTCAGCAGGGAACCGGACTCGGTCTTTACGCCTTTGGCCTCTAATCGACAGCGCCGACCCCACAAAGAGCCTAGGCTCCCGCAGGGACGACCCCGCCGACCGGGACTTGGTCTTTTATTTTAACCCAAACTCAAACTCCCCTGGAGTTCACCCCCTTCTCAGGTACCCGCACACCAAGGCGTACAGGCCCTCCATGGGGTGACTGTCCGCCCTACCCTACTTTTTATACTCCCATTCTTCTGTCTTCATCCTCTTTGGCCCGCAGGACCTCCCCGGCGAACCTGCGGAACCATTCCCAGTTCTCATTGTTGTACCCCAACCAGTTTATCAGCGTGATGATTGGAGGCGGCTGGTTACACGTATCTTTGATCCACCGGGTTGGTCTAGTGGTGAATGTGTCTTCTCATATCAGGTGATTTGGAAGCCGAGAGTTCCAGCGTTCAAGTTCTAGTAAAGTAAGTTATTTTTACACGGATTTGAATAGTAGATCGTGGATACCGGTGTTCTTTGGTGATTGGGTTTCAATTAACCACACATCTCAAGAATGTTCGAACTGAGACTGTACAAGACTACACTTCATTTACACTCACACATATCATGCTCTGGCGTATTATCTGAAAGGTAATTACCGGAGGCTAAACAGGAAAAAGGAAAAGATTGTTATACGCATCTGTAAGTTAATCATCGATACAATTTAATCCACCCGGAGATGGGATCACATACTCAAATGTGAATGCGGGGATCAGTTTACTGGAAATACAAAAAAAACAAGGGGGTGTTCGAAACACACCGCTTGGAATCTGGCTGAGTTCATGTTTCGGCAAAAAAAAAATGCTGTTTGGAGAATTACTAAAAGGAGTATATCTTATTTTTGCACCCACACGAATGATACGGTATGAAATGATTATTTTATAAATTTCTTTCTTCATTTTTAAAAAAATAAATTTTCTTAAATTACTTTTAAGATTAGCGTTAATAAATAAAAAATACATAGTCAGAAAATTATGTAAAATAATACGCGTGCCGGTTAATGCACAATTACCGATATTTGTTTAAATAGCATTTGTTTTATAGTATAGTCAATCTTTCTTATCCAAATTTTTGTGATTAAGGGTTTGATGATCTGCATTAATTTTAAAATTACATGTAATTATTTCCCTTCCTAATTTTATCTCTAATAGTGTTTTATCATTTAATAACTTAAAATTATTCAAATAAATAAACTCTTAACAGATAATTCTAACAGTTACAAAACCTCTAAATTTACTTCGTTAATATTATTAAAGTAAATATTTTATATGACGATCTGAAATTCAGCATTTTAAAAGTGCTGAATATATTTTTTTAAATCTAGGTCATCTTCTAACCAATCTTGGAGAACAGGTGATCCTGTAGTAGAGATAACAAATCATAGAGGAGATTTGTTATAGATTCATGAAATAGAAGTAGAAGTCCCTATGAACTTGTAAAAGAAATAATATTGAACATTTTATGTAGAATACACATCGCGATTCTACCGTAAGTAAATTTTCTCTTCGTAGTTTCTTACGTACGTTTGCACCTATGATCATTGTCGTTTTCTTGAACAACCATGGCTCGTTGCGCAGGTATCACAGTGGTTTCTTTTATTTATTACATTTCTACTATTTTCTTTCAACCTTTATCTAATTTTGACAAGATGTTTAACTTAATAAGAGATCGAAATTTTTACGAAGGGAGTAAAGAAAGTATGTGTAATATTTGTGTCTTTTCATTCTACAGTAATCTTTCATTTGTACTCGTCCCGTATATTTATTGTTTATTATGTATAACATAGAGTTCAACTTTGATTAATTCTTTGTATCGGAAGAAAAAATAATACCGATTATTAAGTAAAATATGTAATAAAGTAAAAATAGTTAATATGTTGGGCTGCATTTCAGATGTTTGTTTTACCCGTACTACAATATTGAAGCGGGGTAGACTGTTAGTAGGGAATAAATTTGTGATTTGCAGTAAAGTATATAAAACTAAAAAATGAATTTTTTAAATAAACGATTCTATGATTCTGTAAAGCCGTATTAAGAACAGGAGGGAAATATCCAATTGACAATTAGTACTTCAGTTCTTTGAATTAATTCACGGTATCTCGTTGCCATAGTTACAGTGTTAATTTTTATGCGTATTCTGTCCCACTGATCGTTACAAATCATTAAATTTATTTTCGTTGTTTTTAATTATTCCTGATCGTTAGAAATTTATTACCTTTGCTTAAAAAAGGATTTTTTGCTCAAAAATATGTGATACTACAAAAAAGAAATTTAATTGAAAAGGTTTATAAATAAAAAACGTATGACGATAATACTTTACGCTCAGTTTTTCAAAACTGCAAATAATTAAAAGCAATTATTAATGCTAATATACTTTGTTCAAAAAGTGACGTAATTTTATGGGAAAATAAGTAAGTTACAGTAGTTGAAAGTGGTCTCCATTATTAGATTCATATAATTGAATACGACATTGCGTGTTCTTAAACACGTGCTGTAAAATTTATTGAACAATTATAGTGAAAAATCGTTCAATTTTGCTCTGAAATCCGGAAATTATGTACGGATGAGTTCTGTAAGCGGCATCCTTAAGGTATCCCTCTAAGAAAAAGTCAGGAATGGTTAAATCAGGAGACCGAGGAGGCTACAACCTCTTCCAAATCACTTGTCCACGAAAACACCGAGAAAGATGTAGTGTTGTTGACTGTATGAGCCGTAGCATTGTCTTGCTAAAACCACGTGTATTCTAGCCGGTCCGCAGATATAGCGTTTACAAATTGTTGCACCATCTGTATGGAGCGCTCACTGTATCGTGAAAGAATGTCATGAAGATTCGCCTACATAGCACTGCACACCAAACACCCGCTTTTTGTCCGTGTACAGGAGACTCGTCCGGCTGATGTGGATTTTTCGTACATCAAAAGCGTGTATTCTGTACATTCACGTATCCGTTAAAGTGGAACCGTGCCTAAGATCAAAACCGATCATCGAGTCATCCCTATCTGACGTTATAGATGATATGAACCGCTGATAGAAAGCTACATGTTTTTCAGTGTCTGCAGAAACAATTCGTGAACAACTCGAATTCCGTACGAATACAGCTTTAAACACTTCTGCAGTACCGTGTGGGCGCTACTAACGGCGAGACCAGACTAGGTAGATAGGCTTCGCACAGACTTCTTGTAAATAACGGAATATGCAGCTTGCACGTCGATCAACGTTTTTGCTGTTAGCACTTTCGGTTAACCGCTTTTGGCTGCATCTACTACATTCTCTTGGAACTTGTACAGTCGCTTGATGGAAGACTTGTTTGGTGCATCCACACCGTACGTTTCTGTAAACGCATTTTAGCTCTGAGCACTTTTGATTTTTATCGCGATTGTACTTTAAATATTGGAAAATTATATCGTTAATATATAAAACGCTATTTCCTACTTAAAATAACCGTCTAAAAATGACAGAGCCGGGAAAATTATGCAACCCTTTACCCTTTATTTTACGAAGTATTATCTGTTAAAAAAACGTACATATTTTTAATAATTATATTCGATGTTGATCGGTATTTATTGTATTTAAGAGTAAACATTTTACCGAGTTGTTTATGGATTTAGCAAATAGTTTCCTTAATTACAAGAGTATTATTATAGGTACTTACTAATGTAAACTAATTTGAAAAATTTCTATATTATTAAATTTTTACCTTGTTTTAGCATAACTGCTGACTCCAATAAGAGGTAATATTCCCATTATCGCTGAATATAACCATCCGATTATCATAATCTTTGTTGCAGTACACAATTTTAATCTTTTATTAAGATGGATGGCGTACGTTATCGTATACCAACGTTCGCTTGTAATCACTGTTAATGTGAAAATAGATAGTTCGCTTGCAAATACTGTAAGAAATCCAGCCACTCGACATCCCATACCTGTAAAAAATATATATGTATATAGATGCTCAAACTACAAGTCGATATATGTAAATTATAGTTTAACTCTTTTTATGTGACTGTTTGGTAACACGATAATATATAAATGAATACAGTAATTAAATAAAATATTTTGGATGATATTAAGTTATTTTTTAAGCTGTGAGACAGCTGTTGTAAGCCGTATTGTACCAGTATTTATTTATTTTTTTAATCTCCAGGACAACCGTTAGGTATTGCTTCAGAGGATGAGATGAATTATTTGTAACGTGTGTGAAAATGCCATGCCTGATCAGGATTCTAACCCGGGACCTTCGGATGAAAGGCCGAAACGCTAACGCTCGCGGCACGGAGGCCGGCATTACAATTAATCTATTTATCTATATCTATACTATTATATAAAGAGGAAGAAGGTTTTCTTTTTGTTCGGAATAATAAAAAAAAAAAACGATTCGATCAATCGTAACCAAATTTTCACCCATGTTTCTTGGCATAACTAAGAAAGATTTTAGATTATTTCAACTTGAAAAAAAATTATGTTTTAAGATTTGCCGGTTGAAGCACAAAGTCTAACGAATTGAATTAATAAACTGTGAATTTCTATCACTGTGTTAGCTGGATTTGAACTGAATGATTCGAATTGACAAAAAATTGACTGAATGTTACAAAAATAATAGAATTAAATTAATGTTAAATAAAAGTTATTAAATTTAAAAAAGTGTCTGTTTAACAATAATGGGCTTCCCGTGGTGACTGCGTGTGAAGTTAGGACTGTGAGGTACGCAAGAACCTCCGGAAGGCTAAACCGATCATCATCATCAACTGGAAACAAACGGAGTGTCTCTGGGACGCTATTTTGGGAGATGCAATGGAGAGATCCTGAAATATCTCTGCAAATAATAATCTGATTTTCAAAATTCAAACGGGGTATTTGTTAGTTGCTTGAAGGCTAACTTTTGCCATGCAGTAGGTAAACTTGCGATCAAACAGATCACGGTTATTTGGAAATGTGTGTGTGTACATATATATATATATATATATATATATATATATATATATATATATATATATATAAAGTTAATCTGTTTATTTGTTTTCGCATCACTCGATAACCAACATTCAGATTCAGATTTGGAGGATATAAAACCACCAAATTAACTTTGAAAGTTAAGATATTAAAAATATTCATTATTTTTCGCCTTCAAGGAGGGTGAAGTAATGAATTAAAGATATTCATTAAAAAAAAAAATAGATTAATCCTTTTACTCCATTATTATATTTCTACCACCACGCCAAAGAAATAAGTAATAAATTTTTCATCCTTTAAGGTGTGGATACGTTAATTACCGTAGTTACTATTATCCTGTCTTTAATAATTTTGTTTCTTTTTCAGGTCTCTATAAAGCCTGAATACTATAATTATTATTTGGCAGTATTATTTACAGAACCATGAAGATAACGTACAATGTGGTGTCTAGGGAGTGGAGCTCTCTGGTTAGATGGGAATCGTGATCGAAGCAAGCTCTGCAGGTATCCAGGGCGTTAGTCCTCCTGGAAAATTGGGAATGGCGAGCAAAGCGAGCTCTGCGGGCCTAAGGTAGGGTCCTTGGACCCGGGAGACCCCGAGGAGATCCTTAGTTGGATTTGGGATTCGCACGGGTTGACCTAAGTCCCGAGGGTCCAGGTTCTAGCTAGACGGCCGGATAGTTTATAAAATATATAGTAACAGAAAATATGAACTGGCCTTACTGGATACTGTGTCGTATATGAAAACAGGCAGCATTCAGAAAAAAAGCAGTAGTTTTACTATATAAAGTTATGAGCTATTATTTATAATTAATAATAAATACTTATCAAAATATGGTTTATATAAGACCGATGGTTAATACTTGGAAATTTGTTACTTCTTTATGTAAAATTAGATATCGTGGTACGAGGCAATGTTATGCAAACAAACTAGTGGTTTAGCAAATTAAATTTATTTTTATAAATCTGATAATACTGTTCCTATGTAGTTATATTTTTCTCTTGATATATAAGCTAAGAAAAGTTTTTCTTTCGATAATATTTTGTAATCTCTTGTAACGTATTTAATACCTACAATTTATTTTTATCTACATAATCGCTATGTTTCAATTACGGTCTGTTTATGTTAGATCTACTATAGAGTTTGATTTCATTTTGTTTTTTTTTATTTAGACAAAGCTGTATTTTTTAAAAGTCTTTAACCAGAAGTAACTTGTTCTACTTTTTAAGTAATTTATGTTAATTGTTAAGAATGTTTGAACCATCACTTGAATAAAGTAAAAAGAAAAACGTGTTAGTATATCATAAATAAATTTTACTTAGTTTATATACATTTATTTATCGGAATAATTGTGGTATTAGCTACTGTATAATTACGATAACATACGACCGATCGTATTCTCGTTGTAAAAGCGATTGTACCACTCATCATAACTACATTTGAGTAACGCCCTAGAACAATGTTAACGGAACAATTTATAACCTTATCTTGACTGGATTAAATTCTGTTCTGTGTTCAATATACTACGGTCATACTAAAATAGGGTAATTATAGACAGTTGTAAGCGCATTATCTAAAAGCTAGTGAAATTGAATAGTTGCGTGTGCGTCGAAAGGTCTACGCGTTTGTCAGAGAAAATTCCCTTAAAAAAATTAAAAACGTTTATCGCTTACTGAGCGCTTGATATATTTCCCTGAGTTTTAAAACAAGTAAATTTATCAGATTATCTATCTTAGTCATTTTTTTACGTTACTTTTGTTGATATAATTATGGTACTTAGGTATTTAATTATTATCGGTTAAGAACAAAGTATTTTAGTTTACTCACTTTTGTAAATGTAATAATTATAAAATTAACTTTATGAATTTTTTTAATATAATTAAGTTTTGATTTAATTAAACAGCTACTAAATAATGTTAACAAAACAAATCATCCGCAGTATTAAAATGTCTACAAAGTCTGTACTCTCTGTAATGTCAAGTAACTTTTTTTAATTTAACTACATTATTGAGTTGTTTTATAATTTATAACGATGGTCGTTCATTTTTTAATTTCTCCCATGTTTAATTATTATTTTTAAAATTACATCTAGATTTTACGTAAATAATAGCAAAATGTAATGAACTTTTCTGTGGGAAATGGAAAAAACAAAAAAAAGTGTGGGAAAAAGAATTTGAAAAAGGCTGCAGGAATAAATTGGTGTAGTTTGGCATCGGACAAGGAAACATGAAATTTTGAGGAAGAGGCCTATTCTCGGTAATGAGCCGGTTTCCAAATATGAAAATTAACACGTTCCCGCATATACATTATTTCCCGGCTTTTAATAGAAAGATGCTTGATGTCACGAAGAGTGTTTCCTTCAGAATTCTCGAGATTTTTTTTTGAAAAATATTTAAAATACTGTATTACTTTATTAGTGATTTGTTTTAGTTTTGTGAATTTTTTTTTTGATTTATCCCAAAAAAGAATTTTTGGCACACCAGTGTTACGCTCCGACCTACAAAAGTACCGCATCGGTACTCGGATGTGCCGCGCCGGCTCTTTGTTATACCGACTCTCTTAGTGGTACATAGGCGTACCGCCATGGCTAGTTAGAAATGGTTGTGGAGCGGCAGATCTACCCGCCGCAACCCACCGGGTTGGTGTAGTGGCGAACGCGTCTTCCCAAATCAGCTGATTTGGAAATCGAGAGTTCCAGCGTTCAAGTCCTAGTAAAGCCAGCTATTTTTACACGGACTTGAATACTAGATCGTGGATACCGGTGTTCTTTGGTGGTTGGGTTTCAATTAACCACACATCGACCATACATCAGGTATGGTCGAACTGAGAATGTACAAGAGTATACTTCATTCACACTCATACTCATTCATCCTCTGAAGTATTATCTAAACGGTAGTTACCGGAGGCTAAACAGGAAAAAGAAAGAAAGATCTACACGCCGCGCCTTTGCTTACTAACGACCTTGATGTCAATTGTATTTGTCTACCAGATGTGACTAGTCTCTGCACGTTCGTTTCTTTGGTTTCACGATTTTTTTTTATTAATTCTTTTTCATTTTACCGATTAAAAAACCTAAACGAACGATTATTGGTGTCGTTCGAAGTCCGCAGATGATGAAAAAATTAGGGTTGTTATCATCATCAGTAGATAAAGAACCTTCTTCTTTTTCCTGTTTAGCCTCCGGTAACTACCGTTTAGATAATACTTCAGAGGATGATATGTATATGTGTGAATGAAGTATACTCTTGTACATTCTCAGTTCGACCGTTCCTGAGATGTGTGGTTAATTGAAACCCAACCACCAAAGAACACCGGTATCCACGATCTAGTATTCAAGTCCGTGTAAAAATATCTGTCTTTACTAGGACTTGAACGCTGGAACTCTCGACTTCCAAATCAGCTGATTTGGGAAGACGCGTTCACCACTAGACCAACCCGGTGGGTTAGTAGATAAAGAACCTAACATTAAAAATGATTACGGTTGTAATACCGACTTCATATTTATCTAATCATAACAATGAGTTTGTCAATTTAACAACTAATCTAGCAGAAAATAATCCTGTAGATTTCTCTTAACTCAGTACATCACTTATTCAGTCGTGTGTTACAATTACCTCTCAGACCGGCACTTCAACCGATAAATCTGAGCACCAGCACTTCTGTCTACGTATCTGCCGAAGAGTGGTTTTCTGACAACATCGACGAGGAGCGGGATTATCAGGAAAACATAGCAACCGATTCGTATTCTTCATATAACTCTCATACATTAGAATCAACTGAAGATTAAGCTACAATAAAGTGGCCTGTTCGGTTTCCTATTATTGATATAAATGTAAATTCCATTTAGGAATTTCAAAATGATGATCAAACAGAGAATCCGTTTGAGCTGTTTTCTATGTTTTTATCAGAGGATATATTAGATTATATCGATAATAGTTTCGCTAATCAATGTTTGAGTAAAGAAGTAAAAAAGAAGAAATAAAATAAAAAGTTATTTAAATGGGATGATACTAACGCGAATGAAATGAGAAAATTTCTTCCGACTCTTATGTTGATGGGTATAGATCACTTGCCAGATATCTGCATGTACTAGTCAAATGATGATATTTTTGCAAATGCTTTTATAAAAAGAATGATGTCCACAGACAGATTTATTGTAAATTTAAACCGCTGGCATTTTGCCAGCAATGCAAATAAAAATGATATTACTAGGATTTTTAAGATAGCTACGCGATTAAATATTAAAGTAATTTTCGAGCTGTTATAAAACCCAGGGAAAAAAAATTAGTAATCCATGAGAGTATGATTCCTTGAAGAGGACGGCTACGCTTATTTTTCAACAGTATATTCCCCAAAAAAGTATTCCTACACAGCTACTCGTTTGGAAATCAGTATGAATGGCTGTAACAAACTTAAGACTAATAGTCATTTCTTAGAGCCGATACCACCAAGTCCTTGTCATTATTATAAGACGTCGAGTAGTGAAATAAATTTAAAATAGTCGAGTTATTCGGTACACAGATATTCCGAAACGCCTATCAGATATGATACGCAGCGAAACACTGGTGTATTGAAGCTACGTATTCGAATTCATTGCTTTGACTGACCGGTTTGCCGATCCGTGATGAGCTTGTTAAACGATTGACATTTAGCAAATTAAGAAATAATTTTACAAATAACTGAAATTTATGCTCAAAAACGTTTTGTGCAGTTTCGTTCATTAGTATCATATATTTTCTATTAGTATGTAAAATAAATAAAATACTTATTTATTTATTACGAATGTATTAAATCAAAAGTTTTTTATTTGTTTTTTATTTTTTTGTAATACTAAAAGAAAAATTTACTTTTTATAAATTTAGTTCCAATAATTTATAAAATTTTCTTTGTTAATCACATTAAAATTTGCCGAGTAATCGTTTAAAACGGTGAAAATCCTTAATGTTACATAATGTTCAGATTAAATAAGTTTTTACTTTCTATTATTTAAGTAATCAGAAATGATTGTTTGATGATTGATAGATTATAAAGTTTAAATGATAAAATTTACAACTGATTGTTTAATCAGTTTATTCATTAAATGTTGCCTTAATATTGAAAGGAATCATTACATTGTAAAGTCTCATTAAGTTACAGGAGAGCAGTGTGACAGATAACTAAATGAGATGTTGTCTTGAGTGCTGCAAAAACGAGGCTCTTTCATTGTTTATAAAACATTTATATTGAGTTCTTCAATAGATATTATTCTAATAGGTGCGATATATTTTTGGAAATTTTCATTTTGTTTTCAGAATTGTTAGTTCATATTTTATTAACACATTAGTATAATTTTTATTTTATTTTCATAATAGGTCATTATAAGATACTTGTAAAGTATGTAAATCCTACACTACCCAAGGGCATTTATATAGGAGTCTGTCTGTGTGTGCATCCCCCTTAGTTGAGAACATGCTTACATGATCGAACATACTGTCCGTCAAAAAATCATACGATTTTTTTTTCTTAAATTTTTATACAAAATCAGGAAGAAGAAGAAACACCTATAAAGAAGAGCAAAAGTAAAGAACATCCTTACATGATTAAACATACTGCCCGTCAAAAAAAATATAAAATATTTCCTTAAATGTTTATAAACAATAAATAAATGCAATAATAATTATAATATAAATTAATAAATTGCACTACCGTAATTTATTCATTCAATATCGTAGCAAATCTAAAAACACAACTATATTCGATACAAATAAATCGATACTGAAAATACTATCGATTATCCATTTAGAATCGTATATGTAATTTTTTTACTTCTTTATACGAAGTAAAGGAAGTATTGTAATCGCGAAAAATGTCAGTTTTCAGATTTCAACGGAAATATCCATTTTGACTAGTTTCGGTGTGATGTCTGTACGTATGTACGTATGCATCTGGCATACCACAAAAACGATTAGCCATAGGGTGTTGAAAGTTTAGTTGTGTACCACCACTTTTGATTGCAATCGACTGGACCAAAAGTATCCAAAAAAAGTCCAAAATTTAAAAAAAATTGGATTTTGGACTTTTCTTAACTGCAATAATCAGCCCTCATCGAGAACTTTTCAACGGCATATCACAACTGGTACTTATTTTCATTGGTTCTACAGTTATAGCCAAAGAAATGTCTAATTACTGAAATATTTGGTTCTTACAAGGGAGAGGCACATCGGTTCGAATCCGACTTCTTCTCTTTTTTTTTAACTTTTTTTAAAATTTAAATAAATTGATTTATTAATTATTATAGAATAATTTTAAATGATATTTGTCATCCTTAGCGACTGATTTTGAAGCGAACCAACTTCTCTTTTGTTATTATTTCAAGAAAGGTTAGTTCGTATTACGATAATCTGTTTCGTATATTGAATATAATACGAGTGAATTTGCATATGGATATTATGGACCTTGATAAAAATGGTGAGAGGGTGCAATCTTTAAAAGATGCCTGAACCGATCTAAACCAAATTTAATCGGGAAGATTTGATGATATTTTTTTTGCTTTTCCTTGATAAATTTTCATCAAAAAAAAATTTACACAAGAGGTAATCAGTTTCGAAGACCTAATAATCGCATTCCGAGATGCCGCCCGCCAGGGCAACCTGCCCTGTCACAGGCGCACGGTGAAATCAGTTATTACCTGTCCCAATTCCTCACGGAACACGGGGAATTCGGCACCTATCTACAACGATTCCATTAGCGAGAATTTACCGAGTGCATTTATTGCGGAAACTTGGACACACCGGAACACACATTTTTCACTTGTGAAAGATGGTCGGCTGAAAGGCGTGTCGCACGAGTCGTGGGAGTTATCACAGTCTCAGTGGTCTTACAGATGCTACGTGGGACCTCTGATTGGAAGAGACTGGAGGACTTGGTGACCGGAATTCTTAAGAAAAAGGAAGCCGATTGTAGGGAGTGGTCGGTGGATCTCTTACCTCGGCAGCCGTAACCATCCGACGGGCTGCAATGTTAGCCGACCTGCGGTGGGGTTTGACGGTGGAATGACGAAACCCTCCGCTACTGGGCGTCGGTGGGGGCCCCGGGAACGGCATAGCCGGGCCCTGGTTATCTCTCATTAGTTTGCCTTGAGTGGGCGTTGTCTGCCAAGATCTCAAAAGTTCTAACGGGCGAGCCGACCTGTCGGTGGACGGGAAGGCTCATTTGAGTTACAGAAACAACCCCCTGGTGTGTGCTAAGCTTGGTAGTAAATCCATGCCAGGAGGGAGAGATAAAAAAAAGGGCAACCCGCCCGGAGGGCCTAGCTGTGGAGGCGCGCCGTAGGCACCCCTGCAGCTAGTTATTTGCTAAACTCCTTGCAGGGAATATTTTTACGCAGGTGTAACTTTAAAGTACACTTTAACAGAAATTCAACACAAGTTGTTGACGTTAGCTTGAGAAATTTGAAATTGAACTTTGCTCAGAAAGGATTAATAGAATTAGAACTTCATAATAGATTCAAAGTATATTTATTTTCTCAATTTATCAATGATCTATTTTTTCTATTTACTTTAGCGGATTGTGTGAAAGAGTAATGACATTTATGAGTTCAAATTATAAGTTATAACCAGTTTGTTGACGAACCCCACCGGGTTGGTCTAGTGGTGAACTCGTCATCCCAAATCAGCTGATTACGAAGTCGATAGTTCTATGGTTCAAATCCTAGTAAAGGCAGTTACTTTTATACGGATTGAATACCTGATCGGGAATACCGGTGTTCCTTTGGTGGTTGGGTTTCAATTAAACACATGTCTCAGGAACGGTCGACCTGAGACTGTACAAGACTACACTTCATTTACATTCATAGATACCATCCTCATTCATCCCCTGAAGTAATATCTTACGGTAATTCTGGAGGCTAAACAAAAAAGAAGATGATAGAATTCTTTAATTTGTCGAAATTTTTTATTTGGTGATCTCCGTGCAAGTAACGTCTCGGTCTTTTATCTGGGGATCTCTGTTTCAAATCTGGTCAGGCAAGGCATTTTTCATACGCTAAAAATCAAGGAAAAAAATTCACAAAACTATTGTTTCACAACAGAATTGGAGAGACTAATTTATTGCTTTACAGTATCTGTTGTTAGTGTTGATTAACAAAATTAATGTATGAAGTTCCAAAAATAATCTTAATATGCTAAAATAATGTATTATGTGCTAAATAAATAAAAATATAAATAATTTAAAATATTAAAAAAAAAAAGATAAAAATAAATGTGAAATACTATTTGTGGTACAAGAAGCAGTAATTTTTTTGTAACAATATAATGTTTTTCATTCTGCAGGTAGTTCATTTTGAGAACACATTGAAGGTATTTTTTTTTAACGCTGAATAATATTTCATTTCCGCCATGTATTTCGTGCTAATATGCAACGCAAACTATTTCATTCCACATTTTCCTGAGTAATCCTGGCGTAGGATACTTATTTGTATTCTGAAGATGACTGTAATATTTTTGAATGTGAATTATGCTAGTTTCATTTGGTCAACAAACATGGGAGGGGTTTTCTGGAATTGAAGTAAAAGGATTGCTGGAGTTCCTATTGGTAACCATATTTTTTATTTTGAAATTAGCTGTTTTTATACAAAATTAAAAGCTGTACGTAATCGTAAATTTGCACTATATAAACGTAATAACGATTTGCTTTTTTTAATTAAATCAAATTAAATAATTTTATTGAATTTTTTTGTAAAAATAGTAAATAATGTAAACTAAATTTTAAAAATGGTTACGAATATTTATATCTTTTAAATGTACTGTCGTTGAAATTATAATTTCCACGTTGAAAATAACTTATATTTCTGGTTTATGTTAATTTATTCCTCCTTCTCGTATGTTATGTAATTGTTTAGATAATTAACAAATTCAAATTTAGCGAGTTAATTTCTTGGGACTTTTAGTTATTTGAGATTTTTTTAATTACTACCTATCTATTATTACGTGTGTAAAATTAATTACTTGTTTCAGTAGTATTATCAAGGTTTTGAGATGCGTATGTTAATACTTTGTTCAATATAAAAAAGTGATTCTGCCATCAGGAAATCGGCTTGTGATCAAAGGCTGGTGTAGTATTTTTTTATCGGGCTTGAAACGGTAATGAGGTGTGTCTACTGTATAACATAACATGATACTTTCAAATTCTTTCTCTTTTTTTGTAACAACCCGCTTTAATGAACCATCGTTCGATTATTGATGTTACAGATATTCAAACCCTATACACTACTCTTGTAGAATACTTTATAAAGCGTATTTTTACAAATTCTCATTTTTGTTCCCAAATAACCAAGTTCTAAGAAGATATTCAAACAATTTTTTTTTTTAAATATCTCGATTTAAATTCATCTTTAACGCCTTCCTTTGTATCTAAGAACAAGTTTCGGCAATAAGTTCTATCATCTGGTGTTATTATATTTTTCCATTATTGTAGGCTTTGTTAAAATATTAAAGTACAAAAATTTACCGCTTAATCACACTTTGCATAACATATTATTAAAATAATATGTGAATTTTAATATTCTACCTTCTTCAGCACCGCCATCTACAGTAATGGGGATTAATATCTCCTGAAGAAGGAGACGTGCTACTAAAATATTTTTAATGTTAATTTTTTGTTTGTTTGTGCGGAAATAAAAGCATAATTTTTTCATATTAAAGTACAGCATAAATGTCTGCCAAAGAATTTCTTTTTTTTTTTTTTTGTCTTCAGTCATTTGACTGGTTTGATGCAGCTCTCCAAGATTCCCTATCTAGTGCTAGTCGTTTCATTTCAGTATACCCTCTACATCCTACATCCCCAACAATTTGTTTTACATACTCCAAACGTGGCCTGCCTACACAATTTTTCCCTTCTACCTGTCCTTCCAATATTAAAGCGACTATTCCAGGATGCCTTAGTATGTGGCCTATAAGTCTGTCTCTTCTTTTAACTATATTTTTCCAAATGCTTCTTTCTTCATCTATTTGCCGCAATACCTCTTCATTTGTCACTTTATCCACCCATCTGATTTTTAACATTCTCCTATAGCACCGCATTTCAAAAGCTTCTAATCTTTTCTTCTCAGATACTCCGATCGTCCAAGTTTCACTTCCATATATAGCGACACTCCAAACATACACTTTCAGAAATCTTTTCCTGACATTTAAATTCATTTTTGATGTAAAAAAATTATGTTTCTTACTGAAGGCTCGTTTAGCTTGTACTATTCGGCATTTTATATCGCTCCTGCTTCGTCCATCTTTAGTAATTTTACTTCCCAAATAACAAAATTCTTCTACCTCCATAATCTTTTCTCCTCCTATTTTCACATTCAGTGGTCCATCTTTGTTATTTCTACTACATTTCATTACTTTTGTTTTGTTCTTGTTTATTTTCATGCGATAGTTCTTGCGTAGGACTTCATCTATGCCGTTCATTGTTTCTTCTAAATCCTTTTTACTCTCGGCTAGAATTACTATATCATCAGCAAATCGTAGCATCTTTATCTTTTCACCTTATACTGTTACTCCGAATCTAAATTGTTCTTTAACATCATTAACTGCTAGTTCCATGTAAAGATTAAAAAGTAACGGTGATAGGGAACATCCTTGTCGGACTCCCTTTCTTATTAGGGCTTCTTTCTTATGTTCTTCAATTGTTATTGTTGCTGTTTGGTTCCTGTACATGTTAGCAATTGTTCTTCTATCCCTGTATTTGAACCCTAATTTTTTTAAAATGCTGAACATTTTATTCCAGTCTACGTTATCGAAAGCCTTTTCTGGGTCTATAAACGCCAAGTATGTTGGTTTGTTTTTCTTTAATCTTCCTTCTACTATTAATCTGAGGCCTAAAATTGCTTCCCTTGTCCCTATACTTTTCCTGAAACCAAATTGGTCAAAGAATTTCTAGATCATGTAAAAATCCCAGAAATATTATAAGATTAGAAATTTTGAGTTGTAAAAATAAGATTATTAAACCTACAATCATTTTAATTTGATTTTTATAACGGATATTTATTAAAAGTTAAAAATAAATATTACATTTGAACTTCTCAAGTCACTTAATAACAACTTTTATTTTTATAAGTTTTGCAAGTTCTGAAGGAGAAGGTATCAATTCATATATTTTTTTTATTATTACCATTGAAGTTGAAATATTTTTCTTACCAAATGAATTTTTGTTTAATCGTTTTCTTATTATTATTATTATTTTATTTTTAGTGACATTTCTCTGTTGATTCAGAAGTAAGATTTTTATTAATATAGGAAAATTAAAAAAAAAAGTTATTATGTATTCTTAAACGACTCGAAAAGATATTTAAAAAATAATTATTTTTCATCATCGATTAGTAATAGGTAGTCTGAAAAGTATTGAGCCTTTTGCGCACGAGATAGCGTTATTCTGGCAAAATTAGTGGAAGACCATCATGTAAGCAGCGGTCGTGTCATTGCGAATGACATAAAAATTCAACACCACACCGTTTTAAACCGTTTTCAGAAAGCTGGATGTAAAAAGTAACCCGTTGTTTTGGTGCTGCATGACCTAACTCAGAAATACCTTTAGATAAATATCTTTAGATAATGTTGTGCGAAAAAAGATTGTGGTCGATGCGAGAAGAAACTCCATGATCTGTGGCGTAGGCCACAATAACGCTCACGAAGGTTTCGCTATGCGTTTTGTAAGATTGAAAGGGCATCGTGCATCACGAGCTGCAGCCGTCAGGTGGAACGATATACTCAGTCCTATACTGTCGATGATTAGCGCGATTGAACCTAGAAATTCATAAGAAATGGCCTAAACTGAAATTGTGTCGTATACCACGCCGACAACGTCAGATCGCATACATCTTTAATGACCCGTCAGAGAGAACTGGGAGGTTTTAATTCATCTTCCATATAGCCCAGACCTGGCACTGTCAAACTATCATTTGTTTCTGTCTCTGTACAACTCCCTGAAGGGTGTTAAGGTAGTTTTTACAGAGACCTGTGAAAACTACGTGTCACAATTTATTGACCGGAAACCGTAGCAGTTTTATAGAGAAGGGATTATGGTGTTTCTAAAAAAATTGGCAGAAAATCATCGAAAAAAATACTGCATATGTGTGGTCTTAAAATGTTATTTTCCAGTAACAATAAATGTTCTCTCAATTTTGAACTCTAAAAGATTCAATACGTTTTAGACAACCTAATATTAATTGCTTTAGTTTAATAATACATAACCAAATGTAATTCTGGTATTCAGAGAATTTCAAAAATTAAAGTAGATTAGTCGGTTTGTTTTTGAATATCCCCGCAACTTTTATTTACAAGTTTTATCTTATCGTACTTTTGATCGTTGTAATACAATTGAGTTATTTTCTAGCATATTGTCTTCGTATGTTCTCTTCTAAGTTATTCTTCGTATCAAATGCAATTTGTTGTACTTGACAGATGCAGGACGTGTAAGCGAATACGACATATTTCTGGAATGTAATACGAACAATACAGTGGTCAATCATTCTAAGAATTTTGTTGCTCCTCTTACGGGTACACGTACTCAAAGGATTAGATCTCTTAGAGCTGCTGAAAATTGTAGGAACGATCGAGAATGCGAACAAATAGGGAAATGATAAATTCCTATTTATGCAAATCAACATGTAGAACCCGTCCGAAAACTGAATCTGAATGGGCAAATACAAGATATAGAGTATATCTTTGTTACTGGAACTGGTTTGCTTGGAATTTCTCCCGCCACCACCCCATTTGGTCTTCCTAAAGCATAATATCGAATGTCTGTGCCACAAACGGCTACTCAGCCTCGAACAGTTTAGCGACCAGTATCCTAACATAGCTCCTAGAGCTTACCTAACAGCGTGAGCGGATTAAGAGTGGTGCCATACACAACCGGCTTACGTGTTCCAACCACTCACTTGTCATATATTTGCTAAAATGGGTAGGCGCACCCCGTCAACTACTAAAAAATATATATGACATCCATAAATAAAATTTAATTCGTCCAGGCAGCAATTCGCTGCCACGCCTAGGTCGCTGATTGCCAACAAGTACCTGTTCACCACTTTATAACGCTTGGAGCCATAATAAATGGCTGGTGGTCAGCCATACTCAGGGTTAGCTTCTCACGGCAAAGCGGTAAGAGTCTTTCAGTTAAGCAAACTACGGATGCCGTTTGAACAAGCCAGCCGCATCTAGGAACTCCCACTCGGCCCGACAATGCGGCACTCGCCCCATTTACTCGCCTCTTATTAGTGCTATGTTTGATCTGGGTATTAGTAATAGTTTTAAAACTTTCGGAACATTAAAATAGCTGGAAAAGTATTCTGACTTTTCAGGCTACCCCGGTCAAGTTATAATTATCAAAATAACATAGAAGCATAAAAATTCCCTATTTTAGAATAAAATGTTTTGATTTTATGAGTTTCCATACTCTGTAGGGAAAATTTAGGAAAACAGTATATATAAAGACGAGATCCCAAGTAAAAAGAATTAATTTAAAAGAGAGTTGCTTATAATTTTTTTATATAATATTCTTTATTATTACAATTTAAATAAATAAATAATTACTTTCCTTAAGTGTTTACTTACCGTTCTGCCAATCGATCGCATAGTTGAAATAATCACCGATCGATCTTACATCCATTATGGCAATCAATAATAAATATAATCCCATACAAAGATCAGCGACCGATAAGTTGCACATTAAAAACTTTGGTACGGTCATACGGAATCTTGAACTTAATAATACTAATAAAACCGCCATATTTCCTAAAAGCGCTGCTATTGTTACAATCCATACCGCTATTCTTAATGCCCAATTTCCCATCACATCTTCGCATGGATTAAAAGGGTCGGGCTGAGGGAAACATTGTACTTCTTTGTAATCTTTTGATATATTACCACAAACGTTAAATAATTCTCCGGGAGCGTTTGTCACTGTAACAAAATAAATTTCAAGATGAATCTTTAATAAATTATACAAAAATAACATTCATCATTGCTTATCTAAATCAGAATTAACAAATACTATAAGGTACATGTTGAATAATATATTATTTTTTATATTTATTTAACCCGTTATTTAACTCACTTCGTAGTTATAGTTTTCAAATCCAGCTTAGACCAGCTGGTGTGTGTTTCACAATTAAATATTTGAAAGATAGAGTTATCAAAATAGTTTCTAGTTATGAAATATATTTATTACCGTAAATTTAATTAATCCAGTGGTTATGCATAATTACCGGCGAATTTGGTTAATTGCGTCCAATGTTAGAGAATAACATAAAAACAAAATTGTATATTTAATGTTAATTAGACGAGTTTAGTGAGCGTAGGTTATTTTTAGTTTCGTTACGATAATATTCTTTCTTTTTCTGTTTAGCCTCCACCGCAAGGTATTATTTCAGTGGATGAATGAGGATGATATGTATGAATGTAAATGAAGTGTAGTCTTTTACAGTCTCAGATCGATTATTTCTGAGGTGTGTGGTTAATTGAAACCCAACCACCAAAGAACACCGGTATCCACGATCTATTATTCAAATCCGTGTAAAAACAACTGACTTTACTAGGATTTGAGCCTTAGAACTCTCGACTTTGAAACGAGGTGATTTGCGATGATAATGTGATTTATTATGGTAATCTAACCATCATAACCTAAGATCGCTTTGCTCGCTAACCTCAGCTTATTAAATGTTTTGATTATTGAAATAATAACTTTCTGATTGATTAGTTAGATAATAACTTGTGTGGACGAAGAAGAGCTGCAGACCCCTTCTGCTCTTACTGTCGGGAATTAGACACGCCGGAACACGTGATATTCCAGTGCCCGCGGTGGGACGAGAAACGCCGCGACTGTACTGCCGTAACTGGGTATTTAAAGGTGGGTTCATCGTTGCGCTGTTCGGGAATACTGAAAATGAAATATCGGAAAGCTCTCCTATCCGGGTCATCTTACAAAAGATTATGAACCAGGTGGCTTTTACAACATTTTAATTTGTTCTTTTTTTCTATTCTTTAGACTGTCGATTTTGGTGCACTAGTATCTAAAGAAACTTTTCTCATTGAATTGGGTTTACCTGGTAATCGCAGTAATGAAGCACACACTATTTATTATTTTCCTTCATCAATACATGGGATATATTTTTAACTTCATTGCTATTTTCCAACAACACTCACTTCCACATAGAAATTGACATTTCGGTTGGTGGATCAACATCTGGAAATTCAGCTATAAAATATCGTACGGATTGTCAAATTCAGTGGCCCATGACAACATTTAACTTTTTGTTCAGTTGTAAATCCCATGTTTATCAATTAAATGTTTACACAGGAAAAAGAAGCAAGATTATGATTTATTAACTTATTTTATTAAATTTTATCAGCTGTTTAACAATACATCCTCTTGTTTTAATGACCTTTACTAGCTATTTTGAAATGAATAAAAAATTTGATTTACCTGTAATTGATTTGAAAGCCTTCATTTTGTTTCTATAAATCCTAGAAAGTTGAAATTTTCACAGAACGTTTTTAGAACGTGAAAAGGTTTGTGAAGTTTCAATAGAATCGTTGGGGGAAGGGCGAGTGATACTAAATGAAAAGCGTTCACCTATTCGTGGAACACACACACACACACGTATATATATATATATTGACGAAAATTTTACTTATTTTTAAGGAATGAAAGACTTTGAAAAGCTATAAATAATTGGAAAACTAATCAATTAGAAAATCTCTGCAATCAAAGAGGAAAATTTTTAAGTTTCTATTATCATGGAGGAGGAAGTGTGGTAAAAGATAAAACGTATTTGATGACATTGAATTTTTTAAAAGTATATAAATCTAAAATCAACTAAATTTTAAATAAATAAATACTTTTTGTTATCATGTAAGTTTTATTTGTTTAGATCTTCCAGTTTGTTAAATGTCTTAAAAGAGTGGAGAAAGTCAAATTAACTTCTAATGTGTAATGTAATAACCATCCTGTTGTGGATTAAAACTATTGTAGCATATTAATATTTATTAGATTAATAACATTTATTTTAGAAATGAATAATAAAATAAAATTTTAATTAATTTTACTAAGAATACTATTAAATTTAATAAAAGTTTAAAACATCCCATTTCAGTAGCTTTAGGGTTTTATAAGAGTAGATTTAAATTACCGAGAGGTTGGAGAGTAAAGAACAGAATTATTCATTATAATTCAAAGCCAACAGATATTTTGTTTTTACCTGTTTAGATAAGATTTTAATATTTTACATTCTTAGGCTGTATTTTGTATAAATGGTTTTTATTCATTTGTTTATAAAAAATTAATACACACGAAAGTTTATTTACTAAAGAAAAATCCATTAAATAAATAAAACTTTGGTATATAATATTGAGTTTTCAACTGTTTTAATTTTATAATAGGTAAAACGTTTTATTTCCTCCAAATAATATTTGTTTTCTTTAATTTGTGACCAATTTTCTGAGTTTTCGGTTCGATTACTAGCTTGGATTGAAATATATGAAAATAATCAATAGTAATTCCATCCGTTATAAAAACTCTACGCATTAATAACCGTAAAAAAAAAAAGATTTTTAGATGTCGCATACAAATTGTCAATTAGTTCAACGGGTTGATCAAATTAACAAATCTGCTTAAAATTAAGGTCATTACAATCTTGAATAAATAATTTTGTTTCACTTTACATACGTTGAAATTGGAATTTTTCAGGCCAAAAGTACTTTAAGATTATTCATCAAGTTGTCTGCTATTAAATAGTTCAAAGTTGAATTACATGTTACTGAATAATCTTGGATACCTAATGAAGTAATGGATTAGAATTAAACAGAAGCATTTATAACAGTCATCAGTTAAACGAATTTAATTCATTCTTTTGTTGAGTTTAATGAAAACGCTTAATAATTATTTGGTTACCAGCTGTACAAAAAAGAATATCGGAGTTTTAAAGTTGAGTAATATTTCTTAACATTGACTTACAGTATATATTACTATATACGAGGTGTGTGAAAAAGTAGTGAGACTGCTTTTTAGTTACCAAAGTTTTTATGTTATTCAAACAACAATATTTTCCCTCCAAAGTTCCTTTGGGAAGCTATACACCGGCGGAGTCGTTCCCACTCCTGGTAGCAGCGCTGGAAGGCTTCAACTGCTAGGGCTTTTAACTGGTCGGTCACAGTCTTTTGAATATTTTCCAGAGTTCCAAAATGACGTCCTTTTAAGAGATTTTTCAATTTCGGGAAAAGGAAAAGTCACAAGGACTCAAATCAGGTGAATAGGGGGGTTGAGGAACCGTAGGAATGCGTTTTGAGGTTAAAAATTCCCTGATGGAAATGGCCGTGTGACACGGGGCATTGTCATGATGAAGCATCCACTTGTCTGCAATGTCTGGTCTCACGCGAATCACTCTTTTCCTGAGCCTTTCAAGGACACCTTTGTAAAACGTTTGTTTTCACGATTACAACCGTGAAATATTGTAACAAATTAAGACCCCAAGATCCTTATTTTGTACACCCTGTATGCACAAAGAGACGTTTGATTGATCTAATCGATTTTTACATTTCTTGATCTGAATATTAGGTATTTAATTCCAAATTATTACCATCTTCTTTTATATATGCTTTATACATTGTTACCTTTGCATTTGTAACAGCTTTTATCATCCTACCTTACTAAAAGGCATTTGTATGTAGGTGTGTGTGTGTGTGTGTGTGTGTGTGTGTGTGTGTGTGTGTGTGTGTGTGTGTGTGTGTGTGTGTGTGTGTGTGTGTGTGTGTGTGTGTGTGTGTGTGTGTGTGTGTGTGTGTATGTGTGTGTGTGTGTGCCTTAGCTTAGCACCGGAATTTACCGATCATTAGCGGAAAATCCCTATTCGTTAGTACATCTCGTTGTAGTCAGGTGTATGCATGTTATATTATTATATATCGATATATATGCAAAATATATTTAACAATATATTATTTTTATTTATGTGTTCATTTTTCTTCATAAAATAATGAAGTAAAACCGAAAAATATGCACCGGTATGTACCGATCACTAGCGGAAAATCCCGATTCGTTAGTTAAATTTCTTATTTAAGTTTCATTATATCGATTTTCATCATTCAAGAAAAAGTATTTTTACACAAGAGCTAATTGATTTTGGATACCTAATAATCCCATCTCGAGACGCCGCCAACCAGGACAACCCGGCTGGAGGATCTAGGCGTGTTGTCGCCTCTAGGATGCAGAGGCTTGCCGTAGACATGCCCTCAGCAGCTAATCTACATAATAATGTTTTAAAAGTGTTTGACTACACAAATCTTATCTCATATTTTATGCTTCCTTGGTTACTTCTACTTACCTAGAATTATGGTTAAAATTTATTTTATAATTTTTTTCCTCTTTTAGTTTGTTATTCCTAAAGGAACTTTTAATCAATCTTCTGGAACACCAAATCTGAAAGAAACTAACGTTTTCTTTTTGGCTTTTCTGGTGTCCATATTTGTTGCTGTAGAATAATATTATTCTTCACCAAAAATATTTTTAAAAATCTGACTAAGATAATTTTCCTTACTAAAAATTCAAAGCATTTTTGGCATAAATTATTTATTACCTTTGATTTTTAAATTAATATTATTCCTCTTTCAAATACTTCATTTTATTATTTTTATTCTACTTTAAAATTAAGTATATCATTAAGTTTTGCAAATTGTTTGATATTTCATACTATTATTTACTTATTTTTTTGTTGTTTTAATGAATAAAAAAAGTTTAATGAAATTAATTTTTAACTGATATTTTGCTTCATTGTATGGTATGGTTGCATATAGACGATACGTTTCATTCTTTTATAGAGAATTATTTATTCTACCGTCCCATTCTCGAAAAAGTATTCAATTGCATTTTGTACAGTTTTATGTTATAAGTGAGACCTATCTACATGGTTTTTGTGAAATAACTCGGCAGTCCTGCTGTAATTTTCTTCGTTGTAAAACCACAATGCAACAATTTTCACATACTCTTGCCTAGAATAAATGTGGTGGGATTGTTTTCTTTTTTTTAACATAACGAATTATAAAAAAAAATTTAATTAAAAAGGAAATATTTTCAGTACTTATCTTTTTTTTTATTTTTGTTTCAACTTCAGTTATAAAGAAGGAGTCGTCTACAAGATTTTTAATTCGCTAGATGAAAACACAAATTCATTAATCATTGCTTATTTAATTTTTAACTCTTACTTACTGAAGAAAAAAAAACCACAGTTCAGAATTTTTTCTTATAAATAAAACAAATTAATTAATTACATTTACTGCCAGTATAAAAAAGACAAAATCACTCTCAGATTTTTCACATAAGGTTATGAAACTGAATGCAACGAAACTATTACATAATATTAAATTGACTGGAAAACAATTTAAAATAATATAATAAAAAGAATTAATGCCAGTCAATTTGTCAATTTGTATTTTAATATATTTGTCATTAATGTATAAGTAGCCATTTTTTTTATGATTTTTTTTACAATTTAAACAATGTAATGTAAGGCTACTGTTTAAGAGGGTAATTCAATTTTGTTGATTTTTTTTACATCAATTTTTTGTTTTATTATCAAAACAATTAATTAAAATTCTCAGATATAGTTCGTATTTATAATGCGTATATTGCACTCGTAAGAAGAGCGTGAGGCTGAATGTTACACACATACACACACCCAGGTGATTCAAAAAGGACTTCACAAATTTAAAAGCACATAAAAATTTATTGAGAAAACTTACAGATTTAATTGAGATCTTAATTTATACAAAATCACATCAAGTTTGTCACCCAACATTCACTTTGGTTCTATATAGCATATCTGTAACGCGACATACATCCTGAAGTTAATTTCATTGTAGCAGGAAGTCGGACGTTAGCTCTGCAGCTGCGGTGTTAATTTGAATTTCTTAGCACAACAAGACCAGCAGGAAAAGATAGTACATAAACCCGATATTTAATGAAATTCCATAAGAAAAAATCTAGCGGAGTCAATTCTGGTGAGCGAGGTGGCCATGAAATCGGACCCTCACGACCGATCCACCGACCTGGGAATCGAGTATCAAGAAAATCTGGGACTTCTAAGTGGTAGTGAGGTGGTGCCCCGTTTAGCTGATAGTAATTGCGTCCAACTTGGTCATCATTGTCTAACGAATTAAAACATTTTGAAGCATGTTCAGATAAACGATATCGTTTACGGTTGCCTCCTGGAAGAAGAATGGGCCGTACAGTCTACTTTTGTTTACTTAGAACTCAAAAATATTCAGCTTAGGACTATTAAGAATATGCTGCAAAGTTTCATCAGGGTTTTCGCTACTATTCGGCAGTTGTGGCAGTTCACCTTGCCGCTGATATAAAACTTTTAACTTATCATCAAAAATTTCATTTTTCTAAAAATGTACCGTTGTCTGCAATTCTATCGCATTATTTCTACAGAAAACTGCAGCCGAGCAACTTTGTCGTCATCTGTAATGTGTTAAACCACGGTTAGTTTGTATGGCTTCAAGTGCAATCGTTTATAATACGCGCCAAACAGTCGTTTGTGGAATTCCAATGTTACAAGACGTAAGTCTAGTTGATTTCTTCGGACTACGTGCAAAACTTCTCCGAGTTGTTCCACAGCAGTTTCAGGGACGCTTAGGCGTCCTTGTGATTTTGTATGTGTAACAGAACAATAGTCTCAACAAACATTTGGTGCCAAGAGTGCTAGTAACTGCTTACTAGGAGGCTTCCTACCGTACTCTACTAAAATTACGTTGAATTGCAGTTTCTAACTGCAAATCGTTAAACTTGTCATAACACATCAGTAAATGTATTCATTTTTAAAAACACTGGTGAGAGCGCTGGTAGTCGAATTCGGTACTAATGGACTACGTGAGACAAAACGTGAGGTGTTTTGGTATGAAATGAGACCTCAACCAAATCTTATTTCAACATCCCTGATGATGGCATAGGGGACCCTCGAGGTATGCATGGAGGGGACACGTAACTGTGAAGGGCAAGCGAAATGCGTGTCTGCATCAGGGTATAATAGTAACGGAAAGGGTAGCTCTCCTGCGGAGAAACATTCTGATCACCGGAAGAGGAGATTATTAGTATGTTTTCGAGGAAGCACGGGAGATCCCAATGGTATGTCCGTGTTCGGACGAGCTAGGGAGGGCAGACTGCGCTGCCATGACACCCTGAGGCGACTGTGTTAAGCTTTTTAGCGTGGGCTAGTCATCTTGGGGGAGTTTTTTTTTTAAAAAAAAGAAAAGTTATTTCAATAAATTTTTATGTGCATTTAAAGTTGTGAAGTCTTAATTACTTATATATATATATATATATATATATATATATATATATATATATATATATATATATATATATATATGCCATAAGTAATAATTTATTGAGCTTCTTGTCCTTGAAAGTTATTTAGTTTTTCTTCAATTAAATGTATTAAAAGATTATTATCGATTGTAAATCGAAATACTTGTCTAAATTTATAAACTATAGTAATAATATATTAAAGCATTTTGAAAAGTTTGAAGGTAAAACGTTTATTATCATTAAGTAAAAAGTAGCGTTAAATGTAAATTTTAAGGTATATTTTCAGAGTAAATATTTGAAGTCTTTGTGAAGTGTACTTAAGCTCATTCAAAGTAGAAAGGAAACCCTGATGGATAAAGTAATATTAGTTTGACAGTAAGAGAAGTTTACCATCTGCATGGAAATTTTCGTCCGCACTGTGTGTTTCCTTTTCTTTTTGAAAGGTTGCATTGCCTGGCACGATATCACCCCAACCGAAATCACTACTACGGCGTAAGCGAATCTCTGAGCTCAAGTCATCTTTATTTATGGTGTTATCTGATTCACAACGTGGATCCATCTTTTGAAGTGATTCCTGAATATAATAAACAATTTAAAATTAATTTTTGGTAATAGAAACACACACACACACACACACACACACACATATATATATATATATATATATAATAGAAATTTAAATTATATTCTTTTTCATCAAATTATAAAATTTGATTGCTTGTTGTTTCCGTTAAAGATCGAGTAAAATATTTAAATATAAATTTTGTTGTAATTTAATACAGGTAAGCCTGTAATTCAAAAAAACAAAATCACAAAATTTTGTTGACAAAAAACGAAATTTTTCTGAAAATTTATTAAAAATAAATGATATTAAATTGTGCATATATTGTCATTTTTCAAAATATTTCCCGTTAGAAAAAGTAATCTGATTACAACTGAAACAATAAACAACATAAATATACCCTATAATAGAAAAATAATCATGAAATTGCTTATTTTAAAAAATAAATAATTTTACAACTAATAATGGTTCATCTATTGCAAATTGTCTTTAGAACGCTAAATGAAATATGATGAAGTTATCCTCAAGAATGTATATTCCACTATGTTACTATATGTAACATATATACGTATATTTATGTTACACTAAACCAAATGCACAGCTACAAATTAGGTTACCAATCCACTAAAATGCTGAACACTTTTCAGCAATCTCTGTGCTAGCGTATAAAATGTACTTTTATTTTTTACAACATAGACTGATTTCTTTGTTTCAGGTACTTCAAAACCGTGTAATACATTTCGGAAAACATTACAACAAACGAAATTAAGCATATAACACACTATTTACTAGGTAAGAAAAATATCATATTTTATAAATTTGTAATGATAAAATCAATATAATTTACATTAAAATTATATCTTATAAATAAAAAATTACATTAAATTTTTTGTTAATTAAAATGCAAACAAATTGTTATAAAAAATAATTTATTTAAAATTTCAATATTCTAATTTTTGCAAAAATCTCTTAAAAAGGTAATTTTTTAAGTATCTAATAACTTCCATTTCCTTTTAAATCTTCTAAAACTTTTACTCATTTCCATTCCATCTTTCTTTT
This sequence comes from Lycorma delicatula, assembly GCF_047948215.1. NCBI lineage: Eukaryota > Metazoa > Arthropoda > Insecta > Hemiptera > Fulgoridae > Lycorma > Lycorma delicatula. The sequence continues at coordinate 15,541,903 of NC_134459.1, forward strand.
TAATCCCATCTTTTCTAATGGTATGTCCATGTCAGTTACTTCTCCTGCTTTGGATATATCTGTTTAAACTTCTCTTCTCATTCAGTCTTCTTGTACTTCTTCACTTTACTTCTTTTTGATTTTATAGTTTTCAGAGTAAAAAATAATCTGTTTATTTGGTCTTTTACATCAAATGCTTTCAGCTTTTCTTTTTTTCTTACATTTTATAGAGGAGTACACTCTAAAGATAATATTTTATAAGACGATTTCTTTTAGTCTACCTATGTTGGTGAATTAAATGCCTTCTTATTCATTGTGTTTTACCGATAACGGGATAACAATACTCAAGGAAAATATATATCCTAAAAAATAAAAATACATAATAAATGTATATGTCATGAAAATTGACGAGTTATATGATTTTTCGTTATTTATTTACTTATTATACAACCGCTGGACATAAAAACTAGAAGCCAGCCTGCTTCTCTTATCTGTTTTCCCGCAGAATGAGAATACATTTAGTTGTCAGCACGAAAATAGCAAGGTCAGACCGGCGGTCAAAGAAGCGAAAAGGAGGATGAAATAAGTGGTTAGATAGTGACACGTGATAATCCGACCTTGAAATTACCGCAGAACGATAAAAATAATTCAATTCTGTAAAAATTTTAGTCGCTTCTAATCAGTGTATGTGTACATCGATTTCATTTGTTCGATAGATCAGGATATTTCTACCTATCTGTAGAAGCAGTACATATTACAGATAAAGGATTATTTTCCTCAAATCATGCAATTTTAAAATTGGTATTCAGAACTATACGTATACTGTTTAGTCAGATCCTAACTAGAAGTTGAAAAAAATACAATAACAAAATATGTAATATGTTTAAAATATATATAGTAATCCAGTAAACAAACCTGATATTTTTTATATTGGTTGGGATTATGCTGAGCTGGAAATCGGAAAGCGCAACAGTGATAAGGATATGTTAACCAAGCTTGTTTTATAGACTGAAAAAAAATAAATGAAAAAATAAGTTAGTTTCCAAAACACATTTAAGGTTGTATTATGTTGTGTGAACTTATCTTACATTAACTTATATAAAAAATATCTTGTATAATAAAAAATAAATATTAATTTTGGTAATTTATTTATAATTATAGAGTGCTCAAAAAGTGATGCAACATTTTCGGAAATTGAGTAAGTAACAAAAGTTGTTGAAAGTACGATTAATATAATGAATATGTCATTGCGTGCTCTTAAACGCATGTTGTAACGTTTGTTGAGGAATTGCAACGACACAAATTTCAATTTCGATCTGTAAATCGGGAATGGTGTGAGGATGAGTTTTGTAAGCAGCATTCCAGCAAGGTATCCCCACAAGAAAAGGTCAGGATAGGTTAAATCAGGTGACCGAAGGGAGCCAAAACCCCTTCGAAATCATTTGTCCATGAAAACACTGATCCAAGAAAGTCATAGTATTGTTGGCTTGTGGGCCGTTGCATCGTCCTGCTGAAACCGCATGAACTCCAGCCAGTCTGCAGGTATAGTGTTTGTAAATTGTTGCACCATCTGTATGTAGCGCTCATTGTTCACTGTACCATGAAAGAATGTCATGAAAATTCGCCTACGTGACATTGCAGACCAAACGCCCACTTTTTGCCTGTGCAGCTGATATGGATTTTCCGTACACCAAATGCGTGAATTCTGTGCAATCATGAATCCATCAACGTAGAACCATGTCTCGGATGACCAAAACCAATCATCGAGTTCTTTCCCATCTGGCGTTACAGAGGATATGAACCGCTGACAAAAAGCTACACGCTTTTCAGTATCTGCAGGTAACAACTTGTGAACAACACAAATTCTGTTTGGATGCAACTTTAAACACTTTAGCAATGCCGTGTGGGTATTAGCAACGGAGAGACCAGATTGGCTAGATAGACGTCTCATATCTTCTTGGGACTAACAGAATATTGCACGTCGATCATCTTTTCTGGTGTTAACACTTTTGGTCGACCACTTTTGGCTGTATTTGCCACATTCCTCCTCTATGGAACTTGTCGTACAGTCGCTTGATGGAGGACTTGTTAGGTAGATTCACACCATACTTTTCTGTGAAGGCATTCTGAGTCTGGGAATAAATGGCACACCTAATGTATTGCGAGACAATGAATATTCTCTGCTGCGTTGTGTAACCTATTTTTCCTCAATTCTTTTTTCAATTAAATCCTGCAACAAAAGAATGAAACATTCTTCCATAAGGTTGCGTCACTATTTAAACACTCTATTGTGTTCTCTATTTAGTGAAACCAATGTAATATAAAGAATTGATTTCCAAAGAAAGGGACACACCATTTTCCTATTTCAATTATCACCAGTGTTTCTAGCATTTTTTTTAGCCTCCAGAACCACCGTAAGGTATTACTTCAGAGGATGATTTCCATGAATGAATATTATCCTGGTTCATTCTTTGAAGTAATACCTTACGGTGGTTTCGGAGGTTAAAAAAAACTTCTAGCAGTTCTGATGGATGGATATATGAAAAGTGTCCGAGCTACTTATGACACCAATCAGAGTTCCTCTCTGTGAGAGTAATGGGTGTTTGTTTTAAAAATCAGTCCTTGAATTGGCCTGAGTAAAGATGTTTCTTGCAGGCCTGAAATTCACTTGAATTTCGATAGGCTTGTAATGATATAGCTCAGTGAAAAAAATAACGGTAACATTTCACTCTTGATTTTTATTTTCTTGTACGAAGAAAAGGAAGTGCTGTGACCGCGTAAAATTTCGGTTTTCAGATTTCAACGGAAATATTCATTTTGACCATCCCTGAATTGATTTTGAATAGTTTCGGCGTGACGTCTGTACGTACGTATATATGTATGTATGTACCTGGCGTAACTGAAAAACGATTAGCCGTAGGATGTTGAAATTTTGGATTTAGGACTTTTTAACATCTAGTTGTGCACCTCCCATTTTGATTGCAATCAACTGAACCAAAAGTGTCCAAAAAAGCCCAAAATAAAAAAAATAAAAATGAATTTTGGACTTGTTCCGTTTCATGATGAGCCGGTTGGTGCTGGGCTCTAGTATGTATTAGCGTTCACTAGCGAGTCTGTTTCGTACATTTCATTCGGCGACCGAATCCTGCAAAGAGTAGTTGCATTTTTCATTTCGTCCGGATGGACAGTTAGTGTTACTAGTAATAGTATACTTGATAATGTTCAAGTCTAGTTAGCATTTATTATTGTTAATTTAATTTGTCATGTTAGTTATTAGGTCAAGAGTAACAACGTATAAACATAAAAATTCAAAGACAACAAGGAGTTTTTTATTTCATCAACACCATCTGCAGTCCGTACTCGCTCTAAAATCTACCATCGTTTATGGTCCTCACGGGCAGGATCTAACAGGACTCTTTCTTAACTGCAGTAATAAGCCCTCATTGAAAGTTTTTCAACAATATTTCATAACTGGTTCTTATTTTAATTGGTTTCACAGTTATAGCCAAATTAAATATTTGGATTTTGCAAGGGGAAGGCACAACGGTTCGAATCAGACATCAACTCCTTTTTTAAACTTCTTTTTAATTTAAATTTATTGATTTATTAATAATTATTAACCTCTGATTGTAAAAATATTTTTACGATAAATAATAATTCAGTAATAATAATACTAAAAAATATATGAAAAAATATCAGAAGTTATATTACATGAAATAAAATTTTATGTACTTTTATTTAAAAAAAAAAAAAATTGTATATGTAATTCAATAGACGTACAAGGAAGTTGACCACATCAAATTTTTTTATGATCAGATTGGCTTGGGATTATTGCTATTATTGGGAATTATCATAAAATATTAGTATTTTATATCAGGTTATTAACAATAATTACGCTTTAATAAACTTAAAGTACATATATTTATACTCTTATTATTACGAATAAATTCCACTCTCTTTTTAATATTTTGAAGATAATAATAATAAATATCTTAAAATAGATCTACGTAGGTTCCCTTACTTCATTTTTTCATAAAAAAAATTAATTGAGAAGTTTGTGGAATTCCTCTATTGATTATTAATTGCGTTAATATAATAAAAAATAAATTCTTCACATCTCATCTTTTTAATTTAGATTTTCACATTTTAAAACGCAATTAACAGATCTTACTTAATAATTATAAAATTATTCTAGTTATTAAAAATGTTTGTTAATATATTATAGAAATTAATTTTAATAAAATTATTTGTTTAGACAAATTATTTACAATTTAAATATACTTTAAAACAGCCGATAAATATAATTTATTTACTGAAGTTCTGGAAAAGACAAATTAACATATTTTATTGGGTTTTAATAATATATTCAATGTAATATAGTTTAAATAATTTAATTATTTAATAACATGAAATATTTTATTACTATGGAAAATAAGAGGTAAAATATAAATACTAGCTAATTACTAACACACAGACAAAATATTCAATGACTTTATTTTAATTTTATTCATTTAATTTGTAAAAATGAGAAAAAACATAGAAATAAAAAAATATATGAGTATTATTACATTAATATGTACACATTTTAATTATTCAATAAATACTCCAATGTGTTTAAGTCATAAAAATATACTGTTCCACTTGTCCTTAACTGCTTATATTGAAAATGGTTTTATATTTTTTATATTTGTATGAGTACAAATTATTTTATTTTTGTTTATTGTAGGTAATTTCGTTTCAAAATTCATTCCTGAATTATTAATATGTGCGCACGTGCATGCATGTTTTTCTACTTAAGTTCTGATATAAAAAAAAAACAACTGATTAAATCAATTTTTGGAATATTTTTTTCCAAAGCTGATTTAATATTATGATTTTGATTAAAACAAATTTGCTTACATAAAATATAATTTTTAATTCTTCACTTGTTCGTTATTAAACATTTTTAAAAAATTTGAGATTTGTTGATTTTTAAAAAGACACTTAATCAGTAAAGCTTTCCAAACCATTTAAAAGTTCAAGCGTAATAGTAAATCGCTGGTTTGCCTGTTGTTTCCTTTCTCGTGGATTACTTAGCACAGGTGGAAGACGCCCCACTAGAAGTAGACCAAGTCACTGTGGCGGAGGTTTCAGCTGTAATCAAAGCCACAAGCCCCGACAAGGCTCCGGGTGTTGACGGGATCGGTGCCCGCGCATTTTGGAATGTTCCTTCCGTTCGTATAGCTACCATAACCACAATATTCACATCAATTTTGTACGTTGGATATTTTCCGAATTGTTGGAAAACTGCCAAGGTGGTATGCCTACCCAAACCTGAGAATTATAGGCCGATTTCCTTATTACCAGTGTTGTCAAAGCTATTCGAAAGGATTTTCCTTTCGACATTTGGGAAACAAACACATTAGAACATTAGGCGATATTTGGGAAAAGGAGTACGGCCTGAGCAATTTGGGTTCAGGGGGGGGGCACTCGACGACCCACCAACTGGTTAAAATAATCGACAGTCTTGTCGGAGGCCTAAATAGAAAAGCGGTAACTCCAACCGTTTTTCTAGTAAAGCCTTTGACAAAGTTTAGCGTAGCGGCTTGATCTATAAACTCGCACACATGAAGATTCCCTGTTGCTATGTCAGATTGATACGGTCTTATTTACTAGACCGACAATTTGCTGTACGCGTACAAAGTATAGTATAGAAAATGTATAAAAGCTGGGTACCCAAAATGTTGACCCTATAATAATTATTCTTTTAGAAGTATTATACTCTATGATATCTGAAAAAATAAAAGGATTAATTTGAACTGAAAATTATTTTTAGTTAAGAAATTCGTAATGCAAGTTGCTACCAAGAGGATAAGTTGAAATGATTTTCTCTATATTGAATAGAGTAGGTTTTTTATTTGTAAGCATTATCTATATATTTTCCTTCATTTGAAATAGTTACGTACATATGTCCAGTTATAGTTCCTGATTTCACACATATATTAATGACCATTTTTCGATAGTCTTCAAATTATGAAACAAAAGTTATATCGATACTCAATAATATTTTAAACTAAGTTTGAAAAAACTTATAATAATATTATCCATATCGTGGATCAATATGAACCTTTATATATATTATGTGAATGACATACAGTATAACTGATACTTCTCTTATTTACTACTGTTTGCTAATTCAAAGTAATCAGCGTACCAGTATAACGTAGTTGTTCGGTTGTTTGTTTACAAATATACGACTAGAATATAACAAGGTTACGCACCTGTATATAGTTTAGCAACATCAACCTATCCATTGTAACTTACACTTATGGTGTGAGTGCAGTTCTCATTTCCAACATGAATATTGGAATATATATTTTAACATACACATGTATTTTGTTATAATGAATTTTTTTGTTACAATGCTTTTATTTTTTAACAGACTTCAAAGATTCTAATCTTGAAATTAAAGATATAATCAGGCAGTATTTTTTTTATGTTTGTTCGCGCATAACTTTTCTCCTATTAATCCGATTGAAATAAATCTTGCTGAAATCGAACGCAGCTGCTTTTGCGGTGATACCGTGATGTTGAAAAAATTTTTAGACACAAAAATCGGTCTGAAAATTGACAGAAAAGACTTTTTTGCCGTCCCGCGATTATGGTCTTCTGTAGGGCAGTTTCTGCTCGATATGTAGCACCGTTAATAAAATCATTAAAAATCGAGATATCTCATCTTAAACCTTTCGCATTAAACCCAGTATACATCTATACTATTACACTATTATATTCAAAGAAACGGGAAATTTAAAAAATTAAATAACGTTAATGAAAAATTTTTTTTTAGAAAATGAATTTTATTTCATGTATTTTTACAAATGTTGCCATTTTAGGATACATACATTTTACTTTATTTTTTAAAGCTGACATCTTGCAGGTGACCTCTTCTACGTAAATACTCACGAAGTCTCTTCGTTAAATTGTTCATGGTTTGACGTAACATCTCGACTGGAATTTCCGCAATCGCTTCTCGGATCTTTGCCTTCAGTTCTACCGTTGTAGCACGTCTACTGTGGAAAACTTTGCTTTTAAGGTGACCCCATAAAAGTAATCGCAAGCTGAGAGATCAGGCGATCTGGGAGGTCATCAAATGTCACCATTTCGTGAAATGACACGTTTTCCAAACAATCGGCGTACATCTGCCATCAACATTCGTGCAGTATGTGACGTTGCTCCGTCTTGTTGAAACCAGACTGTGTTAAGAATCGGTGGAAATCTCTTTTGTTGTTCGACAACAAAGGTTTAAAGCACGGCTACGTAACGAGCCGACATCACTGTTATCGCAAGACCGTTGTCAACCTCAAAAAAATAAGAGCCTATAACACCGTAAGATGACATAGCACACTTTCTGGCTGTGCAATGGACGCTGGTGTAGCTGCGTAGGATTTTCTTGTGTCCGGTATCTGAAATTTTGCTCGTTAACAAATCCACTGAGGTGGAAATGCGCTTCGTCTGACATCCACAGTTCGTGAACAAACTCTTCGTTATCATTTATCTTCTGAAGCATTACATTACAGAATTGTGTTCGCACAACTGCATCGTTCGGTTTCAGTTCCTGGACGATCTGCAACTTGTATGGATGGAATTGCAAGTCCTTCGCTAACATTCTTCGAACACTTGAACTATGCAATTGTAAAGATGCTGAGAGACGACGGATTGACCGATGTGGACTCCGTGTGACAGCATCTTGTAAAGCTTGAACATTCTGTGGTGTACGGACGGTCGCTCACGGCCTTGAGGTTTCTTTTTCATTGTCGAACCGGTTTCCTCAAAATTAGATATCCATATTTTAATTGCATGTGCTGATGGAACACAGTCGTGCCGTCCCAGATTAAAATGACGGCGTAATTCTCTACGCGCATTAAAAAGAAACACGGGAAGCTATTTAAAATTTGGATCGGGAGGTATTGCCGCATACACCTTAACAGTCCTGATCTCACACCATTAGGTTTTTTTTTATTTGTCGTCTGAAATAGTTTTTATTTAGCACCAAATTTGGCAACAATAAGGAAGTCAAGTTGCGTTGCAAAAACGGCTCAGATATTAAGGTGAATAGTACTTTACTGCTGAAATAAAAATGCTCGCAAATGATGGGACAAATGATCTCCGAATAGAATAATCTCCGGCACGTCTGTGGCGGAGATTATTTTGAAAAGTAGCATTAATTTCGTTATCGTTGAATAAATAATAATTTTCCCGATCATTTGGCTTTTTAATTAATGAATATTTTACAATTATTGAACTTTTTAATTGAAATTAGTAAATTTTGTGTTTGAAAGTTTTGTTTTGGAGTTTGTCTCACGGAGCAAATAAGATGAAGATGGGAATACATATTAACCGAAGTTTTAGAAATATTTTAAAAAAGTATCTTTTTGTGAAGAAATCTATAAAAGTGTTGAAATTTGATCGTTAAATTAATACGAAAAGAGTTACTAATTAATGTAGTAATAAAAATTAATTCGATCTTATGACTGACGCGAACTTATTGAATTGTATATAATGACGTATGTTTCAAAATGAATATCGGAGTTTTAAAGATATGTAATATTTCTTAAGTTCCACGTACATTGATTAAGTTATATATAAAATAAAGAGTAACTTAAACAATTTTAGATGTGTGCAAACTCTGAAGTCTACAGATTGTAGATATGCAAATGAAATGATGCATTATGACGATGAAGATTTTCTTTATCGTATCGTATTCAGTGACGAATCAACATTTCATGTTAATACAAAAGAAAACACTCATAATATGCGTATCTGAGATCAGAAAATCTCACAAAATATTGAATTGTGAACGAGACTCCCCAAAACTGAATATATTATTTGTGCCATATTTCGACGACCAGTTTATGGGCCGTTCTTTTTCGCGGAAGCGAGTGTTTCTGGAATAAACTATATTCATACGATACAACTACGGTTCTTTCCTCAACTTAAATACAAACCAGAGAACTTTATTACGCATTATAATGGTGCACCGCCTCACTGGCATAACGCTGTACGAGATCGGTTGAATGATATTCTTCCTGATCGCTGGATCGGTCACCGGGGACTAAATGACAGGGCTTTGTTTGGCCTCCACGTATGTCCGATCTGACCCCGTGTGATTTTTTCTTTGGGTTTAATAAGGATCGTAGATAGAAAATGATGAGAATGAAGCAGCTGTCTCGTCAATTACTCCAGACTTCTCGCTGATTAAGGCATGGGGTGACCCTCTTATCTGGTGGATGTGTGCTGTGTGACGAATGGTGGGTCAAATTAAACACTCCTAAGAAACACTGTTTGAGTTACTTTTTCATTTCGCGTATAATTTATCAAAGTTAATAAATCTTAGTAAATATTACACAACTTTAAAACCCTGATATTCGTTTTGAAACACATGGTATAATGAAATAATCTTATTAAGGGGTTTGAAAAAAAATGAAAGCTGCCGGAGTTATGTTAATAAAGTAAAATATGATGAATATATCCACGGTGTATAATTAAAGAAGAGCCCCAAAAATATTTCCACGAGATATTTTTTTTATTTTTCTGTTTAGCCTCTGGAACCACCGTAAGGTATTTATTACTAGTTCAGAGGATGAATGAGGATGATATGTATGAATGTAAATAAAGAATAGTTTTATACAGTCTCAGATCGACCGTTTCTGAGATGTGTGGTTAATTGAAACCCAACCACCAAAGAACACCGCTGTCGACGATCTAGTATTCAAATCCATATAAAAGTCTTTTAGCCTTTACTAGGATTTGAACATGAGTTATTATTATTTACCTAAACCTAAACCTTCGTAATATATTTTTTTGTGATCTAGATTTTATCTCTCAGATCTGATCAGTTATTATAAATAATAATCGGTTCAAAGTTTGTGAGATGAATTTGTTGTTGTCATAACCGTATTAGTGACAGGTGATGTGATGTGAAAATAATTTTCTTGGGGGCATCGAGCTCAGTAACTATGAGCGGGTGAAGAAAATTGAATAAGAATGTTCAAAAATGATGGGAAAGATGGCTAAATGTAGACGGGGATTATGTTAAAACGTAGCATTGATTTCTTTGGCATTGAAGGAATAATAATAATATTCCAATTGTGATTTGTTTCTCTTTAATTACTGAACGAACCTTATAAATATTGTAATTAAATTTGTTTTTATTAATTTATTAATCTTTTTTTCTTTAATTTTAAAGGAAATGGTTTATTTTTTTAAAAATCAGTCAACATTAATAATATTTAACCGGCAATGTCAGGAAGTATGTTAAATTATTACACCTGCACCCTTATTTCCACCCTTAATTTACCCCCGTAGGGGAAGGAAATTTGCAAAAGTAATGGTGAAATATTGAATTGTCACCCGACCTTAGTAACTGTGAGAATTCCACCAACAGGCAACGTCAGAAAATATGTTAAATTAAGGATGAAAGATTTCAGGACAAACATGAAAAAAAAAGATAAAACATTGTGAGTTAAAATAAAGCAAGTACTGAAAAGATTAATCTTAAAATAACTTTTCTTAAGATTTTAGAATTTAATTTACTAAGTTATTAATTAATTTTTCTGGGCTTTACTTTTTTAAAAGTAAATATATATTCCCGTATTTTTAACGACTGTTATATTTTTGTTATGGTTTTTAATATGAAAGTTATTACCATAACTGGATTTTAATATTCCAGATTTGAGTAATGTATTATTTATATTACATGATATGAATAAAAATAAGAAGATTATTTGTAAAATGTTGTGCGATTTGTAAATTTACAGTCTTTACAATAATTCAGTAAGTATAATAAGAACTGAAAGAAAAGAAAAGTAAGCTCCACTTCAAAAATATGTAAGATAAATATGTAATCTATCCTCGTTTCTTTCAAAATACTTATAGAAGAATAAATTGAAAATGAAATTAAATTGAAAAGAATAGACGGGAAAGTTTTCCAATTGAATGATAATTGATCGAAAGAAAATAAAGATGTTAAAATTGATAATATGTTTTTAACAAAGGATTAACTTCAGAACCATTGAAAAAAATAAAAATAAAAATAAAAATGTGCTTTAATTAAGGGGATATTAATTTTAAGTAAATATTACTTAATTATGATAACATTTCATAAGTAAAATCGATCTCCGCGGCGGAGTGGTAGCATATCGGCTTTCCTCCGGAGGTTTCGGGTTTGAATCCCGGTCAGGAAAGGTATTTTTCATACGCTATAAAACTTGTATCTCATATTCCCATGCATAAGGTTTCAGCTTTCCGATGAATTAATAAAATAATAAATTAATAAAAAAATAAAAATAAAAAAAAATTTTATAATTCAAGAAATAAAATTATAAGTAATGGAAGGAAATTGTTGTACACTTTGTTTTACTTTGATTCTTAGCAAATATCTAAAGTTATGGAAATAGCAAACCTAATTAAAATGCCCTGGGTAATAGTCGACTCGTCAATGGATGCTGAATAATATTGAATACAAATTATTCGCAACTTTTGTGCACACGCTTTCCATTGTTGGTGGAGGCAATCTCTAATTAATGTTTACAACAACATTACAAGCTTACTGTAGTGCGGAAATATTCTCGTACAAATATTGTTGCATATAATTGCACAGAAACTTAAAGATAAACACCTTAAATAACAAGAATTCAGTCGTTTTGTTCCGTGTATATTTGTATTCACACATCCCCCACCAGTCCGGCAACCCATCCACAAGCTGTGTGTAAATTGAGTTTAAGTCAATAAAATTAGGTAAATAATAATGTATGGTTTTTTTAAAAATAAAAAAACGAACTTTTGGAAATTTTGTTATTATGTATGTTCTTAATTTTGTTGGAAGGGGATTAGTTAATTTTATAAATTTTTCTATAAAAATTTCAATTTAGAGGAATATGTATAGTTTATTCAAAAGTTAAAACTATACTAACAGAACAATAAAGAAACTTGCATTATATACAAGTGTATATGTCGCAGGGAAATGATGAAAACGAGAATCGATTAAATCCCTAAGGTAGATAATCGGTTCACGGAAGATGTTAAAATTACACTCTATGTGTGATTTTCCTATAGAAACTAAGTGATTTTGAACAAACGGCATGATAAAGAACCTCGTTAATCAGACGAGGTTAGCGAGCGATGCGATCGTAGGTTATGTTTGATTAGATTATGTTGATTCCGTGTAATAACGTATCGCGCACTATATCAATATAACCTAACCAAACATAACCTACGCTTGCTAACTTCGTCTAATTAACGTTAAATATACAAATTATATATATATATATATATATATATATATATATATATATATATATGTACATATTTTACCTATTTAGTGGCCAGTAGACAGCTTCATTGTATCCTGATTTGTATATAATTTTAACATCTTCCGTGTATTGATCATCTACCTTAGGAATTTGATCAAATCTCCGTTTTTAAAATCTCCCTGCGACATACTCGTATATACACACCATCATTAATTGTACAGTACTATTAATAAAATTGTACACTCTGATACTGCTACTAGCTGTGTAAGGTTAGGAAATTTATTCTGTGTTTAGAATTACCAGTACTAATTTTTTTCGGTCAGAAATTTAATAAATCTTTTCTCCGTTCAGATTTTATAAACAAATTAAAAAAAAAAATTATAGCTTAAAAATAAACTTTAGAAATTTTTAGATTAATCTGAACTTAATTTCGACAAATTAGTTTAATAATTATTATATAGATTAATTAGTATTCATTAACGGATTGAACAATCTTCGTGCTTATCTCCGTGGCAGAACGATAGGGTCTCGGAATTTCATTCAGAAGTCCCGAATTCGAACCCGTTTAAGCATGGCATTTTTTATCCCCTACAAAAATTCCATTTCCATCACGCACAAATTTCAAAATTATCATTAAAAAATCATTAAAAAAACCAAAGTTTAATTTAATTTTTGCTATACAGTTTTAAACGTGTATTTAGGAGAATTTACAATTTAAAAAAAGATTAATGACATTTTCAAGAGGAAAGAAAGGTTAAAGCAGATAGCCTTGAAACTAAAATGGGTTGAAAACCCATCACAGTAGGTAGCTTTATCGATGCGGTTTGTATGGTAATGTAATTCTGCACCGTTAATAAATGTGTATATGAACAAATTTCTCTCTACTTCTCTCTTGTGCAGTTTTCATTTTTGAATAAAATACATCAACATTTAAAAAAACATACGTATATTGGCTGACCTACATTTATTTTTTAAAAGGATCCTAATAAACTTCCAAAATATTAATCAAACATATTTAAAAAAATATAATGAAAAATTTTTGAAAGTTATAGATTTTTTTTAAATTTTACTACTATTTTCTGCTTAGATATTACTCTTGAAGTTTTAAATTCTTTTATCTGGATCGTGGAAGGATAAGTACATTGAATAATATTAAATTAATTTTTTTTTAAACAGAATTTAAATTAAGTTTTAAATAATTAAAACTTTATCATTCAATTAATTTTTACTAGATTGATATAGTCTACTATTTTTCACGTGAAAAGTTCTGGGCTCGATTATTGTTCATGGGTTGTATTTTTATACATATTTTATCATGTAAGACCGAGATTAAAAAATTTCAGCATTCTCTGGTGAGTATGAATACATACCAAATACGTTTTTTATAGATTTACTGTACAAGCGAATAAATTTCGCTTGCACGGTAGGCAGGCTGGTGTTCGAGACACAACCAGACCGAGTTACTTTTTTACACGTTAAATATTATTCTTTTATTTAATTCTACCGCTCATCTGTGACGTCACAACACAGCAGACGACTACGATAGCTGTACGTCAGTGCTATCAACTTTTGAAATATTAACTAAATAAAATTAATAATTAATATTTAATGTATAAATAGTAATTTGGTTGGCAGCCCTGTGGAATTTCAAATTTACCGGTCCAAGAGGAAGAGGGAAAAAGAAATTTCCACGTAGAAAAAGTTTTCACATAGAAAAAGGGAAATTCGAAGATGGCGGACAGTGACACTAGCGTTTCTTGTGGTTTCAAGCGGTACTATTGATTCAGTATGCCCAGTTAGCCATTAGTTTAGAGCTTTTTTGGGGTAGGGGTGCAACATTTTTTTTCTAATATATTTATTTTTTAAATATTTAGTCAAAAAATGTGCGTAAGAAAAATATGACCATAATTAGGCAAAAACTCGTGATACTGAGGGTAACCTTGTTCTACAGCCTCACCTTCTAGACCTTTAAGTTGAAAATTTAATAGCATCAATGCCCCATATATAGAAGTAATCTGACCAAATTTATTGAAAATCGGTCCAATATTTTTGTAGATATAACACCGAACACATACACGTGCATACAAACATCAATTCCGGAAAATTTTCATCTGGTTTTTGGGTTTCTTTGGTGTCAAAACGTCAAAATCCGGTGAAAACCGCTTGTACCTAAATCGGCCCAATTACTATTCTTTCCCTTCTAGAGCTAAGCTCTGCTATGGCGCTATCTAGATGGGATAGTAAAAATTCCCGATTGAGTTATAAAAATAAACCAGATAGTTTTATTAAAACTTCATGTCACATTTTCACATAGGATTACGTCAGAAAAATGCCCAATTTTAAAATGTTTTTATTTAATCCACAACCCGACAACTTATTAGATTTTCTACATTTATTTTTTTATTTGTAAGAAGATGAATTTGTGTGTATGTGTGTGCATATATATATATATACACCTTTCTACAAAAAAAATGGTGGTCAGGTAATCTTAGGTAATTGGAAATTATATAAATAATCAATCATTTTATTGTTTTAGAGAAAAAAGTAGAAACATTTAAAATAATAATTTCTTAACCTGCAAAAGTTACTTATAACAAAAAATGTAACTTAGAAATCATATTTGAGTATTTTAATTTTAACTTTTTATAAACTATAATTTATGTAATAATTATTAGAATTTGGTATTGAAGATGTTTAATTAACAAAAACAATTTTTAAGCCTTTATTAGGTTTGAATTTACCTGACTAAAATAACAATATACACACTCTCGTTCGCGCGCAAATCACGCACGTATATGTATAATTCAAATGCAGTTAAAAAAAACACAAAAAAATATTTTATGACAGTTATGAACTCTTGTAGAAAGGACCTTGAAACAAAAATCATTTAGAAAATGACAATTCAATTAGCAAGATTAAATTTCTTCTACTCAATTAACCTTAATGTAACTTTCACTTAAATTTTTAGAAAACAAAAGTGATTTATATCTATAATTAACTATTTATATTATTTATACCTACATATTTATCTAGGTATGATTAAATTATTCGTCTATCGCGTGAAATAATACTCTTAATTAAATTGTTGTATGAATATCAATTATATTTCACAATTTCTTATTATTTTTCACAAAAGTACGTATAGAGTTTTTCTGGATAGAGACAAATTTATTACTTTATGATACGTGTCCCATTATTTCATATGGGTATAACGCAAGTAAAGAATTAGGGATTCAAGAATAATTAGAAACATTAATTTTCTCTGAGTATAATGATGTTTATTATACAGTAAGTTTTTATGATTGTTTGTAGGATTAAATATTACATGTATTTCAGAAGACTTGGCATGCTGATATTTAACTGGGTGAAGAGATAGCAAAGAGAAAACAAATAAACTTTTCACTTTCCTTATTGAGCCTGGCATGGAATGTTTATTATCTCTGAAAATGCCTGTATAATTTCTGTAAATGACATTTCTTACATCTGTTATGTCACGGTACTAAATATGTATATAGTATTGTTATTTCATTATCGTACTTTTATTGTTTTTGGTTTTTTACTATTATTATTCTACGTAATAAATGTAATTGATACAAATATATTTATTTATATTGTTTTGTTTGAGAGTACAGGAGGAGTTAACCAAATAAGATTTAAAATTTAGTGCGTGGAATTATTACTGAAAATTTTAATATATATGTTATTGTCAAAGACCGATATCTGGCAAATGTCCGAAATCCTCCGATGAAGGTGGACACATAACAAATACGTCGATGGATGACCGAAATATTTGTGAAATAAGTTGTGAAATTATAATAGTTAGTGTCGACTGACGTCGCTAGTACCACCACACCTGCGCGAATTACGGTATGGACGCGCGCACTTTAATTATAATGATTGAATTACATAAATGAAAAAATATTATATTTAAATAAAATAATAAATACTTAAATTTAGTTTTGTGTGTGTGTGTGTGTGTGTGTGTGTGTGTGTAAGCCGTGCATCAGAAAAACCCAGAGAAACACAGTTCTGTGTTGTAAGATTTTTTTAATAATTTGTTATTTGATAATAATCTATATAAATAAATGATAATCTTCGTTTAGTGTATACCCTAATAATTCAAAAACTACTTAACCCATTTCGCAGAAAACTTCATAATTATTTTTATTATTTGTCTTGGTAGTGTTTATATTTTATTAGTTCTATGGAATTAGTTTACATGTTTAAATAATAATACGTTTATAAAAACAAAATATTGGTCTCGCATAATAACTGTCTGAGAAAGTCGATTTTGACATAGACAACGCAATGTTAGATATAGACAATGACAATCGATATAGACAATATCTCTCGTTACATACAATGACATTAAATTTAGTAAAATAATCTTTAGGTTATTTATGTTTACATTTTTTACTTCTTTGTACGAAGTAAAGGAGATAATTTGATCACGAAAAATTTCGGTTTTTAGATTTCAACGGAAATTTTTGACAATCCCTGAATCCATATTTTGACTAATTTCGGCGTAACATGATTCGCCATAGGATGTTGAAATTTTGGATTTAGGATTGTAACATCTAGTGGCGCACCTTCCCTTTTGATTGCAATCGGCCTGATCAAAAGTGTCCAGAAAAAGCCACAAGACTAAAGAATTTGGATTTTGGACTTTTTCTTAACTTCAGTAATAAGCCCTCATTGAGAGCTTTTCAACAATATATAATAAATGATACTTATTTTGATCGGGTCCAGAGTTACAGTCAAATAAAAGTTTAATTAATGAAATATTTGGGTCTTGCAAGGGGAAGGCACATCGGTTCGATTCTAGACTTCATCTCCTTTTTTAACTTTTTTTTTTAATTTAAATGTTTTGATTTATTAATAATTACGTCTGATTGTAAAAAAATGTTTTTACAATAAATAATAATTCAATAATAACAATATAATATATATATATGTATATGTGCAAACATTAAAAATTATTAATGAAATAAAATTTTGTGTAATTTTCATTAAAAAAAAAAAGTATATGTGTAATTTTAATACGTGTACAAGGAAGTCGTGTGGGGCACATCAGATTTTTTTTTTTATTGATTTACGTAGTAGTGACATTGGTGAGGTTTGAACTGTAGTAAACGTTCTAGGAGTCATAAGAAGAAAGAAAGAAAATTATTAGTGAATTAATATTGTACAATTTATTGTTTTCGTAATACTCTTTCTTTTCATTATCAGTAAAAAAAATTGTAAATAATAATATTAATATTTATGTTGAAGGTAAATCTTTTTACCATTTAAAAATAAAAATATGTCCAAAACGACAGAATATTGGTCGACACAATTCGAACCAAGGGAATGAGATTTCTTTGCTGGTCGGGTTTATATTAACCACACATCTCAGGAACGATCGACCTGAAACTGTAAAATATTACACTTCATTTCCATTCATACTTATCATCTTCATCCATCCTTTGACGTAATAGCTTATGGTGGTTTCGGAGGCTAAACAGAAAAAGAAAAAAAAGTGAATGGGAGAATGTGAGAATACAGAAGAAATGAAACAGAGGAAGAAACAGCACAACGAAATGAACGAAATCGATTACATAATTCAAATATAAAACAAAATCTATTTAAGTCATACACTCAAATTTAGCAATAGCACGTCCGCTAATATAAATACATTTGTTATAATTATAACTATATAGTATTAATTAGTTATATATATATTGTATATTCATCTCTATGTTTTATTCACATTCCTTTTTATACTTTATTGGCGTATAAAAATGGTAGGCTATAATTTAAGTTATTCACTACTTCACTTTTAATTTGTACAACATTTATTATAATCAATTAGTCGCTTTACTTGCCCTCCACCACACTGTATCTCTCTTTACTCCTGCTCTACTTACGGTCTATTCGCACTCTTCCATTTTCCACTACCGCTGAATTTCATTAATGCACTATCATAAATATCATTAAGTGTGAAGGGAAAAATTAGGTAAGTATCTGTATTTAATGGTAGCCTGTATTTTCAAAGGGCCATACAGACTAACTACAAAATGTGGTCTAGACATATCAAAGGATTTAGGAGCGCAGTTAATGGTAGTCAAATTACGATATTATATTCTATATATATATATATATACATATAAAAGGTTGCACAGAAAGTACGCAAAATAATTTAAAGATAGTGGGAAAAAATGGATACAGCAGTGAATAAATAAGCAATACATTTATCTTAATAGTGTAATAACTTACTTTAAATTTGTAAACAGAAGGGAAAACTTTCAGTGTTGGAGTATTTTGGAGACGGAGTTCCTCTAAATTTTCCAGTCCCTTTGTAGGAAGACGGGTTATCGCCGTTTGGGATAGATCCCTGTAAAAAAAAGAGAATAAAACGTATACCTATGTATTTTTATAGTTTTTAGAATAGGTTTATTTCGAAATATATAAGAAAATTGATGCGCATTCAAATTCTAATAACGGTATATATTTTTTTATTATGTAGGATATTATATGATATGAAATAATGATATATATATTTCTTACAATATTCTATATCAGTAACTATATATAGTTATTATACAGCGGAACTTAGAGTAAAATATTTATTTCTTACACTAAATTAGGCATAATGTTTGTCTACAAGTTTTATTTATCATAAAAGGAGGCTTATTATGCTTCAAGAAAAATTAACATCATGTTTAAGGTTAAATTCTTAGTGTATAATCTTCCAAATTAAAATTTTTTAATTAGATTTTTATGTTCGATTTTTATTTTACCGGCAGTAGCTACAGTATTGTTGCTGTAGCAATACAAACTGCTACAGATCAAACTGATCTGTCAAATGATGTATAATTAAGATTTTTATTTATTCAATCTGTTCTTAAATCTTCTAAGTAATTATACATAAATCGGATTCGAATTCACTAGTACTAAACATAGTGAGTAGTATAGAAATATCATGTTGACCTTTGACCCCAGATAAAATTTTTACGGTTGAACCCGAGGTCATGTTTTCTGGGATGAACATGTGTTTCTAGTTAAATCTACAAGCTGAATGAGTGGATTTACTGTTAAATGCATAGTAAACCACGGTATTGAGATATCTCTAAAATTACAACAAATAACCAACATTCAAAATGACGATTGAACTCGAGGGTTTCTTTTCACGAGTTTATCCGAATAATTTAAGAATGGCCACTTTCAATGATGAATGTGTGTTCACGTTAAATTTACATGTTGAACAATTTTGATTTACTGAAAAATTCACAGTAAAACATATGTTTTAAAATTTAATTAATTATTTTCTTTATTGCAATACCATGTTTTAAACGCTTTCCCAGAATTTTGACAAATTTTTTAGTGTTAAAAAAACCTGTATTTGTACTGATAATTAGTTTAAAATTGGTAAAAATACCATACGAATAGTTATCGTTTATTTTTTCGTAACATACATCTATTAATATGCTTCTGGGCATGCGCAGTAAAACTATAATTACGTTAAGTAAAGATTAAAGATGAATGCTATTGTATTATCTGTCTAAACTAATATATAAAAAAAAACATCTAATTATGAATGATTAACTGATGGTATAGGGACTCCCCTGATGTAATAGACACTCTATTGTATGTTAATACTATAAAATACATTTATAAAAAACTATGAATTGTGATGTAGAAGCTGTTTGATCAATAAATTTACTGTATGTTGCGGCTTTATATGAAATTATTTTAGTCTCGCCAAATCTAAAGGAACACATCTACAATAACGAATTAAATGTTTTCACCCCGTTTTCGCTGAAAGTAATGATGACCGATCGATGCAGAACCTCATTATAGTTTTTCTTAAATTTAAAAGATGAAGGAGTAGATTTATTGAAAAATTGATAGTGAAAAGTAGGTTTGAAGTGAATTGACATATGCGAATTTTGCTCGCGCTAGTATCTCGAGAACGGTTTGACCTAAATGCATGGGACTAGGACCTATCGTTCCGGGTGATCGCAAAGTAGTCTGTACATACAGACTTTCAAAATCGCTTTAAAAATGGCCTAGGACGCACCGTTTTAAAGATGGCCCTTTTTTTATTTAATGAAAGATATGTCTGAGAAATTCCGTTTCTTATGTATTATAAAAATAAAATAACATTAGCTGTCAATAAATAGCTATTACAACTATAAAAAAATAAAAATTCACAACACCCGCTTTCCCTGAAAGTAATGTTGACTTACATCATCATCATCATCTTAAATGAAAAATTAATCATGCTGTTTGCAGTTAAAACATATCTTTTACTATGAATTTTTCAGTAAATTAACTGCTTCAACATGTAAATTTAACGTGCGCACACATTTATCATTGAAAGTAGCCGTTTTTTTAATGTATTCGAATAAACCCATAAAAAGAGACTGTCGGGTTCAATCGTTTGTTTGATTGTTGGTTGTTTTTTTGTAATTTTAGAGGCATCTGAAACCCATGTTTTACTCTATATTTTGCAGTAATTCCACTCTTTCAGATGTAGATTTAACTAGAAACGCATGTTCATCGTAGAAAACATGATCTCGGATTCAATCGTCAAAATTTGGTCTGGGGTCAAAGGTCAACATGACTTTTGAACCTGAGGTTTCTATACTACTATAGTGCGTTTAGGATATTTCATCTGATCAATTACAGCTCTATACGCAGACGACACGGCATATTATTATGAATCCGGAAGTGTAGATTACGCGATCGAGAGAATCCAAAGGCAATTGGATCTAGTAGAGCCGTGGCTCGATATGTGGAGAATCAAGGTCAACGGTGAAAAATCGGTGGCAGTGATGTTCACGTACAAGACACGTGCTCCAGCCAGGCAGCTGGAAATCTCAGGAGAGAAAATCCCCTTTGGGAAAACAGTTAAGTACCTGGGAGTAGTCCTGGACAAACGGCTTACCTTAGGAGAACTTGTTAAATATGTGACCCAAAGGGCAAAGGCCGTCAGGGCCTCACTATACCCAGTACTGAACAGTGCCAGTCCATATCCACTGGCGACCAAATTGCTCATTTTTCGGCTATACGTCCTGCCTATTCTAACATATGCTTACCCGGCATAGGTTTGTTGAACACGCTTCAAACGAAATTAGAAGCCGTCTAAAACATAGCGTTGCGGACGATATTTGGAGCACCGTGGTTCATCAGAAACGTCACTCTTCGCTACGATGCGGGACTACACACCGTACCCGTGTGGGGGGGGGGGGTGCAGGCACGTAGACTGTTCGAGAGAGTGGCCGTGTACGAACACAGCCATCTCCAGGACATCTGCCGAGAGGACCGTACTCGACAGGGTATAAGAAAACGGCATCATGCTGTATTAAACGAACCACCGTGAAGAGGCGGTACGAGAGTAAAAAAATGACAAACGAGGCTTAGGAGCCTCTGTATCGCGTAACCTATAAATGAAAACCGCGCGAAAATTTCGGCCGCAAAAGTGACCGTTTTTTTTTCGCAATTAAATTTTGTTAAAACTATAAAAAGCTGGACATCACCCCACATCGTCCCACAAAGAGACCACAATTTCAATTAGTCAGCATATGCAACTCTCTCCGGAGAACGGGGCGCATTTCTCCCTTCAAATAACTAGGGCTCCGTTAGGGGCACTCCTGCTAGCCCGTAGGTTCTGGTATCGAAAGGACTTCAGCGGATGGACTGAAGGGGAATCACGACGGGAATACTAAGCTCAAAAGCTTAGTCTCTCACGGTCAGAACCAGTAAATAAATTTCACGCTGGTCCATACGGATAGGAACGCAAATTAACAAATCCGTCCAGAAATAAAACTTAAAATTTATAACCGATGAAATCCGCCCGATAATAGAAAGATACAGCAGCAAGGGACATTGTCCAGGCTCTGGGATCTGTAGGGAGAAATATTGAAACTCCCGTCATTCTTGCGTTCCGTTCCGTTCCTGATCAATTACCCTTTGGAAACTAAGACTCAACATGACGAATGAGAGTTTGTTAACCTAGAATCAACGTATCGTGCATTCTTTATTCTTACTCCTAAAACGGCCATAATTTAAACTAAATATATTTATATTAAAACGAACACCTCATTTTTGTTTTTTTTTTATCCTTAATTAGTGAAATTTTCCTTGACAGAAACCTTTCAGTGGCTCTAAATGCTAAGGTTGAAAAGAAATGGTTTTGAAAATAATCAGTTTTTAATTAGCGGATTTAGGTCTATTGCTGCTGTAGCAGTATAGCTAAAAGGAAAAGTATGTTGGCCATAGCCATTGGCCAAAATTTTGGGTATTGGTGTTCATGAAAATGTTCACATTTCAAGATCCCTTAGTCTAAAAAATACAAAAATTATAAAAATTTCCGGAAGATATACGTATGTACACACCTGTATTATCTTGTATTTTGGTTTATATCTGATGACAGGCTCGGTATAAATTGTTTGAAAATGGTTTCAAATATTACTATATTTGAGGAGTTAATGGTATTAGATTTTGTACAAAATTAAAAAAGGGGAGTGGATAGTTTTCGCCATTTTTAACTTTTGACATTTTGTATAAAATTGTCCATAAAATTGAGCTTTATACATTAATACCTATTAAGGTATTTTATATTACAAAGTTTTAAGTAAATCAAATGTAGAGGGGAGATATTCAAGATTATTTCTGAACAATCTTTTTTTATCTTATCTCGAAAACCGTTTACCAAATAGTAGAATTTTGGTATAAATATTTCACTGTATAATTCCAGATTTGGGATGATTTTCGACCATCGGACAAAGGAGCATCATGGTACCCATGTATATACTCTTTATTAAATAATAAAATTGCATCAAACTAGCCCGATTTATGAAAGTAAATAATTATTCCTATAAATAAAATGGTATTTCAAAAAAATACAAGGGGCTAAATAGGTTTATTAAATTAAACGATTTTTATTTTTAAAGTTTAATTTTTAAGATTGATAAGCAGTTGATTTGATCAACATTGAAGACGACCTGTTGACTTTCTAAAAAAGATGTCTCATTGAACCCGCCATAAGAATT
Organism: Lycorma delicatula; assembly: GCF_047948215.1. Lineage (NCBI taxonomy): Eukaryota > Metazoa > Arthropoda > Insecta > Hemiptera > Fulgoridae > Lycorma > Lycorma delicatula. The sequence goes on from NC_134459.1 coordinate 15,565,208, forward strand.
ACATTATTTTTTTGGAATTTTTTAAACTGATATTTTATCTGTTTTCAAGTTGAGGTTGTTATTGAAAATGTTATTTGAGGTAGCTATCGAGGAAAAGAATCAATGGGACCAAAGTTTTTTGCTAAAAGAATATTTACTTTTTTTTTACAAGTGCGACCCATAATATACCAAGAATTTTTATTTTTTTCTCAGGTTTACTTATAATACTGCATAATTTAAAAATATTTAATTTGATCAAGAGAGTCAGATCGGACCCAAATATTTTGTACATCTTCGATGGTGCATCATGCTTAAAATAGTACTCGGTTCGACTTTATTGACCGACGATAATCTTGCTTTGATTCAAGTAGTGTCAATTTCTCCGTAGGACGAAAAGAGACCAGGAATCTTGGTACCGATTCCAGTCGTATGCTATATCATATGCAGTGACGGTTGGGCGTAACTATGGGGATTCTGAGGATAAACTGGAAAAGATGTCGTACCAAAGAACTTCTTGTCCAAAAAATAGGCAAGGCGAAAATTTATTAAAGTGTTCGCGAAAATCTGCTGATGGCTAGATTTCTTAAAAGTGTTACGTGGAACACCGATGGCCTAACTAATCAAAGGGAGGAGTTTGAGGATCTCATCCTAACTGAATTCTTCGATGTCATCCTTATCTTGGAGATACACTTCAGTGATCGGAACTATTTTCGGCTTCAAGGATGTACTCTGTATATCCAGATGATAGGGCACATGGAGGTACTGTGGTGCTTATTAAAAGTTCCTGAAAACATCACGATCTCTCTGGATTCAGCATGGATCAAACTCAGGCGACCTCAGTTGAAATCGTGAACTGGATGGGGCCTATTACATATAATATTCTCCTCGCCAAACGATCACGGATGAATTATTCTCGGAGTACTTTGCATATTTTGCGTCCGTCGGACGTTGATCCCACTGTGAGGAAAGTGTCTCAGATTGTGATGATTTCGTTACCGGGTAAACCTGGTATTCGTACAGATCGATAAGCCTACTATCGAAATTGTCTGAGAAGCTGTTTTTTTAAAAGACTGTGTCCATCCTTAGAACGAGAAAATATTATAATATGACAATCATTATAGAGACACTGTTGTTACCGCGGATCGAAATTCATAGGTATCTAGAATTGCCTTATGTCCACGAGGAAATCAAGCAGTTCGGTTCTCATTCACAAATAACGGCTAGAAAATCTTATGAAATCTGTAGCGCTGAATCTGGTAGACAACAGTGAGGATGTCCAGCAATTCAAACACCTCAAACTCCAGTGACTTGGGTGGGCGTGACATCCCTTAAATGATGAGTATCACCTCTATGCGTAATAAAGAGCCTAAATTCCTTTCATAAGCTAATTATATTACTGTTTTGATTTTATTTTCCTTTGTCTTGTAATACTATTGGATATTTTGTTTTTTTTGTTAGGGTTTTACGAACTTTTTTACTTTTAATGAAATGAATCTGTGCAAGTGCGTTTATAAAAATGAACTATAATAACAAATAAATTTTGATAAAAAAAAAAGATTGTATTTTAATTTCCTAGATATTACTATTTAAAATTTTTGTTATAGAGTTTATAGCCAAATATAATGAAGAGTATCAATAAAATAAAATTATCTCATAGTTTAATTTTTAAATTCCACTTTAAAAATATTCCTAATTGCTGATATTAATGGTTCGTTTCATATAAACCAATTGAATAGTATGTTACGTAATAGTGGACATAGTAGATACAATAATATTAATAATCAAATAATTGAACATAAATCTAATACTGTTAGACCTATTTAATGGAGTTAATTGGGTATTGCGGGTTTAACTTATTCGATACAGCAATCTTCGGTTACGATTACACACCATGACCTAACAAAGTTTAGATATACATGAAATTCGAATATTTCCGTACATTAAAAGATATTAACTTAAATATATGTAAATGTGATACTAGATTATAATTAGCTTAATTAATTAAGTATAATTTCATTTTAAAATATGCTCTGGTAAAAATTTATATATATATATATATATATATATATATATATATGTGTGTAGAGAGAGAGAGAGAGAGAGAGTGAGAGAGAGGAGAAAGAAAGTAGGTGAGCGTCCCAGGGAGGGAAGCTCTCCTAGGAAGGGAATTTTAATTATCTTAGACTAATTTAAAGGACTGATTCAAGGTATTAAAACAAAAACAAAAAAAAACAATTCTCAAGAAATTCAAATTATATTTTATAATTATATAAGATACAGTCTTATAATTATATCTTAAAAACTGATTGATATATTTTAATGAAATGTGGTGTGTACTCATCAATATCTTTAGATTTAATATGATTGAAAACCATAATATTGAAAATTCCAAAATGGCGGCTATTTAAATTTGTAATTAATTGCTCTGATGCTGGCCCTATCGTAGCTTCTGCAAAAACTGCAAACTGCAAACTGCATTGGATCTAATTAACGAATGGCTAGCTAGATGGAAGATAAAGATTAATTCGGCCAGTCTACGCATGTTACATTTACAATGAGAAGGGTGACGAGTTAAAATTAATGGCGTTTTTATCCTGCAAGATTACAGCTTGCGATACCTAGGACTGCATCTGGATCGCCGTCTGACGTGAAGGATTCATATCAGGAAGAAAAGGACACAGCTTAACATTAAGTTGTTAGGTAGAGGACCGCGACTATTATTACTTAACAACAATTGCTGTTCTCAGCGGTCCTGAAACCGATTTGGTCCTACTGAATCCGACTATGGGATATGACAAGTGATATTAACATTGAAGTGGTACAGAGATTCAAGAACAAACTATTGAAAAATATAACAGAAGTTCCGTGGTTTGCAAAAAAAATACTGGAACACGAGATTGCCAACCTTTCGAGAGGAGATTCATTAAAAGATATACAAGAGATTTATATTAAAAATTAAAAAGTACGAGCAAAAAAAAAATATTGCAGAATAACATTGTTCTTTAATATAGGATAATTACTAATAAAGGACAATTAAAGAGCTTACGAGTGACAATTTTGTATATAGTATAATTTTTATTTTCAAATTTTTTAATTTATATCTTTATATATATATATTTCTTGTGTGCGTGTGTATGAAAGTGAACTCTTCCTAAACGGCTGGACTGATTTTGATGAAATTTTGTGTGTGTGTTCAAGGGGATTCGAGAATGATTTATTCACAATTTGGTCCACTGGAAAATGTTTTTTTTAATTAATTTTTTATCTATAAGTAGTTGTTGATTTTGGAATGTTTTACATAGGATCAGGCAGACTACACTACCATCGCAGTATCGAATATTCAACAATATTCTATTTTAATTTTAGTTTGTCCCGACAATTGGTGCCGCGATCAAATTGAGAAAAATATTTCGTATTTTTGTGTTATTATTGTGTTACAAAAAATCGCGAGGAAGCAGTTTTTTAATAAATAAGAGGTTAATAAATCAGATGGAAATGTAAACAAAGGAAAACCAATCAGATCAATGCAAGATGGCCGTTGTCACAAAGAGCCCGTATGGCCGTTGCCAATGTAAACAAAATCACAACTGATTAAGTAACAAGTAGGCAGCACTGCGATCGCGTTTAGAATTGTGCGCGTATTGAGAAATATTATATTATTATTTATTGAAATAACGTTTTAAAGTGTAATTAAAAAATATAAATTGTGCAAATTTGTAAGGTACAGTATTGAAGTGAAAATGTGTTTTTAATTTATTTATGTGTTGTTGGTCTTGGGATGGTTAAGGTTCACAATTGGGTCCGGTAGGCAGCGTGTGGGTCCGGTAGGCAGAGCTGCGATCGTGTTTTAGAAATTTTTTTTTAATTTTTGGTTTATCAGTAAATCCCAGTAGTTGGTGCTGCGATCGGTTTCTAGGAATTTTTTTATTTTGTTGCTTTTTCGGATATCAGTTACTTGCGTCGTAGCTTAGTGTTATTCTTACATTAAAATTCGTATTTAGAAAATAGTTTGAATTAAATCCGATAGGTAGTGCTGTTCTGACAATTTGATTTATTTACATTCTGAATTTTTATAAAGTTAAAGGTGAAATTTTAGAAGGTTCCATAATGTTTTGTAAGTTTCTTAATGTTCAGTATTAATTGTAATGATTTTGCAGCCACAACACTTTTCGTTAAAAAATTATTTTCCACCGAATACTGTGATTAGAGAGTGGTGTGAATTAAATCCGATAGGTAGTGCTGTTGTTTTGCCGTTTGGATTTATTTACATTCTGACTTTTATAAAGTGAAAGGTTAAATTTTGTTAAATTGCTAATGTTCAGATTTTTAAGGTTTTATGAAACTTTCAATTGTTGTCATTTAATCTCTATGTATACTCAAATCTAGCAATAGCGAAGCATTGCCGAGTCTGCTAGAATTGCGCGCTTATTGAAAATATTATATTATTATTTATTGAAATAACATTTTAAAGTTTAATTAAAAAATGTACATTGTGTAAATTTGTAAGGTGCAGTATTGAAGTGAGTATTTTACATGATTTTTCATGAATTTTAATGATGTATACACGTGCATTCAGTAACAATCAACGTAACCTACAAATTTAAATTGTCAGTTCTCATTTGATTCTATGCAACTTATGAAGTATTGAACGGCTCTTTGAAAATAAAAATTTAAGTTTGTAAAATAAATTATAACATTTATAAAATTAAAATATAAGTTACTTATAATATAGTTTAAAGTATATTTAAAAAATTGAATTTATAATGTTTTAGATGATTCATTTTATAAAAGGTTTTCTAAAATTATGTTTAATTTACAATTATCTAAAATTTGGTAAAATAGATGTTAAAATAAAGAATGAGAAAAATGATAAAAATTTTTACTAAAATTTTAACTACGTTGCTTTTTTATAGTGATTTTAATTTTTTTATTAATTGATTAATTAAGCTGTTTCATGGTTATGAAACATCAAAATTATTAAATAAAAAAAAACAGTATGTAGGAGGTAATTTTTTAGAATGATGTTAAGTGAAAATTAGTAGTAATGCAGATGAAAATTTATTAATTATATTAATTATTAATTTTACGACGTTTCGATTTTTTAATTCAATTTTCATCGGACATCTCAATATTTAGTGAAAATAAATATTAACCTTACTACACATAATTAATCAATAAACCCATTACAATAATACAATAATCACAAACTGATAATATCATACTAATAGTCATTTTAATGAAATTTGAGACACATTCCTGCTAATTTTAACTTAATAAAGTTACTTATATTTATGTGTGTGCATTTATTACAGAATAATGCCGCGTCAGGACAACGTCTGTCGGGTCCGCTAGTAAACATATATATATAGCCCATTCGTTCTCAAAGCGTTCTCAAGGCTTTGTGAGCGCTGGAGGCCTTCAGGGGGCAGTGGAATGCCCACAAAAAATTGGGGACTTTCACCTGAAAGTCCCCAATTTTCTGGGTCAAGGAAGACGATGGCTGATTAAAAAAAATAAAGGCAAAAATTATGTTTTCCTGATATTTCAAAGAAAAATGAAATACCTACTGCTCTAGTACAAAAAATTAAAGGTACGTAGGTAAAATTAAAGGTACCTATACTTTAGGATGAAAAATGATTGTATTCAAACTGCTTTAACTTTGCAACCAGAGGCTTACAAAGACGAATAAAAAGAATTAAAACTTTAACACCTTCCTTACTTTTTGACAGTCTATTTCAGATTTGAAAACTTTTCAAATTAAAAAAAAAACCTTATGTTGATAATACATGACTTCCTTTTACGCCTATTAAATTACATTTACACATTTTTTAAAAAAAATGTGTATATTAAAGATAAAATTTTATTTCATTAAAAATTTCTGATAGTTTTTATTTTTTTTTGTTGTTATTGAATTCATCGTATTCTTTTTGCAAAGAGAGGTTAATAATTAATTATTAATAAATAAATATATTTAAATTAAAAAAAAAAGTTAAAAAAAGAAGATGAAGTCTGATTCAAACCGATGTGCCTTCCCTAAGATACAAATATTTCATTAATTAAAATTTTATTTGGCTATAACTTTAGAACCAAACGAAATATACCACTTACGATATATCGTTGAAAAGCTCTCAATGAGGGCTTATTACGGCAGTTATGAAAAACTCCAAAATCCAAAAACCCATTTGGATTTTGGGCTTTTTTGGATCAGTTTGGTTCAGTCGATTGCAATCAAAAGGGGAGGTTCACAGTTAGATGTCAGTTACAACAATCCTAAATTCAAAATTTCAACATCCTACGGCTAATCGTTTTTGAGTTATTTGAGATACGTACGTACAGACGTCACGCTGAAACTAGTTAAAATGGATTCAGGGATAGTTAAAATGGATATTTCCATTGAAATCTGGAAACCGAAATTTTTCGCGAATATTTCCATTTCGTAAATGAAAGTAAAAATCAGTGAGAAGCAAAGATTTTTAAAAATTTCAAAGTTTTTCTTCGTGTTTGATCGAGCGCATGCGGGAAACGAATTTTTTTTTGTAAACCGCAATTAAATCGTTTAGAAGCTTAAGACTTTAGCTTTAATTTCTTGTTTTGTATATCTCTACGATTTTTCTAAACCGAAATATTCCACTTTAAAGAGAAGAGGCCACTTTTGTCTTTAATGTTGCATATTTCTCGATCTAAGCAACATATTGACATAAATAATTCGGAAATTAAAGGATTTTGATCTAGCTGATCTAGCTTTAATGACAAATTGTTAGTTCTTTAATGTAGTGTTGCAGTTTTTGACTTTTTTCAATTTGTTCTGAGGTATTGAAATCTTTAAAGATTGAGACTGCAACTCGCTCTAAGCTTAACCCAAGGTATGACAATACCTTGGGTTACCTTTAATGTTTTTAAAAGCGCATCTTAAAAACAGAAATTGCAGTTATTATTTTTAACAGATTGTAATATTAAAAATTTTGAGGGTGTTAGAAGACTTTTGATTCTCAATCTGGGAGGTGGACGGTAATCTGGGACATTCCCGGTAACGTAACTATTCTAACGCGACATTAGAAATCTAAATCGGTTCAGCCGTTGAGATGCTACGATGGAACATATATACGTATGTACACTTTAAATACAGTACACTCCTTTTGGAGCATTCGTGTAAAAATGAGATTAAACAAACATGTAAACTGGTTTGCGATTAAACTCCTGGATAACAGAGAAAAGACGTTAGGCGCCTAAAGCAAACCAACTATCCTCGGGTGTTGTGCATCATCAACATTTTTCATTTCGTTTCGCCACTTACTCATGTTGGTTCTTTGATTAGTTTTTTTGTTTAATTGTGTGATTGGTTTTATATTTTGAACTTTGGACTTTGGACTTTTTCAGTGGAAACTTCTTTCTTTATATTTTTTGTTTTTAAATTTAACTATGGTTTGATAAATTGGAACCTTTTGTAAATCAAACTCTGAGGAAAAAAAATTATTTGCTTGGTAAATATTATTTTTGTCAAATTATCTTTTATTAAATAAAATTTTAAACTTTTTATTGTGAATAAAATGATATTCCATTTGATCAGATCAGTTGATAAACCGATTTTAGATATCTGTAAAATTGTTATAAATTGATCGTAAAAATTACGCAGTTTGATAATTTTGTCATAACAGAAGGCTTAAAATATATAAAATTATATTTAAATATATTTAAAATATAAAATAAAATATAATTCAATAAAAACTATTTTAATATGTTCAAAATTTAAATTACCGATATTTGGGAATTTTCAAGGGCACAAATTTTAACTGATTTATTTTTTAGGTGTTGTTGGATACATGTCCAGCAAATTTCAATAAATGATCCCAGTCCGATCTTAAGATATAATCTTTATTGAAATAACACAAAATGGTAGAAAAAGAAAATGAACTAAGAGAATTTGACAGATGAATATTTTTTGATATCGTGATTATAACTGCTCGTTTAAATTCGGCCAATAGCTGTATATTAGATAAATGAATTTAAAAAAATATAAATAAAACGTATATGAAAATAAATTTTACATAATATAGGATGGTAATAGAGACAAACAAATTAAAAAATTGTTTATTTTTTTATGAAAGACGATTATTATGAATTTTCTTTGGGAGAAATTAAAATTAAACTATTATTTATATAACAAAAAATGTCTAGTTGTATTATAAAACTAGACTAGACTTGTTTCGCATCCTTATTATATAAGTGATAAAAGGAACGTGACTTTCCGATTATTAGCTTTTAAGATTTCAGTACTGAAAACAGACTAATTACGTCTTTTAATCAAAGAATAAGTCGTAGCATTTTACAACTATGAGTACATTCTAAAAAATAATGGATCGTTACAGACATCATTGTTTTGGTAATTATAATTTAAATTTTATTTTTATTTTTTGTAGTACTTTTTAAATGACTTTTTTAGTTTTATTTGCTAAATAAAATAATTAGAAAGTACTGTAATGTCAGTCTTAAATTTAAAATGAAAGTTGATTTAAAATGATGAGCTGTGTAATATATTTCAATATAAATAAAACTTTTCATACACCATATAATACGTAAAAATATATTTTTTAATCCTATTTGAAGTGTTATTTACTGATGTAAACAACTTCTCTTTGAGTTTTGTCATTGTGAAAAACGTTTTTCATTTTCTTGTTTAATAGAATTTACATGTCATTGGTTTTTTTTTTTGCTTTCACTTGAAGATAAATTATTATATCATATAAAGATTCCATCTTTAGATTTTAATAATTTTTTTTTGTATTTGATGTTCCAAAGCCCAGATGTATGAAAATTGTGAAATTGAGGAATAGTTCAATGAAGTTTAATTTGATTTTAATCATATTTTATTTACTTGTAATAGTTTAAACAATACAAAATTTAAATTGATTCAGTTAACCAGAGAAAATGTATTTAATTAAGATATCTCGAAATTTAAATAATTCAGATTTATTTTTAGGTCCCCTTGGATTTCAAATTACCGAGGTGTACTAAGTAAACAAATTCCGATAATGAATCGCATAACTTTCTCGGCTACTTTGATGAAGTAGAAAGGGGGTGAAATTTTTTTTCAATTTTTTTCATGAAATTCTAAGAGAAAGGGTTGCAAAAGAATTAAGATTTTTACTTTTTAAACGCAATGGGTAACTTGCAAGATGGATTTAAATTAAAAATAATATTTACAGACACAAAGTCCGAGATTAAATTTATAGGAGAAATATCTCGTCCTTGAATCAAGGAGGACAGACTGTCTCCTCTTTTCTTTAGTGTATTCTTGTAAAAGATGATAAGAGAATGAAGGAAAGGTTTCCAAGATAAAGGCCTGAAGCAAGTCAAATTGGTATACGCAAAGGAAATTCTGAACATTGATCGGCTGGACTTTTCAGATGATCTCGTTATTTAGCAGAAGATATAGAAACGCCAAAACAACTAAATTTTCTGAACGGAATGACCAAAAAGGCAGGCTTACAAATTTTCATAGGAAAACAGAGTATATGATAAATATTGAGAGGTTGTTACGGACAGAGCTCGGAGGAATTGAGAAGACGTACAAATTTAGGTATTTGGGTGAAATTATCCAATAAAATGGAGTGTACAAGGAAGCAAACATCGTCAATAAAATTTTCAAGTCTTATGGCCTAAAGTAGGACGTGTATAATAAGAACGGATGGCCAAGATTAGACACTCATAACGGTAATCCGATCAGGAGTTTTATATACAGCAGGATGCGTAGCTGTGAACCAAGGAGTAATAGATTAACTGGAATGTGTAGAAAGACGGATTCTAAGGAGAATCCTAGAGCCCATAAAAACCTACCAGGATAAAAATTAAGAAAACATAGGTAACATCACCGGGAGTTGGATTGAATCACAGAAGCGATATGTAAGCGAAGACATATGACTACCCTGTACGGATATATGACTAGAATTTACGAAGACAATTTTTGGCAAGTGTAATGGTGAAGAGACGAACTAAATGATACAAGCAAGATAAAGAAGATCTAAGGGTAACAAACATAAATATGATGGATTTAAAAGACGGAAGGGTGCTTAGAACAAAATTTTACTTCAAACGGATTCAGAAGGGGAGCTAAAAAACTAGTCAGAGGTTAGCTGTTCTACGTGACCGTTGTCGAAAAAAATAAATTAAAAAATATCGTTTGTAACCACATATCATTGAAGCAGGATGTGTAAAACGTTTTTATAGTAGTTTGAAGGCCTATTGGTACTAGAAATATTGTAGAAAATATAGTTGTAAAAACTCCCATTAACAACTTTTCTGAAGCAAGATATAGACTTATTTTTTTTTTAATATTAAATAATCATTTTTGGTAATTTGTGATATCGATAAAAAAACTTTTGCAAGAAAGTTTTCTTTTTGCTAAAATGCCCAAATAAAGAGTTGAAATTTTATTTTGGCCGAAACACCTCCACCCCTTTTTTCATTTTTTTTCAAAATCTGAACATTATTTCCCCTCCCCCCTCACTGAAGATTGTACTTGCCTATTAAGTTTGACGAAAATCGATTAACGGGTACAGTGGCCAACATATATACAAGATTTCTTGGACTTGAGAGTACTGCAATAAAAAAATCCCCCCTCCACAGATTATTTAAGATTTATTTAAATATATATTTTCATAATATATATTTAAAGTTATTAAATCTTTTTTTTGTTAAAAATTTCTTTAAAGTCTCATTAAGGCAGAAAACTTACGTAAACACCCATTTTACTTTGCCGTCTAGCGCTATAGCTGTAGAACGGATAATATTGTAATCGGTTCAATTTGGGCATATGCTGTTTTCACCGGATCATGACATTTTGACACCTAAGGAACCCTGAAAACCCAAAAAACCGGATAGAAATTTTCTGAATGTTAATGTTAAGTGTGTGTTCGGTGTCGACCTCTAAACCTTATATCTCAGAACTACTGGACCGATTTCAACTAAACTTTGTCAGATTACTTCTATATACCCACCGGATTGGTCTAGTGGTGAACGCGTCTTCCCAAATCAGCTGATCTGGAAGTCGAGAGTTCCAGCGTTCAAGTCCTACTAAAGCCAGCTATTTTTACACGGATTTGAATACTAGATCGTGGATACCGGTGTTCTTTGGTGGTTGGGTTTTAATTAACCACACATCTCAGGAATGGTCGAACTGAGAATGTACAAGACTACACTTCATTTACACTCATACATATCATCCTCATTCATCCTCTGAAATATTATCTGAACGGTAATTATCGGAGGCTAAACAAGAAAAAGAAAGAAAGGAAATTACTTCTATATGTGTGGCATTGATGCCATTAAATTCTCAACTTAAAAGGTCATGGGTGAGGCTGTAGAGCAAGGTCACCCTCAGTATCTCGAGATTTCGCCTAATTAAGGTCATATTTTTTTAAGGCACATTTATTAACAATTAAAATATAAAAATATTTCCAAAAAAAGTTTTGCAAAATCGCACTTCCAATCCAAAAATGCTCTGAACTAGTGGCTAAGTGGTTGTACTTTCTTTTTCCTGTTTACCCTCCGATAATTGCCGTTCAGATAATATTTCAGAGGATGAATGAGGGTGATATGTATGAGTGTAAATGAAGTGTAGTCTTCTACAGTCTCAGTCAGGTCAACCATTCCTGAGATGTGTGGTTGAAACCCAACCACCAAAGAACACCGGTATCCACGATTTAGAATTCAAATTCGTGTAAATATAACTGACTTTACTAGGATTTGAACGCTGGAACTCTCAACTTTAAGTGGGTAAACTGCGTGAATAGTATTCCCTGTCGCCACAAGGAGCGTTAGTGTAGCACCAACGTGCTAAGTTGTTTGTGCATGTGTGTGTAAGCCGCGTGACTGGAAAGCCCTACAACTATGTTGTCAGGTTTTTATATTTACTGATTTGTATACTTTCCCATTTTAGCTATAGTTGCAATAGCAGCATATATTGCTATAGCCGGAAAAGTTAAATTGATAAAGTAATAAGTAAAATGAGGTAAAAATGTTATTCTTTTGAAATTTAATCATTTTTTTGATACAAGTTAGTGAATTTTTTTCTTTAGAAAATATTTAAACTGATACATGTTATATTTACTTAAATTCAATACATATAAGTACTCATTTTAATTTAACACAAATGTTACGACACTGCCAGCCTTATGTTATTTATAATCCATAACTAAGAAGATCTAGTAAGACAGACTTCAAAGATGGAATTTTTGAGTTAGGTTATCCAAATCAAATAGAGTTTTATCTAAATGGAGTCTTTTTAAATAAGAATTCTTCAAAAAGTAATGAATATATATTTCAGTATATATATATATGTAGTATATAAATATATTATTTCAAAATATATATAATATTTTAAATATTTCAAAATAATATTATTTGTTGTTAATTAGATCTCTACACATTACATGACTACGACAAACTAATTACATGAAGATTTTAATAGATTTTTCTCACCGCGTTTTCCGTACTGGTTTTAATTTTATCGTGAAGGAAAACTTAATTATCGTTTTACAATTACTTTAAATTAAATCTCCCATTTGAGAGCCAGTATATCGATATATAACTAGTGTTAGAGAACTATGTCTGTTGAACGGAAACTAAAAATTGATGAAAAGTACTGCTGAACACAGCATCGATTTTACGGTCCTAACAAGTATTTTAGGTTTCGATTAAAGAACAAATTGCTCTTAATTAAATATGCAGTAATTTTTATTAAGATCTAACTTTTAAACCTTTAAAATCTTAAAATTATAAATAAGAAAACTTGTATTTATAAAAGTGATTTTCTGTTGAATTAAAAAAAAAAATAAGTGTTTCTTTCGAAATTTATATTTTAAAATATAAGGTTTACTGAAACCGTAATAATGCACTAGAACGAGAATAATGTTGTAATCAAATGAATCATTTTAATTTAGGTGTTTTTGAAAATGTTCATTTTAATAAATTTTATTTAAAATTCAATAAACACGCTTTTAAACATTAAAACTTATACCACTTCACCGTGGCGGAATGTTAGCGTCTCTGTCTTTCATCCCTAGGTTCCAGGTTTGAATTCCGAACAGGTATGACATTTATAACATGCTACTCTAAGTACATTATCGTCCATCGGGAACTGTTATGTCGAACCATACCAAATATGTCAGTGAAAAATCGAAATATTTTGTTAAATTATTATACATTCGAACCTTCACCGGTATATGTCGACAAACACAGATAAGATCTAGTGGGATCGAACGATAATTAGAAATTGAAAAAAAAATCACTCAATACCAATCTCTAACATAAATAGATTACACAAACCCTCGTAAAAAAAGAAGTCTAAATTTAAGCCAAACATAACCTACGCTCGCTAACATCGTCTAATTAACGTTAAATATACAAATTATATATGTTTTTCTTCAACATTGGAAGCAATTAATCAAATTCAGCATGAGGGTGAAAGTTAAATAAAAATATTTTTATAAAAAAATTGAACCAAAGGAAAACCATCTGACCATTTATTTTCATCGTTATCGTTCATCCATGCACCTGATTAGCCCTTTCAATTTATAAAATGCTGAAAATTTGATTAAATATAATTCTATAAATGCGGTGAACTCCAGTGTTGTAGAATAATATATATAATTAATATATTTAAGGTTAATTAGACGAGGTTAGCAAGCGTAGGCTGTTTGACTTAAATTTAAACTACTTTTTTTTACGACGGTTTCTCGTAATCTATTTTACCTTAGAGAATGGTATCGAGTGATTTTTTTTTTTAATTTCTAATTATATTTCGACTTTCACCATGTATTTGATATGTGTCTACATTCATCGGAGAATATCAACTATTGCCACATATTGGTATATATATATATATATATGTTAACATGATACACGATAATCTAAAACACACGATTTACTGAAAATCATGTAAAATTGAGTTTAAAATTGTAAAAATAATTTATATACTAGTTTTTATTTGAGAGATGTATCTATAGAATGATCTCGAGATGGAATCTAGGAGTGAAAGCACAGATTAACTCGGTCACTGTAATGAACGTCACTTTGATAGTCTAAGAATTATAACCACTTCTATTTACCAACGAACATTTATTTTATCTATGGTGTTGTTTTCATATATGAATATTGACGATATTGTTTTTATTTTTATTCTTTCCTTCCTGTGTTTTATTTCTAGTGCTGTGTTACGTATTGAACTCTACTTGGACCCCCTCTATAGGTACTTTTCCTACATATGAACTGTTAAAACATTATATACTTATGTATATAATGAGGGATTTCCTCGGGAACCTCTCTTCAAGTAACTGTCATGACTCAAATTTACTTATAGTCGCCTATGGGATAAAGATTGTAAATTTTATGGATACACCAAAAAAAAAATCTTTTAACGTATGATATTATCCATGTTGAAAGAACTTCTTTCGTTTAGTATAGGCTTAGTTTAAATAAAGAAAAAGGAATTCTATAAACTTTCCAACTTTCCTTTTCAAAATTATGAATTTAATACGTTTTTCATTATACTTGAAAAACATTATCAAGTTAGAAAAACTTTCTAAACGTTATGAATAGGTTAAGAGGTAAACTCCGATAAAAATAATAACACTACAATTTTCTAAGCTTTTACTTTTTAACTTATTGAATAGAATTTTTATTTTTTTTCTATCTGGTATATTTTTTGGATGAAAATAGTTTCCATTTGGATTACATAAAACGAATATATTTAAAGATTTAATTATTTATCCGCCGATCTCCATGGCGGAGCGATAGCGTCTCAGCTTTTTATTCGGAGGTGCCGGGTTCGAATCCCGGTCAGGCAAGATATTTTTAATAAGCTATAATTTTCATATCCCACACACAAGTTTCAAGCTTATGTGGTATCATCAAGCAAAAAAGAAAAAAAAAATACTTAACCAGCTCAAAATATTTACCTAATTTTTTTTAACACCTTAAATTCCATAATAAAGAATCGAATTTTTAGTAATTTCTTACTATTAATTTGATGAAAATTCGTTGAAGAATTTAATTTATTGTTATGACTTCTTTAAAGAAGTAAAGGAAGTATTGTGATCTCGAAAAATTTCGATTTTTAGATTTCATCGGAAATATCCATTTTGACCATCCCTGAATTTATTTTGGCTAGTTTCGGCGTGTAGTCTGGACGTACGTATGTATCCATCATAACTCAAAACGATTAGACGTAGAGTGTAGAAATTTCAGATTTAGGACTGTTGAAACATCTAGTTGTGCACCTCCTCTTTTGAATGCAATCGACGAGACTAAAATGTACAAAAAGATCCAAAATCCAAATTTCTTGGATTTTCTTAATTACAGTACATCTTTTTCTTAATTACAGTAATAAGCCTTCATTAAGACTTTTTCAACGATATATCATAAGTGGTACTTATTTTCATTGGTTCCACAGTTATAGCCAAAGA
The DNA here is from genome assembly GCF_047948215.1 of Lycorma delicatula. Lineage (NCBI taxonomy): Eukaryota > Metazoa > Arthropoda > Insecta > Hemiptera > Fulgoridae > Lycorma > Lycorma delicatula. The sequence goes on from NC_134459.1 coordinate 15,580,648, forward strand.
AATGTCTAATTAATGAAAGATATGGATCTTACAAGGGAAGGCATATCGGTTCGAATCCGACTTCCTCTCTTTTTTTTTAAATTTAAATAAATTTATTTATTAATAATTATTAACTAATGTATGTACGAAAGTACTTCGCTAACTCAAAATAGATTAGCTGTAGAATGTTGAAGTTCTGGATTTAGGACTGGTGTAACATCTAGTTGTGCACCTCCCCTTTTTATTGCAATCGACTGGACCAAAAGTGTTCCAAAAAGCCCAAAATCCAAAAAAATTGGATTTTGGACTTTTCTTAACCGCAGTAATAACCCCTCATTGAGAGCTTTTCACGATGTGTCATAAGTGGTACTTATTTTCATTGGTTCCAGAATTATAGCCAAATAAAAGTTTAATTAATGAAAGATTTAGATCTTACAAGGGAAGACACATAGGTTCGAATCCGACTTCACTCCTTTTTTAACTTTTTTTTTTAATTTAAATTTATTGATTTATTAATAATTATTAACTTCTGACTGCAAAAAAAAACTTTTAAGATAAATAATAACAAATAATTATAATAATAAATAATAACACCAAAAAAAAATCTAAAAAAAAATCCTAACTTCTTAGTGAAATAAAATTTTATGTACTTTTCATTTTAATTCAAAATTTTTTACAGCGATTAATAATTATTAATAAATTAATATATTTAAATTTAAAAAAAATGTATACGAGTCGAATTCGAACCTATCTGTGCGTGGTTATGAATTTGACAAGTTCTTACTTACACCACCTAACTACTTGAGTGACGTGACACAACATAATTGTATAAACTAATATAAAATGCTAAAACGAATACCAGAAAAAACGTAATGCAGTGTGATGTCCACCGCAATGCAATCGTGTAACTGTCCACTTTATTAAAAGAATTGGAGGATAGTATTTCACTTTCAAACGAAATAATTTTAAATAAAGTGCAGAAAAAAATGTGTATATCTAACTAATTTAATAGACGTGCAAGGAAGTCATTTGGTGTTCTCATCAGTTTTCTTTTCTTTGATAAAAGAAGAAAAAAAGTAAATAAAAGACTATTTCATATTGTTAGAATAATAATTTTCTGCTATATAAGCGAGAAATTATTTAAACCTGAAGTTCCGTGCAAATTCCGTGTGACTTTAAAACAAATTGTTTTCAAATTTTAAAAATTATTGTTTTAAAATAAATTGAATATTTATAATTTTTTATTGATTCAAGTATGAAAAATTTTGTTCTAATCTTTATCAAACCGATTATTAATTTATGTGCTAACGTTATCCAAAAGTAACACTTATGTTTTAATTGAAATTTATTTAATAATAATTATATATAAATTATATCTCGCATAAAACGTTATGACATGAGAAATGATAACAGAATGGTAAGTATACAGTACTATTACATTTTACAGTAGTTATATAATAGTCATGTCACGCATCAAAACCAAATTGATGTATCAAAGTTCCATGGGGGACCACTATACTCGTACATTAATTATTTAGAACTAGAACATATGAGAGCGGAGGCTAGTATTATTTTAACCGTCCTCTCTAACATGATTAATATTTGCTAGTATACATTATCTAATTTACCATGCGGTAAATTATTTTAAATTTATTAAATAATTTATTTAACTAAACATATTCCAAAACATTTTGAAATAATGGTTTTAGACACAATATGGAAATAATTGTATTTAATAATTATCAGATGAAATTAATTATTTATAATTTTTAGATATAATTCTATTTATCTAATTAATCTACTTATTATTTTCATGTTGGTTGTATTTTAAAAAAAAATCTCTTTCGCCACGCTGGAAGACGGAGGTAGATTTCACTGGTGCTAAATAGGAGATAAAAAATATTTCCACCTTAAAGTTAAGAAAAACGTGAAATTTATTCAATACGACAATAGTTGGTTGCATATGAAAAAACTTGTTTAGCATACGACAAGCTTCATCTTCTTACAATTCCAGTAACATTTTGGTTATCCCTTGCCGTAAGGGTTGGTCATATCAACAAAAATTGTTTCAAACAAAAGTTTTAGGTAATGTTAAGAGGACTAATTAACACTTAATTAAACCGATTCGATACTGTGCCTATTAAGGGAGGTATGATTTTTTTGTCTTCAAAACCCTATTTTTTCCACTCCCTGAGCCAATGGTTGGTGATATCAAAAAACTTTATTTAGATAAGTTTTAAGCCCTTATCCAATAAATAGTAGGAACTTTAAAGGAATTCGATATTTTACTTAAGAAAGTTATAGCGATATTTTATTTTTACAAAAAGCCCCCCCCCCATTTCCATTCCCATGGTCCGATTTTGCCCATTAATGAACTCGACCAAGATTTTGGGTCTTTATATTTTATGCATCAATTTGAAAGTGACTGATGCAAAGTTATTTGAACTGACAGTGATTTTGGGGTCCGGGGGATGAGTAACACGAAGATATGTCGAAATTTTCCGGAAGTCGAATCATGGTACCCATTAAAATATGCTTTCTAATGAAATTTACTTAAAGATCATGGCTTGGGGATCCAGTGGATAAGTTTACTGGTTCACCATTTTCGCCACTTTAACAGTCTACGAATTATAGCTATTTTTATTTACCGATGAATATTTTTTTATTTATAGTGTTGTTTTCATATACTGGTTTAAATGACATTGATTTTATTTTTATTTAATTCTCCCCCTGTGATTTATTTCTGGTGCTATGTTAAATATTGAACTACTTTTTTCTTTCTTTTTACTGTTTAGCCTCCGGTAACTACCGTTTAGATAATTCTTCAAAGGATGAATGAGGATGATATGTATGAGTGTAAATGAAGTGTAGTCTTGTACATTCTCAGTTCGACCATTCCTGAGATGTGTGGTTAATTGAAAACCCAACCACCAAAGAACACCCGTAACCACGACCTAGTATTCAAATCCGTATAAAAATATCTGACTTTACTAGGACTTGAACGCTGGAACAACTCTCGACTTCCAAATCAGCTGATTTGGGAAGACGCGTTCACCACTAGACCAACCCGGTGGATAAATGTTGAACTACTGGACAACCTTTACAAGTGCTTTTCCTAAATATGAGATGTTGAACCTTTGTATGCTTTAATGAGGGGTTTCGTCTCTCTTCATGTGATTATCATGAATAAAATTTACTTATGTTTCTCTATGTGGTAAATACTAACTGATAGACAAAAAAAATTATAAAAAATGCTAGTACTAACAATTTACGAGAAAATTCAGTATTTCATATTATAGACTTCTACATTTTACTCGATTATATAAAAAAATTTTGATTATTTAATTTATAATGTTTAACGTTACAAATAGGATGAATAAAAAATGATTATGTTAAATTATTTGAACGTTATAAGAGAACTCCGTTACAGAAATCTTACAATTTTCAATTTCTACTTTGCCGACAAATATAACTATTACTATAAAAAAAGGAAAAGTGTAGTAATCGTCTCAAAAGAGATGTATGGAGCTTTTTGAAAATTTTTACGTTTTAATGTTGAACTAGTTCACTTTTTTATTTTTATTTTTCCCCTACACCCCTGTACCGGATCTGCAGTCAACTGCAGACTCAGTCCAGGGGCGTGTCCTTGCGTCTCTAACGGGCCGCCCTGCCTGCCGACACTAGATCCGGTAGGTCGGCCCGCCGAATCTGGATCTTCTTATTTTAATTTTCCCGCCTCTAACTTCATAAGTGGAGATAACCGGGCCCGGCTATGCCGTTCCCGGGATTCCGCTCCTTTCGCCGGGACTCGGAATTTTCTCCATTTTTTTTTTTTGACCCGTGGAGTTGGAGTCCCCGTACATCCTTACTGCCGCCTACCCGTGAAAGCATGGATAAACGACAGCTCTGTAGGGGGTGTCCTCCCCCCCACGACTTCTACCCGGGAATGGGAACATACAGAGAATGGGGGGACATACTGAAGTCTGTCCCCCATTCTCTGTAATCTTGAAATTGAACTAGTTAATCTAGTTCAAAAAAACATACGTATGTATGCATGTGTATGGCACTGCTTTTGGTCTTATATCTTAGGATTGACTGAACCCATTTTCTTCAAATTAGACTGAAATATTTTTATATATAAGGTAAGGTATTGATAAGATAAATTTTTTTCAAAATTTGTTCAGAGCGTGAAGGGATATCGCAAGAAAAACAAATTTCCATTTTCTTCAGAGCCTCTTTAGAAAAATACTTTAGAAAAATTTGTTACTTACACTGCTTATAAAGATAAAAAAAAAAAAATAATCTCCCACTTATTAAAATTAAAATAAATGGTTTTTTTTTTCTTTAGATCTTAACTTCCTTCGGTTTTATCATTAAAAAAAAAATGTTTTGTTATTTTATACATCATATATAAGGTACTCAAAAGATTTGTGTAATTTTAAAAAAATTATAAGTCCGTTCCTTATATACATAAAGGTTTGTTGAAACTTTTTACGTTATGTTAGCCTATATCGTAGGGATTATTTGATTTAAAGAAAACTTACTTAAACAGATTTGTTAAGCTTAAGCTTTATATATGAATATGTTTAGAAAAAAATTTACTTAAATTATTTCTCGCCTTATAAAATATAATATTCTGTTTTTTTTGTTTTTTTTTGTTTTTTTTTTGGATATAAGCTCTTTTAATTGGTATTATTGAAAAATCCTTTTTTTCATATTTCTTTTTAATTTTAAGGGAAAATAAAATTTAAGTAGTCTTGGCCCCTAAAATATAACCCGAATCCAAGATAATAAAAATTCTTTTTTTTCATTATTATTATTATAAATGTTATATTTTATTTTTTCAATATTTTTAAAGAATTGTTTTTTCTAAATTTGTTAATTTTTTAAGTTTAGTTCTTTTTAATCTTTCTTACTATATTATCTCTGCAGATTAAGGGAACCCAAAAACAAAATTTTTTTATTCGAAATTTGAAAATTTTGATGCTTAAATCCTATTTTAGTAATCATTTTAATAAATAAAAATGTCCCATTCATACGGGGTCCCAAATTTAAAAAAAATCGGGAAGTTGTTATTTTTGTACTTATCTTTATTAATATACTTTATTAATATACTAGCTCTACCCGCCACGCTTCGCTGTGGCACATTGTGGTTGCATGGATGAGAAATGAGAAACAAAACAAAGCATACGTTTATAGAAGTTTAATTTTGCAATACTTGTGGTTCTACAATATTTTTTGTTTTTCCACTGTCTGCGTAGATATAAAGGCTATCTGGTTTGCCGACTCGGGAACACGCAACATACTGTTGCCCATGTGAGAAGCAATCCGCATCAAAATCTAAACCACACAATTCTAAAGATTGACCTTGAGCTTTATCGATTGTGATTGCAAATGCCAATCGAATTGGGTATTGCAATCTTTTAAATTAAAATGGTGTATCGGTCGGGATTATGGGTAATCGAGGAATGAGGACATCTTCACCTTTGAAAGGCCCCGTTAAAATCGTTGCTTCCACTACATTATTCATCAATTTCTTTACTGCAAGTCGCGTGCCGTTGCAGAGTTTTGGATGATTAATATTCCGCAACAGGATAATGTCATTTTTTGATCGAATCGTTGCTAGAATCAATCTAATGAGGAATGTTTTCCCAGTTCCTCCTGGCGCATCCAAGAAGAAGGTCCCCCCAACTCCGTCATTTATCATTTGCATTATGCGATCATAAATGCCTTTCTGTTCATGCGTTAATTTGGGAATATTTAATTGGACATATGACTGAAGATCACCAATGTTGTAACTCTGTTCACGGCGTAAATCCACATCAAATGAAGCAATCGCAGCTCGGGTGGGTGCTGACATTCCCAATTGACTAAGAACTTTATTTGCAATAGCTAAGCACTTGATAAATATCTTCAATATTTATCAATGCTTCGTTGTAAATGCCTTCTTTAAATTCCATGGATCCATTGGTATTTTCTAGGCGTACTCTATGCAAAATATCCTCAGCCATTTGTGATCGATATCTTTCCCATAACTCTGTGGGAGATGAAGGGAAGCAAGCGGTCAATATAATTGCGAATAATGCGCGAATTTGGTTTGGATGTGCAGTGTTGCACGCGTCATTAATACATATATCCTACTGTTGGTCGTTTTCTAATAAATTTAGAGCTTGGTGAAAGGCGCAGCTCAATCACGACAAGATCACACAAAAGTATCTAGATTAAAGTGAATATTTAATTCAGATTGTACAATAATCTGAATCAGATGCAAGTGGATACATTTTTTTTTTTTTTTATTAATAAACAATGTAACTGGGAACAGATATTGTTTCACATGTGACTGCGGTTGTCGTTAGCTAGTTAGCGAGTGTCCCCTCGCTTCCGGCAGATGGCGCGGTCACTGGTACACAACTGACCGTTAAAAAAACTGTTTTCTCGCGGTCGCGGGTATGTGACTGATGCGAAAAATAGATAAAAACAATCTTTGATGCGGGTTATATATCGTGCTAAAATTTGAGTTCAATCGGTGCAGAACATTTTGAGTTTTTGAAGCGTACACAAACGAAGTTAACATTTTTATATATATAAAGATTTGTGGGCTGGGAAAAAAAGCCCTTAAGTCGTGCGAAAAAACAACGTCATTTTAAATGCTTACAAAAGCAGAGTAATGCTTACAAATTACAGAATAATCAAACGGCGTTGATATCAGATGTTAATAAACTGCTAACGTAAGTAAGCTGCTTCAGTATACAACGTGATTCTCGAGTATGAATCTACTAATGAATAACGGTCTCCAAAGAAAACAAAATCCCGCAGGTCAATTGAGAAAAAGGTGAGATTTTGATAAAAACGCGATTCGTAAAAAAATTACACGAATTTGAATTATTTAGAAATAGTTTAGCGGTGTATAATGTCCTTTGGAAGAGAATTCGGTTATTTCCTTCGACAACGGTTCTTATCATTAAACGAAAAGAATTCCAGCCGTGTTATAGAAAAACAGTGATATCAAAATGTGGCTTAGTTCAAAAGGAATAATTTTTGAAGAGGTTTAAGTTAATGTTCAATCATTGCAAAGGGTTTCGCGTATTAAAAGTAATTATAGTCCGTATAAAATTGGTTTGTCACACAACGCCATATTGGTAAGTCGTGTTTTTATTCGGCTCCTAACGAATATGTTTACCGGCGTCCGTGGCGCGAGTGGTAACGTCTCGGACTTTAATCCGTTGGTTCCGAGTTGGAATCCCGGTCAGGCATGGCATTTTCATACGCTATAAATCATTCATAACGGTGGAAGCAATGCATAACGGTGGTTTCGGAGGTTAGAAAATAACAAAAAAAAAAAACGAATACTTAGTTGTGTGGTTTCAGTGTTACTATTTGTGAATTTTGTTCTTTGCTTTTACATAGCAAAGAACGCTAAACGAACAAAAAACGATTGTTTGGTCATATATATGTAAAAAAATTACCTAACAAAGGATTTTATGATCATTATATAGGGATATTATTTTCTGTGTATTTGGTTATTTCGACTTTTTTTGTTTGCATAGTGTTAAGTCTATCTGGGCTATAAGAAAGTTGGGTGTTTTAATTTATTTACTGTAAGTCATCCTTCTTGGTGGCTTTTCTTTTTGTTTTGGTTGTTTTTTTGTTTTATTTAATAAAATACATCTGTTTTACCTGTTAAATATGATTCAAAGAAATTTGTTACTTAATCAGTTGAGATTTTGTTTACATTGGCAACGGCCATACGGGCTCTTTGTGATTGGTCGTTGTGTTTGATAGCGGCCATCTTGCATTGATCTAATTGGTTTTCCTTTGTTTACATTTCCATCTGATTTATTAGCCTCTTATTTTTTAAAAAAACTGTACAAATTAAAAATAGATAGATAGATTTATTAAAAATAGATGAAAACAATCTTTGATGCAGGTTATATATCGTGCTAAAATTTAAGCTCAATCGGTGGAGAGCATTTTGAGTTTTTGAAGCCGTACACAAATGAACTTAACATTTTTATATATATAGAATGAATATTATTACATTTTGTTATTTAAATTTTTAAAAAGGTATTTCTCTTTAAGAAAGTGTATATTTTGATAGGATATACGAAGATTAAAGTTTAGAATGATATTTTTAAATATAATTGCCATGATTTCTACAAATTTGGTTTAATCGATATCTGTCTATCTAATAAACTAATTTCCGTGGTAAAAGATATAATATGTATTTATTTGTTTAGAAAAATACTATCAGGAATATTAATTACTTTTATCAGTTGGTCTTTAAGTTATAAAACCTGTCGAAACGGAATTGGAAAGTAATGAACTGGAAGGAATGTCATGCAAAAAATGGAGTACCCAATAAATGTTTCAACAAATTTATAAGAAACAATTAATGTTTTTTATAAAGTTATATATATATTTGTGGGTTTAAAGAAATTAAATATAATTTAAGTAATACGGTTATCGCTAGTACAGCGTGACCTGCATTATTATTAGATGACACTAAAATATTCTATTAAAGGGCTCAAAATGATTTGAGCCCTTTTCGGAGACTAAAACGGGCAGGAAGAGTCATTTAAAACTTACCTGAGTAATTGTTCCCCTTCAAAAAGAGACGACACTCTTTGTAGAAGGCCACGAGGAAATTTCAACGACTGTCACCTCAGTTCCCTCCTCTTAAGAAATTAGATATGAATCGTGGGCTAGAAGTAACGGTAAAGGTAAAGAGGACATCGTGAACCTTTCAGAAAGCCCAATTCCGATTAAACCTTTTTCGTCTAGGGAGTTTCTAAAGGTGATTGAGAAGGAGCGATATTCATATAATGCATCTGGCTTTGACTTTATTTCCATAAAAGTACTCTATGCGACCGTTTAAAACCATAATTTATATGACAGCTATTTAAAAGTATCCTTCAAATGACGTTCTATCCATCAGAAGGAAGATATCCTAAATATTTTGATGATCCCTTAGCCGGGCAAATCGTCGCATGAGGTATTCTCGTACAGGCAAATAAAGCTGTTACCTATTATGTACAAGGTATTCGAAAGGCTATCCCTTTGGAGATTGTTGCCTGTTTTAGAGCAGGAAAAAGCTATTCCTGACCACAAGTTCTGTTTTCCCAATGTTCATTTCACATTGAACAGAAATACAAGGTCATTCGTGTTGTCAACAAATGCTTAAAGGAGAAAGAACTCTGTCCTATTGCCTTCTTAGATATCCAGCAAGGGTTGGATAAGGTTTGTTATAGAAACTAAAAACGAGTCTACCTCAACCGCTCTATCTGAAATTGTACTTAGATTACCGTATGCTCGGGAAGAAGTCAATCGATTGGCAGGCAACCAAGTACAAAGTAAAGCTTAAGGAACACGGGAACCATCTAGCTGTTAACTCATGGACAATGGCAAAGATGATAGACGGTAAAAGCGGCTACATGTATTAGACCTAGGAATCATATAGTGATAATCAGGAACAGGCTTCTATATTTGTACTGTGCATAATCTAAGAATTAATGTTAGTGTTTATGATTATTTCTGTTTCCGGTGTCATTTGTTTCTTAATTCACTTGTGGTTTTATTGTGTTACTGGGTATTTTATGGTTTCCAGTTCTAGTTGTGATTTTGTTATATAAAAATTAAATTCTTCCAAATATTAAAAATAAACACTTCAGTGGCTTTTAGAAGTCAAGATATAACTTGTCCAATTGGATAGAGAGAAGAACTATAATAGTGGATGGAAAAAGAAAAAAACTCCTTACAAATGTTGAGTATGTAATAAATTAATCTAGGTCAAAAGTTAGATAGAGAAAATTGTGTCTTGATAAAATTAAGAAAAGTAGTAGGTGGCAGGAAGTGGTAATAGAGAGGAAAGTAGAACGAATATAGCGATATAACAAACGAAAGTGATAGTCTACCATCTATCAACCGATCTAGAGAAAGAATTATTCTAGCGACGTCAGTATAGCTTTTCTGTAGCCGTAATCAAAGTCATAGTAATCATGCCAAAATGCACCTTAGTGTAGAATTAGCTTCACGCTTCAAAGAATTACTGTTTTACTGTTATTGAAAACTTTACGTTTTTATGTAGTAGAACTACCGTCCAATCATTTTATTTCAAAATTTACAGCACAATATGTACTTATATTTCAACGGTGTTGAGAATGATTAATATTGCAATAAACGTTTTGATAGCGTTCAGATTAAATATAAAAATAGAAAACAAGACGAATTAATAAAGTTCTATAAAATATAACAGTTAAATAATCTGAAATTGCTGCAGGTATATAAAATAGAACAAAATAAAACATGAAGAAAAGGAAAAAGAGGTCCTTTGAAAATATTTTTAAATGGAGTAATAATCGTAATTTTTTTACGTTCTCCACATCTCTTCTTATTGCCCTGAAAATTAAAATTCTGAGAAGCTGTGATCAGAACAGGTACATCTTAATATGTTGCACAAAAATTAATAATAATAATAATAAAAAACAAAAAACAAAATTCAGAAATATCTGTAATCGTGCAAAAATGGAAATAATAACTATATATTATAATTATATTAGTAAAGATCTAGAGATAAGACTTTAGTCAATTATCGAAAGAAGCTACATTACTATAAAAATATTTACTTCGGAACACCTATTAATTATATCAGCGGTTTTACTTATGTCATTAACAATAATATCTACAGAATCAAGAAGATAAAAAATTAATTTTCTCTAAGAACCTTGAAAAAGGAACCAAAGAAGCCGCATTCAGTGAAAAAGACAACTCTTTCTAGATCTAACATAAGAAACTTAAAAACCAATATTTGTTAAAATATCGATTAGAAGATTTTTATTTAGTACTTTAACAGCAAATATAACATCCTAAAACAACGACCGATCACACGGGAACTAAGATCCAACAATTTACATGTAGTTGTAATAATCACTAAACGCTTAACCAGAATCTTCGTATATCAAAAGGAAAAAAATGTCTAAACATCTTTAATTAAATTAGAATGTAGATTAGGGTGAAGTATTTAAACGTAACGTAGCTTCATTATTATTATCTTGTAAAGATAAAACATTTATCGAGCATTTTGAAAGAAATCCATATTGATTTTGTAAAATTAGCCCAAGTTTTTTCCTTACTTTAGATGTTGTTCAAAAAACATATACGTTAAACAATAGTTTGATATCAAAGAAAACAACTCAAGTCTATAATTGCTTTTTTTCTATATATTCAACTCTAATCAACCCTACAAGATATTTAATTAAATGTTCTTCTAGGAAAAGTAATAATAAAGCATTTTCGTAGATTGAGGGGTTAAAATAGACCAACAACAATAAAATAGGTTGTTTTTTTTTAAATATAACGAATTGAGATATACTTAAATGCAAGTAGGAAAATTACAAATTAATTTCAAATAAAACAGGAAAGTGCCAACAAACCTCGTGTTCACGAAACTCAGTTGTATACAATGACAGTGATATATTATTATTTAATAAATTAACTAAAAATTAAATATAAACTAATTTATTTATAACAAAGATACTCATGAGATAAAAATTATAATAATGAAAACGTAATTTTACATTAATTATTTAAAAATTTATTTATTTATAGTGAACATATGTTCAAAAAAGATGTAATTTTTACACACACACACACACACACACACACACACACACACACACACACACACACACACACACACACACACACACACACACACACACACACACACGCACACACACACACACACACACACACACACACACACACACACACACACACACACACAAATAATAATGTTTATACGATTATAGCTTTCCGTGATTTAAAGAAAATGAATTATTCAAATGGTGGATAGGAATTAAAGGGAGGCTAATGTCAAATCAAATGAGATAGTGAGAGTTCTATTGAACAGGATGTTAAGTCTCATCGGTCATCATAAGTGACGCGTTTACTTGAAAATTACTACAACATAACATTTTATTTTACCATGTAACGAAAACAAATGCTACAGTTGAAATTTCGTTTACATACACTGTGTTTTTAAATATATTAATGATAATAGTAGTACAAACGCGTAAATAATAAATGCGATACCTATGCATTTACAAGTGTTTTATATAATTTATAATTCATAAAATACTTAACGTCTCAACAAATTTGAGACGTTAAGTATTTACAGTTTATGAATTATTAATTTATGTTTAGTAAATTAGAAGTTTTCTAAATGCATTTTATATATATGCACAATTTAGTAACTTTATCTTTTAAACAATAAGTTTGTAAATAATTCATAGAATTCTAAATCCCTCTCAAAAAAAAAAAAAAAATACATATATATATATGGGCAGCTTACACTTTAATATCAACGCATCACTATATTTAAATGGCTCGAAAATAATGATGTGGTATTTAATAATTAAAGATCCGACGTTTAATATAAAAGGAGTTCATGGTTTTAAATGGGCTTTTATTCAACATCAGTATAAGATCTTTAATAATTAAAAATAAATTATTGTTTTTATTTTTATGTAAAATATCTTTTCTTCAAATCGAACGAATTATTCAGTTTTCAGGGGTTGAGAGTGTGTAAAACCCCCAAAATTACAAAATAGTTTATTTCATTAGCATATTTTTGGACATCTAATATTTTAGGTAGATTTCATAAGAAATTGTAATGGGTACCATGATTCAACTTCTGGAAAATTTCGATATATCTTTGCGTTTGACATCCCCAGACCCCAAAACAACCGTCAGCTCAAAAGTTTATATATATATATATATATATATATATATATATATATATATATATAATCATATATTTCACTTTCTTGTGGACACGATAACTGTCGTAATTTTGCGCTAATTACTTTCAAATTGTTCCTTAAACAAACTCGTTGGAAAATCTTGGTCGAGTTCTTTAACGTCCAAAATCGGACGATGGGAATGGAAATGGGGGTTTTGTTGAAAAAACAAAATATCGCTATAACTTTCATATTAAATAAAATATCAAATTTGTTTAAATTCCCTATTATTGTTTGGGTAAGGACCTAAAACCTATTTCAGTAAAGTATTTTGATATCACCAACCATCGGCCCAGGGGTGGAAAAATGAAGTTTTGAAGTCAAAAAAACCATACCTCCCGTAATAGGCAAGTATCGAATCGGTTTAAAGTGGTTGTTAGTCCTGTAAACATTACCTAAAACCTTTGTCTGAAATAATTTTTGATATGGCCAACCCTTACGACAAGGTATGACCAAATTTTTGCTGGAATTGTAAGAAGATGAGGCTTGTCGTATACTAAACATGTGAAACTTTTTTCACATGCAACCAACCATTGTCGTATTGAGTAAATTTCAAGTTTTTTTTAATTTTAAGGTGGAAATCTTTTTATCCCTTAATTAGCACCGATGAAATCTAATTCCGTCTTCCGGCGTGTCGAAAGGGATTTTTTTTTTATTTTAGTGTTCATCTAGATCATGTGATTACACCTTGAGTCTTTAACGCGTATAACAGTATATATACTTCAAAGGTTATTATTAAAAATTGCCAAGTTTCGCTTTTTTCGTAAAATGTTTTAGTAATTTGTTCGTAATGATGTACTCGTACATTATGTAGCTGGAATCTATACGGAAAAATGATGAGTGTGTGTGCGCGTACGCGCGCGTGTGTGTATAATTTTACACCATTTTTATGAAAAAAGCACGTTACGAAACATGTAGACATTGGAAGATTCATATCTAATCGCATATTCCTAATTATATCTGCAGAAGTCATGGAACTCAAAGATTGGAAAATATTTTATTTTATTTTCTTTTTTTTTTAATCTGCCAACAGTGTTTTCTATGCTCCTATCAGTATTAGATCTATTGAGTATCTGCCGGTGGATAGTGAGAGAAATATTGTTACGTCATGGTTTGACAATTAATTAGTTGTTTTAGAAATGCAGGAAAATTCATCGTGTTTGTTGTTTTGAATTGATGTTGACCCAGATACTGTAAACAACTTGTTTTTTTGTTCATCTTCATTTACCCCGCTCCCCGGAGCCAGAGCAAGCATCTAAGCATAACTCAGCTTCGGCGGGGCGGGGGGGTGCCTTCGCCTCAAACTACCTGGGCAGAACAAAAGGTCCCGCCCAGGTAGCCGTGAATCGTTCTTGCAGTACATGCCGCGCCTCTAATGAGAGGTCCCCTCACGGGACACCAGGTCTTAATGGCTTGTCTCTAATGGGGAACCCCCAAGGGGATACCCTGCTGAAACCACGGTCTTACATTCCCTCCTTCAGAGGCGCTGCAAAGGAGTCCCCGTCCAATGATTGACGGTGGGAGGCCGGAGCCTCCCACCCCACCTGGACGGTGCTGTTCCCCAAAGACACCCATCAGCACTGAGCAGGCGCCGCATCTTTATTTCGCATGTGAAGCCTTGCATCCCGTACCCTCGGGTGCATGTCCATGAAATCGACTGGAAGGACACCGAGCCTCTCGCCGGTAGTCCTTCCGTAGATGACCGGCCCGGTACAGGAACTGGCCCTGTGTCTTGGTTTCCAGCATCGAAAACAAAGGTCGTCAAATGAACGTCTCATAACCCTACAAGCCACCTATTCAATACGGATACGTCCATCAGCCAATAATTTATTCGCAACGATGGGCGGCACAGCCACAGTAACCATCTACGTCGCACCATAGGCCGGTCGCATGGACATAACTTCGATCGACTCTGACTCCCCCGAGATTTTCCGAAACTCCGTAATGAACTCATCCTGAATGGTGAGTACATCCACATCCTTAATAAGGTCGTGGACCTTCCTACCACTCATCCCTGTTAGAGTCGTAGGGTGCCCTTAAACAACTTTAAACAGTTATATTTAACAACTTATTTAATATAATAATAAATATAACTTATTTATAGAACTGTGCACATATAAACATTAAGTTATAAAAAATAATTTTTATTAATAACATCAGATAATGACCTTTAAAATTCTAGATACCTTCTATTGAATTTTACAAGATTAAATTTTTCGCTGAAAGCGTTAAACTTTTAATATATTTTTTCGAAAAAATTTATGAACAGCAATTATGTGAGCTTCTTTAACGTAACATAATGTTAAGCAGTTTAAGTTTTATGTAATAAAATTTGATAATAAAGTAAAGATAACGTTATTCTTTCGGATTTAAAATATTTCAGTTTTGCTAGTTAACTTCCGATAGTAGCTTTAATATCAGTTTCAGCAATGTGTTTTCTACGTTCAAATTTAGAAAATAAGATAATATAAAATGTCTTATTGCAGTAACTAAATGGGAGTATTATGTTTGCTCATGTTTAATTTCCCAAAGGATTATACGTTTATTATATTTCTAACTTGAAATTTTAGAGCTATTCCGTTGCCTAAAGCTTATTTAATATATTTTTATTTAATTTATCAATCGATTAAATTATTTATTTACTGTAATAATATATAATTTATACGATTTTTTATAATTTTTAACCGATCTAATTTAAAATAAACGTAAGATTTTATTACCTCGGGATATTAAAGGACGCAACAAAGACACATTCTGTGGGAAAAAATGACCCTTTTTAATATTTTTATACTTGTCGAAATCCGTCGTTCTGTCAAGTCCAAAAATCCAAAAATTTTACTATAAAATTATGTAAATACATATTTTATGTATTTAATTCTACTTTATTTATACATTTATTAAATGTTGTTTTTCCTTTTTTTTACATAACATTTTAGATTGTATTTAGTTTAGTAGGGTTTCTAATAAGGTTCAGGTATTAGCGTATTTCAGGCTTTTAGAGAAACATTAAAATGCTTATTAAGGAATCTTATTTCCTTTCTTTTGTAATTATCTTATTTATTATTTGGTTTCTCTTATAAATTTGATAACCTAATTTTTTTTCTTTTATTTTGGTTTTAATTTAGTTCATTGTACTGTTATACTAGTAGATAATTTAAATTTATTTTAGAATAATAATTTCTTTTTTTAGTATCAGGATTAGTTAATTAAAAAAAAAGAAAACTTATTTCCCAGATATTAAAAATTTACTTTAAGTTTGTATATTAGAGTAAATATTTATAAATTTGAAGTTTTTTTAAAATAAAATTATTTTTTTTTAACATCTGGTTACCCCAAAAATTCATTTAAACAAGAATTTATTTTTGTTTACTTATTTTTTTTGTTTAATTTTCTTCCGCATTTAAAATGCAAATAAATTTTTTTTTTGTTTACATTTCTGTTTTTCCATCTGATTTGGCATTTATCTAGATTAGATAGCAATTTTGAGAAATTGTTCAACTTAAAGTCATAAAATTTAGCGTTACAAGTTTAAATACTTGATATTATGAAGAATATACCACAAAGTTCTCCTGGGACGTTTATTCAACTCGTGAAAATATTAGAAAATGTCCATATAAACGCTTAGTTCATATAGGCCAAGTTCATATATCCTAAAATGCTTCGTTTGCAAGTTATGGCTGGTGAAAGATTTCGCTGGATTTCAGCTATACCGGTGAAATAATTTCGTGCTGAAATTGTTAGTACTTTAATTAAGGAGCAGAATTAGTAATTTCTTATGGATTTTGACCTGAGAAATTGAATAAAATACTTCCAAGAACCGTATCTGCTGTAGTTTTTGAGAGATCTTGGGTGAAAACGAATTTTTTTTTTTTTTTGTCTTCAGTCATTTGACTGGTTTGATGCAGCTCTCCAAGATTCCCTATCTAGTGCTAGTCGTTTCATTTCAGTATACCCTCTACATCCTACATCCCTAACAATTTGTTTTACATATTCCAAACGTTGCCTGCCTACACAATTTTTTCCTTCCACCTGTCCTTCCAATATTAAACCGACTATTCCATGATGCCTTAGTATGTGGCCTATAAGTCTGTCTCTTCTTTTAACTATATATTTTTCCAAATGCTTCTTTCTTCATCTATTTGCCGCAATACCTCTTCATTTGTCACTTTATCCACCCATCTGATTTTTAACATTCTCCTATAGCACCGCATTTCAAAAGCTTCTAATCTTTTCTTCTCAGATACTCCGATCGTCCAAGTTTCACTTCCATATAAAGCGACACTCCAAACATACACTTTCAAAAATCTTTTCCTGACATTTAAATTAATTTTTGATGTAAACAAATTATATTTCTTACTGAAGGCTCGTTTAGCTTGTGCTATTCGGCATTTTATATCGCTCCTGCTTCGTCCATCTTTAGTAATTCACTTCCCAAATAACAAAATTCTTCTACCTCCATAATCTTTTCTCCTCCTATTTTCACATTCAGTGCTCCATCTTTGTTATTTCTACTACATTTCATTACTTTGGTTTTGTTCTTGTTTATTTTCACGCGATAGTTCTTGTGTAGGACTTCATCTATGCCGTTCATTGTTTCTTCTAAATCCTTTTTACTCTCGGCTAGAATTACTATGTCATCAGCAAATCGTAGCATCTTTATCTTTTCACCTTGTACTGTTGCTCCGAATCTAAATTGTTTTTTAACATCATTAACTGCTAGTTCCATGTAAAGATTAAATTGGTGTAAAAACAACCCTGTATTTTACGTATGACGTACAACAACTTTGTTAAATGCCTCATAAACACATTAAACTTAAAAATAAACCTTTTAGAGAATTTAATTCTCAAAAAAAAATCCTGAAAAATAAGTGGAATCAACCAAGAAAAATTAGAAATATTTATATATATATATATATATATATATAAGGGGAACCGAGCAAAATCGCTGGGAGAATATATTTATAAGAAATTTTTTGGCTAAAGTTTTTGCATTTTTATTTTTTTGTAGAATATTTAACTTTATTTGTTGCGTAAGATATATTTTGTTTGTAATTTTTGTTTAATATGATATTTTTTGCTGTAGAACTATTTACGTTATCCACAATTTGATGTGTATATTTCACCTTCATTTATCCTTTATATTACCTCAAATTCGATTATACGTATAACGCATCGGTGGCAGTCTTGAGTCTAACCTTTTTGAACGTTTTATATTGCATATTATTATATTATTGCATTATGAGTAATATATAGATTGTAATGCATGTTAGTAGAAAATTTTAAGAGAAAAAAAATAATTGAATAAAACTAGTATGAAACTGAAAATAAGAATTACTTGATGAAACTGATTTAATTTTTATTTATTTTTTTTTTAAATTTACATGAAAGGATGCATTTTAAAGAAATCAACGGGCAAAACTATTTTAAATGGTATAAAATAAAATTTAGAAGAAATTTTCAAAGAATTACAACATTTTTAATATTTAAAATAGACAGAACATTTTTACAGACTATTTTTAATTGTACATTTTTAATTTTTACGTAGTACTTTTTTATAATGAATAAAGGAAAACATAACTACAAATAAAGTAAAATATGTTTGTAAAACATTAACAAAAGAAGAATAAAATAAAATAAACATTTAATCATCTTTTAAATAAAAAGTCTTTCTAAAGTTTTACCAAGAGGTAAAACATAAACCCCTTCTGCGTAAAATATAAACCCGGGGTAATAACGCAAGTACTAATTAACAAAGAACATAAACAGCGTTCCTTTCTTTATTCTACCAAACGTAAAATTGAATTGCTGGCTTCAGCAAAGATTAACTACGAGACCAATAATTATCATTGTAGTACCTCGATACAAACTACTTTATCGCCAGAAGTGTTAACAGGTAATAAAATAAAAGTAAACAACTATGTTATAACGGAAACTGAAATAAGTTTGAAAACAAGATAACGCTTAAAAATTGTTCATAAGACTTAAGTAATAAGAATGTGAAATAATGTAATTATTTTGTAACATTTTTCTTGGAAAGAACGAGCGCTTCGGTTATGCAGTAAGTTTTATGTCTGTTTATATAACTCGTATTAAGGAATTACAAAATTGTAATATTTACATTCCTTACAAGCCATAGAATGTAAATATTTAACCTTAATTGATAATTACTTTTTTTAAACGTGATTTAATCACAGACAAAAATTTCGGTAAAATTAAATATATAAACCTCTGTATCCATTAAATCTGTTGTCTGTTTATATGTAAATCATAAAAACACCAAATAGATCTTTAAAAAGTACTCGCATCTACTTCTCTTTCTCCTGCATAGTGGAAAATGTATTTTATATATAATGTAACAGGACCAGTATAATGGACCAGAGTAATGGATTTCTTCCAATTAAGAAGAAAGAAAGAGAAAATAATAATAATGAAAAGAAGAATCGAAAAGGAACTAAAAGGGATTTTTTTCTGAGAAACAGGTCTATATAACAATCTACTGTTTGTAATACAGACAATAGCACCTCTAAAATCTGTTGTTCGACCAGAAGGATGACCGGACCGGAATAAGAATTTATAGAAAAACGTAAGAACGCTGAAAATGAAAATTATTACGTTTCAGCGATTAAAGAGAAGATTTGAGTACTGGTTCTGCAGGCCAGGGGATATAAATACGACCAAGGACCACTGGAGAGAGTCAGTAGTTCTGGGAGCCGTGTTCGGCGCAGTCGTGATAACAAGCGATAACAGTGAGTAGTTTCACAAGCCTGAATTCTACTCGGTTGCGGTGACGACAATATTAGTAAGCGTGTAGTGACAAGAGTGAAGAGTACGTCACGAGTATTCCAGCGTGGACAGTGGGTAAATGCAGGAGATTGTTCGATGAATTATTGGTCAGCAGTAGTTAAAGTGACAGTATTCTACTCATTTATAAAGTGTAGAGTAGTTTTGTTGTAAGTAGTAAAATTAATAATATTTGTAAAAGCGAATTTTGTGAACTGTACACTTTTCTAGTGTTTCCTTGTCATTAATGCAATATTGGTTTCTATTAAATAAATCTTTTTTTATCCGAATTATTATTCTGTAGGTTATATCTATTTATTATCATTATTATTATTATTACTTATTTCATTTTCTATGTTTTTTGCAGTAATAAAATATATTTATAAGAAATTTTTAGTTTGTTAGTCTCTCAATATCCTGGTTGAACCCGCTAACACGTGACTATATACAATATACACGAGGTGCGATAAAAAAATAACCAGAATTTTGATTTTTATCAAAAAGAACTCTTACTCTTTTATACTCATATTCTCCCATTCAAAAATGAATATTTCTGAAAGTTTTTTTAGCTTAATTAATCAACTTAAAACTTTTCTTAAATTGTTTTTTCGGCTAATGTGGATGACGCTAAATACCATTTTTTCATTTTCTTCTTTTCTCTTTCCTCGCCTCTGAATATGTGTTTCTAACCTTTCTTTTTTTTCGATTTCTTGGAATCCCGTAATCTATTGGATTGCTTTTTTGTAGGTTTCTCTATCTAATGTTAGATTTTGTTGATGTTATGTTCGTCTACGTCCTTTAGTATCTCTTTGTACCATTTATCTGTGTTTATTTGTTTTAATAAAATTTAAGATTTTCGTTGCTATTTTTTTTTTCCATTCATTCTTCTAATATGTCCAAAATATTGTAATCACCTTTAATTTAAGTTTGTAATGATTTCCTCAGTATTTGTAAAGAGTTCCGCATTTGATCTTAGTTTTTAGTTTCCATCAGTTTTGAATGGTTCTAGAGTCTCTTTTAATTTTTTTCCTATTTCTTTATATCTTTTAGTATATTTCTGTTGTTCAAACGTATTCATAGTATGGCGTAGGGTGCTTTAATTTGATTATAGTGTTGTAGGGTCTGATTTTTAAATTTATTGAAATAAATTTTTTTTCATCGATTTTTCTGCAGAGTTGGTACGCTAATTCCATTTACCTATTTTTGTGTTTTATTGATTATTTTGGAAAACCTGTTGGGGTTATTATTTCTCCAAGATGTTTGAACTTTTCGGTCTGATTTATTACATCGTATTTCATTTCTAATGTTTTTGCTGTATCAATTTATCATTAAAAGATCTTATTGTTATTTAAATAATAAACCGCTAAAGTAAAAGTAATTTTAAATTTAATCTCTACGGAAGAAATTAAATTTTATTCTCTATCCAAAAAATGGGAAATTTCAGTTACATCTTTGCCATTTTTATAAAGCTTATTAATAACCCACTATATTATTTAATAAAAATTTTTTAACACTTAACTAAGGGATATTTAAATAATAATTATAATTTTTACGGTGATATGGTAATTTAAACCGTAATTGTAGAGTACCTAATCTTACTTTTATCACTGTTTAAATGATAAATATACATTCTGCTGTTTAATGTTTTATAGATCATAACCAGATTAAATCCTGTAGTTGTAGGAAAATAATTATTCTTTCCTTTTTATAAATCAGTGAATATTTTACGAGTGTATATTTGTATGTGTGTGTTTTACACACACTGTGATTCAACACTTTTCACAACCAAAAAGGTGTGGCTCGTTATTTAAATGGGAATTTACTTTTGCTCTACTTCCGTTATTCAAAGGCGTAACATTTTGCTGACACGGGACGTTCTTCAATGAAATTAAAATTAAAATCTATATTTTTCTTAGGTATGTTCATCTAAAGCCCTTAAAATAAAATAAAAAACAAGATTTATCATTTCATATAACTCTGGTACAAACTAAAAAAGATTGTGATTACTTCAAAATGAGTTAACTATATTATTAAACTGTATTTAGATATAATTAATATTTTAATCAACCGTTGTTCCTCTGAATAACTAAGAGAAAACCAAATAAATAGAAGTAATTACAAAAACATATAAAAAAATCTCTTTCTTTTACATCGGGGATGGAGTGCGTGTTTGAATCTAAAAAATAGGTAAATTTATCGGCCGCATGAAGGCTGATTTTTCGTCATTTTATTTTTTTCTCATTTTTAAAACGGATCAACTCATTCTAATATAAAAGCTTATTATTAAACAAAAAAAAAGAAAGTCAAGTCAAAAACGAACTAAAAAAATAAAAAATAAAAAACGAAAATTTCAGTATTTTTAAAAAACATTTCATGTTTAACTCGAAAATAGATACGACAGATAAAGAAACATCAACGTTCCAACTAGCAGCATCATAACGAAACATTCTTCTAACTCACCCCACTCAAATTTTTTCAACCTTAAATTAAGGTAACTCAAGAACGACTCAATCAATTTTTCATTTAGGAGGAGGGCGAATGATCCCTACTGCCGTTACTGCGTCGACCGGATACCCCACAACACGTCGTGTTCTGGTGCCCACAGTGGGATGAGTACCGCCTAGCTTGCTCGGCGACTACCGGACCGCTCAGCGTGGAGAAAATCATCGCTACCATGTTGCGGAGCCCCATGAGTTTTGATACCGTTGTGAGGGTTCTTCAGGAAAAGAATCGGGGGCCCGAGAATGAAGGAAAACTCTCTGCGGACCTGCCGTTCGCACGTGCTTGCATGAGTGGGCGGTAGCGATGAGGCACGGGACTCTCGCACACCCGAGCGAAAAAGACCGAGTCCCTGCGGGGATGCCCGACTCGGGGTGTCCCCCGTTAGAGGCATTAGCATAAAGACCGAGTCCCGGCTCCCGGAGTGGGAACCCAGGGGTGGGATAGCCGGGCCTAATGGATCCTACTCTGGGGGTTTGAAGCGGGCGCAAAGTGAGATCCGACCGGTGGGCCGAGAAGTAGAGTCCCGTTAGAGTAAAGGACACTCCCTTGGGCTGTGTAATACTTAACTGCAGGATCCGACTTTGAGGGTCATGATGATTGGGTTTGGGCTGAGCGGGGAAAAAGAATACGAAATGAATTGTACAGAACTGCGCAAGAATTGTTTCTTTTTTAATAAGATTTTATTATAAATTTGTCTCTTCTTTAACCCATCTTAAACTTTTTTTTAAACATTTCGTTTTCAGTTAAACCACCAACGTTTTCATAGTCTTAATCTGATTTTTCTAGTTTTCCCATTATTCGGATTTCATTTTAATAACGCACAGCACTTATCTTCTAAAGAATTTCATGAATGCTATATGCATCGTAGGCAGATAGATTTATGTGATTACGATCAACGGTATGGTATTACGAGAATCTTAATCATTAATATGAATAATGTTGATCGATATATTTAAGAGATTATGAATTAACACTTCCAAATGTTTACATTAACAAACTTGGTTTATTCTGTATAATAAAATTCTTATATTAGTAATCTAATCGTAAAAATTTCTGAAATATGCGAAACCGGATTATTTTAGTTTTACGCAACCCTTAACGTTATTTGGTATTTAAGAAAGGGATCTTGTTGTAATCCTGTTGCCGAATTTTAATAAAATGAAGTACAAGACAGTTATTTTAAGACATTCAATTTGAATGTAACTGGATACGCTGTATTGCTTGTTCCCAGGCTATTTTGGAAAATATTCCAGTGAACTCCACTCTGTTGTCAAGCGATAAAGCTCATTTTCGTTTATTGGGTTTTGTTAAAAAAACAAAACTTTCAGTTAGGGCAGAAAAGGATCCCTTACAACTTCATGAATGCCCTCTGCACTCTGAGCGTGTTAGTTTGGTGTGTGGTTCCTTAATTTGGAATAATAGAACCATACATGTTTGAGGAAGAAAGGCAATCACTTACAGCAATTTCTGAAGGTTACGTACGAGGGATATCATTAAAGTAAAGACCGTTGGGAAATTTCTCTCAAGGTTGGCGAACCTGGGTCGTTCATAGCCACTCTAGTAATTTACACACTGGATTATGGTCTGTAAGTTGTCTCATTCTAGTATCTTTGATTACGTATTAGTTACTACGTTATAAAATGAATAGGAAAACCGCCGACTGTGAAATACGTGGATTCTTACGTTTTTTAAACCATCAAAACATTAATGCGGCTGAAATTTGTAGGCAGTTGATTGCTGAGCATTGTGATAATGTGATGAATGCAAACGTCTGAAAATGGTTTGAAAGGTTTAGAAATAAAAGAAGTAATGTGCATGATGAGAAACCTTCCGGGAGGCCCTCGAAAATCACCGAGGACTTGAAACGCCTTGACGATATAATCAGAGAAGGTCTTCGCCGAACGATTTCCAACCTATCTCTTCTTTTTCCTGATGTTTCAACAGCTATTAATGGTCGCATTGTTAATGACCATTTGGTTTTCAGAAAGGTTTGTGCAATTTGGGTGCCGCACTTCTTAACGGAACGTCACGAAAAATCCGAATGGGATCTGCTTTGGAAGTTTAATGCGCTACTCAGAAAAAGGTGTTGAGTTTCTTAATTCAATTGTTACCGGCGGTGAAACGTGGATTTCGTATTACACGCCAGAGAGAAAAAGGCAGTTATTGACTGGGGTATCCTCAATCACCAACAAAGATCAAGCCACAGCCATTTGGACGCAAACTGATGGCCACAGTCTTTTGGGATCGGTTTGGCATACTGCTGATCGATTTCATGCCACGTGGAACGACTATAAATGCAGAAGCCTATCGCAAAACTCTACATAAGTAACGGCGCGCCATTCAAAATTGGCGACGTGGACGGATGATCGACGGCGACGTCCACCTTTACGACAATGCACGTCCACATGTTGCGGGTCCGACACGTGATTTACTGAGAACATTTAGATGGGAAATTTACTATCATCCACCATGTAGTCCGGACGTAGCTCCTGTTTTATGATTGTTATTTGTTTGGGAAATTGAAAGAATTTTTGAGTGGAAAGCAATTCGCGGACTGGCGGCAGAAGAATACGATGAAGGTATATTGAAGCTGACATATCGTTATTGTAAATGTCTTAATTCATGTTGTGATTATATACAGAAATAGAATACAGCATGTAGTTTAAGAGAAATAAAAAATAGTTATAAAGTTTTCAGAATAAACTTTTCTACAATGAAACGGTTTTTACTTTAGAGATAACCTCTCGTAAAAATGGCACGCGGCTTCTTGCTACCAACACTTAATGAACCTGAAATCAAAACGAAAATTTTTAATTTCAACAGCTACTGTTCAAACAGCAAGACGATCATTGAATCTCCTCAGAGAAATGTTTCCCGTACGTCTTATTTCACAACGAGGGGACATTCTATGTGGCCTGCACTGTCACCCGATTTTGCAGCATGTATTTTTTTTCTCTGGAGACATCTAAAACCTGAAATTTTTAAACAAAAGAATCATTTAAAAGCTGCTTCCCATCAACAAATCACTGCAATACCGTCGGAAATGAGAACAGTAATGCGGATTTTCAGGAAGAGGTTAAAGACCTATATAGACAGTGAATAACATAATTTTTAAAAACTAATAAAACGTATGTGAAAATAAATGGCAAAAACTGTTCCTTCAGAATATATTTAACTTTTGTATAATTTTGTTGTAATATATACTTTATTTGTATTTCAAATCAGGGAGTTATTTCTGCCAGTCTCTTCATATCTCTTACAAATCATTGTTAATTTATATAATACTGATTTTGTTTGTCAATCTTCTCCAAGAATTTACTTTATTAACAAATTTGTTACAAATAATGTAAGAAAGTTAATCATAATAAGCTTTATGAATACTTCGTTGTTACCCTTATAATTAAACTTAATGCGATATTCTAATATACCGGAGAATTATACAGTAGCATTCAATTGGAAGATTAGCCTTGCTGTGTTGTACGTGTTCACCCTCATATGCAGACTATTAGTTTCCTTCCAAGTGGGATTCAGGTGTGGGATTATAAAGCAGAATCTGTGTCTATTGTTGTAGTATAATCATTTTAATTAACTATTCCAGATTATTAACTTTGATAATTCTATAATTTATGGCCTATAAATAAATTTTCCATTCTTATTTAATTTCTAACTTAAAACAGAAAGTAATAAGATTCCTTAATATGAATTAAAAAAAATAATATTGATTGTTGTTAATCATTTCTTCTACTGCTGATTGTTTTAAAATTTTAATGTAATTAAAAATGGATTTAAAATATTTGTAAAATATATCTTTTTATTCCACGACGATATTACGGATGGAAAATGATTATATAGTTAGGAACATTTATTTATTTAAAAAAGTAATCCCGAAAATATTAAAAGAAATAACTAAAATAAACTGGATTATCATTTAAAAAATCATTATCTGTTTTTTAATCTTACATGAAATCTCAACAATAGTATATATATAAAAAAATTATGAAAAGTTGAAAATTGAACTTATAGTAATGGAAAATTCTACACTAAGCAATCGTTGATAAATGTAAACATCTAAATCTTTATTAAACTGAGAGATTTGTTCAGTTTCATATCCTCCTTTCTTATGATAAAGAATCTATGTAACTTCTTTTTTATATAAATTATACAAATATGCTAATCCAAGTTGAGTTCAACAGCTGTTATAACATATTATTTTATATAAAACGCTATTGTTAAGTACTTTCATGTGTTTTTAAATGTGTTACTGATCAATTCATAATTCAAGACGTAATTCATTACCTGAAAAAGATGTTAAACTAAAATATTCTAAAGGTTATTTCAATTTCAAATAAAAGTAACTTAAAACAGTGAAAGTAATATAATAATATGTACATATTAATAATTTTTTTTTGTCTTCAGTCATTTGACTGGTTTGATGCAGCTCTCCAAGATTCCCTATCTAGTGCTAGTCGTTTCATTTCAGTATACCCTCTACATCCTACATCCCTAACAATTTGTTTTACATATTCCAAACGTGGCCTGCCTACACTATTTTTCCCTTCTACCTGTCCTTCCAATATCAAAGCGACTATTCCAGGATGCCTTAGTATGTGGCCTATAAATCTGTCTCTTCTTTTAACTATATTTTTCCAAATGCTTCTTTCTTCATCTATTTGCCGCAATACCTCTTCATTTGTCACTTTATCCACCCATCTGATTTTTAACATTCTCCTATAGCACCGCATTTCATAAGCTTCTAATCTTTTCTTCTCAGATACTCCGATCGTCCAAGTTTCACTTCCATATAAAGCGACACTCCAAACATACACTTTCAAAAATCTTTTCCTGATATTTAAATTAATTTTTGATGTAAACAAATTATATTTCTTACTGAAGGCTCATTTAGCTTGTGCTATTCGGCATTTTGTATCGTTCCTGCTTCGTCCATCTTTAGTAATTCTACTTCCCAAATAACAAAATTCTTCTACCTCCATAATCTTTTCTCCTCCTATTTTCACATTCAGTGGTCCCTCTTTGTTATTTCTACTACATTTCATTACTTTTGTTTTCTTCTTGTTTATTTTCATGCGATAGTTCTTGCGTAGGACTTCATCTATGCCGTTTATTGGTTCTTCTAAATCCTTTTTACTCTCGGCTAGAATTACTATATCATCAGCAAATCGTAGCATCTTTATCTTTTCACCTTGTACTGTTACTCCGAATCTAAATTGTTCTTTAACATCATTAACTGCTAGTTCCATGTAAAGATTAAAAAGTAACGGAGATAGGGAACATCCTTGTCGGACTCCCTTTCTTATTACGGCTTCTTTCTTATGTTCTTCAATTGTTACTGTTGCTGTTTGGTTCTTGTACATGTTAGCAATTGTTCTTCTATCTCTGTATTTGAACCCTATTTTTTTAAAAATGCTGAACATTTTATTCCAGTCTACGTTATCGAATGCGTTTTCTAGGTATATAAACGCCAAGTATGTCGGTTTGTTTTTCTTTAATCTTCCTTCTACTATTAATCTGAGGCCTAAAATTGCTTCCCTTGTCCCTATACTTTTCCTGAAACCAAATTGGTCTTCTTCTAACACTTCTTCCACTCTCCTCTCAATTCTTCTGTAATAATAATATAATAATAATAATAATATGAAAAGGTTACAAATAATGTAAATATATCAATGTACCTAAATCTGTATGAATTATGCGTAATAAAAGTAGTAAAAAAGTATTTATTGAATCCAGCGGCTAATGCTTCGAATACTGAAAAAGTGCATAGGGCACGTGTTCGGACAAGATCAGCCAATTTCTCATCATGTCCAGATAAGGTAGCCCTGCAAGGATATACGGGTAAAGAAAAATCTACCGTAAATAACCTTCACCTCTAAAACAGCACAAACACGTTCTCTATTGGAGAATCTAACACATGTTCAGTAATCAAGAGGAAATTTTCAGTTTCTGATTGTTCTGACCAATGGGTACATCTGGATGCGAAGGCTTCACAAATAATTTTATCAAACAAATCCTAGATCTTACGATGCTAGGTACAGTCAATTTAGAGGTTTAGCTTACCCTAGATAATTTACACATATATTCCACTGGCATGTGTTTGTTCTGACCAGTAGATACTTCTTAATGCGTAAAGCATCATGAACAATATTATATGAAATCCACCCAGTGCACACTAAATATGTATAAATATATTAAGCAGATATAAATATTTTAATCAAGTATGAATGCAGTAAACAGATATAAGTACATTATCAGGTTACCCAATTTTCTAGAAACAATATTAAAATAGTTCATACATTTGTTTGTCATAAATCAATTGCTTCTGATAAGCTTTATAATAATAATTATTACTATGTATAATTGTATTATGTGTAACAGAGGTGATCATAATTCAAATTATTAATTCAATAATGTAACTGTAAATGATATGTATAATTAATTTTTTTATTTTTTCTTTCGCTGATATTATATTGTAAAAAAAATCATTAATTCATGTTATTATCTTATAATTATCACGTTATTATACAGCGTCTTAAATCGTCTTACTTTTCATGTTACATATTTATATTTATATTGTTAAACTTATCACCCTTAAAACAACACTTTCTGTATTGGAATCTTACACATGCCCAGTAATGAAGAGGGAATTTTTGGTTTCCAATATTCATACATTATGATCATTCAAATTCTCGCTCTATATATATATAAAGTTACTAAAGATGAATCGCTAAAGATGAACGATTACTTGAAAACGTTTACCTCAAATCTCGTAAACTAAAACGTACAGAATACTTTCTTACGTTTTTTAAGTGCCATGATTGCTACTACCGCACCATGAAGTTAACTATGAACTACTTTTTTTGTTTTCTTAAGAGTAATTTGAAAAATTTACTTCCGTTTTACTTTTTTTCTGATATAATCAAATATTTACAATATGTTCCTTGGAACAATAGAAAAATCTGTTAGATTTCTAACACAAGAAGAAAAAGCTCAACGGTAATTTATTCCCCTACATTCTGATTTATTCTGGCTAAGACCCTAAAAAATCTGCCGATGGATAAAAATGAAATGCATTTTTTTTTCGTAGGAAAAGATGCCATACCTTATCGGAAATCGAACCCAGAAGTACTATAATACAATATTTTTTCATGATTTATTAATGATATCAATTTTAAATATTTCGGGATCTAAACTTTCTTTATCCAGCAGGATTCTACTTTACAAGGCTTTCTTGACCACTATGGCCACTTGGCCACTATGGACTTAACTAAATTGAACTCTGGGGCACAACCGGTAACAGCAATATGGAAATCATTCAACGGTTCAGAATATAATACTACGAAACATAACTTAACCGCCGAGTTTCGCGAGGAATACTGAGATCCACGATTACATAGGAATTCCATACGTTCGAAAAGAAGTCGATCACCTTTCGAGATATGTGTCCAGGTTGGAGAAACATGTTAATCATCTACCTTTGAATTTACTTCTCAACAGCGAAGACGTTAGAAGGCTGAAAAAACTGGCTGACTTACTTATAGCTTCAATATGGAAGCTGATTGTAAACAAACGAATTCAGTAAAAGAAAATAATTTGCTAATTTTAGATTATTATGGATGGTCCGCATTCCCCCTTAACAAAAAATCTGATGTAGAGACCACATCACTTATTTGTACGTCTATTAAATTACATATTCAATTTTTTTTTTAAATGAATAATACATAAACTTTTATTTCATTAATAACTTCTGATATTTTGTAATTTTTTTTTTTATTGATATTTTTAAATTATTAATTTTTGTATTTGTTTTTTTATAAACAGAGGTTAATAATTATTAATAAATCAATATATTTAAATTAAAAAAAAAAGGAGATGAAGTCTGATTCGAACCGATGTGCCTTCCCCTTGTGAGATCCGAATATTTCATTAATTAAACTTTTATTTTCCTATAACTCTGGAACGAATGAAAATAAGTACCACTTATGATACATCACTTAAAAGCTCTCAATATGGGCTTACTACTGCAGATAAGAAAAATTCCAAAATCCAAATTCTTTTGCATTTTGGACTTTCTTGGACACTTTTGGTTCAGTCGATTGCAGTCAAAAGAGGAGTTGCTCAAATAAATGTTAAAACAGTCCTAAATCCAAAATCTCAACATCCTACGGCTAATCGTTTTTGAGTTATGCGAGAGACATACGTACGTACAGACGTCACCCCGAAACTATCCAAAATGGATTCAGGGATGGTCAAAATGGATATTTCCATTAAAAACTGAAAACCGAAAATTTTCGCGATCACAATACCTTTACTTCGTACAAGGAAGTAAAATAGATGGTGCGTGCGTTTGTTTGTTGTATGCGCTCACATTTTTATTTTAGCTGCTCTTAGCGCACAACGGATTAATGGTGTGCGCCGGGCGGCTGTGCGTAGCACTCGACCACTCTTTCGTTCTAACGATTTATACTTCTCGAATGTTTCATTCGTTTGAACGATGTATCTAAAATTATACTTGTGTTTGGGGATAAAAATGAAAATATTTAGGTTAGAGCTGTGTTAAAAAATCACAACTTAAGAAACAGCTAAAAATTTTCAGGATTTTGAAGCTTTTCGTTGTAAAAGTATTTGTTGATTTTAGTACGCTAAATTTATGAACGTTATTTAAATACAATTAACAAAAATATTTAACAGAATCATGTGCAACGAAACTTAAATTACGTAATATTTTCGCAGTAGTTGTTAGGCCGCGTTTTTTGTTGTATAAATAATTTATAATAAATTTAATTATGAATTGTGATTTTTCAGAAAATTTTGTTACTAAATACATCTATCGATAAAGGAATGTTTTATACAAACATTCCAGTAATAAATAAATTATAAGATTAAATTATATTTTTATTACGATAAACGATATCGTTTAATGTTGATTTCATTTCAAAAATATTCATTCTGCTGCAAATTCTTGTAGTTAAACGAACACTCAACATTGTAGTTAAAATAATTGATTATTTTGTTGATATAAAAATTTTTATTTTTAAAAATGTTGACCGGTTTTTTATTTTATCTTAAACAGATTTCTCAACTATGCTTTTTCTAAAAAATTTTTCTCTGTTTATAATCTAATAAATTACTTTTACTTGTTTGCTTTGTGTTAAAGTTGAAGTAGTTTTTAATTAAGTTTCTGAATTTTCCTTTTTTATTGTAAGTTAATTTTCTCTACTTGTCTTCTTACGTTACAATTAAGTTGCCTTTAATACCCAAAAATAAAAGGAAGAAATTTGATACCTAGATCTTTTTCTCAATATAATCTTTCACTCAATCTGTTAATTTCACTGTATTAAAAAAGTAGGCAACCTGAAATAAAACAGTATACATCTAAAAGCGAGCTAAGTAAAACAAGCATATTATGTCAAAGTTATTAGGAAAATGATTGAATTAATTTTCCCTTGCCCTCATTATTTAGCCAAATATATTATTGTATGCATTATAAATTGTATGAATTATAGTACGGTCTGTCGTTACACATTTAATGGAGAAAATTTTGAAATGACCGTAATTTATTCTCTTTCATTATTTTTAACAAAATTTTCTCTTCAGTATTTTAACAGATAATAAGTTTCCTTTC
This sequence comes from Lycorma delicatula, assembly GCF_047948215.1. Taxonomy (NCBI): domain Eukaryota; kingdom Metazoa; phylum Arthropoda; class Insecta; order Hemiptera; family Fulgoridae; genus Lycorma; species Lycorma delicatula. The sequence goes on from NC_134459.1 coordinate 15,612,343, forward strand.
ATTCAATAGTCAGTAATTTAAAAACAAATTACTTTAAATGTATACCTCTATAAAATAATAATATAAATAATTTGTTGGAATTAATAATGCAGAAATATTTTATGAAATAACTATTTTGTTTATTACTTATGGGATTATAATTTTTTTTAAAAATATAATTAAAACATTATTTTCATTTTATATTATACAATTAAAACGATTCTATTTGTTGACTATAAAATTAACAAAAAAAAAGGAAGAATTTGATACTGTTTGTTTCTCTATTGCCGATTATTTCTTTTTTAACAGGTTAGTTGCAGCTACGCAGCTAAGTAGGTATTGGCGCAAAGGTTTGTGTTTAATGCGTGATAGTGCTGTTGAAATTATACAAAATTTAAACTCTTATATTGATTTATTTACGCTCACTCTCGTCTCATCGATATTTTTACTTATTTCAGGTGTGTATACAATTAAAATTGACAACTTCAAATATGATATTATCATTTTTAATTTAAAATAATAATAACATTAATAAAAGTATTTAAGAATTAAAAAATAACGCTCAATGAAAATCTATTAAAAAAAAATTAATGCAACTTAGTACTAATAAATAAATATTTATTTATAATATATTGAAGCTGATATGAACAATTAATTAAAATCTTTTGTTAGTTAATTAAATCTATTTATAGAAAAATAAATGTTTGTATATATATATATATATATATATATTAGTAATGGAAGAGCTTCCGTTAAAAATGACGGACGGATTTATGGATTCGTGTATGTATAACAGTTATACTCGTGTTTTTGTGTTTTTATTTATGCTGTGCACAGCAAAAGGGTTTTGGATTTACCAGTGTTTGTATAAAGTAAAAAATAAATAACTGTCTCCTGCTTAATTTTTCAGCATGTCGTGGATAAAGATTATTTACGTATAACAGTACACGTTATGTGAATCGATTCATGTTATTCAAGAAAGATATCAACCACATTTTTTGTTTTTGTCTTCAGTCATTTGACTGGTTTGATGCAGCTGTACAAGATTCCTTATCTAGTGCTAGTCGTTTCATTTCAGTATACCCATCGTACGTATACATCCTACGTCCCTAACAATTTGTTTTACATATTCCAAACGTGGCCTGCCTACACAATTTTTTCCTTCTACCTGTCCTTTCAATATCAAAGCGACTATTCCAGGATGCCTTAATATGTCCAGGATGGCCTATAAGTCTGTCTCTTCGTTTAGCTATATTTTTCCAAATGCTTCTATCTTCATCTATTTGCTACAACACCTCTTCATTTGTCACTTTATCCACCCATCTGACTTTTAACCTATAGCACCGCATTTAAAAAGCTTCTAATCTTTTCTTCTCAGATACTCTGATCGTCCAAGTTTCTCTTTCATATAAAGCGACACTCCAAACATATACTTTCAAAAATCTTTTCCTGACATTTAAATTAATTTTTGATGTAAACAAATTATATTTCTTACTGAAGGCTCGTTACGCTTATGCTATTCGGCATTTTATATCGCTCCTGCTTCGTCCATCTTTAGTAATTCTACTTCCCAAATAACAAAATTCTTCTACCTCCTTAATCTTTTCTCCTCCTATTTTCATATTCAGTGGTCCATCTTTGTTATTTCTACTACATTTCATTACTTTTATTTTGTTCTGGTTTATTTTCATGCGATAGTTCTTGCGTAGGACTTCATCTATGCCGTTTATTGGTTCTTCTAAATCCTTTTTACTCTCGGCTAGAATTACTATATCATCAGCAAATCGTAGCATCTTTATCTTTTCACCTTGTACTGTTACTCCGAATCTAAATTGTTCTTTAACATCATTAACTGCTAGTTCCATGTAAAGATTAAAAAGTAACGGAGATAGGGAACATCCTTGTCGGACTCCCTTTCTTATTACGGCTTCTTTCTTATATTCTTCAATTGTTACTGTTGCTGTTTGGTTCCTGTACATGTTAGCAATTGTTCTTCTATCGCTGTATTTGAACCCTAATTTTTTTTAAATGCTGAACATTTTATTCCAGTCTACGTTATCGAATGCCTTTTCTAGGTCTATAAATGCCAAGTATTTCACTTCTGAACACTTTTCTTTAATCCACTCTTCTTTCGCCAGTTTGCACTTCCTGTTTATAGCATTTCTTAATATCCGATAGTTCCTTTTACTTTCTTCATCACTAGCATTCTTATATTTTCTACGTTCATCCATCAGCTGCAATATATCGTCTGGAACCCAAGGTTTTCTACCGGTTCTCTTTATTCCGCCTAAGTTTGCTTCTGCTGATTTAAGAATTTCCTTTTTAACATACTCCCATTCTTCTTCTACATCAACCACTTATCCTTTAATTACTAGCCAATGATAGGTGTACAATATTATATGTAAAAAAAATAATTTGAAAACTTTACTTATAAAAATGATGAAAAATTTTATTATTCGAGTATTTTATTATAAGAACATGGATTTTTAAAAAATGTGTAATTAAAAAAAATCGATAATGGTGTTACTAATATTTTCCGGCAAATGTTTTTTTTAAATTTTATCCGAAAATATATCAAGGATAACACACATATTTTTAATTAACATTTTTACAATTTGATAAAGATTTTGGGTTTAAAGATGTTTGTATTTATTAATTTTATTAGAAATCAACGCACATGTAAATTCGAACAAACAGGAAACAAATCTTAATGACAGTAATACCGTATAGCATATAAAGATGTGTATCAAATTTGGATGAAATTGAAGATTTCTACGAAAACTGTAATATTTCAGTTTGAGAAAACTGTTATGAGATAAATTTAATCTTTGTAAATCTTTACTCGTACGAGTAAAGTTCTCTTGTGTTGAGATACCCCGTTTACCACCCGATATCTTTGAGACATCTGACTTTAAACTTTAACATCAGTAATGCTTCATATATAGTAATTACTATGCAAATTAAAAAAAAAATTGATGTAAAAGGGTTTGAAGAATGAAATCCCAAATAGTTAATTCAAACAGACACCAAGTTACATACACGCGTTCGCGCGCGCTAGAGTTCATTCACCCGTGTGAGAATGAATACACATATTTATTCAAGCAAATTCTATTCATTCGCGCGCGCGAATGAACAGAATTTTCCCACCATTTTTTTGTATTTATCGAGGTTTTGTAATCCGCTAGACAAAAAAATTGAAAGTAAATAGTAGTATGATTACAGTACATTTCCTTTATTACTGTACTTCGGTTCTAAAACTGCTGAGAAAAATACGTTAATATAATTATCTAGATATATAGGTAAATAGTATGTGAGAAAAAATTAAATTGAAAACCAGTAATCAATATTTTTGTCATTAATCTAAGTAACTAATCAAATAATTTTATGCTTCTTTGACTAAAAATGATATTATTATCATTTTTCTTAAATGAAATGAAAAATATTTTAGATTCATAAAATTTAACAGTTAATAAAAAAAAAATAATTTTTAAGTTTTTAAGAAGATACAAATCTAGGCCCAAACGGTTTCGGGAAATAAATAAAAAGTATGAAAAACATTAGAATCAACATAAACATAATAAATGATAGGAGACTATCTATCTAGACAGGTAATTCAGAAATTAGGTTTTCAGGAAAGTAAAAAATAAATCGCCGGAAGAAAGTGGGTACAAGATGAGAAGAAATGACACTTTTAAAGGATGAAATAAATATGGGCTTAACTAAGCGTAACCAAAGTTGATTTATCGTACCCTTTAAAAGGGTTATTCGTAAAAAATAAATAAATAAAACAAAGAAGCCTAAGATATTATATGCGTCCGAATGCACAACCCTAGACGAGGTAGAAATAACCAAAGTTAAAAACATAGAAAGGGAAATACTAGGATTCAGAAAAAAAGAAACTGGTTGGCAAATACAAATACGATAAACTTTAAGATGGACAAATTATATCAGTCGCGATTAGGAAACAGACTTGTCCTCTTCGAAACTTGATAAAAATGGACAAAAAAGACTAACCAAGGAAATCTTTGACCAAGAAAACAACTGTCAAATGGTTCAAACAATTTAAAGGAGATCTAAAAGAAAAAAAAATAGGAACACATCCAAAATCAAAATCCTATCAAAATCCTACAAGAACACCTGTAGGATTGCAGAAGAAAAAAACAAGAATGAAATTGCCCTAGCAACGGCGAGAATACTCAAGAAAAATGAAAAAGCATTGGATACAAAAGAAAAGAGAATAAGTGAAGTTATTCATCGTGTTCTACAGAGACCGGTATTAAGACAATTTTTGTTCAGCAACTTTTTATTTTCTAATATTCATCTAGTGTCTTAGAAAAACTTTATTATTAGCATATGTATTTGTAATTTTTTTTGTACAAAGAATATTTAAAATCAATAACATTTTATTATTAAAACTGTATCATTCAGATAAACACCAAAAATATTTGAGGATAGCCGTCCCAAGGTGAGTTACAGTTAGGTAAATATTAAAAGCATAACTTATTTAGATCTGTACATAAAAAAAATTTATTCAAGAATTATTGAGCGTCCAATTTTAAAATTACAAGAATAGAATTGTTCGTAATATTTAAAGGATTGGTTTCATAGTAATTTTTATCATATAATAACATAACGATAGAAGTGACACCTTATCATTCTATTTATTTTTCCTTTTCTATTGCACTTTTAAAGAGAGAAATTATACCAACTTTCCAGAGACTTATTTTTTCAGAGGATGGGTGTGGGTAGCTAGAAAAGGAAGTGTGGTGGCCATAAAAAATGAAAAGTCCCGGATTTACTGACTGGGTAATGGTACGTTAACTATTGAGTAAACTAGTTTGTAACTTCTTTTAGGTGTTGTAATACGAGTATTTTATTTGATAAATTTTAAAAGAACTTTCTGAGAACTTAAAAGGTATGTAGAAGATATATTAACTAATTCTAGTTCCATGACATCACAGAATTTATTTTTCTCTGCAATACTTCACTTCTAAATTCTAAAAAATTTCAACCAAGTTAAAATTGTCTGTACCTTCTGCTTTTCCATATTATATTTTCCTATGTTACCAATTTTTTAAAAGTAAACAGTCATTAATTCTAATGCTATGGAAAACTTGGTATTTATGGAACTAAAATTAGATTCTAAATTATATTGGAAAATTAAATTGAAAATTTCCAGCTTACTTCCTCAATTAGGCATTGACAAAAATACCTGTCAATGTAAAATTAACCTTCAAGCGCTCGCGCCCTGGGGAGTTACATAAGTGCCCGCGTGGCGGCAATTTGGCCGCACACGTATTCCTGCTTTATATTTCACGTTTAATTTTTTTTTTCCATAAATAACGGAAGTTTTAACAAAAATTTACGTTTACACAGATTTTCAATAAAAATCTTCAATACAAATAAATGAATGACATTTGTTTTCACGTGTAATAAAATGAATAATTCTAAATAAATGATTGTAATTTATGAAAGACAAAAAATGCCAATAAATGAGATAAGAAGTGTAAATACAGTGTGTAAAAACATAGTTAAAAATAAAGCAATGGCAATTAAAACTACTTACTGAAAAAAAAAAAATTCGTAAAGTTTCTTGCACAGAACTAAGCCATACCTACATCACTACCCTGCGTCTTTATTTGACAATTTGAGCAAGTACTTTGTTCCACAGAATTTTTTTTTTGCATAAATATCTTGGGCATCCCAACCCCATAGGGGGAAGACCTTGTGACGTTACCGGTCGCCACGTCACCCTCTCCGTTCCAACCCCTGAGGGGCTTTACTGGAGGTCGTTTTTAGACTCTCTAACTGATTACATCTTACACTCATCAACCAGGCCTCGGTCGGGATGCCACCGATGTAAATGCCTCGGCAGACATTAGCGTCAGTAAAATACATAACAAATTTCGCCTTCACGTAGGCCTCTAACGGACATCTTTACATCCAACCTAACATGATTCCCTCAAACTAACTGACCGAAACCGCGGAAGCGCGAACCCCGCGCCTAGTGCAGATTTGGCAACACCGTTTGTGATTGTGAATGCCTCAGAAACCTAACGAGTTTAAAGTTAAATCAATGCTACACTCATACCAATCAAAATTATGTCTTACGCAACATAGAAATTCAGACCTACACCCAAATAAGTCGACCTGTTTAGATCATCTAACAAGGGAAACGCAACCTCATTCCGGTCCGCGCAGGAGCCGGAGACAAACCCCGCTCCCATCAATATCTTGGGCAATTATGACAAGTTAATTTACTGCAATTTATTGTTTTTCGATCCATATATATAACAAATTTGTCGACTATTTGATACTGACGTTTCTGCTGATTGCACCCTGTACTTTTGTAAGAAAACCTGAAGATCTTTTGGAAGGGTCATCATTTTTTCCCGTTTTGCAGTTACATTCCATTAGTTTTATCCCCAAGTTGAATGTGTATTTTCTTCTAAGAGATTTTTGATCAGGGTTGTTTGCATGAAAAATTTTCATCGAATTTAGTAAATGGCGATATCTAGTAAATGAAAAAAAAAAAAAAAAAAAATAGCCATTAGCCACCGCTGAGTTCTTCTAGATGTCGAAAATCTCGAACAAATTAGATCGACAGTGTCCACACCCACGTTTGTAGAATTATAATCAATTACATGCAACGGATTTTTTGTTTCCTCATCGACTTCATCAGTATAGTGCATTGTTGACAAAACCAACATAACTTTTTTTTTCTTTGTAACCATAAAAACCAAAGTTTTTTCTGGTTGATACCCAAACGGGTATTTTCCGGGAATCAAATACCTATTTTCAGTAACAAATTCTGGAGGAATTTCTTTTTTATTTTTATTTAGTGTTTCTAAAAATGTAAGGCCTATGTCCAGTAAATACTCTGCAAGTGGACAAATACTAAAATAATTATCGGCTGTTACATTTCTATTTGTATTTCTGATTGGGTAATCAATGCTTTGACCAAGTTAAATAGTTTGCTTGAACATACAAAAGGTTCTGGTTTCTGTTGTCCACAATAAACAATCATGTTGTTGTGTAACATGTGCGGGAATCGCACAACGCATAGATTTTTAGTCAATATTTGGAGGTTTCTTTGCCATATATTGAATAAAACTACAACGGCTTCGAAATCCAGTTAGCGCTTTGTCAATTGTAACAAATTCCATTAGATTATATGAAACTTGGAAATTTGATACAAAATTATTAATCAAAAAACTCCCTAATTGGGGCTAGTTTATCGGTGTTAGAACGTTGAACTCTAGTATTTATATTATCGAATCTGAGGTTTCTCAGTAAAAGTCGAAAACGATCTTCAATGAAGTATGCCGGGAGAATTGTTAGACCAGTGCCCTTATCAGTAAATATTTCTGACAAGTTAGTCTGATTGACTCGTTTTTCAGCCAACAAAAATATTACATCAAATGCAGCTAGTAATTCTGTTCTAGTAGTTTTTCGATAGTCTTTTGCGACTACGAGAATGAGCTAATTTTTTCTTATCAATAAAAATATTTGTGTATTTTACAATATTATCGATCATATCAGTATTTACTATTCGGAAAAAATAATCCAGCTCTGTTTTACTTTGGCGACTAGGTTCTTTAGGTCCAGTAAAAACGTTCACTATTTTTTGATTTTGTTTTTGACCCTGTTGCAACAGGATTAGAGGCACATAATGAGTCACCGTTTTTACCTAAGAAGAAGCGAAAGTCAGAGGTTTCCTCGACACCTTCATTGTCGTCAGTGTCCAAATCCACTTCAGTCAAATCTTTATCACTCATTATCTATATCACATGGTTCATTCTCGTTTTCAAGGTCTTCTAGTTCATGGTAAACTTTAAGTATTTCATCTGGTGTATGGAATCGTTCTCTAAAAATACCAGAAAAAGTTATTTTTTACGTAAAATTTCTATGGTTCTAACAGAATATGAAACAAATATGTTAATACAAGTTTTAATAAATTTAATTATAAACACAATGTAAAAAGAAATAAAAAAGTAGAAATATTTACTTACATTTTAGTTTAACGAACAAGCACAAAGTAGAAGACGAGGAGTCACACACTGGTCAGAGTGAACTGTCCTTTTATAACACAAGGGCTTGCGTAGGCGGCAGGTTGACCGCCCGCAGACCCTTGGGAATTAATATTTTTTTTTGCTAATCCCTCACATGGTTAACAGTCAATATTATAACGATACCTTTTCTCTGAATAGTTAATTTTAAAATACCTAAAGACTCGCTCGACTAACTGGCTTATTAAAAACTCCTTACTAAAAAATAAAAATAAATATATCATAAATCTGCTGCCTACGTGAGCTCTTGAGGGTTAACTAATAACGTAATTAAATTATATTAACTTTAAGTACGGAAATTTAATTTTATTAGTAGAAAAAAGGCGAACATTTTACATCCTTTATGTTTCATTATGATTTAGTTAAATATTTTTGCTAATAGTAACTAAACAACGTTCATGAATTTAGCGTACTAACAGCAAAAACGTTTACATCGAAAAGTGTCAAAATCCTGAACATTTTTTCTTATTTCTTGAGTTGTGATTTCTTAATACATCCCTAACCTCAATGTTTTTGTTTTTTATCCCCAAAACACAAATATAATTTTATATAAATATTTATAAACAAAAATTAAATAATAAAATCAAAATAAATAATTAAAATCAGAATCGAACAATTGTGTATAAATTAAATAATGCAGCAATGATCCTTGGATACAATGCGTATTTTAAAAATGATTCTTGAATATATGAAACAATGGTCAATACGAGTGAATGATTTAACTCCATAGGAGGCGCCCAAAATCCTTAAGACAAAATTTATGACAGCGATAAGCACAAAGCTTACAGTTTCTAAAATTAAAAAAACAAATTGCAACAAAAATAAAGCAAGCAGTTTGCTATTTCGTTGCATTCTGCCAAGAATGGTTTCCTTCAAAATAAAAATGTGAGCACACAGCAAACAGATCAACGCACCGTGCTTCTTGATAGGAACTATATATATATATATTTAAAAAATCTATCGGATGAATAAGTCGTTTTTGAATAACTAGCATCACAACGCTTCATTCTGAATGATTCAGAAACCTAGCTTCATTCAAAATAAAAATGAGAGCACATACATAAAAAAACGCGCCATTCTTCTTGATACGAAAGAAAACTCTTTCTAAAATAGGTAATTATTTAAAAAAATAAATTTATTTATTTAATTGACTTTAAACTTTTGTTGGTATTACAAATTCATTACTTCCGACAAAACTTAGAATCAAAATTAAAACATAATTTTTTTACGGTAATTGTACTGTTTAATTAATATGTACATTTGAACACCACATAATTAACAATTTAAAAAATTTCTCTGTATCTCCAATAAAATAAATTTCTATTTTTATTATAGTATTTTTCATTTATGCTATGTTGTATATTATAAAGTTTTGTCGATGCTAGAGCTTTAAATAATATGGATTAAATTTATAATTCGTCAGAGAAAGTTTAGTTCTCAAACGTTTAAGTTAAAACCACACTCTACATAGTTGCCCTTGGGATGCGTCCGAATTTATCTATGATGAAGTGTTTAGTGATTTGTCAGTTTCTGTTGTGAAAATAGCCTTTAAATTTTGCGCGCGTGTGTGTGTGTATGTTAGAATAAATGTATTGCAAGTTTCGTCAGATTGAATGTATCTCATTGTAACGTTACAAGAATAAGTTTGTTGATAATATTCAAATTTATTTGCGTCAGTGGACCGTTCGTTTATATGATATTCTACCGCTATTTATGAAAGAACCGTCACCATAGTTACATCAATTTTTACCTATAATATATTAATCCTAGCTTATTATCTTTCGTGAAAATGTATTTATTGGTATTCCGTTCCTGTTCATTTCATGTAGAAGGATGTATATTACATTATTCAAGGTATCGTATTCAAGTTTGGATTGAATACGAGTTAGATAGATATAAGGCTTTTGTAATATTAAATGCTAATAATGAGTACGGATGGTTTCCTAATTCTGAAATTTCAACTCTTTGTCAAGGAAGTTTTCAGTTTTAAATAATTATCAAGATTTGAAATGGAGATTATTATCTTGGGTTGTAGATATGACATGATCTTCCTTATTTTGTTTTCCTTTGTTGCCTTTTTTTCATTTATTATGCATATTTATGCGTCACTTAATAACACTGCTTAATGGTATGTTGGAGCGAAATAAAATAAATCTATACGCCAATCTTACCTGTATTAAATGATACTATTGGTGTATCTTAGATATAATTTAACTGTATTTTATAAAAAAAATTGTGCATATTGTATAGGGGAGATATTTTGTCTGCCCTTCTTAGCAATGTTGCTAATATAGCATTTACCATAAATAATACCACTGGGAATAAATGTAGAGGTAGTAAAGAAGAAAAAGACAATTTCAACAAAAATGGATTATACCAAATAAAATGTGATTGTAAAACGACGAAAAAAAAACGGGACAAGAATTTAAATAAGATTTAATGAACGTGTAAGGTCATATAAATAGAAGAAAAACGATTATTCAAATTATGCAAACACATTTGATAGAAAAAGGATATATTCCCGATGAAATGAAAAAATTCTAAAATCAATAGGATTGAAAATTTTCCCCATTTCCGATGTTCAACCCGATTTTTATTCAGTAGATTTGTGCTTGAAAAATACTCTTCAGAGAAATATCTATAGACCATTTTTGGGGTATTTGAATTTCGATTTTATAAGGGGTGCGATGATGTACGGCACAGCGGCTGATTAACACAGCGCCACTGTCACTGTTATTGTATCTACGACCGCGAAGGCACCTGCCTCCGATTACTAAACTAAAAAGCATAAAATAAAAAAACAAATTAAACACGAAGTACGGTCCCTTCTAATGTTATTTGTCGGGTAACGTTAAGAACCGGGAAAATTACATTTTTACCCATCCTTCGTAAGGGTGAACGGTCATAACGTAAAGGTCTAAGTGGACTGTATAGGACTGGTATAAAAAATCACTGGATGCGTGAACTACAATTATATTTAATTACAAACAACAATACGCTATTAATATGCATTAAACAGAAAGTAAATGAATACAGAAAACTAATTATAAGTATGCATTACGATAATTTTCATATGACCCGTAATGGGAAAGGCGCTAAGCCGTTGAAGTCTTTATTTTTCCTGTATAGCCTCCGGTAATTACCTTTCAGATAATACTTCAGAGGATGATATGTATGAGTGTAAATGAAGTGTAGTCTTGTTCAGTCTCAGTTCGACCATTCCTGAGATATGTGGTTAATTGAAACCCAACCACCAAAGAACACCGGTATCCGCGATCTAGAATTCAAATCCGTGTAAAAATAACTGACTACTAGAACTTGAACGCTGAAACTCTTGACCTCCAAATCAGCTGATTTGGGAAGCATGTTCACCACTAGACTAACCCCGGTGGGTTAAGGCGCTAAGCCGACTTTCTCTATCTACACCACACAAACACTACTGGTCTAGTAAATTAACACTAGTTACCACAACACCTGCTCCCGCCAGAGCGCGCTTACTGACAACGGCAATAACCAAAAAACGGGTAACCATTTATAACTACTATTTTTAAGATGAAGGATGACTATTTTCAAACCCGTATTCTTCTGATCACACTGAGTTTCGGGTCCTGTACTGACCTAACTGTTGCTCTGAAGAAATTGCAATACACTAATAGTTTTTACAAATTGAACAAGCTTTAATTGTTATTTATCGTTATTATTCTAATAGGCAGGAATTTAATGAACCATAGGGGTTCCTAAGAGCAGAGCCCCCTGAACGGTTAGTTAATAATAAACGAAAATTATATAAATCTAATAAATGATTTTATTTTTTAATATTTAAGCCTTCATTGGAACAATTCAAGTCAATATTGGGGGGATCATCTCCGGGAATTTTTCTTCTTTGTCCAATACTCTCTCGTTCTTTTAGACCTCTGGAATCTATGTTGGTCTATGATATTGTAATTTCTTTTTTTCCGAGTTTTGATATTTAATTTTGTTTTCTTGATTTTAAGGATAATTTTTCCCCGTTCAAAATCTATTCTTTTGTAATTTTAAGTTCTTTAAGTTGATCTATTTTTTTTAAGCCAATTTTAACTTTTTTTTTTGTCGGTAGGTTAGTAGTTTCCTGGTTAGCCTTTCTTCTGGGAGCCTTGCTGCATGACTACTCTTATTTTCTTCATGATCTTCAGTAAAGGTTTGTTCTCTTGATATACTATTTTATTTGGGAGAAGTCTATATTTTCCATCTATTATATTTTATTTTGTTAATAATTGTTCTTAGAATTCTTCGTTCCTCTTTTGAAAATTTTCTGTTCTGTTTTTCCTTATAAGATTGAATAGTGTATCACGTGCAAAGGTTACTTCTGGTCGTATTACTGAGTCTTTATTGAGACGGACTTATTTTTTCTATTTTGTAGTAAAATCAGTGATTTAATATATTAAATAATACTTTAAATTTACCACTGTGTATTTTATTAAGGACTTAAAAAATAATAACGGTAATAAAAACCTTCTAACCGAAAATTAATTTTTTTAAAAACTATTCATGTATCATTAATAAATAATTTGATGTTCTTAAAAAAAATGTTTTACATAATTATACGGATTTAAACATTTTTATTTAATTCTTTTGTAGAGTATATATTGTTTTTTTTTTTTTTTTTTTTAAGTGTAATAAAGTGAATTAATGATGCAGTATGAATTTTACTATTATAATATGCAAGGTGTGAAATTTAAGCTGACAGTTTTCGACAGGTTTTGCTGTAATTTTTCATTAATAATTTAATTCTACTATCGACATATTTATTATTCATCATTCTTTATGTCATAAACAATGTTCAGTACATCGTCTTCTTAGGTAATTTATTTTAAACTAGACTATAGTAATTGATTTTTTCTTTACACAAATTTTAATATCTCCTTTTCCATTATTTTCATTGTTGGTTAAAAAAGAAAACAAAATTAACTAATTCAATTTATTATTATGCTTTATTAAAAAAGAGTTCTGGTAACTTATCCTTATTTCAGCGTTTGTGAAACTTATAAATTTTTCGATATTTTTTAACGCCCACATAATTACAAAAATAACAATAATTTTAAATTTACTAAGTACAATTTTTTATAGAAGTAATCACAATTTATATTTTTTCAATATTATTGTTGCTATAAAAATATATTATGTAATTATTATACAAATTAATACAGTTTGAGACAGTGCTAACAAAATATTCATACTCGTAAATGAAATACGTCTTCAAAAACAAAGAAGTTAAATAGATCAAACTTAAAAATAATCGGTGAAATTAATTCAATTATTAACGTAAATTAAACCCCTTGTTAAGCAGAGATAGTGTCTGTAAATTCATTTCAACAGAAAGGGAGTATTCATTTACCGATATAGAATGTATATCCTAATCTTTCTTACGGCCGTGGAGTAAAAACGCAGTCATGAAAGACGTTTTCTCTGAGAGTAATAATATTCAGTAGGAAAAAAGTGAATGTTTCACTAGTAGAAATTAAAATTTTCTAAATTTCCATAAATTTGTGTACGATATTTAACATGATTTTCGGCTCAATGAACAGAGAAAAATTTGTATGCTCACTTTCCTTAGAAATATTTCTATAATTTCTTGCAAATGTATGCACATTTTAGTGGTATCTTGTATATATCATATCAAGTTTGTCTACAAAGGTTTTAATTATGTCATTTAACGTACGACACTTAAGTATGTACGAACAGGAATAATGAAATACTCAGTTTAAAAGTTTTTTAAATTAAAAAAAAAAAATTAATTATGGCTAACACTATTTTTAGTACAATTAAAATATATTCACCAAACTTTCAACCACCATAATTTTCGGTACTGTTGAAGTAAAACAACTGAGCAGTGGTCTCCTGTAATTCAGTTAGATCATTATAAATAAATAAATATTTTATTTTGATTAGAAAGGAAGTTTATCAACACATTACATATATCAGGACAGAAATTAGTGAGTATGCTACTTCACAAAAAAAAGAAACTATCCCAGTGTAGTCCTGGATGGATCAAGGGAAACGTTGATAAAAAATTGATCAGAACAGTAACGAAAAATAAATATCTAAATAAATAAAAGACAATCTTCGTTTTCTGTGCGTTATAACAACTCGAACACTACGTAACCGATTTCGCTGAAAATTTCACAATTTCTTATTTGTCCTGGACGCGTTTACATCTTCTTAGTTCCATAATATTTAATAATATAATAACTATCTGAGAAAGTTGATGTTGACATAGACAACGATCGACTTAGACTATATCTCTTGATATATACGACATTAAATTTAGTAAAAGACGACGTTATAGGTTAGTAATTTATACTTTTTTTACTTCCTTGTACGAAGTAAAAAAAATATTGTGTTCGTGAAATATTTCGGTTTTCAAATTTCAACGGAATTATCCATTTTGACCATCCCTGAATTCATTTTGACTAATTTCGGCATGACGTCTGTACGTACATACATACGCATTTTGCATAAATCAAAAAATATTAGCCGTAGTATGTTGAAATTTTGTATTTTGAACTGCTGTAACATCTAATTGTGCACCTCCCATTTTTTTTTGCAATCGACTGGATCAAAAGTATCCAAAAAAAGCCCAAAATGCAAATAAATCTGGATTTTGGTCTTTTTCTTAACTGCAGTAATCAGCCCTCATGGAGAGCTTTTAAACGATATATCATAAGTGGTAATTATTTTCATGGGTTTCAGAGTTATATCCAAATTAAATTTTAATTAATGAAATATTTGGATCTTACAAGAGGAAAGCACATAGGTTCGAATCCGACATCGTTTCTTTTTTTTATATAAATATATTGATTTATTATTAATTATTTACCTTTGATTGTATAAAACGTTTTAAAATAAATAATAATTCAGTTACAAAAAAAAATTCAGAAGTTATTAGTGAAACTAATATATAAGTAATATATAACTAATATATATTAGTGAAACTAATATAGTATATGTAATTACATAATTGTAATTATATCAAATATTTCTTTTATTGATGAACTTTCAGAAAAAATAATCAGATAGGATGCAATTTTTTTTTATAAATTATAGTTAATTTATAAACAACATTATTCGTTTTATTACTTATAAAATTATAATAAATTTTATTTCATACTCTGGAATTATATATTCTATTTTTTTTTTGTTTTTTTTTGGGTTTTACCAAATTGAAATTGATTTTTGAATCTAAAGAGAGATCAAAGACGCTTTTAAAATCGTACCATGTTAATTTCGGAACTGATGTCACTGGTTATAGTTTAATTGATTGATTTTACTTTAATTTCAGGATGATTGAACACAAGGTTTGTTATTATATAAAATAATATTGATTTAATTTTTAATTTAATATCTATTTTTACACGACTGCCCAAAAAAGAGCGTAATGCTTTTAGGGTGTATGTTTGTTCCACCGTAGCAGCTCAACGGTTCACCCGATTTAGATGTATGCCTTCGCGTTGGAATCCTTTTACATTACAAGGTGTGTCATAGGCTATATAAATATGTGTACGCGTATATGTATGTTTAATTTTACCTAAAAGCCCGAAAAAAAATCATATATACGATTCTAAATGATTGATCGATAGTATTTTCAATATCGATTAATTTATATCGAAAATAGTTGTAGTTTAAGATCTGCTACGATACAGAATGAATGAATTACAGTATAAAACTTATTAATTTATTTTCTGTATATGTTAGAGTAAATTTCATTAATCCGGTGATAATATATAATTACCGGTTAACATGTACAATCGTCTCCATTGTTGGAGAATTTAATAAATATATAGAAATGAGCATATATAATTTGTATATTCAACGTTAATTAGGCGAGGTTAGAGAGGGAAGCGAGCGTTGGTTATGATTTGTTAGAATGTTTACTTTCCTAGTAAAGTGAGTAGTTATTTTTACATGGATTTGAATACTAGATCGTGGATACCGGTGTTCTTTGGTGGTTGGGTGTTTAACCACCAAAGAACACCACACAATTAACCACACATCTCAGGTACGGTCAAACTGAGACTGTACAAGACTACACTTTATTTATACATCATCCTCATTCTCCTCTGAAGTATTATCTGAACGGGAATTACCGGAGGCAAAACAGGAAAAAGAAACAAAAGAAAGATTATGTTGATATAGTACGATTCGTCAAGACACGGAATCAACATAATCTAACCAAACATAACCTACGCTTCGCTCGCTAACCAAGATTAATAAACAGTAATATTTTGATTATTTAAATAATAAATTCAATAATTACCGCTTGTAGTAGAGTTTTATATGTAAAATATGTTAATATGAAGAATGTGTAAAATGACTTGTACTTTTATTAAGTTCTCCTAACATTGAAGGCGATTAATCAAATTAAACGGTAATTATGCATAGTCATCAGACTAATCAAATTTACTGTACGTATAGATAAATGTGGTTTTAAATACGAATATTGTTTTTAATATTTTGGGGAATCCTGGCAAATTGAATTTACCAATCTAGACTCATTCCAGTTTTAATGTAAAATAATTATTTTCTTTTGTCTGTATTATAAAATTTATTAGCATTTTTTACCAAGCACACTGGTTGTTGATGTCATATATAATAAAGTAAAATAAAAATAAAATCCAACTTACCTAAAACAAAAACCTTAAAAAATGTTAGTAGTTAAAACTTTTTAATTTTATCCATAAAATTAGCACTTCAGATAGTGTAGATAATAATTGGAGTTGTTTTTCGTTTGAAATGGGCTGTAATTCGACTTGTTTTGCTTCCACCTTCAACTAATAGTTTAGATAATATCCTTTAACCTCATGGAAATGTCAAGGGATTATTTTTCAGTCAGTACCTATTGTAAGTAAGAGAAATCTAGTATTTATATACATTGTTACTGTTGTACCGACTCTCGAGCTACCGTTTATGATTCACCAAATATAATACTTCTGAAATACATGTAAAGAATATTGTCGTATTTTCAAAATTCACGAATAAATTTTGACTTTCAAAGGAGAAGGTTTTATCTACCAGTAAATTCTCAATAACTTCGAGGAATCCAAAAAGTATACTAAAAACAATGAAAGGTTAGATAGGCGCAGATTACTGAAAAATTATAAAATTTATTATTATTACTATTAAAACTACTACTACTATTATTATACGATTAAAAGATGTTAAATAATGAGCTCAAATCTCTTAACATTCAAAATTTCAGTTATAGCTCTGCAAATGGTTATAAAGATAGGTTCTAGTGCGGAGACTAAAACATCGCCGTAGATAATTGCTATAAAATAAGGCAAACAGATGGTACATCATCTGCTAGGCTTACTGGGCTATTAGCAATTCTAAATGAACCGCAAACTCAAGCTGACGGTATACGTCAGCCTACATATGTGGTTGTATAATGTAGTTCTACATGACCGTGTTTAGCTGACTAAGCAATAATGCAGTTCTATCAAACCACACATATGAATAGATAAATTAATACAAATTTACACGGGTATAGAATAGTGACAATTATAAATGTTCTAACGGGATGTGTAAATTGTATTTACCAACATATTTATGTAAACGTTTATAATAGAATCAAGGAAGTATTGCATTGTACCGATGATAATAATATTATCCATTTAGCTATTTAAACATGTTAATGTATTTCCTTCTGAAAAATAATTGATAATTTCTTGCTAACTTGATAATTATTTCCTAAAATTTAAATGCCCTATATTTCATATGTATACATTTACAAATAACGTTATAAATGATTCATTAGAATGACGGTTACAAAAAGAAGTTTTAAGCAAAGATTTTAAAATAAAAATGTAACTTACTCAATGATCAGTGGTTTTTGAAATAATTCGAATAGAATTCTCAAATTAAAAAAAAAAATTCTGATGTAGACACCACATGACTTCTTTGTATCATACACCTTTTTATTGCATTTAAACTTATAAACGTTAATTATTAGCCGTAGAAAGTTGAAATTTTGTATTTATGACTGTTGTAACATCTAGTTGTGCACTTCCCCTTTTGATTGCAATCGGCTGGGCCAAAAATGTGTATACAGTCAGGCCTTTAAATAAATCGGGGTTTCAGTTTTGAAACATTCGAATTTTGGATTTTTTCTTAACTGTAGTGTATCATAAGTGGTACTTATTTTCGTTGGTTCCAGGAGTTATAGCCAAATAAAATTTTAATTAATGAAATATTTGGATCTTACTAGGGGAAGGAACATCGGTTCGAATCCAACTTCACATATATATTTAAAATATTTTTTTTTAAATTTAAATATATTGATTTATTAACCTCTAATATTATTGATAATTAACCTCTGTTTGTGAAAAAAAAAATTAATAAATAATAATTCAATAATGACAATACAAAAAAAAATATGAAAATAAAATCAGAAGTTACCAGTGAAATAAAATTTTATGTACTTTTCATTTTAATTCAAAACTTTGTACAATCAGAGGTTAATAATAATTAATAAATAAATATATATATATAAAAAAAAAAAAAACGTTAAAAATATATGTATATGAAGTCGGATTTGAACCGATGTGTGTATGCCTATGGTTCCGACACATTCTCACCTACACCACATATCTACTTTAACCAAACATATTAGATTTGTTTAAATCTACTTTAAACAAAATTAATATGTAGACTAATATAAAATGCTGATACGGTCACCACAAAAAATGTGATGCAATATGATGTCCACCACAATGCAATTGTGTAAATATCCACTTTATTAAAGAATTGGAGGATCGTATCTCACTTTCAAATGAAATAAGTTTAAATAAAGGCAGCAAAATATGTGTATACGAGGTGTGTAAGAAAAGTAATGAGACTGACTTTTTACTTACCAAAGTTTTTATTTTTTTCAAACAACAGTATTATCCCTTCAAAGTAGTTCCTGGGCAGCTATACACCGGTGGAGTCGTTGTTCCCATTCCTGGTAGCGGCGCTAGAAGGCTTCAACTGGTATGGTTTTTAACTGGTCGGTCACAGTCTTTTGAATGTTCTTCAGAGTTCCAAAATGACGTCCTTTTAAGACACGTTTCAATTTTGGGAAAAGGAAAAAGTCACGAAGACTCAAATCAGGTGAGTAGGGAGCTTGAGGAACCGTAGGAATGCATTTTGAGGTCAAAAATTCCCTGATGGAAATGGCTCTGTGTCACGGGGCATTGTCATGATGAAGCATCCACTTGTCTGCAATGTATGGTCTCACGCAAATCACTCTTTTCCTGAGCCTTTCAAGGACACCTTTGTAAAACACTTGGTTGACAGTTTGTCCTGGAGGAACAAATTCTTTATGCACGATACCCCTACTATCAAGAAAGCAAATCAGCACGGTTTAGATCTTTGATTTGTTCATTCGACATTTTTTCGGTCGAGGAGATGACGGAGTGTGCCACTCATCGCTTTGCCGCTTTGTTTCAGGATCGTACTCAAATATCCAGGATTTATCACCTGTGATCACACGACTGAAGAATTCTTAGTCATTGTCAGTCCTCTTTAGAAGATCAACGCACACGTTTCTTCGATTGTTCTTCTGTTCCGTTGCGAGGTTTTTCGCCACCAATTTCGCATGTCCAAATCGTCGGTCAAAATTTGATGTACGGTAAAAGTGTTTAAATTTTACTGTTCACTCATCATTCTTATTGTTAAACGTCGGTCTGATCTCACAAGAACCCTCACACGCTCAACGTTTTCGTCAGATTTTGAAGTTGAAGGTCTCCCTGAGCGAGATTGATCTTCAACGTGTTCTCGGCCTTCCAAAAATAATTTGTGCCAGGGGAAAACTTGTGCTATTGATAAGCAATGTTCCCATAGGCTTATTTCAACTTTTCAAAGGTCACATTCGCGGATTCCCCAAGTTTAACACAAAACTCAATTGCACAACGTCGCTCTAAATTCGTAACACTACACATTTTCGTAACACACAACAAAAATACAACTTCACTGATGGCGCTGTCAAAAATAGTGTGTTGGCTGAACGGAGTTGAAAGTCGTACTGGCATGTGGAAGGGATGAACAAACCGGTCTAGCACAGACCGATAGATACAGCGTTGCCATATCGCTCTTAGTGTTAAAAATCTCATTACTTTTCTCACACACCTCGTATGCAATTTAATAGGCACACAAGGAAGTCATGTGGTGTTCACATCAATTTTTTTTTTATTTTTGTCGAAAATCTAATGTTTTCCATACCAGTACATAGAATATTTTTGAGCTATTCAAAGAATTTATGTGGAGTCGTTAGGGGAGTATTAATCCAAATACAAGCCTTACACGTACGAATATCTTCTAGAAATTTTTATAATTTTTTTTTGTATTTTTTAAAAATAAATATTCCTCGAAACGCCAACTCTTGCAAAGAACCTCTAATACTCAAAAGTTTTGGCCGATCGGGATCGGTTTAATTTACCTTTGTAGCTATGCTGATGCAGCAGCAATAGTATTATAACCGTGAAATTAAAAAAGAAGTGTCTTGCATTGTGTATAAAGTATTGTACAGTCTAATTTACTACCGTATTTAGTATTTGAATGATCTCACTAGCTTTTAATATTCGGAAATGAGAAACCTATAAAAATCGTGCAATTCTTGTTTTTTATTTCATTGTAAAAGTAATTTGACTGAATTGTTGTTCTGTTAAACCAGTTGACATCATTGAATGATTGAGTGAAAATTTACTGTAACGTAGATTTATTTCGTAATTATGTATATATATATATATATATTTTTTTTTTGTTAATTTTTAACATTCTACCAATTAAATACCAACGACAGAACATTGTGTTACATATTCAAACAACAAATCTTTTCTTTTTTTAATCTAAATTACAGCCATTTGTATTCGTTAAGTTATTTAAACGTGCGAAAGTTAAATATTTTAGTGAAGTTCATGTACGAGAATATTTTATTCATAATACTTGTATACCAACCATACACAATGTATATTATGTTAAATTAGTATTAAACACTAAAAGGGTATAATTCTTCTTGACAAGACCATCCGACAGGTAAATTTACTTTGCTAGAACATGAAATGTTCATTCATATGTATTTACTTCTAAATAAAAACTAACATAGGCTATTTTCAGTGATATATTTAAAATGAATTACGATTTGTGTACCGATAAAAAATTAATATTTTTTTTTTAAATATTAAAAATATTTACTTTTTTTATCAGTTCTAATATGTCATGTTAGTTTTTATTTGTTTTGTATTTTAGTACTCAGCCTGTTACGGTAAATATTTGTTTGTAGTAAAACACAAAAAAATTAATTTGTGATTTACAAGAAGTGAATGTCAATTTTAACAATTACAATATATAGGATATGGCGATATCAACATTGTTATCATTTTCTCTTTTTTCAATTTTTTAATCGAAGATCTATAACCATAAAATATTTTTAATGACACAGTTTTACACTAGATTTCTGCTCTTAAATCATTTTCGGACACAAGAAATTTTTTTTTTTTGAAGATTTTGAGGTCACAGTTTACTACTTTAGTCAACTCTGATTCGTCTTCTCTTTTTATTTTTCTTCTTGATTGCTTCCCAATACTTCTTCATTCTGTCAGATCTTGCTTTTTTGAGTTCTTCTGAACAAACCCACGTTGTTTCTTTTCTTCAATTTTAAATCTGGAGTTTGCTTCTTATAGTATTTTTATATTGTCAGTTTTGTTTCGTAAATCTTCTATAGTGATTTCTAATTTTTATATATCTTGTTTAATCTCGGCGATCCAGGTCGGAGTTCTGGACATTCTCCAGCATTTCTCGACCAATTTCCTGACGAGCCTGTTCGGTTCTGTTGTTATTATGTGTCCAAAGAAGGTGATTCTTTTATTTCTAAAGTAGTCAACGGCTGGTTCTACCTCTTTATGTACCTCTTGGTTTGGTATGAGTCTCCATTCTCCCCCATCAGTAAGTGTCTTTTATTTATGCATGTTTTAAGAATTCTTCTTTCTATTCTTTGTATTTCTGCTGAGTAGGAAATGTTGGATCGTAGTTTGAAGAGTGTTTCGCTTCCATAAGATATTATAGGTCTGATTACAGTTTTGTAATGTTTGAGTTTGGTATCTATTGATGTGCCTCTTTTATTATATGTTGTTTTGGTGGTATTTTGTGTATAACTGAGATTTTGTGTACTTTGTTTCCAGTTTAGTTTTTTTTTGAGGTCATGTATGATATTTTCTACTGAATATTTAAACCGCTCTACTATTTCTACTTTTTACTTTTTTACTTTAACGAATACCTCCACAAAGTTGGCAAAAGAGATCAACCTACGTGCATGTATTGTAACGAACGTGACGATGTAGAGCATACTTTCCTGAATTGCCAAAAAATGGCAGATGCTGGTAATACAATGTAAGTACGATGTAGTAGTAATACAATGCTGGTATTGACGGAAAGACTCCGATAGAGATAATAGATCATATGCTCTAGAGAATTGGAGAAAGGTTGTAGAGTTCATAAGGTCAGTTCTTAAACAAAAAATTAAAGACGAAAGGAATATGGGTTTTTAGATTGTAGTTTGGGTGGACAGCCTCAGCGGCGAGAGCCAGCATGCTGAGGTGTGCTGGTTTCCATGAGCCGCTGAGGACACCTTGGGTTGACTGTTAGGTTTTCTTAAAAAAATATATCAGGTTTAAAAAAGTAAACGAAAAAGATCCAAACAACACATCACGACACATAGGTATGGTGTGTTGTAAAGGGCAAAGTTAAAAAAGGAAAAATCTCAAAAGAGCCAACCGGTAGGTCTGACCTGCCTGCCATGCCGGTATATAGCCGGTAGGTGGGGAGGGCCTATTAGAGTAACGGACACTCCCCTGGGTGGCGTAATACCATCAAGTCGATCTGGCCCAGGGGAGTAGAGAAAAAAAAAAATACCACCAAAGAACACCGGTAAAGGTGATCTAGTATTCAAATCCGTATACAAGTAACTGCCTACTAGGATTTGAACGTTGGAATTGTCGACTTTGAAATCAGCTGATTTTCGAAGACGCGTTCATCAATAGACCAACCCGGTGGGTTGGGCTTGCGAAACTAATATCATGGCTTGTTATCAGGACTACGCGGAACACGGCCTCATAGAACTACTCACTCTCTCCGCAGTTTTTGTATCCTCTGGTTTGCAGAACCAGTACCCGCCTCATCCCTTAACCGTTGAAGCTTAATAATTTTCATCGTCCGCGTCCTTACGTTTTCCCATAAATTCTTATCCCGGTTTGGTAATCCTTCTGGTTGAACAATAATTTTTAGAGGTGCCATTATCTCTATTACAAAGAACAGATTGTTAAACAGATCTATTACTTTGACAAAAGAATCCCTTTTAATTCCTTCTAGATTTTTCTTTTCATTATTATTTCCTCCTTGGTTCGTTATACCGGTCTTGTTACAAAATCTTTATTTTGACACTATATTTATTAAAATTCAGAGATTCTGTGTGTATGCTATACATACACAATATTAATGAAGGCGTCTCTATCGGATAAAGTATTTCTATTTTATCTTCTTCATTTTCTAAGCGTATTTGTAGCGTACATTCAAAAATAAATGAATTACTTTGTTTTAGTTAATTTAATTTTTATTTACCAGATTTAAGTGTGGCTAATGTAAAATTAGATTAATATTTGTTAATGTCTCTCTAATATTCATTTAAAAAAATAAGCTGAAACATAATAGATGCATCGGTGTAATTATGTAAATATTATATATTAAATTTAAAAATAATCTTTCGAATTGATATAAGAAACTAAATTAATCAATGCTCAAACTGAATAGACTTAAAAATTAAGATTTTTAAAGTAGGAAGAAACAGAGTTCTATAAAAGAATTTAAATTTAATATTCTGTTGAAGGTGAATAACCCTTTTTTCCATACGAATGCGATAAATTTTTTAGTCTACGCAAGGAGCACGTCCGTTCCAAGCACAACATCATGTTGAAATACTCTTGTACATGGACTGCCTAATATAACCTCATCCTATCATGTCAAGTAATACTATACTATAAAATTCAGCCTTTTTTTGTTTTTTGTTTGTTTTTATTAAATAATATTAATTGAAAAAAAAGTATTAAATCGATGACAAAGAGGAAAATTTATTTACATGGAGAATAATTAAGAATGTGAAACAGATGAAAATCCTTAACACCAATTTAAAATCCAAAAACAGGTGGTTCATTTTTATTTTTGTTAAAACACATCATGTACCAGCGGGTACCAGTGGGTCCGCACCCAGGCTGCCGGGACTCGGTCTGTTCTTGTCTTGCCTCAAATAAGAAGACTCCCGAGAAGGTACCTTCATCGGGACTCCGGTCTTTATGTTGCCTCGCCTCAATTGGGAATCGCCGAAGGGATCCTCCACCGGAACTACGGTCTTAATTTTTCCCCCGGCGGCTCCGGAAGGAGTCCCCACCCGATCATCGAAAGTGAAACGCCGGAGCATCCCACCCCTCCCGGACCAGGGTGTCCCAGACCGGAACCGCATTCTTTGGTGGTTGGGTTTCAATTAACCACACGTCTTAGGAATGGTCGACTCGAGACCGTACAAGACTATACTTCATTTACATTCATACATATCATCCTCATTCATCCTCTGAAGTAATACCTTACGGTGGTTCGGAGGTTAAACAGAAAAAAATAAGAAGAACCAGCTAACACAGTTATAGGACTTTCCGCCACGTGGCTTATTTCTGATACACGGCTTACACACACAACTTAATTTAAAATATTTATAATTTTATTTAAATATAATGTTTTTTCCTTTGTTTGATTCAGTGACTAGTAATAAATAAAAAACCAATTTTTTTTAATAAATTTTAATTTATTGAAAAGTTGAAAAAAGTTTTTGTATAAAAACATAATATAAATTTTAAACGGAAGTCAGCAGACTTTCTTGACTGTATTGTTTACCCGAACAGTAAAATCGCTTATTTCATACTTTAAAAATTTTAAATTTATAAGTTTACAATATCCGCTGGTTGAGTGGTGTAGCCGTAAGGTTTACGCCAATAGTTACCAAATTAAATGCGCGTTCGAGTTCGAAATCCAGCGAGACGAGTTACTTTTTACACTTTAAATATTCATTTATTTAATAAATAAATCTGTAAGGCCTCACATAATTCAGTGATTCTAACTAAAGCGCGCGCGCATACATTATTTCATTCGCGCAGGTGTAGCGGTACTAAGGGCCACTTTAAATGATTTTTTACACTTTAAATATTCATTTATTTAATAAATAAATCTGTAAGGCCTCACATAATTCAGTGATTCTAACTAAAGCGCGCGCGCATACATTATTTCATTCGCGCAGGTGTAGCGGTACTAAGGGCCACTTTAAATGATTTTTTACACTTTAAATATTCATTTATTTAATAAATAAATCTGTAAGGCCTCACATAATTCAGTGATTCTAACTAAAGCGCGCGCGCATACATTATTTCATTCGCGCAGGTGTAGCGGTACTAAGGGCCACTTTAAATGATTTTTTACACTTTAAATATTATTTATTTATTTAATTCTACCGCTCACTTCTGACGTTACAACATAGCAGCCGTTTACAGCAGCTGTACATCAGTGCTACACTAGCGTTGCTTGTGATGAGAGATGTACTTATGAGACACTCTACCCATTTAGCCGCTAATTTATTTAGAGCATTTTTTGGGGTGGGGGTACGATTTTACAAAAAGGTTTTTTGGAAATATTATTTTTTAATCGTTAACAAATGTGCTTAAAAAAATAAAACCTTAATTATCTCGAGATACTGAGGGTATCCTTGCTCTACAGCCTCACTCCCTTGACCTTTTAAGTTGAAAATTTAATGGCATCAATGACCCGTATATATAAGTAATCTGATGAAGTTTGGTCAAAATAGGTCGAGAAATTCTGGACATATAAGGTGATTTAGGGTGGGACACCGACCACTGAACGAACACATACACGTACACATACACGTACATACTAACATTAACATCCGAAAAATTTTCATCCGGTTTTTTGGGGTCTTAGGTGTCAAAACGTATACGAATTTGAATACTAGATCGTGGATATCGGTGATCTTTTGTGGTTGGTTTTCAATTAACTACGCATCTCAGGAATGGTCGACCTGAGATTGTACAAGACTACGGTTCATTTACATTCATATATCATCCTCATTCATTCTCTGAAGTAATACCTTACTGTGGTTCCGGAAGTTAAAAAGGAAATGACAAAATGTCAAAATATAAAGATCCGGTGAAAACCCCATATACCCAAATTAGACCGATTACCATACTTTCCGTTCTACCCCTATAGTGCTAGGCGGGAAAGTAAAAGTTCTAAATCCTAAAGCCGTTTCTGTTTAACATTTCTTCTTTCGTGATATTTAGTGATCTTTTTCCATATCCTTTCTTTTAATTTAAATAAAATGAAAATTAATAATAAAAAATTTAAAAACCCTTTGTTATTAAATTTATAAAAATATTACTGGAAAAGAATTTTTATTTGGTTTATGTGGTACATACACATGCTTAATCGGTTTAAAAGTATAATTCTATCATATGCAGTCTTTTTTATCAAAACAACTAATAAAAAATAACTGATTGAAAACTTTCGATTTCGTTTATGTTCCTCTGACTAGGTAAAGTAATTGTTGCATTTTATATTTCACCGTAATGTATTATCAGATTGAACAGGAAGGCCGAACCCACCGGGTTGGTCTAGTGGTTAACGCGTCTTCCCAAATCAGCTGATTTGGAAGTCGAGAGTTACAGCGTTCAAGTCCTAGTAAAGTCAGTTATTTTTACACGGATTTGAATACTAGATGGTGGATACCGGTGTTCTTTGGTGGTTGGGTTTCAATTAACCACACATCTCAGGAACGGTCGAACTGAGAATGTACAAGACTACACTTCATTTACACTCATACATATCATCCTCATTCATCCTCTGAAGAATTATCTAAACGGTAGTTACCGGAGGCTAAACAGGAAAAAAGAAGAACTGGAAGGCCAGAAATCTAATGACATTGTATCGATGGATTGATGAGCACGATAAATAAATTATTAATTACTTAAAATTGTAATGAAATAAACTTAGAAATAAATACTTTTTAAAAATAAAGGTAATTAATTACAGTGTTAATTCCATAATTTAATACTTTACATATTTTTATTTACATAAAATCTCTTTCCTTTTTTCTTTATCTTTGTTATTTTTCTTTTTCTTTTCCTTAAATTTACCACTTGCAATATTATTCATAAAAGTTTAAAAAATTAAATTGACGGGAAGTGTGGGTATATCTGGTGTGGGCTCTTCAAGTTATTTGCATATATATATGCAAATAATAATGTCGTATATTTATATATATACACGAGATAGTTATTAGCTATTGTATGTATATATATCTTGCATAAATAGCGCGTTTCATAATGGTGGGCTGGGTATACATTTTCGGATTCTACTTGTAGAATAAAAAATACCCTTAAGAAAAATGGCAGTTTCTCCTTCGTTCTCCCGCTGTCAACCATTTTGTTATTTTTATATAAAAATTTATATCTCAAGTTTGGATAGAGAAATCACATTAATATTTGATAAGCGTCTTTATAATGAAGTTTTAAAATTAGCAAATAAATCAGGAATTAAATACCTTCGCAAATTACAAAATGGCGACCATGTTTATTTTTCAATCCGATATATCTCCGTAAATATTAGTTCTATCAAAATTTATGTCATTTTCTAAAATATTAATCCCTTTATTTAAAACAAAATAACATTTTATTTTTTAAAATCGGTTAACAAATAGCCGAGTTATGGTAGAAAATTAATGTTGTAAATTTGTGTTCGTTTTCATGTCCTCCACTTTACGTAGAATTCGATTAAATATTAAACGTTTTTATTTATTGTTAATTTTAGTATTGTAATTTAATTACAAATTAAGTAAAATGGCGACCATGTTTATTTCATGGTCGCCATTTTGTAATTTGCGAAAGTATTTAATTCCTAATTTTTTTATAATTTTAAAACTTTATTACCTAGACGGTTACCTCATCTATCCAAAATTGAGATTTTTTTTTTTTTTTGTCTTCAGTCATTTGACTGGTTTGATGCAGCTCTCCAAGATTCCCTATCTAGTGCTAGTCGTTTCATTTCAGTATACCCTCTACATCCTACATCCCTAACAATTTGTTTTACATATTCCAAACGTGGCCTGCCTACACAATTTTTCCCTTCTACCTGTCCTTCCAAAATTAAAGCGACTATTCCAGGATGCCTTAGTATGTGGCCTATAAGTCTGTCTCTTCTTTTAACTATATTTTTCCAAATGCTTCTTTCTTCATCTATTTGCCGCAATACCTCCTCATTTGTCACTTTATCCACCCATGATATACTTTATCCATATACTTTATCCACCCAAATTGAGATATACAATTTTATATAAAAATAACAGAATGGTCGATAGGGGAAGAACAAAAAGCGAAATTGCCATTTTTCCTAGGATACTCTTTGTTTAATTTTACAACTAGAATCCAAAATAGTATAGCCAGCTCACCATTTTAGAAACACTATGTGTATGTGTGTGTGTGTGCGTGCGCGCGCGCGAGCACGCACATGTGTATATATATATATATACATAACTAGCGATTATTAAACAAAATTGTTTAATGTCGGACTTTTTAATATATACGTATTTTATAGATTTCTGTTGTATGAATAGATAAAAATATATTAAATAAACAATAAACAGCACCCTAAAAGGTAAAATATAACACTCATTTAATTGTTTTTTAAATCTTTAAATTTTGATGTTTTCAAAATAGTTCTAAATTATAAAAAAGTATTACTCGTTAAAATTTAGAAAGATCTACTGATATGCAGGAAGGTGATCGATTATATCTTCTTATTATAATGTTGACCTGTCTCGAAGTACTATTTCCTCCATTATACTATATCATTATACCATTACCATTAGAGTACTATTACCATTATACCATATTTCCCTCCCGATACTGCTTCAGACACCCAAATAGAACTATAAACATCGATATATTTACGCTTTTTAATATCTGACAAGTAATACGTTGTTATTTCTTTTTATATAACATACAATGATTGCATTTTACGAATTATTTAAATAAAATTTGTATTAAAAATATAGATGTTTCCTTGTAATTACATATTCTATTAATTTTTTAAATCGGGCCTGATTATTTAGTCTTTACAACGTTACTGACAGTTAGTGTCAGTATTGCCTTTACAACTGTCAGTTATTTATAAGTAACTGTCTTTATACCTATTATTGTTGCAACAAACCACCACCCCCCCCCCTCACACACACACACACACACACACATGCACACGCACACAAAAGATAGTAAGCTAAACTTATATTTAAAAATTTATAAGATGTTTATACATTTCGCTCATAATTATAATTACTGCCTTTATTTCTCTTTATTATTGTTTTATTACTTTCATAAAAAAACTACATTTTAGAATTAATTTTTTAGCAACTTCCTCGCCTTTCTCTTCTTGACTCAACATTAGTGGGCAGCATGATCATCCTGCACGAGTTTTTTTTCCCAGCCGTCTGTTTGATTTGATAATACGGATGTCACCAGATTATGGATATTATTCAGGAAAACTGTGTTTAGTCGTATCTTCTTACTAACCTTTCTACGTTCCTTATTATCATCGATTAATCAACTATATTAGTACATTTTTATTTTAATTTGTTCTATTTATATTTTTATAATGTTTTATATATAACTGCGAATTTATATTCGCACTATAATTGTTTTTTACTGTCGTGAGTAAGGGATAATAAATAATTAAGTATGTATTATTAATATGTTTTTTTGTAGATCTAAAGTGCATTTAATGTACACTGAAAAAAAAACTTTACAAAAAATTACTGAAAATAATTACAAAAAAAATAAATAAATAAATAGTAATATATATACGTATTTAAATCATGATATGTTTAGATGTTTTGAAATTTGTAGGGTAAAGAGTTATTTAGAAAAACAACTCCATCAAACATTTTCACATTGCCCATGCACAAAAACTCGCGCGCTCTCACACACTTACACACTTACACACACACACACACACACACACACACACACACACACACACACACACACACCCACATACATACATACACACACACAGTAGTTATATCCTGTTTATAATATATTTGTTTATAATTATATTTACAAGTTTATAAAATTTACTTACAAGAAAGTAAGGTGTTTAATATCAACAAATGCTTCTGATTCAATTGTTGTTAATGCTTCATTGCCTTTTAAACTTCTGAAAAGAAAAAATTAAGCGTTAGATGTTTTTGTAAAAATTCTTATAAAATCACCAAACATTAATTGAATTCATATAGTAATTAATTATAAATACAAATTTATATATTAATTTAACTGTATATTAGTTATATTACAGTAATGTAACTGACACATTGCATTCCATAAGCCACGTGTGTAGGCCTATCCCTAGTTTCCAGGAAAAGCTACCGTGAGAAAGAATGTAATGCAGCTGCAGCCTTTGTATTCTTTATTTTAATTGTAAGAATAATTATTTAGTCTCAATCAGGAACTCATACAGTCAACATGCATTGAATTCTCAATCAGGAACGCATCTAGTTAACACGTATACTAACTCTCTGCCTTGTGTTTTATTTGTAGACTCGTTCGATATTACATGGTCCTCTTAAATTAAAGTTTGCATGTACGCGTAATGACATAAACTATTACGTGTACAAAAATTGTTTTTTAAAAACAAAACTCGTCGAGTTAAAAACTTATATATATATATATATATATATATAGGGTGTCCCATATAAAACGCAACCCATCAGTCACTCATCCACTCATCCATGAAATTACAAAAGTCAAGTTTACTCCCCTACTCGTTACTGAAATGGACTCGTCCACCATCTGAACATCGCGGCGACGCAGTAGAACACTACCGATAGTAACAACAATGCAATCATAACGTTCAGTGTATTGCTAGAGACAAGATTGTGTTCTCGATAGATGAACGTGTTTTCATTGTCGAGTCGTACTTCAGTACGAAATCAGCGGTTACAGTGCAAGATTTGTTTCGCCATAAGTACCCGGATAAACCGGCTCCTAACAAAACATCACTATTAAGGTTAGTTGCAAAATTTAGAGAGACTAGTTCTGTTAATAACAAGGAACGCAAAAGATCTGCGTCAGTGTTGAATATAGATACGGTCACTGAAATCAAAGATCGATTACTCGCCTCACCAAATAAATAGATCGGACGTTTGTCTGCTGCAATTAATTTATCTAAATCAACTGTTCATCGAGCGACCAAAAAATTACAATTACAACCTTATCGCATTTAAACGGTTCATCGACTTCTTGAGCCCGACAAAGAAAAACGGCTACAATATTGTCAACGGTTCCGTCGATTTCTGCGTGAGGGAATTAATGTTTTGGATTCGTTATCTTTCATAGTTGAAGCACGGTTTCATTTGGATGGCTACGTAAACAGCCAAAACAGTAGAATTTGGAGTGCTGAAAATCCCCACGTTTATAACGAAAAACAATTACACCCGCAGAAGTTGGGCGTATGGTGCGCGATATCGCGGAAGAAAATACTATTTTTTTCGAGTACACCATTAATGCAGAACGATATCAAGATATTTTATTTCAGTTCATCGCACTCTTGGAAGAGGAAGACAGACACTGCCGGCTACAACATGACGGTGCGACATCGCACAACGCAGGTTCAACTTCTGATTTCGTTGAGGAATTTTTTGGTAATCGTGTTATCGGTCGAGGCTTGTGGCTACCAAGATCTCCAGATTTGACTACTATTTGGCGGATTTTTTCTATGGGGGTACCTCAAAGAAAAAGCCTACAGAAACAAACCACGAACATTTGAACGATTGAAAGTCGATATTGAACAAGCCGTATTAAATATCCAGCCACAAACTTTGAAAAAAGTTGCAAGAAACGCTGTAAAAAGAATTGAAGCTTGTATTCAAGAAGATGGCGGTCACTTCCAACATTTACTCTAAATGTAAGGTAATGGATGGTAATAATAAAAATTACATTTACATTTACACATGCCTTTTTATTATTTCAATACCTACCAATATAAGGTTGGGTTGCGTTTTATGTGGGACAACCTACAAATTTACTAATGCAGCGTTAAATTCAATCTTTACGTATAAATACGGAAATCCTCACTTGTCACTAATTCTCCAAATTTCCGTATACCTATAAATCTTACATTTTTGAACAGTCATCTATCGCAAAGTTGCCAGGATATCTAAATATAATTTATGTTAATTATTAACCTTAAATGGAGTGGTAAAGTGTAAAACTTTATTTATTTTATTATCATTTTGGTTAAGAAAGGGCAACAATAAACATTGAACTAAAGTTCTGGATTACATACATATAAAAAATACTGTCTTTAGCTTGTATTTCTGGTCAGATATATTTAAAAAATTAATTTATACAGACAATAAATAAAGATCATACAGCATAAAATACAAAATCGATAAATATAATACTGAGCTACAATTTGACCTAATTTTATCTTTTTTAGGGGTACTATTTTTTGAGGTTTCTTATTCTGTTTCTTCTACCAAAACATAATATTTGTAACTATTCGACTCATAAAAATTTAGCGACTTAATATTTATGTACATTAGATTGCGAATGTTCAATATTTATTTATTTGATTTTTGATCGGTAGTAAGGTTTAAACAATTAATAATATAAATAAATGAATATAAACGAAAAAAAATATAAATTATTTATTCAATAAACGAAAAAATAAATTTATATAATAAGAACATTTCTTCACCTTAGTTAAACCATTCAATTTTATAATAATTTCATGCCGAAACACAATCAAGTAATTAAAATAATAAAGATTGCTTCTGTGAAGACCATATCAATTGTTCCTATTTAATTTATTAATAAATTATTCAATTTATTTATAAGTAAGACATTACGTATTAAAAATCCTAGCAAAGCACAGCAAGGAGGAAGTTCAATTAATTTATTATTAAGTATGTTTAAATAATGTTCTCCTTTCTTTCACGTGCTTCTGTTATTGTTAGCTTTTGTCTATTTCCTTAATATTTGTTAAGGGTTTCCTTGACAAAATTAAGACATGGGTATTATAATTGTTATTATGAATTCACAATAATTTTGAGAATTTTAATAAGAAAATAGAGAAAGCAATCTACAAAAGAAGCCATAATGTGAAATAAAGGTAAGCAAATATTCATTATGCAAATATTATTATTTGTGAATATATACACACCGGGGGGTTTCCTATACCACGTGTCCACTGCTTCTAAACTTGAAGGAATGATTTTTCTGGAAAATAAAAAAAAAATCTAATCACCAACCCGAGGGCGCTCTTAGTTGGTCATATTGCCAACTTCCGGTTTCGACCGGAAGTAGGCTAACGAGTGGAAGTTAATTTTTTTAAACGGGATACACATATTTTTACCACAAATTTGGATTCTAGGGGCAAAGATACGTTAGTCTTGTCCGAAAGTACCATCTTTAACCTCTAAATCACCTTCTAGCTTTACCTAGTCCTGAATTCTTTCCAAAACTTTTTAAGCACCAAAAAATTGATTTTTACAAAACAAACAAAAATTTACAATAGTAAAGCACACACGTTTTTGCGTTTGGTGATATTATCAGCTTCCGGTTCTAAGCGGAAGTGGTTAGCAATCCTGTGAAAATAATCTAGTTCCTGTCATGATTGGAAATTAATGAGCTCACCGATCTATATGATGCACGTGGTGTTTACAATAAAATTGTTTTCTTTTCTTTTTATCACTACTGAGGAGTAGAAAAGATTTTGAAAGAATTTAGGACCAGTTAAAGTTTAAAGGTCATTTTAGGAACATAGAAGGCACTTTTGGGAAAAATGTTTTAAAATACTTACGTACTTTGGTGATTATAATACAAATTCGTGGTAAAAAAGTATTTTCCGTTTGGAAAAATGAAGATTCCATTTTGCTAACTCTTCCGGTCAGAACCGAAAGCTGATAATATCACCAAATACGTGAAATTGTATATACATTTTCGCGTATTTGTTGATGCTATACGTAATTGGTTTACTATTATAAATTTTTGTTTGTTTTCGTAAAAGTTTTTGGTGCTTAAAAGAGTTTTTGAAATAAATTCAGGACTTGATAATGTTCGAAGGTCATTTAAAGGTTAAAGATGGCACTATCGGAAAAGACTTATTGTATCTTTGTCCCTACAATCAAAATTCGCGATGAAAATATGCGTGTCCCATTTTAAAAAAAATTAACTTCCGGTCGAAACCGGATTGACCAATATGAACAAAAGCTAGAGCGCCCCCGACTTGGTTGTTAAATTTTTTTTCATTTTCCAGTAAAATCACTTCCTTCAATTTTTGTTGGGGTGGACGGGGTAGTCTTATCTCTGTAAATTAAATGTATGCCTGTTTTTTGGTAAAGATGTTTTTAATAATTAATTATTCCAGAATTTATCTTTTTTATTTATTTAATATAAAAATAGTTACAACTGTATTTTCTTTTTTTTTATTAAAGATTATTTATGTTACTGGAATTATAAAATATTATTGTTATTTTTAAAATGAAAAAAATGATTTATATTTGCTTTTCTGTCTCAATAAATATGTCGTTCTTTGTACGTTCGTATAGAATTCCAAATAGAAATTTAATTTATAGAACGGTATACATTTTTTTTTTATAATTTCAATAGCGACTGTTGAAATTTTCAACGACAAAAAAATGTATGATCTAACACATACGTTGTTATAAGTGGATTTGGAATGAGCGAGTATGGTTTTTTTTTTGTACGTAACGCACAAAAATAACATAAGATATATAACCAGACAAGACAACTGTATGCTATGCGTCTGTACATTGCAATGAAAAAAAACACATGATACTTTTTCACTCAAATGGAAACGGTAGAATAAAGTAGATTTCAGATAAAACTAGTGAGAGATTACGTACGTCCGTCTTTTAAAACAGATATAAAGATTAAATTAATAAATATTTTCAGTTTTCAGATATTTCTGAATTAATAATTATCAGTTTTATAATTATATATAAATTAGTGGTTAATAACCATTTAAAAAATATTTTACATGTTTTTTTATATATAAAATCTCATACACTTTAACGTATAATTACATTTTACATTTATAATTTTAATTTTGAATTTAACTGACAAACGACCATTTAAATTAATATCGATGTGTATATCTTTTAGAATTTATCGTACGAAGTTTTATATATATGTAGTTTGAACTATCTTTTGTTGAATTAACGGTGCAACTTGATTACTTTGATTTATAAGAACATTTCTGACTGTGACTCGGTACTAGCGTCAAGATTTTCTTCTGCTGGCAGCTTCAACGTTATATTTATTTGTATTAATTAATATTGTAAACTCAGATTTATTTTGTAAGCTTAACATTTTTGGAACAAATTATATGTTATGCTGATAAATAAATAAATAAATAATAATAATAATAATAATAATAATAATAATAATAATAATAATATTAATATATATATAGGTCACTGCTCTTTCCGTCTAGTCTCGGGGTTCTGCCTTTCGGACCCCCGAGTTTAATGAACCCCTTGGGTTCATTAAACTCATGCTTGTGAAAATAATGATAATTAGAAATTAAAGCCTCTTCAATTTAAAGACTATTAGTGTATTGTAATTTCATCATAGCAAAAGTTAGGTCCGTACAGGAAACATCAGATTTCTCACGGTGGATTCGCTTCCGAAATACAGAATTACAAACATAAATTACCATCACAATATAACCAAATCTCATAAAAATTGATTCGATAGCGGTAAAAAACATTTTTTGTTTTATACCCCTTAAAATAGAAACAATTAAAATTATTTTTAAATATTTATCTAACCATAATTTGTTAAAATATTAAAACTCTTTATTTTGAACAAAATTACATTTTATTTTTTAAAATCGGTTTACAAGTAGCCTAGTTATGGCAAAATTTTAATGTAATTTTGTGCCTGTTTTCATGACCACCACTTTACGTTCAATTCGAGTAAATATTAATTGTTTTTATTTATTTTTAATTCTAGTACTGTAAATTAATATCAAATTAAGTAATAATTTTCTCACAATAATAGACCTAATAATTAAAAAAATAAAACAACTACCTTGGTAATCTTACGTTAATAATTGTAGAACATTAGGTGTACTTAAACACTTAACAACTGTTAGAAGTTATCATAGATGATCAAAGTGTTCACCATTAGAAATTACACAAGTCTCCAGTCTTTTTCTGAGAATTATCTTAACCGTTCAAATATTCCGGGCGTATTCCTAATTTCTTGAAATTCATTTTGGATCCTTTGTTGAAGATCCTCATTGTTGAGTTGAATAGTTTCAGATGGCCTCACAGTTGCTAATTTTTATCAAGCCCAAATTGAGTATATATCTATTTCGTTTAGTACAGTCGAAAATGGGGGAAATTAGCAGTCATTATTCGAAAGTATTTTCCTTTCTTCACCACTTTCATGGTCGAATTTCGAAAATGGTAGAAATTCATTTTTATATATTTGCATGAAGATTACACACAACCAAAATCAAGATGATATATTCATTTGTTATCAAGAAATTAAAAAAGAAATTAAATTTCACTATTACTCCATTTAAATCATTTAAATAGAAATTTCAAAAAATCTATTCTTAGTGTGCACTTACTACGTAAGAGTAACGTGTATACAAATTTTTATCCTTTATCTTCAGTAATTTTAGGTGGAGTTGACTATGAATCACTCACGATTATATATATATATATATATATATATATATATTATATACACGCTAGTACAGTATTCACGTCGTGACTTCGCTCGCGCTAATGGTTACTTACGTTTCCCGTTGCGGTCAGAGAATATTTAGCCGGTCATAACTCGCTTCGTTCGCCTTTCCCGTCTAGCCAGAGAACTTTGCCCCTTGGTCTACTCATACTTATGAGAATAATTTTTTTTTGTCTTCAGTCATTTGACTGGTTTGATGCAGCTCTCTAGTGCTAATCGTTTCATTTCAGTATACCTCCTACATCGTACATCCCTAACAATTTGTTTTACATATATGATAATAATAACGATAAATAAAAATAAAAGCTTGTTCGATTACTGTTAACCTGTTCAAAGTACTGTTCAATGTAGTGTAATTTCTTCAGAGCAACAATTTGATCAGTACAGGATCAGAAACTTTCAGTGGTATAAGAATGTGGGCTTCAAAAATGTGGGGTTCCATCTTAAATATATTAGTTATAACTGGTTATTCGTACCAAAGACGGGTAAAAATGTGATTTACACCACTAGGAATGACCGTACTTTCTCTTTTTTTAATTCTTTTATTTTATGTTTTTTAATCAAGTAACCGGAGGCCGGTGCAGCCAGTTACATTGGACAGACAGTAACAATGTCTGTGTCGGTTGAACCGCCGCGCCGTACACCGCCGCACACCTTTAAAAGTCAAAATTTAAAAAAACCTGAAAAATGGTTTTTAGATATTTATCTGAAGAGTATTTGCAGGCCTCAATCTAGTGAATATCTCGTTTAGTATGGTTAAAAATTGGAAAAATTTGCAATGGTTCAAATTTTTTTTACCTTTAATTCCTTTCAAGGACGAATTTCGAAAAGTCTTGAATTAGGTTTTTAGATATTTAGCCGAAAATTACACACACCTAAAATCAAGTTGATATCTTCATTTTTTACAGAGAAATAAAAATAAACAAAATAGTCGGGTTTAAAAAAAAAATCATAATTTATTTTAACCCTTTAAACTAGGAATTTCAAAAAATCTAGAAATAAGTTTTTGATATTTACATGAAAATTACTCACACCAAAAATCGATCTGATATCTTCATTTGTTATCCAGAAATTCTAAAAAATATCCGGTTTTTCAAAAAAAAATTTCAAAATCCATTAAAACTGTAACTAGATTCGTTTGAAAAATTACCTGTTTTCTCAGTTTTCTTTAAAAAAAACTTTTATAAAAACAATGATAATTTTATAAACTTTTTATGAAAACTGTAAAAGAAACACGTTTAATTTCAAATTTACAATCTATTTGAATTGATCGTAGTGGTTTTAATAACCTTCAGTAATATAACTGACCAATTAAGGTGTAAAAGCCTTAAGTGAGCCACATATTCTACATTATAAATTTATTTAATACGTACAGTTTTTAAAAAAATACTGTTATTGATAGTTACATCAACAATTAAAGTCATTAGCGACTTATCAGTGTAATTGGAAGAGTACCGGTAAATTTGTAGTCTTGAACAAACTCAGGTCGACTACTCGTGAGACGTTGGTTAATTGAAACCCAACCACCAAGAATACCGGTATCCACGATCTAATATTCAAATCTGAAAAAAGTAACTACCTTTATTAGGATTTGAACCTGAGAACTTCGACTTCAAAATCAGCTGATTTATGACAACGTTTACCACTAGACCAACTCGGTGGTTTTACACAAGTATTTTTTTAGTTTTAGTTTTATATTATTGAAAATTTTGATTAATATCTAATTAAAATCTAACATCTTTTGGTATGTTTTTAATAAACTTCAAAATTCTTTCGTTTGTTTTGTTTCCGTAGACTTTATTCAAACCGTTTTATTCAGGATCAAATTCTCTAAAAGTTTTTTTAAAAAACCTTAATTTTTTTATTATCTATTTAAAAAAGCTATTTTACGCAAAAATAGAATGGTGTTTCTAAAAGATTATTAAATATACAGTTTTGTGACCTGTTTTTTCGATTTTTCAAGTCAGATTTTATATATAATCACTAAATTTACACGTTAATCTAGGTTCAATGAATTACATTCTGACTTCATTTTACCAAATGCATAGAAATCAAGGCGAAATTTTTCACCAGCCGACACTCGCTAACACATTGTTTCGGAACCTATGTTTATATCAACCTACTTCTTTATTTTCACCAGTAAATGTTCTGAATATTTGTTGCACTCTTTGTGGATCACTCTGTGTGTAGAATACTTAAAAAATACAAAGCAAAAAATAAACAAAAAACAAAAAAAAAATACAAAAATATATTTGATTACATATAAAAAATTATTTTTTAAAAAAGCTTTTATTTAACTAATATTAATATTAACATTAATAAAAAAAAGGAAACAAATTAGAAAAACCCTCTAAAAAGTAAAAAATAAATTATATAAATACCTAATAAGTAACCAATAAATACAAAATAAATAAATGTAATAATTATTAAATTTACATATTAAAATTAATGAAAATATTTAGTTAAATAAAAACGTGACGCAGTTTTTATAATTTATTTAAAACAACACAACATTTATTTTTACAACAATTAATCTTCATTTTCATTTTCAATAACGACGCGAGGAGGCGAAAAGGTCTGGTGGAACCTCTCCAGTTTAGACTGACTAGCTAAAAGTAACAATCTGGGAAAATATGCACCCACTCGCTTTATTTGTTTCTGTTTTCACATAGTTGAAGTTCATCTTCGAATTCTGCTAGTAATCTAAGCCAAATTGAACGCACTCTTTCCGCTAAAAGTTTCATTTTAATTAATTATGAATTTTTATTTAACGAATTCATAATTACGATTACAATTATAATAACGATAATATTTAATAATTTTTCAGATTACCTTCAAAATTTAATAAATGTTTGCAAGATTTCTAAAATTAATTTTTATTTTTAATCTTATTAATCCTTAAAGGTCATCTAGGTGCAAATTTGAACCATCAAATAATTAAAACTTGAGTTATTTTATTACAGATAAATGAAGCATATACATATACTAAACAACCTCATTAAACAAAAAATAAAATTAAAAATACAGCAAATGTCTATAAATACTTATTCGAAAACATTGTAATAAAAACTTAACCACGCTTTTATTTAACTAAATATTTTTATTACTTTTAATTTTTAAATTTAATAATTATTACATTTATTTATTGGTTATTTATATAATTTATTTTTTACTTTTCAGTGCATTTTTATATTTGTTAATATATTATATTTTTTTGTTTAAAATTCTCAATTTGATTTAATTCTTATTTTTTACTTTTTAGAGGGTTTTTCTAATTTATTCCTTTTTTATTAATGTTAATATTAATATTAGTTAAATAAAAGCTTTTTTAAAAAATAATTTTTTATATGTAATCAAATATATTTTTGTAATTTTTTTTGTATTTTTTTTTTAAACTAAAAATCACGTAAAAATAATTATTTTTATACATCGAAGTTACATACGTGAACCAAATTTTAATCACTTTCATACGATAGTTTATGAGAAATGAACATTTTCAACTAAATGCATGAATTTAACGTAGTGGTAGAAGGTGGGGTCGTGGAGGTGGGTCATATCAAATTCTGTCACCGTAGTGCTGTATTGTCATCGAAGTTACATACGTGTACCAAATTTCATACGATAGATCAAAAGATATAGCAGTTGCAGGATTTGATTATTCCTAAAGCGAGTTAAATAAAAGCTTTTAATAAGATTGGTAATATAACATTGTACTTCGAATGATAGTAACATTCCAATACACAAGTGTCTGTAACCTTGCTATTTAAATATTATAATTCCTTAAAAATAATATCTACGCTCTATGTCGCTTTAAACGAGTTTTTTTATTCTATAATAATCCACGTATTCAACTGTAGATGAAAATCAGTTTTCTTTCAACTCTTACCACACAACCGTCCTAAAGTCCTTGATTAAAGAAAGGCAGCTATTGAATTATAAATTAAATAAAAAAGATACAAAAAGTACGTGAAGTGTGTTCATAAGAGTTATTCTGAGATTTAGGTCTTATAAATAATTACTTGCTTATGCTGATAAAATCAGAATTTTTATTTTATGAGCTTTTATATAATATTATGAAAGTCAGCATTTCTAAAGTATAAAAGAAAGACAGGATTATTATTTAGAACTCTTTTTTAATTTATAAATCATTAATTGCTCATCCTTTTTTTAATGTTATATATATATATATATATATATATATATATATATATATATATCTCAATGGGATTAACCAAAGAAAATCGGACTATACATTAAAACCGATTATATAATATATATATATTATGCTTTTACGGCCAACATGGGACCACTTAAGTCAATTTTAGTTAGATATTTTCTGAGAAAAGCGTGTTATTTTACTCTTCCGAGCTGCCCAGTATTTCTTCATCCGTTGAGATCTTGCTTTCTTTTCTTCATCCGTAAACACCCTCTTCGTTGTATTTTGTCGTTTGTCTGTCTTTTGTTTAAATCTAAGGTTTTTGTCCTTTAGCTTTGTAATTTTTCCAGTTTTATTCTGTAGGTCAGTCAGGGAAATTCCAAATTCTTTCATATCTTCTCTAATTTCTTTGATCCATCCTACTTTTGGAACCAGAGCTTTTCAATGATATTTCTTGACAGTCTTGTTTCCGGTGTCCTTATGAGATGACCAAAGAAAGATATTCTTTTTTTCCGCATAGTATCAGTAACAGGCTTTATTTCTCGATACACCACCTCTTTTGGCACATTCCACCATCGGCCTTCGTTTTGGTGTTTTTTATTGATACACGTTCTGATAATACTCCTCTCTGTTTTCAGAATTTTATCAATTCGGTTTATCTGAGTGATTTTGAAAAGGGTCTCGCTTCCGTAGGTGACTTCTGGCTGAACTACGGTTTTATAATGTTTAAGTTTTGTTTTAGTCGAAAGGCATTTTTTGTTATATGTTGACCGAGTTAATTTTTGGGATTTAATCATTTTATTTGTCCTGTTTTGTCATGTCGCTTTTTCATTTAAATTATAAGTTATTATTTCCCCTAGATATTTAAATTGTTTTACTATTTTAATTTTCTGATTGTTTACTGTAATGTACTCTATTACCAGAGGATCTATGGCCATTAGTTCAGTTTTTTCGAAAGAGATATGAAGCCCTATCTTTTGTCCTGAGTTCTGAAGGCTCATGATTTGTGTTTTGGCTTCTTGAATATTATTTGTTAAAAGAGCGAGGTCATCTGCAAATCCCAGGCAATTTAGTGTGATGGAGTTTATCTTAGTACCCATTTTTATATTTTT
The DNA here is from genome assembly GCF_047948215.1 of Lycorma delicatula. Taxonomy (NCBI): domain Eukaryota; kingdom Metazoa; phylum Arthropoda; class Insecta; order Hemiptera; family Fulgoridae; genus Lycorma; species Lycorma delicatula. The sequence goes on from NC_134459.1 coordinate 15,654,554, forward strand.
GGGATTTATTTCATACCATTTTCTCATGACAAATTCGAGGGCACAGTTAAAAAGGAGTGGTGAGAGGCTGTCTCCTTGCCTCAATCCAGTTTTTATGGAGAAGGGTCGAGAGAGTTCACCTATGAATTTCAGTCTGGACTGGGTATCGGATAAAGTTAATTTTATCATGTTTACGAGTTTAGGGTGAAGGCCCTGGTTTTTCAGAATATTCAGCATGGATGGTCGGTGTATACAATCATAGGCCCTTTTAAAGTCGACGAAGGTGATTATTAGTTGTTTTTTCTGTCTTTTATATAAGTCCATCTTAAGTTTTAGGGATATTATTTGCTCCGGGCAACTTCTCCACGGCCTAAATCCTCCTTGGTACTTCCCAAGTTCCAGATTATATATATATATATATATTATATATTATTATATAATATTATATTATAAAAAAAGAAAACTGTGTTTAAAACATTGGTATTCGATTAGATTATTTTACTTATATCCGAAATGCTTAATTTTAGAATCAACCAATTAGATTTTTGTTTACTAACTAAAGTAATATAATTTCAAACTTACAAAAAACAAATTTTGTGTGTACGGTTGACAAACCGGTGTAGCCGCGAAGCTTAACGCACCGGGTAGGAGTTGAACGTTCGATCGAGTTCGAAACCCAGACAGACCGGGTTACATTTTTACACTTTAAATATCATTCATATATTTAATTCCACCGCTCACGTTTGACATTACAACATACCAGACGACTATAACAGCATTCATTAAGTAGGGATGCGATTTTGCAAATATTATTATTTTTAATCGTTAATAAATATGCCTAAGAAAAATATGTCCTTAATTAGATGAAATATCGATATACTGAGGGTGACCTTGCCTACAGCCTCACTCCCTGGACCTTTCAAGTTGAAAATTTAATGGCATCAGTGCCTCATATATAGAAGTAATACGATCAAGTTTGATCAATTAGTCCAGTAGTTCTGGAGATATAAGGTGATTTAGAGGCCAACACCAAACACACAGACGTACATACGAACATTAACAACTGGAAAAGTTCTATCCGGTTTTTTTGGGTTCCTTAGGTGTCAAAACATCAAGATCCGCATATGCCCAAATTGGACCGATTAACATACTTTCTCTTCTAGAGCTATAGTTGTGCTACAGTGCTATCTAGATGGGAAAACAAAAATTACTATGTTTTTCAGTTTAAAAATAAAATTTAAGTAACGAAATGAAGTTAATTTAGTTAATAGAAAAATAATTACGTAATGAAAAAAAATGTCTTTCTTACAGTTAATTTTAAGCGATAAAACTCTAAACTTAATAAAAATTGTAAAATCCAACTAGTGTAATAGATCTTAATAAAGTTAACTATTGCATCAACTAAACAAGTAATTTGCATCCCTACAGTAGTTACTAAAATGTAGGTTAGTAAATAAAGAATGTACCAGATAAATGATAATGTAACGAAAACTTTGTCTACATGAGTATAGTGTAAATTAATATTACTCAGAAATTATATTATGTTATTTAAGATAACGGGATCTTATAGCAGATCCGCTTTCGTCATGCTTCTTTGTTTCCCTTTCTTCTTCCGATTACTTAACTTAATTTGATAAAATACATTCTGGTGGATTTCTTCTATCAGAAACTACAATATTTAATTAATTTCCTGATATAATGTCATTGAGATATAAAATATAAAATGTAATGTGTTATCCAATAAAACAGATGATATGAAAAAAAATAGTATTATTTTTACTTTTAACATTATAAAAGAACATTAACTAGAAATTATGTATGTTAAAATATCGGTTCAACAAAAATCCTTAAGGTTGCACCGATTCAAGTCATACATTCTACATTTTATATTTTCATTTAAATGATGTAAAATACTCCCAAAAATTGTGTTTGTGACGATTTTTTGTATTAAGTTCTATAAGTTTTCATAGCGGTAGAACTTTAAGAACAATAAGAATATTTTGTGGAGCTATTTGAAGAAATAGCTCCACAAGAAAAAAATCGCATCAGGCGATTTCTGGAATCAAAATATCCCACCTGAAAATAACGTAAACTGGAATTGGACAGCCACTTGACTGCATTTATTTACTGCCTAGTTGTGTGATAGGTCATCCCATACTGTTGAAACCGTGCGTATGGATTGATTTCAAGTTTCTTTAATCATTTGACGTCACGTAACAGTGCTCCCACAATTATCGTCAACAAAATGTGATATTACTGAACTATTCTACATGTACTTTGTTTAATCATTTTTTTTAAATTTCGTCTTGTTTTACAGTAGGCTGGTTGGTTATAAAAAAAAAAAACAAAAGCATAATTTTCCAATTTATTTATTTTCTAAAAAGTAAAATCTTTCAAATCTCTTAATAGTTTTTAAGTACTTACATGTATCAGGTCATGACCTGATATTTCATCCTCATGGCCTATCGGGCTGGTCTAGTGGTAAACTCGTCATCGCAAATCAATTATTTAACAGCTGATTTTTGAAGTCGAAGGTTCTGATGTTCAATTTTAGTAAAGATTAATTGATTTTATCCCTATACGGATATGAACTCTAGACAGTGGATACCAGTGGTGATTTTCTTTTTTTTTTAATTTTCTCATTGGGCCGTGGAGGTTTGCTTATTGTTCACTAGTTAAGCAGATTGCTGAGAAGTCGCCTCTGACGCTGCTGATCTAGTTCAACAAGGCCGTACAGAGGGAGTACATTCCGAATAGCTGGAAAATTGCAAGGCTTGTGTTGGTAAGGAAAGGTTACGGAGGGTTCAGACCGATATCCCTAATAAATACTTTGGGTAAGGTCTTTGAAGCCCTTCTGGCAAGGAGGTTGGAGCAAGAGCTGGAGCGGCGGGGCAGGTTGTCTACTAGACAATATGATTTTAGTAAAGGCAGATCCTTCGTCGATGCTATAGCGACAGTGATAGAACTCGCGAATGCGGCGGCTAGGGGAAGGAGGCACACCAGACGTATCCCATTGGTGATCTTCGTGGACATAAAAAATTCACTTAATAGCATCAAATGGGATGCTATGTGCCTGTTTAGGCGACCCCATACCCATGCAGTATGAGGGGGAGGGTTTTTAGTGGGTGATTCGGCAGAAAACCCCACACATACAGTAGTACGAGCTGCTGGGCGTATGATTGCAGATTTACCCTCCGACGACGAAAAAAAAAAAATAGTTAAGCAGATTGCAACATGTACATTAGGAAAAAATATGATGTGGACACCGAATGATTTCCTTGTTCGCCTATTAAATTACATATACACGTTTTATTAAAATGAAAAGTACATAAAATTTTATTTCATTGAACACTTCAGATATTTTTTCATATTTTTTATTTTTATTTTTATTATTATTATTATTATGGAATTATTATTTATTGTAAAAATTTTTTACAGTTAGATATTAATAATTATTAATAAATCAATATATTTAAATAAAAAAAAGGGAACTTAAAAAAAAAGGAGATGAAGTCCGAGATTCGAACCGATGTGCCTTCCCCTTTTAAGATCCATATATTTCATTAATTAAAATTTTATTTTATAATAGGAGGTGCAAAACTAGATGTTACAACAGTCCTAGACCCAAAATTTCAACATCCTACGGCTAATCATATTTTATTTATCCGAGAAACATACGCACATATGTACGTACAGACGTTACGCCGAAACTAAAAATGGAATCGGGAATGGTCAACATGAATCCCTTTTTTCCCCCTTTTTTTTTTTTCTCAGCTCCCCTGGGCCGGACCGACTTGTTGGTATTACGCCGCCCAGGGGAGTGTCTTTAAACTCAAATAGGCCTCCCCACCTACCGGCTATATACCGGCAAGGCAGGTCGGCCTACCGGTTAGCTCTTTTTGAGAGTTCTTTATCAATATTGGCCCCTTGGGGACCCAAAAGGGCAATACTAATACACCACGCCAGACCCAGTTCGCCGCGACGCGGTACCGGGTCCCTTCAGTATTCAGTGTGCTCTTGCCTGACTGTTACCCGTGGAGTCCTTGGTGGCTCATCAGTGCCAACACACCGCAGCATGCTGGACCTCACCAGCAAGGCTGTCCACCCAGTCCTATTCTAGCCAACACCTTGTCTTCTCTCATCGGAGTATTTCTGTAGAACAACTTGTCTAACAAAACTAGCAAAATTATTCCAGTTTGACTCGCTTCTTAGCATGTAGTCTATTGTTGTCTCTAGAGTTATACCTGTGAGTGCCTTACTATGTCTAAGTGTGTCCCACCTATTGCACTCAAAAAAGGTGTGCTCAGCATCATCTATCTCGTTGCAGTAGTTGCAAATTGGTTCTTCTCTCTTGCCTATTTTGTGCAGGTAGTTATTGAAGGAACCATGTCCTGTAAAAAACTGCGATAGGTGATGATCAACCTCACCAAATCTTCTCGACAACCATGGCTTGATGTTGGGGATGAGGGTTCTCGTCCATCGACCCACAGCTTCCTGCGACCATCTTTCCTGCCAGATATTATAAACGGCATCCCTGACCTCTTGTTCTGGCTTGCCTTGTGCCCTCTCCACCCTCTTTTTTGCGATTAGGTCAATAGGAGGTGTACCCGATAACACGCACAGGGCGGCATAGGACACTGTCCTGTATGCGGACACAACACCTAGGAGCACACACCTGTGCGTCCTCGCCAGTCTCTCTTTGTTGCGCCTGATGGCGATAGAGCGCCACCAGGCCGGAACGGCATACATAAGCGAAGACACGACGGTGGTCGCCAGTAAACGGCGCTTTGAGGCCCGAGGGGCATTCTGCGATGACATAATGATGTTTAGACTTTTTATCATCCTTTCTGCCTTGTTGCATACATTGACTATGTGCTCGGTGTATCTACCGTTTTTCTGGAGGATAACTCCTAAGTACTTGATGTTATTCGCTTCTTCTATAGCATGACCGTTGATGGAAATATTGAACGGTTCTAGCACTCTTCTACCCGTAAAGGCAATACACCGGCATTTTTCCGTAGACAGTTGCAGACCCCTGGACCTCAACCACTCCTGTATAGTGTCGATGGCCGCATACACCCTCTCCCGCACCTCCAAGACCGTCCTTCCCTCTACGAGGACTGCAAGGTCATCTGCATAAGCCAGCACCTGAACGCCGACAGGAAACTCCTTCTGAAGGAGTTCATCTATAATCACCAGCCACAACAACGGCCCCAAAACAGAGCCCTGCGGAACTCCACCGTGCATTTGAAAATGTACTGTTTCTTCCTGTGCTTCCACCAGACATCCTCTGTTGGACAAGTAACATTCAATTTGCCTACGCAGGTACGGGCTGAAGCCCCTAGCCGCAATTGCGTCATTAATATGACCCCAACCAATAGCCCCGAACGCGTTTTTTATGTCTAGTGATAGCATCAGTGGAATTCTCCTGGTTCGCCAAGTGCCTCTCTTCACCTCGTCGGCCCATCCCGAAATTCGGCAGATAGCCTGCACGGTGGATCGCCCCCGCATAAACCCGTACTGGTTAGGACTGATTCCGGCTCCCTCTTCTAGTTCTTTGATGATGCGGCGAGCCAGCATCTTTTCTACTAGCTTCCCCATCATGTTAAGGAGGCTCAGGGGTCTATAGGTTATATCTTCCTCCGAAGAGGTGCCTTTAGGTAGGAATACCACTCTGGCCTCCTTCCAGCAGTCGGGGAAGTCTCCGTTCTCCATGCCATGGCTGGCAATCTCGAGCATCTCCCAGGGAGCCTTCTGAACCAGCCCCTTGATCACTGCCGCGGGAATCTTGTCCGGGCCAGGGCTCTTTTTGGTTGCCAAACTCCTCGCCGCAAGTTGCAGCTCTTCCATGGTGAATCTTCTATTGTCGCAAGGTGTGGATCTCACGATATCAGGCACTGTATGCGGGAACAACCTGGCTACCTCCCTTGCAACACTGGTCTTATTGAGGATAGGCATACGTCTCCCGAACTTTTTGGTCACAATACGATATGCCTGGCTCCAGGGATTGCTGTCAAGCTCTTCGCAGAGCCTGATCCAGCAATCCTTTTTACGTCTCTTAATAGCCTTATTGAGCGTTCTTCTTGCCTCGAGGTATCTATTGGCTGTTTCCTGGTACCCTTCTCTGTTATTTCTAAGAATACGTTGTTTCCTTCTCCTAAGGGACTGGAGCTCTTGTCTCATTGCTTCAATTTCAGCAGTCCACCAATATACGGAGCGCCTCCTTGTATTGTTAGCTGCCATTCTGTCCATTTCCTGCTTTATTATATTAGATAAAGCCTCAGGTGATTGTTGATGTCTATCAGACAGTCTACTTGCAGTCCTGTTGACGGACGGGAGGTGCCTTTGCCTGTAGTTGCCGTCAGACGAGGGAAATACCAGGCCCGGTTATGCCGTTCCCGGCCTCCATCACCCAGCAACGGAGACAAGATCCTTTGTGCTTCGCCTCTAACGGGGACACCCCCGGAGGGACGGCCCCGCCGGGACTCAGTCTTTTAGCTCAGGGGCTCGAGAGTCCCCACACTTCATCAGCACCGAGTGAACTGCAGCTCCGTACGGAGCTGTCCATCACCCCCTCGCTACCCTACATTTCAGTTGCAGTATTCCCGACACAAACCCCGTCACAGTGTCGAAGTCCACCGAACTGCGTAACATCGTTCCAACAATGGTCCCCACCTCGAGATATCCAGTGACGGCAGTTCAATCGTGGTGTTCGTCGTCCCACTGCGGGCGCTGAAATATCACGTGTTCTGGCGTGTCTAACTTCCTAGAGTAGGGGCAGAAGAGGTCTTCAGCCCTTCTTCGTCCACAAAGGTATGAACGAAAGATCCCATGGCCGGTCAGGAATTGTGTCAGCCAGAATCCCAGTTCGTCAAACTTCCTCTCGGCCCATGGCTCAATATGCGCGATCAAACGATGCGTCCACCTCCCTTTCGTGGACGCATCTCAGCTGGCTTGCTAATCCCTGTAGACAGTTGCGTTGGCATCGTTCTAAGACACACCGTGATAAACTTACGCACGAACCGCCACCAGCTGCTGAAGTGGCGGCATCCCGGTCACCACCAGCACCGCCTCAATCGAGACAGAGGCGTATGTCGACGCCACCTTAATAGCCATACGGCGCTGTACTCCCTCCAACAGTCTTCTGTTACACCCTACTGCCATGGGTCTCTTCCACACTGGGTGGAACCCCTCTCTTACATGGCTTCCACACTGGTGGAACCCGTTAGGACTGTTATATCTCACTTTTAAACTGTATTTTACAAATTAATGTTGTTTTGAAGTAATATTCCAAGAGAGGATAAAGAAGGGATAGATAGTAAGAGAATGTAAAATAAAGAGATATTTAAACCAATGTCCATGCAAGGAAATTATATTTAAAGAAACTGAAATTTACCATAATATCTCGCACTACAATAAGTTTTGACCTAGTGTCAGCAGAATGATCAAGCATCATCTGTTAGAGGAGACGCGAAATTCAACTTGGATAATTTCCGATCAAAATATAATTTCTAGCTTTCTTATTTTTATTCTACATTTTTTTCTTATCCTTTAATTTTATTAAAATTTTAAGTATTTTATTTTCTTGGAGCAGCCGTGGAGACTTTATTTCTTACATGGAGTACAGGTTGGGAACTACTACTAACCTATAGGGTTTGTTTTCATTACAAAACATAAAATTATATTTTCTGCATGTACGATAAACTATTTCTGCTTATATTTTGCTTTTAAACTCAGATTTGTTATAATTTCTGTGTTAAAGCTAAACTTTTACAGGATAAGTTGTGAATTCAATATTGTCTATGTCATTAGAGTTTTCCTAATATTATTTATTAACTTTACTCATTTAAAAACAGAGTAAATATAAGTATATTTTTTATATGTTTATTTTTACAGGAGTAAAACTTCTTTTCTCTTGATACTGTAGAAAAATTTATTAAATATGGAAATTTCGACATTAAATTGAAAGGCAAATATTTTTACGAGTAAAAAATGTTGTAATTGGAGGAACGGCTCATCTTTTCAAAATGTAATTCGTAGAGTTCTATTGATGAATTACGTAGCGCTTCCTTTTTTATATTTTCTCGGAAATGTTTGTGAGCCTTTTGTTGAAAATATTTTGACGAAGTAAAAAAAAAAAAGTAAAAATATCTATTGAATTTTGTTTTGAAAGTAAATAGAATTTTTTATAAGAAAAAGATAATACATAGACACTATGTATGTAGAAACTTATATTAATAATTTAAAAAAAATGTTGACAATACAGTTGTTTCTGATGCACGGCTTACACACGCAATTTAAAATATTTATTATTTAATTTAAATATGATATTTTTTCGTTTATTTAATTTAATGATTCTAAATAAAGCGCGCGCACATACCGTATTTAATTCACGCGGGTGTGACAGTACAAGCGATGACGATCAGCACTTACTAAAATAATGTAATATCACAACTTACATAGAACAAATTTCGTTTGTACGATCGGCAGACTGGTGTAGCCGCGAGGCTTAACACCCCAGGTACCGAATTTACCGGGCCATCGAGTTTAGACCCAGCCAGACCGAGTAACTATTTTACAATGAAATATTATTAATTTATTTAATTATACTATTCACCAGTGACGTCACAACGTAGCTGACGACTACAACAGAATTTTTTTAGGGTGCGGATGCGATTTTGCAAAAATCTCTTTTTGCAAATATTGTTATTTTTTAATTGTAAACAAATGTGCCTTAGAAAAATATGACCTTATTTAGGCGAAATCTTGAGATACTGAGGGTGACTTTGCTCTACAGCCTCACCTGCTTGATCTTTTAAGTTGAAAATTTAATGGCATCAATGGCCTATATATAGAAGTAATCTGGTCAAGTTTGGTTAAAATCGGTTCAGTAGTTCTAGATATGTAACTTAATTTAGAGAGTGACACGCAATACATACACGTACATACGAATATTAATATCCGGAAAATTTCCATCCGGTATTTTTGGGATTCTAAGAGGTCAGAACTTCAAGATCCGGTGAAAATAACATGTGCCCTAATTGGAGCGATTATGTGTCCCTGATTGGAGCTCTGCTATTTCGCTACCTAGACAGGAAAGCAAAAATTCCAAATATTTAAAAAATTAAATCTATAGTAAACGTTTTTCAATAACATGAACATTTTAAGTGTAATATAAAATTTGTATTTATCGGATAAACCTCTGTAAAAATAAAAATAAATAAACAGCAGACGTTGAGAAACAATTTGATTTTGTAAAATATTCTTTCAAATTAATTATAAATTAATATTTTCTTCAATTTTCAACAACATACATATTTTATTAGACAAATTTTAGTATTCTTTTGTTACATCTTATTTTAATTAATTTTTTTTATTAATTCTATTCTGCTTTAATTCTGAAGAAGTACGTCTCAGTGTACGATCTCATGAGAGTTGATGAAAATTTTAAATGCATAAATAAGAGGAAAGACGGCTGGTAAGGGACCGAGAAACTACGTTAATATGAATAGCCCTAAAATACGAGTATAGTACTACAATAATACGGCCGTATTTATTCTTCTACAACGAAATATAATTAACAGCAAACAGTTGAGACAATAGAAATTTCTGTTAGTTGATTTATATAAACATACACATTTTCTAAGAGTTTTTGAATACTATAAGGTAATATCAGGAAATAGTATGTACACTGTTTTCTTTTCTTTTTTTTGTTAACAGTCTTTTTTAATAGTTCATATGCACCAGTATCTACAAATAAACCGTATTTTAAATTACTTATTGATTAAATCTTTACTTCGAAGAAAACATTTTAGAAGTTACAAGATGGATAAATTAAAAAAATCAAACAAGATTTTTTTAAATATACTGTAACTTTATGGTATTTTCTTGATTAAAATCTTATATATATATATATATATATATATATATATATATATATATAATATAAATCTTCGTAGTTTCGTAAGGTTACCAGCCTTGTATTAACGATAACACAAATAACTTTTACTATTAAAGATAGTTATAATCCTAATGAAGGATTATAACATCACGTTTATTGCAGGCACACGACAGCATAATTATTCTATACATATCATGTTTGTATATATATATATATATATATATGTTCCGTTCCTCTGTGCCGTCGGGTGCTGCAACCTAGCGAGGGCTAGAGGCCCCACGCAAGCTTGGTCAGGCGATCTGATCACGCCAAGTCTACGTCATAATGTCACAAATTCTGGTCATTATGAGTACTGGCTTTCATTCGGCGCTCGAATCTGATCCAGAGCGGTCGTATCGCACATTCAGTCCGGATGGACATGTTGGGATGAATTCTTAGTTTATTAGTATAAGTTATATGTTATTAATTTTAATTATACGTGTTAAATAGTCAATTATACATTATCGAAATGTCAAGACGACAAGTAATTAAAGAACAATTCAATAAGCAACAAGGCGTTGTTTCAATTCATCACCAATGAAAATACTGTCCAACCTCGCTCTAAAATCTACCACAACATGTTAACGGTCATTAGGCGAGATCGTTCCTAACAATATATATATATATATATATATTTGTCTTATATATGAAACCGATATTTGTCTGTTTGTTTGTTCTCACATCACGCGAGAACCAACAGAACGACTGTTTTCTCGACTGTAATTTGAGAATACATTTATTTTATCCCAAGGAAGGTTTTAAGCCAAAGCCATAGATTTTCGATCCTTTGCAGGATGAAGTCCTCTTCAGCACGTTCTTAACTAATGCGGTTTTGTGCGATCTTTTGCCAATTCGGTCTATGGCTTAAAGTTTCCAACTTCACTCCAAAGGAATTCATTAAAGAAAAAAAAGAAGATTAATCCTTTTGCTTCATTATTATATTTCTGTCACCATGACAACAAAAATAATTTATGAATTTTTCACCATCAAAGGTTTGTGTAGTTTAGTTAATATAGTTTACTGCTAAGAGTTTTATTGTCATGATACCGAAGAAATCAGGAGCAGATAAATGTAAAAAATACAGAACAATTAGCTTAACTACTCACGCATCAAAAATCTTAACTAGAATTTTATACCGAAATATTGAGAAGAGAGAGGAAAAGTGCTAGCAGAAGATCGATTTAGTTTCAGGATAAGTATACAGACAAGGGAATCAATTTTAGCGTTCAGATTAATAATAGAAGGAAGATTAAAGAAAAACAAACCAACATACTTGACATTTACAAACTTAGAAAAGGCATTTGGTAACGTAAACTGGAATAAAATGTTCAGCGTTTTAAAAAACTTAGGGTTCAATTATAGAGAAAGAAGAACAATTGCTAACATTTATACGAACCAACTCCAACAGTAATAACCAAGAACATAAGATAGAGGCCGTAATAAAAAAGGGAGTCTGACGAGGATGTTCCTATCCCCGTTACTTTTTAATCTTTACATAGAACTAGCAGTTAATGGAGTTTAAGAACAATTTAGATCCGGAGTAACCGTGTAAGTTGAAAAGATAAAGATGTTACGATTTGCCGATGATATAGTAATTCTTAGTTAGAGTAAAAATATTTAGAAGAAATAGTGAATGGCATAGATGAAGTCTTACGCCTGAAAATAAACAAGAACAAAACGAAAGTAATGAAATGTAGTAGAAATAATGTAGATAGACCACTGAATATAAAAATAGTAAGAGAAAATATTACGGAAGAAGAAGAATTTTGTTATAATAATTTTTGTTTTATTATAATATATATAGTAATGTATTTATTGTAATTTAATTATTTTTCACTATTACATAACGTCTTATTATATGTTAAAGTTTAATCAATAGGGTATATAAAAGTTAAAAACATTTATTATATAACGTCTAATTATTTTATATTATTAAAACTAGAAAATAATATAAATAAAATTTAGTTTAGTATTTGTAGTATAATTACTAAAGATGGACGAAGCAGGAGCCATATAAAATGCCGAATAGCACAAACCAAACGAGCTTTCAGTCAAAAATATAATTTGCTTACATGAAAAATTAATTTAAATATCAGGAAAATATTTTTGAAAGTATATGTTTGGAGTGCAGCTTTATTTGGAAGTGAAACTTGGACGTTCCGGGAGGAGAATGTTAAAAATCAAATGGGTGGATAAAGTGATAAATGAAGAGGTGTTTCAGCAAATAGATGAAGAGAGAAGCATTTGGAAAAAAATATAGTTACAAGAAGAAACAGACTTATACGCCACATATTAAGGCATCCTGGAATAGTCTCTTTAATATTGGAGGGACTTGTAGATAGGAAAATTGTGCAGGCAGGCAACGTTTGGAATATGTCAAATAAATTGTTAGGGATGTAGGGTGTAAGGAGTATACAAAAATGAAGCGACTAGCCCTAGATAGGGAATCCTGGAGAGCTTCATCAAACCAGTCATATGACTGGAGACAAAAAAATGAAAGTTTACTGCTATTCTGTCTTTTGTAATTTAGTATCCCTTTCAGGTTTCTATAAAGCCTGAATACTTTAATCAGTATTATTATGACAACCATGAGGGTAACGAATACAGCGGGGGTCCAGGTTTGACCCCCGCCATATGGGTGTCGGCGTCGGTCTCCTCGGCAAATTGGGAATAGCGAGCGAAGCGAGCTCTACCGGCATGGGGTAGGGCCCTTGGCCCCGGGAGGCTCTGAGGAGCCCTTGAGTCTGTTACTGTTTGGTCTGGAGCGACCTAGGTCCCGGGAGTTCTGGTTAGACGGTCGGGCGAACGAAGGGTGCCCCAACCGGCTAGTATATGTATATGTATAATATATCTCATCATCATAATTTCAGCCGTTATCGATCCTTTACAGGATGAAGGCCTCTTCAACACGTTTCCACCTAATGCGGTCTTGTACAATCTTTTGTCAATTTGTGTGTAGTTGATAATATCATCAATCCAGCGAGCGTTTGGTCTTTTTTGTGGTCGTTTCATATCTAGTATCCATTCAAATGCTAATTTAATCCATTTGGCATCAGTTCTTGTTACATGGCCTGCTTATTGCCATTTTAATTTTTTAACTTTTATAATGTTATCATGTACTTTCTTCTCTTCTCTGATCCATTTAATAGCCTTCCTATTCTGTCTAGTAACTCCAAGCTTACATCATACCAAATTTCTTTGTGCTACCCGCAAGATTTGTAATGATCGAACACACAAAAACGCAACTACATATTTTTTCCGTAAAAGTTTTATAACTTCAATCTATTCATTCACATTTCATCAGTTATTAGTAATTCAGATTAATTAATAAGATAAACAGAGTTGTTTGTAAAATATATGATTATTTATAAGTAATTATAAAACTAAAAATAAAACTTACAATTTAGCTATTTGTGAGTTTTCAAATGCACGATCTTCAATTTCTTCAATAATATTATAATCCAAGAACCTGAAAAAAAAACTTTAATTATTATTCTTAAAATTATTTATAAACAATTATCATTTTTGAAAGTCTCATAAATGATTCTTATCTATACATAAATTTATTTTAACACGTGTTTGTAAATTTTTTAGTTTGATTTTAAACAAATTAAAATAGTCATAATAAGCTAATTATGGTACTGCATCATGATCATCATCATTTGTACATACTGTACATTTTATACCCTTTTTATCATAAACCGTAAAGTTGAGAAAAAAAATTAAAAATTCGGGCTGCCAAACACGATTTCCAGTTTAGGCCAGGAAAATTGTAGAGAGTGGGTGTCATTACTTACTGATCGTATTGCAAGAGAAAAAAACAGCAGCAACATTATTTTGAACTCTTACTGCTTTTTTAGTTTACTTGGATCATTTTTTTTATTTTGTATCGTATTTATACAGATATGTTACAATTTTACATTTTATAACCTAGAATACGACTGGAACATAGTATAATAATTTAAAAATACAATTCAGTACCTATACTATGATTGGTTGGATACCACAGTTAAGGGTTTTTTTTATTTCGATTCGTTTTAACTGTGTTTAAAATTATGTTTTCTTTAATAGAAGACCATTGCTGTCAGTTATCGTATAACTGACAGCAATATTTTATTTTATTTAGTTACATAAATATTCATTCTAGATCCATTTTTTTATACACTCTATAAATTTAACTTATTTGTACTCTTATTATTTATTTGCTGTAATTTTTATTATATCTGCTTTACTAACTCTACTTCCTCGTTACAACGTTATATACTTGTGGTGATTTTTTATCGTGTTATATTTAATCTTATCCCATCTTTGTGTTGCTTAATGCTTTTATTGAATTTTGTAATAACTACATTAGAATTCACAACAGTATCTCTTCCTCTCGTCAATTCTAACCACGTTACTTCCTTTATTACAGGTAACTTAAAAGAAAAAAATATATATAAAAAATACTTAAGAGATATTTAAAATATTTTATCTATCAATTGATTGTTTTACAAATATACTATATTTTTTTTCTTATGAAAAGAAATATAAATGCAGTGCTTTTCTGAAATTTTAAAAACACATTTAAAATATATTTTATCTACTTATTTAATATAATTCTTTGGAAAATTTTATGCAATAAAAGGTAAAGTGAAAAAAAAAATCGTTTTATTCATCGTTTTAGCATATTTTTCAGAAACTGTACGGCTAAATTTAAATCAGTAGTTAAAATTAGAACGGAAGTATAGAACTGATTTTTATATTACTCTTTACATAAACTTTTATATGCAGTTTCCTTAGATACTGTATAAATATAAAACTTATTATCATATTGTCGAATGGTGATGTAAGGAAATGTGTAATCTCGCTACACATTACAATCACAAAGTCTAAGCGTTAGAAAACCTGGAAAAGAAGGCAATTAGAAAAAATAATTATGTCAGAATCACTATTTATTTTACTTTTGTTCTTCGGTAATTTTTTTTTCACGCTATAGATTATGTTCTTTACAAAATTCAATATGCGCTACCATTTTTTTTGTTGATTGGAATAAAAATAATATACATATATATATATATATATATATATACACGCGTATGTTAAAATAAATATCGTAATTTTATAATTAAAAATTTCAAAATGTTGGTGGTTTTAATTTTTAAATAATTTTTTTGTCTTCACTTATTTAACTGGTTTGCTGCAGCTCTCCAAGATTCCCTTTCTAGTGTTAGTTGTTTCATTTCGGTATACCCTCCACATCCTAAATCCCTAACAATTTGTTTTACATATTCCAAACGTTGCCTACCTACACAATTTTTTCCTTCTACCTGTCACTCCAATATTAAAGCAACTATTCCAGGATGCCTTAATATGTGGCCTATAAGTCTGTCTCTTCTTTTAACTATATTTTTCCAAATGCTTCTTTCTTCATCTATTTGTCGCAATACCTCTTCATTTGTCACTTTATCCACCCATTTGACTTTTTAACATATAGCACCGCATTTCAAAAGCTTCTAATCTTTTCTTCTCAGATACTCTGATCGTCCAAATTCACTTCCATATAAAACGACACTCCAAACATATACATTCAAAAATCTTCCTGACATTAAATTAATTTTTGATGTAAACAAATTATATTTCTGACTGAAGGCTTGTTTCGCCCGTGTGATATTCGGTATTTTATATCGCTCCTACTTCGTCCATCTTTAGTAATTCTACTTCCCAAATAACAAAATTCTTTTACCTCCGTAATCTTTTCTCCTCCTATTTTCACATTCAGCGGTCCATCTTTGTTATTTCTACTACATTTCATTACTTTTGTTTTGTTCTTGTTTATTTTCACGCGATAGTTCTTGCGTAGGACTTCATCTATGCCATTCATTGTTTCTTCTAAATCTTTGTTACTCTCGGCTAGAATTAATACAATATCAGCAAATCGTAGCATCTTTATCTTTTCACCTTGTACTGTTACTCCGAATCTAAATTGTTAACATCATTAACTGCTAGTTCTATGTAAAGATTAAAAATTAACGGGGATAGGGAACATCCTTGTCGGACTCACTTTCTTATTACGGCTTCTTTCTTATAATCATTTATAATCTTATAATCTTCTTAATAAATCATTATAATCTAGTTAATTAATCAGAAAATTAGTTAATAAATCATGGTGAGTCATAATTTATTGGTGGAGTTATATTAACTCAAACAACGTAGTAATGGCGTTAAAAGTTAATTTATATTATTAATTAATAATATATTATTAATTTGAAAGCGTTCGTTAGAATTATTTTTCAAAACCTGTAGACTATAACCGTAAATAAACTACATCGTTTTAAAGGTTTTTCCAAAAAAAATCTTTATTTTAAAAAAATAATCTGTATAAATTTATAAGGTTTCATTTGGTGATAAGACACAATACGAAACGAATGCCTTACGCAGGCAGACTGCTTAACGTAGAATTTAACGCAACCGTATCGAGGAGATGTTCCGATATTTGTCCCATATTGGTGGGTGGATCTTCTAATTAAATAGCAGAAATTAAATTTTACTGTAGTTATATGAATATATTACGTTTATTTTAAATGGATGGATTTTGGGATTGAGTTCCGACGCTTTAAATCGTAAGATTTTTTTGGGAAATTTGCAAAATTTTTTAGTTCTTCTTCCTACGCAATTCTTCTTCAGTTCATCCTCTTTAGGTGGTAGTGCCTTTCGGTTTAGCAAGAATGCTCTATTTTGTGGAGGACATAATGCATTCCCTTTGCAGTTAGAATCACATATGGGGCTGGAGTCAGTTGCTTTCCTATTTATAGTGAAAGAAGGCAGAAAGGATACTCTCTGTTTTGAAGATTCTTCTTCTTCTGGTGATCTGGGCTGTGCGTTGCTTAATTTACCGTACGTAAGGATAACAGGGGATACATATCTCCCTATTCATTGCAGATGACAACAGATGAAGGACAACAGTTTCTTGTTGGTGAGTCATTCTTATTATCGGGTGGATATTTGTTTATTCAATGGCGATTTTATACTGGTTTTGTTTACGAATGGAATTATGGATTGCGTTCTGATCTTTACAGATCAAACTGAGATATCAGTACCTGGGCTATCCTTGGGAGACTAGTAAGGTATTTGATTTTTCTTTCTCCCAGCGCGATTTCCCTTCAGTTCGTCCACTGACGGCCTTATGGTCTTGCGTCTGATGGGACCCTAGTTATTAAAGGGTGCAATACCCTCCCTTCACCAGAGGGACTTACATGTGCTAGCGATAGGTCAAAGTTTTGACGTTCTTTTTTATTGTTATATTCCTACTATAAAACGAGTCGGTATCACGTGTCACTCAATTCACGATATACCCACCATTTAGCGTAGTGTATATGGAAGCCAACGGTTTGTCGATCATAGATCAAACCAGCGCGCTTTATCACCTTTACAGTTTCCTTGTTTATAACTTTTTGTCTGTGTAATAGAATTTTCAACAGTATACAGGCAAAAAACAGTACTTTTCAATAATATATATTATAAACAGTATCTATTAATATTATATCTGCTTTTATTATTTTTACGTAATTGTAAAAATGCGTTAAAGATTCAATTGTTATAAACAGCTGAACTAACTGTTAATTATTTATTTAATTTAATTATTTTGAATATTTAATGTAAACCGGTATTACAATTTTTTTCCTTTGACCAACTATACGTGAAATAGCTATTTTCCATTTCCATCTTGCGATTCTGTTCATGTGTTTGCATCATTTTTTAATTTTATTTTTTAAGAAATTCTATCAAAAATTTATTTTTTTCTTTTTAATACTGCCGCACTTAGAATTTCTGCTTACGTTTATTCTTTTCATATTGAATACTGATTTTTCTTATTATTTTCTTACTTATTTTGTTTTATTTTTAGATAATGGGAAACCGTATTCATTAATCCATTTTTTCTTGATGTATACAGAAATAGTTATCTCAATCTATTTAAAGTGGATATTTTCAGGTGTGAATACAGTTGAAAAATAGCATAATAATGTTATTTAAGTGATCTGCACAGAATTTTATAAAACTGCAATACGTTTCAATTTTGTTTAGGTTTTTACGTAACCAAATTTTTGGGAGAAAAAAAGAAGCATTATTTTGTCAATTTTTTTTTTGTGTTTAGTTGGCATATATCTTATATATTTTCATTTAAATTGTGTAGGTAAATAAAAAATTCCGAGTTTTTATTTCATTCACTATGTGCTTCAGAATAAACTTTTCATTATGGAAATTTTCTTTTTTTTGTCAATCTTATACCGCAATAATATGATGTTCAAATAAATGTTAACAAAGGCTATGAAAGTGATTTCATAGTTTTAGTGACTATTAATCTCATATTTACTGATTCGAATACGTCATTTATAGAAAAATATAAATTTCATATTCACGCTTCTAAATTATTTTTAAAATTGAGTAAATTTGAAAATTGAAAAAGAAAACATAAAAGTGCCATTACGTATTCGAATATGTTAAAATTAGCTGTACCCGCCACGCTTCGCTGTGGCACATTGTGGTTAAATGGATGAGAAATTAGAAATGAAGAAACAAAACAAAGCATACGTTTCATAGAAGTTTAATTTTTCAATACTTGTGGATGTACAATATTTTTTTGTTTTTCCACTGTCTGCGTAGATATAAAGGCTATCTGGTTTGCCGACTCGGGAACACGCAACATATAGTTGCCCATGTGAGAAGCAATCCGCATCTAAATCTAAACCATACAATTCTAAAGATTGACCTTGAGCTTTATTGATTGTGATTGCAAATGCCAATCGAATTGGGAATTGCAAGCTTTTAAATTAAAATGGTGTATCGTTTGGGATCATGGGTATTCGAGGAATGAGGACATCTTCACCTTTGAAAGGCCCCGTTAAAATCGTTGCTTCCACTACGTTATTCATCAATTTCTTAACTGCAAGTCGCGTGCCGTTGCAGAGTTTTGGCTGATTAACATTCTGCAACAGGATAATTGGCACACCTATTTTCAATTTTAATATGTGTGGTGGCATCCCTGGCAGATCAGTGAGTTTAAAAATTCCGTCGGATAATTTGTTTACATTGGCAACGGCCATACGGGCTCTTTGTGATTGGTCGTTGTGTTTGACAGCGGCCATCTTGCATTGATCTGATTGGTTTTCCTTTGTTTACATTTCCAAATTAAAAATGTACAAATTAAAAATAGATAGATAGATTTATTAAAAATAGATGAAAACAATCTTTGATGAGGGTTATATATCGTGCTAAAATTTGAGCTCAATCGGTGCAGAACATTTTGAGTTTTTGAAGCTGTACACAAACGAACTTAACATTTTTATATATATAGATACATATAACTTAAAATATATATAAAAATAAAATATTTTAAAAGATGTGTATTAACACATATCAAATTGAACTCCAGCACGGAATGGTAGTAAAATTTAAAGTCAACTACAATGAACGAATACCCTCTCTCTCTTTTTCCTGATTAGCCTCCGGAACCAACGTAAGGTATTACTTCTGAATGATAATAATATGTATAAATGTAAATGAAGTGTAGTCTTGCACAATCTCAAGTCGACTGCTCCTGAGATGTGTGGTTATTTGAAACCTAACCACCAAAGAACACCGGTATCCACGATCTAGAATTCAAATCCGTATAAAAGTAACTGCCTTTACTAGGATTTGAGTCTTAGAACTCTCGACTTCGAAACCAGCTGATTTGCGATGACGAGTTAACCACTAGACCAGCCCGGTGGACTGAACGAATACACCTGAACATCTGATGATTAACTTACAAATAACAACAATTACAGGAAATAATACTCCGAAATTAATTTTTCATCTTGTAATATAATAAAAATTTATTTTTATTTAATTAAATATATATTAGACGTTCACCGGAAGTTGAACCCAAAATCATATGATCTGGAAATCAGTAAGCCATTGTAAGCCACTCGCTATTTAAAGATATCTAATGGCTTTAATGTTTAATGGCATTTATAGCATTTAATGTTTTGTAATGCATTGGAAAAGTTACTATTACAAATGTTCATGGTCATTTCTATAAAAGAATGTTTCTTAATATTTTAAAATAAAACTATACACATACAATTCGTAATTTATGTTTAAATATTTTAATGATATATTGATTCTATTTATGATTGATTGATATATTCTACATTTTACTTATTCTAATTTTGCCTTATTCTAATTATACTTTTGTTACACATTTATCTCTAAATACAGAACGTAATATTAGTAGTGTAGTAATTCACTGTTGCAATAAGCTTACCGCTTTGAGAGATTAATAACTACCTTGTGTTAATGATCAGGATGTAACTAACAATATATATTTAGTAAGTACTAATTACATATATGGGTACTGCATATAATACAGTTTAGTACATGATGCAGTTTATTAATGGTCTATTGGTTCCACATGTACTGTTTGTCAGCGTCACTTACTCCTATCTTCCCCTATTTCTCTCTCATTCTATCTGCTTTATGTTATGTTATTTTCTTTATAGTTTTTTATTTAATAGGAATTTCTCTTAAAATAAACTGTTTTCCATTATTACATGTTGGATGCTTCATTGTATATGTTATGCATAGTATAGAATATAAATGTATGTGTGTGTGTGTATATATATATATATAAATTTGTCAAACATTCCAAATACGAAATGAAGTTTTACAAAAGAAGATTACTGTTTAAAATTTAGACATTTTTATTGGAAAAAAATACATTTTATTCAAAACGTTATCCAACAATCAGTGTTTAAAAAGAAATAACGATATTATTTCTCATATTTGAGTAAATAAATAAAACCTAAGAGAATTTTATATCAATTTTGCGTAATTTTTGTAAATTAAGAATGAAAATTATTACCTAGAAAAAAAGAGTGGGTAATTTGTCAAAATCAAGTAAAGAGATATTATTTAAACAATTACAAATTTAAATTGTAATATTGAAATGGAAATTACGATACTCGATTGGTAAAAATGACATAATGAGAAGTAAACACCTTTTTTTTATTATCTGACAAAAATGTTTTAGTTAAATCTTTATTTCTTCTTCCTTTTTTATGTTTATAACTTTTTCTTGGAGCCAGACCTGCTTTGAATACGAACACAGTCTCCAGAAAATACCTGGGGAATAAACTCCTATTCTTCTTTCTTTCAGCGAATAATTCTGACCAACATCTTCTATACCGTGTGCCCCACCCGTTCGGTCTATAGCTTGGTCCTCATGATGTTGTTGGGAATGAGGGTGCTAAATTCTCTCGAGCGGTGCTTCCCTGTGCTGCAATAACTGGTCGGACTCGAACATAGTGTGTTCGGCAGGGTCTTCCGTTCCACTATAATTACAATCGCTTTGAGCCCAAATGCTCGGGCGCACAGGTATGTTTTAAAACATATCGGTCAGGAACTGGCAGGTCTTCTCGTAGCCAGTTCCTCGTTCCAGCGATCCAGCCATCTTTGGAGATCCGAGATTCATTTTCTGTTGGTTCATCTACCCTTCGTGGACTAATCCCATTTTTCTTGACATTGGCTAACGAAGCCTCCGCCTTGGATTACTTACCCGTTGGTACTTCGCTTTCCTCTTCCGAACGAGGTCAGGTGTGCAAGTCCGGCCACAAAATCGACGGCATCCCTCGATATGGTCCTATAACCACAGCATAGCTGAAGGACACAGCCCTGTGCACCCGGAGAAGAATTGTATACAGGCTACCCCCTTTTACAGCCCGACAGACCAGACTGATGCTTCTTACAACACTTTCGAGAGCACCATCTGTAACAAAACCCTCCACGTTGAATTTCGGGTTGATGTTTTGCCCTTCTAAGATGCTTCGGTCACCTCCCTCAGGAACTTGACTTGTTATCTACCCATAATCCGAGTACTCCGACGGCCGTGTTTCCGATCTTGAAAGAAATTGGTTTGAGTTTCCGTCTTCATCTTTCTTTTTCTGTTTAGCTTCCGGAACCACCTTAAGGTATTACTTCAGAGGATGAATGAGGATTATATGTATGGATGTAAATGAAGTGTAGTCTTATACAATCTCAGGTCGACCATTTTTGAGATGTGTGATTAATTAAAACTCGACCATCAAATAATACCGTTATCCACGTTCTAGTATTCAAATCCATATAAAAGTAACTTTCTTTACTAGGATTTGAACCTCAGAACTCTTCACTTCGAAATCCACTGATTTGCGATGACCAGTTCACTACTAGACCAATCCGGTTGATTATGAGTTTCCGCTTGCCCGAAATTAAAACCACATGACTCTTCTCGAACGATTGACCTCTTATTTCTACTCCCCGCTTCTGTGCAATATTATGTAATTTAACTACTCTGTGTTGTCTAGATGTCTCTTTTCTTTGCTGCTGTTTCTATAACGTTAAAGTTAAACCCCTCCTTGATTTCTATGCGTAAGGTAAGACCTAGATCCTTCTATAAACAAATGTTCCTCTTGGATTTATATCCATTTAACTAACCATCTTCTCAAAAAATAGTTTTAGTTTCTTTCTTTTTCCTGTTTAGCCTCCGGTAACTACCGTTTAGATAATACTTCAGAGGATGAATGAGGATTATATGTATGAGTGTAAATGAAGTGTAGTCTTGAACAATCTCAGTTCGACCGTTCCTGAGATGTGTGGTTAATTGAAACCCTACCATCAAAGAACACCGGTATCCACGATCTAGTATTCAAATCCGTGTAAAAATAACTGACTTTACTAGGACTTGAACGCTGGAACTCTCGACTTCCAAATCAGCTTATTTTGAAAGACGCGTTCACCCACTAGACCAACCCGGTGGGTTAATAAGTAAAACTGGATGGGCAAAAGTACACCTTCTTTCCGATACAAAACTCCTCCGATAATTTCCCTCCACTTTAATTCTGATTCTTTACTCTTGCCATGTCATTTTAATGAACTTCCAAGCTTTATGGGTATCCCAAATTCCTCCATAACTTTCTGCAATTTCCTTCTGTTAATTCTGATCTGTCCTGATTTATAATCTACGTACACAGACTGTTCTTATCCAAAAAAAGTGTTTCTAATGAAAACTTTTCTGATATTTACCGAGAAATGGAAAAGAATGAAAATTAGAAGGATTTTCGTTCTTTGAAAGTTGTTCTTTTATATGGGGTCTCATATTGTATTTCTAAGGGTTTTTCTATTTGATTTCTAAGTGGTGTTTTGCTTGAAGGTTATCTTTTGTTCTCTCAGATAAAGTTGGAAATAAAACATTACTCTAAAAAATTAGGATTGATAAAAATGGGGAAGAGTTTAAAAATTATAGGGGGGTAAGAAATAATTAAATATAATGAAGATAAAATAAACTGGTTTTATGCGTAATCATTTTATAAAAGTTATATTTTAAAAATTACTTTGTTTTACATTTCGTATATTTATGATTATTTATAAGTATAATTACACAAATACTTATGTAAATGTAAAATTTAGATGTATAGTCGTCTGTAAATGCGCCATTATCTCACTTTTACTTTATATTATTCACCTCGTTTTTTTAATTTTATTGAATATTATTTATGTTGCCTCAAACCAATAGTTTTAAACTTTTTACGAATAGTTGATGAAATATTATCTCGTTAATAAGTTAATTATTTATATAGCAATAGGCTGATGCCCAAGAGATTGTTACAACTGTTACAGACTTATAACTGTTACTGATGGATGATAATGTATTTTGTAGCGTGTAAAAAATGCCATACATGGTTAAGTTTCGAGCCGGAAATCTTCAAATGAAAGGTAGACATTGCTACCACATCATCATAGAGATCAGCAGTAATAAAATTTTCAGGCCATAAATTGCAAAATTTTCCGAGATACGTCGGTCAATTTATGCAATTTATTTTTTCAATTAAATCATTTTAAGCTGTATAACAGATTTTTTTTCATTTTGGGGCTCCCATATTCAAGGGGAATCATTAAAGTATCTTTAATTTTTAAGAAAATAACCCATAAGTGGTGTTAATAAATTTAGAAAAATCAATTATTCACAATTGTTTAAAAATACAACTGTACAACCATAATTTTAAATTAACAAATTTGTCATTTTCTATGAAGGTGAACATTTTTGCCAAATATTTTTTAAAGAAATATTAAATGTTATTAAAAAATTATTTTGTTTTACGTCTTAAATGCAATGGGTAACTTGCGTCATGAATTTAAATGAAAAATAAATTTTAAAAAGTTTTTTAAAAATTAAACAATTATTTTCTATTATCACAGACCTTTGGAATGGTATGAACAAAACCGTTTTTGTAGCAGATTAAAGGCTTATTTATGTAGAATATGATGATGCAAAAAAACTCTCATTACCTTCTTTTCTGAAGCAACAAATTTATATT
This sequence comes from Lycorma delicatula, assembly GCF_047948215.1. NCBI lineage: Eukaryota > Metazoa > Arthropoda > Insecta > Hemiptera > Fulgoridae > Lycorma > Lycorma delicatula. Next base: position 15,678,845 of record NC_134459.1, read on the forward strand.
ATATATATATAACCTTATAATATATTAATATAATAACCTTTGAGGAGGAGGGAATATTAAAAAAAAAATTTCTAGTAATTTGTAATCTCGATAAAAGAAAATTTTAACTTTTGTAACAAAAATTTTTGGCCGATTACTCCAGTAAAATTTGAAATTCTATTTCGGCCAAAACAACCAGAAACATTTTTCCAGGTTTTAAAAAAAATAATGCATTATTTCCCACCTTCGGAGGTCTTGGTGGACCTGTCAACTAAGTTGAGGAAAATCGGTCACTAAGTCAAGAATTATAAGACAAAATACACGCTACATAAATAAGTACGTATATTATATATTATAATATAATTAATATAATATTATACGTATATATAATATATATTACACACCCATATGCACAAACGTACATCTGATAAAAATACATTTTTTGGACTTGGAAGAATTAAAAAAAATACCTTTTCTCAGATTATTAACAATTTAATTAAAGCTATTGTTTTTTTTTGTAATCATTTTTTAAATGTCTCTTTCACACAAAATTTAAAAAAGACTAATTATTATAACTTTTTTTTTTACCGATTTATATACTTCATTTAGCTGTAGGCCGCATATATCGCTAATACCGGGAAATAAAAATAATAATTCTTAATATTCATATTCTAATTCGATTGTTTAGACTTTAGGTTATTAATTGTATTCTTATATTTTATACTACTGTAAATATTATCAAAAAATGGTATTATAAATGAACATGAAATATAATTTTTTTGAAAAATATACTTTCACAGCTATATTTAATTGTTTCAGTATTCAAGTATGTTGGAGAAATTTTTTTTTCTCTTTATTATAAAGAACGAAACAAAACTTTACAATCTGTTCAGCAAGATAATAGAACAATAAGTAAATAAGATCTATATTTGAGCTAACATTAAGCTGCCACAGACCCAGCGGTTTGTGACTTAATAATGAAATAGACGAGCATTTCGTACGGCCAGACCATAAAGTCACCTAATTGAAACGATAGGGAAAACCAAGAATATTGTTTCTCACCAATCTTGAAAAATCACTAATCGTGTAATCTAATAAATTCACCCCTAAATAATTCGGGTGCCTATCCAAACGATTTTGATACCGTAGGTTGACCAGAGAGATTTCCTGCAGAACGGTTCGCAACTTAAGATCATTACACATAAACCTGTTACTTATGTACCAGGGTATGTTGAGCATTTTCCGCAGTGTTTTTATTTGGTAGCGTTCAAGTATGTTAATACTGGAGTTGCAAGATGAACCCCACAATTCAAGCCCGTAAGTCAGAACAGGCTTCAAAATGGATTTATAAATCAACAATTTTCTTTCTGCTGAAAGAGAAAATAAATATAAAATTTTAAGAAGATTTTTTTACCCCAATTGCTCACTCACTCTCTCCCTTTCTCTGAATTCAATAAAATATTTATCCTGTAAGAACTTCGTAGTGATTTAATTTTACACGTACTTGATTTATCGAAATAAAATACATATTATGAAGTTAGTTTTACTAAAAAGGCAGTCATTATGTATACTTTCTTATATTGAAAAGTAGACTAACACATTTATATAAGTTTTCCGTCACACTTTAACTTATACGTATAAAATTATTCATGAATTTGTACATTTAGTGGTTCCTAAGGCCTGAGATTAATTTTGTAAACTTTAGGAAGTTATGAGGTCACATCATTTATGTCGTGGGCATATCCTAGATTACTTTAGAGTGTGCCGGTAGTGTTGGGTGGTAACGAATATTAATTGAATAATTACCTAAAATTTATTTACAAAAACACTACTTGTCTACACTGTACACTCATTTTTATTCATATACGACTCCCTTGCTTATCATTAATAAATTTTTTTATAATTTATTCTTTTTAATTTTATTCTTTTTATTAGTTAACAAAGTGATTTTGTCAGAAAAAAATAGTTTTATTTTTTTTTAAAGCTAATGAATGGCTCTTTGGATATTTTTTTAAATGCTTCATATAGAAAAGTCATATTAAACTCTCACTTTCTAATTCATCTAGAATGTCATTTTATAAATTTTTGATTACAAGAATTGCAAAATTATACATTTTATCTTTTTTTTATCTATCGATCAAAAAAAAGTATTAGATTTTAATTGTTTTATTGGATTTTATGTAAAATTCAAGAACCTATCATTTCAGTTTTGACTCTGGACACAATAATCAAAATCGAGTGAAGCTGCCGGCGCTAGTACAAGTTTAAAAATTGACATTTTTAAAAATATATTTATATGAAACTTTTTATCTTTTTCTTTAAGATAAATAAGAATACTCAATACAATACAGAACTTCTGCGCCTGTTATATGAAAAAAAGTATATATAATCCATTTGTATCGGCCACTTAGGTGTAATTTCCTGGCTTACACTCAGTTACAGCAACCTACTGCCTTCCATATTTTTATTATACAGAATTAAATTTTTAAATCTGAAAAATGTTACTCCTGTCCAAGATTCGGAGGCAAAATTTTCTGGATGAAAAGTAGCCAGAGTAAAAATATATCGTGTACCAATTAAAGCATTAAGATACTTTAATAATTTGATACTCTTCCTTCTTATGACTGTGACGTGTATAAAGTACCTGAGATACAAGTAACGTTAGTCCATTTCCCTGAAAGTCATCTTGTTAATCACGTAACCATTCCCAGAGGGGAACAGAGTGAATGCAAGGGCGAATAGCATTCTTGTATGCTGCAGTATATTCGTTAGTGAAAAAAGAAAGCAGTGAGAAACCTCTTCACCTTCACTTTCATATTAAGTTTGGCATTTATTCTTTTTTTCTATTTTAAATGGCTAAGACGTATTAAAGAAGTCAGGTCACGCACAACTTAGGTTATAATACCCTACATACATACAGTGTAAAGAAATATAATATGTCAGTGTGTGTGTGTAAGTATGCGTGCATATGTGTGTGTGTGATCTATGTTAAAAATACATTTCATTCCTTTTTTTTTGTTTTAACAGATAAAATGTGTAGTTTGCTTAGAGCTTTCTAGTTAAATATTTAACGCTGCGGAAGAAACTTTGCAGTGAGATTCAGCTCTAGTAAAAGAGAAAATTATTTGCTCTGCACTAGTATTAAAAGTGCAGTAAATAATTAAAATTAGTAGGATTATAAAAAAAAAAAAAAAAAAAAAAAAAAAAAAAAAAAAAAAAAAAACAACTTTTCAAGTACTACTGAAATTTAAAAATATTGTGAAAAATTATTACCAAGTAAACTCGTAGAGAAGGAGAATTTTCATAGTGTTTGAAAATTTCCTACCTCCTTACCGAAGTGAAAGTGCTCATCTTTTTATTCGGAAAGTCGGGTGTGGTATTTTACAACTCTAAAAAAATACCCATTTAATATTGTAAGCACCAGCTTCGACCTTATGTAATGAATTAATCATATAAAAAACTTTTCACTGAATGGAACCTCTTTTTCTTCCATTAATGAATTTGAATATTTGTTTTTATCTTTATTTATTATCTTATTTTATTTAACTTAAAGCTTATTTATGAGTTATTACTTTATTAACTCTACATTATCTCACTTTTAATAGTACCACCTTTTTTTTCTCAAGTCATTTAAACCTTTAAAATTTGCGTGATTTAATTTAATTATTATTAACTTTTTTATTACACACATAGTGGTTATAGTTCAATGAGAATGAGAATCTAATGTATATCTAATATATAAACGCGAAAGTATGTGGGAGGGGGTTGGACATCATCACGCAAAAGTAACATTTAGTAACATTACAAAAGTTTCTTTTTGAATATTGGGAAAAATTATTACCAAATAAACTCGTAGAGAAGAATTTTTTAAATTAAAAAATTAAAATAAAACCTTGATACCTTGTATGAGAAAAATTTTAAATAAAACCATACAACAGAAAAGCAACTTTAGAAATTATTTATTGCAATACGAATTTATCAAGAATCGAGTAAAAATAAATCAAACAGAATTCTTATTCTTTTTTTATAAAGCTTTGTTTGAAATGCGGTGCTACTGGAAAATGTTAAAAATCATATGGGAGGATAAAGTAACAATTGAAAATGTGTTGCGGCAAATTGTTGAAAAAAGAAGCATTTGGAGAATAAAATCCAAGAATAAAAAGGATTTAGAAGAAACAATGAACGGCATAGATGAAGTCGTACGCAAGAACTATCGCATGAAAATAAACAAGAACAAAACAAAAGTAATGAAATGTAGTAGAAATAACAAAGATGGACCACTGAATGTGAAAATAGGAGGAGAAAAGATTATGGAGGTAGAAGAATTTTGTTATTTGGGAAGTAGAATTACTAAAAATCGAAGAAGCAGGAGCGATATAAAATGTCGAATAGCACAAGCGAAACGAGCCTTCAGTAAGAAATATAAGTTGTTTACATCAAAAATTAATTTAAATGTCAGGAAAAGATTTTTGAAAATTTATGTTTGAAGCGTCGCTTTATATGGAAGTGAAACTTGGACAGTCGGAGTATCTGAGAAGAAAAGATTTTATAGCACCACTTTTGAAATGTGGTGCTATAAGAGAATGTTAAAAATCAGATGGGTGGATAAAGTGACAAATGAAGAGGTATTGCGACAAATAGATGAAGAAAGAAACATTTGGAAAAATATAATTAAAAGAAGAGACAGACTTATAGGCCACATATTAAGGCATCCTGGAATAGTCACTTTAATATTGGAGGGACATGTAGAAGGAAAACATTTTGCAGGTAAGCAACGTTTAGAATATGTAAAACAAATTGTTTGGGGTATAGGATGTAGGGGGTAAACTGAAATGAAACGATTAGCACTAGATAGGGAATCTTGGAGAGCTGCATCAAACCAGTCAAATGGCTAAAGACAGAAGAAAAATAAATAAAGCTTTGCTACGTATTATAAAAAAAAAATATATTATTAAAACATCGATTTTCGATTTAAAAGCGACTTCATTGCAAAAGAGTTTTCCGTTCGAGCAAACTGACATTTTTTGCAAGCGAGTAAATCTTTCGTATCTAGTTTCATAATCTGAGGCTATAATGATTCCTTGCAGCAATACATATATACTGGTTAGTTGTTAATCGGGAAGAAAGTTTTTTATAGTTTCAATTAATTTTCTAAAATCTAATAAACAGAGTGATTAGCGCCCTGCTCAGTAGCCTAAAATTGATATATAATGTATTGAACTGAACCGTTGGATTTATTTTTCGTGTGTCTCTTCTTGCTAGACTGAGAATTTACATGTTCCCACGTTCCAGAGAGCCTTAACAGTAGCTTAGTAGTAGTTTGTACGCGTTTTCCCCGTATTAATGTTCTCATTTTTATGAAAAAGCAGATTTTTAGCCTTTTGAGTTTCACAAGGAAAATTGTTTTATAAACCAAACAGCATTGTTTTATAGACATATTTGCATTTAAAAGAAAAAGAAAACTAAAATACTTTAATCATTTTTAAATAAATCAAAAAAAAAAAAAAAAAAAATCATGATAATAAACACAAAACGTAACAAATTGTTTAAATGTCGCCTTTTTAGGTCAACAACAAATAAAAACGAAAAACCTGTTGATGATATTTGTTAAATTTCTCTCTCAGATCAAAAAGAAGAATAAAATAATTTTTTTAAATATTTTAATTTTTATCAAAACCGGGTATTATTAATACTTCTTAATTTATTTTATCGTAGTTGAATTAAAGAAATTAATATGTATATTTTATTTTAATAGTAGTTAAGTGTTAGCTGAGAAAAAAATAATAATTTCTTTTATTCAAAGAATTTTTCCATAAATTAATAATTTTCTCTCGGAAATCAAAGTTAGTTTATATTTATTTATGATGATTAATTCACCATATAAATTTTAAGCTTGTGCATGGAGATTTGAAACGGAAATATTTGCAGCGTATAAAAAAATTCCATGCCTGACAGGGATGCAAATCAGAAACTTCCAATTTAAGTCCGAGACCATACCACTCCGCCTCGGAGATAAGCATTATTTATTTATTTTAATTAATATTAATGTGTTTTAAATCATTTAACTATTTTTTTTCTGTATATATTTTTTTTCTACAAAATATATAATGTAGATTTTTTTTTCAGTTGCATCACAATTACAATTACAGTCGTTAGCGTTTAAAGTAACAGTATCATGTTGTGTTACATAAAAATAATAAAAATAAACAATAAAGAAACAGGAACAATAAAAAATAAACATAGACAAGTAACAACAACAAATACAAACTAAAATATATAAATCAGATAAAAACCACTAAATTGTATTCTTCATTCCACTGTAGGAGAGGAACCGCGCAGACGTTTTACACCTTCTTTCGTATTATTTTTTCTATAAATAATTTTTTTTCTACGAAATATATAATGCAGATCTTTTAAAAAAAAGTTTTATTTTTGTAATATTTTACGCTGGTAAATTAAATATATTAATGATCAATCATTTTAAACTAAATTGTAGGAGTCATTTGCCTAGATTAAATTAAAATTTTACTTGTTACAATCATTCCTGATTTTTATAGAAAAAGATGCAATACATAATCATATTTTTGTTTAAAAAATTTGTACGTTTTTTATGATAATCTTTAATTCAAATTTTTCATAAGAAATCTTATTATCTTAGAAGTAACAGATAATTTTTATAAACGATATTTGAACCTTCAGAAACACGAGGTTAATGATGACTTATGATGTTTAATACAGTACGAAAATGAGTAAGCGTTGCCTGCACTTAAGGTAATTAACATATATTTTTTATGGTAATTAAAGCACAGTATGGTTGTACTCCGTAATCCGTAACTGTAATTTAGCTTGATGAACAAGATGAAGTCTTTAAAAAATTTTAATTATAATAATTAGTAGTATTAATTCTTTTTTAATTAATTCATATTGCAGTACTTTTGAATATACGTAATAATAAATATATAGTTAACATTTCAGTAATTACTAAAATGTATTTAGTATTTGATCTTAATAATTACAATTTAATAACTTGAAAATTACAAAAAAACATTGTACGTACAAGTATGTAATATTTTTTTTTATATATATAATGATTTTAATTGACTTTACTTTTAATTTCGATTGAAAATAAATGTGGAGGTTCTTTGTTCGACTCGTACGTGTTTTTTCTATATATGAATCCTCCAACTCTTACTTACGACCAAAGGTACAGATTGGAAGGTATCTTTAATTTGGTAGAAAAATTAAGTTGATGTTTCTGTAATAATTTATTATTTACTACATATAATATAAAATTATAACTATTTATAATTTTATTATATAACTAAGTAGTCACGTAATCTGATCTGATCTGATGATTTTTTTTTTAGTGTAGCTTAATTTCTTGTGATATTAAAAAGAAAATTCTTAAATCAGCAGAAGCGAACTTAGGCGGAACAAAGAGAACTGGTAGAAAACCTTGGATTTCAGACGATATATTGCAGATGATGGATGAATGTAGAAAATATAAGAATGTAAGTGATGAAGAAAGTAAAAGGAACTATCGACAATTAAGAAACACTATAAACAGGAAGTGCAAACTAGCGAAAAAAGAGTAGATAGGTAGAAGGGAAAAATTTTGCAGACGGGCAACGTTTGGAATATATAAAACAAATTGTTAGGGATGTAGGATGTAGGAGGTATACCGAAATGAAATGACTAGCACTAGATAGGGAATCTTAGAGAGATTCAAACCAGTCAAATTACTGAAGACAAAAAAAATTCTTGTATTATCAGTATTATTAGCGTAAATTATTTTCATGAGTAACTTCAAGAATATTAAGAAAGGAAAACTATTGTAAACTATATTATGAAAATTCCTTCATGCTACAAATGTCATTGAATAATTAAAGAGAGAAATAGCTGTGGAGGCAAAACAGTTAGCAAAAGTGTTATAATACTTTCATAACAGTAAGTAACCCTATGATGCTTTAGATCAATTATTTGAGTAAAATCGTTTTGTTTATAACCTTAAAATTTCATTTTACGATGGCTAGTCTTCTTGAAGTTTTGCGAATTGCGTGGAACAGCGTGCAGTAACGTTTTTCTTTCCTAAGGTGAAAAACCGGTTAACATTTACTCTCGAATGAACAAACAATACGGAAAAAGTTGTATGAACCGCTGAAAGTTTTAAAAATGGTTAAAAATATTTAAAAAACGATCGAACTTCAACAACTGACGAGTACCGATTTTGACGTCCAATTGAAGTTTCAACTCCAGGGCTTAAAACTCTTATAGACTTTTTCTACCAAGAAGACGGACGGATTACATTTGAGATGCTAAAAAGTTACAAATAAATATCGGAATAGTTCATAACATCATCATAGATAAGTTCAAGTATCGTAAATCAATCGACAGAGTTGATTGATTTACGAAACAAGAATTTGCATGTAGAGTTGAAAAAACCGTATCGGTAAGGTGATACTTTTTTAGACAGTATTCTAATCTGCGATGAATCATTAATTTACAATTACGAATTGGAATCCAAAGAAGAGGAATGGAGGCATACGAATTTACTTGTCAAAAATAAAGAATTCCGAATCCTAGCATCAGCAGGAAAAGTTGTGTGAAAAGTCGACAGACAATCTTTCGGGATCTAAAAGGACCGTTTTTTTTTTAGATATTCTGGAAGATTAGAGGAAAATAAAAACAGCGTTTACTACTGTAACATGCTTATCTATAAATTGAACGCCCTGGATCTAAGCGCAAAGGCATAATTCTGCTTCATGATAAAACCTGGTTTCACACAGCTAAGTTAGCTCAAGATATCATCAATAAATTGCAGTGGGGAGTCCCCCCCCCATACAGCAATATAGGGATGAGTCATCTCCCCATACAGTTTTGATTTGGCCCATCGGATTTCCACTTGTTTGTTCCACTCAAGGATGCGCTACGTGGTAAGAAGTTCAACCGCAATAACGGTGTCAAATTGGCTCGGATATCAAGAGACATTTTTTGCAGACATAAAAACAAGCTGATTCAGAGATGGGACAAGTGTATTGATGTTGTTGGAGATTATTTTGAAGATTAAATAAACCGTTCCAGCTTCAGTCCAATTTATGACTAATTATTAAGTGACAATTATTGTATAAACACTTGCTCTTCGTTAAATTATTTTATGTGATCTCTATTTATATCTTTACCAAGAACAGGTTTTACTAATTTCTATCTTTCTTCAACGGATTTTTTTATATAAGTAGAACAAACACTGTAAAATTAAAATTAAAAAAAGAAATAAAATTTATTACAAAAAAAAAAAAAAAACAATTAAAAAGAAGTCACCCAACTCATTAAATTTCATCATTTTTAAAGCTGAAATTGAAAAGAGCTGAACTTTCTGTTTTAAATATGAACTGATTAGGATTATTTACGCAATTTTTTTGAACAGGTTTATGTTTTTATTTTTTATTATTATATAACTTTTTACGCAACATGAACGTATTATGCAAAATAAATAATGATTTTACGCCTAATAATTTCATGTTTTAATTTTCATGAATGGATATAAACTGCTCCATGTTTAATAATAGTATATTGGAAACTATAGTTAACCCAACAAATCTATGGAATGGAATGGAATGCAAAGTTGGCAGGAGTCTATTACTCCCTACTCCATCGCAGAACCTGGACAGAGTCCCTTGCTGCTGGATCATTCTAATCGGGCTTGGTTTTTAAAAGAATTATTTTAAATCTCGGTTCTAATTTTCTCAAGTTTTGTGTATTATTATTTTAGTGAATTTAAGACGGATTTTATTGCATTCCAATCCGTTGTTGAACCAGCGTTATCGAACCCATTTCATGGGCCGACCGCGGAAGGCTAGGCTTATAAAGCCTGTCCTCCCGACGTAATTCCCCTTAGGACCGTCCACTGAAGTCCTTTCGGTGCTAACGCTTAATAGGCTAGCAGGAATACGCCACAACGGGGCACTAGCTATAAGGAGGGAGCAATGCGTCCCCTTTTCCGGAGGAGTCGCAATTGCTGGGTTATTTTATCTAACTTGTAAGTTTTGAAAAGGAGAGGTTGTGTAACAAATCTATGCCTATACTATTATATAAAGAGAAAGAGGTTTTTTTTTTGTTCCGGATAAACAAAAAAACTACTCGATCAATCGCAACCAAATTCTTACCGTTGTTTCTTGGCATAACTGAGCAGGTTTTTAGATATATCATATCAAAAAATCTCGGAAAAAAATAATAAACTCGTATATTATGTAGTAGCGGAGATTTAACGGTTGAAGCACAAACTTTAATGGATTGAATTAATGAACTGTAGCTATGAGTCTCTATCACTTGTGAGCTGAGTTGAACTGAATGATTCGAATCAATTGAATGAATAATATTACAAAAATAATAGAATTAAATTTACATTAAATAGAATAAAATAAACTTAAATAAATTTAAAAGATTCCTGTTTAATAATAATGGCTTCCCGTGGGAACTACATGGGAGGCTAGTGACGCGGTGATGCGAGCACCTCGTTTGAGGGTTAACCAATCATCCCTATCAACAAACGGAATGTCCCTTGGGTGCTGTTTTGGAAGGCGCAATGTGCTGGTCCGAATTTTCAAAATTCAAACGCGGTATTTTTTAGTAGGTTGAAGATTAACTTTCGCATGTAACAGGTACACTCTTCATCTAACAGATGACGGTTATTCGGAAATGTTACCTAAAAATGAAAAATTATTTATTAAAACGTCTAAATAATAAATAATTCATTACGTTGTTGTACTTCTCATTCAGGCCGCTAGATGGCGAGCTGCTAAATTGCCATGCTCCTTTCTTACAGCGAGCTGCTCCCAAAATATTTATCAGTAGAGTATATTTTCAATAGAGGTCTTTTTGAAATTAAAGACAACATATTGGGAGTGATTCAAAATTAATGCCAAGCAAAAACTACTGAAAATAAATTGATACAAATTTGTATAAATGTTCTTCTTACGATGTAACTGCACATTATAAAAGGATTTATTGAAATTTCGAGTTTAAAAGGTTAAAATGAAGTAACAATAAAATTTACTTTTTTAATTTTTCGGTGTTAATGAACATATCAGCTTGATTTTTTTTTGCGTTATCTTCATATGAATATCTAAAAATCAGTTTCTAGATTTTTTAAAAATTCCAAGTTTCAAGGATTAAAATAGATTTTAGAATTTTTTTTGAAACCGTGCTATTTTTTTAATTTTCGGTAAGAAATTAAGAAATAAACCTGATTTAGGGTGACCGTAATCTTCATGTGAATAAATCAATTTCTAAATGTTTTAAATTGGACTTTGAAAGGGAGTGAAAAAAGATTAAAAAAAATATTTGAAAAATGATTGTAAATTTTCGCTATCCCGACTATACTAAACGAGATATTCACATGATTTGGGCTTGCAAATATTCTTCAGATAAATATTTAAAAACCATTTTCTGGTTTTTTGAATTCCGATTTTTTTAAGGGAAGTGAAGGTAATAAGGTATTGGTTTGCTTGACATTTCTCCCCCCACCGCCCCATTCGGTCGCCCTAAAGCAAAAGACTGAATTATCTGTGCCACAAACGGCTACTGAGCCTCGAGAAGTCTAGTGACCAGTATCCTAGCCTAGCTCCTAGAGCTTACCTTAACAGTGAGAACGGGCTAAGCGTGGTGCCATACACCATCGGCTTACGTGTCCCAACCACTCCGTTTTCATATATTTGCTAAAATGGGTAGGCGCACCCCGTTAACTACAAAAATATATATGACATCCATAATAAAATTTATTTCGTCTAGGCAGCAATTCGCTGCCACGCCTAGGTCGCTGAATGCCAGCAAGTACCTGTCCACCATTTTATAGCGCTTGGAGCCATAACAATTTGCTGATGGGCAGCTATACTCAGGGTTAGCTTCCCACCGCAATGCGGTAAGAGCCTTTCCCTTAAGCAAACTACGGATGCCGGTTGAACAAAGCAACCGCATTTAGGAACTCCCACGCGGTCATTGACATTGCGGCTCTCGCTACATTGACTCGCCGTGAGTCACCAATGAGTGTGAGTGACCAATTTTCCCTTTGACCTCTAAGTTCTTCGGTGTCCCAGTCTCTGCCCCCCCCCCTCCAAGAGAAGGCAGTCGAACATCAGGTATTCATTTGACTAGAACTCCCCGCAGACGCATAGCTCATCAGCTGCCAGGTGGAACCGAAAAAGATATTGGTTCAATTTAGCGAGGTTGAAAGTCTAAGGTATACGGCGCTGCGGCTCAACCAATATAGTCACTGCTACTGTTATTGTATGCATGAGTGGTTGCATCTGCCACCGGTTACGGGAATCGCGAGTAAACATATAGCTCAGGCGAAGCTGCGACGGGTAGCTAGTTATTACATAAAATCACTATTAAAATTTGACTATTCATGTTACAAGGATATGAATAATGTTTTTAATTATCATTAACTTACATTTGGTGTGTATTAACTTGGATCTCTCCTTTTATTAATTTTGAAATTTGATTGTTTTCCATATTTCTGAAACAGAAGAACAAATTAATAAAATATTAGTATTATTATATGTAATATTAAAAAGTAAAACACAATTAATTAAATACTGAACTTAATCTGTAATTAGTACCAAATAAAAACAATTATTAATTAAAAAAAGGCAGATGTATTCAGTTACTTGCAATTATAAATAACGACATTCAGTAACGAAATATGCATTATATCATCGGTAAATACCGGATGGAACAAACGACCTCAGTATATTATACTAATGTTTGTTTTAACAGTATATTAAAACCACACAACCAATTCCAGACCATTTTCCCTGAGAACAACAGAATATCGAACGTAATATATATGACTTTTCGTGACGCTTCACATCAGTCCACATCATCACATCAAAAAAGATTTTTTATTTTTTAAATTACATTTTTAATTTACAATTATACAATTTTACAATTTTTTATTTTTACAATTTTTTAATTTTTTATTTTTTATTTTTTTATTTTTTTTATTTTTTATTTTTTAAATTATTATTTTAGACCAAAGCTAAATGACTACTTTGGTCATTTAGCTTCAATGATAATTTGTTGCGTATGAAAAATCCCATGTCTGACCGGGATCGAACCCGGAACTTAATATTTTTTCTGAATACTTCACTTTTATTCCGTAAATAAAGTGAGATTAAAACCAAATACAGTTAAGTAGTAACGCTTACCTGTAATAAACTACCAAAAATTTTTAAATTTTAATTTTTTATTAATTTTTTAATAAACGGGGGTATGAACAGTAACACTGAAAATTACTAATTTAAAAACATAGAATTACAAAAAAGCTAACAACACAGTTGTTTCTGATGCACGGTTTACACACAAAGTTAATTTAAAAATATATATCATTTTATTTAAATATAATATTTTTTTGTTTATTTAATTCAATGATTTAACTGAAGCGCACGCGCATACCGTATTTAATTCGCGCGGGTGTGGTGGTACTAGTAGCGACAGGCGGCACTAAATAAACTAATGTAATTTCACAACTTAGAACATATTTCGCTTGTAGGTTAGACAGACCGGTATACCCGCAAGGCTTAACGCACCAAGTACCGAGTTGACCGGGCGATCGAGTTCGACATCCAGCCAGATCGAGTTACTATTTTACATTTTAAATATTATTTATTTATTTAATTCTACCACTCACCTGTGACGCCACAAAATAGCAATAGTTTAGAGCATTTTTTTGTAGTGGTGGTGCGATTTAGCAAAAAATATTGTTTGCAATTATTGTTAATGGCGAAATCTCGAGATTCTGATGGTGACCTTGCTCTACAGCCTCACCCACTTGACCATTTGAGTTGAAAATTTAGTGGCATCAATATCACATATATAGAAGTAATCTGGTCAAGTTTGGTGAATATCGGTGTAGTAGGTCTGCAGATATAAATCAACCGGTTTGGTCTAGTGGTGAACGCGTCTTCCCAAATCGGCCAATTTGGAAGTCGAGACTTCCAGCTTTCAAGTCCTTGTAAAGGGAGTTACTTTTACACGGATTTGAATACTAGATCGTCGATGTCGGTGTTCTTTGGTGGTTGGGTTTCAATTAACCACACATCTCAGAAATGGTCGAACTGAGATTACACAAGACTGCACTTCATTTACACTCATACATATTATCCTCCTAGGGTAATACCTGAACAGTAATTCCCGGAGGCTAAACAGGAAAAAGAAAGAAAGATCTGGAGACACGTACATACGAACATTAACATCCGAAAAATTTCCATCCGGTTTTTTGAGTTCCTAGATGTCAAAACGACAAAAACCGGTGAAAACTGCATACGCCCAAATTGAACCGATTACAATACTTTCCCTTTTAGAGCTGTAGCTCTGCTACAGCTCTAAAGACGGGAGAGTAAAAAGTACACACAGCTACAGACGGGAGAGTAAAAAGTATACACATGCAACCATGCTGTGGTACACGGGAAGTTATGTACTTACATATATCAATAAGTTTTTAGTTATATATTAGTGACAGCAATCACATATGTACTGTATTTTAATTACATTAAAAGTAGTATGTAAACGAATAAAAGAAAACCTGATTTCAATTATTACATATTGACAATGAAATAAGTAACAACTGAAATAGTCAGTGACGAAATATTTCTTTGGATAAACAAAAAAAAAAATGGTTTAATATAAATAAACATTTTTTAGCTATTTTAAAAATTATTATTTTATATCAGTTTTATCTTCAGTCTTTTTGTACAACGAAGTATTAAAGATATATATATATAATCCGGTTACAAACTAAACGACCTTCTACTTCGTAAACCTTTCGTACATTGATGAACAGAGACTCGGGAAAACAAAACGGGAAAAAACTAAAATTTTTGATGGAAAAGTTCACCTAAAAATAAAAATTAATAACATACACATTCATACAATTTTTTTTCCATGGAAAGTCTTCCATGGCAAACCGTTATAATAGAAATTTTAATAATTTTTCAGATTTTTGTGGTTATTTCTTCGGCTGTCTTCTTTTATCGTATCCAAGAGTTAGATTCTGTTTTCCCATTCTTCCACCAATTGTACAATCTGTTCAGTAATCTCAGTACTAGACTATGAAATTTCCTCTTCCCCGAAAAGTTCTCTATTTAGTGAGCACACGATTAGATGTTGATGATATTGTCTCTCCCCGCATTTACAAGACTCACTTTCAGCTAGTAATTTCATCAAATTGATCAAGGTTCTGGCAAACCATTTTGGTTTAACGTTTTCCACGTGGATCATTATAGTTTTCTTCTAATATCTATGTCCTCTAATCGGGCACAAATGTTTTAAATAAAGATGACACACCAATACATTGTTGCTTTGGTTTTGTGGAAACCGATTTGATGAACCAAAAGAGGGAATTGTTCTATCCAGTGGCGAATATTTTTCTATAAGAAAACCATTTATGTGACAGTTACATCTGACAATGCCATCATTTTTATCATTCGTTGAGAGATTTTTTAGTTCATTTGATGACGAACTGAACGTTGTAGTTTTCTTTTAAAAATACCTCCAAGAGTAGTATTTTTTTTTTTTCAAATAGTTGTCTTATTAACAAACTAATCTGTTATTGAAAATTTTGGTCCAATCTTTTGGCTGCTGAATACTCTTATAATATTTTAATTAAAAATGTAGGTGAAATTCTCTAAGCGGAGTCTCAGTGGTTATTATTTTTGTAAATTGCTTGTATTTTAAGAGAATGATGTTTTTCACTCCCCTTTTCATTAACGATAATGGCAAGAATTGAGTAGGAGTGTGATTCATTTAATTCGGTTCTACCGATTCTCTAGGGTAACGACTACAAATTTTCAAAGTTCTCATTTCTCTGAGCCTCTTTGATTGAAGTAATGTCCCTTTCCCTTTCATTCCTTTCGCTGATGTTCACATCGTTCAATTTAATTTAGATATGTTATTTCAAATAAATCAAACTTATACATTTTGATTGATCAAATTTTGATTACACATCTGCCTAAAATAATTCTATAAAATCATCAATTCAACTCGATTTAATAAGACTTGTTGATATCGAGTAAAAATCACATAAAAATGAAAATCCTTAATTATATCTAAAAACCTAGAGAATAATAGTTAATTTTTTAAATTTGTCTTCATATAAACGTCTTCAATATTTAATATTTAAATAACTAATTAATTTCCAAAGGAAATTAATTAATCAAAATAATTTTAAAGTAATTTTTTTTAACATAGAAAATAAGTGTAATTTTAGTAATACTTTGGTTATATATCAAATTCACTTTGTTTTTATGTATGTTACTGAAATTCACTTATTGTGTATAAAAATAACTGTAAAAAGTTTTTAGAGGGCATAAAAATAATCCATAAGGATCAAAGTTGTTTGTCGTAGGGGGGGGGGGGTTGTTGTTGAAAGGAACATAAATCAAAAGTGTTATAAAATTTCTATTCAAGAAGGGATTTAACTTTTAAGGGTCTAATTTCATACTGCTCTTGTGTAATATTTCATTCATCTTAAATATAATATATTTTTATATGAACACTGAAGTGAAGTTCACATATAAGTAAATTAAAAATTTTTATTTATTAAAACATTTTATGAAAAATTACACTCAGTACGTTTTTTTTTTGTCTTCAGTCATTTGACTCGTTTGATACAGGTCTCCAAGAGTCCCTATCTAGTGCCAGTCATTTCATTTCGGTATACTCCCTACATCCTACATCCCTAACAATTTGTTTTACATATTCCAAACGTTGTACGTCTGTATAATTTTTCCGATTTAACCAGCCTTTCTAATATTAAAGCGACTCTGCCACGATGCCTTAATATGTGATCTATAAATTTGTCTCTTAAGTAAATTTTTCCATTTGATTCTTTCTTCATCAATTTGCCGCAACACCTCTTCATTTGTCGTCGAGTACATTATAGAACACAAATTTCTTTATTATTTATTTACAAAAAAAAATTATTTTCTTTATTTGTAATTAATTATTATTATTAGTAATAATTTTAAACTTGAAAATATTTTATTGAAATACTTATAAACTCGTTTTTCTATAAACTTACTGAAAAAAGTACAGCTTTTTATTACTACTAACACTCAAATAATTTCTAATCAACAACTTTTCAAGATAATGGAATTAATTTTATCTGTATTTTAACAGTTTTCCTGACCCACTAGTTCCACATAAAATAAAAATTATACTAACATTTTTAGCCATATTTAGACGTATCTGATTGTAAAAATATTTTCTCAAATTTATAAATTATAAAGAGTTTATATAAGAAAAATCAGCTCCTCCCTCAGTACACCCATTGGGTTGTTCTAGTGGTGAACTCATCGTTGCAAATCGGTTGATTAAGAAGTCGAGAGTTGTAAAGTGCAAATCCTAGTACAGACAGTAGTTACTTTTACGGATTTGAATACTACATTGTGGATACCAGTGTTCATTTGTGGTTGGGTTTCAATTAACCACACATCTCATCTGAGACTGTTCAAGACTGCACTTAATTTACATTCATACATATCATTCATCCTCTGAAGTAATACCTTACGGTGGTTCCAGAGGGTAAACAGAAAGAGAGAGAGAGAGAGAGAGAGAGAGAGAGAGAGAGAGAGCTCCTCCCACACTATAGGAAATTATACTTTTTTTTTTGTCTTCAGTCATTTGACTGGTTTGATGCAGCTCTCCAAGATTCCCTATCTAGTGCTAGTCGTTTCATTTCAGTATACCCTCTACATCCTACATCCCTAACAATTTGTTTTACATATTCCAAACGTGGCCTGCCTACACAATTTTTTCCTTCTACCTGTCCTTCCAATATTAAAGCGACTATTCCAGGATGCCTTAGTATGTAGCCTATAAGTCTGTCTCTTCTTTTAACTATATTTCTCCAAATGCTGTAATTATACTGTAATTTTTCTAATTATACTGTAAAATTAAATTAGAAGAAAATTGGATTAAGTTATTGTTTTTTTTTTTTTGATGATTAATTCACCGTAAAATTTATGCGTGGGAATATGAAATGGACGTTTTGTAGCGTATGATAAATGCTTGTCTGGCCGGGATCGATCCCGGAACCTCCGGATGAAATGCCGAGACGCTACCACTCCGCCATGGAGATCGGCTAATACATTAAGAACAGGATCTTCATAAAAGAATGATGGGATTTCTGTAATTCAAATCAAGGCAGTAGGGAAATTTTGAGAATTTATGTAGGTAGCCCTATTTATGTAGGTGGCCTCATACTCAAAAGTTTGTGTAGTAGCAGTTCAAACCACACACCAGTTTTGTGTTGTTGATGAGGTGTGTTTAGTTCGTTACTATGTTCACTATTGAAGAAAAAGCAAAATGTATTTTGTGGAGGCTGAATTAAAATCCGAATTTTAGTTCAAATGGAAACCACCAAATGGAAAATAATGTACGTCGTTGGTTAAAACTGTTCGAAGAATTTGGACGTGTTCACAAGGAAAAATAAACTTACAGGCCACGAGTATCAGACGAAACTGTTGGAACTAATTAGACAATCTGCAATCAGAAGTCCTATTAAATCCATCTCTCGTCGATGCCTCGAGTTAGATATTCCGAAAACAAAACACTTAGTTTTACACAGATTGAAATTACACCCCATATAAAATTCAGTTACTGCAGAAATTGAAAGCTGATGATGAAAAAAGTTTCAATTTCGCTGTTGATATTTTTCTGAAAATTAATGAAAACGAAAAATCTTCACGGATGAAGTTACATTCTTTATTAATGGGTGTATTAACAGACACAGTTCGCGTATATGGGAATCTGAA
Source organism: Lycorma delicatula (assembly GCF_047948215.1). Taxonomy (NCBI): domain Eukaryota; kingdom Metazoa; phylum Arthropoda; class Insecta; order Hemiptera; family Fulgoridae; genus Lycorma; species Lycorma delicatula. The sequence goes on from NC_134459.1 coordinate 15,697,636, forward strand.
TAGCCACGTGTAACTTTTGAGAAACATCGCGACACGTTTAAAGTTAATGTTTGCTGTGATGTGATGAAAAATCTTGTAATCTGGCCTTTTTTTTCTTTGCTGGAAAGACTATTAATGGAAATGTTTATCACGATATGTTAAAGAATAACTGATTTTCTCAACCGGATGTACTCGAAAATATACAACGAATTCATTTCCAACAAGATGTTGCATCCCCACACTTTAATTCATTCGTTAGCCAGGCACTGAACGAAATGTTTGGGTGGTTTGATGGTTAGGCCGGGAAAATCCTATATCCTGACCTCCTAGGAGTCCAGACCTGGCACCTTGCGAATTTTTCTTGTAGGTAATGCTAAAACAAACCCGAAAAATACAAACGTTGTTTATTCGTAAAAAATTCGCACCCAACGTCACTTAAAAAAAAGGATTAATGAAGCAATTGTAAGCATAACAGAAGATATGTTAATTAGAGTGTGAACAGAAACCGGATATCGATTGAACATTTGCCGAACGATTAATGGGTACACATATTAAAATTTATTAGTTATGTAAAAATAAACTGTTTGAGATGACAAATTCGATAAATAAACAACAACTGTAAATATTTCTGTTCTCTTTTAAATATTTAAACGTTAAAATATTTAACATATACATATTAACAATATTATATTTAACATTTTTAAACATTTAAATATTTCTGATCCTTTAAATATGTTAAGCTTGTTTCTGTACATTGTTTCAATTCTTAAAAAACCTGATATGGACACCAGATGACTTCCTTGCATATACACATTTTTTTTTTTTTTTTAATGAAAAGTACATAAACTTTTATTTAATTGATAAGTTTTGATATTTTTTCTTTATTATTATTATTATTGAATTATAATTTATTGTGAAATTTTTTTACAATCAGTGGTTAATAATTATTAATAAATCTATATATTTAAATTTAAAAAAAAAATTAAAAAAGAAGGAATTGAAGTCGAATTGGAACCGGTGTGCCTTCCCCTTGTTAGATCCAAATATTTCATTAATTAAAATTTTATTTGGCTATAACTGGAATCAATGAAAATAAGTACCACTTATGATATATCGTTGAAAGCTCCCAATGAGGGCTTATTACTGCAGTTAAGAAAAATTCCAAAATCCCCAAAAAATGGATTTTGGATTTTTTGGACACTTTTGGTTCAGTGTTTACGTACGTACATACGTTTGTACTTACAGATGTCACGCCGAAACTAGTCAAAATGGATATTTCCATTGAAATATGAAAACCGAAATTTTTCGCGATCACAATACTTCCTTTATTTCGTACAAGGAATAAAAAATAGTGAAGAATTTTCAGAAAATAAATTCTTAATTATCAAAATAAAACGATAAATAGATTTTATATGTAAGCTGTTCATTGTTTTCATGGGTTATTTTTAATTGTACTAAAACATTCTTTATAATTGTAAATGATTGATGTTATAAAATAATATGTTGCCAATTTCTAAGGATGTATATAAACAAATATAATTAAATTATTATATTATGTGTAATTAGAGAGTAAGCATGCCGATTTTAAAAATGCACTACTTATCATTATACATTTTGAAAATGTTTATCTATGATCTACATCGAAGCTTGTAGTTTTTTAAATGTATTCATTTACGCTTTTTTAAAAATTATTTAAAATTTTCACAGCTTTAAAAAATTGTGTGGATACATGACTTCCTTGTACGCCTATTAAATTACATAGACACGTTTTGTTAAAATTAAAAGTACATAAACTTTATTATTTTATTAATAAATTCTGATATTTTATAATTTTTTTTTTGTTTTTTATTGAATTATTCAAAGTAAATTTTTTTACAATCATAGGTTAATTACTATAATAATGATTTACCTATAAAATATATATTTATATTAAAAAAGGGAGATGTTTCGAACCGATATGCCAAATATTTTGTAAGATCCAAATATTTCATTAATTAAAATTTTATTTGGCTCTCAATGAGGGCTTATTAATGCAGTTTAGAAAAAGTCCAAAGTCCAAAATCCAATTTTTTGAATTTTGGGTTTTTTTGGACACTTTTGGTTCAATCGATTGCAATTAAAAAAGGACACAACTAGATTTTACAACAATCCTAAATACAAAATTTCAACTTCTATACTTCCTTTATTTCGTACAAGAAAGTAAAAAAAGGAAATATTACAAGAATATTAATCCACTTTAAAATATAATTTAATTTAATCCCATGGGAACAACAATACTTCCTTTACTTCGTACAAGGAAGTAAAAAAGGAAATATTACAAGAATATTAATCCATTTTAAAATATAATTTAATTTAATCCCATGGGAACTACAGTTACAAAAAAAGAAAAAACTAAAAACATTAGTTTTTTTTTAACTTAGGAAGAAATGAAACCTCAAGTTTAAAAAATATTGGAAGGGGGCTGACAAAGTGGTTTTTGCGAGTATACGTGCCCCATTTACTGACGCTATTAGATTGTGGAATTAGTATTACAGAGGGATTGGGGGTCAGACTGGGGATTTTACTTTAACCGTAGCTGAGGTTAATGAAAATTTTACTGGATGTAGTTTTGATTTTTTAAACAAAAAATAAAATTTTTTTATAATGATTTTTTCCGGTAATGACTTCTAAATTTATTAATAAATAAAAATTAAATTATATTCCTTTTTAATTTATTTTTTAAATAGATTAATCTATTTAAGATAGCTAATTCTGTCTTATTCAGATAGATTTTTCTATCTGAAAAACGAAAGGCGATTGTAATCTGTTAAATGTACGCATAAATACTTTTATACATCCGAGTAATAGTAAACAGAATTGATTTAAACTTTAAGCCTACACTTGTATTAAAATATAAAATACGAGTAGATAGCTGTGTTGGTAGAGGTGAGCTACTGCTGACTGTGGCGTTACTAGTAACAGCGCCTGCGCACCGTCGCTGTGTTCACGGGCCTGTCTCATCAGATACGAAACGTTCCGTTTCTATGCTGTAGTGTGTCGGTGTGCTTAACATTGAGTAAAACTATTACAGTAACTGTTATGTTCTCGTAATATGCACTGTTTTTTTTTTAATATTTATACAAATTAAATTAATTAAATGACTGTGATCAGGTAAATAATTTATATTATTAAGAATAATTATTGAAGAATTTTATTTCTTGTTTAATATTATGTATTTACATCGTTACTCGTTTTGCATCCCAATATAGACCGAGGGGTTTTACTATCGGTACTCTTCAAAAGTTTGTTTTTAATCAATATGAAATAATAAGTACTTGAAAAATTAAATTAGAGTAGACAAAATTAGAATTATGTTAAAAATTTAAGAAGACCATAATAATGTTAATTAAATAAGGTTAGCGAGCGTAGGTTATGTTACGTCGATTCCGTGTACTGATGAATCGTACGTAGGTCAACCATTATTTAGTCAAATTTGAACTACACTCTTTTCGCTCGCTAACTTTCTCGTATTAACGTTAAGTATACAAATTACATAGCGAACTTATTAAGTAGAACTTAATAACGTAAATTATTATTTTTTTTTTGTCTTCACTCAGTTGACTAGTTTGATGCAGCTCTCCAAGATTCCCTATCTAGTGCTAGTCGTTTCATTTCAGTATACCCTCTACATCCTACAACCCTAACAATTTGTTTTCCATATTCCAAACGTGGCCTGCCTACACAATTTTTTCTTTCTACCTGTCCTTCCAATATTAAAGCGACTATTCCAGGATGCCTTAGTATGTGGCCTATAAGTCTGTCTCTTCTTTTAACTATATTTTTCCAAATGCTTCTTTCTTCATCTATTTGCCGCAATACCTCTTCATTTGTCACTTTAAACAAAAAAGTAGATTTTTAACATAGTATTTTTAACATTCTCCTATAGCACCGCATCTCAAAAGCTTCTAATCTTTTCTTCTCAGATACTTCGATCGTCCAAGTTTCACTTCCATATAACATGACACTCCAAACATATACTTTCAAAAATCTTTTCCTGACATTTAAATTAATTTTTGATGTAAACAAATTATATTTCTTACTGAAGGCTCGTTTCGCTTATGCTATTCGGCATTTTATCTCACTCCTGCTTCGTCCATCTTTAGTAATTCTACTTCCCAAATAACAAACTTCTTCTACCTCCATAATCTTTTCTCCTCCTATTTTCACATTCAGCGGTCCATCTTTGTTATTTCTACTACATTTCATTACTTTTTTTTTGTTCTTGTTTATTTTCACGCGATAGTTCTTGCGTAGGACTTCATCTATGCCGTTCATTGTTTCTTCTGAATCCTTTTTACTCTTGGCTAGAATTACTATATCATCAGCAAATCGTAGCATCTTTAGCTTTTCACCTTGTACTGTTACTCCGAATCTAAATTGTTCTTTAACATCATTAACTGCTAGTTCCATGTAAAGATTAAAAAGTAACGGAGATAGGGAACATCCTTGTTGGACTCCCTTTCTTATTACGGCTTCTTTCTTATGTTCTTCAATTATTACTGTTGCTGTTTGGTTCCTGTACATGTTAGCAATTGTTCTTCTATCTCTGTATTTGAACCCTAATTTTTTTAAAACGCTGAACATGTTATTCCAGTCTACGTTATCGAATGCCTTTTCTAGGTCTATAAACGCCAAGTATGTCGGTTTGTTTTTCTTTAATCTTCCTTCTACTATTATTCTGAGGCCTAAAATTGGTTCCCTTGTCCCTATACTTTTCCTGAAACCAAATTGGTCTTCAAATAATACTTCTTCCACTCTCCTCTCAATTCTTCTGTATATAACGTATTCTGTGTATAACGTAAATTATATTAGAACTAAATTTTAAACATTTATGGCTGTGAAATTCCGAAAAAGTAAGTAGGAACTTTCTCGAAGCGCGGAACCGTGCAGGGACAGCGAGGTAGCTCTTTTGCTGAGGACGTCTTCGCCCGGTCACACGCAAGAGTGACTGGGTCGGGACGCTCTGATGAAGCGAGGGTCGTGGTGTATGCATGGGAGCATACTCGGATCCCGACTATGAGCAGTGATGGGAAGGGTAGTGGCATCTTATGATATATGGTTGAAAAGCTCTCAATGAGGGCTTATTACTGTAGTTAAGAAAAAGTAATTAGGAAAAAATGGATAAATCCATTTTTTTTTTTATTTTGGGCTTTTTTGGACACTTTTGATCCAGTCGTTTGCAATCAAAATGGGAGGTGCACCACTAGTTGTTACAACAGTCCTAAATCCAAAATTTCAACATCCTACGGCTAATCGTTTTTCAATTATGCGAGATACGTACGTACAGTACATACATACGAACGTACAGACGTCACGCCGAAACTAGTCAAAATGGATTCAGAGATGGTCAAAATAGATATTTCTGTTGAAATATAAAAACCGAAATTTTTTGCTATCATAATACTTCATTTACTTCGTACAAGGAAGTAAAAACGTATAAATAAATAATCTAAAACTTCTTTTAGTAAATTTAATGTCGTTGTATATATCGAGAGATATCGTCTGCATCGATTGTCTTTGTTGTATAGATCGTTTTCTATATCAATATCGACTTCCTCAGATAGGTATAATTTGGTTAAATATTATGTTATTAATTATTATAGAGCTAATAACATGAAAACACTCCCGGGACAAATAATAATAAGTTGTAAAATTTTCAGCTAAATCGGTTGAGTAGTTTTTGAATTAATAGGACACACTTAAACAAAAATTGTTTTTTTTTATGTAAGTAAATCGATCATCCGTTTTAGTAACCAAACAAACCGTGTTATATTTAGGTTTTAATATGTCTAAAAGCCACTGCTTAATTATTTCATATTAATAGAAAACTACGTCTATAAATATTTTCATCTTCTCAGAAATTTCTTAAAAACAATAATTTCCTTAGGAAACTTATTTTCTGAAGACGTTTTCAACATCTTATAAAGAAAATTTCCTAAAATATTTTAAATATTTCACTTTATTTTATTCAGAGATTTTTAATCGTAATCTTAATAAAGATTATAATATTCTATTTAAAATGTAAAATATTAAAATATGTTAAATTATTGTTATAAAAGTTTATTTAATAAAAAAAATGAAGAAAATGTAGGTTATAAAGTTGATAACGTTGTATGCTTTATTCTTTTATTTAATTAAGAAATACAGCTCACTTTGAATTTTTATACTATAATAATAATAATAATAAAAAACTTTATTCATTCAATAAGCTAAATAAACTAAACAAATTTTAGTAAACTACTATAATTTCTACACAATTGTGGTAAAATAAAGTTAAGTATAAAAATAAAAATTTAATAAACATTTGAAAGGATATTTCTCAGAATTTTTTAAATTTTAAAATAAAAGTAAAAATGTGAATTTTTTGCTACTTAAATCTATTTACTTAAACACAAGTAATAAAATTTTAAATACAGAAGAAATATAAGGATTTGCTGTTTTACCGAATTAAAAGGAGGATTACTCAACCTGCATACGTTTTGATACATATACTTACGTTAAATCCTTAATATAAATGTAGATGAAATTTTCTTTACTTTAGAGAGAAGATTTTTCCGTAGTAACTTACGTTGAAGATCTGTCCAGACGAAGTCATGATCACGAGGTGGATATTAAGATATAATAATGTTTTTTTAATATAATTTTTACATATTGGAATGTTATAGCTTAATAAAACATAGCCTGATCTCATTATTACATTCAAACAATTTTCACAAAATAATCAATTTCACAAACAAAATTAATTTGAAAATTTTAGGTAAAAATAATACGCATTTTTACATTTCAGAGGGCCTTAAATTATGCTCCGTAGTACATTTACATTATTTTTCAGAATTAATTTTATCAAGATAACTTAATTTTCGCATTTACTTATATTGTTTTATTTTTAGAACTATGTTTTGAACGGGCAACATCTGTTTTTTTGTAGGCTATTATATTTTTATATAATATAAAACTAAAATATTTTAATAAGATATGGCTGATCTCCATGGCGGAGTAGCAGTCTGACAGAGTAGCTACTCATGGCAGAGTAGGGTCTCTGTCTTTCATCCGGAGAATCTGAGTTCACATCCTAGCCAGGCATTTTTTCACACGTTACTAAAAAATTATTTCTTCATCCGTCGGCCTCCATTATAGAGTACCAGCCAGAATTAAATGAAGTACAGAAAAGTTAATCGCTGTTATGCAAAATTATCTGCAATATTATTATATATACATATATATATATATATATATATATATATATATATATATATGCCGTGATATGTTGCCGTGAAAGACCGAAATTAGAGAATGTCAATATTCCCCGACGAATGTCTACACGTACCAAATACGTCGGGGAAAGACCAAAATATTTGCTTATTCGGACCTTCGCCGGTATATGACTACAAACACAGATAAACTCTGGTAGGGATCAAAACCATAATTAGAAATTAAAAAAAAATCACCCAGTACCAATCGCTAAGGTAAATAGATTACGCGAATCCCTCGTAAAAAGAAAGGAAATTTAAATTCAAACCAAACCTAACCTACGCTTGCTAACTTCGTCTAATTAAAATTAAATATATACAAATTATATATGTTGTTCTCCAACATTGCATGCGATTAATCAAATTCACTGTATTCAGCGTGCACTGATGGTGAGTTGAATAAATACATTTTTATAAAAAATTTGAACAAAGGATTCAAACCATCTGACCATTTATTTGTATCTGTGTGGTTTATCCGTGCAATTAACATAATTTGTACATCCTGATTTGCTCTATTAATTAATAAAAATAAAAAAAAAACATTAATATTTGGTTTTATTGTAATAAAAAATTGAGAGATAAGCCATTGTGAGAACCTTTAAAAAAATATACCTTAAAATCGATTAATTTAAGTTTACATAGAGTACAAATTTTTTAATTTTCTAAGCATTTGACCCCGTTGGTAATACAATTTGTATAAAATAATGTTTCCTGTTACCAACAATTTTCAATGTACGTGTCTTTGCGCTTTCGGAGTCACTTCTCCATCATCAGGATTTTTTTTAAGTTGTTAATTACATATTCATGTGTATAAATTTTTTTCTACGTATAATCACAATTAAATTAATATGACTACATATTAATTAATAATTATTGTATAATTTGTTAATGATATCTTATATAAACAAGTTATACAATAATTATTAAATATTAGGTTGGTATTATTTCATAATAGTCGTAAACATCTTACGTTACATTCGTATTACACGTATAAATTATTTTATTATTTGACGATCAATATTACTATGAACATAACAATTTTAACTTAAATTTAATTATAATTACGTATAGAAAATTTATACACATGAATATTAAATTAACAATTTCAATAAAATCCCTGATGATTGAGAAGTAACTTCGAAAGAGCTAGGACACATACATTGAAATTTTTTTGTAAATGGAAATATTAATGTATACAAAATAAATTTTTTAAAATTCTTTTTCTCTCTTTCGTCACCGGCTATATTAATCCCCATCTTATTTCCATTTCTTTCAGTTCTGCTTCATTTTCAAACTATGTTATTTCTTCCTTTCTTGCGACAATTTTTTACTGCTGCGCTCTCTGGTTCCTTTCTGAAAAACTTCATAAACTTGGATCTTCTTCCTAATTGTATCTCTATCCCTAATATCTGTTGGATTTATCCCTGCAATCGTGAATCTTCTTTTCTCTGTATGAACCACAACATTAAGTGTTTCACAACTCTTCTCGAAAATCTTCTTCTTCATTCTGTTTTCATCAATCTTAGTCAAGTGCGCGTAGAAGACCAATCTTCTTTTTCCAATAGTGTATGCGAGTCTGTCTACACGGAGGTAGAGTTATTCGTTTTCCGTAACCTCCAATCTTTATCAGCTTTCCGTGTCCGAATATATTTCTTATTATATTCCTTTCAACGAAATCGAATTTATCGATCTCTTCTTGGATTATCTTACACACTCTGTAGCATACTACACTGCAAACGTAACTAATGTGGCGTAATGTCGAATCTTTCATATACTCTTTTTTTTTCAGTTACGCTTCTAGGGACCACGCACATATAAAGTCAAACAGAAATATTCTTTTTGTTCTTCCAGTATTCTCTCATTCTGCTACTCTGTTCTCATTTTTTTTTTCTTCAGTCCATTTTATGCCTGGTCTTTTGGCTTTTTCCGGGAGTCTACCTTTTTTATAAGTTTTCTAAATTTATCTCTGTCTTGTACTGTGTTTTCGTTTATGTTTAATTTTTTAATGTCTTTATGGACTTCCGAGAACCATATAAGTTTATTTTTTGTTTTATTTAATCTATCAAAGATCTTTTGATAGATTTCATGCAGATTTTCTTTCATAAATTAGTAATGACTTACATCATGAATTTGATAGATTACACTCTTAATTATATAGATTTTTTTGTAAAGGCCTTCTGTTGTTTTTTTTTATTGTAGCCTTATTTATTAAAAGAAAAATATTTTATCATATTGAAATTATTAAAACAATGAAATAATCATCTTTTTATATTAATATTTCCCTCTCTTTTAATCGCACTTTTAATACTAGATAGGATTTGATATAAATATACGAGTACTATTAAAAAAATTTTCACATTTTTTTTTCTATAATGTAGATTTATTAAATATATTACAGATGAATCAAATATTTTTTATATAGTTAAAAAAAAAACACCAATGAACATTTTTATATTTACTTCATTTTGACTCAGTAAATTTCCAATTTGAAAAAAAAAAATATATATATAAATGTATATATTGTGAAATATTTAAAATCGTTTCATTTATTTACATTAGATTTGTGGAATTTATTTTGATACTTGTATTTTCAGAGGTATTCAATTTATATGTGTATATTTTGAAGAGAGTTAAAATGTTTTTTTTCATATCTGTTAATCTTATCGGATGTAACTTAAAGCTGTTGTTGTGCTGTAAAAATATACTGTAATAATAATTTTCTTGACGATACTTAACGGTTTTTTTTTTTCTTAGAATACTTCAAGTAGACTTATACATGTTGAATTCCGGTATTAGATTTTTTTCCTCTTTTAAATATAAATGATTGTTGTAAAAATAATCTCACTTCTGTACAGAAAATTATTTTCAATTTTAAAAAGTGAAAAAAAAGTGAATTTTTGCGCCAGTAGATGACCATTGGCATTTTTTTGCCCAGTCACACCTTCATTTGCATTGAATTTAATTTGTGATCATTTTTAAATTTCCTAAAATAAAATTTAGGATAAAAATAAATTTTTAGTTTATTTAATTTACTTCATATACCATATTAGATTTGATACAGAATTACTAACAGAAAACTGATTAATATTCCATATTTTGACATCATGCTTCAGTTAAACATTATCCATTTCTTTTTTCTGTACTTAGATCAATATTTTTACTGCTAAATTTATTTTCTGACAGCAGTCTAGTAGTGTTTCTCAGAAACAAATAAAAACTGCTGTACTTAAATGTCCGATGTTGTTTAATTTTTCAGTTCGTTCATCAGTTAATGTGAGTAAATTAATTTAGATGATTCTCTAATAATACACTTTTTAAAACTACCGAATATTCCGGCCTCAATGGCGCGAGTGATAGCGTCTCGGTCTTTCATCCGGAGGTCCCGGGTTCGAATCCCGGTCAGGCGTGGCATATTCACACGCGCTACAAAATCGTTCATCACATCCTCTGAAGCAGTACCAAACGGCAGTCCCGGAGGTTAAACAGGAGAAAAAATAGTTTTAACTACTGAATATATATAAGCTATAATTGAGTTATTTTTTATGTATAAAGGAACTGGATTGGTGCTCGTCATTTAATGAAGAGTTCATTTTTAAGATATGTTTTGCTCTCTATCAAATAAATTAGCCTTGATAAGAATTCAATAACGATAACGGAAAATATAAAAAAAGCATGATTTATCATTAAAAATAGATAATATTTTAATAAAAACCAAAGTATTTTTTTTAAAAAATAATCTTAAAATTAATAACTCCGTGAAGTTAGAAAGCAAAGTAATAAACATTTAATGTTAAATTTTTGTTTGCTACCGAAATGAAATGTATGAAAAATTGATACTTCGCTAATTCCCGACGCTCTGCTCGTTTCTCATAAATTGACAGTATTCATCTTTTGATTTTTACGTTTACGAAAAATTGGATATATTTTTAATTAGTTAATTTCTCAAACATGGCACGGCTGATATGTTAAATAAATAAATTAACAAATAATATAATTCACCTTACCAGACGTTGATACGTTTTCTTGATCTTTCGGCTTACTTGGAAGCCATCATCGGGAGTTAGTATACTAGTAGAACCGGGACAGTCATGACTGTTTTTAAATTATGATTTTTAAACTGTGACTTTAATGCATTAATTTTAACTCCTGATGATAGCTTCCAAAAAAGCCAAAATATCTAGAAAACGTATCAACGTCTGGTAAGGTGGATTATATTACTTGTTAATTTATTCTTAATTAGATTACAAAATAAGTAATTTCGATAAATTTCAGACAATAAAAATATTATTCTGGAAAGAGCCCGAGGGGGGATAGTAAACTAAAGCAAAATGTTTATCATGTTAATCCCTCTAGGTATTTAAAACCAGGCTCTTCTATTTTCCCATTATGTCTAATATATCATTATTTCCAAAAATGATAGCTTTTCATGCCAAAACCAATAATTAATAGTAAATTCAAAATGAAATAAATAGTAAATTCAAAAATTGCAGTACATTCAGTAAATTCAATTTTATTGTAAAATTCAACAGCGGCTCGAAATTATCAGGTGATCTCCATGGTAGAATGGTAGCTTCTTGGTCTATCATCCAGAGGTTCCGAGTTCGAATCCCGGTCAGGCTGGTATTTATTATTCGCTAAAAATTCAATTTACATACTCCACGTATAAGCTTAAAGCTTCTGTGTGTGTGATTACATAAACCAAAAAATAAATGAAATATATTGACATGATCACGCAGGTGCTATTATCTTTAACTCGACTGAACTTACATTATTATACCTCTGAGAAATCTATTATCTCAACTCCCCAAGAAAGCCGTTTACGTTAGAAGATTGTTTATGGTGGAATAACATTCAAATTATTCAGACAATACACAATTAGTGTATTGTCCTTTCATTATTAATTACCATATAAATTCCGATGATGTAATGAATTAATATAAACCACTTGACTGCCTTTTACGTTTAAGTTTAAATTTGTGTTTCATACTGTTATTGATATCGCCCTTTACACTCATCAGTATACATTATCATTCCATCCTTTTTGGCATGAGGCTGTGTGATCTTTCGACTTCAGAAGAATAAGCTGATGTTTCTTTTTTGTAAAAGCGTTTTATTTTGGTCAAGAATCGGGTTTGCAAAATCCGTCATAAAATGGAAATTATACTTCAGTGATTTTTCTTTAGGAAGTGTAATATCAAATTGTGCAAACAAAAAATCAGGATGCATATGGGAAACTGGTTGGAAGGTTATCGAGTTACGTTTGTCACGATTGCTCATTTTATTTACTGTTGTAGAGAGTTTAGTTGCATCGATTTTTTTCGATCGCCATTTGAATACGTGTTAGGGTACCATTGTCGACTGAAATATGTTAAACAGATTACAGGAAAATTGGTGGTCTTGAATGCTTTGTTAAAATCGAAAAAGTCTGTTGAATCGCCGAAATTCAAATATAGGCAGACTGCTGCTCTACAGTAGATTTTCGGGTGAATGTGTAAAGAAAGAATCTGATGTGGACACCACATGACTTCGTTGTACGCCTATTAAATTACATATATTTTTTATATATTTATTACATTTTTTTTTTTTGGTTTGTGAAGTATTATTTATTGTAATTTTTTACAATCACAAGTTAATTTATTAATAAATCAATATATTTAAATTAAAGTGCCTTCCCTTTATAAGATCCAAATATTTCATTAAATAAAATTAAGAGGAAAAAACGACGATATTAGCGAGCGAAGCAAGCATAGGTTATGTTGCCGCCCAACCCCAAAACCAATGAAACCTAGTTAAAACTATTTAGCTACGTTAATAGCGACGTGTAGGAACATGCATGTATGAAGCATACAAAGATGATCAATTTACAGATTCCAACTTGATGTGTACATGTTTCTTATAAATTGGTCTGCTTGCATAATATTCGCTGTGAGAGCGTCAAGTTCAAACATAAAAAAACCATCAATTGGCCGAATACATCTCTGAGGATAAAAATGATTTTTGGAAGAGATACTGAATCCATTTAGTGAAAACATTGTTGCAAGTGCTAAATTGCTAAATTACCAGTTGTGATTCACGAGCAGCTCTTCAAAATTTCATCCAATAAAACGTTACAATTCACATCTGAAGATTTAGATGTGATTTATACATTTTCGCTTGCTCGTCGAACTGAATATAAAGATTTAGTTATAGATGTACTGAAAGTATTAATCCCTTTCGTCACGTCTTACCACTTGAAGAAAATTTTCTTTTCATGTTTATATCGTAGATACACGTATAGAGAAAGTTTTAAATGAAGAACAAACTCAACCATCTCATTATGTTATTTTATTTACATGTGTACTTACTAATGTAAGTAAAATGTTTGTAATAAATGGTTTTTTCCTCATAAAATGATTTTATTATGGTTTAAATGTAAAGTTGTAGGCTAATTTTCCAACGCCCTTTCACATCACCGCGACCGCATGGGGATCTCAACCCCCACGTTGAGACACGCTGATCTAACCAAACATAACCTAAGCTCGATTTGTTCGCTAACCTCATTTATTTAACGTTAAGAAAAAAATTATATGCAGAAGTTTTACGTAAAATTTTGGCTGTGATTCCGATAAAAACCGATTTTTTTAAAAATTGTTGGTACATTTAAAGAAAAATTAGAAATAAATGATTATTATATCGCACCCTCGCTTCAAAAGTGACTCAAGTCAAAAAAATTTATTTTTCAAATCTCACTATAAAATAAATTCAAAATTAATATTAATATTTATTTTTAATATTGATATTTGACAACTCAACAAAAGTTTAATCTTTTGGAGTTAAGTGTTAGCTACTAGAGAGTTGTTACGTTTTTATTACTGTGTAAACTGGAACAGAGTTAAAATCCGTAACGTCGTCATGATTCTCAGTAGTGGCGAATCTGTGGTAAGCAGATTTATAGTTAGACGTTAAAAATATAGCTTTATGAGTAATTTTTTTTTCAGATTGACGTTGCGAGACAGATGGTCCTATATTCCGACGTAATTCACGGTAAAGGTAATACTTTTATTTTTTTATTTTATTTCTTTTAGTTATGCTTTTTTAAAGAATGATTATAGGGTATTTTGAATTACGTAATTTTAATCAATAATGATGTTCCATTTCTTAGTTTTGATGTTAAAGAAACTTTCTTTATTAAATGAATCAAATATTTACTTCCTTATACGAAGTAAAGGAAGTATTGTGATCGCGAAAAATTTCGGTTTTCAGATTTCAAACGAAATATCCATTTTGACCATCTCTGAATTCATTTTAACTAGTTTTGGCGTGACGTGTGTACGTTGTACGTACGTATGTATCTCGCATAATTGAAAAACGATTAGCCGCAGGTTGTTGAAATTTTGGATTTAGGACTGTTGTAACATCTAGTTGTGTACCTCCCATTTTGATTGCAATCGACAAACCAAAAAGGTCCAAAAAAGCCCAAAATCCAAAAAAATTTGGATTTGGACTTTTTCTTAACTGCAGTAATAAGCCCTCTTTAAGAGCTTTTCAACGATATAAGTGGTACTTATTTTCATTGGTTTCAGAGTTATAGCCAAATGAAATTTTAATTAATGAAATATTTGGACCTTACAAGGGGAAGGCACATCACTTCGAATCCGATTTCATCTCCTTTTTTTTAAATTTAAATATATTGATTTATTAATAATTCTCTGATTATCAAAAAATCTTTACCATAAATAATAATTCAATAACAACAATAAAATGAAAGATATGAAAAAATATCCGAAGTTATTAATAAAATAAAATTTCATGTACTTTTCATTTTTTTTAGATTTGTATATGTAATTTAATATGCGTACAAGAAAGTCATATGGTCTCCACATCAGATTTTTTTAAAAGTAAACGTAAATAATGTTTTATGAACCATAACCTTTTTAAAGGAAACGTATTACCTACGGCTGCATAAGTTTTGTTGATTTAAATTTGAAATTTATAGTTGAATTAGTTTAGAAAAATACTATGTTTATGATTCAAGTTATTTCATCTTAAAGAATTATGCAACGGAATTTTGTGTTCAGGCACTTTTCACTTTTGAAAAATATCCAATAAATAAATATTACTTAACTTGGTATTTCTTACTAACCACTCTATCGATAATATATATATATAGAACTTCCGCTGTTTCTTAAGTTGATAAACTTTATTTTTAAAATTGAGTTTTCTTTTTTAGTAATTAAAATTGTTTTGTGCATATAACAATGACATGTTAACGTTGCATACGGTTAGACAATACCAGAAAGAAAAAACAGTTAAAAAATAAAAATAAACTAATTAAAACGAATAATTATCGCTATATTAATATATTTATGCGTTACTGATGAACACAGGTAATAGTTTTACAAACTTATCTACTACATTATTTAATCATTTAATATCATGATTTAAAGAAAATTACGTCATAATTCTACATAAATTTGTGATAAATAACAAATAACAGGGTGCGGGGTACTTAACAGAAAATACCTGATCTGTGCTTAATTTGATTTTGTAAATATATTGTATTGTTAAGTAAGACAGTATAATAAACTGAAAACTTTAAAGCTTTTATATATTTAAATTAAACCTCCTAACTTCTATTATTTTATGCTTTTATAATTATTTTATTTATACTGTATTTATTAACAACAGTTTAACAACAGGATGTTGAAATTTTGGATTTAGGACTGTTGTAACATCTAGTTGTGTACCTCCCATTTTGATTGCAATCGACAAACCAAAAGTGTCCAAAAAAGCCCAAAATCCAAAAAAATTTGGATTTGGACTTTTTCTTAACTGCAGTAATAAGCCCTCTTTAAGAGCTTTTCAACGATATAAGTGGTACTTATTTTCATTGGTTTCAGAGTTATAGCCAAATGAAATTTTAATTAATGAAATATTTGGACCTTACAAGGGGAAGGCACATCACTTCGAATCCGATTTCATCTCCTTTTTTTTAAATTTAAATATATTGATTTATTAATAATTCTCTGATTATCAAAAAATCTTTACCATAAATAATAATTCAATAACAACAATAAAATGAAAGATATGAAAAAATATCCGAAGTTATTAATAAAATAAAATTTCATGTACTTTTCATTTTTTTTAGATTTGTATATGTAATTTAATATGCGTACAAGAAAGTCATATGGTCTCCACATCAGATTTTTTTAAAAGTAAACGTAAATAATGTTTTATGAACCATAACCTTTTTAAAGGAAACGTATTACCTACGGCTGCATAAGTTTTGTTGATTTAAATTTGAAATTTATAGTTGAATTAGTTTAGAAAAATACTATGTTTATGATTCAAGTTATTTCATCTTAAAGAATTATGCAACGGAATTTTGTGTTCAGGCACTTTTCACTTTTGAAAAATATCCAATAAATAAATATTACTTAACTTGGTATTTCTTACTAACCACTCTATCGATAATATATATATATAGAACTTCCGCTGTTTCTTAAGTTGATAAACTTTATTTTTAAAATTGAGTTTTCTTTTTTAGTAATTAAAATTGTTTTGTGCATATAACAATGACATGTTAACGTTGCATACGGTTAGACAATACCAGAAAGAAAAAACAGTTAAAAAATAAAAATAAACTAATTAAAACGAATAATTATCGCTATATTAATATATTTATGCGTTACTGGTCAACACAGGTAATAGTTTTACAAACTTATTTATCTACTACATTATTTAATCATTTAATATCATGATTTAAAGAAAATTACGTCATAATTCTACATAAATTTGTGATAAATAACAAATAACAGGGTGCGGGGTACTTAACAGAAAATACCTGATCTGTGCTTAATTTGATTTTGTAAATATATTGTATTGTTAAGTAAGACAGTATAATAAACTGAAAACTTTAAAGCTTTTATATATTTAAATTAAATCTCCTAACTTCTATTATTTTATGCTTTTATAATTATTTTATTTATACTGTATTTATTAACAACAGTTTAACAAATTATTCATAGTATTGAAATCTTTATTTCCTGCAATTAAAATATGATAGCAACAAATAATAAAGTAAGGAAATACTTAAATAAGTAATAATAATAAGTAAGAAGAAAATTAAACTTCTCATAGCCTCATAACTTGCAATAATATTTTGATAGTTGCTATAAATTTAACTGCAAAGGTAACAAGACTATGCATTTCATTCTGGAACAATATTTTAACTCATTATATAATGCATATCCGTACCTCTAATAAGGAGAATTATCGATTAAGACTAATAAGGAGAATTTGATCGATTTTACTGTGATTTGATCGTTTTAAATAAATAATTATTAAATCATGTAATTAAGATTTTATCCGTAACAGTTAATGATATTATCTACTGATAAAATTAAAAATTAATTATCCTTTTGCCAAAAATTATTTTCTTAACAAAGTTATTTCGAATCGTTTTACTAGACTGCACACTGCAATATAAAATTTCGTTTTGTTCTTACTTACTTCCTTTTTCTTTCTCTTATTGGGAGCAGTGAGGCTTTATTGCCTTGTGTTCGCCTAATACATTTTTTATCAGTTTATTTCTGTTAATGATATTTTTTTTCGTTTGAAGGTAAAATTGAAACAGAGTGTTTGCTTACTTCCTTTATTTCGAATAAATAAAGTCTGTATCAATGTTTTATTAAGAGTTACATTTTATTACTTTTTTTATTTGTTTTTTTTCAAAGTTAGATGTTAACTTTTCAAATATTTAAATTGTTTTTTTATTTGTACACTTTTTTTTTTTAATCAACACTGCGAGTAAAGCAGAAAAAGATTTATCTCATACGGTAGTGTCATCTACAACAACGATTTTACAGCGTACTGTTACACGCAACTAACGAAACATCTCTTTAAATTCACAAAGAAATATACAGCAATAGAATATTAGGAAATGCAAACTTTCACTTGTCATTTTGTAATTAATTCACCCAAAAAGCAGACTTGTCGTACAGAGAAAAGAAACCTATGAATTATTTTTAAAACCTATTTTAACATGGTTGTTCTGCTACAATACACAGTGTATATACAAAAGAAAAAATGGCGTAATTGTTGCCTTGAGCAAAAAAATAAATTCATTGTCAAGTAATTCGAAAGAAGCTGATTAGAAAGAGATAACATTTTTTAACAAATATATTTTAAACTATTTTTAAATTACGAAGAGGTCCCTAATGGTAGACTTTTCGAAAGCCTGATTAACGGAAGTAAATTAAGGACGAAGTAAATCCTATTTTCATTCCAAATACAGTTTATAATGTTAAGTAGAAGTCTCAGTTTTATTTATTTTTTTATAAAAGTTATTGTTGCTTCATAAATACATGTAACTGTATTAAATAAATTAAAAAAAAGTTTACAACTTATCTTATCGTGGCATATATTGAAGTACATATGCATACCTACCTACTACTACTACCTACAGCCTACTTACTTTATTTTCTTATAAGTAAATACTAAGATCAAAATTTTGTTTTCTCATTTATATTTGCTTACTTCGCCAAGATAGGCGTTTTGGCATCGGGCCACGGTTTGCTGAGAGATTCTTTCTCTATTACGATGAGATGGATGTATGGAAAACTGTGAAATTGAGCTGCGGTTTGGGAAGATGTGGGCATTAGCTTCGCTTCCGAAATCGGACCAAAGAAGAGAGAGATAGGATACGTTTTCATTAGAAATTTATCAAATTTATGAATATGTTTCTTGATTTTTAATTAAATCAAGAGGACTTTGAGTAAATTGAATTGTGGACAAAATTTTCGTTCTTGCGAAAATTTAACTGATCTGAGTACATAGTATAATTGAGATTAGATATAGGAAGATTTTAGTGTGAAAACTTGGGTGTTAGAGAAAGGCGCAGGAATTGCGCTTTCGCGAATCAGTTAATTTAATAGTTGAGTGTTGTAGGTTATGGTAGATGGTCGTGGTTGGAAGAGGCCATACGAAGGCGATGGTAGGTTGTGCAAATACACTGATGGAAATGTCTGCCGAGGCATTTCCATCGGTGGCATCCTGACTGATATTATCACTCAAACTGATAACTGTGATGTGTTATCAAGCTTAAAGGATATAAAAGATGACCTCCGGTAAAGCCCATCTGGACTAGGAATGGAGGGGTGCTATAGGGACCGGGATCGTTACAAAACGGGTGTCTTCCCGTAGGGGTCAGGATATCCTTTACATTCTTACCGTCTGGTAAGCATATAAAGGATATATATCCTATATATATATATATCCTAGAGATATAAATTGCTCTAGGAGCTTTTACTTGAAAATGGACAAATGGACGAAAAACGTTTTAAAATATTTAAAAAGATTAATAAACAAAAAAACTGTGGGTGAGGGAGAAATTTTGTATACATATCTGAAAACAGGATAAAAAAATTGGTACTCGTGAGACAAAAATGTGAGACAAAAAAAGTTGACCAGTGTTATAAAGTAAATAAAAAATTCAAAAAATTCAATTTCAGATCGTTATTAAATTAAATTTTTTATTGTTTTTGTGCAAACTTTACAGATGCAAGGTGTAACCACTTTTGATTTTGTCGCAGATGTGTAAACGATTCTACCATTTCGTCAAACATTCATGTGAGAGTGTCACGATCAGTTAGTATTGTAGCAATAAATGATACAGTTTTGAGGTTCCGGTGAGATCATCATTATTAGGTATCAATATTTCATAATAATTCTTTACGAATTCAATAGAAATTAACTTTTATAAACCCCCCCAAAAAAAATTGAATTGTCTTAAATGTGGTGAGAGATGCAGCCACCGCATAACATTACATCATCTCAATCTGCTGTTCCTTCTTAATGTTTTAGTAAGTTTTTCAAAGAGTTACCGTTGTTATAATGATGACAGTCGATTTGTTGATAACCACATCTTCATTAAGTTCCGTGATCAGCAGATTTACCAATAACGAGTCCAAATATGATATCCTAGTAACTGCATTCTTTGCAAAATAAATAACCCTTATATCATGATCTTTGAAATACAATAAAATACTTTCGATTTTGAAATGTTCACCAATACTTAGTTGCTGAATGTGGTTTTCCGTTCTTTATATTCGCACATCGGCGATTTACAGCTTTACACGCATAAGAAATTGGATTGTTCTTCAAATCCGTTAACGTTATTCATCCTTCTTTAGCGTTTTGATTCAGAAATAAAGACGTAGTTAGAACGTCTTTTAATAAATAAATCTTTTTTATGAGAGGTACATTACGAAATACGTTATATAGTTCACACAATATAAAATAAACCAAATTATAAAATGGAAAATAGTCTTGATTAAAGTCCATATTAATTATTTAAATATAAACATGTGAAATAATGTTAAAATAAATACATTAAATATAAAAAATTACAACAAAATAATTCACAAACCGCTAATGAATATTATTTTTAGCACATATTTATGTACATGTTGGATGCAGATAAAGCGAGTTTTATGTTGTTTTTTTTTAATTGGTATTATTTAAAAATTCATGAATATAATATTATTGTTTTCATAAAAGAAAATCATTTAATTGTGTTTTAAATAAAAGATTGAGAAGATTTTTCCTGTTGAAGTTATTAAGTTATGATATTCAGTATTTTATAAAAAAATGTTTTTTTTTTTTTCATTTAATGTGCGCAGTAATGGAACTACCGCAGTCTCCAGTCCTCCTCATACCAAACGGAAGGAGCAAAGATGTTGGTACCGCTTCTCGGAGCCATGCAGGCTCTAAAGGGCCAAACCATAACACCCCCCCCCCCCCACGAGGATGTGGGAGTTCAACTCACTAAACCAAAAATTGCGCCTTATCCCAGTCTAGGAACCGGATTCACCCAAAGACTTGAGCGGTTCCCAGACAGGTAAGAACCCTTAGCTAGGATGCGTAGGACAATATTTTCCTCCATCCCTATCCGCATCAATGTCACCAAAAGGTGACGGTTCCAAGAAAGGAGTATTGCTCACGGGATATCTGGTGTCCCAGGAACGTCATTACCGCCATCCATCCGTACTTGTGCGAAAAGATGACGGTTGCGCTGTCAGGCTGACTTCTCTCCCGGGTCAATCGGCCCCACAACGCCGTTCCTTGATACCCAGATCTTTATGAGGTCTTCAAGGCATCTTGTTGGTATCCGGCATCTTCGTTCTTGGTGACCGGTACTGTACCAAATCATGTGACGCGCGCCTCTCAGTCCTTAGATCGTAATATTTTGTGGCAAAAAGCTTTAATAGTATTGAATCCCTATTTTGATAATAAGGCTGCAAATTTTGATAATAACGAATTCGCTGGTCCTTCTTCAAATCGTTTATGCAATTAATCAAACTGTTCGTCTCGAGATGCCGAGTTAAAAACTTAGATGCTTCGTGGATTTGCTTGAGATACATGTATTGGTTTATTGTTTTACAGTCTTTTCGAATTGTCCTGGATACTCTCCGAGTTGGGCTCAAAGGCAGCCTTAATTCCGACATTTTCTTCAGATCTTCGTAATACCGTTGTATATATACGAACTTCTTCAGAAGGTTCATTAAAAATTCTTGAATAGGGTCAATGCATTATCGAAAACCATATAATTTAAAGCACTTAATATTTTTTTTTCTTTATTTCCGTGTAGTAATAGTTTAAACGTTTCATCAACTTAATAATCTGGTACGTAGTAAAATTAAATACTGGATCTATTTACATAAATCCAGGAAGCATCCAAAAAATGTAATAACTTTTTAAAACTTTACAATCGATTGTATAGTTTTTCCTTCTTATTTTCGATCTGATTAAACAGGTCAGTGTCAGAATTAGTATTTGCATATAATCATAGTTAATTAGGTCAGTAATTTGTATTAAAATATCATCTATTCCATTTCAGTCATAATTTGTCAAAATTAATGGAAATACTAATCGTAGACTGATAATTTCAAATTCAATACAAGAGAATATTCAATCGATCATATGAATGAAATATTACGCTTCTAAAAGTTAAATTACGTTTAACCTAATATAACGAAGTTATATGAATACGTTGTAGCTGGCTGGATATCCCAACTACAAATTTGTCATGTTATATTATTATCACAATATTTATGACAAAAAATTATCAATTATGTTTACTTGTAATTATAGAATAACCATCCATATTTGTTATTTATTGACAACTAAATTTATTAATTAGTTCAACTTAATCCCAGGAATTTTTTAACTTAAATTTTAAAAACTGGAATAAAGGATATGTCCCAAAATCGTTTAAACAAAGGTTACTTAGGATTTACTACTAGACTATACTGTAACGATAGGACCGCTGCGTTGCCATTTTACCGCTATAACACTGGAATGCTAAGTTGTACAAGAAAACGCAATACAGACGAAAAAACACGTTTTTTACAACTTCAGCGCCACCTAGTATTTCAATTTCAAATTATACGGCATATCTTCAACAACATTAATTGTAGAGGAAAACGTCCTCTACATTTTTTGTTTGAAAAACCTTTCTCTAAAATGCATAGATTCAAGAAAAACGCATTTCAAAAACATTTTGAGTATTTCTAGTTTTTCAAAAATCTATGGGATGGGGATGTAAAAAATTTGGAGTTAAGCTTCCCTTATCACCCCTAACGCATGGACAAAAGATTAATCGGTAGGTAAGGATTTTCAAATACAGCCTATTTTGATGACAAATTGCCTGTACTATATATGATTTTTAAAAGATTTTTTACAGCGTTACGGAGTATAATATGCAGAAGTTATTCAATTTTTCTTCTCTATAATTTTTTTTTGTCTTCAGTCATATGACTGGTTTGATGCAGCTCTCCAAGATTCCCTATCTAGTGCTAATCGTTTCATTTAGGTATACCCCCTACATCCTATATCTCTAACAATTTGTTTTACGTATTCCAAACGTTGCATGCCTACACAATTTCTTCCTTCTACCTGTCCGTCCAATATTAAAGCAACTATTCCAGGATGCCTTAATATGTGGCCTATAAGTCTGTCTCTTCGTTTAACTATATATTTCCAAATGCTTCTTTCTTCATCTATTTGCCTTAACACCTCTTCATTTGTCACTTTATACACCCATTTGATTTTTAACATTCTCCTATAGCACTGCATTTCAAAAGCTTCTATCTTTTCTTCTCAGTTACTCCGATCGTCCAAGTTTCACTTCCATATAAAGCGACACTGTAAACATATACTTTCAGAAATCTTTTCCGGACGTTTAAATTAATTTTTGATGTAAACAAATTATATTTCTGATGAAGACTCGTTTCGCCCGTGCTATTCGGCATTTTTTATCGCTCCTGCTTCGTCCATCTTTAATAATTCTACTTCCCAAATAACAAAATTCTTCTACCTCCATAATCTTTTCTCTTCCTATTTTTACATTCAGGGGTCCATCTTTGTTATTTCTACTACATTTCATTACTTTCGTTTTGTTTTTGTCTATTATCATGCGGTAGTTCTTGCGTAGGACTTCATCCATGCCGTTCATTGTTTCTTCTAAATCCTTTTTACTCTAAACTAGAATTACTATATCACCAGCAAACTGTTTCATCTTTATCTCTATAATTATGTAGTAATATTTTTGTACTGAAGCTGGTAAATACTTTGTTGGTTCTTTTATGTATAATACCAGTTCTCTGGAAAAATATTTAACAACATGATTTAGTGATAAATATGAAATAACATACTGAAATTTTGAATATCCACATTCATATGTCCACGAACATCCGTAGGTTCCAATATTATAAAACAGACAACAAAAAAAAAAAACAAATGACAAGATTGTTTCCATTTATTGCATACTGAAAATGGAGCCACTATTTTTACATTACTATTGTAATAAAAAATTTATTGTACTAATCATTTTTTCTATTACTGATAAGTTTTCTATTTATTTTAATGTAAATTATATTGTTCAAACATTTATGAAAACTGTTTTGTTTGAAATCGTATTACTTTTCCGATCGAGTTTGTCTGTTCTGTTTTTAATTAAAGTTGAACTCAAATTTTTGTTTAAATTTAATAGAACTTATTTACACAAATCTTCTCAGAATTAAATTCTCTACAATTTTAACCAGACAGTTTTATTTGTTTATTGTAAATTAACAAAGTTATTTTATTTCACAAACCTAAAAAGTGTGTTTTTCCGACAAAACCTTTTCATGTTTTACCCTGTTTTCCTTAAAACCTATAGAGGTCTAGGATCACTTTCATTCAATTTCGTAGATCAAAAACCATAAGAAAGCACCAAATTTAACCCTCGATTTGTACCCCAAAATTTTGCTACGGTTTAATTTCGCAGAGGGAACAGAAAGCAGAAAGCTAAATGTTTTCTGAGTCTAAACTCGCTATCGAACCGTCTTCTAACCTGTTTATATGAACATTTTTTTTCTTATTTTTTGCTATAGAATCATCTTCCAATAGATTGCTCTGCAATTTTTAATCACTCTATATATATATATATATATATATATATCTATAATGTGTATGTGTTTCTCTCTCTCGCTCTCTGTGTGTGTGTGTGTGTGAGTGTTTGTGTGCGTGTGTGTGTGTGTGTGCATGTGTGCGCTCGTGTGTGTGAAGTGTGTGTTAAATGTATTGCTAATTTTGAACAGTTAAAATCGATATTAGGATTGCTCGTCCTTATTGCAAATTGTCACTTATTTTTATGTAATCAGCGCTATATCTATGGTTTTTATGTAACTATTGATACGATTTTAAAAATTGCCGAAAATGGTATTATTGTATTATTATCCCCAAGTTCTGTAGTAAATTATTGAAAAATCGCTGTTTACGGTTCAGTTAATTTGTTTATTTCAATATTAGCTTTCATGGAATCATTATTAATAAATTTATATTAATTAAAAATAGGAGATGAGAATATTGAATGAAATTCAGAATAAGCTATTAACGTCAGTTAAATTTATATCCGATCGACCATCCATTTGAATGAAAAAAAGGATTGTGTTATGTATTCTTGATTTAATAAATAAGTCTTATTGATGGTAGAATATTATAAATTTATCCATTTATGAAATAATCAGTTCCTATTACAGGAATGATGATAACGTAATAATTATTTTTTCTTTTCATTTATGTTTTAACAAAACTGAAGAAGACATGAAAATAGATGTTTCGTTTTAGTAACCAAAATGAATTTTTATAATGGTTTGAATTTAAACAAAATAATTTTCATAAGAAAAAAGATTATTGATTACGAGTATGCTGTAAGTTGCAGGGCTCAAACTATAACGGGAGGTTATAATAATACTAAAATATACCTGTTCGAAAAATTCCTGTCCAAAAAACGTAATAATTTCTCAGTTACTTCCTAATTATATGAAACGTTTTGCTTTAAATAACAATAAAAATACTAAAATTCCATGTATTAGATGTTTTTTTTATATTATTTTCAAAAATAAATTCCAAATCTATTTCATTCATCCGAACCACATTACTTTCCTTTCTAGTGAAGATAAAAATTAAACACGGATATATTTCGTAAGGGTTTCGTGACTCGGAAAACGAACAAGTGAAAACGAAAATTTGTAACATTTAATCCACAATTCCTAGAAAATAAATCTCATAATAAAATAAATCCCTATTTTCCAAAGTGCACGGATGTTGATGTTAGTTTTAAAAGTACATAAAAGTTAAACTGCTATTACGTTAATTTATCGCCTACAAAAAACTGAGTCAAAACTTAAGACAAGTGCAAACAGTACTAAATCCATACAAATTCATCGTTTCATATATTGAAACGTACATTGTAAACCAGTTGTCGCGTGATTTATTATTTTCCAGGTGACAATTGATATTTAAGACATTAAAACTGGACGTTCACTAACCGATACGCTGTTATAAAAGTCAATTATGTTTTTAAAATGTTGGCCCTGTATTTTTTCTCTCTCTGAACATTAAATAACAGAGATCTGTAAAGAAGAAGAGAAATAACGCAAAATTTAATAAGCCAATTACTAAATTCGATAATCAAAGATATTAATATTTAACGTAAAATTTTACCGTGAAAAGATATAACAAACATTTAATATCAATTTACTATAATGTCGATAACTTACCTACCAACGATACATAATAATTTTGTATTTTTCACTTAACAAAAGTAATCCGTCGGAAATCCCCATATCTGCAGTCACTTGTATATCTAAACGATTTCATATTTTGGGAAAACGAAAGTCAGATACGATTTTCCAAAAGTTACACAGCACGTTTAGTTACGTTATTATATTTTTTATTGTTGGTGATCAATCACCAAATAATTCTGTATATATTAATTCTGTAACTTTCGATTTAGAAATTCAATATCGAGACTAATGACTAATGAAACTCAATCGGGGGTGTTTGTGGCCTGAACAGAAAATTTCCATGTTAAAATCCATATCTATTGCAATTCATCAGAAAAAAAGTAAAAAGAATTGAAGATACTAGTGTAAATCTCTCGCGGTGTTGATATAATTTTGTGTTTTCATTATAATGTCCATCTGTTTCCAATGAAACTGATTGGAGTATATATTTTAAAGATTATTTAATTTATACTAAGAAAATAAACAAGAACAAAACGAAAGTAGTGAAATGTAGTTGAAATAATGTAGATGGATCACTAGATATCAAAATAGGAAGAGAAAAGATTATGGAGGTAGAAGAATTTTGTTATTTGGGAAGTAGAATTACTAAAGATGGCCGAAGCAGTACTGATATAAAATGCCGAATAGCACAAGCTAAACGAGCCTTCAGTAAGAATTATAATTTGTTTACATCAAAAATTAATTTAAATGTCAGGAAAAGATTTTTGAAAGTGTATGTTTGGAGTGTCGCTTTATATGGAAGTGAAACTTGGACGATCGGAGTACCTGAGAAGAAAAGATTAGAAGCTTTAGAAATGCGGTGCTATAGTAGAATGTTAAAAATCAGCTGGTTGGATAAAATGACAAATGAAGAGAAGATGCGGCAAAACGATGAAAAAAGAAGCACTTGGAAAAATATTTTTTTTTTTTTTTGTCTTCAGTCATTTGACTGGTTTGATGCAGCTCTCCAAGATTCCCTATCTAGTGCTAGTCGTTTCATTTCAGTATACCCTCTACATCCTACATCCCTAACAATTTGTTTTACATATTCCAAACGTGGCCTGCCTACACAATTTTTCCCTTCTACCTGTCCTTCCAAAATTAAAGCGACTATTCCAGGATGCCTTAGTATGTGGCCTATAAGTCTGTCTCTTCTTTTAAGTATATTTTTCCAAATGCTTCTTTCTTCATCTATTTGCCGCAATACCTCCTCATTTGTCACTTTATCCACCCATCTGATTTTTAACATTCTCCTATAGCACCACATTTCAAAAGCTTCTAACCTTTTCTTCTCAGATACTCCGATTGTCCAAGTTTCACTTCCATATAAAGTGACACTCCAAACATACACTTTCAAAAATCTTTTCCTGACATTTAAATTAATTTTTGATGTAAACAACTTATATTTCTTACTGAAGGCTCGTTTAGCTTGTGCTATTCGGCATTTTATCTCTGTATTTGAACCCTAATTTTTTTAAAATGCTGAACATTTTATTCCAGTCTACGTTATCGAATGCCTTTTCTAGGTCTATAAACGCCAAGTATGTTGGTTTGTTTTTCTTTAATCTTCCTTCTACTATTAATCTGAGGCCTAAAATTGCTTCCCTTGTCCCTATACTTTTCCTGAAACCAAATTGGTCTTCTCCTAACACTTCCTCCACTCTCCTCTCAATTCTTCTGTATAGAATTCTAGTTAAGATTTTTGATGCATGACTGGAAAAATATAGTTAAAAGAAAAGACAACTTATAAGCCACATATTAAGGCATCCTGGAATAGTCGCTTTATTATTGGAGGGACAGGTAAATGAGAAAAATTGTGCAGGCAGGCACGTTTGGAATACGTAAAATAAATTGTTAGGGATGTAGGGGGTATACCGAAATGAAATGACTGGCACTAGATAGGGAATCTTGTAGAGCTGCATCAAACCAGTCATTTGACTGGTTTGATGCAGCTCAAAAAACATATTTACAATTTTATTAATAATAGTATAGTAATACTATATTAATCTTATATTATTTTAATATATATTAATATCGTATATTATATTAAAAAAATACAAAATTGAACTTATAAATTTAAAAATACGTTAACGTAATTAAAAAATAAAAACACTCATTATTTTTGTTATATGCCTCGATTAATACTTTCCTTTTAAATTGTGACCAATATTAAAGCGAAATGAGTATACTTACACTAAATCCAAATGAGAAGCTGATGTTATTTCACCTAGAAATGGTATTTCTCGTAATCCTGTGTATTCAATTCGTCTGAAATAAAGAAACATAAATTTCAGTTCTATGAATAAGTTAAATAAAATTTAACATTTTTATAACAGTATGGAAGACAGAGATTTTAATTATTTCTTTTCATTTTGCTTTATTTTGCAAATCTGGTATCATTACCAAATATTTACTTATAATATGGTATAATTACTCTACTAATGTGGAGTGTTAAGAAATGTACAGTAACTTCACCCAAAAATAGATGTGATAACAACTTGTTAATTACTTTTTATAATTAAATACTTCTGCACTTCTGAGTAAAAGTTAAATTAAATTGCTTTTACATTTAGATATAATTTTTCAACAAGTTTCATTATGTATGTCATATTTTTAAAATTATTTATAAGAATAAGAAATATACGTAAAAATAAATTTTATATCAAAAAATTATTCGAAATGTCACTGACGATGTTAAGAGATTATAATTTTTAATGAAACAGAACGTTAAAAAATAAAAATAAAATAAATAATGAATTTTAAATTTTTACGGTTTTTCATTTTTTTCATCGTTATAATCTTCTTCGCGAGATAGATATTATTTAACAAATTTTAAATTCGTGTTTTTATCTTTATTCGTGCCTTGTGAGATGATTTATTTTTTTTTTACAATTTTATATCCCACCGTATCCTCTTATGGTAAGCTGTGATTTTTTGTAGGATTTCTCCTTCCTCTCTTTAAAATAATAATAATGCTTTATTTTCAATTTTTCCTTTTAAAATACTTTTTTCATAAAAAAAAGTAGAAGTATTTAATACAAAACAAAAAATAAGCACATATTTTACATATTAATTTAAAAATCGTTAGCTGGAATGTTGGAGTTTTAAGGTTGGATAAAATAATATTATTAATGAAATAAGATCACTACTTAGTAATCTTAGTAGAATAATAAATAGTGATAAAATATTAATACAGTAAAACCTCCCGAAAACAGAATCTGACGGGACCGAGTAAAAATTCCGTTTTGAAGAGGTTACCGTATTCCAGAGTTTGTAAAAATCGAGCTAATTTATCGTGAAGTCTTGTGCTATGAATTATATAAATGTAAAA
Organism: Lycorma delicatula; assembly: GCF_047948215.1. Lineage (NCBI taxonomy): Eukaryota > Metazoa > Arthropoda > Insecta > Hemiptera > Fulgoridae > Lycorma > Lycorma delicatula. Next base: position 15,727,326 of record NC_134459.1, read on the forward strand.
TGAAGATAGAGAAGGATAAACGTTTGGAATAATCCTGAAATTTTACTGCATATAGAGAACATTAACCACCAATTTTCAAAAATTGTTAGTAATTTTTCATTTCAAGTTACATTTAATTAGAAGACAAATAAAATGATCTAACACTAATTCTAAAATAAAATCATTTTCTAAAATAATTAAATACAGTGTTCTGTTTCAATAATTTACACTTGGAACTTTCGTTTTCAACAATATTTCTAGCTGTTAACTTATTCTGTCGCAAATAATCGCTGTTTATACGAGTCGCGAATTCTTCCAGCTCATCCCAACCCCGTAAGGGAAGATACCCGTATTGTGACGCTTCCGGTCGCCACACCAACCCCCCCCCCCCCCGTTGCTAGTCCTGATGGGCTTTAACAAGCGTCGTCTTTCGCCCTCTAACGTTTTACATCTCAAAGTAAAAGTCAGGCCTCATTGAGATGCCACCGATGTAAATGTCTCTTACATCGGTGATTTTTAAACTCAGCTTTTGCCTTCGCTGTAGGACTCATCTGGATATCTTGAATGTCCTACATCGTTGTCGTCTAACTAGCTAACCGAGCTCGCGTAAGCACGAACCCCGCGCCTAGTTCTACTTTCATTGAGCCAATTTCTAATAAATATCTCAAAATTCAAGGCAAATTAACAGCAAAATACCACCAAAAATGTTGTTTGCAACAACGAAATTTAGTCCTAGTTCCCTTAGTGAACTCTACTTCAATTCATATCCTTGACTTTAGGTTAATTTATGGACTCCGGTGTGGTCCACAAGGGAGAGGCGGACAGACCTCCTACTCTCACTCAGCTTCATCGCAGAGTCCTGCGTGACATTTACTTTCTTCAAACATCGTCGAGGTGCCGTTACACCTCACGGCTGCATGTGATCCATACCCTCGGCAGTGCAGTCGCCATCCTGCCGACTGTGTCGTGTGCTCGTTCAAACTGCCCTCGTCAAAACGACGTTACACCTCGTGACTGCATGGTAACCCAAGCCCTCGGCAGTGCAGTTGCTGTTCCACCGATTGCTAACATTTAAATAATCACCACAATTTCTATCTAACCGTGGGTCGACACAAATACGCCTACCTCCGGCCAATCAACTGCCCAGGCGGTCCCTAGCCACCCGAGGTCCTACTCTACTCTACTCTACCTCTTAAACCGTCCTGCTCAGGGCGAGGAATCGAACGAAACCAGCCACAATAATTCATTCTCTGCGAGTCTTCAGTTGACACGCAGTTCAAAAAAAGAGTCCACTCTCTCGAGTTCCCTAACAACTCTGGTATGTTCAGTCTCGTACCAGAGGAATTCTTCCAGCTGTGCGACCATACCCAACGCTTTTCCGAAACTTAATTTTGTTTTCTGTGTCCTCTCTTTGTTTTGAGTTTGGAGCCAAGAATGTGACGGCGTATCATTAGATAAACAACAGTTACAGTACTGTATTATAATAATTATCTACAGGATTTATAATTTTCTAATCGTGGGAATGTACAATCTTTTTTTCCGTCTTATGGGACAAGATTAATAAGTATAATTAAAACTAAAATCTATGTTTCCTTTCCGTTTCCGTATTGCGGAGTTTTCCGTTTTCAAGAGATTAATTTCTATAAAAATATATTAGGACTTGAGAAACCGTACGTTTTGAGGTGAGTTCAGTTTTGTAGAGGTTTTACTGTAAACGCAACAATAACTTTATTACTCATACTAACATGTTATAATTATGTTCGTAGAAAGAAACAGTTTTTTCTTTAATACAAAAACGAACAAATTTATTATAAATAATACAATGCAATTTACAAAACAAAAAACAAACAAAATTAGAACAAATTTCAAAAAATAGTGTGATGTGTTGTAAAAGTAAATTTTATTTAAAGAGTATATTTAAATATGGAAACAGTTTTATACTGCATATCTGAGAGGTAGGAAGGAGGCAGAAAGGAACGGGATTCTACATATTTTTTTTTTTAAATCTGCATAATGGTGGATTTTAATTTTTGTCCCCCATCTTGGATCCACCATATTGAACCAATCCTAATTTTTTTTAAATAGGAAATTGTACACTTATGACACATGATTACGATTTGAAATTTTACAAGAAAACGATGGTGCAACCCGTTTTTCTGTTAATGCCTTCATTAATGAGTTATAAGCATTCAAATTTGCAATGACGGAAAAATGGTGTTTACAATAAAACGAGGTAAAACGAGCTGCATAACAAATTTTATTGGATTTTACATTTATAATGTATACAATAACGAACTTTAGACGGTGATATAATATTAATAATAAAAATAGGTAACTAATAATTAACAAAACAACATGATGATGATCTCGTACATGTAACGAAATCTAAGTTTGTTAGTTGATTTAAAGGTTAGCATGGAAAGTCTTTCATTAACGGATTTTAATTCTATTATTCAGTTTAGTACGCTTTTGTATTTACAATAAACCCTGTTCCAAATTGTTGGTACATATTACGCTGTTTCCTGGTTTTCTTCTAAGGATTCTAAATTCTTCAAAATCAAAAGATATTTGTCCGTAGATGGTGTTTCTTAAAGTTCAGTTATCATAACAGTTTTCTTTCTTGGGAAATTTTTTAAAGTTTTAAATTAACCTGTTTTTAATTGAGTTTACTTTAAAAGTGTCGAGGTAATCTGCGTTTAATTTTATGTAATTATTTTTTAATGTAGGTTTTAGGATGCATTCATCCTTGAAGCATTGTTGTAGGCCCCCAAAATCTGAACGCCTACTTTTCATTTTTGGAAATGAGAGATTGATCGTTCCCTGGGGTAAAATCTCATAAATTTACATTATTATGATTTTTCTACCGTTATTAATGTTTTTTTTTTCTTTCTAAAATGTCTTTGTTTTTAATTTATTTTATACTCTAGTCATTTTTGCCATATTCAAGATCTTATATTTTTCTCATCTGTTTTATGTAATTTTTATCGTGTCTAACCGCATACTCATCAAATAATAGTACATTTGAGTAAATTTTGTGACAACCTCCGTTCATGAATTTCATGTAAATTTATTATAAATCTTTGACGTTGCTGCATATTTATGCGGGTTATGTGTCATTTGTATCTGTACTACTTAGAGTTTCCATAATATTTTCCCTTAGTTCACGTTTTTACGAAGGTTATTGCAGCTTTATGTTGTAGATGAAATGTTCTTTTTATTAAAAATGTTTTGTGAAACATAATACGTTGTTTGTTACCTTTTTTTCATGACAAAAAGAAAATAGAAAGTCGAGGTAAGCTTTCAAAAGTTAGAAATGAAAGAAACTCAAAAAGCTCATATAAGGAAATTATTTTTACAATTTTCTTTATCGAAACGAGCAAGTGAAACCCTTTGAAACATTAACCTGATTTGTACAACCGAGACTTGACTCGTCAAAGAATATCTTTTTAAGGAAAATTTTTTTCTACGGTTGTTCAGAAATTGTTTAACTTACATTGTGAAAGAAATAAGAAAAAAAATTTCGTTTCGACAGTATTATTGGTTATTATTGTTTCTTAGTAGATATAAATTATATAATTTGTTACAATACAGCGTAACCTAAAATTAACCGTATAATATTCATTACTGAAAAAATTTACAGAATTTATTCTTCAAACTGCCACTACATGAAATATCATGCTGTAAATAAATAAAATATAAATTTTAGTAATAAATAAAAATATAAAAAATAAAGATTTGGTAATAATAATTAAAAAAAATTAAAATCCTTTTTAACATTTATTCCTGACTAGCTGCAGGACGTGCCTATGGTACACCTCGGCCCTCCCGACGGTTTGCTCTGGCGGGGGCGTCTCGAAATGGGATTATTAGGTGTCCAAAATTGATTATCTCTTGTGTACAAATATGTTTTTTTTAAATGATGAAAATTGATATAACGAAAGGGGTTAAATTATAAATTTAACTCTAGAAATTGATACTAACGAATAGGAATTTTCCGTTGGTGAGCGGTACATTCCGGTGCCTGATTTTTGGTTATAATTCATTATTTTATGAAGAAAAATAATCACATAAATAAAATATATGTAAAAAAAAAATGTTTACATATTTTTTAGTTTGTACTTTTTATTCTTCGTAAGTTTACACTTTACAGCTGCGCTACCGCACAATTTTGAGCGAATTTAGCGAAAAATTGGATCGGTACGTTTTACGATGGTTGCGTGCAATCAAAACATAGTGCTAAACGATTTAATTTCCGGATAACCAAGATCAGGTTGATCAACGTGTACCCGATGCACCCAACAGTTAGCTCTAGACCTGTTCATACATACGCCGTTTGAATTGTAAAAATCGGACGTATGGGTGGTGAGTTATTACGGTGGCACCCCATCGCACCTCATCCCCAATTTCCGAACGGTGCCCCGGAGACAGTTGAAAATATTATCATTCGACTGGTACCATTGGGAGCTGATGAGGTTTTCGCACAAAGAGGATCGAAATAATTTTTCAGAGCGCTAGGACTGACCGTTTTCGAGATATTTGTGATTTTCGTCCGAAAATTCGGATCCGGTTAAATAGTACTAAATTTTTCCATAAATTCGATATAAATTTCGAATATTTATCGATATATATACGGTATATCGATATTTAATAATACAGAGTGTCCCATATAAAACGCAACCCATCAATCACTCATCCATGAAATTTCAAAAGTCAACCTTACTCGTTACTGAAATGGACTCGTCCAACATATGAACATCGCGGCGACGCAGTAGAACACTACCGATAGTAACAACAATGCAATCATAACGTTCAGTGTATTGCTAGAGACAAGATGGTGTTTTCGCTAGATGAACGTGTTTTCACTGTTGAGTACAAGATCGGTGGTTGCAGTGCAAGATCTGTTTCGCCATAAGTACCCAGATAAACCAGCTCCTAACAAAACATCAGTATTAAGGTTAGTCGCAAAATTTAGAGAGACCGGTTCTGTTAATTACAAGGAACACAAAAGATCTGCGTCAGTGTTGAATACAGATACAGTCGCTGAAATCAAAGACCGATTACTCGCCTCGCCAAATAAATCGATCAGACGTTTGTCTGCTGAAATTAATTTGTCTAAATCGACTGTTCATCGGGCGACCAAACAATTAAAATTACGACCTTATCGCATTCAAACGGTTCATCGACTTCTTGAGCCCGACAAAGTAAAACGGCTACAATATTGTCAACGGTTCCGTCGATTTCTGCGTGAGGGAATTAACGTTATGGATTCGTTATTTTTCACAGATGAAGCAGGGTTTCATTTGGATGGCTACGTAAACAGCCAAAACAGTAGAATTTGGAGTGCTGAGAATCCCCACGGTTATAACGAAAAACAATTACACCCGCAGAAGTCGGGCGTGTGGTGCGCGATATCGCGGAAGAAAATAATCGGTCCTATTTTTTTTCGAGTACACCATTAACACAGAACGATATCAGGATATTTTATTTCAGTTCATCGCACTCTTGGAAGAGGAAGACAGACACTGCCGGCTACAACATGAAGAAATCGCACTACGCAGGTTTAACTTCTGATTTCGTTGAGGAATTCTTTGGTAATCGTGTTATCGGTCGAGGCTTGTGGCCATCAAGATCTCCAGATTTGACTGCTGCGGATTTTTTTCTACGGGGTTACCTCAAAGAAAAAGCCTACAGCAATAAACCTCGAACACTTGAACAATTAAAGTCAATATTGAACAAGCTGTATTAAATATCCAGCCACAAACTTTGAAAAAAGTTGCAAGAAACGCTGTAAAAAGAATTGAAGCTTGTATTCAAGAAGAGGCCGGCCACTTCCAACATTTACTCTAAATGTAAGGTAATTGATGGTAATAATAAAAATGACATTTACATTTACACATGCCTTTTTATTATTTCAATACCTACCAATATAAGGTTGGGTTGCGTTTTATATGGGACACTCTGTGTAAGAAGTATACACCTGACTACCAGGAGACATGTACTAACGAATCGGGATTTTTCGCTGGTGATCGGTACATTCCGATGCTATGTTAAGGGGGACGCACCAAAGACGCACATACAAATTCTGTTTAGTAGGGTAGGATAATTTATTTATTGATAATTGCATTATATAGTTATTCTACTACCTTGTAGTAGATCTAAGCTAATTTTTATATAATATGGAAAAACATATTTGTATTTTATCCGTTAAGATATATTCTTTTATTAAAATAATCAACTTCATTATCGATTTAATGCAGATTATCTCCGAGACGAATCTTTGAATAACTTAAATTTATACAGAGTACCATTCAAGGGTCACATCCAGTATTTTGACCTCAGATAGTGTTTATTATACAAACACCTCTGTGTTTGTTTATTGGCTTTTTGGTAATAGAACAGTACACACATGAACATCAACGAATTTAAATAATTAATTGCACACGATATATTGTATTGTCTTCAACAAAAATAAAATATTTCATCATGTTTACTGAAGGTATTATTAACGAAATAAAGTGAATGCAAAAACAGTCTTTATGTGAAAAAAAAATTAGTAAGTATTCCTTTTACTTGTATAAAAAAATTCTGAAAAAATGTTATTCCCTTAAAGAAATGTATTAAAGAAAAACTGACGAGAATAAAAATGAGACGATTTACGTTAGGAGAGGTTGCATTAAATATATCAATGTAACAAAACCTAAAAAAACATCTAACATCTTAAAAAGACAGATATGAACAATTTGCTGGTTTCCTTATATGATAATAAACAGTCTTTATTATACTCGTATACTCATCAATTTGAAATTATTTAGATATTATAAGAAACCTGATTTAATACTTAAACGTTGAATTACACCATATAATTAATAATTGAAAATCTGTGTATTAAAAAATGAAAATTAATTAATAAATATTTAATTAAGAGGGATTTATACGTGAAATCTAAGTAAATATATGATACTAACCTAAAAAAAGGGATTTATCTGTTTAAAGATTAATAAATAAAAATATTTTTAAAAAGTTTGTAAAATTTTACAATTTATGAAATATAATTTATAAAGATGTTAATTTTATGTATTAAACTGCTACAGAAACAAAATTTTAAAGCTCAAATATGTGTTTATAACGTACCTAAGTTTTTCAACATTTCTTCTATTTCGGTGACCAAAAAAAAAACAGTACAATATAAAAATGTATAAAATATTATTTAAATATTCATGTCATATTCTGTATATATGATTAAGTATGAATAATGTTAGTTTTCTTCACATTTTTTCGATCACTGTGGCGGAGTGATACTGACATCTCCCCTTTCGTACGACAGTTTCAGGTTTGAATCCAAATCAGGGATGGCATTTTTTATATGTTACAAAATGTATTATGATTAACCTTATTCAGTATTCTCCTCTATTGTTGTGGTATAAATAAATGTAAATATGTCTTAGGCAAGATAACTTAAAATCATGATTTTTTGTTTGTTAGATTTATGAAAAAAATAATTAAGAACAGGTATAAAGGTATAAATAATTAGGGTCTTGAATTAAATGAAATTTTTGGTTGAATAAGTATTTATTTAAAAAATAATTGTATTCTAAAAATAAATTAAAACTTAAAAAAAACGTTTAACTTTTTTAATTTCAGCTTAAAACATGACTTAGTAATACATTAGAAAAATCTTTATTTTAATCCAGTATTACCAGCTAGAAACTTTGTTCAACGTTCGTTAGAATAGGTGAAAAAAAAAATTGAATATTTAATGATAGCAAAAATTTGAGTTAATGCTAATTTTCATTACTTTTTACTACTTATAAATCATTTACTAAAAGTAAAGATACAACTCTTACTGAAAAAAGTGGAAACTTTAAATTCCATTTATTTTACGCATCGGCAGATTTCTCAAATTTTATTAAATTTTTATATACTACATAAAATTCGTATTTTTGAACGTACAAAATAATGATAATAATCCACGATACACAAAAGTTTTGTGATTAAAGAAGGTGGGGTTTAGTGAAATAATGAATGAGATCAAAATACTGGGTGTGACCCTTGAGTGTGTAAGGTACTCTGTACAAATTTAAGTTATTCAAAGATTCGTCTCGGAGATAAGTGGCCTATAAGTCTGTCCCTTCTTTTAATTATATTTTTCCAAATGCTTTTTTCTTCATCAATTTACCGCACTTGCACTGCGCAAGTAAATCTGCAGATATTCTCTATTCCAAGAGCCTTTCTGCCATTCAAATCTTTTAATTCTTTCTTTAATTCAGATCTCAGTATTACTTCTTCCGTTTCATCCTCTTCGGCTACCTCTTCTTCCTCTATAACACCATTTTCTATTTAATTTCCTCCGTATAACTCTTCAGTATATTCCAATCACCTATCGACTTTTCATTTCGTACTAAAAATCGGTGTACCATCTTTGTTTAACACATTATTAGATTTTAATTTATGTACCCCAAAATTTTCCTTAACATTCCTATATTCTCCGTCTATTTTACCAACCTTCATTTCTCTTTCCACTTCTGAACACTTTTCTTTAATCCACTCTTCCTTCGCTAGTTTGTATTTCCTGTTTATAGTATTTCTTAATTGTCCATAGTTCCTTTTACTTTCATCGCTAGCATTCTTATATTTTCTACGTTCATCCGTCAGCTGAAATATATCCTCTGAAATCCAAGGTTTTCTTCCAGTTCTCTTTGTCCCGCCTAATTTCGCTTCTGCTGATTAAGAATTTCCTTTTTAACATTCTCCCATTCTTCTTCTACATTTTCTACCTTATATTTTTTACTCAGACCTCTTGCTATGTCGTCCAAAATCAAAGATCAAAAATCTTCTTTACCTCCTCTTATTCAAGATTCTATAAATTCCACCGATTCATCTGACACCTTTTCTTCAGGATTTTAAACCCCAATCTACATTTCATTATCAGTAATTATGGTCGCTATCAATGGCTGCTCCAGGGTAAGCTTTGCAGTCGGCGAGTTGGTTTCTAAATCTTTGCTTAACCATGATATAATCTATATGATACCTTGCAGTATCACCTGGCTTTTTCCATGTGTGTATTCCTCTATTATGATATGTAAACTGGGTGTCGTAAATTACAAAATTATTCTTCGTGCAAAATTCTATAAGTCGGTCCCCTCTTTCATTCCTTTTCCAATGCTTGCATTCCAAACTCCAACTATTATTAAATTTTCATACCCTTTTACATGTTTAATTGCTTCTTCAATTTCTTCGTATACACACTATATCATCATCGCCATGGGCGCTTGTAGACATATAGATGTTAACAATCGTTGTCGGCTTAGGTTTTGATTTTATCCTTATTATAACGATTCTATCGCTATGCATTTTGAAATACTCTAATCTTTTCCCTATCTTCTTGTTCATAACGAAACCTATTTCTGCTTGCCCATTTGAAGTTGAGTTAATTATTCTAAAATCTTTTGACCAGAAGTCGTTTTCCTCTTCGCTAATTCCTACTACACGTACATTTATCCTATCCATTTCCCTCTTTAAATTTTGTAGCCTACCAACCGTTTTTAAACTCCTAACATTCCACGCTTCGACTCGTAGAATGTTATTTTTTAATTTTCTGGTGATCCCTTCTTTAGTCGTTCCCACCTGGATATCCGAACGGTGGACAAGTTTACCTCCGGAATATTTTACCCAGGAAGGCCCCTCCATCTTTGTTATATGAAAATGCAGAGAGTTACATTTTCTTGGAAAAAGAGCAGCTATATTTTTCCACTGCTTTCAGCTGCACCGTACTCAGAAAAATGAGTGATGTTGATATGGTCGTTTAAGTTGTCCTGACCTATGCCCTTAACGACTACTGAAAGAGCGGCTGCCTTCTTTCAGGAATGATTCCTTATTCTGGCTCTCAACAGATACCTCTCCGATATGGTTGCAGCTTCGTTCCAGCTTTTCTGTATCACTGAGCACTCAAGCCTCTTCACCATCGGCAAGGTCTCATGATTCATAGAAGGAGAATAAAGAAATAAACAATCCTAAATAGGAACTAAAAATAAATTAATTAATTACCAAAAGAAAGAAAATAAAATTCCCTTCTAAATAACTTCAATTCATTAAAAGGGGAAATAAAATAACATAACCAACCTTGTTTGGACCCCTACAAAACTAAAATATCCTAAAAAAAAATCGTAATTATTTTTGAATATTAAAATTTTTTTTAATATTACTAATGTATTTTTATTAGTTGTTTTATTACTTGTGTTTTATACGTTATGTTTTTTATTAATTAATGAATTTTTTAAATGTTTGGGTTTTATTACCTTTCTGTTTGAAACTGTGAGATAAGAACGTTATGCATGTTATGTAACTGTGGTTCTTTATTTTTTTTATTTACATTTATGCATCTAATTTTGATATTTTTTATTATAAGATTAAGATACCTTAGGGATAACAGCGTTATATGTCTGGAGAGCTCTTATTGACAGATTGTTTGTGAACTCTGTGTTAGATTGAAAATTGCAGAGGGGTACATTTGAGCTGTACTTTTTTTTTAATAAAAAAAAAGTAGTAATAATAATAAGAATACTTCAGTTTTTTAATACTGTGAAAATTAAGTTAAATTTTCATATTTATATGAAAAAAGTATAGATTCTGGTTTGTTTATAATTTAGAAATAAAATAAAACAATTTTTTACCTTTAAAAACGTGTAATGAAACAGAATTTTCATTTAACTCTAGAATATAAAAGTTATTTTTTAATGCCTTAATATTAAGTATAAGTAAATTTGACGAGTTCATGTTTAGTTCCTAAATTTAATATACCTTTTTTTTATTTTTTATTTATTTCTTTTATTAATATAATCTTTTCTTGATATAAACACTTATTTTTATCATATAGTTTATTTTTAGAAAATAAAATAATTAAAAAAATTAAGAATAATAATAATTATAAATCTCAAACATAAATTTTTTGGAGTAAAAAAGTCTAATATATTTTCTACACAGTAAAACAAAGATTATTTAAAAGTAGATTAATTACAAACAAAATAATTACATTTATGTAGTAATTTTAACAACTAGAACCTATTTTTTATTGCTCCACATACGAGTTGTTTAAATTTCGCGCAGTAAGTTGTCCTCCTCGTTTTCAGTTTGTACTCGCAAATATGGCGATATTTTCGTGGACTTTTTTGTTCTCTTGATAATGTTGGTTGTGCATTTTTTTGGTTATTAACGTTCTGGATTAGTAATTTGTAATTCTCTAAGCTGAAGAATACTAATTATTTATACTTGCCACGCCCGAGTAAGTCTTTGATGCAAATCTAGCGTGAATTGAGGTCTATTCGCGCTAGAAGTTAAAATAAAGAGAGAATAGAAGTTAATAAAAAAAGATTAATAGAAGTTAAAAATGGATTAAGTAAAATAAAGTGTTATGGCAAAAATGTTATATTTATATTGAACTGATTTAGGTTTAATTCAATTTATTGCAGATAGAAGAAATTCTAACAACTTCCAATAGAAGAACTGATGACTATAAATGACTGTATATTATCGAATATATTTTATGATTACGGAACTGAAACTACTGATGAATCAGTTTCTTATCGTTTCTTCCTTTAAACGGTTTCAACGGACTTTATAATAAATTGAATTTTTAAGACCCTCTTGGTACTGGGATCGTAGTCAACTTCATCTTCAGATGGAATAAACCTGGAGTCTTTTCGCTAACGTCAGAATCCCTCAAACGGTCATCTAAATAATCTTTTTCGCCACTCTCATCTTTGACCAGTTCTACAAGAATTTGTACGGGATTTGCATACAAGTTTTCCATATTCTTGAAAAAGAATACAGCCTATTTTAGGCACGGTAATCGATAATATACGTAAAAAGAAATATTTTATTATACATTTTAAGCAAAAATTAGTAGAACTATCTTTTATATACTGATTATTATTACTAATTACACCTAAAACTGACGTACGAATTATTTTCTAATAATATAGAATATATCAATATAATATAACGTAGTTGTCGAGAAACAGTTGTTTAAAAAAAAAAAACGACCACGTTTACACATCCACTCTTTAAGGTAATGTAACTCACAATGACGAATTAAATCATAGCAGAAAATTGAAGATGGCAGGGAAAAGAGCAAGTCCACAAATGGCGAAGTTACTCCCGCACGTAATCTTACATACATTAGTATACTAGGGTTAAAATGATTTTAAATCTGGAATAAAAGATTTGAGAGTTGTTAGGCAAAATAAAAGAAGAGTATTATGCCAAAAATGACACATTTATGTTGAATTGCTTTAGGATTCATTCAATTCATTGCGATCGGCGACCGATATTTTTAATTATGTTTTTATAAAAGATTTCGCTTTGGGTTATGATTTTAACCCAATAATTAATAAAAACCACTATTGACTTAAATCACATAAATACTTTTTGATTTTAATATCACTTCTTAAAATTTTGTTACATTGGACTTGAATAATGAATATTATTCGAAGTTTTTAATTTGTTTTTGTTCGATTATACATATATAATAAAAAATCTAGCATTACTTAAATACTTTATAAAAATTCCATAAGTTATAGTAAGTTATAATATAAGTTAACATAAGGTAACATAAGTTAAAATATTTTATATAAATTCCATAAGAATAGTATATAATTAAATACTAATTTAATTATATATTATTCTAATAAATAATGAAATGTAAATTTTTATATACTTACAAAGTTTTTAGTTTTGGAAGTTGTATTTGAAAAACTCTACTAGAAATATGAAGTAACGCTGGCGCATGAGATATGTAACTGTAAAAAATAATAATGTTATTAAAAAAACAATTATTACATTAGATTATACTAAAATATCTTACTTTAATGGTCACAAAATTTTTATGTTAAAATTTCTATTAAACAATATATATTTTCAAATAATCTATAAAGTTTTAGAAATAAAACAGAAAATTTCATTTTGAAATTACTATTCAATCTTTCACATTTTTCAATTCCTTTATAACTTATGGAATTACGTTCTATAATAATTCTCTCGATATAAAAAAAAATCTTCTCGATGGAAAAATACAGAAATAATTTCACAAGTTCTCTCTTCTATCACTATAAACCATTAGGCACTTATTTCTGAATCGCGAGGTTGTTCATAACTTTAATCGTATATGTAATAAAATAATAAAATTTAAAACTAAAATAATATAATACATTTAACACATACAGAAGTTACAAGAGAAGTCCCCTCCTCCGTTTACAATGTTATAAATACAATTTTATTTCTAAAATATTGGAACATTACCAACACTGATGACTTCACTAGGACAAACAAAAAAAAAAGCATTCCATGTAATGTTATATTTTAATACCGTGTTTTTTAAAAGATATTTTCTTATCTTTTAATATCTTGGCTCTTGAGAAAATTTGTTTTTAAAGTTTTTATATTATTTAATCTATATTTTTTAATATCATACTGGATGTCACGAGAACGGCACCCTCGCTTCAAAAGTGACTCAAGTCAAAAACTTGATTTTTGAATTACCAGTATGAAAGAGATTCCCAATTACTACCTGACAACTCATCATAGGTGTACTCTTTTGACGGTAAACGTTAGCTACCACGGAGCAGTTATATCTTTTTTATTGAGATAGTTGTCAAGTCCTTAAATATTGTCATATGATTGTCAGTTATGTGGTAAATCTGTGGTAAGCCGATTTATTGTTTAGTAGTTAGAAGTATATCTTTTTGAATCAGTTTTTTCTTTTTAGATTGGCGTGCGAGACAGATGGTGCTACATTTCAACTTAATTCACGGTAAGGGTAATATTTATTATTTCTTTTAGTTATGCATTTTTTGAAGAACGATATTAGGGTATTTTAAATTATGATATTTTAATTAATAAAAAAAATTTGTCAATCCTTTGTTTCTACTTTCCCATCTAAATAGCGCTATAGCAGAGCTGTAGCTTTAAAAGAAAGTATTGCAGTCGGTCCAGTTAGGGCACGTGCGGTTTTCATCGGATCTTCACGTTTTGAAATAGAAGGAACCCAAAAAACCAGATGGAAATTTTCCGGATGTTCATATGTATGTGTTCGGTTTTGGCCTCTAAATCACCTTGTATCTCTAGAACTACTGGACCGATTTTGACCAAACTCGGTCGGATTACTTCTATATATAAGGAATGATACCATTAAATTTTTAAGGTCAAGGAAATGAGGCTGTAGAGCAGTATCTCGGGATTATTCTTAGGCACATTTGTTAAAAATTTAAAAAAAAAAATAACAATATTACCAAAAAAAAACCTTTGCAAAATCACAACCCCAAAAAATTCTGTTGTAGTTGTCCGCTATGTATTGATGTCACAGGTGAGCGGTAAAAAATAAATAAATAAATAATATTTAAAGAGTAAAAAGGTAACTCGGTCTGGTCTCGAACTCGTCACCTGGTCAACTCGGTACCTAGTCCGTTATGCCTTGCGGCTACACCAGTCTGCCCCCCGACGGGGAGTCTTATTCTTTAAGACTTTGGGGGTTGGCATCCCCACGGGCCTAGCCTCCGCAGCTTTTCTTCCCACTATACAATGAGCTGCGGAACACTTTACATTTTACACATATACTACACCAAGAACACTACATAAATTACAACATACACACATACACAATTACACAACAACAACCTACACTGATATTTCTTACATTTACACTCGGTGGTGTTGCGACATCTTACGAAACGCAACCGTAACCCAAGGTGGGAACAAATCGTGCCGATGGGTGAATGGCTCTACGTAGTGAGTCCCGAACGATGTCCTCTGGGCACCAGGGCGAACCCAGTTGTATTTAGCTCTAACTCCAGTACGCGTGCGCTCTGCTGGAGTGGTCCATTTTTCGCCGGTACTCGTGGGACCAAAATTTCAGTTCCAACAATTAACACAATGATGGTTGGTGGCCCATCTGAAAAAACCACCAATTCAAGTCTTGCGAAGAGACCTCGATCAGCTTCGTCTGACGAGGATAAAAGTCCTACAAAAGAGAAAGATTCAAAATATAAAAATATTAGATTCGTTGTTCTCAAAAATAGTCAGGAAGGTGGCTCCCTTCAAAAGGTCTCACCGTTTTTAATAAACAAAACCATAACAGGTGCAAGTGGCTCCCCGAAGAATATCAGGAAATTACGCGACGGATCGATTCTCGTTGAAACATTCAACGATGAGCAGAGTCGATCTATCTTACGTCTCCGTAATATGGGTGGCATAAATATAAGCGCAGAATGCCACAAAACGCTAAATACGAGCCGGGGTGTAATTTTTTGTAGAGACCTTCTGGATATAGATATCTCTGAAATAGTTGACGAGCTGTGCCACCAAGATGTTGTTGAGGTGAAACGTATAATGAAACGGCAGAACGGAACAGAAGAACCGACACCGTCTCTTATATTAACATTCAGTCTCCCTGTTCCACCAGAAAAGATCAAAGTGGGTTACCTCTCAGTTCGGGTACGACCATTCATACCCAACCCACGGCGATGTTTCAGATGCCAAGGTTTTGGTCATACTACAACATCTTGCACGAAAACTGAGATCTGTGCTCGATGTGGTAAAGAAGGTCACAACGACACTAACTGCGAAGAAAGTGAAAAATGTGCAAACTGCAGTGGTCCACATACAGCCCGCTCCCGAGATTGCCCAACTTTTAAAGAAGAAAAGGCAATTCTCAAAATCTGTACGGAGCAAAAACTATCTTTTCCGGCTGCACGTAGAGAATATAAAAAGATAAACAACTCACGGAACCTGGTTAAACCAGACGTATCTTTTGCCACCGCTACAACTAAACAAATTCCTACAAATGCTAATAATCAGCAGTGCGGATCCTGCAATGAGCTTAAAAAACTTGTTCAGATGCTATCTGATCAAGTAGCTTCACTTACAGCCACTATCTCAGAGCTGACAAAAATGAATAAAAAGTCCTCCATCGCAGCTAGTGAATCAAACAGTATGATACATACGAAAGTTCCTATTCCCAAAATCGTACCGCCACGAATAGCGACTATCACAGCTGGCAGTAAGCCACCTAATAAGCTCCCCATAAAGGGAACCCACGTAACTATCTCTTCTGGGATGTCAACTACAGCATCCCATTCAAATAAATCTCCTCCACCATCTCCTTATATACTGGAGGATATGGTTGAAGAACCACCCGACCCTAGGGCATCGGAGTTCTTTAAAATAAAAAATTCAAAAAAGAAAAACCGAATCACGTACAACTAATTTTTATATAGTTTCCGAAATTTATTTTTTTATTTGCTTTTTACACTTATGAACATTATTCAGTGGAATGTTAGAGGTATTCGGTCCCGCATTGAAGATATTAGAGTACTGGCGCACACACATGATCCACTAATCATGTGTTTCCAGGAAACTCACCTCCTACAACATGACCGAATTACATTTAGAGGATACTTCTGCGAGAGATACGACTGCCTAGTAGACAGTAGGGAGAGTGGTGGAGTAGCGATTTTCATGAAGAATGGGGTGTCAGCTACAAGAATTCAACTAACCACTGTCATTCCTGCTATTGCAGTAAAGGTCACTATTCCCTTCAAATTGCATATCTGCAATCTGTATCTCTCACCGAACACTGTGTTCAGTGCTTTAGATGTCTCAAATCTCCTTACACAAATACCATCTCCATCGTTAATAGTAGGAGACTTCAATGCCCATCATATTTCCTGGGGCTCAACCTTCTGCTCCACTCGAGGAAATATGATAAACAGATTGAGACAAGATTTTGACCTTTGCCTACTGAATAATGGATCACACACATTTATGTCCTTATCAACTGGTGCTGTATCTAACCTTGATCTTTCCATATGCTCACCGAATGTACTCCCTCATTTTAATTGGTCGATTTGTGATGACTATCACGGCAGTGATCATAGACCAATTATTATTAGTTTCGGTGTAGACTGCGAGATTAAAAGAATGCCACGGAGATGGATTGTTGAAAAGGCAGATTGGAACGGATACTGTAAAGCATTCCAATCTCAGTATGACGATGGAGCGAACATCCTCGACCAATATTCTTCTTTTACGTCCATGATACTTAAGAATGCCAACAGATATATCCCACAAACATCGGGTAATCCTAGACGTCCTTTCGTTCCATGGTGGAACGATGAATGCAAAATTGCTATTAGGAATCGACGGCAGGCACTACGTAAATTTAATCGTAGGCCCACAACAGAACATCTAAATTTATACCGCAGGGCCAGAGCGGTGTGCCGTCGAGTATTCTTGGACGCTAAGAGGAATTCATGGACGAAATACGTGAGCACTATTTCACGCACTACTTCCACGTCTACTGTATGGAAGAAAATTCGTGCAATCTTCGGATCACCGAAACAATCTATTCTTGGTCTTATTGATGAAGGAGAACTCCTTTCATCATCCTCGGAAGTGGCAAATAGTCTAGCAAAATCTTTCCGCTCGGTGTCTCTCACCTCATCATATAATAACGATTTTCAACGGTACAAGATACAAATGGAGGTGTTGTCGTTAAACATTGGTGATTCGGTTGGTGAATTAAACACTCCATTCGTATTTAAAGAATTGTTACATGCACTTAAAAATTCACGGGACACTTCCCCTGGACCGGACAACATTCGCCTTTCCATGCTTTCACACCTTCCTAATTCGGCACTACAACAACTTTTGAATATTTTCAACGGTATATTCTCCGAACAAGTCTTCCCACCTGGCTGGTCAGAAGCATTTATTATACCAGTACTAAAACCTGGTAAAGACCAAACGAACCCCTCAAGCTATCGCCCTATTTCATTAACAAGCGTGTTGTGTAAAATAATGGAGAGAATGGTAAACCGCAGACTTACATGGTACTTGGAGAAACATGGCTTTCTATCTCCAGAACAGTGTGGTTTTCGACAAGGACGATCTTCCATTGACCATTTAGTGTCACTAGAAACAGCCATACAAAACGCTTTCCTCAATCGGCAACACCTCGTCTCTATCTTCTTTGATATAAAAAAGGCGTATGATACAGCCTGGCGACGTGGTATTCTTAACACTCTCCAAAAATGGGGAATCAAGGGCAATATGCTTGCTTTTATCCGGGGATTCATAAATCACCGAACGGCTCGTGTTCGTGTAGATGATTCGCTCTCAGATAGTGTCATCTTGGAGAATGGAGTGCCCCAAGGTAGTGTATTAAGTGCCACCTTATTTTCTGTAGCCATAAATGATATTACCAAATGTGTTCAGGCTCCTGTCTCATGCTCTCTATTCGCTGACGACTTTGCTATCTACATTGCAAGCCGTTCGGCACCTACAGCAGAGAGACTACTGCAGAACACTATATATCACCTTGAAGCTTGGTCCAGGATTACTGGTTTCACATTTTCATCCGAAAAAACAAAATGTGTAGTTTTTTCTCGGCTGCGAAACCCTTCTATTCCGCAAATTTTTCTGAACGGTGAGACTATTACTATCTCTAATTACGTTAAGTTTTTAGGTTTAATTTTTGATAGTCGTCTTACTTGGGTCAAACATTTAAAAGAATTGAAAACAAAATGTTCCAAAATTTTAGATATGATGCGAGTCCTTACTAACACCAAGTGGGGAGCCGATAGATCATGTATGATACATTTTTACTATTCCTTTGTTCGCTCCCGTTTAGATTACGGTTGTGTGGCCTACTCATCAGCTCGTCAAACCGTACTTAAAATGCTGGATAGTGTACATCATGCTTTCCTTCGGCTTGCTACAGGCGCGTTTAGATCAAGTCCTGTCGCAAGCTTACTTGTAGACTGTGGTGAACCATCACTTTGGGATAGACGAGACCAGCTCTTATTATCTTATTTTGCTCGTCTCAGAGGACAGCCAAATCACCCGGTTCTTGAGTCAGTCCTTAAAAATCCTAATCTAGGAAAGTATGAGGATCATCCACGACGTACTGCACCTGTAGGTATCCGTACCTGGCGTCTGCTGCAACATATAAATGTTGACACACCGTCATTCTTTCCTATGTACCCTTGCTCATATCCTCCATGGGGAATAAACCTCATAAATTTTAATTTTGACCTGACTACATGTAATAAACAATCAACACCATCTATCGTCTTTCAGCAGATGTTTCAGTGTGTTCTCTCCAAGGCGAAACCAGACGCGGTTGTATACACTGATGGATCGAAACAAAACGATACGGTTGGGTGTGCTTTTGTTGTCAATGAGAGAACTTATATGTTTGGTCTCCCCAGTATTACGAGTGTGTTTACCGCTGAACTATATGCTATAAATAAGGCTCTAAACATCATTAACCCTAAATATAGAAAAATTCTTATTTGCAGTGACTCGTGTAGTGCTCTCCAAGCCTTAAAGAACTTTTATTCCAAACATCCTATCGTCATTGAAATTTACAACGCAATCGCTGAGTTGAATAATCGCAACACAGAATTAAGTTTTTGCTGGGTCCCTAGCCACGTAGGGATTCCAGGTAATGAACATGCAGATGCCGCTGCCAAAGAAGCATGTAACCAGCCTCCTTTCACCACCCGAGTTGCTACTTCTGATTTCATAAACTATGTAAAACAATTATTAAGAACAAGGTGGCAAGGTGATTGGACAGCTACTGTCGATAATAAACTCCGTCAGATTAAAGATTCTGTGTTACCATGGAACTCCTCATACAGAAAACCCCGGCGTGAGGAAGTAGTTCTCTGTCGATTGCGGATAGGACACACGAGAGTCACACACGAGTACCTGTTTACAAGAGGACAACCACCTCTATGCGCAAGATGCAACTGCCGCATGACTGTGCGCCACATACTCGTGGACTGCATATGTTATGCGGCATTGCGTCGTAAATTTAAATTACCTGGTAACATCCGTGGTATCTTGCGTGACGATAAGGAGGTTTTAAACCGGATGTTTATATTTTTACATAGTATAGGGTTAATGCAAAAAATTTAATAAGTATGTGTTCTTTCGTAATTGTATGTATTGTCCTATGTATTGTTTTTGTTATCCGAGTAGGGAGCCTTTTACACTCCCTATCGGATTTTTTTTTTTTTTTTTTTTTTTTTTTTTTTTTTTTTTTTTTTTTTAAATTCGTCTGTGATATTAGTTGTAAGATTTTTGTGATATTAGTTTTAAGTTTTATCTCCTTTTTTAGTTTTAAGTTTTATTTATTTTTAATGTGATAGATTTTAACATAGTTTTAAGTTTTATTTATTTTTAATGTGATAGTTTTTAACATAGTTTTAAGTTACATATTAGTGTTTTTGTTACCCGAGAATGGGCCTTTTACACCCATTCCGGATTTTGTTTCTGTGATAGTAGTTTTAAGTTTTAATTTTATCTAAAAAACTTAAATTATTTTTATTTTTATTTTTATTTTTATTTTTAATTTTATTTATTTATCTATTTATTTATTTTCAGGGCGATGATAACGTTCAACCGTTTTTCGCCCAAAAAAAAAAAAAAAAAAAAAAAAAAAAAATACACCAGTCTGCCGACCGTACAAACAAATTGTTCTATGTAAGTTGTGAAATTACATTAGTTTACTTAGTATGAACCATCATCGCTAGTTAAATAAGTTACGCGTGCGCTCTTCAGCTAAAATCATAGAATTAAATAAACCAAAAAATATTATATTTAAATAAAATTATAAATATTTTAAATTAAGTTGTGTGTGTATGTGTGAATGTGCATCAGAAACAACCCACGTTGTAGAACTTTTCTGGAACGCAGCTTTAGCCACGTGGCGGGAAAGTCCTACAACTGTGTTGTCGCTTTTTTTAAAAATAATATACATATCAGCCAAATGCCACCATCATTTTTTATACACTCTTTTAGTCTGTCCCGCAGATTTCGCATAGCTGCTTTCACGATGTTGTTTGGAATTGCTCTGAATTCCTCTTGTAACTAGACTTAGATACCTTCAAACAAATAACCGCATACTGACCAGTTCTGGAAAACGTGTTGGCCATGCAATATAAATTCTCCTTTGGAAATCACGTGGCCTGCAAACATCTCTCGAA
The DNA here is from genome assembly GCF_047948215.1 of Lycorma delicatula. Lineage (NCBI taxonomy): Eukaryota > Metazoa > Arthropoda > Insecta > Hemiptera > Fulgoridae > Lycorma > Lycorma delicatula. Next base: position 15,748,346 of record NC_134459.1, read on the forward strand.
CCACCTCCATCGATGGTCTGCCAGTGTGGGTTGTTGTTCCACCCTGCTGGAATCAAACTATATATTCAGTCGATCCCATAACAAAGCAGTTTAGAGCAAAAAAATCTTGTAAAAATGTTGTGCACCGGTAAGAATTGATTTCACCTCGTGCCCTTCCTTTTCGAAGATGAAGGATTATGATTCCAAAACTTGCCTGAGCATTCCAGACAGTTTCAGGTAAAGTTTGAAGAGGATATATATGAAGCTGAAGAACAGTAACGAGGATTTTGTTAGTTTATTAAAATTCGCTTCATCAGTCATTAGCAGAATTATTTTATCTATAAACAAGTTAATAAAATTTGCAAAAAATGTCACCCGATTTTCTTTGTCTCGCTTACATAGATCTTACACCAAAATTTAAAAAAAATTAAAGTTTAAATCTTTGTATAGAATTCTTCTGACACGGCTGTAAAATTAACAAACGGCTGCAACATGCTTTTTAGTTTTAGTCTAACCTAAGTTTAATTCTAACCTCTCTTCTTTTTCTTCTTCTTCTTTTTTCCTGTCTATCCTCCGGGAATTACCGTTCAGATATTACTTCAGAGGATGAATGAGGATGATATGTATGAGTATAAATAAAGTGTAGTCTTGTACAGTCTCAGTTCGACCATTTCTGAGATGTATGGTTTAACCTCTAATTTTAGCATGCTTTACTCTGCCAAAGTTTGGAGAAGTTCTCATACAGCGCATAGAACCTGGTGGTTTGCTTTTCATTACTGAAGCAATAATTCGGAGATTTACCTACAACTTTATTTATTATACTAGGAAACAAACCATGATATGGAATATTGAAATGTGACTGTTTTATTGCTAAATAATCTTATCTGAATGATTTTTTAAAATACGTTTCTGTTAGGAACGCAAGGTGTAAAAAAAATTCACTGCTTCATTGTTAATGAAATTGCATTTGGTATGCAAGGTCGCAGTCATTTCGATTACCGTCGACATATCAGAGTTGCCAGCTCTTTTTTTTAAAAACGGTATTTACCCGCGATTAACTCTGTACTTTGTAATTCGTGTACCATTATTTTTATTTGTCATTATTGTTATATTTTCTCTGTTCTGCTGAAATTTTAACAGAAAATCTCTTTTTAATTTTTTTTTTTAAGTAAAATAATGTAAAGGATTTAAAATTGTAGTTGTAATTAGTAAATGTGTTGAGAACATTCGATTTACAGTGTTCAAAAAGTGACGCAACCTTATGGGAAATTGAGTAAGTTACAATAGTTTTTGAAAGTGGCCTCCATTATGCAATTCACATAATTGAATATGACGTTGCATGCACTTAAACACATGTAACGTTTGTTGAGAAATTTCAGCAACAAATCAATCAGTTTTGCTCTCCAATTTGGGAACGGTGTGAGGATGAGTTTTATAATCGGCATCTTTAAGGTATCCCTATAAGAAAAAGTCAGGAGGGAATAAATCAGGAGACCGAGGGGACACAATCCCTTCGAAATCACTTGTCCATGGAAATACTGATCCAAAAAGTATAGTGTTGTTGGTTGAATGACCCGTAGCATTGTCCTGCTGAAACCGCTTGTAATATAGCCGGTCGCAGGCATAGAGATACAAATTGTTGCATCATCTGTATGTAGCGCCTACTACTCACTGTGCCATTAAAGAATATCATACGCCTACGTGATATTGCACACCAAACACCCACTTTTTGTCCGTGCAGAGGAGACTCGTACAGCTGATGTAGATTTTTCCGTACACCAAATGAGTGAATTCTGTGCATTCATGTATCCATCAAAGTGAAAATATACCTCGTCACACCGAAACCGATCACCGAGTTGTTCCCCATCTGGCATTACAGATGACATGAACTGCTGATAGAAAGCTACATGTTTTCCAGTGTCTGCAGGTAACAACACGAATTAACGACGGATGTATCTTTAAAAGCTTCCTCAATTTCCTGTGGGCACTTCCAACGGAGAGACCAGACTGGCTAGATAGGCGTCGCACAGACTTCTTTGAACTAACAGAATATGCGGCTTGCACGTCGATCAACGTTTCTGGTGTCAGCATTTTCGGTCGACCACTTTTGGCTGCATCTACCACATTCCCTGTTTCTTGGAACTTGTACAGCCGCTTGATGGGAACCCACCGGATTGGTCTAGTGGTGAACGCGTCTTCTCAAATCAGCTGATTTGGTAGTCGAGAGTTCCAGCGTTCAAGTCCTAGTAAAGTCAAGTTATTTTTACACGGATTTGAATACTAGATCGTGGATACCGGTGTTTTTTGGTGGTTGGGTTTCAATTAACCACACACCTCAGAAATGGTCGAACTGAGACTATACAAGACTATACTTCATTTACACTCACACATAGCATCCTTATTCATCTTCTGAAACAATATCTGAACGGTAATTACTGGAGGCTAAACAGGAAAAAGAAAGCCGCTTGATTGGAGGACTTGTTTGGTGAATCTACACCATACTTTTCTGTAAAAGCATTCTGGGTCTGGGCATAAATGGCACATCTAATGTGTTGGCAGAAGATGAATTTTTTCTGCTGCATTGTGTGACCCATTTTTTCTTAATTTTATTTAATTACACTTGCAACAAAAAGAGGAAACATTCTTTCATAAGATTGTGTCACTTTTTCAACTCTTTTATTTAATAATTAATTATTATTAATATAATAATTGTTACTTTATATTATCATTATGTATATTATCTTACTGCAAACGGTTCGTATATATATATATAATTTTATACGTAGGTATTTATTAATTAAAAGTACTTGAATAATCTTAAAATAAAATAATATTTGTTCTTAATCATTAGCACTACTTCTCTTTACGAGCAATACCCATCACCAGGATAGTTTACCACATTATACATTATTACTGCCTCCACTATTCACCTCTACACAGGTTTATAATCAGGTTATACTCAGGTTTATTCGATAATCTAAATAGTGAATTATTATTACTCTATAAACTTTGTGAATTATTAATAGTAAACTTTTTTTAGTTTTACTCTGGTTATTTCTTTTTTGACATGCAATTGCTGTTTTTTCCAATGGTTTGTGTAATATTTTCGATCACTTCATTTACATATGTTTTGTATTCCCTATTAAGATAATTTTTATTTCATTACTGAATATTATTTAAAATATGTTTAATGAAAATTCTAATATATTAAGAGGTAAATATTAGGTACATAGTAATCGAACACTGTATTTATGTACACTAATACATATGTACGTGTGTTGGATTGTTTGAAGCTTAATAACGTTTGACTGTACAACCCGATTTTGATGAAATTTGTCACAGAGACCCGTATATTATGAGGCAATTTGTTTGTACAGGTTTAGGATCAATATTTCCAGCAGTTGGGTAGATAGTTTATTTGGTGTCAGTTTTCTCAAAATTTTGCAAACATAACCCCACTAAGCTCAGTGCATGCGTAAATGCTTATCTTACAATTTAAAACAAATTTTGCCCTCAAATTCTCTCCTTCCCCCAAAATTGAAAAAAACCACCTTTTTATTATTTAGCCTATTGCATATTGTTTTAATTGGATTTTTTTTCTATATCTTCCTAGTCATATTTGTAGTACATGTGGCCCAATTCGTGGTGGGGAGTCCATCAAAGATCAAAAATATCAAACTTTGGAATTTTTAAAATCTTTTTTTGTTTACTTAAACTTGTAATAATATAAAATTTCATCATAATTCATCCCAACCCCGCAAAAAAAATAAATTATAAATAAATTTTTATTGGTTGTACATCTTTTTGTGATTTTTTAAAATTTCTTCCATTGAACTTAGTTTCATTTGAAGATATAAATAATTATTATAAAAGTATAAAATTATCTGTTTCAAATCTATTTTAAAAATGTTGATTTATTCAAAACAATGTTTTTGTTTTTACAAATTACATGGAAAGTTTATGATTTCTCCAACACTTTCGAGAGTAACACGTATTGAATCAGCAAATTCCATAATAATAAAAGTAAATGATGTACAAATGAAAAAAAATAATAATTAGCAATGTAAATATTGTCATAGCTCGTAGGGAAATAATAGATTATGCGACGAGCCTATAATTATATCCATTAATACACGAGAGAGAAGTAAGTTACGAAACGAGCCTTGGCGAGTGTCATAAACTTTGCTAGAGTAGATTAATGGATATCATTATAGAGAACTGCATACCGTATTTTTTCTACATCTTAGAAAATATTGGGATTAGTGGTTTCAATGAAAGAATACATTGTTTACAGAATACTTCTTTAATTTAAAAAAAAATTATATTAAACAGTACATTTCTGTGGAAGTAGGTTATCTATTAGTCATAAGTTCTGCCTTTTTTTTAATATAAATCGATGTTTAAAGACATGTCTTACTTAGAATTCGACGTAATTAACAAAAGGATAAACAGCGTAAAATTGAGATTTAGTTATTTATTAGTGTACTCTCAAATTAATTACTTTCTAACTATTAAATCAGATTAAAATCAAAGTAAAAAAAAAACAGTTGATAATTAAACAATATCCGCTTCCGATTGGTCAGTCAGTGGTTGAAAAGAGTAGGCTTTGACTGGTTGAACACACAATAATGAAAATCTATAACCGTAATTATAATTCATTATTAACGGCGATAATAATTTCATAATGACCGTAATTATGATACAGGTTTCAGCTGCGTAATTAAAACGTTATAATACAACTGTAGAAAAAAGAAGATTTTGTTACGCGCCGTTTTTTCGTACACTCGAGTTACACCTGGAAAGCATAACAATTTTGTTGCCAGCATTTTTTTTAACTTTCTTTATGTAACAATAATAATAATAATTTACTATTATTACCGTAAAGCTTATCCCTCAGATCAGACCGTGAACAGAGCGGCGGCATAGAGAGGTGGAGTACTACATCACCAAGTTTTTAATGGGTCAGGGGTATTTCCGCGCTTATCTCTATGCCATAGAAAAAGCACTGTTCCCAGACTGCTTTTATTGGCCCGGTGTACGGGACGACGCCAAGCACACCTTTTTGCAAATGTGCACGGTGAACAGCAGATCGAGGAATACTACAAGCGGATCTTGGAACAATGACCCCCACACCTTGGTTACGATAATGTTACGTGATGTGAACAGCTGGGAGTGTGGCCGAATTTGTGGGGGCATTTTCAGGGCCAAGAAGAGTGACTTGGAAAGTCCTGAGTCACGTGAAAACTAGGTAGCGGCCTTTTCTGGCTAGGATAAGAGGATTCGGCCTGAAGTAATGTTTAAAACAGTTTCGGGCCGAGTTCTAAATAGAAAGAAGGGTGGTTTCAGCCGTTAATCTAATGGCGTTTGATAAAATCACCAATGGGAGCCTGGCATTCCGTACGTGAATGCATTTCCACCTCCACCAAAAAAAGAAATTATTGTTATAATGCAGCAAATCTATTGAATGAGTCCATCTAGCAGGGGATCGGTGGATTCAAGTATTAAACCCGAATGAGTTTAAGTTTTTCCACAACAACGTGAGCGAAAATCCCTCCCAAAAGGTCGCCCTGACTCTAGAACTTCTTCATAAGACCGTCCCTTAACACTGATATATTCCTATTTGGATAATAGAAGACGAAGGAATATCTCTGACCTCTATGACAGATCTATAATCCTTGATCCTCACAGATAAGGCAATTGGACACATTCGTTCTGACATCGTTATAGTCATGAGCAAGGGGAAAATCATTACCTGGATTATTGACTTGATGATTTCACTAGTCTCCAGTGTGAAGAGAAAGCGCACCGAATGACTCCCAATACCAGGAATTGAAAAATAAGATCAGGAAAATGTAGTCAGGATGGAGTGAAAGTAATGCCCATATTTATCGGCCCACTAGGTGAAATACCAAAATCTCAATGGTTTCTAAAAATACTCTGGTTCCACCTAGCCTTTACCTCGTCATACTGAAGTCCATAATTATGGATACGTGAGCATTGCTCAGGAAGCACCTTTAACCTTCAGCACTTCTTACCTGAACTGGTAAAAGAACTGAGTCAGTGGTTCCCGGCGACTAGCCTTGTAGCCCTATGTTATTTGGCCTAGTATACTGCTCTGTATTGTGTCAGTAGTCTCTCGTTCCGAAAGAAGAGTGATTCCCATCAGATTTATGGCTTTTTTTTTCAAAAAGTTATCCATAAGAGATAACCGTCTGAGTTTAAGCCGTTTGGCACTTTTTCCAGCATTTTAGCCGAGTAAAAGAAAATATTAATAACGTACTCATGCTCATGATGAACAAACCTAATAGTTATAAATAATAAAGCACAAAACATAAACTACCTAAGAATATTATATCAAAAATAAATAATAAACACCATTATCAGACTACAAGAAAAGTAAGGATTGACGAGGTTTCCTTTGACTTCTTTATTGAGCCGAATATACTTAGCATATCAACATTCCTTATCCCAAAAATAAATACAGGTATTTTTTATCCCTACAAACCTTTACTCTGTTCACCACCGGGTTCGGCTGTATAACTCTCAGAGAATCACTATCAGGAATCATCATAACTTTCAAAGAAATAAATTCTGATATCTCAGGTCGATTAAAATTGTCAAAGGTATGAGTAAAATAAAGATAGATTGAAAAGAAAAAAATAAATTGAATAACTACAGTTGAAGTTCCAAGCATGTCATTATCTCAGAAATTTGTTGTTATTTTATCAAAAGAAAGAGTTCTTAAACCAAGAGAAAATTTATCTGACTAGAATTGATTTTAAATTATTTCTAGCTTAAAAGAAGACATACAATTTTTAATAAAATATTTATTATAATACAACAGTAATGTTAATTTTTTCTGGTTCTTGTTATTTTATTTTTTTTTAATTTTATTTTATTTAATTATCTGCATATTTGTATATTTAATATTTTATTAATGTTGACTTTAAATTAAAATTACAATAAATAGTTATAAAATTTCATTTAAAAATTTTTCAGATAAAAATAAGTATGTGAAAAATCTTTAATAACATAAACATTATGTAAGTTAAAATTATGATTCACTCGTTAGTACAATGTATAAAAATTTAATTAGTTTGTTTATTTACTAATTAAAATGTGATGCCTTTTTTTTCTTCTTTTTTTTTAATTTTCCTCTGCTACTTATTTTACTTAATCGTTTTCTTCTTTCTTTCGACCTTACAATATGAGATCCTTACGTTACAGTAGTCATTTAATTTCACATCACCGGCTCTTTTCATCTGCTTCCTTTTTATCCAACAACTCTCTTCTTACACGTTTCTTATTATTTTTTTCAGTAGATGTGTCTATTCCGAGTTATTTCTTTTAGCCTGGATTAGACTTTTCTGTATGTTTTAGTTTAATATCTACAGTACTTCTTTTTTATATTATAACCATCATTTTTCTTGCCTTTATATTTTACGTATTCATTGCGTACTTAGCTAACGAATCAATTTACTACATTTTTCAGTAATAAAGTAAGAGTACGATAAAATGTAATTAATAATACGCTTATGTAATTCTCTTTATATAGATTATTATTATTTAATTTATGAAATTATAGGCTGAGCAAATTATTATAACCTATATTAATTTGTTGAGTGGACAAAACCTTTATGTAGATTTAATTAGTAGCGAATGTTTGTTCATCATTAGACAACCTTTAAATTCGACCCCATAACGTCATCAATTACATTAACTATTGCGAATCAATCACATAACAGTCATAGCCTTCCCTGGCTATTCTCAAAGTTATTAATGACAATAATTGAAATTTGTTCGTTTCATCATAACCTTGGTTTATAGGTCCCTGACCTCATTTCGCACAAAGATCATTATATGAGTAACCGGTCGTAATCTACGATAATCGTAATCTTTTCAAGAGGTGTCATAGAATGGTATCCGAAGCATTATCATTTAAAATATCGTTAAGATTATTTACAAAGATTCTTTCAATTCATTTACAAAATTTATTAATAATTATTTTCACGACATTGAAATCTACAAGTTCACTTAAGTTCTATTTAAGTTTATTCAACCGACTTTGTCAACTTCACGTATATCAGATTGTGTCAATCTTTGGAAATCGGTTCGGCTTTTTATTTGCAAGATATAACATTTCTGCTTATCAGTTGAAAATTCCATTCTCGCATAATTTGGAACCGCCCATTCAACTTCGATGATTTATAGCACAAATTACTAGATTTAATTCCATTACAAAATGTTTAGGAGAGATAGAAATTGTGCGACGAAGAAAATATGAAATCATATGGCCTAATGAAAATTTTATAGAGTCGTAACTTTTGAATCACTTTGACCCTCTGAGATTTAAATTACTAGATTTTACGTACTGCAGCGGTATAAGAGTAAGACAGGAGAAAATGAAAGAGCGGTCTATGGTAAATTAAAAAATGAGTTACGGAGGGAAACATGAAAATTTAAGAAAAGGTGATTGAAGGAAGAATGAAATACTATTGATTAGAAAAGAAAGAGTACGTACGTTGTAATGTATAGGGATGTGAAGAACATTTACAAATTTTCTTCACATGTATAAATGGAAAATGGAGCTCATCATGATTGTCTGTGTATGAGCTCCCGTGTCCGGATGTATGAAATTATATTTGTGGTTCATCGCTAAATGTTGGTAGCCCTCGTGTTGCAAACAATTTTATGTCTTGCAGCAAATTACCTCATTATTCTTCCTCAGAATCTGTAATGGCAGTAGCGTTGTTATCAGCTGTTTTGCGTATTTTTTTTTTTGTCTTCAGTCTTTTGACTGGTTTGATGCAGCTCTCCAAGATTCCCTATCTAGTGCCAGTCGTTTCATTTCAGTATACCCTCTACATCCTACATCCCCAACAATTTGTTTTACATACTCCAAACGTGGCCTGCCTACACAATTTTTCCCTTCTACCTGTCCTTCCAATATTAAAGCGACTATTCCAGGATGCCTTAGTATGTGGCCTATAAGTCTGTCTCTTCTTTTAACTATATTTTTCCAAATGCTTCTTTCTTCATCTATTTGCCGCAATACCTCTTCATTTGTCACTTTATCCACCCATCTGATTTTTAACATTCTCCTATAGCACCACATTTCAAAAGCTTCTAATCTTTTCTTCTCAGATTGTAAACGCTTCTCAGATTGTCCAAGTTTCACTTCCATATAAAGCGACGCTCCAAACATACACTTTCAAAAATAAAATCACTTATACATATATTTTATTGTATATAATTTTTATTTTTAACGTTAATCAAACGAGGTTAGCGAGCGTAGGTTATGTTTGATTAGATTATATTGATTCCGTGTAATGACGTATCGCGTACTATATCAATATAACCTTACCAAACATAACCTACGCTCGCTAACAACGTCTAATTAACGTTAAATATATATATATATATAACCTATTTAGGTGGCCAGTAGACAGGTTCATTGAATCCTGACTATATGATGGAATCGCCCAAAACAGCTGATAAAAACGCTACTGCCATTACTGATTCTTCCGACTTTTCAAACTTGTATTTTTTAAATTATATAACATATTTTTCAACATACTTCAATTTGAAAAAGATCAAGGTTGAGGAAGTTCAGGCTCGCAATTATACAAACTTTTACTACTCTACTAATTAATAAAGTTTTTACAATGATTCTTAAATTATTTAAAATTCACATATTATATTACGTTAGAACAAATAAAATTGAACAAGTAAAAATGTCTAGTTTTATTGATTATATATTAAAGAAACATGTTTAATGAATTGGCCTAATGTCGGTCTCGGTACCGATCTCGTCTTCTTCAGACATTGTAAGCGTGAATTTAATCAATTTTATCTATTGTTTATCATATATATATATATATATATATATATATATAAGCACTATTGACAGATTAAATTAATCAGTCATTAATGATTTTATTCCCTAATTATATTTATTTTTCCAACAATTTTTGTATGTTAATAATGATGCAAAAGGAATCAGATTAAATTAAAGAAAATGAATTAAATTATTGGATTTCCTTTTTTTGGTTATCAAATTTTACCTCTACACGGTTGTTACATAAAAAAAATTATAACTAAATAATTCTAATATTTTACCAAAATGTTTCTGTAAAAATGACAATTGTGCGTGCATGGGTTCGCGCGTGCGTGTGTTTATGTGTATGTGTAAGCGTAAAGTGTGAAATAAGAACAAATAATCTGTAGATAAGAAAAACATTTTATAAATTACAGTGCTTAACATTTGATTTTTATTTAGAAACTTTACTTATATTGAAATTTATAACGAATCCTAATTGGAGAAAACTAATGAAAGGAAGTTTAAATAGCTATAGAAAGTACAACTACTTTATTGTCTGATTACATAATTATGAGGTGTGGTTTGTGACAAAAGGGAATTGAGACTTTAGAACAATAACTTTCAACTAATCTAAGTTATAAAATAAAATAAACAAAAAACAAAAGATGAAATTAAATAACCTTTATATTCATTCATAAGAAACAATCTCAAGATATTGAAATATATATATATAATTTTTTTTTTCTTTATTCACGGTATGATTATTATGTTGATATTTTATAATATATTCCAAACAATGCACGAGTTTATTCAGTAATTTCAAACTTAATCAAAATTAAATTGATTATAATATTCGCTGGGAAGAAAATAATATAAAGAGAAATTTGAGTGAAAGTTAACACCGTTCCATTTGTTTTACAATGGGGCACTGATTATCCGAACCCCAATTTTTTCAGATCTCTGACTATACGGGGACCACTTCTATATCCGCACTAGTCAATCTTTAAAAAAACGAATACACCATTTAAATAATCTAAAATACTATTAAAATAAAAGCTTTGCTTTAATCCCTATTGACTTTTATTTTTACTGTGTTTTTAATTGAATTTTGCAATTCGAATAGCATAAAATATGTGTAAATTTGGGTTAGTGTTAAACCGATTATAAAATTGGCTTCTGAAAATATATAGGAAAACATAAATTGATTAAGCAGGAATATAATGACTTGTATCTTAGGCTGTCGCACGAAAAAGCACGTGAATGGATTCCTTGTTTATCGCTATGGATTGGTTGGAGCGACAAAAAGATTCGATTCTAAACAGATTCTTTGATTGGAACGATTACGTGTTGTTCAATCTCATAAACTAAGATTAACATTAAAGTAAGTATAGATTACAGAATTTTTGTACAAGAAATAATATTTTTAAAGCTATTTTTCGCTTTGATTATTACATTCGTGTCTAAATAGCACTACATCAATATCTATAGCTGTAGAAGGGAATTAAAATCAATCCAATTTGGGCATATACGGTTTTCACGGGATCTTGACGTTTTGAGACGTAAAGAACCCAAAAATCCAGATCGAAATTTTCAGGATGTTAATGTTCGTATGTACATGTGTGTGTGTTCCGTATTGGCCTCTAAATCACCTTATATTTCCAGAACTACTGGACCGATTTTGACCAAACTTGGTCAGATTACTTCTATATATGGTGCATTCATGTTATTAAATTTTCAACTTAAATTAAACATTAATTTACAAGGGGCAGAGCAAGGTCACCCTCAATATCTCGATATTTCGTATAATTAAGGTCATATATTTCTTAGGCACATATGTTAACAATTAAAAAATAACAATATTTTCAAAAAAAAAACAAAACATTTTTACAAAGTCGCATCCCCACTCTAAAAAATGTTCTAAACTTTGAAGCTTTGTTGTGATCTTTATAATGGTTATTTTCGATTCTGGTTTCTTCTATTGTCGTCTCATTACGCTTATAAATTAATCTATACCTAATTGGAAGCCCCAAACCCCACCAAGCGACCGAACCTTACTAAAAGCCATGCATTTTTAACATTTCTCTTTTTTCCGTTTTTTACTGTAACCAAGACTTCTTTAAAAAAAGTCATACATTTTTTAACAGTTTCCTTCTTTCTATTTTTTTAATAAAGACTGCTTTAAAAAAATATTTTCCCACTTTGGAGTTCGCGCAAAAATTAATAAACAAGGTCGTTTTAGGTATCAATTTAAAAAGTTTCAAGGGCGCTGAAAAGGATTTATATATTTAAAATTGTTGAATAAGAAATTCATTTTTAGTAATTCCAGATTTGAAATATGCTGTTTTAACCTCAAGCCAGTATTATTATCTAGTAATTAAATGTGCAGTTTTTTCAATATGTCACTAGCACACGTATTGATTGTACTTTATTTATAAATAGCCGCGTGACCGGAAAGTCATATAACTGTATTGTCAGCTTATTTCCTGTCATTAAATTTTTTTCACATAAATCTATTGCAATTTTTTCGATTTTTTATTTTTTTATTTTTTTATTTTTAAGAAATTTTATTTTTTACAACACACAGTAACTTAACAATTTCTCTTCAATACGTTTTTTGTAATTTTTTTTTTATAATTGTTTAATAATAAATTCTTTAAATGATATTTTTACTTCCTAGTACAAGGAAATGGAAATATAGACGTACGTCTGTACGTACGTATGTATCTTGCAAAACTCAAAAACGATTAGCCGTAGGATGTTGAAATTTTGGATTTTGGAGTTTTTCTTAATTGCAGTAATAAGTTCTCATAGAGAGCTTTTCAACGATATATCAAAGTGGTGTTATTTTTTTGGTTTCAGAGTCATAGCCCAGTAAAATTTTAATTAATGAAATATTTAGGTCTTACAAGGGGAATGCTAAAAGCCTTCCCCTTGTAAGAAAAGTTATTCTTGCCTTTGCTAGGATTTAAACTTTAGAACTCACGACTTTGAAATCAGCTGATTTGCGACGACTAGTTCACCACTAGACCAACCCGGTGGGTTTACCAATTAAGCCTGCTACTCTTCAATATCTGCGAAATAGAATTGTTACAGCAGTTAATTTAATAACCAGGAACCAGTTACCAATAAAAATAATTTTGGACCAATTAAAATAATTAACTGTTATTTTAAATATCGATTTTTTACGTACTTGTACGAAGTAAAGGAAGTATTGTGATCGCGAAAAATTTCGGTTTTCTCAGATTTCAACGGAAATTTCCATCTGACCATCCTTGAATCCATTTTGACTATTTTCGGCGTGACGTCTGTACGTACGTATGTGCGTATATATCTCGCATAACTCAAAAACGATTAGACGTAAAATGTTGAAATTTTGAATTTAGAACTGTTATAAGAGTTCTAAATGTGCACCTCCCCTTTTGATTGCAATTGACTTGTCCAAAAAAGTCCAGAATCCGAAAAACATTAGATTTTACTTTTTTTTTTCTTTACTGTAGTAATAAGCTCTCATTGAGAGCTTTTCAACGATTTATCAAAAGTGGTACTTATTTTCATTGGTTCCAGAATTATAGCCAAATAAAATTTTAATTAATGAAAATTTGGATCTTACAAGGGGAAGGAACTTCGGTTCGAATGCGACTTAATTTCCTTTTTTTTCCATTTTTTTTTTTGTTTAATTTAAATTATTGATATATTAATAAATTATTAACCGCTGATTATAAAAAAAAATCATTATAATAAATAATAACTCAATAATAAAAAAAAAGAAAAAACAATTATAATATAAAATATAAATATATAAAAAATATATGTAATTTAATAGGCGTACAAGGAAGTCATGTGGTGTCTACATCAGATTTTTTAATAATGCAATGGGGAGTAAATTTTAATACTTTTAAATCATTTTTCTCAATGCTAATTCTTTTAGTCACAGTTCATTAGATACTTTAAATGTACTACTGTGTATGTATGTTCGGAAAAAAATTTAATTTTTCTTAAATATATTTATTTCTTCATAGTAGTATTTCAATTTTTGTATTAAGTGTAAAACTTTTTAAACACTAGAATTTTATATCCAATACGAACGATAAATTTTTTTTTAATTTTCTAACTACCCGAAATCGGCTGTACAAAGGTCAATCCGGATAATTCACGTTCCATGATATTGTATAAATAACGAAATATTGTACAATTGATTATCATTAAAAAATTGTGTTCATTAACTTCCTGTAAATCGTTTTTCAGATTAAATTCTGAGTTTAATTTTTTTGACTAAAGTACTTAACTTATAACAGAAATATACTATTTATCTTTAGGAATTTAACAATGTAGTGAAATTATTGGCAGTTTTAAGTATACCGACTCTACAAACACACCTAATTCTCGTAAAATTATTACGTATTAATTACATAAAACTGTATTTTATAGAATAAATATATATTTATATTGAAAATACACAGTTACAAACACAAACGTACCTTTAGATTTTATTTACTTTATAAAACATTACATTTTGTATTATCTTACAGTTATCAGGAAGATAAATGAGAGAAAATTATTATATTCACGAAGAAACAAAATAAATTGTAGATTTACATCAAAAACGTTTTTATACTCATTCGGAAACTTTTCTTAATTTATGTACTTCAGTGATCAATCGTCTTCAAACGAAGTAGTAAAAGAATTCTACGGTAAATATATAGGTTCGTAACAAAGTATGACAACCATTAAATAATTTTTGAACAGTTAACCATAAAAAAAATTAAATTGCATCTGCATCTATACCAGAACAATATATTTTTTCGGTACAAGACGTTCCTATCACAAACACCCTTGGAAGCCAGGAAGCCCCCAAGGAGGAACAGTTCAATATTGTTTACTGGAAAGAATAGGGTTAAAAAGTTCATTATAAAAGGGATTGAACTAAAACCTTTACGTAAATACTTAAGGTTACAACAGTAACCAAACTGTTATATTTTACTTATAATAATTTTTACACCTTGATTTAAAAGTGCTCACAGTACAACCCCAAAAGTAATAAATGAATTATTTTGAGATAGCAAAATTTGCTAAATTAGATATTTTAGTGTTTTACTGCTAAGCAGTTATTTAAGAGGTACTGGAAACTATCTTATCATTTTCTGTTTAGCCTCCGGAACCACCGTAAGGTATTATTACTTCAGAGGATAAATCAGAATGATATGTATGAATGTAAATGAAGTGTATTCTTGTACAGTCTCAGGTCGACCGTTCCTGAGATGTGTGGTCAATTGAAACCCAACCACCAAAGAATACTGGTATCTACGATCTAGTGTTCAAATCCATATAAAAGTAACTGCCTTTACGACAAAATCCTAGTTGTCGAGTTTACCACTAGACCAACCCGGTCTCTTTTTTCTTTCACTGTAAACTACCTGTAAAAAAATTAAATCTTCATAATATAAGTTGGGGTATCCTAGTTTAAATTTCTTACGCTCTAAGATCTTTGTTCAGTGCCTTTTAAAATGATACGTCAGCATGTTCCGCTTTAAATTTTAGAATTGTCTTCCCTTTAGAGGAACCCTACTTTGTTATCGCTTCTTTTCTTAATTCTTTAATTTTCAAATTCTGTAAGATTTTTAAAGGATTTGTAATAGTAACTTATATTATTAATTTTTTTAATGCTGACTGCGTATATCTTCTTCTAAACTAACTCAGAATTTAATTGAAGTATTTCGCTTGGATGAGTTATTTTACAAATTTTAAAATATTTATCGTACAAATGGCCTGTGAATACAAATTATTTTCTTTATTATATCAATTTTATTCCTGTTATTATTTATTTTAGATTACAAGAGAAAGTAATTTAATTTTCAACTTTTAGCAACTACAATCAAAAGTTTAAAAACAATCTGTTACCGATTTTTTACAAAATGTTTATATTTAAAACGGAAAGAGTTGCAGTAAAATAAAACTTTTGTACTTCTTGCTCCGAGCTAAAAAGTACATTTTCCATTGTCATAGACAGTGTAAGTGTGGGAATTTTAAATGTTAAAATTTTTGTTTTTAATATTCATTTTATTTCAGATAAAAGTTTAAATTTTATTCGTGAATATATATTTACGTTTCAAAATCAAATACGCTTACATATTTATTTTTATTTACGATAGTAATTGTCAGGGGGAATATTTGTAAATTAAAAATTAATTTAAAATAATTATTTATTTTACGTATAATTACTTTTTTGATGTTTTCAAATGTTTTTGTTCTTTTATTTGTTTATTATTTTAATTTAAAATTTTGAAAATATGCTTCCTAAAATAAAAAGAATCTTCGTTGTAGTATTTCGTATATGTATTTCTTTAACTATTATTTTAATTTTAAAATTCGATTGAATAATACGAGAACCGTTTGGAAAGTTCTCAGACTAAAACAGAAAACACAGATTTTTTAGAAATATATATTTTTTTTTACTTTTCAATCACCTTGCAATTAGATTTATAATCATCTTAAATGGTTGTACGACCGTGTTTAAATTCTGCAGCGCACTTTTTTATTTTAAAAACGTAGTGGAAGCACAGTGTAAAGTGGATTCTAATTTTTTTATATATCTGTTGGGGTTAATTATTTTAAAACAAAGTACTTTATAACAGTTTGTGCTTACATTTTATTAGTTTTTTCTGAAAATTCTAATTTTTTTGCTTTACTCAATCGCTACAATCAACTAATCGCACGTCTCTGAAACTTTTCAGCACGCTATCTAAAGGATCATACTTGACAAATGTATTCAACTATCCGAACGACCCTGGTTATGTTAAGTTTTTAGTATTATTTTTTATTTAAAATTCGTTATCTATTTAAAAACTTTTTTAACGTTTTGATTTGATAACATTTTTCGCTTTGATATTTAGATAGGAAAAGTCTTTGTATATTAAAATATCATTCTCTTGTAATTTAATAATTTATCAACAATATTTACTTAAAAATTGCAGCTGTTTATTCACAATTAAGAATTAATATTCCAAAATTAAACTTAATTCAATAAAAAATAAAAAAATTAATAAACATATTATTGTTCTGTTCTATTCTAAAATACATCTGATTCTAAATAAAAATAGTTATTATTAATATAATAATGTCTTCATATTTCTTCTCTGTTATTATTATTTTTTATTCTTTTTCACTACTTGCAGTTTGGGAATAGTAAGAGGTTTGAAGTACTTTTACAATGGTCAACATATATTAGATCGTATTTCCAGTAAATCTTTTTTTATGGTTTGCTTAAGCAAACAAAATTTTTTGAGTCATCCATCCGTAGCATTGATATAACTTGATATTCTGATTGTCTAACACGTTCAACATTTTGTATTAATTTGTAAGTTCATCTTCATAATACTAAATTACAAGAAGACTATCTGCTTTTCGCATCTAACAAATTTTAACTATAACTTAATTATATTAATATAAAAATTGAATTAGTTTGTTTTATTATGTAAAAAATATTTACCTGATATTTCACACGAAAAATGTTAAGATATTTGCAGGTTATGATGACCCTAACAGAACTTCTTGAATCTTAGAAATAGCAATATTCAGAAAATAACAACTTTTTTCTACAGTTGTAAAACAAACGCCTTCCAATTTTACAGATATTATTTTATCCGATTAATTCAGTTAAAAAATAGAGTGAATATGAAACATCTAAAGATGTTTTTAATGGGAAGGAAGGAGGGGGAGAAGAAGAAAAAAAGGATGTTTTTAATAGAATAATCAGTAAATTAAATTATTAATTCACTTTAGGATGGAGGCACTCGACCCGTTTTTTGTTTTATGTTTGTTCGCGCATAACGTTTTTCCTATTAATACGACTAAAATAAACCTTGCTGGAGTCGTCATAGCTCTCTCTCTTTTTCTGTTTTATCCTCCGGAACCACCGTAAAGTATTACTTAAGAGGATGCATGAGGATGATATGTATAATTATAAATGAAGTGTAGTCTTGTACAGCCTCAAGTCGACCGTTCCTGAGATGTGTGGTTAATTGAAACCTAACCACCAAAAACCACCAATATCCACGATCTAGTATTCAAATCCATATAAAAGTAACAACCTTTACTGGGATTTGAATCTTAGAACTCCCGACTGGAAATCGACGTAGCTGTTTTTTGCAGTGGTACCATGACGTTAAATAATCTTTAAAACACAACAATTCGGTCTAAAAATTCACTAAAAAACAATAATTACTATTTAATAATAATTATTATTATTTCTTACTTTTAGTTGATTTTGATGTCAGTTTCAGTTTACTGATATGAAAATTTCATTACCATTAAGCTTTGCATAACGAGGGTTATTTTTTTTCTAGGTCCAATCGGTCTCGAAATAAAACCACAGTGAAATAAATTTTTTTTTTTTTTGTAACAAGTACTTACATAGTTACGCTATTTCTCTACATAGTCGCCACTATGATTTAGACATTTGTCGTAGCAACTTTCCAATACTCTCGTCATAGAACGGAGCCGCCTGTGTTTTCAGTCATGTTTCTATGCTGGTCTGCAGCTCGATGTCTGTGCCAAATTGTTTTCCTCATAGCCAGCGTTTCATGTGAGCAAAGAGGTGAAAATCGGATGGAGCCAAGTTCAGGCTGTATGGTGGGTGATCAAACACTTCCTGACGAAAATGCTGCAGGAGCTTCTTTGTTACAGCTGCAGTGTGCGGCCGAGCATTGTCATGGAGAAGGACGATACCTGATGACAACATTCCTCTCCGCTTATTCTGAATTGCCCTTCGTAGAAGTTGAAGAGTCACGCAGTATGAGGCTGCAGTGATGGTCGTACCACGTTCCATGAATTCCACCAAGAAAACTCCAATCTGGTCCCAGAACACAGTAGCCATGCACTTTCTGTTGGAGAAGGTTCGCTTGAACTTCTTTGGTTTACCGGGAGAATGAGAATGCATCCGCTGTTTGGATTGTTCTTTTGTTTCTTCAGCTTCGAAATGGACTCATGTCTCGACCCCTGTGACAATTTTGTTCAAAAAATCTTCTCCTTCATTGTAGTAGCGCTGGAGAAACGTTAGGGAGGCGTCCATTCTCATTGTTTTGTGATGGTCGGACAGCATCTTGGGAACCCATCTCGCACACAGTTTACGGTACTGAAGTCTCTCACTCACAATGGTGTAGAGAGCTGACCTTGAAATTTCAGGAAATAAATCAATCAATGATGAAATTGTGAACCGACGATTTTCTCGAATCGCCTCATCCACTAGCTCAACGAGATTATCGGTTAACACTCGCTTTCTTCCCTGACCTCCTCCATCATGAACATCTGCACGTCCTGCTTTAAAGTTCCTGCACCATTGTCGCACTTTGCAATTACTCATTGAAGTTACACATTATTTATTCGTCAATGAATTTCAGCTGCATTACACCCCTCAGCCTGAAGAAATCGAATACCGCACGCACTTCACACTTGGCGGGAGATGCTGTAGTTGTGTACATGTTTACGTGCTAGCTGCGTGTTCAGAACTAAACGAAGTGACGCGGCCTGATTGAAGGCCATACTAGAGACGCTGCGTAACACATATGCGCAAAGGTTCATCCAATTTTTGCGCGGGTTTTTATTTCGCGACCGATCGGACCTTCAAAAAAAAATAAGCCTCGTGTGATTGGTGTTTAAAAGAAGTTTGTAAATTTGTTTTTTATTTTTTTTCTAAAGAGCTTTCTATATACTGGAGAATACATCTATCTGTTTCAGGATGATAAAACTTTCAATTAATTATTATTAATCATAATAGCACAAAATTGAATAATAACATTTACTTTTTTTTATTTTAATACAAGAGGTACAACTTATGTAAGTTTTCAGTTCAGAATTTCTGCTACAAAGTTTTTTGTAGTGACTTTCTACTGATGTAAATGTTCAGAATGCCTGTTAAGTTTGCCAGTGCATAATTTTTAATTCCTATACGCATTGATTCTCTTTATTTGAAAATGTATTTATTGTAAACGCTTAAAATTTTCAATAAAAATATTTTTCCTCCTTTTTCAATTCAAAATAATCTTTTATGAATTTCTGTACAATATAAAAAATGTACAATTTAAAAAAAAAAAGAATTAAATAATAGTTGTTTAATACATCAAAGAATTTACAAAACTGGCCACGTAGCATTTTCGTTTTCACACCGCGGTGTAAATTTCGCATTTAAACCACTGTTAGTATATGTTTGAAATAACATCGACTAAATAATAACCGAAATAGAGATAAAAACTAAGTCACTTAATTCGGTCGATGTTTGCAGCTTTCCATTGCACGTGGCATAAAACCTGTGGCAGATTTTGACGGTTACGATCGGGCCACCTGAATTGTTTAAATTTGATTAAATTTCCATATATATGTTTAAAAAAAAAAAAAATGTTTTTTAATGATGTTTATTATCCTTTTATACGTTGTATTTATTTTGTTATATACAATGATTCATTCTTTTTAAACAGAATATTTGTAATGTTCTTTTTTTTTACATAAGCGGGATTGAATTCATAAAAATCAATACAGAATTTTCATTATTTCCTTACAGATATATTTTATGTTATCAATTAATAGCTAAAATTTCTAAAATTACAAAAAAAAATTGTAAATACATCCATCCGTTCATGTAATCGCCTATGTTTATGAATAACTGACTCTTACCTAGTTAAACTTATCAAGCGGTACCGATAGATTAATGTTAATCTTTTTAATGTACCGGGTGTCCGCAAAAGAACTCCGCGGTTTTCATTAAATGTAGTTTTTGTATTTTTATTGAATGTAAAAATCTAATTTTTTTTTGTACTCTTAGTGTAACTCATTATCAGCACAGTTTACAGCCATGTAAACGTCAATCCATACCGTTTCACATTTTGGAGGGGATGTCTGCAGGAACCGCTTCCATGGCTACTGTTATTCCATAATACTGATGTAGTATACAATGCCTTTTTTTCCTCAAATCGGGCGTCAAATCAGTATTTCGTTGTGTATTCCGAGGCATTTACATCGGTGGCATCCCGATCGAGGCCTAGCTGATGACTTTGAGATGTAATCAGTAGAATAATCAGTAGAGGGTCTAAAGATGACCTCCGGTAAAGTCCCTCTGGGCTCGGAACGGAGGGTGTGGTGTGGCGACCGGTAACGTCACAAGGGGGGTGTCTTCTCCTTAGGAGTTGGGATGTGACAGAATACTAGGAGCTTCACTGCACATCCGGCCGTCTGGGAACTTGTCGATGAGCGCAGTCCGCATAAATTCTGCATGTTGTGGAGAGATTCCATACTGTTAGAAAATTAGGCCCTCCATAGTTTTAATCTACTACATTCTCCAAGATGTCAGAGTTTACTATATAATAGCCTGCTCGTGAAAAAAAGGAAACGGCCCAAAAATTTGATTACGCATGATAGCACACCAACAATTCACTTTCGGACGTTTCAAACTAATTCCACCGTTCGGTGTGGATTTTCTGAGACCCATAATCGTTGATTAAGAGAGTTCATTATTCCATGAACGTGAAATCTTGCTTCATGAAAAATTGAAATACGCTGCAGGAGATTTCATCAGCAAAAAATGAAGTCTAACATGGTAATTGCAAATATAGTTTATCGTTAGGTTTGATTTCATCGAGTAGTTACAGTTTATAAGCACGAAGTTTCAATCGCTTGGACAATGCTTTAAGAATATTTAGTTGACGATTAACACTACCAACTGAACGTTTTGAGATTCGTTGGAAGGACGGTCAATTCTTTCTCTGTTTTAACACTTATTTTAGGTCTACCTGGTGAATGACCATTCAAAACGTTTCCAAAAAAAATGTTCATGCCATTTTTTTAATTTTTTTTAATATATCCCTACTCACCTGGGCTGGACTTACCACCAAAGATAACTTAGTTAAGGGGCGTGTTCATAAAACTCTAATAGGTCTTCCCGCCTATCGGCATTACGTCCGGCATAACAGGTCGATTCGCCGGTTGAATCTTCTCTTCTTGCCTGCCTCAAGCCGCCGGAGTGTGGTAACCAGGCCCGACTATGTCGTTCCTGGGCCCCACCCCAGAAGCCGGTACTCGGTCTTGACGCCCATGCTTCAAATGGAGACATCCCCGAAGGGGAATCCCCTCCGGGACTCGGTCTTCTTCCACATTGGGGGTTCGAGAGTCCCCGTACCTCATCACCACTGTCCATCCGTGCAACCGCAGATGAATAGTAGCTCCGCAGGGGAGCAGTACCTCACCACCATATCACCCCGCAGGCAGATTGGGGAGCATTGTGTCCCCCCAATCAAGAGAGTCGACCTCCTTCTGGTTTAAAATGTCAGCAACGAGCTCCTCGATCTCCCTCCATTCGCTCACGCTTCGCTACATATTGCCAATTGTAGTATCCGGCGTGATCCACTCTTAAGTGAGATCCTTCCTTTAACCCCGCCCATATAGGACAGTAGTAAAGTGTATGCTAGGGGGTATCCAAGAGGCCGCAGCAGATACAATTTGGAAACGCACGCATTCCAGGCCTGTGAAGATATGCCCCAAATTCTCCGTGGCCAGAGAGAAGCTGGGAGACGTAGTAATCGACGTCCTCATGCCTCCTCCCAAGGTTCAAGACGAGGAATTAGACGCTGAGTTCAAGCAGCTGTATGTGACTTATCACAGTACTCTTGCCACTACTGAAGGAAAAGGGATGCAGAATCAGCCTTCTGCATCGCCTCATAACTGCAGGGCCCGGAGACAGATCGGCGAGACACCCTCTCTCTTTTACTATTTAGCCTCTAGAATCACCGTAAGATATTACTTGAGAGGATGAATGAGGATGATGTGTATGAATGTATAATTGAAGTGTAGTCTTGAACAGTCTCAGGTCGACTATTTAAGAGATTTGTGGTTAATTGAAACCCAACTACCAAGGAACATCGGTATTCACGATCTAGTATTCAAATCCGTATAAAAGTAACTGCCTTTAGTAGGATTCAAACGTTGGAACTCTCACCTTCGAAATCAGATGATTTGCGGTGACGAGTTCGCCACTAGACCAAACCGGTTGGTTCGGCGAGACATCCGCCAACACCCCCCGCCGAATCTGTGTGCGGCAATCTTCAACGCTGCCCGCTGCTGGAGCGAGGCCAGCTGCCTTACATTCCTCTTCCTGTTCAATGCCTCGAACCACGCTGGGACAGCATATAAAAGTATCGATGTCGCAGCCGATAGAAGTAACCTCCGGTTGGCCGCCCGTGGCCCACCTTGGCTTCATTAGCCGGCCAAATGTGTTAATGGTCCTCTCCGCTTTGCTAGATACCTCCGCAATATCTTTGCACACATACCATTTATGTGTGCTTTGTCACTAGGAGAAGTTTACGATAAACTTGCGCGTAATTTATTTATACCATAGTCACCGATTTGTTTCTGAAAACCAGTACACGAACTCAAGTTTGTTTTGAGGCGACGTTACGGTATGAAATCCAGGCTTGCAATATCTTGATTTGTGGAACAATCTAATGCAGCTGTTATCTGCCGGAGAGTGTGTCAATAAAATTAAATTTCTCTGAGGCTTCAAGTTTACGCATAAAATACCATTGGGTGCTGCAAAAAAAAACTATATTCTTTATTTAATCTCCAGATCTCTTTTTAGGACCCGCGATAAATAATACAACCTATTGTAAAACTGACTTCATACAATCTCAATGAATCTATGAATTTCAAAGTAAGTTTCACGGTATTATAAATTAAATATCTTAAATATGAAATAAAAAAATATATATAAAACTTTGATGTTTTATTAGTGTGCTGATCTATATTAATGTTATATTATATATGTTAATATTTATATTCTATTAATCTTATTAGGAAAAGAAAGAAAATAGTAATATGAGCTGGTACTTGGATTGTTGAAATTGAAGTATAAATAATTCTAAGAATTAAAAAAAAAAAAAAAAAACTACTAAACATTTACCAAAATTGCGGTTTATTCTCTGGAAATTGCATAATTTATTTTGAATACAATTTTTAAAAAAATATGACAACACAGCTGTGGGTTGTTTCTGATGCGCGGATTAGACACACGCGCGCGCACACATACACAAAACTTAATTTAAAATATTTTTCATTTTATTTAAATATAATATTTTTTTTTGTCTTTTTAATTTAATGATTCTAACCGAAGCTGTCCACATACCGTACCGGTCGGCAATAACTAAATTAATGTAATTCCACAACTTACGTAGAATAAATTTCGCTTGTACGGTCGGCAGACTGGTGTCGCAGCGGAAGTTTAACGCACCAGGTACTGAGTCGACCGGCCGATCAAGTTCAAGACCCAGCCTCACGGAGTTACTTTTTACACTTTAAATATTATACATTTATTTCATTCTACCGCTCACCTGTGACGTCACAATATAGCAGTAGTTGAGACCATTTTTTGACGAGTGGTAGTGCGATTTTACAAAATTTTTTTTGCAAATATTGTTATTTTTTAACGGTTAACAAATGTGTCTAAGAAAAATATGTCCTTAATTAGGTGAAATCTTCAGATAATGAGAGTGACCTACTCTACAAACTCACATTCTTGATATTTTCAGTTTTAAAAATTTAATGGCATCAATGCCCCATTTATTGAAATAATCTGTCCAAGTTTGGCTAAAATCGGTCCAGTAGTTCTGGTGATTTAAATGCCAATACGACACGTACGTACATACGAACATTAACATCTGTAAACCTTAGGAGTCAAAACTTCAATATCCGGTGAAAACCGCTTATGCCTAAACTGGATCGATCACAGTACTTTCCCTTCTACAGCTACAGTTTTATCTAGACGGGAAAGTAAAAATTTTTCTCTATTGCACGAAAAATAAGCATTAATTGCAGTACTAAGAAACTGTTTTCCAGAAAGAGAAAGATTATAAAAAAGAAAAAACTGATATCAAGTAATAATGGTGAAAGAACCCGCTAGTTGAATGAAACTTTTTTGCATTCATTACGGTACGGATGAATATAAAAGAGAAAAAAGGACATAAAGTAGTAATCTTTAATCTCGTGTTTTTCTTTATCATTTTTCAGTATGTTTTATAAAATATCTTGTAAAAATTTTCTTTTCTATTGTATTCAGATTAAGTTAACTTTATTTAGAGGTTAAGTTGAATAACTTACCATAAAGATATTTGATACAAAGTTTTTTGTTTAAGTAACTTTTTTTTAGTAATACTTATTTACTTTCTATTATACTTTTATACCTACTCTTTCCATCGATTGGAATTTCATAAACTGTAAAAAGTTATTTCATGAGAAATTATGTATAATAATTTACAGCTTGTAACGCTCTCAAGTACGTGTTGGTAATATATGTTATTAATTTTATAAACAATAGATCAAAATTTGAACAAATTTATTATATTTTCGTTAAATAAACATTGTACACGTGTATGTGATTCGCTTCCAGTTTGTACTTCACATCACTTCACGAACGGTTCAAAGTATAAAATATTTGTTTAATATTTAAAATTGTTTTTTGTTTCAAAATTATTGATTCATAAAATTATCTTATGATGAATTAAGTTTATCGAATGATATCTCAGTAATCTTTTCTTCATTTTGTTATTTATTTTACTCTTTTCGTTACCGAAAAATGGCGATATCTTAAGACGATGCTTTTGTAATAAATAAAATATAGATAAACTTAACAAATAAAGATTGTATTCTTATTTTTGAGTTAAATAATTTGCCTATTAATTCATTCAAAACTAATTTTGTAAGAAAGTAATTTGGGAGTACTGAATTATTCTTTATGAACATATATGAATGAGCTCAAAGCACCAATAAAATAATATAATCAAGACGTATTTATACGTCTTTATTAGACTTAAATAATCAAACAAAATCTTTATTAGAATTCAATTTATTCAAAATTAACGAAGGATAAATAAAAAGGACTTCTGGTAGTTTATTAATTCGATCTATTTCCGAGGTAAGGATAGTACAGTATTTTGTTTGTCTGGAATTGTAAAAGTATTTGACCTCCATTGTACAACGTATTCGTTTTTGTGTGGACGATAGTTGATTTGATATGAGGTGTGGAAAAAAGTATTAAAGTGTATATCGAAGCTGAAACTTTAATTTTGTTAAGTGACTGAGCGAATAAAGTACGGTAATTAATAACAGAATTGTAAAGACAGTAAAACTTCTAATGAAAGAACATCTTATAAGAAAAGAGGTGTCTATAAAATGTAATATTGTTTGTTGATTTAATTAATGATAATGAGATAAATCGAGTAACTATTAATTAATTTAGTTTAGTTTACAAAGAATTTATAATGTATTAATTGTTAATTTAAAAATAACCAATGAAATAGTTTTAATTAAACATTTAAGTTAGTGTAGACTTATTATTTATTAAACAAAAAATGTGTTTTCTACCTTAATAATTATTATAAAAAAAATATTATTATTTCATATTTAAATTCATAAAATTAAAGAAAAAAAAATCAGGTGGTGCGTACTTTATCTAAATTAATACTTGAGGAGGCAAGAAGCTAAATACCGCTTTCATTACTATTTTATCTAACATAACAAAATGAAATAAATTGTCCTAAAACTGTTTGAAAATGACACAATCATTAAAATTTCAAAAATCCGCATTTTAGTGTTTTTATTTTACTGGTAATCAAACATCTATGGTTATTATCCCGGTGGATATTGTTAGTGCAAGAAAATATGCCATGCCTGATCGGGATTCGAACCCGGGACCTCCGCACGAAATACTGAGAAGGTCAATTCAGCCACGGAGGTCGGGGCGTCTTTTTTTTTGGTTCACTAAAAGTTTTATTATAATTTATTAATTAATGAAGTATTGAATATAAATAAATATTTTAATAATACAAAATTTTGACTGACAGAAATACCAAATAATTTAATTACCGATTAATTTTCCTAATTTTGATAACCGAATTGACCTTAATATTTCAACAACCTTTCGGTTTAATATAATAAATTTTATGTGACCGTGTGTATCTTAATATTATTTTTAGCAGTCACACACAAAATTGATCTAAATGAGACTGGTAATTTTTTTTAGTAACGAGAACAGTTTTGAAATTAAATTTGTAAACTTGCTGAACGTGACACGGAAAAGTCATTCAGTACACGGAAAACTTTTCGGTTGTTAGAGTAAAATATGCCACGAACGAATTGTTTAGAAAACTCTCTCTTTCTCCCGTCGTACAATCAATGAAACTGAATAACCCGTTCTCTAGTTCAAATGAAAATAATACAGGTTAATATTGTTAAAACAACCAGTGTAACGATTTGATCTGTGCTGTGAATAAATTAAATAATTTAATCTTAAGTTCTTTGTCGATAAAAGATGGATTCAATATTAAAAGAGTTTAATGGAATCAAACTTCATTATTACAATAAATCGTTAATCTTATGTATAATTCATCAGGTATTAAACGCATTTCGTACTTAATTTTATGCGGTGATTTATTACAAGGAATTATTGACTTTAATAATAAATATATTACCACAGTCCATTTTATAAATTTCAGTAGTCTATGAATCATTAAATTATAATTATTTATTCGATAACAAAATAAACCGATTTTAATATCCTACAATATATCGCCCGTCACGCATCTAAAGCCGCGTTTCGGGAATGTCTAACATTCCTGGAATGGGTTGTTTCTGATGCATAGGTTACACATAACACACACACGAACAACTTAAGTTAAAATATTTATCATTTTATTTAAATACAATATTTTCTCGTTTATTTAATTTAATGATTGTAGCTAAAACGCGCTTGCATACCGTATTTAATTCGCGCGGGTGTGGCGATACTAGCGGTGAAGACAGGCACTAACTAATGTAGTTTCACCACTTACATAAAACAAATTTCGCTTATTATGGTGCGTTAAGCCTTACGGCTACAGGCTGCTGTAGCTGCAAGGCTTAACGCACCAGGTACCGAGTTAACCGGACAATCGAGTTTGAGACGCAGCCTGACTGAGTTACTTTTTTAAACTTTTTGCAAAAATTATTTTTTGCAAATATTGTCATTTATAATTATTAACATAAAAAAATGTGCCTAAGAAATATATAACCTTAATTATATGAAATCTCGAGATACTGAGGGTGACCTTTAGGGCAAGGTCACCTCCTTGACCTTTGAGTTGAAAATTTAATGGCATCAATGCCCCATGTATAGAAGTAATCTGACCAAGTTTGGTCCAAATCGGTCTGGTATTTCTGGATGTAAAAGGTGATTTAGAGGCCAATAACAAACACGCACACGTACATTAACATCCAGAAAATTTCCATCCGGTTTTTTGAGTTCCTTTGGTGTCAAAATGTCAAGATCCGGTGAAAATCGCATATATGCCGAAATTGAACCTATTACAATACTTTCCCTTGTAAAGCTACAGCGCTATCTAGACAGGAAAGTAATCGCACCCCCACCCCAAAAAATGCTGTTGTAGTCATCTGCTATGTTGTGACATCAAAAGGTGAGCGGTAGAATTAAATAAATGAATATTATTTAAAGTGTAAAAACGTAACTTGGTCTGGCTGGGCTTGAAACTCGATCGCCCGGTTTACTTGGTACCTGGTGTGTTGTTAAGCCTCATGGTTAATCAGATGGTTAATCAGACCTAATGGTTAATCAGACTGCCGACCGTGCAAGCAGAGTTAGTTCTATGAAAGTTCTGAAATTACTACTTTTTAACAATGCGGCTTTAGCCGCGTGATGGAAACTCCAACAACTGTGTTGTCACCTTTCGTTTATTTTTTTTAACACAACTCATTAAGTGTTAATGTAGGTTAGTCACGTTCAGTGACTGAACTGTTTCAATTGGACAGATATGTAACCAAAAACATAACACTGGTCAGCTGTTTAGAAGGGTTTCTGGCGTTATTAGACCAACACTTCAACAATTATCTGTTTTAAATCGTTCAGATCTTCAAGGTTTTTTGATACACAAAACTTTTAATAAATCCCCAGTCAGGATCGTTCAAAGAAGTGATATCTAGAGGTCCAGGTAGTCATACAGTTGGATCTCCTTGTCCAATCCAACATCCGAGGAAAGTTTTGTTCCTAAACATGGTAAGAAATCGATGACAGTTTGGTGAAGCACCATCTTGTTGGAAACTGATGCCGGCAGAAATCTGAGAAACAGCAAAGTTCTCAAGTATATCGAAATACGTGTGTCCAATCACACACTTTCATCGGACTGCATAAAAATGGACCGATGACGCCATGTTTGTGCAGTTCTAACCAGATATTGACTTTTCGGTGTGACCTTATCATTTTCGATTACTGTATGGAGGTTTGCAGTATCCCAAATTCAATAACTGTGTCTGTTAACTTTCCCGCATATATAAAAGATTGCTTCATCACTAAATAACAATGTATCATGTTAATTAGAATTGTTTTCGACACAATGCATTACCACTGTAGCAAACTGATATTGTAGGTGGCGATTATTTGTTTAATATGATGAAGGTGTTATAACTTGTAGGCTTGCAAAGGGAGCCGCTTATAAAGAATGTTGTGAACAGTAGAACGAGGAATTTCCAGTTCGTAACTAGCCCGCTTAATTGACTTTCCAGGATTGGCAGTGAATGCATCACATACATGATCCACAGTTTCTTTACTAACTGAAACTTTTGAAAGATTTCCAGTCTGTGAAACTAAGCTTCCGGTTTCTCTTAAATTCCTGTCCCAATGACGAATAGACTAGGATTTAGAAGGATTTCCATTAATTTCGTACACGCCGTTGAACACGTGTAACTGATTAAAATTACGCTAACCAAAGCACGCACTGAACCTACTGTTACGAGGTCGCATCTCGATTGACTACTGCTGTCAACAATTGCGTTGTAAGTCTGCTTGCTTGCGTAAGCGTATTTCGCTGACCTTGAGAGAATACAGAACAAATCTTGAAGATATTTTCTGTTGACTTAGCCTACGTTTAAGAGATTATGATGACTTGGTTTCTAAATATAGGCGATTACTTTTGGATACTTTTAGTTCGGACATTGTACTTCATAATCCCGCCGAGATTAAGTTTCTATTTCATGGACATCAAAGAAGAAATACTCCAGTATTTAACCAGAATGTATCAAGGAAAACAAAATAAAGAAGCATTTCAAAATTGACTATATATTAAAAAAGGGACGTTTTTATTCCCTATAAAATTCTTGTAATTACCTATGTAATAATAGGAAAGGAACTACTTGAATATAAATCATTTATAAAATTAGTTATAAAAATTAAATTAAAATAGTTTAAATATTTCATTAAGTATTTAAATATGCGTAAAACTACTTTATAAGAACTGTACGTGTTTCTGCAATACTACAACGTAAAATATTATAAAAAACACCTTATCAATGTAATAATACTGTACTGAAAAATAATAATATATTTATTTCGCCAATCTCGGTTGCGGAGTGGTAGTGTCTCGGCATTTTATCCGTGAGGTACCGGGTTCGAATCTCGTTCAAACATAAGAGTTTTTCATTCGCTATAAGTGTTACGCTATTCCATTTCCATTTTCCCACCTACAAGTTTTTGAAGCTTGGCACCGAATTTAATCAATTCAGAAAAAAGAAAAAAAATTAAACTGAATAGATGATTATTTTAGATCTTTATTAATTTATGAAAAAAAAATTGGACAAATAATAATATTTCAGAGACCGAGATATTATGTTGCGTAACGAGAATTGTTGTTTTATAGCTTAATAAATATATATAAAAAAATGAGTTATGTATTTGAAATAAAATGCTAGTTTTTAATAAACATTTCGTTATTTAGTAGTCTGGACCTCTGTAAATGCGACTAAACTTTGTAGATTTGAATTATGTTTTATACATGTCCGGGAAATCATAAATTAACTTTATTATATAATTGTTAAAACGTATGAATTTAACACATCTTTAGATAAATTAACATACTGAATTGTTTTTAATACAGAAACCAGCATCTAAAAAAATCTGCTGTGGACACCACAACACTTCCTTGTATGCCTATTAAATTACATATACTCGTTTTTAAAAAAAAATGAAAAGTATATAAAATTTTTTTCATTAATAACTTCTAATATATTTTCATATATATATATATTTTTTTTTTTTATTGTTATTATTGAATTATTATTTATCGTAAAAGTTTTTTTATAAACGGAGGTTAACAATTATCAATAAATTAATATATTTAAATTTTTAAAAAAAGTTAAAAAAAAGGAAAGGAAATGAAATCTGAATCGAATCGATGTGCCTTCCTCTTGTAAGATCCAAATATTTCATTAATTAAAATGTTATGTGACTATAACTCTAGAACCAATGAAAATAAGTACTAATTATGATATGTCATTGAAAATCTCTCAATGACGGCTTATTACTGCAGTTAAGAAAAAGTCCAAAATCCAAATTTTTTTGGGTTTTGGGCTATTTTGAACACTTTTAGGTTCAGTCGATTGCAATCAATAGTGGAGATGTTCAACTAGTTGTTACAACAGCTTGAAGTCCAAAATTTCAACTTTTTACGGCTATTCGTTTTTGAGTTATGCAAAATACATAAGTTCGTACATACACACGTCAAAATGGGAACTAGTCAAAATGGATTAAGGGATGGTAAAAATGGGTATTTCCGTTGAAATGTGAAAGCCGAAATTTTTGCGATCACAATACTTCTTTTAGTTCGTATAAGTAAGTAAAAATCCTCATCAGTTTAATAATACTGTTACCGAAAAATATTGTATTTATTTAGCCGATTTCCATAGCGGAGTGATAGTGTCTCAGCCTTTCATCCGTGGAGTACCGGGTTCGAACCTCGATCAAGCATAGATTTTTTCATACGCTATAAATGTTACGCTATTCCATTTCCATTTTCCCAAGTACAAGCTTTTCGAAGCTTTTTAGTGAATTTAATCAATTAATTCATTAAGCAGAAAAATAATTAAAAATTAAACTGAATAGATAATTATTTTAGATCTTTATTAGTTTATAAAAAAATTGGACAAATAATACTTTTTTTTCAGAGACCGAGATTTTATGTTGCGTAACTAGAATTGTTTTACAGTTTAATATATATATATAAGTGTTATTTATTTGAAATAAATGGCTAGTTTTAGTAATTAGACTATTCTATAAATACCGCACAATAATGCGCCTAAACTTTCCAGATTTGAATTATTTTTTACACATTTCCGGGAAATGATAAATTTACTTTATTATATTTAATTGCTAATACAATTGGATGTAACATTTTTTTTTAGAAAAATTAACGCATTGAAGTATTGTTAATACAAAAATCAGCATCTAAAAACATTGTGCAACTCATTTCATTCTTAAGTCTGGAACCGGTTGCTTTAATGATTTTTTTCAAAATATTCATTTCATAATAATTCATTTGAAATAATTCATTTCAAATTTTCTCTCCAGAAATCTGTTCGCATGGATCTGTTCTTTTCATATGCAAAATTACTCTTCTGATCGAAAAGTTTCCCATATTACTATGTTTTACGTGACATATTTAGGATATTCACAGATATCATTTCAAAACCGTTCCTTTACTGAAAGTTATCATCTCTTATGAAATTTACTAATTTGGTACTTTATAGCTTTTGCTCCACCTTCTTATATCTGTATTTTAATAATTATTGAATAATATAAATTTCCAATATTTATCTAATTCATTGTACATATTTTTTTATCATAAAATATATATATATTAAACATAATTAAGAGAAAAAAAAAGGTAGAAGTATAGCTCATATTTAACGAATTAATTTTTAATAAATGATTTTACTTTCAGATCTGTTGCAACGTAACACGTTTAAGTTTGATTATTTATTAATATTAATTTATGTATTTTAACACTACACACATATACATCGCCATTAAAAAAAAAAATTAAGTACGGGAATTAAATTTAGTCAAGGGAGTGTGTTAGATTGGTTCAAGTCTGGTTCAAGTCACGTATACTTTTCTTGATGTAAATTTTAGCATATCCTATCGTAAATAAGGGGCGTATGTCAGAGTCAGAATTTTCAGAGGTTTAGTCTGTTTTAAACTAAGTATACGTTTTTAAATGGATATCTACAATATTTCATAGATTTTAGCCAACAATTTTGTTTCTAGCAGTTTAAAATATTAGTGTAAACCATTTACTAAAATTATATCAAAGCAACAACAACAAAATAAAGGCAGTGCCCTTTATTAAACCCAAAATGATAAAAATCGGGTGCATATAGGATGGTGGCCTGCAGAGCAATGCGGTGATCCTTGGAGGACTGCTGCTTCCACTGCTGGCGTCCGGGGTGTAGGGCAAAACGTGTACGGTACGTACTGGCAATTGTTTTAATTGTGGTGAGGCTGGCCACGTCAGTAAGGACTGTCGCTGGGAGGCCAGCTGTTCTTTCTGTAATATGCACGGACACGCACCTGGAGGCCGGGTTTGCAAAATTACCCATGCGGCATGAGAATCGACTGCTGCTGCATCAGGATACCACGCGGTTCCAGTCTGGGACAGTCCCATCCGGGAGGGGTGGAATGTTCTGTCGTCTCACTTTTGATGTTCGGGCGGGGACTCCTTCCGGAGCCGTTGGAGGAAAAATTAAAACCGTAGTTCCAGTGGGAGATCCCTTCGGAGGTTTCCCATTTGAGGCGAGGCAACGTAAAGACCGGAGTCCCGGTGAGGGTACCCCCTTGGGGGCCTCCTTATCTTATTTGAGGTATGGCAAGAACAGACCAAATCCCGGCTGCCTGGGTGGGGCCTTGGAAACGGCTTAGCCGGGCCCAGGAAAATTGCCTAGCTGGTTTGAGGCTTGGCACCTCCTAGAGCTGAGTTTCTGATTGAGTACGTGTCCGGCTCTGGGGAGCGAGATAAATAAAGTAAAAGGAAAAAAAAATATATAAAATAATGCGATTAAAAACCGAACAGTGATTAAAAAAACCCAGATACAAAAATTAATAGGAATCCTTATTAAGATATGAACTTAATTAAAAGCTAAATTCAAAAAATTATTTTACAAAAATTACTATTAAATCTAAATTTAAAATATTAATCAAAATAAAAAATCCAAAAACAATGATTAGTGTAACTCATAAAAAAATTATTTTTTAGTTTTTCTTTTGTGTTATAAATATATTATATTTTCTTCCGAGATTGAATTTATTTTCCTAGATTTTTTTTATTGTTTCTATTTAAAGAAGGTGATTTAAATCTATTTTATTTTTTCTGCTTGTTATAGACTAATAATACTTTCTTTAACTCAACATGGTTTTAGTATCTGGTGATTTGATTTTAATTATTTCTTTTTGTTTTCGTGAATACTTCGTTTTTATTACTTTATTGTTTACTTACTTTTTTATTATGTTTGATTTGTTTTTTTTTTACATTTTTTATTTAATTTATTTAAAATTTTGATTTGTGACGTCAATTATCTCTTTGAGGATAGGCTGTGTGTTTTTCTGTTATAATATTCCTTTTTTGGTGTTTAAATACACAAATATGATTTTCTTCATTTCTTTTTTAATAAAAAGAAAAAAAACAAAAAAAGGAAAGTAACAAACCAAATCCAGTTAACTAAAAAAGACCCAAACCAACCAAATCAATCTAAAAAACGAAAGATACAACGAAAATAAAGATAAATAAAATAACAGAAGCAAATAAAAGAATAATAATAATAAAAGACATGTATAAAGCATTAAGAATTTGTTTTCTTTAGTTTCAGTTTGAATTTGAAATTTGGAATATTTAAATTTTGAATAGCATGAGAGAAAATTCACTTACTACATCAAAGTAATCCTTTAATCAGGCATCTTGCTTAATTTTCAGTTTAGTTCGCTTTCGTTCTTTTGTTTTTGTTTCTGGTGTTAGGTTCTTTTTTTTGTGCTACTTCTATTTGGTTGAAAATCCCGATAGATTTTCATGGCCAATTGATTCAATTTTTCAATTGACGGGAATAGTCTTGAGTGAAAAAATATTCAGAAGGTTTATCTGAGATCCAATATAATGGACAAATATTTCAAATCTTCTGTAAAACGGCATTTTTTTAGTTATACAGATCTGTATCCATTATTATCGTAAAATCATTTGGTTCTATATGTGAAACGGTTTCTAGATTTTTAACACTTTGAATATTGCATTGTTTGCCAATACATTTTTTCGTGAATTGTATTTATTTGTCTCTCAGATCTTCTTTAGATGTAATATATATGTAAAGTATTTTCAGGTACAAATGGTCGTAATCAAGTTGATTTCTCTAAAAGTAATGTTGCGGTGAACAGAGTGAAGTTGTTACACGTAGGCTGAATACTACCTCTGTTATCTGCATTTTTGTAGAATTAACATGCTGATATGCTGCCCTATGTGTATTCGACTAAGTTAAGAAGACGAAAGATAACATTTCAATCCTATGGCTTTAATTAAGCCTGCCATGGATTATTTCTTATCCTTCAACTGGATATGCAGTTTTTATGATTGATTGTTATTCCATCAAGTCATCTAAAACCAAATGGTTGTCGATGCAACGTAGAAGTGGATTGGGTAACAAAAAACACGTATTTAAAAAACCTGGTGTTATTTCCCCCTTATTTTTTTGGTAATTTTTTTTGTGGATTTTTTAATTCACATAGTAGTATTCATGACAATAGTTCATCCTTTAGTGCTTATCTCTCTTAAAATGCTGCTATCACGTTAATTCGAACGATCTAGGAACACTAGTTAAACAGAGTTTCCGAACTACTTAAAATAATTTCATAATATCTCTTAAAATTATATTAAAAATCATATAAAATCACTTTATTAAATCGCTGTTGGTTCCAATAAAATTTAATTAGAACCACAATTTCCGTAAATAAATAAATTTTTATATCCATGCACACAAACGAAATTGTTTTGTATAATTTTATTTAAAACTCTATGGACAATCCCATCTTCAACTCTATGGAAAAAATTAAATCAAAACACATTCTGTTAATATTAAACTTTCATTCCATCATTTTCCTACTATGAGATGTCTCCTTTACATTTCAGTACAATACTTTTTTCTCTATACAACTCTGTCTATTGGTTTGCTTGGGATTTCTCCCGCCACCACCCCATTCAGTCGCCCTAAAGCATAAGATCGAATGTCTGTGCCATAAACAGCTACTGAGCCCTCGAAACAGTTTAACGACCAATGTCCTAACTAGCTCGTAAAGCTAACTAAAAGCGTGAGCGAAGTAAGCGTAGAGCCATACACCACTCGATTGCGTGTCCCACCGCCCACTTGTCATATATCACTAAAATGGATAGGCGCACCCCGTCAACTACTAAAACATATATGACTATCAAT
Source organism: Lycorma delicatula (assembly GCF_047948215.1). Lineage (NCBI taxonomy): Eukaryota > Metazoa > Arthropoda > Insecta > Hemiptera > Fulgoridae > Lycorma > Lycorma delicatula. The sequence continues at coordinate 15,784,464 of NC_134459.1, forward strand.
AATTAAATTTATCTCGTCAAAGACAACAATTCACTGCGACGCCTAGGCCGCTGAATGCCAGCAAGTCCTGTCCACCATTAAAGCGCTTGGAGCCTTAATCTGGCTAGTAGCCAACCACATCTCTCGATACAATACAACTTTGTTTAAGCATATTTATGTTGAGCTAATGTTTTTTGCAAACTTTTTATATACTAGATCTCAACGAAAGAGATAAGGAATAAAATTTATGGCGCCTTATTTTTAAATAGTATTCTTAATAATGTTTCGTATCTAACTGAATTCATCCTATAGAATTCATTTTAGGATAAAAACAATATGTCTCGTATTAAAATGCAGTTCCGAAAGAAAAAGTGGAATCTACCAAGTAATTCACATCGTTACTCGATTTATTTTCAATCTAAAACAGTTTCTTTGTAATTCAGAATGCACGTTAAAATCTAATGAAAATTCGTCAAGTCCTTCTTGACCGACTAGGATCAACTGATCTCGGTCGGACTACATTACATATACAGACTAAAGTCTGTATATTTTTAGAGTAGTACTGTGGGAATTTAATGCGCTCCAATAAAAAAACAAGAATACTAATCGGAAAACTGTTTTGCGCGAAAGATTACATTTTTATTCTGGATTCTTAATCACATCATTCTTATTTAATTAATAAAGTGAATTAAAAGTATGAAAGGTGTCGGGAAACCCTATTCTAAAGATTGTAGAAGTAGCGTCGCTGCCTCTCGTGTCAAGTTGTCAAACTTGCCAGGGGGGTGCTAGCGACGGCCCTCGATTGAAACACATTCACAAGCGTCTTTCAAAAAATTCTCAGTTAGAAATCTATATACTTTCCTATAAAAGGCTCTAGACTGTTTAGTTGCACTGCATTGTCATCATCTGATACTGGTCATAATTATATTAATTAATATTCAATAAATTATATTTTTTATTAGATAATCTTTTTATTACTTACATTGTAAGAAGTTCAGGTAAATCATCGAAAGCTCCTGGTTCAATATAATACAATTGTGGTACACTCATGAGATGGCTGAAATGAAAAGAAAAAAAGATTATTATTTTACATAAAATATAATAACTTGGTATTATTATTATTTTTATACGTATTCACTTCCTTAAAATTGAAGTAATATTTAGACAACTAAGTGGTGACTATTAGAAATCATTCTCTGTAACTACCGGCACCAAATTATAAGAAAAATTTCAACTTTAAAAATTCTAAAATTAAAAACAAATTTTAAAATAGAATTTTCCAGTTTGTAGTAATTTTTTGAAAGTCGTTTTTTTTTAATTTTTTTTAACATTTAAAAAAAAATTCAGACTGTTCAACATGAGAAATAACTGTAAATTAATATAATCTTCTTCAGAAAAAACCTTCTTTTTACTTCCTCGTCCGAAGTAAAGGAAGTATTGTTATCGCGAAAAATTTCGGTTTTCATACTTCAACGGAAATATCCATTTTGACCATCCCTGAATCTATTTTGACTAGTTTCGGCGTGACATCTCTCCGTACGTATGTGCATCTCGTATAAATAAAAAACGATTAGCCGTAGAATGCTGGAATTTTGAATTTAAGACTTTTGCAACATCTAGTTGTGCACCTCCCCTTTTGATTGCAATCGACTGGACAAAAATTGTCCAAGAAAGCACAAAATCCAAAGAATTTGGATTTTTTTGGACTTTTTCTTAACTGCAGTAAGTAAGCTCTCATTGAAAGCTTTTCAACGAGATATCATAAGTAGTACTTATTTTCATTGGTTCCAGAGTTATAGCAAATAAAATTTTAATGTTTGGATCTTACAAGGGAAAAGGCATATCGGTTCAAATCCTACCTCATCTCCTTTTTTTAATTTAAATATATTCATTTATTAATAATTAACCTCTGACTGTAAACAAAAATTACAATAAATAGTAATTCAATAACAATAAGAAAAAAAAAATGAAAAGTATCAGAAGTTATTACTGAAATAAAACTTTATCTACTTTTCATTTTAAACAAATGTGTATATATAATTTAATAGGCGTACAAGGAAGTCATGTGATGTCCAAATCAAATTTTTTATAATGCATTACATAAACTCAAATCTCTTGCCATGGGAATATAAAATAGACATTTTGTAGCGTATGGAAAATGCCATATATGAACGGAATTTGACAATCAAATTACCCTCTTCTTTTGAAAAAAATCTCATTATACATCTCCAACCTGTAAGGTAAATTGTATTTATTTATAATTTAAACAAAATTGTGGTCTAAAATGATCTAATGTTATTTTTACTAAAAATGGAAATTAAAAAAATATATCACATTCCTGTCTTTCAAACAGTTACACTTCATTGTGTATCGGCTTCATCGTTCCATTTTCTTATTTTTATCAAGATACTGGTTGGCCGCCTTTGCCTTTCTAATAAACCAACTTTTTCATAGAAGTAAAATTTTTATACTCATACTCATACTTATTTATTCCTATTCGAAATAAAGAAATTTTTTAAGTTTAAAATAAAATAAATGTTAAAAAAAAGATAAATAATAGATTTTTAAAACAATGTAGTAGACAATACATATATATATATATATATATATATATATATATACACGACGGTAGTCAATTATTATCCGCAATGTAGTTATAAATTTTATTGCAATACAAATAGGAAACTTACATGTACATCATTTTTCAACGTAGTTCCCTTGCATTTCAACACACTTGGTCCATCGTTGTACAAGTTTCCTGATGCCCTCATAAAAGAAGGTTTTCAGTTGAGCTGCGAACCAGGAATGCACCGCTTCTTTCACTGTATCGTCCGAGGTAAATCGACGGCCCCTTAAGGCCTCTTTGAGTAGACCAAACAAGTGGTAGTTAGAAGGGGCAAGATCAGGCCTATACGGAGGAAGAGCCGGTACTTCAAAGTTGAGTTTCTGGAATGTTTCCATTTCATACTCTGAAACTTTTCATACGCTGTTTACTCTCCGGCTTGTAATGATGGATCCATGTTTCGTCACCATTGATGATTCTGTCTAAGAAGATGTCCCGTTCGTTATCATAGCGATCCAAATGTTTTTGGCAGATGTCCAACCGCGTTTGTTTATGCAACTGTGCGAGTTGTTTTGGGATCCATCTTGCACAGACTTTATGAAACCCAATTCTGTTGTGGATTATTTCGTAGGCAGAACCGTGACTAATTTGCAGACGATGTGCCACTTCATCGATAGTTACTCGTCTGTCTAAGAAAAACTTGTCACGTGCACGCTCAATGTTTTCCTCATTTGCAGCGGTAAACGGTTGTCCGGCTCCTTCGTCGTGCGTAACACTTGTGCGACTGTTTTTGAATTTTTCAATCCATTCGTAGATACCCCGTTGCGGCAACACACTGTTCCCGTACTGTACCGAAAGTCTTCGATGAATTTCGGCCCCTAATACACCTTCTGACCACAAAAAACGGATCACTGAACGTTGCTCTTCTTTGGTGCAAACAGAAAGCGGAACAGCCATGGTTAACGACAGACAGCGATAATGGAACTAACCTAGCAGCATCAAACCTGACAATTAAACCATGCATGCGTCATCTTCGCAACACGACAGTACTACCAACATTAACAAAAATATAACTAAATTGCGGATAATAATTTACTTACCCTCGTATATTCTAAAATTATATATATTTTTCAATATATAAAATAAAAAAATGATTGTCAAGTACGTTGTTTTAAAATCGATTATTTTATCTTCTTTTTTTACCATTTATTTAATTTAAAAAAGTTTAAACTTATAAAATATATAGAACTATATATAATTATATATAGTTATATATATAAATTAACAAGAAAGAAATTAGATTTAAATAAATTATAAATAATCTACAAAAATATTTTATTCCAGTGCTCCAAGTTCAAATAATTTATTTCTGTCAGACGGTCGTTTGTGCGAACGTACTGATATGCATATATATTTCTTGGCCTGCGTTTGGTCTTATAAGTTTCTACTTCGTTGACCGATTTTCTTCATATTTGGTAGACAACTACAACTTTTGGAGGGAAAGAATGTATTCAATTTTACAAAAATTGGTAGAAGTGGTGAGTGTGTTTTACCCGAAATAAAATTTAAAATCTTTACTGGGGCACTTTAGCAAACAGTTAAACCACATAAAAATGTTTTTCCCATCCCCCTCCAATAGTCTGTTGTAATAAAGAATATTTTTTTATTAAAAACAAAACCCTTTTTATTTAAATCCATTTCTCAAGTAAACTGTTGCATTTAAAATATAAAAATCTCAATTTTTTGATAGTCCTTACTCTATAGTATTTCTGGAAAAATTTTGCAAAAACTTTTACCTCCTTCCTAGGTAATTACTTCTTTCCTTCCTGATTGAGAAGCTATAATGTAGGAATATGTAATATAAAACACACCACCGTCACGACATTGCCTGCGTTGTATGGTTTCTTGCGTTTCACGTCGCGGTCAGGGATGTTTAGCCGATCAGGGCTAAACACCCTTCTCGTCTGCAGCCCCCTGTGTTCAGTAAAGTCAAGCTTGTGATGAGAATAATGATAAGTAAAAAAAAAAAGGCTGTTCAATTAATATAAATTATCATTGTAATGTAATTTCTTCAGAGCACCAGTTTGATCATACTGATGAACCACTAATTGGTTTTTAGATTTCCCGTCGCGGCTTCGCTCTCGAAATACATAATCAGAATTGCAAACATAAATTACCATCGCAATGTTACTAAATCTCATAAAGATTGATTCAATAGCGGTAACATAAAACGAAAAAATTTAAAAAACAATTTGTGTTTTTAACCCCTTTGTTATGATTTAAAAAACTCAAATATGGTTTTTATATATTTATCGACAAAGAATTTGCAAGCCTAAATCGATGAATATCTCGTTTAGTATAGTCAGAAATGGGAAAAATTTGCAATCATTTTTTGACATTTTTCACTTTACTTCACCCCTTTCAGGGCCGAATTTAAAAAAAAAATAGAAATTGTTTTTTCACATTCACAGGAAGATTACACACACCAAAAATCAGGTTGATATCTTCGTTTTTTGCCGAGAAATTACAAAAAAATATTGTAAATTTCATTATTACTCCATTTTAATTATTTACATTTGAAATTTCAGAAATTCTTTCTGGTGTTTACACCACGCAGAAGATTTTCATAAATTTATCTTCATTAGTATTTATTGGGGGTATGAATCCCTCACAACATTTGTTTTATATATATATAAAATGTAGGAATTATTTTATCATAAATATACAAATAAATTATATACAAATAATTGATTGAAGTGAAAAAACTTTTTTAAATTTTCTTTTTTCAATTTCAATTCATTTGTTTATTTTTTTATAATTTTTTAATTTATTTTTCAAAATGAATCGCATAACTTGACCGGAATAGCCGGGACAAGACACTTGTTTATAAGTGTATCTTTTTCAGTAATTAAAAGTAATCTGAAATATCTAAAGTAAAAATAAAAAATAAATATCGTTGTGTTCATTCTTAAGGCAAAGATCATTTTTTGTTAATGTTTCATAATAAATTACTAGATATTATCATTAATTAAGTTTCATATTCTGCATTTTGAAATAATGTTTATAAACTAATAATTAGACGACGTAATTACTTATAAAATTATATTAATAATAACAGTAATAAAAGAATACATGTTGACGTTGAATTAATTATAAGGAGTACATAATTACTTTGTAAATCTGTAGAATATTTCAGTTTTATCTTTCAAAAGGAAAATTCAGTGTTTACTTAATGGTCCTGCCATAAGCCACAACCTATTATCAACTTCTAACTGAATTTGTTAACCCTTTCACCCTTTTTCTATATGTGTCGTTCTTCTACACCAACTCGATTCAAACTGTAACCCGCCATTCATACGATACGAAACATTAACTTTTTCTCTCATCTTTGTTCTTTTTAATGTCTCTCTGTTTGATCAATTTAAAAAGTACGTGTAAAAAAAGGCTTATATTTTTAAAATTCTTTTTTTAGGTTTATGAATCTTTATATTTGCTTCTAAATTTTACAAATTATTTAATCATCTGTTTTTAATTGAAGGAAGTTTTCTTTTAAAGTAATTATATATTATTGTTCCTAATAATTATCTTTTTGTGAAAAAAACTAACTTCTTTGTTATTATCGATTAAAACAGCCTTAATAATTAATATAAACATCAATAACACCATTAACATCTTTTTGTTGTCGTCTGTAGTCATAAAAATATTAATTTTATTTTCAGATAACATAGTATTTTATTAGTCACCAATGATTTTATCCAAGTTTGAGTGCAAAACAATAAAAAAAAAATTCTGATGTAAACACTACATGACTTATTTTTTTTTTTTTGTTTAACGTCCGGGTCCATAGTTAAGTATTTCTTCAGAAGATGAGATGAATGATTTGTAGCGTGTTTGAAAATGCCATACCTGCCGGGATTCGTACACGGGACTTACGGGTGACAGGCCCAGACGCTACCACTCGCGCCATGTAGGCCGCACATGACTTCCTTGTACGCCTATTAAATTAGATTACACATTTTTTTTTTAAAAGTACATAAAATTTTATTTCATTAATAACTTGTGATATTTTTCCATTTCTTTTTTTTTTTATTGAATTATTATTTATCGTATAATGTTTTTAAAACGGAAGTTAAAAAAGAATAATAAAAAAGAAGATGTAGTCTGATTCGAACCGATGTGCCCTTGTAAGATCCAAATATTTCATTAATAAAAATTTAATTTGTCTATAACTCTGGAATCAATGAAAAATAAGTACCACTTATGATATATCGTTCGAAAGCTCTCAATGGGGGCTTATTACTGGAGTTAAGAAAGAGTCAAAATCCAATTTTTTTTTTATTATGTACTTTTTGGCACACTTTTGGTTTAGTTGATTGCAATCAAAAGGGGAGGGGCACAACTAGATGTTACAACAGTCCAAAATCCAAAATTTCAACATCCTATGTCTAATCGTTTTTGAGTTATGTAAAATATATGTCATCCCGAAACTAGTCAAAATGGATTCAGGGATGGTCAAAATGGATATTTCCGTTGAAATCTGAAAACCGAGATTTTTCGCGATCACAATACTTCCTTTACTTCGTACAAGGAAGTAAAAATCAGTATTTAGAATTATTCTGTATAACTTACTCGATGAATATTTTTCTGTAATTTAATCTTTAACTATAACTTCATGTACAATAAAAAACCCCAAATTAAGTCAAGACTACATGATACATCGTAACTTAGTTAACCTTTCTTTCTTTTTCTGTTTAGCCTCCGAAACCACCGTAAGGTATTACTTGTGTGGATGAATAAGTTTGATATGTATCAATTTTAATCAAGTGTAGTCTTGTACAGTCTCAGGTAGACCTTTCCCTGACATATGAGGTTAATCGAAAACCCAAACGCCAAAAAACACCGGTATCCACGATCTAGTTTTCAAATTCGTATAAAAGTAATTGCCTTTACTAGAATTTGAATCTTATAACTCTCTCTTCGTTACTTTACCTGGGAGATCTTTTTTTTGCTTTCCCGTCTAGAAAGCGCTATAGCAAAGCTATAGCTCTAGAAGGAAAAATACTGTAATCGGTCCGATTTGGAGGATATACTGTTTTCATAGGATCTAGACGTTTTGACACCTATGGAACACAAAAATCCGGGTAAAAATTTTCCAGATGTTAATGTTCGTATGTACTTGGGAGTGTTCGTTGTTGGCCTCTAAATCACCTATCTCCAGAACTACTGGACCGATTTTGACCAAATTTGGTCAGATTACTTCTATTTATGGGACATTGATGCCATTAAAAATTTCAATTTAAAAGTTCAAAATGGTGGCGTAGAGCAAGGTCACCCTCAGATCACGAATTTTCGCTCTAATTAACATAATATTTTTCTTAGACAAAATCATTAACAATTAAAATATAACAATATTTGCAAAAAAAAAAAATTCTGCAAAACCGCACTCCCTCCCCAAGAAATGCTATAAACTAGTGGCTAAGTGAGCATACTGTGTCATTAGTAACCCCTCTTACCACAAGGAGCGCTACTGTCACAGTCCAACATCTCGGAATTTCCCTTTTTCCCCTGTAAGGAATTCCCTTTTCCCTCCTCTTTTTGGACCAAGAAATTAAAAATTTCACAGCGTTACCAACCAAATTATTTACTTTTAATTAAAATATTAATTATTTATTTTATGTAGTTAATATTTCAACGGCTGAAATATTACAGTGACGCACAGCTGTTAGAGTCGACTACTATTTTGTGACGTCACAGGTGAGCGGTAGAATTAAATAAATGAATAATATTTAAAGTGTAAAAAAGTAACATGGTCTGGCTGGGTCTCGAACTCGACCACCCAGTCGACTCGGTATCGTGTGCGCTAAGCCTCGCGGCTACACCAATCTGCCGACCGTATAAGCGAAATTTGTTCCATATAAGTCGAGTAATTACAGTAGTTTTGTTAGTGGCGACCGTAATCATCTCTAGTACCCCCACACCCGCGCGAATTAATTACGGTATGCGCGCGCGGTTTAGTTAGAATTATTGAATTAAATAAGCGAAAAAAATATTATATTTAAATAAAGTGGTAAATATTTTTAATTAAGTTGTGTGTATACGTGTATGTGTAAACCGTACATCTGAAACAGTTCACAGTTGTAGGACTTTCCTGTCACGCGATTTCGCGTGATGGAGTTGTCCTCCCGTTCCGGAGTTGTCAGCTTTTTTTTTAATTAATAAAATTAATTATTTTATTCAAAAAAATTTGGTGAAAAATTTGTGTAAGCCAAATTATTTTATAGCCCGTAATAATAATCTGTAATAAAATTTAATATTTAAATAAATAAAAAGAAGTATACATCATTTTTTTTTTTGTTATATTACTATTTTATATCCTGTAAGGAATTTCCGAAAATATTTTTGAAACACTCCATGACTGATAAAAATATCAAAATTATCAATGAATGGTAAAATTTAATTATAGAAAGGTAGAATGAATTCATTACATTGTTCATTTTGTTAATTAAAGGGATTTAATACAATGTACTGTTAATAAAACTAATCTTTGTCGTTCGTGGAATGAGTAAGAGAAAATAAATCAAGGAATAAATCCTGCTTGTTAATCTTTATACGTATGTTCGTATTATACCTGCATTAGAAATACCTTTATAATATTAATTTTCATTGATTATCCATGGTATTTAATGTTTTTTTGTTTTTTTTAAATAAGTTGTTTTATTACGGTGACCCGTAAATTTATCTGAAATATGTTATCAAAAAATATCAATTGTACTTGTACATTTAGATCCTACGTTAATACGGGATATTTGTCATAACTCAAGGCTCTGATGTTTACTAAATTTCGTTTTCATTTCATTTTATGTAATTTGTATTTGAATCCTCATCTACAATTAATGAAAAATAAATAATTATTTTCTAAAAAGAATGACATGTACATTTTAATAAAAATGTCGGTACAGAAAAGAGATATTATTGAACCAAAATATATTTCACAGAATTATTATACCATTCGGAAAAAAATATATGTAAAAAGCACTTTTTTCTTATCAATTTTTTTAAATATATTTCTATTTTAAGAGATAATGATGAAGTTTGTTCTAGTCGTTTGCAGGATCGGAATTATGTGCCCATCTCTTTCTCAAATAAAAAAGCGTTCAAACCTATTTTCCTGTTGTACGTTCCACATTTTTACAAGTATATCAAGTTTCTGCTTTTTGTTACTTGCTCTCCAATACATTTACTTAAAAAAAAAAAAACTGAGAAATTGGTTATTTTGAGAAGTAGTTTATCATATATTTTTCTTTTATATCTAAGGTAATTTTACTAATATGATTGCTATAGTATAAAATAGGTGTTTCATATGTATTTGTAAAGGTATAATGCTTGTTTTTAACACAAATAAATGTGTATACACTGCTAATCCAAAAGAAGGGTAATATTTTCCGCATGTCTATATATGTGTTTCCTTGGATTTTTTCCCCTGCCTGCCGGAACCAGACCCCCAATTAGGCATGAACACGTTTCCAGGAGGTCCCTTTGCTTCTAGTCGCCAGACGAGGAAAGTGCCAGGCCCGGCTATGCCGTTCCCGGCCTCCATCACCCAGCAACCGAGACTCGATCCTTTGTGCTTGCCTCTAACGGGGACATCCCCGGAGGGACGACCCCCGGGACTCAGTCTTTTAGCTCAGGTGCTCGAGAGAACCCGCATCCATCCGTGCAAGCATGGGCGAACGGCATCTCCGAACGGAGCTGTCCCTCACCCCCCTCGCTACCCGATATTTCATCTGAAGTATTCCCGACACAAACCCCGTCACAGTGTCGAAGTCCACCGAACTACGTAACATCGTTACAACGATGGTCACCACGTCGAGATGCTCAGTTACGGCAGTACAATCGCGGTGTTCTTCGTCCCACCCCGGGCACTGCAATATCACGTGTTCCGGCGTGTCTAACTCCCTACAGAAAGGGCAGAAGAGGTCTTCAGCTCTTCTTCGTCCACACAGGTATGAACGAAAGACCAAACGGCCGGTTAGGAATTGTGTCAGTCAGAATCCCAGTTCGCCAAACTTCCTCTCGGCTTACGGCTCAATGAGCGCGGTCGAACGACGCATCCACCTACCTTTCGTGGATGCATCCCACCTGGCTTGCCAATCCCTGTAGACAGTTGTGTTGGCATCGTTTTAGACACACCCTGATAAACTTGCGCATGATCCGCCACCAGCTGCTTAAGCGGCGGCATCCCAGTCACCACCAGCAACGCCTCAGTCGAGACAGGGGCGTATGCCGACGCCACCTTAAGAGCCATACGTAGCTGTACTCCCTCCAACAGTTTTCAGTTACACCTTACCGCCATGGCTATCTTCCACACAGGGGTGCCATAAAGAAGAATCGAGTTCGCCACAAGTGCGTACAGCCTCCTCTTCGTCGTACGGGGCCCTCCGACGTTCGATAGTAACTTAACCAAGTTCTTGACAGTCTGCCCAGCTTTCTTACTCACCGTCTGGACGTGAGGAGTGAATTACCATCTGTGGTCCAACCACACTCCAAGATAGTTGGCGGCCTCTCGTGATTGGGACCATCGTTCCCTCCAACGAAATCGAGTAGGGCACCAGTAGCCGCCTTCCCGCCATTGGGACAAACAGATATTTATCGCAGGACAGATGGAGCCCACCCCGGCCATCCACTCACCTACCCTCGCGATAGCGGTTCGTGGCACATGTCACCTCCTCTTCGGTCTTTGCCACCAACACCACCACCACCAGAGCTAAATCATCAGCGTAAGTGTTTGTTTGCTTTAGTGTTCATTAGTTCCACTCTCAAATCCCAAAACTGTAGGGCTGATTTTAACAAATAATCTTGTATTCGTCTTGACATTGTGGATGACGTAACGAATTATTATACTTAACGTATTAATATGCAGGACACTAGTCACCATAATGATAGAATAAAAAAATTATTTTTTCAAACCCAATTTTTTTAATTAGGTATCAAATAAAATATCTGGAAAACGAAATTAAAAAATATGTATAATAATATATACCAGTATATTACCTCTCACTTTCTCTCTTTATGTACACACAGATGAATCAAATAATTTAAATTTTCATACGGCGGACATTAACTGACACAACGAGTAAGTAATGTGCGTGTTCTTGAATTTGCGGTTTTTAATGACACTGTAGCATGTATAATATAGATTTTCCCACAGAAATATCGAACGATTTTCGTGTAAAATAACGAAAATTTGTATTTTTCTAGCTTTTTGTTTATAATTATTTGTATCAATACGGTTTCAATTTTAAATGAATGCGTTGAAAACTTAAATAAAAATATATGCTAAGAGATCTCCTATTGTTCTTTTCAGATCAGTTTGGTTCCTGTGTTTGGTGGCTTAATGGTAAGTAAATTTTCCATAAAAATACATTGTACTATTAAAATCTCAAATCTATTGCAATTATCACAAAGCAAGCAAAATAACATTGTTATTAGTCACAATCCTGATCCCGTAGCGGAAGTCACCCGCCTTTTGACGATCCCGGTCGCCGCACCACCTGCTCCGTTCCTAGCCCTGATGGGCTTTTCCTGAGGTTCTTTTGGACCATCTAAACTTTATAACACAACATAATCAGCAGTTTGGCTTCTGTCAGGATACCGGTGATGCAAATACCTCGGCAGACATTTCCATTAATGTATTTACATTACCTACTATCGCCTGCGTATGACCTCTTCCAACAACGACCATCTACCATAACTTGCAACCTCAACTATCAAATTAACCGATTCGTAAAAACGCGATATCCACGTCTTCCTCTAACACCTAAGACTTCATACAAAAACGCTTCTTAAATTTAATTCCAATTAAATCTAATTCCAATTAGACTATGCACTGAGATCATTACTTGTTTGAGTATTATACACCAAAAACTAACGAAACGAGTGTTGATCGCAACATATATATATATATATATATATATATATATATACTTACATAAATAACAGAGATTACATTTCAGACTTTTTATAGCTTATTTCGAATTATATATTTCTATTAAATTATTTTGTTAACCTATTAGAAACGTTCTACGAAGATTTTAGTTTTAAGCAGATTTTTTTAGCCCACCGTGCTGGTCTAATAGTTAATTCGCCGTCGCAAATCAGTTGTTTAACAACTAATTTTCGAAGTTGTAGGTTCTGAAATCAGATCTTAATAAAAGTTAGTTGCTTTTATGTTGATCGCAACTATTTTGTCCAAAAATTCAATTTACTCAAAGTTCTCCTGATTTACTTTAAAATCAAGAAACGGATTCACAAATTTAATAAGCCTCCAATGAAAACCTACCCTATCACTCTCTGCTTTAATCCGGTTTCAGAAGCCACATCAATGCCTACACCCTCCCACACCATAGCTCTATCACAGAGTTCTCCACACATCCATTCTCATCCTAACAGCGAATATCTCGGCTAACCGGGACTCGATGCCAAAACTCTCATCTTGGCGAAATAAGCAACCAGGTGGGCCCCAAGCCAACCAAATTGCTATTCTATTTTTACATTTATCACAGCATCAGACACCTTCAGTCATCCTCCGCAGGACTAAGAATCTAAGGAAACCAGCTACTATATTCTATTCCCTTTCGATCTTCCAATTAACTTGCAAACGAAAAACTGAATTGACCCTTGCAAGCTAACTAGCTGCTTTTGTACGTTCAGCTTTGTACCTTGGGGTAGACATATAAGACATGGCTCACATCATCAATGGCTCTACACTCCGGACACAAGCCTGAATGCGGACACAAGTTTTGGTCACAATGCGTGTAATATGTAAATAACATGAATATAGTGGCCGTTTTTACGTATTGGTAGCACAGAAAGAAAGGAGAAAACACAGCTTTTACTGCAGCCTTTCGGTTGAGTTAAGGGTTTAACTGCATACACCAGTTTCAAAGAAAATGTATTAATATTTTCTTTTTTGCGGGAAATTGGCGGTATTAAATTTTTAAAAGATAGTAAGTTTTCGCCATTTTATATTTCTTTTTGTTTTTGCATAGTTATCGCAGAAAATTGAGCTTTAGTACAACAAAAGTAGTTATTAAGTTAATTTAAGATTTACGGATACGGGGATATTCAGCATTACTATAAATATTTTTTACCTAGTTAACTAAACAAGTCGATCAAAAAATCGAAAATGAAATAGAGTTGGCGGAAATATTTCTTTCTTCCTTCTTCTGTTTAGCCTCCTAAACCACCGTACGGTATTACTTCAGAGAATGAATGAAGATAATATGTATGAATGTGAATGAAGTGTAGTCTTGTGCAGTCTCAGCCGACCGTTCCTGACATGTGTTGTTAATTGAAACCTAACCACCAAAGAACACCGGTATCCACGATCTAGTATTCATATCCGTATAAAAGTAATTGCCTTTACTAGGATTTGAACCTTAGAACTCTTGACGTCGAAATCAGCTGATTTGCGATGACGTGTTCACCCCTAGACAACCCGGTGGGTGGTAAAAATATTTGGCTATGTATATCCCACCTTTGGCATGATCTTTGATCCCACAGGACAAGGATTATCTATACACATATAGTGCGTAATATAAATAAAATGCTCTTTGTAGATTTGTAAATAAAAAATAATTTCATTTATTAAAATAAATATATCAACTAAAAGTAGATAATAGATGTATAAAGATAATTTGTGTTAAATATAATAGCCCTCCGACTGTGTCAGTCTTTTGAATAGTATAATAAGCATGTCGCTTTCAAAAGCTCATCTTATATTTTTTGTGGAATCTTATTTAATCACTCGGCTTTATTCTGGATACCAGAATGATTTTTATAGATAAGTTTCCCGATAATCCAATACCAAATAGAATATTCTTCATTTATCATCTAGATTCCCTAAAACAGGAAGTGTAACTGATCGTAAAGATAGTCTGTCAATGTTATACGATGAACCTTTTACAATAAAAAAAAACTTAAGTCCGGATCGAATTGAGTAATTCATGAAATTGAAGAACCTGACTTTAACAGATATTTCAGTGTTTTGTGGTTCAGACGTTTCATAATAGGTGGTGTGCGTGTTTTGGACAGTGTTCTTTATTCAGATGAAGCGCGAAAGAATGCGCTTCATCTGAATATATTAGCTGCTAATATATTCAGATGAATATATTTCTGAATATATTAGCAGCTAAAAAATAGAGTATTGAGCTGTGAACAAATCTTATCATTTACCATGAAAAACCATTGCATTGTCAAAATGTTGATGTTTGATTTGCTTTCACAACGAAGAGTGGTTGGACCCATTCTTTTTCACAGAAACATTAACTGTAGAATTTTATTGAAAGATTATTACAAATTTTGTAACCTTGCTTGAAACTGATGATCGAAACTCCTGGTTACAGAAAAATGGTGCTACATTTCACAGTGCCATTTACATAATGGATTTTTTACGGGAATTTTTCGATGGTTATTTAATTTCCTTCGGATTACGGCCTCCGGTTTTTTATTTATTTACAGGATCATCTGAAAAGTAGTATTTGTAAGATTCCACACACGTTAGAAGAATTAAAATAAAATATCAAAGACATTCTATAAGTATCTAGTTCAGTAACTCTAAGGAAGGTTGCACTCACTTCCTTTGTTAAAAAACAAAAAAATCATTTGAACATTTATCCTGTCACGTAGGTTGGAAAAAATAGTTAAAACTATAGTCTGTTTTAGTTTCCTATATTCGTTTATATTCGCAAAAAGACTGATTGATAAACGATTACTTATGATAAACCAACCGATTATTACTTCTATTAAAGAAGATATGTACAAATAAGCAAATGCTAAAAAGCCAGCTGTACTTTCACAAAACTGTCTACATGTCCTTCTGGTGTGACGTCACAATAAAGTTATAAAAACTTAGAGAGAGGTCACCTTTTAACATAAAGATGGGTACGTTCATAGTCTTTTATCCATTTCATATTTGTCGCTTAATCAAGAGATTAAGCACAAAACTTTAGTTCATTCAGTAAACTGCTAAACTGAACCGGGCTATCGAGTTCGAGACCCGGCCACACCGAGTCATTTTTTACACTTTAAATATTATTCATTGATTTAATTCTACCGCTCACTTGTGACGTCACAACATAGCAAAAGACTACAACCCAGTTTTTTAGGTTGTGGGTGCGATTTTGCAAATATTATTTTTTTACAGTTAAAAAAAATATGTCCTTAATTACGGGAAATTTCAAGATACTGAGGGTGACCTTGCTCTACATTCTAACCCCCTTGATGTTTTAAGCTGTAAATTTTATGGCATCAATGTCCCATATAAGCAATCTGATCAAGTTTACTCTAAAATTGGTCCAGTAGTTCTGGAGATGTAAGGTGATTTAGAGGCCAACACAAAACACACATACCACCTACATACTAACATTAACATCCGGAAAATTTCCATCCGTTTTTTTTTTAATTTTTTTATTTCCTTAGATGTCAAACCGTCAAGATCCGTTGAAAACTGCATATGCTCAAAATGGACCGATTACAATATTTTCCCTCTAGAGATAAAGCTTTGTTATAGCGCTATCTAGACGAGAATGCAAAAGGGGTTTTATTTACGATTAAATTCATCACATAAGCTCGTAGCTCGTGTATGAGGATATGGAATGGAGAATTTTGTAGCGTATGAAATATGCCATGAATGACCGAGATCCCTTGGCGAGACATTTGATCAACCCTAAGTCTTGAAATATGAAGTCGTTTTCATACTTCAATATTACTCTGTATATATATAAGCAAATTATATAACATTTTTGTTGCATTATTTCAGTTAAGAAATTACATAAATCTGTTGCTTTATAGTATTTATTTTGTGTTTTCTTATAAATAGAATGCATGTAAAGAATCTGAGGTACAAGAAACACCAAAAATTACATTCAAAATTGCATTCTTTGAAATTTGTGATCTTAATTGTAGCGCTCAGTCGTAGTACACTGTATTGAACTGGATGCAGATTTTGCGGCTGAATATCGCTTGCTTTTCTGTTAGTCTGTCATGATGATATAACTGTGTATTTGTATCTTGTTAAGAAGACGTCGGGAAAATTCTTTGTTATTCTCATGTAATCCTGGAATGAAAGGATTATTATTCTTTAAATTACTATAATATTTGTTGAAGTGAAGATTGTTTTAAAACGCTTTTACAGCTACAATCAGTTTACGTGTATCATCAATCAAATTTCAAATTTTTTCTTTCTTATGAAAACACATTTGCATAATTTTTGATAAAATTTAAAAGTGAATTTTTTTTTTGGCAAAAGGAGGTGATGATAAAAACAAATTTAAATATATAATATTAATGTCTTAATTATTTTGTATTTCGTAGAAATAAAATTGAACGACGTATTTCCCCTAAAATTTTGCGTGAAAAAAAATTGTGCCCATCAAAAATATTATTTTGGTTAAAAATTTGATAATACTGAATATTATTAAATAATACTTACATGTTTTTTTATTTATTATTCAGGAGTTGCATCGCATTTAGTTAGGAGAGAGGATCGGATCTCTCTCGTAAGTCTAAGATAAACACACATACATCATAATCTACTTTACTCTAGTGTTTAATATCTTATATTAAAATTTATGTACAAGCATATTATACGCCATTATACTTTCCTGTTGCTTCATTTATCAAAGAAATAATTATTATTTAAGCCACAGATTTGTCTGTTCAACAATAATTTTGCCAAAACCATTATCAAAATTATACTCCTCACACCCATCATTGTCTTTTATTACTGCTGTATACTCGTGTTTCAACTTGAAATACGAACTAATAAATTTAATGATTTTACTTCATCAATGTAACTGTGATAATCTTAGTGTTATGTTATAATGGCCTCCAAGAGCCAAAATTAGCGTGCTTTTCATCTGGAAGGTTCTGGATTCTATTTCTGATCACTTTTGAAAATTTTCACATTTTTAGAAATTAATCGCATCTTTAAAAAGATAAAGTGATTATAATTAAGTATTAATTTGCCGAATACAAATAAATTAAATTTAAAAAAATCTATTCTGTTTAAGTAAAAATATTTATTGACTATTTCCAATTTTTGTTTGTTTTTCTAATGATTGAAAATGATATTTAAATAGAAGTTTCTTAAAATTGTCGTGAAAAAAGATATATTTTTTTATTAAAATAACAAGGATAAGAATGGTTAAAGAAATATTTTATAAAACAGTATAGCTATTGTGTAATATGATTGAGTTAAATTTGAAAAAGAGCTTAATAAAATGTTTTGTTTGAGCATAGTTTTGTATGGATATAATACAATGACACTAAGACTAGAAAAATAAGACAAACAAAGGCTGGAGGCATCTGAAAAGTAGGTATGGAGAAGATTGGAGAAAATTAAATGGATAAAAAAATAAATGATAAACGTCGAAATAATGAAGAGATTGAACCAGAATAGAAATTTAATCAGAAAAAATTATGAATAGGAAAGCTAACTGGTAACGTCATATAGTGAGAAGAAAATGAATTTTTAAAACGGTACTAGAAGGTTCAAAGGATGAAGAAAAAGAAAAATTATAGACGATCTGAAAGTAAATGAAAGATATCAGAATATTCAATGGGGAAGAAGAGAGAAGACTAGATTAAAGGTATCTGCCTCCGGGCAGATAATATGATGATGTAAATGTAATATTTTATTAAAAATCACATCCATAAATCACATTGTCACTACCTTATATACAGAGAATATATCACTAAGTTTTAACGGGACTTTCATAACCCATTTTATATTCATATAAATATATTGTCGCGTGTTCGCGGCTCTATCAGGATATAGACAGATTGATAATTTAAGATGTATATATAATTACAGTTTATTGTTTTTTATATTTATTTCCTGTTTAGCCTCCGGGAATCACCCTCAGGTATTACTTTAGAGGATTAATGAGGATGATATATATGAATGTAAATGAAGTGTAGTCTTGTACAGGCTCAGGTGGACCAATTCTGAGATATGTGGTTATATGAAACCCAGTCACCAAAGAACACCGGTATCCACGATCTAGTATTCAAATCCGTATAAAAGTGCCTGCCTTTTGAACTCTTCACTTCAAAAGATTATTGATTTATAGATATAAAATAATGACAATGGTAATAATAATAATAATAATAAGCGACCAAAATAAAACATTTAATGAAAAATAGTAAATAAATATTAATCATAGTAATCGTAAACAAAATAATCAGAATAATAAAAAAGTAGTAAAAATAATTTCATTACATGTGTCAATAACAAACAAATAATCATAAATGTTAATCATAAAAATAAACAGAGATTACCATTAAAAACAGAATATAAATAATCTTCAGGATTTATTTACAGGTAGATAAATAAAATGGAAAAGCAAAATTCAGTCTCGTAGCATGACCGTTACTGTTAACATTTTTAACCATAGTCTTGTATTAATACAATGGATAGATTGTATATAATACAATGGATAAAACAAGTATAAAGTTCTTTCAGTGCAAATACCTTTGCTGTTCAAAAATAAAACTACCCTAACAATTTAGGAATGAAACATTATCTCTTTCACTTATAGTCTTACAATAACTCACCGATATTATTTCTTGCTGTACTGGAATTACTCGTAGCGTCACCTTTATCGTATCGAACTTAATTTACACTGGAAATTCGCTCTTCACTGTCCTGCTCGCAGAATACTCTCGCTAACTGACGTCTCTCAGACTCACATAGCAGACTCTCCTCGCGGAACTGATTTTTAGCTGGTGTTCCCAAGAGTATTTATACTCCTGTCTTCTTTACCTGCCGGACCAGATACAACTCGAAGCGTGAGAAGGTTCGAAAAAGGGTTTCTTTTAGCCCCTTTCAGGATTCCTCCCGTTATTAAATTTTTTACTACTTTCTTCCTAATTAGTAGGAATCTGTTATTCAGATCTTTTATACCGGTCTTGTTACAATATGTACTTCTAATGCTGCCTTTGAGAGTTATGAATAGTAATAATTTTTCTCAGATTTCAGCTACCCCGGTGAAATGAAGTCATACTGAAATTTTTAGGAGTTTTATAAAGGAGCAGGTTTAATAATTTCTTATGGTTATAGGCTTAAACAAATCGAATAAACTAGTTCCTGAGCGGGACCTCCATTAGTTTTTGAGAAATCTAGGGGTAAAAACCAATAAAGTGAGGTAAAAACCCCTATTTTTTATGTTTGATAAACAGTAACGTTGTTAAATGGGTATTAACACATAAAACCTTTAAAAACACTTGCAAAGAATTTAATTCTGAACAAAATGTATGAGTAAGGTGAATAAAATAAAGAAAAGTTAGAAAAATTCGAATTTTGTTAAGAAACAGTTCACAATGTCAAAGTGCATTCATTATATGCGTCTCAGTATATAATAAATGTTAAAAAATGAGCAATTTTTTCATTTCTTGGAACTCTTCTGTACTGCTTTTGTTGTTCTTTTTAGTTTATCAGGCCTGTCCTCGAGTTGCAGCCCATCAATAATGCGCGCAATTAATTCATAACGAGAATGTATTTTTGTTTTGTCTATAATATTTTCATTCATCTCCATACGTAAAAATCTAAAGGGGTTATTATTGCTTTGCTTGGCATTTATCCCGCCACCACCCCATTCGGTCGCCCTAAAGCATAAGACCGAATGTCTGTGCCACAAACGGCTACTGAGCCTCGAAACAGTTTAGCGACTACTGTCCTAAATAACTCCTAGAGCTTACCTAACAGTATAAGTAGACTTAGCGCTGTGCCATACACCACCGGCTTACGTGTCCCAACCGCTCACTTGTCATATATTTACTAAAATGGGTAAGCGCACCCCCTCCACTACTAAAAATATATACAACATCCACAAAATTAACATTTACTTTGTCAAGACAGCAATTTGCTGCTACGCCTAGGTCGCTGAATGCTAGCAAGTATCTGTCCACCATATTAAAGCGCTTGGAGCCTTAATTGGCTGATGTTCAGCCATACATCTCAAGGTTAGCTTCCCACAGCAGTGCGTTAGGAGTCTTTCCCTTAAGTAAACTACTGATGTCGGTTGAACATAGCAACCGCATCAAGGAACTCCTACACGGTCCAACAATGCGGCTCTCGCCACATTGACTAGCCGCTTGTGAGTGGGCAATTTTCCCCTTGACTTCAAAGTTCCAGGGTGACCCGATCTCTGCCCCACCCCTAAGAGCAGGGCAGTCAAACATCAGGTGTTCATTTGACTGGACCTCCTCGCAGACGCACAGCTCATCAGCTGCCAGGCGGAACCAAAACAGATATTTGTTCAAATTAACAACGTTGGCAACCTGGGCATCCGTTGCCCTTAAAAACGAACTCGAGGCATATCATTCCACCAGATCTCGTTTAAACTTGTACAGGAATCTTTCCTTGGTCGTGGTGTCCCATTCCAGCTGCCATGCTTCCATTGTGAGGCTTTGCAGCCTCTTCCGCAGGCGGGAGATGGGCAACTGAACGACATTTAGATCCGATTCATTGTGATCACCATTCCGTTCCGGTACTGGCCCGGCCCGAAACCGCATCCTAAATACCTCGACCACCCGGTCTCTTTACAATCTCCACATGGCTGCCCGAACATTCACCACTAAATCGATTGGGAGAGCCTTTCCCAATACGGTTGTAGCCTCGTAGGAGATTGTTTTAAAAACAACCAACCTTTCAAGCAACTTGCCGATTACCGGAAAGAAGCTGATGGGCCTATAACTGCCGACCTCACTAGGATCCTTTCATGGATATATCAGGCTAAAGGGGTTATATCAGACGATCTTGGTGCCCAGAAATATGGACCTTCACGACCGATCCATTACTCAGGGAAATGATGATTTAAGTGAATGAAACAGCACAAGAAAAGTGGGGAGACAAGCCATCGTGCTGGAAGTATACTTTGCGTCTCAGGGCTAGAGGAACATCTTCAACCAGCTGCGGCAATTCTTCTTAAAGAAAGTGATTGTAAATCTCAGCATTTAAGCGGCCGGGTAATATAAACGGTCCAAACAGTTGATTATTAAGAAGGCTGCACTCTACATTGACGCTAAATTGCTGTTGAAAATTGCCTTCTACATTTTCATGAGGCCATATCGAGTTGACGCCATCTCAAGTAAAATTTGCCTCGTTGGTAAACAAAACAGGTAATGTTGTCGATTTGTATTCCACCAGTTGCGAAGCGAATTGTCTCCTGGGTGAAGATGTTGATCTGCATGTTTATGGTAAGAATAAAACTTGTTTTATTTAATTGTCCTCCAAACCACCGAATGTAAAACACCGATCCTCTTATAAAGACATCGTGACTGACACCTGGGCTGCGATAAACTCTCGCATTACTCAAAAACTATTACCCATAGGATGTTGAAATGTTTTATTTAGGACTGTTGTACCATCTAGTTGTGCACCTCCCCTTTTCATTGCAATCGACTGGACTAAAAAACCCAAAATCAAAAAAATTTAGATTTTGGACATTTTCTTAACTGCAGTAATAAGCCCTCATTGAGGCTTTTCAACGATATATCTATCATAAGTGGTAGTTATTTCCTTTGGTTCCAAAGTTATAGCCAAATAAAATTTTAATTAAAGAAATATTTGGATCTTACATGTAGAAGGTATATCGGTTCTCCTTTTTTTACTTTTTTTTTTAATTTAAATATATTGATTTATTAATAATTATTAATCACTGATTGTAATTAAGTTTTTAGAATAAATAATAATTCCGTAATAAAAATAAAAAAAGAATATGAGAAAATATCAGAAGTTATTAATGAAATAAAATTATATGTACTTTCATTTTAAAAAAAAAATGTGTGTTACGTAATTTAAAAAGAGTACAAGGAAGTCATGACGTGTCTACTTCAAATTGTTTAAATACAAACAGATACAGTAGGAAGTTATTTTCAATGATAATTACTATTAATTATATATATATATATATATATATATATATATATATATATATATATATATATATATATTACATGTTTCACGGTTACTGAATATATATTGTATATGTTACAATATATATTGTATACGACTGGAAGAAAGATAAAAAGTTTTAATTACCGTTGAAAATTGATTTTTTTGGCGATATGCTATTTATTAATTATATTTTTTATACATCCTGTGTTATATTACAGTTAATATGAATTAAATTTATTACGACATTTCCTACATTTTTATTATTACATTTCCTATATGAAAATTTGTTTTAAATATCTCATTTAGAAATATAGATTCTAAAAAGAAACTCAAATTTATGAAACTTTACTTTTTTTTAGTAATTTAGTAAAATAATAATCTATTATTTGTTTTGTTATTTTAAAGTAAAAGAAAAGGTTTCAAAATGAAATTATTTATTTCAATTTTAATTGTGACTATTTTTATTAACGAAATATATACTATTCTGGAAGCGGTGAGGACCAATATTTTTTTATTTTAATTTTCTAAGTTACGATATTATCTTGGTTAAGTGATTAGTTATAGCTTATTAAAAAAAAAAATAATTAATTAATGTTGGAATTGAAAACAGACACGCAGTCTTCAAACCGATTTACCTTTCAATAATTGTACAATACAACAATTTTAATAATATTTATCGCTATATCGGCTGTTAGTCAAGTGAGAATTTTTTTACAAGTAATAAATAATTCTATTTATAAAAAAAAAGAAACGTAAAATTTTACCAAATGAAACAAAGTATTTGTGGTGTTTTTAATGATTAATAAATGCCGGTAATTAAATAGCATAACTTTCCTTACTACGCCGGTAATTTACACAATTTATAATTTTTTTTATTTTGGGGCTCCTCCATATTCAAGGGGAAGAATTCTAGTAAAATTAATTTTTAACAAAATAATCTCCGAAGTGGTGATCATAAAATTTAAAAAAGGGTTTTTTCATTATATAACAAATACAAAGATAGAGCCTTAATTATAAATAAAGTTTTAATTTTCTAGGAAGTGGTGGTCCGTTTTTTTGGTTAATTTATTTTTCAAGAAACACTAAACAGTAAGGCCTATTAAAAAATTAACATTCTTACATTTTAAATGTAAGGAGTAACTTGCAAGATGGATTTTAATTTAAAAAAGTTTTTTGATAACACATGAGTGGAGTAGGACGGGAAAAAATCGTTAACAGTGATTTCAAGGCATATTTACACAGAAAATATAAATGTAAAAAAACTTCCATTAAATATTTTACTCGTGTGTATATATATATATATATATATATATATATATATATATATATATATATAAATGTTTTGGGGAAGAAGGTATTAAATTAAAAATTTACGTAATTTGTGATCTTGGGAAAATAAAACCTCAAGTTTTATCAGGAAAATATTTTGGTTAAGTGCTCCAGTAAAGTTTTGAAATTTTATTTTGATCAAAACACCCGTTCATTTTTTTTAATTAAAAAAAATAATAATACATTCTTTCCCCTCGAAGGTAGAATATGTCTACCAAGATTGAAGAAAATTGGTTGACGGGGTTCAGAGTTATAATTCCAAATACAGGCCAGTATACAGATTTTTGGATTCCTTCCAATAAAAAAGAAAATATGAGAAAACAATAATGCAAGGTATCCAGTAAGGAAATAAAGTGAACCTACTCTCAGGCAAATAGGATTAAAAATTTGTTAAGAGGGAGCTGCTTGACGCGGACGCTACCTTCCCGCTCCAGCTCCACCTAGCCGAGCTTCAATCGCCCTGGTCGGCGGACTTAGCAGCAGGAGCCTCGGCCATGCGTTAGATCGCTCGGGGAGAACCGCCTCGACCGACGCCGACCCGACACTGCGGGGCTCTGGGGGCCACCACTGCCACGCTGTAGCGGGGACCCCGCTGAGGCAAAACCCGGTCCGACTTCAATGGACGAGCCGCAATTTCCCGACTTCGCGGGAGACCAGCTTCCAGACCCTACTGGTCTTCTCAAGCTAACGATAAAAAATGTGGCCCTTTCAGGGCTACATAAGTTTAGTAAGTGTCACATGCCGTCTATTCTTCCTATTTGCCACAAACAGATGGTAATTTTATTACTTTAATTGATATATATATATATATAATGTTATATATTTCTGTTTATTATAAAAAGTATGTCGTGTTTGAGTGATGATAACGCGAAATCGTTTTTCGCCCAGAAAATCTCCCTCCAAAAAAAATTACAAAAACTTGTCTGGCAAAAAAGCTTTTTTTAAATTTCGGAGCATTGGAATTAAACATTTTTTTCATCGGTTATTTTACTCATACTATTTAAATCATTTTTATTTTTGTTAAAAAATTTATTTTTGTATCTCCTAAACGAACAAAACTTAAAAAAAAAATCTTTTTAATGTTTTTGTTTACCGATTTTTATATTCTACTTTAACAACAGCTGCTATATACCAGCATACATCGCTATAGCCGCGAAAGTAAAATCAAAATGGGAGCCAATTAAATTTTTTAAAAGTAAACGTTTCTATCCTATTTATTTTGCGGAAGATATTATTGTATAAATTACGCAGAATATAATAAAAATATTGAATAATTAAAAAAGCTACTTTTTTATTTTATATATATTTTTTAAGCGAATTTTAAAAATATCTTACAAGCATACTAATAGTTGCAAGTGTACGAAAAAAAATACTTTGGGGTAATATTAATTGTTGGGGAACCAATCAAAGTTAAAAATTTAATTTTTTTGACATTTTAAACTTTTTTTAATTTATTTAAATTTAATAATTATCTACAATAAAATTTCATCAGAATTCACCACCATCTCTAAAAAAAGAAAACTGAGGTAACTAATTAGTTGTAAATTTTTTTTTTAGTGATTCTTCCATTTAATATAGTACACGTAGAAATATTGGAAAAAGTTTCTTAAGAGGTGATTTTAAGAGTGAGGGAACAGAAAAATTAAAAAAATTACTTTTTTTGAATTTTTTATACGTTCTTCAAGTATCATTACTTTTCTTTCCACTAAATAAAATTTAATAACCAATGCCAAGAAAGTATAACAACTTTGTTGCCAGCTTTTTTTGTTTATTTTTTATATCTGTTCCGTTCCATAATGAGCTGTCTGGTACTGCGTTCTATAGCGCTCACTAGCGAGTCTTTTTTTTCGTACATTCATTCAGCGTCCGAATCCTGCAAAAAGCAGTCCTGTTTTTCAATTCGTCTGGATGGACAATTAGTGTTACTAGTATTATACTTAATAATATTCAAGTCTAGTTATGTTAGCATTTATTATTGTTAATTTAGTTTGTCCGTGTTAGTTATTATGCCAAGAGTAACGACGTATTAAACATAACAATTCAAAGTCAAAAAGGAGTTGTTTTATTTCATCATCATCATATACAGTCTAATTCGCTCTAAAATATACCACAACGTTTCAATATCCTAAATCAATCTCTTAAGACTAGTCTTTAAATCTCGGGATATTCTGTACATATATCTATTAATAAAAGACATAAAATGATTTAGAAAAGCATAAAAGCCATTTCCGAGCTATGTTTATAAGAAAGGTTTTCTTATAATAATGAGGTTTGAATACAGTAACGAAATATTCAACGGTTCTTTTTTATACACTTTGTAGTTGGAATTAAAATTTCTGTATGATATTACCATACCAAATATTGTAAAAAATCTTTGGAATTTAGATATATTATTTAATGAAATTTTTATTACATTAATTTTTCAGTAATTAAAATATTTTTATTTACAGGGGTCGTATAAAATAAAATTGAAAAAAATCTCATATTGTCCAAACGTAGGAAAAAGTTCACTAAAACTTTTTCAGAAAATTACAGTAAATCGGACTCATACGATGATATCATTTAATTTTACTCTGCAAAATGATTTAAACGGATGGGTATGCTTCAATTAATTTTTTTCTTCGATACGTATATGTAATCTGATATTAACATTTAAAAAAGGTTCAAATTCTAAAAAATTGCAGTCAAATTCTGCCAAAATTTTTAAATATTATATATTTTTTTGAATCCTTTTTTCATAATCATTTACTACAGGTATATTTTTTTTGCAGTCTTTTAATTTTAAATTCAATATTTAATTTGTAAAAGGTGTAAAAGAACAAACTTTTAATCATCTATAAATAATAGTTTTGTGAAAACTAAATATCACTCATTTTGTTATATACTTGGAAAAAGGGGGGCCTAGAGCCCGCCGAAAAAAATTTTACATGGTTTATTATTAAATACACATGATTTTGTTAAATGTTTTTGCCATTTATAATTAAATAACTTTCATGAATTTCGTATATTAACAACAACAAAAACTTTTACATCGTAAAGCTTCAAAATCCTGAACATTTTTAGCTGTTTCTTGAGTTGCTATTTTTTAATACAACTCTAACCCCAAATTTTTTCTTTTTTATAACCAAAAAATACATATAATTGTAGATAAATCGTTCCTATCAAGCAACATAAATCGTTCGATAAGTACAAATCGTTTAAGAAGTATGAATCGTTCGTGCGCTGCGCGTAGCCACCCAGTGTACCACCATAGGTTTGCTCTTTAGTTTATCAACACAACTAAAATAAAAATGTGATCATATACAACATCAAACAAAAGAAATATCTTCCTTTTTTATGGGAAAGACTAGACGGTCAAAGCTCGATTCACTCGGCCGACCGTCTAGACAGGGGGTTTTTCCGCTTGGACTCTTGACGCGTTCTTATCCTCATGTCTGTGGAATACTAAGTATTTTACATAAATATTTTAAGAAAAACCTATAGTGTAAAGAGTATTTTTTTTAAACATTTCGGTGGTTTTATATTTAAAATAGGCTTAAGGAGTGAGTAGATTTAGAACCTTTCCCGTAAAAAAAGATGGTGCGTGGGTTTTTTTGTTTCATGTATTTGCTCACCTTTTTTTTTTTAGCTGCTATTAGCGCAGCGTGGACCACGTGGTGCGCCTGGCAACTGCGCACAGCGCACGAACGATTTATAGTTCTTTATACGAAAAATTTCTCCAAAACCTTACTTGTGTTGGGGATAAAAAAAGGAAAATAGTGGGGATAGAGAAGTGTTAAAAAACATTACCTAAGAAAATAGCTAAAAATGTTCAGGACTTTGAAGCTTTTCGATGAAAAAATGTTGTTTTTGTTGTTAGTACGCTAAATTCATGATGTTATTTAGTAGCAATTGGCAAAAAAATTTAACAAAGTCGTTGATAATGAAACATAAAGCATGTGACATTTTCGCGGCGTGCCATTGGCTCCCTTTTTCTAGTATTGAAAACACGAAATTTGCTTGGGGACACCATCTTGTTCGTTTTATCTTGTGTGTGTCCGTGTAAGGTTGCGTTAGTTGCCAGTCCATCTACTGCTATTTGCGCAGAGCGTTTATGTGATGCGCCAGCCAGATGCGCGCCAACGACTCTTTCCCGCTAAGTAAAGAATTCTTTTTTTTACAAATAAATATTAACTGACAATCACTTTATTTTATTAATAAAATAAATAAATAATAATTAGCAAATGAAAATATAAATAATCTACGCTTAGAAATTAAATTAAATAATCTGTAAATTAAGTGACGACTGCTTCTAGCGGGGAGAGTCTGCTGAAAGTGAGTCGGAGAGTCGTGCATAGCCGTCCGACACATCATCATTGGTCCGCTCTGCGCCAATAGCAGCTAAAATAAAAATGTAAGCACATACAGCAAACAAGCAAACAAACCCGCGCACCATATATGTTTATAGAGTTGATATACGAGTATATATATTAAATAAAATCACACATTAATATAAATCTCAATGAAGTTGAGATTTATAAGGAATTAAGTTTATAATCTTCAAGGAATTTTTCTCTACTTATTTCATATATAATGTTACTCTGTCATATTTTTCGATTATTTCAAACCTGGAATATTGAACTTAGCATTCATTTCATAAAGAAAATCCTCGAAAGTTTTAAAACGCAAAAAATCTATCTGTAAGGTGAAAAATCACGCGATTTTTCAAAATATTATTAAAATCCAAAAACGTAACCAATGTATAACAATGCGAAGCGAAAAATGCGCTTTATATATGATTGACTATTGTAATAAACAGTTCTAAATAAAATTAACAACTGAGCAACGCTGCATCTGGGTAAGGAAAGACAATTTTAATAGGTGAAGAACAGCATTCTAAAAAACAAAATGGGAAATTAACAAATATTATTTAATACGAAATTTCCTCAAACATGAATTATTTTTTTTTTATTCTTAAATTATAGATGCGCCTTCATATATATATAAAAGGTAAAGGAAGCAGAACGTGGAATACTATACTTGATGTGTTATTGGAACAGTGTAAGGTTTTTGAACAATTCGGTAAAGTTTATGTTACGGAACTTCTTAGCAAAGCAGGCAAAAATTATTCTTGTATTTTAGAAAAAGTAAGTTCATAACTAATTATTATTATTATTATTTAAGTTGTAATACATAATATATACTCACATATGTATGATATATTGGTTTAATTTTCCACCTCTTAGACGAGCAGATTATATCTGAGAGTGTCAAAAGAGGAGAAAATCTTTTCCCAAGTATGAGACCAAATGGATTTCTAAGGATATTAAAGGGTCCCTAAAGATGTATGGGTTAACGTATAAAACACTTTATGAAAAAATATCATTTTGATAATTTTTTTTATTGACAAATTATTGTGAAAAAAATTGTTTTTTTTTAATTTTCTTTCAGTTTTTCTTTAATATATCATTATTTATTATAATATAGAAAGCTGAGAGAATGCTTCACAATATTGCTAGTGGGCACTTTTTTCTACGTGTAGATTCGGTAGCCGCTCATTAAGTAGGTACGCGAGCGGGCGACTCCTACACCAGTATGTATTTACGAGTCCCATAAAGAAATCCCCATAACTTTTGATCTATTAATGGTATTTGAGAAATTCAAAACGGCACGGAAAGCTAATAGTCAAGAAAATTAATTAACTATATTTTTAAATTATTTCAAATATTTGAATTCCCGATTTTCTTGCTAAGTGTGATAGTTTTCAAATTTTGATATAAGCTCTCTACATATAAGCAAATTTCGAAAAACTAAACAGTCACTTTGTATTTATCTAATTAGTTTAAAAAATAATATCTACAGAATTATAATTGATTCAGAAATTTAAATGGCCGTCATTTTGTTACTTTCAAAGTTCAAAATGGCACATGCAGTCACGGCAATTAATCAATTATATTTTGAAAGAATTTCGAATTTCTGAGTTCCTGGTGTTCTTGTTAAGTATGAAATTTTATAAATTCTTGATTCAAGCAGTGTACTTATAAGCAAATTTAGAACAACTAAATAATCTATGTAATCTCAAATTAGTTGAAAATAATATTTACTGAACTATAATTTAACTGAATTGGCATTTGCACGTATGATTTTTATATATTTATTTTTTTAATGTATATTCTGATGTCTTAATCAGTGTCTTAACACCGTAAAACATTCCCTGGATACACTGTAAGTGTATACGTTTTTTTTTTTTTTTTTTATTTGTATTATTGTGTTGCAGGGTGATTACATCGTTAAAAATTTTGAATTTAATGATGACGTCATTCCAGGAATTCCTGTTTTACCATACGGGGATTTCAGGTTTGAATTATCATTTTATTCCAATCGAACTGGTTTGAAAGTATTGGAAACATGTATTAATTATGAAGGAGAAATTGTAAATAAAAATGAAAATCAACGTCGCCAAAAATTTTTTGGTTAACAGACATTTTTGCGTAAAAATAAATTTTTAAGATTTAAAAAAATCTTAATATTAAAATAAAATAAAATATTATAGAATTGTCTGAAATCAGAATAATTTTTGAAATCAAACAATGGTGGTGGGAACAATAACTCAAGTAAATTAGAAACCAGTCTGTCAAATAAAAAAAATTTAAATTTGTAAAAAAAAAAATTAAAAGTTTAATAACGATATAACATTTTACTAAGCATCAAATAATATGTACGAGGGTCGTTTCATAATATAAATACAGTAAAACAGTGTTAAAAAAATAAATGATTGTAGAGTAAATCTGAAATTAATTTATTATATTTTCCTGGCATTGATAATTTCTTTTTATATTGTGGATAAATAATGATCCATGAAAAAGGTTTAAGTTCAAAAAATAATTTTTTTTTTCTGCACCAGCACCCTCAAAATCACCTTCCCAGAAAGTTTTTACCGAACTTTTGATTAAAAGTGAATACTTTAGTGAATACCATTCGATTTAGTGAATACCATTCACTAAATTAATTCCCTTTGGGTTTGCTTATATATATATATATATATATATATATATATATATATAAAATATTGTGGCCCAAAATTCTCCAAAACTGTTATAATAATTTCATTGAAGTTTACATAGCTATAGTGAGAATTTGAGGGAGATTAGTTGAGTTATGCTTGAGTTACACTCAAATTAATGTCGAAAAAATTCGAGCAAGGCAAATCAGAAGCGTGGTTCGTTATGTTGCTGCAACTTGGAACGTTTCTTTATCAACAGTAACTGCTGTTAGTTATATTGTTCGGTGTATTCATTTAGCGTTATCTACTTTCTGGGACAAGATGACTGGGTATGTATTTGAGCAGAGCAAAAGAATACAGGATAAAATAACGAAAAATCTGTCTTCTTGCGGAGGACTTGCAAAAACGTTTTTGGATTAGTCTAAGTTTATGATGTTAAATGGAAAAAATTAAAAAAAAATTCCATTGAAAAATGTACAACAAATATAAGTTTAAAATAAATTTTGTTCGTCTTTCTCTACAAATTTTTTTTTAACACGTTCTTGTGAAATCAATCATTTTTCCAAAAACTGGAAAAAAATGCAGAAATAATAGAAATTTTGGCCTTTAATTTTCAAAAAAATTTGTTTAAAAAAAAATTGGTTTGTGTGGAACTACGTTTCGCACGAAATTTGAACGTGACAACGTCTTGCAAAAACCGACAATGTCGCCTTTCAAAGGTCGACGGAAGTCGACTTTTGAATGTAATGTCGCAAAAAAAAAACTTGTTATCCTTATGAAGTAAACACATGTTTTTTGAGAAATGAACATCAGCAAGAAAGTTTGAAAAAAAAACATTGATGACAAATTGCATACTTTTATGAATTGAATTGAATCATTATTACTGAATTATCATTATTTTGTATAATACAAAGAAGGAGTTAATTGAAAACTACAATTTTATCGATAAATTTATGAAATTGCTGCTTTTGAAAAGCCCGCCCTAACCTGTTTGATAAAATAGTAGATTTCCTCGCACGGGGGTTGGCCGGTTCACATTGTCATTTTAGACATATTGTTATGACATGTGTGAAGTTAAAAATTAATTTTTAATCTTACATTAATAACAATCATTTACGCATAATCATTTTTTCCATTGAATAATAAAGAAAAGCAGTTAACATTTCATACCGTTGTTTATATGAATCATCATAATTTTTTAGTCGATTGTAACATAATCTATTATTACTGCACTCGCCGACTGATGCTACTTTTTTTTTAATAATAAAAATAAATACATGACATTATATGGC
Source organism: Lycorma delicatula (assembly GCF_047948215.1). NCBI lineage: Eukaryota > Metazoa > Arthropoda > Insecta > Hemiptera > Fulgoridae > Lycorma > Lycorma delicatula. Next base: position 15,816,569 of record NC_134459.1, read on the forward strand.
TAAATAGATATTTAAAATTTAAGAATTATTTACCTTTATTGTCGCAATTGTTGTGTAATAAACAATGAAAACCACATTAACTTTTCACTTTACTTTATTAACAGTTGACGAAAACAGTTCGCGTGTAGGTGTAAGTTGTGTGCTGCTGCTGTCTCTCTTCTATTCTCACATTCTTGGCATGGGCCAATCGAGTGGATACAGAGATACCGGACGCTTAGGCCGATCGTGCCTCTCTCTTGCTCGTGCCGCGCTCTCGCTCGTACGCTCGGCTCAGGAGGAACGGGACAATGAGTCATGCTTTTTCTAGCGTGCTGCCGGCGTTCATAGATTTATAAGATGTTGTCACGTCAAAAACGTTTCCTTTGGAAATGTCTAAAAAATTTGTACGGTAGTCCTATGCAATTCCTGATACCAAATCGTAGGCATATAGGTGATGAACAAGAGTCCACGGACAAGGGTAAAGTTGCAAGAAATCAGCTTTTTCCGATATCTCTCAATTGCCGATCTCCATTTTGCAAGGGGTAGCGCCTCGGCCTTTCATCCAGAAGGTCCCGTGTTCGAATCTTAGTCAGGCATGGCATTTTACATACGCTACTAAATTCCATTTCTATATCCCAGGCACAAGCTTCAAGCTTATTTAGCGATAAATCATCAAGCAAAAAATATTTGTCGTAAAAGAATTTAGCTTGAAAAAGGTGCTTGCAAAAAAAAAATGTTGTAAACCTTTTTTCATCCGGAAAAAATGATTTTTTATTTTAATTTTTTACACCGGGGGTCCTTGGTCACTATTTACCTGTCATAAATTTAATTTAGATTTATTTTTATTCTGAAGGAAAATTTGCATAACAAAGTTATCATAATGTAGACTAAAAGAAGTGTAATAAGTTATGAAAATATATTGAGTGGTTTGTTTAGGTTATAGCTCAAATAATGTATTTTACAAAAGAAATAATATCCGTTTCTATAATAAGTTGAGACGCTATAAACAGCGAAAATAGTATTTATTTTCAAAACGTAGGAAGGGTGGTCGCTTACAGTTCAGCTAAACAATAGGGAATTAGAAAGAATTCTACATTTAGTTAGTGCGAACCGTTGCCACTAGTACCGCCACATCCGCGCAAATAAAATACGGTATGCGCGCGCGCTTTTGTTAGAATCATTGAATTAGATAAACGAAAAGATGTTATATTTAAGTAAAATGATAAATATTTTAAAGTAAGTTATATGTGTAAACCGTTCATCAGAAACAACCCACAGTTGTAGGATTGTCCTACAACTGTGTTGTCATCATTTTTATGAAGATTTCATAAGAAATCTACCTATTGTAATGGGTACCATGATTCGACTTCCGGAAAATTTCGAAATATCTTTGCGTTTCATATCCCCCGAACCCCAAAACCACCGTCATCTCAAAAGTTTATATATATATACATATATATTTTCACTTTCTAATAAAAACGACAACTGCCGTAATTTTGCGCCAATCACTTTCAAATTGATATATAAAATATAATGAACCAAAATCTCGGTCGAGTGTGTTGACGGCCAAAATTGGACCATGGGAATGGAAATGGGGGGGCTTTTTGTAAAAACAAAATATCGCTATAACTTTCTTAAGTAAAATATCGAATTCCTTTAAAGTTCCTACTATTTATTGGATAAGGGCTTAAAACTTATCTAAATAAAGTTTTTTGATATCACCAACCATTGGCTCAGGGAGTGGAAAAAATAGGGTTTTGAAGACAAAAAAATCATACCTCCCTTAATAGGCACAGTATCGAATCGGCTTAAAGTGTTTGTTAGTCATCTAAACATTACCTAAAAATTTTGTCTGAAACAAGTTTTGATATGACCAACCCTTACGGCAAGGGATGACGAAAATTTTGTTGGAATTGTAAGACGGGCTTGTCGAATGCTAAACATGTGAAACTTTTTTCACATGCAACCATTGTCGTATTGAATAAATTTGAAGTTTTTTTTTTAATTTTAAGGTGAAAATCTTTCTTATCCCCTACTTAGCAAGGATGTGAAATCTACACCTCCGCGTTAAGAAAAGGATTTTTTAATTATTCTCTTAATTTTTATTTTTTTTAAATCTGTATTAAATTAACCGTTGGTAAGTTACAGTTGCTCTCTTTAATTTTGTGCCGACTTCTTAAGGAATTGATCAATTATTATTTTTTAAATATTGTTTAATTATCTTTAACCGGTTTTATTTTCTAAAAATAAAATGAAACATGCACATTTAAATCTAGTAAAATTTTAAAATTATTTTACAAAACTTTTGCAAAAATTATTTTCATTGAAATTAAATTTTGTTAGCGTTCATCTAATATTAAGAAATTTGAAACCTCAAATTGGTAGTTCTAGAAATTAATATAATAATTTTTTTCAGTTAATTGATAAAATCGTTTTACAAGATAACTTATTTATGATTTTAACCTCAAAGTAAGAAGGTGATTCTTAACCTTCCCCATTTTTTTTCTTCTGACTGCCGGAACCAGACCTCCAATTAAGCATGAACACGGTTCCGGGAGGTGCCTTTGCCTCTAGTCGCCAGAAGAGGGAAACGCCAGGCCCGGCTAGGCCGTTCCCGGCCACCATCACCCAGCAACCGGGACCCAGTCCTTTGTGCTTTGCCTCTAACGGGGAAATCCTCGGAGGGACGGCCCCGACAGGGCTCACTCTTTAGCTCAGGGGCTCGAGAGTCCCTGCACTTCATCACCACCGTTCACCCGTGCAAGCACGATCGAACGACAGCTCCATACGGAGTTGTCCCTCACCCTCTCGCTTCCCGATATTTCATTTGCAGTATTCCCTACACAAACCCCGTCACAGTGTCGAAGTCCAGTATAACACAAACCGTCACAGTGTCGACCTGTATAACATCGTTCCAACGATGGTCCCCACCTCGAGATGCCCAGTTACGGCAGTACAGTCGCGGCGTTCCTCCTCCCACCGCGGCACTGGAATGTCACATTTTCTGGCGTGTTTGACTCCCAACAGTAGGGACAGAAGGGGTGTTCACCTCTTATTCATACACACAGATGTAAACGAAAGACCCCATGGCCGGATGGCCGGTCAGGAATTGTGTCAGCAGAATCCCAGTTCGCCAAACTTCCTCCCGGCCCGCGGCTCACTGTGCGCGATCAAACGATGCGTCCACCTCCCTTTTGTGGATGCATCCCTCCTGGCTTGCCAATCCCTGTAGACAGTTGCATTGACATCGTTCTTACACACCCTGATAAACTTGCGCACGAGCCGCCACCAGTCGCTGAAGTGACGGCATCCTAGTCATCACCAGCACCGCCTCAGTTGAGACAGAGGCGTATGCCGACACCACCTTAAGAGCCATACGGCGCTGTACTCCCTCCAACAGTCTTCCGTTACGCCCTACCGCCATAGTTTTCTTCCACACTGAGGCGCCATAAAGAAGAATCGAGGTCGCCACATGCGCGTACAACTTCCTCTTCGACGACGGAGCCCTTCAACTTTCTATAGTAACTTAACCAAGTTTTTGACAGTCTGACCAGCTTTCTCACTCGCCGCCTGGACGTGACGAGAGAATGACCGCCTATGGTCCAACCACACTCAAAGATACGTGGCGGCCTCTCGTGACTGGATCATCACTCCCTCCATCGAAATCGGGAAGGCACCATCGCCACCTTACCTTCATTGGGACAAATAGCGATTTATCGCAGGACAGATCAACATCTGTCCTGTCGGGTTGGGACCCTCCCACTCCGACCATCCACTCAGTGACCAGCGATTGCGACATTCGCGGCGCGTGTCACTTCCTCTTTGGTCATCAGCGTAAGCGATAGGGGTGACACCCCTCAGGTATCACAAGTGGAAGATTTCATCGTACACGATATTCCATAGGACTCAAAACGGAGCCCTGGGGTACTCCACTCGTGGACCGGAAACAGAGATCAGCGTCACCAAGCTTGGTATACCAGCTACCTATCGTTAAGATAGTCTTTCAACATCTTCCAAAGATACCCGCTCACACCTCTCTCCCTCAGCGCCCGAAAGATGGATTCCCAGCTGAAGAAGTTAAAGGCATTTCGGATGTCGAAAAGTATCACCACCGGATTCCTGCGTGTCCTCCAAGTGCATTATTAACATCATCATTAGTTAACAGCACCGGATCATAATATTGTCTATTTAACACTGGAAAAGTTTGATTATCATTTTTTTATTAATCGAGCTTATAGTCACTTTTTAAAACGTTTAATTAAAATTTGTTTGGTCTCTTTTAAGCCAAAATTTTTTTTCTTATTTTTTCCTTTCGGTTTCATTCTGTTTTTTTACTAGCATCTATATTCTACTTGACTTCACTTTTCACAATGAAATGTTAATTTCAGTATGTACATAACCTGTATGTGGAAATTTGTGTTATAAAAGGTTTACGTGGCTTTACGTGGTGTCTTTTCTACGCAAAACTACCTGGTTCAATCTATCGAGGAAAAATTTGTTTAACTTTCTCATTACACGGCAGCATTTAAACAAATTTGACAGAAAGAAATTATAAACAGAAAGGATAATTTGCGTATTTTCATCTTTTTTGATGTTATTTAAGATAGATGTTTCCTGTTTTTGTAAAAAATTATTTATCATTAAAAAATATATAAGTAGACTTTTTGTAGATAGATTCCTGCTTTATAAGATTATGATAATATAACTTATGCACAAAATAATATGCACATAATTTTTTAACAAGCAGTTTTTAAGATAAAATTCGAATTTTTTCTAACTTTTATTTGTTTTATTCAACTTGCCTTACACCATTTTATTCATACTGAAATTCTCTACAAGTTTTCTTTAAAGGTTTTTTGTGTGTTTTACCCACTTAAGGTTATTCTAAGTTAAACATAAAAAACAGGGTTTTTTACCCTAATTTATTTAGTTTCACATCAGATTTTTCAAAAACTACTGCAGATACTGTTCTAGGATCTATTTATTGGATTTTTTAGGTCAAAAACAAGAAATCACTAATTCTGCTTCTTAATTAACGTCTTAAATATTTCAGTACGATCTCATTTCACCGGGGTAGCTGAAAATCGAGCGAAATATTTCATTATCCGTAACTCGCAAAGGAAACATTTCAGGACATACATATATATAAATTTTCTTCATTATTTTCACGAAAAAAAAGGTTACGGGAGTTCCGGCATAACTTCGTGATACACTCTATATATGATACAATCGTTGATAAGAATAAAAATATTAAAGATTAACTAACTGACTTCGGTTATTAAATTTTTTAAACTGCCCCAGCCTTATAAAAAACTTTTACTGTAAAATTTGTAGATTTTAAATAGCTATATATTGTCTTATTAAAAACATTTTTCATATTAAACAGTTGAATGCTTCAAACTGATGTTTGATATTTTCTGTTTAAGAATGAATTTTTTCTCCAGAATAATTACCTTAAACAGATTAGATAATTTATTTGCGGTTGTTTCTTTTTTTCTGTTTTTTCTAACTACCAGTAACTCTTCATTCTCTTTGATATCTCTTTCCTTCACTCTTTAGTAACTTAAGTTCGGTTGTTCTTGCGTTTTGACGCTTTTGGAATCTTCTATTTTCATCCTCTAATATTCTTTTTAAAATTTTCCTTTCTCTTATAATTTCTTCGTTTGTCTTCAGTTCTTTGAGATTATTTTTGCACTTGGGTGAACAATTTCCCTTTATTTTTTTTTACTTTTGAAGAAACCAATTTTTTTTGGTCAATCTACTGTATTTTTGTTTGTTTTTTGAGGTTTTTAGGGGCATCGACTACTTTGGTCATTAGTCCCATCCCACTTCAAAAAATGGGTTCAAAAAAAAAAAGGTTCAATGATTTACATTCTCATGAATCAAAAAATGTTCAAAAATTTACATTTTCCTATAACTTCGAATCCAAAAAATTACTTCTTAAGCTTTCCTTTCGGCCATCCTTTCTCCTTTTTTTCCACCGTTTTTCCATTCTGCGAACGGCCTCAACTTCCGATGACAGTGTGTCTGAGGTCTCGGACATGGCATCGTCTTCTCTTTCTGATGACAATGACGTTCGCCGGCTTACATCAGGTGATGAAAGCTTCATTGGTGCTGTTAGCATCGTTGCTATGGAATCTAAACTAGCAAGCGATGCACTTTCCGTGGCTGATGAACTGGATTCTATCTCTACTGCAGTGCTGGGTCCAGCTGAAATAGATGCTCTCGCTGAAGCTGTTCTTTGAGCTTTTGGAGGCTCCATTGTTGCAGTTTTTATATCATCTGCTTGTTCAATAATAACTTGCACCTCAGTTTCGGTAGAATCGGATTTTCTTGTCACAATTTCCTTAGGCTTGTGACTAGACGACGGAGTGATCTGTTTCTCTTTGTCAGATAAGTCAAGATTTTTAATTTTTACGCTTATTGGTGGCTTTACGATCGCAGATTTGGCTGGTTTTTTAAAGCGCGCTGGTGCGTCTCTCATGTCAACGGCGTCGGTCCGGGGATGAGCCGTCTCATCTTTACTTTGTTTTCTCTGATGAGTCGACTCAATCTTTGAATCAATGATTCTTTCAGACATTGTCGCAAGACTTGGTGCCATCGTGTTAAGCAACTGCTCCACATTAATTTTAGATGTGGAAGGGGCAGCCGCTGCTTCTGCATAAGTCGATGATCGAGGTGTACGCTGATTAACAATTTTCTTCGCTTCAGGATAGCTGACCTTTTGAAGCGTTTTAACTTCCTGAATGGCTGTTTCTAATTTATATGTAGGGCAGTTCCTTGAACGACAGTTGTGGTGCCCTTTACAGTTAACGCAGATTGGAGGGTCTTTACATGGGTCACCCTCATGTGTTTTCTTTCCACATATACATATTTCCTGCGCTATTCATCTACTTCTATTCAATCTACTGTTATTCATTCTAAATAAACTTAGGTAAAATTTAATTCATTCTTTCCTTATTGCTTCTAACAGTTTTTCAAATTTAGTATTAAGTTTTTTATTTGCAATTAATTTTATCTGATTATTTTGAAAGTTAGTACCTAAAAGTTTTCTTATATCTTTCCTTTCTTTATTTTCTAGATTTTGTTATAGACCTTTGTTGCACAGTTTTAGGGTTTTTGGGTATATTACGGTATCGAAATTATGAGTTTCACGATAAGGACTGTTTTTTGTTAGGTAGAAATTAATCCAATTTTATTAGCTTTAAATGTTTACGCTTTAAAATGAATTTTTTGTATATAAAAAATTAATATTAACAATAATAATAATAATAAAAAGAAAATAAAGAAATAGTCATATCAAAATAATAAATTTTAAATGAAGATGTTTTTCATTATTAAAAATACCATCGGGTTTAATTTTTGTCTTTATACCAACTCAGCGCATGAAAGAGAACGTAAAACATTTTTGACTGATGGATGGAGCCCATCAGGAATGATCCCACTAAATTAAATGAGGAGAATTTAAAACTCTTAAAACTGTTAGTGTGCAGCCATGCACATTAAAATTTTTTAAGAAATATTATGAAATTATAACGCTTATATATTTTATTAAATTATTAATGTTTTATATAAATTTTAAAGTCGCTTGATTTTTATTTTTATTTAAGTTCACTATTAACTATCATAAGCTAAATTCACATTTTTATTTAAGATAATAAATTATTCAAGTATATTAAATAATATTTTAATAACTATAGTGTATTGTATCGTATTTTTTATAATAAGACGCAGTAAGTATGCCGTTTTATCTTGTCATGAAAGTGCTGCTCCCTAGACTCCTGGTAGACAAATATTACGTTATGGTACACCGTTATTTCCTTAAGTTTATCTTTGGTAGTTAAGAAAAGATTTATATTTAAGGTCTGTTATCGTTTTATATACTCATTATTAAACTAATATTTTTGTTTCTTATTTACATGTTTAGAAAAATTAATAATTTCTATTGGTTTTGGCTATTTGGAAAATTAATCAAAACTGCTTGAACAAAATTTCCAGGGGTATTTTTATTTTCTCGTCTAGATAAGCTATAGCTCTAGAGGGAAAGTATTGTAACTGATCCAATTTGGGCATATGCAGTATTGACCGAATCTTGACTTTTTGACAACTAAGGAACTCATAAAACCGGATGGAAATTTTCTGGATATTAATGTTCGTATGTACGTGTGCGTGTTCGGTATTGGCCTCTAAATCACCTAATACTTCTAGAACTACAGGACCGATTTTCACCAAGCTTGGTCTGATTACTTCTATATAAGAGACATTGACGCCGTTAAAGTTTCATTTAAAGGTCATTTAAATGACCTTTAAAATGACATTTAAAGGTCAAAGGGGTGAGGCTGTACAGCAAAGTCATCCTTAATATATCGAGATTTCACCTGATTAAGATCATATTTTTCTTAGGAACATTTGCTAACTATTAAAAAATAAAAAATCTGCAAAAAAAATTTTGCAAAATTGCACTCACACCCAAAACTGCTGTTGTAGTCGTCTGCTACGTTATACCATCACAGGCGAGCGGTAAGATTAAATAAATGAATAATATTTAAGTGTGAAAAAAAGTAACTCGGTCTGACTGGGTCTCGAACTCGATCGCCCTGTTGACTCGGTACCTGGTGCGTTAAGCCTCGCGGCTACACCAGCCCGCTGACCATACAAGCGACATTTGTTCTATGTAAGTTATGAAATTATATTAGTTTAGTGACAACCGTCGCTGCCAATATCGCCATTCCCTCGCGAATTAAATATTGTATGCGCGTGCGCTTTAGTTAGAATCGTTGAATTAAATAAACGAAAATAGATTATATTTAAATAAAATTATAAATATTTTTATTTAATTTGTGTGTGTAAGCAGTGCTTCAGAAACAACCCACAATTGTAGGACTTTTCCGGAATGAAGCCGCCTTTCGGGAAAGTCCTACAACTGTGTTGTCAGCTTTTTATACATCCTAACAGATTTAATAGTTTTTTTCGGTTAATTTAAGTTTGCTTATTGCTTAGTTGCCTTTTACTATATGATAAGTAAAAACATATTTTTGTCTTCGCTAAAAGATAGCATACAGTCTATTCAGAACAACTATACCACACAATAAAAAAAAAATGTTAATGGGTAAAACTTGTTTACGTAAATTACTATTTAACACCCCGTATTTTCTGCATTTTTTAATTTGTGTGTCTTTGAGCAAGAGAAAGATATTTATATGAACTATTTTCCAAATAGAAAGTGAGATGCAAAAAGTTCAGTTTTTAATTTGCTACTCCGGTAATTGTAAGATATATCATTTGAAATGAAACACATAATTTTCTCTTTCATTGTAAACTGTGTAATACATGAAAATATAAATCGCAGGAAAAACTTTTTTCACATAATATAGGTGAGATTTGCTTACGTAGGTAAACGTGACAATCTGTTGATTTATATTCTTTTAACCAAGAGTACAAAATTCAAGAGATTTTGAACTGGTTTTCTGAATTCTTATTTTTTTTTTATATTTTAAATCAGATATTATTATACTCATATTAATCCATCCAAGTGTCTACATTCTCAATGTAATTTTTACAAAATTAAATGTGTTTTTTAACAGAGTAGGATCCATAAAAAAAAACTGTGGGGCAGTAATTTCACTGTATAGTACAGAGAATATATTTTACTAAAAACTACAAAGTTACTCATTTAATGCAAGATATAGTGAAATATCTTAAGAAACGCATAGACTATAATTCTATAAAATGATGTTAATTAGAAAAGCAATTTACTATTAATATAGCGATAAAAATTATTAACGCAATATTTATTTATTACTATTTTTCAAAATTTTATTACAATAAACCCAGTAATCAGAAGGTATCGTCTTAAATATCTAAATTATTAGCCAATCAAATTATTTTTACGTGAATCAGTCTTAAGTGTACTACCCAGTAATAATTATGAAAAAATTATTTTTAAGTTACGATGAGAAGAAAAGATTGCTCTGAAGTTCTTTTAAACGGTGTCAGAATACATTTTGGTAAGATACCTGGGCTTTTTACCTTGATCGCCGTTTAACTTGGAAAGATCATGTAAGGAAGAAAAGGAAGTCGCTTGACATTAAGTTTAAAAAGATATACTGAATATCGGGTAAGGGTTCTCAACTTCCTTTATCTAAAAAAATTCTGGAAGGAAACCGGTATGGACTTAAAGGAATTATACTCTGGAGCGCAACTAGTAACAGCAATCTGGAAATCATTCAAAGATTCCAGAATAAAATGCTACGGAACGTAACCCAATCGCCGTGGTTCGTGTGGAATACTAAGATCCACGATTACATAGGAATTCCATACGTTCGAGAAGTTAAACGCCTTCTTTTTTCCTGTTTAGCCTCCGGTAACTACCGTTTAGATAATACTTTAGAGGATTAATGAGGATGATATGTATGAGTGTAAATGAAGTCTTGAGTGTAAATGAATGTAGTCTTGTACATTCTCAGTTCGACCAATCCTGAGATGTGTGGTTAATTGAAACCCAACCACCAAAGAACACCGGTATCCACGATCTAGCATTCAAATCCATGTAAAAATAACTGGCTTTACTAGGACTTGAACGCTGGAACTCTCGGCTTCCAAATCAGCTGATTTGGAATGACGCGTTCACTACTAGACCAACCCGGTGGGTAAAAAAAGTTAAACACCTAGTTTCGAGATACGTGTACAGGTTGGAAAAGCATGTTAATCGTCTAGCTTTGGATTTACTTGACAATTGTGAGGATGTTAGGAGACTGAAAAGGCTCTATGTGCTTGATTTGGTTGATGGACCGTTATGATAATACGGTTTTTTGGAAATAACACTTCTTATAATTATTTTTGTTTAATTTTCGGTTATGCGTATTTATAAATTACAATATTTTCAAATTATTTATAATATAAATTACACTAACAAGGAAAGTTATAACTGCCCTTGTTACACGCGTAGTTTTTTTTACACAATTTCTTTTCCCTAATAAAAATTGTCTTTATTCTTATCAAATTTATTATTTAATTTTAAATTATGACTACTGAAGAATTAAATTATTGTTACATAAAATGGTTGTATTCTGTAAAAGATTTATAATTTTTTTTAAATGTAATCAAATTTTTATCATATGGTTTTAATCAATAGATTATAAATTATAGTTGAAAAGAAATTTTACCTTTATGTTAAATTGAGATTATTATTATACATTTGTGTTTTTTTTTAGGTAGAATCCATTCTATATTAAAAGAATAAATTGGATATTCATTCTTTTTTCTTTATTACAGGCAACTTTAATATTTTTATTAGTTGTAATTTTACCGAAGTTTAAATTCTAAAGACAAAGTTGTTGTAAAGTGTTTTATGATGATTGGTATTTTTACGATGTTGTTTTTATTTAATGAACTTCAATAAATATATAAAGAATTTTATATGACCTTTTAATAATATTTATTTTAGTTACTTCTGGATATTATGAACATATTTCTGTTTGGGAACGTATCCGTAAAATTATGAGGAAATTTTAAGTTTTTTTTTTTCACGAGTATTTCACTAAATAACTTTTAAACATAAATAAAATACGAATAAGTTTACATAATTTTTGAATTTATGTAAACTGTAAATTCATTAATCTTTCAAAGTTATATTATTGTAATTTGTGTGGTACAATAATCAAAAGATGACATAAGCAAAACTGAAAGATTTAATAATTGCTAATTTCATTTATAAAATCATTATTTATTTTCATTTTGATATAAAAAATTAACTAAAATAAAAAAAAATGAAGTCATATGAAAGATAAACTAAACTATAAATGTTACAAATTTTTTTTTTTTTTTAATACTTTTATTTATAGTAGCATCAACAATTAAAGTCATAGCGGCTTGCAGTGTAATGAAACAATACCGGTAAATTTGTAGTCTTGATCAATTCAGGCCAGCCATTGCTGAGATGTGTGATTAATTGAAACCCAATTAATGAGCGACTGGGGACTCTAAGGATCCGTTAGGTTGGATATATAATGCGTCAAAATAGAAGATTGAAGATTGTGAACCGAGACAGGTATTATTAGAGATAATAGAGAAAGTTGATAATAAAGTAGACCAAATTGAATGCAAATAAAGAAGATAACGGTGATAAAGTAAAAGACTGAGACCCGTGACAGGTACTACTAGAAGATAAATTGATGTGACAAAAGACCTGAGACAATTGGTAAAGAATCGACCGGAGAGCGAAGGGTGGAAAGACAGTCCTCTATCGAGCCATCGTTCGTCTTCGCTTGAGCGGATGGGCGATGTTGATGAAGCACGGGGACTCTCGATCCCTCGAATTCAAAGGCACCACCGGGATTGAGCTATGCTTAGTTGCTGATCCGATCCCGGGTGGGGAGGAATGGTGAAATAGAAGTTTTAGTCGATAGGGTGCGTGCACACATATGCTCTTATAAAAATATCTAGCCGAACCCGTGCGGGTCCGACACTCCCCAACTTGTGAGGGGGTACGTAAATGGTATTTCTCTGCAACACCGATAATAATTAAAAAAAAAAAAAAAAAAAAAAAAAAAAAAAAAAAAAAACTAAATGTAGTTACTTTTATTTGGATTCGAATACTAGATCGTAGATACCATACCAATGTTCTTTTGTGGTTGGGTTTCAATTAACCACATATCTCAGGAGTAATCGACTTGAGTTTATTCAAAAAATACTTTTCTTTATCTTTGTGATCTATTGAACATTTAGTACATTTTTATTTTTTTTTAACTTTATTTTCTGATTTACTTACTTTTTATTCATGAATTCGTTCATTATTTACAGAAATGTGTCTGTTTACATAATTTTTTCTAAATCAGATTATGTTTAATGCTTTATCAATTTTTATTATTATCACAAATCTTTTAAGTTTTAATAGAATGCAGTATATTTTTAATACATTTTTTAATAATATATGCTTGCAACAAACTTATAATTTTTTAACGTATTACCTATGATTTTATTACCTATAGTAATTATTTTAGTGGTTGCTTATAAGAAATAGAATTTACGTAAATCAAATTTGTTTTATCAACAGAAAAAAAACCCTTTTACATATTATGTGTAGGAGTTAACTCACCCACAAATTTCATTCATTCAGAGTTTTATAAATAACTTCATTTTGTTTTATGATTTTTTTAAATCAATTGTTATTGACGTAACCTCTTATATTTAATTTATGAGTTAGCGATTCATGTATTCTGCCCTTTAGATATTTCGTTTTCCTCCATTCTTGTTTGATCTTCTATCTTTTCTTTCAAAGTCAATCTATTCCTTAATTTCCTTCGGTATATTTTTCTGTCTTTTCCAAAGTATTTCAGTCACTCTTACCAAATCATATTTCGTTTGCGTTGGTATCCTTTTGTTCAGCCTCTTTCTAGGACTTTTTTCAGCGCTAAAAGAGTTCATATTAATTTATTTTTTATGTTTGCATAATTTAAGCCTATTAAAATTTTATATTTTAATGTAATTAATAATTATAACTATTTTCAAGTTTTATATTCTCTTTTTTCTTTTATAGTTTAAAAACTGTCTGTCAATTGGTAGTTTAAATCTTCAAGCTTCAACAATTTGTTGAGATTAATATTTTAGTAGTCTAATCTAATAATATTAAAATTTTACTTTGAGTGAGGGAAGTAAGACTAGTGAAAAGTATTAAAAGTTTTACCTTTCTTGTTCTCTTAAAAGTGTTAATATTTTTTTTCCGCTTTAGAAATGAAATAGTAGTCAGTCCGATGCCACCCTGACATTTCCAATAACACATCATGACTGATTGGATGTAACTTTATTTAATATCATTGTAATTAATATTTAATTGTATTGTGTTTTAACTGAGCATATTTATTATACGTATTCCTATTTTTCACCAACCCAATCACAAATTCATACGTAGTTGATCGGTTGGGAATTAATTAATACGAATCACAGTAAGGCATAAAAATGCATATAACGTCTATCTTATTTAGCTTTTAATTTGTTTCTTTATAATTATAAGTATCCCAAAGAAACAAACCAAAGCTGAAAAATTAACTTAAGCTTAAAAATTAAGCTAAAAAAATTGACCTCCTCCAATATCAGTAGAAGTGCACACGTTTCAATTTGTTTTCAAACACTTTAACCAGCTGATATACTGGAATGTCTCATACGTATGCCGTTATTGTGCATTTAAGTCGTCAATTGTACGTGACCTGTTGCGATACACTGCTTGTTTTTCTTTCCTTTATAGAAAGTAATCTGAAGGAGTCAAATCGGGTGATCGTGCAAGCCACAATCCCCTTGAAATAATTCGTTCATCAAAGACGTTTCCTGAAAACGCCATTGACCTGCTAACTGTGTGCGTTGTGGTGTCATCTTGTTGAAACCGAATGTGATTGATTTCCGCTTCTGTTAACTGACTAATGAAGTTTGTTAAAACAACACAATAACGATCACTATTAAATGTATTTTCAGGAAATATTGGACCCACAATGCGCGTTCTACTTACACCGACCCAGACTCTAATTTTCGCTTCGTGTAAAGATTGTTCGCGTAATTCATGGATGATAGTTGTCTACCGCAGTCATGTATTTTGTAAAGTAATTAATATACCGTCGGTAAAACCACGCTTCAGCTGTAAAAAAAAAACGTAATGTTAAGGATACCTACGGAATTTTGGTCAATAAAAATGGTGGTCAATGGTAAAAACCATTGAAAATAATTTAGTCTTTTGGGATGATCTGTAAACTTCAGTTCTTGAACACACATTACTTTGTAGGGAAAAAGTTTCAGTACTTTTCTTACGGCTTTATGTGCGGTAACAAGTTCGATATCTTGCTGCTCTGCCAATTTACGCGTTTGAGTTTGATCGAGTTTCCGCTATAACATCTGAAATATCAAACAGCTTTTGTTCATTTAGTTTTGGTGGTCTTCCACTTTTATCGGCGTTTTCAACAGAGCCTGTTGCCGTTCGAAATGCATTGCGGTGAGGAACAGGAGTATTTGGAAACTTTCAATTTAATTTTTCTTCACTAAATCAGTATATTTGTTACTTTCACGAAAAACGTATTCAATAAGAAAAATGCGTTCTTCTACCGAAAATATTGAATCCGATAAACAAAACAACATGAAGCACATTCAATCCCAACTCATTAATTGACATCTTGATTTATTACTGACTAACACTCAACGAACCTACAGGGTAACCAACATAACGCCGAAAGAACAGAATGTACCATATAATTTTAAAGCATACTGCACAGCAACTTTCCGAATGTTCTGTATTTCTTTGATTTTTTAAAATTTTTCCTTGTGGACTTTTAAAAAATTAAATTTATTTTGATCCATAACGAACAAAGAGGTTGATCTTTGTACCCGCTCAGTTGTTGAACCAATGGGAGTCACATAAACCTCATGATATAATATCTCAATTGCACGGTGGTGGAGGGGGAAGAATTGAGGTATTAATTTTTTTAAATCATCATCATCGTTAAATCTGTATTGATGATTGGGAAAGTTTTGATCAATGCCAATCAGAGAAATTCTTATTTAAATCTGCTATACGAATTCTGTCAAAGAATAGAAAATAAAAATACGTTCTTTTTATTTTTATAGATCCAATTTACAGATTATTTTTTTATCAGTGTTATGAAAAGTGATAACATACCAAGAGAAAAACCTACTTTGAACAGCCTCAAAAACACCGTGCCTCGTTATTCTAAATAACAGTGTTATTTAGAATAACGAGAAATCATCTATCTATCATCTATCTGAGAAATCATCTATTTTTGTGTAAGAAATAACATTCATCGGTCATTGCTACAAAAATGTCCTTATATTTTACATAATTATAGTCAGATCTCAAATATCTACTGGCTTTACTGGCAATAAATTTAATTTAATCGGAAAAATACGCCTTGGATTTTAACAAAACAGCATAGTTTTTAACCATATTAACTAAACGTTAGCCATTATGGTTAAAGTTAAAATTATTAAGCAAATTAGTCTTAATGCAAAAAATGAAAAATATTAATTTTCCAAGAAAACGCCAAATATTTTGTAATAATTAATATTAATAATATGCTAATAAAAAGAAATAAAATACAAAAATCCTGGTGCAGATTATTTTCTGAAACGGAAAAAATGGAAAACTTATATTTTCAAAATTCTTGTGACTATAATATATTTCACAAAAGCTATAATCATAAAATATATCCAAATTTTATTAATAAACAAAGTAATTAAAATTTTTAATTTTTGACAAATAAATTGGATTTAACCAAAACATCCTATAACCTCGTACTTAATAAATCCACATAAAATTCTTTTACAAAAAAGTACTTGTAAAATTATTCTTAGTACCTGGTAATTATTATTTTTTTGTTGAAATATCACTTATTTCAAATGCCTTTCATTATTGCCATTTTTTACATTTTTACGTTGATTTAGCGAAAATAGTTTTATTATTAATCTATATAATCACAATTTTAACCTTAAATCCTTAAGCTGAAATCCGAGCAATATCTTTCACTAGCCGTAACTTGCAGACAAAGCATTTTAGGACTTGTTTATGTGAATTTTTTCCATTATTTTCACGTGTAGAATAGTTTATGAAAGTCCTGGTAGAACTTCCAGATACACGCTGTATACATATAAATACACATAAAAGGTTAACATGAACATTTTCATAGAGATTTCTGGAAATTTGTGAAACAATTTTTTTTATTCATCATAAAGAAACAAAAGTTTATTTCTTTGAATTATCATTTTTAAATATTATTAATTTTTTCTTCATATATAGAACTAGATCTCCGGCGCAGTTTCGCTTGCGCTATATGGTTATTTGCGTCTCCCGTAGCGATCAATTTTTTTGTATTTTAGTCAAGCAACCAGAGACAGGTGTAACCAGTCACACATACAGTAACGGTGAGAGTTCGAGAGTTCGAGAGTTCCAGCGTTTAAGTCCTAGTAAAGCCAGATATTTTTACACGGATTTGAATACTAGATCGTGGATACCGGTGTTCTTTGGGGTTGGGTTTCAATTAACCACACATCTCAGGAATGGTCGAACTGAGAATGTACAAGACTACACTTCATTTACACTCATACATATCATCCTCTGAAGAATTATCTTAACGGTAGTTACCGGAGGCTAAACAGGAAAAAAAAGAAGGGTGCGTAACGTAGTGTCTCCTTTTTTTCTGTAATAGGTATGCTTATAGCTTGCCACATTCATGAATCATGAGATCAGGATGTTTTGTTAATTATAATCCGACAATAGAATGACATTATTAAAATATAATTAGTTCGATTGGACCTTAAAAAATATCAATCTTCTACGAGGGTGGCAGCAAATATCGTCTGTATTACTACGACACACTGAGCCCTAAAAAATGTTTTACTTTCAAAATACCAAATAAACAATGATAACCTAAGGGAAGTTTTGTAGATCTATTAAAAAAAATAGTTATAAAACAGTACAATACGAGTATATCAAAATTGAGTCGGGCTGAAAAATTTAATTTTACTTCATCACGCATTCTACACTAGGAGGAATTTTCAGGGGTGTATGTCATAGGTTACCCTTTATTCTTGGTTTAAGAAAAAAATAATGAAATTTTCGTTCATTTTCTCTCTCCTAGTAAGATTGTGTTCCCCCAATGGAGAGCAAATTGATGAAAATCTTCTATTATGGATGGTAACAGCCTGCATATGAATCTGTTTAGGAACTCCCTTTCTTGTATGATATATGAAAAAAAAATTAAACTAATTTTTGTTGCCTTGCATATTAAGTAAAATTGGGGCTGACAATCAATCAGTACAATACATAAATATTCATCCTGTCTAAAATTGTTGAAAGTACCATTAATATATTTACATATGCGCGAGCGTCTTACATACACATATGTATTCAGAGTAAACATTACAAGGCTTTTAGAATATGAATTCAAAGATTATAACCTTTATTAGAGTTTAAATTTTAGCGGTATCGAAATATATCCAAATTCTTTAGAAAATGGTGTAAAATATGTAAAAACCATTAGTATCACCATCTTTACAGAGTTGAAATTAAGTATGGTTTTTCTTTAATATATTTGAATGATGTTTTTTGTAACTGCAATTATTTTTCTCTTTAATTTTAACCATTATAATGATTAAAATTTTGTTTATATTAAAAGTATTTCGTGACACCATTGTATGAACGTACTTTATATCATATTTTCTCACATGAATTATTTTTTAATTTAGAACAACACCTTTTACAGGTGAATTATAATAAGTACTGGCCGGTGTTCTTTGATACTAAGTCAGGAAATCCTCAAGGGTCGGTTTTACGACCTATTTTAAATTCCATCTTCACAGCTGGTCTTACGTCACCGTCGCATCATGCTCCAATAACACTGCTATCTGTATTGTTAGTTTATTCCAGTTACACCATTAATCTGAATTTAAACAAATCAATGAACGGCTATCTAATTGAAATATTAGGGTTAATCAAAAGAATTCGAGTCGGGTGACATTCGCAATTAGGAGAGGAGACTGGCCACGGATCACCTCGACGGCGTTTTCATAACGCATGCTCAAAGTATACGGTACCTGGAGCCTTCATCTCGATCGTCGTTTGACGTGAAAGGTCCGTGTAGGGGAAAAGAGAAAACAACTAAATATTAAGTATAAGGAAATGTACTGGTTGCTGAGTAAGAGATCACAAATTTTATTACGTAATGATCAGTTGTTGAATACGACTAACTTTAAACCAATTTGGACCTATGAGATCCAGCTTTGGGCTACTATAAGCAGTAACAACGTTGAGATAATACAGCGTTTCCAAAATAAATTACTGAGAAGCATAACAGAAGCGTCTTGCTTCGTAAGAAACAATGAAATACACGAATATCTAGGTTAACCATATGTTCGAGAAGAAATACAGCGATTCGGTACAAAGTATGAACAGCGGCTAAACAACCACGTGGATAAACTAGCTATTACGTTCTAGACAATAATGAAAACGTTTGAAGACTGAAATTATTGCACACATTTACCTTGATGACTTAATGTGATTTGAATTTCAGCTGCATCAACTGAGCCATCAATTCGTTATTACACTTGGTTCAATTTTAGTTATTGTTCTTTTATTATTAATTATAGTTTTATTTTCATATTTTTTCTTGTTTATGAATTGTTGTGATTGTTTTTATTTTGTGTTGAACTATCAATGGCAATAGTCCTCTGACCTAACTTAAATTCTTATTAAATGATCTCCAACTGAAGATGTGCGATCTTCCTGACATTTCAAACATCTCGATAGACCGTGTCAACTAAATTTTACACGATATATTTGACATGAAAAAGCTTTCCTCTGGATGGGCGTCATTTCAGATAACAGTTGAAAAAAACGCATTCGATTGTACACTTTTCAAGGATCTTTAGCCTTATATAACGGAAATTCTCCTGAAATTCTTCAATTTTTTATAAAATTACATGAAATATGAATTCACCATTAACGCCAGAGACCAAACAGCTCGTAAATGCACCAAAAAAAGCGAAAACGGTTCCATCTGCAAGTCATGGCTGCGGTTTCTTTTGGAATTCTCATAGACTATTTCCAATGCTCATAGACTATCTAGAAACAGCTAGAACTATCATTCCGTAACATTACTCTTTACTACTGCATAGATATAAGGATGATATTCAGGCTATACGTCCACATCTGGTCAAAAAGAGAATGCTTTTTCACAATGATATTGCGCCTATACACACGTTTCTGACTGTTGTCAGAAACGTGTGTAAAATTCGATGTGCTTACGCTAATACGCTAATCTCGCTAATACGGTGCACGCACCGTATTAGCGAGATTTGGCTGCCATCGATTACTTCTTCCCAAAGTTGAAGAAATAGCTCGAATACTAACTATACGGAGCACCAGTATTATTTTTAAATATGATTTATTACTTAATAAATTAAATCATTTTAAAAAAATACTATTTTATAAAAGGTGTTTAATTTTATCTTTTAGCCCCAAACTTGGGTTCTATAATATAAAGTAAAATATAAAGTAAAGTAAAATATAAAGTACGAAAACTAATAGAAACTACGAATATAAAACAAAAGAATAAATTGGACAGAATACATAATTATGAAATTCACCTCTTTTATGATAATGATAATATAAAATTAACTGTTAAATTCACTAATTATATTCTATACGCATTGCAAGATTTCTTTACAATAGTTGGTTATAACAACCAAATTTTACCGTTTAAAATATTTTTTTTAATTTATTTAAAATAAAGGTGTTTTCTTAATATAAATTTAAATCTGATGTCACATAGAACAGGTCACAAAGCTAAAAAATTAATATCTTCCTTTTCCTTTGGTTCCAACAGTGAACAAAGCTTGGATCTCGCTATATAGAAGTATTTATAAAGGTTAGTTACTTCTACTCTTTATAGAAACAACTTATTTACAGTTCCATTGTTATTTTTCTGTAAATGTAATGTAGATAAATATTTCTTTTCCTTACACAATGCAGTTAAAATATATATATATATATATATATATATATATATATATAATTTTAATAACACGAAAAACCTTCATCAAATTTTTCATCACAATTAATTTCCATTTTTATACTTAATCAATTATATTTTGCCATACTTTAATCAATTATATTTTTTCTATGTAGAAATATAGTTTATTTTATAAGAATGATACCATATCTATCCAAATGTTTTGGCTTTAAACTTTTATTTACAGCCAGTTTTATACATAAAAACGGGTAAGTAAATTTAATAGAAATTAATGACGTGAAACAGAAAGTTTTCAATGAAACTCCTCAAAAAGATTCCATATAAGCAACCGCACAGAGTACTCGTGTAAAAATCAAACGGTTAGGAAAGTTAAAAGTAAAACAGTATGAAAGAACATAATAAAATAGAGTAAAGAAATTTTAAAATAAATGTTGAGATAACGACAACAATACTTGAGGGAAGAATTGCTACACTAGATATCCACATCATCTCCTAGATCCAACTGATTTCGAAGTCGAGAGTTCGAAGTAGTTACTTTTATACGGATTTGAATACTAGATCGCGGATACCGATGTTCTTTGGTGGTTAGGTTTCAATTAACCACACATCTCAGGAATGATTGACCTGAGACTGTACAAGACTGCACTTCATTTACATTCATACATATCATCCTCATTCTTCTTCTGAAGTAATACATTACGGTGGTTTCGGAGGGTAACCAGAAAAAGAAAGAAAGAAGACTATTAACAGCAGCTGTACGTCAGTGCTACACTAGCGCTCCTTGTGGTAAGAGGGGATACTAATAATGCAGTATATCCACTTAGCCACTAGTTTATTTAAAGAACTTTTTGGGGTGGGGGTGCCATTTTGCAAAACCTTTTATGGTAATATTATTTTTTTAACGTCAACAAATGTACTTAAAAACGTATGATTTTAATTAGGTGAAATCTCTAGATACTGTGGGTGACCTTGCTCTACAACCTTACCCCCTTCACCGTTTTTTAAAAAAAAAAAAAAAAAATTAATGGCATCATTGCCTCATATATAGAATCTGCCCAAGTTTGGTCAAATTCGGTCTAGTATTTCTGGAAATATAAGGTGATTCAGATGGCGAACATACGTACATACAAACATTCGGAAAATTTCGATCCGGTTTTTTTGGGTTCCTTAGATGTCAAAACATAAAGATCAGATGAAAACCGCATATGCTCCAATTGGACTGATTACAATAATTTTCCTTCTAAAGTTATAGCCGGTGAATTTCTTCACGAATTGATGGTATTCCTAGGTAATCGTGGATCTTCATGTTCTTAACAACGAAGAACATTGGAAAATGTTCTTCAGCATTTTGTTCTGAAACCTTTGACTGATATCGATATTGCTGTTCCTTGCCGTACCCCAAATTTGTATCCCATAAGGACATATCGGATTTAAAAACGCCTTGTACAACAGTTTGTTATTTAACTATGACACGGAGGTTCTTCCTAATAACCAGTTCAGCCGTATAAACATTATATTTAATTATTTTCTCTTTTCTCTTACGTGATTTTTCTATGTTAGGAGGTGGTACAAATGAAGTCCTCTAGGTACGTCTGTGGTCCGATTGAGGAATGTGAATTCCATCTAGGCAGACACATCTAGGCAGACACAACTCCGTTCCTCATTGCAAATGTCACATGACTCGACTTTGCAGTATTAACAGCGTTAGAAGGAGTTAGGTCTAACTCCGACTGCAGTTTCTCTAATTTTTTTTTCTGTTTTTAACAGTTAATTGTCGAATTGTTTGCATTTTGTTACGCTTAGTTATATTTTTATTTGTTATACTTATTATTATACTGTACTTACTTTAAACTTTTATATTGTTTTGGAAGGTATCAGTGGATTCTTTCCTTTTATGTCATTATTGCTCAGTGCAATTTACTTATAGGTTCACTGTTCAGGAAACTGATTGTAAATAAAGCAATACACAAAAAAAAACTACTTTCGTGGTTTTGCCATATTTATTTTTCTATAATGTAAATTTATCAAATAAATTCTATTTGGATTACAGTTAATTATGAATTAATCTCAATAGGTTTTAGGTCTAATCTATTACCACCATTATTAATGTAGGTGGGTTCTGTAAATTTATATATGTTGAAAATTAATTTCACAGTTAGTCCATTTCTACATAATAAAATAATAATCTAATTATAATAATACGAATGTATGCAGCATACGTTTATGGTTGTTGGCGTAAATAGGATAATAATTTCATTATATTATTATGATACCTAATTTAGGAAAGTTGTTTAATAGTTATATGAGAAAGTTACACTGTTTACTGAAACCTACGTATTATAAAATTATATGTTAATAAATGTACTGTGTATTTCCTTCACAAGTAACAACAGGCTGTTATACCGTCTTTAACTGTAATATAAGATGATGATAATTCATTTATGATGTTATATTACGTCATATTACATTTGACTGGTTTGATGCAGCTCTCTGCAAGTTTCCCTATCTAGTGCTGGTCGTTTCATTTCGGTATAACCCCTACATCCTACATCCCTAACAATTTGTTTTACATATTCCAAACGTTGTCTGCCTGCACAGTTTTTTCTTCTACCTGTCCCTCCAATATTGAAGCGACTATTCCAGGATGCCTTAATACGTGGCCTATAAGTCTGTTTCTTTTTTTAACTATATTTTTCCAAATCCTTCTTTCTTCATCGATTTGCCGCAACACCTCTTCATTTGTCACTTTATCCAGCCATCTGATTTTTAACATTCTCCTATAGCACCACATTTCATAAGTTTGTAATCTTTTCTTTTCAGGTACTCTGATCGTCCAAGTTTCACTTCCATATAAAACTACGCTCAAAACATATACTTTCAAAAATATTTTCCTGACGTTTAAATTAATTTTTTATGTA
Source organism: Lycorma delicatula (assembly GCF_047948215.1). Taxonomy (NCBI): domain Eukaryota; kingdom Metazoa; phylum Arthropoda; class Insecta; order Hemiptera; family Fulgoridae; genus Lycorma; species Lycorma delicatula. Next base: position 15,839,991 of record NC_134459.1, read on the forward strand.
AATTAATTATATTTCTGACTGAAGGCTCGTTTCGGCTGTGCTATTCGGCATTTTATATCGCTCCTGCATAGTCCATCTTTAATAATTCTACTTCCCAAATAACAAAATTCTTCTACCTTCATAATGTTTTCTCTTCCTATTTTTATATTCAGTGGTCCATCTTCATTATTTCTACTGCATTTCATTACTTTCGTTTTCTTCTTGTTTATTTTCATGCGGTAGTTCTTGCGTAGAACTTCATCCATGTCATTGTTCCTTCTAATTCTTTTTTACTCTCAACTAGAATTACTATATCATCAGAAAATCGTAGCGTCTTTATCTTTTCACCTTGTACTGTTACTCCGTATCTAAATAGTTCTTTAACATCATTAACATTTATGTAAAGATTAAAAAGTATCTGGGATAGAACACATTCTTGTCGGACTCTCTTTCGTACTATGGCTTTTTTCTTATGTTCTTCAATTGTTACTGTTACTGTTTGGTTCCTGTAAATGTTAGAAATTGTTCTTCTATCTCTGTATCTGAACCCTATTTTTTTTTAAATGCTGAACATTTTATTCCAGTATACGTTATCACATGCCTTTTTTAGATCAGTAAATGCCAAACCCACCGGGTTGGTCTAGTGGTGAACGCGTCTTCCCAAATCAGCTGTTTTGGAAGTCGAGTGTCTGCGTTCAACTCCTAGAAAAGTCAGTTATTTTTACATGGATTTGAATACTAGATCGTGGATACCGGTGTTCTTTGGTGGTTGGGTTTCAATTAACCACACATTTCAGGAATGGTCGAACTGAGACTGTACAAGACTACACTTCATTTACAATCATACATATCATCCTCATTCATCCTCTATAGTAATAGAGGATGTAATTTACCGTTCATTACATGAACGGAGGAGGAGGATTACCGTTCATTACATGAACGGTAATTATCGGAGGCTAAACAGGAAAAAATAAAAGGTCAATAAATACCAAGTATGGTTTATTTTTCTTTAATCTTCCTTTTACTATTAATCTGAGCGCTAAAATTGCTTCCCTTGTCCCTACACTTTTCCTGAAACCAAATTGGTCTTCTCCTAACACTTCCTCCACTCTCCTCTCAATTCTTCTGTACAGAATTCTAGTTAAGATTTTTGATCCATGGCTGGTTAAGCTAATTGAGCTGTATTCTTCACATTTATGTGCTCCTGATTTCTTTGGTTTCATGACCGTAACACTTTTTTTGAAATCTGACGGAACCTCCCCCTTTTCATAAATATTACACACCAATTTGTATAATCTATTAATTGCTTTCTCACCTGCACTGCGTAGTAATTCTACATTATAACGTCATTTTCTAATTCATTTCCTCCGTATAACACTTCAATATATTCCACCCACCTATCGACTTTGCCTTTCGCATTATAAATCCGTGTACCATCTTTGTTTAACAAATTATTAGATTTTAGTTCTAATAATAACTATTATTAGAATAATATTGACAGTAGTAATACATTTTTTATAATGTTGTTAAGCTGTGCAAGAATAGTTTACATATTAAAATAGTTTTTTTATTAATTAGCATAACCGGGTTCTGGAAGCAGATTTGACTATGTAAAAGATGGAAGTTTAAAGTAGAAAAATTTTGGTCCGATTTAAATACCTTAATCAAGTAACTGTTATACATTAATCATTATTATTAGTATTAAAAAAAAGTTGAAAGATGAATAAAAATTCTAACTAAAAAGCCTTTTGACTTCCTTAATCTATAACTCTTTTTAAATAAAATTATACATATCTGTATTTAGAATAAATTGCTAAAAAAAAAAATTAGTCCTATTTGACCCTGCTTGCTCGACAGCTACTTAATAAAACATTATAATAAATATTTAATTCCTAAATCGGGCTCCATGTAATCCCCCTTTATAAAGAACGTTCCCATATCGTTTACATTAATTTTAGATACAGTTAAACTTTCAAAAGTAAAAATTTAAATTTAAAAAAATTATATTTTATGTGCTAGTTCCATTTGTTGTGCTCATTTTTGGTGCTTAAAAATGTATTTAATTAAAGTAATTATTTGCTTCGAGAAGTTGGCCCGATTTGATGCAGTGTTATTTAAAAAGACCTAAAAAAAGGTACAGTTTGTAAATTAGTTTACAGTAAACATACCGGGTTGATCTAGTGGTCAACTCGTCTTCGCAAATCAGCTGATTTCGAAGTCGAGAGTTCCAACGTTCATGTCCTGGTAAAGGCAGTTACTTTTATACGGATTTGAATTGAGATCGTGGATACCGGGTTTCTTTGGTGGTTGGGTTTCAATTAAACACACATCTCAGAAATGGACGACCTGAGACTGTACGAGATACCACATCTTTTATACTCATACTTATCACCCTCATTCATCCTCTGAAGTAATAATACCTGACGATGATTCCTGGAGGGAACAGGAAAAAAAATAGTTTGCAGTAATGTCCCATTGTTAACGGAGTTAAAAATTAGACAAAAGCTGGAATATATTAATCAAATATATTTTTCCTAAATTTTATTTTTTTGGTCATAGGGTTATCAAGATTAGGGAAAACTGCTTAGAAGTAATATTTTAAAGACCTCACCCTAAAATTCGATCAATTTAAAATTTTGAATTTTTAAATAACTTAAGTCAACTGGACTTTTTTTAACACACCGAATTCTAAGTTTGATTTCTTCCTTATGATATGAAGCAATTTAAATTAGAGATCTTTAACCCTTTTGTCTGCTTGGTTTAGTTTTTTTTAATTTTTATTACTTTTTTTGTAAGTATCAAAACTCGTCGTCGCTTTTAGCTTACAGAGTAAACTAGGTAACCAGACTTTTTCGAAGATCTGCTGGACATCCAAAAACGCGCTGAACAATATTTCTTCCCTTTTAAATATTGGTTAGTAACATTAACAATTTTGTGGGTTTGTTCTATAATATTATGGTCCCTCCCGAAAGCAACCTGATCGTCAGGAATAATATTCTTTCACTAAAATTTTGTTTAGAAAAACTCACTCAAAGATTTTGATAAAACAGGGAATAGGCATTTAGGCCTGTACGAAGTTACTTCGTGCACAACTTTCCCGGTTTCGGAATCATTATTGCCAGTAACATTTTCCACTCCGATGGAAAATAAGTCGTGTGAAGGACGCTTTTAAGCAGGTATATTATGTACAGGATAGCCTTAAATGATAACAAAAGTAGCATTTTGGGAGTTAAGTCAAAACCCTGAAAATTCTTTAAATTCCGCTTGTTCCTAATCTCAGGCAAAATTTTTGTGGATGAGAAAGGTTTTATAGGAAAACACGGAGGTAGCTATTCAAATATTTCCCCTATGTATGTTGTATCGTTGAAAGAGCTTATTTAGCGTATGACGTCGCTTCGAGCCTATAATTCATTTGAAGCCTTTAAAGGTAGAAATGAGGGTGGTCATATTTACTTCAAAGAAAGTCACATTTACTTGAAGGGGAAATTTACTTATCATATATACTATCATATTTACTTTCATGGTAATTCTTACACGTTTCGTTTTTAATTGACTTTAGTAGCTTCTTCAACCTACGAACAGTTCTTTAAAAGGCTTTTATATTCAGGATTCCTATAACAATATCATTTCCTCCTAACCCATTTCTTAGTAGTAACAAGATTCATTACTTCCCTTAAGTAATCTGCACCTTCCCGATTCTTATATCTCTCCTCGGTGTTGAACACCTTGCTGCAAATTCAAGTCTTTCTTTCAATATAATTGAGGTGTTATTCTACTGTGTGAAAAAAAAACCAGAAAATAGATCTGTCTCCTAGGAAGAATATAACATTAAATAGGTGGATTACTTGATAAATTAAATACCTTTAAAAAATATATATTTTTATTAAAAAATATTTTTTTCTTTTAGCCTCAATCTTGAACTCCGCAGCGAATATTGGCCTTAACAGCGAGTTAAAAATTTATTAGTTGAAAATGGGATTTTTTATGCAAAATTATGTTAGTTTATAACATATCACTCCCATTGATAACGATGATGGAATATTTATCCCTAATATTTTTAAGTGTTCATTATTTAAATTTTTAACTACCACATTTCATGTTTGATGGGTTTACCACAATTTCTAAAAGACATAATTTAGATATTAACTTCCAAGTTCCATATCAAACAATTTTTTTTTTTGTAATGAGAATCTATTCCGTGCCCTCTCTTTCTCTCTCTCTCTCTATATATATATATAAAAAATATTTTTGAACTCTTATTTTAAAACAATAATTAATCTTTAAATAAAAAATTAAAAATTATTGAGACTACATTCAAGAAATAGGCAAAAGGACATTATCATCAGTCTAGTTTGTTGTATTGTTGATTACTTTTTAGGCAATTTTTTATTATTTAATTTTTTTTCAACTGGTAATCACGATATGGTATCTTGAAAAATAAAACGAAAAACCTTTTAAGATAGGCTACGATAAAGCTGTATTCTAAAGCATTATGTACAATCATTAGTCTTTTAGTAATTCCCACTTGTGCTCTTTAAATTTTATGATTACTTTAATTGCTTTGTTTCAAGATACCATTTTCTTTTAAAGTATTCACTGACTGAAATTCAGTTAATAGCTGTAATTTTCTACCCCGATTTGAAGGAATTTTAATTTATTTCATTAATTTTTCAGAGCTTTTTTATTTAATGACGTGATCTGGAATGGAAATTAATTTAAGAATGCCTCATCAATTAACAGCAGAGCAAATCTAGGAATATTAATAACGTCTAAGTGTAGAAAAATTATAAATTTATTTTGATAATTTTTAATACTCATTTTAATTTATATCATATGTTTAGACATATTTTACGTTATATTAAAAGTGTTTTATCATTTGGATGAAAGTACAAAACAAATTCTTGCACAGTTCTGCGCATTCGATTTTGTAATATTTTTTTACTCAAGAAAAATATACAAAACATAAATTAAATGAGAAAATTAAAAGAGGTATAATCTTAGACAAGAGGACAATACTCGTAAACTGGTCATCAGTGAGATTCATTGCATAAGCGCATTTGAAAAATATACCATTACGAAGTACCATAACCTCAAACTAAGATTATGTTGACTTCGAAAAGTCGGAAAAAATTTAATACAGTACATTTTTTAAAAATTCGTTTTTACGTCATTTTTCAATATAAATTCCTAACAATATGAATGCTATAGAGTGAAAAATTGGTTTTTGTTAAAGTTTCTTCGGGCGATGCAATAAAGGGAAGATAAATCCATTGTCAAAATATGTCACTTATTTTGACTAATCGATTACGAACATTACTAAAGTTAGAACGTACTGAAACCAGGATATTAAATATTAATAGCCTATGCGTATGTACATGTCAAGTCTACTGGAAGATTTATCTCTGTTTATCACTATTTCTGTGAGATATTCTACTATCCCATTTTATGCAGAATAGTTAAAAACACTAACTAGTCACACTAGTTAAACAGTAACTAGGATGAGCATAGGTGGGAATATGTTTGTGTTTTATGTGTGGATTCATGTGACCGTCTTGTATTTATTTATTGATTTTTTTTTAAACGACCTTAAATTTTAAACCATATTTTACACTTATCTATTAACTCATACATATATCTTAAGTAAGTAAATAGGAACAGAAGGCGCGACAACATGCTACTCAGACCTTACGATACCTTTTTTTATTTCATCTTCTACCCCGGGCTGGATCAACGTGAAGCATAAAACCAGTCCAGGGGAGTGTCCATTACTCTAACGAGCCTACTCGGCTACCGGGTAAGTCCGGCATGACCTGGTAGGAATTTCCTTGCCCTGCCTCTAACCCCAGTGCAAAGCCACTAGGTTCGACATAGTCGTGCTCAGGGACCCACCCTGGCAGCCGGGACTCGGTCTTCCAGTGCCTGCCTCAAACGGAGGCAACCCGAAGGTCACCTCCGCCGGGACTCGGTCTTATCAACTCCGGGGCACCAGAGTCCACCGTGTTTCATCATCGACGGCCACCCACTCAAGCGAGGACAGACGCCGACTCCACAAGGGGCTGTCCAGCACCCCATTGCTACCCCACTATTCACGGTACTGCAATAAACCGGAACGCCCACCACGCAGGAGAAACTGAAAAGCCAGACACTAGGCAACAGTCACCTTCCACAAAGCCTGTAAACACCAGAACAGCAGCAACTCACTCGCGAGCAGAACACTCATCCGTCACCGGACGGATGAGTGTGCTGCTGGGACGTCTTCCCACAAGTAACGCATACCCGCTGGTTCCCACAAGTGGCCCGCAGATGACCCGGTTTCCGCAATTATAACACAACGCCAAGCGTCAGTCCCGCGACATTGTGTTATAATTACAATACCTTGAAGTGGTCTTACGATACAAGGCAAGGACTGGTATAAAATGAGATGATGATGATATTTTTAAACAGGTGATGATTGCCGTTTAATTTTATAATTTGTAATTGAGAAAATTTAGGTTTTTCTAATTTGCTAACTTTAACAACCCTCATATTATTTATGAATGAGTTACTTCTGTTAATCCAGTTGGAGAGTATGAGGAAGAGAATGAATTAAAAAAAATCGTAGTTACACATTAAAAATACGAAATAATATCCTTTTTAATAACTAATACAAAAAGTTTTCTTCAAAAATTTATTTAAAAATTAAGCCATTTATGAAAAATTTGAAAGAAATAATACTTTTTTTCATCTTTTTATTCATTTAATTGTTTTATTGCTTATTTGATTATGAAAATACAGTCTAATAAAAAATTAGCTTAGATTTTTTAAGGAGAAATTTAATAAATAGTTTCAAAACTGAGATATAGGGTGTTAAAAGAAATATAAAATTATAAGAATAAAAACACTTTTTTAAGCATTTATCAATTTAATATTTTGGATTTAAACCGATTTCGATAGTGTTAAATACAGTTTGCAAATTAAAACAAAAATTTTTTAGTTTCAATGTTTCAGAACTAAGGGTTCTTTTATAAGTATTTAGAATCTATACTGATAAGCAAGGGAGAGAGAAAGCGAGAGAGTGAAAAAGAGAGTGAGAGAGAACGAGAGAGAGATTGACAACCAAATAAATGGTTCCAAACCTTACTGTTGTATGGCTTCTGTTAACATAACATATCATGTACTCTTATCGGTATACCATGAAATACAGTGGAGAATGTTTTTACACAAGAATGAATAACATGAAATATCGTTCAACACGAAATATTACTATGTGGTCATTGTTTTATTTTGTAATTACAATCAGTTCTGATAACACAAACGTTTTGCCTGAAAAATATTGAAAATTATGAAAAAATTTACCGTAATAATTTTATTTGGTTTTACGAAAGTATGTAAATATGTCAATCAATATAAACTAACTCTTAAGAATTTTTAAATCGAGAATTATGTTTTTCCTCTGTTAGAGAAAAAAAAAATAGATTGCATATGTTATGATTTGTCTATTGCATCTAGTCACTATTTCATTCAAACTGTTTGTGACATTACTTTTTGTTACTGCTAGTTATGTAGTTTATTCAACGTCCAAACACGAACGGTAATTTGCTTATACAGACACTTGATTTTTCAGCAGTAAAAAAGTAACTGACAACACAGTTACAGGACTTTCCCGTCACGCGGCTTAAGCCCGGTCCCGGGAAAGTCCTATAACTGTGGGTTGTTTCTAATGCACGGGTTACACACACAGCTTAATTTAGATATTTATTATTTTAGTTAAATATAATATTTTTCGTTTATTTAATTCAATGATTCTCATTCTAGCGCGCGCGCATACCGTATTTAATTCACGCGGGCGTGGCAGTACTAGCGGCGATAGTTGGCACTAACTAAACTAATGTATTTTCGAAACTTGCAGAGAACAAATTTTGTTTGTCCGGTCTTGGTAGACTGGTGTAGCCGCGAGGCTTAACGCACCAAGTACCGAGTTGTCCGGATGATCGAGTTCGAAATCCAGCCAAACCGAGTTACGTTTTTGCACTTTAAATATTATTAATTTATTTAATTTTGCCGCTCACCTGTGACTTCACAACATAGCAGAGGACTACAACAGCATTTTTTGGTGGGTGTGAAATCACACCGCCACCCCAATCTTTGAGATCGTTTTGGATTCTCGTGATTTGGTGCTCAATACTACTTTAATAAAGATAGAACCATCATCGGAGAGTATTACCCTTCACTACTTTACTAATTAAAAGGTGCTACTCAGGCTATTTCTCCTCATCTGCTTAAAAAAACATACTGTTTGACTACGCGAATGCGACTGCACACATGTCTCGGGTTGGTACTGCAAAACTCAATCACTTCAGAAAGTTTCGATATACGCCGTATTTGGCTTCCAGCGATTACTTCTTTTTCGAAAACCTAAAGAAATGGCTTGCTAGATGAAGATTCATATCAAATGATGTCAAATTTGAAATGACCGCTAATTTTGCAGAGTTGGAGAAATCGTATTATTCTGAGAGTATTAAAAAGCTGGAATGTCCTTGGTGTAAATCTTCGAATTACATTATGACTACGTTGAATAATAAAAAAAAAGGTTTCTGAAAACCCTTTTTTTCTTTAGCAGGCTGAGAACTTTCTAATCGACACTCATATGTACACACACAAGTATCTGTTTTTATACGCCATTTCTGAACATTCAACTAATATTTTACTTAACGTAATACAGACTCTTAGAGCGGGTAGGTAAATTGTGTCAAATTTAAGAAGATCGGACATTTTAACTTATCCGATATGCAGTTCAGCATTACATTATCAATTTTATGTGCAATTTTGGTGATAGGGGTCCCTGACGCAAACTTTGTGGTCTTTCGCTAAATTACGAAGTAGGTTTCTGTGTTGAGTACTGCTTACCTTTCTTTGCTTCATTCTTTCATTACATGTTGTCGAGTTTCGGAATAACTCCGTTTTCGAAACTTATTGTACTGATACTTTTAAACTTCTATTAGTCTTTATATAACGTTTACTCAGCGCACCTCCATTTATTTGAGGTCATGACTTCCTTATCTGACCTTCTTATTTATTTATTTGCATGACGTAAAATAAAGGGAGGGGCGTCGACTAAACGTTATATAAAGACTAACAAAAATTTTAAAATGCCAGAACAATAAGTTTAGGATAGTAATTAATTAAATTAAGTTAAGATGATGTTATTCCGAAACGCGTCAACATATAATAAAAGTATGAATTTATGAAAGCTGAACAATAATCAATATAGAAATCATAGTGTTCTTACTAAAAAATATTATAATAATCGTTATCTTAATATTTAGATGTTATCTATAAAAATTTAATTTTTTACCATTACTATAATTTAGAACCATTTGTTTGAAGAGAAATAGGCTATTCTCATTAAAGCGCGCGAGCATACCGTATTTAATTCACGAGGTTGTGGCGGTACTAGAAGTGACGGTTGGCACTAACTAAACTGATGTAATTTCACAACTTACATAGAACAAATTTCGGATATATGGTCGACAGCTGGTGTAGCCGCGAGGCTTAACGCACTAGGTACCGAATCAATCGGGCGATCGAGATCGAGACCCAGCCAGACCGAGTTACTTTTTTAAACTTTAAATATTATTAATATATTTAATTCTGCCGTTCCCCCGTGACGTCACATCATAGCAGAAGACTGCAACAGCATTAAGTCCATAGATGTATAAACGAAGAAAACAGATGAAAAAGAATTAATGTATAATATAACAAAATATAAAAGATTAATAGAATCAAAAAGAAAGAAAGAAACAATTTCATTTTTGAAAATATTCACGCTAAAACCTTCGTGTTGGTTTTTACTAGTTCAGTGAAGTAGTATAAATTGAACTTTTTTTTTTATCAGTTTTAGTACAGAATAAAAATACAGAACACATTTATTGTTTTCTACGTTGTCTCTCTGAAGTCGATATATTTTCCCAACGTGCGGGAAGCTTCTGATTATCTTCTTCCATAAAATGTTTGAAGATTGTGTCACAAACCAATTACGTATAAACACCTCTACTTCATTGTCCTCCGGATGACTCCTTCAGTGGCCTAATCAAAAAAAAAAAATTGCAGGGAATAAATTTAAACTGTGCAGCGGATGTTCTAAGTTTATCCAATAAATTTTGTTTAATTATTCTATGTGCTAACTGTGAAGCCTGGCGGTGTCATAAAGAATAATCACATCTCTGATTTTCTGATTGCGTCTTTGTTTCTGTAGGCGACTTTTACTTTGTCCAAAAGTTGGCAGTAGTATGCAGCATTCACACTGTGACTTTCGCGGAGAATATCGTATAGCCTTTCCAGTCGCAAAAAGACGGTTACGATTTCACGCATCTAGCTAAGAGAAGCCTTTGTAGGAAAATGCTCTTCACTACCACACCAGAGTGCACTCGCTGATTTCGGTACTGTAATGATGAACTCATGTCTCATCATACTTGACTATTCGATGTAAAACATTACTATCCTCCATCAAAATCGATTCAGGAGCTCTTTAGCAAATTTCCTGTCAGGACTTTTTAATTTTGGATCAGAAGCCTTGGAATTACGCAACAGCTTTCCGGAACCCCAGGTGCTACGTGATAATGAATGGGCATTTCTATGACCGATATCAACTTCCGAAGCAATTTAAACAGTTGTAAGGGGTGATTGTCACCATCTGCAATGCGAAGTCACGGATCGATCCAGTGTTGTCATCCGTCATACTTGTCCTTGCATGACACTGATATCCATTTTCTACAGTTTCGCGCTCACCTTTAGATGTGTGGTCAAGTTGAAGGCTGGTACGTGATAACGTAGTATCCTCAAACTGCCCACGCAGTTTAGTCAAGCTTTTGAAGGGTTTAGCACCCTCATTCGTGAAAAATTTCGCCGTAATACATAGCGTAATCGATAAAAGAACCTCGGTTCTCCTCTTGCTCCTATGAGAAACTGGACAAACAGAAGCGGTTGAAGAGCTGGCTGGAACGTCTCTTTTATATTTGAATGGCCTCGTATATTACTCTGTTCGATAACACCAGCGCATAAATGGTAAAATAGTTTCATATAGTTGTGTTTCTCTTACTTTCTAATTTTATTTCACTCTGTGTTATGTGTGTGTTTTCTCTCTTTTTTTATTTAACAAGATATTTTGTTAATAAAGAGAAAAATAACTGGTTTCCATTATATCGCTTTAAAATTGTTCACTTTATATTCAGTATCAAAATTTTATTTTTCCATGTTTTCCTCGAAAAGTATCGTAGATTGTAACAAAATAGAATTTTAAAGGGTATAAGAGTTCTTTTCTCATTTTTGGACAAAGATTCTGATGAATACCTACAAATATATCCCAGTTAAAGAAAAAGTAAAAATACGTGTTTAATTGAATTATGGCGTAGCAATTTGAACGGAACATTATTTGTACAATGATTGAAAGGAAAATTTTCTTTTAAATTTCGTTAGCTGAATTAGTTTTTTAAAACTTCATACACACACACACACACACACACACACACACACACACACACACACACACACACACATACATACATACAGACATACAGACACACACACTAAGCATTTTCTTTTTTTTATAAAATATGCTTTTTAAATTTTACTTACAAATCTCGAAGTGTTGATCTATACGGTTGAAGTGAGTCTGCTTTCAATCCACTCAGTCCAGCATCTGATATTGTTCTGAAATTAAGAGGAAAAAATATGAATATTCTTTTTTTTTCTTTTTTTTTTCAGTAGTAAAATTTAAATATCTTTCTTCTTTAAGTACCTTGATATTTCTTCGATATGTTTTTAAATTCGTATGTTAATTAATTAAAATAATGAAATCTTTATAACCGTATTTTTATCATTAGATTAAAAAAAGTGTTTTAAATTGAGGGACATAACGTAAAGAAATTGTGCCAACGATTATTGTACTTACTTTTATATTCAATTTTATAGATTCATTACCATCTAGCAGGAGTAATAACAAACAATAAACTTTCATTATAAAAATTCAACCTGCTCATTTAACTTTTTTTTTCATAATTACAGATTTTACCATTACACCATTACACCATTTACCTTTACACCATTACAACTATGCAAATTTCTTCGTTTGTTGTTATTTTATATTAATATTGAATTTTTTTGTTTTTATTTCAATTGCCACCTTTTACCTGTGTTCACTTTCTTTTCTTAGATGTTTAAATGTGTTTTTTTTATTTAAACGGTAAAATTTATGTTTTTTTTTTTGTCTTCAGTCATTTGACTGGTTTGATGCAGCTCTCCAAGATTCCCTATCTAGTGCTAGTCGTTTCATTTCAGTATACCCTCTACAATCTACATCCCTAACAATTTTTTTTACATATTCCAAACGTGGCCTGCCTACACAATTTTTCCCTTCTACCTGTCCTTCCAAAATTAAAGCGACTATTCCAGGATGCCTTAGTATGTGGCCTATAAGTCTGTCTCTTCTTTTAACTATATTTTTCCAAATGCTTCTTTCTTCATCTATTTGCCGCAATACCTCCTCATTTGTCACTTTATCCACCCATCTGATTTTTAACATTCTCCTATAGCACCACATTTCAAAAGCTTCTAACCTTTTCTTCTCAGATACTCCGATTGTCCAAGTTTCACTTCCATATAAAGCGACACTCCAAACATACACTTTCAAAAATCTTTTCCTGACATTTAAATTAATTTTTGATGTAAACAACTTATATTTCTTACTGAAGGCTCGTTTAGCTTGTGCTATTCGGCATTTTATATCGCTCCTGCTTCGTCCATCTTTAGTAATTCTACTTCCCAAATAACAAAATTCTTCTACCTCCATAATCTTTTCTCCTCCTATTTTCACATTCAGTGGTCCATCTTTGTTATTTCTACTACATTTCATTACTTTTGTTTTGTTCTTGTTTATTTTCATGCGATAGTTCTTGCGTAGGACTTCATCTATGCCGTTCATTGTTTCTTCTAAATCCTTTTTATTCTCGGCTAGAATTACTATATCATCAGCAAATCGTAGCATCTTTATCTTTTCACCTTGTACTGTTACTCCGAATCTAAATTGTTCTTTAACATCATTAATTGCTAGTTCCATGTAAAGATTAAAAAGTAACGGAGATAGAGAACATCCTTGTCGGACTCCCTTTCTTATTATGGCTTCTTTCTTATGTTCTTCAATTGCTACTGTTGCTGTTTGGTTCCTGTACATGTTAGCAATTGTTCTTCTATCTCTGTATTTGAACCCTAATTTTTTTAAAATGCTGAAATTTATGTTAATTTAGTAAATTTAAACACATTAAAAAATTACATTAACCCGTCATACTGCACTTTATTAAGTTACATTTATAATAAATATACGTTGGATAAAAAGATTTCAAAATATTCAGGTTTCCTGTACAACAATTGATATTCAATATTTTCCTATTGACTTATTATTAGATTAATAATAAATAGCCTTTGTTAAAAGCAAAAAAAATCAGGAAATCCATAAGTATAATTATGTAAAACTGATTCAGTAATTTTATTTTATTATAAGGTATAAAATGTTGGAAGGAAAAAATTTCTTAATGTTTTATTGTTTGGATTTCAAATAGCCCAAGAAACATAAAAAAAAACATTGAAGCTGTGCAATTGTTAAGTTAATGACTCAGTATAGCATCCTAGTATAACATATGTAATTCACTTAATATCAATAATGTAAGTTTAAAAAGTGAATTTTAATTAACCTAAATTTATTTGACATGCCGGCCTCCGTGGCGCGAGTGGTAGCGTCACGGCCTTTCACTCAGATGTCCCGGGTTCGAATCCCGGTCAAGCATGGCATTTTCACACACGCTACAAATCATATTCATATCATCCTCTAAAGTAATGCTTAACTGTAGACCAAGAGGTTAAAAAAAAATTATTTGACAAATATTGGTTAATTATAAAATAGGATTACATTTCTGCTTACTAACTGCTGTGGAGGAAACCCCACAATGCTTAAATTTGATGTAAGTCCTTTCTTAGATGATTTTAATTTTATTGTATGCATAATTTAAGTATGTATCTCACTTTGTATAAATTTTCAGTTGTAAACTGTTTTTAATGATTTTTTTTCAATATTAAGAATGAATAACCCGAATTTTCAATTTATTACCCTCGATATTTACCTGTTACTTTAAATTAGATTTTGGTTTTTATTTTTTTAGGATTTTTTGTTTTTCATTATTTGAAGGTGATTTAAAAAGTTAATGACTTTCCGAGTAGGAAATGTTAATTTTTCCAGTTAAGTCCAAGAGAAGCCTAAATTATATAGCTGATAAAAATCAGCTGATTGGAAGTTACGGTTGTAAATTATTTCTATAAATAGTAACAAATGTATTAGTTATTATTTTGTTGTAAATCAATAAAATTTCCTTAAAAAAAAAACACAATTTAATAATCAATTTAAATCTTTTTCCGGAATAGATTGGTGACGTTTCAGTTTTTCAACTGGAAAATCCCGTCTTCGAATCCCAGTTAAACAAGAGATTTTTTTCGCTACACAGTTTCTGTTCAGTATCCCCATATTAAGCTTATGTGACGAAATAATTTTAAGAATTTATATTTCATTTTAATAGTCTTGACTTCCTTTGGTAATATTTACTAATTATGGTGTTCAATCGACCGTCACGTCTATACAAAAAAGTGGACTTATCAATTTAATAGAGCTCTCTCTCTCCCTGTATATATATATATATATATATATATATGTCATGAGAACTCTATTTAATTGATATATATATATATATATATATACATATAATTATCGCAAATTAAAAAGAAAATTAAGACTCGTGTCGTTAGTAAATGAGATTGGAAAAGTAAAAACCCTGTACCACAGCGAAAATTAAGTAAAATAAATTTTTTAAAGAATGGATAAGAGAGTATTTTCATTAAATTTGAAAACGACATAAGAGTTAGTTTATTTTAGAAGGCTAGCATTCACTTCTTATAACCTATGAATTCCTGAAGGTCTTCTGGTTTTAAAGTGGTATAATATTTAAGTGGCGTTTGAATGTTAGAATGGAAATTATTTAATTATAAGATGGATGTATATACGCCTGAGTAATTTTCCTCATCATGAAGGCATATTAAACGACTCTGTATCTGACTAAAACTTGTTTCAAATAGTTCAATCCTTTTCAAGATATTAATGCCTGAGAAGTCGACTAGTGCAGGAATTTTTATTCATTCACGGCGTATACTTCCCTACCCATATGACGGCATATGTTAAATACAATTGTGGAAGATCAGCTGTTAATGCTTTCGCACGTGTAATTTTCGCGCTCCGTATTTTGAAGTTTTTACTAGGGTTCTGTGTTGTTATTTAGTTGTTCTTCGGTTTTATTTTGTTCACCGTTGTTTTTTTCCGTTGGTTTTATTGTTTACTGGTATTTACCTGCCGTAACCAAGTACTGTTTGCTTAGTTACGCAGTATTGATTTAATCAAAGACAGTTTAGATTTCTGTTTACCTTCGACTTATATGGTCAATAAGTCGAATTTTATAAGAATAATTTTATTTAAATTATTTTTTTTTATAACATGTATATATTACTTTATAAATATTTGGGTTATAATTAATTGATATGGAGATCCAGGCGGACGTGAGGCTGACCACCCGATTGATGAGGGGGATTTTCTCCTGTTACGGGAAAAGATCCTGCAGGTGGAGAGGGTCTGGGATCACAGTGCAGGAAGTTCTGTCTGACAACAGTGGTGGTGAGAGTATTGAAAAGATAGCGGAGATTTGGCATGCCGATCGCTTTCTTTCAAGAAGTAAGTCGAAGAAGACTGGCTTCGGTTCGACGCCCGAAGAGGGTTGTGGCTCGTCTGGTTCGTAGGGATTACAAATTAGATTTTCCTTCTCTCCCGACAAGGTTGGGTGACGACCAGAATGACGGACAGGGGTAGATTAAGGATGGAGGGAAGCGTTGACTACGTGGTTCTCCTTCGGCCTCTAAGGGGAAGAAGAAGATTCGGGCCGGTTGGGGTTCCCTACATACGGTGGAGAAGGCCTCTGACTTGGAGAGCTACGAGTCGTCGATAGACGTTTCAACAAAATTTGTTGAAACCTAAAAATAATTTGTTTTTTCCTAAAAATATTTATTCATATATTTTTCACTTTTTTAGTTACCGGCTGTGTAATTTTTGTTTTATTGCATATCTAAGAATTAGTTAAATTTTGAAATTTGTTAAAAATCATTTTTAACAAATAACATAGATGAATATTTTTCATTACAGAAAATGAAACGTAAATTAATATAAAATATACGATACCTTAGGATTTAAAGTATTTAGAAAAATTTGACGTTGTGGTATTCAGTGGTTCAATGATTAATTTGAAACGGTCAAAGAAATAGTGACGTTCAAATGATTAAGAAATCATTTGAACGTGTGATTATTTCTCATCTGATAAATAAACACCCAACAACATTTTATTATAGCCAGTTTAATTGCAGTTCATACAATAATCGTTTAGAATCGAATATAGAATTAATTATTTAAAAAATCGATGAAATATTTATTCTCTCAGTTTTTTTTTTAAATCAAATTTTATGTGTAATTGGTGAATAATTAACTAAATTTTAACGTTGTATATATACATATACATATTATAAGATAATAGCATTCTATTTCTACATCAAGTATCTAAAAATAAATAAAACAGTTAATATTATTAATATTAAAATGTTATTCAAACCAAAATTATTCAAAGAGCTATTGTTGCCATTTTCGTTTCTCAACTAAATTGCTTGATGGCGTGTGTAAAATTTATAAATTATGAGATTTTTAAAGCTTTAACTCTTAATTAAAGTATATTGTATAAATATTTAGAATAAAATTATACAGAATTGCCGCTTTCTTCTTCTAGTATATTATACTAATTTATTAGCAATATTTTTATGAGCACCATCAAATAAGTCTTATATCTAATTTGAAAAACTTATCTAGAGAATATTTCTCACAAAGAACATAAAATATTTTATTATGAGGTGTTCTAAAAATTGGTAAAAGTAATCTGGCAGTAATATTAGCTGTCCAGATTAAAATATTAGAGTTTTAATTAAAATTTTCCAGAGTTTTAATCGAATTTAAATTTTAAGTCTTCCCCTATAATATTATTATTATTATTATTTAGATAAAATAGAAATAGTTTTGTATGTAATTCCTCAAAAAAATCTTATTGTAGCTTAGAGGAAATTTTATCCTGATTCTAATGCAACTCGATAAATAAATAAAAAAAAAAAAAAATATTATTATTATTATATTTAAAGGAAGAATTGTTTTATAAGTTATTGATTTTTTAAATCAGTAAATTATAAACTGATAGAAAAAATAGTTGTAAGCTTAAAGTAGGCGAAGTTTGTTGTAAAATATCTTAAAATATATTTTTAAATTTTTATTGATTTAAAATTTGTATTTTTAATGACAAAAATATTTCGAATTATTTTAAAGAAAAAGTATACAAAAATTAATATATATATTTATTTATAGTCCCACCAACAATTAATCTCGTTCTTTCCATCATGTCCGTGCTCGAATCCTCCGTGGAGAATAAACCTTGTAAATTTTACATTTGACCTTACAACATACGATGATAAACGATCAACACCACCTACTGTTTTCCGGCAGGTGTTTAGTTTATTCTCACCAAGTCGAACCCAGACGCGGTGAAATACACTGATGGGTCGAAACATGACGGTAACGTTGGTTGTGCTTTTGTTATCAATGAAAAGACTTATATGTTTGGCCTACCCGGTATTACGAGTGTGTTCACCGCAGAACTACTCGCTATGAATAGGGGTCTAAGTATCGTTAGCCCTAAATATAGGAGCATTCTTATTTGCAGTGACTCGTACAGTGCTCTCCAGGCGTTAGAAAACTTTTATTCCAAACATCCTGTCGTCATTGACATTTATGATAAAATCGCTGAGTTAGATAAACGCAACAGAGAGGTAAGTTTTTGCTGGATCCCTAGCCAAGTAGGGATTCTAGGTAACGAAAGAGCAGATTCTGCTGCCAAAGAATCGTGTATTCAACCTCCTTTCACCACCCGAGTTACTACCTTTGATTTTGTCAATCGTATAAAACAATCGCTGAGAGCAAGGTGGCAAAGTGACCGTTCCTTAGATATGTGGTTAATTGAAATCCAACCATCAAAGAAACGCCTGTATCCGCGATCTAGTATTCAAATCCGAATAAAAGCAACTATCTTTATTAGGATTTGAACGTTAGAACTCTCGACTTCGAAATCATTTGATTTATGATGACTAGTTTTCCACTAGACCAACCCGATTGGTTAAAATTAATCTTCTACATATCTGAGGTAAACCAAAAATTATTTTCATTCTAATAATGGCTTATTTAGAAGAGAAAAAAAGAAAAAGTCGATCGGTTGAAGTAAAAAAGTTAGAAAAAAGTTATGGAATTCTTACAGATTTTGGGAGTAATTTTCCTTAAATCTTAAATACGATATGAAGGTAATAAAACATGATAAAAGTTTTTTTAAATTATTTTAAAAATTAAATCGACAGATGGGAAAAGATTCCGTTGAATGTTGAAACGCCGCATTTCAGGACATATTTATGTTAACAGATTATGTCACCTGCAAAGTGTATATATCATTGGGTGTTTATCTATTTATGTATTTTTCTGTTTCAATATTTTTAGAATCTTTATGAAGTAATGTTTTATAAATCTGAGGCAGAAATTATTTATTTTGAAAAACGTAATTGTAAAATATGCTTAAAGAAATAATATAAAAGATAACAGTATTGTAGTAAATTTGTAAATATTTTTTTTAATCCTAATGTATCTGAGAAATAATTAAAACCCAACGTTTTTAGCAATTTAAATAAAAAGAATAATTTTACAATGATACTTAAATTCAAAAATGTTAAGACATTAATTCAATTTAACATTCACGACACTGCAATGAAGACGTTTTAATTTTCAGGTAAGTTAATTTATTTCCAAAATGTTTGAAAAGACTTTTTATCTTTGTGACTGATCTATTTAAAAAAAATCATAACAAAACAAAAGAAGTTAACAGACGTTCTTTTAATCAGAAAGCTATTTGATTACTCCAACTACTTACAATATGTATTACTTATTACTTATGTGTAAGACAATAATCATGAAAGCAGAGATTTTTAAATCTTTTCTTATAGGAATAAAAGAAAGACATTTTATTCTACTTTTTAAAAAGGATTCTTTCTCTCTTTCTAAATATGTATATATATATATACCTTTCATTTAAGACAAATATACAAAATTTTAACTTTCTTGATTGTATAGTTTAGAGTAATAGGGTAAAATAAATATGGAAATTATTTCATTGCATTAGTATTTCCTGTGGTAATCTTAATAAATAAAAAATAAACAACTAAAATGTGACTTAAAAATTGTATATTTTTTGTTTTTCAGGATACTTTTTACTTCTTTGTATGAAGTAAAGGAAGTATTTTCATCGCGAAAAATTTCGGTTTTCAGATTTCAAGGGAAATATCCATTTTGGTAATCCCTAAATTCATTTTAACTAGTTTCGGCGTGACGTCTGTACGTACGTATGTACGTATCTCGCATAACTCAAAAATAATACGCCGTAGTATGTTGAAATTTTGAATTTAGGACTGTTGTAACATCTATTTCTGCACCTCCTCCTTTGATTGCAATCGAGTGAACCAAAAGTGTCCAAAAAAGCCCAAAATCCAAAAACAAAAATTGGATTTTGAACTAGGCCCTTGCTGAGAGATTTTCAACGATATATCATAAGTGGTACTTATATTTTCATTGGTTCCAGAGTTATAACCAAATAAAAGTTTAATAATGAAATATTTGGATCTTACAAGGAAAGGCACATCGGTTAGAATCAGACTTCATCTCCTTTTTTTTAATTTTTTTTTTAACCTTTTTTTAATTTAAATATATTTATTGTTAATAGTCAATAACCAGTGATGCAAACAATTTTTTACAATAAATAATTATTCAATAATAACAATAAAATAAAAAAAAAAAATGAAAAAAATCAGAAGTTATTAGTGAAATATACTTTATAAATGTGTATATGTAATTTAATAGGCATTATTACATATGTGTATATGTAATAGATTTGGTGAAACATTTGATTATTTAATATTAATTGAAAATTATAATCTAGAATCGTATTGTGTTTGGATTTTCTATTTTAATTTTATTTAATTATTCTGGAATTTCTGTTTAATTTTATTTACATTAAAGTTAACTACAGAGAGTAGTTTAAAAATAGACCCTCACAAGAACAATATGTTCACTGAGGCATACATGCCCCATCTTTAAAAATTGCAAAAAATTCTTATCTTTAAGTTCATTACTTCTCTGATATTGTCGGATAATATTCTCCCTAGTTTGGAGTTGATCATCATTTGTTTTTTGTTGCCAATCATTTAATCGCTCTTTGGTTTGGTATAATTATTCTGCCTTAATTTGTGTACGCTTTCTCTAGTTTTCAAATTTTCTCTCTCTCTATATTCATCATCCTCTCTTAATCTTTTTTATTTTTTCCTTGGTCTTAACGTTTTTGTCCTCTTTATATTTATCATCTTCTCTTTTTATCTATTCTATTATCTTTTTATTCTTTCTTTGTTTGCAACATTTTCTTGCTGTTTGTTATTCTTCTTTTTTTTTGGTTTGCAACATTTTCTTTCTTTTTATTATTTCTTTGGTTTTTTCCTTCTTTTTCCGATCTTCTCTTAATGTTTTCGTTCTTTCTTTGATTTTAACATGTTCTTCCTCTTTATATTTATCATCCATCTTCTCTTAATTTTTTTATTCTTCCCTTGTTCTTAACATTTTCTTCCTCTTCATATTCACCATCTTGTCGTTTTTTTGAGATATAGTTCTTCATGTTATCTTTTTTTATCCTGTATGATTGTTTCTTTTTTATTTTTGATTATTCACCAAATAATCCAATAATAAAAATTGAATATTTTACACTGTAAGGTCGAAATCATCATTTGTAACCACTATACATACAGTTCAGAGTTCATTAAACGGAATAATTTAATTATTATTAACTTTTATATTTATAACCCCATTAGAAATCTAAAACTTTCGTTAATCAGCAACTGACAAAGATACGAATAGTACTGTTCTAATAATACAAATAATAAAGGGACTTTTAATCTATCCTAATATTTCACGTAAGATTTTTGAATTAATAATTGTATAAATATTTGATGTTAATAAAAACTAATATCTCAGAAATTGTGTAACTGTTCACTTTATTAAAGAATTGGAGGATAGTATCTCACGTTCAAATGAAACAAGTTTAAATGAAGTGCAGCAAAAAATGTGTATGTAATTTAATAGGCGTACAAGGAAGTCATTTGATGTCCACATCAGATTTGTTTACGCGCTCGCGCGTGTGTGTATGTATGTTAGGATAACTTTGATTAATCAGGTAATTATTGACATCTATATCTATACTATTATGTAAAGAGGAAGAGGGATTTTGTTTGTTCAGAATAAAAAAAAATTACTCGATCAATCGCAACAAAATATTTACCCATGTTTCTTGGCATAACTGACAAGGTTTATAGATATCTCTTATCTCGAAAAAAAAAATATATATATATATACTAGCAGACCCGACAATGCTTCGCTATTGCTAGATTTGAGTATATATTTAGATTAAATTAACACAATTGAAATTTTGATAAAATATTAACAAAATGAACATTACGGAAAAATTTTAAAAATGTAACCTTTCCCCTTTACTCTTTTTCCCTTTCTTTTTTCCCCTTTTCCCTTTTCCCAATTTCATTTTACCACATTCCATTTCCCTTTCCATCATTTTCCTTTCCATTTCCCATTCACATCCCCCCAATTTCCTCCACTTCCTTTACCTTTTTAATCACCTTTTTCCTTTCCTATCCCCCTTTCTCTTTTCCTTATTATCTTTCCCCCTTTTCCCTTTCCCCTTTTCATTTCCTTTTCCCGTTTTTTCTTTTCCATTTTCTCTTTCGTCCCTTTTAACTTTTTCGATTTTCTCTTTCTCCCTTTTTCCCCCGCGCATAAATCAGTCTAGTAGTTTTTTTAATCTATAGCGGACACACATATCGGAAAGACTGAAATGGAATCGTAAAATATTTAGTATAGCGTCCAACAGACGCTTTTACGTCCTGTTTTTCAAAAAAGCATGTTTTTACCTGTCACATTGGTGTAACATCTTATTATCTAAATGGTAGGTATACACGCGCTTATTCGAATGCAACGTTGTGTCAAAATTTCAAATCAATTGCTGAAGAACTTTTGGAAATTTAAGATTTTGAACAAACGAACATCTGTATTTTTATATCCATATATATATATATATATAAAGATTTTTCTGTTTTTTCCCCGCATAATTCGGTAACCAACCGACCCATTACTTTCAAATTTGCAGGATACATTCGTGTTATCCCAGGGAAGGTTTTAAGCTATCCGTCGAGACTCTCGCTCCCTTGAAGGTTAAGATATTAAAAATCTTCATTATTTCTTCACCACCGTGGAGGATGAAGTTGCGAATTAAAGATATTCATTAAGAAAAAAATAAATTAATCATTTTACTTCATTATTATTTTTCTGCCGCCAATGCAAAGAAATAATTTAAGATTTTTTGTTCGTCAACGGTATTTGTACTTTAGTTACCATAGCTGCTATTATTCTATCTTTTATAATTTAGTTTCTTTTTCAGGTTTCTATAAAGCCTGAATATTACAATTATTATTTTTTGAGAATTATTTTCACAACCATGAGGGTAACGTACTGTGCGGGGGTTTAGGGGGGGCAGCCGTTTGGATAGATGGGATTTACGACTCAAGCAATTTCTGCGGATGTCCAGGGTGTCCCGATCTCCCTGGAAAATTGGGAATTCCGAGCAAAGCGAGCTCTGCGGCCGTGGGGTAGGCCTTTTGGCTCCGAGAGGCTCCGACGAGCTCCTGAGTTTGTTCCGGCATTCGCTTGCATTGACCTGAGCCCTGAGGGTCCAGCTAGTTTATGTAAACTACTAACCGGGCCGGTTTATATAAATACTAGCCGGGCTTGCTAATATATACTCGTATATAAACACATATGTGTTTTTTGATAAAGATAGATAATGAGACAGTTTGTGTTTTCATGTTATTACTTATATTTGAAGTTAATTCTTTATCAACACACGTTTTATTGATTACCAAAATAACGGAAATTATAATTATTACTAGTAAATACCAAGTATTTACAATCAGTACGTCTTGTTAAAAAATTTCAATCGTCTTAGCCGTGGGAGAATTAATGTAGTTTAATGATAAAGTTACCTCTCTTTTGTTATTATTTCTATTATACCGTATGTTTACAGTTATTTTCAATTTGAGTCAAACTAGGAAGGGAAGTGATACATCGGACTTAGTGTAATAATTCTGTTTAAGATAGTTTTCTGTAATTTGTTACAAGAGTTTTGTAAGAGGGGTACAATTTTAAGTACTATTTGGTTTTTTCATAGAGAAAAAATTTGATAAATGGTTGCACGAGAACGCTATAAATTAATGAACATTATATCACAATATCCTTGATTCGCTTAATAGATGATAAAAACAACATTTTTTTCATAGCTTGTTAATTGATAAAGTTTATCGTTAATCGTTTTCAAAAATTAATTATAGAATTAAAAACAAAGTTTATCCATGAAACGGAAACAAACAACATTTTTATTGAAGTGCAATATATCATTTTGGTAAAGTTTTTTTTTAATTTTAGTTCGGTAATAATAATTTATATGGTTTCACATGAAATAAATGTACTTTTATTTTTTTAATTAATAAACATTACGTAATGAACTAAAACAATACATTAATAACCGATGTTATAATAAAATAAAGATTAATGTTTAGGTTTATCCGTTTTCAAACTTCTTTGGAAAAAAATGTGAAGACAAATTACCTCTTTTCATTACATTAATCAATATATTAATAAATTCTAACTTAAAAATCTTTAAATTTTATCTAATAAGAATGAGACATGTTTATTTACATACCTACTTAAAACTTATGGGAGGAGAAATTTTGTTTTATTTTCGCTATTTATAATCTCTAATTTCATTTCATTTTAAAATAGCAATCAATTTTTCTAGTTTAATTTTATTTCCAATATTTTTTTCTTAATTTATACAATTTTATTACTGTTAATTTTTTTTATAACAGAATATAATTCTTAATAAATTCCTAAAAAAATTAAATTTCTCACATTTATTTTAATGTAAATTCTACTATTGGTTTACTCAACCAAATGGACCGATTTCAGTGATCCATATTTTTTATAAGCTTTTATTTAACTGGCTTTAGTTATAATCAAATCTTGCAACTGCTATATCTTATGATCTATCGTATGAAAATCAATGAAATTTGGTACACGTATGTAACATCGATGACAATACAGCACTACGGTGTCGGAATTTGATATAACCAACCCCCACGCCCCCACGCACTACCCCCTACGCTAAATTCATGCATTTAGTTGAAAATTTTCGTTTCTCATGAACTACCGTATGAAAATGATTGAAATTTGGTACACGTATGTAACTTGGATGTGTAAAAGTAAATATTTTAACTTTTTAGTCTTAATAAACAAACTTGAACAAACAACAATATTCAGTTATAAATATCATTAAGAATATATTTTTGGATGTAAAAAGTTCATTAAGACTAAAAAGTAAAAAATAAAAAAATATATATTTGATTACATATAAAAAAATTATTTTTTAAAAAAGCATTTATTTAACTAATATTAATATTAACATTAATAAAAAAAGGAAACAAATTAGAAAAATCCTCTAAAAAGTAAAAAATAAGAATTAAATCAAACTGAAAATTTTAAATAAAAAAATATAATATATTAACAAATATAAAAATGCTCTGAAAAGTAAAAAATTAATTATATAAATATCTAATAAATAAATGTAATAATTATTAAATTTTGAAATTGAAAGTAATGAAAATATTTAGTTAAATAACAGCTTGGCGCAGTTTTTATAACAATCTTTTCGAATAAGTATTTATAGACATTTGCCGTATTTTAAAATATATTTTTTTATTTAATGAGGTTTTTTAGTATATGTATATACTTTATTTATCAGTAATAAAATAACTCAAGTTTTAATTCTTTGATGGTTCAAATTTGCACAGAGATGACCTTTAACGGTTAATAAGATTAAAAATAAAAATTAAATTTAGAAATCTTGCACAAAGTTATTACATTTTGACGGTAATCTGAAAAATTATTAATTATAATCATTATTATAATTGTAATCGAAATTATGAATTAATTAAATAAAAATTCATAATTAATTAATATTAAACTTTTAGCGGAAATAGTGCGTTCAGTTTGGCTTAGATTACAACTAGAATTCGAAGATGAACTTCAACTATGTGAGAACACGTACAAAGAAAGCGAGTGGGTGCATTTTCCCAGATTGTTGCTTGTAGCTAGTCAGTCTCAACTGGAGAGGTTCCAGCAGACCTTTCCGCCTCCTCGCGTCGTTATTAAAAATGAAAATGAAGATTAATTGTTTTAAAAATAAATGTTGTGTTGTTTTAAATAAAATATAAAAACTGCGCCACGCTTTTATTTAACTAAATATTTTCATTACTTTTAATTTTAAAATTTAATCATTATTACATTTATTTATTGGTTATTTATTAGATATTTATATAATTTATTTTTTATTTTTCAGTGCATTTTTATATTTGTTAATATATTTTTTTTTTTTTTTTGTATAAAATTCTCAATTTGATTTCATTCTTATGTTTTACTTTTTAGAGAGTTTTTCTAATTTGTTTCCTTTTTTTATTAATATTAGTTAAATAAAAGTTTTTTAAAAAATAATTTTTTATATGTAATCAAATATATTTTTGTAATTTTTTTTTTTTTTAATTTTCTGGAGAATATGATTTGGTCCTTGTTCTACGTTTTATTTAACTTATTCAGAAGAAAATTTTAAAGATAAATAATTGTTTTTTTATTTCATAATTGCTTATCGTTGGATTATTATTGAATAATGAGTGGTCTTTACCATAACGTCATTTTATTTTTTAGAAATAAAATCTTTTTTGAATAAGATTTTTTTTTTAAATTATTGTAAAACCGAGTAGAAAAATACAGAGTGTATTAAGAAGTTCTTCCGGGACTTTCATAACCTATTCTACTCTCGAAAATAATGGAAAACGTTTATATAAACATATATATACATAAAATAAATATGTCCCAGAACCGTAATTGTAGCAATTTAAATTTGGGGTGAAATCAATAGATTGGATGAAAAACCCATGTTTTTTTTTTTATGTTTGACGTACAATAACTTTATTAAATGAGTAATAAACACGTAAAACTTGCAGAAAATTTAATTTTGAACAAAATTGTGTAAGATAAGTTGAATAAAACCAAAAAGTTTTTTAAATTCGAATTTTATTTAGAAACAGTACCGTATACCAAAATGCATTATACGTATCAGTATATAATAAATGTTCAAAAATGAACACGTCATTTTCAACACATTTTTTTGCACGTTTCTGCACTACACTTTTTAGTTCTTCAGGACTGTCTTTATGTTGCCCTGAGAAATGGATCGGTCGGGTAGGTCCACATTCCTGACCACCAAGATCGCCTGATGTAACACTTAGATTTTTGCTTCTTGAGATGAATGAAAAATATTGTATACAAAAAAAAAAACGCATTCTGGCGAGAAATTAATTGTTCGCATTACGGATGCGACTGAGCAACTTAAGTAACTTAAATTTCAGTATTACCTCATTTCACCGGGGTAACTGAAATCTGAGCGAAATATTTCACTAGTCGTAACTCGCAAACGAAGCATTTTAGGACATATGTTTATATGAACTTCTTCCATTATTTTCATGAGTAGAATATGTTATGAAAGTCTTGGAGGAACTTCGTGATACATTCCGTAAATGCTCGAATTCACGATAAGCTCTTAGCTCATACTTGGCAGTAATCTCTTAGAATTTTTATTTGTACTCCTTTTCATATTTTTATTAACATGAGGGAACGTTTTTCATTCTTAGCTCGTAGCTCATTCTTCAAATCTTAACCCACACCTGTTAGTAATCTTTGAATTTTTTATTTATATTCGTTTTCATCTTTTTATTATAATGAGGGGAAGTTTCTTATTCTTTCATTCCGTTGGAACGACTGATATTAGCACAGATGTATTTTAAATAAAACTAAAAACTGGTTGGTAAGGAATATTTAAAAAAATAAAGTTCTTCAAAATACTACAAAAAAAGTAAAACAATTTAATTTCAAATAAACTTTTACGAAATTAAAAGTTAATAAACTGTTTGTAATTGTTTAATTTGACACTGACTTCAAAAAAGAGTAATGAAATAAAAAATTATTATAATTGTTTTTCTCTTTAGCAAGTTATATTAAGGTGGATTCGTATTATTATTATTTTTCTTTTCTTTCGTATAGCTAAAATCCTGGTAAATGCCCACGTACACAGGGCTACACCAGTAAACGCCGGGAGCTGCTGAGTTTGGTACTTTTAGCCCTTGAATTCAGAAGTTTTGTCCTTCCTCACCATTCCGTATATATCCAAAATTACGAACTTCTTCATAGTAAGGTAGAGTTTAAACGAAACGCCTAGGATTTTCGATGGTCTATGCAGATTGTTTAGTATTTCAACTAGCAAGCCGATAATTATTGGCAGTACTATCACCTTACTCTAACTCCCAGATCTCCCTGATTTTATTTTTCAAGTTCTAGTACATGGATACGTTTTAGTATGTTTCCTCTTCATGTGGAGAGCAATGGTATGACAATTTAAAAAATCCAGGTAAACTCCGGCTTTATGAATACAAACACGTCAGAACAATTTTGTTCCACTTCCCTATCTGTAAGGATGGTACGATCGTAATACAAATTATAACAACCATTCTATATAGTGGATCATCGAAGATACAGCATTATTATTTGGATCATCGAAGATACAGCATTATTATTACTATTATCCGTGGTTGAGGTTGTTTTTTAATGTTACATAAAACCATAACATAACAGTCTTACATTCGAATTTATTTTTAATTTCTTATTTGTAGGTGTAATTACTTCATGTTTCGGATGGAAGGATAATTTTTATTCAGTATATTCTAATGATATAATATTAATTTTGTATTAATTTTCATTCTAAAATTAACCTATATTTTGTTTAACGTAATTTTTATTAACTATAACAATATAACTTTAAGAAAAATTTAAATACTGAATTTTAAGAATAATAATAATAACTTTAATATTTAATTTGACGTAATATGTGATAACGCTAACAAGATAATCGGCTTTCATATTTAAGGCATTAAATATCTACATGTACAATTATTTTTTTATTTTGTAAATTTTGTTTTCTATCGTAAATATGCTTGAAAGAAATATTTTGTTCAAAAATATTATACGAATATAATGAAACATTTTGAATATTATTTACGTAAGTTATTTGAAAAATTGTTTCATGATGTATTAAAGCCGATCCCGTTTTCCAATTCAGTCTGTTGTATTTTAATCAAATTGGAAAAATGGAATTTTCAATCCTAAAAACGTATAGTAAACGATAGAAAACGTGAAACTGTTTGTTACCTTTCAATTGAATTTTAAAAAGTTACTGTTTATCTTTCCATCTACGTTAAATTACTCTGCCGTCCAACCGATACCGAAATACTGAGAGAGGAAAATGATAGAATGTTAAATTCATTTATTACTAACTCAGTATTATTTACATTTTTGACGTTTCATATTATTGGTGTTACCATTTAAACGGCGTACGGATGGAATAACAGTATATTTCAATTACGTTTTTAATTTTTATTCTATTGACGAACCTACAAAAATGATTCTTTGATATAGACGTACCACATGAATGAATTATTTTTTAAAAACTGCATTTTGTCAAGGGAGTCAACTGGAAACCGAAATTTTTTAATGAACCTTTTAATGTTTTTCGTAATTGTACTATAAATGTTGGATAATTAAGTAATTATTATCAAAAATTCATCATCTATTTTGATTTCCAAAGGACCTTCAATAGGATGCTCATTGCATTCTTCATCAAAAGTTTCAGAAAAATAGCGTCAGTGAAAGACTATGAACTTGGATACCTTCGTATCCGGCATTTAAGCATTGCGCGGCCCCAGAAGTTACCTTCAGGGTCCAGGGTCCCCGTGCTTTATCACCGTCACCCATCCGCACGACGGCTCCACAGGGGGCTGTCCTTCCCCCCTTCATCATCAGGTCACTTTCTTTGCCAGAGTTTCAGGTCTTTTATACGCAACTCTGATTCCTTGCTGGGTAATCTTCAGTCCTATTACTGTTCTGGGTTCTAAATCAGCTTTCATTCTCTAGCTTCTCTCGCTTTAGTTTTCAGGATACTTGTTGCTACGTGTACTACCTTGTCACATTCCACTCTTCTTGTCAAAATGTATGGAACTGTTTCTTCCGGAGAAAGCCAGCTTAAACCGGAATCTTGTCTGACCATGTCCCACCGCTGGCATTGTTAGATGATGCGCACAACGGTATCTTCTCCTAACCATAGAAACGTTAGTATGTAACACTAAATTCCTCAGTTTAAATTTTATACATTTCATTTTCATTGCAATAAAAATTCTGAATTGAAATAAATTTTTATTTTATGACTTATCTCGAAAATATTTTTATTTCTTTTTATCTTATTTTAAATAATATTCAAAACATACTTATTTTATTTAGACTTTCAAGCCTAAATAAAACGTTTAAAAGTTTGGTCGTTGGAAGAAAAAAAGGAAGACATCCTATTTAAGGTATCCTTCGATTTCGGATACAGGTTGTTTAGTGAAAAAATTATATATCTGTTTTTTCATTCTGTTGAAGTATTGGATATGATTCATCTTTCGTAAATTTAGGCTATAACTGTTCAATTTCCAAAACGGTTTAAAATAAAATGATCGTTTAAAGTGTCTTATCGCGGATTAGGAATTTTCTTAGCAATGACATTACTTTTATTCATTTATCTGTTTTATGAAATGATTTTATACGTAAAATATTAGAATTATTGTGGAGTGGGCATTTTTATACGATGAGAGATCGTTTCTTCCCATTTTTTACGAAAATTACGGGAAAAGTTTTCAAAACTGTTGTGATTTACAGATGATACTTATTTTTCTACCAAAATACCTCTTTCTTACAGAAATTTTATTTGCGAGAAAAATAAATATTTGAAATCTGAAACCTTCCGACACCGGACTATGTTATAGTCGCTTCATTTTCCGACGAAACAGCTATCCTGGTTATTGATGTTGACCCAACTTGAAGTAAACTACAATCTGAATTCGACCAAATCATCGGATGGCCATTCAGGTGGAAAATCTAAATGGTTAATGAAGTGAAGTCGTCGAATCATGTGACATTCGCAATAAGGAGAGGACTGCCAACGGGTCCACCTGGATGGTGTTTTCATATCGCGTGCTCAAAGTGTAAGAAGATACCTTGGTCTTCATTTTGATCGTCGTCTGAAGTGGAAGTTTCATGTAAGGGAAAAAAACAATTGAATATTAAGGAAATGCACTGGTTGCTGGGCAGAAATCACAAATTTCATTATCTAACAAGCAGTGGGTGTACACGACTATTCTTAAACCTATTTGGACTTATGGGTTCCAGCTTTCGGGTACTACAAACAGTAGCAACATCGAAACATACAGCGATTCTAAAAAAAATTACTGAGAAGATAACCGAAGCGCCTTGGTTCATAAGAAACAGTGAGAATCATGAATAGCTGGGTTACCGTACGGTATGTTCGACAAGAAATACAGCGATTCGGTAAAAACTATGAACTGCGGTTAAACAACCACGCAAACTGTTTAGCTATTAACCTTCTATACAAAAGTGAAGACGTTAGAGGGCTAAAACGACTCCACGTGTTGGACCTTAGCGATTATATGATTTGAGTTTGAACTGCATCAACTGAATGTTACCTTTTTTTTTTTTTCTCTCAGCTCCCCTGGGCCGGACCGACTTGTTGGTATTACGCCGCCCAGGGGAGTGTCTTTAAACTAAAATAGGCCTCCCCACCTACCGGCTATATACCGGCAAGGCAGGTCGGCCCACCGGTTAGCTCTTTTTGAGAGTTCTTTATCAATATTGGCCCCTTGGGGACCCAAAAGGGCAATACTAATACACCACGCCAGACCCAGTTCGCCGCGACGCGGTACCGGGTCCCTTCAGTATTCAGTGTGCTCTTGCCTGACTGTTACCCGTGGAGTCCTTGGTGGCTCATCAGTGCCAACACACCGCAGCATGCTGGACCTCGCCAGCAAGGCTGTCCACCCAGTCCTATTCTAGCCAACACCTTGTCTTCTCTCATCGGAGTATTTCTGTAGAACAACTTGTCTAACAAAACTAGCAAAATTATTCCAGTTTGACTCGCTTCTTAGCATGTAGTCTATTGTTGTCTCTGGAGTTATACCTGTGAGTGCCTTACTATGTCTAAGTGTGTCCCACCTATTGCACTCAAAAAAGGTGTGCTCAGCATCATCTATCTCGTTGCAGTAGTTGCAAATTGGCTCTTCTCTCTTGCCTATTTTGTGCAGGTAGTTATTGAAGAAACCATGTCCTGTAAAAAACTGCGATAGGTGATGATCAACCTCACCAAATCTTCTCGACAACCATGGCTTGATGTCGGGGATGAGGGTTCTCGTCCATCGACCCACAGCTTCCTGCGACCATCTTTCCTGCCAGATATTATAAACGGCATCCCTGACCTCTTGTTCTGGCTTGCCTTGTGCCCTCTCCACCCTCTTTTTTGCGATTAGGTCAATAGGAGGTGTACCCGATAACACGCACAGGGCGGCATAGGACACTGTCCTGTATGCGGACACAACACCTAGGAGCACACACCTGTGCGTCCTCGCCAGTCTCTCTTTGTTGCGCCTGATGGCGATAGAGCGCCACCAGGCCGGAACGGCATACATAAGCGAAGACACGACGGTGGTCGCCAGTAAACGGCGCTTTGAGGCCCGAGGGGCATTCTGCGATGACATAATGATGTTTAGACTTTTTATCATCCTTTCTGCCTTGTTGCATACATTGACTATGTGCTCGGTGTATCTACCGTTTTTTAAGGGGCGATCCACCTGCACGGTGGATCGCCCCCGCGTAAACCCGTACTGGTTAGGACTGATTCCGGCTCCCTCTTCTAGTTCTTTGATGATGCGGCGAGCCAGCATCTTTTCTACTAGCTTCCCCATCATGTTAAGGAGGCTCAGGGGTCTATAGGTTATAACTTCCTCCGAAGAGGTGCCTTTAGGTAGGAATATCACTCTGGCCTCCTTCCAGCAGTCGGGGAAGTCTCCGTTCTCTATGCCATGGCTGGCAATCTCGAGCATCTCCCAGGGAGCCTTCTGAACCAGCCCCTTGATCACTGCCGCGATCATTACCAATCAGTTTATTATTTCACCTCGTTCAATTCTAGTTGTTATTCTGTCGTTATTAATTTTTGATTTATTTTCTATTTTTCACTTTCAGTAATTTTTTTTATATTAATTCTTTGATTGTTTGTTTTCTATTGAGCCACCAACGCTACTGTTCTCTGACTTAAATGTTATGTGTGTACTTACATTAAATGTTCTGTGTAGGAATATTAGTATGTAATTTTTGAGGAGCTTTGATGAAGTCCTTTCTGCATATAATTCTTATGAGATCATATGTACTTATAGTTTCTTTAATGTTGTAACCGATTTTAAATTTTGTGATAAAAAATATTTTGATGATATACGTACGACTAGTTTAAACTCTGTAACGAGTAAATTATGGACAGTATTTACTGACATTTTTGATAATATTAATTTATAATAACTATTATTCACTTTTATCACGGCCGAATGCGATTATTCCGCGGATGAAGTATCTGTTTTATATTGAGTTTAAAATTCAAACGTATTCATATCAAATCTGTAATACATATGATATACGTATCATATCAAAATATGTAATACATTTCGAATCCACTCGGTTGACATAATCGTACCACTCTTCACCTATTATGCACAGGTTTTTTTATATGTATGTATAACATGTTTTAACAATTAGACTGACATTCGGTGATGGGCTGTCAAATGCAGTTATTTAACACGTTAAATTATCTATTTCATACAAAAAAAACCCTGTTTACTATCTGAGATCCATCATACGCTGTAAATAGCGCCGTTTGTTTATTTATTTATTTTTGTATTTTATTGATTTAGTTGGGTCAGCACAAAAAAAAATATGTGTAACAAATTCTTAACCTCGACTTCCAGTTGGTTGGAATTTTATATATTTATAAAATAATTAATAAAATTTCCTCTGTAGACATTTTTTGATTGAAATTTAATCTACCTGAATTAAATATAGTCTATATAATTATAGCCTTAATAGGTAAATCGCGTAATTTTTTTTAAATATAAATAAATTGTTTCTTCTAGAATGTTTATTGTTAAAATTTGGGTTAAAAAACAACTAATTATAACGAAGTTTTATCTTCTAAATAAACACTAAAGTCGAAAAATTATTAATTAATATATCAAACAGCGTGTATTGGTACGAGTTGATAACATCAAAAGAAGGGCAAATGTGGATTTAATAATTTAAAAAACTAATAACATTGAAAATATTTATATGAAGTGTAGCGAAACTACATTATGCTAACGAAACGAAGTCAATAGAAAAAGCTGAAAGTAAAAATAGAGATCTTTTAAAGATAATGTAATGCACGATATTGAAAATTATGAGGTTTAATAGATATGAAATATATCTATTAATCCTCATAATTTTCAAGAGGTGTTAATGTAAGTAGTGGTGGACAAAAATTCATGGTAGAATCTTGTAAAAATTGAACTAAGTTGATGGTTTATCTACGTTTAAAAAATCCGGGTGTAATTAACTGGTAACACAGAGAGTAAAAACTGTTGAGGAAAAATAGATTGCAATTTATAATACAACTAATAGAGGATTTAGTACGTAGTAGATATTGAGATTAAAAAATTAGGATAGGATAGAAAGGAATGCAGAGCTGCATTAAACCAGTCAAATGATGTTAACATAATATTTACTATTATCTTTTCTGCTAAGATCACTATAGTTCTATATTGAGTACTGCGTTCTTATATCGCTTGTTGACGCGTTTCGGAATCGCTCCATTGTGAAAACTTTTTGTACTAATACTTTTAAATTTCTGTTAATCTTTATATAGCGTTTAGTCCACGCCCCTTCCTGTATTTGACGTCATGACTTATCTGGCCTTCTTCTTGTTTATTTGTTAATAATGGCGGGTTGTTAATGGTTTATACTCATCTTGTAATCTTATTTATCTATTTCCTGTTTTCAATAAATTCATGTTCTTGAAAAGGACATCCGTTTGATTGTTGATCTGTTCATTTTAGAACGTTTTATTGTTACTTTTTAATCTGATGATTTCTAGATTTTCTAAAATGTTCATTCTTCTTCTTTTAACACATTTGTAAATAAATTTAATGGATTCTTCCATTTTCATCGGGGTATGTCCATCTTTTATTAGATGCGTTGCGTAATTAGAATCTTGTTGTTGACTTTTAAAAGATCTCATTGTTCATTATTCGTTAACTTTAATTTTTTTCCGTTTGTCCAATGTATGTTGCATTGTATTTGCATTTCGTTTTGTATATACAACATTAATGTTGTATTTATCTGTTTCTTCTCTGTTACTACTAAAAATCTTTTTTAGTGTATTATTCGTATTTATAGGCATTTTTATGTTATATTTATTGAAGAATTGTTTAATTGGAGAAATTTTTTCCCCAGTAAATGTTAATTCACTCCTTACAGGTTTCTTTATCGTTTTTTGTTTTAATTTCATTAGATTTATTTCTATTTTTATTCATTTTTCTGATCATTTCTTTTTTATACCCGCTATTTTCTGCTATTGGAAAAATAGTGTTTAAATTTTTTTTATATGCTAGTTTCCTTAATGATAAATTTAATGTATAAAATATTTTATAAAATCTAGAAATCTTTAAATTAAAAAGTAACAATAAAACGATAATAAATGAACAGATCAATAATCGGATGTGCTTTTCAAGAACATCAGTTTATTGAAACCAGGAAATAGATAAAAAAAATTGAAAGATAAATATAACCGTTAATAACAAATGAACAAGAAGTAAAAGGCCAGATAAGGCATGACGTCAAATATAGGGAGGGGCATTAACTAAACGTTATATAAAGACTAACACATATTTAAAAGTACCAGTACAGTAAGTTTTGACAAGGGAATGGTTCGAAACGTGTCAACATATAATAAAAGAGTGAAGCTAAGAAGATAAGCAGTACTCAACATAGAAACGGTTAAATGATGACTCAGAAAAGAAAATTGTTTTAATTTTGATACTTAAAAATCGTATAAAACCCAATCAATTGTGGACTGACAATAAATCTTTATCAATATTTAGATCAGAAATAATAAATAATTCATTGTGCATTACAATATTTATTTAAGAATTGTCAGTGCAATCTATTTAATCGTAAATTTAATCTATTTCTGTAATTTAATTGGAATTAATGTTTTATTTTTATAAGTAATTAGTTATAATTATATAGACACGTAGAGTTTATATCTAAACACTTGAAGGACGTATAAATAATTTAGCATTAAACTACTTTAACTAGATAACTGAAAAAAAAAGTAATAAGTGGACTATAGCTCATGGTGTAATGGTTAGGAATCCGACTTCTACATTATATAGTGTCAGGTTCGATCCCCAGTAGGAATATGATTTTTTTTCACCTATAATTTTATTCATACCATCTTCCTCAAGTACCTGCAAATGTACGTAAATAGATTTTATTTACAGATGGCTGCTTAGATGGAGAGTGAAAGAAGTAATTGCTCTCTGTTTCAACTGGACAATACTCTCACCTCTAACGCGGACACAGTACGCCACCTAGGGCTATATCTAGATCGTCGATTGACCTGAAAGGAATATGTCAGAGAGAAGAGGAGACAACTGAACTATAAATGTACATGAATATACTGGCCTCATGGTAGACGGTTTTACTTGATCTTGACGATTAAATTGTTGCTTATAAGGTTATCCTGAAACCAAAATGGAGGTATGGTGGACTACTTTTAATTGTAACGTTTGAAATTATCCAAAGAATTCAAAACAAGGTACACAGGATGGTATCAGGATTTACATGATTTGCTAAGAACGATGCGATGCACATGGGTGTCTTTGGGTGGCATGTGTTCGACGGGAAATACGAAGGACCAGTAGGGACTACATAAACTAAGCTAGGCAGTTATGTAAATCATTTACTGAATCGTGCTGATATTTGAGGATTTGGATGATCATTGGAGTGCATGATCCATAGGATGTTACTCTCAGTAATTATTATGTCAAATATTGTTCAGAATCTATACCGGAATTTGACTATGTTGAACCTGGTGGTTGACTCTGAGCCGGTGGTATGATTCTCTGCTGAGAATATGGTGTCTTTATTGCTTTTATCTGCCTTTAATATTTGAGAATTTACTTGGATGACTCTAACGTTTTGTGACTATTATTTATCCGTAGTATTTGTTATCCGTTATCTTGTTTTTCTTACTGCTTCGTTTGTATCATGAGAGGTAATGCATATTGTATTTGAGGTGGGCTATTTGAGACGGTCTTCTGATATGTTAATCTTAGCCATATAATTTTCTTTATGTTCTCAATCCTTTTGGCGACCGATTGTAAAAATAAATTCTCAAAAAAAATTTATAGTTTAAAAAAAAAATCAATAATGTTTATTAAATTAATCTATATTGGGAAGGGATTGTGATTTTTCTGTTTGATATTATCGTAATGTTTAATTAATCAGATTTAATGAAAAATTCTTTATTAGTTTTAATCAGTTTTAAATAAGGTTTCATTGTATACTAGGATTATCGGATTGACCTAGATATTGTCAGTTAAATTTTATGCCATTTTGATTATTAAAATCGTTATTCTCTTCTTATTTATCTACCAAAAGTTTGTTAATAATCGTTTTAGTTTAAACAGTTTTTATTAAAGGGAAACTTGATTTGTAAAATATTAAAAAAGTATTCGAAACCGAAATTGTAAATTAGCCATCAGTAAACCACGCATGGTGTTTTAATGTAATGAAAACAACCTAGTTAATAAAAAATAATCTTTCTCATTAAAAGAAAAATATTATGTTTATATATTTTTTAAATTATTATTGATAATTGCCGGAAACTTCGCAAGAGTGCGTTAATGGCTATTACAGAGAGTTGCATACCGTATTTTTTCTACAGCCGGTAAAATTTTGGGATTACTGATTTAAATCAGTATTGTTTAGGGATTATTATTTTTTTAATTAGTCAAAAAATACATTAAACAATACATTTATATGGCATTAGATTATTAGTCATAAGTTCTGCTTTTCCTTTACTGTTGTTTGGTATTTAAGATATTTCTTCCTGAGAATCCAACATAATTAACAAAAGGATAGATCACTGCTCTGTTTGCTAACTACCCTCTCTTTTTCTATTTCGCCTCCGGGAATCATCGTCAGATACTACTTCTACAGTCTCAGGTCTACTATTCCTGAGATGTGGTGTTAATTGAAACCCAACCACCAACGAACACCGGTATCCACTATCTAGTATTTAAATCCGTACAAAAGTAACGGCCTTTACTAGGATTTGAATCTTAGAACTCTTGATTTCGGAATCAGCTGATTTTCGATGACGAGTTCATCCCTAGACCAAGCCGTTGGGTTTGTTTGCTAACTACTAAATCGGATTAAAATTAAAGTAAAGGACACCCTGATACACTAAACTATACCCGCTTCTGAGTGCTCAGTGGTAGGATTTTGATTGGTTGAACACCTGTATCATAATGAAAATCTATGATACGTTATAATACAACCGTATAAGAAATTATTTTTGATTGAATTGCAATTCAGTTGCAAAATATACGTGTTTTCGAAATACGTCATTATCTTAAGGCAGTTTAGCTAATTAAGAATGATATTTATTTTTTATTAAAAAATATAAAAGATATTTTCTTATTCATTTTTTTAATTTTTATTCTTTAATAAAAATTTAATTGGGTATTAAAAATACTATAAAAATACTGAGGAAAGAAAATATAAATTATTTATCAATAAGATGATTATAGACTCAGCTAATAAAACTCAAAAGTTTTGTAAGTTTAAAGAGGAAGTGATCTGAGAGTTTTAACATCCCTAAGGGCTTAGAGATATTTTGAATCTGTAACAGAATTTTATGTTTATTTGTGACTCTTTTTGTTGACATTAATAGTATGTTTTTTTGAAAATCTTATTCTATAGAAATCCTGAGACAAAGGCTGTGTAAATTCGGAATTCTAATTTTATGGAAGAAAAACAAGGCTTTCAAAATTTTATTCTTTTTTACAAGATAAGCGTTTATTAATTTGTTTCATAGCATGAAATATTTTTATTAATAATTTTTCTTACCATCATTTTATATATATATATATGTGTGTGTGTGTGTGTTTAAATTACAAGTGAATAGTAATTTACTATTATTAAACGGGCTTAATTAATGTAAAATATTAGTAAAATAAATTATAATTAACAATTACTGAAAGAACGGTAGATTTGTTATGATTTAATAATTAATAATTGGTGATGAGATATTGGACATAAAACAATGCTACCTTTGATTTTGTGTTTTGTTCGATTGGGGTGGAGGGAATACCAAAGAAACCGAAGTGTACAGTTTCAAACCCAAATGCATTATAATATTAATGAAGTTACTCGAGAGGAATATAACGTTCCTTCTCAATTCGATTATGTCTGTTGTAGACGTTCTCAAGTAAGCTTTCAGCTAACCTTGTATGATCAAGTTGGTACTCTCAGATGACTAATTAAATTTTGTTATTAAACTATTCTAGTCAGCATATTATTTACATTATATTTAATCTGCTTTTCTTAAAAAATAATAATTTTTTATTAATAATTCTTTTTTAATATATTTTTTTAACTAATAACGTACAGTGTAAACTTCCTTGTAGAACATATTGAAAAAAAACCGTAATTATTTTAATATAATTTTAGGCGGTTGCATAATCTTTCATTGAACGTTGATGATGATTTGAGATTTTTACTTTTGATTAGTCTAATTTCATTACCAATTAACCCATTTTTAAGGTCAATATAACCTTTGGAATTCAAGTTACATTAATAACATACCAAAATTTTTTTTCCTGTTTGACAGGAAACGATGAATGAGGATGATATGTATGAGTGTAACTGAAGTAGTCTTTTAAAATCTCAGGTCGACCATTTCTGAGATGTGTGGTTAATTGAAACCCAACCACCAAAGAACACCGGTATCCACGATCTAGTTTTCAAAACCGTATAAAAGTAACTGTTTTAATTAGGATTTGAAAATTGGAACAGTCGACTTCGAAATTACCTGATTTGCGAAGACGCATTCACCACTAGATCAACCCAATGAGTAACATACCAAACCTGGTTAAACGTAAAATATACCTAAATAAAAAACAACGCAAATTTTGTCTGGTAATAATAATTATTAATATATATTGCGTAAATTCGTAAAAAGCTCTTTACTGAATGTTTATTTAAAAAAAAAAAAAAATAACTAACGCCTAATATCAAATTTTACAACAGTTAAAGAATTCGTAAAAATACCAGTAATAAGTAAAAGGAAAACCATTTAACAAAGGTTTTCTTCTCTAAACAAGTTAAAAGAGTGCTTGGGTAACAAACAAAATGTGATGGATTTAAAAGACAGAAGGGTGCTTAAAAAAAAATCTTAGAATTCAAAGGGATCCAGAAGAAGAAATAATGCTTAACTTATAGTGGCCGGAAGAAAAAAGAAAGCGACAGAGTGGAAGAATGAAGGAGTATTGGACAGCTAAAAAATTAGCCTGACGTTAACCATTCTTTGAAGTCCTACGATCATTGGTGTCGAAAAAAAGAAG
This sequence comes from Lycorma delicatula, assembly GCF_047948215.1. NCBI lineage: Eukaryota > Metazoa > Arthropoda > Insecta > Hemiptera > Fulgoridae > Lycorma > Lycorma delicatula. The sequence continues at coordinate 15,880,026 of NC_134459.1, forward strand.
AAAACAATTTTAAAATTTGTTAAAACCAACATTTGTGATAAAAATTGAATTGGTATGTAACAAGACTTCACCCGCAAGTATTTACGAGAATACGTCTTTCATGACCGATGTTTGGATCCGCGGATGTTGATGATTTAAAACAAAAGTTATTTCAATTATAATAGTTTTCTCCTGCTAAAATTAATGCTGAAAAATCTGTTATTGATTTTACATATTTGAGAAACCATCAGCTATCGTAACCATCGCATGCTTGGCCAAATTCATTCTTCAAGTACACATTTTCGAAATGTCTACTGTATGACCATTTATATTAAATGCACGTTCTTTATCAATTATATCGACTTGGTAGATAAATATTAAACTTTTATATGATTTTTTAGTTATTACTGACATCGATACGATACGAACTTGGTCCAGAGCTCGTACTCGGATGGTCGGCAGAGCGCATTATCTTTCGATATCTAAACACTCTTAACTCGTTCAATGGATATGAGTGGTACCATGTCTCGATTTATTTTCTTATGACCTATTTTCCTTTGCCCGCTTGATTTCAGTTTTTTTACTTATTGCTCATATATCGCGATATTCTAAAAAGCATTTTTTGTTACAAAACGCCATATAAATCTCATAAAACTATTATTTTCACTATTCTATTGATTTTCGTTACATTTCATAGTTTTTCTTATCTTTTAAGACTAAATTGATTGCAAATGGATAACACTTTAGTTCCTAACGCTTGTTTAAAAGTTTTTTTTTTGGTTGTTTGTGTGCGAAAAACGCTTGGGCGTTATCATCGCCCGGTAGTTATTATTAAAAGGGTAATATAACTCCAAAATAATAAGCTATACAAGATGTAAACGTAATATTAATCATATAATAAAAATTTACTGTAACAAGCGAAGAAGTCAAAATAAAACCCAAAACTAATATCACAGACAAAGTTGATAAAATATTAAAGATAAAATAATAGAATAAAGAAAGTAAAAAACTTACCTATTTCTGATGGGTTGTGCAAAAATCCCACCGCGGATGGTAAAATTAAACACATAGAACTAAAAAATCAAATCGAAAATAAAGGTTAAAATTATTAAAAAACTCTCCTTACAGAAAAACATATATAAGTACATTAAATCCTTTGTAACACAGTACTATGCAAAAAGAGAAACATTCGTTCCAAAACCCTGCCATCATTGCCCAAGATATCACGAATGCTGCTGGGTATATTAAATTGACGAAGCAACGCCGCATAACATACGCAGTCCACGAGAATGTGGTACACAGTCATGCGGCAGTTGCATCGTGTGGACAGGGGTGGGTCTCCTCCTGATATTAGATATTCGTGTGTGATCCTCGTATGCCCCAACCGTAACCGGCAGAGGACCACTTCCTCACGACGAGAGTTCCTGCAAGAGGAGCCCCACGGCAATACTGAGTCCTTAATGCGTCGAAGTTTACTATCGACGTTTAAAAGTGACTGTTTGACGAAATACAAGTGTAATTGACGAAAAATGTGATTAGTGCTGTGGGAATATTCAACTAATTCCACATATCTTACAGGTTTTATCTTTGAATATAAGTTTGTTTTTGCTAACGTTTAATTCTCATGTTTACATTACTTTAGTCTATCATGATTTCGTTCATAAAAATTTAGTAAATGTACCTCTACCCTTGTGACAATTTGTATATTTTATTGGCACGTGAATTTGCTTTTACTCGAAATTACTTATATGTGATTTGGGACTATAAAGGACCAATTTAATGCTATTAAATGGAAGAACAGCAGTGAGTATTATTGTAATATAATAAAAAATAAAGTGAAATTCGCAAGAAGAAGATGTGAAAAGACGTCACTCTTTTGCGTGCTCTAGTGCCCGCTTCTACATGGCTTAAAAGTTACGGGAAACTATTCAAAAGTTTGATTGCAAGGTGTCGCCACATCAACATTACTGTTCCGATCTTTAACCGTCAAAATTTTTTTTGTTTAGTCCAAATAATTTTACATGACACCGAGTTCGGCAAGAATATGCTGGTTAAGAATGCAGTGTAAGAATGGTTTAGAATAATTCTTGTAAGAATTTTATAAAGCTGAACAATTCTTTATTACTGGAATAAGAAAGTTTACAGTAGGTAGGACGAATGTCTAATTATAGCCAAAATTACGTTGAAAAGTAGCGTTAGTTTCATTACCATTGAATTAATAATAATTTTCTAGTCATTTGTGTCTTTAATTATTTATTAAACTACCCTCGTAATAAATTATTATAATTTTTCTATTTCCTTGTGCGATGTGAAGAAATTATTGTTATCGCGAATAATTTCGGTTTTCAGATTTCAACAGAAGTATCCATTTTGACTAGTATCGGCGTGCCGTCTGTACGTACGTACGTAAATATATATCTCGCATAACTCAAAAATGATTAGACGTAGGATGTTAAAATTTTAGATTTAGGACTATTGTAACATCTAGTTAATTGGTGTAGACTGAATTAGAAGTGTCCAAAATAACCCAAAATAAAAAAAAAAATGTATTTTTATTAACTGCCGTAATAAGCCGTTATTGAGATCGTTTCAACGATATATCATAAGTGGTATTTATTTTCATTGGTTCCAGAGTTAAGGTCAAATAAAATTTTAATTAATGAAATATTTAGAGCTTACAAGTGGAAGGAAGTGGAATCTTACAACTCTAATCAGACTTCATCTCCTTTTTTCACTTTTTTTAATTTAAATATATTGATTTATTAATAATTATTAACCTCTGATTGTAAAAACATTTTTACAATAAATTATAATTCAATAATAACAATTAAAAAAAATATCTGAAGTTATTAATGAAATAAAATTTTATGTACTTTTCATTAAAAAAAAATGTGTATATATAATTTAATAAGCGTACAAGGAAGTCATTTGGTGTCCACATCAGACTTTGTAAACTAATATTATGCTTCTACTTCTACTCGGTATTAAATTGTATTACTTTTAGATTTTTGTTTGACTTTTTAACTTCATCATTTTTAATATTTTAATTCCTGTTTTCGTCAGAGTTGATCATTTGTTTTTTTTAAATTTATCTTCTTTAATGCTAGTTCTATATTTTTTTATTTTTTTTTTTGAACCTTCCTGTAGCAATATAGAAACGATTACTTGATAATAAAAATGTCCATTTAGTTACAAATTATAATTTTTTTTTCAATCAGTTCTTGAGTTTATTTTCGTTATTATTTATAATTCCATTTTTTATTTCGTAGAATAAATAATAATATTATTTTCGTAGAAAAAAATTTAATTTATTCGACAGGTGAGAAACAACAATATTTAGATGGAAAATATATATTCTTTAAATTAGAAATATATTCATAATTTTATATAAATATATAACAAATTTTGATCTCGAAATGATTAAAATTGCGACAGCTATATAAAATCTATATTCTATAATATTATATAATGAGGAAGAGGGTGTTTGTTTGTTTAGATTAACAAAAAAACTACGCGATCAATCGTCATCAAATTTTTACCCATGTTTCTTGGTATAACTGAAAAGGTTTTTAGATATATTTCAACTCTTTAGAAAATTTCTAAAATGTATATATATATATATATATATGAATGTATATGTAGCAGTGAAGATTTGCCGGTTGAAGCAAAAAGTTTAATGAATTGAATTTAATTCAGTTAATTAATTTAACAGAGTTAAACTGTAATGTCTATCACTGTGTCAGCTGGTTTTGACCTGAATAATCTGAATCAATCGAATGAATAATACTACAATAGTAGTAGAATTAAATTTACGTTAAATAAAATAATATTAAATAAATTTAAAAACTTTCTGTTTTACAGTAATGGGTTTCCCGTGGGGACTTCATGTAAGGCTAGAGCGGTGAAATGCGAGCCAAGATCAATCATCACCATTAACTGGTAACAAACGGGGTGCCCATGGGGCGTTGTTTTGAGAGGTACAATGGGTTACTTTTATAATATCTCTGCAAACAATCATCTGATTTTCAAAACTCAAACGGGGAATTTGTTAGCAGGTTGAAGGCTAACTTTTGCATGCATCAGGTACACTGTCGGTCTAACAAATCACGGTTATTTGGAAATATTCTTATATCTTCCCAACCAATCTAAATTTAAAAAAATTTAAAACAAAATTATACTGTCTACAAATACTATAAACAAAATTGTCACACATACGCTCTATAATTATCCTAATTTATAATTATCCTATAATAATGAGCATTTTTTTTTTTTTTGGTAGCAGTGTTTTTTATATTTTTACTTCCTTGTACGAAGTAAAGGAAGAATTGTTATCACGAAAAATCTCGGTTTTCAGATTTCAACGGAAGAATCCATTTTGACTAGTTTCGGCATGACGTCTGTACGTACGTACGTATGTTACTCGCATAACTCAAATACGATTAGCCCTAGGATATTGAAATTTTACATTTTAACTGTTGTAACATCAAAGGGAAGTAGCGCAACTCCCCTTTTTATTGTAATCGACTGAACCAAAAGTGTCCAAAAAAAGCCCAAAGTCAAACAAATTTGCATTTTGGGCTTTTTATTAACTGCAGTAATAAGCCCTCATTGAGATCTTTTCAACGATGTATCATTTTATTTTTGTCTTCAGTCATTTGACTGGATTGATGCAGATATCCAAGATTCCCTATCTAGTGCTAGTCGTTTCATTTCAGTATACCCTCTACATCCTACATCCCTAACAACTTGTTTTACATATTCCAAACGTGGCCTGCCTACACAATTTTTTCCTTCTACCTGTCCTTCCAATATTAAAGCGACTATTCCAGGATGCTTTAGTATGTGGCCTATAAGTCTGTCTCTTCTTTTAACTATATTTTTCCAAACGCTTCTTTCTTCATCTATTTGTCGCAATACCTCTTCATTTGTCACTTTATCCACCCATCTGATTTTTAACATTCTCCTAAAGCACCGCATTTCAAAAGCTTCTAATCTTTTCTTCTCAGATACTCCGATCGTCCAAGTTTCACTTCCATATAAAGCGACACTCCAAACATACACTTTCAAAAATTTTTTCCTGACATTTAAAATAATTTTTTATGTAAACAAATTATATTTCTTACTGAAGGCTCGTTCGGCTTGTGCTATTCGGCATTTTATATCGCTCCTGCTTCGTCCATCTTTAGTAATTCTACTTCCCAAATAACAAAATTCTTCTACCTCCATAATCTTTTCTCCTCCTATTTTCATATTCAGTGGTCCATCTTTGTTATTTCTACTACATTTCATTACTTTTTTTTTGTTCTTGTTTATTTTCACGCGATAGTTCTTGCGTAGGACTTCATCTATGCCGTTCATTGTTTCTTCTAAATCCTTTTTACTCTCGGCTAGAATTACTATATCATCAGCAAATCGTAGCCTCTTTATCTTTTCACCTTGTACTGTTACTCCGAATCTAAATTGTTTTCCCATGTTTAGATTTCTGACTACTAGTATATCGAAGATCTGCTTGGTTAGTCTCTTTTTCTGCGTATGTGTCAGTTTTTAAATATAATTCTCTGTTAGAACTTAATTTGAATCCTTACGATGTATCATAAGTGGTACTTATTTTCATTGGTTCCAGAGTTAAATTATAATTAAATTTAACTCGATGCAAATTAAATTTTAATCGATGAAATATTTTGATCATATATAGGAGAGGCACATCAGTTTGAATCAGACTCATGTCCTTTTTTTTAATTTTTTTAAAATTTAAATATATTGATTTATTAATAATTATTACCTTCTGATTGTAAAAAAATAAAATTTACGATAAATACTTTTTCAATAATAATAAAAAAGTGAAAAAGTATCAGAAGTTTTTAATGATGTAAAATTTTATCTAATTTCATTTTATAAAATATGTGTAAATATAATTTAATATGCGTACAAGTAAGTCATGTGTTGTCCACATCAGATTTTTAATATTTATTTATCTTCTGTTATTAATTTTGTTGTTCAGCCAGAATGCTTGAGCTTGCTACTACAATTTTGCGTCAAAAACACTGCACGCTTGCCTCTCAAACAATGTACAACTTGTTTTTACCCATTTATAAGTGTTTAAAAAGTATTTTAAATAATATTTGAAAATGAAAGTATTCTTAAGTAGGATTAATTATTAATAAAAGTTCAATTTTAAATAAAATTAATCGTGACATTTTTTATTAAAAAAAAAAGAAAGTGATTTTTACACGATCATTAATTTTGTGGATGAACAAAAAGAGTTTCATTATCTAATTTCTACTTAGTAACTGATCGTTAGAAACGCCTAGGCGGATGCAATATTTTTCAGTCCAAGACTTATTCCATCGTTTTTCCTTTAGTGCAATTAATGCTGTAAATATTTTCAACAGAATTCTTCTATAAGTTAAACCAATCTCATCGAGGATTTCCTCTAGATCTTATCTTTGAAATTATTTATGATTATTAAAACTACTTGTTTTCCCTTTCTAAATCTCTCCATTACTTCTTTCTTTTTATTGTAGTAAGTTGTTTTTTCAAGCACGTCTTTATATATATATATATATATATATATATAAAACTATTTTAATTATATCTATTTATCATTATTACTACAATATTTCAAATATATATGTAATTACATGGCGTTGCCACCTAGTTCGTTTAATTCATAGATTTTTAACCCCGCCGCCCGTCACAATGGTTTTAGTGGGTCAGTGTACTCAAAAAAATTAATTATGAGAATTTAACTTATTTTTACCCTTTCTTTTTGAATAATCTTTTAAGGGGATACGTTTTTGGTTGCTTTCAATTTTCTTTGTACCTACACTTCTTTCACCCTTCGAAAGTGATGTTTTTCTTCTTGTGTCCATTTTTTTCTGATGGTTAATTTTTTCTGAAACTCTGCTTTTTGAATTGCTTTTTTAAAAAGTGGCTTATCCCTTAGTGCCTGTTTTAATTTCAGGTTTTTCGTCTGTTCTCCTATTTCCCACGTTTAGATTTCTGACTACTAGTAAATCGAAGATCTGCTTGGTTAGTCTCTTTTTCTGCGTATATGTCAGTTTTTAAATATAATTCTCTGTTAGATCTTAATTTGAATCCTGGGTTACAGTTACTTTCAGGTCCTAGTATGTTTCTCAAAAATTCCTTTCAATCTTTTTTAATATTTTTAAATCTTCAGTTTCAGTTAGTTTTAAGTGTTTCTACTGGATAAAGTATTTCAAATCTAACCACAATTAATGTGTTACGTGCGAAATAGAGATTGAAAGGTGTACAAAGAAGGCTGGCACTGCGGTTCTGCTGTGGTTATTGAACTATTTCCACAGACGCATTGCTGGTAATGGCTGGAACTCCTCCCATTGATCTGTTGGCTCAGCAGAAGACAGAGGAAATGAATGGGGGGGGGGAGGAAGGTGGGACAAAAGACCTTTTGTTCAGTAGGTGGCAGACCAGATGAGATGCCTCAACAAAAGGCAGATGGATAAGGCGACTGCTGTCAGAAATAAGGCCGTGGGTCCAGAGGGAATTTGGGGAACTGTATTATGAACTGACCCAATTCCTGACGGGACACGTTTTTCAAGGTGTGCCTGAGGTCAGACGGAGGAGCGAATTTGAATTGTTGTACACAATTCAAATTCGCTCCAATGCGAATTTCGAACATTTCGATCCAATGCGATCCGCATTGGATTTCGATCCAATGCGGAGCATGCGGTTTTCGAGTGCACAGGTTGGGCTCATGCAAGGAAAGAATGTTATCAGCAGTTGGGGACCTTAAGTGCTGAAAATATTATAAGTCGAATGCTGGAGTCCAGGAGGACCTGGGCTTTGATAAAGGGGATGATCACGAAGATAATTAACGGGAATGTAGCTGACGGATAGTGGGGTGAGGTCAGTTCTCGAGGATGGGCAGCGGGGGCTCCCATAATGTTATCCTTTGCCAATCTACTTCGGGAAACACAGAATCAGCTATTTTGGAGGCTAGTTACTGCAAACAGATGTATCCGCAAAATATAATAGGAACCATTTTCTTGCCTTACGGTTAGGTCCAGTTCGTATGAGATGAAGGGGGAGGAGGTTTTAGTCGTTGATCACGACACTGCCGTTTATGCAGGCGGACGACGGGTGGCTGGCTGAGCTTTCCCCTATCCCGACGGAAAAAACACAGTAATTTATTAGTTTTGATTTCCTGGATAGAGATTTTTTTGTTACATATGTTTCTTGTTCTCTGAAAGAACAAATTTTTCTTGTTCTTTCCATTTTCTGTACTTTAGATGCTATCGCTACCTTTTCTTTTGTGTTTTTCCATTTTCCAATTTATTTAAAGTAATCCGTTTTATATCGCATTGTTATTTATTTTACGATTAATTTATTACGTTATTTATCTTATTTTATTTAACTCTTGTACTTTTAATAATAAAAAAAAAAGTATTAAAATATAAAACACTAGATATCAATCTTATTTTATTTAATACATTATTTGTCGAATTTGTAATTCATAAACCGTGTAATAAACGCTAAAAAATTGAATTTATTTAATTCATAACAATCTAAGAATTTCCTAACATAAATGAGCTATGAGCGTATCTCAGTTTTATTTTTGAAAAAACTATTAAAACCAAATTTTTTAAGTAAATAGCATAATTGTTAATTAATAAATTAGAACACAAGAAAGTATTTAAATGCGATAAATTAAAAAAAAAAAATCTATAAAAATGTTTAGAAATCTTCCGGAAGACTCAAAAGTATTATATATTGAGATAAGCCCTTTTGGCTTAAGACGGTAGTACGAACTTATAAAAGCACCATAAATATCATCTATATATTCGATAAAAATATTATTTTTACTTGGCTTCGAGCCAGTACCAGCTAAAAATATTGGCCCGAAAATGAAAAAATATTAAACCCCTGATTTAAAGCCAAGGAAGCCCGAGATTATTAGACAGACAGTTCATTATCGTACATCGTCGAAACAATACATCACGCACGATGATTTCCGAGTACTGTTCGTAATCTGCACCAATAAAGTCCTTCTATGAATGATTTCACCGTAAAAATAGGACGTCATTACAATTTTCTTAAACATTAACAAAATATAGCCCTACTCGAAAATTCCCCAAAGAAGTTAAAAAGCGAATGATACATTGATATTTTGAGATAATTACATTGGAATTAATCTTAAAATAATTTAAAATTTCATTTTTATTTAAAGCTATTCAGATACTTGTAGATTAATGCTTCATCTGAAAATTTATACCGTACAATATTATCTTATAATCTCATATTCATGCCATTAACTCACCGTTTACTTTGCCAGTTTTTATTGTGCTTAATATAACCAAAGAAATTTATAATGAAGTTAAAAAAAGAAGTTTTTGTGGACACTATAGGAATTCATTTCTGTTATTTAATTGTACCCAGTGTCTCATAAGTTTCCTTACGTAGAAATAATAAAAATAAATAATCAATCAAATAAAATAAAATTAATAAAAATGATTTTCTTAAAAAAAGAAAAACCAAAAAAACGTATTTTTCTTATGTATGGAAATTTTTGAGATACCTGTATACAAAGAAAATCAATATGTTGAGCAAAAGGTTATCAAAATTTCTATCAATTTGCAAAAAAAAACCATTTATTTCATTTTACCTAACAAATTATTTTGTTAAAACTAATGATTACCAATATGTAAAAAATTAAAACATTGACATGGACTCCATTTTTAAATCTATGAAAATATTTTCACGTTAAACGTTTTATTTATTAAAGAAAGTTTGTGCAAACATAAATTCAAATGTTATAATAATTCCTTAATTCCATATATTAGAAGAAAATTGAATAGAAAAATGAAGACGAAATCGCCAGTTTTTTTTTGTCTTCTATCATTTGACTGGTTTGATGTAGCTCTTCAAGATTCCCTATTAGTACTAGTCGTTTCATTTCGGTATACCTCCTACATCCTAAATCCCTAAAAATTTATTTTACATATTCCAAACGTTGCCTACCTTTACAATTTTTTGCTTCTACCTGTCCCTTCAGTATTAAAGTGACTATTCCAGGTTGCCTTAATATGTGGCCTATAAGTATGTCTCTTCTTTTAACTATATTTTTTCCAAATACTTCTCTCTTCATCAATTTGCCGCAATACCTCTTCATTTTTCACTTTATCCATCAATCTGATTTTTAACATTCTCCTATAGCACCACATTTCAAAGGCTTCTAATCTTTTCTTATCGGGTACTCCGATCGTCCAAGTTTCACATCCATTTAAAGCTGCGCTCCAAACATATACTTTCAAAAATAATTTTCCTGACGTTTAAATTAATTTTTGATGTAAACAAATTATATTTCTGAATGAAGGCTCGTTTCGCCAGTACTATTCGGCATGTTATATCGGTCCTGCTTTGTCCATCTTTAGTAATTCTACTTCCCAAATAACAAAACCTTCTATCTCCGTAATCTTTTCTCTATTTATTTTTACATTCAGTGGTACGTTTTGTTCTAGTTTATTTTCATGCGTTAGTTCTTGTGTAGGAGTTCATCCATGCCATTCATTGTTTCTTCTAAATCCTTTTTACTCTCGGCTAGAATTACTATATCATCATCAAATCGTAGCATCTTTATCTTTTCACCTTGTACTGTCACTCCAGATCTAAATTGTAGTTTAACATCATTAACTCCTAGTTCTATGTAAAGATTAAAAAGTAACGGAGATAGGAAACATCCTTGTCGTACTCCCTTTCTTATTACGGCTTCTTTCTTATGTTCTTCAATTATTAATGTTGCTGTTTGGTTCCTGTAAATGTTAGCAATCGTTCTTCTATCTCTGTATTTGAACCCTAATTTTTTTAAAATGCTGAACATTTTATTCCAGTCTATGTTATCGAATGCCTTTTCTAGGTCTATAAATGCCAAGTATGTCGGTTTGTTTTTCTTTAATCTTCCTTCTACTATTAATCTGAGGCTTAAAATTGCTTTCCTTGTCCCTATACTTTTCCTGAAACCAAATTGGTCTTCTAACACTTACTTCAATCTCCTCTCGATTCTTCTGTACAGAATTCTAGTTAACATTTTTGATGCATGAGTAGTTAAGCTAATCGTTCTGTATTCTTCACATTTATCTATTCCTGCTCTCTTTGTTATTATGACTATACAAAAATTTTAAAAAAGAAAAATTAAAATGAAATTTGTATCATATTATTTTATTTGTAATAGTGAAAACTAATTATTTGTTACCAATAAAACAAATGAAGAAGAAATGTTTTTGTGAATGACAATGCAAGGAAAATATAATAGATATAAATGATAAGGAAGAAAGATCGATAATAAAGAAGACAAACTACCGTGCCCTATAACAGAAGGAGAGAAAAAATAAGTGCCTTTCAATCATTTATTTCAAAGCATAAGAAAATATTAACAAATAACTTTTCAACTCCATTGGAAACTTAGAAGAATATATCAGGAAAAGTATCATCGCGTAAAGAAAACAAATAACACTGTTATTTTTACTTTCATCAATTTGTTTGCAACAAATATATATTTATTTATTCTTTCAGTAAGTACACTCAGTAATGCTCAATTACAATTATATTTTTATTGAATGCTAAAATGTCCAAACTGAACCGGAGATCAAACTCAGAATTTTACAATTGAAAAACAGAGATTAAATCATTACACTTCGAAGGTCAGTAATAATCAGTGATATTATATTTATAAGTTTTACAACTTGTTAAAAAACAAACAAAACAAGTTTTATTGTTATAATATTAAACTACAGTACCCATATTTCTGAAATTCCTTTTATAGACAATTTTCTATAAGAATGCTCTACAATTAATAAAATAACTTAAAAACTGAAAATTGACAACGAAAAATAATACTACTATAAAGTTACAAATAAATTATATTTTTATTTATTAACTTAAGTAAAAGTACTTACAACAAATAAATATTTTTGAAGTGGGTGCCAGTCAACACAAGTTAAACATAAAGTTTCCAACCGACCACTAAGCACCTTAACTGACCACTAGGCGGCTAAACGGAATTCCCACACGTAAAGTGATATCTCAGGAGCATATAAAAGAGAGCGTCTCATGACCATCTTGAATTCGCTAAGGTAAAAAAACTTGGTGATAATGTATGTACCTAAGCATCTATAAAGTATTCTTATATCATATTTTTGTATGTCGCATTTTATTGTTGTATTATATTTTTGTAGAGATCATTTTATTGTTGTAAAACATGTGTTACCAATTTTGCATTATTTGAAGTAGGATTTGGATTATATAGATCATAGGTTTTTTTTTTTTGTTTATATTATAACTATAACATATTATATATTTTATATTTAATGTATCTATATTATTATATAATTAAAACATGGGTAGGCTTACTAAACTTTCTGCTCAAATGAGACAGCAAAGTTTTACGATATACACTGTTATTAATACCCTAGTCACACAGGGAACAGAAAGAATCACTGTACTGGTACAAGCGGTCCGTGGCTAAGTGTTCTCGAGCTTTCAATTCTTTTTGTTATTTTTCCTAAGATTACCATAGATTTTGTTAAAATTTATATGAGATCACTACGAAAGTATATTCCATCGATTAAAAAAAATTATCAAAGTCGGTTTACTAACGTCGGAGCTATTGCGTATCATAATTTGCAAAAAAATTTCAGTCGAACTAAGAACATTTTATTGAAGTCTGTTAAAAACAGAGGATTATGATGGAAGTCCTACTGAAAATATATGAGTCACTATCAACTAGCTAGAATGAAAATTATGTTAAAATTCAAATATCTTTTAAAATTAGTAACTATTACTTTTTTTTATTACAATTACAAACATACTGTTGTGTTTCCAAGGTTTGTTTGCTCCAGCTGTTCTCGACAACTTCTTAGTCCCTCCATTCCGTACGTCGATCAAGACTAGGATTGCTGTATGCAAATGCTGGCTCCTAGTTTGTTAAACATTTTCTCTGGGCGCTAGTGGTGTGGTCATAGTATAATTTTTAGTCAATTATACAGTTAAAAGTTTGATTGAAAAAAATATAATCCCTGTCTTCTCCTCCGCACAGAAATTTTATTTGCAAGATTATTACCAGGAAAAAATATTATGATTTAATATTTATTAAATTTGAAGCACATGTCTATCATTGGAAATTCTTAATTTTTTTTTAAAGATATTTAGCCTGAAACTATTATCGTTCAAGACAAAGAAGTATGATGCATTAAAAACTACTTTCGTCTTCTTTAGTGGTAGTATCCTTAGTCAGAATGTATTTTAAAATTTGTCCATCGATAAATAATTCAATAATAATCATTAAAAATTGATCAAAACTCATAATGAAGTTTAGCTATACTTAGTTAAAATCCGTAATCTTCTCACTTCAAAATTTTTTTTGTGTTCTTATGGTTTTGGTTCAGTGAGGTTTCAGTGCTTTTTTTATGCTAGTAATGATAATTAATTAGTAACCAAGAAAATTCACCAGCCAATCATTAAATCAGTTTAGATTTATTTATTTGTGTACATGAAATAAAAGGTTAATAATATTCAATTTAAATATTATGTAAGTTCTGTTAGTCACGTGTTATACATAACATGTTTAAAAAACTATGCATCTTGAAATATGATTTATGAAACTTTTAAATCATTAAACGAACAGGTAAATAAGTGTATTTATTTATTTTTTTTAAAATTCATTTTTTAGATAAGGAGTATTCAATTGAATTAATAAATATACATTTAAATAAGAACCTGATACATATGGACGTACATCATATATAAATCAATTCCCAACTTCAAATATCAGTTAGTTAAAAAAAAATTATTTAGCTTAAAATAGACTAAAATTATTAAAAACTTAAGAAAATTGTATATAAAAAATGTTCAATAAAAGTACATGTTAAAATTGTTAATTACGGATTGCATTATAATATATCATAAAAAATCTGATGTGTGCACCATACGAATTACTTGTACACCTATTAAATTACATATACACATTTTTTGCTGCGCTTCATTTTAACTTATTTCATTTGAAAGTGAGATATGATCATCCAATTCTTTAATAAAGTGGACAGTTACACAATTGCATTGTGATAGATACCACATTGCATCACATTTTTTTGTGGTGTCCGTATCAATATTTTATATTAGTTAATATAAAATTTTGTTTCATCACTTCGCTCAATTAGTTATGTGGTGTAAGTGAGAACGTTTCGGATCGGTAACCGTGGTCACATCGGTTCGAATCCGACTTCATATACATACACATTTTTTTAACATTCTTTTGTAATTTAAATATAATGATTTATTAATAATTAACTCCAATTGTAAAAATCTGTGAAGTAAATTAAAAATACATAAAAGTATATTTCACTAATAACTTGTGACTTTTTTTATTGTTATTATTGAATTACCTTCTATTGTAATTTTTTTCAATAAATAATAATTTTATAAGTCCAACACCCAATTTTTTTGGATTTTGGGCTATTTTGGACACTTTGGTTCAGTGAGTTGCAATCAAAAGGGGAGGTGTAGAATTAGATCTTATAACAGTCTTAAATCCAAAATTTCAACATTCTGCAGCTAATCGTTTTTGAGGTATGCGAGATACATATGTACAGACGTCACGCCGAAACTAGTCAAAATGGATTTAGGGATGGTGAAAATGGATATTTCCGTTGAAATATGAAAACCGAAACATTTCGCGATCACAATACTTCCTTTACTTCGTACAAGGAAATAAAAACAAAATTAACTTTTTTTTAATAGCTAGCTTATATATATATATATATATATATATATATATATATATATATATATGTTATGTGTGATTTAGCAATTAGACTATACCTAATGTAGCACACACGTATATGTGTGTGAGTATATATATATATATATAGCGAGAGAGAGAGAGAGAGAGAGAGAGAGAGAGAGAAAGAGCCTAACTATGTAATATTAATATTGTCTTATATAATATAAGCATTGTTCTTCCTAGATCTAGATGCTGACCTAATTGTAATGTTTAATTAACTACCTACGTATTATTGTAAAATAATTCTTTTTTATATTTTCTGTTGTAGAATTTCCAAGTTAGTATTTCGTGTTAAAAACAAACTCGGGATTTAGTAAAGGAGAAAACATCTCAAGGATTGATACAATAAGTAAGTAAGAACCTAACATAGTCTGTCAATACTTTATATTATTTTAATTCTTATCACAAAAATAGATTATAAGAAAACATATTTATTCCGGGTACCATAATATAATATTGTAGGTAATAAAGCTGAATGGGCATTATTGTAGGAAATCACTCACTGAATTAGCATAGTAATTCATGAATTAAAAGCACTCCATGCCAGCCTTACTAAAGGAAAGTAAGGAGTAAAACAGTCTCCTATTATCTTCTTCGTTGAACTGAATATACTGTTTTGTACCAATATGTCAAACTCACAGAAATACAAGTAATATTAAGCCCTAAACGTATTGAACAATAATCATCATTACTCTCAGAGAAAGCAGCGTTTACTAGTAAGTGCATGTATTAAGATATGCATGTATGGTAGTAAGTTGTTAACCACAAAGAAAAGATTTGGAAAGGTAGTGAGTGTAACGTAAAAAATTTATTCATTTTGTGAACAATGAATTTAATACAGACAATGAATCCTTTTAAATGTCAGCATTAATTTAAGAGTTGATCATTAACCTCAATAAATAATTATAACAATTTTTTTCATTAAGAAGGATAATAATATATATTTCTAAACAATATTAAAAGAAATTAATTACGTTTAAATTTTTCACTTTTACAGACGTATTTGAAATACTAAGTATTTATTTATCACTGGTAAATAATGTTCCCCCAACTTGAAATAATAGAAAGTTCAAGTACAGTATAATTACTATTATTCATCAGATTTGGTATTTAATAAAACTATTTCAAAATATTTTAAGGAGTTCAAACAATATTTATAATTTATGGAAACTGAACAAATATATAATTTTTTTTTTTTTTGTCTTCAGTCATTTGACTGGTTTGATGCAGCTCTCCAAGATTCCCTATCTAGTGCTAGTCGTTTCATTTCAGTATACCCTCTACATCCTACATCCCTAACAATTTGTTTTACATATTCCAAAAGTGGCCTGCCTACACAATTTTTTCCTTCTACCGGTCCTTCCAATATTAAAGCGACTATTCCAGGATTCCTTAGTATGTGGCCTATAAGTCTCTCTTCTATTAACTATATTTTTCCAAATGCTTCTTTCTTCATCTATTTGTCGCAATACCTCTTCATTTGTCACTTTATCCACCCATCTGATTTTTAACATTCTCCTATAGCACCGCATTTCAATAGCTTCTAATCTTTTCTTCTCAGATACTCCAATTGTCCAGGTTTCACTTCCATATAAAGCGACACTCCAAACATATACTTTCAAAAATCTTTTCCTGACATTTAAATTAATTTTTGATGTAAAAAAATTATATTTTTTACTGAAGGCTCGTTTAGCTTGTGCTATTCGGCATTTTATATAGCTCCTGCTTCGTCCATTTTTAGTAATTCTACTTCCCAAATAACAAAATTCTTCTACCTCCATAATCTTTTCTCCTCCTATTTTCACACTCAGTGGTCCATCTTTATTATTTCTACTACATTTCATTACTTTTGTTTTGTTCTTGTTTATTTTCATGCGATAGTTCTTGCGTAGGATTTCATCTATGCCGTTCATTGTTTCTTCTAAATCCTTTTTATTCTCGGCTAGAATTACTATATCATCAGCAAATCGTAGCATCTTTATCTTTTCACCTTGTACTGTTACTCCGAATCTAAATTGTTCTTTAACATCATTAACTGCTAGTTCCATGTAAAGATTAAAAAGTAACGGAGACAGGGAACACCCTTGTCGGCCTCCCTTTCTTATTACGGCTTCTTTCTTATGTTCTTCAATTGCTACTGTTGCTGTTTGGTTCCTGTACATGTTAGCAATTGTTCTTTTATCTCTGTATTTGAACCCTAACTTTTTTAAAATGCTGAACATTTTATTCCAGTCTACGTTATCGAATGCCTTTTCTAGGTCTATAAACGCCAATTATGTTGGTTTGTTTTTCTTTAATCTTCCTTCTACTATTAATCTGAGGCCTAAAATTGCTTCTCTTGTCCCTATACTTTTCCTGAAACCAAATTGGTCTTATCCTAACACTTCTTCCACTCTCCGCTCAATGGTTCTATAATCTTCACATTTATCTGCTCCTGCTTTCTTTGGTATCATGATTATAACTTTTTTTTTGAAGTCTGACTGAAATTCCCCTTTTTCATATATAAATTAGTAAGATATAATTGAAGAATTTTTTCTTCTTTTTTTTTTGATGAAAGAGCGGTCATCAACACCTATGGTCATTAGTCCAGTGAAAATTGGTAGCGTATGAAAATATTCCATGCCTGACCGAGATTCGAACCCGGGACCTCCGCACGAAATAACTCCGTACGCATGCTATCTACTCAGCCATGGAGGCCGGCTAAATAATCTTTAAACATAAATATATAATTTCTCCGTAAAATCCTCTATTCCCGTTTCAGTAGAAATTAAATTTGGTAGATGAAACTGATTTAGTTTATTCAAATTTTGATTAAGTATTTAATATATTAATATATAGCAACCTTAATATTTTTCTGATTATACGAAATTAAAAATATCTTTCTTTTTAATTTTTATTAACAACTCATAAGTATTTATATGTGATTCAACCCAATTACTTACCTCTGATCTAGCTAATTGGTAATTTCTTTAAAATACTTGATTAACAGAGAACTTCTGGCACAAAAGGTGGGGTATTTTAAACTTCTTTTTTAGAAAGTAAAATGGAACGATATATTTTTAAATATTTATTGAATTTGGAGAAATAAATGACGTTTATCCATTCACCCAGGAATAGAATTTTGGGTAATACATAAAATAAATGTTAAATTACAATTTGTATACTTCTCTCCAATCTTATTGGTTGAAATTTTTTCGTAGCACTCTAATTATTGTTAAACTTTTCTGAAAAAACAAATCTAATAATATAACTACCTAAAATGTTGATAAATGAAAGTCAACCTATTAAAAAAAACTCCTCTAATGAGAGATTAATATATTAACCATAAACAAATCTTTTTTTTTTTCTTTAAATCCAAGTAAATTCAATTTTAATATTAAGCCTAATGTCTTTTTAACGACTTGATTTTTTTTTAAATTAGGCACTTATAAAGTTATCTAAAACATTTCCGACATATTAAATCCTTGATAGACTTTTATTTATAACAAAATAATTGTTTCTTCTGTAGATTATTAAATAAGAAGAAAGTTTTGCGTTTTACTTTTTGTTAAACGTTAAAGAAAAATATCTCTTTCCATCTGAATTCATGAAGGAAAAAAACCAGTTGTGAAATGAGTTTTTGAAAACTTTTATTTAAAATAAACAATAAATATTTGGTTAGTTAATTATTAAATAATAACTTATTTACAAATTAATAAATAAATAGATAAAATATTTTAAGTCTCATATATAAAGAAAGTAGAATCAAAAATTATAAAAATTAATCTCTGGGAATACATTATTCACAAATTTTAAATTCATGGATTTCTTTTTTAAAGGTTATCTTAATATTTTTTTTTTTTATGATTAATTCACCTAAAAATTTCGAAGTTTTTATTTAGAAAAAAAAGGACTGGAAATTTTGTGACCTACGAAAAATGTTTCGCCTGACCGAAATTCGAACCTTCAAGATCAAAGATTGAGACGCTACCACTGCGCCTAAAAGTTTTATTTTAAGTGTATTTATAGAGGATGATTTTTTAGTCCTGTTACCCAATTGTTAATGTCTGGTAATTTTTTTTAAGAAACGGAAGTTTTGTTTTGTGACACGAAGTTGGTAGCGCTACTCAACCGGTATAGATACGGCAGTGTGAGTTGATTCTCCTTGAGCTGTGTAAACTTTTGTGCCTTTTCCGGTCGTGTTACGAACAGAATATCTTTTACCATAGAACGAGTTTTCATTCTTGAACAATATTTTGCTACGAAATCCTACGCGAGTGTAAAAGAATCATTTCAAATTAAATTTGTTGGTGATCCTCCGCCAGAAAAAATGTCAATTTCTAGGATTGCAAACCGATTTCGAAAGACAGGTAGTGTTTGCGACAGAAAACGTAGTGGTCGACCGACTCGCTTGACAGATGATGTTTTAGACAATGTGAAAACAAGATCGCTCAATTCTCCTCGGAAAAGTTTACGAAAACTTTCCACGCAAGTCGGTTTGTCATATTCGAGTGTTCAGAAAGCTGCTAAAAAATTGAAATTGTATCCGTATCGCGTACGATTAGTCCAAGAGCTTCAGCCTCCAGATTTAAACAAGCGATTGCAATATTGCCGTCGGTTTAGGTCTCTCGTAAATGATAACAGAATCCTTGTGAATGTATTTTTTTCTGTTGTAGTGAAGGTCTTTATATACGAAATTTACTAATATTGCCGTAAAAGACTAATATATACACAGAGACAGAAATATATATATTAATTTGTGTGTGTGTGTGTGTGGGGGGGGGGGGTGTGAAATTATGAGCATGTACACGTACATATATTTGGAATGGCATTATCATCTAAGAACTTCAGGGCCGTTTTTTATGAAAAAAGTACTGTACCGAAACGTAAGACAAAAGTTAAAAATAAGAAATTACTGATAATTACTGAGTTTAAAATTAAACAAACGAAATCTGAGCTGATATTCAATAAAATGAAATTACTTTAATTTTAATCTTACTACTTCTTACAGTTATTATAAAAATGTATAAAATTATTATACATTGTAATTTATTGATCAATTAGCAAAATTATTTGAGATAGAGAATTTTGCAAATAAAACAACACAGTTATACGTTATTTTGTACTTCCTTGTACAAAATAAAGGAAGAATTTTAATCGCGAAAAATTTCGGTTTTCAGATTCCTACGGAAATATTCATTTTGACATTCCTGAATCCATTTTGACTAGTTTTGGCGTGACGTCTGTACCTTCGTACGTATGTGTGCATTTATCTCGCATAACTCAAAAACTATTAGCCGTAGAATGTAGAAATTTTGTATTTAAGACTGTTATAACATCTAGTTGTGCACCTCCCTTTTGACTGCAATCGGCTGGGCCAAAAATATGTATACAGTCAGATCTCTTAATAAATTTGGATTTTAGACTTTTTCTTAACAGCAGTAATAAGCTCTCGTTGAGAGCATTTCAACGATACATCATAAGTGGTACTTCTTTTCATTGGTTCCAGAATTATAGCTAAACATTTTGATTTGAATCTTAAAAGGGGAAGGTATATCGGTTCGAATCCGACTTCATATACTTTTTTTTTTAATTTAAGTATATTTATTTATTAATAATAATTACTAACCTCTGGTTATAAAAAAGTTTTAACAATAAATAATAACAATACAAAAGAAAAGTATGAAAAAAATTAGAAGTTATTAGTGAAGTAAAATTTTATGTACTTTCCATTTTAGTTCAAAAATTTTTACGGAGATTAATAAATCAATATATTTAAATTAAAAAAACAAATGTTAAAAATAAAAAAAATATATATATGTATATAAAGTCGGGGATTCAAACCGATGTATGCATGGTTACGGATCAGACACGTCTCGCACCACATATCTACTTGAGCGACGTGAAAAAAAAATTAATATATAAACAAAAATAAAATACTGATACGGATACCACAAAAAAAAATAAAAAAAAATGTGATGCATGTGAGGTCCTCCACAATACAATTGTGTAACTGTCCACTTAGAATTGGAAGATCGTATCTCACTTTCAAATGAAATAACTTGAAGTACAACACATACGCAATATTATGTGCATATATACGCACAAGTACACTAATTGCATATAGTATATGCAATTTAATAGGCGTACAAGGAAGTCATGTGATGTCCACTTCAGATTTTTTTTTTTATATATATATATAAATAATAAAAATAGTTATAAAAATTACAAAAAACATGACTGCCAAAAAATAAATTTATAAAATAAATAATAATAATAATATTAAAAAATAAAATAAAAAACTGAGATAAATTGAAGTAAAAAAAAAGAAAAAAACAAGGTATAGAAAAAGAAGAATAAACATCATTATTCTCTCTAAATTAAATAAAATAATATGTAACCAATCAACTTGAGAGATATTTCATTTTTAAATGAGTTATGACGTTATAGAAATAGCAGGTATTTAAAGATTAAATGTCCTCACCTGTCTTATATCGATAAGAAAACGTTTAATCGCGGTTATTTAAAATTTAAAGAGACAATTACTATTCGTCGTAAAGCGTCACTACTTTCGTCTTAAATAGCATTATTATTTTACATGACTATTTATCTAAAAAAAATTTTTTTATTGTTTTACAAATATTTGATTGTTTTTAAAAATTATCCTAAATTCTACTCTTATTTTATTTATCAATAAAATATTTTTTTATTAAAAATATTTTACAATCAATAAACTTTATATATACTTTTATTTCATTTTTATAGTATTCATTTTTCATTCATTTATTCATTAAATCATCAGTTTTATCTACGTCACGGGTAAATATAACCCAGCATTTCATCACAAAGATGAAGAAAACCCATTATAAAACCATTATCAATGGAGTGTAAAAGATTATATTAAGTATAAAAAAATTAAATAATAAGAAAAGAGAAGTAAGTAATTAAACTTCACTTTAATTTGTAAAAGCAATAATTTCATGAAATAGTAATAACTCATATTTTTCCACATTATAAATCTGTAAAATTAGTACAAAGTAAGTAAAAAGTGTTAGATTATAAAATTAGTTCCTGGGTACCTAAGTCAAAGAAGTAAAAAATCATAAAAGAAGTTTTTCTCAGAATATTCTCTAGCTTGTGTTACGTGAAAATTGTTCTATTTTCTTGTTTTATCGAAGATAATTAACTTATTCTTTTTGTTAATAAATAACATTTTTTTTTTTAAGGAAAGGTAAAAGGATAAAATAGTTGATAAATATAGAAATACATAATTTATACTTTCCACGCAAAACATTTTGTGTTCTGAAAGCACTTTCTGAATTTTTTTAAAAGTATCAATTATATTTCTCATGAGAAAATACAAAAATAAAATAAAAAATATTATTAATAATTTATTTATTCCCTCTAGAATAACAATTTGTTTAAGCCCCCAAATTTCTGTTATTCTAAAAACTTTTCACTTCCTTGTGTAGTTAGTGCTATAGTGGATATATAGTTCTAGAAGGGAAATTATTGTAATCGGTTCAATTTGGGAATATGCGACTATCACCGAATCTTGATTTTGAATCTAAGGAACACAAAAAATTTAAAAAAAACCGGATGGAAATTTTCCGGATATTAATGTTCGTATTTACATTCATTCGATGTTAGTTTCTAGAACTACTTATATCTCCAGAACCACTGAAGCGATGTTGTGGGGCATTGATGACATTAAATTTTCAACTTAAAAGGTCGAGGTAGTGAGGCTGTAGACCAAGGTCACCCTCACTATCACAAGATTTTGCCTAAGTAAGGTCATATTTTTCTTAGGCACACTTGTTAACAATGAAAAAATAACAATATTTGCAAAAAAAAGCTTTCCAAAATCGCACCCTTACCATAGAAAATGCTGTTGTAGTCGCCTGCTATGTTGTGACGTCACAAGTGAGTAGTAGAATTGAATGAATGAATAATATGTAATTGTAAAAATGTATTTCGTTATGGCTGGGTCTCGAACTCGATCGGCCGGCCGACTCGGTACCTGGTACGTTAATCCTCACTGCTATACCAGTCTGTCGTCTATATAAGGAAAATGTTTTCCGTGTAAGTTGTGAAATTATATTAATTTAGGTAGTGTCGACCATCGCCCCTAGTGCCGCCAAACCCGCATGAATTATATACGGTATGCGCGCGCGCTTTAGTTAGAATCATTTAATTAAATAGAAGAAATATTTAAAAAATATTATAATAAAAAGATAAAAATATTTTTAATTAAGTTGTGTGTATATGTGTGTTTAAGTTGTGTATCAGAAACAACCCACACAGTTGTAGGACTCTCCCGGAACGTGACTTAGCCGCATGATGGGAAAGTCCTGAAATTGTGTAGTCACATTTTTTTTAATCTCAGCATATTTTTAATGTTATGAAACGAATTTTTTAGCGTATGAAAGAATGCTAAGACTTCACGTTTTTAACGGACGTCAAATTAAGTAATAATTTTGATTTTGATAAAATAGAACAGTAACAATAATTGATATAATTGTTCTAATACACGAATAACAAAAAATAATAATTCCTTCACGTATATTTACAATTCCCCAGATACAAACATTAACTCATCGGATTGGTCTAGTGGTGAACGCGTCTTCTCAAACCGGCTGATTTGGAAGTCGAGAGTTCCAGCCTTAAAGTCCTAGTAAAGTCAGTTATTTTTACACGGATTTGAATACTAAATCATGGATACCGGTTCTTTGGTGGTTGGGTTTTGAATTAAGCACACATCTCAGGAATTGTCGAACTGAGACTGTACAAGACTGCACTTCATTTACACTCATACATATCATCCTCATTCATCCTCTGAAGTATTATCTGAACGGTAATTACCGGTGGCTAAACAGGAAAAAGAAGATATGCATACATCGATTTACATAAACCACAATAAAAATTAAAAACTCACCCAAAGTTATAACTTTGTAATTTAAATCATCTTCGTCTAGTAGCAGGTAGCAAAGATTCTACACTTTCTTGAAGACACCAGTATGATTACAAACGGATCACCGTTGCGGCCAAGTTTATTATGTTTCTGTAAATATGTCACCATAGAAGTTGGTCGGCTCTGCTGCGTATACCGAATTAAGTAAAATCTTCTGTTAATCACATGTGGCACCCTATAACCAACTTCAAAGAAGTAAATTTCTGTATATCCATGGACAGCCATGGATATTCGCAAATATTACATACTTTTTTCTGTTTAACCTCCGGAATCACCGTAAGGTATTACTTCAGAGGATGAATGAGGATGATATGTATGATATAAGTGTGTAGTCTTGTACAGTCTCAGATAGATCATTCCTGAGATGTGGTTAATTGAAACCCATTCATCAAAGAACACAGGTATCGTATCCACAATCTAGTATTCAAATTCGTATAAAAGATACTTTCTACTAGAATTTGAACCTTAGAACTTTTGATTTAATTTTAAAACTTATCTTAAGTTAAGGAAATCTTAAGTTAAGTAAAAGGAACTATCGGAAATTAAGAAATGCTATAAACAGGAAGTGCAAACTGGTGAAAGAAGAGTGGATTAAAGAAAAGTGTTCAGAAGTGGAAAGAGAAATGAACATTGGTAAAATAGACGGAGCATACAGGAAAGTTAAGGAAAATTTTGGGGTACATAAATTAAAATCTAATAATGTGTTAAACAAAGATGGTACACCTATATATAATACGAAACGTAAAGTCGATAGATGGGTGGAATATATTGAAGAGTTATACGGAGGAAATGAATTAGAAAATGGTTTTATAGAGGAAGAAGAGGAAGTTGAGGAGGATGAAATGGGAGAAACAATACTGAGATCTGAATTTAAGAGAGCATTAAACGATTTAAATGGCAGAAAGGCTCCTGGAATAGACGGAATACCTGTAGAATTACTGCGCAGTGCAGGGGAGGAGGCGATTGATAGATTATACAAACTGGTGTGTAATATTTATGAAAAAGGGGAATTTCCGTCAGACTTCAAAAAAAGTGTTATAGTAATGATACCAAAGAAATCAGGGGCAGATAAGTGTGAAGAATACAGAACAATTAGTTTAACTAGTCATGCATCAAAAATCTTAACTAGAATTCTATACAGAAGAATTGAGAGGAGAGTGGAGGAAGTGTTAGGAGAAGACCAATTTGGTTTCAGGAAAAGTATAGGGACAAGGGAAGCAATTTTAGGCCTCAGATTAATAGTAGAAGGAAGATTAAAGAAAAACAAACCAACATACTTGGCGTTTATAGACCTAGAAAAGGCATTCGATAACGTAGACTGGAATAAAATGTTCAGCATTTTAAAAAAATTAGGGTTCAAATACAGAGATAGAAGAACAATTGCTAACATGTACAGGAACCAAACAGCAACAGTAGCAATTGAAGAACATAAGAAAGAAGCCGTAATAAGAAAGGGAGTCCGACAAGGATGTTCTCTATCTCCGTTACTTTTTAATCTTTACATGGAACTAGCAGTTAATGATGTTAAAGAACAATTTAGATTCGGAGTAACAGTACAAGGTGAAAAGATAAAGATGCTACGATTTGCTGATGATATAGTAATTCTAGCCGAGAATAAAAAGGATTTAGAAGAAACAATGAACGGCATAGATGAAGTCCTACGCAAGAACTATCGCATGAAAATAAACAAGAATAAAACAAAAGTAATGAAATGTAGTAGAAATAACAAAGATGGACCACTGAATGTGAAAATAGGAGGAGAAAAGATTATGGAGGTAGAAGAATTTTGTTATTTGGGAAGTAGAATTACTAAAGATGGACGAAGCAGGAGCGATATAAAATGCCGAATAGCACAAGCTAAACGAGCCTTCAGTAAGAAATATAAGTTGTTTACATCAAAAATTAATTTAAATATCAGGAAAAGATTTTTGAAAGTGTATGTTTGGAGTGTCGCTTTATATGGAAGTGAAACTTGGACGATCGGAGTATCTGAGAAGAAAAGGTTAGAAGCTTTTGAAATGTGGTGCTATAGGAGAATGTTAAAAATCAGATGGGTGGATAAAGTGACAAATGAGGAGGTATTGCGGCAAATAGATGAAGAAAGAAGCATTTGGAAAAATATAGTTTTTCAGAAGAGACAGACTTATAGGCCACATACTAAGGCATCCTGGAATAGTCGCTTTAATTTTGGAAGGACAGGTAGAAGGGAAAAATTGTGTAGGCAGGCCACGTTTGGAATATGTAAAACAAATTGTTAGGGATGTAGGATGTAGAGGGTATACTGAAATGAAACGACTAGCACTAGATAGGGAATCTTGGAGAGCTGCATCAAACCAGTCAAATCACTGAAGACAAAAAAAAAATCTTAAGTTATAAACAGTTTAACCTATATTCTTTGTTAAACATAGTAACTGTTATTCCAGTATTTTTCTCGTCATTTTTTAACAGAATAAAGTTGCTCCTGTATGTTTATTCAAATTTTAAAATTATTTCTACATTTTATCTGAATAAACTTTCTTTTTTTCACTTTCATGCTAAGCTGTTATAAATTTTATGAATCGACTGAATTTTTTTTTTTATTTCGGTATTTAAGTTTAGAAAAACAGTAGTAAACAACAAAACAATTAAATTGACAATCTTTTCTGGGTTGTATTTTTTTTTTCAAAGGAATGTTAGGGAATTTTCTTTGATTCCTTATGAAGGAATCAAACATATGTTTGAAATTATATGTAAAATTCTTTGGACGTATAATTTTTTTTATTAAAACAATTTTTTTAATGAATTTTTTTTTTTTTAAGAAATTATAACTTTGCAAAAAAGTACAGTCGCATGAAAGAATTCGTATATAATCTAAGTTAAAATTGTTTTATTTATTGTCATTATTATTAATTGCCTTGATTAATAAGAATAATTCGTTTTCTTGCTACAGGATTTTTATGTTAACTGGTATTGTCTATTGCCGCTTCAAAGTATTATTACAACAATTTAATTAACCACTGATACTGGTATGGTAATTTTCGTTTTAGGTCACACAACTCTAAAATCCTTCGGCTTAAAAGAAAAATTACAGCAACCGCTGAATGTAGATAATAAAATTCAAAAAATAATTTATAATCCTGTAATTGATGGTTGTATCATTAACCTTGCTTATAGTATTAGTATTAATGTGGGTTCTGGATTAAGTACATGCCTACAAGTTCAGCTGCTCTCTTAAAAGCATTACATATTACTTTGTTTACGCGTAATCAAACATCTAATGCACTCATGCGTTCGTACGCACTTATCCCCTAACATTATAGTGTGTGATTTCAATTTCAATAATACGTATTTAATAAAAATACTTTTTTTGTTTTTTTTTTAAATAATAATAAACAACTTTATTGAATAATAAAATACAAAAATAAAATAAAATAGTACAAAGAAAACTGAGCTTACCAAATACCCAAGGACGCAGTGTCCATCTGGGGTGGTTGGTTGGAATAAAGTATTATAAACCAGATATTATAAATTAACATTACACTCTAAAACTGCATCATACACAAATAAATATGAATAAAGTCTTAAAATTTAAAACAAAATAATAATAAAAACAATCATATTACAAATTATAGTTGAATAATCAAATCATAGTTTACAATATAAATGAATTGAATAATAATTTTTAATAAATATGAAAAAATTATCAGGAAATATAAAAAAATATACATGTAAGCAAAACATTATAAAACTTTTTAGATTTTATATTAATTATAAAAATAAATACAGATTCTAATAATACATGAAAATAATGTAAGATACATTATCAGATTATTAACATGGCTATCGAAACAAATAAAATAACTTTTGAGGCAATGTTTACCTAATTCTATGAAAAACAAATTTTAAACTTCCAAGTAAACCAATAAGGTAAATAAAGAAAGAAAAACGTCGGTTAAAAGATAAAATGATAATAACACGTAGTCGATTACAATTATTTAACTATTCTACATATTTTCAATAAAAATATGCGATAACGAAATTATTACTGTAGTGCAATTTCGATAAGGAATTAAATGATCTTTATACCCCTCACAATTTGCGCGCGCACACGCACCCACAGAGAGAATGAGAGAGAGAGAGAGTGAATGAGTGTGTGTGTTAGAGAATTTTTGCGCTCTCTGGGACAGAGTGAGGTTTAAGAGATGGGGTGATGGTAGTGATTGTGATGTTAGATTACTTTCCAAGAGCGACTCTTATTTTGATAATCGTATTCTCTAAATAAGTATATGTTTTCATAACAAATTCTTACGGTATTTTGTATTTCATTTTTATTCGCTTGTGAAATATTAAATTTCGTATTTTAAAATGTTTGAAATTTATCGGTGATAAATTATAACTTTAAACTTGTATTTACGAGAATAAAGAGTAAAAACAAAATAATAGTAATATAAAACATTATGGAAAAAGATACCAGATTGCAGGAAGTACTGGTAGACAGAAAGTTCTGGATTCAAATTCCAGTCAGAATTGGCTTTTTTATACGCTTTATTAAAATTTAAAATAAAAGTAAGTGACGAACTAAATGTCGGTCTATTGCCGATACAAATAAATAAATAGAAAAATGTATTAGGTATTAATACGTGTTAGGAATAGCATTAATAAAGATAAGGTCTTATCGTCCCTCTCGTATATTTAACCTTTTTAACTTAAAAATAAAATTCAAATTAAATTTTAAAAATAAAGTATAATTTTCGTCAAACCCTTAATTCCTGTGAAGCGACTATCAACCGTCGGTAGCCGCGATGCTGTGGAGATAACACCGCCTTTCTTCTCCGACAGACTAATCGCTAAACGTTAAACACTTCACTAAACAAACACATGCCTTACACGCTGCAATATAAATCATATTTTGATAAATAATTAAACAAATCTATAACGTACATTATATTAAATTAAAAATTCCAACAGCAACAGAGATTCGAACCCGGGACTTTCCGGACGACGCGAGATTCCATGTAGGAAATCGGTCGGCAAACGGTTTAGTTGATGCTTGTTGAAGTATTAAATAAGTTATATTTTTTGTTCTTATAAACATAAAAGGATTACATAAATGTAGGAATGTAGGTTGCTTATAGCGTCTAACGCAATATTGTTGTATTTATCTGGACGTCTCTAACTTTTATTATTACAACCTTAAATATAATGGAGTTAATTACAAGTTTTACATATTCATTTTTTTGCCCTTTAATGCTCTATTTCATTTTACAAGTCTATATAGTTTTTAGTATGTTGGTTTCTAAATCTACGGTCTCGGGTTTGATTCTGGGAAATAATTTGCTTTTTTTAATGTCAATTTCATATACCGCTTATTCTTCGCTCGTTAAAATAGAAGCGTAGGGTATTACAAGGTCGAATTTTAAATAAAACTGGAAAAATTTTATCTGTTATTATGTAATATTAGAATCTTTTTTTTGTAAACTACTTTACAAAACGGATAATTTAATCGTAATATTTAAAAAAAAAAAAAAAAAATTAAAATTAAGGGAGATTAATTATTATTTTAAATAAAATGTAGTAAATATAAAATAATCGACAAATCTTGATTTAATTTAATTATGTCGAACGTCTATATACGAAATACGGATATTAATTTTGTTACTCGACAGTAATACACGAACGTACGCACACATGTACACAAGTTTACATCGTGTGATATTGTACTGTCCGACGGTAGCCAATCAGAACGAAGGAAGCCACCTGCGTTTGTTAACCCCCCCCCCCCCTTCATAACACCATCGTCGCAATAGTCAGACTAAGAGCTGTTTTTACTAGATGAGTCATCCCAAAAAAATTAAACGAAAAAATAATTACCTCTAATATTTCTCTTAGCAAAAGTCGTCTGTCAGCGTATTTTATAAATTATTGTTTTATTTTATCATTGGCTATCGAACTCCTGTTTTTTATTAAAGCATTTATTACTATAAAGAATTTACTTATTACATTTATTTTATTTTTTTTATTAAACACTTCGCTTTTATCGTAATATGAATTTTTTTTAAATGTAGCACAAATTATGTATTACAGTAAATAAAACTGTACTTTCAAAAGTAAATTGAACTAACATACCGACGGTACACGGGGTTGATGAAGCTTTTTGTTATTTAATAAAATATAATCCAGCTTGATAAAACTATATGTGTATATGTCTTTATAAGTAATGCAAGAGTTCGCACGCGCACACACACACACACACACACACACACACACGCGCGCGCGCGTGCAAATGAAGAAATCCGTTACTAGATTACAATTTTTTTTTTTTTTTAATTTTTATTATACGTTTAATTCTTAACAAATGTTACCGTTCGTAAATGTAAACGGATGGAAACATCAGAATTTTTAGTTTACCAACCATTTTTAGTTCACACGAATCCCATTTACCGGTAAAAAACAAAAATTCACATATTACTATATAAATTCATATTTTAATTTAAGCACGCTTTTTCAAAAATCGGCCTAAAAGGAAAATTGGCTAATATTTGAATATATGTATAAATAAATATACATTTATACAGACTTTTGAGAAAAATACAAGGTCTTCTGAAGCAGCTTTTTCATTATTGTAATACCGGGTGAGCGACTTAAAATAGAACCTAATCGGCTCGAACTGCAGTTATTTTAGCGTCGCGTTTAACACTGCTATTACTAATCGACTATTTTTGTCTACAGTGCGATATAGTTTCGTTCTTTACGATTATGTTTATCCTAAAATACAGTATTCCATCGAAGAAAGGGCTGCTATCGAGGAAGCTTTGGATCCTTTCAAGAGAAACGTAAAATCTTTTCGGTAAGTTTTCGAACGTCAGTAACCCGATAAAGAGTAGTACACGATTCGGTTAAAAAATAGCGCACAACGGAGTCCGTTTTAAACTCAAAACCAAATAGGCGACCTTTCGTCAGGATTCCGTAGGCCATAGCCCGTATTCAAAGAACGATATCTGCCGGTCCGAAAAAAATCTATAGGGTAAATTATCGCACCAAGATGGTGCCGTAATAATAATACACATCTTGCCGTAAGATTCTTCGTAACTTAAATCGGAAACCTTATCGTGTAAAAGCTACGGAAAACAGACTAACCGAAATGTCTTAATTATTGTGACCGATTTCACAAAAACATAATCGATGAACAGATAGACCCGAAGTTGTATTTCACGTCAGACAAGACACGGATTCGTTTATCGTTACACGTCGATTCGCAAAATACAAGGTAGCGGGTGGCTAAAATTCCTCACCGAATGTTTGAGCGTCCTATTCGCTTAGAAACTCGGAAAATTGTGCTATTTCTGATAATCGTATATCGAGGCCGATATTTTTTTTAACCGGACCGTCAAAACAGAAGTGTACCGTACAATTTTAAACTAACTGTACATTCGGTTAACAGATCGTGAAAAATAGTACGCCTTTTTTCAACAAGATGGAGCAGCTTGTTACATATCAAACTATTCTCTTGTAGTCGTTCGTGCTGTTTTTACAGAAGAACGAACCGTCAGCAGAGAACTGTTAATTTGGTGGTTTTCGGAATCCTCGCTTTGTTTAGTTGCGATTTTTTCCTTCGGAGCTACTTGAAGAGAAGGATTTACGAATCAAACAGCCACAATATCGAAGAACTGAAGGCGAACGTTCGACAGAAATCAATGCCGTTGACAACAATGTGCAAAAAGTTGTTGTCAAAGTTCTTGCGACATCTGACGCAAATTCAGGTGACGCTCAGTATGATCGCTCGGAACATTTTTTAGAAATATAAAACATATACAGCGTTATCACAAAAGAATGGTTTTGAACATGGTTTAAATTAAAACAGAATTGCTTACAGTTTGTTTTTTATTTTTCAAATTTGTCATCTCAAACATTTTTTTTACATAATCAATAAATTTCAATATATGCGCCTTTAGTCGCTCGACAAATGTCCAAACGATACTCAACTTCTCTGCAAACACTAGTTAACATTTTTTCGTTAATGGTTGTCTTCGCTTCATTAATCCTATTTTTTAAGCGGTTTAGGTCGCGAATTTTTTGTGTATAAACAACGCTTTTGATGTACCCTCACAAGAAAAAATCGCAAGGTGTCAGGTCTGGACTCCTTTCAGTAATGCATAATATATTCAGAAATATCATATTTCATCATCATTATATTTTTTGTTTTTTTCATTCAAGTAAATGAAAATAAATTAAAAAAACTGGGAAAGGTTATTACATTTTTTCTTTACATTATTAACATGTTTTTACTGGGTTTGAAATGGCTGTTGATTCTGGGTTGTAGGGTTTTTGTCTTTTTATATTTATTCTGAATTTATAACACTTGTTACTACAGTTAGTGAATTTTCAGTGTCTCGCATCTCGTTTATACTTTGGTTTCAAAAGAATGATATTCAAACTTTTAGGTAAAATTTCAGAATAATGAGCAATTTTTGTTCCACTATTAGTATATATATATAGTCTTTAAAGACACTGAAATGAGAAGTGTCGGATTCGTAACCATAGGTTCGAATGTTGTTATAGTTTAAATACATTGATTTATTAATGATTATTAACCTGTGATTGTAAAAATTTTTGAATTAAAATGAAAATTACATAAAATTCTATTTCACTAATAACTTCCGATTTTTTTTTGTATTGTTATTATTGAATTATTATTTATTGTTAAAAATTCTTTTACAATTAGAGGTTATTAATTATTAATAAATCAATATATTTAAATTTAAAAAAAAGTTAAAAAAATATATGTATATAAAGTCGGATTTGAATCCGACTTTGTGCCTTCCCCTTGTAAGATCCAAATATTTCATTAATTAAAACTTTTATTTGGCTATAACTCTGGAACCAATGAAAATAAGTACTACATTTGATATATCGTTGAAAAGCTATTAACGAGGGCTTATTACCGCAGTTAAGGAAAACCGAAATCCTAATTTTCTGAGAGGTCTGACTGTATACAGATTATTGGCCCCTTCGATTGCAATTAAAAGGGGAGTTGCACAACTAGATGTTACTATAGACCTAAATACAAAATTTCGACATTCTACGCCTAATCGTTTTTGAGCTATGCGATATATATACGTAGGTACAGACGTCACGCAGAAACTAGAAAAATTAATTCAGGGATGGTCAAAATGGATATTTCCGTTGAAATCTGAAGAAAACCGAAATTTTTCGCGAATACAATAGTTCCTTTATATCGTACAAGGAAGTAAAAAAGCAAAAAAATATATATATTTATATATAATGACGGAAAAGGAGAATTTTTTTTTAATTTAAATTACGGTAGTTTAAAATAAGTTTTAGAAATTTATTCACTTTGTAAATCCTAATTTCATACATTTTTAATACAGTTTTTTAAAAATAAATATGAATTTAATTTCCAAATTTTTATTTTTATGTATTACGGAAATAACCTTTTAGTCGTTGTCATATGATTAAGAATTTAATAAAAGGATTATGACATTATTATGTTATACTTACTTTTGTTATACATACTTAATTTATAATCAATAAATTGTGAATAGTTGGTACGTCAACAACAATTATATCAGCGGAAATTTATCTGGATTCTTTGATGCTAAATCAGGAGTTCAACAAGGCTCTCTTAAACAAATCTTTGTACACGATTTTTACTGCGGACCTTCCAACTCCGGACGATGTCACCATCGCCTCGTTTGCTGACGATACAGTGATCCTGGCCGTTGATGAGGATTTACACTTACCCTCAAAAAAGCTATAATCTTGTTAGACCTGATCGGCGAGTGGCTGACAAAATGGAGGATAAAAATAAATCCGAATAAATCAAGTTATATTGCATTTGTATTGAAGAGGGATGACTGTATCGAAGTTCACCTGGACGGACTCGTCATCCCGCACTCTGACCGCGATCGGTACCTTGGGCTCCATTCTTATCATACGTGGAAGTACCACGTAAAATAGGAAAGAAAGTAACTTAACACCAAGTGTAATAGACATTATTGGTTATTAAATAGTAACTTGCTCCTGTCGTCGTGCAATAAACTTTTTATATACAAAGTGATTTTAAAACTGGTTTGGACATATGTGTGGCATATAGCTATGGGGTGCGACGTGTAAAAGTAATGTTGAGATTTTGACAATTTTCACAAGTTGGTTTCATCCAATGCAAAGGCACCGTGATTTGTTCGGATGAGGAAATTCAGGACTATCTTGGATTGCCTTATGTTCGTGACGAGATAAAACGGTTCGGTTTCGGTTATAGACAGTCGTGGACTTTCTAGCAGTTAATCTCGTAGAAAGATTAATCTCTCTCTCTCTCTCTCTATCTCTCTCTCTCTCTCTCTCTCTCTCTCTCTCTCTCTCTCTCTCTCTCTCTCTCTCTCTCTCTCTCTCTCTCTCTCTCTCTCTCTCTCTCTCTCTCTCTCTCTCTCTCTCTCTCTCTCTCTCTCTCTCTCTCTCTCTCTCTCTCTCTCTCTCTCTCTCTCTCTCTCTCTCTCTCTCTCTCTCTTTCCTGTTTAGCCTCTGGTAATTACCGTTCAGATAATACTTTAGAGGATGATATGTATGAGTGTAAATGAAGTGTAGTATGAGCGAGTGTTTAAAGAGACCCTTTCTTCTTTCTTTCTTTTTCCTGTTTAGCCCCGGTAACTACCGTTTAGATAATACGTCAGAGGATGAATGAGGATGATATGTATGAGTGTGAGTGAAATGTAGTCTTGTACATTCTCAGTTCGACCATACCTGAGATGTGTGGTTAATTGAAACCCAACCACCAAAGAACACCGGTATCCACGATCTAGTATTCAAGTCCGTGTAAAAATAGCTGGCTTTACTAGGACTTGAACGCTGGAACTTTCGACTTCCAAATCTGCTGATTTGGGAAGACGCGTTCACCACTAGACCAACCCGGTGGGTCGTTTAAAGAGACCCTTTCTTTTCTTTTCTTTTTCCTGTTTAGCCTCCGGTAACTACCGTTTAGATAATTCTTCAGAGGATGAATGAGGATGATATGTATGAGTGTAAATGAAGTGTTAGTCTTGTACATTCTCAGTTCGACCGTTCCTGAGATGTGTGGTTAATTGAAACCCAACCACCAAAGAACACCGGTATCCACGATCTAGTATTCGTCCGTGTAAAAATAGCTGGCTTTACTAGGACTTGAACTCTGGAACTTTCGACTTCCAAATCTGCTGATTTGGGAAGACGCGTTCACCACTAGACCAACCCGGTGGGTCGTTTAAAGAGACCCTTTCTTTTCTTTTCTTTTTCCTGTTTAGCCTTCGGTAACTACCGTTTAGATAATACTTCAGAGGATGAATGAGGATGATATGTATGAGTGTGAATGAAGTGTTGTCTTGTACATTCTCAGTTCGACCATATCTGAGATGTGTGGTTAATTGAAACCCAACCGCCAAAGAACACCGGTATCCACGATCTAGTATTCAAGTCCGTGTAAAAATAGCTGGCTTTACTAGGACTTGAACTCTGGAACTTTCGACTTCCAAATCTGCTGATTTGGGAAGACGCGTTCACCACTAGACCAACCCGGTGGGTCGTTTAAAGAGACCCTTTCTTTTCTTTTCTTTTTCCTGTTTAGCCTCCGGTAACTACCGTTTAGATAATTCTTCAGAGGATGAATGAGGATGATATGTATGAGTGTGAATTAAGTGTTGTCTTGTACATTCTCAGTTCGACCATATCTGAGATGTGTGGTTAATTGAAACCCAACCGCCAAAGAACACCGGTATCCACGATCTAGTATTCAAGTCCGTGTAAAAATAGCTGGCTTTACTAGGACTTGAACTCTGGAACTTTCGACTTCCAAATCTGCTGATTTGGGAAGACGCGTTCACCACTAGACCAACCCGGTGGGTCGTTTAAAGAGACCCTTTCTTTTCTTTTCTTTTTCCTGTTTAGCCTCCGGTAACTACCGTTTAGATAATTCTTCAGAGGATGAATGAGGATGATATGTATGAGTGTAAATGAAGTGTTAGTCTTGTACATTCTCAGTTCGACCGTTCCTGAGATGTGTGGTTAATTGAAACCCAACCACCAAAGAACACCGGTATCCACGATCTAGTATTCAAATCCATTTAAAAGTTTAAAGAGACCCTAAACTAACCTAACCTAACCCATCGAGTTTTTCTAGTAGTGAACCCGTCTTCTCAAATCAGCTGATTTGGAAGTTGAGAGTTCCAGCGTTTAAGTCCCAGAAAAGGCAGTTACTTTTATACGGATGTGAATATTAGATCATGGATACCGGTGTTCTTTGGTGGTTGGATTGAGACTTTAGAAGAGTACACTTCATTTACACTCATACATATCACCCTCATTCATCCTCTGAAATATAATATCTGAACGGTAATTCCCGGTGGCTAAACAGGAATGAAAAAATCTCGTAGAGAGCAGTGAAGATGTCTGGCAACTGATACGCCAATATGTGCTGGACTTTGGATATATGAGTGACATTTGAACTGGTTCGGAATCAAACATGTGATAAATGACTTTAATGTACCGTAGTAAGGAGCCTAGCAAAACTTTTTGGAGGTAGGATTTAAAAAATGTTTACACAATCAGACATAATATTTTATTTATATGTACATTTACTATATTACCATGAAGATGAATTTGGAGTCTTCAGCTTCGGTAATTATAATAATCCCTAAAAATCAAAAAAAGAGTAATCTTTAAATTAGTGTAGGAATTTTTTATATCGGTTCAGTAATTTATGAGCCTATCCCCAATAAATAAATAAAGAAACCCAATATGTTCACTAAATAATATAGGTAACATTAAACAGGATATTTCTTTTCTTAACTTCAAACCGTAATGCTATTTAATTAGTAATGCCAAAGATAAATGAAATGATAAAATAATATAATATATATTATAGGTGTAATTAAGGTGCAATCAAAATGAAAACCACTCTTTTTTAATCTTCTTCCAGTCCCACATCCAATCATTTCTGGGTTAGAATCCGCACCAGCTGTCCACTCTTGTTTTGAAGTTTTCCGCTATTCATCTCTTCCTAGATCTACCTTTTTGTCAGTTTTAATGTATTTCTAATTTAAAAATATCCTTACCTGCTTTTCTTTCTACCATTTTGTTTAATTGTTAAACCTCTTTAATCTCCTCTTTTATTTTTGAAGTTTTTCAGCTTATGCATTTTTCTAATGCAACGTTCCGTATTGTTTTAATATAATTGTAAATTATGTTAAATAATTCATCATTTTAAATTAATGCATTATTTATAATATTTTAATCATGCAAGGGTAATTTGAATTTAATAAAAACTTTTATTTTCTAATAATTTATCTTTTCATAAATATACTGCACAAGAGAGAAGGAAATTTTGCATACGATTACGTTAAGAGTTAGAAGTGATTGAATCTCCTCGGTTGAATTAAACGAGGAGAGTGAGAATAAACCATCTGTGTTGATACACGTAAACCGACAACCAGATTTGAATAACTGCATATTCATGGAAACCTAATTAAATGGCATGTTCAATATTTTACATTAACTGACTGACACTTGCTTTTCTGTCAAAGTTACTTGTGATTCAAGCTCTTTACAAGTTACGTTGAGTGTCCTAATGTTAAGATCACCACATAACATTATGAATTCATTTATTTTACATTGATTTAACGTCATTTGTGTTCAAAATACTGTAATATTTTTGTAGCTTTATTTTATTCGTAATATAATTTGTATTACAATTAAAAAGAAAATTCTTGATACGGTTTATTTTATCTAATTTTTGTTAGGTTTATTTATTCAATTTGATACTAACTTCCATTTTTCCGTAATTTACCTTTTTAACTTGTGATATTGGTATCTCTTATATAATCAATTATTTAATTTTTCTACGTAAGTTACTTATCAATATCTTCAAGATATAAGATTATTTTTTTCATCAGCCAGTAAAGATTTCTTCGGTATTGTATTCTGAAAAGGATTTATGTCTTAATCAACGTAAAATTATTACGTGTATGAACGTAACCGAGTATTTTTCACAATAATAATAATAATAATAATAAAAATGAATTTCTTCTTCTGAAAAGTAGATAAATAAAAGTAATTTTATTTCGAAAAACGATAGAAATTTATCCTTTCGAAACAGCTTTATTTATTTATTGATTAATACAAACCGTAATAGAAAAGAGATAAATATTTTTCCAAATTAACTCTTTCAGAAAAATATTCAGCATTTTCATGTTCATCAACAATAAAATCACTCTTTTATATCAAACAAAAAAGGTACCTGAGTGAGAGCCTAAAATTTTTTAATAATTGTAAAAAAAACAGAGAATTCTTTTTTAATTACCACCAATAAATCAGACGGGATTTGATGAGGATAAAGATAAATCTGAACATTTCAATATGTATTGGCCACTTTGTTTAAAAAATTGTATTACTCTGTCATCGCTTGTTATCACGACTACGCCGAACACGGCATCGCAGAATTATTGACTCTCTCCGCTGGTCAGTATTTATA
Organism: Lycorma delicatula; assembly: GCF_047948215.1. Classification (NCBI taxonomy): domain Eukaryota; kingdom Metazoa; phylum Arthropoda; class Insecta; order Hemiptera; family Fulgoridae; genus Lycorma; species Lycorma delicatula. The sequence goes on from NC_134459.1 coordinate 15,918,264, forward strand.
TCCCCTGGCCTGCAGAACCACTACTCGCCTCATTCCTTTAGTTGTTGGAGCGTAATAATTTTCATCGTTCACGCCCTTACTGGTAATAATTCTTATTTCATTCCGGTAACCCTTCTGATAGAACAGCAGCTTTTGTAGGTGCCATTGTCTGTATTACAAAGAACAGATTCTTAAACGGACTTGTTAGTCTAAGAAAAGAATCCCTTTTAGTTCCCTCTGGATTCTTCTTTTCCCTGGTCCTTTACAACTACTGGTCCTGTAACACTATTTTATGAATAAGTTTAGTTTAGTTTCGTTAGTTTTATAAATAAGTTTTTCTTCCTAATGTGTACATTGCAATCTGTTCAGTCTAGTGAACAATAAACAAACGCACCGGGTTGGTCCAGTGGTGAACGCGTCTTCCCAAAACAGCTGATTTGGAAGTCGAGAGTTCCAGCGTTCAAGTACTAGTAAAGACAGTTAGTTATTTTTATACGGATTTGAATAATAAATCGTGGATACTGGTGTTATTTGGAGGTTAGGTTAACCACGCATCTCAGGAATTGTCGAACTGAGACTGTACAAGACTACACTTCACTTACACTCATACATATCACCCTCATTCATCCTCTGAACTAATACCTGAACGGTAATTCCTGTAGGCTAAACTGGAAAAAGGAAGACGTGAACAATAAGAAACCCTCTCCGAGACCAATGAGAATGAGGATATATGTATGACATGTAAATGAGGTGTAGTCTATTACCGACTCAGACCGACCATTCCTGAGACGTGTAGTTAATTTAATCCCACCATCTAAATATACTAATATCTTCTGCCTAGCATTCAAACCTGTATAAAAACAACTAACTTCTACTAGGATTTGAAACTTTAAATTAATGCAGAAAAATAAATGATTGATATATAAATTCCGTGTATATTCAAAATAAAATTTTGTAATTATACCAATCTTGAAGAAATTTATTTATGTACAACAATTGGGGATCAAGTTTATTGTTTTATGATTAATTCACCGCATAAAATTTAAAATAGAATATGAGAATATGAAATCAACACTTTGTTAGTTATGAAAAGTGCCGTACTTGTCTGGGAATCGAACCTCGATCCTTCTGGATGAAAGGATGAATCTCTTCACTCCGCCAAAGTGATCGGAATCTATATAATTAAATTTATTTAAAATGTTATAATAAGTAATTAAATGGCATTTTGTTTAAAATTAAAAATGATTTTCAAATTGTAGTGTAAATAAAAATTATTCTATATTTTTAATTTATTTGTTCTGTATTTGAGATCGTATAGATTTACTACTACTCTAATGAGAAATAATTGTATTCGAATTTATTATGTTTATGAGAACCTTTTATATGCAAAGATTAATTAGGACAAATTACCAGTATTTTATTGTGCCAAAAATTTATATACAGAGTGATTCAGGAGGATATAGCAATACTTTGACATAGCATACTGTACATAACCAAAAAACGTTTTCGTTATGTACAGTAGAAAATAACTGGAGCAAGAAAGAATACTTACTGTTTTTTTAAGATAATGATAAAATGCTGCTTACAAGTAGTATTTCATGTGGTTTAATAACTCAAAATAAGTAAGAGTCGACATGTTTAAAATTTTATTTCTTTTCTGTTGACATTATTTACATCAATCTTCTTATAATTAAACTCTCTACAATTTATGTTTAAAAAATGTATGATTTATTGCCATTTTAACAACGTTATTGTACGTCAAACGTAAAAAAAATGTGTTTTTGACCCTATTTTTGGCGTTTTACAGGGGATATCTTAGAAACTAAGAGAGATACAGTCCTGGGACCTATTTTTTTCGATTTCCCAGCTCAAAAATCATAAAAAAACAATTGAATTTGCCCCTTAATTTGACCTTCCCAGAATTTCAGAAAGCCTTAATTTACCCGAACGAACTGAAACTCGGGCGAAATCTTTCACTCTGTATAACTCGCTAACGAAGCGTTTTCAGACCTATGTTTATATATACTTTTTCATATTTTTAGCTTCTAGAATGAGTTGTCAAATTATTGCCCTATCCTCCTGAATCACTCTGTATGCAAAAAAATTGATTGATTTTTTAATAATTTCTTAATTAGTATCTTTCAATATCCCAACGTTTCAGACAACGGTATATAGTACTTTTAATAAGTAAGCAAAAATGTAGCTTACTTTTTTTTGATTAAAATGACACTAGTTGTGGCGTTAATACATTTTAACTAAAATTATCTTTTAATTAATTTTGAATATTTGAAGTATTTTAATAAACTACCCAAGACAATCGAATCTAGAAACCAACCCGCTAACCAATACACTACATAATTTGCCCCTCTTAATTTTCAGTAAATAAAGTTGAATCATGAAACGAGTTAACTTCTAAATAATAAGTAATTACTAAACTCCATAAAGAAGTAACTAACTTTCTCATTCGCTAGATCCTTAGTTCGAATATTAGTTAGGCTTAGTATGTTTCACGCACTATAAAATTTCCACCATGCATTTTCCAGAATATGTTTTGAATTTGTTTAAGAAATTAAAAATATAATAGATATTAATATTTAAATATCAGATTTTTACGAACCAAATTTTTTGTTTCACTTTTATTTGGTTCTAGGCGTGTTTTATCCTCTACAGTCAATATTACTCTTTTGTCATACCTTTTAGAAACTCATTCTGATGCATATTAACCTTTAAAATAGCTGGACTTTAAGAACGTTTTTTTTTACCTTTCTACATTGTATTTTATCTGTTTTGAATATATGAAATATAAAATATTGTGCTACTCCTATTTATTGCTTGTACGAAAACTTTTTAAAAATATCAAAATTTTATAGAAATTTAAAAATTTTTATGATTAGTTTTTATCATAAAAGAAGTATATATTTTTTTAAATTATTAAAAAAAAAACAGTTTTATTACGAAACACAGAAGATAAACTAAAATAGTTACATTTTTGTAATAAATTACATTTATCTATTATAAATTTTGATAATCAAGTACAGCTGTAAAAATAAATGATAAAAATAATAAAAATGAAATTTTTATTTAAATCTGTTATGAAGTTGAGATCAGAATTTGTTTTTTTTTTCTTGAAAACAATGATCAGTAGTATCAACGGAAAAGTTATTTTAAAAAAGAAGACTTGTTTTCGATAGTCTGTTCACATGAATAATGCTACATTTATCATATAAGGTTGTGAGGCTTACTGACGCCAGAAATTTATTATCAATGTCATCACGTCCGTAATTTAATATTTTTTCTCCAGTGGTTTATGTATTTTCGAAATAAATTTGCCATTACTTCCTTCTTGTGTATCATAACATCTTGTATCAATTTTTCATAAAGTATATATATATACGAGTATATGAAATACTATATGTACAATAATTACGTGGTAAGTGTTCTCTGAACCCAATAAATTAATATTTCTTACTGTGCACATTTCATAGAAAAACAAATCTTGTTGAAACCAGTTTTGTCAGTGCTTTTTTAAGGAAAATGGTAATATTTATTATTTTTTTGCGTACAATTTAAAATAATTCGTCGGATTATTTCGTCTGCTTGATACCAGTTATGCTACTAATTTTTTGTTAACTTCTGATAAATATTACAAAAACAATTTATTTGATCGACTAGTTGTATATACACTGATCTGTGTATTTTAATTACTGTGTATTTTAAATACGAACCTCGTAAAATTAAAGTATTAGATATTAATTAAAAAAAAAAAAAATAATAATAATAATAAAGAAAGTAGGAGAAATATGTAATTTCATATTATGTTAAAAACTGCATTGTAAACTTTCTTTTTTAACAAATAGAGTTGCTTTTAAATCAATTATTAGCTGCGCATTAATAATATTTTTATTTTTATTACAAAGAGGCGCGGTTTCAACGATTGAAGTTTTTTTTAAATATTTTTATCGAAGACGTAATTGTTTTGTAATACAGACTGTGTTCAGTTAAAGAACAAAAATTAAACATGTATTTAGTTAGGTTAGGTTAGGTTAGGTTAGGTTAGAGTGAAGAATTACTAACGTTGCGTTTGTGTTAGTGAATTCTTTATGTTTCTGTGAGTCACGTCCCGTGTATAAATATGTGTATATCATTTCCTATTCACATTGCGGCAGTATATATATGTATATATAGACACAACCCAACGATCATTACTCAAAACAGACGTCGTATAATTAGTCATATAGTAATCAGTAAACAAACGTTTATTAATTTATAATATTATGTCGTTCAGTAATATTATAATCTTTGATCTTTTCATAGACCACTTTTTTTGTACTCGTGTTTAATTTTTGTGTTTTGTCACTTATTTATTTAGTTTAATGTTATTTAAAGTGAATATACCTGTAAACAATTTTATTTAAGTTTACTGACAAGCGAGTGTAATGTATTTCGATATTTGTGTCTGTATAACTTGAGTTACACGATTAAAGTGAAACCCGCGAAAAACGAGCTCGCTTGAAACGGTAACTTGCTTTTTAACTTGTTTTTAGCAAGGTATCGACGCATCATAACCTTGGTTATCACGAGCATATTCATTTTTTAAAATACTATAGTTCAAAAAAAGTTAAATAACAACCAAATAATTTCAACGCATGGGGAAATTCCATTTCTTCATTTACGAAATATACATTTTCGTTTTAAACGTAAAGAACATTGTGACATTTTATCTAAGGCTTGTTCAGGTCAGCTCTGAAGGGTGAACAAAAGGTTTGTAACAGGACGTTGTACAGTACGTTTATTTTTATTTTAAATTCAATTATATTACACAGCTTTAAGAGAAAAATATTTAGTTTGTCGAAGATTTAAAAAAAAACTAAGATACACAGATTACACAGTATAAGTTCCATTGCGGTATTACAAACACTGGTAGTAACTGAATTTTAATTACTCTGTTTTTTCAGTTTGCAAAATTCCAGGATAGACTAGGACCAAACAATTATCCGTCAAAACCGCCCAAACATCGAACTCTATAGCACATTTTAAATGATTTAAGTGAAAGTCTGGAGAGGAGCGTGTTTAAAGATAAATTTTATTTGTCCTACTCACCACTGGTAAATTCAGTAGTTATAATTTTTAGTTTTAAAATAAACTACTGTACTATAGAATCAGTTAAACAAATAGTATTGCGTTAAAGTGATCGATCGGATACCCAGTAGCCAAATAGGGTACAGCAATACTGTAATCGCGTCAGTGAATGCGTTTTCATTTTAGTGTTTCTTGCTAATAAAAGTGTACAGTGTATTTAAAAAAAAGTGAACTCTATTAACTCCAGTTCATTTGTAATGAACGATGTCGGGTGTCAAAAGGAAACAGCTGTCCGTGAGTGACAAAATCCAAATAATCCAATAACTGAACGAGGCCTATCAAATTCAGATATTTACAAAAAAATATGGTCTTTTTTCATCCACAGTTTCAACAGTATGAAAAAGTCGCGAGAAACTTACGAGTATTTTTTAAAAATATCTCGCAAGCAAAAAAACACAGGCTATGTGATAAAGACAACTTAAATAGTACCCTGTTATCATGGTTTAAAGTGACAGAAGTGAAAATGTACCATCAGTGGTCCAGTCTTAAAAATGCAGAGTGAAAGATTCGCTATATATCTCAGCTACGCAGATTTGGTTTGTAGCTACGAATGGTTAGACCGTTTTTAAAACGGACATCACACTGTTTTTTTTTTCAAAGCATTATGGGGAAGCTAACAGCATAGACAGCGATGATACCGATATACCACTCTCAGAATGGATTCAAACTCCTAATTCGAAAAAAAAATCAGCATTTCATTATTCAATAAATGACTACGAAACAGGCGATGACGTCTTACATGCTGTAAAATTCCGACTGATGAAGACATTATTACTGAGGTAACTCATAGTCGTACAGGTGATAGCGAAGCTGAAAACGAAAATATATCTACTACATTCCACAGTCGTGTCGGTGATTGACGCCAAAGAATATTTTTAAAAAATAACGGAGTTTAGTGAGACTAATATTGTAAGGGATGAATTTGTGGAGTACTTGAATAAATTACAAAACGGTTTTGGTGATTACAGGAATAAGATTACTAAACAAACAAAAATAAGCGATTATTTTGAGGCTAATTAAGTTTGGACGTATTCTGTTAGAATGTAGAAAAAATATGTTAGAATGATTTTTTAGATTTAATAAATACAGTTTGTACTTAAAATCGTGTGACATAGAAATTTTTGTGGATGCTTATTTGTTACTTTCCTCGATAACTTTGGTAAGTTTTACTGCACCATTTTTTTTTTTTTTTTTTGCTAATTCATGGAACGCTAACAGCTTTTGTTAAAAGCAAAAAGTATTAACGTCTAAATATTGTATTACATGTAAATTTTATTTGTTGATTTATAATACAAAACACATCGATATTTTATTAAAAAAAAAAACAGCGTCAGTATATTTTTTGTATTATGATAGATAATGACAAACCCACCGGGTTGGTCTACTGGTGAACGCGTCTTCCCAAATCAGCTGATTTGGAAGCCAGCGTTCCAGCGTTCAAGTCCTAGTAAAGCCAGTTATTTTTACATGTATTTGAATGCTAAATCGTGGATACCGGTGTTCTTTGGTGGTTGGGTTTCAATTAACCACACATCTCAGGATTGGTCGAACTGAGAATGTACAAGACTACACTTCATTTACACTCATACATATCATCCTCTGAAGTATTATCTAAACGGTAGTTACCGGAGGCTAAACAGGAAAAAGAAAAAAAAGATAGATAATGACAGCGTAAAATGTACGAGGTGTCAACTCGGAAATACCGAGCACTCGGTATGTGAGGCCATATTTTATCGGCCCCTTGAATCTCGTTATAACTAAGTTTTACTGAATTTTGACACGTGTCTGATACCGATTCAGCTGATAAATAGTACACCATTATTGATATCCCCTCCGAAAAAATGGCCGCGAAAAAAGCCAGTAAGTCATGCGAAAAAACACATTCTTTTAAATACTTAAAAAGGCAAATTACAGAATAAACCAACGGCGTTGATTTCAGATGTGGTAAACTGTTAATGTAAGTGGAAAATGTGCTGCTGACTTAGTCTACAATATTCGCGACTACGAATCAACTAATGAATTACAGTCTCCTAAGAAAAAAAAATCCCATATGTCAATTGAAGAAAAAGTTGGCGATTTTGATAAAAACGCAATTCGTAAAAAGAAAATGAATTTTATTTTTTGTGAAATGGTTTAGTTATGTCTTATCTCCTCTGGAAGATAACTTGGTTATTGTCTTAGACAATGACCCTTATTTTTCATGTAAAAAGGAAAGAATTCCAGCTGTGTCTTAGAAAAAGAATGATACCAAAATGTGGTTTAGTTCAAAAGGGGTGATTTTTAAAGAGCATGAATTAAGGTCCGATTATTACAAAGGGTTTCGCGTATTAAAAGCATTTTTAATGTGTATGAAGTTGATGAATTAATAAAATCCAGTAGCAAAACTGTGCTTACCTCCATATCATGGTGTACTCAACTCTATTGAGTTAATATACAAATCAAAAGTTCCGTAGCGTTAGAAAATATCTGATGTTAAAAATCGATGCTTAAAAGTCTTCGGTAAAACAGGCTAGCAAGAATGAAAAAACAGTAAAAAATATGTAACGGAACCAAATTAATAGGAATTGGATAATTTAATAGAAAACAAAATTGAGTTTCTAGTTGTATCTCTTAATACTGACAGCACTACTTATTTCTTGCAATCAGATGACGAAAACTGAATTGAATTTTTATTTATTTATTATCATAGAAATTTAATATAAGATATAAATGAAATTTTACTGTTTGTGAACAATTGATTATTTATAACGCTTTCAAAACTCAAATAAGAAGTCTTAATTTATACAAATTCAAAATATATATACTAATTTAAAACATAATAGCGCGTGGTTACTGAATATTAAAGTCGCGTAGTTTCTTTTTTATGCATCCGAATTTACAGGATACGCTTCTGAATCGGCCGCCTGAATGAACACTAGTACGCTCAGTTTGTTTACTTTTTTATTTTTCTGTTTAGCTTCCTGAACTACCTTCAGGATTACTTCAGAGGATATAAATATATGATAAATATATAGGATTAAGATGATATGTATGAATATAAATGAAGTGTAGTCTTGTACATTCTCAGGTCGACCATTTCTGAGATGTGTGGTCCCAATTGAAACCCAACCACCAAAAGAATAGCGGTATCCAGGATCTAGTATTCAAATCCGTATAAAAGTCACTGCATTTACTAAGATTTAAACGATGGAACTCTCGACTTCGAAATCAGCTGATTTGTGAAAACGCGTTCACCACTAGATAACCCGATGTGTGCAGTTTGTTTACTAGAATTATATAAGATAACTGAAATTTTTATTAATTGCATAGAATATTAATGATCTGGTGAAATCTAACTTTAATGCTGTCTTAAACAAAGACAATTTTAAAACAAATTAGCATAAAATATTACAAATCATAAGAAATTTAAGATATAATTCATTTCAAAAAAAATTTTTTCTTTACAAGCAGGTCATTTGACCGGTGCTGTTTTTATGAAAATTAAAAGAATTTAGCGGAAGATTAAAACGAGGAAATTCACTTGCGAAAAATAGAGCTTCTAAATTTTCAAAATAAAATTGATAAATAAATTTTTGTTCATTATAACGATTTAGATAATAGAAAATAAAAAAAATGTGAACAAAATTAATCAAGAAGAATGGATTTCACTTACAGATTTAAAAAGGAAGTTTGTAATTAAAAATAAATAAATTTTATATTTTTTTGAAAACATAATATGTGGAAATACTGAAAAAAAAATTATATCAAAACCCCCGAAAACTCCACGTTTTTAAGATTATTTAATAATCTGTATTACTTAATCCGGCGGAGATGAGCTCACCCTTTAGAAGTTTACTAACATTGGTTTATTAACTGTATTTCTGATGTTCAGTAAGTATCCAAGTACCTAAATATTTGATGTACTTTTACTAAACACCAAAGTGCTGTTTGCTGTTAATTATTTAGTTACAACAGTCGCTCCAACAAAAACTTTACTCCATTGACGAATATAAAGTTAGAGTTGCTTTTGTGTAATAAAATCTTGTAGTATGAAGAAAAATTCATCATTTATAATTTACAGAACATTTTTCTTAAAACTACAAGAAAATTTTTTATATCCTTTTTCTCTTGTTTCCCCTACCTCCCGGAACCAGACCCCCAATTAAGCATGAACACGGTTCCGGGAGGTGACTTTGCCTCTAGTCGCCAGACGAGGGAAATGACAGGCCCGGCTATGCCGTTCCCGGCCTCCATCACCCAGCAACCGGGACTCGGTCCTTTGTGCTTCGCTTCGCCTCTAACGGGGACACCGCCGTAAGGACGGCCCCGCCGTGACTCGGTCTTTTAGCTCAGGCGCTCGAGAGTCCCCGCACTTCATGACCACCGTCCACCAGTGTAAGCTCGGGCGAACGGCAGTTACGTACGGAGCTGTCCCTCACCCAGTCGCTTCCCGATATTTCAATTGCAGTATTCCTGACACAAATAATTAGGCAAATAATTATTTCAATCAAATATTATATTACTGTCGTCAAATGTTATTTACACTGGTAAATAGGGTTCTAGATACTTCTTTAAATAATGAATATGATATTTACCTATTCAGATTAGTACGAGTATTTACTCTAATCAAGCTAATAGCTTCTCCTGATTAATTTTAGAAGTTAGTTAATATTACATATAAGTAACGTGGATAATACGAGAGAATAATTTTGTAATGTAGATGACGTATTACAAAAACATGTAATTTGATACATTACTAGACTATAAATATTTAGATTTATCGATAAATTAAATATTATTTAGAAAATACGAATTATTGAAATTTCTGGTTACGAAAAGATTGTTTCTCAACGGAAGAGCACACAAATGGTAATTTAAAATAAATTTTACCTCTTAAATACTTTTGATATTGTCGCAGTATGTGCCTGTTGACACTGATAAAACTAACAGATGCGATATTATTTTTACTTAACATTTTTCCTCGGCTATAGTATGCTCAGTATCAAAAAAATACTAACACGTTGGTTTGGTTATAAAATGATTCATATAAAATAATTTTAATGTTTGAAGCCATTCAGATATAATTAATTTAAAATTTTATGAACATCACTTTATTAAAAGACTTAGGATCTGCAAGAATCGTGAATATATTGATACTCTTTAGGCCCTTTCAGTCAAAACAAACCTCAGAATTGCCACTTTAAATATTTTTAAATCACTATTATAAAGTTGTATTTACATTACTTATTTATGTGAAATGGTGAAGATAGATACAACTACTTTACGAGAAATATATTCTATAAAATAATTAACAGAAGTTATATTTGCAATTTGGTTATTCAAATACTATCTGTCTAGGAAAATACAAAATTCAAAAACAAAAATTAAATACAAATATATTATTATATTAGGCAAATATCTTTTGAAATCGCTCTACAGATTGTTAGTCAGAACCGCCACCGCAACCACCAAGAAAACTACATAAAGCTTATATCCAATGGGCTTGTAGGTAAAAACTACAGAAAATTCCAAGAAAGATATAATCAAATACAGAGTCTTCATATAATAATGGTGGGGTTTTTTTAACATAAATTAAATGAAAACAAAAATACTTAGAGTTGATGTTGTTTATTTATCGAATTTGTCATCTCAAACAGTTTATTTACATAACTTATTTTTATTTTATTTTTTTCTTTCCGTAGCGGAGGAAAAAGTTCTGCCAGCCGCCGTCAGGCCCGTACTGACGGCAGTGCGGGGCTCTCACCCGCTAAAAAATCTCCCCTCCTATCGTGCAGGGGCCGGATCTAAGCCATATGATATGTACAGCCCCTGCATGTTCACCCAGGCACTCCACTATCCGAATCCGTATGACCGGAAGGCGCCCCAGGGGGCGATCGACGAGCGAAGACTCCGAGGAACCCCCGCCGCCCTCCCGCAGAAGCTAGCTTCCCTTGATCACCCGTCATCGAACTCCAAGCCTCCATAGATTCGCATCAACTCAGCTTGCCGTCGCCTCTCTTCATTGACCTTCTCTCGTATCATTGATGCGATCGTAGTCGAGATATATTCCCACTTGTTGCCATTGCTGAACATTACCTCGATTATATTGTTTGCCCTCTCTATTTACATAACTAATAAATTTCAATGTCCACCATTAATCGCCAGATGTCCAATCGATACTCAGTTTTCACCTATGCCCGAATTTACATATCTTCTGTTATGGTTTCAATTGCGCTTCATTAATCCTTCCCTTTAAGTGATGTGTATTTTTTGCGAAAAAAAAAACAATGTTTTTTATATATCCGTACAAGAAAAAAATCGCAAAGTATCAGGTCTAGACTTCTTGGAGACCAGAGTATAGGTCCTTGCAGGCCTATCCATCGATTTCCAAATTTCTCGAACAAAGTCTGGCTGACGAATGCATTAAAGCGCGGTGGTATGCCATCTTGTTAGAAATGAATACGTTGTATGTTTTTGAGTTCATCCGTTTGAGAAAAGCAGTAATTGTTAAACATATCTTAATAAACATTAATAATTTTTCAACTAAGAAAGTCCGAAGAAAATATCAGTATAGTAAGGGAAAATAAAATAAAATTTAATCTAAAATTGATATCTTTAAATAAAAATTAAATTAAACTTTTATAATTTAACTAACCTTGTATAGAATGTTGTAACAAAAATAATTAGATATACTCGGTTGAACAAGTAAAAAGATAAATATTTCAAAACTGATAACAGCAAAGTTCAAAAGTGTATACTTTATAGCCGTCTGAAGTAGTATAAATTAGAATTTTTTTTCACATTTTTAATGCGTTCTACTAGACTTTAAGTAAATATATTAACCTTTTTTTTTTTCTTTTTAGGATGTATACCAAATTTAATTTAATTGGTGGTTTATAAAGCACATTCATCGATTTCGTAGTAGTTTTCATAAATAAAAAATTTCCGTAAATACACATAATGATAACCCGATCGTTTTATTCACCAGCAGAAACATTTTACTTTAATGACGTTCTAATATTTTTAAAAGGAGGAGGAAATATTTAGTTTTTCAATTCAAAGTAAGATATTATTTAAAAAAAAAAAACTTTGTGTTTATTACAGGTTTATTCTACAGTTTACGAACAGTATCTAAACGATCTAGAATTTGACTTTCGTGCTCTGAGTTAACTTAAAAAAAAAAATTGTCATGGAATAAGACTTATAAACCATAGATCATTTCTTTAGTCGTTTAATTTATCGATCTTTTTGTAATATAAGTTGTTAAAGAGTGATTTAAGTAAATTCACCTCAATACAGGGCGTTTCATAATGCTCTTAAAAGTTACAAAAATTCAGTACAAAAAAGGTATTTCACTTACATAACTGAAAGTTGTACAAGGTGATGCAGGGACTCAAACAGTTTTTGTTAAAATCTATAAATGTTCAATATGTGCTTCTCTGGTGACACGGCACGAATGTCTTTTTTTTCCTTTTTTTTCCTGTTTAGCCTCCGGTAACTACCGTTTAGATAATTCTTCAGAGGATGAATGAGGATGATATGTATGAGTGTGAATGAAGTGTAGTCTTGTACATTCTCAGTTCGACCGTTCCTGAGATGTGTGGTTAATTGAAACCCAACCGCCAAAGAACACCGGTATCCACGATCTAGTATTCAAATCCGTGTAAAAATAACTGGCTTTTCTAGGACTTGAACGCTGTAACTCTCGACTTTCCAAATCAGCTGATTTGGGAAGAACGCGTCTTCCCAAATCAAAACCAGTAGACCAACCCGATGGGTAAACGGTGACACGGCACGAATGTCTCTAGCTCTTGCCAAACTCGTTCTAAAATGTCATTTTCGATAGAGTTGATTGCATTGATTATGCGATCCTTTAGCTCAGCGATATCGTGCGGCATTGGTGGGATAAACACCTTATCTTTCACGTAACCCCAGAGAAAGAAATCACATGGCGTGAGGTCTGGTGATCTTGGTGGCCACAGAATGATGTGTTCAGACGTACGTCCTATCCAGCGCCGAGGTAATGTGTTAAGGTACTGTCGAACCTCGTTATGAAAACGGGCAGGACAACCATCTTGCTGGAAAATGAAGTCGTTGAGTAGCGGAGGCATAAGCCAAAATTGTAACATATCCAGGTATATCATGCCGGACTGTCGTTTCCATAAAAAAGAACAGTCCATACACTGCCTCACGAGAGATCGCACAAAATCGTTTACTTTCGGAGAATCCCGTTTTCAGTTCCCCAAACTCGCACGTTATGACGGTTTATTTTGTCGTTAATATGGAAAGCAGCTTCATCGCTAAAAATTATCTTGTTTAGAAAACCTTTATCTAACAACATCTTTTCCTGTAACTGTCAACAAAAATCGAGCCTACGTGTTTTATCTTCATCAGAAAGACGCTGGATTAATTGAAGACGGTACGGTTTGCATAATAAACGTTTACGGAGAACTCTCCACACTTGTTTTCAGAATTCCTAATTCTCTGCCTGCAGCCGCAGTCGATTTTGAAGGGCTGCAAATGAAACTTGCACGCACACGTTCGACATTGACTTCTGAGATTGATTGACGACCAGTTGATTTTCGCTTGCACAAGCAACCGGTTTCACTGAATTGTTTATACCGTGCACGAATTGACAAAAAAACACAACATCCTGTTATGTTTTGTTACAAATTGTAAACATGATTTCCCTGAAATAATAATTAAAAATTGATAATATGTATGCAGTTTTAAAATTTGAAAACATGAGACTTATTTTTCTCACCAAAGAATGATGGTTTACACATGCATAAAATGTATCAACTAGTTATTGTATTTTAATTTATGTTTATATATTACAAAGAGACGGAAATTGTTTACTTATTTTTTACTTCCTTGTACGAAGTAAAGGAAGTATCGCGAAAAATTGCGGTTTTCAAATTTCAACGGAAATATCCATTTTCACCCTCCCTGAATACATTTCGGGGTGACGTCAAAACGTACGTACTTATGTATCTGGCATAACAGAAAAATTATTAACCGTAGCATTTTGAAATTTTGGATTTAGGACTCTTGTAACATCTAGTTTTGCAGCTTCCCTTTTGATCGCAATTGATTAAACCAAAAGTACCCAAAAAAGCCCAAAATCTAAAAAAAATTGGATTTTGGACTTTTCCTTAACTGCAGTAATAAGCCTCATTGAGAGATTTCCAACGATATGTTATAAATGATACTTATTTTCATCGGTTCAAAATTATAGCAAAATTAAATTTTAATTAATGAAATACTTGGATCTTACAAAGGGAAGGTACTCCCATTTTTTTTTACCTTTGTTTTTAATTTAAATATTTTGTTTTATTAATAATTATTAACCTCTATTGTAAAAAAAAATTAAATAAATAATAATTAAATAATAACAACAAAAAAAAATATAAAAATTTATTAATGAAATAAAATTCTATATACGTTCATTCTAAAAAAATGTGTATATGTAATTTAATGGGCGTACGAGAACACCATGTGGTTTCCACATCAGATTTTTTAAAGTATGAGAAACATGCTATTAAATATTTGATAAGAAATCTTTTTTTACGCCTACGCTCATTTTGCTAGCTAGAATTTTGTTTATAACAAATAAAAAGCCAGTCATTTTATATATAAGTTTCGTGGAATGGTATGACAATATATTTTATAAAACTTTTGTATTATTTACGAAATTAAGGTCAATTACTATATATGAATTCGCTATACAGATAAATTATTACGAGTATGGAAATGAAAAACGTAAGAAAAAATGTCCTATTTATTTTTGTAAAAGAAATTTCTATCGAATATTATAAACCCGTCATAACATCAAAGCTTTTTGTCGAATTCATATTGGCTTCAATTTTTTTTTTTTTTTTTTTTTTTTTTTATTTCACAAGTGACATATTTCCTTTTATGATAACCCTTTACTACCAAGTAAATTGTGAACCAATTCATGACTGGAGGTTTTTGATTGCCTATTTTCAAATAAAAATTATATTCTCACGTCACCACACTTCATTCTATATTTTAGCGTGTTTCTATTTTATTTATTTCCAAACATTCAGGTCAGTATTACTGAGGTAGCAGTATTGAAGTGATACCTAGATGTATGATATTTATTGTAAAAAATATCTCTTGAAAAATACGTGCATTTTATATTCTATCTCTGTACTTATTTGTTATACGAATCATGTTTTAGTGATACCAGACATACAAAATAAAATCATATATTGTATTACTTTATTATTTGTGGAAATTTTAATTTATATTAAATAATTATGATTATTATATTAAATTTATTAGAAAAAAAAAAGATAGACTACGAACATTTTGATGAAAAATCTTATTTTTTTTCTGACAATAAATAATAGTCATTTAAAATCGAGAGAAAAATATATTTTTTAACACGATAAAGAAATTTGAAGTAAACACTATATGATTAAAAAAAAGTTGCACAGGAATTCCTTATTCTTCTTGATTAAATGAATTTGCAAAATAATTGCGGCATAAAAGATTATAAGTTATATAAAAAGTAAAAAAAATATTTAGTAAAATAAAAATTAAAAAGATAGCTTATTTTCAAAAACTGATGCGTAATTTATTTATATAAATTTACAATTTAATTATTATACCTATAGCCAAGAGTGAAAATAAAAAAAGGTAACAACACAGTTGTAGGACATTGCCGGCAAGCAGCTAAAGCCACGTTCCGGGAAAATCATACAACTGTGGGTTGTTTCTGATGCATGGCTTACTCATACAAGTGTGCGCGTGCGTGTGTGTGTAATTCAAAATATTTATCATTTTATTTAACTATAATATTTTGTAGTTTAATTCTATGATTTTTACTAAAGCGCGAGTGGTTTACCGTATTTCATTCGCACGGGTGTGGTGGTACTAGCGGCATTGGTCGGCACTACCTAAACTAATGTAATTTCACAACTTACATAAAACAAATTTCGCTTGTACGGTCGGTAGCTGGATTAGCCGCGAGGCTTAACGCACCAGATACCGAATTAACTGGACGTTCGAGTTCGAGACACAGCCAGACCGACTTACTTTTTTACACTTTAAATATTATTAATTTATTTAATTCTACCTATCATCTGTGACGTCACAACATAGCAGTCTACTACAACACAGTTTTTTAGGTTGCAGGTGCGATTTTGCAAATATTATTTTTTTATATATTGTTATTTTTTAATTGTTAATAAATGCACATAAGAAAAATATCATCTTAATTAGCTGAAATTTCGAGATACTGAGGCTGACCTTGCTTTACAGTCTAACCCCTTGAGCTTTGAAGTTGAAAATTTAATAGCATCAATGCCCTATACGTAGAAGTAATCTGACCAAATTTGGTCAAAATCGGTTCACTAGTTCTGGAGATAAAAAATGATTTATAGGCCAACACCGAATACACACACATGAATACGAACATTAATATCCGGAAAATTTCCATCCAGTTTTTTGCATTTCTTAGGTGTCAAAACGTCAAGATCCGGTGAAAATCAAATATTCCCACATTGGACCGATTACAATACTTTCCCTTCTATAGCTGTAACTCTGCTACAGCGCTATCTAGACGGGAAAGTAAAAATCCAACAAACTTCAGTCGAGTTCAAACATGGATAAACTTGTCTATTTGTGTGTTAGGTATCGTAACGAAAACGTTTATACGCGACATGACATGAGATAGAAATTACTACTTAGAAAACTGGCCCAGCCATTTTCAATATAAAAAGCAGCTTATATCAGGCTTATTGTGGAAAACGAGGAGTGAAATTAATGCGATAAAATAAATCTTTATTCTGATCGGAACTTATAGAAATATATGCTCGAAGATCTCGTCAATATAAAATAAATCATAAATATAAAAACAAAATATATGATGTAGAAATAAATGTGTTTAAAGTTCACATTTATTTTTTTAATACAAATATAGGAAGGGTGGTAGGAGGGTCCATATCCTTATTAAGGATGTGGATGTATTCACCACTCAGGATGAGTTCATTTTGAAGTTTCGGAAAATCACGGGAGAGTCAGTGTCGATCGAAGTTATGACTATGCGACCGGCCTATGGTGCGACGTAGATGTTTACTGTGGCTGTGCCGCCCATCGTTGCGAATAAATTATTGGCTGATGGACGTACCCGTATTGAATGCGTTGCTTGTAGGGTTAAGAGACGTTCATTTGACGACTTTTGTTTTCGATACTGGAAGCCTGGCCACAAGGCCAATTCGTGTACGGGGCCAGATAGTAGTGACCACTGTTTCACCTGTGGTGAGGCCGATCATCTACGGAAGGACTGCCGGGGAGTTGCTCGGTATCCATCCTGTCGGTTGCATGGACATGCACCCGACATCGGACAATTGTTAATCAACATGAAATGGACATTTTATAGAGTATGATTAACGCCACGCCTAATCGGGATTCGAACCCAGGGCCTCTGAATGAAAGGCCAAGATGCTACCATTCCGTCACGAAGATCGGCGGAATGTTGATTACTTTAAGAAATAATCATCAGAATAGGAGTATTGTTTCCGTAAAAAAAAAGATTTAATTATATTTTAAATAAATTGGTAAGAAAATTTTTCAAATGTTTCGTGACAATTTATTACAAATAACAAAAGCATAATAAGGCTCTTTTTGTGAGCCAAAGTTTGGTTTGATAAAGTTGGATATTATAATTTTCTAAGAATACTATCTATGTAGCTACGATTGCAGATTCATAAATATAAACATAATTTATACTTATAAACACAGTAAATAGTTTTACGGTACTGCCTTACTCACTTATCTGAAAATTCCGTTGAACATGCCAATCTCGCCGAAAGAAAGGATATATTTATTTCTTCAAAAAATATCTTTACTCTGTTCACCACAGGGACGGGCTATAAGTGAACATCACAAATTTCCGAGAAAGCCAACTCTGACTGGTCCCTCCTGTTCTTTACATAGTACTTTTTATTGTAATGTAAGTCACAAAAAAGAAAGACTAAGTCAGATGATGTAAATCAATAAATAAATTTATCTTTGATTAAATTAATTATTAATTGTGATTGAGTAGAGTTAATCTTGAGTCTATTCAGTTAGGAATTTCATAAAAGTTATTTTGAAGAAATAAAAAAGAAATTCGTAAACTGAAATATATGAATAATAAACGATGATTTTAAAGACATATATTCAACTTAAATGTGATATTTCTTCATTTTCAGAAAAAAGAAATAAGCATTCTGATGAAAAGTAAAAAAAGTTACTGTATAAATATCGGTCTTAATAGCTTTAAAAGAATTTTTTATACAAACGAATTTAGTCATAAAAACAGGTTTTATGATTACCATTTCAGATTTTATAGTTTGTAATATGAGAAAAGTATTTACTATGTGTCAAAAAATTAAACCCATAACATGTTTCATTTCTTAGCGTTTTGATATCCTTGAATTAAATCAATAATACTTAAGTGTTAGTTGGAACATTGTGGATTCCAATGTTGAAAAATTGATATTCTACAGACAACTCTTAACTTTTATGTTTCTCCCAACAATTTAAACTGATTAGCATATTTTTTTATAAATTTAGCATCGTAAGAGTAGTTTTTTTAACAATTTTTTTTTTAACGTGAGTTGTTTTAATTCTGTATTACAGGATTAGGGACATTTGTTAATCACTAGTAAAAAAAAAAATGTAATTTTTTTCTTTTTACTTCCTTGTACGAAGTAAAGGAAATATTGTGATCGCGAAAAATTTCGGTTTTCAGATTTCAATGGAAATATCCATTTTGACCATCCCTGAATCCAATTTGACTAGTTTCGGCGTGACATCTTTATGAACGTACTTACGTATGTAACTCAAAAACGATTAGCCCTAAAATGTTGAAATTTTTATTTAGAACTGTTGCAACATCTAGTTGTGAACCTCCTATTTTCATTGCAATCGGCTGGACCAAAAGTGTCAAAAAAAAACTCAAAATCCAAAACAATTCGGATATTAGACTTTTTCTTAACTGCAGTAATCAGCCCTCATTGAGATATTTTCAACGATATATCATAAGTTGTACTTATTTTCATTGGTTCCAGGGTTATAGCCAAATAAAATTTTATATTTGGTTTTTACAAGGGGAAGGCAGATCGGTTGAAATCCGACTTCATACACATATATTTTTTTAACTTTTTTTGAATTTAAATATATTGATTTATTAATAATTATTAACCTCTGATTGTAAAAAGCTTTTACGATAAAGAATATTTCAATAACAAAAAAAAAAAAAAATGAAAAAATATCAGAAGTTATAATGAAATAAAATTTTGTGTTTTTCATTTTAAAAGAATAGATGTATGTAATTTAATAGGCGTACAAGGAAGTTATGTGGTGTCCACATTAGACTTTTAATTGTTTTATTATGTCGACTTTAAACTTTATTTTCTAAACGAGGTGTTATCAAGGGGAGAACAGATTTAAACCTTCATAATTGGAGTAGAGAATATTTTTTTCTATGAATAACATAAACTATAATTTTTAAGTTATTTTTTTATAAATTTAAATGCATAGAGAGATCCAAAAGTCGCGCACAACAAAATTAAAGTGTGTCTATAAATAGTAGTACACTTTAAAATTTTTATCGGTTACCGCAAGAAAGCACCGAGGGTATTAACCACAACAAATCTATACGCCATTGTAGTGTGTATCGATCACACGACGCTTGCAGTAGTGTTTTATTTATTGCTTGGTAAACATGTCATTTTCCCTAGATCAACGAGTTTTCATTGTTCAACTTTTTTTTTTCCAGTCAGTCTTATGCACGCGTGTTGTTGTAGACGAATTTGGTGGCAAATATCGGGATGTGGCTAACGTATTCGATCGTAACGAGATTAATCGCCCGCTCTAAAGAATGCGATAAGTTGCAGACAAGAAGGGAGACCGACTATTTTGACTGATGCTAAACCGCCTGAGGTTTAGAATGCGCAGCGTTCGTCTTAAAAAGCTTGAGGAGACTATCAGTATCCAGAAAGCTAATACCGCCAATCTGCTATTGCAAGAATAGTAGGCTCATTGGGACGCCACGGCTAAGGGAGATTGGACAGACAAGAAGGCTGATTCCTCCTCTGCAGCCTTGGGAGAAGAGATGGTAGGGGGAGGTTGGGTTTTTGCTCATTCATCCGTTATCAGGGCATGGAGATTTCGGTTTCTACCTGCATAGATTCGGAGACGTTAATTTCCAGAGTGTATTTATTGCGGACAAATAGACACCCTCGAACATACCTTCTATGAATGCCTAAGATGTGTATCTTAGGCATTCTAAGTGGTTACGAAGGAGACCCTGCGATTGGGGTGGCTCGCACCAGAAACAACTGTGCCCTTCACGTTGTGTGGCAAGGCGGAGTGAACAGCGGTAGAGGAACTGGTGGCAAGGATCATCAAGAAGAAAGAAGGGGAGTATAGACAATAGGGTGTGGATTGATCGTTGGTTAGTAGGGGAAGGGCGGCCAGCTCCCGCCCTGAGGTGAGCTGATGAGGGATTGGAGACCCCTGAGTTGCTTGGGGAAAACAAGACTACAGTCCCAGCAGGGGGCCTCTTTGGGAGAATCCCGCTAGGGCAGTTTAGGGTCGAGTCCCGACTGGTTGGGTTCCTCTGACGGGAACGGCATAGCCGGGCTCGAAGGAGGGATCTAGATGGTTGGAGACAAGGCACCTCCCAGGACCGCGTGATGCTTGATTGGAGATCCAGTCCTGGGAGGGGGTTGGTGAGTGGGGTTTTAGTTGGTATGGCACAGGTACATACGCACATTGACAAGATATTGCGGAACCTATTAGCAAGTCCTACACGTTGTGTCCGTAAGTGGGATTACTTCATCTAACCTTATAAAAAAAAAAATTATAATATGTTTTGAAAACAAATAAATTTTTAAATGTTATTACTTAATATCTTTTTTTTTATTATTATGATGTGCACGACTTTTGGATCTATCTTGCTTTGTAAATACCTTAGCATGTGGATGAGTTAGTTATGCGAATTTTCTAATGGTTTTTCTTATCATTCTCTATGTTTTTTGTTTTTTTTTTCATAATATTTCTTTAGATAAAAAAATAAATAAGGAGATTTATACTGTTTGAAAATCCGAGAAAGAATCGTAAAAACGTTTCAATATTTCTATTTATTTATTAAAAAAAAAGAAAGATTCTCTTCGATTTCAAATGAAGTGTTTGTTACTTATAAACAGTTACTATGGAAATAAATCCCGCAAGCTATCAAAATTTATTGCAATAAAATAACTTTTATTATCGATGAAATATATTCTATTTAAATAACAATGTTTATCTTTAATATAATATATATTATTTCAATAATTCAGTAATTTATTACGTCGTGATAAAACAGTTCAACGTTTTGCCAATAAAGCACTGATAAATAACAGTTCTTAGTGCAAAGGTATATTACAAATAAATATGAAAATATGACTTCTAGTGATATACGTAATAGTTTACATATAAAACCGTTATGAAATTTAGAAAACATTCTCTCAATAAATTTTTAAAATTATAAAACAGTGAATTTTCTAGAATTAAATCTTTTTAGAAGTTTAAAGTAAAATGAAATTTATTATTCATAGATTAATTTAAATCTACTTCTTGATAACATGTTTGTTCACATGTTTGAAAATTTATATCACATTTTGGCATTCTTTCGGAATTTCCCCCCCAAAAAGATTTCTATTTTTTTTATTTAACGATATGTATTTGTAATATTGTGTAATATCATTATTCATTGCATATATTTTAATGGTTAGATAAAATCTTTTTTTGGAGAAACTAGAGTATAATAAAAAATTATGAACTTATAAAAATTATAATGGTTGTGTTCTAGTTTTTATTTAACCAAACCGATAGATATGTAAATTTATTTGTTAGAGAAAAACTTACGAATATTAAAATTTACGGTGTACTTACAGTCTTTGAAGTCCTTTAAAAAGATTCTTGGGAACTTCAAGCAAACTTTCTCCTTGACAGTAACATTCTACTTCGAGTATTTCAGATATACTAACATTCCAACAAAAACATGACTTATTTGTATTATTGAAATCTTTAGTTTTGAAGGAGCGTGAAGTTCTATTTCCTGATACGTTCCAGGCACTTCCAGATAAAATGTACCCCCAACACCAAAGCAAAAATGTTGTCCTGTAACAAAATTAAAAAAAATACATTATATTCTGTTATTTTTATATTTCATAATAAATTGTGTATCAAACAATTTCTTCGACTTTAATTCACTATACAACACTATTAAAAATCGGGAAAGGGTTACGTAACCTTTACGGCTTTGACTTTGAAAGATTTGACCGACCCTTTGATAGATTGACCGACGACGGTCAAATACGCCACAGAATCTATAAATATAAATTGCTTTCTTATGCAATATTTAGAGTAAAAATTACTAAAAAAAAACAAAATTTTCGTAAATAAATTTGAGTTCAATTTGAACCCCTTGATTAAACGATGATTTACCTTAAAAAAATCTGACAACAAAGTTGTAATACTTTCCTGGCATTGGTTATCTATTCTTATTTAGTGAAAAAATAATGATACATGAATAAACTTGCTTAAGATGTTTTGCAGTGGAGGTAATTTATGATGAAATTTTATCGTAAAAATTTCATTACACATTTACATAAATCAAAAATATTTTTTAAAGATTCAAAAAATCGATATATATAAACTTTGATCTGCTCCCCCACCCGCACCCAATAATGGGCCACTTGCACTATTACTACGCTTAGGAAGACACAAAAACTTTGATAAAAAATATGCACTAAATAAAAATTTAGCTTTTTTCGATTATTAGGAAAGGGTGGAATTTTGGGGCAAGATTTTTTTTAAAGTGATAAGATAAACATGCACGCCATGTATTCAGCTTAATGTAAAGTTGGGCTATATTTGCAATATTTTGAGAAAATTGGCCCCACCTAATGGAGATATTTATCCCAAGAGTTAACATTAAATTACCTCATATACAAAAGTCTCTGTACAAAATTTCATCAAAATCTGTTTAACCAGTCAAAAATGATTAAGCTTCAAACACGTCAACACACGTTCGTACGAGCATTACTCCCCCGCTTTTTTTTGCTTTTGGGGGCCCTGGGTCATGAAAAGTCGAAAAATGAAAAAATTCCCATCCCCATTTTTTGACTGATTGCCCTACTTTACTTCATGCAGTATAGCTCTAAAAATGTGATGTCAGGAACGTAATCGTGACGTATTAATTGTATAATTGAGAAAAATAATCAAAATTCTTATTATAAAATTTTGGGTCCCAGTTGATCCGCCAAAGCGAAGGGCTTTTTATAATCAGAATTATACTGCATAAACCGTATAATTACTAAAAAAAAGTCAAAATTCATAGTAAAAAAAGTGCTAGATATCATTTCATCCCTTTCTCAAGAACTACCTCATAAAACACTTTCAATAACAGCTACATATTGGAATGCAAATAAAATATCAGATATAAAAAATTCAAAAATTTCTAAAATGCTATAAGTCGGATTTCACATCCCATCTTTTTTTTTTAAAGTCTCCGTATCAGCTATTAATACTAAATAAATTTAGATTTTCAATCTTAAAAATTAAGGTAAAAAGAAATTTATATTTTAATTACGGGCCCCGTTGAGTCCTCTTGTTCTTTTGGGGGTGCTTAAAATTCTATTTATTGGAGTAATTATTTACTTCAGTAAAGCAGCCCAAATTGTTGCAATAAATACGAGTTTTTCATTAAGACTAAGGAAAGTCTGTAGTTATCTAAAAAAAAAAAAATTAAATATAATAATGCTCCTTTTTCTATCGGGTAAAATCAGACCAAAGATGTGATATATATCTACACAAAAAACTAAATTTTTTTGCCAAATTTCACCTTTTTTGGCAGTGGGTTTTTGATATATACAGCAAAAACTATTTAGAAATAATGTTGAATACTTTCCATTCCTTTATTTCGATTGACTTACAACTTTGTTATTTTAAGTAATTTAAGAAGTACTTTCATCGTTACCAAGTTAATTTTTTACGAACCCAACATAAACATAAAAAAATAGAAAATTTGAAATAGGGTTAACTATCTCTCCCTCTTTTTTAATTTTATCAAAAGTTTAATGTCATCAATGCTCCATATACTCGTATAAAAAAATTTAAGTAACTTTCAAAGAATTTATGTTGAACCAGCTAGGATATATTAATCTTCTAATTTACAGGCTAGTATACTTACCTACATACTGAATTTTTTATAATATTTTTTTGTGTTTTTTGGTCAAAGGGGTTCTTGAAATGTCGACATTTTAAAACCCTCTGTCAAAAGATTGTGAGACAAAAAAAGAATTTGGCTCACTGCTAAATTTTACTTCTATACATATTCTGCTGAAGGAGCATAAAGCCATAACTGCGAAACTAAAAATAAAAAGATGCAGCAAAATGCGTTAATTTATATCCTTTTTACCAAGTATTGCCACATTTGGTACAATACCTTTGACAATGAAGCTGTACAACTCATTTCATAGTAACTACATTTGCTCATACTGGATTTATGGAAATATAATGATGAAACTTTCTTAATTACTAATTTGTATTTTTATTACATTATTTTATAATAACGGATATTACAAGAACTGGAATATTTTATAAAAGTTGTTGAAAATGAATTCCTCCATCATCAATGCAACAGTGCACACGTTTCAATTTGTTTTCAAAGCCTTTTACCAGCTGATGTTTTCGAATGTCTCGTACATATGCCGTTACTGCGGTTTCTAATTCATCAAAGTGCATGGTTTCTTGCGATACATTGCTTGTTTCGCTGCCCCCCTCTTCACCTTAGAACGTAATCTGGGAGAATCAGATCAAGCGATCGCGCTGGCTACATACCCTTCGAAATGATTCGTTCACCAAAGCCATTTCGTAAAAACGTCGTTGACCTATTAGCTGTGTGCGCTCTGGCACCATTTTTATTTTTGGAACCTACCTTGATTGATATCTACTTCTCTTAACTGACTGATGAAGTTTTTTACAACAGCACAATAAAGGTAACTGTATTTTCAAAAAAAACTCACAATGCGCGTTCTATTCACACCGACCCAGTCTCCAATTTTCGCTTCGTGTAAAGATTGCTCGTATAATTCATCGATATATATTACTTATCGACCACAGTAGTGTATTTTGTGAATTAATATACCGTTCCAGATGAAACCACGATACATCTGTAAAAAACTTATTCTCGATACCTACGGAAATTTTGTCAATAAAACGTTTAAACTCTTCAGAATAATTAAGTCTTTTGGAATGATCTGTAAATTTACTTTGTAGGGGAAAAGTTTCAGTTATTTTCTTACAGCTTTAAATCCAGTAGCAATTCTAATATCTTCTTTTTTTCTTCTTTTTCTCACCCGGGCCGGATCCTGCAGCTTAAATATTACACAGCCCAGGGGAGTGTCCTTTACTCCAACGGGCCTCCACGTCTCGGCCCGCCGGTCGGATCTCACTTTGCGCCCGCCTCAAACCCCCAGAGTAGGATCCAGCAGGCCCGGCTATTTCGTCCCTGGGTCCCCCCTTCGGGAACCGGGACACGGTCTTTATGCCAATGCCTCTAACGGGGACATCCCCCCCGGGACTTGGCCTTTTTCGCTCGGGGGTGCGAGAGTCCTCGTGCCTCAAATCTGATATCTTGTGCTGTGCAAATTTACGCATTAACTTTGATAAAATTTCAGCCATTGCATCGGAAATATCAAGAAGCTTCTATTAGTTTAGTTTAGGTGGTCTTCCACCTCGATCAGCGTCTATTACCCGAAAATTTTCGATAAGTTTTCGAACTTAATTGAGGTGAGGAACAGGAGTATTTGGGAACTTTTCAGAAAACTTGTGCTTCACTAAATCGCTATAATTTTTACCTTCACGAAAGACGTGTTCGACGAGAAAAATGTGTTCCTCTACCGGGAGAACCATTACGTTTTTCGCAATTATTGATTCCGATAAACGAAACAACACGAAACGATTCGTAGCACGGTCAATCACAACTCAACAACTGATGTCTTGGTTTATTATTCACTTGATAACTAAATAAAATTGTTTGATTAAAAGTGCTAAAATTAGCAAATTTAATCAAAATTTTATTCAAATCATGATAATAATAAAAAAACAAGATGGCCGCCATGTCGGTTTAGGCCTACTTTTTGCAATAACTCTGTTGTTTGTCGACGTAAAAAAAGTGCTCCATCATTTTTATAATACAACACAATTTCATATATCTAATAATTCCTGATATTTAAAATTGAAAAAGTGAAACGACCGCCATTCTGAAATTTGTCAACGAAGAATACCGTTATTGTTTTCCCCTATTTAAAAATGTTAGTAAAGTACAACATTTTATTGCGTTATCTCCAACGGTACTTGAAAAATAATTTTTCTCTTAAAAACACAAAATGGCGTACAGACAGAAAAAAATGCGTTTTTGGGCCAATGTTCACCTGGGCATTTTTTCTTCAGTATGTTAAGTACAACCTCTTCCTAGAGTTTGGCGTCACCTTTAAAATACATTCTATAGATAGGTCTTGAAAATTTCTGGGTATTTCCTTTATGCATTCTTTTCACTCGATTCTCTTATTACACATCCTTTCCATTCAGCCTAGCTTTGTTACTTATCTGTTAATAATAACAATAATGATAATAATAATTTATTTATTTATTTTGTAAAACAGAACAGCTACTTGAGCCTTTGTATATTGTACATTGAACACAAAAACTTATAATGTACGTTAACATATACAAATCAGTAGCAAATTTACATGTTTATAAGTAATAATAAATATAAGTTATGAATCTATGCATAACATACAAATAATAGTAGTAATAAAATAGTCCAAAACATACTAAAAATAATTTTCATATTATAATGCGTTTTAAGAGTAATTATAATACGAATTCATAAAAACGAATACAACAATCAGAGTTATAATTATGATGATTTTTTTTTATTTTTATTACTTTTAAGACCATAATGGATCACTTTAGTTCATTTTTTTTTTTTTTTGGCAAGTTCTTTCTTTTCTTGCTGATTTGTTGTTTTTCAGCTTTTCTTTTTTGCCAGTAATTTCTAAGGGTTTCAGATCTTCTTGCCCTTTCTTTTTCAGAGTACACCCGGCTTATTGTTTTCTTGGGTTTTGATAGGAATCTTATTTCTTTATTTTTTAATTTCTCATAGTTGCCGGTTTCGTTTTTAGGTTTTCACGGGTTATGTCTAATTGCTCCATGCCTTTCTGTACTTCGTATAACCAGTTCGGTCTGCTTTTCTTGTTCCAGAAAAGTTCGATTATCCGTCTGATAAGTCTGGTCTCTTCCATTCTGAAAATATGTCCTAGAAAGGAAATTCTCTTTTTTCTAAATTTATTAGTTATCGGGATGATAGTTTTGTAAATCTCTTCGTTTGGAATAATTCTCCAAATCCCGTCTTTTTTAATGTTTTTCCCGATGCATCGTCGTAGAATCTGTCTTTCAATCTTTTCCATTTGTCGGTAAACCTTGTCTGGTACGGTCCAAATATGGTTTCGCATCCGTAAAGTATTTCTGGTCGGATAACCGAGTTATAATGTCTTATTTTTGTGTTTATGGACATGCATTTTTTGTTATAGATGTTTTGTGTTTTTATTGTGGCTTTGATGAGTTTATTTATTCTTTCATTCCAGTTTGGATTTTCTTGGAGGTTGTCTGTGATGTTTTCCCCCAAATATTTAAAGTTTTCTACTAGTTCTATGTCATTATTGTTTATTTTTACTTTGCTTATGCATAGTTGGTCTCTCACCATAATTTTGGTTTTTTCGTATGAAATTTTTAGAACGATTTTCCCTGCAATCTCTTCCAGTGTTGACAGTTGGTATCTGGCCTCTTCTATATTTTGGGATAGTAGGGCTAAATCGTCCGCAAAGCCTAGGCAATTTACTGAGATACTTTTTCCAATTTTAATGTTGTCTTTATTTATTTTTTTCCAATCCCGTATTATAAATGCAAGGGCACAGTTGAATAAAAGCGCTGACAGTTCATCTCCTTGTCTCAGTCCTGTTTTGATGTCGAATGGATCAGATATTTCTATGATAATTATTATAACATAATAATAATAATAATAATAAAAATAATAATACAATTTTTGCAACTTTATTTAATATTATACTTCATATCTGTTGGAAGGTAATTTCAATCTGTCTTTAGTAATCATAGCAGAATACTGGATAATTAATCCCTTTTTGTATTATTCCATCTTTGTTGAAATAATCTACTTAGTAACTTATTCGAAGCTACGTAAAACCTTATATCGAATAGTCTCTAATATTTCCTTTATCATGATAAAAATTTCATTATAAATCTCGTATAAGTTTATTTTATATACTCGTATAAATAAGAAACCATATTTCTATTAAAAACAACTCTAAAGAAATTTTTTGAAAGAAAAATAAATAAATTAAATGCTTGGCCAGTTTTCCAAGCTCGGAAAACAATTTAAATTTTAAACCAAGTAAAGTTAGATTGAACAATTAAAGTTATACGCTTCTTTTAATATTGTACAGTAAACTCTATCGTGTTAGAAAATTTTTGAAGTTTTTTCATTTCGTAATTTTTAATCTTAGTAATATTTATATTTTAAAATAAAAAAAATTAAAGTGAAGTTTAATACCATTTCAGTGTAAGAATATCACCTTTTGATTCCAGTTTATTTCACTTTTTATTTATTTTTTTAATTTAAAAAAGTTGTATCTACACCATGAAAAATATTTATGTTCATTTATTTATAAATTTTGTAATTTATACATTGTGAACCTTACTCAAAATTTAATTTTCATATATGCATACATATTTTTATATTTTTTTCATAATTGAAAAATAATATACCATCATTTACATTTTTTCAATGAACTGGTAATTTAACAAAAAAATATACTTTTTAAATCAAATGAAAATTGAATTTTTTTTATTTATTATTCGTTTGTAATCACACGAGAAAATTTATTTTAACAGATTTACGTGCAATAATTAGTGTTTATCCGAAATAATCTAGCGTGTTTGCAAATGTACTAATTTCGTTTTCATAATTCCAGTTGTAACGATTAAAGCTCTAATAAAACTTACTCTCACTCTCTCATTTCGCGTGTATTAAATTACACTACCTGAATGCATATAGGAATGTTGCATTTCAGTGAGCTTCATATCCGTAACACTATACTTTTTTTTTTTTTTTTTAAAAAGTACACGGAATTCAGTATCTTCCAGTAGGTATCAAAAGTACACCGTTTTCCTCTAGTAGATTATTTTGATTTGAAATAATGAATAACAATTTTATTAAATTAATGTTTTTTTTTAGTAGGCCTCAAATGGTTTATTATAACGCCACAATTTTTGAAATATCACCCTTAAAAGGATTGTAAAAGTCATTATTACAATTCTAGATTTAGAAATCTAGAAGTTTAAATTTAAATATTATTCAATTTTTTTGATAATTAAGGATGCTTTGTATTTAATTTTACAAAAAGTTTATCGAGATTATACATTTTATAAAAACGTTTGTTTTTCACCCGTTTTGGTAAAGCCATTATTTTGGTATATTTCGTAATTTTCTTGAAAAGCATGAACACTACAAAAAATTGTTTCTTAAAATTAATATAATTTTCTATAATCTGACACCTGTAATATTTCTTTATGTTGTAAATTACCAAGTTGTTATCATAGACTCATAAATTGCAAATGATTTTAAAAAATTGGAATTTTTAATTAAGTTTTTTAATACTGTTTTATCAATAAAAGAATTAGTACTATTTCTCTGGAGGGTTTTACATGAATAATGAACATAAATTAAAAATAAATTTCAAACACTGCCTGTTGCGTTCTTTTGTTATCTTCGTAGAAAATTTAAAGCTCAGCGATTGGAAAATATATAAATTTAAATTTAAATATATTTTATTTAAAAAATGAAAAAAATATTAATTTTCAATTATTTAAACATAGATTTAATTCAATTCTATTTGTACATTACCGGCATAGATATTTTTTTTTACATATATAGCTGTTATATAGGTGTGTAAATATGAAACTGGAGTATTTATAGAGAAAATACACGTGTATTATATGAAAATGAAAAAAAAAAATTATTCGAAACACTGTCCATCGCTAACTATACACCTTTTTGACAATTTAAGAATCCCACCCCAAAAAACTGTTGCTCTTTTGAGGAAAACCAGTCATCGAGCCATTTTCGTACCTTTTCATAAGAAGTAAAGCGTTGCTCAGCAAGTGCGTATCCCATCGATGCAAATAAATAGTAGTCGGATGGAGCCAAGTCTGATGAGAAAGCCGCATGCGAAAGTATTTCCCAACTGAACGCCTCAATTGTTTCCTTGATCGGTTTAGCTGTGTGTGATGGTGCATTATCATGCACCAAAAGTAAAATCACTTTTTGTTGCCTTTTCTGATATTGCGGTCGTTTTTCACGCAATGTCTGATTTAAATCGACCATTTGTTGTTGGAAGCGTTCAGTATTAACGGTTTCGCCAGGTTTTAGCAGCTTATAATAGATCACACCATTCTGATCCCACCAAGCACAGAGCATTGTCTTCTTTCCATAGCGATTTAGCCTTGAAATCGATGTCGATAGTTCGCCTGAAGTTACCCATGATATTTTACGCTTAGGATTCTCAAAATATATCCACTTTTCATCACCTGTCACAAATCGATGGAGAAATGACTTTCTTTTGTACCTGGCGAGCAGCATTTCGCAACTGGTTTTTCGGTTTTCTTGCTGTCTTTCATTCAGTTCTTGTGGAAACCATATACGGATCTTTTCCATGGGTTTCAAACGTGTGGAGACGGCTTCTCGTATTACATTTAATTGATTCACGAGTTGTTGCGTTTGAGCGTTATCCTCATCCAACAATGCTTGCAATTCACAGTCTTCAAACTTTTTCGGTGGTCTTCCACGTTCTTCGTTTCTCACGTCAAAATCGCCATTTTTAATTTTTTAAACCATTCAAAGCGCTGTGATTTACCAAGAGCATGCTCACCATAAGTTCGACAAACATTCGATGCGATTTTGCAGCAAATGGTAACAGAAAATCAATACTGTCTGCAAATCGTACTTTGTAGGAACAAAACTCGACATGTTCAACGCTAATTAAAACTATACTATTGTATGAAACTTGTATTGTTTTGAGTTGAAAGTCTTTATCAGCTATCAAAGAAAGAAAATGGCGCCAATGATGCGGTGGTATGACGGTAACTAAGTTGATAGCTAGGGCCATCTATGGGCAACTTTTGGTTTCATATTACACACCTACACATATAAAGCTATTATTTTATATATAAATTATAGCTATTATATATTATTATTACGTATTATTTTTGTTGTGCGTGCTGTTATAAATGTACTTATTTCTCGTTATCTGCTTTCGCAATAATTTTGTTCAATTAGCTGTCATGTTTTCGTCATTCAGTTTCCTTCCATTGTAACAAGAAGTAATAACAGTAATGAATTTTTAGCAGTTAAAATACTGGAGACAGTATTACAGTATACTCTCTCTCTCTCTCCCTCTCTTTTTCCTGTTTAACCTCCGGTAACTACCGTTTTTAGATAATTCTTCAGAGTATGAATGAGGATGATATGTATGAGTGTAAATGAAGTGTAGTCTTATACATTCTCAGTTCGACCGTTCCTGAGATGTATGGTTAATTAAAACCCGACCACCAAAGAACACCGGTATCCACGATCTAGTATTCAAATCCGTGTAAAAATAACTGGCTTTACTAGGACTTGAACGCTGTAACTCTCGACTTTCCAAATCAGCTGATTTGGGAAGACGCGTTAACCACTAGACCAACCCGATGGGTTAGTATTACAGTATACTGAATGCAGTATTCGTACCAAATACTAAAGAGATAGTGGTACAGTTGTTAAAAGAATATGGTGTAGTATTACGTTTCTGAAAATGCAGACAGGATCACGACATGACATTATATTTTAGTGATGGTGTGAAGTAGAAACGTGATAAAAGAACTTGTAAGGAAACTAAGCGATTTCGTGTTGGAAATTGGCTGGAGGGTAGTAGACTTCTGCAGAGCAGACTTCAGTTGACAATTGAACATAAGTCAACGTCCTGCGGTCGACTGGAATATGTGCATAATAATAATGTGTGCTTTTATTGTACATCAGTTTCCGACGGGCAAAATAAGTGTTAACGATGCAGTCGTGGAGATTAATGAAAGTCTGTACACAACGCAAAAATAATGCGGGCAGGGTTCTTCCACAACTATGAATTATTGGGGGAATTTCCAAAGAACTGAACCGAATGTTTATTGTCGAAGTTTCTGATTGTTCTGTAATAACAGGGTCGATCATCGTTATCAGACTGTTGGTGTGGTTATCAGCTTGATAAGGTGTTACACTCATCTACTAGTTAACCATCGTTACAATTTCATCGACCCGGAGACAGGGTTACATACTCAACATATCGAAAGAATACGGGGATCAGTTAAGTGGAGGAACAAAAAACACCGGGGTACTGCTCGACACACATCGCCTGGAATCCTATCTGGCTGTATTCACGTTTCGGTAAAAATTGCCACTGCAAAACATTTTCGGCAAAAAAATCCATTGATGCTATTAAATTTTTAACTGAAAAGGTCAAGGGTGAAGCTGTAAAGCAAGGTCACCCTCAGTATCTCGAGATTTCGCCTAATTAAAGTCATATTTTCTTAGGCGCATTTGTTAACAATTAAAAAATAACAATATTTGCAAAAAAGTTTTTAAAAATTCGGACCCTTGCCCAAAAAACGCTGTTGTAGTCATCGGATATGTTGTGACGTCACAGGTGAGCGGTAAAATTAAATAAATGAATAATATTTGAATTGTAAAAAGTAACTCGATCTGGCTGGGGTCTCGAACTCGGTTGCCTGGTTGACTCAGTACCTGGTGCATTAAGCCTCGAGGCTATACCAGTCTGCCGACCGTACGAGCGAAATTTTTTCTACGGCTGATTAAACAGATTTAATATTGAATGAAGTTGTGATATATATTTTTCAAAATAAATTGTGAAATTACATTAGTTTTGTTGTTTAGTGCAAACCCGCCGTTAATACCGTAATACCCGTGTAAATTAAATACGGTATGCGCACGCGCTTTAGTACGAATTGGATTAAATAAATGGAAAAAAATATTATACTTAAATAAAATGACAAATATTTTAAATTCAGTTGTGTGTTAGCCGTGCATCTGAAACAACTGTGTTGTCAGCTTATTTTGTATTCAACTATAAACGTAAACTAAACTTTAAAGAAAAATAAACTCCCTAGATTATGAAGAAATTTACAATTAACTTTTGATTTTTATCAATAATCATTTTCAAGATAATTGTAAGAACAACTTTGATTTTCTAAGTTATCTACAGAATCTTATGTTAAGAAGAAAATTTTTTACCAGATTCATATTTTATGAAAAATATAAATCACAACTTCAGTATCAAATCTGTTTAATCAGCCTATAATTTTAATATTCTAGTAACGTTTGAAAAGTTCTCGGCTTGATAAAGAGATAGCGTACGTATGTCCAAGTATGATGCGTAAAATGGCGTACTTGAACTTTCAGGCGTGTGTGTTTAATGTCTTGTTTGTAGCGATCGAGTAAAGCAAACGAGTTCTGAGATTTTCTAAAAATAACTGTTAACATTAATGTTCTAGGTGTTATAAAGTATTTTGTTTTAAAAGGATTTACCCCCACCTGACATGCAAAAGAAATAGATTCTAATCTATTTCTAGATAGTTTATTCTAGATAAACTTAGTCATACTTCAAGATGATTAATGTTCAAATGCCCAAAAACCTCTACGACCGACAAACACGACACAATACTCCACAATGCCGTAATAAATAATCGTCAACTGAAGATATGCGAGTTTTCTGATATCGAAAGCATCTTTATAAAATTTGTCCGCTTTATTTTATACGATGTTTTGGTTGTAAAAAATTCCGGTCGATGGGTGAAGCGTTTGTTAAAATCGATCAAAAATACGTTCGACTGAGCACTTCTCAAGATAATTCAGCCTTATTTAAACGCAGTTCCGCTAAGTTCCTTCATTATTTTATAACAACAGGAAAAACATAGATTCATCATTACATGCCAGAGGCCAAATAGTGGATGGAAGTAGGTGAAAATGAGCCAAAGAAAGCGAAAACAGTTCTATGTGCAGGAAAATCATGGCTAGGGTTTTTTTTGTATTCTTGTGGTATAGTGCTCATATGTATTTTTTCCAGGTCACCTGGAGAATTGTGGATAATGTATAATACACCCCGGTGATGGTGTGTAATGTACTTACTGAACCAATTAAACGGTATCATCCAGGGTAAAAATCTGGCCAAAGGAAAGTTTTCTTTATGCACCTGCACTCATGTCTCATATTGTTGCCTCCAAATTCCATGAGCTACACTACTAAATGTTTCTACCTGCCCCTTGTTTACCGGATTTGGCTCCCAGTAATTGTTTCCTCTTCTCAAGTTTGAACAAGTGGCTTGGTTGAAGATTCAACCAAATATGAGATCAAAGATGAGAAAACCGCTTATTTGCAGAGTTGGAAAATCTCAATATATTGAGGGTATTAAAAAGTTAGAAAGTTAATATAAATATATCGAATTGTAAGGTGACTGCCTTGGAAAAAAGTTCTGAAAAATCTTTTGTTTTCTATGCCGAGATCTTTCCGAACGGCTCTTTAGTGACCAAAAATCCTAAATTGGTGGCTCCACATTTCTAAAAAATGTTTTTAATACAAATATTAAAATTACGTTTAGGCTTGCTTGTTTATAAAATCTTATTGAATTTAAGAAACACGAAAAAGTTTTGTTAAAACGATTATTTTCTGCATTTAAGTGAAATTTGAAATTTTATCAAGACACACAATCGATGAAACACCTTTTTATATCTTAGCATCACAGATATTTATAATTTTTAAAAGGAAAACAATAAAAATTTCACAGTAGCTATTTAAGGGTATCATTAAAGCATTTCAGAAACCAATAACATTATTAACAGTTTATGATAAGAGTATTGTAGAACAGTTATCTGTTGTGAGATTAAAAAAATAACTCGCTTACATGACATTGCACACCAAACGTCCAATTTTTCTCCGTGTAGAGGATACTCTTGCAGCTGATGCGGATTTTCCGTACACCAAATGCGTGGCTCAACCTTCAAGGTGGAACCTTGCCTCGTCAGACCGAAACTAATCATCGAGTTCTTTTCCATCTGGCGTTACAGATGATATGAACCATTGACAGAAAGCTATAAGTTTTCCTTTTTCTACAGGTAACAACTCGTGAACAACATGGATTCTGTACGGATGCATTTTTAAACATTTGCGCAATGCCGTGTGGGCATTGCCAACGGAGAAACTAGACTACTTAGATAGGCGTCACAAAAACGTTTTGGGACTAACAGAATAGCACTTGATCAACTTTTATAGTGTTAGCACTTTCGGTTGACCACTTTTGGATGCATCTGCCACATTATCTCTCTCTCCTGGCACTTGTCGTATAGCCGCTTGATGGAGGACTTGTTTCCTGCATCCACATCGTACCTTCCTATGTAGGCATTCTGAGTATGGGCATAATTGGCACATATAATGTATTGGAAGACATTGAATATTCCCTCCTACATTACGTAATCCATAATCCATTTTTCTTCAATTAAACCTTCAAAAAAAGAGGGAAATGTTCTTACATAATGCTGCATCAGTTTTTAAATCTCTAATATGACGCCTGTTATTATATTTCTTGTGAATCCTACAACTAACTTTAAAATTTTTATTTCAGTCATTTTTCATCAATAACTATAATCTGTAGTTATTGTCCACGCCTTATGCACAACAAAATAGCAACTGACAACAGTTATGTAATGTTAGATTTCTTGACTCAACTTTTGTTATAAATAGTTTTTTTTTACACAAGTATCTACCGAAAATAATTCTCTCTTGCTCGGTCTCACTCTCTCTCTCTCTCTCTCTCTCTCTCTCTCTCTCTATATATATATATATATATATATATATATATACTATACTATATATTACTGCACTATACTGTACTGTACTATATATTTATAGTACAGTAAATAGCTGACATATATGATAAATGCCACGACTGCCTGGATATCAGTTAATTCCAGAAAATCATTACGATTGTTAATGTCAAGTAGCTGCAGCCTTTGTTTTAAATAACATAATTTTTATTTAGTATCTTCTAGGTAGGTACTCAATGAGTGAACATGTATGTTTAACTTTTATAAAATATTCTTCTTGATGCTAAACAATTAAATTGTATGTTAATTTTACATAACTTTAGCAAGCACGTTAAATGTTAACAATATTATTAAAATGTACAGTTAATAATAATAATCAATTAATAACAAAATTTAATGTATACAAATTTTTAATATTAATTATGAATGAAATAAAGTTTTGTTTTTTAAAAAAAGTACTTTTTCAGTTCTAAACTTAACTTTTATATATATATATATATATATATATATATGTTCAATCTGTGAGGAGTATTTCTTTTGCGCATATTTACTCGTACTAAATTAAATAACTTCTTTACTCGTACAGAAATAAATGAATTAAAAAAAAGAGAAATGTATATTCTCCACGTGACATTAATTACGCGTTTGTTGATAATTAACAAAATTAGGATACTTTTGCTCTTCCTGAATTAATATTAGTAATTCATATGTTCAATAATTCACTTTCATACAACTTCGTATATACATTATTAAACTTTAGAAAATGTCTGTAACCTTGTCTTAGTATGTAATTTATGTTTTCCATCATTCTGTTACTACTATTCATACACATTTGAGCGTTTCTCTAAATTCTCCCTCCCCACACCTCTTTTAAATGATTTGACAATATTATAAGTATGGTTTTTTTTAGTTCATATTTTAAATCTAATAAACATTAATTTTGTTCAAAATAATAAAAACTTGAGACAGGTGTAAAATGGTTCGTGTGCACACAGATATCCACGACAATCTTATAAATATATCTAACTTATTTTTGATATGTAAAAATTTAGATTTTATATTCATTGTATAGAAGTGTAAACTAATAACTTCAAAAAATGATTAAAAAAATAATAGATTTCGTTATTGTTTTTTTTTATCGATCCGTGAATAAATTAAATAATAATTTTAACCACGATTGTAAATTTTGATGACATAACTTAATGTAATTAAAATTAAAATTATAGCCGATCTCCTTGGCAGAAAGCTATCGTGTCACCCTTTCATCCGAGGGATCCCGAGTTCAAATCTCGGTCAGCATGGCATTTTTAATACGTTACATGGCTAAGATATTTCGATTTCATATTCCCATCTGTAGCTTCAAGCTTATATATTGAGTTAATCCTTAAAAAAATTTCCTTTTATTTATATTGTTACCACATATATGCCTAATTTAATATCGGCTGGCGAACTGCGAACAGTATACGAATGCACTGATACAAGCATCACTCCCACCGCGCAGTTCTCCCACCATAGCGGTGCTGCAGCCCCACCAGTCTCAGGCTAGAAAAAAGAGCGTGCACGAGAGTGAATTGACAATTCATCGTCGACCACCACCTGGGGAAGACCAAGAAGAAGATGATGGAAGAAGACAGAAGAAGTTCCCTGGCCGGCTCAAAATGGGACCTCCCGGCGGATGCCAACATCACCGCCGGAGCAGCAGGCCTGGCCTGCCGAGAGAGCCGCTGGATGCTAACGCTACCTTCCCGCTCCAGTTTCAGCCCGCTGGGCTTCAATCGCACTGGCCGGCGGACTCAGCCGCAGGAGCCGGCCCAGCATGGGGTAGCTCGGGGTGTACCGCATCGGCCGCGCCGGCGAAGGACGACCGACACTGCGGGGCGCTGGGGGCCACCACTGCCACGCTGTAGTGAGGACCCGACTGCCTCTGAGGGAAAGCCCGGTCGGACTTCAGTGGACGAGCCGCAATTCCCCGACCTCGCCAGAGACCAGCTTCCGGACCCAACAGCTCTTCTCAGAGCTAACGCAAAAATGGCCCCCACAAGGGCCACCACAAGGTTATGAAATACGAACTGTCGAAGCCATTCGACGACATAAACGGGCCTTTACAGGCCCAGCATGAGGTTAGTAAGTGCCACGTGCTGTCGAAGCCATTCGACGACAATATATATATATAATATAATATGTGTGCGCGCGCGCGTCGCGTGTGTTGTTTGTGCCGTGCACGTGTGCGCGGCACACGTGGGTGGGTGTGTGTAAAAGAAAATATGCTCTTCAAAATGATCAGTTGATAAAATAAAACCACTAGATACGTCTTCAGTATGAGATTAAATTCTATTTTTAGTAATTAATACTGTTATTATAAAGTTTTGTGCTAAAACACGGGCAAAGATTTTTATTTACGTTAATGAAATATGTATTCAGTAATACCAATATCTTGATCTCCATTTTACATTTCCATCTTATACAATAAAATAAAATCCAGCGTAGAGGATGATATCATTCAA
Source organism: Lycorma delicatula (assembly GCF_047948215.1). NCBI lineage: Eukaryota > Metazoa > Arthropoda > Insecta > Hemiptera > Fulgoridae > Lycorma > Lycorma delicatula. Next base: position 15,956,933 of record NC_134459.1, read on the forward strand.
ATTCTAGGAATTTTCTAAATTTTAATGAAAATACTTAATAAATATTTAAACAATGAAGTACTTGGAAATAATTTCAGTGATTAAACGGAAATAATTAGAAACCTTTAGGTAAATACAAATATAGTTTTATCACAATTTTTCATAAGGTTTTCTTTTTTTGCATTTTTCCATTATTATTCATAATATTTTAACGGGACCAGGGTAACGGGTTTCTTCCAATTGGAGAGAGAGAGAACGAGAGAAATTAACGAAAGAAGAATCTAAATTAATGAAAATAAATTATTTTTTTAGAATAACTGGTCCGTTTAACAATTTCTTCTTTGTAGAACAGAAAATGGCACCTCCAAAAAGTTCGTGTTGGACCAGAAGAATTACCGTACCGAAAAAAAAGCTTATAGAAAGAGGTAAAGACTCGGACAATGAAAATTATTACGCTTGAATAATAAAAAGGATGTTTTGGTACTGGTTGTGCAGACTAGAAGGCATAAATACTGCCGGGGACCATCGGACAGAGTTTATTGGTGTGGAGGGGGGGTGAATTTTTCAAAATTGATACACACCTAGCGCAAGAGGCGCCCGATCTCAGCCAGCGTAAGTACAACTCTCCTGCCTGGGAGAGTTGTGCTCCTTGCTTCAGGCAAGCAGCCACATATTAACTTCTTACAGATGTGTCGCGCTTAGAATTGAACAATAAAACAATATTTACTAACATCTGCACCAAAAATCGCTGGTCCCATGACGTATAATACCCTTTCCTATTACTCTTTCCAAAAGAAGACAGAAGAGATGAGAAAGAAGAAAAAGAAAGAAGAATGACAACGTCTGGTCTCTCGTCCGCCTACTTCTTCTCAGAACTAGTGGTTTTCTAAGGTTCTTTTATGACGAAAAGAGAACCAGACTACAGTATCATAGCAAGACTTCGTTTCCCTCTATCACCGACCCCTTTCCTGACCAAATTTTACTGCTAAGACTGAGATAGTCTTAGCATGTAAACCCTAGAACACTCCAAATAGCATGTGACTGAAAAACTTAGCAGCAAAATTGTAATAGAAACAGGAACTAAAATTGCCTCCGAATCCGCTCCTTTCGAGAGAAATGCCCAATTGCAACGCTTTCTCCCCCTTCTGGAAAGAAAGTGCACCATGGAAGATAAGCTTACTAGCAAATTCTCAAGTCCGTGCCGTTTAAAACTGCATTGGATAGGAACGCAGCCCCAACTTCACAACAACGAATAAAAGCCAATTATTATTTAATACCCGCCGTTGCAGTAAAATGACCCAGAAGCAAAGGATGTAAGTCGGCACATTGAAATAGGCAAAGGATATTGCACCCTCCGTCGTCTATGCATTTCGTTCCGAACAGAGTTAGTAGTTCTGTAAGTTCGAATTCAGTGCAGTGTACGATCGATGAAAATGATAACAGTAAGTGTTCGATAACGACTGAAGAATGAAAGCGTCATGAGTATTCCATTTTGGACAGGGGGGAAAAAAGAAGCTGAGTTATTTGCGAACAGCAAAGAAAGTGATAGTATTCAGTTCATTTATATGTGTAGGGTTTTAGTAAACAGTAAAAGTAATAATACTTGCAAAAAGTGAATTGTCTGAACTTTAGACTTTTCTAGTGTTATCTCATTGTGAATGCAATATTAGTTTCTATCAGCCATTGTAAAGTTTATAGTAAATCGGATTGTATTTTGTTATTTATAATTTAATAGTAATTAAATCAATCTTGTCTTTTTATTTGAATTACTATTTTTTGTGTTATGTATATCTATTATTAATATTTATTTTATTTTATATATTTTTAGAGATAAATTCTATTTATAAGACATTTTTACGTTTTTTAGTCTCTCAATATCCTAGTTGAACCGCGAACACGCGACAATATATATATATATATAATAAGTTAAGTATAACCTTACCGACAATTTATCCCCAGTCTCTTTTCTAACTTTCGGTCATTCGACTATCCTCAGGAAAAGTTATTCTTCAACTTATATCATTAAAATTAAATTAAATTGCATAATTTGTATATATATATATATATATATATATATATATATATATATATATATATATATATATTTGTATATGCTATATTCTAATGCAATAGCAAAGACTGCAATGTCTCTAACCGTGTATCCTAACCCGTTTCCTTGTTTTATTTTATTTAATTCCCGCAGAAGTACTCTTTCTTTTCTAATCGTGTTTATATACATATATAATCATCAGCTGGTGTTCTACCAGCTGGCTGGTCCCTTACGCTCCCGCTTATTTCGATCCATTTCTGTACCAAACCTTCTCTTTGTCCCTAGTAATTTTCAATCTTCACTACATTTATTAGTTTCATCCTTTTTTTTTCTCTCTTCCATTCTTCTTCCACTGACCCTTCTAATGCAATGGTAAAGATTCCGTTGCTTCTAAACACAAATCTAACTGATTTCTTTCTTTTCTTTTGTATATTTTCAACATAAGTACTCTTTCTTTAATTTTGTTCATTACTTTCTCATTCCTTACTTTATCAGTCTATCTTACTAATTCCATCCTTTTCCTTAATCGTATCTCAAAAGCCTTAATTCAGTATTTTCTCTCCTCTTCTTCATCAGAGTGCTTCAATTCCATGCAAGATACTTTATACGTAGCATTTCGTATCCTCCTCCTTATTTTAAATCTTAACTTTTACAGCGTAGTAATTTTACCATTTATATAAAGGACGTTTTTATAAAGTAAATCACATTATTTTGTTGATTTTTTTATTTTATGTAGAATAAAATTCAAACGTTTTGTTTTAAAAATTAATATTTTAATTTTTTTTTAAATCCACAATGTATTCATTCAGTAAAGAAGAATATTTTTAACAAAGAATTATAAAATTAAAGAACTTCATTGTAAAGATATCTACACAGAATAGAATAATCCGATTAAATAAAAACAGGCTTTTTAAAAAGGAAAAATACTTTAAGGTAATAATAATCAGATCGAATATTACAATTATTGGTTTCTATACCTCTCGAAACAAGACAAGAAAGACTTTGTTCGAATTACAACTCTCCCTACCCCCAAACAAGAGTAGATCGTTTTTTTTTAGGGGAAAACTTAAAAAAATCTTTTCGTTACGAGTTACAAAGAATATAATTTAGTTTAACTAATGAATTGAACCTAATCATTAATTTCATATTTACTTAATTCAAAAAACTGTTTGTGAAGTCAGGTATTTGTAACGCGTTTGTAAAGTTTTTACGTCTAAAAAGTTACTGTAACTAAATTTCTTCTTATCTTTTTAATTTATTTTAATCTGTAAAACCTAATAACAAACTTCAATGCCAATATAATTTTCTTATTACTCTCGTACGTCCTTATTCAGTTTACATTCAGAAATTATAATTACGGTTTTTTTCTATAAAACTACCAAACACGAAGAAAAATTCGCCAATCTGTATTCGTACATATACGTACGCACCAATTAACCCGCAGTGACCAACAACTATGAACGTAGGTGTATCTGAAGTATAGTAAGAGTGTTTATTATTAATGAACAAGTACACTAATGTGTTAACCCTTGTGTGGGAACAGATCGATCAGAGTGTTCTCTCAATTTGGTAAGAGCTAAACATACGCATCATGAATAGGAAATTCAGAATGAATTGAAAACAGTCAATCCATTTCGGTTATCACAAGAAATCATATCGGCACTCTTTTTTTATCATCATAAATAAATTTGATAGCTCTTTATTTTGTTAATTAACAATATTGTTAGAGTTAGATGATTTATTTGATCTTTTAATTGTTTCACTTTCAGTTTTATTTCTATTATTCTGTACATTCGTAAAATTTATTGGAAAATAATGAGTAGAAGTAATCACGTTTCCAGACGATATGGCTCTCTTATCAAGTAGAATAAATTAAAAAACAACGTTTAAAAAATCCTAAAAAAACTAAATATATTGGAATTCTGGCTGAACAAATAAACATTAAAATAAAACAAAATTGAAACCCAATGTAATGTTTTCATGAAGTAAATAAACTTGTATTTTATGTATTTTACAGTTAAGTTTATAAACTTGTATTTTATGGGTGTATTTGCGTGAAAGAAAGCCCTCCTTCTTTCACGCAGATCTATTCTGTACATACTGCGGAAACCTCGACACGCCTGAGCACATAGTGTTTCTGTGTACAAGATGGGAAGCTAAACGACGGAAATGTGCAACGGTGATAGGATTGGATAGCGTCGAAATCATTATTAATAACATGCTCGCAAGTGCTCAGAATTTTAATACGATATCAGGGTTCGTGATAGAGGTTATGCAAATAAAAGATTAGGGTACGAGAGGGTGAGGAATACCCTCTTGCGGAGCTGCAGTTTGTTTATACACAGATAGGCGGTAGTAATGAGGCGCGAGGACTCTCGATTCCCCAAGGTGAAAAGACCGAGTCCCGGTGGGAACGCCCCCCCCCCCCTGGTAGGGTATCCCTGTTAGAAGCAAAGGCATAAGGAACCGAGTCCCGGTTGCTGAATCGGGGTGGCTGGGAACGGCCTAGCCGGCCTCTACACTGCTCCTTTCCTAGAGGGAAAGGCACCTCCTGGAACCGTATTGATGCTTAAATGCTGGTCCGATTCTGGGAGACAGGGCGATTAATTAAAAAAAATAATAAAAATAAAATAATAAACTTGTCCAACTGTAAATTTCATAGATGAAGATATCATTTTGAAAAATGAAGTATTGATTAAAATTTCGGATAAAAAAATACTTGAAAAAAATTGTTTAAAAATTGCACAAGATAGATTTTAAATAAAGATAGACGTAATAGATACAGGGTATGTGATAACGGTATTATCATTATATAAAAAATATTGCTTTTTAAATAATTATTACACCATTCTGGTCCTAGTGCGATACAATTACGGGGAAATACCAGAAACTATTTTAAACAACAAAATTTTATAACGGTTTCAAAACAAAGTGTTGATAAATATCGCTAATGATGGTGGTTAGTTAGTACCAGTACGATCCATTAACCACTCTTCGTGTCTACTACACTGAAAGAGGTAATATGTTAAAATGCAAATTACATGACCTGGATAAACATTTACATTATTTAGCGCTAAATCTGAAATGCTAAATTAATACCATTTTAGAAGTTATAAATTTGGATGTTCAAGTATATATTCATCTCATATTCTGAAAAATATCTTGAATTCAGTCATTTCGAATTTTTAAATACTTATTTCAAAAAAAATGAAACTGACATCAAAGTACGCTAAAAAGTAAGAAATAATTTATTCAAAATACTTAACTTTTTCCTAAGGAATTTGTTTGAATCTTCAACAAAATTAATTTCTAGATATAATGTAAATTTGTTCTTTAATACTATATATGCTAAATAAAAACCAATAACGGTATTACATCAGTGGAATCCATATTTATGTGCTTTGATTGCTTTTCCGTTTGCGATTATTACTTCTTTTTATATATGCCATCTCTAGGTCGATTCAAGTACCACATAATTATGATCATGTATTTTGGCGCCGATTAAAAAGTGTCTAAGGAATTAATTACGTATTTGAATGAAATTTTTATCGCATTTTGATGTTGGATTTTTAAAATAATTATTTCATAATTTTCTGTGTCTGATTAATAACGTAAGTTATTCGACGGAATTAATGTGCTCATTTTTGATGATATAATCCATCTGCCTCTAGTCAAAGGCCATTAGTGTTTTGTTCAAACTCCTTGATGTGAATCAGAAATAAATTTGTGGCGTCAGATCAAGGTAAAATGCTGAATACACGATAAAAAAAAACTTGCCGAGATGGAAAGATTGAGAAATCTTGTATAGGACTGAATAATATCCTACAGTTTGCTCAAGGCGAAGTCTAGGATTAATTTTATGCCGAAACTCAAATTACATGCCCTACAGAAGACCATATAATATCATCTAATGTCACGTATATGTATAGAATATCAGGATTCCTACCCGCCGGACGGCGAGAAAATGTTTTTATCAATTTTCTGATCAACTTTTTCCACCTAAAAAATTTTTACAACGTCATGGTACTACCGTGAAAAGCAGCTGCGTCGATCGCAATAACATTTACTTTAATCGAATTAAAAGGAAAAAGGATAAACGCGAAGAAACATAAAAGAAAATATACGGGTCGAATATATAACCTCCTTTTTTCAAGTCTGTTAATAGAATATTAAATAATATTATGCCATATTCTGTGCAAAAAAAAATTACTTTCTTTTGTCGAATTATTAGATGAAATTTCAAACGAACGTTCTTAAGCTGTACAAAACGAACATCGTCGAACATTTTCCAGTTCCTTGCAATTTCATTTCATACGTATTAAATGAGTATAATAGGCTACGTAGACATACACATTAATATACGAGGTGTGTGAGAAAAGTAATGAGACTGACTTTTTACTTACCAAAATTTTTATTTTTTTTTAAACAACAATATGATTCTCTTCAAAGTAGTTCCCTTGGGCAGCTATACACCGGAGGAGTCGTTCCCATTCCTGGTAGCAGCGCTGGAAGGCTTCAAGTGGTAGGACTTTTAACTGGTCGGTCACAGTCTTTTGAATGTTTTCCAGAGTTCCAAAATGGCGTCCTTTTAAGACATATTTCAATTTCAGGAAAAGGAAAAAGTCACAAGAACTCAAATCAGGTGAATAGGAGGATTGAGAAACCGTAGGAATGCGTTTTGAGATCAAAAATTCCCTGATGAAAATGGCCGTGTCACACGGGCAATGCCACTTGTTTGCAATGTCTGGTCTCACGCGAATCACTCTTTTCCTGAGCCTTTCAAGGACACCTTTGTAAAACACTTTGTTGACAGTTTGCCCTGGAGGAACAAATTCTTTATGGACGATACCCCTATTGTCAAAAAAGCAAATCAGCATGGTTTTAATCTTTGATTTGTTCATTCGACATTTTTTCGGTCGAGGAGATGGAGGAGTGTGCCACTCTTCGCTTTGCCGCTTTGTTTCAGGATCGTACTCAAATATCCAGGATCACATGATTCAAGTTCTCGGTCATTGTCAATCCTCTCAAGAAGATCAACGCACATTTTCTTCAATTGTCCTTTTGTCCGTTGTGAGGTTTATCGGCATCGATTTCGCACAAACCTTTCGCATGTCCAAATCGTCTGTAAAAATTTTATGTACGGTGAAAGTGTTTAAATTTAACTGTTTATTCATCATTCTTATTGTTAAACGACGGTCTGATCTCACAAGAACCCTCACACGCTCAACGTTTTCGTCAGATTTTGAATTTGAAGGTCTCCATGAGCGAGGTTGATCTTCAACGTGATCTCGGCCTTCCAAAAATGATTTGTGGCAGCAAAACTTGTGCTCTTGATACGTTCTCCATAGGCCTGTTTCAACTTTTCAAAGGTCACACTCACGGATTTCCCTTGTTTAACACAAAACTTGATTGCACAACGTTGCTCTAAATTCTGATTCTCCATTTTCGTAACACACAAAAAAAACACAACTTGACAGATAGGGTTATCAAAAATAATGTGTTGGCTGAACGGAGTTGAAACTTGGACTGAACATGTGGAAGGGATGAACAAACCGGTCTAGCACAGACCGGTAGACTCAGCGTTGCCAGATCGCTTGCAGTGTTACCAATCTTATTACTTTTCTCACACACCTTGTATTTACTACTACTAATATTCTGGTCGATAATTCTTCAAAGCACCATTAATAATGTAATCCCTGAAGATATTACAGTTACAAAACCGCTTGTTCTCTAATTCAATTCAGGTCAAATTACATTTTTCCGTCTAATAATTGAACTTGATAACCAAAATGCATTATTATTGATAATTACTAAAATATTGTTAGGGTTAAAATATTTTATTTTTTATAAATTGCTAAAACTTAATCTAATTAATTTGTTTTTAATGGTCTTTTTAATCGTCACCTTGTGATGATTCCGGTCGCCATCCTTCCCTCTTTAGCCGTAATGGGCTTTAACGGAGTAAACTTATGCAGCACGTAAATTTATATGGAAACAGCCTGAAATTGCTGTCTAATATTTTTTCTACTGTACGACGAGATATTCTCATTTCTCTTGAAGCTAGCCGTGTAGGCTTTCCTGGATAATTTTGCATAGAAGTTCGAAGTGATTCGATAATTTGTGGAGAACGATCGGGAGCTGCTTTAGATTGTTTCTCTTCTTTTATGCTGCTTTCTTCCTGAAATTCACGGTATAAACGGAGAATGGTGTTTCTTGTTGTAGTTCATCGAGTGTTAAAATGAGCTCGAATAGGCGCTGAGTCACTGTAACACTATTTGATTGAGCATATTGAAGCACAACTTTAGCACGCTGTGAATTAGACAAAGGTCCCTAATCGGCCACAGCTCAACAATAACTGATGTGTTGCGGAATCAGAAACGAATCCAAAGACTAAGCGACGTCTGCCGGTATTTCCAAGAAATAGGAATTACGCATGCACAATATGAAACACCAGATAAAAAGCATTTATTTGTAATCGACTTTATAAATGTGTTAAATTATCGTGCGCCACTCTGTAATTTGCTGAAATGAACTTACACAGAATATTCTCTTAAAAGTTTATCTCTAGGTTTATTTTACTAAAGGTTAATTACTAACTCGAGTAATTTTTTTATCAACAGTCATTTTACTGATTTCATAATTAGGTTTAGTTATTTATTTAGATATTCTAATTTTTATCTACCTTTAGAGTTCTTACCCACTACACATCTCTACTTCCAAATCAAATAGATCTGGTTATTTTAAAATACATCAGCCGAAATAGTTAGTCTCTTACAAGGTTTTCTATAATTTTCTCTCTTCTTTGATACGTCTAAATATATATTCATTTTGTATTTAGTCAGCCGTTCTAAATCTTTAATATCCCTTGGAAAATCACATTTTCTTTCCTTTTCTTCTAATGTAACAATTTATGTTGTTTTCTCCAAAAGGTTTTCCAGCTACAGCCAGGTCTCAATATGAGTATAGATCAGTAACTGCAGTTACCACTACAGGCTTGTCAGGCCTGACGTAGCTAATTACGTAGAACATAAGTTTAAATGTACCGGTAAACATGTAGTCTAGAATAAACTTAGGTTGACCACTCCTGAATTGTGTGATTAATTGAAACCCTACACCAAAGAACACCGATATTCACAGTCTAGCATTCAAATCCATATAAAAGCAACTGCCTTTTCAAGAACTGTAACCTTAGAACTCTCGACTTTGAAAATCAGTTAATTAAATATAACAAACCAAAAAGTGTTTTTTTTTCCGAATCCAATTTTTTATAGATTAAACAATTTTTTTTCGGAAAATAAGGAAGATACGGTTTTGAAACAGTTTTAAAAATTAAATATAGGTAAAATAACAGACAAAATTACTCATTTTTCTTCATAAAATTTCCCTCCAAAGTTTTAGTGCAATATAATTTTTATCCTCAAAACAAAATCAGGGTGAAATTTGTCATTCAGTAACTCAAGAAGAAACTTTTTCGGACCTAAGTTCACGTATGAAATATTTTTATTTATTTTGACGTGTAGATTTAATTTCTGAAATACTTATATACCAGATTTACAATAAAGAATATCGAGGTTTTGAATTGTTAATAATATCTGGATAACGTGTACGTGTTGATTTAAAGCTAGGTTCATAAAGTAAAAAAGGACAATATTAGCTGCACCCATAGCCGTAAAATAATTCCTTATCTTTTCTCTTGATAGCGCCACTAACAAAGATGGCGACTCCTGAACAGAAATCTTTCTGAGTTCTTCAGTTTGCTAAATGTGAGTCTATAGTTACAGTTCAACGTGCATTCAGTAGAAACTTTATTTATGATATTTCACCAATTGTCAATTTACATTGCTCAATGGCTTCATAAGTTTGAAACGATCGGATGTTTACATAATTGGACAAGTACGGGGCGGGGAGTTTGAAAAAAAGTATTGAACATTTTAGGGAATTCTTCCCGGGTAGTCCTAAAAAAAATCTATTAGAAAGACCAGCCGCGTGACGACAGGGTGGAATGTATTAAAGAAACACTTTCATGTCTGTCCATACAGTTTACAGCTTTACCAGCTTTGAAGCCTACAAACTACGCTTTGCGTGTCGACTTCGCGATTGAAACGTTCCAGCATGAAGATGACGATTCTCTTGATCGTATTGTGTTTAATGATGAGTCAACATTTCATCTTAGTGGAAAAGTTAACGCGCATAAGGTTACATGGGAAACAGAAAATCTCCGTGAACTCTTACAATGCGAAAGGGTCTCTCCAGAATTAATTAACGTTTTCTGTATATATCTCGATGGCAAGTATACGGGCTGTTCTTTTTCACTGAATAAAGCGAAAACGGAATTGTTTTTTTCAGATTTGTATATAGCTGTTTCCATAACAGCAATATGGACTACAGAATTTTATTTAACAACAAGACAGTGCACCTCCTGACTGGTATAAGTATGGATTGGTTGTTTGACGTTTTCCCCGACTTTTGGATAGATTGGCGGCATGACAGCTTGTTTAGGCGATCTCTGAGTTCACCCGGTCTGACCCAGTGTGATTTTTTCTTAGAGGGTTTTATAAAAGCTATGCCCCATTTGAGGCACAAGATTGAAGCAGCTTTAATTACTCCAGACATACTATTTAAAGCGTGGGATGAAGTCTCCTGTCGGTTGCATTGTTACGTGTGACGAAAGGCGTTCACATTGAATACTTATAGCGAAAAACTGGATGAGCTACTTTTTTATCTTACGTGTGATTCTTTAATGTAACTCAAAATTAAGAAATATTAAATATCTTTTAAACCTCGATATTCTTTTTGAACACGCTTTAAATTAAAACACATTAATACCTAATTTGATAAGTTTTAAACTATTTTAGAATTTAGACTAATGAAAAAATTAAATAGAAATAGACAGAGCTTACACCAATTTACCTAATATCCAGTAAAATAAACTTAAAATAATTTATTTGACGAGTTTTATTGACAACCGGTCGAGCCATTCCAAAGTTAAATGGAGAAAGAAAACACACAAAGGAACTTAATACCACCCAACATACAGGCGTAACTACGCTTATGTAGGTGACACATTCGACTAAAAAGCCTTTACCGCCTACCACGTAGGCATAAGTAAATTCTACTGGGTAAAAACTAATATATTATTTCGTGCTATGTCATTATTCAAATCTGTTTAAACATTCTATGATAGAAGACAAAAGTGAATTTTAAATTCCGTTTTGCGATATTCAAAAACTGGTATATTTTTTCTAAGTATAAATTTCTGAATTCTTATTTATTTTTTCTATTTTCTATTCTTATTTATATTTTTAATACACTCTTATACAGAGAAATACATTATTTAAAATATGACAATTCCTCTAAACTAAAAAATTGAAATAATTAAAAATATTGCCCAGACAAATGGATATAATATTAATACAATAAATAAATTATATAAAAGAATAAATGTTTCAGCATATAAGGATTAACACATTATTATCCACGTTCCAGCATTATCAATCTAATTAATACAGTAAACAATATAAAATTATTGCCGGAAAAAACTGAGCAAATATACATAAAAAATAAATACACGCCATATAGTCAGAAAATTGAAATATTTTGTAAAAAAATTAACATAGCATCAGCTTATACAACAAATAATAAAATAAATATAATAAAACATTAATGATTCGAACTTTAATAAACTGGAAGTATACAGTCTAAGCTGTAAAAATTGTGATTTGATATATATCAGTATGACCAGCCGTAAATTTTCTATACGCGCAAAAGAGCATATTTATAGTACTAAAAATAATAAACCAGAATATTCTAATTATGCCAAACATATCTTAGATAATGGTCACACATACTAATACTTTTGTAAAAATTTTAGATATCTCTTATAATTATTTTAATACAAGTAATTTAGAGAAATTCCATATTTATAGTAACCGAAAAAATCTAATTAATGAACAAAGATTTTTTAAGGAGAATAAATTATTTAAACATGCCCTAAATACAGGGTGTCCCATATAAAACGCAACCCATCAATCACTCATCTATGAAATTACAAAACTCAAGCTTACTCCCCTACTCGTTAATGAAATGGACTAGTCCAAAAAATGAACATAGCGGCGACGCAGTAGAACACTACCGATAGTAACAACAATGCAATCATAACGTTCAGTGTATTGCTAGAGACAAGATGGTGTTTTCGCTAGATGAACGTGTTTTCATTGTCGAGTCGTACTTCAGTACGAAATCAGCGGTTGCAGTGCAAGATTTGTTTCGCCATAAGTACCCAGATAAACCGGCTTCTAACAAAACATCAGTATTAAGGTTAGGTGCAAAATTTAGAGAGACCGGTTCTGTTAATAACAAGCAACACAAAAGATCTGCGTCAGTGTTGAATACAGATAGAGTCACTGAAATCAAAGACCGATTACTCGCCTCGCCAAATAAATCGATCAGACGTTTGTCTGCTGAAATTAATTTGTCTAAATCGACTGTTCATCGGGCGACCAAACAATTACAATTACGATCTTATCGCATTCAAACGGTTTATCAACTTCTTGAGCCCGACAAAGAAAATTTTATTATTTCAATACCTACCAATATAAGGTTGGGTTGCGTTTTATATGGGACACTGTATAAACATAAAGAGATAATAGTCATAACAATTAAAATGTCATTCCTGATAACATGATTTTTGTTAATTTTATTTTATTCGACCAGAGCAGACTTTAGGTTTTCTTCAGTATACTGTTGATAAGCAAACAGTCATGACTAATTCATATTAATTTTTGATTTTTATATAATATTTCAATCTCCTGATGATGGTTTGAAAAAACCGAAAGATCTAGAGACTGTATTTTTTATTTGCTGGTAGGTGGATTTTTAATTTTTTAATTATATTTTTTATGTCTTCTTTTATTATTTAAATGACCTTTTCTCATAAAAGATTCATGAAGCTTCATACCAAATAAAATTTGTAATATATTTTTGTTTTATTACTGTTTTATTTTTGCCTTACGAAATTAGTAATTGTTAGCTATTTTTTTGTAAATTATACATAGGTTGTCATTCGCTTTCTTTGCTCGGACAAATAGAAATAATGTATCTCTCATTCGGTATCAAATTCCAAAGTATAATAATTGGGGGCTGTTTGAATTCGACTAGACATATTTTTTCCCATGACTTTATTTTCACAATTAATGTAAAATATATTTTTAATTGAATACGAAATACGCCTAATCGTGATCATCTCATCACAAAATAATTAATTTAATTTAAGTGGAAGAATACTATAATAAAAATAGATATAAGAGTTTTAAAAACAAGTGGCTGGTTAATAAATTAAATGCATACAGTACATATGTATGTCAAAATTTCATTTCATTTAGAAAAAAGTATAAATTAAACTTTTGTATCAATATATGTTATTACTTCTTCCGTTTCGAAGAAAATATACGTTTATTATACAGAATTCATTTTTTCTTTTTAATAAATTTGTTTTCAGAAAGAAAGACTTGAGTCTGCTCTATATCTTTTTTCTTAGAGAAATTTGATTGGTTGCCAAAACAACACATTTTCTTTTTTTTTTGAAAAATTTTGAAGGTATATTTGTTTGTTGGAAATACAAGTAATTTTTATTAAAATAGTTTAGTTTTATTATAATAGCTTAGTTTTTGTAACACTTATTCTTTTTTTGCCTGTTTTCAAGTCGTTATCAAAATAATCTTATATGAAGATGAAAGTTAGGATAATCATTTCACTTTATTCCTGCTATTATGTAACAGCATGTCTAGGGATATAATGGTATGTTAACTCATAAACAGCATTTATTTACAGATTAGCATTCATTGTATAAATTCGATAATATTAAAATTAGAAATTAGTTGTAGATATTTTTATAAATATAGTTTCAAAACTTCATTATTTAAACGAAAAAAAGGAAAACATTTAGTATAAAAGTAGCTGCAAGACGTGCGCTAGCTACACTTCCGAAGCTAGACACCTTTTTTTTGTTCTTCAGTCATTTGACTGGTTTGATGCAGCTCTCCAAGATTCCCTATCTAGTGCTAGTTGTTTCATTTCGGTATACCCCCTATATCCCTTTTTCTTTACTATATAATTATATTTCTTACTCGTTTCGCTTGTGCTATTCGGCATTTTATATCGCTTCTGCTTCGACCATCTTTAGTAATTCCACTTCCCAAATAACAAAACTTTCTATCTCCGTAATCTTTTCTATATTTATTTTTACATTCAGTGGTACATCTTCGTTATTTCTACTACATTTCATTACTTTCGTTTTGTTCTAGTTTATTTTCATGCGGTAGCGGGATTTCATCCATGCCGTTCATTTTTTTCTAAATCTTTTTTACTCTCGGCTAGAATTACTATATCATCAGCAAATCGTAGCATCTTTATCTTTTCACCTTGTACTGTTACTCCGAATCTAAATTGTTCTTTATCATCATTAACTGCTAGATCCATGTAAAGATTAAAAAGTAACGGAGATAGGGAACATCCTTGTCGGACTTCCTTTTTTATTACGGCTTCTTTCTTTCGTTCTTCAGTTATTACTGTTGCTGTTTGGTTCCTGTAAATGTTAGCAATCGTTCTTCTATCTCTGTATTTGAACCCTAACTTTCTAAAATGCTAAAATTTTTATGGCAGTCTACGTTATCGAATGCCTTTTCTAGGTCTATAAATGCCAAATATGTTGATTCGAATATCTTTAATCTTCCTTCTACTATTAATCTGAGCGCTAACATTGCTTCCCTTGTCCCTATACCTTTCCTGAAACCTAATTGGTCTTCTCCTAACACTTCTTCCACTCACAATTCTTCTGTACAGAATTCTAGTTAAGTTAAATGTTCTGTATTCTTCACATTTATCTGCTCCTGCTTTCTTTGGTATCATGACTATAACACTCTTTTTGATGTATGACGGAACTTCCCCTTTCTCGTAAACGTTACACACCAGTTTGTATAATCTATCAATCGCTTCCTCACCTGCACTGCGATGTAATCCTGCAGGTATTTCGTCTATTCCGGGAGCCTTTCTGCATTCAGTTTTTTTTATGCTGTCTTAAATTCAGATTTCCATATTGTTTCTCCCCTTTCATTCTCTTCGACTTCCTCTTCTTCCTCTATAACACCAGTTTCTAATTCATTTCTTGCGTATACCTTTTCAATATATTCCAGCCACCTGTCGACCTTTCCTTTCGTATTATAAATCGGTGTACCATCTTTGTTTAACAGTATTTTTTTTTGTTTAGGTAGTAGTGTTTTTTCATTTTTATAATAATTTTTTTATTATTTTTTTCCTTGGAAGCATAACTTACGTATTGCATTAGTTTTCTTCATGAAAATTTCTTTATGTTGTATATTTATATTTACTATTTCCGATAGATTTGTACTAAAATGGCTGTAAATAATATTAGTAATCAATTTAAAAATAAATATTTTTAATAAAACAACTAGTACAATCTACACCGGATTACGAATATATAATTGTTATTTTTAAGTTCTGATACTTAATTTATTACATTTAGATAAAAAAAAAGGTTTGCAACAGTTTGGTATAGTGTTTTTATATTTTTTAACTTCTACAAAAATAATCGTTTTTCAGCTGTTATTAAATAATTTAAATTATTAACAATAATTTTTTTTAATATCTAACAGAAAGAAAAATTTGAATCTATGCGTTAAAATTTGTTTTAAATTAACTGCAGATTTTAACAATTTTAAGATATACAAGTAATTTTATATCTCAAATGATGTCAACTGTTTAAATTTTTATGCTGGAAGTTATCTTAAGTACTCTCGTTGAAAACATGGCTTATTGTTCTTCATGAATGGCCTTATTTTTAATTGTTGATACACTGTTCTTATGCCTGTATTAGCAGCAGGAACATGAGTACTCTCTAGAGACTAGAGTCATTGTAACTCTCATTTGAAATTTACTTCCTGTAGAAAAATTCGTAGCATGAATTACCCATGATGTATTATACTTTTATTACTATTTCTAGTATTTATACTTTCGTTAACTACAGATTTCAGTAATTATAACTACAAATTATTATCTCGCCAACCTCCATGGCGGAATGATAGCATCTCTGTAGTTTATTCAAAAGGCTCCTGTATTCGAATCCCAAGGAAGTTTCGTATTTCCTCACGCTATAAACTCTTTCATTATAAGTATCTATATCTGTATTTAGGTAGGTATAGTAGGATTGTTAAATAGATAACAAATAATTAAAATAAAATAAATAAATAAATATTAAATTAAACAAAATAAATAAAAATATGGTACTCGTATAATATGGAAGGGAGGTTTTTTTAGTGGGTGGAAGCCCCCACTTTAATCAGTGCGGGCCTGACGGCGGCGGACAGATCTTTTTCCTCCTCGTACGGAAAAAAAATTAAAATATTATATTAAGTTATAAGATTTTAGTTTTTCTTCCTTCTTGTTATTCTTATAAAAAGAAACAAAAAGGGAATTGTAAACAGAATGTATCATGAAGTTCTCCCGGAACTTTCATAACCTGTCCTACTCGTAAAAATAATAGTCCCCGCACTGTAATCAGTGCGGGCCTGACGGCGGCGGACAGATCTTTTTCCTCCTCGTACGGAAAATAAAATTAAAATATTATATTAAGTTATAAGATTTTAGTTTTTCTTCCTTCTTGTTATTCTTATAAAAAGAAACAAAAAGGGAATTGTAAACAGAATGTATCATGAAGTTCTCCCGGAACTTTCATAACCTGTCCTACTCGTAAAAATAATAGAAAACATGCATATGAACATATGTTCTAGAAATCTTCGTTTGCGAGTTACGGCTAGTAAAAGATTTTGCTCAGATTTCAGCTCCCCCGGTGAATTGAGGTCGTACTGAAACTTTTAGGATATTAAGGGAAAAATTTAGCAATTTCTTGTGGTTTTTGACCTGAAAAATTGAATACAATAAGTCCCAGAACCGTATCTGACGTAGTTTTGAGACATCTGAGGTGAAAACCAATAAATTAGAGTAAACGTACAATAGTAACCTTATTAAATGTGTGATAAACACGTAAAACGATTATAGTTTACACAAAACTTGTAGAGAATTTAATTCTGAACAAAATGGAGTAAGATAAGTTTAATAAAACAAAGAAAAGTTTAGAAAAATTTGAATTTTATTTTGAAACAGTACGCTAGGCCAAAGTACGATCATACGTACCAGTTTGTAATAAATTTTCAAAAAAAATTCATATGAAAAGACTAGAATAATGGCCATAAATCTCCTAGTATTGAACCACGTAATCATAAAGTCGAGCTAGTTGAACGGTTTAAATATTTAGGAGAATATATCTCACACGACCTCAAAGAAAAAATAAATTGGAAGAAAGATCACAAAAGCTCAATTATGCACAAAATACCACCAATTGAACATATAATAAAAGATGTATCTCAATAAATACCAAACTTAGACATAACAAAACTGTAATCAGACCTATAATATCATATGGAAGCGAAACATTGGGGAGAATGGAGACTCATACCAAACCAAGAGGTACATAAATACGTATAACCAGCCGTTGACTACTTTAGAAAGAAAAGAATCTCCTTCTTTGGACACATAATACGAAAAGGCTCGTTAGGAAATTGGTCGAGAAATACTGGAAAATGTCCAAAACACCGACCTGGATAACCGAATTAAAGAAAATGTGTAAGAAGTAGAAATCACAATAGAAGATTTACGAAATAAAAATTGATAATATAAAAATACTAAAAGAAGCAAACTTCAGATTTAAAATTAAAGAAATGAAAACTACAACAAGGGTTTGTTCAGAAGAACTCAAAAACGCAAGATCTGACAAAATGAATAAGTATTGGGAATCAATCAAGAAAACAAATAAAAAGAACAGACGAACCAGAGTTGACTAAAGTGGTCCACTATGACCTCAAAATTCTAAAAAAAAATGTTTAAAAATAAGCCCGCCATTTTCAACACTTTTCTTGGCACGCTTCTGTACTGCTTTCTTTGTTCTTTTTAGTTTTTCAGAGCTGTCCTTAAGTTGAGCCGCATTCATAATTCGAGCAATTAATTCCACAAAAGAATGTATTTTTGTTCTGTACTCAATATTTTTCATCCTTTCGCAAAAATCTAAAGGTGTTAGATTAATCATTTTTGTGCCCAGAAATATGGATCTCCACGACCGATCCATTTCACAGGGAAATTATAACTTAACATTATTAGAATGCGCAGGCAAAAAATACATAGTTGAATTCACAGATGGGGTGCTAAGTAAAAATACACTTATATTCTTAAAAATTTTATTTTATTTTACTTATAACTGAATTACAAACACTTGGAAATTATACAATATAGAAAATTATAAAAAGATATAAATTATTCAAAACACTATCGGCAAATATCTACTTTATGTTCATCATTTGTTTGTTACAAAACATATTAGTGTTCCTGTCTTTACTCCTGGGGAATTCAATACATCTAGCTTGTTTTGGATGTTCTTTTTTATTTTCATAGGTCACTGATGCTACCTTACCACCAAAGATATTTTTTATGCCATCAGAGAGCTCTTTTGTGATAGGTCTTTTTTAGTCACTCCTCCACGTATGGCTCAGCTAACTGCAAACAAAGTTCCTTTAAAAATTCTTTTCTAACTTCCGTTTTGTCAGGATATTTATTTTTATACAGAACATATGCATTTATACCAGCTTGATCTAGCATATCGTAGAGGTCATCTTCGAGTTTTCCTGCTGACACTGTATAAATGGTTTAGCCGGTCAAATGTATCGACTCCTGTTTTAGTTTCGTTGTAGAAATTTATAATTTCAGTTTTTTTGTTACTGGATCTACTGAATTATCATCATGCACGGTTGAGAGAAGCATGACACTTTTCCCCTTTTTTGGACAAAAGCTGACTATGTTTTTCGCTGATCGAAAGGAAAAATTTAATGAATATATCTCTTTAGTTCTCGATGTTAGGAAATAAGGAGGAATTTTTTCTCTTATTGTGACGAAGTATCCCAACAATTGTTACACTGTAATCATTCAACATGGTTTCTGCAAGTGGGATGGACGTAAATCGATTATCTAATGTCAAATTACGGACAGTTTTGTGTCACTTCCTTGACATATTTTGTTGGCAGTGGTTCTTTTACATTTTCTTCTTTCCCTACGTATTTTAATGTTAATAATCATATAATAGGTTTTGGAGTCACACAAGCATATATTTTTTATTCCGTATTTGTCAGTTTTAGAGGCAATATATACTCTAAATTGACAATTATCTCTAAACCGAAGCAGTTGTGCATCCACAATACAGCAAGTATGAGGATTAGAAGTAGATTTACAATTATTTATAAAAATATTCCACAGTGATCTAATGGGTGCAGATTTATCTTTATCATCTCTATTCAATCTATTGTCGAAATGTAAACAGTTTAGCAAAAACAAAAATCTATTTTACGATATAATAAACATGTAAAGGGCGAGTCCATGTATGTTGTTCCACAACACAGTTGTGTTGAGATGTCCTGCTTTCTTAACTCCAGCTGTATACAGCAATCCAAACAAAGCATATACATTATTGCTGTTAGTTTTGTTTAAAAAATATGAATGGTTCGAATAATTTTATTTTTGAATATCAGTTTCTAAATTTGTATTATGTACAATAATATCAATCATTTCCCTGCTGAATAAAGTTTTCCAAGCGTATAAAATAGTATTTATATTTTTGACCTCACCTTTATTTCCCGGAATATGAATCGAAATATTTCTTTTAGCTGTATGCCCACAGGTAACGGGTGGCTGATGATAAAGAGACTTCTATGACACTTCTAAACATCATATAGATCTTCTTCACTTTCAGTTAATCCTAACAAACTTATATCATCACCGGTTTCAACATGCACTTCAATATTATCGTCACAATCACTCGCATCTTCATCAGAACATTGTTCCTTATAAAAATCATTAATACTACTTGATGAATTCATTTTTTATATTGAAAAGACAAAATATTTACTAAAAAACACAAAACCAGTTGTTAAATGGTTAAACACAGATGGGTTCCACAGCAGACCACTCACAAATAATTCAACAAAATAATGGGATAACAAAACACTGAATGTACTACTACAAAACAACCTTATGAACTGAGAATAACCAGAGCATCATGTGACAAGCTTGCAAAGAGCGCTAGCAGTGGCCAATAAAAGAACTACTAGGGCGCTCCAGAACCCCTATGTGCATTCCAGGGTTAAGTGGGTAAACTCAAGAATCCTCAATTAAACTGTAAATTATAATATTTTCATTTCTCTCTAAATAATTCGTATCGACGAGGGAAAAGTTGTAAAACATTATCTGAGAATTAGATATACCCGCCTTCCTGTAAACAGGAGTTGGATAAAATTTTCAAACTTTTTAAGTTTCAGAAAATCAAAATAAAGTTGTGTTTGTTTATCCTTTTCTTCTACCTTAATAATTTTTCAGAGAGATAAAAAAAAAATGTCTGTTATAAATTCGATCTTTTTTTCAGAAAATTTTAATTTCACATATTTTTTATCTTAGAAAGCGTAACGTAGAAAAAATTGAACCACTGTTAATTTTTATGGTTCATTCTAAAACATTTTTTGTTTTCAATTTGCTTTTAATCAAGTAATATTTATGATCATAAGTGTGATGATTATAATCTTAAGTTTATCACTGGAAAATTTTTAATTCTTTACAAATTTTGAAACTGTTCACCAACAAATGATGTTAGTTTCTTTTCATTTTATAAGTTAGAAAAAGATTATATTATAAAACGCTGAACTTAGAAAAGGCTCCCGTATTCACACTTAGCTTAATAAAGGAAAGGAAGCATAATAAAAAAATCTGGTGCTTACATTTAAATGATAATGCAAATTTCTTTTTAATAAAAATAAAACGCAAAAACTATTCCTAATAACTTTTTCTTTACATTCTCTCTGAACATGTAGAAATTCGTGAATTTTTAAATCTATTAAATTTTTTGTTAATTTTACTGTTCCCATTCAATGATAATTTATTATACTTAAAACAAACTTACTTAAAAGAGTTCAAATGAAAAACGTTTGGTGAGAACTTCCTTAACCATTTAACAACGACGTCTCACAACATTGTTATGAAAATGTATTGACTTTAAATTCATTTTTCTTCAACATACACGCAAATTATTATTTTTTTGTTTATATAATTGAAAGAATTTTAAGTAGAAATTGATAAAGAAAGAATCAAAGTAAAAAAATTCAGAAAATTATTTTATTAAAAAATTTATTTATATAAATCAGGATAGCAGAGGAATTTAATAGTACGCTCTCAGCCTTAGAAATATTAAGTTTAGAATACTAAATTTTTTTTTTTTTGTCAGACCACAAATTCTTTATTTACTTCATGTAATTCTGTACTATTAAATTTGCATTTTATATTAGTGTATAAAATTTAAGCTATCTAGATTTTATGGTCATAAAATTGTTATAAAATGTCAAAAATGTAGACAATTTTACTGGGTTGTAAGAAGAATGTAGATTATCTTATAATATAAAAAAATGATTACATACTTTTCTTTAACTCACTTTCGTTCTACGGTTACTACTTGCTGAACTGTATTTATAAGTACATAAAAAATATTTGTACAGCATTAGCACGTGTACTACACACACGCACGCGCGCACACACATGCATGTGTGCAGTAGGTATGAGTGGGTAGTAATATGTGCAGTAGCTAGGTGTGGATAGTACAGATGCGCAGTGGGTAGATATGAGTTGTACACGAACGCAGTACATAAGGTTGATATTTTTTTTATATACCTCAATAAGTTTCGATATGTTTTGTACGTTTCGATATATTTTTACATACTTGCATATGTTTCAGTATATTTTAATATATTTATAAGATTAACTTTTTTTTCATAGATTCTGTAACAGTTAGTGGTATTTTAACATGATTTTCTTTAACTCACTTTCGTTCCACGGTTAAAGGATAGTATACATGCGCAGGGATGAACATCGACGTAGTCGATCAACTAACGTACACATCGAACATCCTTTACGAGATATCGAAAACTCCCGTATTATATTCAAGTTTTCAAGATATTCTGTAACAAGCACAATACCTATATCTTGCGTCGATCTTTTTTTTGTCACTCCCAGAGCGACTGGTACAGCCTTAAAGCATTATTCAATCGCTCCGGAGTGTCGTGGCAGCAGATGACCTCCCGCCAGAGGCCGAGTTCAACGCGGCCCCCAGAGTTCCGATGCAAGCCCGAGTTCGACGCGGTGACGGTGATATCAGTAAGCGTGCGGTAACAACGTGTATCACGAGCATTCCATTGTGTACAGTGGGTGAATGCAGGATGTTGTCCGGTGAATTATTGGTAACAATAATGAAAGTGACGGTATTATATTCATATATAAAATGTAGGGTAGTTCTATTGTAAACAGTAAAAGTAATAATAATTGCAGAAAATTGAATAGTTGAACTTTAGATTTATTTAATATTATCTTATAGTTAATGCAATATCAGATTCTGCAGTTATAATGTTTTTAATATATTTTACTGTATTCTGGCTTTTATAATCTGCCTTTAAAAAAATCTCCTTTTTATTTGAATTACTATTTTGAATGTTATATATATTCGTATTATCATTATTTTTGTTGTTATTACTATTATTTATTTTTATGTTTTTAGCGTTATAAATTGTATTTATAAGAAATTTGTACGTTTGTTAGTCTTTCAATACACGATAGTCTCTCGCGTACGCACGATTGTACGATATCGGTTACCCAATAGAACAGGTACATGGTTATTCATAGTAATAAATTTCTGAATATTTTGATAATTTTTATTGGATGATCAAATCAAGAAGTTTTGCTTCGGAGGATTTTAAACAAAACTCTAAGCTAGTTATCATTGTTAATTATTTATCATACATACGTATATTTCCTCTCTGAAATATAATATCATTTCTTGGGGCTTTCTACAGAAAATCATATCAAGTTTACAAGAACAAAAAATTAGTAGTCAAATCTTTTAGTTTTCATAAATTTGAATCGTGTAGACGGATTTAATAAATTAACTTTATTAATTTATCCATGGATTTATATTTATGAATACGCAACATTTTCAAAAAACCAATAATAATTTACTATTAAATCGTAATATCTCTATCGTGCAAAATATTTTCTTCCAACAACCCAATTTAAGGAAAGTATTATGCTTTCGTTACCATTTTTTTGTATAATTACCGAACTGTTAAAAACTTTCCAACCAATTTAATTCAAATACATTGAAAGAATTTCTTGTATAGAAAAGTTAATCAGTTCTGTTGATGATTTTTAAATAATAATAATTATTATTATTATTATTATTAAAAAAAGTAATCTAAATCGTTATGCTTGTAAAATTTTGTTTCATTAATACCTTTTGAATTGCTATTTATTTTTTACGTAGTTATTTTATTCATTTAGTATCTTTGCAAATTTAATTTACTTTTATTTAATGAATTTTTATTTTAAATAGTTATTATTGTTATTTTTAACCGCTTTTATTTTTTGTTGTTGTATATTTAGTTGTACAATATAAAATATTATGACACTGTTTTGATTAAACTTTTCCCCGCTGCCCTTTATCCTTCCAGGTATATGCTGCAGCAATTCCTTTTCTTATATCCATTGAGTAGCATATGTATCTGTTCATGACATGATCTGATTATGTTATTAAGTAATGATCAGAAAACAATATTATTTATTAGTTATTTACATAAATCTTGTAACAAACATAAATAGTTAAAAGTATTTTTTTAAATAATTACTGATAATAATATATTATTATTATAATACCATTATACTGTATCATACGACAATTTACTGTTAAAACATACTGTAAACGCATTACAAGAAAAAAATTTCAAATCACTCGGTGGTAAAGTAAAATGAAGTGCAGTTATGAAGATTCATATTGAAAGTAGCCACATAAATTGTAAAATATAAAAAACTGAGTTTTATAATGTAATATCACCATGAGAAGTGTAATGTATCGATTTACATTGACTCGGAATTCATGTGCATTGAGCCGAACAAGTTTTCAATATTAATGTAAATCTTAATAGATTAGTGTTTTAGTACTTATGTAACGTTACACCTTTATACCATAATAATTATACATTTGGAAATCTTATGGGAATGAATTGAATTGAAATTGGAATGATATATTTTTTGATAAAGTCTGATAAAGCCGGAAGCATACTATGCGGCAAAAACCCTAATACTGTGTGACAAAGGTCGACTAGAAAATCTAAAAGAAAAAGAAAGGAATAAGTTTAGGTCCTACATTTTAAAATAATTAGGTAAACTTAATTTCAAATTACAAAATTTATACTAAAATTGAATAACTGTTACACACGATTAGGAAAAGACGAATTGCCCTTTACTCCGATTTATTTATAATGAATAACAACAGTAGATAGACTAAATAAATTTCTTATTTCTTCCAAAGTAAACAAATTAAAGGCAAACGGTTCACACAAGTCCAAGAAGACTTGAAAGATTGAAGATAACTGAAGAAATTATAATAGAAACAGTATATTGAATGATAAAAATAAAAGATCTCAGGAAGCGCCAAACAGAGCTGAACTTTCTGAAGAAGGAAAGAGATATCAGAAAGAGTGAAGAGGTACTGGGCATATAGAAAAACAGAACAAAAAAGACACAACCTTCTTTTTTTTTCCTGTTTAGCCTCCGGTAACTACCGTTTAGATAATACTTCAGAGGATGAATGAGGATGATATGTATGAGTGTAAATGAAGTGTAGTCTTGTAGATTCTCAGTTAGACCATTCCTGAGATGTGCGGTTAATTGAAACCCAACCACCAAAGAACACCGGTATCCACGATCTAGTATTCAAATCCATGTAAAAATAACTGGCTTTACTAGGACTTGAACGCTGGAATTCTCGACTTCCAAATCAGCTGATTTGGGAAGACGCGTTCACCACTAGACCAACCCGGTGGGTTAAAAAAAAAGTAACCACCGCAAATAAATGATCTAACATGTTCCAAGGTGAACTATTCGGAAAAAATATATATATTATTAGTTGACCCGGGAATGCTTCGCCATTGCTAGATTTGAGTATATGTATAGATGAAATGAATACAAATGAATGTTTGATAAAACATTAAAAACTGAACATTACGGAACTTCACAAAATTTAACTTTTCCCTTTTTTCCTTTTTCCCTTAAAAGGAAAAAGGAAAAAACCCACCTTTTCTCTTCTCCCCTTTCACCCTTTTCCCGTTAACCTACTTCTCTTTTTCCATTTATACGAAAATATTTCTTTTCACGTAACTAATATATATTCTGAATATGAGCCCACTCGGACCATAAATAAAATTTTCCAAAATATCTCAACCCCAACGTCACCTAGCGGGTCCAAACTAATTCAGAATCTTTGCGGGCGTGCGCACAACAACTCACCAATGTTTCATCGCAATCGAATGAGTGGTATAAGAACACAAACGGGACAAACAAACAAACATTCATTTTATATATATATTTCTTCTGTGCTTGTGTATGAAACTGAACTTCTCCTAAACGGCTGGACTGACTGATGAAATTTTGTGTGTGATTAAGTTGATTCGAGAATGGTTTAGATTCAGAATTTGATCCGATAGTAAATGTTTTTTTTTTTTTAATTAATTTATTTATTTATGTGTTGTTGAACTTGGGATGATTAAGGTTCACAATTGGATCCAGTAGGCAGCGCTGCGATCGCGTTTTAGATTTTTTTTTAATTTTTGGCATATCAGTCAGAACCGGTAGTTGGTGCTGCGATCGGATTCTAGGAAATTTTTTTATTTTGTTGCTTTTTCGTCTACTGTGTTTAGAGAGTAGTTTGAATTAAATCCGATAGGTAGTGCTGTTCTGACAATTGGATTTATTTACATTCTGACTTTTATAAAGTGAAAGGTTAAATTTTATCCGATGGTAATGCTGTTGTTTTGCCATTTGGATTTATTTACATTCTGTGAAAGGTTAAATTTTGTGAAGTTCCTAATGTTCAGTTTTTGTTAAGGTTTTATGAAACTTTCAATTGTGTTAATTTAATCTGTATGTATACTCAAATCTAGCAATAGCTAAGCATTGCCGAGCGTGCTAGAATTGCGCGCTTATTGAGAATATTATATTATTATTTATTGAAATAACGTTTTAAAGTATAATAAAAAAGTATACATTGTGCAAATTTGTAAGATACAGTATTGAAGTGAGTATTTTACATGATTTTTCATGAATTTTAATGATGTATACACATCATTCATTGTGCATTCAATAACAACCAACTTAACCTACATATTTAAATTGTCAGTTCTCATTTGATTCTATGCAACTTATAAGTATTGAACGGCTCTTTGAAAATAAAAATTTCAGTTTGTAAAATAAATATAGTTTAAAGTATATTTAAAAAATTGAAGTTATAATTTTTGTAGCTGATTAATTTTATAAAAAAAATTTCTAAAATGGTTTTTAATTTACAGTTATCTAAAATTTGGTAAAATAGATGTTAAAATAAAGAATGAGAAAAATGATAAAAATTTCTACTAAAATTTTATCTACGTTGCTTTTTTTACAGTGCTTTAATTTTTTTATTAATTGTTTAATTAAGCTATCACATGGTTATGAAACTTCAAAATTATTAAATTAAAAAAAAAAATGCAGGAGGTACTTTTTTAAAATGATCTAAGTTAAAATAAGAAGTAACGTGGATGAAAATTTATTTATTTTTTTTTTTTTTTGTGTTCAGTCATTTGACTGGTTTGATGCAGCTCTCCAAGATTCCCTACCTAGTGCTAGTCGTTTCATTTCAGTATACCCTCTACATCCTACATCCCCAACAATTTGTTTTTCCTACTACATCCACATTTGTCCTACCCATTTCCCTTTTTAAATTTTCTAGCCTACCAACCTTTTTCAAGCTTCTAACATTCCACGCTCCGACTCGTAGAATGTTATTTTTTAATTTTCTGGTGACCCCTTCCTTAGTAGTCCCCACCCGGAGATCCGAACGGGGGACTATTTTACCTCCGGAATATTTTACCAAGGAAGGCGCCTCCATTATTGCTATGTGAAAATGCAGAGAGCCACATTTTCTTGGAAAAAAAGCAGCTGTAGTTTTCCATTGCTTTCAGCTGCGCAGTACTCAGAGGACTGAGTGATGTTGATACGGCCGTTTAAGTCGTCCTGACTCACGCCCCTAACAACTACTGAAAGAGCTGCTGCCCTCTTTCAGGAATCATTCCTTAGTCTGGCTCTCAACAGATACCTCTCCGATATGGTTGCACCTTCGGTCCAGCTACTCTGTATCCCTGAGCACTCAAGCCCCCTCACCAACGGCAAGGTCTCATGATTCATAGAGGAGGGAAAATTTATTAATTACACTAATTATTAATTTTACGACGTTTTGATTTTTTAATTCAATTTTCGTCAGATATCTCAATATTTAGTGAAAATAAATATTAACGTAGTATGGTTAATCAATAAATAAATATTAACAAAATTAATCAATAAACCCATTACAATAATACAACCATCACAAACTGGTAATAGTCATATTAATGAAATTTCATCCAAATTCCTGCTAATTTTAACTTAAATAAGTTACTTTAATTTATATGTTGTGCATTTATTACAGAACAATGCCACGTCAGGACAACGTGTGTCGGGTCCTGACGTGTGTCTTGTATATATATATATATATAAATATTAGATAATTTCTATATAAATTTAAGGTAACTCTGAAACCCTATCGAGTTCAACATTTTACAATGTATGAAGGAAAGAAAATATAGGGCATCGTTATGTAATAGTAGTTCTGGCGTGTGAAAAAGTACGACGATAAACATAACTTAACGTTTCTGTATTGAAGAATATCTATATTCTAGTTAGGGTGGTTATTTTGTGCAATAATATTAAATTTTCTTCCGAGAACATATTACACCGGGATGACAATCGAATAAATATTTTATAGATACATTTAACCGTTGCTACAATAATGATGCATAATGCACGTTTAAAACGATAACTCTTTTTACACACGACTGTCTGCTTTCTTCCTTCAGATAGAAGTTAAAGAAAAATATATACTCATATTTACGTATTTCATATGAATACAGTAATTTAAAGTTTAAGTAGTATATTATTTTGTTATTTTTCCTCCTTATAACGTTGTACTATTGGTAATTTTAATTTCAATATATTTGTTAGGTATTATATTTTTAAATACTTTCTTATTTATTCAAACTTTATCAAACTAATATTTTATCTTCTCATTTCCTTCCGTTACTGAATTAACTGATTCTAAGTAAACGCAGAATTTTGTAACGATCAATCCAATTCTTCATAAAATATGTTTTACATGACAATGGTCAGGGATGTTATTAAATTAGTTAATAATAAAATTTATTTATTACTTCCTTGTACGAAATAAAAGAAGTATTGTGATCGCGAAAATTTCAAATTTCAACGGGAATATCCATTTTGACCAACCCTGAATTCATTTTGACTACTTTCGGCGTGATTTCTGCACGTACGTACATATGTATCTCGCATAACTCAAAAACGATTAGCCATAGGATACGGAAATTTTGGATTTAGAACTGTTATAACATCTAGTTGTACACCTCCTCTTTTAATCTACTGGACCAAAAGTGTCCAAAAAATCCCAAAATCCAGAAAATTTGGATTTTGGACTTTTCCTTAACTGCAGTAATAAGCCTTCATTGAGAGCTTTTCAACGATATATCATAATTGTTACTTATTTTCATTGGTTCCAGACATACAGCCAAATAAAATTTTAATTAATGAAATACTTGGATCTTACAAGGGGAAGGCACATCGGTTCAAATCCGACTTCATTTTATTTTTAACTTTTTTTTTAATTTAAATATATTGAATTATTAACCTGTGATTGTAAAAAATATTTACAATAAATAATAATTCAATAATAACAATAAAAAAAAAAGAAAAAATATCAGAAGTTATTAATGAAATAAAATGTTATGTATTGTTCATTTAAAAAAAAAAATGTGTATATGTAATTTAATAGGCGTACAAGGAAGTCGTGTGTTGTCCACGTCAAATTTTTTTAAATTTATTTTAAATTATTATAAAATTTGTTTCTCAGTACTATTAAACATTAATAACATTTATTAAATTGACTTGTAGTTGTCCATAAGCGAATTGTTTCAATATGATATATTTTCCGGAATGCTGGTAGAACTTGATGTCAAAAAAATATATATTACTGATAAAAATAAATATTACAATTAAATAAATATTACTGAACGAGTATAGCCAGTGTAAATTATTTATTATTACTATATGTAAAGGTATACGAAGGCGTAAGTGAGTGATGAAAGTGTAAAATTACATCGTAGAAAATTGTTTTATTGAAAAAAAAAACACTATAATTCACCACTTCACATTTATGCGAATAAATGATACAAAATTATAACACCACTGTTATTTCGAATTCACTTGCACCTTCCGTATAGTTATTCCTTCTTAAAAACTGCATCTCGACCATTAATGCACTCAAATGTCGACGAATATCCCTTCGGTGTTCAGGAAATATCTTCACCAGATTTGTAGCTTATAAGCTTAAGTTTTCGCGTATTTGCCTTACATATTAATTCATTCAAAACACAAACCAATCACTGTATTTTATTTATTATTTTCAAACACTGAACATTTATTTCATTTTTACCTAATTAATAAGGATTCCACCTGATGGACAACTTTTTGATAAGTAGCAAAAGCCAATAGTAATCAAACATCCTTGACGGTAGCCTCCTAAATCCAGGTTGACGTCCCAGGAATCTATCCTTTTATTATATATGAAAAATCTCAACAAAATATCCTAAACCAGTCACTGTATTTTATTATTCTTAATCAGCGTACTTTTTATTCCATTATTACTTAATTTCCTCAACATCTGAGTTACGAGCTACTTGCTTGTGAAAATTATTGAAATAGTATATTATCTATATATATATATATATATATATACACGCGCGCGCGCACAGACACACATAAATCGAACGGTTCATTCATTTCCAATATTCCACCCACTGTTTCAAATATTTTTTCTTCGTATCAAACCATATTCCTTTAATAATTGAAATTCCCTAAAATTATAAATCTTTTATGACTTTGATTTACATTTACTCTCATATAATAAACAACGAACATACGAAAAACGTTTAAAGAATTTTCCACATAGTAATATTAATTGTGTATTATATATATATATATATATATATATATATATATGTTTATTATTTATTTATTGCCACAAAATACACAGATTTGCAATTTTAGTTATAAAAAAACAATTTTGTTACCTTAAGTTTATAAGTTTATTTAAATGTAACATAGAATAATAAAAATAGCAAAATAGCTAAAATAACAAAAAGGTTAAGCTTTAACATGGAGTTCGAATATAGATTTTCGTATAACTTAACATAGAAAACAAATTAAAAATAACAAAGGAAGTAGAAAAAGAAAATACAATAAATCACTATAAATAATTACACTGTTTAAATTCTAATACAAAATAAAAGCTAGGAAAATAAAAGGTTCCTAGAAGCGCCAAAAGGGCAAGTCCAACAATCTGAACTTTTTGAAGTACAAAAGAAAGAGCTATCAGAAAGAATCAAGAAGTACTGGGCAGATAGAAAAACAGAACTAAAACGTCTGCAGACAGTACAAGCGACATTTGTTTTACGTAAGTTGTGAAATTACATTACTTTATTTATTGCCGATTGTCGTCACTAGTACCGCCGCAACTGTGCGAATTAAATACGGTATGCGCGCGCGCTTTAGTTTAAATCATTGCATTAAATAAACGAAAAATTATTACATATAAATAAAATGATAAATATTTAAAATTATGTGTATAAGCCGTGCATCAGAAAAACCCACTGTTGTAGGCCGGACTTTGCTGTCCGGCAGTTCCCGGACAGGAAAGTCGGGGAACTGTGTTATCAATGGTACAAGTGAACCGTGTTTTTATTTTCAAATTAGGATTAATACAAAAATTAAAATTTGAAATTTGGTTTTCACCCAGGTATCATCAATCTGTTTGTTTTGATGTTTGATTATTTAGTTGTTTATAAGTTTTGTAGAATTTTATTTGCAATATTCTATTTGACGTTATTGATGTATTAACTGACGTTTACAAGAAGTTAGCTGTGTAACATTGATATGATAGGTATTCAGGACTAATGAATAAATATGATAAGAGTGTTATGCATAGTAAAGATATGTGTTTTTCTGTTTGTGTTCAGGATTGCATTTTAATTTCCCGTCTAGGAACCGCTATAATAGAGCTACAGCTTTAGAAGGGAAAGTATTGCAATCGATCCAATTTGGGCATATGTGGTTTTACATCTTGGGTCTTGTACCTATTTTGGGTTTTGACACCTAAGGAACCCAAAAAACCGGATGGAAATTTTCCGGATATTTTTTTTTTTTTCTCTCAGCTCCCCTGGGCCGGACCGACTTGTTGGTATTACGCCGCCCAGGGGAGTGTCTTTAAACTAAAATAGGCCTCCCCACCTACCGGCTATATACCGGCAAGGCAGGTCGGCCTACCGGTTAGCTCTTTTTGAGAGTTCTTTATCAATATTGGCCCCTTGGGGACCCAAAAGGGCAATACTAATACACCACGCCAGACCCAGTTCGCCGCGACGCGGTACCGGGTCCCTTCAGTATTCAGTGTGCTCTTGCCTGACTGTTACCCGTGGAGTCCTTGGTGGCTCATCACTGCCAACACACCGCAGCATGCTGGACCTCACCAGCAAGGCTGTCCACCCAGTCCTATTCTAGCCAACACCTTGTCTTCTCTCATCGGAGTATTTCTGTAGAACAACTTGTCTAACAAAACTAGCAAAATTATTCCAGTTTGACTCGCTTCTTAGCATGTAGTCTATTGTTGTCTCTAGAGTTATACCTGTGAGTGCCTTACTATGTCTAAGTGTGTCCCACCTATTGCACTCAAAAAAGGTGTGCTCAGCATCATCTATCTCGTTGCAGTAGTTGCAAATTGGCTCTTCTCTCTTGCCTATTTTGTGCAGGTAGTTATTGAAGGAACCATGTCCTGTAAAAAACTGCGATAGGTGATGATCAACCTCACCAAATCTTCTCGACAACCATGGCTTGATGTTGGGGATGAGGGTTCTCGTCCATCGACCCACAGCTTCCTGCGACCATCTTTCCTGCCAGATATTATAAACGGCATCCCTGACCTCTTGTTCTGGCTTGCCTTGTGCCCTCTCCACCCTCTTTTTTGCGATTAGGTCAATAGGAGGTGTACCCGATAACACGCACAGGGCGGCATAGGACACTGTCCTGTATGCGGACACAACACCTAGGAGCACACACCTGTGCGTCCTCGCCAGTCTCTCTTTGTTGCGCCTGATGGCGATAGAGCGCCACCAGGCCGGAACGGCATACATAAGCGAAGACACGACGGTGGTCGCCAGTAAACGGCGCTTTGAGGCCCGAGGGGCATTCTGCGATGACATAATGATATTTAGACTTTTTATCATCCTTTGTGCCTTGTTGCATACATTGACTATGTGCTCGGTGTATCTACCGTTTTTCTGGAGGATAACTCCTAAGTACTTGATGTTATTCGCTTCTTCTATAGCATGACCGTTGATGGAAATATTGAACGGTTCTAGCACTCTTCTACCCGTAAAGGCAATACACCGGCATTTTTCCGTAGACAGTTGCAGACCCCTGGACCTCAACCACTCCTGTATAGTGTCGATGGCCGCATACACCCTCTCCCGCACCTCCAAGACCGTCCTTCCCTCTACGAGGACTGCAAGGTCATCTGCATAAGCCAGCACCTGAACGCCGACAGGAAACTTCTTCTGAAGGAGTTCATCTATAATCACCAGCCACAATAACGGCCCCAAAACAGAGCCCTGCGGAACTCCACCGTGCATTTGAAAATGTACTGTTTCTTCCTGTGCTTCCACCAGACATCCTCTGTTGGACAAGTAACATTCAATTTGCCTACGCAGGTACGGGCTGAGGCCCCTAGCCGCAATTGCGTCACTAATATGACCCCAACCAATAGCCCCGAACGCGTTTTTTATGTCTAGTGACAGCATCACGCCGCAATGTTCCCGAAGCCACACAGGCCGTGGTAAGAGACTATTTGTCTAACCGAACGGCTCTGTTTAAAGATGCGCACCTAGTTGTGGAAAAATCCGTCACCAGGGGAAGCCCGCAGGGTTCCGTACTCGGTCCCCTGCTGTGGAACCTGGTGTTTGACGGATTTCTGGGATTGACTTTCCCAGAAGGAGTCACGGCCCAGGCTTTCTTCGATGACTGTCTCCTTTTAGTTCGTGGAGATTCACGACCACAGCTAGAAAGCAGAGCGCAGGCGGCTTTGTCAACCGCCGAAGGCTGGATGGACATTCAAAATTTAAAAATTTCTGTGCCCAAAACGAAGTTTATGCTTCTAAAGGGCGCAGACAAATTATCATGCAGTCGAAACCCCCACATTAAATATAAAGGCTGTGTAATCAGCCGAGTAAGGGTTCATAAGTACCTAGGTGTTTTGTTTGATGATAAGTTGCTGTTTAGTAACCATATTAAACAAGTTGCGGCGGACGCCGTCTCTGTGATGCACAACAAGCTTAGACGGATTGCTCGGAAAGACTACGGGCTGTCGGGCCGCCAAATGTACTTGGTGTACCGAGGCGTCTTCGAGAGTATGATCGCATACGCGGCGCCGGTTTGGGCGCATAGGTTGGAAAGGAATAGAGCACTACTTCAAAATTTAAGGATTGCCCAGCGCAGAGCCATGATTGTATGCACTGGTGTATTTAAAACAACCTCCTACGAGGCTACTACTGTATTGGGAAAGGCTCTCCCAATCGATTTAGTGGTGAAAATTCGGGCAGTCATGTGGAAGTTGCGTAGAGGTCGGGAGGCCGAGGCATTTGGGATGCGGTTTCGAGCCGGGCCAGAACCGGATCGGAACGGTGATCACAATGCACCGGAGCAAAATTTCGTCCAGTTGCCCATCTCCCGTCTGCGGAAAAGGCTTCAAAGCCTCGCGATGGAGGCATGGCAGCTTGAATGGCACACCACGACTAAGGGTAGATCCTTGTATAATTTTATACAGGATTTGGGGGGATGGTATGCCTTGAGTTCTTTCTTAAGGGCGTCGGGTGCCCAGGTGCTCACCAACCATGTGAATCTAAACCAATATCTGTTTCGGTTTCGCCTGGTGGCTGATGAGTTGTGTGTCTGCGGGGAGGTCCAGTCAAATGTACATATGATGTACGACTGCCCTGCCCTTGGGGGGGCCAGAGACCGTGCCACCCTGGAACTTAGAGGTCAGGGGGAAACCTGGCCGCTCACAAGCGGCGAGGCAGTGTGGCGAGAGCCGCACTGTCGGACCGTGTGGGAGTTCCTCGATGAGGTTGCTATGTTCAACCGTCATCGGTAAATTTAAGGGATTTTTAATGTAATTGCATTTGGACTCCTAATAGCTTTGTTGCTGGAAACCAACCTTGGTAATAGGGCTGGCCATCAGCCAAATCAGCTCCAAGCGCTGTTAAATGGTGGACAGGTACTAGCTGGCATACAGCGACCGAGGCGTGGCAGCCAAAATTGCTGTCTTTTATTTTATAGACTTTTATAGTTTTAAATTATTACAAGGGGTGCGCCTTCCCGATCTAGTTTATGTTGACAAGTGAGCGATTGGGACACTTCAGGGGGTGCTGTATGGCGCCCTGCTTGATTCGCTCACGCACGTTAGGTAGCTCATTAGGAGCTGTTAGGATTTGGGTCGCTAAACCGTTATGAGGCACAGTAGCCGTTCTTGGCACGGAACATTTGGTCTATGCTCTAGGGCGACCGAATGGGGTGGTGGTGGGAGAAATGCCAGTTAACCAAATGCCTGGCTCCAGGGATTGCTGTCAAGCTCTTCGCAGAGCCTGATCCAGCAATCCTTTTTACGTCTCTTAATAGCCTTATTGAGCGTTCTTCTTGCCTCGAGGTATCTATTGGCTATTTCCTGGTACCCTTCTCTGTTATTTCTAAGAATACGTTGTTTCCTTCTCCTAAGGGACTGGAGCTCTTGTCTCATTGCTTCAATTTCAGCAGTCCACCAATATACGGAGCGCCTCCTTGTATTGTTAGCTGCCATTCTGTCCATTTCCTGCTTTATTATATTAGATAAAGCCTCAGGTGATTGTTGATGTCTATCAGACAGTCTACTTGCAGTCCTGTTGACGATTTGCTCTATTTGTACTGATGAGAATCTCGGGGGGGGAGTGCACTTCACGCCTGAAATCTACGTCTTTCAGATCCAAGATAGTGGCGCGGTGATCGCTCGCTATATCTTCTGAGACAACCATCCACTGGTACTGATTCCTCCTCCACCTACAGTCCAGGATGGTGAGGTCAAGCACCGACCGATGACCTCTCGCTACGTACGTGGGCGTATCGTCATTAATGCATATGCAGCCGGCAGTTTCCAGGAGATCGGCAAGGATCTGTCCCCTCCTGATGGTGTGTCGACTGCCAGCCGCCGCCATTTTGCTGTTAAAATCACCCAACATTACGATCCTCTTGGTTGAATTGGTAATCACACCTTGTAAAGTGTCGATGAAGTTAGTAAAGTCCGCGATCGCAATGTTGGGCGAAATGTACACACCCACGAATAGAGTTGTTTCGGTTTCAACAGACACCACGCCACTACCTCTAAACTTGAAATTCCATTGTATACTATGACTTACATCCATAATGGCAACATCTCCCGACATATCAACAGTCCATCCAAGTTTGGCAGCTTCATATTTATTGGGTTCGATGTACGTGCGCGCATATGTGTTTATTCAGTGTTTATCTTTAAATCGCCTTATATGTACGATTTTGACCAAACTTGGTCAGTCTATTTATGGGGCACTTATGCCATTCAACTATCAACTTAAAAGGTCAAAAGAGTCGGCTGTAGAGCATGGTTACCCTCACTATCTCAAGATTTCTCGTTTATAAGGTCATATTTTTCTTAGGCACATTTGTTTACCATTAAAAAAATAACAATGCTTGGAAAAAATTTTGAAAAATTGCATCTTCTTCCCAAAAAATTCTCTAAACTACTGCTATGTTATGACATCACAGGTGAGCGGTAGAATTAAATAAACGAATAATATTTAAAGTGTAAAAAAGTAACTCGTTCTGGTTGAGTCTCCGACTCGATCGCTCGGTTGACTCGTTACCTGATGCGTTAAGCCACGTGGCTACACCAATCTGTCGACCGTACAAGCGAAATTTGTTGTTCCGAACTAATGTAAATTATGAAATTAGTTTAGTTAGTGTTGACCATCGCCGCTATTTCCGCCACACCCGCGCGAATTAAATATTGTATGCGCGCGCGCTTTAGTTTTTGTTTTTTCTCCGTCGATTCCCCGCCCCTTCGAGCCGAATTCGCGATTAAGCATAAGCTCAGTTCCAAGGGGTGCCATCGCCTCAAACTACTTCGGAAGGGCATAACGCCCCGCCCAGGCAGCCAGGACTCGGTCATCCTCGCTTGCCATGCCTCAAATGGGGATCCCGAATGGTTCCCCTCACCGGGACTCCGGTCTTAACGCCTCACCTATTACGAGGAACTCCAAAAGGATTCCCCCGCCGGGACTGCAGTCTTATTTTCCCTCCAACGGCACTGCAAGAGAGTTACCACCCGATCATCGAAGAGAGGAGCCTCTCACTCCTGCCGGATGAGGCTTTCCCTTGCAGATACCACAGCGCAGCTGTGTACATATTCACGGTGCTAACGCAACTAGGACCACCTTACATCCTCCACCTCCGGGTGCATATCCGTGCGATCTATACGACAGACAGCAAGGTTCCTGTGTGCAGTCCTCACGTGGCGGGCATACTGCAGGCAAAACAATGACCACTAAAGCGCGCGCTTTAGTTAGAATCATTAAATTAAACTAAAAATTATTATCTTTAAATAAAATTATAAATATTTTAAATGAAATTCATACAACTGTGTTGTCAGTTTTTTTAATAGTTTAATATATTAATGCTACTTTTAACTTCATTCGACTTTTTTTAAAAATATAAGTATAATTATTGCGTATAATTATTAGTCAAAAGCTCTTCAATTTATCTATTATTTTACGTGACAAATGGCTTTAAGAAAGATCTATATCTAGCATCTTTAATTTTTTTTATTCAAATTATATTGTAAATTAATGATAATTTTATGTAGTGATTAATTTCTATATATATTTATCTGAGTAAAATGATTAAAACAAAAATAATTTGTATTTATAGATCCTAAGACTGGAGTATTACGCTCTAGATATTTTATAATTTTGCTTCATCGCTTTATTTAAAAATTTCATAGCCAATTTTCAAATTTTTCTGTAGCACTGTATTCTAAAGCCCTCTGATATCTTGTATCCATATTTTTCTACATTTTATGCCAAATATTTTTTAGGTTTTGATAGCAATCGATTCCTTTTCTTAACAAAGACTCTATTACCGTTCACTTACTGCTTTTTAATATTTCCCTTACATCGTTCAATCTTTTTTTATTTCATATAAATTTCTTTGTCTTGAAATTTATAATTTTCATCACTCGTAATATTTAATACTCCACTTTCTTTCTTTTTCTCACGTTTCATTAACATTTACTCACCCTTGTTTATTTTTAAATAAAATTTCTCTTCAATATTTCTTTTAACTCGTCTGTTTTTACTAAAAGAAAAAATATCATCACTGACTTTAACATCTTAATCTTATCTACTGTTATTCCGTTATCAGACTTTTCTTTTCAATATTATCTCTTCAATAAATAAGATGAAAAATAGCGGGTGGATTAAATCTTTATCTCATTTTTTTTTATAATTGTACTTACGTTTCTTGATCTTCTTCTCAAATCAAAGTTACTTGATACACATTAAAAATATACTTATTTTCTTTATATTTAAACAATGTACTCTTTAATTCTTTAACTCTTATTCCCCCTTAATATTATTAAATCCTTCTCAAAATTTCTCAATCCTATTGTAAGATCCTCTCACTTGTATTTATAGTTTTTTTTGAAGTCAAATTATTCTTCATCTAATTATTTTTTTACTTCACAACATCCTAATTACTTTTTTAAAATTGCGTACATTATGATATATTGTAATTCAATATTTGTAATTCTTTTATTCTACATTTTACATCTTATATATAAAACCGAAAACTTGTCCGTTTTTCTGTTCTCGCATCACACGAGAACCAACCGACCGATCTTTTTAAATCTGCAGCATATATTCGTGTTATCTCAGGGAAGGTTTTAAGCCATAAATTGAGACCCTAGCTTCTTGAAGCTGTCAATTAAAGATATTCATTAAAGAAAAAAATTAATAATTAAACACATATTAATTTCACCTTGGCAACAGAAATAAGTTGTTAAGTTTTCCTCGTTGAAGGTCGTACCATAGTTTCTTCTATTCTGTCTTTGATAATTTACTTTCTTTTTTAGGTTTCTATTAAACCCTAGTACTCTAATTGTTATTTACCAGTATTATTTTCACAACCATGATGGTAACGTATATTGTGGGATTCCTGGTTAGACGGGAATATCGAGCGAAGGGAGCTCTGTGGCCCTAGCGTTTGCTTACTCTGCAAGATTTTTGACTACTGATTTTTTATGTGATATTGGTTGTGTTGATTGGAAGTTTAGGTATCTGCCTGAAGATATAGTCAAGAATTTTGTAATAAAATTTACAAACCCCGTGGAGAGTATTTAAAAAAAGCAAAAGATTTGTTAATAAGAAATAATTGTCCGAAAAATATCATAAATAAAATATTTAAAAATACAATTCATAAACACTATAATAATATATCAGCCAACCATCCTAATAAATTGGTTTGCTTGGCATTTCACCCGCCACCCATCCATTCAGTCGCCCTAAAGCATAAGACCGAATGTCTGTGCCACAAACGGTTGCTGAGCCTGGAAACAATTTAGCGACCAGTGTTCTAAATAGCTCCTAGAGCTTATCTAACAGCGTGAGCAGACTAAGCGCGGTGCCATACACTACCGGCTTACGTGTCCCCACTTCTTACTTGTCATATTTTTACTAAAATGGGTAGGCGCACCCCATCAACGATAAAAATGTATATGACATCCATAAACTAAAATTTACTTCGTCTAGATAGGAATTCGCTGCCACGCCTAGGTCGCTGAATGCCTGCAAGTACCTGTCCACGATATTAAAGCGCTTGAAGCCTTAATTGGCTGGTGGTCAGCCATATATCTCTAGGTTAGCTTCCGACAGCAGTGCGGTACGTGTCTTTCCCTTAAGTAAACTACTGATATCAGTTGAATATAGCAACCGCATCAAGGAACTCCCACACAGTCTGAAAATGCGGCTCTCGCCACATTGACTCGTCGCTTGTGAGTGGCCAATTTTCCCCTTGACATCTAAGTTCCAGGGTGGCCCGGTTTCCGGCCCCCAAGAGTAGGGCAGTCAAATACCAGGTGTTCATTTAATTGGGCCTCCCCGCAGACACACAGCTCATCAGTTGCCAGACGGAACCGAAACAGAAATTGGTTCAAATTAACATGGTAACCATCCTAATAAAAATAATAAAAGTGAGAATTATGTTGCATTACCATACGTCGCAGATCTGTTAAAAAATATTAAAAAATTGCTACAAAAGGATTTCGCAATAGTCCATAAAAATTACAACAATCTGAATAGTATGTATTCTAAATTAAAATCGCCGATGGAAAAAAATCAACAAGCCAACGTAGTATGTAGCATTCCTTGTAAAGGTTGTCACGCGTTGTACATTGAACAAACATTTTAATACCTTAAAAAAAGAATAGAAACCCATAAATATAGAAAAAAGGAAGTGACGCGTTCACAAAACATACAATAGAACGAACACTTTTTGATTTCAACAGCACCAAAATATTAGACTAAGAACAAAATAAATATAAAAGGATCACTAGAAATTATATACATCAAGAAAAATACAAACGCTGTCAACAGTATAACGGACGTAGCTGGACTAAGCAACATACATTTAATTTAAAAAATCGTATTTATATTATAAATTTAGTTTTAAGGAAAATAATTTTTGTAATTTTTGAGAATAGTATGTGAATTGTAAAGGTTTCAATAGAAAGGAGATAGCAATAAGGTTATATAAAGGGATAATTATCCAAAGATAAGATGAGGCTGGTATGAGTTGGGGGATCTATTACAACAAGGGTGGAGATAAAAAAATATATTCTCTGATGGTTAGATCAGTTAACTTCTTAGTATGTAAGAGAATTTTGTATGATGTGTGTAGAATGTGTACAGTCACATATGGAACCTTAAAGAATTCTAAGTGAAACGTTGTGTATTCAATTTATAAAATTGTATATTTGATAGGTAAACCCAAGAAATTAATAAATATATTATTTTTAAGTAAAATATATTTATATATATATATACACACACAAACACACACACACACACACACACACACTGATATATGCTAAATAATTTAACAGTAAATAATGTTTGATCCTGTGAAAAAAACATTATTATTTTGATTTGTCCTAATTTTGAACTAGAATAGGTAGAAAATAAAATTGTTTTTGGAGTCACTAGTAAAAAAGAATTCAGGTTAATGTCATCTTTAGATGTTAAGAATTGTGAAAAAACATCTATCAAAGCAAGATTAAAATTTATCTTTACATTTATTCTGCTATACATTTATTCTTGCTAAAATAAATATATATATATATATATATATATATAGAAAATGTTGGCATGTTGGCTCTTTGGTTATTTCATGTTCTCATTATGATTTGGGCAGCATTATAGATTGATGTGGTTCTATGAAAATAATTACTCCAGTATTTATTCCGTATAATGCGGACAACATATCGATAGATTTCATATTTTCCATTTTGTGTAGGAATTTAATATAAATTCACTGCTATAATAACACTATTATTATTATAATAGTGATAAGTATTATAATAGTTATTATTAGTCAAATATAGTAATACTTACAATATGTATTATCGTTCTAATACAAAGCGTTAATAAAATAAGGAAAATTCTTAAAGATTTTCAACTGTTAAATTTATTGTTTAATTTGTCAAACGCCTAAAAACATATTATTTTTATGTATGATACCACCACGCCAAAAGCATCCATGGGAAGGGAACTAAAAACTTTTATGAAAAGATAGAATTATGACAAATTATTTTAAAAAGTGATAAAAAAATATTTTTTACATAAAAAACATCGACGAGTTTAATTCGGTATACAATCAGCTGATAGTGAAAACATTAATCAAATACGATTAATTAACATTAATCTTGTAGCAAAATCTAT
Source organism: Lycorma delicatula (assembly GCF_047948215.1). Classification (NCBI taxonomy): domain Eukaryota; kingdom Metazoa; phylum Arthropoda; class Insecta; order Hemiptera; family Fulgoridae; genus Lycorma; species Lycorma delicatula. Next base: position 15,998,408 of record NC_134459.1, read on the forward strand.
TGGTGTTCTTTATAAATCAAAATTATTCACGTTGCCCATCGTATTCCTTCAAATGACAAAAAAATCTAAATTTTTCACCTTCATTACCCCTTCTAGTGAACCCTTTCCGTCGGAGACGGAAAATTCCAGCAAGCTTGAAAAATTACTATGGGATATAAGAACACAGCAGATCAGCTAAAAGCCATGAATGTAATTCATTTATTACAATAATTGTTGATTAATTGATTCCATACAGCGCTAATACATATTTCTTTATCAGCAGTTTCCCGTATTAATATAATCTGAATACAAATTAGCGATACAAAAATTCAATGAAAAATATAATTATATCCTTAATAATACTTAAAATATTATTAAATACGTAATTAAGCTGGCGTCAACAAGTAAGACAAAAAATTGTATTGTACGTTGTTAAACAAATTTAACAAAATATAACATTTTATATTGATAAAAATTGCTGAATTTCCGCCCAGTGGAAAGCTGCTTGAGCTTGACAAGGGATGGTCTCATACAGGAAAGTATATCATTTCAAGGTAGAAACATACCTTAAATTTAATCTTTCCATGTTTAACTGTTCGAAAGATATTTAGAGATTCTTTATTACTTTCCCGTCTAGATAGCGCTATTCTAGAAGGGAAAGTATTGTAATCTATTCAATTTTGGCATATGTGGCATACACCGGACCTTGACATTTTGACACCTAAGAAACTCAAAAAACCGGATGGAAATTTCCAAGATGTTAATGTACATGCGCGCGCGCGCGCGTATGTGTGTGTGTTCGGTGTTGGCTTCCAACTCACCTTATATCTCCGGAACTACCGATTTTCACCAAACTTGATCAGATTACTTATATATATGGAGGATTAATGCCATTCGTTTTTCAACTTAAAACGTCAAGGGGTTGAGAATATAGAGCAAGGCCACCCTCAGTATCTCCAGATTTTGCATAATTAAGATCATATTTTTCTTAGGCATTTTTGTTAACAAATAAAAAATTACAATATTTGTACAAAAATATTTTGAAAAATCACACCTCTACCCCAAAAAAAGGTTCTTTTAGTCGTCTGCTATCTTGTGATGTCACTGAGCGGTAGAATTAAATAAATGAATAATATTTAAAGTGTAAAAATATTTAAAGAGGAATTGAAAAACAATTTTTGTTTTACTTTTCGGTGAATTTTTTCGTGTCAGTTTCTATTATCTTTTTTAAACAGTCTATTTGTTCTTTCAAGAAGCTATAAATAATATTAGGTCTGGATGAATCTCGAACTCGATCGCCCGGTTGTCTCGTTACCTGGTGCGTTAAGCCAGGTGGCTACACAAGTCTGTTCGACTGTACAAGAGAAATTTGTTTTCGCTTTCCCCTACAACAACCCATAGTTATAGGCTGTGTGATGGCCTACAACTGTGTTACCAACCGGCCTTCGTGGCACGAGTGGTAACGTCTCGGCCTTTCATACGGAGGTCCCGTGTTCGAATCCCGGTCAGGCATGGCATTTTAATACGCTACAAAAATTGTTATTCATCTCATCCTCTAAAGTAATACCTAACGATGATCCTGGAAGTTTAAAAAATTAAATAAACTGTGTTGTCACCTTTTTTTTAATAATGTACATTGTAACATATTTTAATATTTTGTTTATTATTTTAAAATATATAAAATCTATTTTTGTATTCGTTTTAACTAGTAACCCATTTTTACCAAGTTAATTTTTCATCATTTTTCTTACTTATAAGTGGTTTGACGTTATTTTGTTAAATTGTTTCGAATAATGTAAGTGGACGTCCTTTAAGTGAACAAATTATAATATTTAAAATCACGATTAGATGGTAATTTACACTGTAGTTTCAAATCTTGTCATTTTGTTATTTAAAATATGTTTCGTCAAATTTTTTGGAAAAGATAATTCGTATTTCTTTAATGGACATCATTTAGTATCTTATAGTATTCCTTTTCTTTCTTTTTATCATGCAGCGTTTTCTTCAAGTTTTATCAAGATTTATCGTTTTTTTCATAGGGGCAGGTTTTTGTATAATTTTGTACGATATACTCGTATATATTTTAAATATTACAAAGGTTAAAACAATTTTTAATTAAATAGGTAGTCTTAGTCCAGAAAAAACTAAACTTAAAAATTAATCAATTTTTTTTTAGAAGCATAGACTTCTAAAGGTCGATATATAAAGAAGAATTGAAAAACAATTTTTTTTTTACTTTTCAGTGAATTTTTTTCTGTTTTTATTATCTTTTTTAAACAATTTACTTATTTGTTCTTTCAAGAAGCTGTATGGAATATTAGGATTTTACTTGCAGTTACAGATGATGATGATGATGGAGAGATAATTTTTTGTAAATTATGAGAAACGCCAAACCTACCCTCAATTCAAACACAAAACCTTTCGAATGAGAATCCGAGACGCCAACACTTCACCATGAAGGTATGTTTTAATTATGTTTCAATGTTTTATTGTTTAAAATTACTCCGTTTTATTTCAGAATAAGAAAAAACGTACTTACGCATATAGTGAAATACTACTTTATTCTCATTTTTATATTATTTTTATTTTCGCAGTTGTTTTAGATTATCTTTTCATTTTTTCCTCTAATTTAATCTTTATCTAGGTGAGAAGGATTTCAAAACATTATCAGTGGATTTCAAATAATAAATCAACTTATCTCTAAAATTACAAATTAAACAGGTTTAATATGTTTTTCATTTATCACCATATTCTATTTACTAGGAAATGTATTTGCACGAGTATTATAATTTTAATAAATTAGATATTATTTAGTAAAAATATTTTTCAAACTTTGTAGTAGAAGGTATGCTAAATTTTAAAACATTTTTTGGATTAAATGTTTTTCCAGTATCCAAAAACACCGACTTTTATAATTTTGTTTTTTGAACTATTTTTTATGAAATATGTTTTAATTAATGAAATATTTATATATAAAAGCTGGAAAAGCATTACATGACTACCCTTCTATTAATAATAAAAACTGGAAGAGTTAAAGCCAAAAAACAAAAAATAGAATATATATTTTTTAGAGATCGGTAATAACATTTTAAGAAAAGTTTTATTAAAAATAATCATATATATAGGTTAAGCTAAACAAATTTGTTTTTTAAAAATTTTCTCTAAAATGTCTATGAGGAAAATCTAAATTGATTTTTTCGCAATATTCCCCCACTCCCTAAATAAATTTTGAAAAAAAAAAATATAAATAACGACCCATATATAGAAATATTTGAGCCAAATTTGAAGAAAATCGGTTTGGTAAATTCTTTGATATAAGGCCAAAAGCAGTACGACACACATACATACATACTTTTTTTTTTGTCTTCAGTCATTTGACTGGTTTGATGCAGCTCTCCAAGATTCCCTATCTAGTGCTACTCGTTTCATTTCAGTATACCCTCTACATCCTACATCCCTAACAATTTGTTTTACATATTCCAAACGAGGCCTGCCTATACAATTTTTTCCTTCTACCTGTCCTTCCAATATTAAAGCGACTATTCCAGGATGCCTTAGTATGTAGCCTATAAGTCTGTCTCTTCTTTTAACTATATTTTTCCAAATGCTTCTTTCTTCACCTATTTGCCGCAATACCTCTTCATTTGTCACTTTATCCACCCATCTGATTTTTAACATTCTCCTATAGCACCGCATTTCAAAAGCTTCTAATCTTTTCTTCTCAGATACTCCGATCGTCCAAGTTTCACTTCCATATAAAGCGACACTCCAAACATATACTTTCAAAAATCTTTTCCTGACATTTAAATTAATTTTTGATGTAAACAAATTATATTTCTTACTGAAGGCCCGTTTCGCTTGTGCTATTCGGCATTTTATATCGCTTCTGCTTCGTCTACCTTTAGTAAATCTACTTCCCAAATAACAAAATTCTTCTACCTCCATAATCTTTTCTCCTCCTATTTTCACATTCAGTGGTCCATCTTTGTTATTTCTACTACATTTCATTACTTTTGTTTTGTTCTTGTTTATTTTCATGCGATAGTTCTTGCGTAGGACTTCATCTATGCCGTTCATTGTTTCTTCTAAATCCTTTTTACTCTCGGCTAGAATTATAAATACATATACGCGCGTATGGTTTTTGGTGTAGATGAAGTAGTCAGACCCTAAAAAAAATATTTGGAAAAACCCGATATCTTATTTTTAAATATGATCACCATAGTTTCCCTTAAATATCCCATTCTATTCTAGCTATATACACCGGGAAACAAATATTTTTACTCATTTTCACAGTCATTTATTTTATCAAATCATTGCAAAAAGATTTTCTTTTTTCTTACATGCAACACTAGGTTTTAACTTTATCATTGCAGTAATTTTCGAACTTTATCATGTGTTATCATTTTACTAAGGTGACTAACATTATATATATATTTACGCTAGCCGGTCACGGCTCACTTCTCTCTCTCGACTGTTAATCAGGAGGTGAAGCCCCCTGAACTTCCGACACGTTCGTTACCCTCATGGTTCTGAGATAATTAAATATTTTACAGATATTTATTATGAAAGAAAGAATTAGTAATTTTACATCATTAGGTTTCTGTTAGATGTCTCTACCAAGTGCTAACACCCTCTTTGATGGTGGATGAGCGCTAGAGGTCAGGGAACTCCTGTTCTGCTCCAAGGTCAGGTCCTTGGAGCAGAAAAAGCCCCCAAAAGGCGGAAGAGTCAAAATTGATCAACGGCATTAGGATGCAGAAAGCAACGGGAAATCACTGCATTAAAGATCCTGAAGGATATCCTTTTGATTTCCTATGGCATGGCTCTGTTTCGGAGCTGGCTATGGGGGTCGCCAACCTTCGGTAAGGAGAAGGCGCTTAAGAAGAAGAAGAAGAATATTTTTGTTGCTACGGTTGCATAAATATAATGAAGTAAAAGGATTAATGTTTGTTTTTTTTTTTTTAGATTATCTTTAATATTTAAACCCCTAAGAGGGATAGGGCCTGGATCTATACTGTAATACTTTTTCTGGAATAACACGAATATATCCTGAAAATTTTAAAGCAATTTGTCGTTTGATTCTCGCGTGATGCAGTAGCAAACTTACAAATAAATGGACAGATCTATAAACTTTCGCATTTATATAATGATATTGTAAAGTAAACTGAATAACTAACTAAACAAATAAACAGTGCGCTTTTGTTGAATTTTTGTAACATTATAAGTCGTGTAATATACGCTATTACACACAAAAAGAATAATTTATTAGTTTATACTAGTTTTATATATATATTTTATATAAATAAGCAATGTTTACTCGTTAAAGAAATTTATACAGATTATTCTATTAAAAATTTACCTGGTAGTATGTTAATTTGTTTTTACACTTCTATTAAAACTTTTCCAGGATATTTATTTCTTTAATAACATTGTTTACTTCTGTATTGTATAAATTTTTATGATTTTTCTGATAATGTCCTTTTTATTCGTGAATTACTTTATTACATTAGAGAATTTTAAATGTGTTTTCTTAAACCGTCAAATTTATCTGTTTATTACATATAATTTTAAAATTATTATTTCTAATTGTATTCATGTCATTATTATTCAGTTGTATTCATGTCAATTTTTCTTTTACTTTTGCGGTTTATACCAACCAAATATTACGACAATTTATTTCCCGTCCAATTTCTGTAATGTTAATTATTTCACCGTCCTGTATATTTTTCTGTTGTTTCCGTATTTTAAAATAATTTATGTGTTTCATACCAATTTTCATTTTATTTATTACTCGATAAGTAAAAATGACATCAATACATAATTCTTTGTTTCCAACTATTATTGCATTGTTTCATACTTTGTCTTTGATTACGGAATAAACGAGTAAAGATCAATTTTTACTAGTAACGGTTGGTTTCTCTAAGAAAAATAATGTTTTTTATTCACCCAGACTTTATGGCGAACTTACATAAAAATGCATCATTTGTATCACTAAAATCACAAGAATTTCTTAGGCTTGAAATATCAATATCACCAATTTATTCGGCTAATTAAGGAATTAAAAGAAACCGCTTCACTTTTCCCTTACCGTAGGATGTCTGATATGGGATATCCGAATTAAACCACATAATTTGTTGATGGTCGTATTTTCCCGTTAAAGCCCATCAGGGCCATGAACGGGGGTGAGGCGGTTTGGCGACCGGAAGCATCACAAAGCGTTTGGATGGTCGTCGGATTTAGAATTAATCTGGTTTTAAAGGAATAAATGTTCCGTTGTTTATCTTTTTTATTCGTAGTAATTTGAACAGAACAAAATATTTTAATTTAATTTTAAGTAAAATCCGTATTAGTGTTTTTCTACATCATGAATGGTTCTTTACATTGTAAAACAGCTCCATTTTTATTATGAACATTAAGGAAGCATTAAATATGAAAAGCAGCAGTCAGTTTCTACCTAAAATTTCTTCTGTTATTCTTAGTTTACGACGTGAAAAGCAACGGGTTGTAAAAATTCCACTAAACCACTTCCATTTAAAAAAAAGAAAAATTAACCTAATGTTTTATATATATATTTATTTTACTGTTATGAACAATTTTTCGTAGGTGGTAAAACTTTTTTTTTTTACTGTAGAAACTACTTCCATTTAAACGTCAACATTATGTCTGAAAATAAAGTTAACATATAAAATTAAAAAAATCCAATAATTATTTGATTTATTTTTTTACTATTTGTTATTGAAATCAAAACAAGAAATGGAACTTTCTATTTATGGTTTACTTTCCCGTCTAGCAGTACAGCAGAGTTATAACCTTTGGAAGGGAAAGTATTGTAATCGATCCAATTTGATCATATCCGGTTTTCACCGGATCTTGACAATTTCACACCGAAGGAACCCAAAAAATCGGTTGGAAATTTTCTGGATGTTTATGTTCGTATGTACGTGTGTGTGTTCGGTGTTGACCTATAAATCACCTTATATCTTCAGAACTACTGAACTGATTTTGACCAAACTTGGTCAAATTACTTCTATATATGGAATATTGATGTCATTAAATTTTCAAGATAAAAGATCAAGGAGGTGAGATTTTATAGTAAGATCAACCTCAGTATCTCTATGTTTCGCCTAATTAAGGTCATATCTTTCTTAGACACATTTGTTAACAATTAAAAAATAATAATATTTGCAAAATCGCACCCTCCCAAAAAAATCTGTTGTAGTCGTCTCCTATGTTGTGACGTCACAAGTAAGCGGTAGAATTAAATAAATAAATAATATTTAAAGTGTAAAAAAGTAACTCGCTCTTGCTGGGTCTCAAACTGGATCGCCCGGTTTATTTGATACCTAGTGTGTTAAGCCTCGCCGCTACACCAGTCTACTGACTGTACAAGCGAAATTCTTTCTATGAAAATTAAAAAATTACATTAGTTTATTTTGTTCCGACTGTGGCCACTAGTACCGCCACAACCGCGCGAATTAAGAACGGTATGTGCGCGCGCTTTATTTAAAATCATTGAATTAAATAAAGGAAAAAATATTATATTTAAATAAAATGATAAATATTTTAAATTAAGTTTTTTGTGTAAGCCGTGCACCAGAAACAACCCGCCTTTATAAGACTTTCTCTACAACTATGTTGTCAGCTTTTTATTTATGTATTTAACATTTTACTTAATAGAATTAAAGTAAACACATAATTAAAAGAAAACCCCCTACGCAGTGAAATAAAAATGTTGCTGAATATGTAGCTGCGAAATTATCAAAAATTTTGTTTCGGTCATAACACACCAAACAAATTACAATAAAAACATTGACATTTTCTTGATCGATTTTACTTTCTCGGCTCTTATAATTTATATCGGCGAAACAAAATTTGCCATTTCCTAATCTTTGATGTCTCTTGAATTAAAAAATACTAAATATTTGGTTTGAACGATTCTATATATTATTTACCGTTCACAAATTCTTACATTTTTACATCGACGTTTCCCTAGCTTTACCCAGAATTTCGTTAAAAATCAGATGAATCACGCTTCATTAATCACAAGTTCATTTAAATTTTTGATTTGAAACATTATTTATTTAAATTTTTAACTAACAAAAACCTAACTTTATGTTATATTTATTTTCCTTGAAGAGATTGACATTAAAAATAACTTGTAGCTTTCTTATTAATAACTAAAAAAACAAAATTGATAGAAAAACCTTCATTATTCATTATTTTCATTACTCATCTATTCAGATTAATAGATTTACAATTTGCAATTTACATTTTTTTTTTTTTTTTTTAATTCTATTGAAGTATTAACTTTACTAGAACTTTTATGAACTACTTGACTTTACATTAAAAACCATTAAAATAGAAATATTACAACTATAATATATTACTCAAAAATTACCTTTTAATCCAAAAGCATAACACATTTTTTGTTTTCTAATTCATTAATTACCGATATCGGCCTCCTATTTAAGTTTCAAAAATATCTTAAAAGATTAAAATTTGCAAATGAAATAATGAATATAAATTATTACCCAATTTTCTACTTATTCAGCAAAAGAAATCAGAGGTTAAATAATTTATAAACACGCTCTACAGTATTTATTTGTTCAATAAAACAGGAAATTAAACTGGTAAAAGGAATAGTTTTGGAAACACGCGATCAAAATCATTGCTAGGTTTTCGTTATGTATATCTTATTACTTATTCATTAAGTAATCGTTTTGGCAATGAAATAAATTTAATATATATTGATCGCATTAAAAAAAGTTAGCTAATTATTTTTGTTTAACTACATCATCTTTATTTTAAACAGTTTTAATTTATTTTTGTATTATTAAAGCCTACATCCCATCGTCCATAAAATAGATTAGCTATTTTGCGATTTGTGGAAATTATACTATTATTATTTTAAATTTTTATCGTATACTTAAAGTTTTTTTATTATTTTTATTATTAATATAAAACTATTAAATTTTTATTATCTTTTCTTTTAAAATATAAAATCATGATTTCCAAAAATTACATTATTTAAAATATTTTTTAAATCCTTACTAATATTATAAATGTGAATGTGAGTTTGTTTGTTTGTTTGTTACGCTTTCACGCAGAAACTACTCAACCGATCATCATGAAACTTCGTACACATCTTCTCAAAGGTGTTGCGAAGGACATAGGACAATTTTTAGTAAAAAAAACACCAATATTTTTTCGGGAGGGTAAAAAAATTTATATTGGTAGGTATGATCGTCCGACAAAAAATTTGACCAAATTCAACGCCATCTGGCGTTCCAGAAAGTAAATGAAATAAAGTGCCAATCCAACTCTATAATACCGACGGTCAAGTCACTATTCAATCGAGTATAGTGCTTCTGCTGTTTCGAATCCTTCTATATTTATTGTTATTCTTCTGTCACTTCTAAACAATACTAAAACTTTTCCACTTTTTGAGGTTAGGTGCCTGTTTATTGTTTTACTTCTAACACTATTTTCAGTTTTTACTCTGTTTTTTTTTTTTCTAAAATGCCTCGGAAACGCAAATCTAACCTGTCCAGGGATTCATCACGAGCCCGGGCGCAAAAGTTGCTCGAACTCAAGAATCTTCCGCTCACGCAGAACTAAGACGACAACAACAAACGTGGCGACAATGTGCTTTGAGGGCTGGTGAAACAACTTCTCAGAGACAAGAAAGGTTAGATGAGCAAGCTGAACGCCAAGCTACCTTAACAGCAGCGGAAACGCCAATTCAAACACAAATTCGTTTAGAAAGACAAGCTGAACAGCAGGCAGCTATAAGAGCAAGAGAAATTCCAGAACAATCGCAGGCGAGAAGAATCGTTCATGCAGAAATGCAAATCGCGCGCCGTCGAAATTTCATGCGTAACAATTACTCTGTATTTAATAATTCTGGATTTCAATATGATCCTTCACTTGAATACCATAAGCATTCTTTAGTTGGTATTGGCTCAATGAATATAAAATGTCTGCATTGCGATGCGTTGAAATGGAAAGATGAAACTGCTGGAATGTGCTGTTCCAGTGGTAAAGTTTCGGCTTCCTTTACTTAGTGAACCAGAGGATCCTTTGAAAACTCTATATTTAAGTGTTACAGATGTCGAAGCTATTTTTAAGTAAAATTAGAAAGTATAACTCTTGCTTCCAAATGACATCCTTTGGAGTAGATAAAGTGATAAATAAGAGTGCCCGGATTTTCACCAAATTTTACTGTACAAAGACAGATATATCATCAAATTGAATCACTTTTTCCAGCAGATAATGAACAGCATAAATTTTTACAAATTTAATTTTAATTTTAATTTAATTTTATTTACAAAATTTCAGCTCGATACTATTACCCATTCCTGAGAAATACATTTTTATTTTAAATGGGGGATAGCCGGTTAACTAAGCTTTCCGGACATATGTTAGTATAAAATATTTTTCTTTCTTTCATTGTGGGGAACCATCCTCTCAATTCTTGAAACGGCTGTTATAAACAACCCTATATATATATATATATATATATATATATATATATATATCTTTACTTATAGTATATTTTTTTTTAAAAATAAATGTTTTGGTGCACTTAACTTGATTATATTAAGTTTCTCTTCAGCAAAACTGAGAGAGATACTTTGTTGAATACTATATATTAAGTGCTACAAAAAGAAATTATAACTGTTAAAAATTGCATGTTAAAAGTATTTCACTTTCAGATACTAAGAAATTCCATTATATCATACTTTAAAATAGGAAAAAGAAAAATAAGTTAAACATAAAATTGAGAGGTAGTCGATAGTTTGTAAAGAAATAAGTAAGTTATGTACAAATCGTTAGAGGGATCTAAGAATTCGCAATGTTTTTTCATTCGATCATGTCTTGAAAAAATATTTTTAAGAAATACTGTAGTTTAATACAAATTAAATTTTAGAAACGCTATATGCCCTTCCAAACGTGATATGAAATTGAATATTAAAACAAAAAGGAGTGAACTTTTCTTTAGCACTGATGAAAGAAAAAACGAATAGCGTAAAATAAACGGAACTTATCCATAATTCGTTTATGGAAGTTGATGTTTTAAAATACCGTAGATGAAAATCTCTTTATGTTTTGCTTGTAGATGACTAAAATTTGCTTTTTAACTTAAGGGTTTGATTTAAAAGTTTTAATAAGATTTAGATAAAGTTATAATTTGTAACTTTTATTAAAACTAATAAATATATCGACGTTCTACTTTTAAAACGTGAAATAGAAAATATATTCCGGTTTTTTTCTTTTATTATGGCCAACTCAATTTATTTTAAAAAGTCATATACATAGGTATTAGTTATGAATTATTTTTCATTAAAAAAAATAATTTAACTTTTGTTTTTTATATAAACAAGAGATAACTATTAGAAATTAAAATATACATGGCTCTTTAATATTGAAAAATTATGGAGCGTGAGGATGACAACTTTGTTTATAGTATAATTTTTTCAAATTTATAAATTTATTTAAATATATATATTATATATACACATATTTGCATAGCCTATGACACTCCCGGTAACGTAAGTTACCGGGTAAAGTAACGAACACGGTGTCATACATCTAAATCGGCTCAGCCGTTGAGCTGCTACGGTGGAATAAACATACATACATACACCCTAAATACATTACACTCCTTTTTGTGCAGTGATGTAATAAAAAAAAATTTAATGACTTTTAATTTAAAGTTAAAACTTTTGGTTTTTTAACTTCTATATATCTTTTTATTTTTTACTTGACTTGATCGTAATTTTTTGTATGGGATAACAGGTATATGCATATATATATATCCATGATACAATTATTTGAGAGAGGTACTTTTTTAAATTGAAGGGCAGTTTTCGTTTTCAGTGATGTCCCAAGTTCCATTTCACGGTATAAAATTGCTCTATTTTCATTCCATCTTCTGGATCAGTGAATTCTATTATTCCAGTAAAACTATATTCTTATTTTGGGTGCTCTGAAATCTTTTATTTAAATTTATTATCAGTAATTTTGATGTTTTATGAAAAAAATATTACATTTTTTTAATCGTTAACATATCTTTTCTTAAATAAAAAGTATTTAAATAGAGAAAAGAATGAATTATTTCATTATAACTTTAAATTGAATCATATTATTCGTGCCTAAGAAATGTAACCTTTCAAGTGTTCTACGAGAAAGGTTTTCAATATTCATTAATATTAGTACTAATTTAATATTTCCTCAATATATCGATTTTAACCAAAAGATATACCTTTTTATTGTAACCTTAGAAAGATTTAAAAACTGTTCTCAACAAAATAACTATAAATTAAAACAAAAATCAATCGAAGGACATCATCAAATAATTTTTACTTCCTTGTAAGAAGTAAAGGAACTATTGTGATTGCGAAGTTTCGGTTTCCAGATTTCAACGGAAGTATCCATTTTTACTAGTTTCGGCGCGAATCTGTACGTACGTGTGTATGTCGTATAACTCTATAACGATTAGCCGTAGAATGTTGAAATTTTGTATTTAGGACTGTTGTAACATCAATTTGTGTACTCCCCTTTTGATTGCAATCGACTGGACCAAAAATGTGGATTCAGTCAAACCTCTATGTAAAGCGGGGTTTCAATTTTGAAACATCTGGATTTTGAACGTTTTTTTAACTGTAGTAATAAACCCTCGTTGAGAGCTTTTCAACGATGTATCACATGTGGTACTTATTTTCATTGGTTCCAGAGTTTCAGCCAAATAGAAGTTTAATTAATGAAATATTTGGATCTTACAAGGAAAAGGCACATCGGTTCGAATCCTACTTCATATACGTGTATTTTTTTTAACTTTCTTTTTTTTAAATTTAAATATATTGATTTATTAAAAATCATTAATCTCTGATTGTAAAACAAATAATATTTTAACAAGAAATAATAATTTAGTTATAACAATATAAAAAAAATCAATCAGAAGTGTAGTAAAATTTTAGGTACTTTTCATTTTAATTCAAGAATTTTTACAATCAGAAATAAATAATTATTAATATCAATATATTTAAATAACAAAAAAAGAATTAAAAAAAAATACATGTGCATGGTTACGGATCCGACTCGTTCTCACTTAACACCACATATTTACATCAGCGACGTGAAACAAAATTAATATATAAACGAACATAAAATGCTAGACGTTTGACTGGATAAGCCATATTCGATGAAATCTGGTACAGAGACTAGTGTGTATGGTACAATTTGTGGGTAAACGTTTTGAATCTATATCTCCAAGGGGTGGGATAGATAGTTTTTTTGAAGTGAGTTTTCTCAAAATTTTGCAAAAATTAGCTTTGTGTTAAGCTTAGTACATGGGTATATGCTTATTTTAACATCTTTAAAAAAACGTTTATCCCAAAAATCTTCCTCTCCCCCGAAATCAAAAAATTATATCTTTTATATTGCATACTCCTTAATGTCTTCCTAGGCATAATATTAGTGCAAACAACCCAAACCATGTTTTGGAGCTATATTGCTGGCAGGGAAGCTGATCTAAGTTTAAAAATTTTGTTTTTGGGAATTTTAAAAATTCTTTGGTTTGTTTAAACTTTTAATAATAATATTATAATAGAATTTTATCCTAATTCACCCCACCCCCCAAAAAATAAGAATCTTGATAACTTTTTATTGGTTCTAAATTTTTCAGTGAATTATTATTTTTTTTTAGTTTCTTCCATTTAACATAGTAAACGTAGAAAAATAAAAAAAAATTCTTGGGAGGTGATTTTGGTGATGAGGAATCAGATAAAGGTAAAAACTATCGATTTCTTAAAATTATTTAAACTTTTTTCATGTATCATTATTATTTTTTTTTAAATCCCATTTTCCATATCAGAAACTTACGTATTTTTAAAAGCTAAATGCATCTTATCAAGTAAAAATTTCGGAACGAAAGTTTTAGCTTTCAACAAATTAAGGAATTCCTTGATGTGACAAAGAAATTGAATAATTAACAGTTCTCAATGGAATTTAGGAGAATTAATGACAAATTTTATTATTTTCTAAAACATTCTGTTATACTAATTACTAGTAGTTTTTGTTTTTTTATCTTCTATTTAGAAATCAGAATTTTTGGATTAAGTGAAATTAAATATATATCGGTTTTATTCAAAGTCATTAAATTATTTTCTTTTAGTTTTTTAAATATTTTATAAGCAGGACTCGGGTCCATCATCAGTCAATAAGAGACTATAATCAATAAAATAACGAGATATTTGATTACTAAGGAAAAAAATCAAATAAAACTATCAATCAAATGTTGAAACAGATGTAAATGCGTAAATAGATGTCAATATCAGCTTAAATAGATCATCATGAAATGTACTTGGTGGTTCGTTAAGTTTAAATCCTTATATCTATAAATGTAATATCTTTCTAAGTACTTCAGCTTGTTTTTAAAGTTACAAATTTCCAATACACTAAGATTATTTATTAATCTTGTAATCTTATGCTCATTCGCGATCAAGTGATCCACTATATTTTAAAAAGATTTCTTATTGCTGTTAAACGCCCTCAGATGTTTTGAGAATCTCACCTTGAATGATCTATCACACTTTCCTTTCTATATAGCATCGCAGTCCGTGCAGTTAATTTTATATGTGCCACTCAAGTTAGATTTGTCAAAGATGTAGGTTGTATCATAACTAAAAAACTTTCTTGAAATGTTATTTACCGGTCTATATGTGATCGCATAATTCTCTTTACCGTAAAAGTTCGCTCTTTTATGTGTGTGTTTTGACAAACTGAAAAAAAAAAAAAAAAACTTTTTACGGCTTTATTTTACTTAAGGAGTATAAAACAAATAAAACTCTTACACAGTTTTATATTCGTCATATAAATTCATTTTAACGACAAAATCATGGTGGCCGTTTGCTCAAACGATCAAAATAAAATTAATAAAAAAAAAAATTCTTTTAAAGTATGAAATGGAATTTGAACATTCCGTAATAATGAAAATCCGGTAGCTGACCTAGTAGATATTGACAAAGCAAGTGAAGTGAATAGCATGAGAAAGGGTGGTTTAGTGATTGTAGAAAGGGTAGAGTGGTAAGGCTTGACCTTGCTCATAAAGAGAGCGGAAAGAAACTCCGTGACCCGAGTCCCTGACTAATACAATCCTTCCGTACGTGCGTGTACTCTACTGAATTGAAAATAGAACACTAATCTAGTTTGTTCTGTCATCGGCAATAGTATAATTCAACATATGCATGCTACTACGATCATGATGTAAATGATGAACAATTTTTTTTAAAAATTACGATGTTTAACATTCATATAATATGTTGTATTTTATTTAGAAATAGTTCAAATATAAGTTTACATAAATTTATTATATTTGACGATAATTTAATTAGTTTAAATAACTTTAATTAAAAAGAAAAGTATTATCAGTTACGGGAAATTTTTTTGTTTAATAAACACAAATAAATATGTAAATATTTTATCAAAGTTAAGTATAAGTTGGTGTAATATAAAACACTTTTGAGTAGGTTTCAGTTGTTCACGACCATCATCAGAATAAGTAGTTACTTATTAATTATTTAATTTGAATTTAATCTAATTAGATTATTTCTTCCTGTGGGTTTGTGTCGGGAGGGGGTCTCTCAAATGAATGATGGGAAGAATCTAGGCCCAAGGTGTCTACTGTCGGTCGTAAAAGGGACTAAAAGCAACTGTCTATTGACCTTTTCCCTCTTTTCTTCTATCTCTTCCATCCTTTAGGAAATTGCCGATAAGCTTGACGTTACTGAAATTGCCGATAAGCTTCGTCCCCAGATGATTCAATAAACATCAGAATTTCTGTATGTTTTATTGATAATAGATTATCTATTTGAGCATAGTTGATTTTTTTTTTATGTAACGCAGGTACGATATTGTTTTACTTTTCCAGCTAGCTACACTAAAGTATAGTAATCGATTTAAGAACATCGCTTCTTTTTAAATTGTGCTTCAAGAAGACGTTTTAGAAAAACAATTTTTATCGAAAAAATCCTGACTTTTTGTATTAGAATTTTTTTTTTAAATTAACTTTCTCCCTAAGCCCAAAATGACCGTTTTTATAGGTGAATTTTTATGAAGGTATGTGTGTTAACCTGTTTAAAACTTAATAACGCCAGACTCTGTAAAAACAATTTTCTTTAAGCTTGGTAGGAAGATGCCGTCCTCAGGCGGAGATTTATTATCTAAATTTTATAATAATAACATAGTTAAAATATAATTTTATTAGTACGCTAAATATTTTTAAAGAAATTATTATCTGAAATAAAACAAAATGATAATAAATTTTTATTGTGGAAAAAAATTTTTGCTATTCATGAAAATAGTTTAACACTCAGTATTTCAGAATACTCGGTTTCAGAATGAGCCTATTGTTACGAGAAAAGAGTAATATAATGCCCTGCCCAGCAACTCACTGCCTCGTGCAAGCAAGCTTTTATTTTCGTCCTACGTGACTGACAAGTTTGAAGCTGAATAATGTTTGACTGGATAAACCAATTTCGGTGAAATTTGGTACATAAACTCGTATATATGGGAAAATTTATGAATAAAAGTGAAAGCGTTAGATATATGTTAGGGTTTTAACCAACATACAGTGAGGTACAGACAGGATTTGTATGTTTCTACTCTACCACACTTTGATTCGATCCCGACTAGACAACAACATAGCGTACTCTTCCGCCTGATCTAAGCCGTTAAAGATGCTAGATACTGTGCAATTCTCATTTTTTGTCTCACTACAGGTGCCTTTAGTTCGAGTCTGGTTGTCAGCCTTCTTGTTGATTCCACTAAACCATCTCTTTGAAACAGACAAGACCAGTTGATGTCTTCTTGTGTAGCCTACATCAAAGCCCAGTCAGACGATCCAAACTTTGAAATATTTTTTTCTAATCTCCAAGTTCGTTGTTGAATTAGAACTGTCCCCTATTTTCTTTATTGAATATTGAGCTCCTATTATTCTTCTCACATAACCTGTGCTGTTATCCACCTTGGAAACTAACTCCTATAAATATTGACTTGCCTTTGCGTCTGTATGACAAATTAAAAACAAATCCTGTTTTTTTTTTCAAGAATTCTTTCAAATCCTGTCTGATTTAAAGCCAGATCCAACTTTTTATACAGATGACTCAAAATATAATAATTTAGTTAGCTACGCGCTGAGCTTTATGCTATTAACAAAACATTGAATATCGTGAATCCTAGACGCCATCACGTTCTTATATGTAGCGATTCGTTGATTCCAAACGATAGGTGACATGTTTTCTAGGCATCCTCTTGTTTTAGAAATACGAAGCACTTTCTTCCTGTTCCATTGTAATACGTGTGTCAGCTTATGCTGGATTTTAAGCCACGTCGGTATTCCAGGAAATGATTGTGCTGACGTCACCGCTAAGGAAGCATGTACGTAACTGAGCTGAAAAATCCTTTTAAGTGGAATCTAATTCTTTTTCTATGTTCGTCGGGATTAAACTTTTTAAAACAAAGCATTTCTATTATATATTAAATTCCAATTTTATGCAAACTTTTCAGAAAATGTCAAAACTTGTTTGCTGTACTCGATCGTAATAAAACAAGCAACTAAATGCACGCGTCGGGAACTTCGCAGCGCGTCAACTAAAGGATCATATTTAACAGATATGTCTCTCATTTGGTCACAATTGCGTTATCTTTTGATCATGCCGAGAACTTTCCAAACTTAAGATAAATATATTACTTAATAATGCAGTATATTAATTTTTTGCTTAAGACAATTTACTCTCAGTTTCTCTTATATTCTTCCAGATATTTTTAAAATATCTGAGATACATGTGGAACTAGTCAGTCAACTTCTCTGAGAATAATGACGTTAATTACATAAACTACAATGTTTATAACATTTGTACAGACATAACAATTAGTTATTATTTAGAAGAAGATATTACTAAGGTTGAATATTATCTACATTTGAGATCATGACATGCTTATATACAAAATTATGTTCCATTTAAGTTGGTCCAGTGTAAGAAGCTTTTGTAATAGGTTATTCTCGGAAATGAAGATGATGGATAATATCATTTTCTTAAACAATTTTTTTTCTTGTGTAAAATCGTCTGATACTAATTTTCTTTCGTTTGTCTCCATTTATATTACTGTTGTATGTTCTTATTGAGAAATAATATCTTTAAATATTTTACATATATATATATATATATGTATGTAAGTTATGTTACAATAAAATCCTGACGCATTGCATTCCATTGTCCACGTGTGCTTCATATCACTAAATACTAAGAAATCCACCGTGTGAAGGAATGCAATGCAGCTGCATCCTTTGTCAAGTGTAAAGAATAATTAGTCTATCATTAGTACTCGTTCGATGCACATCGTCTTCCTATTTAATTCATCATTAGCCTGAACGCAAAACGATGTAAAATGATATAAATGTATATTAAATAGTTAACAATTAATTATTAACAATTAAATGGATATTAATTGTATAAAAATAAAGTTCGTGTAAAAATTATATAACTTAGTTATATATATGCTTACATAGGAAAATATGTTTTATACATGCTTTTATGTGTTAAAATTATATTCATTACTGTGTAACAGTTATTAATCAAATGCTGAAAATTTGATATGACTATATATAATAATTTTAAACGATATTTAACTAAGACCGTTAAATAGGAGTGACTTTTTATTATATTTAATGATCAAAGCGAAATACAGTATTTAAATAATAACCTTACCACGTACAGAATAAAAAAAAAACAAGCAAAAAAACCATAACTGTGGTTTCCTATAGACTACAGATAGTAAATGGAAATTGGAATTGATCCAACAAACTTTAAATTGCTGGATTAAGTTTTCAATTAAGGGATTTTCTGTTGAAAACTTATTTGTAAGTTGCATATGAAACATATATTTGTGGGTATGTTTATAAACAAGTGCCTTTGTTTGGTCGTACTGATTATTATTCATTAATTTTTTGAACCATTACTTATTAGTTTCAACATATTATGTTTTCATATTTATTTAAATTTTGTCTACTCTGTTTATTGAAAGAGATATGGCAAAAATTGGTTTAAGCTGTTCATCTGTAAATTTATTTAAAAGTTCATTTATCCGTATGTTCTAACGCCTATTGGGTAAATAAACATTACACACTCAAAATATTATACCGGTTAAACAATTCATTTTATTTTTGTTACTGTTTATAGGGTATAATTTTAGTAATATTTAGCCTTATTAGCCTAATATACAGATATGAAAAATGAAATTAAGACATCAGACAAGTGAAACTAAACATAATAAACTAATAAATATAATAGAGGTCCGGCATATAAACCTGACGATTTTTGAGGGATAATAATTAAACTGTGTTTCGTCTATTAAAACATTTAATATACCAAATTAAGATCAATTTTTAGAATTTATAGTGAATTACTTACATAGATTTTTTTTTATTTGAATATTATGTCGTCCAAATGTTTTCCATTACTCTTCACACACTCATTTAACCTCATTATAAAATTTGACATTGCTCGCTCAATCATCATTTGTGGAACCGCTTCAACTTCCCGTTGAATGGCCTTCTTGAGTTCTGTAATTGACTGTGGTCGACTACTGAAGATTTTATGTTTGAGATACCCCCACAGAAAAAAAAATTACAAACAGCCAGATCAGGTGAACGCGCTGGCCAAGGAATGTCGCCAAATCGGAAAATCAAACGTCCAGGAAAGATTTCCCGCAGAACATCCATTGCTATTCTCGCCGTACGGGCGGTGGCACTATCCTGTTGAAACCAAATTTCATGTCCTTGAAAGTTTAGGTCGCAGAAATTCATTCAAGATGTTTTCGTATCGATGAGATGTTACTGTTACTCTGCGATTTAACTCCTCAAAAAAATACGGACCGATTATGCCGAACTTTGAAACCGCACACCACACTGTAACATATTGAGTGTGAAGTGGTTTTTCAAGAATTTGCCGTGGATTATGCGAAGCCCAATAACAGTCATTTTTTTTATTCACAAATTCTGACAGATGAAAATGCGCCTCGTCACTTAAAAGAATAATGGCATCCTGGTGGACATTTTTGAGGGTGACCTCGCAAGCTGCTTTGCGAGACGCCCAATCATTTGCATTAAGTTGCTGCACTAACATCATCTTATACGGATGGAATTTCAGGTCGGCGTGAAGAATTCGTCGTACACTTCGATTAGAAATGGCTAGCGCAGCAGCATGTTTCGCTGCTGAACGTCGTGGAGACCGCGTAACAGCTAATCTTACAGCGTTAATGTTTTCAGGCGTTCTCACAGTCCGTTTTCGTCCAGTTGGTTTCATTTTTAAAGCAGACGATGTGCTTAAAATTCTTCACCCAGAACAATATCGTATTCCTACTAGGAACAGACGCGTGTCGATTTAAATTGAAATGTCTGCGAAATAAACGCTGTGTTACAATAACAGAGTCATTATTTTTAAAATAGGCTTCAATCACAAACGCTCGTTGTTCACCCGACCACGATATACTGGCTACTGAAATAGCATGAATAGACCTGTCGATGTACAACACCTCCGCCTTCTCATTGACAGTGGTGCCAACATAACAATTACTACAAAATCGTCAAATTTATATGCCGAACCCTGGTATAATAATATAAACTAATAGAAATCACTATTCCATTATTAGATCTTACAACTCTTGCGGTATTTTCAATGCGCATGTATGGAACAATTCTTTTTTCGTGAAACATATTACATTTAGTTCTTTTACAATCAGGACAGTGATATTTGTAGGTAACTTTGTTGGATAAATTTAAAATAATACTATCTACCCGTTAATAAAAAACGTATTTTCAAATAATAACACGTTTAGCGATCCTTTCGTGTAAAATTTTAAAGTAAAATGAGGTCAACATTTACCTTAAATGTGTTGGTTATTAATCTTAAAACTTTGACCAGCATTGTTAACATATTAAGCACTTTAAGCAATCTTTGTGATAAAGTTTATGAGCGTAAATTTTATTTATAAGGTAGAGAAAGATATTCTAAACCTTCCTACTTTGATAATTTGTTAAGGTGCCACAGACCACACGTTATACAAATCTGTAACTCTTTTAGACCCCAATTCAATTTGCAATCTAGGATTAGCTTAACAATAACAACAATAATAATAATAAATAAAAATAATTTTAAAACTAAATTTTAAATACATGCATCTTTTATTATATATATAGTATGTAGTATATAGTATATAGTACATATATATATATATATATATATATATATATACTATGAGGTCGGGGCTCCACCTCCTGGACCTCCGTGGCCCAGGTTGGTACAGGTGAGACGGAGAATATGCCGGGGCTAATCCCAGGGCCGCAGGGCTCTCGCTATTGCCGTCTACCCAGGAACCCCTCAGACATGGGTCTGTTTTATATATATATATATATATATATATATATATATTATATATATACAATATTTTTCCTAATGTGTACATTGATATGTATGACATGTAATTACAGACTAAGTAATATTGTACAGTATTTAATCTTTTACATGCTCGGGTCGACTACTCCTGAGACTTAATTGGATCCTTAAAATTAACCCCAACCATCCCCAAAGAAATCCCAACCACCAAAGTATCTATTTTTTAGAATTCAAATTCGATTAAAAGCAACTAACTTTTATTAGAATTTGAACCTAAGACCATTCGACTTCAAAAATAAACGATTAAACTACAATAATAGTAATAATAATAATAATAATAATAATAATAATAATAATAATTATTATTAATATTATTATTATTATTATACTAGTAATACGTATAATGTAATTTTTAAAGATAGGATATGCGCGCGCGCACAAACACACACACACATACACATACGAATTCCTAGTTATAACACTATCATATTTTTTTAATTTATTGTTTCGTTGAATAATAAAATGAACTAATTTTTTTTTCTATCTTCCATCAACTAAGTCCTTTGTGTTTATTTTACTTTGAAAATGTAATTTAATTTTTTTCTTTTTTAAGGTACCGTTACTCCGTGTAAAGTCAGTCAGCAAAAAATACATATTTTAAAACATAAACATTTAATTTCATTATTATTTTTTTTTTTTTTATTAACCCGTACAAAAATGAAATTATTTTTTGACTGAGAATAATACTTTGCAATTTTACATTGTATTAAATCAGTTTTATCATTTCAAAGATAATTAAAAAATAATTATTAACATAATTTTACTAAAAGTTTGTTTGTCTATGATTATTTTTATGAAATTATTTTTTGTGAGTATAAAACTTTAAGAATATTGTTGGTCCAAATTTTAGATCCGTTATAAGCTGATTCCAGCCTCGGTTAATTTTCGTAAAACGTGTTAATTTAAAAAATAAAAATTTGACTTTTAAACCAGAAAGACAAACAAAAATGTTTTGAAGAAATAAATTGTTTATATGTATTAATTTAATTTTTCAAAGTGTTCGCTTCGGGTCATAACCAGGTTCCTTATTTCATAAACTACGTGCGAGGCTATTATGTTATTTTCGGCGCCTGTTTGGGCGGATAGGTTAAAATATAAAAGTTATTGGGATATATTATTAAGGGCTCAACTCAATATTGTTAACCGTAACGGGTGTAGTACTATTTCACGGGAGGCAGTCTTGGTGATTGCAGGCCTGAAACCGACAAATTTGATTGCGTCTGAGAAGCAGTAGCGGTATGTTGCTAAGAAGTCCAATGAGTTGACTTCGGATAAAGTTCGAGAAATTGAACAACATGGCAATGCCTTGTGGCAGGCCAGATGGAATGAGACAGATGGTGGACTTATACGCATGATCTCTCTCCAAATGTTATTGTTTCTTTGGGACGCCTCTTGGGTTCACCCTAATAAATATGTGACGTAATTTATTTCTGGCCATGATTCTTTTAGGAGCAGACCGCAGAAATTCGGCCTGGTAGATTCTGAGACGCGTCCTCAGTGTGGACAATTGGACGACACCTCATTAACAACATAAAGACATTCTTTATGAGAATAAAGAACATAAAGAACATTCTTTATGAGTGCTCGAAATACGAGTTAATGCGTACGGCGACCATCTGTCGGCTTGATCTTGTCGGGTCGGCGTTGGATCTCCGTGTAAACTGGAGAAGCCAGGCCGAATAGGCAATAGTGGAGACTTTTGTAGTGTACTTAGCAAAGGAAAGGATTGCTGAGGGGATCTAGAGCGCTGCTTAGATTTGTTTTTTATTCTATTTCTGTTGATGTTTTGTTTTATAAATTATGTTTTTGTTGTTGTTTTTGTCCTTTGTTTCAATGTTACTTTGTTTTTATTGTTCCGTATAATATTTGTATGTTTCGTGTTGTATGTTGAACTCGTTCAATTCCTTTGTTTAGTTAGGTATTTTCAGTCTTGCTTAAGACTCGGTGAGATGTGTTTTGTTTTGAGTTCATTAAATAGTAGTACACCGATGGGAATGACACTCGGTGGCATCATGGTCGAGGCGGACTGGAGTATGTCAAAAGCCGAGTTTTCGAAGATGACCTCCGATAAAGCTCATAGTGGCTCGGAAAGGAAGGGCGGGCGGAGGGTATCTTCCCCTACGGGGTCAAGATGGCCATGGTTTGAGCATCATTATCGCTGATGCCTTCTCTTTCTGTCTGAATATTTGCCGTTAAATGAATTTGTACTTCATTTAACAGCAATTTCTTTGTCAAAGCATTATTTTTATTGAATTTGGGAAGAAAAATTATATTTTCAGGTATTAACAAATTTTCTTCGAAAGAAATTAAAATTTTTATGATGGAATATTAAAGAATAGATTTCCTTATACTACTGATTTCTGGATAATACTTGCAATTGAAATTTTTCCTTAAAAAGAGTTCGTAGTAGATTTATTCATTAAAATTTTTCAACGAAGATATTGTAATTTTGTGTTTTGCAACTGGGAAAAAGATCGTTGAAAATTTAGAAGAATTTTTTTTTCTTATTTTCTCGCGAATAATAACCTAAATATAAATTTTGATAGGTAAAACAATGAAGAACATATTTCTCCAGCAGATATGAAAAATTATTTTTTATCAAGGACCAGAACATCCAGGTTATTTCTTTTTTGTATTTTATGAAAGATTCCCACGTAAATCATTCAGTATATTCATTTTCCAAATACACTTATAAAAGTTTATCCAAATAAATATGTATTTTCATAACATAAGAATTATTTATCCTCTATTTTCTACGCTATTTTCTACGAGGAAGAAATTAAAAATTTTTAGTAGAAATTTTCAAACGGGCTACAAAAGAATTTTAAAAGTCAATATACTTCCATTTAATGATTCCTGAGATTTAATAAGTATTAATAGTTTTATTTCTTTTTTTTTGTCTTCAGTCATTTGACTGGTTTGATACAGCTCTCCAAGATTCCCTATCTAGTGCTAGTCGTTTCATTTCAGTATACCCTCTACATCCTACATCCCTAACAATTTGTTTTATATTCCAAACGTGGCCTGCCTACACAATTGTTTCCTTCTACCTGTCCTTCCAATATTAAAGCGACTATTCCAGGACGCCTTAGTATGTGGCCTATAAGTCTGTCTCTTCTTTTAACTATATTTTTCCAAATGCTTCTTTCTTCATCTATTTGCCGCAATACCTGTTCATTTGTCACTTTATCCACCCATCTGATTTTTAACATTCTCCTATAGCACCGCATTTCAAAAGCTTCTAATCTTTTCTTCTCAGATACTCCGATCGTCCAAGTTTCACTTCCATATAAAGCGACACTCCAAACATACACTTTCAAAAATCTTTTCCTGACATTTAAATTAATTTTTGATGTAAACAAATTATATTTCTTACTGAAGGCCCGTTTCGTTTGTGCTATTCGGCATTTTATATCGCTCCTGCTTCGTCCATCTTTAGTAATTCTACTTCCCAAATAACAAAATTCTTCTACCTCCATATTCTTTTCTCCTCCTATTTTTACATTCAGTGGTCCATCTTTGTTATTTCTACTACATTTCATTACTTTTGTTTTCTTCTTGTTTATTTTCATGCGATAGTTCTTGCGTAGGACTTCATCTATGCCGTTCATTGTTTCTTCTACATCCTTTTTATTCTCGGCTTGAATTACTATATCATCAGCAAATCGTAGCATCTTTATCTTTTCACCTTGTACTGTTACTCCAAATCTAAATTGTTCTTTAACGTCATTAACTGCTAGATCCATTTAAAGATTATCTAACAAAAAAGCAATATGAATTAAACTTTTAGAATAAATATAGTCTGACTTTAATTTTGCTTCCGGGAAAAAAGTTTTTTATATAGTATACATTTAAATACAAAGCAATAATGTTAATTTTTAAACTTAATTAGTAACGTGGAGTTAGCATACCAAGTGAACCAAATTTAAAACATGTTATTTTTTAGCAATTTAATATGTATAAAAAAATTATTTATGAATAGCCCGTTGTTAAATTCAACGGGCTATTATCCCGTTGAATTACAAATGAAGTAATCGTTATCGTACAGAAATAAATAATAAAAAAAAATTAAACCAAAATGTTGATGTTAAAAGGTTTCATACAATAATAGGTAATGAAGAAATGTACTAAATTACTTTTGCAACTGATGAAAAATTAAAACTTAATTTTCCATAAAATTATAATTTCTTCTTTCTCCGAATAGATCAGGTGTTTCCAAACTTTTCCGAGTCGCGGCGCCCTTTTTCAATTAAAATTTTTTCCTGGTGCCTACCCTTTTTTTTTCCTGTTTACCCTTTGCGAATTACCGTTCAGGTATTACTTCAGAGGATGAATGAGGATGATATGTATAAGTGTAAATGAAGTGTAGCCTTGTACAGTCTCATTTCGTCCGTTCCTGAGATGTGTGGTTAATTGAAACCCAACCGCCAAAGAACACCGGTATCCACGATCTAGTATTCAAATCCGTATAAAAGTAACTGCCTTTACTAGGACTTGAACACTGGAACTGTCAACTTCCAAATCAACTGATCAACCCAGTGGGTTATGGCGCGCTACCCTAAGTAAAAGTATGACTACTCGTAAGTAAGAGATTAAAATAAATAAAAACTCGTGTACTTCATTATTTTTTCACTTTATTAACTTTAAATTAATAATTATAAATGTCTTGAACCTTTTACAATATTTCGCGGAGCACAGTTTGGGATTCACTGCGTTAGATCATTTATTTATTTATGGTTGTTTCTTTTACTTTCCCGTCTACATAGCGATATAGCTCTAAAAGAAAAAGAATTTTAATAGGTCCAATTTAGGCAAATGCGGTTTTCGCTGGATATTGACTCCTTTTTTTGTTTTCTTGCCTTCGGGACGTATTACTTCAGCGGATGAGATGAATGAACATTTTTGTAGCGTGTGAAAATGCCATGCCTGATCGGGATTCAAACCCGGGACCTCCGAATGAAAGGCCAAGACGCTGCCACGAAGACCGGCAACATTTTGACACTAAGTAATTCAAAATTTCCATTTTTTTTTTTTTTTGGTTACTTCATTTTGACACCTAAGTAACCGAAAAAAACCAGAAGGAGATTTTCCGGATGTTAACGTACGTGTATGTGTTCGGTGTTAGTCTCAAAATCACCAGATTTTTTAAAATTATAACACCAGCAAGATTCAACAAATTAGAATTCTTGTAATTTGACCCAAATCTTTTTACGATAAATTGCTTTCTTTTTACAAACAATTCATTTTAAATATAGAATAATTTAATGATACAAACATCTTTGGTGAAGTAGACCAACTGAAATACAAAAACGATTACAAAGAATTTAGATTTTTTTTTTTTTTCAATTATACTTTTAATACTGAATAATTTTCTAGGTAAAACCATTATTTGATCAGAGAAATCAGATTGGAATCAAATATTTTTATTGAATTTTTTTTTTATCTCCATTTGTGGTGTAGAACCAGTAAACACAGTACTCTCATTATAAATAATAATAATAATTATTATTATTAGTACTATAAAGACAACATTAATATTCATACTTTTTAATTAAAATCATATAAATTTTATTTAACCACATATTTTTGTATTTTAACATTAGGAAAACAACAGAATGTAATATACAAATAAATATGATCCTTTACAAATTTACAATTTATAAAAGTAAACGGTATTGTAATCGGATAGTTTTTCTTTTTGAAAACGTTAATATACTTAAAGAACAACATTAATTTACTTTTATTCTGAAAATATCTGAAATTACTGTAAAGTAGTACGACTTCTTTTTATAAAAAATCACTTTTAATTAATAAATGGACCCAGTTTCTATGGTAAATTGTCTCTCACAGAAGAGTGTCATTAATATTTTTGTTTTATGCTAGCTGTTCTTGTTTTCTTAAACTTGTAATACATTATCTGATGTGAAAAAAAACGTCAAGAGTTACTTTCTACGCGATTCATAATGAGTAAAGGTCTCGTCTTTAGTGCTGAACATCAGCATTTTAGAGGATCTTTATATGCTAATATACGTACAATATAATATATTCAGTTGGGTAAAGAAGACAGGAAGAGACCCTTTTACTCCTTCCTTTCTTTAGTAAGTCTGTCATTGGATGTTTTTTATTCTTGGAAATGACTCTACTATTATCGTAATTGATTAGTATCTCATAACATCGCCTTCAGCCATTTATTACGGTACGTAGCTAGTATATTACATAAATTGATCGCGCGATTTATTTAGCTTTAAAATGATGGAAGTTGTAAGAATTTGGTCGAAATATATTGTTGATTCAATAAATATTGACAATAAATTTTATTAAAAAAATTCCTTAATGTCTTGATCTAAAAATCTTTATACTAAACAAACAAATGGTAACCCATTTGTAATAGTGGCTAATATAAGTAAAATAAAAATTGAAAATGAGTATTCTTATAGAAGTTGGCATTTTTTTTCAAGATCTCATTAAATATAATTTAAATCGAACAAAAATATCAAAAGTGGATCGTTATATTCGATTCGAAGTTACAACCAGTTTAGTAACAACCTGTCTTTAGTGCGTGCATACTTATCTAATACAATATAAAAAAAAACTTTTTATGGAGAAAATAACGAGATATCAAAATAGCTTGATTTCTTGAGGGTTCAAATCCTTTTTCCCATGAGATATTTGTATTTAATAAGATATTTATATAGTCTTTTAGTAAGCCGATTATTGAATTTCAGTAAAACTATTGAATTAATTATTTTTTAATTTTCGTAGACTCAATTTTTTACTTGTTTTGTTAATAGATAAAATAAATGTTATATAAAAAATTACAAATATAAATATTATCCGCTACATGCTAGAGCTTTCGGAAAATTATTATATATATATAATAATTTATATATATATATATATATATATAAAAATTACAAATATAAATATTATCCGCTACATGCTAGAGCTTTCGGAAAATTATTATATATATATAATAATTTATATATATATATATATATATATATATATATATTATAGAGAGAGAGAGAGTGAGAGAGATTGTGAGAGAGAGAGGGGGGTAAATACTGGTATATATAATTGTTCTATATACCATTTTTATCTTTCACCGGATGAAAATTTCTGTGGAATAATTGTATATGCCTATTTTATGTTTTATACATTTGAATAAAAAAGTCTTTTAAAGGATATATGTAAACATTTAAAATCAGTTATACTTTTACTAGAATTAACTAAACACTTTTTTGCCATGTAGACTTACAGTTAATTGGTTTTTTTTAAAATTATTTTCTAACTAAATGTATATAGAGGGAGAGAAAGACAAATTTTAATTATTTTGTATATTTTGATTTAGTAGTTTTTTCTGAAAGTTTTTCATTATCTGATAACTTTTACATAGTTTTTCGTATTTTTTTTTCTAAATTTTATTTTACTGATACATAAGAATGGAGAACTAGGCGGGTTAGTCTTAAGAAACACTGAAACTTAAAAAAATGTTTTTCTTATTATTTTACTTCAATATGAAATAAATAATATATTTAATCTTTCCAGTACATTCGGTCTTTTATGTTTAAATTTTATGTTCAACCATTTATCTTTATTGCATTTACATATCCTTATCTACATACATACGTGCAAGTACGGGCTCGGTATTTTGCATTCAATATGAACTATATTAATTCTCTATCAATCATCAGTCTTATGTATTCACTTCTTTACACATAATAATTTTTCATATCCACATCACTGATTTCCTGTTGAAAGCTTTGTACGCTTTGTCACTGTTAATTCTGTTAACCAGCTAATGTTCCCTTATATCTTTATGGTATTCACTAAGTATTGCTGACGTATCAATATTCTTTATTTATAATTTCATCTAATTTTAGTCTTCCTTGTTTTTAATTTCTTCTTATATCAGCGTAATTATTTGTAAGTTTAATCGGGTACTTAATAAAAGATTATAAAAATTATTTTGAAAGTAATGGGTATACAATAGTTTTTCACGCAGAGGTTGGTACTCCTGCAAACCTCAAGGTCAATCGGGCTAAAATAATTTTTTATTATTTTCTCTGTTATATATAGCGGTAAGCGGTTTACAAATAATATCTTATTGGCTACATTTAAGACGCTAAATTTGTAAGACATCGAAATTGCCGAACTATTTTATAAGCATAAACTGTAGCCTCTCTAGTATCATTACTGTTTATTGTATATAAATAGTTATTTCGTGTTATTGTGTTTTTTATATACTTTAATTTCAATATTATATATTAAGAAAACAAAGCATAAAGGCAATATTAAACACCAAAATTGCTATCTAAACATAAAAACTATACAAATGTAATTTATAGAAAATAAAAAAAAAAACAAGATAAGTTTATTATTAATTAGGGAATTAATAATAATAAAAATGATTAATTGAAATCCATTAAAAGAAAACAAATGTACAAGTACCGGATAATAAAGACGAAAAAAAGTACAAAATAATGCATAAAAGAAAATACGAGGATTTAAAGTGAGTAAATAAACTAACTAAACAATAAATAAAAAAAATTATTTGTTAACGTAATATATTAAGAATTACATAAATATCATCATCAGGACTAAGAATTGATACTTTCTTTTCTAATACGTACATTACAATCTGTTCAACGAGTGAACAATAAACGACCCTCTTCCATCGTCCAATGGATGAGGATTATGAGGTGTAGTTTTGTACAGACTCAAGCCGACCATTCCTGAGAAGTGTGGTTGATTGAACCCCAACCACCAAAGGGATACTACTGGGAGTAGTATCTGCCTATAGAACTGTTTCTTACGAGGCCCTCTGTGTGCTCTCGGAAATGTTACCGATTGACCTTATCGCCAGATATAGAACTGACAGGTTTTTAGGGAGAGCAGAAAATTAAGTCAGGGAAAACATACATAGAATCTGGCAGGAGAGATGGGCGGAGGCTGGAGTGGCTGGATGGACAAGAACCTTAATTCCAGAATTAACAGGATGGATAAACAGGCGGCATGGAGAAACTGACTATTGGATCACCCAGTTCCTGACGGGACATGGGTGTTTCAATGGTTATCTCCATAAGGTGGGAAGAAGGAATGAACCCACGTGCATGTACTGCGAATAGGACGATGATTCTGAGCATACGTTTTTAGTATGTAATAAATTGATAAGACTAAGACACGACGCGGGTATTCATGGAAAAACGCCGAAGGAAACCATGGATTTCATGCTCAGCAGTAAGGAGAACTGGAGGAAGGTCGCTGATTATATAAAGACAGTACTAAAACAGAAGAATGAAGATGAAAGAAGTATGGGTTTCTAGTATGTTAGGTTGGGTGGACAGCCTCAGCGGTGAGAGCCAGCATGCTTAGGTGTGCTGGTTTCAAAGATCCGCTGAGGACTCCTTGGGGTGTGCTATAGGGACAAGAGAGTATTATGAAAGATCCGGGGGTCACATCACGACTTGTAGATATGATGTGGATCCATAGAGGACATAATAGAGAATAAAAAATCTCAAAAGAGCCGCCGGTAGGCCTGACCTGCCATGCCGGTATATAGCCGGTAGGCGGGGAGGGCCTATTAGAATAACGGACACTCCCCTGGGTGGCGTAATACCACCAAGTCGGTCCGGCCCAGGGGAGTAGAGAAAAAAAAAAAAAACACCAAAGTACACCGGTCTAGTTATCAAATGAAAGCAACTAACTTCTAAGATTTCAATCTCAGAATCTTTGACTTCGAAAATTAGTTGTTAAACGACTGATTTTTGTGACGACGAATTTTGATACTTACAAAAAATAAAAATAAAAAAAAAACGCTAAAAACTAAACAAATCAGACAAAACGGTTTAAATTGAGACAATATCTTAAGAAAGAAATTAAACGTAGAATTTGGTGTGTTAAAAACAAAAATTTCAGTTGCCTTAAGTTATTTAAAACTTCAAAATTTTAAATCAACAGTATTTGGGAGTAAGGATTTTAAAATATTATTTCTAAACAGTTTTTCCCTAATCTTGATAACCCTTTGACCAAAAAAAGAGTTTTTTTTAGGAAACAATATATTTAAATAATGTATTCCTACTTTGGTCTGGCTTTTTTACCCCGTTGGACAAGGACATTAGTGTAAACTATTTAATAAACTGTAACATTTTTTAGCTCTTTTTAAATAACACTGCATCAAATCGGACCAACTTATGGAAGCAAATAATTACTTCAATAAATAAATTTTTAAACCCCAAAAAATAAGTACGACGAATGAAACTAGCACATAAAATTTATTTTTTTATTAAATTCTAATTTTTTATCTTGAAACTAAAGTTCAACTGTATATAAGATTAATGTAGATGATATGGGAACTTTTTTTTATAAAGAGGGATTCAATGAAGTCCGATTTAAGAATTTTTTTACTTTTGATATCTGTTTTCAAGTAGCGATTGTTATTAAAAATGTTATGTAGCTGTCGAGCAAGTAGGGTCATATGGGACCTTTTTGTTAGCACTATATTCTAAATAAATATATGTATAGTTTTGAAAAAAAAGTTTTAGATTAAGGAGGTCAAATATAACTCAAAATAAAAGGTTTTTACTTAGAATTTTTTTTCTCAAGTTTTTTTTAATATTAATAATAATTTTTAATGTAAAATAGTTATTTGATTAAGGAATTTAAATCGGACAAAAATTTTTCAACTTTAAACTTTCATCTCTTTCATATTTCTGGGTCAAATCTGCTTCCATTAGTCGGTTATGGAAAGCAATAAAAAACTATTTTAATGTATGTAGACTACTCTTGCAGAGCATAACAACATAGATTTATTACTTTCAATATTATTCTAATAGTAGTTATTCTATAGTAATAGTATTTTATTAGTAGTTTAACTAATTTATTACTAATTGTCTTAAAGAAGAAATGTTTAAATTGTTACATTTTACCATATATGTATATACGTAATATGATGTAATATAATATCTTTTCTTTTTTTTTTTTTTTTGTCTTCAGTCATTTGACTGGTTTGATGCAGCTCTCCAAGATTCCTTATCTAGTGCTAGTCGTTTCATTTCAGTATACCCTCTACATCCTACATCCCCAACAATTTGTTTTACATACTCCAAACGTGGCCTGCCTACACAATTTTTCCATTCTACCTGTCCTTCCAATATTAAAGCGACTATTCCAGGATGCCTTAGTATGTGGCCTATAAGTCTGTCTCTTCTTTTAACTATATTTTTCCAAATGCTTCTTTCTTCATCTATTTGCCGCAATACCTCTTC
This sequence comes from Lycorma delicatula, assembly GCF_047948215.1. Classification (NCBI taxonomy): domain Eukaryota; kingdom Metazoa; phylum Arthropoda; class Insecta; order Hemiptera; family Fulgoridae; genus Lycorma; species Lycorma delicatula. The sequence goes on from NC_134459.1 coordinate 16,031,169, forward strand.
ATTTGTCACTTTATCCACCCGTCTGATTTTTAACATTCTCCTATAGTACCACATTTCAAAAGCTTCTAATCTTTTCTTCTCAGATACTCCGATTGTCCAAGTTTCACTTCCATATAAAGCGACACTCCAAACATACACTTTCAAAAATCTTTTCCTGACATTTAAATTAATTTTTGATGTAAACAAATTATATTTCTTACTGAAGGCTCGTTTAGCTTGTGCTATTCGGCATTTTATATCGCTCCTGCTTCGTCCATCTTTAGTAATTTTACTTCCCAAATAACAAAATTCTTCTACCTCCATAATCTTTTCTCCTCCTATTTTCACATTCAGCGGTCCATCTTTGTTATTTCTACTACATTTCATTACTTTTGTTTTGTTCTTGTTTATTTTCATGCGATAGTTCTTGCGTAGGACTTCATCTATGCCGTTCATTGTTTCTTCTAAATCCTTTTTACTCTCGGCTAGAATTACTATATCATCAGCAAATCGTAGCATCTTTATCTTTTCACCTTGTACTGTTACTCCGAATCTAAATTGTTCTTTAACATCATTAACTGCTAGTTCCATGTAAAGATTAAAAAGTAACGGAGATAGGGAACATCCTTGTCGGACTCCCTTTCTTATTAGGGCTTCTTTCTTATGTTCTTCAATTGTTATTGTTGCTGTTTGGTTCCTGTACATGTTAGCAATTGTTCTTCTATCTCTGTATTTGAACCCTATTTTTTTTAAAATGCTGAACATTTTATTCCAGTCTACGTTATCGAAAGCCTTTTCTAGGTCTATAAACGCCAAGTATGTTGGTTTGTTTTTCTTTAATCTTCCTTCTACTATTAATCTGAGGCCTAAAATTGCTTCCCTTGTCCCTATACTTTTCCTGAAACCAAATTGGTCTTCTCCTAACACTTCTTCCACTCTCCTCTCAATTCTTCTGTATAAAATTCTAGTTAAGATTTATAAATAAATAAATATTAATATAATATCATAAATTAATTATCATTATCTTATATTACAGTTAAAGATGGTATAACAGACTGTTTTTGTTTGTGTAGGAAATACACAGTACGTTTACTAAGATATAATTTATAGAATACGTAGGTTTCAGTAAACAGAGTAAGTTTCTCTCACAACTTTCCTAAATTAGATATCATAATAACACAATAAAATCATTATCCTATTTACGCCAACAACCACAAACGTATGCTGCATATATTTGTATTATTATAATTATATTATTATTTTAATATGTACAAATTATGTGGGCTAATTATCAAATTAATTTTCAACAGATATAAATTTACGTGACCCACCTACATTAATATTTGTGGTAATAGAATTTAGACCTAAAATCTATCGAGATTAATTCATAATTAACTGTATTCCAAATAGAATTTATATGATAAAGTTATATTACAGAAAAATAAATTTGGCAAAACCACGAAAATAGTTTTTTTTGTGTATTTTTTTATTTACAATCAGTTTCCTGAACAGTGAAACTATAAGTAAATTGCACAGAGCAATAATGACGTGAAGAAAAAAAAAGACGAGGTTAGCGAGCGTAGGTTATGTTTCGCTTAAAATTAAATTTTTTTTTTTACTAGTGTTCTCCTAATCTACTTTCCTTATAGATTAGTATCGGGTGATTTTTCTTTAATTTGTAGCTATCATTTTGACCCCCACCAGAGCTTATCTATGTTTATCGACATATAGGTCCGAGTATACAAATATTTCCGTCTTTCACCGTCGTATTTGATATGTGTCGACATTCACCGGAGAATATTGTCATTCTCTAATTTTGATCTTCACGGTAACATATACATATATAAAATGTTCTTCTCCAGTCCCTTATTTTCCTCGTATTCACCAACACATGCAGACTTGCCTATTTATTTTATAATTTGAATTTAAATATTCGTAATTTTTTCATAGTGAACTTGTTAATTGCATTTTTTATTACAATTTACTGATTGTTATTTTTAGTTAATATAAATTATTGACTAACACAAACATTTTAGAGTGTTTTGGGTTGTAATTTACTTAATACAATATGTTTTCGTTTTTTTACATTTTAATTTTTCCTTTTATGAAAGTAATCACATTTTTATGTTTGCTTTACACCATTAGTAACAAATTGAAAATTTTCAAAATTATAATTAAACAAATCTATGGAAGAATTATTTTATCTGTCAATCAAATTTCTCATTTAATTAATTTCATTTTATTCATGACTGAAAACAAATTTCTAGTAAATACTGAAAACTTTAAGATAATTTCACATTTTTTTATTGAATTTTATCGATAAAATAAAGATATGAACCGCACAAAATTCTATAAATAATGGTCTAAAATTCAATATAAATATACTCGTATATCAATTTTTTAAACATGTTTTCCTGTATGTCAGATCACAATTAATTATTTATAGTTTAACAATTACCATATGCACACATATATAAAAAATAAGATTGATTTCACCTTTAGGTGTTAAAACATTTCTTATTTAAGAAAGCCTTTTCGGACCCGTGGATCCATCATCAGTTGTTAAGATAACACAATTAATAAAACATTACGTATTTTGTCACTAAAATAAAACTAATTAAAATCGTAATCACATTGGTGATATGTGCATAAAAACTATAATAATTAATTTATATATTATTTAGTATCTAATAACTAACCTTTACTCATAATCATTGTTCAGTTAGAACGATTTGGATAAACAATTTTGCGATAAATAAAAGTAAAAGCTATTTCAGACAAGAACAGTTACTTTTGAAAATTAAAAACAAAGCCTGTCCGTTAAATTTCATTAGACGAACAAGAAACTATGTGTAGCGGTAATAAAAGTAACCTTTATTACGAAGTCTAACGGCAAACCAGATGAAATTCAGTTTCTACTGGTAATAAAATCTTATTCTTCATTGATATTTTATTGTATTTTCTGAAAATAATGTCATTGATGCTTATTTTTGTAATGACTCCAGTTCATATTCCCCGATGTATAAAAGGCAACTGATTTAAAGTATTACATTTCATAACATTGTTATTCCCTGCACATTGTTGTAAGAGAGTTCGGCATCGTGAATCATCCTTTTCATAAGTTATTCTATTTTTTCCATAGATATGTTTTAATTATAGTTTAATCAGTGTACAAGGGACTGTTTAAAGATGTATAATACCCTTTGGCATTTAAATGCAAATTCCTAAAAGATTAATTCACGTTGTTATTTTCTTATTAGATTTTAGTGAATGTCTGACCAGGGGAGTAGAGATAACTGATATATTTTTAAATCCTATATATTCCTAAAAAGTTAAAAAAGGAAAATATAAAATAATTGTACGATATTTATCAGTGCCTTCCGAAAAGACAAGCAGACAGATTTTCCTTTTTACTCTATATATTTAGTTAACCCTTTACAGCATATCTATATATATAGGTAGTTCAACCAACACGGCCACTACCACTGTTATTGTATGTGCGACGCGATTGGCTACACCTTCCTCCGCTTATTCGACTAAAATAGATAAAATAAAAGTAATGAAAAAATGTGACAACACAGTTGTAGGACTTTCCCGTTACTCGGCTTTTTTCTGATGCACGACTTATACATACATCTTAATTTAAAAATTTATAATTTTATTTAAATATAATATTTTTTTGTACAGCTGTAGGTCAATGCTACACTAACGCTCCTTGTGATAAGAGGGAGTACTATTGACGCAGTAAAACCACTTAGCCACTAATTTAGAGCACTTTTTGGCGTGGGAGTGCGATTGTGAAAGAATTTTTGCAGATATTATTTTTAATTGTTAACAAATGTGTCTTAAGAAAAATAAAACCTTACTTAAGTGAAATCTGGAGATACCTTGCTGTATACCTTGCTCGAGGGTAACCTTGCTGTAGAGCTTCACCCCTTGACCTTTTAAACTGAAAATTTAATGGCATCAATGCCCCCTATACAGAAGAATCTGACCATGCTTGGTCAAAATCGGTCCAGTAGTTCTGGAGATATAAGATGTGAGACATAAAATACACATACAATCATTAATATCCCGAAAATTCCCATCCGGGTTTTGGTTTTTGGGTTCCTTAGGTGTCAAAAGTCCAAATCCGGTGAAAACCGCATATGCCCAAATTGGACCAATTGCAATACTTTCCCTTCTACAAATATAGCTCTTCTATAGCGGTAGACGGAAAAGTAAACATTAAAAAAAAAAGAGAAACGAAGTAAGGTCACTTCTTATTGGTGTTTCTCGGGTAACGCTAAGGACCGGGCAAAATACAGTTTCACCGGTACGAAGTACACTAACCAGTTACAGCTAATACTTTTAATATGGAGGGGCCGACTGTTCTGAAACCCACATTTTTAGATCATTCAAAGTTTCGTTTACTGTTCTGACCAAACTGTTACTCTGAAGAAATTAAAATACAATAATATTTGTTATAATTTGAGCAGCCTTTAATTTTTATTTATTATTATTATTCTCACAAGCGTAAGTTTAATGTATACAGTTGGTTCCAAGAAGCAGAGCCCTCTTGATACACGGGAACGGTGAGCGAAGCGAGCAGTGACCGGCTAAATAACCCCTGACCGCGACGGGAAACAAGTAACCATACAGCGCAGGGAAAGCCGTGACAGGATGGTAGATTGGGGACTGTATTTTCTCTTTACCTGGGCTTTCGCTTCTCAGTTTATTTGGATTATTTCAGTATATTAATGAGATGGATTGTTCTGATAAAGACTGTTCAATTTTTTATCATTTTTTTTTGTTTTTCTTTATTTAACTGTTGAGCAACAATTTGTTGTTTATCGTCTATTTTTTCTATATTTCTAATGAAAATTTTTATTTACCGTTTTATCAGGATTTAATGAAAATCTAAACACAATATTTTGATTATAAAAATGTTATTTATAAATAAATAAAACGCTACAAAAAAATTATTACGGGTTAAGCCGCATTGATAATGCGGGCGATGTCACGATGTGGGATTTGTATATATATATTAATAACGCCTATATATTAATAACGAATATATATATATATATATATATACATATATATATATATTCATAATCAACGCCCAGCAAATACTACAGAAAATAAATTGATGAAAAATTGTTTATGCTTCTTCTTACGGTGTAATTGCATACCATAAAAGGATTTTTTGAAATTCCGAATGTAATGGTTGAAACGAAGTAATAATATTTACTTTTTTTTTAAATTTCTCGGTAACAAATTAAGATATCTTGATTAATGGGGTGAGTAATCTTCATGGGGAGAATCGCTTCGGCCGCGCCGGAGAAGGACGACTGACACCAACCCGACATTGCGGGGCTCTGGCGGCCACCACTGCCACGCTGTAGTGGGAACAAATAACAAATGCCGCTGAGGGAAAGCCAGGTCGGACTTCAATGGACGAGCCGCAACTCCCCGACCTCGCCGGAGACCAGCTTCCGGACACAACATCTCTTCTCAGAGCTAACGCAAAAAACGGCCCTTTTCAGGGCCACCATGAGGTTAGTAAGTGCCATGTGCCGTCGAAGCCATTCGGCGACAATATACATACACGGGTAAACTTTGACAGTGAACTTTTTACATATTAATAAATAAAAACACTTCCGCCTGTCAGTCTCAATTCTCTCTGTCTCCTCCTGTGTATGTTCGCGTGCGTGTGTGTGTGTTTTTAGGGGAATTCACATCCAAGAACGATTTTCTACGTTGTAATAAAATTGGATAAACAAGTTCAAATCGACATTCATATACACGCAACTTACAAATTAAAATTTAAAAATGACGAAATTTTTTTTAAAAATCATTATTACCTCGGTACCAGTTTTTTGTTTGCTTTTATTATTTTAATTCATAAGCATGTATTTTTTACAATTATTTTTATTATTTATTCAAATACGATTTGAAATAACAGCTCTGTGGAAGAAATTCTTAGACCGAGTAAAATTTTAAATTCTAAAAAGAAAACCAATTTACTTAAAAAAAATATTATTTTAGCAGTTTTATTTTTTTCTACTAAGAAATAAATAATGATATCCTTAAATATGAATTTTAAAACCGATTAGAATTTTAAATTAATTTCCTGAACGTCACTGAATTGAAATTGATATTCTTCTTTACAAAAGTGTAATCATAGAAAGGAATCGCTGGTATGATAAATGCAATTAATCTCGGTAAAACTAACACCGACTGAATGCTCTTGTATTTCATCTATTTCACATAAGGAAAATAAAAACTAGGACAGATAGAGCAAAACAACAAATTAATTTACAGTCATCTTTCCTTTCGATAAACAATGCAATATATATACTAATTACTTCATTGAATCGAAAATGAATACTTCATTGAAGTCCGTAAATAATGTATTATTGTTTTTTTAATTTCTCCCTTTAATTGGTTAAAAAATTAAAATATTTCCTATTGTGAGTCACATTCTTTTCAAACCGATCAGACATCTAAGAAGTGATATTTATTTGGATTTGATATTTAAATAAAAAATTCTGATATGGACACCTATGCCTATTAAATTACATATACACATTTTTTTTTTTTTCAATGAAAAGTACATAAAATTTTATTTCGTTAATAACGTCTGATTTTTTTATTGGTATTATTGAATTATTATTTATCGTAAAGTTTTTTTTTACAATCGGAGTTTAATAATTATTAATAAATCAATATATTAAATTAAAAAAAGGAGATGAAGTTCGATTCAAACCGATATGCCTTCCCCTTATAAAATCCAAATATTTTTTTAATTAAACTTTTATTTGACTTTAATTCTGGAACTAATGAAAATAATTACCATTTATGATACATCGTTGAAAAGCTCTCAATGAGGGCTTATTACTGCAGTTAAGAAAAAATCCAAAATAAAAAAAAATTGTATTTTTGAATTTTTTGGACACTTTTGGTTCAGTCGATTGTAATAAAAAGGGGAGGTGCACAATCAGATATTACAGCAGTCCTAAATCCAAAATTTACCATCCTACGGCTAATAATTTTTTGAGTTATGCGATCGAGATACATATGTACGTACGACGTCTAGCCGAAACTAGTCAAAATGGATATTTCCGTTGAAATCTGAAAACCGAAATTTTTCGCGATCACAATACTTCTTTTACGTTGTACAAGGAAGTAAAAATAAAAATCCAAAAATCAAATCCAATCATCTGGATTTCAATTTGCTGTTAAGCGTTAACTTATATTATATCGTATTATGACATATAATTTATTAAAATTCAGTTATTCATTTGTAATTTATTACAGGTTATCATTTACGTACAATAAATGATGAAGTTTTCCATATAGTGTTTTTTTACAACCCTCTATGCAGGCAGTCGTAGAATGACAATTTTTATATCCTGTCGTAATTATTTTATATTTATTATTGATTAATAAAAAACACTCTCAAACTATGTTCTTCTATATTGTTGCATTCCAGCAACTTTATATAAAAATAATTCACGGTGTCCCATATAAAACGCAACCCAACCTTATATTGGTAGGTATTGAAATAATAAAAAGGCATGTGCAAATGTAAATGTAATTTTTATTATTACCATCCATTACCTTACATTTAGGGTAAATGTTGGAAGTGGCCGCCATCTTCTTGAATACAAGCTTCAATTCTTTTTACAGCGTTTCTTGCAACTTTTTTCAAAGTTTGTGGCTGGATATTTAATACAGCTTGTTCAATATTGACTTTCAATCGTTCAAGTGCTCGTGGTTTGTTGCTGTAGGCTTTTTCTTTCAGGTAACCCCATAGAAAAAAATCCGCCGCAGTCAAATCTGGAAATCTTGGTGGCCACAAGCCTCGACCGATTAAACGATTACCAAAGAATTCCTCAACGAAATCAGATTTTGAACCTGTCGCACCGTCATGTTGTAGCCAGCAGTGTCTGTCTTCCTCTTCCAAGAGTGCGATGAACAGAAATAAAATATCCTGGTATCGTTCTGCATTAATGGTGTACTCGAAAAAAATAGGACCGATTATTTTCTTCCGCGATATCGCGCACCACACGTCCGACTTCTGCGGGTGTAATTGTTTTTCGTGATAAACGTGGGGATTTTCAGCGCTCCAAATTCTACTGTTTTGGCTGTTAACGTAGCCGTCCAAATGAAACCGTGCTTCATCTGTGAAAAATAACGAATCCATAACATTACTTCCCTCACGTAGAAATCGACGGAACCGACAATATTGTAGCCGTTTTTCTTTGTCGGGCTGAAGAAGTCGATGAACCGTTTGAATGCGATAAGGTCGTAATTGTAATCGTTTGGTCGTCCGATGAACAGTCGATTTAGACAAATTAATTTCAGACAAACGTCTGATCGATTTATTTGGCGAGGCGAGTAATCGATCTTTGATTTCAGTGATTGTATCTGTATTCAACACTGACGCAGATCTTTTGTGTTCCTTGTTATTAACAGAACCGGTCTCTCTAAATTTTGCGACTAATCTTAATACTAATGTTTTTTTAGGAGCTGGTTTAACTGGGTACTTGTGGCAAAACAAATCTTGCACTCAACCACTGATTTCGTACTGAAGTAGGACTCGACAATTAAAACACGTTCATCTAGCGAAAACACTATCTTGTTTCTAGCAATACACTGAACGTTATTATTCCATTGTTGTTACTATCAGTAGTGTTCTACTGCGTCGCCGCGATGTTCAGATGTTGTACGAGTCCATTTCAGTAACGAGTAGGGGAGTAAGCTTGGCTTTTGAAATTTCATGGGTGAGTGATTGATGGGTTGCGTTTTATATGGAACACTCTGTATTTTAATGAAGATTTCTTACTGCAAAAAGAAAATTAAAATTCTAGCAGGGATAATGTTTGTCCATTTCCGAGGCCGATTGCTATTTAGCGTAATCTAATGAAACGTTTAAATTTCTAAAAAAAAGTTGACGAATTTCATTGTTTTCTGTTCAGTTATTTTATTTAAGAAAGTATGATGTTTGATAAATTTAAAAAGAATGAAACAAAAAAGTAGCGAAATTCAGACTGACTAGTTTATCATTGCGTAATACGGAATATTACGTTAAAAAAACTTGTACTATGCCAAAAATTGACCAGTAATCTTCTGAAATTCTATAGTTCAATGGAGTTTTATCCCGGTATATCTTTTCTTTATATTTTATGAAAAATATTTTGTTCATGCTTAGATAAGGATATATTTTTACTTTCCCGTCCAGCGCTATAGCAGAGCTATAGCCATAGGGGGGAAAGTATTGCAATCGGTCCAATTTGAGCATATGCGGTTTGCACTGCATTTGATGGTCTCGCACCTGAAGATCCCAAAAAATCGGATGGATAATTTTCCTGATGTTAATGTTCGTATTGCATGTGTTCTACGTTAACCTCTAAATCACCTTATATTTTCGGAATTACTGGACCGATTTTGACCAAACTAGGTCATATTACTTTTATATATATTTGGGGGGGGGGGGGGGCATTAATACCATTAAATTTTCAACTTAAAATATCAAGGGAGTGCACTGTAGAGAAAGTTAACCTACAGTATCTCGAGATTTCGCCTAAGTAAGGTCATATTTTTCTTAGGAACATTTGTTAACAATTAAAAAATAATAAAATTTACAAAACAAACTATTGAAAAATCGCACTCACATCCCAAAAACTGCTCTATACAACTGCTATGAAATGACGTCAAAGATAAGTGGTAGAATTAAATGAATGAAAAATATTTAAAGCGTAAAAAAGTGTAAATTTTATAAGTGTAAGTCGGTCTGGTTGGGTCTCGAACCTGATCACCCGGTCGACTCGGTATCTGGTGCGTTAAGCCTCGCGGCTTCACCAGACTGCCGACCGTACAAGCAAAATTAATTCTATAAAAGTTGTGAAATTACATTAGTTTAGTTAGTGCCGACTGTCCCTGCTAGTACCACCACACCCGCGTAAATTAATACGGTGTGCTCGCGCGCTTTAGTTAGAATCATTGAATTAAATAAACGAAAAAGTACTGTATTTAAATATAATGTAAAATATTTTAAATTAAGTTGTGTATGGATGTGTAAACCATGCAGCAGACACAACCCACATTTTTATCTTTTAATTTGCATGTTATTTAATTATTAAGTAATGCATTTTATTTACCATAATAGAAATTAAATAACACTGCCCAACAATGAAAATGTTTCGGGTTCAAAAATAAATTATTCTTATGTATATCCCTGTGCTGAATTCAAAAATTACCATAGAAATAACCAATTAGCTCTTGCTTTGGAGATATAATGACATGTACTTTTTATCCAATCTACAATTTTAGTTTGGGGATAATTTTGTTTTTGGAGTTGTCACACCTGTTCAATGACAAAACACAACGGTCTCCAGCTGTTTGTAGGTCATAAACATTATTAATGTTACTGTGACTGAGATTTTTATATTGTTTGTGCTATAATCCGTACAGAATTTATGGTTTTCGAGTGCATTGAAGTGAAAATTTGTTAAATCAAAATGCCACGAAAATGTGTAAACTCAGTGAATAATTTTTGTTACGTTAGTAGTGAAACAACATTTTCGTCACAGAAACGCAATCTGATGCCCCTTGTGCATTATTTTAGTATGAAAGTAGAAGATCAGGATAAGTCATGGGCTCCACATACATGTTGCAACTCTTGTTCAGTTATATTACAAGAATGGCCTAAAAATAAAAAATCTGTCTATGGCTTTTCCTGTGCCTATGGTTTTTTTTTTTTTTGCTGTGCCTATGGTTTGGGGGAGCCTACAAATCAAACACAGAACTGCCATTTCTGACTCCACCTATAATAGGCAGGATTATCAATGAAGAAAAGAGGAACAGTTCAGTACCCTAATCTTTCATCTGCTATTATTCGATCTATTCCACTTTCAGATAGTTTACCAGTTCCTACTCCACCCCAAGATTATGAGCTTGAAGTAGTAAATGAAGACAGTGTGGGAGAAGAAGAATTCAACAAGCCTTCCACATCCCATGACTCATGAAAAAGATAAAACCTTATAGACTGAATCTCACGGAATTAAGTGATCTCTAGCGAGAAAAATGTCGTTGCCTAGCCCTTCGTGGACCCAAAAGATGTTCTTCTGCCACCCCTTTATATAAAGCTGGGTTTGATGAAAAATCTTGTCAATGGTATGGACCAAGAAGGATAGGCCTTTAAGTACTTAAGAGACAAATTTCGTTCATTAAGTGATGCAAAATTTAAGGAAGGTATTTTTGTTGTGCCACAAATTGGACAACTTGTAATGGATTCTAAATTTGACCGAATTTTGGACGGGAAAGAAAGGGAAGCTTGGAAACCCTTAAAGGGAGTCATTCATGGATTTTTAGGCAACAAAAGAGATGAAAACTACAGTCAATTGGTGACAGTACTTCTGCAAAAATACCATCAACTCGGATGCAACATATCTTTTAAAATCTATTTTCACTACTCACACCTGTACATTTTCCCTCCTAATTGTGGAGTTGTCAATGATGAACACGGGAAAAGATTCCATCAAGATATTTCTGTAATGGAACATAGATATCAGGGCCGTTGGAATGAAGAAATTTTTGCGGATCATTGGTGGTCTATGTGTAAGGATGCTATGAAATTCGCTTACCAGAGGAAAGCCAAAAAACAACGATCTCATGAAGCCACCACATGATTCTCTTCAGACCCAACCAACTGCCAGCTATTATTTCATCAATTAAGAACTTTTAGAATGTAACTTTCATTAAAAAAATGTCAAATGGACTTTCTATGTTGTTGGTATATGTAATTAAAATTTATCGTTTTCTCTTAATCCGTTAAAATAAAATACATTTACCTATTGTATAATCACAGAAACTAGAGTTAATAAAAAATTTTCTTTGCCGTATTCGTATTCCTCAACCCAAAATTGGTAAGATTTGATTCGTGAAGTGAAGGAAACAATCAAAAAAAGATTTTTATTGGGCAGTGTAATTATACAATAATCGACCCTCTTTACTCTTACGCACCACAATTTAATTTACACATTGATGATTTATGTGTGATGATTTTCATTGTAGAGGAATTTACAGACAAATTGAATCAATTAGAAATCAATGTTTAGGCTTTCACATGTGCCGTAAATTTCTGTCGGTACGGGTATGTAATTTAACTTATTCATACAAAGTAACTTTGCTGATTTATTGTCTATTATTTTCTTATATTAGCTTAACTTGTCTAAAGTTTAATAAAATACAAGATAGTTTTCGCTTATCATAATATTACTGGTTGTTAAATATAGACTAAAACTAATTTTGATAATCTGATAGATTTTCAGTGATATTCGATTCCAATTTACTCGTATTTATTCAATTAAATCCGTTGCACAGGTTTATATATCAAATAGTTTATTTTAAAATAGTTTATGCGTACCTAATACCAACAAAATTTGTAATGTATGGTGGCGTTTATGGTTGATTTGAATTCTGAATCGTAAAAAGGATAAACCAGAATAGGTTTCGATATTGTTGGCTAGATATTTTTTGTAATTGGATTAACATTCAATTAATCAACTGGGTTGGTCTAATGGTAAAACACTTCGCCATAACTTGGCTGATTTCGAAGTCGGGAGTACTCGGGTTGAAATCCTAATAAGGTAGTAATTTGTTGCTTTAATTTAGTTTTCAATACTAGATCGTGGATACCTGTGTTCTTTGGTGATCGAGTCTCAATTAACTACACTCCTCAGGTGTGGTTGGTCTGTACAAGACTGCACCTCACACAAACGTCACGCGCAAGGGACGTGGCTGCCTATGGGCCCAAAATCCAGAAAGTTGCATGGGATATCTGAAGACTTCCGGAATATTTATAAGAAAATAATTTAAATTTAGTTGAGAGACTATACTTTTTTTATGTCACAAATTAACTTTATGAATTATTTATCACTGTTGCAGCTTTTACGGAACGTATTTCAACATCAGAAAAGCGCTAATCATATGAACCTCCGGAATTCCTTTATTTATTTAGAAATGTTTAAGAATTATGAAAGTATTATCAATATTACTAATTATTTTAATTGTAGATTTCTTTACAAGCGAATCGTTCTGGAATGTATCGGGGATGCAAATCCTATATAAAGCCAACAGTTACATGTTTATCCGTACCACTAAAAATTACGGTTATTTATTGATAGATTTACTTACAATATTTTAATTACAAGATTAAATTTAATCTTCTTTGTGATCATTTTTTATTCAGAATAGTTTAATATTCATTTTTGTAAGTTGGATGTTATAAGTTCATTTTAGAAGTTGAATGTTGTCAAAATTAATTAGTGTAAATGTTGGGGAAAAGGTTTCTTGGTATTTAACGCAAAAGTAATACAAGACTTTTTTATGTTTCAAATGAATTTTACTATACCCAATGTGTGCCGTTTTGATTTACCCATTTTAGAGATAAAATCATAATTCCATCGCTGTAGAAGTTTTATATTTTCTGGATGAAAAACTGATTTTCACTCTTTTGAAGCCAACCTTTAAAACCATCCTTTTTTTTAAGAGAGTTATGTAGAAAACATAACAAATGGTACTTCGGTGATATATCGTCAACACTACACGGTGGATCCATCAAAACTTCCTGGCCAGGCTATCACATTTTCGACGGTTCATCAAACATGTGTGGGGATTTGGCGTAATCGTAATTGAAAATGATACCTTTACTCTCGAATAACTCTGGTCGCTTCATCATGGCACGTGACGTAATCTTTCCAGTCGTTGATAATAGAGGTTAGACTCAATCGTTTGTCCAAGAAGAAATAGTTGATAATGAACGATTCCTTTCTAATCTCACCTTTTACAAAGCACACTTTTCTTGGAATCAATCCTGGCTTTGCCAACGTTTTCGGAACTTCACCATGATGAACGGTAAAGATCCAAGATCTTTACCGTTCATTATTGTCGTACGCAATTCATTTTTAATCGCCCGTAATAAGCCGTTATAAAACTAGTTTGATTTCATCCCGTTTTAGCAACGATTCATTTACAGATGGAAATTCAATCCATTAAATTTTTCATTGTTAAATCATGTGGTATCCAAATATTTTTTTTTTGTATCCAGACTTCTTTATAACTGTTTTCGGTCGATAATTAGTTTACTACTGATTCTTAGCCGCTAATGTGCCGGGTCTTTCTAAATTTTTTCTACGGTTTCATCGACCTTTTCAGTCATTGGCCGACCACAGGGAGGTGGAACATTGACATCAAAATTTCCACATTAAAAACGCTTGATGCAGGTTTGTGCCGCATGTACTGATACCACATCATGCCTATACCGCATTATGCCCGTAAAATTAAACATTTTTTAGCAACCTGAATAGAAGTCTTACGTTTTTGTAGTAAAATTTCAAAACGTATCGAATTTCTTCTTTATCTTTACTTATTTTCAATACGCAATAACTATTACATAAATGAACTAACATAATCATAACTGTCTAAAAAGCTGACAACACAGCTGTAGGACTTACCCAGAAAGTAGAAAGTACAACCATGGATGATTTCAGGAGTACGGCACACACAAACACATACACACACACACACACACACACACACACACACACAGAGAGAGAGAGAGAGAGAGAGAGAGAGAGTGAGTGCGAGAGACTTAATTTAAAATATTTATCATTTTATTTAAAAATAATACTTTTTCATTTATTTAATTCAATGATAAGCGCACGTGCATACCGTATTTAATTCGCGCGAGTGTGGCGGTACTAGCGGTGACGGGCGGCAATAACTAAACTAATGTAATTTCACAACTTATATAGAACAAATTTCGCTTGTACGGTCGGCACACTGGTGTAGCTGTGAGGCTTAATGTACCAAGAACCGAGTGGACCGTGCGATCGAATCCGAGACCCAGCCAGACTGAGTTACACTTTTAAACTCTACACTTTTTTGCACTTTAAATATTATTCATTTATTTAATTCTACTGCTCACCTGTGATGTCACAATATAGCAGTAGTATTTTAGAGCATTTTTGGGGTGGGTGGAATTGCGATTCTTAGACAAATATGTCTAAGAAAAATATGACCTTAATTAGGCGAAATCTTGAGATAGTGAAGGTGACCCTTGTTCTGCAGACCCATTCCCTTGACCTTTTTACTTGAAAATTTAATGGCATCAATGGCTCGTACATAAAAGTAATCTGATCCAGTTTAGTCAAAATCTGTCCAAAAGGTTCTGGAGATATAAGGTAATTTAGAGGCCAACACCTAACACATACGTACATTTGAACATTAACATACGGAAAATTTCCATCCGGTTTTTTAGCTTTTTGGGTTCCTTAGGTGTCAAAACGTTAAGATCCGGTGAAAACCGCATATTTCCCAATTGTACCGATTACAATCCATTCCCTTCTAGAGCCATAGTTCTGCTATAATGCTAGTCGGGAAAGTAAAAATACTCAGTCACATATCATCTTCCAAAATCAGGAAAGGGTTGCTAGATTTGATTAATGTTATCAAAGTAACTGGATCCTAAAGTCGGGAGAATTCCAAGAAACCTTTTCCGTAACCCTAATATTTCTGATGTCATAAAAAACTGTTATAAATTTATTCAAGGTAATTTTTAGGCAAAACTTAGTTAATTTTATACACGGAATATTATGTTTAAAATATTTTTCAATAAGATATATCTTTTCAAGGTGGTAGCCAAATGGAAATTCATGTAATGGAAGACTAATATTTATAAATTACATACATTTCAACTGTATAATATTACAAAATAGGATTGAGTCTTCTGAGGAAATAATGTAAGAGATTTTAGGTATAATTTTAATACCTGTAATGAGGAGGTTTTTCTCAAAGGTCATGTAATCAGTTTATTTTCTTATATTACAATGCAAATACTTTAATCCTCTTTGAAAGCTTTTTTGAGGAGTTGGTTTATTTAAAATACAGCTGAGCAGAGTTATGAAAAGTAATAATAGGAACGAATGTGTGTTGCTGTGTGTGTGTGCGCGTGTGTGTTGTGTGTGTGTGTCTGTGTGTGTGTGTGTATGTGTTTGTGTATAAGTTTGTAGGAAAGGGAGAATAGCTTTATTAATTTGTTCTTACAATTTGCCGCACATTAAATTGTACTTTGTATCTACTATTGTTGTATTATAAATCCATAGTAATCAACTTTGTCGTTGCTATATAACGATTTGTTCTTTGACAGCAGTGAAAATTATTTCTAAATTGTCAAATGAAGTTATACCTTCCCAACTCAAGTGAATGAAGTTAATTTCATTATGTATTTTTTATTTTTTTATTTTTTATAATATGATAAAATATTTAATAAATTAAATTCTACACTATACTTTATTTAATCAGTTGTTTATTTAAAAAAAAGTAAATTCCTATTATTACGGATTTATATTAAATTATATTTGTTCATAGAGAAACTTATTAAAAGGTTATTTTAGATCTAATTTCAACTTACAACTTATTCAGCATTGTTTTTATCTGAGAAAAGTTAGATTTCTTAATTACTATATCTACTTTTTTCTTATTTCAAAAGTTATATGTTAAATAACTTTCTAGAGATATTAAATTAAAATAACTAAATTTAATGATACCGTAAATAACGAAAAATATATTTCTAATCGTCTGCGGTATTTAAATGGCCCCTCCCTGACTTAATAGTTAACTCATCAGTCTACTGAATATCTAGGCAATTAAAATCTAATGTAATTTTTTGTAGGAAATCTTTAAGAAATTTAAAAAAATGCATTAAAACCCGTAAGGTTTTCAATTAATTAAAAACGGGTAAGAAATAAAGATTAAAATATTTTGTGGTGGGATTGTAAGGGGTGAAAACTTTAGACCTACCAACGATGTTCCTTTTAGACTTAGGATAAAAAGTGTATTTTCCTCATACACGTTTAATTTAATGGAAAGGTTTTGAAAACTAATTTTTTTAAATCATTAAAATTTTCTAATCATTTAACTCTTATCTCACTTCAGTTGAGATGCAAAGCTAAACATTTTACAGGAACATTTACTCAACAGTACTTAAAGTGATATTTAATCAAGAATTTTGAAATTTTCTTAAGATTTCCGTAAGAAATTTAAATAGATTAATATATATTCCCTTATCTAAGTGTATCTTTTGAATCTGTTACAAAAACATAAAATTAACACCGATTACATTTTCGTGATATTATAAAAATATATTTCCAGTTTCTAAACCAATCTTGAAAAGGGTAAGAGAATGGAGTTCAATTTCACACAGTGATTCACAAAGAATCTACCAAACTTTTAGGATATGTTCTGGTAAAAATAAAGAAAAAATTCATATAAACGTAGGTTCGGAAACGCTTCGTTAACGAGTGTCAGCTGGTGAAAGATTTCCCTTTCACGAAAAATTTCCCCAGGCTATACTTCTTGGGACCCAAATTACGGGTTAAATCTAGTGGTTTTTGTATGAAATCTAACATAAAAAAGCTGACAACACAGTTTTATTCTGATGCACGGCTTTCATACACATACACACATAATTTAAAATATGTATAGTTTTAATAAATATAATATTTTTTCGTTTATTTAATTCAATGATTCTAACTAAAGCGCGCGCGCATACCGTATATAATTCGAGACTATACTAGCGGCTAAGATAGGCACTAATTAAACTAATGTAATTTCACAACTTACATAGAATAAATTTCGTTTTTACGATCGGCAGACTAGTGTAGCCGCGAGGCTTAACGTACCAGGTACTGAGTCAACCGGGCGATGGTGTTCGAGATCCAGCCAGACCGAGTTACTTTTTTTACACTTTAATTATTATTTAATTTAATTCATTTATCGCTTAACTGTGACGTCACAATATAACAGACGACTTCAACAGACTTTCTGGGATGGGTGTGCGATTTTGCAAAACCTTTTTTTGTAAATATTATTATTTTTTAATCATTAACAAATGTGCCTAAGAAAATTATGACCTTAATTTTGCGAAATCGCGAGATACTGAGGGTGAACTTGTTCTAAGCCTCACCCCCGTGATTTTTTAATTGAAAATTTATTCGAATCAATGTCCCATATACAAAAGTAATCTGACCAAGTTTGATCAAAATTGGTCCAGTAGTTTTGGAGATATAAAGTAATTTTGAGGCCAACGCCGAACACACACGTACATACGAACATGAATATTTCCATCCGGAAAATTTCCACCCGGTTTTTTGGGTTCTTTAGGTATCAAAACGTAACGATCCGCTGAAAACCGTATACGCCAAAATTGGACCGATTACAATTCTTTCCTGTCTAGGTTGCGCTTTAGCAGAGCTATAGCAATTGAAGGAAAAGTAAAAATAAGAACGAATAGATCCCACAACTGTATTTTTAATACTTTTTTTGAGAAATCTAGGATAAAAGACAAAACATTAGGTTTTAAAAACATACTACTTTATGTTTGACATAAAATAACTTTGCTAAACAGTTAACAAACATAAATGTTTCAAATAAAATAATAAAATAAAACTTGTAGAGAATTTGATTAAGCGTAAAATGGTGTAAATGAAATCCATATTATATAAATTCAAACTAAGAATTTTGAAGTTTATTAAAAACAAAACATATCAAGACGTGGCAGATTCTAACCAGTTATAAACGAAACTGATTTCAAAGTTGAGAGTTCTAAGGTTCAAATCGTAGTAAAGGTTTTATACGGTTTTGCATATTAGATTGTAAATACCGGTGTTCTTTGGTAGTTGGTTTTCAATTAACCATTGGTTTCTGGAATGGTCGACCTGAGACTATATAAGACTACACTTCATTTACATCCATACATATCATCCTCATTCATTCTCTGAAGTAATACCTTATGGTGGTTCTGGACAGAAAAATAAAAGAAAAGAACATGATAAATGAAATAGAAGTTTTAATATTACAAAAGAAAAGAGTTTAATTACAAAAAAAAAATACAAACACAAACAATTAAACTGCTGAAAATATCCTCCGTCGCACTGGATACAGCACTCTGCCCGAAGAATTATGTTTTTGGTGGCTTTTTGTATTTTATTAGGATAGTTTGGTATTGTATTGCATTGAGAAATCTACCTCTACTCTAAAACTACTTCTATTCTTGTATTACACTTTTGTACATATATTAATTCGGACTTGGATTTGTATAAAATGATTTTCGCAGATTATTTTCAAATTATTTATATATATGTATATATATTTTTTTTTGTTTTTTTTAATAATACTTAACGCAGAAAACTTAAAACAAGACTATTTTTTTAGATTTTCTTTTTACCAATTTATACTTCCTTTTATATCTTTATATATTGCTATAGCCGAGAAAGAAAAAAATTGTAATTGTGAAATAGAAATTATTAAATAATTTTTATGAGTATGGTAGCGAATAGAAAATAATGGATTTGAAAATATTTAATCTCATTTGAATATAAATTAACTATTTTTTCTCGTTTATATATAATTTATCTGAGGAAACAGTTTACCATTAATCTTACCTTATACCAGACTACAATACAATTAGGTAAATGAAATAGAAAATTGTGTAACGAAAATTTAAAAAAGTTTTTGATACAATTCAGGAACCTCTTTAATAATCTCAGTAATTCAATATTTGTTAATTTCCTGGATACGCCCTTTCTTGAATCATTTATCTATTACTTAAATCTTATTATTTAATAATTTAAATATAATATAAAAATTTTTACAATGAATTATAATTAATTTCTGAAATGTTACAATACTAAAATGACAATCAGAAACGAAATAAAATTAACTGAAACTAAAATAACGAGTATAATTTTGTACTTAATTGTAGGGGCGGATCCAGCATTTGAATTTGGGGGGGCCATTGGAGGCAAGGGGTCAGATTTTCCTACTTCCTTCTAATTGGGTTGGGTATGTAATATTTCATACAGTTTTTGGATACATACTATATTTTGAACTAATTTTAAACATGAAAAATCGTTTAACCAATCATTCGTATTGCTGTAAAAGCATTACTTAATCATTTAATATATATATATATATATATATATATATATATATATATACTACACTTATATTTAAATTTTGCAATGGCAAAGCATTGCCGGGTCAGCTGGTTATTAGGTTATTAATAAATCAGTATATTTAAATTAAAAAAAAAAACCAGATAGTCGGATTCGAACCAATGTGCTCTTCCCCTTGTAAGATCCGAATATTTCGTTAATTAAAGTTTCATTTGGCTATAACTCTGGAACCAATGAAAATAAGTACCACTTATGATACATCGTTGAAAAGCTCTCAACGAGGGTTTATTACTACAGTTAAGAAAACGTTCATATCTTTGGAAAGCTCTCAATGAGGGGGTCTTATTACTACATTTATGAAAAAGGCCAGAATCCAAAATTTTTAAATTTTGGGCTTTTTGGACACTTTTTGTCTGGTCGATTGCAATCAAAAGAAGAGGTGCAGAAGTGAATATTACAAAAATCTTAAATCCAAAATTCCAACATCCTACGGCTGATCGTTTTTGAGTTACGCGAGATATATACGCACATACGTACAGAAAGACGTCCCGCTGAAACTAGTCAAAATGGATTCAGGGATGGTCAAAATGGATGTTTCCGTTGAAATCTGAAAACCAAAATCTTTTGCGATCACAATGCTTCCTTTACTTCGTACAAGGAAGGAAAAATCATTGAGAAGAAAAGTTTTTAAAATATAAAGATTTTCTTCGCGTTTGAACGAGCGCATTTGAGAAACGAAATTTGTTCAAAAAACTGCATTAAAATCGTTTAAAATCTAAGATTTTAGCTTAACTTTCTTTCTTATATGTCTCTCTACGATTTTTCTGAACCGAAACATTCTAAATATTCGAAAAATAATCCGAAAATGTTTTCCAAATATGATTAAATATGCGTTTTAGTTGCTTTTGTTTGAAATGTAAGTTTCCATTCAGAAATAGAATATGTAAATTTAAAAATTAATAACTGCAATTCCAGTTTTCTTAAAAACTTTCAGCGCTTCTTAAAAACAGCATTTGCAGTTATTATTTTTAACAGATGGTAAGTTTAAAAATTTTTGGGTCGCTAGAAAATGATTGATTCTCTACGTGGGCGGCGGACGAAAACTTATGAGAATCAATAATCATCTACATTGAAGCTATCTTTCGAATTAAAATTATTTATAATCCACCTGCTTGAGAAAAATAAGCTTTTTAGTATTTAATCATATAGGTATTGTAGTGCCGGACCGGCTAGCTACTCTCTTAATATATTATATGCCTTCTGCTTTGTGTAATACAATTCTGCAATATATCCGTAACATACTGTGAAATATGTTATATGTTTGTTTTGTTTATTTAACTTTGGTTATTTTTTTCCACTCTTATATTAACACGTTAATTATGTTGAAGAACAATTTAGATCCGGAGTAACAGTACAAAGTGAAAATATAAAGATGCTACGATTTGCTGATGATATAGTAACTCTAACTGAGAGTAAAAAAAGATTTAGAAGATACAATGAACGGCACGGATGAAGTCGTACGCGAGAACTACCGCGTGAAAATAAACAAGAACAAAACGAAAGTAATGAAATTTAGTAGAAATAACGAAGATGAACCACTGAATGTAAAAATAAAAAGTGAAAAGATTATGGAGGTAGAAGAATTTAATTGTTTCGGAAGTAGAATTACTAAAGATGGACGAAGCAGGGGCGATATAAAATGCCGAATAACACAGGGGTAACGAGCTTTCAATCTGAAATATAATTAGTTTATATCAAAAATTAGTTTAAATGTCAGGAAAAGATTTTTGAAAGTATATATTTGGAGCGTAGCTTTATACGGTAGTGGTACTTGGACGATCGAAATACCTGAGAAGAAAAGATTAGAAGCTTTGAAATTTGGTGCTATAGGAGAATGTTAAAAATCAGATTGGTGGATAAAGTGAAAAATGAAGAGTTGTTGCGGCAATTTGATGAAGAAAGAAGCATATGGAAAAATAGTTAAAATAGAGACAGACTAATAGGCTAAGGCATCCTGGAATAGTCGCTTTAATATTAGAAGGAAAAAATTGTGCAGGCAGGCAAGGTTTGGAATATCTAAAACAAATTGTTAGGGATGTAGGGTGTGTACCGAAATGAAACGACTAGGACTAGATAGGGAATCTTGGAGAGCTGCATCAAACCAATCAAATGTCTGAAGGCAAAAAATAAGAAAAAAGTATTAACTCATTTTTGGACTATGTATGCGAGATTCATGGTACGAAACCATTCAGTCGAATTTTGAGGTACTTCCCCTTATCCATTCGCTCTGAAATTTTGCATACACGTTTGCTCCTGATGGCAACACATTTTTGCGATATTTTTTAAGTCGCTAAGATGCGTTAATTAGTGAAAAAATGCCCCTTAATAAAATGAAAAAATGCCCGTTGAACCTATGCAACCTCGTTTACATGCATATTTTCTTATTGAAAGAATTGTCCGTGTTTGTTATATTATAATTTCAATTTAAAAATACATAAACTTGTGTTTATGTATAATTTGTACATTCAGTTACTTTTTTCAAATAAATGAAATTTTGTGTAAATCACGAAAACAATTTGCGGTTTGTGTAGAGATGTTTGTCGTTAGTGAATGTTTTTAGTGTTCCTTAAGATCAATAAACGATTTTTTTTTTACATCTATAACTTGAAAGTGTGTGATTACTGTCCTTTAGAGGATAAAGTGAAACTGCGTAAAAGTTTTCTCTTGCCAACAAACGTAAATCACCAAGTTTAAATTGTCTGCCTTATTTAACACAATACGCGTCCTTCAATTTCTTTCACAGATAATGAACCGCTACTCTTTTATTAACAACTCTTTCAGTCGAAATCTCCTCTAAAATAATGGCTAGTCATCAAGGTCCAAAGGAATATATAACTTTTTTTTATGTAATAATTACATTATTATTTAAAACTATATGTCTTTTACTGGAAAATATTTTATTTTTATTCATGATTAATATTAATGTATTTTTATTGTTGTTAAAAATTAAGAATCTTCTTCCCAGAAAAATATTGTACTGATAATATTTATACAGTTTTGATTAAAGTTATATTCAATTTGCGTCTACGAAACTGAAAAGAGAATATGTGAAAGTTACTTTTCTTTTTTTATCTTCACCACAACACTGACTAGCCAGTCAGTGTAATACACTGACTGGCTGAATAGGACAAGCCTATTCAGATATCATTTATATAAAGGTTAATTAAATTATAATATAGTCTGTTCTTTGAATTGTTTTCAGTGCATCAAGTACAGTGTAATTCCACTTTGATGTGGTAACTAGACTGACGTTCTAAAATTCTACTGAATGAAAGGGAAGTTAAAATTAAATTATTAAATTGTTACCGCTATTCTACTTCACCATTACGTAGTGGTAGCTGTTGATTTATGGAGAGGGGTTCTCATGTCTGTAAACTTAATAAGAAATAAACCGCATTTGTTGTAATTAAATTTTCTCCATTACAATTCTCAGAATACACAAAAAATATATGTTTAATACAGTATCATTTTCCGTACGATATTGTGCATAATAATGTGCTTACATAGGGAAAATAATTGCAAAGTGTTAAAGGGTTTTAATTTTGCTAAAAAGCAAAAAACAGTTATTTACTAAAGAATTACAGTTTTTTTTAAAGAAAAAAACTGTAATTTTACTTTTTAAATATGATTATTAATGAACTATTTACATTCCTAATATTGCTTGAATGAAATATAATAAAGTTAATAAATATGGTTGCGCTAATGAAATAACAGAAACGTTTAACTCCTTGCTTTGTAACTATTATTCGTTTGAATAAAGATTTTCATAAATTATCAAAGTTTTCATATGTATGAAAACTTTTCAACTGTAAACAATTTTAAATATACATTTTGTGGACGTAGTGTAATAAAATATTTGAGCTTATTTTGTGTAAAATAAAGGACAAAATTTAACAAAATATCCAAACATGGTAAAGTTTCAAACGTCCTTATTAAAAAATATTTATCACTTTGAGTGAACCAATACAAAAGCAATACATTGTATCAATACACATATATATGTTGAATTTTCCTTCAGAATTTTGTCTAATACACGGTTTCAATTTATAGTTTTGTAATTTGTGTTAATTCTTTTACTTTCCCATCTAGATAGCGCTATAACAGAGCTACGTCTCTAGAAGGGAAAGTATTGTAATCGGTCCAATTTCGGCATATTTCGGGTTATTATTTCGGCCCAATTTCGGGTTTTCATCAGATCTTGACGTTTTGACCCCTAAGGAATACAAAAAACTGGATGGAAATTTTCCGGATGTTAATGTTCGTATTTACGTAAGTGTATTCGGTGTATAAATTATTTTATATCTCCAGAACTACCGAACCAATTTTGATCAAACTTGGTCAGATAACTTCTACGTGTTGATGCCATTAAATTTTCAACATAAAAGGTCAAGGGGGTGAAGCTGTAAAGCAAGACACTCTCAGTATCTCGATATTTCGCCTAATTAAGGTCATATTTTCTCTTAACTACTAAAAAATACTAATATTTGCCAAAAATATACCTCCACCCCAAAAACTGCTGTTGTATTCGTCTGCTAAGTTGTGACGTCACACGTCAATGGTAAAATTAAATAAATTAATAATATTTAAAGTGTAAATAAGTAACTCGGTCTTGTCGTGTCTCGCATTCGATCGCCTTCATTCGGTTAAGCCTTACAACTACACCAGTCTACCGACCGTACAAACAGTATTTGTTGTAAGTTGTGAAATTACATTAGTTTAGTTAGTGCTAACCTTTACTGCTAGTACCGTTACACCAGCTGAAATTAAATACTGTATGTGCACACACGCTTTAATTAGATTCATTGAATTAAATAAAGGAAAAAAAATATTATATTTAAATAAAGTGATTGTTACGTTCCATTTTTAGTCGTCTGGTGCTGCTACCTAGCGAGAGCTAGAGCTTCTCGGCAAGCTCTGATCATACGATGTTCTACATCATGATGCCGCAAGGAGCGGTCATGATCGTATAAGTAACCTGTATTCATTCGGCGTCCGAATCCTGCAAAGAGCAGTTGTATATTTCATTTCGTCCGGATGGACAATTAGTGTTACTAGTAGTATACTTGATGATGTTCAAGTCTAATTATGTTAGCATTTATTATTGTCAATTTAGTTAGTCATGTTAGTTATTATGTAAAGAGTAACGACATATTAAACATAATCATTCAAAGGCAACAAGGAGTTATTTTATTTCATCACCTATGCATCTACAGTTCATACTCGCACTAAAACCTACCACAAAGGTATTAAAGAATACACACATTGCAAAGAATATAACAGTGATAAATATTTTTAATTAATTTGCGTGTATGTCTGAAAACCGTGCATCAGAAACAATCCGTAGTTGTCAGCTTTTTATTTTTATTATATAATTCGTTTCATACAATGTAAAATTAGAAAATGGTATACAGCCGCTAATTCTGGGATCGCAGATTTATTCATGGATTAAAATATTTTGAATTTCTCCAATCTTTACATTGATAAATTTTATTTTTTTTCTCATAGAATTTTATCAATAAGTACATAAATAATTGTTATAAATTTTCGCGTAAATCATTGAATTCTCTGCCTCAAAAGAGGTTATTAGTATGTATTACTTGATCGTTCCTCTCGTTCAGGTTCAAACAGATTAGTACTGAGAGATCAGTTGTTAATTGAATACCATCAACCAACGTAAACTGCGGGAAACATAGGTATTATGACAGAACAGCTAATAAATATTGATTACCTTATAAGAATGAACCTTGATGGTTTTATATAACGTTTTTTATCGTTAGTAATCTTTCATCTAAAATTTTATATATAATGTAAAATTAGTTACATAAAAACTAAATCAGAATTAAACTTTAAAATCATCAATTATTTATCAAAAATAAGTATATACATTTTCATGTATATAGTTTTTTTTAATATATAATAATGCATATAAAAGATACTTCTTATCTTATAAAGTTTCCTTCTGTTGAGATGAATAAATACCATAGCTTTATTTTACAGATTGCAAATAATTAAGTAATAACTAACGAACTACATAAGCAATTAGTTCCTGAACTATCCCGATATTAGCATAGGACTTAAAATTTATCTTTATCCTCAGGAATAAAGTTTAAAATTATAATATTATGTAATAGAGTTATAATTTTAAAAAATTCTACAATGGTTGTTAAATAAAAATGTATTACATTTAAAAAACAAAATAAATTGTAAGTACATGTGCTGTATATTAAATATCAAACGAGGTAGTTAAAAAATCTCAATTGATATTTTGAATTGTTGAACAAAAGTTTTAAGATATTGAAAGATTACTCCTGGCTTTAATGATAAAGCTATAAAATAATTACTACCTCGAAAAAACCTAATTTAGAATAAAATGTATATTAAAAAAAAAGCAAATTTGATTGTTATATCAATTTTAAGAATTACAAGCATTTACAGAACTCCTTTTGTAAGAAGTTAATAACTTCAACCCAAAGATAAATTTTAAAAATATTCTATCTTTGATTACGCCTAATTTTTATTAAAATACAGACGAAGTGATTCACAAAGAATGTAACTAACTTTCAGGACATGTTCTACTGATGAAAATAAAGTAGGAAGTTCATATAAACATCGGTTTGGAAATGCTTTAGCGAGAATTGGCTGGCGAAATATTTCGCCCTGAATTCTGGGCCTTTGGTAAAATTAATCTAGACTGCAATCTTTTGGACTAAAATTAAAAAAGATATAAATATTAAAAATTAAAAAAATTCTACTGCCAAGAAAAATATTGCTCTTTAATATAAAATAATTACTAATATATTATAATTAAAATGTATATATATATATTTTTTTTAAATTTATTAAAATATATATACATGCATATACATATTTATATAGCGTATGTACTCCTGGTAACGTAAGGATTCCAAGGTGGGGTCATACATCTAAATCGGTTCAGCCCTTGGAGCTGCTACGTTGGAACAAATATTACACTCCTTTTTTGGGCAGTCATGTAATAATAAAGTCAATTTCTGAGTATATCAGTTAATTTTTGTTCTGGTTTTGTTTCCATCGTGATTTCATGTTATACTAGCAAGTATCCCGTTTGAATTTTGAAAATCGGAACATTAATTCTATAGATATAAAAAATTTCCGAATAACCGGGATCTGTTTAGATCGTGAGTGTTTACCTGATGCATACAAAAGTTAGTCTTTAACCTACTAAAAATTCCCTGTTTGAATTTTTAAAATCCGACGATTATTTGCAAAGATACTATAAGAGCACCCTTTTGCACCTCCCAAAACAGTGCCGCAGGAGCACCCCATTTTTTACCAGTTGATGGTGATGACTGGCCTAGCCTCAGACTAGGTGTTTACATCACCTCAACACTCTAGCCTCACAAGTAATCCCCGCGGGAAACCCATTATTATTAAACAGAAATTTTTTTAATTTATTTTTTTTGTCTTCAGTCATTTGACCAGTTTGATGCAGCTCTCGTGCATTCCCTATCTCGTGCCAGTCGTCTCATTTCGGTATAACCGCCCTCCCTAACAATTTGTTTTACATATTCCAAACGTTGCCTGCCTGCACAATTTTTTCCTTCTACCGGCACTTAAAGATTAAGCTTCTATTTAAAGATGAATTTATAAAAAAAAAAACTGGATAAAATCATGGTATAGTTTAATGCCTTCGGTAAGCGTTTTGACATTTTTTTTCAGGAATCGTAACATGTACCTCTTCACGTACCTCTACTACCTGCACCATTAAATCTTTTAATACTTAATTTTTTAATGTAACTACATAATTTAATGTTTATGAATACGGAAAATTTTAGCCGCAAATACAGAAAATACATCGCAAATTATTACACCGCGAATACGGGAAGCGCTAATAAGGAGATTTCACTATTATATATATATATATATTTCTTGTGTGCGTGTGTATGAAAGTGAACTCCTCCTAAACGACTGGACTTATTTTGATGAAATTTTTTGTGTGTGTTCAAGGAGATTCGAGAATGATTTATTCACAATTTGGTCCACTGGAAAATGTTTTTTTAATTAATTTTTTATTTATAAGTAGTTGTTGATTTTGGAATGTTTTACATTGGATCCGGCAGACTGCACTACCATCGCAGTATAGAATATTCAATAATATTGGATTTTAATTTTAGTTTGTCCCGACAGTTGGTGCTGCGATCAAATTGAGAAAAATATATCGTAATTTTGTGTTATTATTGTGTTACAAAAAATCGCGAGAAAACAGTTTTTTAATAAATAAGAGGCTAATAAATCATATGGAAATGTAAACAAAGGAAAACCAATCAGATCAATGCAAGATGGCCGCTGTCAAACACAACGACCAATCACAAAGAGCCCGTATGGCCGTTGCCAATGTAAACAAAATCACAACTGATTAAGTAACAAGTAGGCAGCACTGCGATCGCGTTTAGAATTGTGCGCGTATGGAGAAATATTATATTATTATTTATTGAAATAACGTTTTAAAGTGTAATTAAAAAATATACGTTGTGCAAATTTGTAAGGTACAGTATTGAAGTGAAAATGTTTTTTTGATTTATTTATGTGTTGTTGATCTTGGGATAGTTAAGGTTCACAATTGGGTCCGATAGGCAGCGTGTGGGTCCGGTAGGCAGAGCTGCGATCGCGTTTTATAAGTTTTTTTTTAATTTTTGGTTTATCAGTCAAACCCGGTAGTTGGTGCTGCGATCGGATTCTAGGAATTTTTGTTTATTTTGTTGCTTTTTCGCATATCAGTTATTTGCGTCGTAGCTTAGTGTTCTTCTTGCATTAAACTTCGTATTTTTAACGAACTACTGTGTTTAGAGAATAGTTTGAATTAAATCCGATAGGTAGTGCTGTTCTGACAATTGGATTTATTTACATTCTGAATTTTATAAAGTTAAAGATGAAATTTTATAAGGTTCCGTAATGTTTTGTAAGTTTCTTAATGTTCAGTATTAATTGTAATGATATTGCAGTCACAACACTTTTCGTTAAAAAATTATTTTCCACCGATTACTGTGATTAGAGAGTGGTGTGAATCAAATCCGATAGGTAGTGCTGTTGTTTTGCCATTTGGATTTATTTACATTCTGACTTTTATAAAGTGAAAGGTTAAATTTTGATAAATTGCTAATGTTCAGTTTTTTAAGGTTTTATGAAACATTCAATTGTTGTCATTTAATCTGTATGTATACTCAGATCTAGCAATAGCGAAGCATTGCCGAGTCTGCTAGAATTGCGCACTTATTGAGAATATTATATTATATTATATTATTTATTGAAATAACGTTTAAAAGTTTAATTAAAAAATGTACATTGTGCAAATTTGTAAGGTGCAGTATTGAAGTGAGTATTTTACATGATTTTTCATGAATTTTAATGATGTATACACGTGCATTCAATAACAATCAACTTAACCTATAAATTTAAATTGTTAGTTCTCATTTGATTCTATGCAACTTAAGTATTGAACGGCTCTTTGAAAACAAAAATTAAAGTTTGTAAAATAAATTATAACATTTATAAAATTAAAGTTAAAATTAAAGTTTTCTTAAATTATTTGAATTTACAATTATCTAAAATTTGGTAAAATAGATGTTAAAATAAAGAATGAGAAAAATGATAAAAATTTCTACTAAAATTTTAACTACGTTGCTTTTTTACAATGCTTTTATTTTTTTTATTAATGATTAATTAAGCGGTTACATGGTTATGAAACATCAAAATTATTAAATTAAAAAAAAAAATATGTAGGATGTATTTTTTTACAATGATGTTAAGTGAAAATTAGTAGTAATGTGGATGAAAATTTATTAATTACACTAATTATTAATTTTACGAGGTTTCGATTTTCGTCAGATATCTCAATATTTAGTGAAAATAAAATATTAATTATACTACACATAATTAATCAATAAACCCATTACAATAATACAACAATCACAACTGATAATATCATACTAATAGTCATTTTAATGAAATTTAGAACACATTCCTGCTAATTTTAGCTTAATTAAGTTACTTATATTTATGTGTGTGCAATTATTACAGAATAATGCCGCGTCAGGACAACGTCTGTCGGGTCCGCTAGTATATATATATATATATATATATATATATATATTACCGTGAAAGACCGAAATTAGAGAATGTCAATTTTCTCCGGTAAATGTTGACGCATATTAGATACGTCGCTGAAAGACCGAAATATTTGCTTATTCGGGTCTTCACCGTTATATATCGACAAACACAGATAACCTCTGGTGTGGGTCGAAACGATAACTAGAATTTAAAAAAAAAATCACCCGATACCAATTTACAACGTAAATAGATACGAGAAACTCTCGTAAAAAAATAGAAGTTTAAATTTAAACCAAACATAACCTACGCTCGCTAACCTCGTCTGATTAACGATAAATATAGAAATTAAATATGTTATTTTCCAACAATGGAGGCCATTAATGAAATTCATCGTATTTAGAATCCACTAAATAGATTGTGAAGTTGAATAAAAATATTTTTATAAAATAATTGAACAAAGGGCAAACCATCTTACCATTTATTTGTGTCGTTCTCGTTAATCTATGCAGTTAATATATTCTACATATCTTGGTTGGTCCTTTCAATTTATAAAATGCTATAAATTTGGTTAAATATTTTTATAAATGAGGTCCTTATGCAAATGTATGTTTTTTGTTTTTTTGATTCGTTTATGTAGGTTTATTTTTTTTCTGGCTTTTATTCTAGGGATTTTATTTTTGAAATGACTTTTATTAGTATAGTTTTTTTTGTGTTCATTTTATTTCTTGTTCACCGGTTTTGACATATTTAATATGTGTCAACATTCACCGTAGAATATAGATGTCTTTCACGGTAACACACATATATATAGCATAGTCTAAATCTAAGGTATTTATTACAGTGAAGTATTTTTATTACAGATATCAAATTACGTTTATATTTATTTACTTAATGTTTAACAAAATTGAGATTACAAAAAATTTAATATTTTTTTATAAAATTTAATACTTTTTATAAACAAGAAATGTTTATAGGAAAGACATTTCTTATCTCAGTATAAAATGAACTTAGGCAGGTTCTTAATTAAATTTATTTCCAAATAATGTATAATAATAACTTACTACTGATGAAAAAAAATCAGTTTTACTAATAATGATTTTTTAATTGGTTGTTTTCATTACATTAATACTGTGTCCACGAAGACTTATATCGGAATATAAATTTTAATTAATTTTTCAACGAATCTCGTGGGTTTTCTTTTGAATGGAAGTGTTCTTCAGATATAATGAAAGTCTAATAATTTACCGTATTATTTTTTTAAATCCATGAATCTTCTGTTAATAAAAATATAATTAATTAAATTTCATAATTGAAAATTATTATTAACAAAAGATATTAATTATTTCGTAATTAAATCGTATTATATGTATTAAATTCACTTGTAGAATTTTTCTTTTTTTGTTTTTCTTTTTTTACACCTCATTCTTTTAGCCTTTGAACGTTTGGTCTAGTGTGAAATATTTCTTGTTCACCGGTTATGTTGCTCTCTTTCTTTCTATTCGAAGGAATATTTGTCTCTTTCTTTACACCTTCTTTTCTTTATTTCTTTATTTCTGTAAAAGTGAAACTCACTTTTACATTCTTTCACTACGTTATACTCCAATTGTCTCTTTATGTGATTATTTCTTTATCTGGCTATTTTCCAATTTATTTCATCTCACCTGTAGCTATCGTATTGGATTTTTTTTCTTCATATTATCCTAGTTAAATATCGTTTAATAAATAATAGTTAGTAAATAATAGTTAATAAATAACTTTAATTGTTGTAAAATATATATATAATAATAAGTGTTCCAAAGGTAGGTTTTCACATGGCCGCCCTCCATTCTGCTCGATTCTGTGCCATCCGTTTAATTCTATAGTAACTTCTTCTCTTTTTATATTGTCTACCAGTTTCATTCGTTTCCGACTTTTTTCTTTCCTCCCCTTTCAAATCCCTTCAGTGCCGTCACCAACAGGCAGTCACGTCTCAGCCAATGTCCCAACCAACTGCATTTTTTCTTTTTATTATTTCGATAATCGCCTTCTCTTCTCCCACTTTACGAAGCACCTCGTCATTCTAAATTCTCCCCACCCAGATGATCTTTTCCATCCTCCTCCAAACCCACACTTCAAAGGCCAATCTTCTCTCCTCTCCCTTCCTAATAGTCCATGTCTCTCCCCCATAAAGGACCACATTCCACACAAAATATTTCGCAAGTTTTTTCCTTAGTCGCAGATCTAGTTTGCAACATAGCACTCTCCTCATTTTGCTGAATGCTTCCGTTGCCCTAGCAATTCGTACTTTAACTTCCTGATCGCCCTTCATATCTTTCTTAATGGTGCACCCCAGGTACTTAAAGGGCGCTACTTGCTCAAATTTATTTCCCCCAATCCTAATTGTTGCCCTTTTGACTGATTTGCTAATTATCATACTTTTTGTCTTCTTCATATTTATCTTCATCCCGTACTCCTCGTAGGTTTGATTTATTCTTCTCAACATTTCATTCATCAGTGTTCTCTCTGCCAACACTGACATTTCATCAGCGAACCTAACGCACTCTATCCTCCTTCCTCTAATTTGTATACCCTTATTACCAGTTAGACTCTTTTCAATTGTCGCTTCCAGGTAACAGTTGAACAGAGTCGGTGACATGCAACATCCCTGTCGCACTCCTCTCCCAAGTCTGCTTTTCCCCTATAACTCATTCCCAATCCTTATTTTTACCTTCTGTGAGAAGTACAGATTTCTTATTAACCTCCTTTCCTTCCAAGCGACTCCTTTTTCCTTTAAGATTTTCAGCAATTTATCCCATTCCACCCTGTCAAATGCCTTCTCTATATCTATGAAAACCACGTATAAATCTCTTTGCTTTTCAATATATCTTTCTCCGATCACTCTTATTGACCCTAATGCATCCCTTGCTCCCTTCCCCCTTCTAAACCCAAACTGCTCTTCCCCAATTGATCTCTCTTGTCTTGCATAATGTCTCCCATTCAACACTCTTAGTAGTATCTTAGCTGCATGCTATATAAGGCTAATTGTTATATATTCCTCACACTCAATGTATTCTTCCTCTTTTCGATTGGTACCATAATAGTAGTCACGAAATCTTCCGGCCAATCACTACTCTCATATATCAAATTACACATGCATGTGATATCTCAATTCCCCTTTAAAAATACATAAATTCTTTTTAATTTAACTATCTCTGTGTTATTTAACTTTCTAGATAAAACTGAATTTTAATAAAAATCATATTGTTCGAAACAAATTAAATTATTTTTTAATTAAAGTAAAATTCTGCTTTTATAGCTATAACAAATATAATATTAGTTAGTAGCCTAGTGTTCTGCTACTTAGCAGGTCCTTACACAGCACTGATTCTCTATTTTTCAGTAATAAATTTTTTTAGTAGTTTTTCAGCAGTCGATTTTTTTTGTGATTACGGTCGTTCAGTAATTAATGACCACCTTCACCAGGAAATAATCGCATGTTGTATGCTACATAGACTCCATACGTATAAGTAATTTACACATATAAATGTTACAGTTTACTACCAAATCAGAATTTTCCCAAACTTGTGTTTGCCCCGTTCAACTAAAAAGGAATTTACAAAAAAGGTATTACCTCGTAGCTTTTCCTGAGATACGTTTGGATCTCAGAAAATTTAATAATCGCTTATTTAGTTGTTAGAGGAAAACACAGGAAAAACATGTCGGAAAACATATAAGGAACATCGATTGTATAGGAAAAAAAAGTTGCGGTATCTAGAATTATCAAACTGTCTTATTGTTTGTTAGTTTTTCAGTACAGAGATAACAAGGGAAATTATTAATAAGGAGTAGTAGCTTTATAGTAGATAAGAGTTCAGAGATAACAAAGTACATCATTAAATTAATAATAAATAACGATGAATGACAGTTCTAAGATAACAAAAATAACATCCCTGAATTAATGTCA
Source organism: Lycorma delicatula (assembly GCF_047948215.1). Lineage (NCBI taxonomy): Eukaryota > Metazoa > Arthropoda > Insecta > Hemiptera > Fulgoridae > Lycorma > Lycorma delicatula. The sequence continues at coordinate 16,065,243 of NC_134459.1, forward strand.
ATAAATCATAAAAATGATGGCTGGTGTCGTTATAATGGGCAAGTTTGGAATTTTCTATTTAAAAAAAGTATATAAATTCTGGGTAAGTTTTACACAAATGCTTGTGTGTGTTATTTGATGACTGAGACAGGGAGTAGAGAAAGGAAGACGCGAGAAAGACTGTGTGAAAGTGTGTGTGTGTGTGTGTGTGTGTGTGTGTGTGTGTGTGTGTGTGTGTGTGTGTGTGTGTGTGTGTGCGTGTGTTTGGATGGGGGAGTTGTAAGCCTGTAGCCGATTAAAATAACCTATAAATATCATTATAATGAACTCGTTGTAAATTTTCCGTTCTAATCAAACCTTCTTTCGTGATGTTTTTAAAAAAATATTAAAATACTAATGCCGGCCTCGGTGGTGCGAGTGGTATCGTCTCGGCTTTTCATCCAGAGGTCCCGGGTTCGAATCCCGGTCAAGTATCGCATTTTCACACATGCAAAAAATCACTCATCTCATCCTCTGAAGCAATACCTAACGGTGGTCCCGGAGGTAAAACAAACAAAATATAAAGCAAAACATATAAAATTATCCAAGTGAGAGAATTTCACAAACGTTTTCTAATCATTGATCTCGTAACTAAAATTTTTAACGTTCCGTTTCGAGTAAAACAGGATTTAAAGTCGATTACTTTTCTACATATCTAAAAACACTTTTGAAGAAGAGAGAGAAATAGTACATGAGAATGGACAAGGGTATATATTTAAGAAAAAACTGTTACATGCAAACCAATTAGTCACAAAAAAATTTCAAACTCCTGACAGTTTAACTTAAGCCCTTTGATAAAGTATCATATTATGATTTGTAATTAACATAAATTCTTAAATATGTTTATCTTACACCTTTCATTGTTTTAATAAAAGAATCCTAGAAAGTAAAGAAAATTTAATTATAAAAATAATTGTTAATTTAGTTATTGTATTTATAGATATAATTATAGATAAATATTATTTAAATTAATAATTAGTACCTTTAGAAATATATTAAAATTTAATATTTTTAATCCATTTTTTTCTGCAAAGTGTGTTTTATAATCTTCAAAATAATTCCGTTCTGGTTTTTCTTTTTCTTGTTTTTTTTTGTACTTTTATTTATGGTCACATCGTCAATTAAAGTCATTAACGAATTATCAGTGTAATATGTAACTGTACTGGTAAATTTGTGGTCTTAAACAAACTCAGATCGACTACTCCTGAGACGTGTGGTTAATTGAAACCCAATCACCAAAGAACACCGCCGGTAACCACGATCTAGTATTCAAATCCGAATAAAAGTAACTACCTTTATTAGGATTTGAACCTGAGAACTTCGACTTCGAAATTAGCTGATTTACGACGACGAGTTTACCACTAGACTAATCTGATGGGTTGCCGTTTTGTTTTGCTTTGCTTACTCGTATATGATTGAATTTTTCTTTAAACATCCCTTCACATAAATAATATTATAAATTACAGAAAGTCTTTCGATAATAGAGGCATCAATAAAATAAATCATCATCAATCATAATTTAATGTTTAGTCTCTATACATAAACATAAAGAAAAAAAATGAAGAATTCGCATAACTTATTGGGAAAATATACTGTGTTTCTTAAAAAAAAAGGCTATACAAGTAAAATCTAAAAAAAAGTTATTAAAAATTTTGCATTCTCTATTGTCATTATTATCCGAATTTATATATAGTTTTATAGTCTATTTATCTAATATTTTTATTTTTTTATGTATGTGTTATTTTCACACACAATTACAAACAATAACAGAATTATGTATTTCATTTTTAAAAGCAATAATAAAATAAAAATTCAATAAAACAATTTCTGCAATATAATATAAATTGTGTAACTTGTATAAAAATGTAGGTATCCTCTTTAGGTAAATACGTGTCGAGGGTTACCACCACGATAAAATTGTATAAATTGAAACAAAAATGTTGAGATACACCGCCAGTAATTTAAAATAATTTATAAATATTGTAATACTAAAATAGTAATTTCTTTTTACAATTTCCTCAGTAAGTACATCAGAATAACAACTTTTTTTATTTCATTGATTTCTAGAAACCACACAAAAAAAAAACAGAATTTTGTATTCTCTAAAGATTCTTGATTCCTTTATATTATTAGATAATAAGTTGTATACGTTTGAAGCTACAAATGAATAAAAATGTCTATACAGTTCCAAATTTGGCAAAGGTAACACAAACTTAACATTCGTAGTTATATTACTCTTTTTTTGTTTATTTCCTCCTCCGGGCCTGATTCACGTGAAGCATAATGGACACCCTGGGGAAGTTTGCATTACTCTAACGAGCCTACTATCTGTAATTCCGGCATGAAAGTCAGTTCCGCCGGTAGGATCTTAATTTCCTTGTCCTGCTTCTAAAACCCCCAGTGCAAAGCCAGCGGGTCCGACGAGGTCGTGCCCAGCGATCCCACCGTGGAAGACGGGACTCGGTCTTGCACTCCCTACCTCAAACAGAGGCAACCCGAAAGTCGCATCTGCCGGGACTCGGTCTTATTAGCCCTGAGGCACCAGGGTCCCCGTGTTTCATCATCGACGGCTACCCACCCAAGCGTTGACAGATGCCGACTCCACAAGGGGCTGTCCAGCATCCCATTGCAACCTCATCATTCACTGTACTGAAATAAACCTGAAAGTCCCCACGTAGGAGAAACTGAAAAACCAGACACTGGTCACCTTCCGCAAAGCCTGTAAACACCAGGACAACAAATCACTCGCGAGCAGCACACTCATCCGTCCGGTGAGTTAAATTACTCTTGACATATGTGGGCGTTACTCTATATTACATATTTTATAAAAAGATTTTAGGATTCTAAAAACAAACATATATCTTAAGGGCAATATGTTAATTTTTACTTCTTTGTACGAAGTAAAGAAAGTATTGTGATCGCGGAAAATTTCGGTTTTCAGATTTTATCGGAAATGTACAATTTGACCATCCCTGGATCCATTTTGACTAGTTTCGGCGTGATGTCTGTACGTACGTATGTATCTCGCATAACTCAAAAACGATTAGCCGTAGGATGTTGAAATTTTGGATTTAGGACTGTTGTAAGATTTAGTTGTGAATCTTCCCTTTTGATTGCAATCGACTGAACCAAAAGAGTCCAAAAAAGCCAAAATCCAAATAAAAAAAGTTATTTAGGACTTTTTCTTTACTACAGTAATAAGCCCTCATTGAGATTTTTAAACGATATAATATAAGTGGTACTTATTTTCATTGGTTCCAGATTTATAGCCAAATAAAATTTTAATTAATGAAATATTTTGAGCTTACAAGGGACAGGCACATCGCTTCGAATGCGACTTCATTTCTTTTTTTTTTAGCTTTTTTTTTAATTTAAATATTTTGATTTATTAATAATTACTAACTGCAAAAATTTTTTTACAATAAATAATAATTCAGTAATAACAATTAAAAAAATGAAATAATCAGGAGTTATTAGTGAAATGAAATTTTATGTACTTTTAAAAATGTGTATATGTAGTTTATTAGGCATATAAGGAAGTCATGTGGTGTACACGTTAGACCTTTTAAAAAGTGGAAAAGATTCGCTAAATCTATTTTTATTGAAATGTTGTAATTACATGGTTTTGTGCTACCAATAATGGCTTTATATTAGAATAATACATACCTGCCCATAATGTTATACCGTATATTAATTTTGAGTCCATCAAGGAGTGATAAAACATGTTCTGTAACTTTGCTTTATACATATAAATTTTATTTCTTAAAGAATTTATATATATATTGAGGGTGGTCCAGGAAGTAACTTATGTTTGTGCCTAGGTTGGAGATGGGTGGGGATAGAGCCGCTATCTTGGCGTCAAAACTTTTCTAACTCAGTACGTATCAAGGTGTCGTAGTGTGTGGACTGTGATTTTTCTACTTTGTTCGTTGTGAATTATTGAAATGTACGCTTCAATAGAAAATCGCGTGAATTGTGAGGTGCGTTCAGTGATTAGTTTTTTACTGAAATAAACCTCAAACCAATTGAAATTCATCGGCAATTTTCTGAGGTGTACGGAAATGGAATAGTGAGAGAAGGTGAAGAGAAGCAATGGTGCATTCAGTTTAAAAATGGCCGCACTAGTGTTCATGATAAGGACCGCAGGGGTCGGCCTAGCCTTGTAACAAATGAACTGACGATGAAAATCAACGATAAAATTCCTGAAAATCTCCGCATTATTATTACGGAACTCTCGTTTCATTTCCCCCAAATTTCACGAAGTTTACTGCATGAAACTGTATCGGGGAAACTTGGTTATCACAAGTTTAGTGCAAGATGGGTGCTAAAAATCTAAGGAGGTAGATTTTTACAGAGAAGGATTTGAAATGCTTGTGCATCGTTATGATAAGTGACTCAATTTAAATGTTGACTATGTAAAAAAATAGTTTAAGATTATCCCTTTCAGATGTATAAAATAAAACTTCTTTTTTTTATTTGGTTGGTTTTTTATTTCAAAACGTTAGTTACTTTCTGGACTGGCCTTGTATAAATAAAATATAAAGGCCATATTAAACCCCAAAATTTCCATTTAAACATAAAAGAATATGTAAATGTAATTTTTATAAAATATAAAAAATAACTAATAAATGCATTTTTTAATAAATTAAAGAAATATTTAATAAAAATTATTAATTAAAAATCATGAATAAGAAAAAAATGTACGAGTACCAGGTAATAAAGAAAGAAAAAATTACAAAATATTTATTATGTACATATATATATATATATACTCACACACGAGGTGTGTTCAAAAAGTAACGAGAATTTTGAAATTTCGCGGGTTGTATTAGTACGATTCGTGGGATTTTTTCGTTGTTGTATTGGTAAACATGTGTCTGAAAAGTATCTGTACATTTTTAGCCATATTGGATGTCTGTTGTGAACTGTCAAAAGGATAACACCTGTTTTGGCACGATCGGCGATATTTTATTTGTATAAATAATGAATCAGAGAATTTGTATTAAATTTAACTATAAGAATGGAATAAATTGTAGCAATGTTTTAAAAGTGTTAAATATTGCTTTTGGTTAGTCTGTTATGATTAAAGCAAGGGTTTACGAGTGGTATAAGTATTTTCAAGAAGCTCGTGAAGACGTTGAAGATGACGAGCGAACCGGACGCCCGAACACATCAACAACCGATGAAAACGCGAAAAAGTGAAAGAAATAGTTATGAATGATTGCTGAATCATAATCAGAGAAGTCTCTGATGATGTCGGGATATCAATTATCTCATCCCATGATATTTTTTCAGATGTTTTGGGTATGAAACGTGTGACAGCAAAATTTGTTCCAAAATTGTTGAATTTCGGAACAAAAACAGTGGCGAATGAAAGTTGCTCAGGATTTGCTAAATGAAGTCAACAACGATGCAGAACTACTGAAACGTGTCAAAAAAGGTGATGAAACATGATTTTACGGATATGATGTCAAAACTAAGGCTCAATCGTCCCAGTGGAGGCAATCTGGATCATCAAGACCGAATAAAAGCTCTGCAATTACGATCGAATGTGAAGGTTATGATTACTGTGTTCTTCGATCTTAACGGCGAAGCGCATCATGAGTTCTTGTCAAAACGTCGAAAAATCAGTAAGGAGTATTACCTACAAGTTCAAAGCCGCTTGCGTGAAGCTATCCGAAAAAAAACGCCTGGATTAGTAGCGAAACAATTTATGGCTTTTGTACCGCGATAATGCGCCTGTTCACATTTCATTGCTTGTTCGTCAATTTTTAGCCAAAAAAAAAAAAAAAACACTGTAATGATACCCCAACCGCCATATTCGCTAGAAATGGCTCCCTGTGAATTTTTTCTATTCCCAAAAATAAACAGAACTTTAAAGGGCCGTCGTTTTACAAGCAGAGATGAGGTTAAAAGTGAATAGCTTAAAAAACTAAACACTGTCTCAAAGATCGAGTTCCAGAATTGTTTCGGAGATTGGAAAAATCGCTGGCATAATGTATTATATCTAATGAGGACTCTTTTGAAGAGAATTAACATTAATTTAGAAGAATAAATACAATTTTTTCCAAAAAACAGAAATTCTCGTTACTTTTTAACACACCTCGTGTGTATATATATATATATATATATATATATATATATATATATATAATATTTATAATTTTTCATTCACAAATCAAGGTCACTATTTTATTTAGATCCCTCATTTAAAAAAAATTCAGAATTTTTGTCTTTATCCCACTGAATTTTGAGTTTGATTTATTTCTTACGATATTGACTCAAATTCAATTACAGATTTTTAACTCTTTTCTCTGATTGGTTTAATTTTTTAGCGTTTCTTTTTGTGACTATCGAAACAAAAATAATTCCTCATAGCTCTTCTTTCAGCAAGCCAAAAAATGAAAATCACTTGAAGCCAAATCAAGATTGTACGGTGAGTGATCTAGAGATTTAAACTAAAATCTTAGTCGTAAATTTTGTTAGTCATATGAAGCTGAGAGTTAACCTGAAAAAAAAATTTAATTTTATCACGTTTTATGAATTTGATTTTTTCCTTTAGTTATTGTTGTAGGTTATAATAATTTCCACTATTCATAGTTTCACTTTGAATAACTTGTTTAACCTCTTCGGTTCGTTTAAGTGGTTGATCTATCTTCCTGTTGTTCATCACAAAGTTGTCTATCCATTCGTATTCTTCTATTTAAACAATTCTTTTCATGCTGCTATTGCTTCGTTCTTTGAATATTTTATCTTGGTTAATCTCCTCTGAATTTAGAAAACGTATCATTGCTCTCATTTCATTCATGGTGTAATCGAACAGACGAGGACTCTTTAAAGGAACTTTTAAACACAATTAATTAACAAACAGTAAAAAAATACTTCATATATAAATAAATAACATGAGGTTATTATTTATAATAGAAAAATCAGTTTGCGAACATATGGTTGGGCGTATTTGTATTGTTATTAAAAATTATGTATGAAGTTCTGTCGAGCAAGTTAGTAAGATAGGACTCAAATTTCTTTAATAAACCTTTATTATTTTTTTATCAATTATACTTTAAATACAATATAATTTTGATTATTAAAAGATCATTCATTCAGTTAATCGAGTAAAATCAAACGCAAAGTCAAATCGAAAAAAGTTATTGAAACATTATATTTCTTTTCCAATCGAACTCTAAATATTGCACGATAAATTAATTAAGATTTAAAAATTATGTAGCGTATAAAAAATAAAAAATCTTTAAAACAAAACCGGGAAACTGACGTCACACTTTGTCATCTTTTTTCTTATTTATGGGAAATAATATATGTTTTATTTTATCAAACGTGTTTTTTGCTAATGTGAAAAAGTATCTTACATGCTAAGTAGGGCCTTTATATTAATGACTTAACTTATTTGATGGTTGTAAATTATTTATTAAATAAATATGTTTGTTGATTTTTATTTACTTCTTAAATTATCAACATATTTAATTAAGAATATTTAATTTCAAATCACTGTAACCAGAAAAAATAATGCTGAAAATAGTCTGAGATCAGAAATAGAAAGGATAAGCTTTATTAGCGGTGGAATATATTTTTTATTAGAAAAATGTTTACTTCTTATTACGCGTTAGTTATATATTTTGTAGTATATATATATATATATGCAGCCAGATAAAAAATTTAATGTTTACTAACTTCTTAAAATGGCACAATACGAAAGTATTTGTAGACAATCCGGCTTTTTACAGAAATCAATAGCAACTAGCCAAAGACGTTGCCAATTTTTTTTTGTTTTGCCGTTTGTAAAAAGAAGTGAGTAATTGTTTGTAGTCAGTCTAGACCACATTTATCTGGTCACTTGTTTTGACTACTGAACTGAACCCCTCCTTTGTTAATTATTTATATAAATAACATACTATACATCGGTACATTTCTTTCTATTACCTTCTTAGCAGTATGTCTACTTTAACAGCAGAAAGAGACAAAAAATGATTGTTTTTCTAACTGAAATAGTAAATTATTGAATCAGAATTTTTTTTCTTTTCGATAGTTTAGTTTTCCCATCCCTCTTTGTTCTACATTAGCTTTTAATTTAAAATTATTATTTGTTACATATTACGCCTAGTCATTTACTTAATATTTTCTGTTAAATATTTATTTATAATAAAAGTTTTAATCTCTATTAAACTTTATCATTACTAAATTAATTTACTTTTATTGATAGAAAAATTAGGTTGCTAATTTTTCTTTTTTTTAACTCTACCAGAAACCTCACACTCTCTCTCTCTCTCTCTCTCTCTCTATATATATATATATAGAGAGAGAGAGAGAGAGAGAGAGAGGGAGAGGGAGAGGTTTTTGGTAGAGTTAATTTTTCTATCAATAAAAGTAAATTAATTTAGTTTTTTTATTCATCTTAAAATTATGTTATTACAAACCTTTTCTCATATTTTATATACTTAAAATTACGATGGGTGGCTGAAATATAATTCACAGTCGCTCATAACTCGTAAATGCAAAAAGGTAGTTAAATGAAACAAATAAAATATAAATGTACATTTTATTTGCTACAAAAACTTTCATTTAATTTTCCACGTAGTCACCATTTACAGCTGCACACCACTCACCATTTATTTACAACGGTGAACGAGTTTTCTCATTTCATTAATGAAGAATGCTGGAGACTGTTCCTTGATCCACATTGCGTCCTTAATTTTACCGTTCGTGAAATGAATACTTGTAATACCCCTGTTCAATTGCGTAAAGAAGTAAAGAAAAATAGCAGACCTCGAGCTCTGGTCAGTGTAGAGGATGTGAAATAGGTTAAAATTTCAACTTTTTAACAACCTCTGTAGTTGTATGCTATATAATCGTACGTGGCTGAGCATTACAGTGTTGCAGAACTGTTGGCTCCTAACATATTCGTCTCTATGTTTCGCACAGAATTTGTAGTCGACCATGTTTCTAGGTAAAAATCACGTAAATGTGTTTAGAATCCCAGAAGACTCTCAAGGGAGTTTTATTTTGCAGTTGGTTGTGTTTTTTTGTTTATTCTGGTGAACCATAGTACTTGTATTTCATGCTTTCCCAGATCGTAATGATTCACGGGAGTTTCGTTTATGCGCGGGTGGAGAATACATCGTTGTGTAATGGGAAAGTCATTTAGAATCGATTCATTCACCTCCTTCTCTCATCAATCACAGGAACTGGTCTACCAGTTTGAGATATTAGCTTTACCGGCTTCTGATGCACGAACTAACTCACCTACTTACTGTACTTTGATCAACAGTTTCATTATCATAAACGAATTTTAGTCAATGATGAATGACACTAGCGATCAATTTCCGCTGAAAAAAGTTCAATCACTGCAAGTTGTTTTAAACGCGTTGACATAACCTCATGTACTCGATTCCACAATAATGGTGAAGAAAGTGAAAGGACATGAATGAACGAGTTTTGGAGAATTAGTAGTACGGGAATCAAACTAAAACATAACAACCCCTATCGTTTTTTTTTTTAAATTTCGTTCTGCGTTAAGTTCCTGAGTACATTATATTTCACTAGTCCCTCAAATATTTTTTTGCGGTTAAGCTAACTATAAATCACGGAAATATCATTCTTTTTTCCGATATCCTTTCATTCTTTCTTCGTGCTTGGGTCATTCTCTCTTCCAACCATTTCTCTTTAGTGAGATTCTTTTCCTTCGTCAACGTTTCAAACCCAACTTCGTGTATTTTTTTTCCGAATAGATTTCTGTATTTTATTCCCTGCTCTTAGATCTCTAGATTCTGAAATTCCTTTTTTCATTTGATGTAGGCACCATGATTACTCCTTTTTTCCCAGAGTCTTATGAATTATTTAAACTTTGTACGCCCATTCTGTATACAAGTTCCAGGAATATATGTTCTTCTTCTTATCGTTTTTTTGGTATTTTCTATTTCTTCATGCAGTCTGTATCCTTCTGTTGTTTTCTTGGGGCCTAGTATTGTTTTCAGGGTACTTTTCTCTACTTTCTTTAACGGTTACAGTTTGGTAAGGTGTAACCCACCGGGTTAGTCTAGTGGTGAACGCGTTACCCAAATCAGCGGATTTGGAAGTCGAGAGGTCCAGCGTTCAAGTCCTACTAAAGGCAGTTAGTTACTTTCATACGGATTTGAATACTAGATCATGGATACCGATGTTTTTTGGCGGCTGGGTTTTAATTAATCACACATCTTAGGAATGGTCGAACTGAGACTGTACCGAGACTGCACTTCATTTACACTCATACATATCATCCTCATTCATCCTGTGAATTAATACTTAACGGTAATTCCTGGAGGCTAAACAGGAAAAATAAAAGATTGGGATGGTGTAACGGATTCACTTGTGTATAGTAGCATTAGTCTCACTATAGTAGCTTGATGTCTGAGTTTGGCCCTTTTGAGAGGTTCTTTTTATTTTTAAATACTTTGTTCAGGAAATTAGGTAATTTTTCTAATTTGTTTCTTCTTTCTTCTATTGCCACTCTCTCCAAACTGTTTGAATTTATTGTTTCCATTAGATAATTGAAACTAGACTATCTTTAAATCAATAAATTAACAATTAATATAATCCACCTTAACAGCACGTTGATATGTACTGTAGAGCTTTCGACTTACTTGGAAGCCATCATCAGGAGTTAAAATTATTACATTTAAAGTCAAATTTTTAACTATGATTTCTTAAACTTTTGACTTAAATGTATTAATTTTGACTCCTGATGATGCTTCCAAATAAGCCGAAAGATTTAGAGTACATATCAATGTGCTGGTATGGTGGATTATATTGTTAATTTATTTTTTCATTTAACATATCAGCGATACCATGTTTGATAAATTATACTAAAAGATTAGAAATTAGACTAAAATTATATAAAAAGATTGTAGTATTTTATAATTACAAATTTATTTAAATTAGATTTCAATTTAAAATTGGATTTTATATTTTTATTTATTTAATTTTTAAGAATAGGTTTGAGTAAAAGATCTTCGCGTACCATATTTACATATTATTAATAAATAAAAATTTCAAGAGCAGTAAATTGGGTTAAATTGAATCTGTAAAGTATTTTTTTTCTTAATTACTTAATTTAGAACATTTTTAAAAACGAATGAAGTACATTAATGAAATAAATAAAATATTTTTATATAAAGTGTTTGTAGATTGTAATTAAAAACAATTTTATTAAATGTTTGCAGTAAAAGAATTATTTTAAAAAAGTAGGATGAACGTTATTACATTTAAAATGAAATAAAAACTTTTAAATACAAAATTGCTTTGTATTCAGCCTTAATTTTTATTATTAATTTCTTATTATCAAAAACTAATAAATTCATTTTAATCTTAACATTAAGTCCATGAATTAAATACCCTGTACTTACCTTTATAAAGATGATATGTCTTTAGTGTAAGTTCATGAAAAATTCATTATACTTTAACATGAAATATTTACGCTGAGATATTTTATTCGTAAAACTTTACAATAAAATAAAACTTTTATTAATTTTTTAATATGTAAGATACCAAAAATTTCTTGATAGTAACAATTGATAAAAGAAATCTATCTAAATGATAAACTTTATACTCCCTGACAGCGAAATAAAATAAAGTTAACGCCTGTTCTTCTGTATTCTTTTGCGAAGCTTTCAATTTACTCCACCTTGAAATTTATCGAAACCCGTAGTGATGTCAGTTTCATAGTAATTACCGTCTCTTGGGGTATACTTGAGAACTTGAGCTGCAAACGTTCTGAATCCATCGTACAGATTATTCATGATATTCTTTCAAGGATAAATAAGACTGTGGTACTGGTTGGGTTCCTAGCCATTGTGGCATCCAAGAGAGCTGCAATAAATGACATCCGAATACAATCGACACGTGAGAGACTTGACTAGATCAGTCAGTGTAAAATTGAGGGCTCAGTGGAATAGATTCTGGCTGCTGAGTCCTCCCACGGCATTACATAACATCCTGGAGAATGTGCTCGAGAAACCTGTTTCCCCGAGCAACAGAACAGACCAAGTCGTTTTAACTCTGCTAAGGATTGGACACAACAGGCTTACCCACGCTCATCTATTTGGCTTTCCTCAGAAGATCTGTGAGGCTTGCAAGGTCAAATGGTGCGTGCACCATGTGCTCTTTGATTGCCCAATCTTTGGAACCATCCGACAAAATTTAGACCTGCATTCGGATATGAAATTTCTATTAAACTAGAACGAAGGTGTAAAACGTCTGTTGCGGTTCCTCTCCTACAGTGGAATGAAGAATACGATTTAGTGATTTTTGGCTGATTTATATATTTCAGTTTGTATTTATTGTTGTTACTTTTCTATGTTTATTCTTTATTGTTCCTGTTTCTTTATTGTTTTATGATTTTTGTTGTTTTACGAGTAAAATAATACTGCATGATAGTGTTACTTTAGTCGCTAATGACTATAATTGTTGATGCGACTGTAAATAAAATCATTAAAAAAAAAAAGATAAAATTCCTGAAAAAGCAGTTAAAAAATTAAATACAGATAAATAAAACTGATCGCAACTTGTTTATTATTTTTTTATTTTTTTTATTTGTTTTTTTTTTTAATCAGCATAGGAAAACACAAGATTTCAATAATCTTTTATCTACTTGTTTAAAATGTTGATTAATTTAATTTCATCTTAATAAAAAATGTAAAGATCTATATTCTAGTTGGATTAATTTTACGGCATGATTTTATTTTATGAGTTTCTCATGGCGTTAGAGTGATTTCATCATTGTTGAGAAGATTTCTTTATATCCACTTTATTTGTTTATTTGTTTTGATTTAACTTCCAAACATCATTTTTTTTTTAAATCCTTTAATTTCAAACCTCCCTGTACCAAGTATTTATTTATTCGGTATTTATGTGATAATAAAATTATATTTGCTGTTCCGTTTTTTTAATCATGATAAAATATATTTTACTAACATTTTCATTCAGAATAAGTATTAAATTTTAATATTTATAAATCCAACATTTTAAATAAATAAAATATTTTTATTATTTTATTCAAGCCTAACTATTTTTATATTTTCACGAGATAAATTTTAATAAAAATATTTATATTATTGTAGAAGGTATAATGCATACGATACGATAATGCATTGTAATCCCAACAATTTTTATCGGGTTAATTCTATCATTTACTTTCCCATCTAGCGTTAGAGCAGAGCTACAGCTTTAGAAGGGAAAGTAACGTAATCGGTCTAGTTTGTGAATATGCGGTTTTCACCGGATCTTGACGTTTTGATACATAAAGAACCCAAAAAACCAAAATCACCAGATGGAAATTTTTTGGATTTTAATGTTCCTATGTACTTATGTTCAGTGTTGGCTTCTAAATCACCTTATATTTCCAGAATTACAGGACCGATTTTCACCAAATTTGGCTAGATTACTTCTACATGTGAGGCATTGATGACATTAAATTTCCAACTTATAAGGTCAAGTGCGAAAGGCTGTAGAGAAAATTCACTCTCAATTTCTCGAGATTTCGACAAATTAAGATCATATTTTTCTTAGGAACATTTATTAACGATTGAAAAAAATAATTTTTGCAAACTTGCACCCCTACCCCAAAAAAATGCTGTTGTAGTCGTCTGCTATGATGTGACGTCACAGGTGAACAGTAGATAAATAGATGAATAATATCTAAGGTGTAAAAAGGTAAGTCTGTACCTAGTGCGTTAAGCCTCGTGGCTACATCAGTCTGCCGACCGTACAAGCGAAATTTCTTATGTGTAAGTTTTGAAATATTAGTTTAGTTAGTTCCCACCATCGTCGCTAGTACCGCCACACCCGCGAGAACTAAATACGGTATCCGCGCGCGCTTTAGTTAAAATCATTAAATTAAACGAAAAATATTATATTTAAATAAAATGATAAATATTTTTAATTAATTTGTGTGTGTAAGGCGTGCATCAGAAACAACCCATGTTTGTAGGACTTTCTCGAATGCGACTTTAGCCGCTTGACGGGAAATTCCAACAAATGTGTTGTCAGTATTTTTAAGTTTTTTATAAGTATATTTTATATATTTTGAAATTTTAGAAGTTATTCCTCATATTTATAATACGCATTATTCATAAAATATTGACTACAACGAGCTGTGTTAGTAATGATGACAAATCCCTTCTTTTTTTTAAATTAAAGAAACTTTGTTGGAGTTATACAAATCGTGTGTTAGCATTTGTTTTCCAAAGGATTTGCAATAAATATGACAAATCTTTTAGAACATAGTAAGTTATGATGTCCCACTCTTCTGGATCTCTGCTGCTTTTGTTATGTGAACTTGTAAAATTTATTATATCCTTATTCAAATAACATTAACTCAATTTTAGTTAAAATAATCGGATTTTTAATTAAGTAGAAATTGACTGTTTCTTGTTCTGTTCTCCTGGAACTTCCCATCAACAACATTATCGAGTTATTATACTATCTGTCATACTACTGTGTTACTGTAGGCACAGAACTGGCCTGGGTTGAAATATTGAAGGAATCTTCTCTTCATACCATTTCAGATGATACAGGATTTGAATAATTTTTACACATCCAAAGTACTATGTCTAGCGTTCTATAGCTCCATGGTGATTAAAATCCACCAGCTAGTGAGGGTTGGACTCCACATTATCTCACTCCACGACACCCGCGCATTAACCAATCGAATATCGTCAGGTTTTTCTATAACGTACATAACTATTATTTTTATTAAGGAAAGTTAATTTTTATTTAACTAAAATATAATAGATTATGATTTCGATTCATGAATTTATGAAAAAATATTTTAGCATTGAGTTAGTAACTTGATTGTTCATAATTTATACTTAACGAACTTATAATACGAGGTGCTACCCAAAAGTTCGGGGAATTTGAATTTCGCGCGCGAAAAATTGCCGGTACGACCTGCTGCCGCTAGATGTGGCTAACAGTACTCTTTGTCAATCAGTGTTCCAACGGCTGTGACGGCGAGAGGCTGCATTGTTGACTTTCGTGCGGTTGTGTAACGTTGTGTTTTACTGCTTCGGCAAAGTTCTAAATGGCAGATTTTAAAGAGCAAAGAACCTGCATCAAATTTTGTTTCATTCTTTAAAAAAACCGGTGCAGAAACCCATCGCATGCTTGTGAAAGCATTTGGTGACAATGCTATGAGTAAAAGTAAAACTTTTTTGTGGTACAAACGATTCAAAGGTGGATGAACGACAGTTGATGAAGATGAGCGTTCAGGAAGACCATCAACAAGCAGAACACCGGAAAACATCGCGAAAGTGCGAGAGGCTATTGTTGCAAATCGTAGACAAACAATCCATGATGTTTGTACAATCGTACAAATGTCATACGGGTCACAGAGCCATATGACATGCTGCACGGTGCAACACATATGACAAGATGCGTTGCACGGTGCAACGCATCTTGTCGGACAATTTGAACATTAGACGTATTGCTGTAAAATTCGTACCGAGACTGTTGAACAGCGACCAGAAACAAAATCGCGTAGCTGTATGTGGTGAACTGAAAGATTCAGCAAGAGATGACCCTAACTTCATCTCCAACATCATAACCGGTGATGAGACATTGGTGAACGGGTATGACCCTGAACCTAAGCAGCAGTCGTTGCAGTGGAAGACGCCAACTTCGCAGCAACGTGAAGTCCATGATGATTGTTTTTTTCGACATGAAAGGCATTATCCACAAGAAATTTGTTTTCCTCTTGGTCAAACTGTCAATGGGATGTACTGTTGTGAAGTTTTGAAGCGGTTACGTGAGCGCATTAGGCGCAAACATTCAGATCTGTGGGGTAACAACAGCTGGGTTCCGCACTATGACAACGCGCCCGCGCACACTTCGCTAGCCGCTCGGAATTGCTTGGTTTCCAAAAAGATGGTATTGATTCCCCACCCACCCTATTCGCCTGACCTTTCCCCGTGCGACTTTTTTCTCTTTCTGAAAATAAAATTTCAATGGAAAGGCCGTCGTTTTAACACAATTGAGGAGATTCAGGAAGAAATGCAAAACGTGCTTCGAACACTTACACCTGCAGACTTCCAGGGATGCATGGAATCATGGGAAAAACGCTGGGATCACTGAATCAATGCCGAAGGGGATTACTTTGAAGGAGACAGTGGAAATTATAAGTTACGTTAAGCTATTTTATTTTTATGGTAAAATTCCCCGAACTTTAAGGTAGCACCTCGTATACTGATTCATTAATTTGGATGTTGAAGTATACTGTGCAGTTAAGTTTCAACGGAATAAGAGAAGAATATTTTAATTTTTTCAAAATTAATTTCATAAATAACGTTAGTACTGCTATTTTAAAATGAAAGCGACCTTTCATTTGAAGAGGTCCCGATTTTTTGTAATTTTTTACTCCATAAGTATGATTAATAAGCATTAGTTAATAAATAATCATAAGTAGTGATTTCTTTATAATTCAATAATTTAATGAAAAAAAAATAACCTTATCAAAATTATTTGTGTAAATAATATTGATCGGCATTGGAATGTTGAAAAAAGTAATCTAATTACTGTATAGGGATATATAATTTAACATTATTTTACCCATTTTCTTTTGTCATCTCTTTTATCGTATTGAAGGGAAAACGTACCTTGAGGGACGTCTTGATATAAGAATAGTGCTATTTTAAAGAACTTTACTTCCTCAAATTTGTGTATGATCATTATTAAATTTTCAAAGAAATTCTTTTGTACTTGTTTTATTCCTCAGTCTTCTTTCTTTTCATCCTTCACTTTATTTTACACCTAAGCTTCCCTATTTTCTCTTTTTGTACTCCAAATCCTTTTTCATCTATTTCTGTTCCTTTTAACCCTTCTTTGTTTGCTTTTTTCCGTAATATATTCGTTTTTCTTTACATTCTCTCTTTCTCCCTCACACTATAAATGTATATATCCCCCATTAATCTCGATTACAGTCATTGTTCTATTTCTTTTCTTGTTAAAAGGTTACAAACAACTCTCTTCCGGATAATACAATATATCAGATTGCTGGTTATGATAAAATCGGTATTTCTGAATCGCAGACTATGTGATAGTACATAATTACTTCATCAAAGATATGATTATACTATAAAAAATTTATTTGGTTGAGTTTTACCTATATAATGATTGTATGTATAGTGATATAATTAACTATTAATAGCAATAATAATAAAAATATATATTTGTATACCGGGCTGTTCAAAAGAATGTATACAAACTTTAAAATAGAATAGCTGCTATATTGTTGTGAAGAAAAGGTGTCAAATGAATCGGTGGAATTTAGAGAAGCTTGAGGAAGAGGAGGTAAAGAAGATTTTTGAGGAGGACATCGCAAGAGGTCTGAGTAAAAAAGATAAGGTAGAAAATGTAGAAGAGGAATGGGAGAATGTTAAAAAGGAAATTCTTAAATCAGCAGAAGCAAACTTAGGCGGAATAAAGAGAACCGGTAGAAAACCTTGGGTTTCAGATGATATATTGCAGCTGATGGATGAACGTAGAAAATATAAGAATGCTAATGATGAAGAAAGTAAAAGGAACTATCGGAAATTAAGAAATGCTATAAACAGGAAGTGCAAACTGGTGAAAGAAGAGTGGATTAAAGAAAAGTGTTCAGAAGTGGAAAGAGAAATGAACATTGGTAAAATAGATGGAGCATACAGGAAAGTTAAGGAAAATTTTGGGGTACATAAATTAAAATCTAATAATGTGTTAAACAAAGATGGCACACCAATATATAATACGAAAGGTAAAGTCGATAGATGGGTGGAATATATTGAAGAGTTATACGGAGGAAATGAATTAGAAAATGGTGTTATAGAGGAAGAAGAGGAAGTTGAGGAGGATGAAATGGGAGAAACAATACTGAGATCTGAATTTAAGAGAGCATTAAAAGATTTAAATGGAAGAAAGGCTCCTGGAATAGACGGAATACCTGTAGAATTACTGCGCAGTGCAGGTGAGGAAGCGATTGATAGATTATACAAACTGGTGTGTAATATTTATGAAAATGGGGAATTTCCATCAGACTTCAAAAAAAGTGTTATAGTTATGATACCAAAGAAATCAGGGGCAGATAAATGTGAAGAATACAGAACAATTAGTTTAACTAGTCGTGCATCAAAAATCTTAACTAGAATTTTATACAGAAGAATTGAGAGGAGAGTGGAAGAAGTGTTAGGAGAAGACCAATTTGGTTTCAGGAAAAGTATAGGGACAAGGGAAGCAATTTTAGGCCTCAGATTAATAGTAGAAGGAAGATTAAAGAAAAACAAACCAACATACTTGGCGTTTATAGACCTAGAAAAGGCATTCGATAACGTAGCCTGGAATAAAATATTCAGCATTTTAAAAAAATTAGGGTTCAAATACAGAGATAGAAGAACATATGCTAACATGTACAGGAACCAAACAGCAACAATAACAATTGAAGAACATAAGAAAGAAGCCCTAATAAGAAAGGGAGTCCGACAAGGATGTTCCCTATCTCCGTTACTTTTTAATCTTTACATGGAACTAGCAGTTAATGATGTTAAAGAACAATTTAGATTCGGAGTAACAGTACAAGGTGAAAAGATAAAGATGCTACGATTTGCTGATGATATAGTAATTCTAGCCGAGAGTAAAAAGGATTTAGAAGAAACAATGAACGGCATAGATGAAGTCCTACGCAAGAACTATCGCATGGAAATAAACAAGAACAAAACAAAAGTAATGAAATGTAGTAGAAATAACAAAGATGGACCGCTGAATGTGAAAATAGGAGGAGAAAAGATTATGGAGGTAGAAGAATTTTGTTATTTGGGAAGTAAAATTACTAAAGATGGACGAAGCAGGAGCGATATAAAATGCCGAATAGCACAAGCTAAACGAGCCTTCAGTAAGAAATATAATTTGTTTACATCAAAAATTAATTTAAATGTCAGGAAAAGATTTTTGAAAGTGTATGTTTGGAGTGTCGCTTTATATGGAAGTGAAACTTGGACGATCGGAGTATCTGAGAAGAAACGATTAGAAGCTTTTGAAATGTGGTGCTATAGGAGAATGTTAAAAATCAGATGGGTGGATAAAGTGACAAATGAAGAGGTATTGCGGCAAATAGATGAAGAAAGAAGCATTTGGAAAAATATAGTTAAAAGAAGAGACAGACTTATAGGCCACATACTAAGGCATCCTGGAATAGTCGCTTTAATATTGGAAGGACAGGTAGAATGGAAAAATTGTGTAGGCAGGCCACGTTTGGAGTATGTAAAACAAATTGTTGGGGATGTAGGATGTAGAGGGTATACTGAAATGAAACGACTAGCACTAGATAGGGAATCTTGGAGAGCTGCATCAAACCAGTCAAATGACTGAAGACCAAAAAAAAAAAAGACAAAAAAAAAATTGTTGTGAATCTAACAATACAAACGGAAAAATTGCAACACAGTCACATTTTTTTTCGTGTTATTTCAATAAGAGCTCAAACTGCAAGCCACTAACTTGCAAACACTTGTTGAGCACGTGGTTGTAAAGTCCTGATGATAAGTGGTTACAGGGCTCTTTCACAAGTAATTATATGTATAATATATTCAATATAATACATAATATTATATGTATAATATAATATATTATTATACAATATAATATAATATATTTAATATAATACAAGTATAATATGTAGTGGTAAATATAGGAATGATTATATATAGTGACTAGCCAGCCGGCCTATTTAGCCAGAACCTGAACCCTCGGGTCTCAGGTCAGCCCAAGCAAATCTCGGAGCCAACTCAGGGGCTTCTCCAGGCAAGGGTACGACCCGATGGCCGCCATTTGCTTGCCATTCCCAATTTTCGTGGAGGACTGGAGCTCTGAACACTTGCAAAGCTTGCTTCAGTCGCGATTCCCATCCACCCAAAGCGTTCCACCCGCTGGATTCCCGCAGTGTACCTTATCCTGGAGGTTGTGAAAATAAAAATGATAAATAATAATTATAGTATTTAGGTTTTATAGAAACCTGAAAAAGAAACTAAATTACAAAAGTTAAAATAATATTAACTGTGGTAAAAAATGGAAAAATTCATAACTTAATTCTTTGCCATGGTGGTAGAAATATAATGATGAAGTAACAGGATTAATTTTTTTTTCCTTAATGAATACCATTAATTCACAACTTTACCCTCCTTGGGAGCGAAGAAATAATGAATATTTTTAATAACATAACCTTCAAGGGAGCTATTTCCTCGATCGATGGCTTAAAACCTTCCCTGGGATAACACGAATGTATCCTGCAAATTTGAACGTAATCGGTCGGTTGGATCTCGCGTGATACGATAACAAAGAAGTAGACAAACTTTATATATATATTTCCGAATAACCCTGATCTGTTAGGTCGAAACTGTACCTGATGCATGCAAAAGTTAGTCTTCGACCTACCAACAAATACCCCGTTTAAATTTAAAAAAAGGGATGATTGTTTGCAGAGATATTATAATAACACCCCATTGAAATTTCCAGACCAGCGCCCCAGGAGCACGGCGTTTGATACCAGTTGGTGGTGATGATCGGTCTAGCCTCCAACGAGGTGCTCGCATACCTCACCACTCTATCCTCACACGCAGTCCCCACGGAAAACCCATTTTTGTTAAACACAAATGTTTAAGATTTATTTAATATCATTTTATTTAACGTAAATTTAATTCTATTATTTTTGTAATATTATTCATTGAATTGATACGAATCGTTCAGTTCAAACCCACCTCACACAGTAATAGAAACTCATAGTTCACAGTTCATTAATACAATAAAATTTGTCCTTCAACCGGAAAATCTATACAACATATATACGCGTACATATATTTTTTTTTTGGATGAAATACATCTAAAATTCTTCTCAGTTATGTCAAGAAAGATGAGTAAAAATTTGTTGCGATTGATCGAGTAGTTTTTTTTGTTTATCCCGATAAAAAACCCTCTTCCCCTTTATATAATGGAATATATTGTATACTTACACTTGTAATTAGTTCAGTTTTATAAGTTAAACTTAATAGTAACACAAAAATAAAGTAGTTTGTCATATATATATATATAAACCAGGCTGTTCAAAAAAAATTATACACACCTTAGAAATATGTCATACATGCGATTCGCTTCAATTGGCGTTGGCTACGAGTTCAACGTGTAGTACTATTGTTCAGAAAGAGTAACTTATGACGTTAGTATTAATCCTTGCGATCCAGTGCGCCATGCGATGAGGTGCAATCAGTTGAGAAAGTGCAGCGGTGTCGTAAACGCAGTTGTCATTCGAGGAGCGAAAGACAAGTGATATTGAACTTTCGAAAATGTCTGCGAAGTACAACGACAATGGAGACTGAAATATGAAACTGAACCGCGGGCATGCCTAAGCATTATATGTTTGTCCAATAAGTTAATTCTCCAGGACTGAATTTCTGGAGTGAGCTATCATCAAGAGATCTAATTGGACCGTTCTTTTCCCAATTTACTTTGAAATATTTCTCGAAATTACTGGTCATGCTTACTTGGAGATGCTGAACAAATAAATTTTATCATATATTAGAGGTTCTTTTGGTAAAAATTAATTTCTCATTCATCAAAATAGCGCCCTGCCGCATTTTCATTTAGATGTACTCACCTACCTGGATAACACTGTACCGGGACGTTGGATAAGACGAAGGATTGAGTACTTAATTTAAAATTTAGTACGTAATTTAAAATACTAGAATTAACGATAAAAAAAATCATTATTTAATCGAATTGAACGAATATTTAAGTCTTGATTTTTTGATAATTTTATTCTAAAGACGCTTACCAAATATTAATGTGATTCTTTCATCGAAACTTGAGATATAAATTTTTATATAAAAATAAGAAAATGGGGGACAGGTGGAGAAAGAAGGAGAAATTGCCATTTTTCCTTAGGATATTTTTTATTAAGTTTAACGTTGAATCCGTAATAGTATTAGCCAACCCACCATTTTAGAAACACTCTGTGTATTTATTAAGTTAATTATAATTATCAGAGCACTGAATAATAATTAACGAAATATGCTTGTAATACAAGTGTGTTATATTAAAAGTATTTATAAACTACTACAAATATACCGTAATTTATTAATTTGAAGTTAATTAATTATTAATTTGTTTTGTCTTACTAGGTTCTTAATGGTGTGGGTGTTTTAGGTCGGTGTCTGTTGACTGTGATGCCTGAATATGTATGAGGGCGTTTTCCCCCCTTCCTGACGTAATGTACACCAACTGTACCAGAAATCATGGGTAGCTAGGGACGGAGGTTTAGTCGGTAGTGCGCAGGAACACATACACACTTAATAACATCTTACGAAACCTATTAGTGAGCCCGAAACTGTTAGGCACCCGTAAATGGGTTCCTCTACCTCTTAAAAAAAAAACGAGAAAAAAAGAAAAAAGGTTCTTAATGGTAAAAAAACTTAATGTGAAAATTTATGTATGAATTGTTAAATTATTGAATTCATTTATGACAAAAATAAATTATATCTTTTATATAAATAAATAGATATTTTTATTACCAGGGTTATTTTTTTTTAAGGTCCGATCAGTCACGAAATTAAAACCATAGTGAAAATAATTTTTTTTTAATTTGTAACAAGTACTTACATAGTTAGGCACTTACATAGTTAGGTATTTCTCTACATAGTCGCCACTTCGATTTAGATATTTGGCGTAGCGTGGTACCAACTTTTCAATACCCTCGTCATAGAACGGAACCGCCTGTGTTTTCAGCCATGTTTATACGCTGGTCTGCAACTTGATTTCTGTGTCAAAATATTGTCCTCCAAGCCGTTTCATGTAAGAAAAAAGGTGAAAATCGGATGGAGCCAAGTCCGGGCTATATGGTAGTTGATCAAACGCTTCCCAACGAAAACGCTACAGGAGCTTCTTTGTTACAGCTGCAGTGTGCGGCCGAGCATTGTCATCGAAAAAGACAAAGACTGGTGACAACATTCCTCTCCACTTATTCTTATTCAGCCACCATTCGGCGACTATGTACCACCCACCATTCTAATTCGGGGTGGCGACAATGTAGAGAAATAGAGTAACTATGTAAGTACTTGATAAAATAATAAATGTTTTATTTTCACTGTGGTTTTCATTTCGTGACCGATCGGACCTTGAAAAAAAATAACTCTCGTAATTTTTATCATTATCGGGCACAAAATTCCAACCAATCGTATTCGTTGTTATTTAACCAATCATAAGTTGAGAGTAATTCTTATCATTGTCAGAAACACAATTCCAACCAATCGTATTCGCTGTTTTTTAACCAATCATAAGGAGGGATAAATCTTATCATTATGAGACACACTATTCCAACCAATCGTATTCTTTGTTATTTAGCCAATCATAAGGTGAGAGTAATTCTTATCATTACCAGAAACAAAATTCCAACCAATCGTATTCCTTGTTTTTTAACCAATCATAAGGAGGCAGTAAATCTTATCAGGCAGACAATTTCAACCAATCGTATTCCTTGTTTTTTAACCAATCATAAGGAGGCAGTAAATCTTATCAGGCAGACAATTTCAACCAATCGTATTCTTTGTTCTTTACCCAATCATAAGGTGAGGGTACTTCTTATCGTTATCGGGCACAAAATTCCAACCAAACGTATTCTTTGTTTTTTAACCAATCATATGGTGAAAGTAATTCTTATCATTATTAGACACAAAATTCCAACCAATCGTATTCGTTGTTTTTTAACTAATCATAAGGTGAGAGTAATTCTTATCTTTATTAGGCACAAAATTCCAACCAATCGTATTCGTTGTTATTTAACCAATCATAAGGTGAAGGTACGAGTATAATAGACATTTTTTATTATTATAGATATTAAATCTTTATTTGTAATAATATTATAGTACTTATTAATAATTTTGTCAAACCAGCAAGACGGAATATATATATATATATATATATATATATATATATACATGGTCATTGTATTAACAATTTGAGCAACTTACACATATACAACTGCTGTTTTGAGTATATCGTAATCTTTATACAATGTTAGTATCTAATATTAGTATCTTAGTGTATTTTACAATAAAAAAATTTTTATATATATTTCCTTTTCATTTTTTAAATCTTTTAGTTTTATATAGTGGATACATATGCAGATATGAAGTTCCTTCAAAACATTCTTGTACTGTACATAGACACTTTCTAATTTGACTTAAAACAAAACCTACGTTATTTAAACGTTGTAAAATATAATAAATTACAGATACAACCGAGCTAAACAATGTTTTGACTATAGAATGAAATAAATCTAAAATTATCTTACAGCAAAAAATTTCAAAACTTTGGTAAGTTTAAACAAGTATAAACTACAACCCTTAAGAAAAATTTGCTTAATTTCTTTGTGTTCTTGTCTATTCATGAATCGAACTTTTATATTTATTTAAATTTAGAAGGGTGTTTTATTTCTTCCAGACAAGTTTTATATCTCATTAAATTCATTTTAAGCAACAAGCTTATATATTTTTTATGTAATATGTGTAAAAATTATCTACTGGCATTTTATTTTTTTTTTTTTGAGGTAACAATGGACCACTTTAGTCAACTCTGATTTGTCTTTTCATTTTTTTGTTTTTTTCTTAATTGCTCCTCAATACTTCTTCATTCTATCAGATCTTGCTTTTCTGAGTTCTGCTGAACAAATCCTTGTTGTTATTTTATTTTCTTTAATTTTAAATCTGGAGTTTGCTTATTTTAGTATTTTTTTACTGTCAGTTTTGTTTCTTAAATCTTTTATTGTGATTTCTAGTTCTTGCATATCTTGTTTAATTTCGGTTTTTCAGGTCGGTGTTTTGGTGGTTTTCCAATATTTCTCGACCATCCTGTCGAGCCTGTTCGTATTATGTGTGCAAAGAAGGAGATTCTTTTTCTTTCTAAAGTACTCTAGAGTTGATTCTACGTCTTTATGTACCTCTTGGTTTGGTATGAATCTTCATTCTCCCCCATCAGTAAGTCGTATTTTATTTGTGCATGTTCTTAAAATTTTTCTATCTATTCTTTACATTTCTGCTGAGTAGAAAATGTTGAATTTAGTTTGAAGAGTGTTTTGCCTCCATATGATATTATAGGTCTGATTACAATTTTGTAATGTCTAAGTTTGTATTTATTGAGGTGCATCTTTTATTATATGTTATTTTGGTGGTATTTTGTGCGTTATAGAGCTTTTGTGATCTTTCTTTCCAGTTTACTTTTTCTTTGAGGTCATGTGCGATATTTTCTCCTAAATATTTAAACCGTTCAATTAGCTCGACTTTATGTCCGTTTATAATTACGTAGTTCAATCCAGGAGATTTATGGTCAATATTCTTCTAGTCTTTTCATATGATATTCTTAGGCCTCTTATTCCTGCTAGTTCTTCCAATGAATTTACTTGGATTCTAGCTTCTGCGATGTTATTGGCTAGAAAGGCTAGGTCATCTGCAATTCCTATTAATCTACAATTTTACTTTGATACGGTTGACATGTTTCCTTGCTTCAATTGTTACGTGTAGTGGGTCTTTTTTGTACCACTCTTTCATTACATATTCTAGGGCGCAGTTGAAGAGCAGTGGGAATAGTCCATCTCCTTGTCTTAAACTTGTTTTGATTAGGAATGGTTGTGATATTTCTCTTCTGAATTTTATTTTGGAGTAGTTCGATAATTTTTACCAGTTTCGGGTGTAATCCTAGGTTTCTTAGTATTTTCAACACTATTGGCTTTTATTATACGAGTAATTGCGATTAACAGAAAATATGAAAAAAAAGAAATGTTTTAAAAGGGTTTTCGTTGAAAGAATCTTTTTTATGGTTAGAAGAAAGTATCTCAAAATGAAAACAAAGTTTAATCTACTTGATGTAAACTTTTTTATCTACACTATAAAAAAATATACGCGCATCGATGAAATCAGTCATTAGTACCTGTGAAGTTGATTAGGAGATAATTTTTAAAAAAGAGACGTGTCAGATCAAAGAGTAGTCCTACAAAGATTAATTTTTATATGCCAGTGACATCAAATGTTTTAAGAAGTTCTTCTTAACAAATAAATAAGTTTGAATTCTGAAAACTTTCTTCCCCTTGTAAATTAATTTTTAAAACTTTCTTCATTGTATTTTTTGATAAGTTTGTTTAATCCTAATTGGTAAAAAAAAACTCTTTTTACAAAGAAAATATTTAATTTTTACTTCAATACTGATTTAAATTTAACTCTCGTATTTTTCTTGTACAACATACATTTTTACACTGCCCAGAAAGGAGTGTAATATATTTATGTTTGTTCCACCGTAGCAGCTCAACGGTTGAATCGATTTAGAAGTATTACCCCGTGCTTCAATCCTTTGCCTTACCGGGATTGTCATTGGCTATGTAAATATATAAAATTATGTAATAGATTCCGGTTGGAGCACAAACTTTAATGAATTGAATTAATGAACTGTGAACCTCACAGTCATTGAGTCCACCTAAATCATTGAGCTGGATTTGAACTAAATGATTCGATTCAATCGAATGAATAATATTACAAAAATAATAGAATTAATGAAATAAAATAAACAAAAGTAATGAAATGTAGTAGAAATAACAAAGATGGACCACTGAATGTGAAAATAGGAGGAGAAAAGATTATGGAGGTAGAAGAATTTTGTTATTTGGGAAGTAGAATTACTAAAGATGGACGAAGCAGGAGCGATATAAAATGCCGAATAGCACAAGCTAAACGAGCCTTCAGTAAGAAATATAAGTTGTTTACATCAAAAATTAATTTAAATGTCAGGAAAAGATTTTTGAAAGTGTATGTTTGGAGTGTCGCTTTATATGGAAGTGAAACTTGGACAATCGGAGTATCTGAGAAGAAAAGGTTAGAAGCTTTTGAAATGCGGTGCTATAGGAGAATGTTAAAAATCAGATGGGTGGATAAAGTGACAAATGAAGAGGTATTGCGGCAAATAGATGAAGAAAGAAGCATTTGGAAAAATATAGTTAAAAGAAGAGACAGACTTATAGGCCACATACTAAGGCATCCTGGAATAGTCGCTTTAATTTTGGAAGGACAGGTAGAAGGGAAAAATTGTGTAGGCAGGCCACGTTTGGAATATGTAAAACAAATTGTTAGGGATGTAGGATGTAGAGGGTATACTGAATGAAACGACTAGCACTAGACAGGGAATCTTGGAGAGCTGCATCAAACCAGTCAAATGACTGAAGACAAAAAAAAAAAAAAATAGAATTAAATTTACGTTAAATAAAATGTCATTAAATAGATTTAAAAACTTTCTGTTTTAATAATAATGAGCTTTTCGTGGGGACTGCGTGTGAGACTTGTGTGGTGATGTGACGCAAACACCTCGTGCAAGGCATCTTTTACTTATGAAAAGGTGTCATTTATTAATGTGATCTGTATATTTTCATGTTTATTTTATATTGATTACATTAATAAAACTGCAAGTGTGTTCTTGAAATATTTTTTACACAAAAAGGAACGTAATTTATTTAAGGAGTGTGTATGTTTGTTCCACTATAGTAGCTGAACGGCTGAACCGATTTAGATATATGACTCCGAGTTGGATTTCTTACGTTACCGAGAGTGTCATAGGCTATATGTATATATGTATGTTTAATAAGTTAAAAAAATTTGAAAAAAAAATTATATACAAAATTGTCACCCGCACGGTCTTTAATTATCCTATATTAAAGAGCAATATTTTTTACTAGTCGTGTTTTTAATTTTTAATAGTTATCTCTTGTTTTTACAAGTGTTTGGTAATTTTTTGATTTTCTCCACTAATAATAATTATTATACCCACTTAACAAATATTTTTATCTATTGTTCAGGTAATGGCTTACCGACGTTTATTTCTAACATATAACTTCCATTTATTAAAATTCTTGTTTTTTTAATTATTTTATTGTGTGACCTATATTATAAAATTTTTAAGAATTTTTCAAAAACTATATTTTTTTTCTAAAACGCATCCAAATTATGTTCTATTTTTTTAATTATACTGTTATATAAAAGGTTGAAAATCCACTCATAATTTGGCAGTTACCGTTGGTTCATTTTTGAAAAAATAAACCCGTTAATTAAAGCTTAAATATTAAAGAATACAAGTAATAGGGGCATTCAAAACCAGTTTTACTACATATAAGATATTTACAGAAGGGAGACAGTTTTTCTAAAGTTCTCAAATTTGAGCTCCCTCAAGATCTTTGTATATCTTAATGTTTTTAAAGTTCCTTTTTATTCTAAATATACAAAAAAGTAAATAAAAAATGTTATTGAGGGCGGATGTGGATATGAGTTGGTAATTATTTGGTTTTATATTTGACGAAAGATTTAACATACCATCATGAAATTTTATGGGATTAAGTCATATATTATGGAAATGTTTTTATATCGTACTTTAGAAAAAAATCAGATGAAATTTTGTAAAAAATTGCACTTGAAAAGCTTTTATTCCTGTTTTGGTTCGTGATTAAATCGCTTTAACGACGTGATTTGAGAAAGAAAAACAAGAATCCCATATCCGAAAAAACGAACTGCCTTTCCAGTTTTCTTCTTCATCGAGTAACGAATGAACGGAATTCCTATAAAAAATGATCAACGATACATAAGCGTACAGGTGATAACTTCATCTGCTCCTCATAGACATTAATCGTATTGGATTGTACATGCGGGGGAAAAAAGGGAAAAATCGAAAAAGATAAAAGGGAAGAAAGGGAAAATGGAAAAAAGAAAAAAGAAAAGGGGAAATCAGGGAAAACTGACAAAGGGATAGGAGAAAAAAGAAAGGGGAAAAGTAAATAAGGGAAAGAGAAATGGGGGAACAAAAGGGAAATATTCAATATTCAATATTTTCAGAAAAAGCAGTTATTAAAAAACAGGAAAATATTGGTAAAAAGTTAGTTTAGAAAAATGTTATTATTTTTCTTTAAGTTATTTCTTTATATAATTCCTAGAAATGAATAGAGAGAATATATATATATATATATATATATATATATATATATATATTTTATATATATATATATCTATATAAATAAAAATGTAAATGTTCGTTTGTTCAAATCTTAAATCTCCGAAAGTTCTTCACCGATTGTTTTGAAATTTTGACACAACGTTGCATTCGAATACGCGCGTGTTTTTATATACCTAATATTTACATACTAACATGTTACACCAGTGACAGGTAAAACATGCTTTTTTTTAAAAACAGCGCTCTCTCTTAGACGTGAAAGCAACACTCGCTATACTAAATATTTTACGATTCCATTTCAGTGTTTCCGCTATAGACTAAACTATTGGACTAAAACTACTGGACCGATTTACATGGGGGGGAAAAAAGGGAAAAATCGAAAAAGGTAAAAGGGAAGAAACGGAAAATGGAAAAAAGAAAAAAGAAAAAGGGGGAAATCAGGGAAAACTGACAAAGGGATAGGAGAAAAAAGAAAGGGGAAAAGTAAATAAGGGAAAGAGAAATGGGGGAACAAAAGGGAAATATAGAGGAAAAGGAGGGGGAAAAAAAGGGAATATGGTAAGAGGAAAATGTGAAAAGTAAATTGGGGAAAAGGAAAAAAGTGAAAATGGAAAAGATTAAATTTTGTGAAGTTCTGTAATGTTCATTTTGTTAATGTTTTATCAAACTTTCAACTGTGTTCATTTAATGTATATAAATATTGAAATCTAACAATAGCGAAGCATTGCCAGGTCTGCAGTACTTAATATATGATAATAAATATTATTTAAATACAAAAGTTACATAATAATATTTCTAGAGTTACCTAGAAATATTATTACTTAGAAATCCCTGCTCCAAGTGCTGGAAAAGTTAAATATCATCAGCAAGTTTTTTTTTAATATAAGATAAAAATTATAACTTAAATTTGCACATTAGAGAAATAGGTTAAGCATCAGGGAAAATTTGCATACACCCAATTAAAATGTATCTTAAAGAAAATATATAATTATTAATTATATATATCTATATATGTATATATATTTGTCTGTTTATTTCTAATGTGCGTACGTTGCAATCTGTTCAACTGCTGAACAATAAGCAATCCGGCCAAATGAGATGAGGATGACATGTATAAATGAGGTGTGTAGTCTTGCACAAATTCAGGCTTACCATTCCTGAAATGTGTGATTAATTGACCGACCACCAAGACGTTTATTCACACATTGATGTGTGAATAAACCCCAACACCAAAGTACATCCGTATTCAAGTCCGCATAAAATTAATTAACTTTTGCTATATATGTCTGTTATATAAGTATTTGAATCTCAGAACCTTTGACTTCAAAAATAAGCTGTTAATCAAGTGATTTCTTCTACAAGTTTACCACAGACCAGCCCAGTTGGCTATATATATACTTCTACAAGATGTACAGAAAAAGAATAACGGGGATTTATAAAGATATTTAATATCTCTTAACTTTGACCAACCGTACTGAATCACAAATAATATGGAGAGTAGAGAAAAACTTTTACAGTTTTTCCCTACAAGTATTCAATGTGAGCGCCTTTAGTCACGCGTCAAATATTCAAACCGATAAGAAAATTCAGGTCCAATGTTTTAACCAGAATGTAGAGTAATGGATGCGACAGCTGCTTAAATCCTATTCTTCAAAACTGGTAGATAAGTAGGAAGCTGAGGCACTTACACAAGATCCTTTATAAAAACGACTAAGGATAGAATTCACACGATGTGCGATCGAGTGACCGCAAACAAGCTCTATCATCGGTTCCATTCACTGATTGGGGAAACGTTATTCAACCTATTCCGTAAAGAGTTACGTCAGTGAGGAGGCGCATCATCTTGTTACCAATTAAATTCTATAGTCCATCATGCAAGTTAAGGAAAGAACAAATAGAATATCTGAACACGCATGTAACTCCTCTTTCTCTTGTTTCAGCGAAAAAGGATGGTCCATCGCCGATACGGCAAACAAGCCCTGTTATCTGATCCCGGACGACCAGCCGTTGGGGAGAATTTCATTCAACCAATCACGTACAGCGTAATGCAAGCGAGGAGCCGCACCATCTTGTTGCCAATTTCTGTGGTTCGTATTGCAGTTGTTGAGGTGCAACAACTATTCCATAGCTGTTGCACATCAAGACAGTTCATTCCAAACACGACGGCCCGTAAACTTGCCGTCGGGATACGGCACAAAAAACATTTAATTTTGAGGAGTCTCGTTCACACCGCAATATTCTGTGAGAATTGTCTAATCCCCAGATACGTATATTATGAGTATTTACTTTCAATAAATATAAAATGTTGATTAGTCTCTGAATACGACACGATAAAGAAAGTCTTCATCGTCACCGTGCATCATTTAATTTGCAAAGCTGGCACCTAAACCATAATCTGTAGGCTTTACAACTTGTAACAACTGTAAACGATATGGATGCAGTTGTAACTGTTTCCTTACAACCCCCCACACAGACGTCACTGGAATCGCTAATTCACGGCTATCCTTCGTAACGGATTTCCTATTACTATACCCAAAAAAGAATTTTACACGTTCAACATTGTCTTTGGACACATTCGGTCGTCCTGTACAAATTCTGTCTTCCCTTTACAAATACATCTAGTGGTGTCAAATTTTTTATACCATCTACGAAAGTTATTGTCACTCGGGGATCACAACGGAACGCACGTTGAACGGTAATTACAGTTTCACACCTTGCAAACTGTGAAACACAGAACGCATTTGTTAGGGGATCGCCATCTTTGGTACTAGTGCTTTCAAGCGGAAGTTACTATAAACAGTTTATGAACTTGCGCACAGCTAAAACTGGTTGAGTTGTTCTTTCATTACTTGTAGAATTAATCAACGTACGTGAAACTTGAGAAATATTACATAGCTTTAAAACCCCGATATTCATATGCACTGGATTGTTAATTAATTAATGAAAGTGTATTACGTATTTCTAGAACTTTTAATTTCGGAGTTAGTAGGACTTCTTAAGAAAAAATATATCTGTTTAAAAGATTATGAAATACAATAACTTGAAATATGAAGAGATGGACAATATTCACCATTTACGATCATTCAGTAGAGTACCATAAATTTTTGTAATAAATTGGACCCTATTTTGAATTCATCTAAAGCTATTTCATTTTAAGAAAACAAAACCCCTTTTGAAGCCCACCGGTAATTTAAAATT
Source organism: Lycorma delicatula (assembly GCF_047948215.1). Taxonomy (NCBI): domain Eukaryota; kingdom Metazoa; phylum Arthropoda; class Insecta; order Hemiptera; family Fulgoridae; genus Lycorma; species Lycorma delicatula. The sequence continues at coordinate 16,097,490 of NC_134459.1, forward strand.
GAATGGCTGCGCGTTGATGTACCAAAGATATTTTTAAAATCTTATCTTCCATTTTTGAGTAAATAATCCTTAAACTTGACCCACAAATTATTATTCGGTTAATAAACCAGTTATTTTATTAATTGTTACCACTTTCATCTCATATAGAAGAATAACAGTTCTATTTTTTATTTTTTTGTTTGTAGGCGAAAAACGCCTGGGCGTTATCATCGCCCGGGATTTTATTAATAAAAGGGTAAAATAACTCCATAAGGTTAAAAATTAATATTAATCATATAATAAAAATTTATTAAAACAAGAGTCAAGAAGGTAAAATAAAACTCAAAACTAATACCGCAGACGAAGTCTTTAAAATATAAAAGTTAAAATAATCGAATAAAGAAACTATATAAAACTTACCTAATTCGGATGGGTCGTGCAAAAGGTACCCTTGTCGGATAATAAAATTAAAGACATAGAACCAAAAAAATCAAAATTCAAAATAAAGGTTAAAAATTATCAACAACTCTCCTAGCATCAAAATATATGTGATAATATTAATTTTTTTGCAGTAATATGGTACTATGCAAAAACAGAAACATCCGGTCCAAAATTACGTTATTATTGTACAAGATATCACGGATGTTTCTAGGTAGATTAAACTTACGACATAAGACAACGCCGCATAACATATGCAATTCACGAGAACGTGGTGCACAGTCATGCGGCAGTCGTATCGTGTGCATAGGGGTGGAACTTCTCCTGAAATTAGGTATCCATGTGTGATCCTCGTATGTCCTATCCGTAACCGGCATAGGACCACTTCCTCACGACGGGACTTTCTGTAAGAGGAGCCCCATGACAACACTGAATCTTTAATCCGTCGGAGTTTATTATCGACCCAGTCGCTTTGCCACCTTCCTCTCAGTGATTGTTTTACACGATTGATAAAATCAAAGGTAGTAACTCGGTAGGTGAAAGGAGGTTGAATACACGCTTCTTTGGCAGCAGAATCTGCTCTTTCGTTACCAAGAATTCCTACGTGGCTAGGGACCCGGCAAAAACTTACTTCTGTTTTGCGATTACATAACTCAGCGATTGCATCGTAAATTTCAATGACGACAGGATGTTTGGAATAAAAGTTTTCTAACACCTTGAGTCACTGCAAATAAGAATGTTTCTATATTTGGGGTTAACGATATGTAGAGCCCTAAATTGTTTGTCAGTGACATGTCTGTTTTAGTTTTAATTTTCTTAACAGTTTGCACCGTTGGTATTTTTACAATTTATATAAAAATTAGAATATCCACTTAACATAATAACTTTAATTTTTATTTTCGATTTAATTCTTATTTAAATAAATTTATATGTACAATTATAAAATTCAAAATTAATCAGTAATCCGTGACAATGGAAAAATAATCCAAAAGCGATTGGATAAGTAATACAATTGTTGGTAAGTGGATACGCTTATATTTATATAATTGTCTTTTTTACCTTCATTTTTGTTTGAATAATTCTGTAAAGGAAATAAAGAAAATTCTTATGACAGGAATAGTAAACAGAAGATAACACGGTTGAGAGAGAGAGAGAGAGAGAGAGAGAGAGAGAGAGAGAGAGAGAAATAAAATCAGAAATAAGATGAGAACAATTTCTTAGATTTTCAAGAAATGCTGGGAGATAAAACCAGATGGCTTGGATTAACTTAAAGTACTGAAAGTTTTTATCGTTCTTTTTCTACATTTTTTTTTATTAATACCACATATGGTGGAAATCTTGTCTCCTCCATATTAGCTGCTTATATTACATATATGTTTACTTCTCTTGGATTGTAATCTTAAAAATATTTTCATCATTTCTAAATGTTATTTTATTTGTTTCCATAACGGTATTCATATAAAAATTAGGTTACATTTGTTTTTTGTTTTTTAATTTTATAAATTATAAAAGAAAATAACGTTATTTTTTTTTTATCTCCTGTTTTATTATTGGTTAAGTAAGAATTATATTACGTAAAGCCTTATCGATTACTTTTCTTTTACTGAAATTATTTATTTAACAGATTTCTCATGTACTTTTATTTTAATATCACGTTCTATCTGGAATTCTGTACGTGTCGTGTATTGTATCGTGTAGGCGGAACATTCAATTACCGTAAAGCGCTCAAATAACTTTGTACACTGACTTTTCCCGTACGGTCGAGTGGAATGTAAAACATCACACCAGAATTGTTTAAATTTTCCTTTTTGTTTGACCGTTTCCATCTATGGAAGATACTTTTCACTATCAAAGCTACAAAGAAGAGTAGAAAAAAAATTCAAAATTTAATTGGTATGTACGTTTAGATTTCTGAAGGTTTTATAATGCTTTTGAATGAAATATTTACTTGTCAATTAACGTTTTTGTCAGTTTTATTTTATTTAATACGTACTTACGTAATAATAAATTACTTCTTGTTAACGTAGATTGGATTAAGATCTAAAATCTAAACTGGTTAATAAAACCTGATAGTATCAGATCTAAATGTAACTCTTTGTACTAGTTTTATTATGTTCTCCAATGTAAAAAACGAATTGGTAATTGTATTTCTTCAGTTACTATCTGCTTCTGACGTCATAATACCTTATACGAGGGTCATTCGGAAACTTCTTGAGCTGACAAAGAAAAGACAAGATTTTGTAGAATCTCTTTTTTATATTAATCATCTTTGCAATTTAATACGTTTAGACCAACAGCAACCTGAGATTAAAGAAACATTAACCTCAGTTGTTTTAACCAACAACTTTTAACCTGAGTATAGTGCGATTAATCCAACTCTACAAGATAAGTGGGTATATCAGGTTTGACCTCATCATTTGAACTGATTCTCATCCGGCGAACCATTTCTTCAGATGTGGGAGGAGAAAGTAAATGATGTGAACTAAATCCAACGAATAAGCGCATGTGAAAAAAATTCAAAGCGAAGTTCATAGAATCTTTTATAAATTATAAAAGAAAATAACGGTATTTATTTATTGTGTTATTATTACGTTATTTAGTGTGTGTGTGTGTGTGTGTGTGTGTGTGCCGCGCACACACACACAAATACACAGGAGTGTAGGCATATTATTCTGGTGAAAGAGCAATTGATTTTGTCTAGACGTGGTCGTTTAGCATAAATAACACCGTTTACTCGATCCATTAGCGAAGCGTCCCCAGTGATGACCCTGCCTTTTTCCAGGTATTATTAAAGATCTACACCACAAGAATCAGGCAAAACCATAACCGTGACGTTTTCTGCAATTAAAATCGTTTTGGTTTTCTAAAGCGTACTTTCACCTCATCCCACCTACTCTTTCATCTCGGCATACATTAGTGAATCCCCATGTTTCATTTACTGTCGAAAAAACGTAACATGTTTAAAATAGTCGAAATTTAACATAATTGTATTTAAATAAGTTTACACACCCTCGAGAAATTTACAGTCGAATGCGTTTTTGGTCGACTGCTGATAAACGTGGCATCCATCGAAAGCGTTTTCATATCTAAAACTTTGTGTAAAATGTAGTGAACAAGTCTATCAAGATGTAAGCGATATCAGCAGCTCCGTTGCCTTCAGTCGACGATGATTTAATAATGCGTTGTGGATTTTTTTTGAAGAGTTCATTGGTTGTAGTGAGTGGTTTTTGGGCATTCCGAGCTTTAATTGTCTTGATTAAATGTATTACCACATTTAAATTCTCCAGCCTAATTTTTACTTTTCGAAAAGCAGCCCACTTTTTCGAAAACGAAGCAAAAGAATACTTTAAAATGGACTTTACTCTTTTGTATGTCCGACGAGGTTAAACCTTTTAAATAATACCTCGAACTTTTCAGTAAATGTAAAATCTTGTTTGCTTTATTCGATCGCCACAAACAAGTAACTAAAAAGCACGCGTATGAAATTTCGCAGCACTCCATATAGGTTCATACTTATTGCCGTAATCATTTAGTTATACTTGAGCCATCTCTGTACCAAGCTGAGAACTTTCTGATCAACCTTGTTATAAGTCGCATATAATCTTCTTAAATAGTTAGTATCCATCATTACAATCAATTGAGTAAGAATAAAGCCTTTCTTTTTCCTGTTTAGCCTCCAGGAATTACCGTTCAGGTATTACTTCAGAGGATGAATGAGGATGATATGTATGACTGTAAATGAAGTGTAGTCTTGTACACTCTCAGTTCGACCATTCCTGAGATGTGTGGTTAATTGAAACCCAACCACCAAAGAACAACGGTAACCACGATCTAGTATTAAAATCCGTATAAAAAGAACTTGAACACTGGAACTCTCGACTTCCAAATCAGCTGATTTGGTAAGACGTGTTCAACACTAGACCAATCCGGTGGGTTAAGAAGAAAGCCTAACTTTTATGAAATTTTTTTTTCATCGTATAGATTCCTCGTTTCCTACAGTATATACTTAAATATTAATTAACAAGTTTATCGTAAACAATACACAGATAGTTATAGAGTCATATACAGTCATACTTAAAACGAAAACTCGCAAAAAAATTGAATTTATAATTTCAAAATATACCGAATGTTTCTTTAAACAAATATGTAGCATTCAGACATAATAAAAAGTTAATTTAACGCCTTTTTTAGGAAAATGTACGCCTTTTTTGTTGGGTTTTTAAAATTTTTTTTTTTTTAATCGTACTTGTTAATTGTTTTCTGATTTTGAAATTTTTTGTTATTCAATTTATGTCTTTTATTTGAAATATAAAAGACATTTATGTCTTTTATATTTCTCTTTCTAAGAAGATAAATAAATAATGCGTTTTTCCCCAGTGAATGAGATACATTAATTTAACCTAAAACAGTGTTTTTTATTAATATAATTCATGCAAAATGTTTGACGTATGAGTATTATTAATAATTAATGTTTATATTATTGCTGATACCAGCAGTATACAATGTAAGAAACCACTTTAATCCTCATTTGGTATAGAAATTCTTGTTATTCTTTGGAGTGACTATGCTTGTATTAAGATTTTTTCTTGTTATTTTGTCAACACCTATTAGATATAGAAAGCAGTATTCATAATTTATTAATTAAATGCTCATTTTTGAAATGTGTTTTTACTTTGTTACTATTCTCGCAGTTTCCTATTTTTTGTTTTACTAAATTCAACGCTATTCCAGTATAGTTGCTTATTGTTCCCTTGCGTAGTTAAATTTATGTATAAACTTATGTTTAATAATTGCTTAAATTTTAGATTTATTTGTGTGTTTGGCAAACCTGTCTTTTTCAGTTAAATAGTCATTAATTGTTCTCAACTTGGAAAAGTGTTTTAAGTTTCTAACACAAGTACAAATATGATTAACTTATATTATCTACCTCCCTCTATTGTTCATTAAACTAAATGTGTAAGTCAAACAACTTAAAATAGTCCGGCTTTAGGAAGATTAAACTTGTTTAGACTTACGTATTCAGGAATATTCTTGATTGTTATATGTTATAGATGGAGTAGATATAAAAGATTATCCCTTGAGGATGTTTTTCTCTAGTTCCTTGATTAATGTTTGTAATTCTTCGGTGTGTTTCTTCGAAGATAATAAATCAAACGGACTTTTAATTTTTAATTCTACTTTCATTCTACCTAATCTTAAAGATAACAATAGACACCGAATCCATAAATTGTAGTCAATTTATTCAGCAAATGAGAATCTGTTTTGATCGTCGTTCGAATTTAAAACACAAAAATTCCACCTTACTTTTGTCTTTCATTTACAAGATAAATGAAGAAAATAATTTTATCAGTACTAAAAAATATAGATTATACAGAGTATTTCTTTTTTATCCAGATTTTAGACGAAAACATAATAAATCACTTTTTTGCTTTAAAACCCAACCAACCACACCCATCCTTCACGCGCGCGCGAGCACACTCACGCACACATGTGTATATATATATATATATATATATATATATATAATATATGTATACACACACACACACACACACAAAACATATCTTTCCAATAAATTAAAAAGATAAATACGTAAATATAATAAAGAAAAAAAATTAAAACACTTCTAAAATCGTACTACAAAAAATCTTCAATTCTTTAATTTCGACGTATTGAAATAGACAATTAATTAAAATTGTTGATAACCCAAATTGTCAAATGAAAAAATTCGTCATCGAAAATCAGCCGGTATTCTTTGATAGTTGGGGTTTAATTAAACATCCGTCTTAGGAATGGTCGGTCTGAGTCTGTTCATGACTACATGTGTACCGGTATACATTTACAGTTACACTCCAGTCGCTAAAAACTTTAATTGTTGATGCGACTATAATACGACTATAATAATAAATAAAATTAAAAGATTAAATAAAAAAAATAAATAGAAAAAAACTTTTTATTTGTCACTAGCTTCATAAAGAATTATTTTAAACATATATTGAAAAAGTATTATTTTATATTCTAATGAAGGGTATTAGTATAGTTTTAGTAGAGTTGTATACTGTATATACAGGTGATTTCAAATAAACCCATCGGGTTGGTCTAGTGGTGAACGCATCTTCTCAAATCAGATGATTTCGAAATCGAGAATTCTAAGGTTAAAATCCTAGTAAAGGCAGTTTACTTTTATAGAGATTTGAATACTAAATCGTGGATACCGGTATTCTTTGGTAGTTGGGTTTCAATTAACCACACATCTCAGGAATAGTCGAACTGAGACTGTACAATTCTACACTTCACTTACACTCATACGTATCATCCTCTGAAGTAATACCTGAACGGTAATTCCCGGAGGCTAAACAGGAAAAAGAAAGGTGATTTCAAATAGCACGGAAATATCTCAAGAAATGATTCTGTAGCCAAAAAATAAAAAAAAAGTTCATATTAACATAAGTCAGCAAACGTTTCGTCGGTGAGTTTTAGCTCGTAAACGTTTCTTCTCCCTCTGTGAAATTAGACCGAACTAAAATTCTTGGGGTACAAATCGAGAGTTAAATTTGCAACATGTTTATGGGTTTAGATCTAAGAAATTGGATAAAAATGATCTTAGACCTCTATCACACTTAGGGAATAAAAATGGAATAAAACATGAAACGTTTTGTTGGAAAATACACTTTTTTAGATTTGAAAAATAACAACTTAATTAATTTACGAATAAAAAAGTAAAAGTTTCTAGTTAACTTTGTAGAGAATTTAATTTCGAGAAAATTGATGTAAATAACGTCTATTAAAACTAAACACAAATTTGAGAAGTTCAGCTTTAATTAGAAACAAAACACAAACCGGGTCTGAAAAGTAATACGTTTTAAACGGAACAGTTTACAAGAAAATGCTAAAAATTATAAAATTAATTTAAAAGACATCCTCCTAAAACATATTATAGATTTATATTTTTTCATAGGTGGGCAATAACAGCTTATTAACAAAAACCTTTAGTGTCTAACTCACCGGTTTAGTCTAGTGGTGAACGCGTCTTCGCAAATCAACTGATTTCGAAGTCGAGAGTTCCAACGTTCAAATCCTAGTAAAGACAGGTACTTTTATACGGATTTGAATACTAGATCGTGGATACCGCTGTTCGTTGGTGGTTGGGTTTTTATTAAACAAACATCTCAAGAATGGACGAGCTGACTGTACAAGATTACACTTCAGTTACACTCATGCATATCATTCTCTGAAGTAATATCTGACGATGATTCCCGGAGGCTAAACAGGAAAAAAAGTTTAGTGTCTAGTATTTGAATATTTATTTAAGCGGTGTTTGTGCTGTTTTCATTAGCGTTATGTTGTTCAAACATTGATGAAAATTGTTCTGTCTAAAATCGTATTTATGAAAATTATGTCATACATGAGGACACTAAAATAAATACCATATGTTCCAAAAATCGCAAATTTAGGTAGCAGTGCTTTCCTTTAGTATTTGTATTGTAGAATTCGATTTTGTTATTGTTGGAATCAAAACTCGATATTTTGTAAGGAAAATAGAGCCTTACATGATAGTTTTTATCCCAGCTGTACTGACAGCCAATCAGAGGCCGTCAATGTTACTAATGAGCAATCGTGATTATATGTTGATTAATTTGTTTTTGTTCGAGATGTTTCTCTGTGAAGTTTTTTTTATGATTAAAGGGATTATTTTAACAATACTTGAACAGTACCTAAAGTTAGTTAAATTAGTAAAGTACTATGTACCTCTGTAATTGTCAAAATTAACTAGTTCCAACTTAATTCCTAAATAAAATATAAACTACATAGAAATTGACCGTTTTGATTACAGAACTGAACATTTCAGCCCCAATTACATTAGAATAATGTAATTTTATTTTTACTTTCCTTATCTTTAGGAAGTACCTAAATTATTTTTTTGTGATTCCTGAAAAATTACGTTTTTGTAACATGTGACGGTTGATTCTAACGTACTCACATTTTCTGACATAAGTTGGTTATTTCTTTACGGATTGTCAAAACTAAGGTTTCGTTTTGTATACTTTAAATTGCATAACACTTTAAAGAAAAGATTAATAAACATAAAATGGCGGACTGAAGGAAAAGGAATTGGAAATCGATATAACCTTGCGGTGGCCATGAAAAGGGCCGTTTTTTTGCGTTAGATTTGAGAAGAGCTGTTGGGTCCGGAAGCTGGTCTCCGGCGAGGTCGGGGAGTTGCGGCTCTTCCATTGAAGTCCGACTGAGCTTTGCCTCAGCGGCAGTTGGGTCCCCACTACAGCGTGGCAGTGGTGTCCCCCAGAGCCCCGCAGTGCCGGCGCGGCTGAGGCGATTCTCCACGAGCGATCCCACGCTGGGCCGGCTCCTGCGGCCGAGTCTCCCGGCCAGGGCGATTGAAGCCCGGCGAGCTGGAGCTGGAGCGGGAAGTTAGCGTCCGCATCCAGCCACTCCCTCGGCAGGCCGGACAGGCCGGCTACCCCAGCGGGGATGTTGGCATTCGCCGGGAGGACCCACGTTGAGGCGGCCACGGAACATCTTCCATCCTCTTCTTCTTGTTGGTCTTCTCCAGGTGGTGGTCGACGATCAATTGTCAATTCACTCTCGTGCACGCTCTTTTATAGGAGCCGGAGAGTGGTGGTGCCGCTATAGTGGGAGAACTGCGCGGTGGAAGTGATGCTGGTACTGTGCGCCCCTCTCACATCGTTGCTACCGTTATCGCCCGCCGATATTAAATTAGACATATATGTGGTAACAATATATATATATAATTATTATTTTTTCCGATTATTCGGAAAAAAATAATTTAACGTCTTCTTATGAACAAATAGATTGATGAAATATTATGTATAATTTAAAAAAAAAAAACAAAAAAAAAACATGATAACTAGTACGTCGGATAAATTATAATAAATAATAAAATATTTTAGTGGTTAAGGACGAGAGTAACGGACTATTTAACTAAGTTCGGCTCTGTAATAGCCTATTAAACAAAAAGCCTTCCTATAATTTGAGAAAATACTAAGCCATTCCTTTGGAAACATTCGAATAAACTAAGAAAATTATTGTGGGGTAGTTAGTCCAATGATTAGGATACGGGATTTAATGTAAACGTAAATTAATATTTTAAATATAGGCAAAGAAATAGAAGAACATAATGTATAAAAGCAAATGTATTCTTACTAGCATACCCTGTCGCGACTTCGCCCACAATATAGATGTAGCTTCACTCGCAATGCTTTTTTAATATAAACAATTTAAGTTACAAAAAATGTATTACAATCCCAAATCTAGAGCACGGGCGAATCCCGTGCTCTATGGTTACTTGCGCTTCTCATCCACGATCAGAGGGTCATGGCTCGCTTCGCTCTCCCTTTCCGTTTTCTCCCGTTTCCCTTTCCTTCACCCGTTTCTCTTTCCCTTACTTCCTTTTCCTGTTCCTCTTCACCAATTTCCCTTTAACCTTTCCTCTTTTCCCTTTCCATTTCCTTTTCCCCGTTTTCCCATTTTTTCTTTGTTCCACTTTCCCCTTCTTCCTTTTTCGATTTTTTCTTTCTCCCCTGTTCCCCTTTCGATTCCAGTTAGTTTTCAATGAATTTCGGTATAGGTTCATTTTGCCGCTAAGCAGAAATCATGGTTAAATCTTTTGTTATTCCTAATTTAAAAACAAACCCTTTTCCGGACACATGTTTATTATGAACTTTTTTCATTATTTTAAAGAGAGAAATACAGCTGTAAAATATAACGGCATTCTTCTGGAGCACTTACACACTCATTCTGTTGCTCTGCGCGCGCACACGATGTATTAATATTAAGTTATTTGACAGATGTAATGAATTACTTCATTTCCATGCTTTACCTACGCTTTATTTCTCAACTAATTTTTTTGCATTTGATATATTCAATTATTTGCTTTACATATTCCAATTTTTTAATTCCATTTTAATTTAATTATTTATTTATTTAAAATTTAATTTTAATTAAATTTATTTAATCCCCCTTTATCTTCTCCCATTTCCCTTTCCCCTTCCTTTTTCCTCTTTTCCATTTCCATTTCCTTTTCCCGTTTTTCCTTTTCCTCGTTTTCCCTTCTTTTTTTAGCTTCTTCCCTTTTACCCTTTTTCGATTTTTCCCTATTTCCCTTTTCCGATTTTTCCCTTTCGCCCTTCTTCCCCGCCCGTAAATCTGTCCAGAACTTTTTAGTCTTTAGAGGACACACATATCGGAAACACTGCAATGGAATCGTAAAATATTTAGTAAGTCAGTGAATCTGTTAGAACATTCTCTGTTATATAAGAGATAAATTTTATGTGGGATGTATATATATTTATATTATTTTATCCGTAATTTTCTTTATTTATAGGTCATTCTAAAATAAAAAAAAGAAGAATTATGAAGAATGTAAGGGAATAGGTTGGAATGGAAGGCAAAGGGTTATCAAGAGAATAAAAACGGTAATACAAACATCAAGTAAATTTGAGGTAATAATTATTGTAATTCACTTTTAACGATAATTTGAAAAAAATGATAAATGTGTTTTAAGTCTAGTACCGTTTAATTTTTTCTCTCAAAAAACAAAAATGTATAAAAATTAAAAGTTTTTTGTAATAAGGAGGCTTACTCTTAAATATTGAAAAGTTAAGTTTACAAAACTTACAGAGAGTTATGGAATCTTGAAAAACTTTCACGTTTTTAACACAATATGTTTTTTCATTTAGTGTTGGTGGAACTTTTTATTTCTACAATTCGACGGAATCTTGTAATATTTTCAGTAATATATTATATATCTTTGTACTTATCATCATAAAACACTTCTAACTTTTTAAATTAGAATTTATTTTAATATTTCTAACCAATTTAATTTAGCCTTTCGTAAAGTTATTTTTAATACATCAACTTTTTTAAAGGTGTTTTTCTATACGCTAAAGTTAGTTAAAATGAGTGTAGTTTAATCCGTAGAATTACTTTTTTTTATACCCTTATATTAAAAATCTGTTTATTAAATATCAATTCTTTTTTCACAGTTTCATTAACTTATTTACACTAAAGTTCTTGTAGACATATTTATATTAAAAATTAATTTCAAGATTTAAATTCATATTCAATGTTATTTTATATCTATAATTATATAATTCTATATCTGCTCATTTTGTTTCTATAAATACATGTTATTACATCATATTTTATAAGTCAGTACTTTATTTTTCTGTTTAGCCTCCGCAACTACCCTAAGATATTACTTCAGAGGATGGATGAGGATGATATGTATGGATGTAAATGAAGTGTAGTCTTGTACAGTCTCAGGTCGATCATTCCTGAGGTGTGTGGTTAATTGGAACCCAACCACCCAAGAACACTAGTATCCACGGTCTAGTACCACAAGACCAACCCGGTAGGTTTTATAAATCAGTATTTTATCATAAATTGAGATGTCCTTTTTTTCGTCAGTATAGGGGATAAATTGATTGTTCCTCTATCGTACGTATGCATAGTTACTTTCAAAACTGAATATTTATTGTAATGTTATATTTGATTGAAAAAGAGTTATTCCTACATAGGTTTTTAGTTTCAGAAGTCTATAATATGTTCTTTTCAGCCAATCATAACTTTCCATCCTGTAATATGACCATTAAAAATGAGCTAAAATAAAACTAAAATTTTGTATAATTAAAGTTAATTCATACCGTGGCGGACTAACTGTCGGTAAGTGGGAAGGCTCGTTTGAGTTCAAGGACACTCTCCTGGGTCCCAGTTTTACGACCAACCCGGTGGGTTGGTCTAGTGGTGAACGCGTCTTCCCAAATCAGCTGATTTGGTAGTCAAGAGTTCCACCGTTCAAGTCCTAGTAAAAGTAGTTACTTTTATACAAATTTGAATACTAGATCGTGGATACCGGTGATCTTTGGTGGTTGGGTTTCAATTAACCACACATCTCAGGAATGGTCGAACTGAGACTGAACAAGACTACACTTCATTAACACTCGTACATGTCATCCTCATTTATCCTCTGAAGTATTATCTGAACGGTAGCTACCAGAGGCTAAACAGGAAAAAGAAAAAAAAGGTGAGTAGGGGGGACAAAAGGAAGTTAATTCAAAATCATAATTTTTATACGTAGATTACAACTTTTATTTCAGAGAAATTATCTGATTATAGTTATAAAAAAATTCCAATTGTAGTCCTACATCGCCAAGAAACCTTTTGTTTAAGACTTTCATTTAACCCTTATGAAAGATGAAAAACTAACTCAACTTAACTTCTATAAAATACTTCTTGCATTATCAAGAAGCAGAACACCATGGACTTTTATCAATATAGAAAAAAAATGAAGAACTTACTTTTGAAAAATCATTTTTTATGGTCTAATATTGTTTATGTTTATTTGTAATTAATTTTAAAAAAAATATGAAAATGATTGAAAAGAAATTAAGCACTTATTACTTTGTACGAGGGTGAGTCAATTATTATCAGCAATGTAGTTATAAATTTTATTGCAATACAAATAGGAAACTTACATGTACGTTATTTTTCAACATAGTCTCCTTCCATTTCAACGCACTGGGTTCATCGTTGCGTAAGCTTTCTGATACCCTCATAAAAGAAAGTTTTCGGCTGAGCTGCGAGCCAGGAATGGACCGCTTCTTTCACTGTTTCGTCCGAGGTAAATCGACGGCCCCCTAATGCCTCGTTGAGTGGACCAAACAAGAGGTAGTCAGAAGGAGCAAGATCAGGACTATACGGAGGATGAGCCAGTACTTCAAATTTGAGTTTCTGGAGAGTTTCAGCAGTACGACATGTGTGGACATGAGTGAACGTGGGCGTTGTCCTTGCACGACAATACCCGTCCACATCCTACACGACTATGTGTCACTTTATCAATAGTTATTCGTCTGTCTAAGAAAACCATGTCACGTGCACGCTCAATGAATTACTCATTTGTGGCGGTAAACTGTCGTCCCGCTCCTTCGTCGTACGTAACACTTGTACGACCATTTTTGAATTTTTTAATCCATTCGTAGACACTCCGTTGCGGCTGCACACTGTTCCCGTACTGTACCGAAAGTCTTCGATAAATTTCGGCCCCTGATAGACCTTCCGACCACAAAAAACGGATCGCTGAACGTTACCCTTCTTTGATGCAAACAGAAAGCGGAGCAGCCATGGTTAACGGCAGGGCAGGGGTAATGTAACTAACCTAGCAGCATCAAACCTGCACAGACATAATAACAATTAAACTACGCATACGTCATCTACGCAACGCGATAGTGCTACCAACATAAACAAAAATATAACTAAATTGCGGATAATAATAATTGAATTACCCTCGTAATATATTTTTTAAAGTAACTTTTTGGATTATTTTTTCTATTTTCAGTTAATGAATAAATTTATTATTGAAAACAATTGTTTAAATTCGTATAGAAAATGTTGGTATTTAAAAAACCATGATTTTCATAAAAATACACAACATGGTAAGTTAATATGGCTACTATTAAAACTGAATTATTTGTAACTAAACTAAACCAAAAAAAAAAATCCTTTTCGGTACGCCGGAAGAGGGAGGTAGATTTCACCGATGCTAAGTAGGGGATAAAAAAAAAATTCCACCTTAAAGTTAAGAAAAATTCAAATTTACTCAGTACGTCAATGATTTTTCTCCTGTTTAGCCTCCGGTAACTACCGTTTAGATAATTCTTCAGAGGATGATATGTATGAGTGTAAATGAAGTGTAGTCTTGTACATTCTCAGTTCGACCATTCCTGAGATGTGTGGTTAATTGAAACCCAACCACCAAAGAATACCGGTATCCACGATTTAGTATTCAAATCCGTTTAAAAATAACTGGCTTTACAAGGACTTGAACGCTGGAACTCTCGACTTCCAAATCAGCTGATTTGGGAAGACGCGTTCACCACTAGACCAACCCGGTGGGCTAGTACGTCAATGGTTGCATGTGAAAAAAGTTTCACATGTTTAGCATACGACAAGCCCACCTTCTTACTATTCTAGTAAAATTTTGGTCATCCCTTGCCGTAAGGGTTGGTCATATTAAAAATTGTTTCAGACAAAGGTTTTAGGTAATGTTAAGAGGACTAACGAACACTTTAAACCGATTCGATACTGTGCCTATTAAGGGAGATATGATTTTTTTTCTTCGAAACCCCATTTTTTCAACCCCCTGGGCCAATGGTTGGTGATATTAAAAAAAATTTAATTACACAAGTTTTAGTCCCTTTTCCAAAAAAAATAGTAGGAACTTTAAACGAATTCGATATTTTAGTTAATAAAATAGTTTTATTTTTTTTTCGAAAATGCCTCCCCATTTCCATTTCCATGGTCCGATTTTGGTCGTTTAACGAACTCGATCGAGATTTTCTAACGAGTTATTTTTTAAGGAACAATTTGAAAGTGATTGGCGCAAAATTACGGCAGTTATCGTGTCCACAAGAAAGTGAAATATATAAACTTTTGAGTTGACGGTGGTTTTGGGATCTGTGGGATGTGAAACGCGAATATAGGTCGAAATAAGTTCAGTAATGGTTCCCATTACAATAGATAGTTTTCTTATGAAATCTACGTAAATCATTTGATTGTCAGAAAATATAATAAAATAAACTATTTTGTAATTTGGGGGGTTTTACCCATTTAAAACTCCTTAAAATTGGAAAATTCATTTAGTTTGAAAAATGGATATTTTATTTAAAAATAAAATAATTTATTTTTAATTATTAAAGATCTTTTACTGATTTTGAATAAAAGTCCATTTAAAACCTCGTTTATGTAGAGTAAACATCGAACATTTAATTATTAAATATCACATCATTATTTTCAGGTCATTTAAATATAAAGTATGAATTGATATTAAAGTGTAAGCTGCCCTATCCTATTCGTATTTTATTATATTATTAAATTTAAACTTGACTTCATATTATAATTTATTATAGGCATGTCATTACACCTGTATATTCGTATTTTATTATAAATTTTGTTTTTATAAGACAGGCATTTTTAATATTTCTTTCTATTAAATGAAATGTTTTAGCTCTTAAATTTTTAAATAGATAATTTAGTTTTTAAATAGCAAATGTAATAATATTTTTTATTACTTTAGAACACTCATTTGTAATTCTCTTTTGTAATATTTCAACATTAGAATATAAACAAAACAAAAAAATATATACTCGTATGTATACATACATATATATATATATATATGTAACCTTTCACTTCAAGGTTTAGCTTTTTTTTCTGTTTAGCCTCCGGAACTACCGTAAGGTATTATATTACTTCAGAGGATGATTGAGGTTGATATGTATGAATGTAAATGAAGTGTAGTCTTGTAAAGTCTCAGGTCGACCATTCCTGAGATGTATGGTTAATTGAATCCCAACCACCAAAAAATAATCCACTATCTAGTATTCAAATCCGCAAAACGTTATTCTTGCCTTTGCTAGGATTTGAACTTTAGAACTCTAGACTTCGAAATCAGCTGATTTACAATGACGAGTTAACTACTAGACCAACTCAGCGGGTTTACCAATTAAGCCTGCTACTCTTCAAGATTTACCAAATCGAATTGTTGCAGCAGTGAATTCAATATCCAGGTACCAGTTACCAATAAAAATAATTTAGGAGTAATAAAAAATAATTAAGTGCTATTTATAAATCTCAATTTTTACATCCTTGTACGAAATTGTAATCGCCAAAAATTTCGGTATTCAGATTTCAACAGAAATTTCCATTTGACCATCCCTGAATCCATTTTGACTATTTTTGGCTGACGTCTGTACGTACCGTATGTATTTCGCATAACTCGAAAACGATTAAGCGTAAAATGTTGAAATTTTGGATGTAGGACTTTTGTAACATCTAATTGTGCATTTCCGCTTTTGATTGCAATCGACTTGACCAAATGTGCCCAAAAAAGTTAAAAATCCAAATGTTTCGAATTTTGGAGTTTTTCTTAACTGCAGTAATAAGCCATCATTGAGAAATTTTTAACTATCTATCATAGGTGTATTCATTGGCTCCAGAGTTATAGCCAAATGAAATTTTAATTAATGAAATATTTTGCTCTGTACATCGGAAAGTACATCGGTTCAAATCCGACTTCATTTCCGTTTTTTTCTAATGAAAAGTACATAAAATTTTATTTTACTAATAACTTCTGATTTTTTTCACACACATATATATATAATATACGTATATTTTACAATCGGAGGTTAATAATTTAATTTATAGGTTGATAATAATTTTGGTGGTTAATTAATTAATAATAAATCAATAAAATTAAAGTTAAAAAAAAATTATTTCACCAGTGCTAAGGAGGAGAAAATTTCCACCTTAAAGTTAAGAAAACCTTAAAATTTACCCAACACGACAATGGTTGCATGCGAAAAAAGTTTCACATGTTTAGCATACGACAAGCCTCATCTTACATTCCAGCAACATTTTGGTCATCCCTTGCCGTAGGGGTTGGTCATATCAAAAATTGTTCTAGACAAAAGTTTTAATCTTTCAGTAAATTAATAATTATTTTTAATAAATATTTCTTTTCGATATGCTCGCGCCCTCTATTTAGTATTATCAAGTCCGACGTCCCCCTAGGGGGACGCGCCCCGCAGCTTGAGAAACACTGCTCTAAGGTATAAATCTGCAAAGTTTCATTAAAATCAGTCCATTAGTTTTTCTTGCACAGATACAACTCCATTTATCATTGCATATATATAGATGTACAATGATTTCATCAGATTTAAATATTTATAAAAAAAAGAAAACGTCTAAAAATTTTATTAAGTTTAATTATTAAATTATAGATGATTGATTACTTCGTTGTAAATATTGACTAATTCTTTTCTTATCTATGCCAATTATTGATTGAATATTGTATATTCATTAAAGAAAAACATTATTTATTAATGAATTAATTTAAAAACGTATATTTTGCATAATCTTTTTTTCTCTAAAGAAAATTTAATTAAAAATTTAATCTTCTTCCATAAATAAAATATTTAATATTAATAGTTTCAATAATAAAAGACAATAATATTAAAAGACTAATAAAATTATAATTAATATTAATTATTTTATCAGTTTGAAGAATACTAAATTTTTTTTTTGTTTTCAGCATTTCGACTGGTTTTATGCAGCTATCCAAGATTCCCTTTCTAGTGCTAGTAGTTTCATTTCGGTATATCCCCTACATCCTACATACCTAACAATTTGTTTTACATATTCCAAACGTTGCCTGCCAGCACAATTTTTTCCTTCTACCTGTCCCTCCAATATTAAAGCGACTATTCTAGGATGCCTTAATATGTGGCTTATAAGTCTGTCTCTTCTTTTAGCTATATTTTTCCAAATGCTTCTTTCTTCGTCAATTTGCCGCAACACCTCTTCATTTGTCACTTTATCTATCCATCTGATTTTTAACATTTTCCTGTTGCACCACATTTCAAAAGCGGTGGTGCAACAGGAGAATGTTGCACCACCGCAACATTTTTTTTTCTCAGATACTCCGATCATCCAAGTATCACTTCCATATAAAGCTACGCTCCAAACATATACTTTCAAAAATCTTTTCCTGACATTTAAATTAATTTTTGATGTAAAAAAATTATATTTCTTACTGAATGCTCGTTTCGCCTTTGCTATTCGGCATTTTATATCGCTCCTGCTTCGTCCATCTTTAGTAATTCTACTTCCCAAATAACAAAATTCTTCTACCTTCATAATCTTTTCTCTTTTTATTTTTACATTCAGTGGTCCATCTTTGTTATTTCTTCTACATTTCATTACTTTCGATTTGTTCTTGTTTATTTTCATGCGGTAGTTCTTGCGTAGGACTTCATCCATGCCATTCATTGTTTCTTCTAAATTCTTTTTACTCTCAGCTAGAATTACTATATCATCAGCAAATCGTAGCATCTTTATCTTTTCACCTTGTACTGTTACTCCGAATTTAAATTGTCCATTAATATCATTAACTGCTAGTTCTATGTAAAGATTAATAAGTAACGAGGATTGGGAACATCTTTGTCGGACTCCCTTTATTATAACGGTTTCGTTCTTATGTTCTTCAATTACTAATACTTACCGAATAAAATTAATATTATTAATTTTAACAGCCGACTGTCAAAAATACAAACTATTGAGCAAACGTTATACTAGCTTCAGTTTTTTTTTAGTTTTTTTTTGTTTAACCTCCGGGTCCACCGTTAGGCATGCTTCAGAGGATGAGATGAATAATATTTAGCTAAACTAGCTTCAGTTTAGTGGACACTAAACGGTTACCAGTGCAACTGAAATAAAAATAATTTAACTTAAAATCTATAGAAAATAATCATTCCATCTAATAGTAAAAAAACATTATTGTAGAATTACATGAAAATCAGAAAACGTTTGAACGTAATTCTGTTGTAAAAATCGAATGGTATGCAGATGGATATATAAATGAGAAAGGAGAGGCTGAAAGAGTCTCGTTTCATTCTGTTAATTATAAATAAAAATTATTTTTAATATATTTAATTGCTGTTGATGGTGGCATCACCTATTCTGGTTGTAAATAATAGACAAAGGGTAAATTTATTTTGCCTAACCGAACAAATCAGGTGTGTTTGCGTTGGCATAAAATAAAAATCCACGATAAAAATCATTAGTTACTCTAATTTAATAATGCTCTTTTATACTCTTTTATTTAATACGTTATTAAAACACAAGAGGCTTGATAAAAACCTATAAAATATGAGACTTTAAGCCTTTTTTGTTACATGCAATTTCTACAGATTTTTATAACTTGTATAAAACTTTTTTTTAATGTACAGTTAACATATTGTAACAAGATCGGTATAGCGGGCCTGAGTAATGAATTCCTACTAATTATTATAAAAGTAATAGAAAATGTAATCATTGGAAAGAATCCAGAAAGGGACAGAAAAAGATCCCTTTTTGTAAAGAATATACAATTGTCTTTTGTTATACTAACACACAATGAACACCTGTTGTGAAGTGAAAAGAGACCAGGCTTAGAATTCATGGGAACAAAGCCTTGGTCAATTCTTCTCACGCATCGACTTGGATCTGATCCTACAGATAACGAGGCTAAAAGTATAAATAGTCCAGTATGACCAGCTAAAAATCAGTTCGGCGGAGTTCTGCGAGGCGTTACGACGTCGGTTCTGCAAGGGCAGTTGTGTGAGGAGTTCAGCGAGGAGAGGCTGGAGTTCTATGTGTTCGGTGGAGTTCCGCGAACCAGTCTAGTGAGACAAACGACGACGGTCCAGCGTGGTGAGTCACAGCTGTGAGTCTGCGAGATATCAGTCCAGCGAGGAGAATATCCAGTTTGATAAATTAAGGTGACGCCACGAGTAATATAGTAACCAAAAAAGTACTATAGGTGAGTTACAGTAAAACTAAGTGTATAAGAGAAAGAATTAATGCAATAGACTTCATTTATAAACTGTTAAGGTAGACAACAAAAAGGATTTGCAAGTGAATTTTATAAGATTGTTTGTTAATGTAAGACTAGTGGTTTAAAAGGGTTAGTGTTTTTTTTGTTAATGGGTCTGAATGCTAGTTTTTTGTTTATATATCTAGAATAAATTCTGAACTATTATTTATTTATAACTCTCTCATTTACTTATTTACTAATGCCGTTTATCACTACTTGATTGTTATTCTTTGTTGATTAAGCTATGCATTTTTCTCTGTTTTTATGTTATGCTTACTGCTTTGATTATGTTATGTTTTACTACTATTATCCTGACTATTATTGTGGTTGTATTGCTTTATTAATGTTTTTTTGTTCATTAACCGTTTTATTATTGTCACTTATTATTATTATCGTTATTGTATTTATCAAATTTGCTATTATTATTAATTTGCCTGTGGTAATTTTAACATTTTATACCAATAACTATAATTATATAAACATAAATTGTCAACTACCTGTCAATGTACTGATCGAGCCGCGCGGAACCACTACGCGACAATATTCTTATCCTATCTTCGACCACAATAAATTTTATATTTTGTTGATTATTTTGATGGGTGCTAGCTCTTTAAAAAAACTGTTTCCCCCCTTACTAGGTGTAACATCGAAATAATTTTTAAACTGCAGTGAACAATCTTGCAACAGAAATTTAAATATGTGCTCTATCTCAATATTCCTTAAATTATTACGTCACAATAATAATAATAATTATTATTATAAAATTAACTATTAAATACTTTGAAATTAAAGAATTTGAGATTTATTTTATACAAGGGAGGGGATCGATTAAATCTGTATACCGTGGCAACGTAAGCACAGAAAAACATCCTCTTAACTTTTAACTGGTCACGCTCTTTTTGTAACATTACTAGTCGTGTCGAGTCACTATGACCCGAACAATCATAAATTAAATTAATAATACATTATTAGAATTAAAAATAAATTAACAGTTATATTCGAAAAAGAAACTATTTTTTATTCAAATAAAAATAAATATCTCCTTTTTTAAAACAAAATAATCATAGAAAAAGAGAAATTACAAAACCTTGTAAAAAATATAGATCTTCATTTTAGTTGAACTTTGATGGCGTAAAAATATAATTATTCCCGATTCATTATTGCAGACAAACTTACAACATGTCTGTAAATATATTTTCAAATAAAAATATTTGAACTGACCTGAACATCTACAAGTAAACAATGCACAATTTGCCTGGGTGTCAAATTGATGTCCTGAGTAGTACATTTATGTACATTTTTTCTTAAATTTATTATTACAAAGTTAGAAATTCTCTATTTCCAACACTAACATTAATCACAATCTTTACAAATAAAAGAAGTATGATTTTTAAAAATATTGTACCTACGTTTCACACAAACAATGTTATATTTATTGTCCTTGGTGCTCGGGCAAAAGTTACAGCGTTTACGTTTCCTTCTAACTTCCAATCTCGCTCTTCTGTTAGTTGAACATCAACTACAATAATGTCTTGTTCTTTAAAGGATATTTTTAATTTGTTCAAGTTTTGTTTTGGGTTTCCCGGTGTGAGATACCTTAACAAGTAAATATTTTTACTAAAATGTGGCCCTAAACTTTTAAGAAAATCTCTCGAAATCATGTAATACAACTGGTCGCGACGGGTCAAATAGCTTATTTTTGTTACTTATATTACACAAATTAAGGGAAACTGGATACTGATAGAACGGATTACGATAGAAGATTACCAGGCTTGCCAACCTAATACCACTGAGGAAAGTATTAAACTTTAAATACAAAATAATGTCTCGGATCATATAGACCCGACGCGACCAGTTAAGGGTTAAAATGGGCTACTGTTATTGTACAACCAATGTAATCTTTATTATTAAATAATGCCTTCTTAATAATAAGTAAAGTTCCGTGTTAGGCTGTTATGGCATAATAGCTTGAGACAGATTACTAATACAAAGTCATATGTGCGTACATTGTTTAATTACTGTTAAACAATAAGATTTCAAGAAATGAAATGAAATGAAAATGCCAAATACTATTAAAAAATTTACCATTTCCGAAATATTAGTTGATGTGATGATAAATTTTTTACAGTAAAAATAAAAGTCCGTATTTTAACATATTTTCAAATAATATTTTGAATTGTTTTATTGACTTCATGATGATTGTAAATTTTACGTAAGAGAAAGTAGAGTTACTATTTTTTTTTTAATTATTCTAAAAATAAATATAACATATTTTTTTAATATTTAAAAGACATAAAAATTTAAACATTTACAATCGGTTTCGTTGATTAGAAACCATAGGTAAATTTCATGACAGTAACCAAGTTATAAAGGCGTTTTTCTTGGTAGACCTTAATTTAATACATTCTAAACATCATAGGTAGCATAAAAATTAATAAAATTCAGCCGGTAATAAAATAGAAATTATAATAATGTCCAGTAATATGACTAAAACAACATAAAAAGAAAAATAGTAACAATAAAAATGATCATAAACATAAATATTTCGATGATGCACAACTTGTAAGAAGAGAGGCCACGCCTGAGTATCACTATTAGGTTCCTAGGTCCAATTTATTTACCCTCTTTAATCGACTTACTTCTTTCCCATTGTCTAAAAGGTTAACAGCTAAATAGTCCACATGTTCCTTAAGTGATATTTAGTTACAAATCGATCGATTTCCTCTCGAACACGTGATATCCCTAAGTACTCAAGAATTTCGTTGTTTCAATAAAATAAATTGAAAAAAGAATAGAATTTAATTTACTTTTTTCAGGTTCAGAGGTATTCACACAAAAAGATTGTGCAACGAAATTTAGTTTTTTTTTTTTTTTTTTACTCAAGCTGTTGCCGTCATAAACTATATAAATAAATGTTGACATGCCTATGTATTCATTTATTTAATTTCATATCGTTAAATATACTTTCTAACTTTTTGAAATAATTATTATTACTTTGCAATGCAACATATGTAAATTCTATAGTTTATTTACATTTAACCTAGTTAAATTCTAAGACCAAAAAAAAGCCATTTAGCAAATAAGATTTATATATATATACTATATACTGAATTTTATAATGAATAACAATAAATAAATAATCTAGAAAACAGATGCTCTCAAAAAAGTAATTATTTTTACTTTAGTTGCTCAGTACTTTAGTTTCCAATATTCTTAATTGAACTTTTATAAACGACGCTCGATTGGAAAAATATTTGAACTGAAAAAAGCTTTGTTAAGAAAAACCCTTTTCGTTTTTTCATTAAATGAAAATTTATTTTCTAGTTTTGAAGTTTGTTAACGATGAAATATTTTAATTTGTTAATTTATTTATTTTTAATTACTTTAATGTAATATAATTTATATTCAGTTACACATGAAGGAAATTATCTTAATTTTCAGATATTATAAATAAATATATATGTATATAAATATTGTAAAACATTTAACTTTTAAGCATAAAAATTAGGACTTTTTCATTTAATAATAATTGAGCATTTATTAAAAACCTATTTTACTTAGATTTATTGATAACATTTAATACAATTTTGTTATACGATAATCAACTCTTTATGAGTCCCTCATGGTGAGTTTAATAATAATTATCGATTACTGACCTATATTCTGTTCGAACTACATCTAAATAAGTTCTAACATACCAAATTACAGAACATAGAACGGTAAACAACGAATAAAAACATCCTTATTAACTCGTTTTTATACACAAAGAACTTTTATTTATGTATGCTTTGAAAAACTTCAGAAGTATTTAGTTTTAAATCGTATAAGATCGAATAAGATTAAATCATATTTTTTTTTTTTTTTTTTTTTTTTTGTCTTCAGTCATTTGACTGGTTTGATGCAGCTCTCCAAGATTCCCTATCTAGTGCTAGTCGTTTCATTTCAGTATACCCTCTACATCCTACATCCCTAACAATTTGTTTTACATACTCCAAGCGTGGCCTGCCTACACAATTTTTCCCTTCTACCTGTCCTTCCAATATTAAAGCGACTATTCCAGGATGCCTTAGTATGTGGCCTATAAGTCTGTCTCTTCTTTTAACTATATTTTTCCAAATGCTTCTTTCTTCATCTATTTGCCGCAATACCTCTTCATTTGTCACTTTATCCACCCATCTGATTTTTAACATTCTCCTATAGCACCACATTTCAAAAGCTTCTAATCTTTTCTTCTCAGATACTCCGATCGTCCAAGTTTCACTTCCATATAAAGCGACACTCCAAACATACACTTTCAAAAATCTTTTCCTGACATTTAAATTCATTTTTGATGTAAACAAATTATATTTCTTACTGAAGGCTCGTTTAGCTTGTGCTATTCGGCATTTTATATCGCTCCTGATTCGTCCATCTTTAGTAATTTTACTTCCCAAATAACAAAATTCTTCTACCTCCATAATCTTTTCTCCTCCTATTTTCACATTCAGCGGTCCATCTTTGTTATTTCTACTACATTTCATTACTTTTGTTTTGTTCTTGTTTATTTTCATGCAATAGTTCTTGCGTAGGACTTCATCTATGCCGTTCATTGTTTCTTCTAAATCCTTTTTACTCTCGGCTAGAATTACTATATCATCAGCAAATCGTAGCATCTTTATCTTTTCACCTTGTACTGTTACTCCGAATCTAAATTGTTCTTTAACATCATTAACTGCTAGTTCCATGTAAAGATTAAAAAGTAACGGAGATAGGGAACATCCTTGTCGGACTCCCTTTCTTATTAGGGCTTCTTTCTTATGTTCTTCAATTGTTATTGTTGCTGTTTGGTTCCTGTACATGTTAGCAATTGTTCTTCTATCTCTGTATTTGAACCCTAATTTTTTTAAAATGCTGAACATTTTATTCCAATCTATGTTATCGAAAGCCTTTTCTAGATCTATAAACGCCAAGTATGTTGGTTTGTTTTTCTTTAATCTTTCTTCTACTATTAATCTGAGGCCTAAAATTGCTTCCCTTGTCCCTATACTTTTCCTGAAACCAAATTGGTCTTCTCCTAACACTTCTTCCACTCTCCTCTCAATTCTTCTGTATAAAATTCTAGTTAAGATTTTTGATGCATGACTAGTTAAACTAATTGTTCTATATTCTTCACATTTTTCTGCCCCTGCTTTCTTTGGTATCATAACTATAACACTTTTTTTGAAGTCTGACGGAAATTCCCCTTTTTCATAAATATTACACACCAGTTTGTATAATCTATCAATCGCTTCCTCACCTGCACTGCGCAGTAATTCTACAGGTATTCCGTCTATTCCAGGAGCCTTTCTGCCATTTAAATCTTTTAATGCTCTCTTAAATTCAGATCTCAGTATTGTTTCTCCCATTTCATCCTCCTCAACTTCCTCTTCTTCCTCTATAACACCATTTTCTAATTCATTTCCACCGTATAACTCTTCAATATATTCCACCCATCTATCGACTTTACCTTTCGTATTATATATTGGTGTACCATCTTTGTTTAACACATTATTAGATTTTAATTTATGTACCCCAAAATTTTCCTTAACTTTCCTGTTTGCTCCGTCTATTTTACCAATGTTCATTTCTCTTTCCACTTCTGAACACTTTTCTTTAATCCACTCTTCTTTCGCCAGTTTGCACTTCCTATTTATAGCATTTCTTAATTGCCGATAGTTCCTTTTACTTTCTTCATCATTAGCATTCTTATATTTTCTACGTTCATCCATCAGCTGCAATATATCGTCTGAAACCCAAGGTTTTCTACCAGTTCTCTTTATTCCGCCTAAGATTGCTTCTGCTGATTTAAGAATTTCCTTTTTAACATTCTCCCATTCTTCTTCTACATTTTCTACCTTATCTTTTTTACTCAGACCTCTTGCGATGTCCTCCTCGAAAATCTTCTTTACCTCCTCTTCCTCAAGCTTCTCTAAATTCCACCGATTCATCTGACACCTTTTCTTCAGGTTTTTAAACCCCAATCTACATTTCATTATCACCAAATTATGGTCGCTATCAATGTCTGCTCCAGGGTAAGTTTTGCAGTCAACGAGTTGATTTTTAAATCTTTGCTTAACCATGATATAATCTATCTGATACCTTGCAGTATCGCCTGGCTTTTTCCAAGTGTATATTCTTCTATTATGATTTTTAAATTGGGTGTTGGCAATTACTAAATTATACTTCGTGCAAAACTCTATAAGTCGGTCCCCTCTTTCATTCCTTTTGCCCAGCCCGTATTCACCCACTATATTTCCTTCCTTGCCTTTTCCAATGCTTGCATTCCAATCTCCAACTATTATTAAATTTTCATCTCCTTTTACGTGTTTAATTGCTTCATCAATCTCTTCGTATACACACTCTACCTCATCATCATCATGGGCGCTTGTAGGCATATAAACGTTAACAATCGTTGTCGGTTTAGGTTTTGATTTTATCCTTATTACAATGATTCTATCGCTATGCGTTTTGAAATACTCCACTCTCCTCCCTATCTTCTTGTTCATCACGAAACCTACTCCTGCCTGCCCATTATTTGACGCTGAGTTAATTACTCTAAAATCACCTGACCAAAAGTCGCCTTCCTCTTCCCACCGAACCTCATTAATTCCTACTATATCCACATTCACCCTATCCATTTCCCTTTTTAAATTTTCTAGCCTACCAACCTTTTTTAAGCTTCTAACATTCCACGCTCCGACTCGTAGAATGTTATTTTTTAATTTTCTGGTGACCCCTTCCTTAGTAGTCCCCACCCGGAGATCCGAACGGGGGACTATTTTACCTCCGGAATATTTTACCAAGGAAGGCGCCTCCATTATTGATATGTGAAAATGCAGAGAGCCACATTTTCTTGGAAAAAAGCAGCTGTAGTTTTCCATTGCTTTCAGCTGCGCAGTACTCAGAGGACTGAGTGATGTTGATACGGCCGTTTAAGTCATTGTGACTCACGCCCCTAACAACTACTGAAAGAGCTGCTGCCCTCTTTCAGGAATCATTCCTTAGTCTGGCTCTCAACAGATGCCTCTCCGATATGGTTGCACCTTCGGTCCAGCTACTCTGTATCCCTGAGCACTCAAGCCCCCTCACCAACGGCAAGGTCTCATGATTCATAGAGGAGGAATCATATAAGATTCAAATAAATAACATTAATGGTAGTTTATCATTCGGTTTTGTTTAGTTTAAAACATAAGTTGTTTACTCATAAAACCTTCTTGTACATTTAATAATATATAAATAATTCATTTAATATTTCAGTTATATTAAACATTCAATTTTTATTCATACAAAAGTATTTTCAAATATAATGAAGAATTGATAACATCAACTTATGACTTCAGTTATTTAAGAATTAGTGCCGAACTTCATCTGTTCGTACAATGGTAATGAAAAAATTGCTTCTTATTTTGGGTCCGGGGTATATAATAAGGACCAAAACTATTTACATTTTAAATGCCTTTAAACTGATAAAGAAATATTTTTTAATAATAAAAATTTAAAGAATTAAAGACAAACATTTTTAAAATGATACTTTTTAGAGATGGGTAATAAATCTTAAAAAACCGTTTTCTAATTATTCATATAAAGTTTAAGCTTAAAAATGTGATTAAGTAAAGTTTTTTCTAAATGTAACAACCCCTCAATAAAGACTAAAAATAGAAATAGAAATTTTCTAAAAAACTTTACTGCATTTTAGATCGGGATCTATAATTTAAAAAATTATAAAATTTTTTGTTAGTCTATATATATATATATATGAAGTATAAATTTTTGAAAGATATTTTAATTGACGAACAGAATAAACATATATTTCAATTTAAAGAGGTGGGAATTGATTTTCTGAAAAAAAAACTTTTTTGATTATTTATACATGCAATTTTAGTAATAAATTTGCCAAAGTAACTTTTTTTCTAAAGTACCTCTGAAAAAAAAATTCTTTTTTTCACAACATCCCCCACCCCACAACGAATTTTGAAAAAATATAATATAATCAATGTCACATATATAGAAATATTTGAGCCAAATTTGAAAGAAAATCGGCTCGGTCAATCCTGAGATTTAAGGCGAAAAGCAGTACGTCACAGACATACATACATACATTTTCTTTTGTTTTTAGTTTAATTAAAGTAGTTGTATCCTAAAACATAAAGATGTGTAAAAACCCGGATACCTCATTTTTGATACGATTGCCAAACTTTCCCCTTTTCTATAGCTATATTAGCCGGGAAAGTAAAAACCAGTTATAAAATTGGCATGTATGAATTTTTAATGGGCTTCAAGGATTAAGTTTGTGGTTCTAAACGCTGGTTTTGAATTTCTATCTACTCAGTATAATTAAATTATTACCATTTTTTAAGAATAAAATATGTAGTAGTGTTACGGTAAAAATTCTTCCGAGTCAGACATTCTAAATTCTTATGGGATCATATACTCCGATATTTCTATACCTTAATTTTACAGTTTAATTTAACACTTTTTTTCTGAAAAGTAATCGGTATTACTTCTCGGTAGTTATTTGACGACTGTTGTACCTGCATGACCAAATTCACACTTGCTTGTTTTTCTGCATTCCACGATCATTAATTTCGTTTATTAAGTGGCTTCAGTCTCCCGCTCTTAGAACAGTAAATATTCAGTCCCAAGTGTTTTTTGGGAGGATTTCTTATAATTCAGAAATATATATCTCAAAAATGATGATTAAATTTTTCGTCTGTAGTAAAGCTAAAAGAGAAAAAGTCATATCTATTAAATACTCAACAGAAACTTTACTGTCATAAGCGTCTGATGGATAGTAAATGACAATACAATTCAAAATGTTTACGAAAACCTGGAAAATTAAAAATGTATTTTCTTCACACAGGAAAAGCAATTTTTTTAACATTTTACCTTAGATCTTCGCTAAAATCGAAACTTCTTAATACAAATTTTTATCTAAATTAGAGCACATAACTGGTGGAATAGATAAATAAAATGGTGCTAGTGTGAATACAAAATCAAATTTTGACAACGATCGCTGTCAACAGACGACTCACTTTCTGCGACAGTCATAGGAAAATCTTTTTCCAGTTTTGAATAGCATCTGCATAGTTTACCATATTCTCTGTAGTAGAGGTATTTCAATGTGACTTGTATCAGTGTAAGTCTCTTTTATAAATAATACTGAAAGAATATGTAATACATTTCTCTGAACGTTTTTTAAATTTTTTATAAGTTATCTATTACAGGAAAGCTAAGCAAGTGTGTAATATGAGAACGGTGTGGGAACAACAGAACAGAGGAAAAGACAGGAAGTCTTCCTCTATTTTATAGCCTCTTGAAGTCGCAAACAGTCCACACAAACCAAGGTAAGAATTTTGAAGTTTATTTAAAACTAAACTTATTGAAATCTGGCAGATTTTAACTAGTTATTAAACGAAGCAAAATTCTTCAAAAATCTTACTTAGAAGCTGTTTGATCGATAAATTTACTGTATTTTGCGGCTTTATATGAAATTATTTTAGCCTCGCAAATCTGAAGGAACATATACAATAAAGAATCAGATGTTTATACCTCGTTTTCGTTGAAAGTGATGATGACCGATTGATGCAGAACCTTATCATAGTTTTTATTAAATTTACCAGATGAAGGAGTAGATTTATTGAAAAATTCATAGTGAAAAGTGGGTTTGAGGTGAATTGACATATGCGAATTTCGCTCACGCTAGTCTCGAGAACGGTGGACGCGTGGGATTAGGACCTATAGTTTCGGGTGATCGCAAATCCCCTTTGTTTGAAAGCATTTGAAATCTTTCTTTAAGATTAAGCCTTTCAAAAATTGCTTTAAAAATGTCCTAGGACGTACCGTTTTCGAGATACGCTCTTTTGTTAATTTCATAAAATACGTGTCCGAGAGATCCCTTCTTATGTATTTATAAATACATATATTCATATGTTTTATATAAATAAAATAATATCAGCTGTCAATAATTACCTATTCCAACTATAAAAAATTAAAAACCCACAACACCCGCATTCTCTGAAAGTAATGATGACTGATTGATGCAGAACATCATTATAAATTTACAACGTCAACTGTGTAGCTGTTAGTTTATAAAAACCAACAATGATTTTGAAGTTTGAACCGTAAATAATGATAATTGTATAATTAAATAATGATCAATGAAATAACACTCATATCGCTGAAAGATACATCATTATCATAAACTTAAAATGAATCGTGCTGTTTGAAGGTAAAACGTATGGTTTAATGTGACTTTTTCAGTAAATCAGCTGTCTCAACATGTAAATTTAACGTGAACACACATTCATCATTGAAAGTTCTTTAATGCATTCCAATAAACCCGTGAAAAGAGACCCTCAGATTCAATAGCCATTTCTTTGTTCTTTCTTTGTTGTAATTTCAAATCCGTGTTTTGCTATATATTTTGCAGTAAACTCACTCTTTCAGCTTGTAAATTTGACTACAAATTCATGTTCATCCAAAAAACGAACCCTCAGGTTCAATAGCCGAAGAATCATTACTTTCGTAGAAAGCAAAATGGCTATTGAATATTAATATAGTTCTGAGACATTTTTTTTCTATTTTTCAGGTAAGATTTTATAAAAAAAACCAATAAAATTACCCCTTTAAAAAATTACAGGACGGTTTATTTTACCGAATGCGAAGAAATTAGCCAGAAATTTCCACCCGCCAATCGCTAACGAACCATTTCCTAATCCATATTTATATTCGTACCAATAAAACATGTCCTGAAAGTTTATTACATTCTTCATAAATCACCTTCTCTCTCTCTCTCTCTCTCTCTCTCCCTCCCTCTCCCTCTCTCTCACTCTCTCTCTCACTCTCTCTCTCTCTATGTACGTATGTGTGTATATATATATATATATATATATATATATATATATATGTGTGTGTGTGTGTGTAACCCACAGAAGCATACATGCGTAGTACCTAGTTGTAGGTCGTTTATATATGTGCTTCCCCACCATCACACACAGTGTGGAGGTGGAAGCACATATATAAATGCAATGTGTATTTAGAACCTTATTTTCACTTGGCTGACCTGTACAAACAGTCTGTTTATCTTTAAAATTAAATATGTATGCGTACTCATATAGATCTTTATAACATCTTGAACAAACTAATTATGCATAGATATGTGATGACTGAATCCATTTTAAAAAACTTTTCTTTACGTTTTTATACCGATTCCTATACTCGGATTTCAATTTAAAGTTTATTTATTTTTAATCAGCCTGTACTAACAATTTAGTTTTACACTGTGCAGAAACATTTTTTAATACGTTAATAGTCAATTCCAACTGTTTTTTCATAAAACTTTTTTGTTAGTACTGGAAAAAGAAAGCGGCAGAGCGAAGAGTGGCACACTCCGTCACCTCCTCGACCGAAAAAATGTGCAAATCAAAGATCAAAACCGTGACGATTTGCTTTTTTGTCAATAGGGGTATCGTACATAAAGAATTTGTTCCTCCAGGACTAACTGTCAACCAAGTGTTTTACAAAGGTGTCCTTGATTCGCGCGAGACCAGACATTGCAAACAAGTGAATGCTTCACCATGATAATGCCCCGTGTCACACGGCCATTTCCATCAGGGAATTTTTGACCTCAAAACGCATTCCTACGGTTCCTCAACCCCACTATTCACCTGATTCGTGTCTTTTTCCTTTTCCCGAAATTGAAGCATGTCTTAAAAGGA
The DNA here is from genome assembly GCF_047948215.1 of Lycorma delicatula. NCBI lineage: Eukaryota > Metazoa > Arthropoda > Insecta > Hemiptera > Fulgoridae > Lycorma > Lycorma delicatula. Next base: position 16,129,092 of record NC_134459.1, read on the forward strand.
CATCATTTTGGAACTCTGGAGAACATTCAAAAGACTGTGACCGACCAGTTAAAAGCCCTACCAGTTGAAGCCTTCCAGCGCTGCTACAGCAGTAGGAACGACTCCGCCGGTGTATAGCTATCCAAGGGACATACTTTGAAGGCGATAATATTGTTGTAGAAAAAAATAAAAAAATTTGCTAAGTAAAAAGTCAGTCTCATTACTTTTCTCACACATCTCGTAGATGTGAGAAATACATATACTCAAATCTAGAAATAGCGAAAGATTGACGGGTCTGATAGTTCAAAATAAAAACGTGAGCATATACAGCAAACAAACTAATGCACCGTGCTTCTTGATATGAACGACTTTATTTGTTAGAAATGTTGTATTGATTTACGGTATTTGTTTTTATTTATCGTTTAGATTGAACATTAACTTTAAATTATTATATGAAGTTTGTTTTATCGATAATTTAAAGAAAGCTTAAGTTAATGAAGAAAATTTCTTCTGAACCATGTTATTTAGTGGCAAATTACTTAAATCTAGCTGAGTTATTGTAATCAATTAGAAAGTAATCTAACACGTATAACGTTAGTTGTAAATACTTATCTCTGAGATTTGTAACTATATATAAAACTCTCTTATGAAAAGTCGTAACTCGTAAAGTCGTAAAAGTCGTGAACAGTCGGTTGTATTGTTTCAAACTTGTTTGGTTAATACTAAAGTAAACAAGTATACTCGTATTACAATTATATATATATATATATTTAAAATATGTCGAAATATTGCGTCTTTACAGGCTGTTAGTAATAAAAATTAAAAGAGCTAAAGTGAAAAAAAAGCACAGAATATATTTTTTTAGAGGTGAGGAATAAATTTTAAGAAACATTTTTCTAAAATTATTCATGTATAGGTTAAGCTTAACAGATTTACTTACTAAATAAAGTTTAGGCTAAATCTAACACCTCTTTCAACAAAGGCTAAAATAAGAAAATGAAAATTTTGAAAAACGTTTTTCTGGATTTTAGGTCGGAGGTTTATAATTAAAAAAAAAAAAATTGTAAATGTTTCTTCATAGTTCTATATATAAAATATTAAGTTTCAAAAAACTTTTGAAAAACATTTTAACCAAAGGGAGATAGATTAAAAGAACAAAATACATATATTTCAGTTTTAAGAGGTGGGAGTGGATTTCAGAAAACTTTTTGAAGCGAAGCAACTTAACGCAACAGGCTTCGGAATGGGGAGTCAACTGAGAAAAAACAACGTCGCGAAAAACCGACACGCACTTTGATGTAATAATACAGCTGACGTTATACTATAGAAAACACGTGCTTTAACTTATAATAATGAGTAAACTTCAGTTATATTTAAATTTTCTATATTTTATGTAAATAAATTTTTTTTTTTAAATGTGTGTATTAATAAATATTTCACATAATATTGAGTAAGAAACTTCGTTTCCATAGTGTGTCTTCGTACCGACGCACCCGTTTTTTTTTTTGTTTTTTTTTTTTATATAAGCATTTAAACCAACAAATTTTCTTTAAAATGTGAAAAAAATGAATGTTGCGAGAAAAAAATTTAATTTTTTTCTCGCAACATCGTATAACCCTTAACTAATAATAGAAGAAAAACATATTCAATATCCCATATATAGAAATATTTGAACCAAATATGAAGAAAATCGGTTCGGTCAATCCTGTAATATAAGGCCAAAAGTAGTGCGAAAAACATACGTACATATGATTTTTTTGGTCTAGAGGATCTTGTTTGATTGTAAAACAAAGATTTGTAAAAAAAATTCGATACCCTTTTTTCACATGTTCCACCATACTTTCCCCGATAATTCCTCGCCCTTCTTAGCTATTATTCGCTCTTCAAGCTAGCTATATTGCTGGATAATTAATATACTATGCAGTATATGGAATGGAATGGAATGCAAAGTTAGCGGGATTTTATAGATTCTCCCTTCGGATCGCAGAACCTGGACAGAGTCCCTTGCTGCTGGATGATTCAATCGGGCGTGTTTTTAAAAGGCTTATTTTAAGTGACGGGTCTAATTTTTCAAGTTTTGGCTTTAGTTTTTAGTGTTTTAAGGACGGGTTTAATTGCATTCCAATCCGTTGTTAAACCAGCGTTATCAAACCCATTTTATGGGCCGACCGCGGAAGGCTAGGCTTATGAAACCTGTCCTCCCGACGTAATTCCCCTTCAGACCGTCCACTGAAGTCCTTTCGGTGCTAACGCTTCATAGGCTAGCAGGAATACGCCACAACGGGGCACTAGCTATATGGAGGGAGCAATGCGCCCCCTTTTCCGGAGGAGTCGCAATTGCTGATTTATGTTAGTTTTATATGTAAGTTTTAAAGGAAGGATTGTGTAGAAGCTCTTCATCCACTTCTGTTATGGCTGCCTTTCAGGACGCATCTCTGCTGGGCTCTGTTCCGGACTCCTGTCCGTGATGTTGGGACGAGTAGAGGGTCTTCCTTCTTCTTCATCCTCCTCATATCCCTTCCCCTCTTCCGATGACCTCTTCATTCTTCTTTGGCCTGCACTTTCCGAGAATTGGCAGTAACCGAAGTTACATACCCTTAACCTTAGTATTCCCGTGGCCCCGAAGGGCTGAACGGGGGAAAGTGCAGGTTTCTTCTTTCTTCCATGCTGTCAGTGGCTGTTGGGCAGGTGGCTGCTGGGCTTGTGACTGCTGGGCTGATGGCTGCCGGGCTCGTTCCCTCATTCTTCTTTCTTGAAAGGAAAGGGAATAGGGAACTTACAATTTGGTGGTACCTATTCGCGATCGCGGTTTTCGAACGACGAATGCCTTTTCAGAAGCAAACAGAAATTCTTTACTCTACATAATATTAATCTCCAGACACACGTGTGTCCGGGAAGGGGTTGGGGGGACCGCGTGGCTGCAGTGAAGAAACCATTTGTTAATCGTGGTGGCTGTGGGTTATGCAGTATATAAATTTAATAAGTACTCTTATGAAAAATGCTACAATTACGGACCATTTTTTCAAGAAATAAAAGCTCCTTTTTCAATTTATGAGATATATTATTTTTAATCAATTTCATTAAAATTTAAAATACAATAAAAGCAAAGTACATTTGATAATAATTTTATTTTTAGAAAAATAGTTCACTTTAACTTTTAATTATTATTTTATTGAATTAACTTTGGTTTTATACTGTTTTATATTTCTGTAGTTTTATGAAATAATAAAATCTGTATCTTATATTTGTATTAATTATTTTAATAATATTATCTTATTTTCATGTAAAAATAAATTATGTTATTTAATTTACTAAGCGTAAGCTGTTAAGATTATATTCTACAATAACACCACTATTGATTGACAATAACAAGTCAATTAAATTCACTTCATATCTGTTTCTAACTGATAACGCTAATAGTTACAAGCAATAATTTCAGTATGACAACTACGCAAACCGGCGAAGAGCAATGAATATAAATACAAGCCTCTTTGTATTTACAGAGCCTCTTTGTCTTTGTACAGATCCGGAACAAAAATCTGAAATTTTTTGATCTTATCATACAAAATTATTATTTTGTTTAATTTTGGGGGAATTAAATAAAATTATTTACAGGTAAATAAGTTTCACGTTTTCCTGTATTTTGTAAAAACTATAATAATTTCTTTTTATAAAATTATATTTAAAAAAAGCCAGCACTCAATTGCATAACTTTCCCGCTACGCTTTCTTCTTTTTCAAAATAAAATATATAATTATCAAACATGAATAGAAGATATATGTAAAAAATTCAATAATCTTAAACTTTATTTGTATCTTTATGATAAAATAATTCCTTTTTATTGAAAAAAAAATAATCAGAATTATGAATTATAGATATAATCACAATAATCCAAACAAACAAACTCTTAATTTTCTAGGAAGTGGGTGACAATTTTTGGCTAATTTTTTTTTCAAGAAACTTTATTAGTCTTTACTGAGAGTAAAGACTAAAAAATTAAGATATTTCTATTTTAAATTAAATGGTAGCTTGCTAGACTGATTTAAATTTAAAATAAACTAAAAAAAATCTTTTTAATTAGAAAAATATTTTTTGTTACCACAGACCACTGAACTGGAATGGGTAAAAATGTGGTTACTTGTTTGAAGATTTGTAGAAAACATGTAGAAAGATTAGATGCAAAAAAACTCCCATTAACTCCTTTTCTGAAGCTAGATATTGATAAAGAAAGGAAAATTTATAAGTTATTGTTTGAAATGGGATGAGTATTAAATAAAAACTTTTGTAATTTATGATCTCTATAAAAAAACTTCAACTTTTATAACAAAAAATTTTTGTTGAGGTGCTCTGGTAAAGATTTAAAATTTTATTTCGGACAAAACCCCTTTTTTCCAATTTTTGGAAAGATTTAGTACATCCTTTCCTCTAGAAGGTTTACCAAGTTTAAATAAAATCGTTCAACGAAGTCCAAGTTACAAGACCAACAACATATATACAAACCCATAAACATGCGTCTGACAAAAATAAATTTCTTGAACTTGAGAGAACTGGGAGAAAGAGTTTTTTGCAGATTATTTAGAACTTATTTTTAATGTAATATTTTCTGTTAAAAAACGTTTTTAAAATGTCTCCTTGAAGGTTAAAAACATAATTTTTTTAGATTTTTGTTTTCCGTAATACAAATAGTGTCCCACAAAGAAACGGAGACTTTCAGAACATGTTTTACTGTTGAAAATAATGAAAAAAAAATCATATAAGTAAATGAAAACGCTTTGTTTCTGAGTTACGGTTAGCGAAATATTTTGCCCGGATTTTAACTCTTCTAATAAAAAGAACTTCTACTGTAATAATCTGAGATCCAAATTAAGCAGTAAAGTCGATGGTTTCTTAGTAATTTGAGCTTCGAAATAGGATAAAATAGGTTGCAGAACTGTAACTCTAGTAGTTTTTAAGATATTTGACGACAAACACTAAATTTGGTATCGAAAAACAAGTTCTTTTTAGGTTTGTAGTACAATAACTTTATTAAATGACTAATAATACGGAAAATTTAGTAACAAAATTTGTAGATAATTTAATTCTAAGTAAATTAATGTAAATGCAGCTAATGAAAAAGAAATAAAAACTTTTAAAAATCTGTTTTTTATAGAAAGAAAACAGACGAAAAATAGAAGGGAAATCGTTTTATTCTTTCTGTACCTAATAAAACATTATTTTTAAGAAAAAAACGCTAATTACTGAAAATAACTTTAAAAGAAATACAAAATCGACATTATTAGAAAAAATAATACGATTTTCTTATCCTTTTTCCATTTTAGATTACATACACCAATTTTACTCCTTAGTTTGGATCCCAAAAATTACAGTAGGGCTTCCTTATTAGAGTAGTTAAATTCCGGTCGAAATCTTTCGCTAGTCGTAACTCGAAAACAAAACGTTTTCAGACATGCTTTTATGAATTTTTTCATTATTTTCACTAGTAAAACACGTCCTGAAATTTACTCTATTTATTCGTGGGACACTGTACTTTCCCGTTACAAGTATATCTTCTGTAGAAGGTTATATCGTTATTAGACGAGAAAGTAAAACACAATATTAAGATTAAAATTTAAATTAGAATCCAGTTTTTCTATTTCTATCTTAATACACGTGCATTTTTACTTGTATCATTTGAACTACTATTTTATAAGTTGTACTTTCTACTCTTTGGTTGAATAAATGTCTTAGGAAACGCTTTCAATTTCCGCTGAACGCCAGTATAATATTTCATCGCCAGGATCGGTGATTGTAGTTGGGAGTTCACTGGAAAGCGGCCAACAAAAAGAGAGGAGAAATTAACATTTTACTTTCCCTACGGTTGTAGTATGTAACAAAGCATAAGTATTGTTATAAATAACCCTTCCTTGGATTTTATCTTTTATTTTTGGGATTAAGCAAGGAAAACAATAATAATCCTGATCAAATTTTTTTTGAAATATTTTATCTACGAGCTAATATAATTATGCAAGATCTACTACTGTTAACTGGTTATTTCGTAATCGGAATTTTTGTTAATTTTTTACATAGATTTTTCTTAATGATAGTTTTCAGTAAAAATAATCAATATTTCTGCTGAAAAAATTATTTAAAAATAAATGTTAATATTTTCTGTTTTTTTTAATACAGCTTAAAATAAAGACAGGAAAGTAAATGTTATGACAGTTTTCCATAGCTGGATCTCTCCCACTCTCTCACTTTATCTCTCTCTCTTGTTAATTCTCAAAAGGGAAGAAAAAGATCCATTTACTTTCACTTCTTATACATTTTTCATTCTCTTTTTAAAATCCCCCTCCTTTCATTACCATCACATTTTTTTTTAATCCTCTATTTTAATGTCCAAGTTCACTCTCATTTCTACTTGAATAATAATATTGCTCATTAAAAAATGTCATCTCTATTCATTTTCATATACGCCTACCTCTTTTACTTTTAGTTAACGGGGTTTATTTTGTAAATTAATATAACAATCATTTATTCAAATTTCAATTAATGAATTAAAAAAACCCACAAAATTAATTTAATGAATTTATTTCTATTATGTACCATTTAGTCTTAAAGAGCAGATAAAATTACCAACTACCCAAAGCGTTAAGATTTAAATTAATGTAAAAAACCTAAATGAAGATAAAATTTATTTTTTACACTGTTTCACATTCAAAGCTGCTGCAGGAATGATTACCTCATAAATTATTTACAAGTTAAAAAAAACAAAAAACAAAAAAAAACATCGCAAATACAATCGACAAAACCACTAGCATAGATCATTTGACTGAATACGGCCCTATCACAGGGATCAGCCTTATCCCCTATCTAATGTACACAAATAACTTACTAAAACTAAAATTAAAAAAACCGTTATATAATATCTTTCGCTGATGAAACTGCCTTGATTTTCACGGATTCCTCATTGGATGAAATTATAAGATCAGCTGAAGGTCTTACTTAGGAGTGTCAAAGCTTGGTTTCATGAACATCTACTAACCTTAAATGTTAAAAAGAGGGTGTAATGACGTTTTCTACAAATCACTGTAGTCAGTCTCCTAACCTAAATAATTTAACTATTCATTCAATAAAATACAAAAGGTCAATTTTTACTACATACCTGTGTCCCAAACTAGAAAATGTAAATAAAATATCTTGTCGTCTGGATAGACCCTCACCTTAAGTAGGACGCGCACATTAACAAATGTGTTAACTGTAAGACAGTTGTACGTCAAAAGCATTGTTTTATACATTAACAAAAGTATAACCTCTTTAATACCGATGATTCATCGTACAATTTGAGGCCAAGTGGCCTCATATTATAAACGTGATACTAAGTAGTATCACCTTTATAATACCCCGAAATGATCTATCAGTCTGTAGAGGATATTTCATGTTTATTTCTGCTAAACTAATAAATCATATTCCTACTAAATTTATGTATAGAAGGGTGAACAAAAAACTCCTGATGAGTGGCTAATGACAAATAATGTGTATGAATCACTATTCGTAACATATTTTTCATTCTGTCCAAACGATTCACAATTAGTTAATTTTTAATCCATCTTTATAATGTTTTGGTTTTCAAGATTATTGAATATTATAGTATTACAGCTATTCAATATTTCTTTAGACTACATAATTAAAATTTGGCAAAAGGAAAATCCTTTTGCCAAATTAAAACAATAATAGGAACAGGTAAAATTTCAATAAAAACTAATATATTAGGATTTGCTGATGATTTGGCCCTACTAGCACTGAATATGGAAGAGGTGCCTAGAAAATCACGTGCCTAGAAAAAATTTCCCAAAGGATGGGCCTAAAAATTTCTTATGAAAAAGACAGAAATAATGGCCATGGATTCCTTTTGTATAAGCAAAATCAAAGTTAGCGATAAAGAAATTAAAAAAATTAACAATTTAAATACTTAGGTGAAATCATTCACTGCAGATTGAAGGAAAAACAAACATGGCAAAACAGAATAATTGAAATTAAAAAAGCACAAAGTCTATCTTGGCAAACATAAAACAAAAAATGTCTCTCAATAAAATCCAAAATTCACCATTATAACACAGTAGTTCTTCCAATTACGCTTTATGCTTGTGAGACTATCTTTCAGATTAGGAATGAAAGTAAAACGGACTAATTACTTAAACCAGAAAGGCGAATTATCAGAACTTGTTTATATAAAATTTATCAAAAAGATGGAGTCTGGCGAATTGCCACAAATGAAAAAATCTACAAACAAATCGACCCGATTCTCAATACAATGAAAAAACGAAGTATTTCCCATTTTTCCACGTATTAAGAATGCCTGAAAACCGAATTCTAAAAAAACTGGTCACAAGGAATATTAATAAAAAAACCTGTAGAAAATATGTTGGAGAAATCCAAAGAGATCTTTAAGAAATTGGCTTGAGGATTGAGGACACCTGTGATGAAATGAAAATTAACTACGCACTTCAAAACAATAGATTCAACGTTAAAACATTAGAAAGGCATAACAAAGTGGAGGTCACAGACCAGATCAAGAAGCAACGATTCGATAGAATGAAGAAATACTCGAAAGGCCAGACTAATACAGAAATTCAAGAGGAACTGAAATATAAATGATTAATCTAGTCCAATGTGAACTCAAAAAAAAAAATAAATAAATATATATATATATATATATATGTGTTATTATTATTATTATGCTTTTACGGCCAACATGGGACCACTTAGTCAATTTTAGTTAGATCTTTTCTGAGAAAAGCGTGTTATTTTACTCTTCCGAGCTGCTCAGTATTTCTTCATCCGTTCAGATCTTGCTTTCTTTTCTTCATCTGTAAACACCCTCTTCGTTGTATTTTGTCGTATGTCTGTCTTTTGTTTAAATCTAATTTTTTTGTTCTTTAGCTTTGTAATTTTTCCAGTTTTATTCTGTAGGTCAGTCAGGGAAATTCCCAATTCTTCCACATCTTCTCTAATTTCTTTGATCCATCCTAATTCTAGTTTTTGGAACCAGAGCTTTTCAATGATATTTTTTGACAGTCTGGTTTCCGGTGTCCTTATGAGATGATCAAAGAAAGATATTTTTTTTCCCCCATAGTATCAGTAACAGGCTCTATTTCTCGATACACCACCTCATTTTGCACAATCCACCATTGGCTTTCTTTTTGGTGTTTTTTTATTGATACACGTTCTGACAATTCTCCTCTCTATTTTCAGAATTTTATCGATTCGGTTTTTCTGAGTGATTCTGAAAAGGGACTCGCTTCCGTAGGCGACTTCTGGCTGAACTACAGTTTTATAATGTTAAAGTTTTGTTTTAGTCGAAAGGCATTTTTTGTTATATGTTGACCAAGTTAATTTTTGGGATTTAATCATTTTATTTATCCTGTCTTGCCATGTCACTTTTTCATTTAAATTATAAGTTATTATTTCCCCTAGATATTTAAATTGTTTTACTATTTTTATTTTCTGATTGTTTATCGTAATGTGTTCTATTACCAGAGGATCTGTGGCCATTAGTTCAGTTTTTTTCGAATTAGATATGAAGCTCTTTTGTGCTAGGTTTTGAAGGCTCATGATTTGTGTTTTGGCTTCTTGAATATTATTTGCTAAAAGAGCGAGGTCATCTGCAAATCCCAGGCAATTTAGTGTGATGGAGTTTTTATTAGTACCCATTTTTATATTTTTTGGATTTATTTCATACCATTTTCTCATGAAAATGGTATGAAATACCATTTATATATATATATATATATATATATATATTAAATATAGAGTGTTTCACAAAGAAATCAAGAAACTTATAAAGCATTTTCTACTGGTGAAAGTAATGAAAAAAGTACATATAAACAAAGTGGAGGTTATAGACAAGATCAGGAAGCAACGAACTGACAGAATGAAAAAATACTGGGAAAATCGAAAGGCCAAACTAATACAGAAATTCAAGAGGAACTGAAATATTAAAGTGGTACAATGTGGCCTCAAAAAAAAAAGTTTTGGTTTTTTATATAAAATCTATTCCAAAGTAACGAAGTCAAACTTATTACATAGATAAATTTATAATTACAAGCATAAAATTTTACAACATATTTTTTACATAATTTTCATATTGTCGTATCTTCTTGATTTTACTAAATCTAAAATATTGAATGTTAATGGATAAGTGCAGGTGTTCATTTGTTATAGTTTTCTAAGATAAGTTTTAATTTTAATTGATTTAAATCTTTAACAATTAAGCAATTTGTTTGTAAGAATTTTTATTTATTTACTACTATTTATTTTAAAAATAGTTTTAATTTGTATATTCCGCTTTTAAAAATATTACATAACGTTGCTCATACTGGCGCAAAGGTTATCCTATATTTGCTAACTATATATTGTAATTCTTTTTTATGTCATACTTTGTACAAGGTTTGTTCATTCATTCATTAATTCTTTAGTTAAAGCGTGCATTCTCTAAATTGCCGTAACTATTTCTAGATGACGATTACAATGATAATAATAAAATATGAATAATTCTCAAGACTCTTGCCGGAAATTTAATACAAAATTAGTTTAATAAGATACAAAAATTCTGAACACCAAATTAATATCGTTGATTTATTTTAGAATAAATTAATAGTTAGGTGGATTTCATAAGAAAGCTACTTATTGTAATGGATACCATGATTGAACTTTCGGAAAAATTCGACATATCTTCGCGTTTCACATCCCCCAGACCTCAAAACCACCGTCAATTAAGAAGTTTATATTTACATTTATTTATATAAATTTCACTTTCTTGTGAACACGATAACTGCCGTAATTTTTCGCCAATCAGTTTCAAATTTTTACATAAAATATAATGACTCAAAATCTCGGTCTAATTCTTAATGGGCAAAATTACACTATGGAGGTGGCAATGGAGGGTGTCCGAAAAAACAAAATATCGCTATTTTTCTTATTAAATAAAATATCGAATTCGTTTAAAGTTGCTACTATTCTTTGGATAAGGGTCTAAAATTTATGTAAGGAATTTTTTTTTATATCACCAACCATTGGCCCAGGGGGTGGAAAAAATGGGGTTTCAAATACAAAAAAATCATACCTCCCTTAATAGGAACAGTATCAAATCGGTTTAAAGTGATAATTAGTCCTCTTAAACATTACCTAAAACTTTTGTCTGAAACAATTTTTGATATGACCAACCCTTATGGCAACGGATGACCAAAATTTTGCTGGATTGTAAGATGGGGCTTGTCGTATGCTAAACATGTGAAACTTTTTTTTAGATGCAACCATTGTCGTATTGAATAAATTTGAAGTTTATCTTAACTTTAAGGCGGAAATCTTTTTTATCAAGTACTTAGCACCTGTGAAATCTACCTCCGCCTTTCGGCGTGCCGAAAGGGATTATTTTATTTGAGAATATTCACATGTCAATTTTTTACAGTTTTGTTTCCTTTCAGAGTACATTTTTCAGTAGCAAAATATCCCCAATAAATTCCGTATCATTACCAACTATTTAAAGCTCAATATTTTAAATGAAGTAGAACGGTTATTTCCTACTTCGCATGTACTTCAATTCCTTTTGGTTGTTATCTGCTGATTTTTATAGTAATATGAATCTTGTGAAGATTCTTAGGTCCGCACATACGAACATTATGACTTGAAACTTTACCGCTTAAATGAAATGTTGCTTCTTCACTAAGAATTAATCGCGGAAAGAGTAAGAACTTATCGTCTTCAGTATTAACTATGAGCATATCACAGAAAGATTTACGTCTTCTTTTGTCGCTTACAAGACGACCTGTACCGTTTGTTATCGATACTGCCTAAAATGCAAGCGTCATATTAAAACATACCAGTCAGAGGGATCACAGATTCTTGGCTAGCGTAGGGAGTGGACTTTTTCGAGCTTCACTGAAAAGCCTCTTGAATTCGTTTTAAATTACCCTTTGAAGTGCGTATTCGCCTTGCACTCTTCCTTGTACATAAACACTCCGATTCTTCAAATTTTTACAAGGGGAAGGCACATCGCTTCAAATCCGACTTAATTTCCTTTTCTTTTTTTAACTTTAATCTTTTAATTTTAATTTACTTTTAATTTTTTTTTTTTTAATTTAAATATATTGATTTATTAATTATTATTAACCTCGGACTGTAAAACAAAAATAAAATAAATAATAATTCGATAACAAAATAAAAATAATTCAATAGCAAAATAAAAAAAAAAAAATATGAAAATCAGAAGTTATTAGTGAAATAAAATTTTATGTACTTTTGATTTAAAAAAAAAGTATATATGTAATTTAATAGGTGTACAAGGCAGTCATTTAGTGTCTATATAAGATATTTTTAAGTAAAAGCTACTTGCCGCGCACTTTCGGATGACATTGAAATCTGACCTTCAGGCTATGAAGTGACAATGCTCATTCGTGTTAGATCGGGCGAGGCGAGTTTGGCTGAACGCGGGAAACGGTTCGTTGAACTGTGAGTCTGCTGTGATGTGTCATGCTCTGTTGTTATATGCTCATTCGGATGACATTGAAATCTGACCTTCAGGCTATGAAGTGACAATGCTCATTCGTGTTAGATCGGGCGAGGCGAGTTTGGCCGAACGCGGGAAACGGTTCATTGAACTGTGAGTCTGTTGTGATGTGTCATGCTCTGTTGTTATATGCTCATTCGGGTAAAATCGGGGAAGCCGAATTTGTCCAAGCGACAGAGAAACAGTGCTATTAGTCTGTGTTTCGTTTTACATTAAATACGTTGTTCCGTGTCCATGTAGTTATTTGTGTAAAACTATACTTATCTTTCAGAGTATATATTAAGTGCATCATCGTTCTAATACTGGAAAATATTATTGAAGAGTAAATCAGTCATTGTGATGTAAGTAAATTCATGTATTTCTCATATATTTTATATGAACAACAGCAGTAAAAGAAAGATTAATGACATAAGAAAATTCTAGAAAGGTACTTTAAACGTAACTGATTTCATATACACCTTTCTTTAGTGAAAAAACCCACCATATACTAATCAACAAAAAATAAATAAATGAAAAAAAAATAGTAATAGAAAAGGAAGTTAATTCCTGGTGAATCTATTAAGAAGTTTAACTTATTCATCTAATATGTAAAAGTCAAATACGTGTAATTAAAAATAATTATACTATTAATAAATTTGTAATTTTTATATATTTACTTATACGTTTTATTCCATGTTTATTTACAGTATTAATCGATGACCATTAGATAAGATACTACTTGATGTATATGTTTTTCTCGAACGTTCTGGTATTTTTTATTTAATATTTTTAAATTTTAGATTATTTATTCAAAATCTTTATGAGTAGAAATTTTTATTCATGATCAAGAGAAACTATTAAACCAATTAACTAATAATCTTGTACAAATTAACTAAGAATGAGAAATTCAAAAAGCGTTAACGAAGAATAACAAAAAAACTTTCGTACGAGTTCTGCGTTTTGATTCTTAAACAATTGTCTTCAATAGTTAAAAGTAAAAAATATTTGTAAAATTAAACAATACAACGTAATTATATATATATATATATATATATATATATATAAACTGTAATTATATTGTATTATTATTATAAATTATATATATATATATATATATATATAATACAAAATTAAAAACACAGATACGTCATGCAATTGCCATCTTTTTTTTTTGAAGATAGAGCGATTTAAAGTGTGTTAAGAATACTTGAATTGGGAAAAAAGCTCAAAATTTTGACATCGAAAATTATTACATAATCTCTCCCCACCAAGAAACATCACGTTTAAACAGAAGAAATCAAATTCCTCAATCTTTTAATTTTTCCCTTGGAAGGCAAGGAGCCTTCCAAGGGAAAATTTTTTATATTATCTCTTGAAGGTTATTTTTTTTTTTTTTTTAATTTCTTCACAAGGTAGAACATAATTTTTAAAAGAATTATTACAATACTGAAAGATATAGTTTTTTTAAATTTAAATACTGGGTAATGCGAGGCAGGATGGGAAGAAGGAATTTCTTGCATGATGTTTAATTTTTTTTGGAGGCAAGACATATTTTGAAAAATAATGGTTAAAATATCATAAAGTTAGATATATTTAGAGCGCTGAAGGGGGGGGGGGGACCTGTGCTAGGGAAGAATATTTAAACCTTTCCTTCTTCTGTATAATATTTTTAATATTTTCGAAGGAGAGTAAATTCTGGAAAAGGAAAATTTAATACAGCAGTATTTAAATTTTTATAAAAATAAATTGTAAGATGTATGGCAGAGGGTTAGAGTTAAAAATTAATTCAGCTTTACTGAGAGTGTGCTTCTGGTCACTGTATAATAAGATTCCAAAATTTAATGGATATGTGAGGAATTGCTTTCTCACAAAAACAAATTTTAGATTTTTGCTTATTTTTATTTTTTATTTTTTTGTCTTCAGTCATTTGACTGGTTTGATGCAGCTCTCCAAGATTCCCTATCTAGTGCTAGTCGTTTCATTTCAGTATACCCTCTACATCCTACATCCCTAACAATTTGTTTTACATATTCCAAACGTGGCCTGCCTACACAATTTTTCCCTTCTACCTGTCCTTCCAATATTAAAGCGACTATTCCAGGATGCCTTAGTATGTGGCCTATAAGTCTGTCTCTTCTTTTAACTATATTTTTCCAAATGCTTCTTTCTTCATCAAGTAAACAAATTGTATTTGTAAACAAATTATATTTCTGAATGAAGGCTCGTTTAGCTTGTGCTATTCGGCATTTTATATCGCTCCTGCTTCGTCCATCTTTAGTAATTCTACTTCCCAAATAACAAAATTCTTCTACCTCCATAATCTTTTCTCCTCCTATTTTCACATTCAGTGGTCCATCTTTGTTATTTCTTCTACATTTCATTACTTTTGTTTTGTTCTTGTTTATTTTCACGCGATAGTTCTTGCGTAGGACTTCATCTATGCCGTTCATTGTTTCTTTTAAATCCTTTTTACTCTCAGCTAGAATTACTATATCATCAGCAAATCGTAGCATCTTTATCTTTTCACCTTGTACTGTTACTCCTTAAAGGGATATCAAAATAATGAATTAAAAGTAATGCGTGGCTGATGTAATTATATAGCCTACGATACTCTGGAAGTAGTACGCTTTTTAAACATCGTACAAATCTTTCAAATTTGTTCAGTAGTTCTTCATATATCCTGCACAAATAAATAAAATATATCTGTGTATAATCTCTTAGATTTTAAATTTTTAACATGAACTTATTATTTTCAATTTAGTTCTTTCTCGTAAAACGTTTTGCAGTAATTTTACTAAATAGTCTAATTGATTAACCTATTCTTTTGTTATACATATAATTTCAATTAGATATACAAAACATTTAAATTAACTAATGAAGACTAGTAATCCTTTCACGACAAAATATTCATTACTTATTTCTGTTGCCATGGTGACAAAAGTATAATAATGTAGTAAAAGGATTAATATTTTTTTCTTTAATGAATATTTTTAATTCACGTCTCTTCATCCGGGCTAGGGTTTCGGATCTCTGGCTTACGCGATCTAGTATTCAAATCCTAATAAAAGTAACCTTTATTGGGATTTGAATACTAGATCGTGGATACCGGTGTTCTTTAGTGGTTGGGTTTCAATTAAATTCACGTCTCAGGAGTAGTCGATCTGAGTTTGTTCAAGACTACAAATTTACCGGTACAGTTACATTACACTGATAAATCGCTAATGACTGTAATTGTTGATGTCAATATATATAAAAGTATTAAAAATAAAAATAAAAAAGATGTAAAGTAACTTTAAAGGAATTATCTTAAATTCTATTTAAATTATTGTTGTTTTTAAATATATTTTTTCTTCCTTGATAATATTAAAATTTTTTTTTAAGGATTTTTGTTTAATTTTTTCATCTTTGTATTTTTATTTTATTAAATTTTTATATTCAATACAATTTTTAAAACTTCTCTTTTTCTCTAAATCTGTTATTATAATAAAGCTTTTGATGGATTTTAATTTAAGATTTAACGATACTAATCAAAATTTATTATTTTTTTTTAAGTAATGATGTAAGCAAGTAAATTAAATATTTAAAAAACGTTTTTGTAATATGACCATTGTAAATCTATTAAGAGGTATTGAATAAATGCAACCTTTTGTTACAAAATTCTTCAAATACTGAGAATTAAAAATAATATTGATTTAATCTGTTGCTTTTGTGTAAAACAGACAAATTGGGTTCTTAAAGTCCGGTTCTGTTTAAAATTGGAATGGAAGTAGCAGATTTCCGTTTAAGTTAACTAAATAAAAATCTGTCTGTCGGTTAAGTGTTACAGGTCTAATCCTCTCTAACACTTAACTGAATAAGAAAGAAAGAAGGAGAAAACCTTTATTTAGACGAAAACGTCCTTTCTGATTCCTATACATGAACCACTAAGTACCTTTATATGTTGATAAAAGTTTCATGTTAAATGTATAATATAAAATCCAGTATGGATTTAAATATAATAATAATATCGAGGAGTAAAACTTTATTTAAATCCCAGCACAATGAATAGAATTTTTTTAAAGAAACAAATGTTTAATTGCCTTATGTAGTAATACTACGTAAAGAAAGTTTTGGATCTGATACGCAGGATAAGGGATAAAATATAAAAGTAAAATTAGAGGGAGAGAAAAAAATGAAAAGAAATGAAAGGTTCATTTAATTTTATTAAACTTATCATCGTATTAGAATGAACTGTAAAAGAATGACATTCATGCTTGACATTGTGAAGTGATATTAAATATTGCATAAATAAAATTAAACTAACTGGCGATAAGATTTTTCTAATAAATTAGTAATGAAGATTCTGTTGGTAGAAAATAAAGTTATAACAATTTTTTGATTTAATTTCTTTTATCAAGAATAATGGACTACATGAAAAAAAAAATTAATTTATTTTTAGCTCTCTCCCTTATATCAAAGTCACTAAAGTAAATCTAATTTCCATAAATTTAACTGCTAAGAGGGGAATTATTTTTATTTAACTCTAAAACTTATGTTTTATAAATAATGTAACTCTACAGTAATCAATAAATACTAAAATTGCATGCAAATTTAAGTTTTTACTGTGTACGTTTTATTTTAATGTTTGTTTATCTTTTAACTAAATTAAGTCTCTCAATTACGTTTTTAAAAGGTAAACTCCTGTCAGTCGAATAAAGTTACGCTATGTAGAGTTCAATGAAACGATCGTCAAATTGAAAGAAAGAGTTGTGAACTCATTGAATTATAAATGTAATGTTTTACTTCAAATGTTGAGATAGTAATTTTTTTTACAAAGGTCACTGAATATATCATATTATTAAAAACAACTTCTGCTTTTTGATAAATTTATTTATTTTTTTCCTTCTTTCTTTCATACTTTATTTCTTTTTACTTCCTTATGTACATTTTCAGAACATTAAAATGTATGATTTACTTTCCGTACTATTTTTAAATTAAAAAAGAGGCATGAAACTTATCTCTGAAATAAATTACCACGTACTTTAAAAAAAAAGAATCTTTTCTCACGGATTATTAATTATTTATAATTATAGTTTATATATACTATCCGGTCGGGGCTCCGCCCCCGGGACCTAGGTCTGCTCAGAGGCTCCCTGGGGTCTCCCAGGGCCATGGAGCCTAACCCAGGGCTTCAGGACTCGCTTCGTTCGCCGTTCCCTTCTAGCCAGAGGGCAGAGCCCTATGGTTCCCTGCAGTGTTCGTTACCGAACTCGTTGTGAGAATAATTCTGATATATTACAATTAAAGTGTTTACGTTATATAGAAACTTACAAAAGATAGAATAGTAGTAACTTTTGGTAACTGAAGTACACACACCTTTCACGATAAAAAATTCATAACTTATTACTGTTGCCATGGTGACGGAAATATAATAATTTAGTAAAAGGATTAATCTTTTTTCTTTCTTTAATGAATATCTTTAATTCACTTCTTCACCCTGAACGGGACTATGGCCTCGGTCTATGGTTTACAACCTTACCTGGGATAGTACGTCTGTATCCTGCAAATTTGAAAGCAGTCGGTCGGTTGGTTATTGTGTGATGCCAGAAAAAATAAACAAACTAACTTTTGACTTTATAAAAAGATACTTATGTACTCGTTTATTTTTTTATCGGTGCTGTACCCTTAAAACTCCTCCTTACGTAATCTGCTAAATCTAAATACAACAGGTCATTTCTGAGATAATTTGTTTAATAAGAATTCACCTAATACTCTTGTACTGTTTTCAAATTCAATTAAATTTAACTTTTTCTCTTAGTAGATTTGAATCTTTTTTTTCTGCTTTCCTGGATCTGATCAACAATCAAGTATTTTCTCATCCCAGGAAACTGTCCTTGCGATTCTAACTGGCATTCCCACCCGCCGGCAGTACGTTCGGCATGGCAGGTCGGCCCGCCGGTTCTGGATTTTTTTTTCTCTTATTCCTGTCGCAAACTGGTCGGACAGGGGTAAATTCGGGCCCGGACTTTTCACTTTAGTTTATTGCATGCCTCAAACCGAGAGGATCGAGCCCGACTATGCCTTTCCCGGCTCCCACCCCGACGGCCGGGACTCAGTCTTCACTTTTTTGAGTTACCTGAATTTCTTCTCCAATCCTGTAAGTCTTCCGCTTTCTGTTTCAAGATATCCGTCATCAGGTTCTCAATGGCACTCCATTATTCTGCGCCGCGTAGCATATGTCCAATCTTGTTCTCCGGGCTAATCCAAATCAGGTGAGCTCTTTCCTTAATGTCATCTCATTTCGGGCACTCATAAAAGGTATGTATGATTTGAACCTAGATTCTCAAACATCACAAGACTATGATTGTAATTGTAATGACGTTAATATAATCTAACCTATTTGTTTTTTAATTACATCATGATTTTATTGTCTATTTTTTAAAGACATTTTATAAATCATATATGAAAAGTCTGATTTTGATAAATTAATATCGTATTTAGATATTCTTACAGTATACAGAATCTTGTCAGCGTACGGGAATTCTTAAATAACATTTCAACCATAAAACGTAGAAAAATTAGCTTTTGTAAATGCTCCTATGTTAATACCGTCCATTATTTGGTAAAAGACCATCACATCCCAAACCAAAAGGGATCCTCCATGGGAAACCGAGTCAAAATTTTAAATTAAAACCATTTTTCGCTATGACATTACTACTTCAGGTTTACTATAGATCACATTTGTAACCAGCAGTGAAAAATTTGGTTAGATTTAATCTCGGAAATGTCAAGAAAATTTAATTCCTTTTATCCTGGACCATTCACTTCTGTAGTCTAGTAAAATAAGCGCTAAAATGTTTCCATTTCGTTTTTCAGGTTTTTTTAAATAAAAAACTAATCTCTTACTTTACATTTTTTAGATGTAAGTCTCATTGAAATGTGTCGTTTTAATTTATTATTTAGCATCCCTAATGATGAAAATTTTGGTTAGTCTTTAGTTAGGCTACATTTCGGTTAGGTTTATCGCAGGCTGGAGTTTATTAAGCAAAAAAAAAAAAAATTATTTTATTATTCCTTAAAATGATTTGTTACATTTCTCTACTCTTTATATTATTTGTAAGACTTGGCTTGAGAGAATATTGGTGTTAATCTAAAACTAGATCGTTTCAAAGTATTTGCTCAATTCTATTTTTATGGTATTTCATTGCCGAGTAGATGTTTAAAAGGCACGGAGATTATTTTTGAAACTAGCAGTGAAAAAGAATAATAAATTACCTCGTTTTTCTGTTAAAGTTGTCGTAAGCCTTTACGTCAAAATTTTTGTTCTGTATTACAGTTGTGTTATAATCATACCCTTTCGATGTAAACGTTTTGCATTGTCTCGCAATAGAAGCCCCTGGAGGCTTGGGATGTAATGATCTCATATCAAAAAATATATTGAAAAAAAAAAAATATATATATATATATACAGGGTATCCCATATAAAACGCAACCCATCAATCACTCATCCATGAAATTTCAAAAGTCAAGCTTACTCCCCTACTCGTTACTGATATGGACTCGTCCAACAACTGGAAATCGCGGCGACGCAGTAGAACACTACCGATAGTAACAACAATGCAATCATAACGTTCAGTGTATTGCTAGAGACATGATGGTGTTTTCGGTAGATGAACGTTTTTTCATTGTTGTACTTCAGTACGAAATCAGTGGTTGCAGTGCAAGATTTGTTTCGCCATAAGTACCCGGATAAACCAGCTCCTAACAAAACATCAGTATTAAGGTTAGTCGCAAAATTTAGAGAGACCGGTTCTGTTAATAACAAGGAACACAAAAGATCTGCGTCAGCGTCAGTGTTGAATACAGATACAGTCGCTGAAATCAAAGACCGATTACTCGCCTCGCCAAATAAATCGATCAGACGTTTGTCTGCTGAAATTAATTTGTCTAAATCAACTGTTCATCGGGCGACCAAACAATTACAATTACGACCTTATCGCATTCAAACAATTCATCGACTTCTTGAGCCCGTCAAAGAAAAACAGTTCGGCGATTTCTGCGTAAGGGAATTAATGTTATGGATCGTTATTTTTCACTGATGAAGCACGGTTTCATTTGGACGGCTACGTAAACAGCCAAAACAGTAGAATTTGGTGTGCTGAAAATCTCCTCGTTTATCAGAAGAACAATAACACCCGCAGAAGTCGGGCGTGTGGTGCGCGATATCGCGGAAGAAAATAATCGGTCCTATTTTTTCGAGTACACCATTAGTGCAGAACGATATCAGGATATTTTAAAAAAATATCTGCTGGCTACAACATGACGGTACTACATCGCACTACGCAGGTTCAACTTCTGATTTCGTCGAGGAATTCTTTGGTAATCGTGTTATCAGTCGAGGCTTGTGGCCACCAAGATCTTCAGATTTGACTGCGGCGGATTTTTTTTCTACGGGGTTACCTCAAAGAAAAAGCCTACAGCAACAAACCACGAACACTTGAACAATTGAAAGTCAATATTGAACAAGCTGTATTAAATATCCGGCCACAAACTTTGAAAAAAGTTGCAAGAAACGCTGTAAAAAGAATTGAAGCTTGTATTCAAGAAGATGGCGGCCACTTCCAACATTTACTCTAAATGTAAGGTATTGGATGGTATTAATAAAAGTTACATTTACATTTACACGTGCCTTTTTATTATTTCAATACCTACCAATATAAGGTTGGGTTGCGTTTTATATGGGACAACCTGAATATGTATATATATATATATATATATATATATATGAAATACCGTGAAATACCGAAATTAGAGAATGCCAATCTTTTCAAGTGAATGTCGACACATAAAAGTACGTCGGTGAAAGACCGAAATATTCGGACCTTCACTGGTATATATCGAAAACAAATATAAACTCTGGTGGGAGTCGAAACGATAACTAGAAATTTAAAAAAATCACCCAATATCAATATAAAGTAAATAGATTATGAGAAACCCTTGTAAAAAAAAAAAAATTAGAATTAATCCAAACATATTCTACTCTTGCTTGTCTCGCTAACCTCGTCTAATTAACGTTAAATATACAAATTAGCCATATATGTTATTCTCGAACATTGAATGCGATTAATCAAATTCGTCGCATTCAGCATGCATTAATGGTGAAAACTGAATAAAAATATATTTTATATAAA
Organism: Lycorma delicatula; assembly: GCF_047948215.1. Lineage (NCBI taxonomy): Eukaryota > Metazoa > Arthropoda > Insecta > Hemiptera > Fulgoridae > Lycorma > Lycorma delicatula. Next base: position 16,150,764 of record NC_134459.1, read on the forward strand.
AAAAAAAAAATTTAATTAAGGACAAACCATCTGACCATTTATTTGCATCGTTATCGTTCATTTATGCAGTTGACATATTCTGTCGGCCCTTTCAATTTATAAAAATCTGAAAATTTTATTAAATTTTTTATAAATGCGGTAAATTTGATTAATCTCTTCCAATATTGGAGAATAACATAAATAATTTGTATATTTACCGTTAATTAGACGAGGTTAGCGAGACAAGCAAGAATAGAATATGTTTGGATTAAATTTAAACTTTGTTTTTATGAGGGTTTCTCATAATCTTATTCGTAAACCTTAGAGATTGGTATTTAATGATTTTTTTTAATTTCTAGTTATCGTTTCGACTCCCACCAGAGCTTTTAGGTATTTGTCAACAAATATAAGCGTACAAGTGTTTGTAAGCAAATATTTTGACGTATTTACATACATTCAGCGAAAAATACCGACATTTACCAGGTTCGGGATCTTTCACGGTAATATATATATATATATATATGTCGGAGAGGGGAGGAGATTTGTCAGGGATTCAACGAATTGTGTTTCACTCACTTTTATTATTACAAGTGGAGAATATATAAGACTATAATAAAGCTCAACCAATAAAAATGAGTAGACAACTCGTACAATGAAACAATTACAAATGATAACTATCACCCATCAATAACTCAGCAGTACACGAATCATAATATAAGATTAATTTAATTTAGAACTCAAACAATACTAAAACAACTTGCGATAGACCGAGGCTCAGGGAAACAACGAATTCGCGACCACCAGGACGTCCGTTCGATCTGGGTTCCAAAGCAAGACTACCTTTTCTCAATATTCTCAAATAATATACCTACTGCATATTTCCTTTTCCTTATTAATTTTATGATACCCCTATCGTCCTGGGATCCCGACTACGTTGACAACCATGTGCCTACCTAGGCCTAAGCCTACCGCAATAAAACAATTTAAACCTTATTTTACAAAACATTACAAGTAATAGTACATTTCTTAAAACTACTAAAAATACAGATATTCTAAAGAATATTCTCATCGTTTTGTCGGAAGATACTCCACTGTACTTTATTCTCCGACATATATATATGTGTGTGTGTGTGTGATTTTTCAGAACGTTAGTTAGGAATTTTGATAATTAGGATGTTTATACTTGTGTTTTTCTAATATGTTAAATATTTCTTACATCAAGAAATTTTAGTTTCTTGCTGCTATTTTTCTTATATTTCTATGCGAGTATAATTATTTAAATCTTTATATAAATTAGTTTGATTTGCTGAAATTTCCCTCCAACAACTTTTCTAAGTTTAATTTTTTATTAATAGTCACCTGTAGTTATGATCTGAGAGAAATATGTAAACTAATTCAGTTGTTCGTTATATTTTATTTTACTTATTTTGTTTGTTTAATCATCGGTAATTTCTGTACAATTCTCGTTATTAAATTAAATTTAATATATATATCTTGTGTAAACTTCTGCTCACGGATGAGACAAACGATCTAGAAATCATACAATTTATATATATTCCACAGTAACATTTTAAATACTCTCGGTTAGTGGAATGCAGAAACATATACTCAAACAAAATAAAACCAATATTTTCAATTCTACTTCGAGTTTCTTAATTAGTTTTTAAACTTATAATGAGAAAATCACTGAAGCATTCATTTAAGTTGAAATATTTAAAAGTTGGTAGAAATCTTCAAAGATATTCGTTTATATGTTTTGGCTATTGCTAAATAAAATCATACGAATAGTTATAAATATTTGTCATCTAGGGATTCATTATATTTTTTCCCAAACATGACGAAAATATTATCTATAAAAACAAGTTTTAAATCGAAAAGTAATTAAACTAAAATTATTCAAATGATTTACTTTACAATACCCCAACAAGATATTGTAAAGTCAAGCAATATTTTGCAATATTTTTTTAATCTGTTGAACTTAATTAAATTTCAATTTATGAAATGTATTTATTTTTATCTGCATTTTTTGCCGGCTTTTTCTTCTAAGTTAAAGCTATTATTGTTTTTAGAGCAAAAAATAGATTAATTAAAATATATTTTTAAAAACGAATATTTTTCAAATTTCTGTCATTTCTTAACTGTTCATCAGTAAAATAATAATTATATTTTATTATTTTTATATATATTTTTGTATACATATATATACAATTTATACTAAAAACGTTTTGATTATAATTGTGATTTTGCTATGTAGTTTTTTTACATAATATTTTATTAACAAATTTTTTTTAAGTAAATAAAATTAAATATTTCGGTAAATATGTTTATTCGTTTTATTAATAATTTTACCTTTATAAATTATAAAAGTAAAAGATTATTTCTACAAAAAAAATTAAAAGGAATATTGTTTTGCTATTTTGAAGTAATAAAATCGTAATCATATAAATATTTTTTTACTTTTATTTTCCTGTGTAGATAGCTCTAGAAGGAAAAGTATTGTAATCGGTCCAATTTGAGCGTATGCGGTTTTCACCTGATCTTAACGTATTGATACATGAGGAACCCAAAAAAAAATAAACTGGAAAATTTTCCGGATGTTAATTTTCATGTGTACGTGTGTGCGGTTTTGGCCTCTGAATCACCTTATATCTCTAGAACTACTGGAGCGATTTTTACCAAACTTGTTTATTTATGGGGCATTGATGTCAATAAATTTCCAATTTCAAAGGTCAACGACAAGGCTGTAGAAGGTTGACTTAAAAAGATGTAGAAGGTCACACTCAATAACCCGATATTTCGCCTGATTAAGGCACATTTATTAACAATTAAAAAATAACAATATTTCAAAAAAACCGTTTGCAAATCACACCACCATCACCCAAAAAATGCTCTTAACTACTGCTATGCTGTGACTTCACAGATGAGAGTAGAATTAAAAAATGAATAATATTTAAAGTGTAGAACAGTAACTCGGTCTGGCTGAGTCTCAAACTCGATCGTCCGGTCGACTCGGTACCTGTTGCGTTAAGCCTCGCGGATACACCAGTCTGCCAACCCTACAAGCGAAATTGGTTCTATTTAAGTTCAGAAATTACATTAGTTTAGTTAGTGCCGACCGTCGCCATTAGTACCGTTATACCTGCACGAATTAAATAAGGTTTGCGCACGCGCTTTAGTTACAATTATTGAATTAAATTAATGAAAAAAATATTATATTTAAATAAAACGATAAATATTTTTAATTAAGTTGTGAGTGTAAGCCTTGCATCTAAAACAACCCACAGCTCTCCTGTAACTGTGTTGTCAGTTTTTTAAATTAGCATGTGCTTTAAAAGTTTTGTTATAGTACAATGTAATGCATCAAATAGCAATCTAACTGGAATCTATTAAGATAATACCAATTTTTATTCATTTCAAAAAAATAATTTTCTACATTTTACAAAACTGAAAGTTCAACTTCAGTGAATTTAAAATCAAAAATATTTTTTTTCACCTTCAAAGATTTATTTAATTCTTTTTAATAGTTTTTGCTGAGTTAACCGGGTTATTTTTTTAACTGTTTAATTTTAACAGTTCTAAATTAAAGTATGGGATATTTATTTTATTTATTGAGGTTTATGATCTCAGTATTTAAATATATAAATAAAAAATCACACAATAAAATGGTTGTTCAGTGATGACTTTTACATTTCCTCACAATATACAATGTTGCTTTAGTTTTACATTATAACGACAGTGACTTACAACGAAACTACGTTGTTTTCATTACCTTCCTTTACTTAAACGTCGTTACTTACTTCCGATGAATTCTGCAGTACTTAAATGTTACTTTAACCACTTTACTTAAACTGCATTTTATATCCCAGTACAACATATTTTTGTCATAAATGAGGTTTTACAGTGAAGATTTAAACTTTTTAAAATATACGTTCTCTTACTTATGTTTTCCAACTATTTTAGTGAACCTTTAAAAAATATTTTATCTTAACATTGTAGTCAGTGTTTTGTGTTAGCGAGCTTTTTATGTTGTGCCATAGTCATTATTCAATATTATTACGTTACTTTATATTATTCAAAATTATTGGTTTCATCAAATAAATTTCCACTACATTTAAAAATAATTATTCGGGATAATGAACGATTAATTAAAAGTATACATGATTTTTTTGAAGATAGGAAAACTGATCAAGATAAAAATCGGAGAGGAAAAAACTACAATAGATCGAGAAGAAATAGGAATTAATTTCAGAATTAAATTAAACAATTTAAAGGTTTCAGAAGAAATCTCTCAAAGAGCATCTAAATGGAATAACTAATCAGAAGAAAGATAGAAGGCTTATATAAAATAAAATGTAAATGCAATGCAATGCAACATACATTGGACAAACGGGAAGAAAACTAAAATTAAGATGTAACGAACGTATGAAATCTTTTAAAAATAAAAAAAAATATTCTAATTACGCAACGCATTTAATAAAAGAAAAATATACCCAGATGAAAATGGAAGAATCAATGAAATTAATTCACAAATGTGTTAAAGGAAGATGAATGAACATTTTAGAAAATCTAGAAAGTAGTAATAAAACGATCATAAATGACCAGAGCGGATGTCCTTTCCAAGAACCTCAATTTATTGAAAACAGGAAATAGATAAATAAAATTAAAAGATAAGTATATCCGTTAATACCAAATAAACAAGAAGAAGGCCAAATAAGGCAAGGCTGACGTCAAATATAGGGAGGGTCGTTGACTAAACGCTATATAAAGTAACAGTACAATAAGTTCTGACAATGGAATGGTTCCGAAACGCGTCAAAAAGTAATAAAAAAATAAAGATCAGAAAGATAAGCAGTATTAAACATAGAAAAAAGGTTGAAGGCCACCTTCAAACTTATGTTAGAACACTGGAGAAAAATTAAATACAAAAATAAATAGTTGTTCTCTGTACTAAATAAATAGCTGGTGGGCGACGAAAAAAATATCTTATATCTCCGTAGATGCATAAGTGCTCTTGATGACATAACGGCAGGAAAAGGACATCCAGCAATCCACTTAAGAAATCCAACAAAAAAGATTACGAAGTAGAAAAATAAGAAATTTTGAACGTAATAGAATTAAGCATGAGAGTAAATAATGAAAATCTGCAAAATTTAAATAATTACATTCAACTACAAGTAATATTATATAAAGTATAAAAAAAGCATATGTATTTGAAAGAGGTAAAAATGAATATCTCAAACCGAAAATAGAACCAAAATTTAACGGAATGAATTATAAATATTTTATATTTCCGCTAGGATTATCATAATTGATTTGAATGTTATTTTCTGCACGTCCTAGAATTGTACTCGTAACATTTGTAGTTGACGTATTTCGGAGTACCTCTATTCTCAACCTTTTAGCACTGTGTCTTCCCGAGTTAGGGTCGTCGAATAAATAGCGATGTTAAGCTGCTCCCATTCCCCGTCTCTATATTCATGGCCTCTTCTGCTTTGTCCCTCCTTCTCTAACGTTTACACAGTTTCCTGAAACTAATCCTTCTGTTATTTTATTTAAAAAATTTTAATTCTTTAAAAATTACATCGGAATGAATGTTTATTTGTTTATTATATGTCCTGTCGTTTTAATTTTAGCTTGAATATTTCCATGTCTTCTGAAATATTTAATCGAAATCGACGATCCCAACTCAGGAAGACTGAGTGCTAATTTTGAGAATGGAGGTATTCGGAAAACGTCAACTACAAATGTTAGACTGACAATGCTAGGAAGTTCAGAAAATAATACTCAATTCAATAAATTATTTACTTGATTCAATCAGATCATATATTTTTTAATCCGGCCACCTATATCTGTACAGACGTGAAACTGCACAGACGTGTGATGTGAAACTGATAACGCGTTGATGGTTGTTAAAATTGATCTCATGATTTAGAAGACGAGATTATCCAACATTGAAATATAAATGAAGCTGGAAATGCTAGCTGGAAGAAATGTTAGCTAAAGTAACGGAGGAAAGTGAATACTTTCCTCCGTTTAATGTCGGTAAAATAAACCATATCATTGAAAATGCTAACATTTCGGACGTATACAAGCAAAAAGGAAAAAAGTATTCATAAGTTTAAATTTTAAATTATTGTAAAACTTTGTTTTTAATTAATTTATGCCAGTATAAATTCTATTATTTAATTAAGCTACTTAAATTTCAGCTAAAGAATATACAAAAGAGTACAAAAATTAACTGACCTCTTACAGTCAAGTGTGCAACAATATGATTGTGTGATACGCGATACTAAAGTCTAGATTTATGATTTACTATCTCACTCATCGAACAAGCTAGATCATAATGGGTATATATTGCAATAACGGATTCCAAACTTTACCCATTACATATATACCAAATCCAAAATGTTCGCTCACTGACCACTCAGTAATGTATTTTCGGAGCTTATCAATCAGTTTAATTCTTTAAAAATTACATTGGAATGAGTTTTTATTTGTTCATTATATGTCCTGTCGTTTTAATTTTAGAAAACAGAAAATGAGATGGTTATTATACTTCTTTCTAGTTTTAGATATCAAGTAATCAAACTTTCTAATACGGTGGGAATTCTCTAAAACTGACAAAATTCTTGTATAATAATTTCACTTATTTTTTGTTTTAAAAAAATAAAATAAAATATTTCGCAAGAGCATAATTTTATTTCTGTTTGATCTAGAAAAAAAAAATTATTGACATAAATATTGACGGGGATTGAAATCTGAAATATTAAGTTATATTAATTTTATAAATGTATTTTAGTTTATTATATCATATCACACGAAGGGTCCAGCTAATTTAAATTTATCAATATTTACAAAAAATATTATTATTTAATAAAGTTAATAAGAAGTTTTAATTTTTTTTAAATTTAAAAAAAAATTTAAAACATGAATTTAAGTTATTAACTAACATGAATTTTCATTTATTATTTCCATAACCTGATGGAATATGAGATCAGTCGAAAAAGGTTAGTTGACCGGAAGACTGATCCCGGACCTCCAGAATTAGGCTGGACTGCAAGCTCGGAGAATTGAGGTAGGAGAAGGACCGGTTACAGGCATTTCAAAGCATACCTGTATCGCCGAACATGTACGATGTACGATGGACGAGTGCGATCGGTTTTTGCAGCGTAAAGAAGCACGCCTGAGAAAATTCGGCAAGCTTATCCCAGACAACACCACGGGGACTCTGTTGCAGACAGAACGGGCGTGACACGCGGTATCTGAGTTATCGGTCAGGGCTATCCACACAAATATGGTGGAGAAAGTACAGGAGGAAGTCCTTTAATTTTCCCTTAGGCCTGATTAAAAGCAGGTACAGCCCCAAGGAGAAGTAACTGGTAAAAAAGAACCTGATGAAACTAGATTGAATAAAGGTTGTTTGTTGGGTGTGTATCCAGTATGCTTGTAACTGTATTTGATCATACGAGTTACTCTAAAAAAGGTATTGCCATTTACAAAAGAAGCTGTCCCTTAGCTGTGTAAGATGCAGTATAAGAAAAACCAGCGATATAAAAATATTTCTATATTTTATCAGCCATATTGAAGTAAGAAAAGAATTCCAGTAGCAGAATAGATAATTGGTGAAATGAAAATTTAAAAAATATAAGAGGTGAATGTGAAAACATTTTATAAACTACTCAATATAATTTTCTTAACGTTTTGAAATTAATCTTGATTATTTAATTTTTAACATGTACAAAAAAACACACACTTTAGAAAATTAATTACAACAAATTTTATATTTTTTTAACGTAAATTTATTTTAAAATGAATAATTTATGTAAGTAAAAAGTTTATTCGTACCGCATTAAATATGAAATATAAATTTAACCTCACGAAAAATATTCCTGCATTATTTTTTTGTAAAAGAAATCTCTATCTTCCTATTTTCTTTTTTATTAACCTCACACCTATTTTCATAGGACTGTTTCATTCTTTTGACACATTATTACTATTCTACATCTTGCAACCTTTATAAAATCCTTTTTTAGATTCGATGAAAATATTCCGTTTCACCCGTTTTCTCTGTTTGTATTATACTAAACTAAGTGTTTTTTTTTCCTTTCTTTTCTTTTATTAATTTACATATTTATATCATTTCTATTGGTATTTTCAGTCTTCAAAAAATGTAATAAATTACGACGTATACAAAGAAGAATTTCCTTTTTCTTACTTAAATTTATATATATTATTTTTATTATTTTATATAAGGGAGAATATAAACTTTATAACAGTAAAAAAAAAAAAGATTAAACTCAAACAAGGACAGATTCACAGGCTTTAATTATTAAGAGCACAGATTATCTAATAATAAATGAAAACTTGGCCGATGTCAGCACCAAGTGATATCTAAATTAACTGAAAAATAAGTATGCAAAAATAACAACCAAAGATTTGTGAAAAAAATACTTAATGTCTACATTAACAGAGCGATAAAGTCCATCTGGTTTAAAGAAAACAGTTATTATTTTCCAGTTAATAATTAACAGTTAATAAATCTTTATTTTTGTTTTTAGATCTGTTTCTAAAACAAATCTAAAAACAATAAACATTTCTAAGGATCTGCGAAAAGACATATTTTTATAAATAAATTTAGAAAAGTGATTCGAAAATCTAAGTTTACTAGGAGAAAAAAAGAAGGATACCTGAAGAAAGGCGATAATATCAGAGCAAGAAAATGAAAACCTTTTGGGAAATAAAAAGAAGTCAAAACTACGTAAACGTTTCAATAATGGTCGGAACTAAAAGAAAAAACGAATTCTTTAAACAGTTTTTTAATGCATAAAACTAATTGTTTTAAAATATTGAATAAAAGGATTGTAGGAGAAAATTGTGATAAATTTACAAATGTAAATTTTACAGGAAGTATAGGTAAATTTTTACTATGGCATTTCTATAACTATGTATGTTTTTTTAAAGTCAATACGTCACTTCCCCATTAAAAAAGAATATCTTTTGATATTTCGGACCAAAGATAAAAAAAAAAAATTTCCTTTCAATTCTTCCAAATGGATTGAAGACATTGTCCTCGTATTACCAGTTTTATATTATTTTTACTTGTCCTTCTCTTTCATTAGTATTTTTTATTTTCAAAGGTTTTTATTTTTATAACATTTTCTTTCCTCTTTTTGTATAGTAATTTTTATTGATAAAAATATATTCAATCCAATTCATCTCGCCGGTTTATGTTTTTAATAAAAATTTCCTTTAGAAAATCTTTGTAGTGCATGATCTAGTTATAAACACAATTTTAGTATGATCTTTAAAAGATCATTTTAATTGTAGATTATGGAAAAAAACGTTTCGTTTTTTTTTGGAAAACAGCCCAAATTACAATATTTTACATCCTACAAAATCTCAATATGCAAACAAAATAAGTATCCTATTCATTTGTTTTTTTTTTTCAAAATTACTATTTTGCTTAATTAGCTACTTAAACAGAAGCTAAAACAACGTTTTACTTTTTTAGACAGTGATTCTTTTTGAATTACTGTCAGAATATATGAAGTCAAATCCAAATCTATCTCGTTTCATATTCTAAGTCAAATATTTTTCAATATTTGCGTAAAGAAATTGTCATCGGAAAATTAAAAAGACTGATGAATAATCACCGGAGACCAAGCCAATCTAAAAGAAAACTGATACTATCCGTAGCCATGTCAATAATATACTATGCTGTTTCGGCTTGGGCGGAGGCTTTAGATAAAAAACGAAACCTTCAACGAGTCTCTTCTTTACAAAGTAGGATGAATATAAGCATAATAACGGCTTACAAAACTGTTTCAAAGAACGCAATCTAGGTGATTGCGGGAGTTCCCCCCCGTACATCACCGCTTCCGGATGTTGAAAAGGATACGACATGGTGTGTCGCGCAAAGAAGCCCGAAATCAGATGTTGGAAGAACGGCAAACATACTGGCAAACCTAAAATACCGGTTGTTGGACAACAAGGATGGTTCCACGAATTGACTCGTGGGTCTCAAGAAATCATGGGAAGGTGGGCTTCCATCTCTCTCAGTTGTTGACTGGGCATGGAAGGTTTGGGGCTTACCTCCACCGCTTTGGCAGAAGGTCCGAACCGGTTTGCCAATACTGTAAAGAAATAGATACCGTGGAACACATGATATACTTGGGTCACCGGTGGGACGAACTGAGGTACACATGGTCCATTCAAGGACTGACACCGGGTAATACCGTACAATACCTGTTAAGGGACATCGTGATTGGAACACCGTAGCAACCTTAGTCACGAATATTATAAAGACTAAGGAACGAGACGCTGTTGAGTGAAACGGGACAACCTGGAGGTTGGGTCTTACATGGGCAGCTCTGCTCATGAGAGGGTGGTTCGCTGAGGTGGACAACTCTTGATGACTGACCGGGGACCCCTGAATTCGTGGGTAATAAAAAAAAGACCGAGACCCGGCTGGATCCCTCCCTAGGGAGGGGGTACGGTTAGAGGCAGGCATATAAAAGACCCAGTCCCGGCCTGCTGGGTGAACGACCCCCGCGGGGAACGGCATAGCCGGGTCCCGCGGGGTCTCAGTAGGTTAGAGGCAAAGACAACCTCTGAGGGTGTGCAATGCACACCCTCAGAGGTTGTCTTTGTCTCAGAGGTTAGCTGGTTCACCCTCCTACATATCCAAAAAAGAGAGAGAGAAAAAAAATTTGCGTAAACCACATTTAAATTTCTTCCATTGCTAATAAGAATTCATTTTAAAAAGGTTGAATGACTTATCCGAATGCCTTTGATTTCCTTATCGTTGATGATGACTATTAATTGTACAAGTATTTTTATGAGCTCGGTAGCTACTTATATGAAAATTTATTAAATATTATATTTTTTTAACTAAACCCCTAATAGTGAAAGAATAATGTTCTGGACTGAAATGATATATCCAGTGTGATAGATAAAGTATACAATCGTACTTCTTAACTACGAATGTCTCATCGGCTAAAGCTTTTGGTGAGAGGAAAGAGAAGAAACATACAATGCTTTCTATCAATCTCCTCTTTACTCTGCATTTATACGCATTTTGTATAATACTTTTGTAAAGAACAAAGTCTGCAATATGTGTTCAAGATCGTAGCTTCAAACAGTAATGTATTGGGAATTGAGAAACCCAGTAGCTAATCTCCAAGACAAACAATTTTTGTTCGTATAACTGATAAAAGTTCTCTAGTATTGAATCCATTATTTAATCATTTTTGTGAAGTTTGGTCTGCTAGGCTTGTACTCAAATTATAATTTTTTTTAATTTACTGATCATTTAAAATTAGGGGGAAAAGTCACTTAAAAATGTATGCAACAAAATACAAGATGTAGAAATTTAAATTAATTACAAAATTCTTAAATTACTACATTAGTTTCATAATATATAAAGTATATATATATCTGTTTTCTGCAGAGTTGATTCTCTTAATTCCCGTTTCGAATCCATAATAGTAGACGAAATGGATATAATGAAAAGCAAAGACCTAAAAGTATTATTTATGATTTTTATGCAAGTCTATTTTTTCCTCATGAAGGATAACATTAGGTTACCTCACATATCATACTACCGACAGATTATAATGATAATAATATTAACAAAAATTAATTGTAAAGTTATTTTATAGATTAATTATCATTTACGAATCATTTTTTAGTAAGTTGTTTTAATTACTTGTTACGTCCACACATTTACAATGTTTTTGTATTGTTTTCACCGGAGTATCTATCTCGTTTATCAGTGATAAAATTTATAGGTTATTTATTTTTTTTACTACGTTTTACATACAAAATTACGCTCTTCAATTAAATTAGTTTTTATTAAAATAGCATTTAACGGTTTTTAAAATTGAAGATGTAAAATATATCGATATTGATTGGTTTATTTTGTTTTATATTTTTTAAACAATTTTCTATTATCAATAAACGAATATATTTTTAAGTAAATTTTAAAATATAAAAGTATAATTAAACCTCTTGAAAATTTAAACAAGGAAAGATAGTAATGGATTATTTTATTTACCATAAAAGTGATTTGTTACTTTTCTTTTATAACACTGTCATTGATTTGTTAAATGTATAATAATAGATAATGTAAATGTATTTCGTTTAACTTTGTTTAAGGACACTTATAAATTTTTGATCTTTTACATTAAAAAACAGCATTTTTAAATTATATAAATATTGCCTTCTCACAAATCTAAGTCCCACGATAATGTATTCATTGCAATTGCAAAGAATATAAATCAAAATTTTGCGAATGAAAGCTAAACGTTAGTTATAATAAACTGTTGAACACTTTATTAAATAATCTATTGATTCTTGGTGGCCCTAATTCGCATTGTGAAACAGATGAAACATGCTAAAGTAGAAAAAACGAACATTATTATTATTATCCAATCAGTGGTATTTTGTTGCCGTATAGCACAAAATATAGGGGTGAACGCGTCTTCCCAAATCAGCTGATTTGGAAGTCGAGAGTTCTAGCGTTCAAGTCCTAGTAAAGCCAGTTATTTTTACACGGATTTGAATACTAGATCGTCGATACCGGTGTTCTTTGGTGGTTGGGCTTCAATTAACCACACATCACAGGAATGGTCGAACTGAGAATGTACAAGACTACACTTCATTTACACTCATACATATCATCCTCATTCATCCTCTGAAGAATTATCTATACGGTAGTTACCGGAGGCTAAACAAGAAAAAGAAAGAAAGAAGCACAAAATATAGGATATCGATATATTATCACATCGATATGTTGTTTCAAAAACGACTTTGCCATTGAATATTTGATGAGTCTATCTTAATTTATCAAACAGTGTGAAAACTTCTAAAAAGAAAAATCTAGAAAGAATGTGGGCTATGGCCAAAAAAATTCCATAGAAACAAGGAAAGCCGATTGAGTCACATGGTTTGAATTATGTAGACAATGATACAATTATGTTAACCTTTTTGATAAAATTACACAAAACCTATGGAATTTTTTGCTTGCTCGATGTATTTTCATGTATCATGTTAATTTAATTATATGATTATTTTATATCTCTTAAGTAATATTTTAAATGTTTAATAATTTTAATAAAAAATAATAATAATTTTGTTACTAAAAAATACATATATGATAATTGAAATAACTCGAGAAAAAAGGTCTAGAAGAACTAATAACATTAAAATAAAATAAATGAAAAACAATAATGCTAGTAAAAAGAATAAATGGATGAAATTTAAAATAAAAGTAATTTAAGAGTAAATTCGTAACTCGAATTGGAAATTGCATTTTTTTAGTTCAAGAATTTCAACGAATAGGCGTAATTACACTTTTGGTAATAGAAAATACCGTGTTATTTATGTAAAAGATTCCACCAGTTTTATTTAGACAACTTTGTATTGCTAAAAATAACATAAAGGGTAAATTTTCAGATAATACCAAACCGTTCAGGAGAAAACAAAGAAAAAGGTATACGAATTGGCAGTAAATTTATTAAATTGTAGCTGAATTTCATCTCTTATCGGTATAGAGTTCTACGATTATTTTGAGTACTCTTACAACCATTCCTAAATTGGCTTGTACATGGCTTTTATTTCTCTGTATGTATAATATTTCTTTAGTATAATACTGAGAAATTATTTAAGTTATAAATAACTTTTATATAATTAAGTAATCGTAACTTCAAAATGTAAAAATTATGTAATAAATTTATAAAAATTAAGTGACACAGCTTTAACCGATATTTCAAATAAAATATTGGAGTTCTGTAGAAATATGTAAAAGTAAAATCCAAGTAGAATAATTAAAACTTTATAAATATAGTTAATTGACAGTACAAGTTAAAAAAGCTGGCAACACAGTTGTAGGACTTTCACGTCACGCGGCTGAAGCCGCGTTCCGGAAATTCCTACAAATGTGGATTTTTCTGATGCACGGCTACACACACAATTTAATTAAAAATATTTATCGTTTTATTTAAATATAATTTTTCGTTTATTTAATTCGATGATCTAACTAAAGCGCGCACGCTTAACGTATTTAATTCGCGCGGGTGTGGCGGTACTACTGGCGACGGTCGGCATTCATTAAACTGATGTAATTTTACAACTTACATAGAACAAATGTCGCTTGTACGGTCGGCAGAATGGTATAGCCGCAAGGCTTAACGCATCAGATATCGAGTCAACTGGGCGATCGAGTCAGGTAATCGAGATCCAGCTAGTCCGAGTTACTTTTTTACGCTTATTATTTATTTATTATTATATTATTTATTTATTTAATTCTGTCGCTCACCTGTGACGTCAGAACATAGCAGACGACTATAACAGCATTTTATGAGGTGGGAGTGCAATTTTTCAAAGTTTTTTTGCAAATATCGTTATATTTTAATGGTTAACAAATGTGCCTAAGAAAAATAAGGCTTTAATTAAAGGAAATCTTGAGATAATGAGGGTTACGTTGCTTTATAGCCTCACCCCTTTGTTCTTTTAACCTATATAATGCCCCATACGTAGAAGTAATCTGACAAAATTTGGTAAAAATCGGTCCACTAGTTCTGGAGATGTAAGGTGAATTAGAGGCCAACATTGAACACGACACTCATACATCTACATCCAGAAAATTCGCATCCTTTTTTTTGGTTTCCTTAGGTGTCAAAATATTTAGGTTAGGTGAAAACCGCGTATGCACAAATTGGACCGATTACAGTATTTCCCCTTGCAGAGCTACAGTTCTGCTATAGCACTATCTAGACTGGAAAGTAAAGTTTAATTATTGAAATATTGGTATTTGTTTTGAAGCTCAATTATTTCATTTTTTACGTTTTTAATTGTCACACTTACACGAGTTGATTTTTTTTTGTTTCATGTAAATATTTACTACTTCTGCTTGTAAATAATATACAAATGTATAATGTTAATATCTTACATAAATGTGTGCAATAATCAGTTTTTTATCTGTATGATTCACCTTTCTTACAGCTTTGACCATGTGAAACAAAAGAGATACAATAAGTACTTAACAGAATTGATTTCAAAATTAGTAGTTATATCCATTACACAGCCAGTCCCTGTGGTGAAAATGTTACCAATAGTACTGAATATCAGCTGAATTTTAGAGGAGTTTGTAAGCTAATAAGCTAATAATATTTTCTACTAGGCGAATAAGGTAACAGAAACCAAATCACCCCTCACATTCGTAACGCTTCGATTACACTCATATCAGGTCACTTTTATCCGTTAAGTTATTATTTCACTTATCCCATATTCTGACGCTTACAGAATCTTCTGTAATAATAAGTGCGAAAATTAGAAATAGAAAATGAATATTATAAATCGTTAAATAAATTTAAAAAGAAAAAAACATAAATAATAATAATAACAAAGAGAAACAATGGAAAGAATCTCTACAATAATGTTTGGATAATAAATGTTTTAAAACAATATATAATGTACAATTGGATAGATCAGCTACTGTTACGTCAGCGAAAAGCCCTAATCTTGGCAGAATGATATTCGAAGAGCTTGTGTGATAACAGCCGAGCGTACAGGCCAAGAGTGCTTTACGAGAATATTCCAATTTGTAACATTAAGTGCGACTGTGTTCCTTTGGCGATAAAGTACGAGTTAATTGTAAACAGGAAAGGTGTAATTTTTCATTAATAAAATTATATTCTAGTTTCCTTTTTAAATAGAAAAAAAAACAATTTTTGTACAAAGTTTATTACTGATTTTGTAATTATAATTTCGCTCCAATTCTCACTTCTTAATTTTATATGAATTTTTATAGGCTATCATAAATTTCAAAGTAGAGTCAGAATTATTCTTTGGGTCATATCGTTTTGAGAATAGTAAATAAATAAACAGAAAATTGTATTTGTGAGTTTTAATGGGTATAATCTCTCAACATTTTTTATTCAACAAATAACGCGACAAAATGTTAAGTTACTTTGGTTTACAGATACAAATCAAGTTGTATATACACTAACAGTGAATGTCATTGAGTTAGCATTTTCGACGCAATATGCTAACACAATTTTATAGCCAATCCCTGTGGGTTGGCTGTACCTCAGTGCAACGAGAATATTTGTTATTTTAACTTCTTGGCATGCATACAGTGTGACTGTTCTTTTTAGTAACGTATTGGTTTCTAGATT
This sequence comes from Lycorma delicatula, assembly GCF_047948215.1. Classification (NCBI taxonomy): domain Eukaryota; kingdom Metazoa; phylum Arthropoda; class Insecta; order Hemiptera; family Fulgoridae; genus Lycorma; species Lycorma delicatula. The sequence goes on from NC_134459.1 coordinate 16,166,921, forward strand.
TCGTGAGTTTTAATTTTGTCTTTTTCTCATTTTTTTTCGTATATACGTTTATTTCCATTCAGCTTTTTAATCTATTTAATAGTTATAATAAAATATTACTTAGGATGTTTTACTAATTTTTTTGTCCGTTATTTATTAGAAACATCATAATATTAAAAATTACAACATAATACTTTTTTAGCCAATTTATTTTTATATTTTTTCCGGCATGATTAAAATTAAAAATACAATATAAATCATATATTTTGGAACAGAATTACAATAATATGCAATAAATTGAGAGAGAGAGAGAGAGTTATTTGGCTACTCTTTACTGAGTAGCCGAATATTTTACGACAAAATGTCACACAGCTAGGACAGTAGTTTTATGTACCGCTGTCGAAAATGTTCGTCAATGTAATATTTCGATCTGTTTTAAGCTATTTTAGGTGGTAAAATGTCTTCACTAAATTAACAGCTATTAAAAGGTACAAAATATTGTCGCCTAATGGTTTCGACGGTACGTGGCAATTTCTAACCTGATGGTAGCCCTGAGAAGGCCTGTTGTCGTCTCAAATGGCTTCGACGGCTCATAATTCATAACCTTGTGGTGACCCTGAAAAGGGCTCATTTTTGTGTTAGTTCTGAGAAGAGGTGTTGGGTCCGGAATCTGGTCTCCGGCGAAGTAGGGGAGTTACAGCTCGTCCATTGAAGTCCGACCGGGCTTTCCCTCTACGGCAGTTGGATCCCTATTACAGCGTAGTAGTGGTGGCCCTCAGAGCACCGCAGTGTCGGGTCGGCGTCGGTCGTCCTTCGCCGGCGCGGCCGAGGCGGTTCTCCCCGAGCGATCCCACGCTGGGCCGGCTCCTGCTGCAGGGTCCGTCGACCAGGGCGATTGAAGCCCCGCGAGTTGAAATTGGAGCGGGAAGGTAGCGTCCGCGTCCAGCAGCCGGCCAGGCCTGCTGCTCCGGCGGGGATGTTGGCATCCGCCGGGAGGTCCCATGCTGAGGCGCCCAGGGAACTTCTTCCATCGTCTTCTTTTTCTTGGTCTTCTCCAGGTGGTGGTCGACAATGAATTGAAAATTCTCTCTCGTGCACGCTCTTTTATTGGAGCCTGAGAGTGGTGGGGTGCAGCGCCGCTATGGTGGGAGAACTGCACGGTCATCTGCGCGGTGGGAGTGATGCTTGTATTAGCGCGTCCGTATACTGTATTGCCATCGTATTCGCCCCCCGATATTAAATTAGGCATGTGGTAACAATATAAAAATTAGTAAGTAACTACACTGTAAATATATTATTCGTAATGATAAGAATGAAAGGTTTAATTAGTTTCAGCCTGATGTTTAAAGAGAAGGAGATATTAACAAGGGAATTTTAAAATTTATCTTCAAAAAATCATATAAAAATAAATAATAAGAACCATTTTTTAATACGAACTTTTAACAGAGGTGAGTTTTTCATCCAAACATTTGTGATAGAGAGCTTTGCATTTTACTCTGAAACTGAACTTTTTTTTTTATCTTTTCCTTGATGAATTAATTCACCACAGAAGCTTTAAGACGCTCCTTTATGGAAATGGAATTTTGTAGCATATGAAAAATGCCATGTCTAACCGGGATTCAAATCCGGGACCCCCGGAAGAAAGGCCGAGGATTCCGGCCTTATTTTTTTCTTCCTTACTGCCGGCGTCTGTTGGATAACATCGAATTTAGTGACTTAATAATAAGTACCGGAACTTTAATAAAAAATACTTCTTTTTCTATTAGTTGTTAATGGTACTTATTACTGAAAAAATACAACAGGACTTAACACTGTCACGCTTTGACAATTAGAAATAAAATCAGCCAAGTTGATTGTAAGCATATAACTGAGAATAACCTTTAATTACCATTATTTCAATCAAAACTTTTCCATTGCTTATAAAATGTTATTCGGTAAATCATAAATCAGCTTAGTTATTGTAGGTATAACATAGGTGGTTTTAATTACAGTTTTCAATTAATTATGCACAAAGCTTACATATGTTTAAATTGTGATTGCTCTTTTTTTCAGTTTTACGTATATATTTAATTTATAAAACATTCTGAAAAAATAAACTCTTCATGCAAAATAATGTTTATTTAGGCTAAACTACATAAGCAAGAAAGTATATAAATGTAAATCTTAATCGTCCTAAAAAAAAAATTGTTTTAACATTAAATAAAAGTATATTTATTTCTTCTCTGAAATAAAACGTAGTTTATTTTAAGAAAATAAATATATTCGTGTGTTATTCATTGAAGAGGCGGTGGTAAATTATTTTTTTAGAAAAAAATTATCTCTGCCCTAGGATTTTATGTCGCGTAGAGTTTTAGGGTTTCTTTTTTAACATTAAGATAATGAAACTGAAAAACTATAAAGCATTTGAAAAAAATCTATATTATTACGAACAACTACAGCAACTCATTTTCTTTTTTTGTGTACTTGTTTTCACTTATAACTTCTTTATATTGGATTTTTAGTTTTTTCAAATAAAAATATTTTTTTATGCTTACATATAAAAATGTAATTCTAAATATACAATTACTGCGTCTCGTTTTATTCAAGATTATATAACTCTCCTCAGTGGCTTACATGTTAGAAAATAAAAATAAATGAAACCAAAACAAAGCCCTTTGTAAAGACCACTGTCCTGTTTCTATCTTTAATGTTCCGATTCCGAGATCTAAAGACTGTAAATATTTAGGTTTTCATCTTAATCGACAACTTACTTGGGCGAAACCTATCATATCTAAGCGGTAACAGTTGGATCTCAAGTTTAAACATATCTACTAGCTGATAGGACATAGATCTCGGCTTTCAGCAGAAAATAAATTATTGATTTATAAATCCGTTTTGAAGCCTGTTTGGATTTACGAGCTTGAATTTTGGGGTACAGCGTGTAACTTCAGTATTGACATACTTGAACGATACCAAACAAAAATACTGCGGAAAATGCTCAACGTACCCTGGTACATAAGTAATAGTCTTATATATAATGATCTTATGTTGCGAACCGTTCGGCAGGAAATCTCTCTGGTCAACCTACGGTATCAATATCGTTTGGATCGGCACCCGAATTATTTGGCGGTCAATATATTAGATAACACGATCAGTGATTTTTCAAGATTACTGAGGAACAATATTCTTGGTTTGCCTTATCGTTTCAATCAGGTGACTTTATGGTTTGGCCGTACAGAGTGCTCTTCTATTTCATGTGAATATTAAGCCACAAGCCGCTGGATCTGTGGCAACTTAATGTTTTAGTTCAAATACATGTTATTTACTTATTGTTAAATTATCTTGCTGAACAGATTGTAAAGTTGCTGTGTCGTTATAAAAAATAAAAATAAGAAATTATAATATTTTGAGGCTTCCTTATTTCATTGATGTAGATAAAAATAAAATTATCCGATTTTGAAATTATATTAAAAATGGTACTTTAATTAAAATGAATAATTTATTCTTTAATTAAAATTAAAACCACTATAGCATAGCTGGACAATACTGCAAGCTCTTACAAAGTGGAATTTCAACTGAAAAAAACTGAATAAAAGAAGTGACTATTGTAGATTTTTCATTTATATTGTTTCGTTATTTTTACTTACACTTTCTATAAATATAACGGGGAATGGCGATAATAAGAAAAAACATATACGGAGAATATTCCGTACATTCGGACCCCTTCCAAATGTCTGGCAAAGCTCATAGCATAGCAGGAATACGCAGTGGTAAATTTTCAGGGTTTTTTGTTTATTCAAATAAAATAATCTAACAACTGTGGATTGTTATACATGATATATTCTGATAAATGATATAGTCTCTCTGTCCCTCTCTCTCCCTCTCCCTGTGTGTGTGTGTGTGTTTTACTTTTTTCCGAATTTACCGGACAAAATGACATTAATGCCGCATCTTTTACTGCAAACAGTAAACATTTAACAGCTGGTGAATAACAGAAAAGACTCATGAAATTTTTCATTCTGATCGGTATTTAATAACACATAACACAGTAGGTAGAACACGGTATGATTGAGTATGTACTTCACGTATAAAAAAAAGAATTGTCCCAGCAATTATCTGGATGGATCAATCGAAATCATAGTAAAACCTCGATCAGGTAAAATCAATGGCTGATCAAAGCAGAATAAATTTATGAATTCTGTAATGCTTCACAGAATGCATAATTAATTATAAGATAAAAAATAATATTTAATTAAATTTCATATTTAAAATATAAATACATGAAATAATTTTTTATTTATTTATCTTATAAATATATGAGAGTGGAAGAAGTGTTAGGAGAAGACCAATTTCAGGAAAAGTATAGGGACAAGGGAAGCAATTTTAGGCCTCAGATTAATAGTAGAAGGAAGATTAAAGAAAAACAAACCAACATACTTGGCGTTTATAGACCTAGAAAAGGCATTTGATAACGTAGACTGGAATAAAATGTTCAGCATTTTAAAAAAATTAGGGTTCAAGTACAGAGATAGAAGAACAATTGCTAACATGTACAGGAACCAAACAGCAACAGTAATAATCGAAGAACATAAGAAAGAAGCCGTAATAAGAAAGGGAGTCCGACAAGGATGTTCCCTATCTCCGTTACTTTTTAATCTTTACATGGAACTAGCAGTTAATGATTATAAGAACAATTTAGATTCGGAGTAACAGTACAAGGTGAAAAGATAAAGATGCTACGATTTGCTGATGATATAGTAATTCTAGCCGAGAGTAAAAAGGATTTACAAGAAACAATGAACGGCGTAGATCAAGTCCTACGCAAGAAGTATCGCATGAAAATAAACAAGAACAAAACAAAAGTAATGAAATGTAGTAGAAATAACAAAGATGGACCACTGAATATGAAAATAGGAGGAGAAAATATTATGGAGGTAGAAGAATTTTGTTATTTGGGAAGTAGAATTACTAAAGATGGACGAAGCAGGAGCGATATAAAATGCCGAATAGCACAAGCGAAACGAGCCTTCAGTAAGAAATATAATTTGTTTACATCAAAAATTAATTTAAATGTCAGGAAAAGATTTTTGAAAGTAAGATTTTTAAATTGTGTAGGCAGGCCACGTTTGGAATATGTAAAACAAATTGTTAGGGATGTAGGATGTAGAGGGTATACTGAAATGAAACGACTAGCACTAGATAGGGAATCTTGGAGAGCTGCATCAAACCAGTCAAATGACTGAAGACAAAAAAAAGAAAATATATGAAAATATTAAGTGTAAAAAATAACTACTAAATTCACCACTCAGAAAGCGTTAATGATTATTTTTTACCATAAATTTATGTACAGATTGAATGGAGTTAAGAAATTCAGGAAGATTTATATTGTTTAATTACTATTACTTGAAAACTAGCCGATCGGGGCTCCGCCTCCTGGTCCCCGTGGTCTAGGTTGGCGAAGGTAAGATGACTAAGAACACCCCAGGGTCGGAGAATTAGCTTTTAAAGAAGTTTAAAGCTTTATTACCAACGTTACAAAATGTATTGACTTAATGTATAAAGAGAAAATATAATGTATACGAATATAAGGTATAATAAAAACACAAATCGATATAATTTGCCACTACGTTAAACTTTATCGAGCATTACATTGAAAATTATTTTTTTTATCACTCAATACTTTTATCAATTTCTCTTGTTTATCAGTACGATTTATCTTTAAAAACTATTAAATTTTTTTAAAATTAAATATTATATGAACTGTATTACAGTATTATTTTATTTCCCTTTTTTCATTTTTATGTTCAAAAAATAACACATTCTGATGAATAAATATGGAAGTACTTAAAGAAGATAAAAATAAAAGTAATAAAAGCGTATAGTGATAAAACAATGTAATATTGTCTTAAAATTATTGTATCTACTTAAGTAAACTAATTAACAAGTATTTATAATTCTTAGTACACCTACTTTCTTAATACCACTTTATTTTATTAAAAAATTCCATTTATTTTTAAATGTAAAAACAAAATTATAGTTATTTCTTCGATAAAAAATAAATGAATAAATTTATCTTAGTATAGCGTAAAAATAATTTATTATAAGTAGAAACACTAAAACTAACTTATATACCTTTTAATTTCTCATTAATATTTGAAAACATTTACTATTATATCTTATTTATGATCATCTTATTGGTAAAATAAACATAAAATTCTTCTTACATAATTTTATAGAACACACATTTTAAAAAGCCAGTAGATGATTTTTACTTTTTTAATCCCACATTATACTGCTTCTTTCAAAATCAGAAATGCTGTGAATTTGTATTAAATTTTATTCCTTGTTATAAATTCTTTGTTCTCAACAAGAAAAGCTACAGTTATGAATATTATTTTTTATTTATTTTTTTCCTTTTAAACTACGGACTAAACGAAAACTATGAATTACGTTTAATAATTTTCTTATCGTCTCTTTCTCTTTCCTTTCGTAACTTTTTAAGTCTATTTTGTTTGCAGCTTCTTCTTTGTAGAAATCCCCCTTTTCCGAGGTTACTTTTAATTTTTATTTGATTAATTCCCGGAATTTTTATACCTGGTTTGTGTGAATCTTTCAAATGTTATTACAATATACGGTATAAACAGCCCTAATGTGTAGAAATAATTCAATAATGATTAAATCATCATGATATCTTTACATGTATATTGTTAACATCAGTAGGAGGACCCTTTCTAAATAAAAAGAGAAGGATTTTTTGGGGTAATTCTGTTACCTCTCATTCTTACTTAAAATATAGCTTATGAAAGTATCTCCTGTCGTGAAATATTTCTTTAAATTTCTAGTATAGAATTTTGTGGAGGTCGAGTTTACTTGTCATCTTTTAAATGATCAAATATTTTCCTTAAAAATGTTTTTCTTTCTTTTGGATTTCTTTTAAAAGGCCCGTGTTGATTATCATTATAGATTCTGAAGCACATAACGCTTCTTGGCTGAATCACCATTTTCAAAACTTAGTTTTGAATTATAGAGAAAATTTTTTTTGTTTAAATGTTATATGTTATAATTAGTCTTATTTGCTCGATTTATTGTTCGATTTTGGTTTAGCCGTTTCTCTCTATAACTTCTTCACTGTTTTACTTTTTCTATTTTTGTATAATTAATTTTTTAAAAAGGTGGAGAATTCTTGATATATGTCAAATGTTTTTTCAAATTATATTTGTTGGCATGTTCTTTTTCTTTTTTTTTGAAATATGTTTATTTGTTCTGTTACTATTTTAGGATCGTTTCTCAAGATAATAATAAAATAATCTGCGAGACAGTCAACAACCATATGGCGTCTTCCCATGGTAATTTTTAAGCAGAGTATTATTTTTACTTTCCTTAGCATTACAGCTCGTTCTTGCTATGCTCCAAGAAGGAAAGTACAGTAATCAGTCAAAAAATGGGAGAATGAATTTTATGGTATTTTTCGACGTTTCATGATTCAGGAACCTCCCCCCCCAAAAAAAAATGTGAGAGTAATTTTCGTATGTAGGCGTGTTTGAAACTTAATAACTTGTGACTGGATAAATAAATTTTGATGAAATCTTTTACAGAGACACGTGTATATTTTGGTAAAATTTTGGGGACAGAATGTCCAGGGGATGGAGGGTTTTAGAGATCAGTTTTGTTTTTCTTTGTGAGGAGGGGTAATACCAGTTACGTACGCCCCATAAGGAGCAGTGTCGGACTCACCACAGGTTTCGCAAGGTGTTATTTAAGCGCGTATGTGTTCCTGAGCCCTACCGACTAAACCAAACCACCACCCACCAAGGGGGGTGAACTTCCAGGGAAGTTGACCGGAGCAGACCGGCATTGAAGCATTACTACGGCCCCGGGGGTAGCCTTCGGACTCAGGGGATTCATAGTCCCCGTGCGTCATTACCGTCGCCGATCCAGCGGACAGCTCAGCAGGGAGCTGTTCTTCACCCCTTCATCATCCGGTCGTGCTCTTCTGCCTCTCTCAGAGGACTTTTCCCAGAAACTATCATTCCGCTGGCAGCACGATAGAAATCTTACCGAGTAACCGGCTAAGTGAGCGAGTATTCCAGTTCTCTTTTATTTCCTTTGTTCTGAGAATATTTGCTACCGTACTTGATACCAGTTTCCGCTGTCTAGTATCTTTCAATATAAATTCTATCACATTTTCCGGTGTCAGTTTAAGCGAGACCCTAAAAGAATTCCATCTATCACAAACAAAGAACACATGGTCCGGAGTATCTTCTGCTCCACAAAGGATTTTCTTTTGAACCTGTTTAGGTATGCCCCAAGGAGGACAATTTTCTCCTAATTTTGCAAACATAACTCGGCTTTATATTAAGTTCCGTACATACGTGCATGCTTATCTTGCTATTTTTTTTTTGTTTCTAAATTTTGCCCCAAACTTTCCTCTTTCCCAAAAATTGAAAAAGCTATCTTTTATTTATTGAATACTTTTTAACCAATTTTTTTTAATGATTTGCTAGGCATAGTAGTAGTGCAGGCTATAATAAAGATTCATGGGATCAAAGTTTAAAAATAACGATTTCTTGACTTTTTCAAAACTTTTTTGGTTTATTTAAACTTTCAATATTATTAAATAGTAAACGTAGAAAAATCAAAAAAAAAAAAATTTGGAAAGTAATGTTAGTGGTAGGGAGTAGAAAAAAAAAATACTGATTTGTTGAATTTTTTAACTTTTTTGTTTTACTTAAACATAGAATGATAATTTGATAATAAAACTTTTCTAATCCTAATAATAAATTTAAATTACCTCCACCCAAAAAAAAAACAAATCTTAAATAAATTTTTTTCATGTAATAAGATTTTTCCGCTATATAAGTATAAACAACCAATTCTAGGAAAATATTACAATTCTGTTATCAGATTATTTTCTTTAAATTTGTTTTTCTACTTGCGAAAATCTTTTTCTAAGACACAATTAAAAAACATTACTGGGAGTCCTTCTATATTTTTCTTCTTTTTTTATGGAGAAAGGATAAGAAATTTGCGAAAAAATTTAATTTAATTTTAGAAGTTGTGTTTGTTAATATTTCTCTAATTTTATCATCCACGCCGAACTCGTTTATAATTTCAGAAAAGGGTTTGTCGCTCTGTAAAATGGTATGTATTTTTTTTTAGTTACAATGACTGATACATAAGTTTTAGCAGTTTCTTGAGCTTCGAAGATAAGAAGTTAACAGAAAGTATTTGTTCCGTACATATTAGGATTTTCTAAATCTACCTTTATATTTTCTGAATATTATTTTTTTTCAAAAAATTATATGATAACAGAAATGTAGTAAAATTTTAAACTCTTAATTGTTACGAAGATAATAATTATTTTATTATTATATTTTTTGCTAAGAACTTTATGATTTCTATGTTGAGTACTGTTTACCTTTCTTAGATTCATTCTTTTATCATACGTTCACGCGTTTCGGAATAACTCCATTGTCACAACTTCTTGCACTGGTATTTTTAAATTTCAGTTAATCTTTATATAGAATTTAGTCAACGCCCCCCCCCCCCCCATTTATTTGGCGTTATGCCTTATCTGGCCTTCTTCTTGTTTATTTGTTATTAACGGTTATACTTATCTTTTCATTTTTATTAATCTATTTCCTGTTTTCAGTAAATTTAGGTTCTTGGACACCGCTTGGTAGTTGATCTGTTCATTATTATCGTTTAATTGTTACTTATTTATTTAAAGATTTCTAAATTTTCTAAAATGTTCATTCTTCTTTCTTTAATGCAATTGTGAATTAATTTCATTGATTCTTCCATTTTCATCGGGGTATGTCCTTCTTTATTAAATGCGTTGCATAATTAGAATTTTGTTTTTGTTTTTTATAGAATCTCACGTGTTCTGTCCAGTGTATTCTGCATTCCATCTACAATGAAAACAATTCATTCTTCAATAAAAGAATAATGCTAAGAAAGGTAAATAGTTATCAACAAAGAAATTAAAATTTTAACGATATTGGAAAAAACAGATTTATTAAAATTAACATTTTTTGAATACATTTCAGAAATATTCTTATTTCAGAATAATATTCTATCAGAAAAATTACGCATATGATTAGGAAAAATAATTCCAGTGAACATATTACGTTCCGGTTTCTATTATATATTACATCCGTTCCGCTTTCTATTACATTATTAAAATAATATATAATTTTCTTTTCCGATTAAGATTACAGTACATGACAATACATTGTATGTCACCACAATTTTATATATGTAAAATATTTACATTGTTATTACTGGGGAGGAATGAACTGTCGTTTCCTTACAATTTTAATTCATTTTGCACGTTCCATTTAAACATAAAGTTATTTTAATGTGTTAATTTTCTCTGTTTATCTGTTTTATTTATAACTACTAAAAGTCATAAAATTATATACAAAGCATTCATTAACTTATAATTCGAGTTCCATCGAATATTCACTTAAAGTTTAATTTTGTAAAAATTAAATATAATGTATTCATATAAAATATATTTTTGTAATTTTATGTAGAATACATTTAACTCATTTTTCTGTTTTCATAGAGGAACGAAGTTGGATCAGTGATTTTTTCTGTTTGCTTGGTCGCGGTTCGAATCCCATAATTGATTAATTTTTTTTAATGCTAAAATGTTTTTTCCTTACAGAATATGTAAAAGTATTATTTAATTATTATTCAAAGTCAAATTTTATCTAAATTACTTTAAAAATGAACATAAATTAACATAATAAACATAAATTATGCTAATTATCAGAATAATAGTAATAGTAGTAATAATAATAAACTAATGTGAAAGACATTTTAGGTAGATTTAATAAGAAAGCTACCTATTGTAATGGGTACCCATGATTCGACTTCTGGAAAATTTCGACATATCTTTGCGTTTCACATCCCCCAGACTCCAGAACCACCGTCACTTCAAAAGTTTATATACACGTTTATATATATATTTCACTTTCTTGTGGACACGATAACTGCTGTAATTTTGCGTCAATCACTTTCAAATTGATAAATAAAATATAACAACCCAAAATCTCGGTCGAATTTGTTAATGTGCAAAATCGGATCATGGGGATGGAAATGATGGGGGGGGGGCTTTATCGAAAAAGCAAAATATCGCTATAAATCTTTTATTAAGTAAAATATTGAATTCGTTTAAATTTCCTTCTATTGTTTGTATATGGGCCTAAACCGTATGAAAGGAAAGTTTTTTGATATCACCAACCAGGTCCCAGGGGGTGGAAAAAATGTGGTTTCGAAGAAAAGAAAAATCATACCTTCCGTAATACACAGTATGGCGCAGTATCGTATCGATTTAAAGTGGTCGTTAGTTCTCTAAACATTACCTAAAATTTTCGTCTGAAATAATTTTTGATACGACCCAACCCTTACGTCAAGGGATGATCAAAATTTTGCTGGAATTGTAAGGTGAGGCTTGTCGTATGCTAAACATGAGAAAATTTTTTCACATGCAACTATTATATAACTATTAAATATAATATATTGAGTAAATGTGAAGTTTTTCTTAACTTTAAAGTGGAAATCTTTTTATTCCCTACTAATCACCGATGAAATCTACCTCCGCCTTCCGGAATGGTATCGTGCCGAAAAGAACTTTTTTGTAAACGTAACTGTAATTAATAACATTATAACAACTGTGTTATGGTTTTTTTATAGAGAAACAATATATCCGTTGAATTGTTTATCCATGTGACAATAGTAATTATCAATATCATAAATGAAGTAATTAGTTGAATATATAATTACTCGCATTTGTGAATCATTTTAAATTATATATATATATATATATATATATATATATATATACGTATATATATTCCTGTCACACCGCTTAGTGAGAGAGCCTTCACGTTTCATCCAAAATATTTTGTATTTGAATACCCATTATATTGGTAATTTTCAAATAATATAGATTTTCTTACTAGATTTCTTCAAGTAGCTTAAGTTCAGGATGTGTTTTATATAAAGGAAAAATAATCAAAAAACAAATTAATTGAAAAAAATTTAATGGGATCGTAGTTAATTAACCTCCCCATTGTATGCGACGTTATAAAAATATTCTAACACTTTTTATCATTAGACCTCTAATTAATTCATCGGTATATTTTCGACTATTTTTCTTGTTATAGATATCAAAAATATTATACAAATTACCAGATGAGATTACGTAGAGCAAAACTGAAAATTTTAGTTTTTTACATCTATTAAAATACGGACGTATGTATTTTGTTTCTACTTTGCTGGTAAAATTATGTTAAGTAAATATTTTCTTCTACAAATATCTTATATAATTAAAATAAATTTTCACAAGAATAATAGAAAATGATTAAAGAATTTCCATTACGAGTGAAAGATAGTTTCTTTAATTCATCATATTAGTTTTTGATTACTCGGCTACGATAAAGCTAAAAGAAAAGTAAAGCGTGAATCACAGTGCTACAGTTTATACCGACGGCTCTAAAACTTTAAATTCTGTAGGTTGTGCTTTTGTGGTGGTTGGCAACAGAATCTAAATGTTTGGCCTCCCCAGTATTTTCGTAGCGGAGCTGTTATTAATAAGGCCTTAAATATAATTAGCCCAACATTTAGACAAATACTTGTTCGCTCGGATTCTATAAGTGCCTTACAGGCGATTACTGACGTGTATTCCAAAAAATCAGACACTGATGTGTGTCTGTGAAATTCAGTGTCTTATTTCGCAAATGAGTAGACCTAATATAAGTGTAAGTTTCTGCTGGATCCCGAGCCGTGTTAGAATTTCAGGCAATGAGCGCACTGATTGTGCGACAAAAGATGTTTGTTTCCGGCCTCCTTTTACCAACCGTGTTGTTTTGAACTATGTTGCCTATTCTCTGAAGAAAGTGGTTCAGGATAAGTGGCAAAATGAATGGAATGCTTCTATTAACAATAAACTTCATCGAATTAAGAACAGTGTATCGCCGTGAAGCTCCTCATACATAAATAACCGTCGAGAGGAGGTTATTATTTGTAGTTTCCGAATAGGGCACAGTAGGCTCACTCATGGATATCTGATGATGCAAAGGCAGATGCATCCCTTTGTGCTCGCTGCGACTGCTTACTAACAGTACACTACATCCTTGTGGATTGTACCTGTTATGCTTCATTGCGTCGTTTAAACTAGGGGTTAACATGCAAACAACGCCAGGGGATAATGAATTGATGTTATGTTAAGATTTCTTAGGGCCATCAGCTACATTAAAATATTTGAATTGCTATATTGTGTTTTAGCTGTTTACTCCAACTGCCTTAAAGCAGATAATAATTTTATTATTTTAATTAATACAGGCTTTTTTCATTTAAGATGTACTTTTACGTTGCTGGGTTTTAGTTTTTAATTGTCAGTTTTTAACATTTATCAATTTACAACAAATGTATCGTGTCCGGGTGATGATAACGCGAAAGCGTTTTTTGCCCGGGAAATAAACCAAAAGAAAGGTATTTCATTAAGTGATTGTACGTATATATTCGTATATTAGTTATACTAGAGATATTGAAAAAGAGATATTGTTGGATTCATGACATTACGACATAAATAAGTGAAATCTTTTAGGAACCTTGCTTGGGAAAAGGGTTCCAAAAAAAATATATATATATTAATTTATATTTAGCTGGATTCGGAAGTCTTCTATCGAATGCTCTTAAAAATTTAAGGTTTTTACGTAGAAGGTTTTTTTTTTAGTAACTTTATTTTACTTTATTTGACACAGTCTTTCTTGCCTTGCAGCTGTAGAACTGATTGTCATTTGAATTTCTTATAACTCGGCATACTAATATTAAACAATACGTACTGCTCAGAGAAAAAACAACGGAAAATCATTTCATTCGTTACTTTTACTCGTTAACTTGGCATTGTTAGTTGTTAGTCTATTATTACTGGAAAAAACTGGGCTATTTTCGAAATTGTTTCGTGAATCGTGTCAAGTAGCTTATAATTTTTCGGTTACAGCACCGAGAATTTATTACTAAAAAGTATTTTTTTTTAAAGTGCGATATAATTCACTTTTCGGTAATAAAACCATGTGTCTTATGAAATCGGTTCTCAAATTTTTTAAATAAAATATGAAAGTTTAATAGTGTTATAATTATTTTAGATCTTAATACATTTAATTATGATTAATGATATAGCGATTGGTTAATGCCAAAAAAGTTTTCTAATTAGTCTTCTGATTGATTTGAAATTTTTAATTTAATTCCTTACTATATGTATTTTATGAAATGAAATGAAGATACGAATTGAAAAGCAAATATTTATCCTACATGGGAGTATTTTAACAAGCATATTCTCTCCTTATTTACTGTGACATTTGTTTACTGCAAATAGAAGATATCAATGAGGTTTCTTTCCCGTGTAGTAAATATTGCTTTAAACAAATATATAAGCCGTCCTTATATCATACAAACATAATTACTCTGTACAATATGCACAATAAAGGAAATTTTACATGATAAGTTTTTTTTTAAATTTTATTTACATTAATTATTTACAAATGAATTTATTTTTAATTGCACTCTTGAAACTACTTAGATATTTTATGTTTTTAGTAACGCAGGGTGCAGAGGATTGCATTTACATTCTCATTCTAGAAATCGATTGATATCTCGGGTTGCGGACATCCTAAAAAAAAAAATTCCCTGATACATTCCTACACAAAGGATGCAGATCTTAATTCAACAAAAATGTCGAAGATATCACGATATTTAATCCTGATTTTCTATCATCATAAATAAAAATTGATCAGCTTAAAAATTCTGAAGATATCACAACTAATTTTGATATCCCAGAAGTGATTTATAATGTTCCGAGATATTATTATACCTGTTTATAATATATTATATTATTACACATTTTCTTTCTGAACTTGGTGCTTTTCGAGATAGTTTGACCAGATTTGGTTTGATTAATTCCGGCTTATGTCCTAATCGTAGGGCCATTCATGATGTGCGCCATGTCTATATTTTTGCCCCAGGTAAGAAGCTAAACGTATCAAAGTAGATAGAGAGAGAGCTTGCGAGGATCAATTCTGTTTTTGATCTGCAAGTTATTTGGAAAACGGAAAGGAAATGGAAGATAGCTGCTGACTTCCTTAGGTTCATAGCCTTGCGGAGGATGGCTGAGGGGGTCTGATGCTGTAAAAGGAGTATAAATAGAATAGCAACCCGGGTGGCTAGGGACCTCCCCTGGGTGCTTACTTCGCCAAGGTAGGCGATTTAGCATCGAGTTCCGGTTATCTGAAATATTCGCTGTTAAGATGAGAATAGATGTATGGAGAACTCTGCGATGTGGGAGCGTGTGGGCATTGACCTCGCTTCCGAAATTAGAGGCTTATTAAATTTGGGAATCTGTTTCTTGATTTTTAATTAAATCAAGAATACTTTGAGTAAACTGAATTGTAGAACAAAATTGGATCAACACTTTTTTTCTTGGATAGTATTTTTAGTGTTTAAAGACTCAGTCAAGTAATGATCTGACTTCATATTCTAATTAAATATAGAAAGAATTTTTATTTAAAATCTTTGATTTTAGAAAATTCGCGTTTCCGGGAATCTGTTAATTTGATAGTTCTAGGTAGTAAGTTATATTAGGTGATCGAGGTTGGAAGAGGTAATATGAAGGAGATAGTAGGTTGTGTAGATACGTTGATGGAAAGGCATTTGCATCGGTGGCATCCTGACGTAGGCCAAGTGATGACTGTAGTGTTATTAAGTTTAGAGGGTCTAAAAGACGATTTTCGGTAAAGCCAATCATGGCTATGAACGGAGGAGGAGGCGTGGCGATCAGGATCGTCACAAGGTGTGCATCTTCCTCTAGGTGAATAAGGATATTATAACTTACATTGATATATGCATACATTATTTTTTCTTCATTTATCATTTTATTGTTTATTTATTTAAATGTTCAGCATTTTAAAAAAATTAGGGTTCAAATACAGAGATAGAAGAACAATTGCTAACATGTACAGGAACCAAACAGCAACAATAACAATTGAAGAACATAAGAAAGAAGCTGTAATAAGAAAGGGAGTCCGACAAGGATGTTCGCTATCTCCGTTACTTTTTAATTTTTACATGGAACTAGCAGTTAATGATGGTAAAGAACAATTTAGATTCGGAGTAACAATACAAGGTGAAAAGATAAAGATGCTACGATTTGCTGATGATATAGTAATTCTAGCCGAGAGTAAAAAGGATTTAGAAGAAACAATGAACGGCATAGATGAAGTCCTACGCAAGAACTATCGCATGAAAATAAACAAGAACAAAACAAAAGTAATGAAATGTAGTAGAAATAACAAAGATGGACCGCTGAATGTGAAAATGGGAGGAGAAAAGATTATGGAGGTAGAAGAATTTTGTTATTTGGGAAGTAGAATTACTAAAGATGGACGAAGCAGGAGCGATATAAATAGCACAAGCTAAACGAGCCTTCAGTAAGAAATATAATTTGTTTACATCAAAAATTAATTTAAATGTCAGGAAAAAATTTTTGAAAGTATATGTTTGGAGTGTTGCTTTATATGGAAGTGAAACGTGGACGATCAGAGTATCTGAGAAGAAAAGATTAGAAGCTTTTGAAATGCGGTGCTATAGGAAAATGTTAAAAAACAGATGGGTGGATAAAGTGACAAATGAAGAGGTATTGCGGCAAATAGATGAAGAAAGAAGCATTTGGAGAAATATAGTTAAAAGAAGAGACAGACTTATAGGCCACATACTTAGGCATCCTGGAATAGTCGCTTTAATATTGGAAGGACAGGTAGAAGGAAAAAATTGTGTAGGCAGGCCACGTTTGGAATATGTAAAACAAATTGTTAGGGATGTAGGATGTAGAGGGTATACTGAAATGAAACGACTAGCACTAGATAGGGAATCTTGGAGAGCTGCATCAAACCAGTCAAATGACTGAAGACAAAAAAAAAATCATTTTATTAGTTTGAGTCACTTTCCAGTCTTCTCTATTGTAATATTTTATTATCAATATTGGAAAACTGAAAAAAAGTGAACAATTTGTTATATTCTCTCTCATTGTGTGTGTATGCTTAGGGGTGAGAGAGAGACAGAGAGAAAAAAATTGATATTATTTATTTACTGTGTGGACAAAACCTATATGAAATATAGAAGTATTAAAGTATTAACTCTGGTGAGTAAGGGATATTTTGACCGGTCGTGTGCAGTGAAAATAAAACCAACGGATAGCCTGCAACGTGACAACTACAAATGGAAATTATATAAATAAAATACATTACTTTGTTATCATATTTAGAATGGTTTATTTTGATTATTAATCACCTGCAATCGCATAAATAATTCGGTCTATTCATATTGTAAAACGTCTTTTTATTGTAACAAAAATCTTTTTGACACGATACCTGTAAACGAAAATACCAGTTTTATTTATTTATTTTTCAACTATCATTTTTAAAATTTATACATATAACAATATTATAACTAGGAACGTTCCATGCACACATCACGCAAAAACTACTGGACAGAGTTTTAAAAACCTTTGCAGATTTCTACCTTAGAGGCTTGGTTATTATCTTCAATTAGATTTATCACGGTATTCCTATTTTATTTTTTTTTTGTCTTTAGTCATTTGACTGGTTTGATGCAGCTCACCAAGATTCCCTATCTAGTGCTAGTCGTTTGTTACTTTTTAGTTTTCTGGTGACCCCTTCCTTGGTAGTCCCCACCCAGAGATCCGAACGGGGGACTATTTTACCTCCGGAATATTTTACCAAGGAAGGCGCCTCCATTTTTGTTAAATGAAAATGCAGAGAGCTACATTTTCTTGGAAAAAAAACAGCTGTAGTTTTCCATTGCTTTCAGCTGCGCAGTACTCAGAGGACTGAGTGATGTTGATATGGCCGTTTAAGTCATTGTGACTCACGCCCCTAACAACTACTGAAAGAGCTGCTGGCCTCTTTTAGGAATCATTCCTTAGTCTGGCTCTCAACAGATACCTCTCCGATATGGTTGCACCTTCGGTCCAGCTACTCTGTATCCCTGAGCACTCAAGCCCCCTCACCAACGGCAAGGTCTCATGATTCATAGAGGAGAGATATTCCTAATAGGGGTTAAAATATTAAATATATTAATTAAAGAAAAAATATTAATCTCTTTACATCATTTTATGAACTAAAAAGATGATTCTGTTTACCATAGTAAGAGAAAAAGATTTATGAGATCAGATCCGTATACTTTTAAATATTCCATTTTATGAACATTACTTTATTATTATTATTATTATTGTAATAAGCTTAAATTAGCACATTTAACGAACTTTTATGGGTTTTGATTGTTTACTTTGGCTTTCGATATTGGATTATCAAAAGTTAAAAAAAAAAAAAAAATATGCTTTCAAGAAAGAGAAGTAACCATTTTTATTATTCAAATTCTGCTAAAAAATGGTAGTATCTGGATCCTCTGAAACAGCTGAAGTGATTCATGGTTAGCTTTTGATCGAGAGCAGTACAATCAAATTCAAGAGCAAAAAATGTGCAACGTGAATTGCAGTTGACCTCACAAATTCATACTGATGTCATTGCAGAGCTACTTTGATCACATAAGGATGAAATGGCTTTAGCTATAATGTACAGAATTACGCCGATCTTGGACATATTGGTGCCATGACAAAAGTTTGTTCGTATTGTCATGCTGGAAAATGGAAAGAGGAACCAAAAGGGATATCTTCGTCTCCAGCAATTATATGAGAGCTTCTACGTCAAGAACAAGGGAAACGTTGGAGGAAAGAAAGATTTTCAGGTTTTAATTGTTATTATTCATCAGTATTATTCTCACAATCAGAAGGGTAATGGACATACCGTGGTCTAATGGACGGGAGGAGCGGGATTCCTTCTCTGACCGGCTAATAATATATAAAAATACATAAAATTTATAAAAATAAAAGTCTTTATTATATCATTTTTACTGTACTTTTTTTTTAATTGTTTAATTAAGATTTACGGAGCTTAAAAATCTCATATATCAAAAGGAGTTTAATTATTGTGAGTTTATTTCATTTCTCTATAAATATAAGTAGGATATTTTTTGTAAGTTCTTAATACGTTAGTATATGAAATAATAGGCTCTATTTGGCTGTGATGTATTTATATTTATTTTTTTAATTAAGACATGACGGTTGTTGAAAGGCCGATGTTTACATTCATTGGCCAAATAATATGTTAGGTTGTAACCTATTCTATCTTATCTTTCTGAATTAAAAAATACGTGTAGAAGACAGTTCATTACTGCTAGAGTTTTGTTGGGTCAGAGCGCCTGCATCGCAAATCTAGTAGTTACTAAGATTAATTAAATTGTTAATTTAATATTTCGTAACTGTTATATTTTAATATAACGATGATTGGAATACATAATATACTAAGGAGGAAACATACATTGTGTATGATCAACGTAATTTTAATTGCGTATTTTCAGCAAAATAATAGTAGTAATAAAATTATTACGATCATTGTATTTCTTTTTAACTTAATTTTTTTGTCAATTTTTTTGTAGTAGTTTAATTTACCATAATCTTTTGATGAAAATGTAAATATAAAATTTGGCTGAAAATAAAGACGAGAGATGAGATGTCAGACATGGCGCAAAGTAACTTCAATGGGGCATGCATCCTTATAGAGTTATAATTAAGAATAATTTTAAACATTATAACAGTCTTTGATGAAACTAATTCCGTTTTGTAGGACTAGTTTTTTACAGTCAAGACGTATTTTCACGCTTTTGTTAATTATACATTGATAGTTGCAGTACAAAAGCTAAGTTTTTTGGTCTGGCAGAGCACATGTTCCGGTCATCAGCATGTAGTGAGACGCCAAACGCTCTAAATATTTTACTTTCCGTCTAGATAGCACTATATCAGAGCTATACCTCTAGAAGGGAAAGTATTTAATCGGTCCAATTTGGTCGCATGCGGTTTTCACCGAATTTTGACGTTTTGACACCTAAGGAACTCAAAAAATCGGATGCAAATCTTCAGGATGTTAATGTTCGTATGTACTCGTGTGTGTGTGTGTGTGTGTGTGTGTGTTGTTGACCTCTAATTTACCTTACTCTCCAGAACTAATGGACCGATTTTGACCGAACTTGCTCAAATTACTTTTATGTATGGAAAATTGATGCCATGAAATTTTCAATTTACAACATCAAGGAGGTGAGGCTGTACAGCAAGATCACCCTCAGTATCTCGAGATTTCGGCTAATTAACGTCATATTTTTCTTAAGTATTTTTTTACAAATAAAAAATAACAATATTTCAAAAAAACTGTTTTAGTAAAATCGCACCTCTACCCCAAAAAAAAGCTGTTGTAGTCGCCTGCTATGCTGTAACGTCATAGGTGAGAGGTAGAATTAAATAAATGAATAATATTTAAAGTGTAAAAAAGTGAACTGTCTGGTGTGACTTGAAATACGTCTCAGAACATTGTTTATAGTGTGATGTAATAAATACTATTTAGCATATTTAAATTTTCAGTGAAATTAAACAGTAGTTTTTGAAGATTTTTGAGCCACAAACTACAAAATGTTATGCATAGGCTTATATATATATATATATGCATAAATTCAGGCCTTCAAATTTAAGTGTGTGGTATTTTTATACCTCAAAACCTAAAGAAAATTCATTTTCACGCCTACTGTTAAAACTAATTACTTTTTATTTATATTTTATTATAATTTTAGTTGTTGAAGTTTTATCAGTCGACAATATTCTTTATGATTTGACAATAGTTTACTGGCCAAAATCTCACTGAATTTTTTAAAATTATTTATTATTGATTTGAAGAATATATATTGAAAATAAATGACTATTTATTTTTTGAACTAAATACAAAAATATCATAGTCTTTAACCACCATCAATGAAGATGTAAAAAAGTACACGACTTCATTTGATGGCTTCTTGTAATATGTTTTGTTGAAATAATTTGAGAGTATATAAAATATTATTATATATAAGGGTAAAAATAAATATTTTTTATTCTCTTTTATCATAAATCGATATTGAAACCACAACTTAAAAAAAAAGGTTTTCATAACAGTGATATTGAAAAATATTTTTTTAATATGTGGGAAAAGTTTCAACTTTCTATTTGAATTATATTCAGAAGCTTTCCAACCTTTAAAATATAATCAGTATTTCTGTTCCCGAGTTAGATGTCAATATATTTCAAACGCTGTCAGCCTTATATATTAATAAAAAAAAAGTGAAAAAAATGAGAAATTTTACAGTATATAAAATGGTCTTCTGTAATGGAATGAAAAGAAACATAAATGCAAGAAAAAGCTTATGTTATCGGTGTTTCTACAATAATTAATTCACGCTAAATTAGGAAGGATTATACTACGAAGCGTTACAATATTTTGATATTAATATTATTGTTAAATATTTTTATTCATCCATAGTTGTGTAATTAGAATTAAATTAACTATCGATTCAAAAACATTCATGTAAAAGTCAGCCGAGTTCTCGTCTTAGTTAGTCAACGATAAAACGATTTGAAAACGAAAATGTTGCCAAGATCATTTTCTGTATCAAACACAAAATTAAAATGTTATAAGGACAAGAAAAGAGGTTTTCAATTTTACTATTACTAACGGTAAATATTAGCAAGTTTTACATACGAATAAGCTTGTGCCTTAAATTCTTAAAAATCTGCAAAGTAAAACCAGGTAAAGTGATACTGAGTCTATTGTATAAATCGCAAAAGAGTCTGCGTTTGAGTCTGAGTCTAAAACGCAACATGGTATCCTTTAGACTAGGAATACAGTATTCTAGGAAGAGTAATATGGTATCCCTCTCCCGCTTTACCGATACGGGATAGCATTATTACTATAATTAATATTATTCTCTCTGGTCATTATTATAACATACATAAATGTAATATGTACCTAATTTACTTTACTATTAATAGCAATATAATAATAATTATTATATGTTATTCAACTTTATGTTGCATTGCATTTATATTTAATTGTGTACAAACGGGAAGAAAATTAAAATTAAGATATAAGGAATACATGACATTCTTTAAAAATTAAAAACAAGATTCTAATTATGCAACGTACTTATTAAAAAAAACACATTCCGATAAAAATGGAAGAATCAATGAAATTAATTCATAATTATATTAAAGGAAGAAGAATGATCATTTTAGAAAATCTAGAAATTTTCAAATTGAAACCTAAAAATAAAAGGATTATCAATGAACAGATCGACAATCAAGCAGATAGCCTTTTAAAGAACCTCAATTTACTGAAAACAGGAAATAGATAAATAAAATTAAAAGATAAGTATCACCGTTAATAACGAATAAACAGGAAGAAGATAAGGAATGACATATAAAGAAAAGGGCGTTGACTGAAACGTTAAATAAAGACAACAGAAATTTAAAAGTACAATTCAATAAGTTTTAGATATAATTTTCTTAACATTTGACACCGTTTGTATTGATAAAATTTTATCAACAATATATTTCCACTTACCAACAAATTTTTTAATGTATTAGCCAAGCGCTTTCAGAGTCATTTCTCCATCATCAGGGATTATTTAAAACTATGAATTTGTATCCATGCATATAGTGTTATATGTATGATTATAATTGAAAATAAAATTGTTATTATCATAGTAGACGGTGGTCAATGATTAAATAAGTTGTACGTTAAGTAAAATAAAACGTCATGTCAGTAGAATGTTTACGACTGTAAATAAAAACATTGTTGGTAGGTGAAAATATATTATTTATACAAACAATAAGTTTTGACAATGAAGTTATTCCAAAACTCGTCAACATATAATAAAAGAATGAAGCTAAGAAAGGTAAACAGTACTCAACATAGAAATCATAGTGTTCTTAGCAGAAAATATAACTGTAATTATTATCTTAATAACAACAATTTTAATACTATACTGCTATGCAGTAAGTAACCGCACACATAATTTAATTTTATAGGTCTTTTAGCTAAATTTTGACTGATTTTTTTTTAAATTTTCTTCGTTACATATTTACTTCCTGAATACTTCCAAGAATACTTCCTGTGTTCCAAATTTCAAATTTTCAAGTGTAAACTTGAAGCGGTCGATAGGTTGTGATAATATATCAGTAAACGCAAAATTCAACGATTTTTGAAGCTACGTATCTCCAAAATTATTGAAGCTAGATGTGTTAAATTTGGGGTCTTTCTAATATTCTTTACTTTGTTTCACCTCCAAAATATCACCCCTGAGTTTCACCTATGTACATAGATTCAAGGGGGATCAAAACTGGCTCGAGAAAGTTCGTATAAGTAGTGTATAGCAAGCGCGCGGCCGGTTTTGCGAGAACTTGACATACTCGTTGGCCTGCACTTATTGTTACACAATAATGTGCATTAAAATATTCTTAAAAAAATGTTTAGTATAAAAAAATTATTAAAGAGTTTACTTAAAGAAGGCTATATGTTTTTTTGATGTGTTTATAACTTAGAAAAATAGTTACATGTAAAAATTTTATAATAAATTCTGTAGAATTATCCACTTGAATAACTAAAATATAACAATTTCTTAAAATGTTTACTGGATGTGTAATTAACATATTAGTTAATTATTTTAAATGTGTCAGCAAAATTAATATCGACTTACTTACAGAACTGAGCCGACACGATTGATTTAATATCAATACAGAATTTTTTTCACTTTTCTTAATAAACTTTTCGCAAACAACTACGAACAAAAGCCAGAAAACTTTTTCGGCCCTGACCCTTCAACAAAATTTTAACACGCTATTTAATTTTAAATAATTGTAATAATTATAGTATTTTGACGTTTCTCACCGTAGCGTTTATTGAGATCATGTAACGGGTATGTATCAAGTCACACGTTCTTCTGTTGTAGAACCTCCTTAGTATTGCAGTTGTTTTTAGGAATTGTAGCATTCTGTATTTTGAGATGAATATGTATTTGGAGATCTAATTTCTTCAGCTATCGTGTCGTTGTTTTTGATGTAAAGCCTTCGACTGATGATATTATGATCACTACTATTGTTTATCCCTGGCTTTCATATCCTCCGTAGAGGACCAACCGTATAAATATTAGTTTTGACTTTACCATATACAACAAAAAATCAACAACTTCTCTTTTAAAACTTTCAGCAAATGTTTTATCGATTTCATTAGTATGCACAGATGGATCAAAACAGAATGATACCGTTGGATGTGCATTTTTTGTTAATGACAGAACCTATATGTTTGATCTACCTAATATTACAAATGTCTTACTACTACTGAACAGCACGCTATCAATAAGGTTTTGAATATCATTTAACAAATACAGTGATATCCTTATTTGAAGCGATTCGTCTAATGCACTTGAAGATTTGTATTCTAGCCATCCTAGCATCATCAAAATCTGTAATACAATCGGTGAGTTGAACCATCGCAACACAGAAGTGAGTTTCTGCTGGATCCCTTGCAGCGTGAGAATTTCGGGTAGTGATGCGCAGATTCCACTGCTGAAACGTCAAACGTTCTTCACCACTCGTGTTAATACTTGGGTATTAATTATGTAAAACACACTCTTCCAGCAAAATGACAAGGTTACTGGACTGCTGCAGTGGTTAATAAACTCCGACACATCAAAGATACTGTGCTGTCTCTTCTCGCAGAAATATTCGCTGAGAGGAGATGGTCCTCTGCCGACTGCGGTTATGGCATACTAGAGCTACACAGCGTCTGATAGAAAACGTAGCCCTCTGTTTACGATGTAACTGCCGATTGATTGTTCACCACATCCTTATGGGTTTTATATTTTATGCGCCCTTATGTCGTAAATTTAAATTACCGAGGAAATTCACCGCATCCTAAGCAATAAAAAGAATGTACTAGATCGGGTATTGTTTCTTCTTCAAAGTATCACAGTACTCCGTAAAATTTAATGTTATCCAACGACAAATTTTGATTTTATGACGAATTTTGTTATTCGTGTTGTAAATTTTATCTTAATAGTCAGATTTCTTTTATTATTTTAGTTTTAATCTTGCTATCATCATGCTTTTTCATCTTAGTTTTAATCTTTGATTAATATTTTTCTCATCCGAGACGTGGCATTTTTTTATAGTTTTGTCCGGACGAAAAACGCGTAAAGCATTTTTTTCGCCTAAAAAAATACTCTTATTGTTATTAAGTTTTGTTTTCAAATTTTTATCATCTTTATGGCAAGGGTGGTATATTTTTCTATTTTCTCTCTTTCTTTTAATATTAAAGTACTGTCATTTGATTTAACAATGTCTATTACGTATTTCATAATAATATTATTATTCGGCTAATAAAAAAAAAAAAAACATTTAGTGCAATGATTTTAATAATGTTATTAAATGTAGTAAATGAAAATTATTATGTTAATAAGTTACCGTTGTAGGATATTTAGGTTTTTTTTATTCATTCGAAGTTGTACAATTAGAATTAAATTAACTTTCCCACAAAAAAACATTCATGTAAAATTAAACCGACTGCTCGTATTAGTCAACGATAAAAAGATTTGATACCTAAAATGTTACTCAGTTCATTTTCTGTATAAAACTCAGAATATAAATCTTGTAATAACATAATAAAACATTCATTCAATTTAATAATGATTTTTTGATGCAACAAGTGCAGGTGATGACCCTATTCGATATCAACACATACTCTTGATTCTTTGGTCATCTAGAAGTGTGTATTCTATTATTAAATTAAAAATTCAAATATTATTAAGTATATGTCATTAATAATTGTAATCATCCTTAATAATAATAATAATAATATGATGATGGCATGGGGGACCCTCAAGGGTGGATTGAGGGCGCGAGGCTATGGGTGTGCGCGGTGCATGCCTATAGCCTGTTTATAAGAAGGATTCAACTGCCACGGCACCCTGGCGCGACTGATATACTGCTCAACGGCGGTTCTGGTCGCCCCGAGGGTGCTCAAACAAACTATAAACGAGACTCGTAGAAGAAAGAAAGAAGGATGTGATATTGATGGGTTGAATTTTTAATTTCATGGTCTTTTGAGAACCTTATCTCAAATTTTAATATCGGGACCCTTTACACCCCGTAAGTGTTATGTGTTGTACTTATCTTTTGTGTCTTAATGTTTTGTGTAGTTTGTGTTTTTAAATAAAATGTAAGGGCCCTTTACACCCTTACATATGACGATCCAGATGGTGATAGTAATTTTTTTTAAAGAATGTGACGAGGGCTAATGACCTTAGCAGTCGATGCCCGTAATAATAATAATAATAATAATAATATTATTATTATTATTATTATTATTAATTCTAAAATATTGCGGTTTTGGGGGTTTGGCTGAACGAATACAGGAAGTAGATTTGTCTCACAATTACAAAAAAGTTAAAAATTTTCAGTAAAAAAATGTGGGTTGGATTTTTATGCTCTAAATCGAATGACTTTTTACCTTATAAAAATTATGCAGTATAAAAATAAAACTGCGGGACAAATCAAAATTCTTAGTAAAAAATTTGGAACCCGGTTGACCCTCTTGACCAACGACGTTTTCATCATAAAAATTTTACTATAATTAGAAAATAACTGCTAAAAAAAATTAAAATTTTAGTAAAAAGAAAAAAGTCCCATTTGACTTTTTCTCAATAGCTACCACACATAGCATTTTTTTTTAAATAACCGGTTAACTTGAAAAACAGATAAAGTATCAGAAAATATAAAAAAATTGAAAATATTTTTAAGATTCTCAAGTCGGATCTCAAGGACTCGCTTTTTGTAAAACGTTCCGATGTCATCTAAATTAATACTAGGTGCAGTTTGATTTTCAATGTTGAATTGAAAGTTTAAAAAAACCAGATATTTTAAGTACAGATCTCATGTAGCCGTTTTATTTTTTAGGCTTAAAGGTTTATTTATTGGAATAATTATTTACTTCAAAAAGTTGGACTGATTTAGTGGAATGTTATCCAACAAGGCTAAAAAAAAAAATAATAGTTTACTATGGCTCTTGTTTGATGAGATCGAAAGTCAAGTCAAAACTGAAATATATATATATATATATATATATATATATATATACTAGCCGGTCGGTGTTCGCTTCGCTCGCCCGACCGTCTAATCAGACCCTCATGGCCCAGTATGGTGTAGGTTTTTCCCAGTACCGACTGAAGGAAGGGCTTCCCAGGGCCTCCCGGTACTTGCCCCGGGGCTATCGGGGCCACAGTGCCGATCCTAGGGCCGCAGAGCTTTCTTCACTGGTTATTCCCGTCTGTCCAGGGACCTTGCAGTGTTCGTTGTCTTGATTGTTGGAATAATATTAATAAATAACACTTAATGTATTCAGACTTTATTGAAACCTGAAAAAGAAAATAAATTACAGAAGGCAGAGAGTAGTAACTGTAGTAACTAAAATTCACAGATCTTTGACGAAGAAAACTCGTTTTTGTTGCCTGATGACTGAAATAACATTAATTTTTAATTATTAATTTTTTTATTCTTTAATGGATATCTTTAATTGACGAGGGAGCTACAGCCTCGATCTCTGACTTAAATCTCCCCTGGGATAAAATAAATATATCCTGCAAATTTGAAAGCAATCTATTCTTGCGTGATGCGTGAACATACAAAAAAAAAAAAAAAAAACAAGCAAACTGATAAACAGATAAAGTTTCAGCTTTGTATATAAGATACTGTAAAATATAGTAAATCTAATAATAAACTATAACAAATTATACAAATGTATTATTATAATTATATTGCCAAATTTCAACTTTTTGGTTTACGGGTTTTCGAGTTATTAGGGAAAATATGTTTAGAAATAATGTTGAGTAGCCCTCACGTCTAAATCTGGTTTAATTTTTGAATTTTAAATACAAAAAAAAACTTTAAAAAAAATTAAAAATGACAAAAACTAACCCCTTCCACATTTTTAATTTTTTCCAAAATTTAATACTATCAATCCCATATATACATATATTTTCTTTTGTCATTTTAAAAGAATTTATATTGAGTCTGGGGATATTAAGCAAAATACAGATGAATATGCGAAATTTTTTGTTCAATCACTATACTTTCTTTTTATATCTATCCTGCAGTAGCTACAGGTGTTCTAAACTATAGTATAACTTCTGGCTATAGCTATAGCCAGAAAATAAACACTTTTAAATTTCCGATATATTCTTTTCATTAATATTAAGATGACAGCGTTTAAACTGATTCACTGTGTATCTAGAGAACGAATAAAATTAATTGATTTTAAAGTAATGGAATTGTACATTTTTCGCACGTGAAGTCTAAAACTTATTGACATATACAAAAGAGATAGGAGCATATTTCTTCTAAAGAAAAATTCTTTATACAGTTAATTATAATAGTATATACATAATTTTAAACACAATTTCCAAAAAAATTAACTAAAATTGAATACTTTTTCTTATTATTATTTGTAAAGAATCAGTATTATTTAAATAGAATTTAAAAATATTATCATATTTTCAAAATATGAAAAGACAAGTTTTAGAATTATTTCCCGCTTCACGTAGTAGTTTCATAGCAAATTTCCAATGATAATGCAAGTGTAATTTTAAATCCATGACTCATCGATACATACATGATAAATATTACATAAGTAATAAGTAAGTCAGTATTAAAAGAAAATTGCAAATCTAGCCCTAATATTTTTGAAGTTTTAAAACGTTTTATTTATAACACTTTTTTTAATACTGCGTTTACTTTAAATTATAGGATTCATTTCTAGACCCAATCAGGTCGTTTATGGAAGTTAATGTTTATTTTTTTTTTATATATTATATCAAATTTTGATTGTAATTGTAGTTTTTTTAAAGTTAGATCAATAATTTAAATTCTGCTATTAAAATTTTAATATACTGATGTCGATAATAATAATAACTAATTTAGTTAATTTAACAAACTGAAATTATTAATTCACAGCAATAAGTCATTACAAAAGTAGAGTACAGCGGCTTTATTACTCTGAATTAGGAGTTTGAAGTCTAGTGCAGACCTGTAGCTTGATCTACCTAGTGGCAGTAAGTGGGTTTCATCACATTCATTACTTCAATTTCCTCACTTTCGTCGGTGAGAATGCAAAAGGACGGACGGTTAATCGTGGTGGCGGTGATGAACTTCATAATCCCCTTGTGTACGTTTGGGTTAGAAATGAGTTGGCTCTAAT
Source organism: Lycorma delicatula (assembly GCF_047948215.1). NCBI lineage: Eukaryota > Metazoa > Arthropoda > Insecta > Hemiptera > Fulgoridae > Lycorma > Lycorma delicatula. The sequence goes on from NC_134459.1 coordinate 16,196,131, forward strand.
TTACTTTCCCTTTCGTGAAACGTACGCACCCAGTAACAAAGTCATTGGCTTATAAGCCATATTAATCATACTGTAAATCATATTGTTATCTTGTTTAGCAGTAATAATTGACGTATTGTGATTAAAATATAGTTTAAAAAATTTATCTAATTATATAACATCATAAATTATTGAAAAAAATCTGTTTGATCGTAATGGACTTTTTAATAGATGATACTGAAGTAAAGACAATCCATTAACTTTTGTTAGATACCGTGAGAAAAATTATAGTTTCCGATTGCAAGTACTACCTTTTAGAAAAATATTTTTTTCAGAAAACACTCCTTCGATGTTTCTAGGATAAAGCTTAGCGTGATTCAACAAAATTGTCATATCATCTGTACATATGTTTATATGTACTCTCTCTCTCTCTCTCTCTCTCTCTCACTCTCTCTCTCTCCCTCTCTCTCTTATCCTCTCTCTTTCTTTTTCTGTTTAGCCTTCGGAAGCACTGTAAGGTATTACTTCAAAGGATGAATGAAGATGATATGTATAAATGTAAATATAGTCTTAGTAGATTATTCCTGATATGTGTGGTTAATTGAAACCCAACCATGAAAGAACACCGGTATCCACGATCTAATATAAAAGTATGAAAGTATTATATTCCTAATAAAGTACTACCTTTATTGGGATTTAAACCTTACAACTGTCGACTTCGAAATCAGCTGACTTACGATGACGCATTAACTACTGGGCCAGCTCGGTGGGATAAGCTAAGGTACCTGAAATTTTATAAGATCTCTTGTTCAGTTGTTCATCTTGCTGTCTAATCTACATTCAATGAACAACAATTACCATATATATTGTTATATTGGGGATATATTGTTATTATTTAGTGATGAGGCAACCTTTCATACGTGCGGTTATGAATTTCATAAGTTGACAGACATAATGTCGAATATGGGGTACTGAAAATCCCTATAAAGTAATCGAAAATGAAAATTGCGAGTCGGCTTGCCATTGCATCCGTATTCCGCTGATGTTGAGAATGCACAGAATATTTTCTGTCGATTGAGCCTACCTTTAAGAAATTACCATTACTGGTTTTCTAAATAGAGGCCATTACTTTTGAATATCTTTAATCCGGAGACTCTGTACATAAACAAAACATTTTTAAAAACATATGAAAATACAGGATAAAAAATAAAATAAATAAATATAAAAACATAAAACTTTACTATAAGGAATTCAAGCATAAAGGAGAAAATTAATTTATTATACGCAGAAACTCTTTTTTACTTTGACTGATTAGATAAGTTTCTCTTGTTAGAACCGAAGTTTAGTGTCATAAGCTATATTGTAAACCATACACGTTACTGTAGAATTAATGGACAGAAAACTAAGTCCATAACTCAGGTCAAAGGCAGCATTCCTACCAGACTTCACAAGGATATACAGGTTTAGCAGGTCCTGGCATTATTTGTTTGAATCTTTCTTTTTCCTGTTTAAACTCCGGTAATTACCTTTCAGATAATACTTCAGAGGATGAATGAGGATGATATGCATGTGTGTAAATGAAGTGAAAAAGATGTGTGGTTAATTGAAACCCAACCACCAAAGAACACCGGTATCCACAATCTAGTATTCAAATCCGTATAAAAGTAACTGCCTACAAGGACTTGAACGCTGGAACTCTCGACTTCCAAATCAGCTGATTTGGGAAGACGTGTTTACCACTAGACCACCCCGGTGGTTATATTTGTTTGATTCTAGTTGAGAGCCGCTAACGACCACAGAAGCCTAAATATGAGATCAGTAATAAGACGTGATTTATAGGTTGAAAAGGGTGTTCTACTTTGTGGAGGAACGATTATTCTAGAAAGCGAACGCCTATTTTAGCCATAGCCATCGGAAAAGGAGGCACTTTTAGCCAGAATGGGAGCAATAAATGAATGATTAGTGATTAGTGTTGACTATTTAAATGTGTTCTGAAATAAAAGTTGCTTTCCTTTTATAAATTAGAGAAATGAAGTACGGGGTGCTACAAGTACGTCAGCCAAATTCGATAATGTATAATTTATCGAAATAATGAGCTGAACTATAAACGTACATGACATATAAACACATTATTGGTTCAAACTAATGGATTATAAAAAGATTTGGCCTCTCATTTCATATGTTTCAAATCAGTAGCAGCGAATGATTATAAATTTAGAAGCATGTGTTCTATAAATTTAAAGGTATAGTTTTGTAGATGACGGATATAGTTTTTTTTTTTTCTATAATATATATTTCTCTTATTTATTAATAAGGCTATTCACTATATGATAAATTATGCTTTCAAAACAAAACCTATCAGGTTTATCCACATGGTTTTGAAATATAGTAGTGCAGATAAATTAATTATAAAGAGAATAGAACTAATTAATTTCATTGGGAAAAACCGATTTTAACAGAATATAAATTAATTCAGATGAAAACTCTTGACCTTCTCTCACAGTATTGCATTTTTATACCTAATTATTCTCATGTATTGGAGGGCTTGTTACAATTCATAAGATTAATTTCTGAACATCTACTATACTTAAATACATAAATATATAAGACTTTTACTTTATTGAAATTATTTTTCTTTTCAGTTGAAAATGGAGTAGTGCTAAAATTAAGTTTTTTTTCTAATGAATTAAACTAATTCTTAGGACTGATTAAATATATCGAATTTTTTTTTCTAATTTTATTTAGCTACATACAACTAAATATCTATATTTGATATCGGTCTACCTTACTTTTCTCAATAATTTTAATAAAAATTATCCTATTAAAGTGATTATTTATCGCTACTAACATTAGCGATAAATAATCGCTAATAAGCCTACAAGTCCAGAAATGACCTCTTTTGCGGGCTTCCTGTGAAATGGGAGAAAGGGAAACAAACATCCTATCCCGTAGAGAAGACACCCGCCTAGTGAAGTTCCGGTGGACACACCCCCGCCCCCTCACAATTCCTTGCCCTGTTGAGCTTTAACGGGAGTCGTCTTTCGCCCTCTGACGTTTTACATCTCATAGTAATAAGCCTGGCCTCGTTGGGATTCCACCGATGTAAATGCCTCGGTAGACATTTGCATCGGTGATTTATTGAACTCAGCTTTTGCCTTCGCTGTAGGCCTCGTTCGGACATCTTGAATGTCCTACAAAGGGAAACAAACAATATAAAACATTAAAATTATCACTACTGGGATTTTATCGTCTCCTTCCGCCCGATATCCACTGATTTTTTATTCCATAATCACCAGCTGTTATCTCTAGCACCCTCCTGTAATACCAAATCTGACGTATGAAACATCAGCTATTAGTGGCTGTTTAATAAGCAACAGGCTCTTCTCCTCCCATTCACTTGATGCAGAGAAAAATTTAGCGCCGTCTAACCACCCATCCATCCCCTAATATTCATAAATTCCAATTTACATCCATCATGTATTCAGCACGCCCGAATAAGGGATATATAAATCGACCACGTCAGGGGAGGCTCCACATAAAAAGCAACTGATTTCTACCGGAACTAGAAATTTCCCCGGTGAGAGCTCACCCGTGGCCACGTACAACCAGTCGGTTATGTGATTAATTTTGCCTCAACACAGCCACCAAACAAATGCAATCGACTTACTGCACAAGGCGGAGTCGCTCAACTGATAAGCAGCCAATCACAGTGCTGGACCGGAAACACTAGTTACACGACACGATATCTGGACTTTTTTGTGTTTAACCTCCGGGTCCACTGCTAAGTACTGCTTCAGAGGATGAGATGAATGATTTGTAGCGTGTGTGAAAATGCCATGCCTGACCGGAATTCGAACCCAGGACCTCCGGACGAAAAGCCGAGACGCTACCACTCTCGCCACGAAGGCCGGCTACCACAGAACTATGATACCCGAATCTGGCCTGAAGAATCGCAACGTAAAAACCTTCATTAACAAAGTTTTTTTTAAAAACGAGACGACACGGATTGCGAAGAGCACACCCCAGGTTTATAAATGTAATCTTTCTTCTTCTCTAAGCGATAACGGAGTGAGTAGTTGGACAACGCTAACTATTTTTTTGTAATATGAGAGTGGAAGGAGAAACGGCTGTTGCTTACCAAATCACCTAACGGCAGTTGTTGCATACATCAGATTTGTTACTGCTAGGTACACTAGGATCACAGCAGGTGGTTCTTAGAACTTTCTGAGTCCTTTCATCAATCTCACGAGTCAACCTAAATCAGCTGACACAATGAACGTTTTGACGTTACCTCTACGTCGCTGTGAGCTAACCATGACGTAACCGTGAACTAACCCAATTCTATTAGTTTCACCAGATTTATTTTTGGGGCAGAAAAATACGTAAAAATCGTTATTTTCTAATAAACCATTAGAAAAATAAATCGCTTGTATAAAATTTCCAGTAATTTTAGTTTTCTAAAAATAATTAATAATTTTGGTTTTACATTTTCTATTATCAATGAAAGAAAGGCAAATTTTTTCTGATTTTTAGGTCAGACGGAAAAACTGAAAAATAACTTTTTTACATTATATTTGAGTATGCTTGCCAAAATGATTGTTTCTAGGTTGATCGGTTAGGGTACAGTTTCTGTGTAGTCGGAGGGATTCCCTCAACACCCTAAAAACTACTGATCAGTTAAATTTTTACACAGTTATTTCTCATACCTTTTGACCTACACACTAACATTTCTAAATTATAGAAATGTACTTTATTATCTGTCCGTAAAAATAAAGACCAAAACTTACTGACGTACATCAGTACAGGCAATTTTTTCAGCGCATGCTAATCAAAAAAATGACTAATGTGTTAGATAAGTCCTCATATTTGTATCTAAGATATTCCTAAACGAAATCTCACAACTTATTGCTTATTTTGCGTAAATCCATTAAAGTGATCCTCCAGTTAAACGTATTAGAATATTGAAATGATCAATTTTGTTATTGTTAATTTTTTTTAAAATTTTTTTTGTTAGTATTGACACACCAACGTAATATTTAACGAAGTACTTAACTTGTGTTAAGCAAATCGAAATAAAATAGTCATCCTGACTCCTGTAGAGGAAGACACTTCTGACAATCCCGGTCGCCACACTACCCTCTCCGTTCACAGCCCTGATGGATTTTACTGGAGATCGTCTTTTAGACCCTCTAAACCTGATATACAGCATAGTCATCAGTTTAGCCTGTATCAGAACGCCAAGGAAGTAATTTCCAGCAGTGTATTTACACAACTTATTATCGCCTTCGTATAGTCTCTTCGTATAGGTGGACGTAGTTACGTCCACCTACCATAACTTACAATCCTCAACTATCAAATTAACCCATTTGCAGAAGTGCGGTTCCTGTGCCTTCCTATAACATCTAAGGTTTCACATGAAAACTCTTCCCATATCTAACTTCAGTTAGATTATGCACTCAGATTGATACTTGATCAAATCTTTTAAGTACCAAAAATACTTTTCCCATAACAACAAAACAAATTTTGAACGCAACAACTGCAATTTTGACCTAAAATTCAATTTACTCAAAATCTTCTTCGTTTACTCAAAAATCAAGAAATAAATTCACAATTTAATAAAAACATAAGGTAAGTTTTCTAATAAAAACTTACCTTATGTTTTTAGAGAGTTTTCAGAGAGAGAGAGATAAGGTCGAACTGTTCTGGTCCGCTTTCGTTATCAAGGTCAATGCCTACACCCTTCCACACCACAGGTCCATTAAAGAGAAACTGCGGTGTGGAAAGTATCATCGGTTCATTGGTTTTTAATTAATAAATAAGTAAGTTCATAAAATGTAGTTTTAATTAATTTCAAGAAAAACGTGAGAATTAACGGTGAGAAGGTACAATTTATCCCTTAAGGGACTACGAAACAAGATATACAACCGACTAAAAAAGTACACTCTTACCACATCTAGGCAGTGAAAATCTACGCTATCCGTAATCCCTCAGGAGAGTAACTTTAATCAGGATGAAACAACATATTATTGATAAACGATTTCACATTGGCCAATTTATAAATAAATTGCTTTTCCTGTAGTCATTTTAGAACAATCTGAAATGGTATAAAATGGATAAAATTCTCGAAAATAAAATTGTCTTGAAATAAAATTATCGCCCATCCCCATAATTGTATCGATGAACAGTATTCGATTGAATCAATCATAAAGGCAGACCGTCTCATTAGGGAACATGACTTATTTTGACGTACCTTTTCAATTATTCATTTAGTTCATAGCAAGATTCATCTAAAATTTAGTAGTTTATAAATAGAATTAACTTATTTATGATTAAATGCTAAAGAATAATTTGAACTTATAATTGTATAAATTATTTTGATACTCATTTTAGCATTCATTTTACAGATTAACTATGCGAATAAGTCTAAATTAAACAAACATAAGCTTATAAGAAAATTCCGCATATTTCCTTGCTGATTAATTCCTTTTTTTTAATCTTCGAAAATATCAGGTTGTCTAAAAAGTAATGAGCCTTTGGAGGCCAAAATTAAGAATACATTTATTGTTACTAAAAAAAAAACACATTATGAGACCACATATTCATCATTTTTTCGATGACCTTCTGCCATTCTTCCAGCAACCCCATAATCCCGTACCCGTAGAATTACGTGGTTTTTGGTCAAAAAATGTTAACACGTGGTTTTCACAGGCCTCTCTTGAAACTAACTTAACACCATTGAGGGAGTTTTGCAGAGACCGAAACAAATGATAATCTGATAGTACCAGGTCCGGGCTATATGTTGGATGCATTAAAACCTCCCAGTCAAGTTCTCTCAGTTTTTAGTTGTCATTATGAATATCTGCTGTCGGTGTTATCAGCGTGGCGTATGGCAGCCTTGGTGACCAGTTCAGGTCGTTTCTTTTGAATTGCTAGATGCAATCGCGCTGTTTGTTAACAATATAGTCTTAGTCTATAGTTCTGCCTGTTCTAGAGGCTCCTGATACACGATGACCTTCCAATCCTACCAAACGCCTTCCAATCCTTCCAAACCAAATTAGGTTATTGGCGATGTCGTGACTTCTTACATGCCGATCATCCTCGATTTTTGCCAGAATACGCTAACACTATCTCGTGCGCAAAAGGCTTAATATTTTTAGACTACCTATTTTTATTTCGTTTTACGAAGTAAAAGAATTATTATGATCGCGAAAAATATAGGTTTACAGATTACAGCGGAAATATCCGTTTTGACTAGTTTCAGCGTGACGTTTGTACATACGTACGTATGCATCCAAAATAAAAATAAAAACTTTGAATTTTGGACTTTTTCTTAACTACAGTAATAAGCCCTCATTGTGATCTTTTCAACGATATAACATAAGTGGTACTTATTATCGTTAGTTCCAATTTTATAGCGAAATTTTTAATTAATGAAATGTATGGATCTTAGGGGAAGGCACATCGGTTCGAATCAGATTTCATCTCCTTTTTTTTAAACTTTTTTCTTTGTTTAATTTAAATATATTGATTTATTAATAATTATTAACCTCTCATTGTAAACTAATTTTTACGATGAATAATAATAATTCGATAAAAACAAAAAATAAGAAATGAAAAAATATCAGAAGTTTTTAATTAAATAAAATGTTGTGTACTTTTCATTTTTTTAAATCTGAAAGTGTAATTTAATAGGCGTACAAGGAAGTCATATGGTCCCGAGTTTGAATTCCGGCATTTTCACACACGCTACAAATCATTCACATCTCATCTTCTAAAGCATGCCAACGGTGGATCCGGAGGTTAAAAAAAAAAAAACAGAATTTTGAATATAAAACGTGTATCATCAATTTTTAATTTTTTATTGTAGGGTAAAAAAATTCTTTATTGTAGGGTATTTGTTTCAATCTGTGACAGCGACTTGTTTTGCTAGGTATTTTCTTTGGCGCCGAACTTAGAAAAGCCATTATTATTTTTTTTAATTTAAATTATCATAAGGACATATGATTTTTAGTGCACTAATGAATAACAACAAATCGATTTCATTAGTAACACCTTCTAAAACATTTACATAAATTCATAAAAGTTTTTGTGCATCTTGTTAAATATATCTTCCCAAACCGGTTCGTAGTTTATATCAAAAGAATGTTATTTCCCTTTCTCGTTTGCTTAATGGCATGATTCTATTCTTATTCCGTACTTCTTTCCGTTTTCTCTTTCTATAATGCAATTTAAGCTTTTTTTTTTTATTTATGAATAACTATAGTGTTTCAAAGGAAAATATATTTTTATTTTACTTTTATTAGTATCCATATGAATTGTATAATTTAAAATAGAATTTTCTAATGTAGTAATGAAAAAAAAAGGACTTATTGTATCTGTTACAACTGTGAAGGCAAGAATCAAAAGGTTTTATGGAAGGTCCATCTATTATAAAGCTTAGAATGAATTTAAAAAAGGGAGAACTGAATGAAAGAAGTTTACAAGTGATTGCTCACGTTTCACGGGATTTGATAGGATAATAAAACGTAATACGAATTAAAATAACATAGACAATATGAGTTAAATTAGAAAAAGAAAATGGAATAAAGAAAGTTTCAAATTTTATACTTCATTAAGTTTGTGAGTGAGTAACTATAATTGACTATATAAATAATATTTGAAAATAATACTTAATTATACTTAATTATTAATATACTTAATAATACTAAAAAATGAGATGTGGACACCACAACTTCCTTGTACGCCTATTAGAATACATATACATATTTTTTTATGTACATAAAAGTTTATTTCATTAATAAATTCTAATATTTTTATTATTATTATTATTTAATTATTATATATTGTAAAATTTTTACAATCAGAGGTTAATAACTATTAATAGATCAATATATTTAAATTAAAGAAAAAGGAGATGAAGTCAAATTTGAAGCGATATGCCTTTCCCTAATATCCAAATATTTCATTAATTAAAACTTTATTTGGCTATAACTCTGGAACCAATGAAAATACGTACCACTTATGATTTATCGTTGAAAAGCACTCAATGAGGGCTTATTACTGCAGTTAAGAAAAAGTTCAAAATCCAAATGTTTTTGGATTTTGAGCTTTTTTGGACACTTTTAGTCCAGTCGATTGCAATAAAAATTAGAGGTGCACGACCAGATGTTACAACAGTCCTAAGTTCAAAATTTCAACATCCTACGGACAATCGTTTTTGAGTTATGCCGAAACTAGTCAAAATGCAAATCAGGGATAGTCAAAATGTATATTTTCGTTGAAATCTGAAAACTGAAATTTTTCGTGATCACAATACTTCCTTTACTTTGTACAAGGAAGTAAAAAGGAAGTTTAAATTTAAGTTAAATATATCCTACGCTCGCTAACCTCGTCTAATTAAATTTAAATATGCAAATTTGTATGTATTATTAAATATATATTATTCTCCAACATTGGAAGTGATCAATCAAAATCACCGTATTTATATATAAAAATTTAATCAAATTTTCAGCATTTTATAAATTGAAAGGACCAATCAGGATAATTAGAATACGTTAGCTGCATGGATGAACGATAAAGAAACAAATGAGTGGTCAGATGGTTTGCCCTTTTAAATTTATTTTATAAGAATACTAGCTGCCCTGCCACGCTTCGCTGTGGCACAGCGAAGTTTCTGCGACGTTTATCAATTGATCGTTTCTTCGATGGAGAACAATATCTCTAGGTTGGAACTGATCTCCGACTATGACAATTGCTACTTCGTCTATAGTTGGAGCATTATATCTCCGGACATGTTTACCAGCAAGCGTTTTGTCTGCGTGAATGACAATCTTGTGGGTATCTCATGGCATCATAGCAATTGCCGTTTTGAACAAACGCACCAAATTGTTCATTTCGTGAAGGAGCTTCTGTAGGTTATATATCAGCTATAAACGTAACGCTTCGATTCAGCGGTAGATTCAGCAAGTAGAATTTTCAATGGCTCTGGTGGTGCATCAAGTTGAGGCAATTTGATTTTTCCGCCAGCGCAACACATCCCTTTCGTTTCATTATTAAACTTTAGAGCCTGGCAGTAGGTACAGACATGACTCATCTGGCCAATGACAACATGCCTACTTGAACTATAATCAACAGCTGGATTGTACCGAAACGCTAGACGATTGTATTGCAGATTCAGATCAGCTCTTCTATGGGTTCGTGTTTCAGCTATCCTCACCCTGTCGCGTTCATTCCGTTGAAAACGAACCAAATCTGTTGCTGCAGAACGCGACTGACGTGCTCGCAATCGTGCATCTTCAAGCCTGGCTGTTCGTCTTTCTGCTGGTTCCACGTTACGTATCTGGATGGTGCTTAGTATGTTCCTCTCTCGTACGGATGCCCGCTCTTCCACAGTCATATTCAAAAGCCGTCTTCTTGATCCTTCTGAGCGGCACGCGTGCGACGGCCCAAATTCGATATTCTGCGAGGCATTATTTCGGTTTTCACTGTAATAGAAGGAAGGGATAAGATTATAACCTCGTATGGCTCTCACAGCTGTAGATAGAAAACCATGACAGAAAGGAAAGTTTAATAACGAAAATTTTCATTTTGAAAAGGCCAAAAAAATTTATTTAAACTTTTTTCACCTATCTCTCATGGGTCTCATAACTGCAGCTCGACAACAATGAGACACAGGACAGACAGTATTAAAAAGTGGCTAAAAATTAATAATATTAACTAAATACATGAATTTAAATAAATAAGTAAAATATTAGTTAAATAAAATAGTTAAATAATAATTATAAAAAATTAATATTTTTTATGACCATCTCTCATATAAAACATAACCTCTACTTACGATTTGGTGAAAGGCGCAGCTCAATCACGACACGATCACACAAAAGTATCTCGATTAAAGTGAATATTTAATTCAGACAAAAGTGAATATTTAACCTAACAAAGGATTTTTTGGTCATTATGTAGGGATATTATTTTCTGTGTATTTTGTTATTTCGACTTTTTTTGTTTGCATAGTCTTAAGTCTATCTGGGCTATAAGATGTTTTAGCTATAAAATACAGATGTTTTAACTGTTAAATATAATTCAAAGAAATTTGTTACTTAATCAGTTGTGATTTTGTTTACATTGGCAACGGCCATAGGGCTCTTTGTGATTGGTCATTGTGTTTGACAGCGGCCATCTTGTATTGATCTGATTGGTTTTCCTTTGTTTACATTTCCATTTTATTAGCCTCTTATTTATTAAAAAACTGTACAATTAAAAATAGATAGATAGATTTATTAAAAAGTAGATTAAAACAATCTTTGATGCGGGTTATATATCCTGATAATTTTTTTTTTATCGTGTTTTTTTTTTTTTTAATAAAATACAGATGTTTTAGCTGTTAAATATAATTCAAAGAAATTTGGCCGTTGTGTTTGACAGCGGCCATCTTGAATTGATCTGATTGGTTTTCCTTTGTTTACATTTCCAAATTAAAAATGTACAAATTAAAAATAGATAGATAGATTTATTAAAAATAGACGAAAACAATCTTTGATGCGGGTTATATATCGTGCTAAAATTTGAGCTCAATCGGTGCAGAACATTTTGAGTTTTTGAAGCCGTACACAAACGAACTTAACATTTTTATATATATAGATTTTTATTCATCTTTCTCAATAAGCAAATATTTCGGTCTTTCACCGACGTATTTGATATGTGTCGACATTCTTTAATTTCTGTCTTTCAGGGTACATATACATATAATGACGCATACGTGTCTGGAGTAACAGCAATAGCAGTTTTCATTAGCTTCATTAGGGAAATATAATATCTGAAACTAGATTGCGGTGGAGTCTAATTGTAAATAAAAATTTCGTAGAGAATTAGTAAGGTAAATATCCAAGAAGAATTTTTTTATAAATTTAGATAAAGACCTAATATTCATTATACAAATGTAGAATTTTTTAATGAAGAGATTAAATATTTGAGTTAGTCGGTAAACGTGTAATCTATACCAACTAATGGACCGAACCTAGTACATTTTTTTTTTGTAGCTGCTTCTTGAATTACGGTAGTTGTGTTATTAAGATCTTATAACAACATTTTACAATCTATAAATATGATAATTAAATTTAAAAATTAATTATTCAGTAGATACAGTACTGTTGTTTCCTTGAATGAAAACATTCACCATCGTTTTCAATGTTATATTGTTTTTAAACGGTATAATATATTTATTAAAAAAAAATTTAACCTGGTACAATACATCATGAAAACTTATCTGATATAAATAAATCTAATTTTTTTTTAAATATATATTAACCATAAATAGGATACAACTGCCAGAAAAATATGAAAAAGAACTTCTAACAGTTAAAAAATAAATAGGTCATCAGTTTGAGTTGACTGTAAAAAATAGAAAAAGACGTAAAATGTTCTTTATTAACAAACTGTATTTCCTTTGGTAAACATAAATGTATTTTCTTTATCCAGAAAATTATTTTGTGAGCACGTTTTATTCCAACTTCTTTTGTTTATTCTCTCAATTTTGTCGTTACGAATTTTTTCATTATTTCTCCATTAAATAGTTAAAATCGATAGATAAACTGTCATAATAGTACAGTTAAATTCCTATTAACTTGGTACATCTGTTTTAGATTTTATAAAAAATATTTAAGTAATATTAAAAAATAGGTAGATTTACAAAAAGGCTTAAACACTCTGGATTGTAATTCATAGTACCTAGGTTTCGTTCTGAAAACAATGGATAATTCAGAACGGTAGTACAGATAAATATTTATTAACAAATTAGATTTATTTTAGATTATTTATAAGATACTTAATCATTATATAAAAAAACCGGTAGGGTCAGTATATCGAGTTTAATATCTCAAGTTACAAAATAGTATTATAATTCATAATTGTCTAGGCTTCGTTCTTCTATCAATTGATTGGATGAGTTAAAAAAAAAAAATTATCTTTAAGTATCAAATATAATTTAATATTTAGGTAAATACAGTTTTTTGATCGGAGCAATATACCAGTTTCCTGACAATATACATATACGAAGCGTGTTCTAAAAGTAACGAGAAGTTGTTTTTTTGGAAAGAATTTTATTTATTCATCAAAATTAATGTTATTCTCTTCAAAATAGTCGCCGTTAAATATTATATACTTATGCCAATGCTTTCTCCAATCCCCGAAACACTTCTAGAACTCTATCATTGGAATAGCGTTTAGTTCTTTCAGCTATTCGTTTTTAATCTCATGTATGTTTGTAAAACGATGGCCCTCTAAGGTTTTCTTTTTTTTGGGAGAATAAAAAAAATGAATACGGGGCCATGTCTGGCAAATATGGCGGCTGGAGTATCATTACAGTGTTGTTTATGGCTAAAAATTGACGAAAAAGTAATGAAGTGTGAGCAGGCGCATTATTGTGATGCAAAAGCCATGAATTGTTTCACCACAAATCCGGGCGTTTTTTCGTTTGCTTCACGCAAACGGCGTTGAAATTGTAGGTAATTCTCCTTATTGATTGTTTGACCTTGTGGCAAGAACTCATAATGCGCTATGCCGTTAAAATCGAAGAACACGGTGAGAACACCTTCACATTCGACCGTACTTGTAGAGTTTTTTTTTAGGTCTTGGTGATCCAGAATGCCTCCACTGGAATGATTGAGCCTTAGTTTTGACATCATATCTGTAAACTCATGTTTCATCACCTGTTATGACACGTTTTAGTAGTTCTGCATCGTTGTTGTCTTCATTTCGATTTCTGAGCAACTTCCATTCGCCGCTGTTTTTGTTCGAAATTCAACAGCTTTGGAATAAATTTCGCTATCACACGTTTCATACCCAAAACATCCAAAAAAAATTCATGGCATGAGCTAATTGATATCCCAACATCATTAACTACTTCTCTGATTATGATTCGGCGATCATTTATAATCATTTATTTCACTTTTTCATCGGTTGTTGTTGATTGGGGCGTCCGGTTCGCTCGTCATCTTCAACGTCTTCACGAGCTTCTTGAAAATACTTATACCACTCGTAAACCCTTGCTTTACTCATAGCAGACTCACCAAAAGCAATATTTAACACTTTTAAAACATTGCTACACTTTCATTCTTATAGCAAAATTTAATACAAATTCTCTGATCCATTATTTATACACATAAAAAATCGCCGATCGTACCAAAACACATGTTATTCTTTTGACAGCTGACAACAGACTAAAATTCCAGTATGACTAAAAATGTACAGATACGTTTGTGACATGTTTACCAATACAACAACGAAAATATCTCGAGAATCAGATTAATAAACCCCGCGAAATGTCTAAATTCTCGTTAATTTTTTTAACACACCACGTACATATATATATATATAGATTAATGATCACTCTAGTATTTTATTCGTTTAAAATATAAACAGCTTTCTGACTACATCAAAAGATAGCGAAGACATTATAAAGCAAATCGTAGAACAAGAAATATGTATTATTACTTATATATCTCAATTCCACATAAATTCTTCATTTAATTATCACTAGCGAAAACGAATTTAATATAAGTTGTATGTTTTATTTATTAAATCTATGATCTCAATCTTGATATTCCAGTTCACTCATTAATTTTGCAGATATAGATCTCAGTAAATTGAAAAAGTTGTTTTTAGTATTGAAATAATTTAAAATTATTTTAAAAGTGGTAAGAATTTGGAAAGAATTATTTACTCCTACAATTACAAACATAAAAACCCACCAAAAAATAAAAAAAGATATTTATTTATTTGTTATATATTCTGTTTTAAACCAAGATACAAAAATACCCACCGGGTTGGTCTTGTGGTAAACTCGACGTCGTAAATCAGCTGGTTTCGGAGTCGAAGTTCTTAAGTTCAAATCTTAATAAAGGTATTTACTTTTATTAGGATTTGAATAGTAGATCGTGGTTAGCAGTGTTCTTTCATGGTTGGGTTTCGATTAACCACACGTCTCAGGAGTAGTCGACCTGAATTTGTTCAAGACTACAAATTTACCGGTACAGTTACATTACACTGATAAGTCGCTAATGACTTTAATTGTTGATGCGACTATAAATAAAAGTATTAAAAAATAATGTTTTATTGGTAAAACATATACAAATAATTTTTTTTTTGGCAAAAGTTTACATTTAAGTTAACATTACATTTTTTTAACGTATATTGAAATACGAGGTTTGTTCGGAAAGGAAAGGTTACAACCTTTTAAAAAAATCGGAAAATGTATATTCATTAATGAAACTTATATGACAAATTATATAAGTAAACCACTATCTTTCTATCCGGCATTCAATTCCAAGCATATAGTCAATAGGGGTATCTACTTTTGTAGTCCTTTATTACACGTTCCTGCCGCCATTTCCTTTGACGATTCACACACGTCAAAAAAATGATAAATAAAATTCGTTTTCGATCCTAGAAATATATCGCCGTGATATTTTTCGCAGACTATTGCGTTTTGAATCTTTTTGCCGACGGGGAACCAGTTTGTCGCCAGCATGTAGATTACCTTTTGGATTCCACTGTGTAACTGAGCTATCCAGGTTACACCTCCATTCCCAGTAGAGTCGAGTAATTCTTCATCCTCGAGCTCATAACGGTCGATAAACTCTCGAGCACAATGAACTTGATTTGTTTTATGTTCTTCTGTTAACATTTTTGGTATATCGCATGCACGGATTTTGAAAATTGAAACACAGCACAGTTCGACCCAATTCTGGACACATTTCATGGAATTTCATCAACAGTCAAACGGCGATCTTCACCAGTTTGACATAAATTCGTCTGTCACATCGTCGACGGACTACCGCTGCTCTGTTCATCTTGAATATTTGTTCGACTATCTTTTAACTTCCAATATCCACTTATTACTTTATCATGTGACATCGCATGGCTGAAAACAGAAATAACTTCGCGGTGGATGTTGACAGGCTTTTCATTTTTAGCAACAGCGGGAAATCGGATGTGGGCTCGCACTTCACTCTTGGCGGGATCGGAAATGGCGAATTTATGATAAAACATAATTCTGACGTAACCACTCTAGTTAGTGATCCGATCTAGGCTTGTTTTTTTCATTTGGGCCTCTCTTTTCATGCAGGAAGATCAACTTTGAAACAAACGATATTTTTGAGAACTACAGACACGTTGTAACCTTACTTCCCGACCATATCTCGTAGAGCTCTGACATGGGGTTCTATTTGTACGCTATTTATACGTTTTTTTAATTTTTCCTTTTATTACACTAGTTAATTTGGATTTTTCATTTAACAAATCATAAATATTAATTTTATTCATAGATTTTAACTTGAAACAAAAACCAGTAGCTTACTGAAATTATCTTTTGACATTAACAAAAATACGTTAAGAAATTTTTTTCTTTAATTAAACTATATATTTTGGCACACTCATGTGTAGTACTTTCTTAGTTATTTATTTTTTTTATTTTTTTTTTTTACGACTCGGATGGACCAATTTAGTCATTTATGTTTAGTCTTTTCTATCTTCCAATACTCCTTCATTTTCCTGGAAGAATCCCTTTTCCGTTCCTCTTTCTAAACCGTCCCCGTTTTCTTTTTAAGCTTTTCTGCAAATTTAACACCGGGTAAGTTTTGTTATAATTTCCAGATCCTGTTCTGAGATCTTGCAGTGCAATGCCTGCTTCTTTGATGTCTTGAAGCACCTCAGTGAGCCACACCGGTTGCGTTTTTAACTTTAGCAATATTTCCAAGAGTCGTTTACTTTTCCTTGATTCCTCCAAACGCAAGAGGTGGTCAAAGAATTTTATTCTCTTCTTTCTTATTTCTTCTGTAATTGGTGTAACGACCTCATAGATTTTATGGTTTGGGAGTAATCTCCACGAATTAATTAATTATTTTTTAATTAAAATTACTATATATTTTTTTTATATATTTAGTTTTGCAAAACTCTATAAAGCTTTAGTTTTTTTTTCATTAAATTTGTAATTTTATACTTTCATCAATTGCCATTTAATTTGAATCAACTTAATACAATGAAATTTTTTTATCAATAAGGGATAAACTCGAAAAATTAATATCCACAAAATTTACAATTGTATGGTCTAGGGCCATCCTGGAACTCAGAGGTCAAGGGGTGAATTGGCCACTCACAAACGGCGAGTCAGTGTGGCGAGAGTCGTATTGTCGGACCGTATGGGGGTTCCTCGATGCGGTTGCCTTGTTCAACCGATATCGGAAGTTTATGTAAGGGTATAAGACTCCTACCGTGCTGCTGTGGGAAGCTAATCTAGTGGTATTGGCTGGCCACCACCCAGTTAAGGCTCCAAGCGCTTTAATATGGTGAACAGGTACTTGCTGGTATTCAGCGACCTAGGAGTGACAGGAAATTGCTGTCTTTTTAGTATAATAATAAGGGGTGCGCCTCCCCGGTTCTAGTTTTAGTTTTTGACAAGTGAGCGGTTGGAACACGTAAGCCGGTGGTGTATGACACCGTGTTTAGTCCGCTCCGCTGTTAGATAAGCTCATTAGGAGCTATTAGATTATTGGTCACTAAACTGTTTGAGGCTCAGTAGCCGTTTGTGGCACAGACATTTGGTCATATGCTTTAGGACGACCAAATAGGGTGGTGGCGGGAGAAATGCCAGTTAAATCAATTGTTTGGTCTAATATTTGATAACGTCAGCTCGTAAGTCTGCCAACTCAATAAAATCGTCTTAGTTTCCAATGTTACTTTTTAGGTAGATTTCGTAAGAAAGCTCCCTATTGTAATGGGTATCATAATCAACTTCCGAAAAATTTCGATATATCTTTGCGTTTCACATCCCCCAAATCCCAAAACCACCATCAGTTCTAACGTTTATACATACATTTATATTTTTTATTTTCACTTTCTTGTGAACACGATAACTGCCATAATTTTTCGCCAATCACTTTCAAATTGATACATAAAATATATTGATCCAAAATCTCAGTCGAGTTCGTTAATGGGCAAAATCGAATTGTGGGGGTGGAAATGGAGGGTGGGGGCTTTTTTGAAAAAAAAATATATATCGCTATAACTTTCATATTAAGTAAAATATCGAATTCGCTTAAGGTTCCTGCTATTCTTTGGATAAAAGCCTAAAAATGATCTATGTAAAGTCTTTGATATCACCAACCATTGGCTCAGGGGATGAAAAAATGGGGTTTAGAAGACAAAAAAATCATATCTCCCTTAATAGGCACAGCATCGAATCAGTTTAATGTGGGCGTTAGTCCTTTAAACATTACCTAAAACTTTTGTGTGTAACAATTTTTGATATGATCAACCCTTACAGTTAGGGATGACCAAAAATGTTGCTGGAATTATAAGATGGGGCTTGTCGTATGCTAAACATGTGAAACTTTTTTCCACATACAACTATTGTCGTATTGAGTAAATTTGAAGTTTTTTAACTTTGAGGTGCAAATATTTTTTATCATTTATAGAATTATATTTGGATTTTCCACAATTTTTTTTTTTTTTTTTTTAGATTTCTGATGTATTTTTACATTTTAGAAAGATATTCCTTTACAATATTTATGGTAAATATAAAATTTCTTTTTATGTAAAGACTAGATATTTATTTCTAAATTCGTTACTTTCCAGATTCCCTTTTATTGGAAATAGCACTAGGTTATCCACGTAAGAATGAAAATTCGGTTGAATTACTTTTAATATAGCTGCACTTTTATATAAGAATGCTTGTATTTTGCGATTTTTTTTTTTTTTTGAGGGGTGTTTTAGTTTCATCCATATTTCAGTTTTATTCTTTATCTATACATTTATTTCTCTTAATATATACATATATTTTTTGTCTCTAGAAGAGGTTCACATAAGGTACGAAATAGTGTATGTAAGATTTATCTCTACTGTGACGTACAGTTACAGTCATTTGTTTTTAATTAGTTATAAATACTGAAGTATGTGAAAAAATTCTATGCCTAATCGACATTTAAATCCAGAGCTTTATGGATAAAGGACAAAGACTCTTCTTCATGGATAATTAATAATGTTGATTATTATTATTATAGATAAAAAAAAGAAACAGAGCAATAAAAGGGGAAAAAACAAGTAGTATTTCCAGAATAATGATGGTATTATTTTTTCCGCTAACTTATAGACTTTATAAAATAATCTATCACAGTTTATCTAAATTGAATTTCCAAACAGTTAAATGTACACATAATTTTTCATGCAATTTAACAAGATTGTTTTTAGCATTTTCCATTTCTGCAAATGATAAACCGACATACTATACAAAGTTATTATATTTTTTAGTGCCTCATTTATTTTTCGTTAATTTTTTTCATTTCATTTTTTTTTGAAAATTTTTTTTTTTTTAAATTAAGAAATCGCTTTTATTGAAAAAAACGTTTGTAATCAATTTCGAGAAATGTAATAAATTTTTGATATTTGTTGGACTAACCCCATTTATATGCTTTAAAACTAGACTTTTTAATCAATTAAATCCGAACAAAAATTACGCCAAACTAGGTTGACAGTAACACTTAATAAATCTGCAACATAAGGTAATAACAATTGGTATTTTTCAATGTACAGATATGTTATTTAGGAGATTGATTGGTAAAAGATTTGCATGTATTTCTAAATTTTGAAGGTATTTTTTATTTTTTTGGTCATTTTAAATCTATCGTTTGGTTTTAATATAATAGTGTAATAATAATTAATTTGTGATATAACGCAAGAAAAAGGTAAAGATTCGTAAAAATAAACTTTACTGAAAATTAATTTCAAGAAACTGTTTTCTTGAAATTACTGAAGGATTCAAGGTTTGATGTAACAGCTGTTCTCCAATGCTGTACCCCGTATATCCAGACCGGCTTTTTAGTTGAGTAAATAAAACATTATCTATAACCGTAATAATATGTTTTCTACTCAGTCTCCTTGCTTTTCAATAATTCCTTTCATTGTTCTAAAAATGTCACTATCCCTTCACAATGAAACGGTTTTGGTTACTGCGAGTTACTCATGGCCCCGTCCTTCAGAGCTTCAAGTGAGACGAAAACTGAATATTTTTTTTTAGTAGAACAAATAAGTGATACTCTGAATAAGCGAGATTAGAATTAAACTAAGGGTGAGAGTCAGTATCTAGAAAACCATTTTCTTGAACGTTTTAACAGTACGGGCAACCTTGTAAGGACGGGGATTATCACACAACGGTATTATATCTTTTGACGGTACTTCTTGGCATTTGCTTTAAATTGCTGGCATTAATCTACGAATAAGCATATAGTTGTAGAATGCACTGTTTATTACTCAGCCGCCCTCCTAAAAATACTGCAATATTGGTCTTTTGATCTCTAAAACCCTGTAATCTTTCTGCTGGTAGCTGGATTTTGAACTTTTCCTTAATGGATGTCCCATTAAATTCTCTGTCGCTTGTTCTCCGGCTCATAATAATGGATCCGTGTTTCTTTGCCACTTACCATTCTCTCCAAGAAGGTGTCACTCTCATCTCCATATCAATCCAAATGATTTTATAAGTGCTTTTTTTACTTGCTTTTCTTTAATTCGCAGTGGTTTTTTTTAATGTTTTTCCACAAATCTTGCATCCTTAATTTAACATACTTCCTGACATTGCCGTTTGTTGAAATTTTGTACAGTTACTAAGATCGGGTGATAGTCTGTTTTCTGTATCTTGATGTAAGGTGATGTATCATGATTGGTGTTGATTTGCTGTGACTGATGTGTTTTGTTGATATTCCTATTATGATGCGATTGCACTATGACGTATGACTGTGTGAGTGGGCGTGTAACCCCCTTCCAAATGGAATGCTTCACTAGCAGTTCCAGGAAGGGTGGTGGTTTAGTCGGTAGTGCGCAGGTTTATATACGCATATTAATAACACCTTGCGGGACCTGTTAGCGAGCCCGACACTGCTTTATTTTGCCTTCAGTCATTTGACTGGTTTGATGCAGCTTTCAAAGATTCCCTATCTAGTGCTAGTCGTTTCATTTCGGTATACACCTACATCCTACAATCCCAAACAATTTGTTTTACATATTCAAAACGTTTCCTGCCTGCACAATTTTTTCCTTCTACCAACCCTCTAATTTAAAAGCGATTATTCCAGGATGCCTTAATATGTGGCCTATAAGTCTGTCTCTTCTTTTAACTATATTTTTCCAAATGCTTCTTTCTTCATCGATTTGCCGCACCACCTCTTCATTTGTCACTTTATCCACCCACCTGATTTTTAACTTTCTACTATAGTACCGCATTTCAAAAGCTTCTAATCTTTTTTCTCAGGTACTACGATCATCCAAGTTTCACTTCCATATAAAGTACGCTCCAAACATATACTTTCAAAAATCTTTTCCTGACATTAAATTAATTTTTGATGTAAACAAATTATATTTCTGACTGAAGGCTCGTTTCGCCTGTGCTATTCGGTATTTTTCTACTTCCCAAATAACAAAATTCTTCTACCTTCATAATCTTATCTCTTCCTATTTTTACATTCAGTGGTCCATCTTTATTCATTATTTCTACATTTCACTACTTTCGTTTTGTTCTTGTTTATTGTGATGCGGTATTTCTTGCGTAGGAATTCATTCATGCCGTTCATTGTTTCTTCTAAATCCTTTTTACTCTCAGCTAGAATTACTATATCATCATCAAATCGTAGCATCTTTATCTTTTCACCTTGTACTGTTACTCCGGATCTAAATTGTTCTTTAACATCATTAACTGCTAGTTCCACGTAAAGATTAAAAAGTAACGGAGATAGGGAACAACCTTGTCAGACTCTCTTTCTTATGTTCTTCCATTATTACTGTTGCTGTTTGGTTCCTTTAAAAATTAGCAATCGTTCTTCTATCTCTGTATTTGAACCGTAATTTTTTTTAGATGTTGAACATTAAATTCCAATCTACGTTATCGAATGCCTTTTCTAGGTCTATAAATGCCATGTATATCTAAGGCCTAAAATTGCTTCCCTTATCCGTATACTTTTTCTGAAACCAAATTGGTCTTCTCCTAACACTTCTTCCACTCTCCTCTCAATTCTTCTGTACAGAATTCTAGTTAAGAATTTTGATGCATGGGTAGTTAAGCTAATTGTTCTGTGTTCTTCACATTTACCTGCTCCTGCTTTCTTTGGTATCATGACTATAACACTCTTTTTGAAGTCTGACGGAACTTCATCTTTTTCATAATTATTACACACCAGTTTGTATAATCTATCAATCGCTTCCTCACCTGCACTGCGCAATAATTCTACAGATATTCCGTCTATTTCAGGAGCCTTCCTACCATTCAAATCTTTTAATGCTCTCATAAATTCACATCTCAGTATTGTTTCTACCCTTTCATCCTCTTCGACTTCCTCTTCTTCCTCTATAACACCATTTTCTAATTCATTTCCTCCGTATAACTCTTCAATATATTCCACCTACCTATCAACTTTGCCTTTCGTATTATAAATCGGTGTACCATCTTTCTTTAACACATTATTAGATTTTAATTTACGTACCACAAAAGTTTCCTTAACTTTCCTGTGTGCTCCGTCTATTTTACGAATGTTCATTTCTCTTTCCACTTCTTTAATCCGCTCTTCTTTCGCTAGTTTGCACTTCCTGTTTATAGTATTTCTTAATTGTCTGTAGTTCCTTTTACTTTCTTCACCACTAGCATTCTTATATTTTCTACGTTCATCCATCATCTGCAATATATCGTCTGAAATCCAAGGTTTTCTACCAGTTCTGTTTGTTCCGCCTAAGTTCGCTTCTGCTGATTTAAGAATTTCCTTTTTAACATTTTTCCATTCTTCTTCTACACTTTCTACCTTACCTTTTTTACTCAGACCTCTTGCCATGTCCTCCTCAAAAATCTTCTTTACCTCCTCTTTCTCAAGTTTCTCTAAATTCCACCGATTCATCTGACATCTTTTCTTCAGGTCTTTAAACCCCAATCTACATTTCATTATCACTAAATTATGTTGGCTATCAATATATGCTCCAGGGTAAGTTTTGTAGTCGACGAGTTGATTTCTAAATCTTTGCTTAACCATGATATAATCTATGTGATACCTTGCAGTATCTCCTGGCTTTTTCCATGTGATTATGATTCTTAAACTGGGTGTTGGCAATTACTAACTTGTACTTCGTGCCGACACTGCTTAGGCGTCGTAAATGGCATTCCTCAACTCTTAAAAAAAAAGGATGGGTGACTACACAATATTCTACCATTACTTTCCCAAACATCCCCCCCTACGGGAGTAAATTAAGGATGCACTTGTAATAATTTAACATATTTCCTGACATTGCCTATTTATGAAATTTTGCACAGTTACTAAGGTCGAGTGACAATATAGTATTCAACCATTAGTTTTGCAAACATCCACCTGTATGGTGGCATATTAAGTGTGAAGGTGTAAAAAATTGAAAAATCTACAAAACGGCTATGTGGGGAAGGCTATATGATTATGTATAATCATATACAGATGATTTTTGGCGCGTAGTATCTTGAGACACAGCTCCTGACAATACACACGGCTCCGTATCATTCACACAGCTCCTGACGGTTTAGTCAGATCCGTATAATGTAAATAGCTTCTGACAATTTATTCGGCTCCGCACGATTCACTCGGCTGAATTCACATACTTAATTTGATTAAAGTATGAATAAAAAGTATAAAGCAAGTTTTTTTAAATAAAAATGAATAGAAAAACGATTGCTATGGTGTGGAACGAATTCGACTACCATAAGGACTTATGCCGTGGATCCCAAGCAAGGCATATTCAGCGCTATAACTTGGCATATAAAAAGACTTCACAAATAAACCTTTAATACAAAATTAATCTTAAGTTTTTATATTCAATACGTTTCATAATTCAAACAATTAAAATCGGATGATTATTTTTGGGACACGCTATTTGATATATTTATAAATTCAAAATGAAAAATACACTTGCTTCACGAAAACACGTAGATATATTTATAAACAAGAATCACTCAGTGTTGTTTTTAATATTTTATGGATGAAACGAATACTCGTCCGGCTCTGACATCGTTTTAACTTTGCTTATTATATTTGCTTTCTGGGTAAGTGTACATTCGTTTTATAATATTTAAAAATTCATATATGAAAAAATATAATAAATATTTTAATCACGGTAAGGTAAATATAAATTACATCATCAGAAAAAGGATTTTTGAAAAAAAGATTAAATACGAACTTATATTTTTATGTTCTTAAAAATGGAAAAATATTTTCTAAAAAAAAAATTGATATTAATATATTTTCTTTTCCTTTTAAGCATGTCGCAACTAGTCTTGTTTTTACAATATAATAGTAGAAGGCTGTGAACTCACCAATCATATCACGTAATTTGGCGTTGCATTGTACATAACTGCCATTTTCCAAGTTTTCTCTGACAAATCTTTGTCAATTTTCCTATAATAAAGTCCAACATAAAGAAAATGACCGTAATTCATCACATCAAGTAACTTTAACATTATAAACATAATACAGAATATACGTTGTGAAAGTCTGTAAACGACAACTCACATTCATTTTGTCTTTCCTTATTCTGAATTAGACGCAACAAAATTTGTCAGTAGATATAAGACTCAGCACTAGAAGATATGCTACGCAATGTTTAACTTTGAAGGTTAAACAATGTTTCATAACTACGACACACAATAAGGGCTAATACTTTATAAAAAAATGACTTTTTTCTCGGTTTATAAAAAGCCAAATACATTTAATTACGATATCATGTTGTGATAACAGTCCTAAAAAATGGTGATGTCATGTTTTGCTAAACCTTTGGGTTAATCGAAATTCAAATCAATTATTATTTATTAGTCAATCGATTTTTTGGTTTTTTTCCTAAACCACACAAACCGAAAAGAAAAAATATAGTGTTGTTTTACATGGAAAAAATAAAAATATTAGGGGAATGAGACCCCTGGCCGCTTCGCGGCCAGCATTGCAGCATTTTTCTTGCCGTGTTATATTATAGGGAGAAGCAATGTTCGCTCATATCTCTACTCAGAGTTGAGGAAAAATTTTGAATTAGATCTCATTAGGTGTAACTTGATTCTCTGAGTGTTTTAAGCCATTTCTCTTCCCAGTACATTAATTAGATCTCGAGTTATTGCAATTTTCGTGCTTTCAGAATTTTTCTTACCGTTTTATAATATAGGAAGGATATACTCTTAAAAGTATAGGAAGGATATACTCTTTATTTACATAAAAAATATCTTCTTTTTCTAGGCGAGTGTTTATAGCTATAAAGAACGTCTCTCACTTTCCAACGCCAAAGTCTTCTATTAAAACCAATTTAATAATTAATTTTTCTTTTCCAAGTTATGATGTTTATTCGTTGTTTTTTTTATAGTAAAATTATTATAAAAGTTTTTTTTTAATTTAGTTAATCAGTAGCGTGGATTATTCTTTAATTTTATTTATGTTTTTGTAATTAAAATTTATGGCCGAGTGCGGTACCTTCTTCCTAAGAGATAAAATCTTAAAAGTAAAAATGTATTAAATATTTTTAACGAAAAGATTTCTCTAGAATTATTATTAACTCAAAACCATTGTTATAAACTTAACGAAGATTTTTTTTATACGGATACCAGAGAAATATTTTTTGTTGAAAGGTCAAGAAAAGATGTTGGTAAAGTTCTAAATAAATTAAATTTTTATCTGCATACTCCAGAAAATATTTGGAAGTTTTAAATTTATTTACTTATTTCTATTCTATAGATTCCGGAACGGTTAGAACGGTTTAGAACGGTTAGAACGGAATTTCTATTCCGGAAATAGAAACCAAATAATTCATTCCAACTGTAGTGGTTAAATTTGTTTGAAAATCGCAGAACAAAGGATTTTCATTAAATTTTGCGTTATATAAGTAGATAGATCCTTTTGGTAGGGATTTCTTGTTCTTTAAGGATTTTTGCCAGGATTTTTTGTCGACAGCAAAGGTTTATGAGAGAAAAAAACCGGTTTCAGAAAGGCCATGAAGACGTCAAAAATCATCGTCACGTTCTGATACAACAACCGACGAAACATGCAAATAAAAGATATTGTGATCAATAATCGTCGAATCATTATTAATGAAGTTACTGAAGAAAAAATTATGTGAAAATATTTTGACTAATATTTTAGGAATAAAAGGAGTACCAACAAAATTTGTTATAAAACTGTTGAATTTTTAACGTAAATAACATTGTAGAACAATTGTTTGGTTCTTCTTCTTTGTGTTTTTATTCTTTTTTCATCCAGCCTCCTCCAGTGTAAATTATTACCACAAGGTTGTACGTCAACAAACAGCATTACTTAGCAGTCTTATGCCGTTTAGGTGAGGCAATAAGAAAAAAACGACCTTAAATATAGACAAACAATTATTGGGTTTTGCAACTCGATAACGTTCCAGCTCACACTTTTTCTATTAATTCACGATTATTTAGACAAACATAACACTACACTGATGGTGCAGTCTCCATGTTCTCGTGACATTCTACCCTGGAATTTTTCTTGTTCCTACTGTTTAAGAAAGAATTAAAAAGATTTGCGATGATAGAGAAAATAAAGAAAAACCTGTAAGTAAATTTAAAGCGGTATCAAAAAAAATGCTTTCCACAAATGTTTTGAGGATTGGATTGAAATCGTTTCGCTGGGGCGCAACTTTGAAGGGGACAATATCAATAAAAGTATTAGTACATTTTTAAAAATAAAAATTAAAGTTAATTGGAAACTATAATCCATTTCTTTCTATCTTATCCTTTATTCTAAACTGACTCTTCGCATCTTGCGTTACCTGATATCTGCATAATATGTCCTGTTCATAAGTCTTCAGACTTCTTCATTTATCAAGTTAACTAAACTTAGGGCTCACCAATTTAATTCATCTTCACAAAATATTTCAGAAAAGTCTCTCTTGTCATAATCATTAGATCTTTATCTATCCACTTAATTATGGACATTTTCCTGGAACGTCATTTCAAAGTCCTCCATTTTTTGTTTATATTTTCGATGGTTCACTATTATAAAATACTATATTCCTAAATGTTTACAAGAATTCCGTTTTAAATTAAAAAAAAAAAATACGATATTCAAATATATATTTGAAAGTATACGTCTTGTCTTTATTATATAACAGATTTCTTTTTCGCATGTAAACTAATCTTTCTTGTAATAGTCTACTTTAGTTGATAATATTCTGTAATTAGAACAGTTATTATTAAGTGGCACATTATGCCTTTTGTTACGCGGTATTTTTATATTGTTGTTTTTTTTACATTTTTAAGAAAGTATTGTCTTAGCTTATAAAATATATTCTTGTATTTCAACACAATGAATATAAAATAATACGAATATTTTTTTAAAATGAAATATCAAAGTTCATCCATTGTATAAATAATTTATAAAAGTTTTATTCGAGTATATAATTTTAAGCTAATATATTACTGTATGGGTCTGGAAAAAGATATAATTGTAAATTACATTAGGATTCCAAATATTACGAAAAATTAGTTAAAAAATGAAATAAAAACTACTAATTCTAACTAAGGTTACCTCTAATATGTTAAATAAATTATTAAAAATAATTGTTAGAAATAGATAGATCTTAACTCATTAGCTGTAAGAAAACAGCAAAGTTTTATCGAACAGTAACAATTTGTTAAATTGAATTACGGATGTCAGATTCTCCAACGCACAATCGTCTTTTATTTGAACTTTAATCTTTTATTTCATTTATTTTATGTGACAACGTAAACTTTCATTTCATCGTTTTATTTGTTGTTACAAACTTCAATTAAAATCCACATTTTTTTCAGTTTTATTGATTTATATTATTCTGAAATACTTCTGTTAATTCCGGGTTTGAAAATTATAAAGAGAATTTTTTTTAATATCAATAATTTAATTGTCTATTAATGAGGGTTTAAAGATGTATAATCTATAATTTTTATTCACTTAATTTATATACTTGATGAAATATTTAACAAATGTATAAAATGATTTATTATTAGTTAAAATGCAATGCTATTGACATAATTATTTTTAGTTTTCATTTTAAATTTGTTATACGGTATACTAACTACTTTGATTATTCAACCAACGTGTTAAAACAACCAACAAAAATGCAATTTTTTTGGCATATGTTATTTTCAATTTTTCATTTCATTCCACCTTTGTTTATTAATAGGATTTTAATCAATTTAAGTAATTATTTAATAGAAATAATTAAGCGATTAATTAACAGCAATTAATCGATTTATTGCTTTATTAATTCCCAATTATTCCTTAGTTTAGTTCTATAATTAAACTTTTTTATACTCATTTTTGAAAAAAATTAACTAACTATTATGTTATTCAATTTAATTAGTATACCTAAATTAGCTGGATTAATGGATAATAAAAAAATAGCGTTTTTATCAGTTATTCCATTACATTTCTCGAATATATTTATAATTTTACAAAATAAAACACAGAAAATTGTTATTTTCCTGTTACTTTTAAAAGTTCTTGTATCTAAAATTTCTTCATATAGGGTTACTAAGATTCTTGTTCTTAAGGTTACTAAGGTGTTCTTAAGGTTCTTGTTACTAAGGTTTCTATAAGATAGGGTTACGTACGTTCTTATAGTAATACTCTTCATTACTACTTCAACAGTAATGCAAATATAATTGCTATTGTTAACCGTTTTTTTATATATTATACAAATACTAGCTGTACCCGCCACGCTTCACTGTGGCACATTGTGGTTGCATGGATGAGAAATGAGAAATAAAACAAAGCATACGTTTCATAGAAGTTTAATTTTGCAATACTTGTGGATATACAATATTTTTTGTTTTTCCACTGTCTGTGTAGATATAAAGGCTATCTGGTTTGCTGACTCGGGAACACGCAACATACAAATGCCCATGTGAGAAGCAATCCGCATCTAAATCTAAACCACACAATTCTAAAGATTGACCTTGAGCTTTATTGATTGTGATTGCAAATGCCAATCGAATTGGGAATTGCAATCGTTTAAATTAAAATGGTGTATCGGTCGGGATTATGGGTATTCGAGGAATGAGGACATCTTCACCTATGAAAGGCCCCGTTAAAATTGTTGCTTCCACTACGTTATTCATCAATTTCTTAACTGCAAGTCGCGTGCCGTTGCAGAGTTTTGGCTAATTAATATTCCGCAACAGGATAATTGGCACACCTATTTTCAATTTTAATATGTGTGGTGGCTTCCCTGGCAGATCAAGTGAGTTTAAAAATTCCGTCGTATAAATTAACTACTTCATCTGCTTCCACAACGGTGTCTATTGACTTATACGTAATTTCCTCACTTTGAATGCTGGATTGAATAACATTATTAAGTTGATAGACATCTTTATTCTTTGCGGCAAGGATAGCTCGTTCACTGAGCCGATCGTGATTTCTATGATTAATTTGAATATCAGGAAATACTTTTTCGATCAGTTCTTCTTTCGATGTTACTAAATTACAAAAATTATCAGGAAATGATATTCGTCTAGACGTCTCACCGACTGGCAGCTGTCCGTTTCCAATGTCCAGTAACTGTCATGAAAATACCTCAGCTGATGGATCATTCTGCAGCTGGACACGCATATTCGTAGTCAACTGCAATGTATGTACGTGTCGCCACAGTGTTGAATATTTCAGGCAAGCATTTATTTCGTCTGATGGTGTCGATCGAGAAATTACAGGCAATGTTTGCCTAAAATCTCCTGCGAGCAATATTAAAGCATTCCCGAATGGTTGAACGTTTCCACGCAAATCTCGTAACGATCGATCAAGAGCTTTAAGCGATTTTTTATGTGCCATCGTGCATTCATCCCAAACAATGAGTTTACATTTTTGTAATACTTTTCCCATACAGGATGCTTTGGAAATATTGCACGTGGGAGTCTCGATGATTTGCATGTTTAATGGCAACTTCAGAGCTGAATGCGCAGACCTTCCGCCTGGTAACAATGTTGCAGCTATTCCAGACGAAGCAAGAGCTAAGATTATGTCATTTTTTGATCAAACCGTTGCTAGAATCAATCTAATAAGGAATGTTTTCCCAGTTCCTCCTGGCGCATCCAAGAAGAAGGCCCCCCCAACTCCGTCATATATCGTTTGCATTATGCGATCATAAATGCCTTTCTGTTCACGCGTTAATTTGAGAATGTTTGATCGGACATATGACTGAAGTTCACCAATGTTCTAACTCTGTTCACGACGTAAAACCACATCAAATGAAGCGATCGCAGCTCGGGTGGGTGCTGGCATTCCCAATTGACTAAGAACTTTATTTACATTAGCTAAGCACTTGTCTTCAATATTTATCAATGCTTCGTTGTAAATGCCGTCTGTAAATTCAGACAAAAGTGAATATTTAACCTAACAAACGATTTTTTGGTCATTATGTAGGGATATTATTTTCTGTGTATTTGGTTATTTCGACTTTTTTTGTTTGCGTAGCCTTAAGTCTATCTGAGCTATAAGAAAGTTGGGTGTTTTAATTTATTTACTGTAAGTCATCCTTCTTGGTGGCTTTTCTTTTTGTTTTGGTGTTTTTTTTTTGTTTTTTTAAAAATAAAATACAGATGTTTTAGCTGTTAAATAAAATTCAAAGAAATTTGGTCGTTGTGTTTGACAGCGGCCATCTTGTATTGATCTGATTGGTTTACCTTTGTTTAAATTTCCAAATTAAATATGTACAAATTAAAAGTAGATAGATAGATTTATTAAAAATAGATGAAAACAATCTTTGATGCGGTTTATATATCGTGCTAAAATTTGAGCTCAATCGGTGCAGAACATTTTGAGTTTTTGAAGCGTACACAAACGAACTTAACATTTTTATATATATAAATTAAGAAAGGTAATTTTACAGTACTCTTTCCTTCTTTTTCTGTTTATTTTCCGGAACCACCGTAAGGTATTACATCAGAAGATGATATATATGAATGTAAATGAAGTGTAATCTTGTACAGTCTCAGGTCGATCATTCCTGAGATATGAGGTTAATTGAAACCCAACCAACAAAGAACACCAGTATGCACGATCTAGTATTCAAATCCGTATAAAAATAGTAACGCTGGAATTCTTGACTTTCAAATCAGCTGATTTGGGAAGACGCGTTCACTACTAGACCAACCCGGTAGGTTCATCATGTAGTTTGAGGCCATCTAGAATCACCTTAGTAATATCCCAAAATGACCTATCAGTCTGTAGAAGACAGTTCATGTTTATTTCTGCTAAACTAATGAATGTTATTCCTGCTAAATTTATTAGAAGATTTCTTAAACAAATAGAAGAATGGATAATGACAAATAATATATATGAATCTCTATTCTAAAAATGTTTTTGACATCCTGTCTAAATGATACATAATCAGTTAATTTTCTAATTCAGTCTTAATAACATTTTGGTTTTTTACATAAAGTCCTATAAAGGATCTAATCTAAACTAAGGAAGACAAACTTATTAAGGGTAAATTTATAATTATAATTATAGTCATAATATTAACACAAATATTATTTAGCATTTTTTTTATTATTTTATATTGTTAGAAAATAGTGTTGACAACATAAAAGATATAAAAATATTCGTTTTACTTCAACTTACACAATATATTAAGCCTAAAAGTGTACAAAAATATAAATATTATTTTCATCATCTTCATATTCTTATATCTTCTTGATATTACTAATTCTAGAACGTTGAATTTTAATGCATGGGTACGGGTATTCGTTTGCTATATTATTTTTTTTTTGTCTTCAGTCATTTGACTGGTTTGATGCAGCTCTCCAAGATTCCCTATCTAGTGCTAGTCGTTTCATTTCAGTATACCCTCTACATCCTACATCCCCCAACAATTTGTTTTACATACTCCAAACGTGGCCTGCCTACACAATTTTTCCCTTCTACCTGTCCTTCCAATATTAAAGCGACTATTCCAGGATGTCTTAGTATGTGGCCTATAAGTCTGTTTCTTCTTTTAACTATATTTTTCCAAATGCTACTTTCTTCATCTATTTGCCGCAATACCTCTTCATTTGTCACTTTATCCACCCGTCTGATTTTTAACATTCTCCTATAGCACCACATTTCAAAAGCTTCTAATCTTTTTTTCTCAGATACTCCGATTGTCCAAGTTTCACTTCCATATAAAGCGACACTCCAAACATACACTTTATATATATATTATTAGCTATATTATTACTATGTTCAAATTGTTTTATTCTTTCGTCGTTTTTCTAAGATAATAGGCTTAAATTTTAATTGATCTCAATCTTTAACAATTAAGTATTTGTTTGTAAAACTTACTACTATTTATTTTTTATTTTTATATTACCTTATTATATAAAGTGGCTCATACCTACGCACAGGTTATTCTATGTTTGCTAATTATATATTGTAAATCTCTTTTTGTATAAGGGAAATAAAGGTTTATTCATTCATTCATTTGTTCATTCAAAAATAATTTTGATCTTCATTGTAAAGGAGACAAGGATGGATGGTAAAAATAATTAATCGTTTTTTTTCCAATAGTAAAAAATTCCACATTGTAATTTGAGATGATTTTTAATTGAATTTTATAATATCTTACGACAAAGGAGCTTAGAACAGCGTCAATTATTTTATATTTTTGCGATTTTCATATTTCAAACGAGAAGATTCCTTTTTTCAGAAAAAATACAAAAATTAATATTAAAGTTTATAAAACCGTATCGATTAAATAAATTAGTTTTAGATATTATCACTTGGTAAAAAATTTAGTTTTAAAATGTTATACTGATAATGCTGATAGTTAAGATGGACTGTACTTACATGGTGTGGCAGTTTAAATTTATCTTTGGCTAGGTATTCTTTTTAATCTATTCTGAAATAAAAGGAAGGTTTGTTTGTTGCCCTAAGGCAGGTGCAGTTTTTTACCTCACCTTCTCTTTCTTCAAAGCTACTTCATTTGTTTCATTCTTTTCTTTCTGTAACTCAGCCGTTGTGCCATATATTTCCTCCATTCCTCCTCTTTGCATACAGTTCTTCCTCAGAAGATACCTCAGTCCGTATCGTTCTCCTTTATCTTAATACTTTCATCACACATCTTTCTTTTCTTTACATTTTGTACATAATTCTATTTTCCCCGATTAGCTCCATGGCTAAAGTTCAAAACGGTGTATGTATTTTCTTCCTTTTATAAAACCATCCGTACTTCTACTTATGGGTGCTAATCCCAATGGGAAGCAAAAGAAAAAAAGAATGAACTTGAGAAAGAAGCTCGAAAAATATGTTATTTAGAGTGTGGTGTTGTAATAAGGAGAGACATGGATCGTTTAAAAGAACGAAAGCTCAAAAAACTATAAGTTTTTTCGTTCTCAACCTGATAAAATAGCTAAAAAAATTTGTAAAAACTAAAAGTTTAATATCTATCATCAACCTCAGCATAAGGTAATCTAAGAGGTAATGAAATTCTTTTAAAATATGATGGACGATTTTATTTTTACAAAATCTCAAATTCGACTCCGTATACTATTTGCGTCGATAGTAGTCACGGTATAAGCGAATATATAGTTAGTCAAATTGAATGTAACCTATTCTATGGAGCTTGAAAATGAGAAAAGAATTTTTTCATATTAACTGAAGAAAGTTTTTTCTTATTTATGTATATGTTTATAAAAAGTAGTTTATCAGAAAAGTTTTGTTGTGATTTTTTTATATTGGTGTGATTTCATCACAGTTAGAGTTCTTCAAATATACAATCTTTGAGTCATCCCAGACATACACCATCCAACCCACAGGGCCGGTTTAGTGGTGCTCGTCATCGCAAAACAGCTGATTTCAAATTCGAGAGTTCAAGGTAGTTACTTTTATACGGAATTAAAAACTAGGTCGGAGATACCGGGGTTGTTTGGTGGTTGGGTTTCAATTAACCGCACATTTCAGGAACGGTCGACCTGAGACTGTAAAAGATTACACTTTATTTACATTCATACATATCATCTCCTGAAGTAATACCTTAAAGTGGTTCCGGAGGCTAAAACAGAAAAAGAGATATACACTGTCCATCAGGAGGAGAATCTTATAATGAAATTTAGAAATTAGATCCTCCTCTTCCAATGAGCAGTTTCAAAATGTTTTTAACTCATTGCGTTCAGAATGTAGTGGAAATTTCTGAGTATTTTTTATAACCTTTAACCTTATAATCAAATTGTAGAGAACAACAACAACTGTAAGGCACAATAACTTTGTAACAGTTTTTCTGTCACAGATGAGAGAGAAAAAGTGTTACAAAGTTGTTGTGCTGCTGGTTTAATGGGTTAACCTATTCAAACATTTTCAATCAACCAATCTTACACTGAACTAACCAAGTGCTTCGTTTTCTTCGTAAATCCTACTTCTTACAATCATTCCATGTTATCATTCCTCCTAGGTCCTTTAGTATTTATTTTCTTCCTTATTTATTGTAGAATGTTTTATGTGTAGGTAAAATTACTGAATCTTTTAATTGACATTGTAATAAAAAACGTTTTTTCTTGAAATTTATGTACCCTACTTCTAACGATTATAGAAGAAATTTCTTTCTGTCATTTATGTATTTCTTCCTAAAATACCAGTGTGCTTCTCCATATATAGTAACTGTCTTTTTTAACATTATATAAGTTGAAAATTTTCAGGTGAAACGCGTTTCACCCGGCAAACTTTCGGAAAATTTATCACCTATCTTCTTATAAGTTGATGTTTTCGAAATTTAAACAATATAGTCTTGAATTACTGCTTATATTATACCATACAAATATAAACATAAAAGATACAAAATTCCTATAATTTTTTTAAGTCTTGAAAGCTTCAAAATGTATAATTGAAATAATTTTAACAAATAGCACCTTTAAACTCAGAAGCGGGCGAATTTAAGTAAAAATAGGAAAAAAAATTATCGATTTAAAATAACAAGTAAAATCTAACGATTTGTTTATTATATTTAACTGAAATTAGGGACGTTTTATATATAAGGACTGGAGAGACGTAAATGATTTCGTGTTTCTCTGTGCTTCGATTGCTCTGTGCTTTTGTTGATAGTGGAAATATAATAGAGGCATAAGATGATATCTCTTGATGGTATAGTAATAATGTATGTTATCAATTTTGGAGAAATACAAGAAATACAAAATACATTTTGAAAAATATACATTAGTAAAGTAGTTTTGTTTTTTTTATGAAACTTTACTATAGTTTAAATGTAAAAATTACCTAAACAAACTTTTCACCTTCTGTATTGGTGACATCTTTATCGGTGACGTCATAGCTTATGAAGTCTTGCAGCTTATTAAATAGTACATTTAAATACTATCCTTTTCCGGTCAATTATCATTATCGTTAGCTGCAAGAACCTTATTATAGGAATAGTACATCATTTATGTTGTATTAAAAAATACACTATAACAACTGGAAAAAAAATATTTAAACAATTGCAACACGTCAGTGAAAAAACAAAAAAAAAGCAATCAAAAAACGCATATCAATAACAATTGGGATATATATATATATAAATTTCATAATAAAAATATGTGTGCTAGATATTAGACAATAAAATTTTACGCGAAGGATATAATGGTTACTGCTGTTTCAAACAATTGTAGTGGAATAAATCGTACGTTTTTAGATTTTTTTTTTTAAATTCATTTTCTTATTTTCAATATTCAAGAAATAAAAATAAAAATATTAAGATAAAACGAAAATTATGGTCTTTTTTTAAAAAATGATATTATTCATATTTTCCTATCAGAGATGAAAAAAAAACAAGTTTATCTGTAGAATGTTCGTTTCATTTTTTTTATTCAGAATGAATTTTCCACATTTTTTCACACACTAAATATTTTCTAATTTTATTTGATATTTGTAACGTAAAAAATGTCTTTAATAATATCCGTTTTGCTAGTTTATAAAATACTAGCAGACTAGTATTTCTATGCTTCGCTATTGCTAGATTTGAGTATATATTAAATGAATACAATTGAAAGTTTGGTAAAACATTAAAAAGAATAACATTACGGAACTTCATAAAATTTAACCTTTCACTTTATGTCTTTTTCCCTATTTCCCTTTCAACCCTTTTCTTTCTTTACCTTTTCCCTTCTTCTCTTTTTCCCTATTTCCCTGTTCTTTTTTCTTTTCCCCATTTCCCCTCTTTCCTTTTAAATCGGACCAGTAGCGTAAATCGGTCTAGTTGTTTTTTAGTCTATAGCGGATACACATACGAACATTACCTTTTATATCTATAGAAGAAGAAAGTCTGTGTATTTCTTTCTTTGTTTTGTTAATATCCAGACACCGGCGCCACCTAGCGGGTCAATTTTTTGCAAAAATATTTCTTTTCACGTAACTAATATATATTCATAACATGACTCAAATCCAACCATAAATGCAATTTTCTCCAAATATCTCGATCCCAGCGCCATCTAGCGGGTCCATTTTTTGCAGAAGTATTTCTTTCGATGTAAGTAACACATATTCTGAATATGAGCCGAATCGGACCATAAATACAATTTTTCAAAATATTTCGACGACAGCGCCACCTAGCGGGTCCAAACTAATTCAGAAACCTTCGCGGGCGTGCGCACAACAACTTACCAAAGTTTCATCGTAATCGGATGAACGGTTTAGGAAGACATAAGAGACATACAGACAGACAAACATTCATTTTTATATATATATATTTAGATTGAATGATTTTTTTAATAAATACTACGTACAGGCATAGCCTGTACATAATAATAAATTTTAAAAATTTTATATAGAAAAGTTAAACCGACATAAAAAAAATAAAATCATACAAAAATAACATCAATTCATTACAGAGAAATCACCTACAAAAAAAAAGAAGATAAACCCATCGACAATATCAAAATTCAACCCAACAAAGAATAAATAGAATAGATAACTAAGCAGCGATTATAATAAAATAAACCCCAAATCCACAACACGAAAAATAAAACTAAAGATACACAGAAATAATCAAAAAATAATCAAAAACTTTTTTCAATTTTTTTTTGTTCATTTAAAAACGACAAAAAATTTTTAAACATTGCCCACTGTCACCGTTTCTGTTTAATTTGTTTATTGAAAAAGCTATTGTAGAAATGAAAGAAAAAACAAAAGGAATCAGAATTAATGGAAAATCCATACACTGTATCCGCTTTGCAAATGATATTGTGTTACAGGCGAAATCAGCAATAGGAATGGAGATTATATTAGAAACACTATCTAAAGTACTAATAAAACTTAAACTGAAAATTAATAAGGAGAAAACAAAGATCATGACTGTAGGAAAAACAAAGAAAAGTACAAAGGTTGATATTAAATTAGACGGTACTGTTGTAGAGAAAGTTGACGATTTTTGTTATTAGAGAAGCACCGTCGCTACCAATAATAACATGTGCTACAGAAGCAAAAAGAAGAATAGCGGTGGCGAAACGAGCTTTCTAGGATAAAAAGAATATACTGACTGATAATAATCATATGAATATGCAAATAAGGAAACAGTTTGCTAAATCTTATATCTGGAGTGTTGTAACGTACGGGTGTGAAACATGGACGCTTGGGAAAGCAGAAAGAAGATGACTGGAAGCAATGGAAATGCAGATTTGGAGAAGAATAACAAGGACAAACTGGGTAGATAGGAAAAGAAATGATCAAGTGTTAGCAGAAATGAATGAGAGGAGGTCCTTGCTAAATGTTATACGAAGAAGAAGAGCGAAATTGATAGGATATGTAATACGACATGACCAGTTCTTGACGAATATATAGGGTTATCATAAAAGAATGGTGCGGTTTCAGTAATTCATAGGAAGATTGTAGGGAAATTTCTAGATGTTATACTGGTATACCTGAAAACCTCCATTTCGAAGCGTCGAATTAGGTATTCCAAAATCAACAGTTCACAAAGTTTTACATAAAAAACTGAAATTACACGCTTATAAAATCCAGACACTGCAGGAATTGAAACCCGATGATGGTGTAAAACGTTACAATTTCGCTGTTGAAATGTTGGACAGAATAAGTGAAAACGAATCATTTTTAGACGATATAATTTTTACAGACTAAGCTACATTTCATGTGAATGGATATGTTAACAGACACAATTCACGAATATGGGGGTCTGAAACCCACACGCAATTATTGAGAAACAACGCGATTCGCCTAAAGTTAATGTTTGGTGTGGCACGATGAAAAATCGTGTAATAGGGCCTTTCTTCTTTGCTGAAAAAATAATTAATGGAGCTGTGTATCTTGACATGTTAACCAATTATTGCTTTCCTTAGCTGGATGAACTCGAAAACATTCATCGACTTCATTTCCTACAAGATGGTGCTCCCCGCACTTCAATCCATTGGTCACAGACGCTTTAAACGAAAAATTTGGAGATCGATAGATAGGCCGGCAAGGACCCATACTTTCGCCTCCAAGGAGTCTAGACCTGACACCTTGCGACTTTTTCTTGAGGGGGTACATCAAAAGCGTTGTTTATACACAAAAAATTCGCGACCCAAACCAGATTAAAAAACAGGATTAATGAAGCAATGACAACCATTAACGAAGAAATTTTAACCAATATTTGGACAGAAATTGAGTATCATTTGGACATTTGTTGAGCGACTAAGGGCGCACATATTGAAATTTATTAATTACTCGTATGTAAGAAAATGTTTGAGATGACAAATTTGAAAAATATAAAACATAAACTGTAAGTAATTCTGTTTTAATTTAAACCATGTTCAAAACCGCACCATTCTTTTATGATAACCCTATATTTGGGGGGCAAGGTTTTGGATAAAAAACCTAGAGGTAGATCGACAGCAACCATCATCAATATTGTTAAAGAAGAGATGGGCCTTGGTTCATATAATGACTTGGAGAAGCGGAGATGAAAGTGACGTGGCTAAATCGACAAGACTTTGTCATCATCATTCACCTTTAGTGAATGATGAGACTCTAAAATATAAATTAAAGTAAATGTTTCATATTTTGGGATAAAAAATAAATCAAAAAAATAATTAAACCTGATACAAAAATATAAAAAAAAAAACTAAACCAGGCTTCGTGGTTTGTTTTTTTAATATTGAATGTTAACTATTTTTGTTCAGTTTTAATCATTGTTATTTTTATGGTGGGTTTTATCATTTGTTGATCTTTATTAAGGTTTATCTTTAGCGTTTATTTCCTTGTTTGAGTTTTTGGTTTCTTTAAAACTATTTTTTTTTTTTAATTCACAATTGAGCGTTAAATATTTCTAATATTAGTATTAGAAAGCATAACGTAAACTTCAAGTTTATACAAATATATTGTCATGTCATTATAATTTACATCGATGAAAAAGTGTCTTCATGATTACTTCTTGAAATTCTCAAATGAATACGACGAACATGGTACAAATTAAACAATGAACGGAAAACGATGGTA
The DNA here is from genome assembly GCF_047948215.1 of Lycorma delicatula. Lineage (NCBI taxonomy): Eukaryota > Metazoa > Arthropoda > Insecta > Hemiptera > Fulgoridae > Lycorma > Lycorma delicatula. The sequence continues at coordinate 16,235,586 of NC_134459.1, forward strand.
ATGTACAAATGCACATTACCCATCCAATGGGTAAATTAAATTTTGTTCAATTCAAAATTGACAAAGGATTTAGAAATAAAAGAAGAATTTACGGTAAATTTAGGTTAAAGAGCTTAGTTAATTATAACTTCTTAATTCCGACAAAGTTTACATATTAAAAAAAAAGTTTAATGGTTCAAACAGTTAAAACAGTTAAAGTCAAACAGTTAAAGTTTAATGGTTAAAACAGTTATTCCATTAATTTGGAGTAACGGAAAATTAAAAAAAAAGATTAGATCATTGTATATAACTTATACATTATAGATTAATATTAATGCCTTAAAAAATTTGACGTATATTACTTTCCCATCTAGCGCTATTGCAGAGTTATAGCTTAGAAGGGAAAGTATTATAATCGGTTCAATTTAGGCATAAGCAGTTTTCACCGGATCTTGACGATTTGACATTTAAGAAACCCAAAAAACCAGATGGAAATTTTCCGGATGTTAATGTTCGTATTTACGCGTGAGTACGTGTGTGTGCATGTTCTCTAAATTACCTTACATCAACAGAATTACTGGACCGATTTTAACCAAACTTAGATTACTTTTATATATGGGACATTGATGTCATTAAATTTTCAACTTCAGGAAATGAAGCTATAAATCAAGGTCACCCTCAGTATCTCGAGAATTTGTCCAATTAAGATCATATTTTTCTTAGGCATAAATATTAATAATTAAAAAATAATAATATTTTCAAAAGAAAGAATTCTGCAAAATTACACCCCATCCCAAAAAATGTTCTAAAATACCTTATGACGTCACAGGTGAGCGGTAGAATTAAATAAGTAATATTTAAATAAATAGTAGTAATATTTTCGAACTCGATCGCCAGGTCGACTCGGCACCTGGTGCGTTAAGCCTCGTGGCTACATCAGTTTGCCGACCGTACATGCGCAATTTGTTTTATGTAAGTTGTGAGATTATATTAGTTTAGGGTTAGTGACAACTGTCTCTAGTACCACCACAACAGAACGAATTAAATACGGTACACGCGCGCGCTTTATTTAGAATCATTAAATTAAATAAACGAAAAAATATAATATTTAAATAAAATTATAAATATTTTAAATTAAATTGTATGTGTATGTGTGTATAAGCTGTGCATCAGAAACAACCCACAGTTATCAGCTTTTTTCTGTTCATATTATACTGTTTAGTATATGTATAAGCTTGTACATGTATATCCTAATTTGTAGTTATTATGTCAACCTTTGTGGTGGAGTGGTAACATTTCTGCCTTTAATCCGGAAGGTTCTGGATTCAAATCCCGGTCAATATTGTTATTTTTCAAACGCTAAAAATTCATCTAATTAATTGCTACTGGAAGAAAAAAACATATAGTAGTTAAAATAAATAAATTATTGGTTTATTGCTTTTGTAGAAAAGCCATATATTACGATAAATTTGATTAATCCGGTGATTATGCACAATTACCGCTTAATTTAATTAATCGTCTCCAGTGTTGCAGAGTAAGATATATAATTTGTATTTTTAAAGTTCATTAGACGAGGTTAACGAGCGAAGCGAGCATAGGTTATGTATTCTGATATTTTATGTTTCAAGATAAAAGAGGAAGTGGAACACAATAAAAAAACCCAGACCCAACACGGCGCCCCTTCAGAATCCACGAGGTGGAGGTAAAAAGACACAAAGACTGAGCCCCGGCTCCTGGAGTGGGGCACATGGACGACATAGTCAGACCTGGCCACCTCGATCTAGGAACTTAAGGCAAACAACCTAACAGAGAACTGACCTGTAACATACACTGCTGGTGGATGAGAAGGCCAGCATCTCCTGCGACACAAGACGAAGACTAACCAGAGAGCGAAGGGATGAAGGACAGCCCCCTGCGGAGCCATCACTCGTCTGTACTTGAGCGGATGGGTGCTTGTGAGGAGGCACGGGGACTCTTGATCCCCTGAGCTCAAAAGTCACCCCCGAGGTTGTGCTGTGCTTGACTGCTGATCCCGGCCTCGGGTGAGGAGTTACGGTGAAATAGGAATTTTAGTCGGTAGGGTACGGGCGTACATAGGCTCCTAATATCATCTAGCCGAATCTGTACGAGTCCGACACTCTTCCACTTTCTGGGGGTTACGTAATTGGTATTTCTCCGAATGACTGTCAAAAAAAGGATTCTGATATACGTACGATTCGACTGTACACGGGATTAACATAATCTAACCAAACATAACCTATCCTCGCTTCGCTAGCTAACCAAGATTAATTAACAGTAATATTTTGATTATTTAAATAATAAATTCAGTAATTACTGGTTATAGTCGAGTTGTTATATGTAAAATATGTCAATATGGAGAATATGTTACATGACCGGTATATTTATTAAATTGGAGGCAATTAATAAAATTTACCGGTAATTATGCATAATCTCCTGATTAATTAAATTCACCGTAACACGTATAAATAATATTTTAATAAAACTATAAAAATATTGAATTTAGTGTTTGATAATGTGGCTCTATTGAAATCCAAAAATCCCTTCTTATTATTATTATATGTTTTTATGTTTTCAAAAGAGAATAAAATTATTAATTCTCATTAATAAATTGAATTAAAAGCTACTGCATAAAAAAAAATTGTTTCGAGACAAACTGAAACTGTACTCGAGTTTTTACTAACAATATTCAATATTGGTAGTTTATACGAATATAATTAGTAAAAATATAATTAGAATGTAATAAATTGATGAAAATCATAAACTTCTACTTCAGGAAAATTTAACAAAAAATATTTTTATAAGGTGTCAAATATTATTATTTCATTTAAATATCATTTTATTTATATCATATTAGTTAATAATATTTATTGTTTAAATGTAAAGAAGTTGGGTGACGTAATTTTATAAGGTATAATAAAATTGAAGTTTATTATTATAAAACTCAATTTTATTATATAATAAGCTGTGAAATATGGTTTCAATATTTATCATTGTTTAGCATGCTAACAGAGATTACAGAAGAAGTTTGCTGATGCATAACTGATATCCTCATGTTTATGGCTGAACACTATCCCAGTTCAGTTTATTAAAATAAAACGCTTAGTAGATGAAATCTACTACACATGTTTTAGCAAATTACTAGGAGGTGAGTTAGAAAAATTACATTTTTTTAAATCCACGCCTTTCTATATTGTTATTTTAATTATTTATCTTGATTTGAGATAATAGTTAAACAATTTTTTCAATAATATAAACAACTGAAGTCAAAACATGATTTAAGGGTTTAAGCCCTGAACGCTAACGCCATTTCACGTTTTCGCTCTTTTAGCGCTTCCTTTTCTAGAGCGTTTGGATTTATTACTTCTCCGAGATGATTAAATGTAGTTTCTTTAAAATATATATATATATATGTATGTATATTTAAAAGTGTATAATATCACCCCTGTTGTTCAGTGGAAACCCTCTTCACGTGCTTTTTTTTAATGCAGTTTACTTGTGGTTCGTTAATCGGAACCGATTATAAATACACGATTTGTGACAAAAATAAATTATTGTTTTTATTGCTTTTTAAACAAAAATTAAAATAATTTATTAATTCTAACATGGGTACCTGAAAACTCTACTTTTGATTTAAACGTTATTTTGTTTTAGGGAATAAAACTTATAAAAAGATTCCCTTATTTTATTTATTATTTTATATATAGTAGTTTTTTATTTTATTTTAATTTAAATTTATTTTAATTATTCTATCCCTTAGTTTATTTTAATTATGCTAAAAAAGGCATGTAGATTTTTCCGGGGAATATTAAAATAAAAACTTGAATGAAAAAGAAAAATTTTATTCGCTAGATGTCAAGAAATTCAGGATATCATTAAAATAAAAATTAAATTTTAATATTCACAGACAATCTTTTAAAAAGCTTGGTGGGTTTTTTTCTGTAAGTGGTCACATTTTTATTTTGAATTGAAGCACGAACTTTAATGAATTGGATTAATGAACTGTGAACAGTGAGTGACTTCTTTCTCTGTGTGAGCAGGATTTGAACTGAATGATTCGATTGAATGAATTGAATTGAATGAATAATATTACAAAAATATGCTAAAATATACTTTTTTGGAAAATTTCCTTTTTTGTGTTGAAAAAATAAAGCAAATTTATTATATTCTTTTTATATATTTTTTTTTTTTTACTGTTTCGTTGCAAAATTAAAAAAAAAAAAAACTTTAGTTTGGGTGGAACTACGTTTCGCACGAGAGTTGAGCGTGACAACGTTATTGAACTGCTAGCTGCAGGGCGTGCCTATGGCACACAGTTAGGTCCTTCGAGCGGGTTGCCCTGGCTGGCGACGTCTAGGAATGGGATTATAAGGTATCCAAAATTGATTACCTTTCAGTAAATTTTTTTTTTTTTGAATGATGAAAATTGATCAAGGAAAAGCGAAAAATAGCAGCAAATCTTTCCAATTAAATTTTGTTTAGATCGGTTTAGGCATCTTTTAAAGATTGAACACTCTCAACATTTTCATTAAGATCTATAATATTCATATGTAAATTCACTCGACACGAGAGCTGGAAGCTTAAATATAAATTAAAATAATTTATTTATTAGTTATATATTATATCCAGTTTACGAAATAAATTATCGTAATAAGAAACTAACCTTCCTTGACACAATAACAAAAGAGAAGTTAGCTTCAAAATCAATAAATCGCTAAGGAGGAAATATAGGATTCAAAATTCTTCTAATTTTGACCTTTATTGTTTACCATTTGATTTGACTCAAGTGTTTTGCCTATATGTGTGTTTAGTTGTAATTACAAGGCCGAAAAAAAATCATGTTTACGATTCTAAATGAAAGCAAGTCCTCATTATTTTTATCCTTCAAAAGAATAAATAATGAAAAAATATAAAAGTAAAGTAATTGAATAATGAAAAGTATAAATAATGAGGATTTTAAACCCTCGTTATTTATACTTTTTTTATTTTCTATTGTCTTTTAATTATTATTATTATTAGGGTATTAGTCAATCCATAGTATTTTCAGTATCGATTTATTTGTATCGATAATAGTTGTTTTAAGATCTGCTACACGATATTGAATGAATGAATTACGATAGTAAAATTTATTAATTTATTTTGCAATTATTATTACTGTTGTTATTTATTGTTTATAAATATTTTTAAAAAAAATTTTATAATTTTTTGACAGGCAGTATGTTCAACCTGTAAATATGTTCTTTCTTTTTTCTCATATTTGCTGGTGTTGCTTCTTCTTACTTATTGTTTATAAACTGTAATGTCGCAAATAAATATTTGTTATCCTTATGAAGTAAACACATGTTTTTTTGAGAAACTGGCGTTGGACTAGATGAAAATACCAATTAATTAAATTCATCCATGATTTGGTTGTTTTAAAAAATTTCTTGTTTAAACAAACAAATAAAAAATACCAATTAATTAAATTCATCCATGATTTGGTTGTTTTAAAAAATTTCTTGTTTAAACAAACAAATTTAATCGAAGTGGTTGTTTAATTAGCTAATGAAACACGTTAATATTCCATTTTTCATTTCATTTAATAATAATAATAATTAATATTAATAATTTTTGCCAGTTTAAATCGAATGATTTGTTCAAAAATAATTATGAACAATTTGATATAGAAATAAACTTTAATCAAATCAATGTTGATAAAGTGTCAATTTAAAACGATGAAATTGAAATCATAAATCAAATTCATGAAGTTTCTGTTTTTGAAAAGCCCGCCAAAATCTGCTTGACATGATAGTATATTCCATTGCACGACGGTTCGGCTCGGCTCGGCTCAGGCGGAACCGGACAATTTTACGTGCGTGCTGTCGGCGTTCATCGATTTATAAGACGTTGTCACGTCAAAAATAAATAAAATCTACAGAACTTCAAAAAATGAAAAATCGTTACCATCAATTACGAAGTCCTTTAAAAATCACATATATTTGATTAAACACGAATTAAAATTTAGAAACATATTGTCTATTAATTTAACAACCATCAGAAGACAACAATATATGTTACTACACCTGTCAATGTCATTTTATTGAAATTTATTAATTTCAAAAATGTAACGATCTGTACGTTATATAATTTTTAATGGACTGAGCAATTTTTGAATTAAAACAAAATATTTTACTGAATAAATGTGTCATAACCAATCATAATTAGAACGAGTGGTTATAATTAAAATACACATGTATTCTAAACTCATGAGCATTTATTGTTAATATTTTTTTATCATCTAAAATTTCTCTCAACAATGAATTTGTAAACATTATAACAAAATACGATAATTAATTCATTAATTTTTTTACATCTAGCAGATTTTTTTTTTTTTTTTTTTCATCTTCAGTCATTTGACTGGTTTGATGCAGCTCTCCAAGATTCCCTATCTAGTGCTAGTCGTTTCATTTCAGTATACCCTCTACATCCTACATCCCTAACAATTTGTTTTACATATTCCAAACGTGGCCTGCCTACACAATTTTTTCCTTTTACCTGTCCTTCCAATGTTAAAGCGACTATTCCAGGATGCCTTAGTATGTGGCCTATAAGTCTGTCTCTTCTTTTAACTATATTTTTCCAAACGCTTCTTTCTTCATTTATTTGCCGCAATACCTCTTCATTTGTCACTTTATCCACCCATCTGATTTTTAACATTCTCCTATACCACCACATTTCAAAAGCTTCTCATATTTTCTTCTCAGTGCAGAGAGCCACATTTTCTTTGTAAAAAACAGCTGTAGTTTTCCATTGCTTTCAGCTGCGCAGTACTCAGAGGACTGAGTGATGTTGATATGGCCGTTTAAGTCATTGTGACTCACGCCCCTAACAACTACTGAAAGAGCTGCTGCCCTCGTTCAGGAATCATTCCTTAGTCTGGCTCTCAACAGATACCTATTATCTATTATCTTATTACCTATTATCTAGCAGATAAATAAAAATAAAATTATCAAACTGAAAATAAAATTTGAAATAACATGGTAAGACCATAAAAATGTAATATGAATTTAAAAAAAATATTATCGGTTATTTTTTGGAATAAATCTATACAATAAATATTAAGTAATTATAACAAGGTAATGGAATTATACGATAAAAGCAAAAACAAGAAAATATTTTCAAGCCAAGAAAATAAAGAAAAAGAAACAGTTTTTTTGGAACCTATCTTAACTTTTGTTTTACTTTACTAAAATTGTAAACAATCCAAAGTTGTTAAAAAAAACTGCTACGTATAACTTATTAACAAAAGTTTACTTAAGAAAAAAAGCTTTTGTTTTGTATTAATGAAAAAAACGTACGTATACAGTTAAAAAAAAAGATAATACAGTGAAACAATAATGTACGTATTAAACTTATCCTAGCTTACCATTAATCTTAGAAGTTTTTCACAAAGTCTTAAACAAAGATACCGGACGAAATTAAATTATGCTATATTTTATTTATACAAAGTTAGAAGATCTTTTGTATTAGGCTATAGTTTTCATCGAAGCGCACTCTATTCAAACAAGCAAGTTTATTTTATTTTATTTTTTTTTTGGAAGAATATTATTATTTTCTAAGGTGTACGTTGCAAACTATTCAACTAGTGAATAATAAAGCAGTCCCTCGATGGCCCAGTGACATGAGGAAGATTTGTATGACAATTTTGAAGATTATAAAATTTATTTTTGAAGTAATCAGTGAAGTAAGATACCAGGAGAAATTGTAAATTTATAGTTATCTTCGAATATAAGGTAGTTAATTTACTTAATCAACTTAGAAACTACAGGTTAATCGGCATGTTACATCCACAGATGAGAAATAAATTTTTATAGGTCATAAAAAATGATTAGCCGATTGGGGATTTGAATTCAGCTCCTACCGGATGAAAGACAGATATTCTACAACTCCGCCACGGAAATTGGCGTAGTAAAAATTTAAGTTTGTTAAATAATTTTTTTTTTTTATCTAAAAGAGCTTCCAAAAGAAAAAAAAATTACTCTGAAAACGAAAAATGATTTTTCCAATACGCTTTCAGTAAAATTTTTGAAACTTATATTTTGAAGTTGGCTTTTACTTTTAAATTAATTAGGAGTGCACAAAATACAAATTACTAACTTTATTTGAATTAAAGCCGCAGGTTAATTTAAAGATTTTTCTACTACTTCAAAAAGAAAATTTAAAAGATTGTAGTGAACAAATTTTTTTTTATTTTCAGTGCAATTTTTTTTTTGAGTCTGTTCAATTTTTATTTTTAATTTTATTTTATTATTTTTAATTTTTGTATCTTCATCAAAGCGGAAATATGGGCAAACCTACAAAGCAAACTGCTTGTAGGCGAAAAGAACGTTCGTTTTCTTGAAACAAAACAGGCTCCTTCAAAACCACTTAAAATTTGAAAGGAAAAGATACGAGGTATTCAGAATCAAGAGTTGATATCGTGCATGAGCAGAAACTGTCTAAAATCCGGGAGTAAATGAAATATAAGTTGTCAAATGAAACGCAGTCTTAAAGGGAACGTAGTAGATTTGCTTCGTAAGCGTATTTCAAGCGAGATTCAAGGTCAAAGATTAAGCCGTGTTTCGTTGAATCGTAAATGTATTTGCAGTGAAACGCCTAAAGAGTATGCAAATTAATTTACTATTATAAGAGAAATTTTACGTTAATAACTGTGAAAAGAATGAGCCGATTAAATCCGTATTCGTTTATAGGGAATGCGTCAAATATCTAGTAATCCAAGTAGAGTATTCAATGCAGAAGTTTTTCAGTGATAAATATATTCTGCCGCCAGGATCGGAGTTTTTAACCTATATGGTTTTTTAGTGATGCAGAACCACTTGATAGTGTGGGACCACCATCGAATCATTTGGTATTGTTTAAAAAATTTCATCCAAATTGGTGCACTTGGTAAAAAGTTGTTCCCGGATAAAAAAATATATATCTGTACCTAAAAACAACATATCCTCACTGATTCATAATCAACGCCCAACAAAGACTACTTAAGTTTATTGATTAAAAATTTGTATTAATGTTCTTCTTACGGTTTAAATGCACACTAAGAAAGGAGTTTTTGAAATTCTGAGTTTAAAGGGTTAAAATGGAGTAACATTGAATTTTATTATGTTTTTAATTTCTCGGTAACAAATGAAGACGTAAACTTGATTTTTAATTTGTTGTAATTTTCATGTGAATATCAAAAAACCAGTTTCTAGATTTGAAATTTGACCTTGAGGGGGTGAAGAAAGATAAAAAATATTTGAACAATGATTGCAAATTTTCCACATTTTCGAATATACTAAACGAGACATTCACTCGATTTGAGCTTGAAAAACCTCTTTCAGATAAGTACGTAAAAACCATTTTCGTAATTTTTTTTTGAAATTCGATTTTTTAACGGATGCGACGGCGTACGGCGCGGCAACACAACCAACACAGCCACTGTCACTATTACTGTATTTGTGACGCGACTGGATGGATCTGCCTCCTGTTAATTGATGGTTAACCACAATATAATTGATTGTAAAAAACATGTAATAAAAAAATTAGAAACGAAATACGGTCACCTGGTAGTGGTTTTTGTAGGGTAACTCTAAGTACCGGGCAAAATATATTTTTACTGTACGAAGGATGGGTAACCAGCTATAATTTTACTATTTTTAAGATGGAGGCTTACTATTTTGTAACTCGCATTCTTCAGATCACTCTTTCGTGCCTGACCAAACTGTTGCTCTGAAGAAATTGCAATACACTGATAGTTTTTATGATCTGGACAAAATTAAAAATTGTTCATCATTATTGTTCCTACAGCGTGAGTTTAATAGAACCCTGATAGGCTAGCGTGTATATGTATATATATATATATATATGATCAAGTTGAAAACCTCCTCCAATTGGAGGTCGGTCAAAGAAGCAAAACCTTTCCTTTAATTAAACATTTTTGTTGTTTGTAAAATTTAGATCAAAATAAAATTAATTACGGAACTTAATATTTTTATGCGGTCTTAATTATTATATTTAATAATTAAAATTAAATTACAAATAATTTCATAATTATTCATTATTATTTTAGATGAATAAAATAATTAGTGTTGGTTATTAAAAGAGAGTATTAACATTACAGTATCATTAAAATAACACAAAAAATGTACTTTTACGGGCGTCAATAAAAAAAAAAATGTATGAACGTAATTAAAACAGTTCCACCACCGATGAAAACTGTAAAACATCTTTTATATGAAATTTATGGTCGTATGTTTTTACTACTTTTTGGAGAAAAACATTCATGACATAGATAAATAAATGTATTAAATATAGATATATATCTTTTTTAAATAAATATAGATAACATTATAGTTTTTCGATAAAAAATTAAATTAAAAATTTTTAAATTCTCACGACGAAGAAACCATAAAAAACGTGAAAAAAAAAATTTTACTAAACCACGACGAAAAACCTCAAAAATACGTGAAATAATTTAATAACTGTATTTATAACCTATAAATCTCTGTGACATTGTGGTGTTGTTTTTAAGACAATAAAATTTAAGATTTTGATTAACCGTCGTGCGTGACTATAATCATAACTAAAGCTTATCTATGCAGGTTCTTCAGAAGAAGGATCGGGAGACTTGGAGATGAGGGACAGCCCTCTGCGGAGCTGCCGTTCGCACATTTTGCTCGAGTGGGAGGTAGCGATGAGGCACGGGGACTTTTGCACCCCCGAGCGAAAAATACCGAGTCCCGGCGGGGATGCCCCACTCAGGGTGTTCCCGTTAGAGACATTGGCATAAAGACCGAGTCCCGGCTCCCAGAGTGGGAACCCAGGAACGGCATAGCCGGGCCTAGTGGATCCTACTGTGGGGGTTTGAGGCGGGCGCAAAGTGAGATTCGACCTGCGGGCCGAGATGTGGAGACCGGTTAGAGTAAAGGATACGCTCCTGGGCTGTGTAATACTTAACTGCAGGATCCGGCCCGGGGGAGAAGAAGAAAAAGATAAAAAAAAAGTTTATGTATGCAGTGTACGGATCACGCACGATTTTCAATCAAAATCAAATTTTATTTTCTTAAAAACAATATCGCAATCTCACAGAGGGCTTATAAAAGAAAAATACAGTTATTTAATTATTTCACGTTTTTTAAGGTTTTTTCGTCGTGTTGAAATCGCTCCAGTAGTTTTTGAGGAAAATGGTTATAGACATACACACGCAAGCTGTTACCCCAAAAGTCTTCGTTCCGTCGTGGATAAAAAAGGCGTTTTTCCTGGTTCAATTATTTACTGATATAGATTACGCATTTTTTTACCTTCGGTTGTAACTAACTGAATTTTAATAATGTGTATTACTGATAAAATAAATAATTTGTAGATTAAAACTAAAAATCCGTTAAACCGGATAAATTTTAAAGACTGTATTATTTATCTTAATCCTAAAAATAATTAGTCATATATTTTCTTTTTTAGATTGTTCAGACATGCTAATTGTTGAAGATGAATCTTTATAAATAATTTCTTTGCAATGAAGCGGTGGGTGGAGGACTCCGCCCACCAGAAAATTAAAAATTACTATATATTTTTTAAGATGATCTGGCCCCATTATGTTAAAGATGAACGATTTTTATTGGGTTTATTACTCTAATAATAAGGATTTTAAAGATAATCATAATTAAGCCGATAAAGATAATTATAATGATAAAGATAATCATAATTTGACCGGACAAGCGTATTATTCAACCGGTGCTGTTTGATAAGCTGCAAGATGTGTTAGTAGCTGTTTTTTATAATTTTTTTTTTCTACAAAAGAACAGTTTAACGGATTTTCAAAGAATTTGTAGAAATCGCTACTGAGCCCGGTAAAAGTTTCTAAGATGGTGAAGAACAGAGGAGGAACTAACTTTTCTTTACGTTTCGGAATTTCCTAAACGCTATTCTGCAGTTATTATGTACATATGTACCTATGATTATATGAGACTTTTTCGTCCACCGTATTATATTTTTTCATCCAATCTACCGGACAAAAATCTTAACCGATTTTGACGAAACTTGGTGGGGTGTTAAAAACATATTGGGTATAGATCCCTATTGATTTTCAAGGTAATCGATTTACAGGAATCCTGTACCAAAAACTGATATTTTGGACACTTTTTCAGGGTTTTCATGTTGAAACTTGAAGGATGACATGTTGGAAAATCAAAATTAAATTTTTTGTGAGCAATACAAGGTGCGAGCTGGTTTCTCAATGATCCCAAGACGTTAAGTTTTTAGCCCAAATTAGATTTTTACGAACACCACCCGGTGCGAGCTATTTTTCACTGCAGTTCTTCAATTTTGTAACAATCTGTGATCTGATATAAAGGAAAGGGGTTGGTGTTCAAAAAAGCAGCTTTGAAGTTGTAATTCTTTTGGGTCTGTTTTCGATCAATTTGAAAACTTTTATTTTATTTTGTGAACACGGCACCAAAACCGCACAAATTTGGGATAATAGTATCAAAGTCAGTTGTTTGCAAGTAGCAGTGTTAAGTAATTGAAGCAGTCATAACTCAAGAAATATGCGAAAAGAGAAAGAAAAAACACAAATATACCAGTATATTGTATTTACTAGAACAATACACAGAACCTCGCAGTATTATGAAAGAACACATGACAATAATATAACATGAGATTCAGCAAAACAGCGAAAATAATATTTTCAAAAATCATTAAAATATGCAACTTCCTTTCTTTCTTAACCAAAATCGCAAATCCGCCTTTCTAACGCACTTAACTTCGACAGAGTTTTTATATTGTTATACTGTTGTCATGTTTTTATAATAAACTAGTTGTTGTCCTTCACTCGCATAGATTTTGAATTTGTTTTACCTACAAAAGAAACATTAGATTTTTGTTAAAATCCTTCCTTAGGAGATGTCTATGCTTCTAAAAAATGTTATTTTCAAAATATACCTACCTAGGTAAAGCGGTTGAGTTGTGCGCTATACTTTGAGTGTCGTTTTGTTTTTTATAGTTGCATTTTGTTTTATATGCATGTAACTATATTTTTTATTAACGAGATATAAGTATCAGTTTTATTAATATTAGATCAAGACTTAATAAAATATTTATACTCTGAAATGTATTATTTTACAAAAAAAAATAGTTTACAAACCAATTGTAGGTCAACTACAAGTTGTAGGAAATTTTCTTTGTAGGAAAGACGTACAACTGTGGGTTGTTTCTGATGCACGGCTTACACACACACACACACAGACACAGAGCTTAATTTAGATTATTTATAATTTTATTTAAATATAATTTTTTTTTCTTTATTTTATTCAATGATTCTAACTAAAGCACGTGCGCACACCGAATTTAATTCGCGCATTTGTATTAATGGCGTCAGTCGCTACTACATAAACTAATGTAATTTTACAATCTACGTAGAAGAAATTTCACTTGTACGGTTGACAAACTAACGCAGCCGTGAGGCTTAACGCATCATGTACCGAGTCAACTGAGCGATCGAATTCGGGACCCGGCCAGACGAGTTACTATTTTACACTTAAAATATTATTAATTTATTTAATTCTACCGCTCACCTGTGACGTCACAGCATAGCAGAAATTTTGAGAATTTTTTGGGATGAGGTTGTGATTTGCAAATATTGTAATTTTTTAATTATTAACAAATGAACCTAAGAAAAATATGACCTTAATTGTGCGAAATCTCGAGATACTGTGAGTGAGCTTATTCTACAGCCTCGCCACCTTGAAATTTTAAGTTAAAAATTTAATAGCATCTATGCCCCATATATAGGTAATCTGACCATGTCTGGTAAAAATTAGTCCAGTAGTTCTAAAGTGCTTTAGAGGCCTACACCGAACACATGTACATTAACATCCGGAAAATTTCCATCCGATTTTTTTGGGTTCCTTAGGTATCAAGATCCGGTGAAAACTGCATATGCCCAAATTGGACGGATTACAATTCCTTTCTAAAGATTCTGGTGTAGCATTAGACGGGAAAGTAAAATTGGGCTTAACGTTACATAAACTACCTACCGGGTTGGTCTAGTGGTGAACACGTCTTCCCAAATCAGCTGATTTGGAAGTCGAGAGTTCCAGCGTTCAAATCCTAGTAATGGCAGTTACTTTTATACGTATTTGAATACTAGATCGTGGATATCGTTGTTCTTTCGTGATTGGGTTTCAATTAACCACACATCTTAGGAATGGTCAAACTAAGATTGTGCAAGACTACAATTAATTTGCATTCATACATATCATCCTCATTCGACCTCTGAAGTCATACCTGAACGGGTATTTCCGAAAGCTAAACCGGAAGAAAAAAATATGACAACGTTACAAGAAATTAAAAATAAGAAAAAACGTTTTATGGTCCTTAATAAGGAAGAAACAGAATGGGTCATTGCTAGAATTCCATTCATAAATATAATCATTAAATCTATTAGTCAATGATTATTATTTGGGTTAATCTCTTTTTTTTTACCAAACTGATTTATCATAGTAGTTGAAGATATCATAGGAAGAATCCAGTATTAGTTTAAGTAATTTATTAATTGCAATTTTTACTTCCTTGTACTTACTATTGTAATCGCGAAAAATTTCGGTTTTCAGATTTCAACGGAAATATCCATTTTGGCCATTCCTGAATCCAATTTGACTTGTTTCGGCGTGACGTCTGTATTTACGTACGTATCTCGCATAACTCAAAACCAATTAGCCGTAGGATGTTGAAATTTTGTATTTAGAACTGTTGTAACATCTAGTTGTCCACCTCACCTTTTAATTATAATTGATTGGAGTGTCCAAAAAAGCTCAAAATCCAAAAACAAATGTATTTTGAACTTTTTCTTAACTGTATTAATAAGTACTTATTGAGAGATTTTCAACGGTATATCGTAAATAGTTCTTATTTTCATTGTTTCCAGAGTTATATCCAAGTAAAATTTTAATTAATGAAATATTTGGATCTTACAGGGGAAGACACGTCGGTTCGAATCAGACCTCATTTCCTTTTTTTTAACTTTTTTTTAATTTAAACATATTGATTTATTAATAATTATTAACCTTTGATTGTAAAAAAAATTTACGATAAATAATTCATTAATAACATTTAAAAAAACAAAAAAGAAAAAATGAAAAATTCTCAGAAGTTATTAGTGAAATAAAATTTTATGTACTTTTAAAAATGTGTATATGTAGTTTAATAGGCGCACAAGGAAGTCATGTGGTGTCCACATCAGATTTTTTTTGTTTGTGTGTACATAAATTGCTAATCATAATACTTTCTTTTAATGGTTCAGCTTAAAAATATTGATAATTGGAAAAAATGAGGCTTTGCTAAAGGAAACCAGGAAGAATTAGATATTACTGCATTAAATCATAATAGTGTAAGAAAATTGTTGTTAAATTATCAGTTGGTTAAGTTTTTTTTCTGTGACTGAGATATACTTTTAAAATATATACTCTTATTGGATAAATGTACAAGATTTATTTTTATATAAACCGATTGCATATGTTTGGTAATATTTCAGGCCACATAAATCTACCGATTATAATTATTATACAGTTAACTGCTGTCATTTAGATAATTAGATGGTTTTCTCTTCCGTTTTTATCAAAACTTTGAGTTCATGTCAGCTGCCATTTTTTTTTATTTACAACTTTTTGTCTTTTCCGTTTTCTCATCTTGTATTTATACTTTTTCCACTTTTTTTATTAATCAATCATCTCACGAATATATAGCTAATTAGCGTTAATATTCTAAATTATGTTGATTAATCATAATTTCTCATCCATTTTCTTCATTGCTCTTCACTTTTCAATCGGTCTGTCAAATTAATTTTCTACCTTAATTCAGGGCAATATTTTAAAAGCCTCCAATCATCTTCTCCCTCTTTTCCTTCGTACCATTGAATTCAGTATCCTAAGATATGTTAAACACTTAATTCATCCCATCATTCAGGAAATCTTGTTTTTTATGGAATTTCACTTTTTAGTTCATATTTTTATACATTACTTTTCAAATTACGTTAAATAATTTATTTGGAAATATTTTAAAAACTAAGGTTTAGTCCACATTTCGTCTTTTTATCCCTGAATGCATCATATTTTTAAGAAAGAAAAATGCGACGCACTTAGGAATGAAGTTATGAAGTAGAACAGCAACTGAAATAAACCAACAAATTCCCGTACATATTTGCACGTTCATTCATTATCTTGAATTAACCAAACTCGAAGCTGATAGCATTTTTACTGAATATATTACTCATTTTATTTGAGTAGTGAATAATAAAATTTTAAATTGAATATCAGTTTCAGATAGAAATTTAAATTATACTATTTCTTTGTGAATTCATTTAAATTTATTTTGATTAATGACTCTAGTAAGAACTGCAATTCATAGGCTCGTATATTATTAAATTTTCTTCCACGATTCATTTATATACCGTTATTCTTATTATTTACTTCTATTTTTACCAGTTTCGCTTCAGTCAAATAATTCATTCATCCAGACATTTCAAGTACTTTATTTCTTTTTTTCTATACGTTTCACAAGAGAAAACCGTTAATTTATTTCTATGTTGAAAATACAGCCAATTTAAATTTACTTTAATAAAATTTTTTGTAAGTAGAAGGTAATAAAAAATTATCTCCTGAATAAAATGTTCAACATCCAGAATTAAATTCTCTACAAGTTTGTTATTAAATCTTCTGATTTTACCATTTAACAAAGCTACTGTACTACAAACCTAACAAAAATTGGGACCATTTCCCAGCACAAATTACATAAGAAACTACCAACTTTACTCCTTAATTTGGGTCCCAAAAATTACACTAGGGCTTCTTTTAATAGAAGAGCGCAAATCCGGGCGAAATCTTTCGTTAGCCGTAAGTCCAAAACAAAGCGTCTCCAGACCTACGTTTATATGAACTTTGTTCATTGTTTTCACCAACATAACATATCCTGAATGTTTCTACGTTTCTTCATGGGACAGTATGTATAAAATATGTTTGATATGGTTTTAAAGTTTCACGATTATAAAATTTAAAATATAACATCATGTCCCTCAATGATTTATTTGTTTGCTCCATCATATGGACCTTAATTTTTAGTGTAATCGTAATTGATGAAACGTTTCGGCAAATTTTGTTATGATCTATTTATATGTTTGTACTTTCATACACTGAGTGTCAGGTTTTTTTTTTAAGTTTATTTTAATATAAAATAGATTTTCTTGCTAACTGACAAATATATAAACTTATTTGGTTATTTGCAAAAATTTTGCGAAATATTTTTATAAAATTAGCGTTGAAAATTACGTAAAATATTTATTTTTTTTAATGATAAACCGTTTTTTTTTTTGTCTTCAGTCATTTGACTGGTTTGATGCAGCTCTCCAAGATTTCCTATCTAGTGCTAGTCGTTTCATTTCAGTATACGCTCTACATCCTTCATCCCTAAAAATTTGTTTTACATATTCCAAACGTGGCCTGCCTAAACAATTTTTTCCTTCTACCTATCCTTCCAATATTAAAGCGACTATTCCAGGATGCCTTAGTATGTGGCCTATAAGTCTGTCTCTTCTTTTAACTATATTTTTCCAAATGCTTCTTTCTTCATCTATTTGCCGCAATACCTCTTCATTTGTCACTTTATCCACCCATCTGATTTTTAACATTCTCCTATATCACCGCATTTCAAAAGCTTCTAATCTTTTCTTCTCAGATACTCCGATCTTCCAAGTTTCACTTCCATATAAAGCGACACTCCAAACATATACTTTCAAAAATCTTTCCTGACATTTAAATTAATTTTTGATGTAAACAAATTATATTTCTTACTGAAGGCTCGTTTCGCTTGTGCTATTCGGCATTTTATATCGCTCCTGCTTCGTCCATCTTTAGTAATTCTACTTCCCAAATAACAAAATTCTTCTACCTCCATAATCTTTTCTCCTCCTATTTTCACATTCAGTGGTCCCTCTTTGTTATTTCTACTACATTTCATTACTTTTGTTTTGTTCTTGTTTATTTTCATGCGGTATTTCTTGCGTAGGACTTCATCTATGCCGTTCATTGTTTCTTCTAAATCCTTTTTACTCTCGGCTAGAATTACTATATCAACAGCAAATCGTAGCATCTTTATCTTTTCACCTTGTACTGTTACTCCGAATCTAAATTGTTCTTTAACATCATTAACTGCTAGATCCATGTAAAGATTAAAAAGTAACGGAGATAGGGAACATCCTTGTCGGACTCCCTTTCTTATGTTCTTCCATTATTACTGTTTCTGTTTGGTTCCTGTACATGTTAGCAATTGTTCTTCTATCTCTGTATTTGAAGCCTAACTTTTTTAAAATGCTGAACATTTTATTCCAGTCTACGTTATCGAAAGCCTTTTCTAGGTCTATAAACGCCAAGTATGTCGGTTTGTTTTTCTTTAATCTTCCTTCTACTATTAATCTGAGGCCTAAAGTTGCTTCCCTTGTCCCTATACTTTTCCTGAAACCAAATTGGTCTTCTCCTAACACTTCTTCCACTCTCCTCTCAATTCTTCTGTATAGAATTCTAGTTAAGATTTTTGATGCATGATAAACCGAACCAAATTTATTTAATTTACCTTTTTAAAAATTTGTATCAAAACGATTTCTGTCGCTTTTAAAATTGATGTGAGTGATTACTTCAGATACGGCCAAAAATCAAAATTTCAAATAGAATAAATTTGGTACGCCCTTATAAAGATTAACCCTTTTGTTTTAAAATTCAGACCAAGTCAATACTCATATAAACATTTGTTAAAAATTAATAATCCAGTTAAAAGATCGTTATTGTCGATTAAAAATACAGATTATTATTATTGTTATTGAATTAATGATATTCTGAATAACTCTTTGCACATTTTTTTATCGTAAAATATTCTGCTACGTAATGAAATAGAATAAAATTTTTATTTTTAATTTAAATATTCCGAAGAAAATAATTTTTTCAATGGTAAATATTTCCCAGGTTAAATGGAAGAAAACATCACCATCCATATAACAAAACACATAGCTTTATACATTACATAAAACAATATTATAATATTCAGTTTGCTTTTTTTCTTTGTTTGCTTTTCAGTTTTTAATGAAGTTAACGATTGCTTGAATATTAACAGTGATTTACAAAATAAAATAAAAAATTAAATATCTACCTCCTTTAAAATACCGTTTATAAACGAGATAAATTCATTCTTAATGAAAATTTTCCAGAATGATTAAAAAAAACAAAATTATTATTCACTTTTTAATTAAGAATTATGAAGAGCTGTTTTTTCTTCTTTTTTAACTAATATTGATTATCCTTGATTTTTAAAAGGACAAATAAACTACCACTTAAATTTATTAAATTAAATTCAAAACATCTTATTAAGGACGACTTTTCTGTAGTAGAAGGAAATCCAGAAGCTAAAAAAAAGGAAATAAGACCTTTTCTGCTAATTTCCTCCCCCTGCCATAAAAACATTTCCTATTCTAGATATGTGCTTAAATTATTTTTTTTATATATGTTTCTTTATTAGTGTTGTTATCGTAAGTTATGAATTATTTTGACGCGTAATAATATAATATACAATTATTTAGGGAACTATTATCATACAAGCTTTTAAGTAAAAATGTATGTTATAGTGAAAAACGATATCTGGAAAATCTCCGGTCAATATCGACACATAACAAATACGTCGATGAAAAACCGAAATATTTGCTTATTGGGACCTTCGCCGGTGTGTTTCGACAAACACAGATGAGCTCTGGTGAGGGTCGAAACGATTACTAGAAGTTTAAAAAAAAAATCACCCAATACCAATCTCTAAGGTAAATAAATTACGAGAAACCCTCATAAGCAAAAGGAAGTTTAAATTTAAGCCAAACATAACACATATCGATTACCGGTGTATCGACATTCACCGGTGAATATTGACATTCTCTAATTTCGGTCTTTCACGGTAACAAATATTTATTATTTAAAATAACGGTGTTATCAATTTAATTGGAAAATATGTTTAGAATGCCTACTTTATTCAGTAAGATAAGAAAAAAAATATTTTTCTCTGTTCTAGTTGTAATTTTGTTCGAACTGACAATCATTAAATTCTATGAAAGATTACTTCGTCTCGATCACATGATTGTATCTGGAACAATTATTTAAGCAAGATTTGTGCGTCTATAAGTTTTTAACGTATTCTGCGGTTATTGAAAATCCGGGTGAAGTCGTCAAAATAGATGAATCATTATTTACAAAAAGAAAACACTAATTCTGTAACTGGTCGTTCGGCAGAAAAAGCAGGCGAAGGAAAAAATTTTCCTATTCGTGATCACAGATCTTTGCTTTAATACTTAATGACAATTATTTGCTATTATGTAGTGCTGAGAATACAATAGTATGCAAAAAATGGTGCGCTTATAACGCCATAGATGTTTTTGTAACCATATTACAATTAATCATGTTGAAAATTTAGTTTACTGAGTAACCGGTCATCCTGATTCCCTAGGGGAAGACACCCTCCAACTACCCCCTCTTCGTATCTAGCGTTGATGGGCTTACCGGAAGTCATCTTTTAAACCTCGGCATATGACATCTGCCCCATCGGCCCAGGACGCCACCGATGGGAATGCCACAAGCGACATTCCCAGCTATTAGTAAAAATAACAAAACACATTTCTAGACCCAAGCAAGACGGAAAACTATAGACATTGAACGATCTGAATCACTTACTTACCCGAAAGATAAAGTGAGTTCACATGCGACACAAACGAGAAAAAACACTAAAACAAAATACACAAAAATAAAATAATAAAACAACTAAAACCGATATAACACTGACCAAAAAAAAAAAAAACTAACAAGAAATCGTAACAAAACATTATTCACAGGGACAAGACCAAGCAGCACCCTAGATTCCGAAATCCTAGCCAAATAGTGCAGAAATTCGGCAACCACTGACCATTCAGCTGTGTCCTTCCAGTTTTGATTGATGTCAAGCGTTGCTCCGACGGTATCCAGTCGACAAATTACTGCGGTACGCTCCAGATTGTATTTGGCACACTCCTACAACGCATAGAAGGCATCGTCCTGCACCCGACACTGCGGGAACAGACCCCCGAATCCATCAGGCCGAACCCAGCCAGTCTACCCCTGAAAGTCCCGTGACCGGTAAGAAACTGAGTTACGTACTTGTTAGGGAAAACCCATGAAGCGCCTCGCAAGCTTCTAATGTCTGTGAAGAGATCGTGTGTATAACATCATGTCGATGAACAACGACGTTGTTTATGAAAACAACGAGGTTTTTCATGTATGAAAATCTACTTAAATCACTGAAAACAAATAAAACCTTTCACGCAGTTATGAAAAGATCGACTTTTCGTTGTTTTATTTCGTTAATATTTTATTCAAATTTTTTTATCACTAATATTTTATTTCGTTAATTTTTTTTCACTCACCATTGCGACTCACTGAATAAAGCATAAGAAAAATACGCCTGTATAAAATCAGCATAACTGTTGAAGTTATGTTGTCTCTTTTCAACCTTAAATTTAGCGCTGTAGAACAACTCAACCGATAATCTTCGTCAAATTTTTACATGCACAGTTTCAGATGAACTACTACAGCATATCTAAATTTCAGTAAAATTGTTCGAGTAGTTTTGGGGATTTCGAACCACAAATTTTATAGATAAGCTCATAAATATACCTTGGCATACCTTGCCGTAAGCTCATAAATACATTTATATATTTATAAGGAAATACGGTATTAGAAACACAGTATTAGAAAGATGAAATCATGAAATGATCTCGCTATTATACTCATTTATCATAGAAATTATGTTATAGCTGGAGAAGATGAGAACATCGATATGAAAGGAAGTATCATAAACATAACGGTACAAGTACAAACTTATACGGATGATGTCCCGATAGCGAGAAACAAAGAAGCCTTGAGGAGACATTTATAAAAATAGAGTAGGAAACAACAAAGGTTGGACTAGAAATAACAAAGAGAAAACCAAACATCTAAAGATGAACAGTGCAAGTGTAGGAGGGCAAGGAATTGAATTGAAAAATGAATTGAAAATTGGAGTATGTAGCTTCTAAAATTTCACAAATTTCAAATATCTGGGAACGGAAATTAATAGTGAAAATAAAGTGCCCATGAAAATTAAAAGAATAATAATACTTGGCAACCGCGCATACTTCGCCAGGGTTAAGTTAATAAGATCTAAAATTATCTCATCCCGATAAAAATCATAAATTATGCCATCCCGGTCAGGCATGGCATTTTCACATACGTTACAAATCATTCATCTCATCCCCTGAAGCAATACCTAACGGTAGTCCCAGAGGTTAAAAAATACAACAAAAAAAATTATTACGCAAAGTACTAAAATGAAACTAGATAAAACGTTTATTCACCTAGTAGTGGCCTATAGATGCGAAGCATGTACCTTAAACACTGCGTTAAGACTTTGAAGGTCTTCGAAAGGAAAATAATAAGGATAATATATGGATCTGTTTTTGAAGAAGGAACATCGAGGACAAGAAGGAATAAGGAATAGACGGAATACTAAAGTGCAAATTATTATAAGGGTAAAGTCAGGAAAAATTGATTTGCCGGGTCAAATGGAAAGAATGACAAAACAGATAAACAGACAATAGATGAATAGACAGAACTAGGAGAAGAGCCAGGCCATGAACACGCTGGTTACAGGATGTAACAAAGGATCTGACAGCGATGGGGGTGAGAAAATGGAGAGAGGCAGCGAGAGATAAGGAAGACTGGTGGCGAATCGTGGAGGAGGAGGCCAAAGCCCAAGCCGTTATAGCAAAAATATTATTATCACGGGTTATTATATTTTATGGATCTTATTACAAATATTTATATATAATTATAAAACATTTATTTAATGTTTTAGATTATTCCAAAATTTAAAATTCTATAAAAATAGTTTTAAAATGTACTTACTTGTTTAGACGTCCATAAAAAAAAACATTATGTTTATTTGATAATATTTGTTTTATTTTTTCCGATTCTGTTTTGTGATATTTCAACTATTTACATATTTAACGCATGTTCTTCTTTTTATTTTCTGTATATTCAGTTCACAATTTTGAAATGCTTAAATTGAATTCCCTGAAAATTGAAATTCTTCTGAATACATTTCTTTTAGTATAGGCCGGTCTAAATTTTACGGTCAAATTCCACAGCTATCCAATTTTTCTGTAGCTGTCAACATGCATATGAATAAAATGCTGATAAAGATAAAACATTCTAAAAATGAGGTTTTTCATGACCAATATTCTAAGAGTACTGTCAATCTAGCTTTAGAATTCTACATGTGTTTACAACTGAATTTCTATTAAATGAATAAAAAAACCATTGACAAGTTATAGTTGCATATGACAAGAACAATATTTTGATGATTTAATTTTACATTTTATAAAAATAAAGTGTTTTGTAAATATTTTATCGTCTTTTCGTTTATAAAAGTAATTTTTTTTTATGTTACTTATTTTTTTTTATTATAAATATTTTTTTATTTATTTTCTTTATTAGAATAAAAAACGGATTAGAATACATAAATTGTACAAATTTTATAAGTTTGGTAAAACAAATGAAGCAATTTGTTTTTGAAATGATAAATATATCAGTTAAGATAACAAAAACCCTATATTTATATACGTATCTTTACAATTAACATAATATAATTATTTGTTATTAGCTGCAAATATGGGTCCTGTACCTTTTATTCTTTTTACAAATAAACTTGAAACAACATTTTACCTAAAATTACTACATTTGGATCTTTCTTTGTGGTTGTTTTTCTACAACTTCTTCCTTCTACAATATCAGCTGCATTTCATTTCCTCTTCTGCTTTTTAATTGTTTTCCTTATACATAGTGATTTACGAAGAATGTAACAAACTTTAAAAATAAGGAAAATAAACTTTAAAATAAAAAAGAAAGTTCATTTAAACGTAGGTTCGAGGAAATGTTTCATTAGTGAATTTTTTAAATACAAAAGTAGGAATTCTGAAGTTTATTTAAAAAGAAAAAAATATTAAAATGAAGTATTAACAGAAATATAATTTTTAATAAAGGGTTAAATATTTTAGAAAAATAAACAATTAAAATTAAAAATCAAAATAACGACTACTTAAATAAATTTGTTTGAAATAGTTTATTCATAAGTTGACATTACAAACAGTTAAGCATTTTGTATTGTATTTGAACATCCTGACCCTCGTAGCTGAAGAAATCCGCCTTGTGACAATCCCGGTCACCTCATCATTCCCTCCGTTCCTAACTCGGGTTTACCGGAAGTCGTCTTTTTGACCCTCTAAACTTGATAATACAACATAGTCATCAGTTTGGCCTCCGAGGCAAATATCTCGGTAAACATTTCCATCAGTGTATTTGCACAATCTACTATCGCCTTCGTATGGCTTCTTTCAACCATGACCACCTAACATAACTTACAACCCTCAACTATTAAATTAACCGATTCGAAAAAGCGCGAATCCTCTAACACCGAAGGTTTCACACAAAACCTATTGGTATATCTAACTTCAATTAGACTATCCACTCAGATCATTACTTGATTGAGTCTTTAAACACCAAAAATATTATCCTCATACCAACAAAACAAATGTTGATTACAAAAACGACAATTTTGTCCTACAACTAAATTTATTCACTCCTCTTGATTTATTCAAAAAAACAAGAAACAGATTCACAAATTTAATAAGCCTCAAATGAAAACGTCCTCCCACACCGCAGCTCCTTCACAGAGTTCTCCACATATCCATTCTCATCTTAACAGCGAATATCTCAGGGAAATATAGGCAACAAAATAATGTTTAATTTATTTTCAATTAGAATGTCTCGGGTGTTTCATAGTTAAACCTTATAGAGAATAATTTGTCAGATCTATTGGAAGATGTTCCTCTGATAACAAGAAGGCAGATGGTTTTTTTCCTAGAAGCTAGATAGGGTAACTCCTCACTTTTCTCTAACAATTAAATGTGATTTTTTTCTAATAAGTGGATTGAATGTGAATCTATCAATTGGCCTGCAAGGTCACTTGACTTAACACTTCTGGTATACCGGTGGGCTCGCTTGAAAACACTAGCGTATGAAAAAACTATAATACAAGAAAATAGCTAGTAATTAGAATTTTTACTGCGATATTACTAAAAGAAAACAATTTTTTTGAAATAGGAAAATTAACCAATAACATTGTTCGTCAGGTAGGATATGCACTGTGGTGGAGGACATTTTTGCGGTATATTTAATTATTATAAGGTTTTTTTTTATTGTGTTTGTATTTTTTTATTTTTCTAAAACATTTATCTCTTTTGTTCTTTAATACTGAAAATTTTGTTTCGTTTAATACCTAATTAAAATAAAATATGTTTTGTTTTAAATAAGCATCGGAATTCTTACGTTTGTATTTAGTTTCTGCAGATTTTATTCATACCATTTTACTCAACTCAGAATCAAATTTTCTATAACTTTTGTTTAAAATTTGTAAATTTTTATTATCCATTAAACAAAGTTATTTTACGCCAAACATAAAATAGTGTGATTTTCGACATCACTTTGTCGTTGACCCCAGATTTCTAAAAAAAAACTAGTAAAAATAAGGTTTCAATTTTTCAGGTTAGATTTCATATAAAACCACTAAATTTACCCCGTAATTTCGGTTCGAAGAATTAGATTCTGACCTAATTTTACCGAAGGCGCAGAAATAAGAGGAAATATTTCGCTAGCCAACATTCGCTAACGAAGTGTTTCCTAACGTTTGTTTTATATGAACTTTTACTTCATTATTTTCATCAGTAGAACATGTCCTGAATTTTTGTTACATTCTTCATGAATCACTCTGTACTGTTTTTTTAGTAATCACTCTTTATCTAAACATTTTTGTAAATATCCGAGAATCCATAATGTAATCCATTTTTATTATAAATAGAACTTTCAATTTCCATTTAAGAGTTTTTCTCTCTCATTTTATTTCCCAGTTTTCAACTTTCAACTTTCTCGGTAATCACATTTCTAAACTTTTTATTACTTTCTCCCCTTTTTCCGGATGGTTTACGGCACTATGTACCGTACAGAAAAACCACTACAAACAAAACATTTTACGAACTTCGTTTTTACGTTATCAGTCTAACCAATCCTTTAATCTTTTTTAATGCACTTTTTTTTTTATAAATCTAACTACTCTTGTATTTGTAACTTAAATCCACTTTTTCTAAATACTTAGATAACCACATCTGTTCTAATCACTTTCCACCTATGTATTTTTAGTTTTTTCCAGTATGTAATCTTTATCCATTCTCATAATCTAAATTATAATGTTAATCATCATATTTTATCAATAATATTAAACTTAATTTCACATTTAATCCTTTCCATCATTAGCTTAAGTTCTTCTCTTTCTCTCACTTTTATCACTGTAACTTATTAGTTTTCATATTTTCACCTCCATATATTACATCATTTTTATTTTACGCTCTTTAATCAAATTCTCTGCGTGTGTGTGCGCGCGCACACACAAATTTATATATATACGTTTACACTCGCGCGCGTTACCTGCTGCTCGCAGCTTCGTTTGTTTGGACTTTAGATTTGTTACCTAAAATAAAATTTCAAAAGAAATGTTAGAAAATTTTGTTAAAATTCTACCATTTAATTTAAAGGTTGATCTTTTAGTGGGCAAATTGTCTACTTACTTTGGTAAGAATCTTGGTTTTAGTCAAATTATTTCTGATGGGTGGCTTTATCCTGGGAATATTCGTAAATTGTAGAATTTGTTGACAAGAGATGTTTAGCGTTCCCAGACATACGAAATCTGTGAATAAAGTAATGAGACTACTTTTTTCTTTTTTTTTGGCAGCTAAAGTGGCAACACTGTAAAATTACTACTAAACATATGGTTATATGAACAACTGATTTATATTAGGTATTAATATCTTTAGTTTTCATTGCCATGTGAGATGCAAAAAAACATTTTGTGAAACGAGTGCGTTTCATTTTTGTTGTGCGTTACAAAAATGAGTGATAATAATTATGAGCAACGTTGTGCAATCACGTTTTGTGTTAAACTCGGTGAGAACTCTATTGAAATTTATTTAAATCGAAAAGGGCGTATGGAGATTACGATCTGTCACGAACCCAAATATTTAGGTGGTTTAAAGCATTTTCAGATGGCCGGGAATCAGTTGTGGACGATCCACGCTCTGGAAGACCGTTAAAGTCAAAAAGTGACGACAATGTTGAGCGAATCAGAGACTTGATACGATACGACCGTGATTAACCGTCAGAATGATTTCAGAATGTATTTGAACTGCATAAAAGAAATTCTTGAGACTGCGGAAAAGAATTGCCCGTTGGACCAGCCATCAAAGACAACTGAATGCTGCATCATGACAATGCACCTTGTCACACTCCACTCGCAATTAATGAGTTTTTTGCAAAGAAAAACATTTCTGTAGTTCCTTAACCATCTTATTCACGTTACTTAAGTTCCTGCGACTTTTTACTATTCCCGACTTTAAAAAAACACCTAAAAAGACACCATTATGGAACAGTAGAGAACATTAAAAAAAAATTGTAACCGATCATCTGGAGGATATTCCGGTTTCTGAGTTCCAACACTGCCATGAAGAGTGGGAAAATCGTTTGAAGCGTTGTATGGCTTTCCAAGGGAACTATTTCGAAGTTGATAGAGTCAATGTATAATTGGATTGTAAATAAAAAGTTTTTCTGAGCCAGTCTCATTACTTTATATATAGATCTCGTATGTTTTTTAAACGTGTAGAAAATGCTAAAAAATAATTCTATTTTAGCACTTCCTTTTAAACTACATTAGTTGTTTTCCTTTCAAGAGAGAGTATAAATAGAAAGTTAGATGAGCTGATTGGAGTAGGTCACGTAAAGCTCTTCACGAGAGAAGCAATTTTCCCATAAATCAATTCTCGTCATCTTCAGAGTTTGATTCTGGGACTTATTGATAGTGATGGTGAACGCAAATTTAAGGAAAACTGATATCTTTTGAATTGAAAAATATATTTTGATTTTATAAGAGGATTTTGTGGAATAAACACCGAATTTTACTGGCCAAACCGGTTATACTGGATGGTCCGGAGTCGTATTCTAGAATTCGATTCTCATATGTTTTACATTTATAATTTTCATGCAAAATTTTGTTTCATTCCCTTGCCTCTCAAATTGGATATTTAAATGGTAAAACAGTGCCTTTTTGTTTTCAATAAAAGTATATTAATTTTAAATTAAAATATTAAATTAAATATTAAATTTTAAAATTAAAATTTTAAATATTATTAATTTTAAGTACATATTAATTTTCATATTGCAACATCTTCGGCCGCACATAGTTTCATGAAAAACTTTGCTCCCCTTTACCACCAGCTAAATTAAATTTTTTTTAAATGTTGAAAAATGGTTAATTTTATTTTCAAAGGACTGTCTAAATGCCTTTCCTTTTGGATGATTAATTCAATAAATACGCTTGAAGCTTGTGCATGGGAATATGAAATTAAAATTTTGTAGCGTAAGAAAAATACCAATATTGACCGGAATTCGAACTCGGGACCTCCGAATGAAAGGTCGAGACGCTACCACTCCACCACGGAAATCAGCATTTTCACGATTGTTACACCTTTGATTCTTGAGTTATAGATTTTGATTATAAAAAATTTGATAAAATAAATCTTTTCACTTTTCACCTTTTCACTTCCTTATAGAAGGAAATTTTCAAAATCCTTCCTTAGTATTTATTACGCATCCGCCTACGCTATAAAAACAATCTACCTTCCGAAATTCACGTACGTAACTTACGCTGTTTGAGCTGTGCATTAATAGTGAGTCAATGAGCCAGGACACTTTTTTTTCAGAACTCATTTTTTTCTTTTACCCTTTACCGATAATTATCTCTTCTATTTCATCTTCTTCTTTTTATTCCTCATTTAAATCAAGAATATAAATTATCCATTGTGAAAAATGTTATTTAAAAAATATTCTTAGAAAAATGTATTCATTATTTATTTGAAGTTTATTATCTATACGAGTGTTATGAAGAAAATAAAATCACTGTGGTACAAAGAGAAATTAAAAGTCTGATTCATAATTAGGAATTTTATTTCGCTTTGGTTCCTCATGATTTTACGTATATTAAACCGGTATGTTTTTAATTCTAAAAGAAGAAATATTTTTCGCGTGTCATGGAATTTTTGTTTTATTTTATGGGACTAAAAACTGAGTAATTATTATAAAAATCATTTTACTTTTATTTATTATTAAATAGAAATAAGTTTATATTTTATTTAAATGTTTCTATAACAGTAATATATGTAATGAAACTTTGAAAAACAAACAAAAAGTTATAAAATTAATTATAATGAAAATCATTCATTTTGTTAAATTATACAGTTAAATTAATACAAATAAAGTAATATGATCACATAAATCTATGTTTTATATAATAACACATACTTAATCTCCACAGCTGTTACAATTATTAATGCTTTAACTTGTTTAGTCTGGTTATAATTACCCGACACACCAAAAAATAATGTAATGTATTAGGGTGTATGTTTGTATGTTTAATTTACTAAGCATTTGGCACCGTTGGTATTAATACAATTGTATAAATTAAATTTCCACTTACCAATTAAAAAGTGTAAATCCTAGTACTTTTGGAGCTGTTACTCCATCTTCAGGTATTTTCAGGGATGTTAATTTAAATTCAAATCAATAATCGTTTTAAATTAAACAGTTATGTTCATAATAATCGGTCATAAAAAATAAAATTAACTCTTTCGCCAATAAGACAGTAACTTCATGTTTGTAAGATGTTTGCGACTATTATGTCGCAAAAATATTACGTATATTATATTTTTTATATAATATATGATGTATATAATAGTCATAAACATGAATTTACTTTCTTGTTGACGAAAGAAATATAAAGTGATAGGTGAAAAAATATCGAACACTTGTCACGGATTAAACCTAAGACCGGATGACGTAGAAGCCAGTAAACTAATTTTGTATGAACATTTTTCCTTATTTCAAGCCCTAGAATCAGTTCCCAAATTATTTATTTTTCCTTCTTCCTGAATCATATATATATATATATATATATATATATACTATATATACTATATGTATAAGTATATATATATATATAGTATAGTATACTATTTAATATATACTATATATATATATATATACTATACTATATATACTATATGTATATGTATATATATATATTGAATGTTTTAGAGTGATGCTTTTGCTTATTATGTTGCTGTGTTTAAAAGATGATGTCAGAAATAGATAACAGAACTCCTATTCTTATCTATTAGATACTTGCGGACTCGTAAAATAAAAAGTCTACCCTTTTTTCCATCCGACCCCTCACAGGCCAAGTGCTTTTAAAAATCTACTAATAAATACTAAAAATTTGTTAATCGCATGTTATTTACAGAATTTATTTTAATAATAAACAACATAAATAATAAAAAAAAAGCATTAAATAACAAAAAATGAATATAAATATTTTAAATACAGAGTTATCATAAAAGAATATTGCGGTTTTGAACATGGTTTAAATTAAAACAGAATTACTTACAGTTTATGTTTTTTATTTTTCGAATTTGTCGTCTCAAACATTTTTTTACATACGAGTAATTAATAAATTTTAATATGTGCGCCCTTAGTCGCTCGACAAATGTCCAAACGATACTCAACTTCTCTCCAAACATTGATTAACATTTCTTCGTTAATGGTTGTCATTGCTTCATTAATCCTGTTTTTTAAGTGGTTTAGGTCGCGAATTTTTTGTGTATGTATAAACAACTCTTTTGATGTACCCCTACAAGAAAAAGTTGCAAGGTGTCAGGTTTGGACTCCTTGGAGGCGAAAGTGTGGGTCCTTGCCGGCATATCCATCGATCTCCAAATTTTTCGTTCAAAACGTCCGTGACCAATGCATTGAGTCCGGGGGAGCACCGTCTTGTTGGAAATGAAGTTGATGTCATTTGGAACAGTAGAAGACATTAAAAAAAATTGTAACCGATCATGTTTTCGAGTTCATCCAGCTGAGGAAAGCAATAATTGGTTAACATGTCAAGATACACAGCTCCATTAATTGTTTTTTCAGCAAAGAAGAAAGCCCTATTACACGATTTTCATCACATCACACCAAACTTTAACTTTAGGCGAATCGCGTTGTTTATCAATAATTGCGTGTGGGTTTTCAGAGCCCAGTCAAATCTTCGCCAGGCCAAATCCTTCTGTTTAAAACCGTTTTTTGTCATTTACGACCTTTGACCCAAAATACTCTATAAAAAAAAAACTAATTAAACGCCTAGAAACGGCAAGATTTGGCGGCGAAAGTTTGGGGGAGGGGCGTAATTTTTGGGATTTTTAGGATTTGAGGTCAAGAGATGGCGGTGGCCCGGATCGGTGGAGATCCTGAATGGTTTTGGTCTAGGATGAACACTAAGTCAGAAAAATTAATAAAAGTGGTCCTTCTTATAATTGTCTCTGTGAGAACTTAGAATATATTTCGTGTTCTAGACATCGTCGATACGCCGACTCGCCGCATAACCCTTTAGCTCGCGTATCCTGCATGTTTCAGCGGCTGGGAATTCAACCTGTGCCCACGAGCCTCCCTCGACCAGCAGGAGACCACCAGCAGCCTAGTTATTGTGTTCCATGCGAGTTCTGAACTATTTTAAGGCGTCTAATCCGAAAGCAGTTTGTTGACTGATTTCTCTTCGCGTAAGGACAAAGAATAATAGTATATGTTCATCGTTTGTTGAAATGCTGGTAGTTTGGACACACAGCTGAAAGGTGTAAACATCTGGAGGTAGTTTGCTTCCAGTTTGTGGATGAGAGTCATAAACGAGAGGAGTATACTAAGACGTCGGAGGCGCGACTTGTGTTAACAGCAGACGTCTTGTGAAGGACCATAAGCACTCTGTAAATAAGTAGTGTGCGCGTTTTAATCGAGCTTTCTTAATGTAATACAATTTAAAATCGTTAGATGGTTAAAATTCAGTAAATAATTGCGTAGGGGTCTTATATTTCACAGATAGAACTTGGCGAGATCGCCACGCGTAAGGGGTTGGATGTTGTCTTGTTGCAGTATCCTATGTTGTGTCCGGTGAACTCCCTGGTTTTTCTAGTTGGAAAAACTTTTAGTTTGTTTCTGTTAGTATGTCTGCTGCAATGTGAAGAAACGAAATCATTCTACAGTACGCAAACGATCATCACTTTGTTGTCCGTGCGATGATCAGAACTTGCAACTGTATTCTTCAAGTTCATATTTTCATTATAGAGATACTGCTGATCTCATTTTGAGGTCTGGTATAAAATCCTACGTTTCTCAGGTGGCAGTCGATTCTTTGTTTGTGCGGATGTGAACCCTAAGTCTCTTTTGTGGCATAGCGGCTTCAACGATGATGGCGGTGAATTAATAGGTTGGTTTTTTCGCACAACATAAGTTGCAGGTACGTAATGTACTTGGTGAGTTGCCCACCTTAGAAGGAAGGTACGGTGACGAGCGTCGGGTTTTTTAACTTTGAATAAATACAAGGACAACCATGAGTTTGGGAAGATACTGTAAAGTGGTTGTCGCAGGGCAATGTGTTGGTCAGTTATTGTGAGTGGTGGAGTTTGATTCATTTCTGAGGACTAGATTGCTCAGCGGGTTTCACACCGTTGCTTATGCTGTCGATGGTTTCCTGCTGGGCAAGGGATGCTCGTGGAAGCAGGTTGAATTCCAAGACACTCAAGCATTCAGGATACACGAGCAAAAGCGTCATCAACATAAATCGTCCATTAGCTCGGAGAAGTCCACGATGATGCTCCTCAAAGGCTGTAAGGCGGCCAGACGGAGTATCGATGTTTCGAACACGAAATACAGAGTTATCATAAAAGAATGGTGCGGTTTTGAACATGGTTTAAATTAAAACAGAATTACTTACAGTTTATGTTTTTTTTATTTTTCAAATTTGTCGTCTCAAACATTTTTTTACATAATTAATAAATTTCAATATGTGCGCCCTTAGTGAGTGCTGTCAATTATTGATAAAATAATGAAAAATATATTTTTTGAAAGTTATTGCAGTAGTTTTAATATTGGTAATGATTTTTTTTTATGCAACAAAATGATAAATAGAAATAAAGCTGACAACAGAATAGTGGGACTTTCTCTGCGTCACAAAATCCTACAACTATGGTTTGTTTCTAATACACGGCTTAACATGCACAACTTTCTTTCTTTTCCTATTTAGCCTCCGGTAATTTCATTTCAGATAATACTTCAGATGATGAATGAGGATGATATGTATGAGTGTAATTGAAGTGTAGTCTTGTACAGACTCAGGTCGAAAATTCCTAAGATGTGTGGTTAATTGAAACTCAACCAGCAAAGAACACCGGTATCCACGATCTAGTATTCAAATCCGTGTAAAAATTACTGAGTTTACTAGGACTTGAACGCTGGAACTTTCGATTTCCAGATCAGCTGATTTGGGAAGACGCGTTCACCACTAGACCAACCCGGTGGGTTTAACATGCACAACTTAATTTAAAATATTTGTAATTTTATTTAAATATAATATTTTTTCCTTATTTAATTCAATGATTCTAACTAAAGCGCGCGCTCATACCGTATTTAATTAGCGAAGGTGCGGCAATACTAGCGTCGACTGTCAGCACAATAAATTAATATAATTTCACAACTTACATAGAACAAATTTTGCTTGTACGATCGGCAGACTGGTGTAGTCGCGAGGCTTAACGCACCAAGTACCGAGTTGACCGGGCGATCGAGTTCGAGATCCGGCCAGACCGAGTTACAGTTTTACATTTTAAATATTATTCATTTATTTAATTCTACCACTCACATATGACGTCATAACATTATATTAGTATAGAGCATTTTTGAGATGGTGGTGCGATTTTGCAAAAATTGTCATTTTTTTAATCGTCATGTTTAAGAAAAATATGACCTTAATTAGCCAAAATCACCAGATGACGGTAACCTTGCTCTACTTACTCACCTACTTGATCTTATAAGTTGAAAATTTAATGGTATCATAGTTTGATAAATAAATGTTATCTGACCAAGTTTGATTAAAATCGGTCGAGTAGTTCTCATGATATAAGGTGATTTAGAGGCCAACACCGAACACGCAAACGTACTTATAAAAATTAACATCCGGAAAATTTCCACCCGGTTTGTAGGTTTTTTAGGTTCCTTAGGTGTTGAAACGACAAGATCCGGTGAAAACCGAATGTGTCCAAATCGGACCGATTACAATAATTTCCCTTCTGCAGCTATAGCTCTGCTATAGCACTATCTACAGGAGAAAATAAAAATCATTTTTAAAATATGTGTGGCGTATTTATGTATGTGTTTGTGTGTGTGTCGCATGCGCATACACACCGACAGTCATGCTGACAGACGCATGCAAGCATCTTCCCTTGATAATTTTCTTTTGTAATTTTTTGTTTAATTTCCGGGACTACTTTTAGCTATTACTTCAGTGGATGAGATGAATGACAAATTTTTTAGCGTGTGAAAATGCCATGTCTGACCGGGATTCGAACCCGGGACCTCCGGATGAAAGGCAAAGATGCTACCACTCGCGCCACTAGTTTTTTCTTCAATTTTAGTTTCATTTAATGACTAGAAGCGTAGGATTACAAATCTACTTAGTATAAGTTGTGAAATATCCGAGTAACTAATCAATTTGTCAGTTGCAACAAACATTTTTTTTTTTAATTTTTTAATTTGCCACTTTTCTTTTTCGGTTTGCAGTTTATTTAACTCCATTTACCGCAAGAATACCATTCTTTGAAGCTGTGACAAAAGCAAAACTTTATTTTCTTCAACTTATGAGAGAGTCTTCGAACACAAGAAGAAGCACGTGAAAATATGTCTAAATATTTATGGGGACCATTTCCAACCAATAATGTGAATTGATATTACGTACTGTTTAATAATGCAAGTCAGGTGTGGAGTTACGTTTTAAACACATTCTATCGGTAAGTCATTTGCTTATAATGTTAAAAATAAAGAGCTTTATAGTAGTGAATAAATTAAATCATTTCTCCTAATAGAAAAATGAATAGAGAATAAGACTGAATATATAAATTAAACGTACCATTAATTTATATATTTTTTAGATTTTTAAAATTAATAATAAAATGTTAATATTTAGCTGAAAAACCTGTTTTTTTTTCCTTTTTTATTTTTCTCCTATAAATAGTAAAACCATTAGTTTAATACGAGTAAATTATTCATGAAAGAACACTATCCATGTCACAACTTGGCCATATCTACATTTTGCGTTTACTTAAGCTTTCTCAAACGTAAAGTTTCAAAGGATATTAAAGAATCATCGAAAATTTTCTGAATCGTTTTAAGTACCTTAAAGTTTCAAAGGGAAGGAAAATATCAAATTAACATTGCAAACTATTTTTACTTTCTTGTACGAAGCAAAGGAAGTATTGTGATCGCGAAAAATTTTGGTTTTTAGATTTCAACGAAAATATCCAATTTGACCATCCCTATATTCATTTTGACTAGTTTCGGCGTAACGTCTGTACATACGTATGTATCTCGTATAATTCAAAATCGATTAGCCGTAGAATATTGAAATTTTGGATTTAGGATTGTTGTAACATCTAGTTGTGTCCTTTTGATTGCAATCGACTGGACAAAAAATGTCCAAAAAATCCCAAAATCCAAAAAAATTGGATTCTGAACTTTTTCTTAACTAGAGTAATAAGCTCTCCTTGAGAGCTTATCAACGATTATCATACGAGGAACTTATTTTCATTGGTTCCAGAGTTATAGCCAAATAAAATTTTAATCAATGAAATAATTGGTTATTACAACGTCGTTTGAAATCAGACTTCATCTCCTTTTTTTTTTGTTAACTTTTTTAATTTTTAATTTACTGATTTATTAATAATTATTAACATCTGATTGGAAAAAAAATTAATAATAACAATAAAAATAAAAACAAAAAAAAAATATGAAAAAATATCAGAAGTTATTTATGAAATAAAATTTTATGTACTTTTCGTTTAAAAAAAAAGTGTATTAGTGATTTAATAGGCATACAAGGAGGTCATGTGGTGTCCACATCATGTATTTTAATATTAATGAATGTTATATTTTTATATACGATAAAAATAAAAATATGTATTTTGTTATAGATAAAAATATAAAATAAATATTTTAAAGCTGTAAATTTGAAAATAATGATTGTATGATATTTTTTTTTTATATTCAAGGTTAAAACCGATAAATAGAAAAATTGAGGTTATAAAGTTCTCCGTATGTAGAAAATTCACCTTGCTAATTTTAAAGTAAAATACACTCTGCGCGATCATATTATAATTTATTGATTAAAAAATAAAAGGCATTCTTGTGCCTTATGGTTGGTTAAATAATTTTTGTTTTTATTTAATTTACTGTATTAAGTTTGTTTCCATAGCCTTACCTAAGTCGTATATATACATATATATATGTAGATATAATTTGAATTCTATTTATTTATTTCAATAGTAAAATTAACCCCCTCTTACATTTATTAGATGAATGATAAATAAATTTTGAAGCATGTAAAATTGTCATGCTTGACCGGGATTCTATTTCAGTTTTTTGAATAACAAATATCTATAGTTCAACTACATTTTCGCAGTAAACTCTAAAAAAGTTCATTTACGCCCATCTTTAACTTTCTGGTGCTTACGTTGTAGTATTTTTTCTTCTTTTATAAAATCCGATCGTCGTGTAACACATCTTTTTTTTGTAATTATTTCATGATTATTGTTTATAAAAATTATGGAAAATATTATACCAAAGTGTTTTCTAGGAAGAAACAATAGTGATATAAAATTTCACGAGCGAAGAATGGTTGATAGTTACATATATAACATTTTCTTTCTGTGTAAAGCTGACGTGGAGAAGTATTATTTATTACGTAAGCGTTTAGTAATATGAGTAACCGTAGATTTTAGAGAAAATAACCCTGACTGCTACATTTAGTAGGTTATATATTTAACAAGCGTGACAATTTTGAAAAAAGTGGTATTACTTTTCAAAAACTTAATGACCCCTTTTTATTATTAAGTACCAAGTGAGCAACTTATATCCGAATCGCTACACATTAAATAGAGTTGCAAAATGTAACATTCTATGAATGAAACGAAAAATGTAAATTAAATTAAATTTTGTATTTAAATTGGTAAAGCTTTACGTAATAACCATAATTTAAAAAAAACTTGTTTGAAGCAAGTACCATGCGCAACGATGCACTTTTGTGCTCGAGTAATCGTATAGATAATTATCTGATCCAAAAATTTGTTATCGATGACGTCGATTTCTTGTTGAATGTTCATGTCTTCAGTTCATCAATAGTTCGAGGACTTCATTCACAAATTCTATCCTTTAAATATCCTCAAAGGAAAAAAATTCTACTAGATAAATCAGGGAACGCGTAGACCACCACCCTCTGCTGATTCCTTTTTTATCTATAAAAGCCTCATGAACGCGTGCAAATGAATCGTTTGCTATGTTACATGCTGCTCCAACCTGTTGAAAAGAACCGTACTCTTTTTCACAATCTGTTAACCGAGCGTGGATTCTTCAAAAATTGTAAGGTACACTTTTGTATTGACACCGGTCAATATTTTTTGACTCGGGTCAAAAGATATTGGCTTAACTATATAATTGTCAGAAACAGCTCGTTGTGCACCGATTTTATCATCATGAAATGGGCGCTCAAACAACTAATGAGGCCACCTACTATTTTTTTTTTTAATTCAAAAGACTTAAAAATATTATTTTTCTGACATTATAGTTTTAGAGCTATGCTGCAAGAAGTAAAATATGGTAATCATACAAAAAAATGGGATATAGGGTTTTTACATTTCTCGATGTTTCATGGCCCAGAGACCCTAAAAAACAAAACAAAAAATTAGTGAGTAATGTACGTTTTGGCGCGTTTGATGTTTAATAAATTTTGACTAGATAACCGATTTGATGAAATGTTGCACAGAGACTGGGAAAAATTTGTTCTCGACATGGTGCTTTTACAGATAGGTTTGCCAGACTTGGTTTGATTAATTCAGGTTTGTGTCCGGAGTGTAGAGCCATTGATGTTGTGCACCGTATCTTACATGTCTGCCTCAGGAACGAAGCTGAACATACAAAAGTAGCCAGATAGCTTGCGAGAATCAATTCTGGTTTTGATCTGCAAGTTAATTGGAAAATCAAAAGAAAATGGAACAAAGTTTCTAACTTCCTCAGGTTCTTAACCATATTTGGAGGGGGTCTGATGCCCTTTTAGATTTATAGATAGAATAGCAACGCGGGTTGCTAAGATAGGCTTGTTGATATCGACCCCCGGTTAGATGAAATATTCGCTGTTAGGATAAGATGGATGAGTGGAAAACTCTACGATGGAGCTGCGGTGGGGGAGAGTATAGACATTGCCCTCGCTACCAAAAATAGACAGAGCAGAGAGAGATAGGGTATGTTTTCATTAGAGACTTCTTAAAATTTATGAATCTGTTTCTTGATTTTAAATAAATCAAGAGGACTTTTAACTAAATTAAATCGTAGGAAAAAATTGTAGTTGTTGCGATCGAACTTGTTTTGTGGGTATGAGGACACTATTTTTGGTGTTTAAAGACTCAAAAAAGTAATGCATTGAGTTCATAGTCTAACTGAAGTTAGATACATAAAGATTTTTGGGTTTTTATTAACTCTTCCGCGAGTTGGTTAATATGATAGTTGAAGGTTATAAGTTATGGTAAATGGTCGTGGTTAGAATAGGCTATATAAAGGCGGTAGTAGGTTGCGTAAATACACTGATGGAAAGGTCTGCCGAGGAATTTGCACCGGTAGGATCCTGACAGGGTCCAGACTGATGACTGTGTTGTATTATTAAGTTTAGAGGATCTATAAGAGCCGGGAAACTCCATTAACTGTGGATCGTGATCGTCACAAAGTGGTTCTTCCCCTACAAGGGTCAGAATGGTAAATGTTTGGGAACAATATCTCCAGGTAGTTGGCTAATATTTTTTTGGTAATATTTCAATTTTCTCAAAATGTGGCTAACATAATACTACTTTTAATATGCTCAATAAATGCGTACATTCTTACCTTACCAGTTAAAAAAAATTTGCCCTCGAATTTTCCCCTTTCCAAAATATCGGAAAACCCTACCTTTATATTTATTTCATAATTTTAGCCGAATTTTATTTATGTCTTTCTAAGCATGGTAGTGTAACTGGTCCAAAAAAAAACGTATTTTAGGGCAATATATTGGGTCTGAAGGAGCCGATCAAAGTTTAAAAATATTAATTTTGTAATTTTTTTTAACTTTTTTAGAGTATTTAACTCTTAATAATAATTTTAATTCATTTTTTTAACTTTTATCATGCAACTTTTTTCATATTTTATTAACTTTTATCATTATTTTTCCACTATATAATTGTTTTGTTCCACGTCGAGCCGTCCGGTGCTGCGATCTAGTGGGTGCTAGTGCTAACCGGAAGAGAAGCCATACTAGTACTTGCGTTAGGATCCCGCCCAGTGCAGTCGCATTTTTCATTTCGTCCGGATGGACAATTAGTGTTAGTTATATTCTACGACAGAATCCCGTCGTGTTTTCATTTCAGTCCAAGGGGACTCATAGTTTCTTGATAATGTTAAAGTTCAATTATGACTAAAGTGTCATACATTCTTAAGTTTAATGTAACTATTGTAATGCAATCAAAATGTCAATGGTGACTAGAAATTAAATATAACGATTCAAGAAGAACATAGCGTTGCTTCACTTCATCATCTACCATCTCATCAAAAATACAGTCCACACTAGCTCTAAAATTCTACCACATACATATAATTTCAAGAATGAATAAACAGTGCCAGGAAACTATTACAACTTTGATTTCATCTTTTTAATATTACTATTTAAAATTCCAATCGCATGTAGATATTCTAATAAACTAAAATTGGACTGACTGAGATGTATCTCAAGTACTTAGAGAACCGGTATTTCAGGTCAGAATTGCTTTATGCAAGAGTAATTACGCTAATTATGCAGTGGATATTCGCGGATGAGTGGTAGCCCCTCGGCGGTTCATCCGGAAGTTTCCGATTCGAATCCCAGTTAGCTATGGTATTTTAACATACGTAAAATATTAACATTTTCATATTCTCACGTACAAGCTTTGATCAACTATTTCTTATGTCGTGAATTAATTCATCAAGGAAAAACTTTGATGAAGAGAGGGGTAAGGTATCACAATCAATTATACACTACATGGAACATTTCTTGTGTTCTGTTTAGTAAAGAAGGCAGTAGAAGAACATTTCTTTTTTCACTTTTCTTAGTAAATTTGATATGGTATTCTTGTTATTCTTAAATTATTATTCTATTTTTGGGAGTAACATGTGACTCATGACAGGTCATTTATCATCTCTACTCTTATGATCTCTAACATTCAAATTAAATATTAAAATAGACCAGAAGTGAAAAACGTTTTGTTGCAGAATATTATATTTTAATATTTTTTTTTTTTTTTTTGTCTTCAGTCATTTGACTGGTTTGATGCAGCTCTCCAAGATTCCCTATCTAGTGCTAGTCGTTTCATTTCAGTATACCCTCTACATCCTACATTCCCAACAATTTGTTTTACATACTCCAAACGTGGCCTGCCTACACAATTTTTCCCTTCTACCTGTCCTTCCAATATTAAAGCGACTATTCCAGGATGCCTTAATATGTGGCCTATAAGTCTGTCTCTTCTTTTAACTATATTTTTCCAAATGCTTCTTTCTTCATCTATTTGCCGCAATACCTCTTCATTTGTCACTTTATCCACCCATCTGATTTTTAACATTCTCCTATAGCACCGCATTTCAAAAGCTTCTAATCTTTTCTTCTCAGATACTCCGATCGTCCAAGTTTCACTTCCATATAAAGCGACACTCCAAACATACACTTTCAAAAATCTTTTCCTGAGATTTAAATTAATTTTTGATGTAAACAAATTATATTTCTTACTGAAGGCTCGTTTAGCTTGTGCTATTCGGCATTTTATGTCGCTCCTGCTTCGTCCATCTTTAGTAATTTTACTTCCCAAATAACAAAATTCTTCTACCTCCATAATCTTTTCTCCTCCTATTTTCACATTCAGCGGTCCATCTTTGTTATTTCTACTACATTTCATTACTTTTGTTTTGTTCTTGTTTATTTTCATGCGATAGTTCTTGCGTAGGACTTCATCTATGCCGTTCATTGTTTCTTCTAAATCCTTTTTACTCTCGGCTAGAATTACTATATCATCAGCAAATCGTAGCATCTTTATCTTTTCACCTTGTACTGTTACTCCGAATCTAAATTGTTCTTTAACATCATTAACTGCTAGTTCCATGTAAAGATTAAAAAGTAACGGAGATAGGGAACATCCTTGTCGGACTCCCTTTCTTATTAGGGCTTGTTTCTTATGTTCTTCAATTGTTATTGTTGCTGTTTGGTTCCTGTACATGTTAGCAATTGTTCTTCTATCTCTGTATTTGAACCCTAATTTTTTTAAAATGCTGAACATTTTATTCCAATCTACGTTATCGAAAGCCTTTTCTAGGTCTATAAACGCCAAGTATGTTGGTTTGTTTTTCTTTAATCTTCCTTCTATTATTAATCTGAGGCCTAAAATTGCTTCCCTTGTCCCTATACTTTTCCTGAAACCAAATTGGTCTTCTCCTAACACTTCTTCCACTCTCCTCTCAATTCTTCTGTATAAAATTCTAGTTAAGATTTTTGATGCATGACTAGTTAAACTAATTGTTCTATATTCTTCACATTTATCTGCCCCTGCTTTCTTTGGTATCATAACTATAACACTTTTTTTGAAGTCTGACGGAAATTCCCCTTTTTCATAAATATTACACACCAGTTTGTATAATCTATCAATCGCTTCCTCACCTGCACTGCGCAGTAATTCTACAGGTATTCCGTCTATTCCAGAAGAATATTCTTATATTTTAATATAAGAATATTTTATTAATTATATATGTTATTTGTACCTTATCTATTGTCTAATATTATTATAAGTACACCTATCGTTGTACAAAAAGATTTAACATACCTATTTCATTTTAATGGAAATAAGTGATTATACAATTTTATTTAACTAAATCGGTTAAATTTTACGTAATGAATTACTTTTGAGATTTTACAAAATTAAAGAAGAAGTACGAACGAACAAAGGAATAGGAAGACTAATTTCAAGTTGGCTCATTTACAATCAAAATTTCTCTTAAAGCTATAAAACAAACCCCTTTTCATTCATAATAATTTCAGTGGTGGGCTGCTAATGAGTTTTCCTTAATTCATTAGTTTCTAAACAGAGTAATCAACTTACTGGAGAAAATTACTTTACGGGTTTTATTTTTTTATCTTTTTCTGAAACATAACAAAAATAATCTATTCAAAATTATTACGTAAAACACCACTATAATAATGCAAGTTAAATTTAACTCATCTAATCGATAAAAACTTCTTTTTTTGCACAAATTATTAATTTTTACGTTTATTTTTATTTCTACAATATATTATTTTAGCTGTTACAAATAAAAATAATAATAATATATGTAGGTTCTTTTGTAATCACGAGGTGCCACTCTAATTCTATCTAGTAATAATTTTCAAAGATATTATTTTAAATAATTTTAGTTTAAATAACTTACAATGTTTATTTTTGTCAATTTATATTTGCGTTAGCCAGAAGTTATTTATTGCAATTAAAATCTCATCGAAGATGCCTCACGTTCTGACCGTTCTTACGCCACTGGAATATAATTGTAAGAAGTGGTAAACCACGATTTTTTTTACCATTTCTCGCTACCCCAAAACTTTTCAGTAATTTGTACGTGTACCGTTACTGGTCCACAAAACTAAATTTTTGAAGTGTTGGAACCAGCAGTTTCTAGGGATGTGATGCAATACAAATACCATGAGTCGTTGTAAATGACAGATTCCTCCTCAATGTCACTTTTAACAGAATTCGTAACTATATGGTTGGACCTCTCGGGCACTAACAGAAGAAATCAT
Organism: Lycorma delicatula; assembly: GCF_047948215.1. Classification (NCBI taxonomy): domain Eukaryota; kingdom Metazoa; phylum Arthropoda; class Insecta; order Hemiptera; family Fulgoridae; genus Lycorma; species Lycorma delicatula. The sequence continues at coordinate 16,278,807 of NC_134459.1, forward strand.
TTTTTTTACGGCACAGCCTTCAAAATATATGTTGTTGAAGAATCACGTGTGCTGCGTTGCTTTTGCGTCTAGTAAACATGATTTCACTACTTCTAAAATCAGCCTTTCTCCGCCGATTTTATGTGATGAGCATTTAAAACCATATCTCTCTCATGTAGTTGATGATTTCACTACTTCTACAATCAGCCTTTCTCCGCCGATTTTATGTGATGAGCATTTAAAACCATATCTCTCTCATGTAGTTGATGATTTCACTACTTCTAAAATCAGCCTTTCTCCGCCGATTTTATGTGATGAGCATTTAAAACCATATCTCTCTCATGTAGTTGATGATTTCACTACTTCTACAATCAGCCTTTCTCCGCCGATTTTATGTGATGAGCATTTAAAACCATATCTCTCTCATGTAGTTGATCCATTCTACTACTGTTCCCTGAGACATATTTAGTTGTTTTGCGCACTAAAAAATTGAGGTCATCTCTTCACTCCATTTGTGAATGGATTTATCATCTATGAGAAAAGGTATGCGCGGATACTTAAACAGATTACTTGCAATGTGCCCGTGAATTCTCTCTCGAAAGTGCAACATCATTTCTTGTCCATTTTAGCAAATCCGGCAACTAAGGAAAATTCCACACAATTCTAAAAACGTACGGTATTTTCTTCTGTGGTGAATAAATTCCAGAATTTCAGTCTGAAAATTAAGAAGTTAAATTCACGCTACTACAAATCGTATAGTACTGTAAACAGCGAATACTAAAAAACTATACTGAATTGATATGTTATTTTCAGGACCGGTTCTTTGATATCACAGTTGGAAATCTGTTTAAAAACTCATTAAGGCTTAGAGAAAAAAAAATTATTTCAGCCACATTGTGAAGCTAAGAGAAGTTCTATTGGATGAACTTGTGCGAGGAAGTAACTCGTTATCTACAAAACCTTCAGTGATTGGTCGAATCTGTAGTGAGATAATATAGCTTTCAATTTTTGTTTTTAAAACTTCTCAGTTCAAATTTTTTATAAGTGTTTTTGTTCATTGACTCCTATTTATTAAAGCGTGATATTATGATACATAATTAATTCGTAGTTATTACAAAAAGTACTTGTTTCTTGTAAAATAACGATTTTACATGGTTTTATTTAACTTACAATGGTTCGATCGTGTCCTCAAACTTTGCAACCTTAATTAAACTCGCTTCCACAAGCAAGGTGAAATTTTATATAGGCAACAGAAATCAGGTGATAAACAACACCATCAAAATTCAACACATCAAAATTCCATTATTAATTTCATAAATTTGTATATTTTATATACAACGCACAGGAACATCTTGAGAAAGGATGCGGAATCGATAACATGTAGCTATCGATCTTTCACTGTCGATTCAGTATGAGTAGATCAGGTGGCTTTTTAGCCTAAAAGGACGCTTGTCAAGAAGAGGACTATTGAGTGGATGAATTTGATTGATAAAGGGAAGACCTCTAAGAACGTGGTGAAGATTAGGACCGGCGGGCGAGGGAGTGACGGACAGTTTCCTGCGAAGCTGTCGTTTGTCTGCGCTTGCGTGGATGGGCGTAGGTGATGAAGCACGGGGACTCTGGATCCCCCGAGCTTGAAGGTACCTCCGAGCTGTGTAATGCTTAATTTCTGGTCCGGTCCCGTGAGGGAGCTGGTAAGAAAGGAGGTTTAGTCGGTAGGACGCAGGCACATTTACGCACTTTAATATCATCTTGCGGAACCTGTAGCGAGTCCGGCACTGCCCATAAATATGGTTCCTCCAACTCACCAGAAAAAAAAGTGGCTGTTAAAACGGATTTTATTATAATTAGTGTATATTTACGTTCTAAAATTTATGTACACTAATCAGTAAATGGTATCATTTATAATAATGAAAAATAATTTTCCAAGTTATAATATAGAATAGATCTGTATATCGCAATTATAAAACATAAACTGCAATTGAGAGCTACCGAAACGCCAGAACACCGCAAAGTTAGTTTGGGACTTCGACGCTAGCGCGAATCGCAAAATCGTGCAACAGAGACACCTCAAAACCGCGAAGCTCGCTTGGAAAGTCAACGCCAGCGCTATTTAGAATATAGGGCACTAGAGAGCATAGGCGTCAACGACGTCGGAAGTTCAGTGGTGAAGTATATTTATGCATTTGTATACATTATTGCATTTTTATATATACATGCATATGTATACAAAACATATATACAAATTTTACACCGGTTTCCAATTTTATATATATATAAAATATTACTAATGTAAAATTTGATAACAGTTTTATTTAATTATGATTAAAAAGTAGAGAATTTTGAAAAAATTCAAAAGAATTTAAAAAAAATACTTTTCTTGAAAATTAAATAAATAAAAAAATGTTAAAAACAAAAATGTACTAAGAAGTACAAGATAACTTAACTGACAGTTTTAAGTACAAGATAACTTAATAGTTTTCAAGAAAATTATTTTTAAAAATATGTTCTCTTTATGTATGACTAAAAAGAAAAGCGTAGAGCGCGGTCTAATTATAAAGTCGTATATTAAAGAGCGCGCCCCATGGTTTTCTTTTTAGTCGTGCATAAATAGAGCATTTAAAAGTCATTTTCTTGAAAACAAAACTGTCTTTTACTTTTCGTACGAATTTTTATCTTTTATTTTTGAAGAAAAGCATGTTTTTAGAATTATTTTTTATATATATTTTTTTATTTTCTACATGTGATCGCTCTTTTCGTGTAGATATCTTTGCTCTGTATAAAGAAGCTGACAGTGTTTTAATTAGTTTTACAGTAGAGGAATTCCTTAAGATTTCTTAACTTTAACTTCCTTTAACACTGGAATGTTAAACGTGAAATCAACGAATTCTTAAACTCTTAATTATTATTATTACTCTCATTAAGCATCAGGATACAACATATAAATTATCTTTTGTTAAATTTTTACTTTTCTTTATAGTCATTTACTTTTTTTTTAAATCCATCTTTAAATTCTTTCTAAGTTCTGTAAATTTATTTGTTATTATTATTAATATAGTGAAATTTTTTAATAAAGTTATAAAATTTGTATTAATTTAAACCTTCCAAGCAGTGACTTTTATTTAATATTGAAATTTGATATTAAAAATACTAATCTATTTTTTAACAAAGGAAATTTAAATGATTCAGCAACTTGTCACTGGATTTGCGAAAATTTCCTGATTGTCAGTTAATGTCATTCAACTGTCAGTTATTTTAACAGTCATTTAATTTACATCTCTAACAATCATTTGAAACGCTGATTAAACAATGTAAATTGAAAATTTTTAAATAAATAAGAATATATGATAAATTTTTGTCTAATAATTAATCTACTCGTGTAAATAGACACAAAAATAAAGACCACATTGAATAAAGTCTTTAAAATCTAAAATTATTTGGCACTGTTTTTATTACGTTTATTATTTTCAGGTTTCTCACCGTAGTGGTTCAATCATGTGACGGGAATGTACTAAGTCACACGTTCTTCTATTGTAGGAAACTTCCTGACTATTGCAGTTGTTTTTAGAATTATGGCTTTCTCTATGTTGGCGTGAATATGTACTGGGAGTTGTATAAATTAAGTTTCCACTTATCAAGAATGTAAAAACTGTAAATCCTAGTACTTTTGGAGCTGTTACTCCATCTTCAGGGATTTTTCAGGTATATTAATTTAAATTCAAATCAATAATCGTTTTTAAATTAAACAGTTATGTTCATAGTAGTCGGTCGTCAAGAATAAAATTTATTCGTACGTCAGTAAGACAGTAACGTCATGTTATGACGTTACTTACGTTACGCTTTATTAATTCCCTAAATTAATAAAGCAGAACTTAATAGTTCTGCTTCCAGATTTCTTTAAGCTGTATCGCAAGGGGAGTATATTTTTTTTATTTTCTCTCTTTCTTTTTTTATTAAATTATTGTCGTTCGATGTAGCAATATCTATTATGTAGGTATGTTCTTCTGATTTCTTCATTAATATGTTGTCTGGGCTATTGCACGTAATTGTTTTATCTGTGAGTATCGATTTGTCCCACTATAGTTTGTAGTTTGCGTCCTGCAGTAGGTGCTTACTTGTAGTACGGCATGTGAGTTGCGATAAGTGCATATTTAAATACAAGTTCTTGGTGAATTATTTTCGCTGCTGTGATTTGTCTTTCAGTGTAATCTGTTCCAGGGAGTATTTTACAACCTCGTTATATTTTCGATAGTGCCTTTGAATTGTAGGCATTTTCTGCACGTATTTGTTTCTATGTTCTCTTTCATGATATGTTTTCTGTCGTTTTTCGTGGCTATTATTTTATCTTGTTTGGCTAATCTCTGAGGATAGTTATCCTACTGTGAGCCATTTAAATGATAATGTTCGATCTATGTTTGGGTCTTGCATTATGTTATAGTGATTATCATGGAATACCTTTCCTGCCCGTGATGATTTCTTATGTTGTGCTGTGTTTCTATGGATGTTATGGGTGTCCATTTGTTGTAGATTGAGTAGTGTATATTGCTTGTCAGCTTTGTTAACTGCTTTGGTTTTGTATTTGAAATAAGATCTTAAGTTTTCTATTTGCTTGTTGTGTAATATTTTGAGGTCTGTAAGCCCTCTTCCTCCTTCTTTCCGGCGAATTGTAATTCTTTCAATGCACGAACTGTAATGTAATTTATTATTGTTATCATTCATTGTTTCCCTTAAGAATAGTGTTAGAACTTCAATATTTCATGATTATTATCCTAAGATGTATTTCCTTAATTTTCTCTTCCCAAAATCTCATCATTCTTTGACTGTCTTCCTGTTTCCTTTGTTCTGACCACATTGTTCCTGTTTTTTTTCTTTTCTTTCACTTCAAAGTCTTGTTCATAATTTTGTTTCTAACTTTACTTTTTTCTCTCATCACTTTCCTGTTGATCTCTGCTTGTCTTAGGTCCTCTTCTATTTCGTGATGTCAATTTTTTCTCTGTTTGAGCCGTTTGCTTCATCAAAGATCCTCTTCGTGAGTCTGTTATTGTTCATTCGCTGTATGTGCCTGTAGAATATTAGTCTGCGTTTTCTGATCATGTCTGTAAGTGTATATCCGTTTGTTCATATAATTCTTTGGTCGGTCTCTTCATCTATATGCAAACTCTATTTACTGCTCCAAAAATTTTTCAAGTATTTTCCTTTCTATTTTTCCTGTTTCGATGATACCTGAAACTCCAGTTTTTTTTCTGATGTGTATAGTACCTTCGGTAGCATGACTGTCTTGTAGTGTCTGAATTTCACCTGACTCGATATACTTTGCTTGTTGACCATGTGAGCTATATGCTTTCTGAAGTTATTCGTTTCTTTCCATGTTGGATGCCTTGTTTGATCCTCCCATTATAAATTCCCCTAGGTACCTAAACTTTTCTACTCTTTTTATGTTTTCATATTTTGTGCGTATGGTTCTTGTGTTGTGGTTTTGCCTTTCCATGTATTGTGTTTTCTCGTATGATATTTGTGACCCCGTTTTGGCAGCGATTAAGTGTAACAAATGCAGTGATTCTCGTGCTTCCTGTCTTTTCATTTTCCTGTTTAGCCTCCGGTAATTACCGTTCAGATAATACTTCAGAGGATGAATGAGGATGATATGTATGAGTGTAAATGAAGTGTAGTCTTGTACATTCTCAGTTCGACCATTCCTGAGATGTGTGGTTAATTAAAACCCAACCACCAAAGAACACCGGTATCCACGTTCTAGTATTCAAATCCGTGTAAAAATAACTGAATTTATTAGGACTTGAACGCTGGAACTCTCGACTACCAAATCAGCTGATTTGGGAAGACGCGTTCATCAGTAGATCAACCCGGTCGGTCATGCTTCCTGTCTATTGTTGCTGAGTATTGCCAGGTCATCTGATTGTTTTGGTATCTTGTTCTGTTCCCAGACGTATCCCCTTGACTTGTTTTGCCCACTGTTTGATAATTTTGTCAAAGACCGCATCGAATAGCAGTGGTGAGACTCCTTGTTTTACTGTTTGTGTTTCGAATGGTGCTGAAGTTTCCCCCATGAATTTTATCTTGGAAGTGTCACTGTTTACATATATATTTTGGGGGGTATCTGATACGGGATTCTTCCGAAATTAAGTTTTTATACAACAAAAATATCTAGCAAAATCATTAAAAATTATGATTGAACTTTATTACATCATTTTCACCGTCATTTATTTTTTATTTAAATGGGTCATTAGTTTATTATAAATTCGGTTACTAGTTTAGAAAGACTTCGATCAATAAACTGAAATGACAGTAAGATATATGAAAAATTTTAAAAACCAGGCTGCAATAAGCATTTACTTTTAACCGATGAAAACATCATATGTCTTATCATTTTACGCTTTACCTGTACGTAAAGGCAAGATTTCCTTCGTTTGACGAAATAGATTATGAGAATTAATTCGGAACATTATCTTTCGACATTTTCCTTTTCTAAATAAATAGAAATTGATAAAATATCGTCGTAGACATTTTCGAAGGAAATTAAATTTTTTATATCTGTACATTCTTATATTTATTTTTCATTATTTTTTTCTTTGGTAATGTGTAGAGAATACTCTGTGAAATCAGTGATTATTATCTTTACTTTCCTGTTTACCACTTTCTGCTTTTACAGCAGAGAAATATTACGTTACCTATTTGTAATAAAAACTAAAAATAATTCCAACTAAAAGTAATTTCATCGTTTTATAACAAGACGAAATCATGGAAACGTTGTACGAGTATTAACGTTTTTAAGTTTCTGCTTTCTTGATACATTTTCTTGTAATAATTCCCTGAAGAATCGTACCCTAATCCTAATTTTGTTCTTGTTCTTATACTTCTTTTTATCTTATTTTGTAACTGGAAGCAAACGTTTGAAATTTACACATAATTTGTTATTAAAGTTTAACCGTTGATTATTCAAAATGTTATGTTATTTTAATAAAACTTAAGCACAAATTTTGCCCAACATTTAGTAGAAAAATGGACGTTTATTATTCAATATTATGTATTTTTTATGACTTTTCAAGTCTTACAAATGATTTGATTCTTTTTATATTTTGTAAAGTCATTTCTTTTAATGGTTCCAGAAATTCATCTTATAAAAGAAAATTTGGTTTGAATAATAACAATGAAAGATTTTTTTTGTTCTTAATTAATTAATTCACCAATGAAGCTTTGAGGCTTCTTCCTGAATGTGAAAATGGAATTTTATAGCGTATGATAAATGTCATTCCTGGCCGAGATTCAAACCGAGGACCCTAGGAAGAAAGCCTGTAAATAATACTATTTAAAGGATAAATATATTTTTTTGTCATCATTACTTATAATTGAATCGTTATATCGTAATGCTTTATACAACCCTAAAATTTGACAATTTTGTTCATTGAAAAAGCCGGTAAGAACAAAATGTGTCTCATCGTTAAAAATGATTTTTTTTTTCGAGAACTCGTTATATTGTTATTTTTATAATTTCTACCCATTGGTTCACGTTTGTATTTTTCCACAATTTAATCCAAATGCTTACTGATAACACTGTATAAAAATCTTCACTCTGGTTTTATCGCGAAAAACTTGGCGGCAAATTTAATATATCAGCTCATTTTGGGATATCTTTATATCCTTTTGCTAACCTTTAATACTTGACTTCTTTTACGTAAATATACGTAAAAAAAAAGAAAAACTATAAAAATATTGCGTATGTTTGACGGTTATTAATAATAGAAATTAAAACAGTTCCAGCCAATAAAAATATATATACATCTTTTTTAGAGGTGGAGAATAAATTTTAATAAACATTTTCTATAAAATATTCATATAAAGGTTAATATCAACGAACTTGCTTAAGTAAAGTTTTCTCTGAATTTAACGCCCCCTCTAGTAAAGTCTAGATCAAAACCATAAGAATTTTCACAAAACTTTTCTGTGTTTAAAGTCTTTGGTTTATAATTTTGGAAAATTATAAATATTTTTTCATGTATAAAATATCCCCCAAAAAAATTTTTTAGATATTAAAACTGAAGGAAGATAGAGAAAAAAATAACATATATTTCAGTTTTAAAAGGTGCGGGTTGATTTTTTAATTTTTACTTCCTTGAACAAAGTAAAAGAATTATTGTGATCACGAAAGATTTCGGTTTTCAAATTTCAACGGAAATATCCATTTTGACTATTCCTGAATCTATTTTGACTAGTTTCGGCGTGACGTCTGTACGTATATATCTCGCATAACTCAAAAACGATTAGGCGTAGGATGTTAAAATTTTGTATTTTGGACTGTTTTAACATCTAGTTGTGCAATTCCCCTTTTGATTGCAATTGACTTGACTAAAAATGCCCTAAAAAGCCCAAAATCCAAAACATTTGGATTTTGAACTTTTTCTTAACTGCAGTAATAAGCTCTCATTAATGGATTGTCAACAATAGTTGTGAAAAAAATAATAATAATAACCATGTCGAATAGAGTGATACTTATTTTCATTGGTTATAGCCAAATAAAAATTTAATTAATGAGATATTTTGATTTTCCAAGTGGAAGACACATCGGTTTGAATTCGACTTCATTTCCTTTTCTTTAACTTTTTTTTTTTTTTTTTTTTTTATTTAAATATATTGATTTATTAATAATTATTAACCTGTGATTGTAAACAAATTTTTACAATAAATAATAATTCAATAATAACAATAAAAAAAAAAAATATGAAAAAAATCAGAAATTATTTGTTAATAAAATGTTATATTCTTTTAAAAATGTGTATATGTAATTTAATAGGCATACAAGGATGTCATGTGGGGTCCACATCAGATTTTTTATATGCGCAATATAGGTAACAAACGAGATTTTTTTTAAAGTTTCTCTGACGAAAATCGAAATTAGTTTTTCCGCAATATCCCTCTATCCCTTTAACGAAATCTGAAAAAAAATTCATATGATCAACGCCCCATATGTAGAAATATTTGAGCCAAATTTCAAGAAAATCGGTTTGGCCTACCTTGAGATATAAGAGCAAAAGTAGTGCGAAACACATACTTACGCACATACACAAATGCACGTGTTTTTTTAGTCTGAGTAAATTAGACATTTTTACAAAAACCCGATATTCCATGTTTGACATAATCACCATACTTTTCTCTTTAATGTATTCGTAGCTATTTTATTCGCGCGGTAAATTATATATATATATATATATATATATATATATATATATATATATACAGACAGAATGTATCACGAAGTTCTCACAGAACTTTTGTAACCTATTCTACTCGTGAAAATAATGGGAAAAGTTCAAATAAACATGTTCTAAAATGATTCATTTGCGAGTTATTGCTAACGAAAGATTTTGCTCTGATTTCAGCTACCCCGGTGAAATGAAATTGTACTGAAACTTTAGGACCTTAATGAAGGGTCTAAATTAGTTATTTCTTATGGTTTTTGACGAGAAAAATTTTAATTTTTCTAATCCTTCTATGTTTTATTCAACTTGACTTACACCATTTGTTTCAGAATTAAATTAGCTACAAGTTTTGTTTTAGGTTTTATGTGTTTATTACTTATTTAACAAAGTTATTGTAACGAAAAAAAACAGGGGTTTTTACCCCACTTTATTGGTTTTCACTCCAAATTTCTCAAAAACTACTTCAGATACGGTTTTCGGACCTATTTTATTCAATTTTCATGTCAAAAACCATAAGAAATAACTAATTCTACTTCATAATTAACGGCCTAAAAATTTTAGCTACTCATTTCATCGGAGTATCTGAAATCCGAGATAAATCTTTCACTATCCGTAACTCGGCTATATGAAACTTATATGAACTTTTTCCATTATTTTCACGAGTAGAATAGGTTATGAAAGTTCGAAGAGAACTTCGTGACACACTCTCTATATATTTCTATTTAAAATGTAATATTTTATCTATAATTATAATAACGTGTTGAAATTTTTAAATATTAATTATGATAGGAAAACTTATCGGTGAATAATTTCTAAGGAAGTTTAAAAAATTTAACTTAAGTAATTATTGACTCTTGCAAAGTCATTAATATACGAGTATAAATAATGTGTTAACTCCATTATGTTGTTGGTTATTGATTTTTTTATATATAAAACGTTTATCGTGTATAAAAAAAACAGCGATTACATTCAGTATCGACAAATAATACTACGAGCATTAATCAGTAAAAGATGTACTAATGCTAAACTTTAACATCCATTAAATGTTTATCTCAGTGATTAGAAATTATCTATTTTTTTTTTTTTTTTAATTATTACATCCTAATTTATTATAAATTGTTTAAAGTGATGCCACAAAAAAATTTAACAAGTGTCTGCTTGTTCTTTTTTTTTTAATTAGTTTTATTTATAGTCGCATCATCCCAACCCCGTAGACTCCCGCCTTGTGACGCTTCCAGTCGACCCTCCCCCCACCACAATTCATACCCATGATGGGCTTTAACGTGATTATTGTCGCATCAACAATTAAAGTCATTAGCGACTGGAGTGTAACTGTAAACGTACCGGTAAACGTGAAGAGACTTGAACAGTCTTGAAGAAACCCAGGCCAACCGTTCCTGATATGTGTGGCTAATTGAAATCCAACCACCAAAGAACACCGGTATCCAGCATCTAGTATCCAGATTTTGGTATTAATGAACCAGATTTTCTTTATGGTTCTTTAATTCAGGCTAAAAAGCTTTGCCGATACGTTAAATTATCAGTTTTTTTCATAAAGTCTTTGTGTGTTTTTTTTTAATAATACACTCATTTCAATCGGGGCAATAATATATATTGCCTCTACTCGTTGGGCATCTAGAAAGTTTAGGAAAAAAATTAAGTAAGGTCCTATAACCTTTAATTAGGTCTTATTACGTAAGATGAAAAAACTAGAACTTTTTCAGCCTGATGGCTCCGTAATACCTTAAATATTTGTTAGGGAGTCACAGACATTGAAGAATGAGAAGTTAGATAAATGCCAACTCCCAAAGCCACGTTTTTTTATATTTGATTTAGGCCCGCTTTGGAACAATTCTAGCCAATATTGGGAAGAACATGTTTGGAAATTTTTCTTTTTGCCCAATACTCTCTCATTCTTTTAGACCTCTGGAACCTCAGTTCGTCTATATTGTAATTTCTTTGTTTCGGAGTTTTGATTTTTAATTTTGTTTTCTTACTTTTAAGGATCATTTTTTCTTCCCTGTTCGTAATCTGCTCTTTTGTAATTTTAAGTTCTTTACGGTCTTCTTCTACTTCTTTTACCCAGATTTTTTGTCGGTAGGTTTTTTGTTTATCCTTCAGCACCACCGTTAAGTATTGCTCGAAAGGATGAGATGAATTATTTGTAGCGTATGTGAAAATGCCATGTCTATGCCTGACCGGGATTCGAACCCGGGATCTCGGATGAAAGACCGAGACGCTACCACTCACGCCATGGAAATTTTTGGTAGGTTGTTAACCTTTCTTCTGGGAGAAGAATTGCTATCCACCGTTTAATAAATTGTATTTCATAAATCATTGAAGTTAAATAACGTTGGATGCAGTTTCACTTCATACTGTTGAGGTTTGTTTAGGTTACCTGAGAATATTATATGTCATTTAAAACTTAAGAGATCAAGGAGGTGAGGCTGTAGAGCAAGGTAACCATCAATACCTCGAGGATTCGCCTAATTAAGGTCAATATTTTTCTTAGGCACATTTGTTAACGATTAAAAACTAACAATATTTTCAAAAACAATTTTTTTGCAAAATTGCACTCTCACCGAAGTTAAATCAGTGCTACACTCATACCAATCAAAATCATATTTTACGCAACATAGAAATTAAAACTTACACCCAAATAAATCGACCAATTTAGGTCACCTAACAAGGGGAATGCAACCTCATTACGATCCGCGCAGGAGCCGGTTTATCACCGGCTATGTTGTGACGTCACAGAACTCGATCGCCCGGTCGACTCGGTACGTGGTGCGTTAATCCTCGTGGTTAAATAGACTGCTGACCGTACAAGCAAAATTTGAAATTTGTTCTATGTAAGTTGTGAAATTACATTAATTTAGTTAGAGCCGATCGGTTAAAGAAGTTAAGTTAGTTAAGAGCGCACGGTTAAAAAAAAACGATACAAACGATACGGGCTGACCTGCCATGCCGGTAGAAGGGGAGGCTCGTTAGTCAGGACACCTCTGCGGACGCGACAATAATTGCTTCACTGCGGACCCGTCACGGAAGAGCAGAAAAAAAATAAAGTTAGAGCGGACCGATTTTGACCAAATTTGGTCAGATTACTTCTATAAATGGGGCATTGATGCCATTAAATTTTCAACGTAAGACGTCAAGAGGATGAGGCTATCCAGCAAGGTCACCCTGAGTATCATGAGATTTCGGCTAATTAAGTTCATGTTTTTCTTAGACACATTTTTTAACAATTAAAACATTTGAAAGAAACTTTTTTTGCAAAATCGCATCCTCACCATAAACAATACTGTTGGTAGTCTTCTGCTATGTTGTGACGCCACTGGTGAGCGATAGAATTATATGAATGAATAATATTTATAGTGCTAAAAAGTAACTCGATCTGGCTGGGTCTCAAACTCGATCCCTCGGTTGACTGGTATATATTGGGTTAAGCCTCGCGACTACACCAGTCTGCCGACCGTAAAAACGAATTTTTTTCTATGTAAGTTGTGAAATTACAATAATTTAGTTATTACCGATCGTCGCCGTTAGTACCTCCACGTCCACGCGAATTAAATAGGTTGTGCACGCGCTTTAGTTAAAATCATTGAAGTAAATAAACGAAAATAGATTATGTTTAAATAAATGATAGCTATCTTAAATTAAGTTGTGTGTCTAAGCCGTGCATTAGAAACAATTTACAGTTGTAGGACTTTCTCGGAACGCGGCTTTAGCAGCGTGACAGGAAAATCCTATAACTATGGTTGTCCTATATAACATAACTGCTAACAACTAAGTTCTATATAATATTTATGGTATTACTTTTAATCGACTATTTTATTATATCCTCTTGGGAATAAAAGTTCTTTGGTGGAATAAATTCCTTCTATATATTTAAACCTGGTACACCTGGCACAATTTATTCTGTATCGACCAATAACCCAGTTTGAAAACTTTAAAATTTTATTTGATGCATAAGCTATATAAATAGTATATACAAAAAACAATTAAAATTACCAAATCGTTCATTAACAGTAAAATCGTCCAAAAAAGTAAAATATTAGAAAAGGAATTATTCTGTATTCCGCGATTCCAAACAACAATAGTATATTAATATACGGAAGATAAAAATCTCTTTCGCTTTTGTAAACCTGCATCAAATCATTTTAATTTTAAAAAATATATGTTAATCAAATTAAAAAGAAAATTAGTACTACGAATTAACAAACTAACATTAAATTAAATAAAATAGTTTATAATTTACATATTCGACTATTTAGTATTATTTGTTCAATAATACTTTGACAGCATCGTCAAAGAATAGTTTTTTATTTGTTATTTTTAAATTGATGACAGTACAGAAGTATTGGGGTTAGCAAGAAAGTAATTTCGGTTTTCACAAATCGGTTTAAGTTTGTTTTAAAGGACTTCTGTCAATATTATAATTTTTATTTCTTTTGGCATTTGATAGCTGTCATTTTTAGCAAACTTTAGAACCAAATCGCGCGTAATTTTATTTTCAACTGTTACTCGACGTTTGTGTTCAATTTTAACATGAAATGAAAAAACGAAAAGTTTCGACGTATTTTATTTTTTTATTTCCCGAATGGGTATATATAGGAGGGCGTCGCAATATACTTCCAGCGCTTCCTCCGCGTTTTCAGTCATACATTTCGTAGGCCCGGAAAAAACCTGTAGAAAGCAGGCATATAGGAAAAATTCGAGGGCAGGAGGTCACGCGAAAGATCGCTGAAAAGAGGCTGGACTAAATTGAAGAAGCTACTGTAGAAAGGTTAAGAAAATTTATTCGAATAGCAGAGGATCTTGATAAATAGCGGTAAACGGTCAGCAAGATGTGAATCGGGTCACCGGCTCTCAAATATTAAAGAAAGAATCACTGATGATGAGTGGGAAGAAAGCTGAGAAGGTTCACATAGAGATTTGTGAAGTTTGTGATGTTAATTACCTGATAGAAGGCACGTCTAAAATCGCTTTAAAAAATTCCGTTTTACAGATTGTTCGTTCAAATTCGACTATTGTTTTCGTTGACCTACTGAAATCAACGATGAAGCCCAAATTAAAGGCATAATTGAATCGGATCGTCGTATAACTACCCGTAAGTGATTACAGTGAGGTTAAATCTATCACACACAACAATTGTGTTGGACTCGTAAAAAAGCTCAATATTTGAGTTCCACATGAATTGAAAAAGATTTACTTAACGAATCGATATCTTTTATATACATCTAAAACGGTATGAAGTCGATCTTTTTTGAAACGAATTATCACTGGTGATGAAAAATGAATCGTCAAACATAACATCGATCGAACACGATAATGGTACAAGCGTGATTTAACCAGAATAACACACATCGAAAACTGAATTGCATCGTAAAAAGATCATGTTGTCAATTCATTGGGAATACAAAGGTGTCCTTGGAATATGTGTAGGTATGTGAGTTTTTTCCTTTTTTTCTTTTTCCTGTTTAGCCTCCAGTAACTACCGTTCAGATAATACTTATGAGGATGATATGTATGAGTGTAAATGAAGTGTAGTCTTGTACATTCTCAGTTCGACCATTTCTGAGATGTGTGGTTAATTGAAACCCAACCACCAAAGAACACTGATATCCACGATCTAGTATTCAAGTCCGCGTAAAAATAACTGGCTTTACTAGGACTTGAACGCTGGAACTCTCGACTTCCAAATCAGCTGATTTGGGAAGACGCGTTCACCACTAGACCAACCCGGTGGGTTAAGTATGTGAGCTGCTTCCAAGGAACCAAACTATCAATTCAGATGTTTATTGTCATTAAATAATGAAATGGCAGAAGCAATCTAACAAAAACGACCAGAATCGGAAATCGCAAAGGAATCGTATTTCACTAAGACAATGCAAATCCTCACACATCTTTGGTAACTCGTGGAAAATTATTGGAACTTGGTTGCGAAGTGATGTCCCACCGCCCATATAGTCCTTATCTTACGCCATCAGATTAACATTTATTTCGAAGTTTGCAAAACTCTTGGAATGGTAAAACTTTCACTAACGATGATGACTTGAAATCGTACCCGGTTCAGCTTTTTGCTGATAAGGATAGAAGTTGTACGAGCGTGGAATCATGAAGTTGCTAGAAAGATCGCAAAAAGTTATGAAACAAAATGGTAAATATATATAATTGATTAAAATGTTGTTAAATTGTTATATAAAAAAAATTTTAGTTTTATTTTACGCTAAAAATCCGAAATTACTTTCCTCCCAACCCAATACAAGGATAACAGGAGAAAACATAATGATGCAATTTGAAAGCAACTCACATTTACTTCAGGTGATGTAATTTCTCTTCTCTCTCCATATTTCTTCTTCATCAAATATGGTTATATCAAACTTCCTAATCAAAATTTTATTAATTAAAATACTTTTTTAATTGGAATATAATTAATTATCAAGTAATTATAATTTTCTCTAGAAAAGAAAATAATTTATATTTCATAAGCTTTACGTAACAGGAAATATAAAAAATTTTAAATGCAAATTAAAAAAACAATTCAAAATTTAATTAACAAGATGTTTTTTATTAAATTAAGGAATGAGTTTTAAGTTTATGGGAAGGTATTAAAAAAAAGTTATCGTTATTTTTTTTTAATAATCGCTGTAAAAATCCCAAGGAAGGCAATAAATACTGAATGGGAAATTTTTTCTGTAAATGATATAATCGGTATAAGCAAATCAAGAATATTGTAAAACATTTTTGGTGAAGTTTACTGTAAGAAAGATGAAGAAATATAAATCTATGAAAGAGGTGAGATATAAAGAAAGACAAAAAACTCTCTTATCAATATTTAAAGACTGAAAATGTCAAGTGGGCTGAGGTAAAAAATGTAATATTAACTAAAACTATTAAATTATAAAAATTAATTAATTTTTATCTATTATTAGATATTATTTATTAAAATTTTGATTCAATTCTATATACTTCAGTCTGATTTGATCGGGAAGGGTTTGTAGTAAATTAAATTAAAAAAAAAAAACATTTAGATTTTAATGTGTAAACAAACATAAATAAGAATAATATTTGTTTAATTTCTATATTTATTTAGCGTATGGCACTAAAACATAACACCAATTACAGTCAAAATTATAAACAAACATTTAACAAACTAATACATGCTATCGATTCTGGAGTCGCCATCAGGAAATCTTCAGGATTCCCTTCATAAGCTGTCCTAGGGTAAACTTCTGCGATGTGTCTGATAGTTTGATTTTCACCACACTCACAAAGGGGCGCCGGTGTTTTAACCCAATTTATACAGGAAATGGCGCACCTACCATGCTTAGTCCGTATTCTGTTTAGCGTTGACCATGTCTTACGTGGCAAGTCGAAAACCTGGCGGTCTTTGAGTAATACATGGGATTTGGTTATTCTGCTTTGTGGTCCATTCTCGACGCCAGGCGTCAGTTAGATCAAATCCATCCTCTGTGGCAGCAATTGCTGTTTTAATAGGTGGCTTTCTAGACCGAAGGCGACCACGATGTCCTTATTTATCGGCAGGTTTCGATTGTCCATAATCTTCTTGTACTCGCTTACAAGAGCGTTCATACGGCGCAGGTTCGGGGGTGGTATGCGGCTCAATACCGGGAGCCATTCCACGGGAGTAGACCTGATAACCCCGCCAATCGTTCTCGTATCAATCGTTCTCGTGTCATTAAGTTGAGCATCAATATGAACATAAGGTCTGTTAAGCCACACTGGCATATAATATTCAGCAACCGAGAAGCCAGGCTCAACGCCGATGTGCGCAAATTGGAAGCCGATGCTCCCCACGTCGTCCCACAGAGCTTATTTATGATGTTGTTTCTCGCTCTCAATTTCCCTGCAGTTTTCATTAGATACTCCTTAAATGAAAGCGTTCTATCAAGTGTCACGCCTAGGTATTTCGGTGTCTTATTGTGAAAGAGCCACGTATCCTCAAATAGAATTTTAAGCTCCCTATTAGAAAAATTGTTACTCAGATGGAAGCATGACACCTCTGTATTACTAGCATTCGGTTGGAGGCGCCTTCTCCGGAAGTACCTTCCCAGTTTCTCCAGGTCAGCCATCAGGAACCTCCTCCAACACTTCAAATGATGAAAAGTCATTTGTTTAATGACAGATTAAAAAAACAGAATACAGTCTAATTTACTAAAAATGTTATAATGACTGCTAGAAATTAATATTGTATTAACACAAGATAAGATTAGAAAAATGTAAAGATCATACAATTCAATTCTCTGCAAATATTATTACTTTTACTGTTTACAATTAAACCATTCTACACTTTATGAATGAATATAATACTGTCACTTTCACTACTGTTTATTAATAACTCATCCAGCAACATTCTGCATTCACCCATTATCCATCTCTTCACCCATTACCCAGCTTCTCTACTCTTCACTCGCTGTTGTCATGCGCTTATTGATATTGCTGACACCGTAACCGCGAAAATTAGAAGCAAGAGAAAATCTTGCATTTTCCCCTGCTTCTAATCTTATCTAAATAAATTACTAGCAGGGAGATTATTTTTAATTTATTGTAAACTTAAAATAAAATGTCCACCCTGGTTCTTTACTGTTAGTAACATGGTTATATAAATCATTTACGTTTTTAATTTGTATTACATTTAAATTAATTATTTTTCTTCAAATTTTTATTTACAATCGGTGATATTCGTGTAGGAACCAAAAGTAAATTATACTAGGTAAACTAGTATATATTTTTAGAGAAATTTCAAGAGGATTCCTTTTTAATATGTATTCAAACAAAAAAAATTACAAAAATATATTTAATTACATATTTTTTATATGTAATCAAATATATTTTTGTATTTTTTTTAAGACTTTAAAAAAAAAGTAAAAATATTTATTTTTACACATCGAAGTTACCTACGTGTTCCAAATTTCAATCATTTTCATACGATAGTTCATGAGAAATGAAAATTTTCAACTAAATGCATGAATTTAGCGTAGGGATAGTGCGTGGGGGCGTAGGGGTAGGTCATATCAAATTCCGACACCGTAGTGCTGTATTGTCATCGAAGTTACATACGTGTACCAAATTTCATTGATTTTCATACGATAGATCAAAAGATATAGCAGTTGTAAGATTTGATTATTCCTAAAGCGAGTTAAATAAAAGCTTTTAAAAATGATTATTTTAAACTGAAGAAAATTCTTAGTGGCATTACTGAGATCGTGTAAAATATGAAATTTTCATCCATAAACGAACAAATATGCTTACTTAGACGAACATCCTTCCTTTCGTCCATAAACGAAAATTGCGGAAGTATTTTCCATTCCAAGTGTACGAGTTAGAACCTATTTAAAACTACGTTTGTGAGCGTTGAAGTAACATTTAGAGTAGCATAAACGCAAGGACGCGTTCAATATAACTGTGTTAATGGCCGGCTATTTATTTTCCCGTTTTTAGGTTCTTCCCTAGACCTTCAACCAGCAAAAATACAACTTCTCAATAATTTATTTACGTTCTGATTATTGATCTTAGTAAAAAACATTTTCTTATGTAAGAAATTGCTATTAATTGAATTCCAAACATCGAACATAACTAATATAACGTTACTTTCAATATTAATATTATTTTTAACTCTTGTTTAGATTACTCCAAATATTACGTAACTTATACATAGGAACAGAAATCAATAGAATTAGCAACATTAATTATTTTGGAGATTCCTACAAATAAATAAAAGGGAAAAAAAGTGAAATTATAAGTGTTTGTCAGCAGGTAATGGATTATAACGGTAAAAATGAATGAACAAGATAAAACTTTAAAAATGTTTACGTTTTATTTCAAAAATTTTACGGAAACTTCTTAGTTAATTTGTATACATATGGTGAATTTATTTATAAAAACAGTAAACAGAGCTATCGATAAGAGTAGATCTTATTTTAATTTTAATAGCAACGGCTTTGAGAAAAGGTATTTAAACTATTTACAATAGAGGAGTTGTTATAAAGGTTCTATTGAAAAGAAATTCCGCTATTGTTAGATAAAAAGCATTATTAGAAGAACAGTAAAACATTACAATATTACTAACTTGCTTAATTAAGGATCTGTAAAATTTTTAGCTATTTGGAATTATAAAACTAAAAGATTTAATTAAGTCGTCTTTTATAATTAATTCGTCAAATAAATTGTATTACAATTATTAAATTGTTGTAAGCGTTAATTGCAGTAATCAATTAGCAAATAGACTACTATACTTGGTAACTACTATTTAATTTATTCACTTAGTTTTATTAGGATTTTAATTAAAATAACGTAGTATTCTTGTAAGCCTATTATTGATTTTCAGAAGTAGTGGATTAAAGAAATATACCTGATCATAATTTTAACGATACGTAAAATTAATATTTACCAATCAGGAGAGTTGTTAATTTCTACTCAAATTCTCTTTAATCAAGAAAAAAGTTTATAAATATTGCGATGTCTCTATATCTATTATCTATACAATGAAACTTGCTAATTTGAAACACAACTAACATAAAAAACAAGAATTTATGTCTCACGTGCTTGACTATGCTGAAATTATCTTTTAATCTGAAAATAACATAAAACTACACAATTTATATGTTTAAAGACATCTTTAAAATTTTTGTTACTAAGATAATAATTATTATTATATTCTCTGCTAGAACACTATGATTTCCATGTTGTGTACTGTTTATGTCTTAGCTTCATTCTTTTATTATATGTTGACGCGTTTCGGAATAACTCTATTGTCAAAACATATTGTACTGGTACTTTTAAATTTCTGTTAGTCTTTATACAATAACCTTCAGTCAACGCCCCTCCCTTTATTTGGCATCGAATTTGATAAAGACCAGATAAGGCATGACGTCAATTAAAGGGAGGGTCGTTGACTAAGTGTTATATAAAGACTAACAGAAAATTAAATCGTATATATGTTACGGTAAATTTGATTAATCCGGTGATAATGCATAATTACCGGTTAGTATGTGTAACCGCTTCCAATATTAGAGAATATAATAAATATATACCAACGTATTAAATATCCGGTCATCATTTTAGATATTCTCCATATTAACATACATAATTTTACGTATTAAAATAACTCGATTATAAGCAGTAATTACTGAATTATTATTATTATTTTTTATTTTATTTTTTTTTTTTTGTTTAACCTCCGGGTCCACCGTTAGACATGCCTTAGAGCAAAGAATATAATAATATAATATAAGAGCAAAATACAAAGAAATAATTAAGAATGTTTTGCAATTACACTTTCATAATTTCAGTGCACAGCAACTTTCCGACCGCACTGTACCAAATCGGTGAAAATTAATCAGCAATGATTAACACCAAAGTTATATATTTATCTTACACTTCATTTACGCTGAGGTAAAATACAAATCTTTCTATAAAAGTTTCCCTATCATATAATTTATCTTTAAACTTTAATTTACACTTTATTTTAATAACAACAAGTTTCTAAAGCATCTCTTTCTAAACTTTCTTTTCTGATTGATGCTTACTTGGCTTAGCTTTTTCGACATTTAATTACATTGTACAAAGTTAAATATTGATTTTTACCAAAAATTAAATACGTAGTAAATTAAACATCGGCACATTTTTATATAAAAATAATTTTATTCAGTTTTGGGATACATTAAATCAAATTAAAACTTAATAATTTTTTTTTTTTAAATAACCGTGGTACAAAGTTGATGCATAACTTAGCAGCTTTCCCTTGAAAAATTTTTATTTCAAATAAAACATAAGGTTTTAATATATTAATGACTTTATTATGCGATATTTAGAGAAATTGCAAAGAAGATGTCGAAAATCTTCAGTATAAAAATTTTAATAACAGCTATTACCTGAAAAACAAATAAAGTATGAAAAATTATAAAAAAGTCAAAAAACATTTTTAATTTTTAAATCGGGTCTCACGGTGTCCCATTTTTTAATGTTCCCGTATTGTCTGCAATAATATTAGGTACAATTAGATTTTCGGTCTTGAAAATTAAAGTTTAAGGAAGGTAATATTTTAAGTTCGAGTCCCATTCAGCCTCTTGTTTTTCAGGGCGTAAAAGTTTATTGCAATAATTATTTACTTCAATAAATCGACTCGATTTTGTATAATTATAATTATGTCGGGTGGGTTGAAAATCAGGCCAAAGCTGGGGCATATACACAAAGTGTATCACGCGAGGTTCTACCGGAACTTTCATAACCTATTCTACTCGTGAAAATAATGGAAAAAGTTCATATAAACATAAGTCCTAAAATGCTTTGTTTGCGAGTTACGGCTTGTGAAATACTTCACTTGGATTTCAACTACCCCGGTGAAATGAGGTCGTACTGAAATTTTTAGGATGTTAGTTAATGAGCAGAATTAGTGACTCAAAAATTTACCATTTAATTTAATTACCATTTTTGACTCAAAAATCGAATAATAAATAAATTACATATATATATATAATTTTATATCAGTACAGGTACATAAAATCCATTAAGATGTCAGCATACCAAAGAGATTGACTGTCTAATAAACATCATCACTGTCGAAGAAAACTAGTCAGATTAACTGCAGTGACTCAACTTAACATGCGTCTCAAAGCACTAAGAAAATTGGGAATGACAATATAAAACAACAAATTACTGTAAGTATTTTTACAATAAGATATGTAAGATATATAGAGTTAATCATTTATATGTGAGATATATAGAGCGTTCCTTAGATGTGTTGACCAAACATAAGAAACTGATTCAGTAGATTAAAATAAACAAAAGATTTCGTAGACCTCGCTTCATTTTCTCTATGTCCACTGCATTGTGTGTGTTTTTTTTAAATAAAGATGAATACTACGGCTAGTGAAATATTTCGCTCAGATATCAAATACCTTGGTGATACGAGGTCGTACTGAAATCTTTAAGACGTGGCAGAATTAGTAATTTCTTATAGTTTTTGAGTTTAAATTTTAATAATACGTCCCAGAATTGTATCTGCAGTAGTTTTTGAAAAATCTGGGGTGAAAACCAATAAATTGAGGTAAAAGTCTGTTTAATATGTTTGACGTACTAACTTTGTAAAATGGGTAATAAACATTTAAAGATTTTAAATAAAACTTATATAGAATTTAATTCTGAGCAAAATAGTGTAAAGTAACTTAAAACAAAGAAAAGTTAAAAAAATCCGATTTTTAACAGTACATAATTACATTTGTCAGAAAAGTACTTGTTTAATGTAAAAAACAAAATTCTTTTTTTGTGGTTTGAAAAATTTGTATATATATATATATATATATATTGTTATCATATATATGCCTAATTTAATATCGGCGGGCGATAATAGTAGCAACGATGTGAGCAAGCGCACAATATACGGCCGCGCACATACAAGCATCACTCCCACTGCGCAGTTCTCCCTCCATAGCGGCGCTACAGCCCCACCACTCTCAGGCTCCAATAAAGAAGCGTGCACGAGAGTGAATTTGCAATTATCGTCGACCACTACCTGAAGAAGAAGAAGTTCCCTGGCCGGCTCAACGTGGGACCTTCCGGCTGATGCCAACATCCCTGCCGGAGCAGTAGGCCTGACCGGCCCGCCGAGGGAGCCGCTAAACGCGGATGCTACCATCCCGCTCCAGCTCCAGCTCGTGGGGCTCAGCAGTAACAGTCGGCCCAGCGTGGGAACGCTCGGGGAGAACCACCTTGGCGAAGGACAACCGACACCGACCCGACATTGCGGGGATTTGGGGGCCACCACTGCCACGCTGTAGTGGGAACCCAACTGCCGCTGAGGGAAAGCCCGGTCGGACTTCAATGAACGAGCCGCAACTCCCCGACTGCGCCGGAGTTCCAGACCCAACAGCTCTTCTCAGACCTAACGCTAAAAAACAGCCCTTTTCAGGGCCACCACAAGGTTATGAATTACGTACCGTCGAAGCCATTCGGTGACTATATATATACAAAAGGTTAAGAAAAATGCTGCGAAAGATACTATGTTAAATTTGAACCAGACTATCGCTACTTTGTTTACTTTGTTATACGGCTGTAAGGCTTTCGAGGTGAAATCAATTAAGCTCTCGTACAGGCCACCGAAATAAATTTAAAGATGTAACAAGGTAGGATATAATACAAATAATGAGGATGTTAGAGTAGACTTCAATATTACTTCCATAATTGATATAATAACAAATTATAGAGAGCAATGGAAGGAACATGTAGGAAAAATTGAGGATTTAAGAATTCCCAGACTCTTAACTACGCTTCGTTATGAAAGAGGGAGACAGGACCATCGAGAAAAACCCACCGGGTTGGTCTAGTGGTGAATTCGTCATCGCAAATCAGTTGATTTCGAAGTCGAGAGTTCTAAGGTTGAAATCCTGGTAAAATTAGTTACTTACGGATTTTTAATACTAGATCATGGAGACTGATGTTCTTTGGTGATCGCGTTTCAATTAACCACATATCTCAGGTATGGTCGACGTGAGACTGCACAATACTACACACCACTCACATTCATACATATCATCCTCACTCATCCTCTGAAATAATATTTTACGGTGGCTAAACAGGAAAAGAAAAAAAGAAGGACCATCGACAACGTAGGTCTACCCGTGTTATAGAAATGAAGATGAATATATATATATATATATATATATATATATATAGAAAGAGAGAGAGAAAGAGAGACAAAGTGAGTGAGAGGGACCAAATACGTGAGCAAAAACTCAAAAAAATTGAAAAAGTTAACTGATCAACGTCATAGGAATTTTTCATGGAAAAAATAAGTATTATGTATAACAAATTCATAGAGTAATCTCTGGGTTTATTGTATGTAAATGACTTTAATTAGCATATTTAACTAGGTTTGTAAGATTTTCAAATGACAATAAGTATTCGTCTATATGATACACCCGAAACGAATTATAGATTGTAACGAAGAAATCCATTAACATGTGAAATTTATTTAAAATTATCTATAACATTTTTATTTTGCTTCCCATATAAATTCTGGAAAATTTAATAACATAATTTCCAGATATTGAAGCAAAGCTTCTTAACGTAGGCTTTGCGACGGGGAGCTAACTGAGAAAAAAACGAGCGTCACGAAAAAGCGTCACGCGCTAGCTGATTCCCCCACCATGCCTACCATGTGCTATATATAGATATTAACACGCGTATTTGGTAAGTGCTACCTCTCTCTCATACACACTCACTCTTATACCCGGCTTATGCGTAAATGCGCGTTTTTTTATAACACGTATATTTCACATACACATTTTAATAATAAAATTAATATGTAATCATTTATTTTAATAATAATTTAATTTTTATAAAATGTTTTAGTTCATATTTCTTATTAATAAAACATTTTATCATTCGCGTATATTGTGTATACATTATTTTTCACTATTAATAATTCATATAATATCGCATATTACATGACGGAAGCTTTGCTTCCGTCATGTATCGAGCACCGACGCACTCATTTTAATTTTTTTTTTTTAAGAATGTTATTTCAAAGGAAGTCGTTAGAAATATTAGATTTAATCACATATACAATTTATAATCACTATACACCGCATGGTTATGTACATACTTAGCTGCAGATTGGAGAATCTTTTGTAATATAAATTAAGAGTAATACACTGGAGATGGCTGTTAACGTGTTAGGGTCTTTTGTGGGTACCTGTAATCTTTGAGCGAGAGAGAAAATTAGAAAATTGGTCCACAGTAAGGGTTGTAATGATCTCATAGGAGATTCTCGTAGGAGAAATAGAATGTAGCTAGTTAGGAACTGAAAGATATTATCCGTAGCGTTACGCGGAGGTTAACTTAGTAGGTTGACAACTACCAGTAAATAGAGGGTCGTACTAATTACACGGGTTCAGCAAAATCGATTCACAGAATTTAAATGAGGATGTTCTCTCTAATACGGTGAATCGGATAACTTGAACCTATTCATGATAGATATGGACTAAATGTAATGCTAAAAAGTTAAGATCCGCTTGAAAGTAGTCGTAATGATTAGATTTTATTAATTTTGTCCGTAATGCTTTTTATTGATTAACTCGTCAGTTTATATGATGTTATTTGATAAATGATTTTTTTCGTTTCGATTTACTTTGTCATTATAAAATAAGTTTTTAATCAGAATAATTAGTCATTTCAACCTTAAATTATATAAAATAACGTATAGTTAATAAAAATAAAACATTTTTGCGTATTTTATATTTTATGTATATATATAATTCTGTTTTCAAGAAAATTATTTGTAAAAGTACTTTCCAGAAAATTACTTTTATAAAAATGTTCTATTTATCCATAATTGAAAATTTGGGAATTTAGAAAAAATAAACGAAAAACAGATTTTAGAAACTTTTAAATAAAATAACAATATTAATTTTTATCAAATAAAACAAAAGGATTATTTTCGTATACATATGAGTAATTTAATACTCAAATTACGAAGGATTTTCTTGTCCCTAACGCTATCATTATATACATATATATATATATATATATATAATTATCGTGAAAAAGATCTAAATTGAACATTTTTTTAACATATAAACAATTTTACCTTGAGGGTTTTTGAAATCTACATGTATTTTTCATACATATAATTCATGAATTTTCTGTATCCTTTGTTGTGTATTTCACTATTCCTCAATATTTATAAAAATATTATTTAATTAACGCCTTGAAAATGCATTTATATTCTGTTGTTTTATTTAATCGTTTATTTTCATCACTATTATTTTTATGTACAATATTTGTATGAACCATTCGTATTCATTTATTTATTAAATTCATATAATCCTGCTCGGATAACGTTTTCTTCTGATCCCACCAAGTAATTGCCTTACTAGACAGATCATAATTTACGTGACTAGAAACATAACTGCCTATTCCTGAAATGACCTGTGTGCTTTATTTGTTAGTTATTAACTGATCTAAATAAAATATTTATTTATTTATAAGAGTTCTCATTCATTTAATTGTAAAGCAACACTTACACCCTTAAATCCAACATTGCTTTCTCATTACGTTGTAACAGCTCTTTATTTAAAATAATATATACTGAGGGATTCAGGAGAAGAGGAAAATAATTTGGGAACTGATTGTAGAGCTTGAAATAAGGAAAATAGATAAACACAGTTCTGGAAATGCTTTATTAAGGAGTTGGATTTCATTCATATTCTCCTGGATTTCATTTCTCCCGGTAAAATGAGGTCATACTGAAATATTTAAGCGATTATATAAGGGATAAACTTGAGGAATCTTATATTTTTTGCATTGAAAAATCGAATAAAATAAGTACCACAATTGTCTCTAACGCAGTTTTCACGATACCCATAAAAAAATAAAATTATCCAGTAAAAAAAATTCGGTGACGAAAAACGCGTTTTTTTAGGTTTGAAGTACAATAATTTTGTAAAATGACATATAAATGCGTAAATTTTATAATTAAAACTTGTACAAAATTTAATTTTGAGAAAATGAATGAGATAAAGTCTATGATAAAAATCATAAAAAATCACCTTTTATTATAATAACAAACTTGTGTTATGAATCTGTATATTAAAATTATTTTCTACCACGTAAACAATTATTATACGCTGAGAGTTTATCAAAAATAGTTGTATTTTCATATAACTCACCGGGTTGGTTTAGTGGTGAACGCGTCTTCCCAAATCAGCTGATTTGGAAGTCGAGAGTTCCAGCGTTCAAGTCCTAGTAAAGCCAGCTATTTTGACCCGGATTTGAATACTAGATCGTGGATACCGGTGTTCTTTGGTGGTTGAGTTTTAATTAACCGCACATTTCAGGAACAGTCGAACTGAGAATATACAAGACTACACTTCATTTACACTCATACATATCATCCTCATTCATCCTCTGAAGTATTATCTAAACGGTAGTTACCGGAGGCTAAACAGGAAAAAGAAAGAAAGAAAGATGTATTTTCATAAATAAAATTCATGAGTTTTATATGTAGGAATATATAATTAGTTAATTTTGTTATTAATAATATTATTAGTTATTATTTGTAGAAATAATTATTATTCTATAAATATTCTACGGTGCAAATTCAGGCTGTGCGGTGGATGCATCAATACTTCCTGGCCAAGCTCTCTCGATTTTCGACGGGTCATGAAAGATGTGTGACGTTGCCGTGATGGAAGACAACACCTTACCTAAGGATATACGAGTACATACATCTCTTTTTATTTTTATTTTTCAAGAAAAAGAAATACTGAGAAGATAAATATGATCACAAATAATAAAATTACCACTAATCTAAAAAAAAAAAAAAAAAAAAAATTCATTTAAATCACTTCAAATATATATATTTTTAAATAATACTTCTTACGAGATGTGTTCTGAAAAATGAAATGTTTCCTATTTGATGAGAAACTACCAGAATTTAAAAAAGAAGTTTTTTTTAAAAGTAGACTACTTTAAACAGGATAAACCGAGTTAAGCGTCTGGTTAATTTTTTATCCGGATTGATTCTAAGCATCCGAATCGATCTTCTGATGAAGTGGATGTATGGTATTACATGAGGGATGTTACGATTTTGAAAGGTGTTTTTCGTAACGCTGCCGAAAAAAATGCCGCCTAGAAAAACCAAAGTAACAAAAAAAATGTTGCCAAAAATGTTTTGCCTTCTTACAAATTACTGGAGTGATAATTAAAACACCTTAGAATTTTAAATATTCCTCCCACCAGTTTTAAACATTTCTTTATTGACGTGATTTTATGGTATCGTAATAAAGGGCTGAGGAAAAAGGTTTTTCCTATTTTAATGCAGTAGTAAATCAAAGTGTTTTCGTTTTTAAAATGAAGTTTACTCAACAAAATATGTGTCTTTTTGATCGACCTCACTTTCCTATTTTGGAAAAATCATAAATCCGTCACGATAGAACTATAGTGTTTTACGGACAAAAGACTGTAATAAGTGATTTTAACAGATCTCTTTTGAAACCAACTTTGTACCGTTAAGAGATTTCTGTAGAGACTGAAACAAATAGTAGTCTGACGGTACAACGTCGGAACTACACAATGGAAGCTTCAAAACTTCCCAGCCAAGCTCTCTTAATTTTCGAAATGTCACCAAATATGTGTGGGGGTCTGATATCGTCACGATGGAAGATGAAATCTTTCCTTTTCATCGATTCTAGTCGCTTTATGTCGATCGCTTGACTAATTTAAACTTGTTCCCGAAATGTAATGATAATGTGCACCATGTCTGCCGAAGGTTCGAAGCTGAACATACCAAAGTAGGAAGAGAGCTTTCGAGGATCAATTCTGGTTTTTATCTGCAAATTAATTGGAAAGCCGATAGGGAATGGGACATAGTTGCTGGCGTCGTGATATTGTTAGCTCCGCAGAGGATAGCTGAAGGCGTTTGATGCTGTTAGGGATTTACAGATAGAAAAGTAACCCGGGTGGCTGGGGACCCGTCTGGATGCGTACTTCACTAAGATAGGAGCCATGATAGGAGGATTGGGATCGAGCCCTGGTTAGTTGAGATATTCACTGTTGGGATGAGAAAATGAATGTGTTGAGAACTCTGGGATGGAGCTACAGTGTGGGAGCGAAACAATGCCTACACCTCGCTCCCAAAAACGGATCAGAGCAGAGAGATATAGGGTATGTTTTCATTAAACGTTAATCAAATTTATAAATCTGTTTACTGATTTTTTAATAAATCAAGGATTTGAATAGGTTGAATTGTATGGCAAAATTGTTTTTTTTTGTTTTTTTTTGCGATCAGCTCTTGTTATGTTGGTATGAGAATAGTATTTTTTTAGTTTAAAAGAGTCAATCAAATAACGATTTGAGTGCATAGTCTAATTGAAGTTAAATATGGGAAGAGATTTTGTGCGAAACCTTCGGTGTTAGAGGAAGACGTGGGGATCGAGTTTCCGCGAGTCGGTTAATTTGATAGTTGAGGATTGTAAGTAATAACAGATATTTAAGATTGGAAAAAGCCATACGAAAGTGATTGTAAGCTGTGTAAATACGCTGATGAAAATGTCTTACGAGACATTTGCATCGATGGCATCCTGATAGAGTCCAAACTGATGACTGTGATGTGTTATCAAGTTTAAAGGGTCTTAAAGACGACCTGCGATAAAGTCAATCAGGACTAGAAATGGAGGGGTGGTGTGGCAACAGGTATCGACACAAGGAGGGTGTCTTCCCCTACCGGAGTCAGGATGATAGTACAGATCAGAATCAATCGTTTGATGACAGCAGTTCATAGAGAACAATTCCTTTTCGACCCCATCATACACAGCCATCACGTTTCTTGGCGACAATTCTGGCTTGGCCACCGTTTACGGAGCTTCACGTCACTTTGACCACGGTATTTTCCGTTCGTTATTGTCATACAAGATTCAGGTTTTATCAACCATGATCCGTTTCAAAAACAGTTTGATTTGTTTCCGTTGTAGCAACGATTTGCAGATGGAAATTCAGTCTATTAATCGTTTTATTGTTAAATCATTAGGCCCCAAAATATCGATTTTGTTTTTTTTTTTTGTATTCAGCCTTTTTCAAACTATCTAAGGCTGTTTTCTGCGATATTTAGTTCATTATTGGTATTACAACCGTTAACGAGCTGGTCTTCACAATCTTTTCTATGATTTCATTGACGTTTTCAGTCATTAGCCGACCAGAACGAGGTCCAGCATTGATGCCAAACTTTCAAGATTTAAAACGGATCATCCAGCTTTGTGATACTGATCATGACAATAATTATCACAAGTTTTCTTAGCAAACCTGAGTCTCATTCTTCGCTTTTTTAAAATAATATTTCAAAACGCATCGAATTTCTTCATTTTTAATGATTATCACGACGTAATAACTTTTAAATGAATAAACTAATATAATCAATTACATTTCTAAACATACTCGGTGATGTGTTTTCTTTGAAAAGTATACAAGTGTTGTTAGAGTTGATAAATAATGTTATGCGATCTTAAAACCATCTACTGAGAGAATAGGAAGAAAATTTACCCCAACCCCAATATTTACTGATAAAGACGTTTGCTTCAGCTGTAGTTAACTTTTAGATTTGCCTGTAGAGAATAATTTTTTTTAATTGCCGCTATGGAGAATTCTCAAATTAATGCCAAACTATTTTCTATTTCCTACAAAGAATGTTAATGATACTTGACCTTCCGGAAATTTGTTGTAATTTTTCACTAGTATAAAGGAAAATTAAAAAAAAAAATTATATGGAAGTGAAACTTAGACGATCGGTGTGCCTGAGAAGAAAAGATTAGAAGCTTTTGAAATGTGGTAATATAGGAGAATATTAAAAATCAGATGGGTGGATAAAGTGACAAATGAATAGGTGTTGCGGCAAATCAAAGAAGAATGAAGCATTTGGAAAAATATAGTTAAAAAAAGAGACAGACTTATTGGCCACATATTAAGGTATCCTGGAATAATCGCTTTAATATTAGAGGGTCAGGTAGAAGGAAAAAATTGTGCAGGCAGGCAACGTTTGGAATATGTAAAACAAAGTGGTAAGGATGTAGGATGTAGGGGCTATACCGAAATGAAACGACTGGCACTAGATAAGGAATCTTGGAGAGCTGCATCAAACCAGTCAAATGACTGAAGACAAAAAAAAGAAAGAAAAAAAAGGAAAATAAAACTCATTTTCTACAGAACCTTTTGTTGATATGGAAATAAATGTATTTGTTTCCATGGTTAATAAAATCGTGCATATATTATTTCATGGCGACTTATTACGGACTTCAAGATACAGATAAAAATACATTGTGTTGTAAATAATATTTTTTAACTCAATCTTATTATAAAATTCTATCAAAAAATAATTACACTTTTTTTGTGATTTAAAATGAAACATTTTATAAATGGACTTTTTATGTTCAATTTTATTAAATAAAACATACCGAACGTTTTAAGTTCAATATTCATTATACGAGCCTTAAGACGTAAAAATGTACATAAATCAAGATGTTTAAAACACTTCAAATAAAAATTCATGCACCCTTGAATTTAAATTAATAAAGTTTAAATTGAATATAAACACAAGCGAAATAATTCATGGAACGGTCGGAATTTGCAGAAGTTTAGATTACTTCTTCTAATGAACTAATTACCTGCAGAAGTCTAAAAGTGATACTTTGTTTACCGTGGTTCAACTTCGATCCAGATAAATAGCGAGTCTTCTGCATCAGGAATGAGATTTATCACTGACCACAAAAGATTCTCCTGTTCGGAGATTCAGTTCAAATGTACCACATATGGATTGTCAATAGAACTTGACCGACGTTAAAACAATAAACTTCTATTTTAAGATAGAACCGTTGGAAAAAATTGAGTTTTAAAAATTAAAATACATTTTTTTTCTAATTGTTCTTAGCGGTAACTATTTTACTATAACTACAGTTTAAACTATAGATCTATATTTTATCAAATGTATTCTGCCTGCCAAATAAGTATATAAAATATTTTAAATCTCTTATTTTGTGGCTGTTTTATTTTTACTATTTCAGTCACTTTGTTACTGTGCATCATTTCATCAGAAAATTATTACATTTATTTTGTAAAGTGAAAAGCTGAGTAGTTATAACAAAAGAGAGAGAAAAAAAACATTATTTCTTTCTATTCTTTTTTTTTTTTATTTCTTTAATGTTCTTCCTTTTCATTCTCATTTCCTTTTTCAATTTTATCTTATTTCGTTCATTTCTAAAGAGTATCATTTTATAATGCATTAACTTTGTATCAAATTAAATTGTGCCTCTTATATTAATCGTAGTATTTCAGGATAGCCTATGGTTTTAGATGAACGACGTCAATATTTCTTACTATAATTTATTTTTTTGAATTTTAGAATTGAATGTTGTTCTTGAAAAAAATACTGTGTAAAATTATGATTTATGGCAATAAAATTAGTAAAATAAATTTTTTTTAACTTGTTTACGAAAGTTTTCTATTGTAATTTTCTTCTTCTTTCGATTAGATCTTTTTAGATCTCGTTGCATTCCCTTTTTTTTTTTTAACTTCTTTCCGTTGTTTCCAATATTTTTATTTTTCCGTTGAGATAGCGTAACAGCGCTAGAAGGGAAAGTACTGTAATCGGTCCAGTTTGGTATATGCGGTTTTCACCGGATCTTAACGTTTTGACACCTAAAGGACCCAAAAAAGCAGATGGAAAATTTCCGAATTTTAATGTTCGTATATACGTGTGTGTGTTCGTTGTTGGCATCTAAATCATCTTACATCTCCAGAACTACTGGATCGATTTTGACCAATCGTTAGACTACTTTATTGATGCTATTAAAGTTTCAACTTTAAAAGGTCAAGGGAGTGAGGCTGTAAAGCAACATCACCCTCAGTATCTCAATATTTCGCTTATTTAAGGTCATATTTTTCTCAGGCACGTTTATTAACAATCAAAAAATACAATATCTATAAAAAACTTTTTTTTTGTAAAATCGCACTTCCGCCCCAAAAAATTACTATTGTAGTCATCGTCTACGTTGTGACGTCATAAGTTAGAGGGAGAATAAATGAGTAATATTTAAAGTGTAAAAAATTTACTCGGTCTGGCAGTGTCTCGAACTCGATCGCCCGGTTGAATCGGTACCTCGTGCGTTAAGTCTCGTGGCTACACCATCTCTTGGAACCACTGTAATGTATTTTGGCGACCATACAAGAGAAATTTTTTCTAAGTAGTGAAATTACATTAGTTAGTGCCGACTGTCGCCGCTAGTACCGTCACACACGCGCGAATTAAATACGGTATACGGGCGCGCTGTAGTTTGAATCATTGAATTAAATAAAATGAAAAAATATTATATTTTATTAAGATGATAAATATTTTAAGTTAAGTTGTGTGTGTAAGCCGTGCATCAGAAAAATTCACAGTTTTAGGACTAGGTCACACGGCTAAAGCTACGTTCCGGGAAAGTTCGACAATTGTGTTGTCAGCTTTTTTTTTCATTCTTTCCGAGAGTGCTTGTTTTTGCTCTTCTATAAATTTTCGGGAGCTATTCTTTGGTTTTTCCTTTTCATTTTGTTTGAAATCCTCAATTGTTTTTTGACACCCCATTCTATCTCTTATTATTTTTTCAAATTTTTATTTAAGTTTTCGACGTCTTGGTTTACTTCCCGATGCGATCCTATTTTTGTTTTTATATCTTTGTAAAAGTTAAATAATCCGTTTTGTAAATCTTTTGTCATTCATTTTATAAATACGGCCAAAAAAAGTCATTGTTCTTTTCTGCATTTCCGTTTCTGAATTTTTTTGTTTCTCGGTAAATTTCTTTGTTACATTTTATCTCCTGTAACCTTCCTCTGTTTTAATGGATCCATAATCTTCATTAAGATTCGTCTTTCTTCTTTAAAAAAGATTTCTTTCATTAAGTTCTCCTAAACACTAGCTTACATTCTGGGCAAATTACTGTTTTGTTGTGTGGTAGTTTACCTTTATTATTTAATTTCTTATTATAAACATTTATTGGCAGTCTATAAGCTGTTTCCATTTTAAAACTCCTGCTTTTAATTCCTTCTTCTTTTATAAAATTTTACGATTTTATTTTTAATCTTACAGATTTATTTACAATCAAAACCATCAATCTACTTATTAAATAAATGCGATGAAGACATAAGTATTTGTTATTTCGGTAGAAACTTTTTTTTAAAAACTAATTGTGTTTAATTCCAGATACGAGATATGTTATTTAAAACAATATTCAATGATATAATAGCGTTAATTAATATTAAAGCAAATTTACAGTATAAAAATATCAGATATAAAAAATATTTATAATAAACAATCATTTATTTGTTTTATACCAGTTTGAGGTAAAATAATAAACTCGTTGGAAATTGATCAGGACTAAACAAAGAGATTTAGCTCAGTTGGTAGGAAAAGAATGGGTGTAGTGTTTATTTACTGACCTTTCCGCAAACTAAAACTCCATAGGGTATTGGTTCAAACATGTAGATGCGTTTATAATCGCGATTATAAAATGTTAACCGTTATTTTTTTCCCAGGAAAGAGTAAATAAACTTCCTGTTATTTATTTCTCGTCATATTTATTGATTACATTCACGACAAACAGATGTGGCACAATTTTACTTTATTTATTGAATCACTTTTGTTTAAAAAAATCTGTTAAAAAATCATTTTATATACAGACTAACATATTTTATATTTAAATATCTTATTACAGTTTAAATAACATTTAATCTTTGTTTAATTAATTTAAAAAAGAATCGCTTTCTAACTAATATACTCTGATTTGGTAAAATTTTTTAAAGTAAAAACCCCGGTACAAAACATTTAATTAACCTTCTATTACCTCACGATTCAATATATATATATTTATCAAACATCTAATTCACCTTATACATACATTGTCAGCTGAAATCACAGTAATGTAATTATCTTTTTTTTTCTTATTTAACCTCCGGGACCACCGTTAGATATTGCTTCAGAGAATGAGATGAATGGTTTGTAGCGTGTATGAAAATGCCATGCCTGACCGGGATTCGAACCCGGGACCTCCGGGTGAAAGGCCGAGTACTTGGATGATGTACTCATCTCAATTAAATCTATAGTACTAGTTTTGCATTAGTAGCTGATGGTTACAACCGCCTTCATAAACAACGTATTACATGAAATATAAAAACAAAAAAGTAAATTTTTTTTTTTGTCTTCAGTCATTTGACTGGTTTGATGCAGCTCTCCAAGATTCCCTATCTAGTGCTAGTCGTTTCATTTCAGTATACCCTCTACATCCTACATCCCTAACAATTTGTTTTACATATTCCAAACATGGCCTGCCTACACAATTTTTCCCTTCTACCTGTTCTTCCAATATTAAAGCGACTATTCCAGGATGCCTTAGTATGTGGCCTATAAGTCTGTCTCTTCTTTTAACTATATTTTTCTAAATGCTTCTTTCTTCATCTATTTGCCGCAACACCTCTTCATTTGTCACTTTATCCACCCATCTGATTTTTAACATTCTCCTATAACACCGCATTTCAAAAGCTTCTAATCTTTTCTTCTCAGATACTCCGATCGTCCAAGTTTCACTTCCATATAAAGCGACACTCCAAACATACACTTTCAAAAATCTTTTCCTGACATGTAAATTAATTTTTGATGTAAACAAATTATATTTCTTACTGAAGGCTCGTTTAGCTTGTGCTATTCGGCATTTTATATCGCTCCTGCTTCGTCCATCTTTAGTAATTCTACTTCCCAAATAACAAAATTCTTCTACCTCCATAATCTTTTCTCCTCCTATTTTCACATTCAGTGGTCCATCTTTGTTATTTCTACTGCACTTCATTACTTTTGTTTTGTTCTTGTTTATTTTCATGCGATAGTTCTTGCGTAGGACTTCATCTATGCCGTTCATTGTTTCTTCTAAATCCTTTTTATTCTCAGCTAGAATTACTATGTCATCAGCAAATCGTAGCATCTTTATCTTTTCACCTAGTACTGTTACTCCGAATCTAAATTGTTCTTTAACATCATTAACTGCTAGTTCCATGTAAAGATTAAAAAGTAACGGAGATAGGGAACATCCTTGTCGGAGTCCCTTTCTTATTACGGCTTCTTCTTATGTTCTTCAATTGTTACTGTTGCTGTTTGGTTCCTGTACATGTTAGCAATTGTTCTTCTATCTCTGTATTTGAACCCTAATTTTTTTAAAATGCTGAACATTTTATTTCAGGCTACGTTATCGAATGCCTTTTCTAGGTCTATAAACGCCAAGTATGTTAGTTTGTTTTTCTTTAATCTTCCTTCTACTATTAATCTGAGGCCTAAAATTGCTTCCCTTGTCCCTATACTTTTCCTGAAACCAAATTGGTCTTCTCCTAACACTTCCTCCACTCTCTTCTCAATTCTTCTTTATAGAATTCTAGTTAAGATTTTTGATGCATGACTAGTTAAACTAATTTTTCTGTATTCTTCACATTTATCTGCCCCTGCTTTCTTTGGTATCATTACTATAACACTTTTTTTGAAGTCTGACGGTAATTCCCCTTTTTCATAAATATTACACACCAGTTTGTATAATCTATCAATCGCTTCCTCACCTGCACTGCGCAGTATTCTACAGGTAATTCTGTGCAGTATTTTCTACAGGTATTTCTTCAGGTATATTACTTTTATAAAAAAGTAATAAAAATACATAATGACAAAATATGTATAACAAAATTGATTACATTTTCAGAATGTAATGTTAATATGTTATTTTAAGAAACAGAATAAAAATTCATAAATTAATACGAAACATATACTGATTAATGACTCATAAATGTAATTAAAAACTACACAACCGATTAGTAATTAACTGTGATAGCTTTACTGATTACTACATTGTAACAGATCTAACACATATTCAGTTACAAATACAAAAAATCTGATGTGGACATCACATGACTTCCTTGTACGCCTATTAAATTACATATACACACTTACATATACACACTTTACTGCACTTCATTTAAACTTACTTCATTTGAAAGTGAGATACGATCCTCCAATTCTTTAATAAAATGGAGAGTTACACAATTGCATCACATTTTTTTGTGGTGTCCGTATCAAAATTTTATATTAGTTTATACATTAATGTTGTCTCACGTCGTTTAAGTAATTATATGGTAAGTAAGAACGTGTGGGATCCGTATTCATGCACACTTCGGTTCGAATCTGACTTCATATACGTAGATTTTTTTATTTTAAATACATTGATTTATTAATAATTATTAACCTCTGTGAAATTATTTGAATTAAAATGAAATTTCATAAAATTTTATTTCACTAATAACTTCTGATTTTTTAATATTTTTTTTTCTTTTTGTATTATTGAATTATTATTTATGGTAAAACGTTTTTTACAATCAGAGGTTAAAAATTATTAATAAATAAACATATGTAAATTAAAAAAACAGTAAAAAAAAAATATATATATATGTATATGAGGTCGGATTCCAACAGATGGGCTTTCCCCTTTTAAGATCCAATTATTTCATTAATTAAACTTTCATTTGGCTGTAACTCTGGATCCAATGAAAATAAGTACCACTTATGATATATTGTTGAAAAGCTTTCAATGAGGGCTTATTACTGCAGTTAAGAAAAAGTCCAAAATCCAAGTTTTTGAGTTATACATACGTGCATACGACACACCCAAACTAGTAAAATGAATTCAGGGACGGTCAAAATGGATATTTCCGTTGAAAACTGAAAATCGTAAATTTTCGCGATCACAATACCTCCTTAACTTTGCACAAGGAATTAAAAATGAGTTAGAGAGGAAAACCTAGGGGTTTAAGAACCTGAACGTTAATGCCATTTCACGCTTTCGCTCTTTTAGCGCTTCCTTTTTTACAGCGTTTGGATTTATTACTTCTCCGAGATGTTTTAATGTAGTTTCTTTAAAAAAAAAAAAATATATATATATATAAGCCCTCATTGAGAGCTTTAAAAGCTCTCAATGAGGGCTTTTATTGTAGTTAAGAAAACTTTTTTTTGGATATTGGGCTTTTTTGGACACTTTCAAGTCGATTGCAATCAAAAGTAGAGGTGCACAACTAGATTTTACAACAGTCGTAAATCCAAAATTTCAGCATCCTACGGCTAATCGTTTTTGAGTAATGCGAGATACATATGTACGTACGTACTTACAGAGGTCACGCCGAAACTAGTTAAGATGGATTCAGGAATGGTCAAAATGGATATTTCCGTTGAAATCTGAAAACCGAAATTTTTCGCGATTACTTGCTTTCTTTACTTCTTACAAGGAAATACAAATATATGCTAGCAATTTACACAACAATATAATCAATCTCTACGAATTATCTTAAAAAACCTACTTACAAAAAATTTTAGAAAAGATTTATTTTTAGCTGATAAAAGTTACAAACAGAAAACTCTTGAACAATTCAAAATTTTATATTCTCTAACTAAATTCATGTATTTCTTCAAGGTTATTTATTTTTTCTCGTATAAGAATGGTTTATAAGGAATTCTCTGGAATCCGATTCGATGATGAGGAGGAGAAAAAAATTTCTGTTTTACCTTTTAGAGGATTTAATTTTAAAAGTATCGATGTAAATAACATTTATTAAAATTAAACACAAATTTGAGAAGTTCAAATTTAATTGGAAACAAAACACAAAAACTGGATCGGAAAAGCGATACAGAATAATTTTCATAAATGTTTGAACAACATTATTTAAATAAAAACAAATAGAAGACGTATCAATGACAGAAAAAATAGATTTAAAAAAAAATAAAAATTACATACTTTCTGGTTTTATTTATTTTTTGTTCTAGAAATAATTAAATATCAAAGTGATTTACTTGATTTATTTTTGTTTATAACCGTTATATTATTTTTACATTACCTTACATTTTACTCTTTTTATTTCCATTTTTATGAATTGAAATTATAAATTTTTTACAGTCACGAATGTAATTACTCTGTGTTTTTTCTTTTTTTTTTTAATTATTTATTTTTCATGACGGCATAAATCAATAACTATAACCATAAACCTAAACGACAAAATTAATTGTATTTTTTTCATTATTGTTCTTTTAATCTGAAAAAAAATTTAACTTTTTTTTATCATTATTAATCTGAATGAAACATTATTTTAAAATTGTATTATTAATCATTTTTATCCACTTTAAATTTTTTATAGCGTAAAATAATAATTCATTTAAAAAAAGCTGACACACTATTGTATGATTTTCCCGGCTATTAATAATAAAAGTTAAAATTAAAACAAAAAAAAAAAAACAGAATATATATTTTTTTTTAGAGATGGGGGATAAATTTTAAGAACATTTTTCTAGAAAAAAAATGGTTTCTCTACATCTAACTAACCCTTCAATAAAGGCTAAAATAAGAAAAAGAAAATTTTCAAAATATTTTCTGTATTTTACTTGAGGAGTCTGTAATTAAAAAAAAAAAAAAATGGAAACATTTCTTGATACCTCTTTCAAAAAATCTTTGAAAAGTATTTTAACGGAAGGGAGGTAGATAAAAAGAACAAAAAATATATATTTCAGTTTTAAGAGGTGTGGTTGTTAAAAAAAAACATTTTTGGGTTATTTGTACATGCACTCGTTTGTAAACAAAAAAATACAATGCATAGTTTTTAGAGATGTGAAATAGATTTTAAAAAAAGTTTTCATAAAAATATTCATATATACAGGTTCTTAACAAATCTGTTTAAGTAAAGTTTTCTTTAAATCTAACACCTCCTCCCCCTTTAATAAAAGGTAAAATAAGAAAATAAAATTTTTAAAAAACCATTCTGCATTTTACGCCCGGATTTATAATTTTAAAAAATTGTAACCATTTCTTGATAGCACTATATATGAAGTATAAACTTTCAAAAAAAATTTAAACCTCAGGGAGATAAAGCGGAAGAACTGAAAACATTTACGAAGTCTGTGAGAAAAGTAATGAGACTTTTTACTTACCAAAGTTTTTATTTTTTCCAAACAATATTATCCCCCTTCAAGTAGTTCCCTTAGGCAGCTATAAACCGGCGGAGTCGTTATTCCCACTCCTGGTAGCAGCGCTGGAAGGCTTCAACTGGTAGGACTTTTAACCGGTCGTTCTTTTGAATATTCTCCAGAGTTCTAAAATGACGTCCTTTTAAGACATGATTTAATTTCGGGAAAGGGAAAAAGACACAAGGACTGAAATCAGGTGAATAGCGGGTTTGAGGTACCGTAGGAATGAGTTTTGAGGTTAAAAATCCCCTGATGGAAATGGCCGTGTGACACGGTGCATCGTCATGATAAAGCATCCTCTTGTCTGCAATGTCTGGTCTCACGCGAATCACTCGTTTCCTGAGCCTTTCAAGGACACCTTTGTAAAACATTTGGTTGACAGTTTGTCCTGGAGGAACAAATTCTTTGTGCACGATACCCCTACTGTCAAAAAAGCAAATTAGCACGGATTTGATCTTTGATTTGCTCATTCGACATTTTTTCGGTCGAGGAGATGACAGAGTGTGCCACTGGTTGCTTTGCCGCTTTGTTTCAGGATCGTACTTAAATATCCAGGATTCATCACCTGTGATCACACGATTGAAGAATTCTTAGTCATTGTCAATCCTCTCAAGAAGAAACGACGTTTCTTCGATTGTCCTTCTGTTCCGTTGTGAGGTTTTTCGGCACCAATTTTACATAAACCTTTCACATCTCCAAATCGTCTGTCAAAATTTGATGTACGGTGAAAGTGTTTAACTGTTCCCTCATCCTTATTGTTAAACGACGGTCTGATCTCACAAGAACCCTCACACGCTCTACATTTTTGTCAGGTTTTGAAGTCGAAGGTCTCCCTGAGCGAGGTTGATCTTCAACATGTTTTCGGCCTTCCAAAAATGATTTGTGCCGGCGGAAAACTTGTGCTCTTGATAAGAAATGTTCCCCATAGACCTGTTTCAACTTTTCATAGTTCACACTCGTGGATTCCCCAAGTTTAACACAAAACTTGATTGCACATCGTCGCTCTAAATTCCGATGCTCCATTTTCGTAACACACAACAAAAACACAACTTCACTGATGGCGCTGTCAAAAATAATGTGTTGGCTGAACGGAGTTGAAACTCGTACTGAGGATGTGGAAGGGATGAACAAACCGGTCTAGCACAGACCGGTAGACACAGGGTTGCCAGATCGCTTGCAGTGTTACCAATCTCATTACTTTTCTCACACACCTCGAACTTCAATTTTAAGAGGTGGGGTTGATTTTTTAAAAACTCTTGGATTATTTATAAGTGCATTCTACGTAACAAATTTGCTTTAATATATTTTTCTCTAAAATGTCTGAAGTAAGTCGAAAGTATTTTTTTTCGTAATATCCTTCCACTTTCTTAACGAATTTTTAAAAAAATAATATGATTCACGCCCATATATAGAAATGGCTCAATATTTGAAGCAAGTTTGAAGAAAATAGGTTTGTTCAATCCTGATATATTAGGCCAAAAGCAGAGCGACATACTTAACGCAGCACATACATAAATACATATATTTTTTGGCGTAGATAAACTAGTTGGACCCCAAAGTGTAAGGATGTGTAAAAACAACTCGATACCCCATTTTTGACATGAGCCCCATACTTTTCCCTTTAATGTAGCTATTATAGTTATATTCCGCTGGAATTTAAAAAAAAGATTTCATTAAATGCAAATTCTACATTTAAATGGTTATACTTATTATTATTGTATATATTGTGAAATTTTTATGCGATTTTAACTGGAAACAATAAAATTATGTTCGGTTAGGTACTCTTCTTTCTATTAAATTTTAAACATCACGTGATTTACTATAATAATGGTTTAACTAATAAGAAAAGACTGTAAACACCTCAATGAATAAAATTGTGTTATCTGCAGTAATGAAACTACATAAAGATTTCACTTCGTATCTCAACAATCACATTTATCAAAGTTGTTAACGGAAGAGATTACAGATGACTACAAATCCTTAGGCATTCATAAAGTACAAATATTACACACCAGTTTGTATAATCTATCAATCGCTTCCTCACCTGCACTGCGCAGTAATTCTACAGGTATTCCGTCTATTCCAGGAGCCTTTCTGCCATTTAAAACTTTTAATGCTCTCTTAAATTCAGATCTCAGTATTGTTTCTGCCATTTCATCCTCCTCAACTTCCTCTTCTTCCTCTATAACACCATTTTCTAATTCATTTCCTCCGTATAACTCTTCAATATATTCCACCCATCTATCGACTTTACCTTTCGTATTATATATTGGTGTACCATCTTTGTTTAACACATTATTAGATTTTAATTTATGTACCCCAAAATTTTC
Source organism: Lycorma delicatula (assembly GCF_047948215.1). Lineage (NCBI taxonomy): Eukaryota > Metazoa > Arthropoda > Insecta > Hemiptera > Fulgoridae > Lycorma > Lycorma delicatula. The sequence continues at coordinate 16,320,905 of NC_134459.1, forward strand.
CTTAACTTTCCTGTATGCTCCGTCTATTTTACCAATGTTCATTTCTCTTTCCACTTCTGAACACTTTTCTTTTATCCACTCTTCTTTCGCCAGTTTGCACTTCCTGTTTATAGCATTTCTTAATTGCCGATAGTTCCTTTTACTTTCTTCATCACTAGCATTCTTATATTTTCTACGTTCATCCATCAGCTGCAATATATCGTCTGAAACCCAAGGTTTCTACCAGTTCTCTTTATTCCGCCTAAGTTTGCTTCTGCTGATTTAAGAATTTCCTTTTTAACATTCTCCCATTCATCTTCTACATTTTCTACCTTGTCTTTTTTACTCAGACCTCTTGCGATGTCCTCCTCAAAAATCTTCTTTACCTCCTCTTCCTCAAGCTTCTCTAAATTCCACCGAATAATCTGACACCTTTTCTTCAGGTTTTTAAACCCCAATCTACATTTCATTATCACCAAATTATGGTCGCTATCAATTTCTGCTCCAGGGTAAGTTTTGCAGTCAACGAGTTGATTTCTAAATCTTTGCTTAACCATGATATAATCTATCTGATAACTTGCAGTATCGCCTGGCTTTTTCCAAGTGTATATTCTTCTATTATGATTTTTAAATCGGGTGTTGGCAATTACTAAATTATACTTCGTGCAAAACTCTATAAGTCGGTCCCCTCTTTCATTCCTTTTGCCCAGCCCGTATTCACCCGCTATATTTCCTTCCTTGCCTTTTCCAATGCTTGCATTCCAATCTCCAACTATTATTAAATTTTCATCTCCTTTTACGTGTTTAATTGCTTCATCAATCTCTTCGTATACACATTCTTCCTCATCATCATCATCATGGGCGCTTGTAGGCATATAGACGTTAACAATCGTTGTCGGTGTAGGTTTTGATTTTATCCTTATTACAATGATTCTATCGCTATGCGTCTTGAAATACTCCACTCTCCTCCCTATCTTCTTGTTCATCACGAAACCTTCTCCTTCTTCTTCTTTTTCCTGTTTAGCCTCCGGTAACTACCGTTTAGATAATTCTTCAGAGGATGAATGAGGATGATATGTATGAGTGTAAATGAAGTGTTAGTCTTGTACATTCTCAGTTCGACCATTCCTGAGATGTGTGGTTAATTGAAACCCAACCACCAAAGAACACCGGTATCCACGATCTAGTATTCAAATCCATGTAAAAATATCTGGCTTTACTAGGACTTGAACGCTGTAACTTACGACTTCCAAATCAGCTGATTTGGGAAGACGCGTTAACGAAACCTTCTCCTGCCTGCCCATTACTTGACTCTGAGTTAATTACTCTAAAATCACCTGACCAAAAGTCGCCTTCCTCTTGCCACCGAACCTCACTAATTCCTACTATATTCACATTTACCATATTCATTTCCCTTTTCAAATTTTCTACCCTACCAACCTTTTTTAAGCTTATAACATTCCACGCTCCGACTCGTAGAATGTTATTTTTTAATTTTCTGGTGACCCCTTCCTTAGTAGTCCCCACCCGGAGATCCGAACGGGGGACTATTTTACCTCCGGAATATTTTACCAAGGAAGGCGCCTCCATTATTGTTATGTGAGAATGCAGAGAGCCACATTTTCTTGGAAAAAAAAACAGCCGACCTGCCATGCCAGTATATAGCTGGTAGGCGGGAAGGCCTATTTGAGTATAAAGACACTCCCTTGGGTGGCGTAATACCAACAAGTCGGTCCGGCCCAGGGGAGCTGAGAGAAAAAAAAAACCGTTGGCCCTACTACCATTGACCCCCTACAAATCATTCACCTCATCCTCTGAAGCAATACCTAAAGGTGGCCCCGGAAATTAAAAAAACAACCATTGACCCTTAGGAGCTGTTCTATATAAATTGATAGAATGGTCTTAAGCATGTTGTCATTTGACTCAAAAAAACGGGTTGTATTCTTTGGGTGCACTGTAATCTTTGTTGCGGTGGTGCTAACGTGTCGGGTAGCTAGTTATACTAATTTTTGTGTTTCCTATTCTTTGTGTATCGTGTTTAAGTGCTAATGGTTTACTGGTGGTGTAATCGTGCCAGATTGCAATTTTCTTTTCTTTTCTTTTTTTCTGTAATTCGTGTTTCGGTGGTGGTATCGTGCATGTTCGTGCATGTTTGCATCGTGCGTCGTGTGTTCGTAACGTGTATTGTATCGTGCCTGTTCGTTTTATCGTGCTATGATGAAAAGAAAAAAAAAAAATATATATATATATATACATGATGTATACTTTGGGTACTACAGTAATTCGTGTTGTGATGGTGCTAGCGTGCATGTTCGTATCGTATCATATCGTGCGAAGTTTGTTCGTATCGTGCATGTTTCTTTTTATAGTACTACCATAAAAAAAAAATGCGATGTAAAATTCGGGTGCTACAATAATTCGTGTTGTGGCAGTGCTATTGGGTAAGATTGTAATGGGTGTATAATGTGTGTGTTGGGTTTCGTCAGGTTTAATGTTTCTGTTTCTCGTTCTTCATTATTCCATGTAAGGGGGAAAAATGAGGTGCATAACACTGTTCAGTATATAAAAATTGTACTGAACAATTATTTGGGGTGGTCGTTTGTTGTAGAGATGGTGCACCTCTTGCAGGGTGAGGACTGAGTTATGCTTAAAAAGCGGGTACGGTTTCCACCTGTTATAATTGCAAGAAAAAAAAACATTTACTTGTAGATTTACTGAAATTTATAATTTATTATCCAATCCTGTTTTTCTTAGGCTGTTGATCGCTTCATTTACTCCAGAAAAAAAATTCAGAAAACTAACAATAATATGCATATTATTATACAAGAATTTCCTTCTACACTGGTTGTCGATAATTGGTTTGTTATTATACAGAAATAATTTTTACACAAAATATTTAAAAATACATACAGTTTTTTTTTAATAATTTCCTTTATTAGAAAAAATAAAAAATAAAAAGCTTTATTCTTTATAAAATATAAGAAAATCGCTAAATATACAAGATAACCTTGTTCATACAATACAATTGTGCAATGATTGAGCAATGTATTGTGAATGACAATAAAAGAATTACGCTCTTCTTTTATCAAGTAAGTTAAACTTTTCATCTTTTCCCGTCTTTTCCTCTTTAAAACAAATCGCACATCATTCTAATATCTCACATGAAAAAGTTAAAAAAAAAACTTGCTATTGGTTATATACTTCCTTATCGAAACAAACTGCAATTTTTTATCGTAGATTTCTTTTTTAGTTTTTTTAGACACGTGCAAAATATTGCATTACATTTTTAGTAAAAAAAAAGAAGAAATCAGACATATTTATATGATAAAACAAAGAATTTATATCCTTTCTTTCCATTATTTATGCATGCACACGCACGTTCACGGGCGCATGCACAAACCATTTTTTTAGGATTAGTGACTATGTCGTTTGATGCTGCGCCGTTATTTGTATTCTGTTCTTTATAACATTTTATACTTTGCGTGCATGTAAAATTATGTATTTGCGTAATGTTTTGCTGCTTTTTCTGACGTACATATATTTTACTCATATATTTTATGTTTATAAAATTTTGTCAAAAACTTTTTTTTTCTAGAATTTATATTTAACCTTATGATTTAGATAAATTTACAGTGGATTTATTTCTTGTTTACTTTCTAACAAATTAAATTTTTTCAGTCAATTCTTTCAGTCTTTTTGGCTGTTGGATTGATGAAATAGTGATTTTAAAATGGAATAATGAAACTCCTGGACTTTGTTATGCAGGGAACAAAGTAGTTCTTAAATAATCCTTCCTTTCTTCATAATTTCATTAAAAATTTCATTTGGGACGCATCTTTAAATAGTAATCCAAGAAAACTTCTTTTTTTTCAAAATATAAAATAACAATTTAAAATCAAGCTTATTTTATGATTCAGAAATGTTAAATTTTGCTTAAATTAAATTTACGTCCTACAATAAAAAATATGTTATCAAGTTTAGAGTAATAAGAATAAAAATATATTGATATGGAATGTTCCAAGATTCATGCAACGTAAAGTAGATATAAAAGGCCGGATCAAGACTAGTTCAAGGTCATATGACGTTGACAGGTTGGTGAAGAGATGTTGCCTTGGTCGTGTGACGTCATAGGTGGGTTGTGCCTTGAGGCGGTCGATCTGTCTAGGTGTAGAGTCTGATCGGTGGAAGCCCAGTTCAAGGTCGTGTGACGTCATAGTTGTGTTTAATCGAAGGTATTAATTGGTCTAGGTGCAGAGATCTAGTCCGGTGGTAGCCCAATTCAATGTCGAATGAAGTGGCAGCAATGTTGCTCCGGCCGGTGCTTGAGAAGGGGTATCAAAGCGGGATCAGGCGGGTACGAGAGTGGTGACACCGGTATGGGCGATCTAGTATTCAAATCCGTATAAAATGATATACTTAATAAAATTGTTTTTTCTAAAAAAAATTAATTTTGAAATGGTTTGGATTTAAAGTACTCCAAATTCGGTCAATCTGTATATAATAAACGTATTCGTTTAAATGAAAATACTCTTTATCATTCACAAGAAATGACCGTATATACTTTTTTCTACAGCTACAACGTTTGAAATACCTGACTGGAACCTGTATCATAATGAGGATCATTATGAACCATATTTTCATTATGATGTAGATGTTCAACATATCAAAAGCACTGACCGATCAGAAGCGGGTATTTTATAATTTATCAACTGTTTTTTTATTTTGATTTTAATCCGATTCAGTTTTAACAAGAAAAGGTTAATTTGAAATTACACCCCTACGTAACTAAGTTTCTATATTACACTTTTTTATCTTTTTGTTAATTGCGTCGGATTCTGAGTAAGAAATATCTTTAACACCGATCGATCTTAAAGAAAAGGCAGAACTTAAGAACAATTACCTATTGCCACAGAAATGTATCGTTTAATATTTTTTTTTTTTTGAAAAATTAAAAAAAACTATTCCGTTAACAACGTATAATATCATAGATTTAAATCAATAACCCCAATATTTTCTCATCCGTAGAAAAAGTACTTTGCATCAATGACTATCATTATAAGCTCGTTGCGTAATTTACTATTAATAAACTATTAAATAGTAGCGCATTTAATCCGTTTAACTTTCCTGTTATTCTACTGATTTTGTAAGATAGTCACTTTAATTTCATGTTTTTTTTTCTTTTTTTTTTAGACGACAGATCATACATATTGTCGCGTCGGTGTACGCGGTGTGCGTTCCGCCCCGACTCGATCAGGATATTGAGAGGTAGTTGACAATTTATAATGATTATATAATTAAAGTTTATTGATTTAAAATATTTCAATTACAACCACGCAAATTAATAATAATAACAATGATGATAAATACAATAGTAATAATAGTAAATGACAATAATAAAACAGTTAATGAACACAAGTATTACTACAGTAATTACAACTAAATAATAGTCAGGATAATGTGTGGTAAACGATAATTACATGACATCAAACAAGGCAATCAAAACAATAAGCATGACGTAAAAACAGACAAAAATACATAATGTAATCAACAAAGATAACAATCAAAATTATTACATGTAAATAACAACACAAAATAGTGATAATAATGTCAATAGTAAGTAATAAATAGAGATTACACATAAGAGAGTTTAAAATACATAATCGTTCGGAATTTTTTCCAGGTATATAAACAGACTAGTATTCAGATCTATTAACAAAGAAACCGCTAGTTTTAACTTTTTTAACCACTGTTCTTACATTAACAAACAATCTTATAAAATTTACTTGTAAAACCCTTTTGTTGTCTATCTTAACAGTTTATGAATAAAGTCTGTTGCACTATTTCTTCCAGATATACACTTATAGTTTTACTGTAATTCACCGATAGTACTTTCTTGATTTAAAATTTTTTTTTTTTCCGCGTGTGTTTTGTTCTGTTTCTCTTGTTTCAGCAAACGGGAGAAACGTGGATGTGGAACGACTCGTCATGCCGTCTCATCCTGCCAGTCGAAAGGAAAGTAAAAATTAAATTTTTTTTTTTTTTTTTTCTCGTGTGTGTTCTGCTTCTTTTGTTGCAGATACCAACAGCCACCACAAAAACAAATGGTTTCTTCACTGCGGCCACGCGGTCCCCCCAACCCCTTCTCAGACACACGTGTGTCTGAAGGTTAATAATTACGTGGAGTGAATAATTACTGTTTACTTCATTCCAGAAAATCGCCGCCCCGAAACCGCGATCGCGAATAGGTATCACCATTTGTAAGTTCCCTATTACCTTCCTTTCCTTTCAAGAAAGAAGAAAGAGGGAACGAGCCCAGCAGCCATCAGCCCAGCAGTCGCAAGCCCAGCAGCCACTGACAGCACAGAAGAACGAAGAAACCTGCACTTTCCCCCGTTCAGCCCTTCGGGGCTTCGGGAATTACAAGGTTAATGGTATGTAACTTCGGTTACTACCAATTCTTGGAAAGTGCAGGCCAAAGAAGAACGAAGAGGTCTTCGGAAGAAGAAGAGGGAGAAGAAGAAGGAAGACCAACCACTCGCCTCAACATCACGGACTGGAGTCCGGAACAGAGCCCAGCAGAGATGCGTCCTGAAGGGCAGCCATACCAGAAGCGAATGAAGAGCTTCTACACAACCTTTCCTATTTCAAAACTTACAGTAAGACAAAATAACCCAGCAATTGCGACTCCTCCGGAAAAGGGGACGCATTGCTCCCTCCTTATAGCTAGTGCCCCGTTGTGGCGTATTCCTGCTAGCCTATTAAAGAGTTAGCACCGAAAGGACTTCAGTGGACGGTCTGAAGGGGAATTACGTCGGGAGGACAGGCTTTATAAGCCTAGCCTTCCGCGGTCGGCCCGTAAAATGGGTTCGATAACGCTGGTTTAACAACGGATTGGAATGCAATTAAATCCGTCCTTAAAACACTAAATAATAATAAACAAAATTTGAAAAATTAGACCCGCCATTTAAAATTAACCCTTTTAAAAAAAAACAAGCCCGATTAGAATGATCCAGCAGCAAGGGACTCTGTCCAGGTTCTGCGATGGAGTAGGGAGTAATAAACTCCTGCCAACTTTGCATTCCATTCCTACTTTCTTGATAACTGATTACTCGTGGCGTTACCTTAATCGTATCGAACGGGATACTCTCCTCGCTGAACTGACGTCTCGCAAACTCACACCTGTGACTCTCCACGCTAAACCGTTGTCGTACGTCTCGCAGAACTCTCTACCGAACTCACACAACTCACAGCCTCTCCTTGTTGAACTCCTCGCAGGACTGCCCTTGCGGGACCGACGTCGTAACGCCTCGCAGATTGGTTCACGGATTTCCGCCGAACTGTACTTTTAGCTGGTCTTCTGGGCTATTTATACTGTTAGTCCCTTTACCTGTAGGATCGGACCCAAGTCGAAGCGTGAAAAGAGTCGACCGAGGCTTTGTTCCCGTAAATTCCAAGCCTGGTGTCTTCTCATTGTACAACAGGTGTGTATTGTAAATTGTGTGTTAAGGAGTAGTATAATAAATGAAAATTGTAAACCGGACCTATACTTGACAAAAAGAGTTGTCCTTTTTGTTCCTTTATGGATTCTCCCAGTTAAATACATTTTCTGTTACTTTTATAATTGGCAGGAATCCGTTATTAACGCTCGCCATACCGGTCTTGTTACAATATTTTTCTAGTAAACAATAGCAGTCAGTTTTTATCCGGTCAAAGAATTCAATCTTTAAATTCAAAAACGAGCAGAGTGCACTACTCATCATTTTGATGAAAACGGTCAAGAAACTCTTTATTTTCGTCTTATTTTGTCCAGAAGCATTAAGCGACATATTCCAAAACAATTCTTGCCTCTATAGGCAAAAACTTGTTCATAAATATTCTAAAATAAAAACTTGTTTCTTTAGTAAACACTCTCTTACATCTCTTATCAAAAATCACTTCACCAAACAAGTATGGTTGACTGTTTAACTAAAAGAACGTAAAGTTAAAAATAATCAGTGTTACCAATGGTATAATAATAATTTCCCTACATTTCCCTCTGCTGAGAAGTATATTTTCAAATACTTTAATGCTTGTTTTTTGGACTACCCGAGATAAAAATTGTATGAATTCAGAACAAAATAGGGAGATTTTTTTTATAACAATTTAAACAATATTAAATTAAAATATTTAGTTAATTAAGTAAACAGTGCCTTTATTCTACCGCTCTTTTAACATTCCTTTTTTTTTATAAAAATAACTTTATACCGTACAATCCTTTCTGTTTTGAGTAATATTTTTATTTTTTTTACTTTATCATAATCTAAGCAAGTGCAGTTTTTAAACGGATAGAATTTATTTTAATGATTTATTAAAGATGGTTTTTCGTTGATTATATTACTGTATTCGATTGGTTGATCAAATGTATTACAAATTCTTAATTATCAAAAATTAATTTTCAAAAAAAAGAGCTAAAACAATACACACACACACTCTCTCTCTCTCTCTCTCTCTCTCTCTCTCTCTCTCTTGAGGTAGATTTTTAATTCTACCTACGAAAAGAAACATTCCTTATTTTATTGTATATATCATGGTTGTAAGTAATAATAAACTGTATAAATATTATATAAGTGCTATATAAATAAACTGTAATGGAAATCTATCATAGGACACCAGTCATTTCTGAAAGTGGTATATTAATTTCCAAGAATAACAAGCAGAGTTTCTTGTTTGTTAACGCACCCCCGTTTTTTCGCTTTTTTTATTCAACTCTTTACCAAAAGACAACGTATTAAACATATTATTACAATGTATATTGAACAAAAAATATGTCAGTTAGCGACTGAAGCGAGCGTAGGTTATGTTTGTTTAGATTATATTGATTTCGTGTACTGACGAATCATACGTGTATCAACATAACCTAACCAAACGTAACCTACGCTGGCTTCGTTCGCGCTAACCTCGTTTAATTAACATTATATATGTATACTATATAACGTATAATAAAAAACGTATAACGTATAGCGTATTAATAAAATTACCTTATTGTTATCGCACCGCCACTTTTTTTGGTGAAAAATGTTGTAAAACAAGTAGAAATATCTTTTTCAAATAATATTACCAAGGAATTACATGATTTTCCTGTGTTCGTCACCCAAAAAAATATTATTATAATAATTATACGATAGAAATCTAAACCTTTGATTTGGAAAACTTGTTAGTATGTTGTTTGAATCGTTATCGGTGAGAATACATAGTGTTATCGGTTACGCACAGTGTAGATATCATGAAAATATGGGATTTACAAAATACCGAAGAAAATGCAATATCATTTTTACAAGAAAAAAGTCTTTTGCCGGTATTACATAATACGATTTTTATTTATTACATAAATATGATTTCAATTTTACGTCAATGTTTTTGCTGCGTGAAAAGATATTGTAAAAAGGATATATATTTACGCAAAGATGATTGGTTTAAAAGAAGCGGGTTACCGTTTGTAAAAATCGTTAGATTTGTATACTGTTAAAGCTATGAATTGACAAGTGTGAAATGGTGTGAAAATCAATTAGAAATGAGACAAAACGCTACAATCGACTGGAATAATTATATAAGAGAATATTTTATTCATACTATTCAAAATAGATATTTGTCAAAAATCGGAGAACGAGGAATGATAGTAAAAATTGATGAAAGTATATTTACGGAAAAACAATGTTGGCAGAGTATTACCGCAGCAGTGCCTTTTTTGGTGGCATTTGTCGTGAGACAAAGTAGTGTTTTATAAAAATAGTGCCTGATCTATCTGCTGTAATACTATTGAATATCATAAAAAGAAGAATTAAAGACGTTATTAGTATATATTCTGGAGAGCGTACTTTCATCGTGCAAAAGTGAATCACAAATATAATTTCGTAGATCCAGAGATAGGAGTCCAAACTCAAAATATTGAAAGATTGTGAAAAATAAAGGAATAAAAAACATCGTGGCACCGCTCGTCATCATTTGAAGAGTTATTTATCTGAATTCATATGGCGTAAAAATACTGCAAACAGGAAAATATCTTCAATTCTATTCTTAATAGCATTTGCCAGTTTTATCGTCCTAAAGTGTGATGTTTTGTGTTTACATTACTATGGTGTTTATGAATTTATACGGTATTTATTGTTTTTTATTAGCGTTTTGTAATTTTTATTTTTCATTAAAAAAATGTACTTTTTCCATCTTAAATAAATGTTTTTTTATTTTCTCTGGAAATCTGAAAAAGTTGCATAAAAAAAGTGACGATGCGATAACAAACAAGTATACAAGCAGAATTACTAAGGAGTGAGGTAATTTCCCATTTTTCTTCTTTACTGATTTGAATATATTATTTCATATAAGTACATCAAACCCATTGAGATGTCAGCCTCCAAGGTGCACTTTCATACTGTATACCACAAAGATTCACTGTCTAATAAACACCATCACTCTCAAAGAAAACAAGTCATACTAACTGCAGTGACTCAGCTTAACATGTTTCAAAGCAGTACGAAAATTGGAAATGACAACTATTTTTATTATAAGATGATAAAATATATACAGAAAGCGTCTCTTGGATGTGTTGGCCACACTTAAGGGACTGATTCAAAACATTAAAATAAACAACGAAGTTTATCTCGCTTTAATTTCCCTATGTCCACCGTTTTGTGTTTTTTTTTGTTTTTTTTTTAATAAATTGAATCTTGAGATACTTTAATGAAGTTTTTTTATATATGCACGCTACAATACCTTCTACAAAATAAATTAGTAAAAAATTAGTAAACTAGTAATAAATTAGTAAAAAGTCTTTTAAATTTCTAAAATGGTGGTAAATTAATTTTCTTAATTACTAATTGTTCTATAGATATTAGTTTTATAGAATTATATTGTATTAAAAAAAATTTAAACCTTTTGTTGTAAAAGTAATGAAACCTTACTTGTTGAAATTCGTTGAACAGCTAAAATTGTTCAGTGGAACGCAAAAACTTTACCAAGATTGTTTATTTTCTTTGAATTGTTAATAATAGAAATAATTATTTTTAATTCATTTAGTAAAGGAAAAGAAAAAAGCACAAAATTGTACCTCATATATGTCTAATTTAATATCGGCGTGCAATAACGGTAGCAACGATGTGAGAGGGGCGCACAATATACGGACGCGGTCGGATATAAGCATCACTCCCACCGCGCAATTCTCCCAACATAGCGGTGCTGCAGCCCTACCACTCTCAGGCTCCAATAAATGAGCGTGCACGAGAGTGAATTTGAAATTCATCGTCACTACCTGGAGAAGACCAAGAAGAAGGATGTGGAAGAAGACAGAAGAAGTTCTCTAGCCGGCTCAATGTGGGACCTCCCGGCGGATGCCAACATCCCGCCGGAGCAGCAGGCCTAACCGGCCTGCCGAGGGAGTCGCTGGATGTAGACGCTACCTTCCCGCTCCAGCTCCAGCTCGCCGATCTTCAATCGCCCTGGTCGGTGGACTCAGCCGCAGGAGCCGGCCCAGCGTGGGATCGCTCGGAGAGAATCGCCTCGGCCGCGCTGACGAAGGACGACCGATGCCGACCCGACACTGCGGGGCCCTGGGGACCACCACTGCCATGCTGTAGTGAGGACCCAACTGACGCTGAGGGAAAGCTCGGTCGGACTTCAATGGACGAGCCGCAAATCCCCGACCTCGTCGGAGACCAACTTCCGGACACAACAGCTCTTCTCAGAGCTAACGCAAAAAACGGCCTTTTCTAGGGCCACCATAAGATTAGTAAATGCCACGTGCCGTCGAAGTCATTCGGCGATAATATACAGATTGTATTACGAAGCTCTTCTGGGACTATCATAACCTATTCTACTTATGAAAACAATGAAAATGTTCATATAAACGTATGTCTTAAAATGCTTCATTTGCGAGTTAAGGCTAGTGAAAGAGTTTGCTCGGATTTCAGCTACCCTGATGAAATGAGGTCGTACTGAAATTTTGAGGACGTTAATTAAGGGGCAGAATCAGTAATTTCTTGCAAAATTGAATAAAATAGGTTACAGAACCGTATCTGTAGTAGTTTTTGAAAAATCTGGGTGGAAACCAATAAATTGAAATAAAAACCCCGTTTTTTTTTTTTTACGTTTGACGTATAATAATTTTGTTAAACGGGTAATAAACACGTAAAACTTTTAAACAAAACTTGTAGAGAATTTAATTTTGAATAAAATGGTGTAAGATAAGTTCAATAAGACAAAGAAAAATTAGATAAATTTGAATTTTTTTTAGAAACAGTACATTATTACTTTAATTTTTTTTTATTAATGATAGAAATGCAATAAATTAATTGAAAAACTATTATTCCAAATTTGGCAAAAGAATAAAATCAGCTGATCAACAGTGCCCATTACTGTATTAGTGTTTAAATCATTCTGTAAGGTAAATTAAGTATATCGGATAATGTAAACTGCGCTGTCGTTAGCCAAGGTTTTCTGTAAATTTTAGTTTTAGTGTGATCTGTTTGCCACTGGAGTAATACCGTACTTACAACAGAGGGATACGCTGATATGTTTGGGCGTGTGTAATTGTAATGCTGCAACTGCTGCAATAGAATATGAAATACGTTTTCCAAATCGCAGGATTCCAGATCCCAAAAGAATTAGTGTGACTTTTCCCAATCTTTGGAAAACACATTACCAACTACGAATAATCTGTTTAACAAGGCACTGTCCGTTATTGATGAAATTATCATCAATGCAATTCAGCGCAGTCCAGGCGTCAGTACATGAAATGTTTCTAAGCGGATCGGAGTTTTGCATTCGATGGTTTGGAGAACACTTAAAACAAGTTTTATCCTTATCATAAACAGCTAGTTCAAACAGGAGATTTACAAAAAGGATACGGTTCGCTTAGAGGAGTTCTGCAACTGATGGGATACAAATCTAAAGTATGTTTTGTTTACTGATGAGAAATATATCATTCGAGATGGTTTCAACAACTTAAGGAATAAGCATATACAGGCAGAAGTAAATCCTCATAAAACGGTGAAAGGCAATTTTCAACACCGATTTAGTGTCAATGTACGGTGCGGTCTTCTTCACAATCAGCTGTATGAACAGTTTATATTACCTGACTGCTTAAATACTGAGGTCTACTTGCATTTTCTTCAAAAAGAATTTCCGCAGCTGCTTGAAAATGTTCTTATATGACCGACACATAAAGCATACTTCCGGCACTATGGCCCGCCTCCCCACTTCTCTTCTCTGGGCCGTTTCCACTCATTTTAATTATCATTTTTCTGAGAAATGGATCGGTCGTAGAGTTTCAAATTCTGGGCACCAAGATCGCTTTATCTAACACTTTTAGATTTTTGCGTCTGGGGTTGGATGAAAAATATAGTATACAAAACAAAAATACATTCTCGCGAGGAATTAATTAACCGCAATATAGATGCGGCTGAACAACTTAAGGGCAACCGTAAAGAATTAAAAAGAGCAACAAAAATACTACACAAGCGTGCCAAGAAATTTGTTAAAAATGGCGGGATCACTTTTAAACAGTTATTATAAACAGGTACGTGTAATGACCTTTAGTCTAGGTACTGTTTCTAAATAAAATTCGAATTTTTCTAAGTTTTGTTTTGTTTTATTCAACTTATCTTACACCACTTTGTTCAAAATTAAATTCTCTACAAGTTTTATTTAAAAGTTTTATGTGTTTATTACTCATTTATCAAAGTTATTGTACGTTAAACATAAAAAACAGGGTTTTTTAACACCAATTTATTGATCTTCACTCTGGATTTACTCAAAAACTACTGCAGATACGGTTCTGGGGCCTATTTATTCGATATTCCAAGTTAATAACCATAAGAAATCATTAATTCTGGTCCTTAATTTCAAAATTTTAGTGCAACCTCATTTTACCGGGGTAGCTGAAATCCGACCGAAATCTTTCACTAACCGTAACTCGCAAACGACGCCATTTTAGAACATATGTTTATATTAACATTTTCCATTATTTTCACGAGTAGAATAGTTATAAAAGTTCCGGAAGGACTTCGTGATATATTCTGTATATTTAAATATGAAGTGTAATATGTGAAATGTTAAGTTATATGTGGACGTGTAATATATAATATATTTTTTTACATTTTTTTAATTAATTTTATTATTACTGCCTAATATATTATATTATTTATTTTTATGAGTAATACGTTAATTTTTCTACTCCGATAATAATTCGGAATACTCATAATTCTAGCTACTCATAATTCTAGAATTATGAGTTCCACCGGTAGGTTTCAAGTAATACTGACCATTCAACAGATTATCAATTGGAAATATTACGTATTTAATTACAAATATTGTATTACTATAATTAAAAGTTATGAAAAAGAGTAATTATTATAATTACTTTGTTGTCCAGAAATTATAAAAGAAGGTGGCAGCTCTGAGCTTCTGTTACACAATAAAACATTTATATTCGTGTGTTCTGTTGCTGTGTACAACATATGTTACTGAAAAAAACGTTTTACTGAAGAGTAGAAATGTAGTTACAGTCGCTCAATTTGGAAGGGATTTCGTCCTAATGATTATGTGGTTGAATAGGCGTTTTTACATTTTTATTCGGTTTTAGAACTGCTGCATATAAACGAAAAAATCCAATTTTTTCTCTTTTTAAGAGCCAGATTTCACGTACGAATGTCATACTCCATTAATAAAAAGGAGATTTGCTGGGAAATATTGTTATATACTTGGTTTAAACTTCTAAAAAGTTTAGTCAGTAAATTTTTTATACATATTCTGTCTGGACGAGGACGAATATACTAATAGTAACAAGTTAATTCAAGCAAATATAGATTTTAATTTCAATATTCAACTGATTTTTTTTTTAATTTGGGAAAATTAGTTTTAAAATTTGTCTATTTTCCGTAAAAAAATCTTGTTAAATACGTTCATTGTATTTTTTAACTATTTAAATGCATGTATTATTGGCTTTAGAGAGATTAAATGTACAGAAATAAAAAAAAGTATTAAAATAAATAAAAATTATATCACAGTAAAAGAAATATCATTTGGAGTTGTTATTAAATGACTCTAAAGAGTTATAGAATTTGTTTTTCAATCAATGTAATTAATTTTAATTTAAAAATACAACCAAAAATGATGAATTTATTTTAAAAGTTATCAAACGTAAAAATATCGATTAAGTTATCGGAATGCGGCTTTAGCCACGTGACGGGAAAGTCCTAAATCTTTGTAGTCAGCTTTTTTTACATTGGAAATATTTTAGAGGAATGTACTCATAAAAAATACAAGTTTAATAATTATTGTTCTCGATGGCAATGAGAACAATTATATTACGTATTGATGTTATAGGATAAATTGTTATACTCTCACTCATTGCACCAACATTTTGTGCAGACCGAATGGAACGCTGAGGCATACATGGTGTATTATCTTTGAAGAAATACTTATGCTAAAAGTTTGTAATCAAATCTGCCACAATTGACCAAGATGGAGCATGGAGTCTTCTGAAATACGTACGTAATTTTCTCATTGTTTCCGTCTAACACTTCCCTTATTAGATAGATTTCATAAGAAAGCTACCTATTATAATGGATACCATGATTCGACTTCCAGAAAATTTTGACATATCTTTGCGTTTCACATCCGCCAGACCCCAAAACCACCGTCAGTCCAAAAGTTTATATATACATTTATACATCTATATATTTCACTTTCTTGTGGACACGATAACTGCCGTAATTTTTTGCCAGTCACTTTCAAATCGATACATAAAATATAACGACCCAAAATCTCGGTCGAGTTTCTTAATGGGAAAAATCGGACCATTGGGGTGGAAATTGGGGGACCTTTTCGAAAAAAATCTCTAACTTTCTTATTAAGTCAAATATCGAATTCCTTTAAGGTTCCTACTATTCTTTGGATAAGGCCCTAAAACTTATCTAAGTAAAGTAAAGTTTTTGGATATCACCAACCAGAGGGTGGAAAAAAATGGGGTTTCGAAGACAAAAAAAATCACACCTTCCTTAATAGGCACAGTATCGAATCGGTTTAAAGTGGTCGTTAATCCTCTAAATTTTACCTAAAACTTTTGTCTGAAACAATTTTTGATATGACCAACCATTACAGCAAGGGATCACTAAAACAAAAAAACAAACAAAAAAAATTGCTTTAAGTTTCTTATTAAGTAAAATATCGAATTCGTTTAAAGTTCCTACTATTCTTTGGATAAGGGCCAAGGGGTGGAAATAATGGAGTTTAAAGGACAAAAAATCATAGCTCCCTTAATAGGCGCATGACCGAATCCGTTTAAAGTGGCCCGTTTAATGTTCTCTAAATATTACCTAACAATTTTGTCTAAAACGATTTTTGATATGACCTACCCTTACGGCAAGGGATGATAAAATTATTGATGGAATTATGTAAAAAGAAGAGGCTTTCCATATGCTAAATACGTGAAGAGTGAATTTGAAGTGAACGCATTAAAACTGCCGTGACTTAGTACTGAGTATATTTTAATTTTTACATGTGACAATATTTTATTTGGGTAATGTAGGGTTATTGTACTTTCAAATTATTTTCTCCACATCACTGTTGTTACATCTATACATGTTTTTGAATAAAGCTTTCTGAAATAAAACATCATTGTCTTTTTCTTCTTTCTAAATAAAACACATTGTCTTTTTTTATCAATACAAAGAGACAAACCTAGAATCTCCCACTAATCCACAAATAGGTGTGTTATCAAGTAGTTCAGCAAAAATTATAAGGAAGTCTTGATAAATTTAGAAATAGTTTGTAATCTAATGAGAAAACTTATTATTTGTAAAACGTGAGAAGTAATGTTCGATACGAACTCGTACAATCCGAGTTCGCCTACCCCTATTTTACCCCGGTGAAATCTACCTTCTCCTTCCGGCGTACCGAAAGAAATTTTTTTTTAATGGGTTTTTACAATAAATAAACGCTCAATTAAATTCTAGGTCTCACTATGACAGATTATAATTTTATCGTTCGAAGAAGGCGCGTAATTCAAAATAGCGGTTCTTACTGAGTTACATTTAACGGGTTCAACAGTACTCATCAAACCCACCGGGTTTGTCTAGCGGTGAACGCGTTTTCGCAAATCAGCTGATTTCGAGGTCGAGAGTTCCAACATTTAAATCGTAGTAAAGGAAGTTACTTTTATACAGATTTGAATACTAGATTGTGGATACCGGTGTTCTTTGGTGGTTGGGTTTTAATTAACCATACATCTCAGAAATGGTCGATCTAAGACTGTACAAGACTACACTTTACTTACACTCGTACATCGTCTTCATTCATCGTCTAAAGTAATACCCGACGGTAATTCCCGGAAGCTAAACAGAAAAAAGTAGTACTCATCGAGTTATTTTATTTAAATTATATATATATATATATATATATATAATTTATATAATATATTATATATAATATATATATAATACATTATATAATATAATATATACACCCATCATACCAATAACATGGTCAAGTATGTTTTATTTATAATATATTCATTATATTTTTCGTTTATAAAAAGATGAATTCTTTCTGGGTTATTTAGCTCAATTGATGAAGTTAATCGATTAACATAACGTTAGTAATTAAAGAACATTTTATAATTTGAATTCACTAAATTATTTTTTTATAAATAAATAATAACGAGACAATATGAAATGTTATTTTATTAATTTCAACGTGCATAATTAATATTGTTTGCATTCAATTCATTAGTGTACTTTATTATGTGCTCCGTTAATTATTTCAGTTATGTTAACATAACCAGAGCCCGATGTTATAAGTATAATATTATTTCCCACATTTTCCTCCGACTCACTTCATTTCGTCTACACCGCATTGCTTTTACAGGGTATTATATCATAATTAATTTCTACTGACGTTATTTTAATGCATTTTAGTGCTTGTGTAAGTGGATTAGGTTATTACTATTATAATTATTATTTTTATTAGGAGTAATTGGTGTTTAATCCCTATTGTCTAAACAGAATATGTATTTATTGTATATTTATTCTTATATAACAAAATTTGTACTCGTCATTTAATTTCGATTTATTTTTTAATATGTATTTATTTGGAAAAAAAATCAGTGCGGACAAAAAAACATTAATTGTGTAAATTCAACAAAAATGAAATAATGTTCTATTATGAAACAGTATTATACTGAAAGATTAAGTGGTTATAACAAAGGATAAACATTTTTAATAGAAATGTGGTTTTCTCAACCAATCACTAATCAAATACTATGTCCTACCGGCCTCCGTGGCGCGAGTGATAGAGTTTCGGCCTTCATCCGGAGGTCCCGGGTTCGAATCGCGATTAGGAATGTCATTTTCACACGCTATAAAATTGTCATTTCATCTCACCCTTTTGAAATGTGGTTCTATAGAAAAATGTTAAAAATCAGATGGGTGGATAAAGTGACAAATGAAGAGGCAATACCTCTTCATTTGTCACTTTT
The DNA here is from genome assembly GCF_047948215.1 of Lycorma delicatula. Taxonomy (NCBI): domain Eukaryota; kingdom Metazoa; phylum Arthropoda; class Insecta; order Hemiptera; family Fulgoridae; genus Lycorma; species Lycorma delicatula. Next base: position 16,339,389 of record NC_134459.1, read on the forward strand.
GCTGATGATATAGTAATTCTAGCCGAGAGTAAAAAGGATTTAGAAGAAACAATGAACGGCGTAGATGAAGTCCTACGCAAGAACTATCGCATGAAAATAAACAAGAACAAAACAAAAGTAATGAAATGTAGTAGAAATAACAAAGATGGACCACTGAATGTGAAAATAGGAGGAGAAAAGATTACGGAGGTAGAAGAATTTTGTTATTTGGGAAGTAGAATTACTAAAGATGGACGAAGCAGAAGCGATATAAAATGCCGAATAGCACAAGCTAAACGAGCCTTCAGTAAGAAATATAATTTGTTTACATCAAAAATTAATTTAAATGTCAGGAAAAGATTTTTGAAAGTGTATGTTTGGAGTGTCGCTTTATATGGAAGTGAAACTTGGACGGTCGGAGTATCTGAGAAGAAAAGATTAGAAGCTTTTGAAATGCGGTGCTATAGGAGAATGTTAAAAATCAGATGGGCGGATAAAGTGACAAATGAAGAGGTATTGCGGCAAATAGATGAAGAAAGAAGCATTTGGAAAAATATAGTTAAAAGAAGAGACAGAGTTATAGGCCACATACTAAGGCATCCTGGAATAGTCGCTTTAATATTGGAAGGACAGGTAGAAGGGAAAAATTGTGTAGGCAGGCCACGTTTGGAATATGTAAAACAAATTGTTAGGGATGTAGGATGTAGAGGGTATATTGAAATGAAACGACTAGCACTAGATAGGGAATCTTGGAGAGCTGCATCAAACCAGTCAAATGACTGAAGACAAAAAAAAAATCTCACCCTTTTAAGCAATACCTAATGACGGTCGCGGAAGCAAAAAATATATATATATTATGCCCTGAAATCAATCTTATTTCTTTATTATAAACGTAATTTTTTTTTAATAAAAATTGTAAAATTTTATTTAAATTACTGAATAACAATCGATAAATATTACAGTTATCACGTAATACTATACAAGATGAAGACATTTTGCTGATAAGCTGGTATATAGCTATAGTACAGTATGTTGATATTACTTTTCCTTATTTACTTTCAGTTTAACTTAGTTCTTATATAATTTTTTTTCTATCCGTTTCCAAACTGTCTGTTGTTTACGAAAGTTAAAGTTCTTTTATGAAGATTTTTATCTTAAAAATGAAAAATTGATTATTAAATTTTGTCTTTATGTAGAAATATTGTTAAAGTTTCAAATTATATAAAGAAATATGAAAAAAATAAGCAAAAAAGTATTTAGTTTTTCTTATTTTTTCGGTAGAACAATTTCAACGTCTTGTAACTCAGATTTGCTTGAAGTCAGTCTAAAGTTTATTTTGGGCTAGATTTTTAATAATTCATCTAAGTACTGTATTATTCCCTCGCTCATGTCGCTCTCACTCTCTCTCTCTCACTCTCTCTCACTCTCACTCTCACTCTCACTCTCACTCTCACTCTCACTCTCTCTCTCTCTCTCTCTCTCTCTCTCTCTCTCTCTCTCTCTCACTCTCACTCTCACTCTCTCTCTCTCTCTCTCTCTCTCTCTCTCTCTCTCTCTCTCTCTCTCTCTCTCTCTTCTCTCTCTCTCTCTCTCTCTCACTCTCTCTCTCTCACTCTCTCACTCTCTCTCTCTCTCTCTCTCTCTCTCTTTCTCTCTCACACACACGCGCGCGCGCGCGCACACACACACACACACAAACTAGTTCTCTTAATATCTAGTGCAACTTCTTTGTTTTTGGATCCGTAGGAAAAATGTCCCTTGTTCATACAATAATTATATCTTTTACATCCATAGATTGCTGGTACGGATATACGTAGATCCGTAGTTTCTACAAAACGGTAGAACCGAAATTCACGTAACAATTCTAATTTTGAAAATTTTCTTGTATCAATAAAAAGTATTCTTTATTACTTTTTTTCGAAAAACACCGTATTTTCTTAATAGCATCTTCAGTTTTTTAAATGTTTAAAAAGTATAATAAGTGAAGACAAAAAATTTATTCACTAATTTTCTTTCACTAAATTTTTAAACAAACGTAATACTTCTATTTTCAAAAATATATTTATGTTTAGTAAACAAGTTTATTCAATATGTGTTACCAAGATAACAAATAATTTTACAAGTGTAAGATTTATGAAGGCATAAAGTCTTTCCAAGAAATATTGCTTAACCATATGGGAAAAATAAAAATTCAAAATCGATAGCAATAACATAAGGATGAATGTTTGAAAATGCATAAAATTATTAAGATTTCTACTTTAAATCTTAATATATTTTCACTGTCAAAAAATAGATTATAGATTATTTTATTATAAATTTATAAATTTATAAAATTATAAATAGTTTAATTATTAGATTAACCTCGTATCAATGTAACTTCAGCGATTCATGTCCTTTTTCTCTGGATTTTAGAATTATCCACACCATTTCTTTGTCCTTACTAAATACAAGAGAAATTTGATACGCTCAAAATTCGTTAACAAAAACTGAACTAAATATAACTGAATACAGTTTTTGGTCGCTAAATTATCATTCTTAGTAGATACAAACAAAACAAAAAAAAACAACATTTGTAAACAAAAACATTCTACTTCTACCCACCCACACTTAGTTGAATTAATTTTTTTATAGATACATATTACTATTTTTGAACTTTTTTTTGTCACATAATTACAGTGAGAATAAATATAGAAAGTTATAGGAGCGCTTCATGAGAGTCGGTAAGCGTCTAGTTATTATAGAACGCGGCTAGTATTTCACCTGATAAACAATCGTTTAACAGTCGAAATACAAACCACCTAGTTACCGATTTAACATTTGTTTTTTACTTCGATTAATTTTGATAACTATTTACTACACCACAGTTAACCGTAAAAATAATGCTAAACCCGGTTATATACAAATTTAAATTGAAGTTGAAAAAACTATCATTTATAGATTGATTTATAAAGGAAAAAATTGCAATGTAAGATACGCAGGGCAAATTAAAATAAATATTAAAACTAGAATATAGAAGCATTTAGCTCAATATAAATACTACACATAGAGAAGACTAGAGAGAAACTGGTTATAAAATTATTTTATTAGAAACGATGATTTTAAAAAATGTACTAATATGTTGCAACGAGAAGTGACATGAATTGTCACTTAAACTATTAGTCAAGTAAATGAATAATACTGATAAATACAGTCTGATAAAATTCTGGTGTAGTGTAGTTATTGTGTTTCCATTACTAGTGTTATGTTTTACTCTTTGTATTTATGTTAATTTTAGAAATACGTTTTTTTTTTTTAAATTTATAATTACGCAACTTTTCAAGTTATTTTTAATAATGTTCGAAAACGAGGTAAAACAATTCTTACCTGTGAAAGAGAATTAATTGCTCACATCATAGGTTGTTGCAAGGAAAATAAAAAAATCAAACAGGCTGACGATTCCACTGGCTAAAGTGACCAAATGAGCAGCAAAGTACTGTTAAGTGTAACGAAAAACTGTGAATGCTATAAAAAAATAATTTCATGATAGTAAAGGTAATAACCCTGGGGAAAAAAGGAAGCTTCCTCATAAAAGTAACGCTGACATCGACGGTTTTGATTTTAACGTTATTAGAAATATTATCAAAGATTTCTATGTCTGACAAAACGTTGTCCCGACAATTTCAAAACTTCTTCCAGTCTTAAAAGAGCGAATCGGATTTAAATGGAAAATAATCATTCCCCGAAAAACTTTAACCGAAATGGGCTATAAATGGAAGAGACCTTTGCTTCGTAAGATGTTAGTGGAAAGACAAGACATAATTAATTTAAGATGTACATATTAACAGAAAATTAGGAAAGTTACAACAAAGCAAAGAAAAATATATTTTTTTAGACGAAACTTGGGCTGAACCGATTTAAATTTTCAAAAATGTTGGCAAAGTAAAAATTTCTTTTTTTTTGTTATCGATGTTGCGGAGAAATACCATTTACGTACCCTCCACGAGGTAGGGGAGTGTCGGACTCGCACGGGTTCGGCTAGATGTTGTTATAGAGCCTATGTGTGCCTACACCCTACCGACTAAAACTCCAGTTTCACCGTTCCTCTCCAACCGGAGCCGGTTTTGCAATTAAGTATTTAACAACCACGGGGGTGACAAGGCAGGAGGGTTTAGGAGTCCGGCAGTTTCATCGCCGCCGCCCACCCGTGCAAGCACGGACAGACGACGACTCTACCGAAGACTGTCCCTCACCTCCTCACCTTCCGACTCTTGACGTTTCCTTTTGAACATTGGTATCACTCGACTTGCTCAGAGGCTACCGGAGTCCCCCCCGCTTCATCATCAGTAAAAATATCTTGGGAACACTTAAAAAGTGCGTCCAACAGACTTGTCATCGTTTTCGCATCGGGTCTTCTGAGGGGTTTGTTAAAGGTGCAGAATTAATTATTTAAGCAGGTTGTGTATCTTGGTGATTACCACAGGCAAATGATTGCTGCAAATTTCGAGAGTTGGATAAAAGAAAAAGTAATCCCAAATTTAGACCAAGGAAGTTGTTTCATTATGGGCAACGAGCCGTATCATGTAAAGCAGGTAAATAAAGTGCCGATTTAGTCATCTTTAAAAGGAGATATGATCAACTATTTGAGGCAAAATGAAGTTCGCTGTGATAGGAAACTGAGGAAAATTGACCTATTTCAGTCGATACAACAATTACCGCCAAAAGAGAAAGAATACAAGATTGAAAAACTACCGGCCCCACATGGTCATTCCTAATTCGAATTGCCCCTTACATGTGTGAATAAATTCCATGGAATTAGCTCGGGCAAAAATTAAAAGATACATCAGATCTAATACTACAACCGGTGACATTTCATTAACCAGATTGCGAAAAATAATGACAGAAGGTATTGAAAATGCAGTACTGCAAAAATGTCATCAAATCTGAAGGTGAGTTTTGGACTAAAGATGAAATTTGGGAAGGTTCAGTCGACAAAGGTTATCATAAGTCTCGACAGTTATGATAGTAGTGAAGATGAATTAGAGAACAGTGATGAAGAATCAGTTGAAGGTGACTTAGAGGAAAATGAAAACAGTGAAGATGAAGTTCTAGCGGTTCAGCTAAGCGTGTAAGAAGTTCCGTAAATTTTCCTGACGTTTTATCATGCACATTACTTTTTGAATCTTATGGAATACTATAGGCCTATTGATATTCTCATGCGACAAAATTAGTGCAATAAGAGTTAAACGTGCGTATTAGGACGTGATACTTCTATCTTTTAATGCATTCAATAGCTGTAAGCTAGCTTAAGAATTCTAATTTGTGAGAAAAATGTGTTGTACGGTATGCTAGACATGTGGGAGGTGTTGAATAAATGATATATGCAAAATTATAAACACAGAATTATTTTAAATATTATATATCCTGGAAATGGAGTTCTAAATTTGGCTATCTTATTATGAGTTACTCGCAAAATGGGAGTAGAAAAATAAATTCTAATATTACAAACCACTAGTACAAGACTAGCTGCAGGGCGTACCTACGGCTTTCCTCCGCTGCTAGGCCCTCCGGGCGGGTTACCCTGACAGGCGGCGTATCGGAATACTATTATTAGGTGTCCAGAATTGATTACCTCTTGTGTAAAAACGTTTTTTTTTTTTTAATGATGTAAATTGATCAAAGAAAAGCGAAAAAAGAGTTTGTCATCGTTCAGTTAAGCACCCTTCCTCATTATGAAATAAGTTTTAAGGTGGGTTGCCATCATCGCGCTTTCTAAAACCAAAATAACTTTAAAACAAAAAATCTGCTTGCACTTTTAAACTCTTCTCTTCAATAGATAAAAATGACTGTTCCACTTATCAGTCTAGACCATCCAAAATTTCTCTAAAAACAACATTTTTCACCTGCTTATCTGTATGCTCTGGGGACAATTTCACTTTCATTCCACGCTTTTACTCTTTATAACGCAACATACAACTGTCCATTGTCAAAAATGTCTCTTCACAAAACAATCCCAACCGATTGAAAAGTTTGCTGTTAAGACTTATTAATCGTCATACAAAAAGCTAATCGCACAGGAAACTGAAGTCCCTTCAATGAAAACCCTTGTGTACTCTTATCAATCAAAGTTATTGTTGGAATACAAACTGTTTCTTCTTGCGTATCTACAGTTAAAATTTTACACTTTAAAACATTATTCTTATTCTTCTAACAATAAGCCTCGTTTCATCGCATAAACCATCTTTTATACTCAAATTTCTTAAGCACATGATAATTGAATTCTTCTTTAACTTCAAAACATGAGAAGGCAAACCAACTGGATTATCCTTATATAAAAATTCCACGTTCACATTTCCTTTCACACCACCAAAAGCTATACTCAAATAAGTTTTTCTTCTTTATCCATCATTGCCAAAACTTTCTCATTATGCTCATTTACTTCCAGCTATAAGCTGACAAAATTGTTGTATCTTCCATCTCTTTATAATCTTTATTTCTCCAAATATTTCTTCATGTAAACTTCTTCAATAATGCACTCGTTTCTTAAAATAAAACAATCGTGTTCATCATTAATTGTTCCATTTCCAAATTCCAGCAAATCACTAACAAATGCTACATCTTCAAAACACTGAGTGATTTATCTTCAGTCATCTGGGGAGAAATTACAAGAACTTTTTTCCACTTAATGCCCTAGCAAAACTTAAAAAACTGTTAAGCAACACTTCATTCATATACCCACTGAAACTGTTTAACTGATTGATACGCGTATTTTCAATTTGGAAAAGAGTCACTTCCAACACATCTCTAACAATATATTTTAAAGATTGCAAGCTTTTAACATTTTCATCAAGATCCATATGTAAATTCGCTCAATACGAAAGCTGGAAGTTTAAATATAAATTAATTTATTATTTATATATTATATTTAATTTACGAAATAAATTATCGTAATACGAAACTAACCTTCCGACAAAATACCAATGGATTCTGATAACCAAAAACGTCGAATAATATTCCAGCTTGGTTTAATATCTCGGTTAGGTTTAACTATTCTAAATATTTTATTATTCGCTGGTTCTACCAAGTAAATAGAAGTCTTTATTTCGTTTAAATTATAAATCATTTTTAATATTATCTTTGAACTTGTAATTCATGTTTATAACATTATTGTATTAATTAATTATACATTCGTAATAAACACATGTTGAGTCTTTGAAGGATTGAACAAGACTGACTAAAAATAGAGCATTTGACAAATTCAAATAATAAGAGTAATAAAAAAGTGAACATTTATGAAGAGTAAGAATAAAAGTGAAAAATTTTATTTTAAACATCTAAAAGTCCTCCATTAAATAAAATTTAAAGTTCTTCCTTTTAATAAAAAAGGAGGAAATGAAATCCGAGTCTTAACATAAATTATCGATTTTATGAAGAAAAACTATCACATAAATAAAAAAATATATTATTAATATATATTTCGCATATATATGCGATTTATACGAGACATGTACAAACGAATCGGGATTTCCCGCTAGTGATCGGTACATTCCGGTGCTAAGCTAAGAGGAACGCACACACAGACACACATACAAATGCTGTTTAGTAGGGTAGGATAAGGAACGATTTGTTTTTATTTTACAGGAATTATGAATGTAATTCAAGTATACATATCCCAACCCCGTAGGGGAAGACACCCGCCTAGTGACGTTCCGGTCCCCACCCCCCCCTTCCTTTCCCTATTGGGCTTTAACGGGAGTCGTCTATTGCCCTCTGACTTTTTACATCTCATAGTAATAAGCCTGGCTTCGTTGGGATGCCACCGGTAGAAATTTGCATCGGTGATTTAATAACTCAGCTTATAGCCTTCGCTGTAGGCCTCGACCGGACATCTTGAATGTCCTACATCGTCACCCTCTGAACTAGCTAACCGAGCTCGCGGAAGCGCGAATCCCGCGCCTAGTTCTACTTATTTCGAGCCAATTTCGTGAATGTCTCGTAATTCGAGGCAAAATAAACACAACATACCACCAAACATGTTGATCGCAACAACGAAATTTAGTCCTAGCTCGCTTAGTGAAACCCAGATTACGCTTTAATAAACCCCTGACTTAGGTTAATTACGGATTCCGGTCTGGTCTACAAGGGAGAGGCGTATAATTCAGGTATACAGTAAAAATGTTTGATTATATTCAAACATATACTATCTTTTTATAGTTGTTTTTAAAGTCAACAACTTTAAAAACAATTTAGTCTGTTTAGAGTGAGAGAGAATATTATCTAATCGTTGTCACTCTAATGCTACTTTTCGTAATGTAAATCAGTACATAGTAAACAGGAATTGGATAGTGAGAAACTTACTTTAATAATAGTGGTGCAGAGACTTCACTGTTAAACAACGATAAGGGATCGAATTTAATAGATTTAAAAATTATGAATAAATTTATTAAAAATCCCTTCTCAAAAGTTTTTAACCTAAGAATATTAAATTACTTTCTCTCTTCTTAAAATTCTGTTCATAGGCGGAGATATCTCATTGACTCGTTTAAGTTTCATGCCGTCTTTTATCTTTCTTATGATAAGTTGTATTATCATAAAAATTTATCCAATCCACAAAGGAAGCGTCCTTTAAGTTTTTATGAGCAATCTGAATTAAAGGACCAAACTGTTTGATTCATTTTAAGCTAAATTTCTTCTATATTAGGATTTCTTTCCCACCCACCCCAAAAAAAAATTATTTTTTGTGTTTAAATTTTATTTTATATATATATATATATATTTTTTTTAATCTGGTTAAAAGTACTTGTTTAAAGTATTTATAAAGTATTATTTTAGGCGACGACAGGCTGAGAAGATGCGGATCGATAGAGGCATGGAGTTTGATGACGGGTAATCAAGGGGGGGGCCAGATTCTGGAGGTGGGCGATGGAGGCTCCTCGGAGTCGTCGCTCGTCGATGGTCTCCTGGGGTCGCCTTCCAGTCATCTAGATTCGGATAGTAGAGTGCCTGGGTGATCATGCAGGGGCTGTGTACATACCATATGGTTTAGATCCGGCCGCTGCATGATAAGAGGGGGAGTGCTTTTTCCTCCCCCTGTGGAAAAAAATCAAAGTAAAATCTAATTTTTTTGATTTTTTATTTAACTGATCAAATTTTTCAAAAAAACATACAAAATGAAATAAGATCATCTTACCTTATTACTAAAACAACTCACACTTTTAGGTTTAACATCATTTAATAAAATATCCAGAAAAAGCTATTGTCCCTTATAAGACCTTCTACTTATTGATATGCCAGAATATCAGAATATGCCAGTGATCTTAAAATATTTACATTTTAGAGTAAAGTTGAGATCAGGTTAGTTTATTTTACGTGTTTAATAGATATTTGTTTAGTTCAATCTTAGTAACACATACGGGCAATATGTTCGATTAAATTATGTGTGCGTGTGACACACATTTTAGTATCTATTAACATTTTAAATATTTTCTTAAACAGATATTTCACATTACATCTTCATATATATATATATTTGTTTGTGTTTGTGTTTGTGTTTGTGTGTGTGTGTGTGTGTGTGTGTGTGTGTGTGTGTGTGTGTGTGTGTGTGCGTGTGTGCGTGTGTGTGTATTAATATTGGGATGTGAAGCGCTGAGAATTTTCAGTGACCCCTACGACAGAGTTCATCAGTAAACAAAATAGAGTATTTGTTTACATAAATTCCAAACATACGTGGAATGGAATTTAATTGAGCTTAGACTTGGCCAGTAGGTGTACACGTGTGTGTCTGTAGACTGTAAATAGTTTGAGGGAAAACAGCATTCACCTTGGATTATTGGGGTTGATCCTCCTCAATATACTCTTAAAAATCTGTATTCTTTCTCCCTTAAAAATTCACCCCATATTTTTCTGTTTTATTTGCGCTTAAATTTTGTTTCTCTTTTTTTCTAAGTTTTTATTTGTTTTTCTTAATAAAAATATTCGCATCTCAATAAATTATCATATTCTTTAGTTATTTGAAAGAGAAAAAAGTTATTATACTTTTCTGCCATTGGTTCTTATACATTGGAAAAATAATGATACGTGAAAAAAAAAAATTAAAAATAAAAAACGTAGAAATCTTTTAATTTCTTCTGCTCCTCACACCTAAAATCACCTCCCAAGAATTCTTTTGAATTGTCTTGATTTCATTGTTATATAAAAAAAATTTCAAAGAATTCCAATGAAAAATGTACAACCAATAAAACGTTGCCTAAGATCTTCTTTTTTTTGGCCCGGGTTGAATTATTATAAAAATTGATTGTAATATTATTATTCAAAATTTAAAAAAACCAAAGAAAGTTTTGAAAAATTCCAAAAAATCGATATTTTTAAACTTTGATAAGCTCCCGTACCCCCAATATTCCCCACAAAGCATTTTTTTAATTCGTTTTCACTACTATTTTTCCTAGGAAGACAAAAAAAGAATTCGGTTAAAAAATATGCAATCAATAAAAAGGTAGATTTTTTCGATTTTGAGGGAATTGGAAGAACATGAGGGCAAAGATTGTTTTTTAAATGGTGACATAAGCATATATACATATATATATATATATATATATATATATATATATATATATACTGAGCTTAATATCAAGTGGGGTTATGTTTGCAAAATTGACCCCCAAAGAAATTATTTACACCGGAGATACTGACCCAAAACTTTAACAATAAATTACTCCAAATACGTGTGTTCCTGGGCCAAATTTCATCAAAATCGGTTTATCTAGCCAAATGTTATTAAGCTTAAAACACGTCAACACACGTATATACGTATCTACGAACATTACCTCCGACCAGTTTTGTTTTTTGGGGTCCTTGGGTCATGAAACGTCGAGAAATGCAGAAACCCATACCCATTTTTTGACTGATTACTATATTTTTCTTCTTGCAGTAGGAAAGTAAAATATATACGTATATATATTTATTGTAGGGCTACATTAAATTATTATATATAGTCGTATAGTTTGCATACATTGTTTTTTTATATTTAGTTTAATTTTTATTATAGTTTATAGTTTTAAACTATAATAAAAAAAAAACACATTTAGTTAAATGTGTGCCCTCTATTATTTAATTTTAATCTTCGTTATTTTATTGAATTATATGATGTTAACTATTTCCAATAAGATTGAGGCCCGAGGGATATTAAATACTATTTGTTATAAGATTGTAGTTCGTTCGCATTTTTTTTTTAATAAAACAATTGTCTAGATTATAGTTGTCTCAGAGGAGAGCATTTTTTTCAGAGCTGTGGCTAAATATTAAATTTTAAATAAAGTTCATTTTAATTTTTATCACTGCTTTCAACTACAGAATCACAAGAAAATGGGAGTGTAATGAAATATTGATTCATTTTTCCCGATTTCTTTTACCTCTAAAACCCTTCTAAGCCGTCTGAAGTTAAATAGATGAAATGAATATCATAGAAAAACCATCATTAAGAAAATTATTAATAATTTTAATAATAATAACCAGAATAATAATTACGTAAAACAAATATGTAGACTATAAGGCAGTAACAGTTTTCACATCAGTTTATCGCTAAGAAACCGCCCGTAGATCGCATCGTGATTTTACAATTCCGAATTTTATAACAGAATGACGAGAGATAGGTTTTGAGATTGTTACGTCACTTATTGGTTCTTTAAATCTGTATTAATTTTCTTTCACTGCTAACAAAAACAGATTTTGTAGTTAAATTTTCATTCGCATTATACTTTTTGTACGTTTCCAGCTTACGACGTAATTATACTGAAATTCATTGTGTATTGCATTACTCTATAATCCAGCCGTTTTTTGATTAAAAAAGGACTTTGACAGAAACAAAAATTTATCGTTTCTTTTGAATTAAAAAAAAAAACATTTTGATACTTATAAATTTTACAAAACAGCAGGTGGTATTATCTTACAGATTTAACCGAGTACAACACATCATATTGTTTTGTTGACACATACATGCCGCGAGCTTCATATCGGTGAGCGCAACGCTAGCCGTTCAGATGTCAGCGGGAATACAGTATACCTACGCGCCTGCAGAAACGCCACTCCCCACCAATCTAGCTGACCGCGCAACTCTCCAACCACAGCGGTGATGTGGCCCACCACTCGCAGGCGCCTAAAAAAATAACCGAACTGCAGAACGCGAGCACTTCGTCGCCGACCACCGCCTGGAAAAGAAGAAGAAGAAGTTACCTGGCCGGCCTAACGTGGGATTTTCCGGCGGAGCAACAGACCTGGTCGGCCCGCCGAGGGAACCGCTGGGTGCGGACCCTACCATCCCGCACCAGTTTGCTGGGCTTCAAGCGTCCTGGGCGGCGAGCCGATCAACAAGCTCATCAGCAAAGAGTCGGCCCAGCGTGGTGTCGCTCGGGAAGAACCGCGCCAGCGGAAGGCGACCGATGCCGACCCAACGCTGCGGGATTCGGGGTCCACCGCTATTCCATACTGAGGTACAGTCTCTTGAGATTACCGAGGCGGAGGTTCATAGATGGTCTGTAGTACGGCACGACATAAAGCTCCCGGATATGATGGTATCACGGTGAAACTCCTTGTTCGCTCGTTTCCCGTCGTGATTCTCGGTCTCTTGACTAGGGTTTTTAATATGATGCTTTTTGCTGGATATTTCCCACCATGTTAGAAGCATGGAGAATTTATATTGCTTTTTGAAGGTGGTGACAAGGTCCCTAGTGTTAGTTCTTCTTATCGGCCTTTGATGCTCTTGCCTGTAATTGGAAAGGTTTTTGAGAAAGTTCTGTATCTCCGTATTATTAGTAGATTAACTACTGACCACTTATTGAAGGACAGGCAATATGGCTTCCGGCCCAGAAAGAGCACGGAGGACGCCGTATTGAAGATGCCACACTGTAGTGGAAACTCAACTGACACTGAGGGAACCTCGGTCCAATCTAACGAACGAGCCACAAATCCCCGACAATAGTAGAACTGACTTCGCCGGAGACCAACTTCCGGACCCAACAGCCTTTCTCAGGGCTACCTCGCAAAACACACAAAAGGTCCTTTTCAGAGTCTTCACTCCAAAAACCTGAAGCAGCCCTTTTTAGAGCTACAATAAGATTTTAAGGTGCCACGTGCCGTCGAAGCCTTTCGGCGATAGTTTATTATAGTACATACTAATTGGATAAAATTCCTTAAAAAATAAAAGCAAGGTCTTTCCAGTGCCGAAAAATGTTTAATAAAAAATTATATGATATTAAATTAAAACCTTAATCTGATAAAGAAAAACAAAAATATAAAATCTACACTTACTAACAACCTCAATTTTTAAGTTTCTACTTTTTTCATATTCTACAGAACACATTTCATTAAATTGAAAGTTTTCATCCATAAAAAAGTGGAATGTCTCATGAAGAAAGTTATTGTGCTCTTTTAACAAACTTCATTACTCAGCTAACGGAAGGGGAAATCAATTACGATTGGTTTCAACAAGATGGCACCACAGCGCACACAGCTAACAGGTCAATGACATTTTTACGAAATGTCTTTGGTGAACGAATCATTTCGAGGGTTTTGTTGGAGGAGGTCATTTTCAACACCTGCTGTTCCAGTTGCATAAACTATTCGAATTATTTTAATATCCGTTGTTATAATGGAATAAAAATAAAAATATAATTAAGAAACTTTCATCGTCACTTCCGTGAATCCAGTGCACAGCAACTTCCCGAAAGATTTGTATTTAAATTTCTCTGTTTACCATTTCAAAATTCGGGTTGTTTTATAATGCATTGACTTAAGCGGTTGTTTTTTTTTTTTAATTTGATGTTATTAAATAAAGCACTAAACGAATTAATGACCGACTACGCCGGTCATGTTACGGGTCATGTATTTATCGAATACAGTCGAGAAGGGTTAATTTTAGTGACTTCATTGTTTAACAAAATACGTTTTTAAAGCATTAAAAATTTTAAATTATGAACAATTTTTTTTTGAGGGGACTCTTTACACAAAGCTGAAGGTTTGCCCTTATCTTTGTCAACCGAACTGTCAGTTGACTTTGGTGGAAAGAACGACCGGGGTTTGATGTATTATCTAACCAGATGACATTATCCGATTGCTAACAACATGACACGGTTATAAATAAAATGAAAATACATTAAAAATCTTATTGCAGTTTAATTGTGAATTAGTGCGTACCGCATTTAGTTAATTTTTTTACATCCGCAATGTAGTTATAAATTTTATTGCAATACAAATAGGAAACTTACATGTACATCATTTTTCAACATAGTCCCCTTGCATTTCAACGTACTTGGTCCATCATTGCACAAGCTACCTGATGCCCTCATCAAAGAAGGTATTTATTGATCGCGAAAAATTTCTGTTTTCAGATTTCTTCGGAAATATCCATTTTTTTGACCATCCGTGAATCCATTTTGACTAGTTCAGCGTGACATCTGTACGTATGTATGTATCTCGCATAATTCAAAAATGATATGTATGATGTTGAAAATTTGAATTTAGGACTGTTGTAACATCTAGCTGTGCAACTCCTTTTTTGATTGCAATCGACTGTATTAAAAGTGTCCAAAAAAGTCCATAATCCAAAAGAATTTGGATTTTGAACTTTTTCTTAACTATGGTAATAAGCCCTGATTGAGAGCTTTTCAACGATGTATCATTAGTGGTATTTATTTTCATTGGTTTCAGAGTTATACCCAAATGAAATTTTAATTAATGAAATATTTAGATCTTAAACCAAGATCCAACCAAAAATATGAAAAAATATCAGAAGTTATTAATGAAATATAAGTTTAGGTACTTTTCATTTTAAAAAATCATGTGAATATGTAATTTAATAGGCGTACAAGGAAGTCATGTGGTGTCCGCATCAGATTTTTCAAATCGGAGAAAAATACAGTAGTATAAAGAAAGTTTCCGTCGCCAAGTCACATCTGCTGAGTGATTAACCATGTGGTTTCCCCATCACTCTAATAGTTTTGGTTCTTCTCTCTTTCTCGGGAAGTATGTACCCAACTCAAGGCTCCTACCAAAATTAACTAGGTAACATTGCATCTAGCTTCAAACACCGACGTGCCGCCGTTAGCTCTACCTCACGAATAAACCTTCCACACTTAATTACAACTAACAGTATTGTTTAATAATTTATTTTTAGTTTATTAATTCCTCATTGTTATAGAGCTAAATTTTCCAAATTTACTGCAAAATGAGGAAGGTAAAAAAAAAACTCTCTACAGAACTATTTTTATAAGTCTTACTATTTACGATTTTAAAAGCAAATGTACGGATGAAAGATTTTTTAAACGAGAAATTACGTATTCAACATAGATTATTTGAAAACATATAAATATTTAATTTGTTCGTCATCATTACCTAGTATTGATTAGTAACGAAATAGCCTGATGTCATTTTGGAACGGAACGGAACGCAAGAATGGCGGGAGTTTCAATATTTCTCCCTACAGATCGCAGAGCCTGGACAATGTCCCTTGCTGCTGTATCTTTCTATTATCGGGCGGATTTCATCGGTTATAAATTTTAAGTTTTTTTTATGGACGGATTTGGGAATTTGTGTTCATATCCGTATGGACCAGCTTGAAATTTATTTACTGGTTCTGACCGTGAGAGACTAAGCTTTTGAGCTTAGTATTTCCGGCGTGATACCTCTTCAGTTCATCCGTTGAAGTCCTTTCGATACCAGCACCTATGGGCTAGCAGGAGTACCCCTAACGGAGCCCTAGTTATTTGAAGGGAGAAATGGTCCCCGTTCTCCGGAGGGAGTCGCATATGCTGACTAAATGAAATTTTGGTCTCTTCGTGGGACGGTGTGAGATGTTGTCTAGCTTTTTATAGTTTTAACAAAATTTAATTGCGAAAACGGTCACTTTCGCGGCCGGAATTTTCACGCGGTTTCCATTTATTGGTTACGGGATGTAGAGGCTCCTATCCCTGGTTTGTCATTTTTTGACTCTCGTACCCCCTTTTTACGGTTGTTCGTTTAATTCGGCATGAGGCCGTTTTCTTATACCCTGTGGAGTACCGTCCTCTCGGCAGACGTCCCGGAGATGGCCGTGTTTGAACACGGCCGCTCTCCCGAACAATCTGCGTGCCTACGCCACCCCCACCTCGGATACGGTGTGTAGTCCCGTATCGTAGCGAAGAGTGACGTTAATGACGAAAATGTCATTTTGATATTTAAATTATTTTTACGCGAAATTTCAATAGAATTATTTGGAAACCTTGAGGTAAATAATAATATATATTCCCATATTAAAAGCATCCTAACCTCGATATTTTTTAATACCTCTTAACATAGATTTTCTTGGTTTTTTCTTGTTTTATTTAAACGTTACTTTCTTATAGGCAACATATTCCCCTTTTTTGTTGTAACGAGCAAGGATTACTATGGACAATAGCCCTTTTCCCAAATAAAAAATAAAAAAAATTTCTTTCTCTTCTTAATAAAATTATTAGCGCACTAGTCACACAGTTCATCCAGAAATAAATCTGTTGTAGGATAATAAAAACCCCAAAAGAAAATAAGAGTATAGAAAGCCGTTGACACTTAAAAACATACTTCAATTTCAAAGAAATATCGTTATATCTGTCAAAACGCGTGTAATAATCCCGCAGTTCTTAACAGCTTACCCTCATGAAGTCCAAAAACTTTAAAACTAACTACATTCATATTATATCGCCTAGGCTATCAGTGGTTGAATGTTAAATAAAAGGTTTTGGTAATTTGTGATCTTGATAAAAAATAACTTGAACTTTTGTAAGAAAAATGTTATAGTAAAGTTCTGCAGTAAAGATTTTAAATTGTATTTATTTCAAATTATTTTATTATTATTATTATTACTATTATTTTAATAGTATCGATTTTAAATTGTATTTTGGCTAAAAGTTCCCCAGCCTGTTTTACAATTTTTGTAAAGATTTAATACACTCTTTCCTCCCCAAAGATATTACCTGTCTACCAAATTTGAAGAAAATCGGTTAACGGGTCCAGAGGTATAAGACTAAATACAAGTCAATATTCGCACAAAAATAGATTTTTTTTTTTAATTTTGGAGCACTAGAATAAAGGTTTTTTCTCAGATTATTTACAAGTTATTTAAATTTATTTTTTGTTAAAAACTTCTTTTAAACGTATCCTTAAAGTACAAAACTTAAAAAATACCAGTTTTTTAGATTCTTTTTTGACCGATTTATATACTTTCTCGTTATTGGTATATCAGCATACTTGTATATCGCTATAACAAGGAAAGAAAGAGTTTAATTTTTTCCTTAGTGTTTATTATATTATTTTATATTTGAAGTGAAACTGTTATTTATTTGAAGTTCATCTGGTATTTACAGATATCTTAATACATACTTTTATTATGCCTTAAATTAGGTTAAGAACATGATCATCTGCAAATTCAGAGTCTATAAATAAAGGATATACGAAATTTAGTCGCTTTATATTCTGTTCTTCGGTGATATATATATATATATATATCGTAACCTAACAACAGTGAATGAATCTAAATTAGTGAAGTAATCCATTGCTTTACCCTTTCTACTCTGTCTAACGCTGATATACATACATGATCGTTCTCTTCAACCTCTGAGTAGATATAATATCACCTAAAAATTTACCGTGAGCTGAATTCTTTTAACCCTTCTTTTATCTTATATTTTCTATCCCTATTTTATTCTATTTATGTCTCCACAATTTGAAATTTAATATATCACAAAGACATTAGATCCGGAAAGAATTTCTGGAAAAAATATCAATATGACAGAAAATAAATAACTTTATTTATGCTGTAAATGATAGATATTATATAAATAATATATTTTAAACATTTTTCTAAAACCTTAATTATTATTAAAAAAAATTGTCATTGATTGTCATTTTTTCTTTTAATATTCATATAACCAATTCATTCTTTTAATATTTTAATTTCTGCTCATTTACAGCTGATGATATTCAAAATTTATGTTTATCAATATTTTTGTAAATATTCTAATTAAGCATTTTTTTTAAAATCAAGATTCAGCTACATACGTCTTTTTTTTTTCTTTTTTTTTTGTTTAACCTCCGAGTCCACAGTTAAGCATTACTTCAGAGGATGAGATGAATGACTACTAAAGGAAATGATAACAATCAATACTCGTATTTATTTATTTATACTAGTAAATAGAAATAATTTGAATTATTTCTTCAGAAAATAGATAAAGAAAGATTAACTAACAAATACGAGTACATAATATTTTTTTAAAAATAAAACTGACTAAAATAAATGTTGGGATGGGTAAACTAGAAAATATCTATAAAAAAAAAAAATGGAAATTGAGCAGGACTTAATATTTTATAGAGAATACTTTAGAAAGAAAATTTAGGAATTTAAAGCTTTCCAGGATGAATACCTTCAAAGAATATCTAAAAGGAATAAATGGTCAAAAGAAAGGAAAAAAACCTTCTTCCAAGGTAAGATTGAATACTGAAAAAAAATTAAAGAGGACAAAAATTTTAAAAATCTGATGTGGACTTCCTTGTGCGACTATTAAATTTCATATACACATTTAAAAAAAATGAAAAGTATATAAAATTTTATTTCATTAGTAACTTATTGAATTCTGATTTATCGTAAAAATGTTTTTTTTTTTACAACCAGTGGTTAATAATTATTAATAAATCAAGCACGAACTTTATTTATAAAATTAACATTATTACAATTGGTACACATTAACTGTACATAATTAACTTTTAACACCATTTTGCGTATATGTTAATGATGAATTAAATAGGGCGATGAAGTGCATCGAACGAATACTGCAGTAGAACTTTTTCGACAAGAGAAAAATATAATATAATAATATAATAGTAATATAGTATTTTCTTCCACAAATCTGTCTGTTTCGTGATTTAATAAAAGTCGAATTTCTTAAATTCTTTTTCATAATCACTTGACATCACTTACTTAGATTTTCTCAGAATTAAATTCTCAACAAATTTTTGTACGAAATTGTATTTACTTTTTTCTCGTTTTTAACGAAGTTATTGTTTATCAAATCTAAGAACCTTTCCCATAGTAAATAATTAAATATGCTGAATTTATTTCTTAGTTTACATTAAAACGATTTAATCAACAAAAAAAGGTGACAACACAGTTGTAGGACTTTCTCGTCACGTTGCTAAAGCCGCTTTCCGTTGTGTGTTCAACTAAATCAAACTTTAATAACACTATCAGTTCAATTAAGAATTTGGAAGACAGCATGATAAAAAAATTTACCAAGTAGCAGAACCTATCCACGATTTAAAAAAAAAAATTAAAAAACATGATTTATTTCAGTAAACTTATAGCTGAGTTAGAACACTTAGTCAAGAGCTCATAGGTTCAAATCCTAGTAAATGCAGTTACTTTTATACTGATTTGAATACTAGATTGTGATACCGGTGTTCTTTGAAGTTTGGGTTTCAATTAACCACACATCATAGGAATGGTCGACCTGAGACTGTACAAGACTACACTTCAGTTACATTCATACATATCATCCTCTGAAGTAATACCTTACGGTGGTTCCGGAAGCTAAACAGAAAAATAGAGAATACTTTATCACAGTCAGTTGAGTATCGAATAGGATAGGCTTATTAATTCTGTTCTTTTTGCAAGTAAAGATCTTTTTCAACCTAAATATTATGTTCCCTAATCGATTAAACGAAATTTCAAAAATCGACAGTTTATAAAATACCCTAAGGATTATAATTACCGATCGTAGTTCGATGTTCCTTTCGTTGCACGGCTTACGTACAACTTAATTTAAAATATTTATCATTTTATTTAAATATTATATATATATTTTCGTCTGTTCAATTCAATGATTCTAACTAAAGCGCGCGCGCATACCGTATTTAATTTCAATTCCTGTGAAGTCACAACATAGCAGATGACTACAACAACAATTTTTGGGGGTGGGAGTGAGATTTTGCAAAAAATTGTTTTTACAAATATTGCTATTTTTTAATCGTTAACAAATGTGCCTAAGAAAAATACGACCTTAAATAAACGAAATCTCGAGATACTGAGGGTGACCTTGCTCTACAGTCTCACTCCCTTGACCTTTTAAGTTGAAAATTTAATGGCATCAATCCCTCATATATAGAATTAAGCTGACCAGGTTTAGTCAAAATCGGTACAGTAGTTCTGGAGATGTAAGATATGACACAGCGAACACACACATACATAAGAATAAACGTCATTATCAGATGAAAACCGCATATGCCCAAATTGGGCCTATTACAGTACTTTCCTTTCTATTGCTCTAGCGCTATCTAGACGGTAAAATGAAAGTGATAATTTTATCGACTTTTTGAATTAAAATAAAATTTATATCAATATGTATAAATTTTGCTTTTTAATTTAATTTGAATGCTTATGGTATTATCATTAAAACCTTTAATGAAAAAATTGTAAACGCAAAAAATAATCAAATAAATATTGTTTAATAGAAACATTGGTTTAACGTTGTTAATTTTTACTTAAATCTGATATCACATACAGTAATTATTAGTATAGAATTAATAGTGTTATAACAATAATAATAAAGAATGAGTTGCTATTACAAAATAGGCTACAATTGTTATCAGTTAATTTAATTTATTATTATAAAATACTTTTAATTATGTTTTTAAAAGAAATTGATTACGAAAACTTTTCAGTATAATGATGTTTAAATTAGTAAGTAATACAATATAACAAGAATCTACGACGGAATAATTTTATTATGGCGCAGTTCTTTTCTGAATTTAATTAGTAAAGCTTTTTTATATACGAATGAAATATACAGTGTCCTTTAAACGTGAGGCCAAACATTAGGAATTTTTACGAATAAGTTATCGTTTTATTCAGAAAAAATGCTTCATTATTTTTATAATTTTAACACAATTTGATAAATCTAATTAGTTTCTGAGATAATTAAGACTGAAAAATTGAAACGACGGTCATTTTGAATTTTATCAACGAAAAGTATCGGTATTTTTTCCCCTATTAAAAAATGTTTGTTTAAAATAAAGCACAAAATTTTATTGCGTTATCTCCAACCGTTCTTGAAAAATATTTTTTTTTACAAAACACAAAATGGCAGACAGACAGAAAAATATGCGTTTTCGACGTATGTTCACTGGACATTTTTTCTTCAGTATGTTAAGTAGAATCACATGCTAGAGTTTGGCTTCACCTTTAAAGGACACTCTGTATAACTCATACCGGAAACAGTCAACCAAGAAAAGTCACTACCCTCTCGTGCTTTGTCCTCTCTCTCACTGTTTCTCTCTCACTCGTTCTCTCTTTATATATATATATATATATGTACGAGGGTAAGTCAATTATTATCCGCAATGTAGTTATAAATTTTATTGCAATACAAATAGGAAACTTACATGTACATCATTTTTCAACATAGTCCCCTTGCATTTCAACGCACTTGGTCCATCGTTGTACAAGCTTCCTGATACCCTCATAAAAGAAGGTTTTCGGTTGAGTTGCGAGCCAGGAATGCACCGCTTCTTTCACTGTTTCGTCCGAGGTAAATCGACGGCCCCTTAACGCCTCTTTGAATGGACCAAACAAATGGTAGTCAGAAAGGGCAAGATCAGGACTATACGGAGGATGAGCCAGTACTTCAAAGTTGAGTTTCTGGAGAGTTTCAGCAGTGTGGGCAGCAGTATGTGGATGGGCATTGTTATGCAACAACACAACACCTTTCGACAGCAGACCTCGGCGTTTGCTTCGAATTGCAGGCTTCAGCTTGGCAGTAAGCATCTCACTGTAACGCGCACTGTTTATTGTCGTGCCCCTTTCATCGTAATGTTTGAGTACTGGGCCTTGTGTCCCAAAAAACCGTAAGCGTCAGTTTACCTGCGAACGGTTGGATCTTGAACTTTTTTTGCAGGTCGAATTTGGATGTTTCTACTCCATACTCTGCCGTTTACTCTCCGGCTCGTAATGATAGATCCGTGTTTCGTCATCAGTGATGATACTGTTTAAGAAGATGTCCCGTTTGTTACCATAGTGATCCAAATATTTTTGGCAGAAAACAAGCGAGTTTGTTTATGCGACTGTGTGAGTTGTTTTGGGAACCATCTTGCACAGACTTCATGAAACCCAAGTCTGTTGTGGATGATTTCGTAGGCAGAACCGTGAATAATTTCCAGACGATGTGCCGCTTCATCGATAGTTACTTGTCTGTCTAAGAAAACCATGTCGCGTGCACGCTCAATGTTTTCCTCATTTGTGGCGGTAAACGGTCGTCCGGCTCCTCTTCGTCGTGCGTAACACTTGTGCGACCGTTTTTGAATTTTTCAATCCGTTCGTAGACACTCCGTTGCGGCAACACACTGTTCTCCTACTGCACCGAAAGTCTTCGATGAATTTCGGCCCCTGATACACCTTCCGACAACAAAAGAAGGATCGCTGTACGTTGCTCTTCTTTGGTGCAAACAGAAAGCGGAGCAGCCACGGTTAACGGCAGGGCAGCGATAATGGAAATAACCTAGCAGCATCAAACCTGCACAGATATAACAATTAAATCACGCATACGTCATCTACGTAACACGACAGTACTACCAACATAAACAAAAATATAACTAAATAATTGCGGATAATAATAATTGACTTACCCTCGTATATATATATACACATATACTAAGAGATAATAAATGTAATCAGTTTATCATGAACATAATAATCCGTAATTATTTTTTTAATAATTAGTTAAATTCCGGAGTTAGAGTAGAAGCATTAGATTTCAAACATAAATGGAGGAGCAAAATTTCCTGTCGATCAGAAACAGTGAAAGAGGTCAATTAATGTACTAAAACTGGAGTAACAGTACAAGGTGAAAAGATAAAGATGCTACGATTTGCTGTTGATATAGTAATTCTAGCTGAGAATAAAAAGGATTTAGAAGAAACAATGAGCGGCATAGATGAAGTCCTACGCAAGAACTATCGCATGAAAATAAACAAGAAGAAAACAAAAGCAATGAAATGTAGTAGAAATAACAAAGATGGACCACTGAATGTGAAAATAGGAGGAGAAAAGATTATGGAGGTAGAAGAATTTTGTTATTTGGGAAGTAAAATTACTAAAGATGGACGAAGCAGGAGCGATATAAAATGCCGAATAGCACAAGCTAAACGAGCCTTCAGTAAGAAATATAATTTGTTTACATCAGAAATTAATTTAAATCTCAGGAAAAGATTTTTGAAAGTGTATGTTTGGAGTGTCGCTTTATATGGAAGTGAAACTTGGACAATCGGAGTATCTGAGAAGAAAAGATTAGAAGCTTTTGAAATGTGGTGCTGTAGGAGAATGTTAAAAATCAGATGGGTGGATAAAGTGACAAATGAAGAGGTATTGCGGCAAATAGATGAAGAAAGAAGCATTTGGAAAAATATAGTTAAAAGAAGAGACAGACTTATAGGCCACATACTAAGGCATCCTGGAATAGTCGCTTTAATTTTGGAAGGACAGGTAGAAGGGAAAAATTGTGTAGGCAGGCCACTTTTGGAGTATGTAAAACAAATTGTTAGGGATGTAGGGTGTAGAGGGTACACTGAAATGAAACGACTAGCACTAGATAGGGAATCTTGGAGAGCTGCATCAAACCAGTCAAATGACTGAAGACAAAAAAAAAAAAAAACTGGAGAGAGCCTCGCTACCATTTCGACATTTGTTGAAATTTGAGATATCCGGATAGATTTAGTGAAATGACCCACTTTATACCGGTGTAAACGTGTCGTAATCCGGTAATCCCGTTTTTTGTTTCGGTTATAACTAGTTTAATATTGAATTTATCGAAAATTGTTTAAAACAAAAGTTATATAACGGAAATTTTACATAAAAAACTTTTAGTATTATTTTTATAAGATCATAAATAAACGTAAGAATGATCTGTTATTTACATCAAAAACAACAAAAAAGTCGTTTTTTATCTTAAACAATTAAATTTGTATAAATTTTTTTAAAGATAATAAAATCGAAGTTACAGTCACACACATTTCTAGAAACTTTACAAAGTTTAAGATAAATATCTGTTTTTCTTAACTTTTTACAAACATTTATTTATATTGCTATTTTCACTGTTTGGTGCGCACTGACGCATTTTACAATTGTGTTACGCTCTCAGATCTCAACCAAAATTTTAAAATTTACCTAAAACTGTTATTACCATCTAAAAGTAAATATTGTTGCGTAACTATTGCTTTGTTTAATATTTAATTTCGTAAAATTTTAGTAAGTTAAGATCGATTTTTTGTACTTAGTAAAAGTTCCAAAATACGTTTTTTTGAAATATAATGATTTTAAAATGTATAATATTTAAAAAAAACGACAGTATTTTTTGTTTCGAAAATTATTACATTCATAAATAATCACCTTAAGAATATATTCGCATAGCTGGTTTTTGATTTTTTGAATTTAGTTTTTATTTGTAGGCCTTTGATAAACAAATTCGAAAATACTTCGACTTGACAATATTTTACTATATTATTAAGGAATGTATCAATTTTTTTTTTTAATTTACCAAAATTTATTCGTTTAGATATCATTTATCGATGACATTTTGATTTTATGCATTATCTACCGTGGATCAAGAGTTATAGGTATTTGTTTATTGCGTGCTGAAACGGTACCGCCAGCTATCACATATCTTTCCGTATAGGCAGTATATAAAGCTTTACTGTTTATTGCGCAAGCTAGTTTATTTTTAATCTGACCAGAATATGTTCACAAACGTTTTCGTGTAAAATTTTCTGCTTTACATTTTAGACATGAATGATTTTTTCCTTAAAATCAATATTTAACGACCTATAGTCAAAATAAAGAAAAAAAAACATGTTCCTTAAATTTTATTCTGTTTATAAACAATGTCGGAGTAGTAGTGAGGGTCTCGCCTTTTAGAATTTTAATTGAAATCCACCGGGTTGGTCTAATGGTGAACGCGAAATCGCAAATCAGCTGATTTCGAAGTCGAGAGTTCCAACATTCAAATTCTAGTAAAGGCAGTTACTTTTATACGGATTTGAATACTAGATAGTGGATACCGGTGTTCTTTGGTGGTTGGGGTTCAATTAACCACATATCTCAGAAATGGTCGACCTGAGACTGTACAAGATTACTGTTCACTTATACTCATACTTATCCTCATTCATCCTCTGAAATAATACCTGACAGTGATTCCCGGAGGCTAAAGAGGAAAAAATATGTTAATTGAGGCATGCTTAGGAACCTTTTCCACCTGGTCTGATCGACAGGAAAACTTTTCCCCTAAATTCATATTTTGAACTAATCCTCGCTCCTACTCTAAATAATTCGAATGAATTTTCATTCCTTTTAAATTAAAATTTCGCTTAAAATATTTTGTTTTATTATTGTATGTTACTTTATTAAAAAAAAAATATATACCAGAAATAAAAATGTCTGCTATATGGATAAAACATAATTGATATTTACTCTCTCCTCTTTTTTGTATTTAAAATTTAATTTCAATATACAGAATAAAACCGTTAAATATCTGCTTAACATTGATTTATCTCTTTTGTTAATGTTATATAAATAACGGTTTTGGAATTTAAAAAAAAAGAGAATTCAATTTTTTCTTCACATTCTGTAGGAATACTGTATGCAAAAAAAAATAATATTACAATTTGTGTAGGCGTAATCTATGTCAATAATTCCTTTCGTACTTTTCATGCGTTGCTGAAATTTAAATCCAGCGTTGCCTTATATCGAAATCAAATTTTTATTAATCCTAAAATATATACGTTAAAATATATAATATATACATTTTATATATACGTTATTTTATTCAGAATTAATGGGAATTCATGTGCTTTCACACAGTATTGAGTGCCTCGGTAAAAACAATTTTTACTTTCCAGATTATAGCTCTAATATTGCTATAGTATCATAGCTGTAAAAGAAAAAACATAGCCATCGGCCACAATTTTTGGTATTGAAGTTTTTGAAAATTTCAAAACCTCCTTAGTGCAAAACACACAAAAAAATGTGTTACAGACGTTTCCAAAATATGTATGTACGCGCGTACACTTATTGGTCTGCATTTTGATTAGTATCTCTGGCTCAACATAGACTTTTTGAAAGTTATTCAAGGTATTAAAGTGTCAGTTTAAGTGATTAGACTGTTGTTTTGTTTTTAGTATTTATTAATGATTTATGTAATGAAAATTTCAGAGGAAAATATCTCTTCTTTGAGGATGTTGCTGCCATAAAATATAGCTGGAAAAATATAAAAACACAGATGAAAGAAGATCTCATTATTATCAGAGATTATTTGTACAAAAATAAATTAGTTCTTTGTACTAGTAAATGTTCTTGATATCCTGGATGTGGAGGAACTGACATTCTCTACAAAGTATCATAAACATTGTTGCTCGTGTAATCCTATTTGTGTATGTGAATGTTAAAGGAAAAACTAATTCCGTTAATTATTTAGGCCTAATTATACATTATGAATTAAGTTGAAAGCCTTACATAATGAAATTATACAAGTAACGACATTATAGCGATCAATAATGTTTGTATATATAATGCACTTATTAAATAATTTAGACTTGAATTTGGAATCGAGTGTTGAGCAAGCACTTACAAAACTCACGAATAATCTACTCTTATTTCATGCATTTGGTTGTGTATTGACATATATAAGTTATGTTTTGTTGATAGATGTGATCCCAAAAAATTATCTTTAAAATTATTTTTATATAATCTTATGAATGTAATAGATGAATATTAATTCTGGAAGTGTATTGCTGATTGAGAAATTATTTTTAATCAGTGAATAATTCACAGTAGGAAATCTGTTTAATACTCATTGTATTTGCATACCAATACACAGAGTGATTCAGGAGGATAGGGCAATACTTTGACAACTCATTCTAGAGGCTAAAAATAAGAAAAACGTTCATATAAACATAGCTCCGAAGACGCTTTCATTAGCGAGTGAAAGATTTCGCCCGAGTTTCAGTTTCTCCGGGTAAATTAAGGCTTTCTGAAATTCTGGGAAGGCAATTAAGGGACAAATTCAATTGTTTCTTAAGGTTTTTGAGCTAGAAAATCGAAAAAATAGGTCCCAGAACTGAATACCTCTTAGTTTCTAAGATATCCCATGTAAAACTCCAAAAATAGGGTCAAAAAACACATTTTTTTACGTTTGACGTATAATAACGTTGTTAAATTGGCAATAAATCAAACATTTTTTTTAAACATAAATAGTAGAGAATTTAATTATAAGAAGATTGATGTAAAAAATGTCAACAGAAAACAAATAAAATTTTAAACATGTCGACTCTTATTAAGAACAAAACCGACGAAAACTTAGAAGAAAATGTTACAAAAAAGAATACAGATTTGTCTAGCAGGTACAATAATTTTAGATCTACGGAAAACAAGTTGGCAACACTGATTTTTTTCATCACAATTTGTTTAAATACTACTCATTGTTGTCAGTTAATTGTGGTAATGTGTTAAATAACCTTTCGCTGATCAATTGTGTTTGCAGTATTACGTCAAATTCTTATCGTAAAAATTTCAGAAAACTGTTTAGAAGTGTAATTTTGTATTCATTTTACAGTGCATAAAAATCAAGTCTGTTAAAATAAGTGAAATTCTGTTTAGTTTTGTTTTGAAAAATGCCGCGTATCTTCACCAATGCCGAATATGCCGACATGATTTTCATCTATGGATTTTGCAATGAAAGTGCTGCGGCAGCGGTTACAAGGTCGACATAGGTATCCTGGTTGTGTTGTACCAAACCGTTAAGTATTTATTAATTAGAATTTTTAATAATCTTCGTTGCTGGAAAAAAACTTCCAGCAACGATTTTCAGTGAATGTTTGGTGTGGTATCATAGATGACCAATTAATTGGTCCTTTCATACTACAACATCGTGTCACAGGGAGAAATTATTTGCAATTTTTACGTAATGAATTTATTATATTGCTGGAAAATATCTCCTTAGTAAAACGAATTGAAATGTATTACCAACTTGATGGAGCTCCTACACGTTTCACATTTCTTTTTTTGTAACATTTTCTTCTAAGTTTTCGTCGGTTTGTTGTTAATAAAAGTCGACATGTTTAAAATTTTATTTCTTTTTTGTTGACATTATTTACATCAATCTTCTTATAATTAGATTCTCTACAATTTGTGTTTAAAAAATGTATGATTTATTGCCAATTTAACAACGTTATTGTACGTCAAACGTAAAAAAATGTGTTTTTGGCACTATTTTTGGTGTTTTACATGGGATATCTTAGAAACTAAGAGAGATACAGTTCTAGGACCTATTTTTTCGATTTTCTAGCTCAAAAACCATAAGAAACGAATTTGTCCCTTAATTGACCTTTCCAGAATTTCAGAAAACCTTAATTTACCCGGGGAACTGAAACTCGGGCGAAATCTTTCACTCTGTATAACTCGCTAAGGAAACGTATTCTAGAGCCTAGAGCCTCAAAGTATTGCTCTATCCTCCTGAATCATTTTGTATATACTAGCATCCCCGTCGCGATTTCATCCGCACTAAATATCATGCTTGCTTTTCCGTCGCAATCAGGGAATGTTTAGCCAGTCAGGGTCAATATTATAATATTCCACACTTATTTTCTCATATTAATCCATAATTTATATTTCCCATATTTTTACCTATTTTCCGATAATATCTCATGTTTGTTTTCTTAATATACTTGTAGCTTTTTTGATTAAAATGAAATGTACACAATTTTTTTCATAATAACTTTGTAAATTTTACATAATATCATCTATTCTGAAAGAGAAGTGTGACCCAATATGGATTATGAGTGAAGTGTTTGAACGTAATGGAAGTGGGATGAGTAGCAAAACACTAAACTGAAGTTCATGAGTGAATTTAGCACAGGGTTCGTAATTTATTTATTTTACTTGTTAGTCTTACTTAAATATAAATAGGCACATTATATTCGTTCAAGTTTCAACTACCTTTTCATTTTTATTATTTCCATTTAATTTTATGTTCAGCTTTATTTTTTATGATTTCTTAAGCACATTATAATTAGTTTTATATTATTAGAAAAATGGGGGAAGTTAACGTAATGTAAAAAAGATTTTAAATCAATATTAATATTTCCTTAATTTTACGTAGATTTACGTACTTAGTCTCAGTAAAGCATTCAGTGGTCTGTACATCATCATTATTATTATTATAATTTTGTTTTTTGTTTTTTTTTTTTTTAACTGAATTTTTACGGGCATCGACTGCTAAGGTCATTAGCCCTCGTCACATTCTTTAAAAGAAATTATTATCTCCACCAGGATCGTCATATGTAAGGGTGTAAAGGGCCCTTACATTTTATTTAAAAACACAAACTTCACAATAAACATTAAAACATAAAAGACAAGGACAATCACAAACACTTACGGGGTGTAAAGGGCCCCAATATTAAAATTTGAGATAGGTTCTCAAAAGACCATGAAATTAAAATTAAAATTAAACTTATCAATACCATATCTTTCTTTCTTTCTTCTACGAAGTCTCATTTAAAGTTTGGTTAAGCACCCTCGGGGCGACCAGAACCGCCGTTGAGCAGTATATCAGTCGTGCCAGGGTGCCGTGGCAGTTGAATCCTTCTTATATCAGGCCATAGGCATGCACGGCGTACACCCATAGCCTCGCGCCCTCAATCCACCCTTGAGAGTCCCCCCATGCCATCATCGGACACACCCCGACTCACTGCTCTTGAATGCAGGTGAGCCAAAATGGCCTAGGCAAGAGGGCTACCTCCCGTCACTATACGTGCCACGCTTCGAGACTCCCTTATATGTATATATAAAACTACCGCTTAGAGTATCTTTTACCACAGCTTTAAACTTCCATTTTATAGACTTTTAAGAAGTCCACTGGCGTGTAAAAATGCAACTATATTTTCTCCATTTCCATTATCCAGATCAGCAGTAATATTATTTGTAAGACGGAACCTCTTTCTGAGGTCCTGATATATGGTACACTCTTCTATTAGATGCTTGATTGTCAGTGTTTTATTACAAACACCGCACATTGGTCTCACTTCGCCGGTTAACATATATAAATTTGTTAATCGCGTATGACCAATTCTAAGTCTGGTCACCGCTACTTGTTCACGGCGAGTCAACTTAAAGTCGCTTTTCCATTTATAAGGAGAAGTTTTAACTGAGTTTAATTTTGTATTTAAACTCCTCCATTCAGCGTTCCACTTGTTTCTTACTATGTTTGTTAGACGGTTTTTAACATCTGCCACTCTTACAGGAAATGCATCCAAGTCATCGCAGACTGTTGCCTTTCTGGCAGCTTCGTCTGTGATTTCATTACCTGTAATACCAGCATGCCCTGGAGTCCATACAAATACGCATCGCTGTCCTCGTTGTTTTAGTACGTATAAAATGGACAGGATGTTTGCAATTAGGACATCCTTAATGTTCTTGTTCCATATTGCGACGAGTGCACTTAATGAATCGGAACATATTAGCACTCTCTCTTCGCAATAGTGTTCAGTGTAG
Source organism: Lycorma delicatula (assembly GCF_047948215.1). Taxonomy (NCBI): domain Eukaryota; kingdom Metazoa; phylum Arthropoda; class Insecta; order Hemiptera; family Fulgoridae; genus Lycorma; species Lycorma delicatula. The sequence continues at coordinate 16,369,933 of NC_134459.1, forward strand.
CGAAGAGCTTGCTGAATTGCAGTGAGTTCTGCCGTGTTGACACTGGCCACATCTGGCAGTCTCTAAAAGTGGGCTTCGTCATTTACATATATCGAGCATCCAACACCATGTTCGGTTTTAGAACCGTCAGTATAAATTCTAATATGTTCTTCGTAACTACTGACGGTTGCTAAAAGTTCCTGCTGGATGATCACTGCTGGTTTCTTTTTTATTTTTCCTTGAGAGAGATCCAAACTTGTATTTACCGCTGGCAAGAGCCATGGCGGTATTTCTCTAGTAGAAATTGCTAGTGTCTCTGGTATAGCAATTTCATATTTTCTTCTTAATTCGTGGTACCTAATTCTGGTTGGTCTGGAATAGGTAGCACGATGTTCATATACTGCAGCCATAGGATAATTCGTAAACAATTTATTATTTATATGAGCAGGGAAAGCCCATACATTTGCTGCATATCTTAACAAAAGGCTCTCTCTTCTATAATGTAGTGGCATTATTCTGGCTTCAGACATCAGACTAGCCGCTGGACTTGTGCGGAAAGCGCCTGTTGCATATCTTATTCCGCTATTATGAACTACGTCTAACTTTCTTAAGTGCGACTTTCTAGCGGATGAATATACGATACATCCGTAGTCTAGTTTAGATTGAACCAATGCTTTATACAATCTCAATAATGTCTCTTTGTCTGAGCCCCAATTTAAATTCGATAAACATTTTATAATGTTTAGGGCTCTTTTGCATCTATCACTCAAGTCCTGTATATGTAATCCCCATGTAAGGGATTTATCCAATACTAGTCCTAAATACCTTACGCTATCTTTATATCGTATTGGATTATCGTCAATTGTCAACGCAGGACTTTGATGAGGAATTCTCTTCCTACAAAAGTGTACACAGCACGTTTTCTCTGGTGAGAATTGGAATCCGTTATTCCTTGCAACTTCATTTAGAGCATTGCTCGTTGCAATTTGTACCTCACCATAGCAGTCTTGTTGCTGGCATACACAATTGCCAGATCATCAACATAGACGCTTTTGCTGATTTCTACTGGAATGGCTAATATCAATTTATTAATGGCAATGGTAAACAAGGTACCGCTCAGCGGCGAACCCTGTAGTATGCCATTTTCCAAGATTCTTTCACATGAATATTCATTGTTGACGCGTACTTGGAAGGTACGGTCATTCATGTAGTTGCTAAGCAGTATAGGCAGATTGCCACGAATCTTGCCCATTCATGTATCTGGAGCATTATACCATGACGCCAGGTCATATCGAAAGCCTTCTGAAGATCAAAGAAGACTCCGACACAATGTTTCCTTTTAATAAAGCTGTTATATATAATGTCCTCTTTATGTCCTTTCATGTCCTCTTTATTATTATTATTTAACTTTTTGTTTTTTAATTATTAGAAACAAATTACCTTTCATAGAATTTTATTTATTCAATTAAATCTAGCAATAATATTTTTTATTACATATACGACTAATTGCTGAGTTGAACAAGTAATTCATATTGATTGGCACAAATAATATGATAAATAATATGACAAATAATATGGTATCGTGGAAGTCTCACGATACCTAGTACAGCTTTGTTATACCTGGATCTGATAACAGTTATGCCTCTTGTTATAAAATTTAAATTTTAAATTTTTTTTAGTGTATCTGTACTTTGTACTGTTCTTGGTTAACTAGACCAGAATATGTTTTTAATTAGAATCCAACACCAAAGTTTTGGTCAAGAGACATTACCGGTGATACTTTGAACTGTCAACCTTCCACATGAAACAAGTGCAAACTCCCTGTAAAATGCACATATCGATACATTCCATTAAAAGTATCGATTTAAATTAACAGGGCTATACATATCGATATTTTAAATATTTTTATTTTTATCGGATTTTATACGTAGTATGTATACATGGGGTTTGTTTCTAATTATTATAAAGAAATTTCATTTGTTATCGTGTTTTTACTTCCTATTAGTATTGTAATAGCGAATGATTTCGTTTTTCAGATTTCAACGGAAATATCCATTTGACCATCCCTGAATCTATTTTGATTAGTTTCAGCGTGACGTCTGTACGTACGTATGTGCGTAAGTATCTCGCATAATTAAAAAACATTAGCCGTAGGTTGGTGAAATTTTGTATTTAGGACTATTGTGTAACATCTAATTGAGTACCTTCCCTTTTGATTGCAATCGAATTGACCAAAAACCACAAAATCTATTTTTTGGGGATTTTGGACTTTTATTTTAATTGCACTAATAAACCCTTATTGAGAGCTTTTCAATGATATGTCATAAGTGGTACTTATTTTTATTGGTTCCAGAGTTATAACCAAATGAAATTTTAATTAATGAAATATTTGGATCGTGCAAAGGGAAGGGCTCGAATCGGACTTCATTTTTTTTTTTTTTTTAATTTAAATTTATTTATTTATTAATAATTGTTAACCTCTGATTGTAAAAAAAAATACAATAAATAATAATTCAATAATAATAAAAAAAATATATATGAAAAAAAAGTTATTAATGAAATATAATTCTATGTAGTTTTGATTTTTTTTTTAAATGGGTATATGTAATTTAATAGGCTTACAAGGAAGTCATGTGGTGTCCACATCAGATTTTTTAAAGGTTATTTATTTAAATGAATTAGATTTCAACTTATCCTCATCTGAGGATAAGATTTTTTAAAAATCTTTTAGTTTCCATTTTAATTTGAAGTACTTTTGTAACTTAAATTGTTTCTTTTTCTCAATTTTTTTAGGTTATAATTTTTTTTACGGAATAAATAAAAGAAATAGTTTTATATTATATCACTTTTTAAATATGTTATTATTCTTTTTATCCGGGGTTTGTTTTTCCTTTTATTATTTTTATTACTATTTATTTCTGGTATTATTTAAATTTTAGAGATTTATATAAACCATCCATAGTTAGTGTAGGCACGTTTAACTTAACGAGGAATGAGAAGGATTTAATGTAGACCTTAACCTTTAAAGTGAATTTATAAGTTGTTCGTTAAGAGATGCATGCGTTCGTGCACATGCACGCGCCCGTGGATGTACACATTTATATATATTATATTTCATTTAAAATATTATTTAACTGTGTTGCATAAACAAAGACCTAGATAGATTTTAACCACAATAATTGGTCTAATAGTTTAATGAATATTTATTTTAACCCTACATAGATGACAATCGCCTTATAATTCCTTGTGAAAAATTAATTAAAATGAAAAAGAATATTGAAAGTAGTTTTTCAACAAACATGGCATTTTATACATTTTTACTTATTTTCTTTTTTTTAATTTTGATGAAAAATTAAAAGAAAAAATATAGAAAGAATAGTTCAAAGGTACTTTATAATAAAAAGTTGATTAAATATTGTTGGTTTTTTCTTTTAGATATTTATTCATTACATAGGTTCAAATCTTGCGCGTAGAAATATGGTATAGGATTGTTTTGTAACGCATGGAAAACGCCGATTTGACTGGGATTTAAAGCTAAATTTTTCGGATGAAATACTTAGACGCTACATTTCTACCAAAGGTTACAGAGAATATCATGTAACGAGTGTAATTTATTTAACTTTTATTATATTTTTTTTTGTGTTTTCTTTATCAAAGATACAAATTTTGTATCTTTATATATTTATTAATTTTTAATTTAAAATTTACTTATTCTAATTTGATTATAATTTTACTATAAACGTATTCTTTGTTTATTAATAAGCTAACTCAAAAAATGTATTATTTGCTGTTCATTTTTTCTTTAATGTTGCGTGCTAATATTTATCGTTAAAAAATTGTAAAATTTTAAGTTTAGTTCTTTCGATTAAAACTTGTGTTTATGTTTTTTTTTCCTCAAAAACAAGACTATTTTAATTCTTATAAAAATGTATAAGTATCAAAAAAATTACCGATTTTGAAAAACTTATAACTTAGTTTCAGAAATTGACTTGACTCTATAACACGTAGGAATAGAAAATTATTATTTAAACAATAAACTAATTTATTTAAGTATAAATATATTTGTTAATACCACAACAAGTTTTTATTTAATAAAATATTTATTTAAATTTTTAAAGTTTAATTAATTTAATTTATATCACAATTTAAATTCCTGGTCCTGTTGATAAATATATCCTGTATTGCTATAGTGAAAATCGAGTCCATATAAAATATTAAAATATTTTTACGTAAAAAATTTCAAACTTTTTAACTTGGACTCACCTCAGCAACATTTCACTTGTACACCAGCCGGCAACGACGCCACGCTACTGAGCGTCGGTACGCCTTTGGAACTGGAATCTTTACACGCAGGTCCGTCCATCTGTCCCCCTCCAAAAGCTGTTATCCCTTTTATATCCAATATGCTCATTGTACCCTATTATCATAATTCCAAAATATTTTTTTTTTTTTTTTTTTTTTTTTTTAGTTTTTTTCATTTATAATTCGAAAAGTGTTATTATTTAGATTTTTAAAATCAGATCGTCGCATTAAACGTTTTGTTAATTTTTAGTTATTAATTATTTAATAAAGAATTCATTCATTATAAAATTTTATTCCCTGAAAGAATTTTATTTTTCTATTCAGTTTATCTAATGTATTCCTTTAACCACTTAATTTATAGATTATTCTATACGTCTCTCTTGCATCCTAACCTAACACTGTCTGATACATTTAGGGTTTTTTGAATCTATTCTGTTGTCAATTCTTATCGTAACTACATGATTATTCCCCGGATTTTTGTAAAATTTTTAAAATGATTTCTTTTAATAAATATAATAATATTTAAATAAAGTTTTTTTTTACGTTTTACAAAACATTCACTTTGTAATTCAGTACAAAGATTTAATTTAAATAAATTTAAACGATGTTTAAAAAGTTAAATTACACAAAATAATCCGATTGCATTTGTTTTTAAGTTAAATATCAAACAAAAGCAGAAAAATGACACTTCTTTAAGAATAGACTATTTTTTACCCACAAAACTTAAAGAAAATAAATGATATAAATAACTATTTAAACGAGCGTACATTTTAGGGGTCGCTAAGAAATTTTTGATTCTCAATGTGGGCGGTGGGGGAAAAAGTTAGAGAATTTTTTAATAATAATCACTGGTATACAAAATTTGATTTATTTTTTGTTTCAGAAGTGAAAATAAAAGTTTTCGAGCTGAATTCAAATAAAGTTTCAGAATTAGTTTATCACGTAAGGATTTTTGAAGATAACTATTTTAATTTTATAACATTACGTATTTAAAATGCATTGTTAATGTAATGTAATTTCAACTAAAAAGTAGTAATATATGATTTTCTACGATATTTTGCGTCATGAATATTCTTTTTAGGGTCGAACAATAGCAGCTAGCATGCTCGGACACCACTTGCCTTGGTACCGCTTTTCCATACCCAAAATATCCTGATTGAACCGTTCACCATTTTCATCGCTGACTGCTGCTAGATTTGGTGGGAAGAAAAATTCAAGCGCGACTCCAAGAAGTGAACCTTCACTGACATGTTGCATCCCATGATTTTATAACATTTTAAAAGATCACTCACTATTTCTTTGTAACTTTTGGATTTACGGTTTCCTAAGAAGTTCTGGCAAATGCTCTTAAAAGACTTTCACGCAGCTTTCTCCACCTCATTTAACGTACTACCGAAGTTGTCATCTTTAAATAAATCTCTAATTTGAGGTCCTACAAAGATTCCTTCTTTGAGTTTTGCTTCGCTAATCTTTGGAAGCTTATTTTTTAAGTAAGCAAATCCAAGCCCACTTCGATTCATTGTTTTCACGAAGTTTTCATAATACCCAGCTTTATATGGAGTGGATATAAATAAACTTTTTTTGAATCAAGTGGTGCATTAAGAACATGATTTTTTCCTGGAGTTAATACTGTTCAGTTTGGTCACTCTTTCAGTACATAATGATTTTTTCGGTCTTTTCTGGCCCACTCGGAAAGAAGACAACAGTATTTGGTGAAACCAAGTTGAAGACCTAACAACAGAGCAATTACTTTCAAGTCACCACAAATATTCCACTGAAATTCTTCATACTTTATTTTATCTAGCAGACGTTTCACGTTAAGTAAATTTCTTTCAGATCTTTAGCGTAAGCCTACTGATGGAAGCTTATTCCAAATGTGCAGAAAAACGGCTTTCAGACTAACTTTAGACGAATCAATAAGCAAATGCCACTTCTCTGTTTTGTACTCATGACCAACTGATTCCATTAGAGATAAAACAAACAAGATGGACTTGTTTACAAAAAACAAATCCATCTTCAAACACAAAGAAATTCTTCAAGTAATTATGCCTATTTCTAAAAACACATACTTTTGCCGTGGTGGAGAAGGTTCCAATCTTTTAATCGGGAGCCTAAAAGCTGTGCCTCCTTTTTGATAAATTCAGATCTCGTTCAAGGTTATTGAAGTTCCCTTGTGTTAGTAAATGTGGTTCAACAGACCATAAATGCGGTTCATTACTTGGATCATCCCTTACATCATCATTATTCTCTGCCAAATGTTTGTATTCTTGATCTTCGCTAAGTACGATATTTTCTGGTGGTTTAGGCACACACAGTTCTTCACTGTGCACCATAGGTCTCATGGCAGATGGTAAATTAGGGTATGATATTTCATAACACACAAAAGTTCAAAATCAAAGCACACAATAGTGTGCTTTGATTTTGAACGTGGAACAGCAAAGTTCATGTTCCGTGAACCCTTTGACCAGCTTGTAAGGAGTCTAACACAAGTAGCAAAACAAATGTGAGAACCCACTGTTTTTGTCTTAATCACCAACTTTACAGGCAAAATAAAGCTCATAACATTTTTTGATGGGAGGAGTAAAATTATGTTTCTGAAATTTAAATTTTACCTTGCCGCAAATGTAGCAAAAGCTTTCTGGGTGGTTTTACACAATTTCTAGGCATTTTTAAAAATCACACAATATGCAAACACTGCAGAAAATGTTCACTACACGTCTAGAATTCAAAAGATGAAATGTAAATTTAGAATACGTCATAACTGAGAAAAGCTTACACTAAACTATATTATATCAACACATACACACACGAAAAATGTACAGATGTCAACAGAGTGAACACTGAATACATATACTGGCTACGGTTTGAACCACTAACTTAGACATTATAACCAAAAAGATGTTACTCGTGACCTCAGTTTGACAAACAGTTATGACTAAGTCTGTAAGAAAACTATCTATCGACTCATTTAACAATTCCATCACCCAGTAGTTATAACTAATTGTATTGTTCTTTGCAATTGCAGACCTTCTTTCATAACAAACTAATAATTTTTAAATGTTTAAGCAGTACATTTTTTTATTTATTTGTGTGTTATATATGCTTAACACCATGACATTATTGCATGATTTCCATAACATACATAACACTGAACAGGGTAAAACTTGAAAACTAAGGGCGATAAAAAAATTCTGTTAACATTTTTGAATTCAAGGGAAAAACTAGATATAAAAACCTTTTCTACTTGCACCGTGGCAAAATTTTGTATACTACTGTAATATAAATAAATAAAATAAACTGTCCTTTCAAAACATTTGTGCTAAAAACTCGAGAAAAGAAGTCAATTCTTAAAATTTTGAATATTAGAAGTCAATGGCAAATTATAAAAAAAATAACTATTGATAATTTAATAATTCTTAATTTTTCACCGTCTTCAAAAAGTAAACTTAAAAGAAGAATTAAGGATATTCTTCTTTTTTTAATTTTGACCGTCTGAGAACCACCTAAAAAAATATTTTCTTCCTTTTGGTAATCCTCTTTCTTCGTATTTCAATAGTTAATACTTTCACTTTCTATTAGCTTTCTCTCTTCTGACTTGATGTTAGTTTATTTTTTCTCCTTCTCTTCGAGACCCTTGAAATCTTGTTCTAGTTTTTGAAAGTTGTTCTATCTTCTACTAATTCTTTAGATATTTTCATTTCTTTTAAATCTTTTGAATCACTAAGGTTCATTGATTTTCGTTCTTTTTGTGGTAAATATGGATAAAGATTTGTTTTGTGAGCCTCTTATCATTCACTCTCATAATGTGGTTAAGAATTTGGTTTTTCTTTTTTAGATGAGTTCTAATGTTTTTTCAATCTCATTGGATTTGTTCCAAGAATAAAAAATAGTAATAAATAATGATTTTTTTATTACATCTGAATCTTTATTTCTTTTCAGTTACTTTTAATAATCCTAGAATTACTCTCAACATTTAAAAAAAAAATTTCAGGTTTTTTTTAAACCAGTTTTTTAAGTAATTTTATTTGAAATTTCTGCTTCGTATTTATTTAGGTTTGGATAAAATTTTAGGCCTATGAAAAACACTGTTCATATGGAAAGAAAATCTGCATGAAACGCACGGGTGTGAAACCGGTGTTTTGATAAAAATTCATAAAGGGATACGGAGAAAGAAAATGTCAAGTTTGCTTTCGAGTAAGACATAAAGGATGTTTGAAATGCAAACAACTTATTTTACTGGGTTTTTATAAAAATTCAAAAAGGAATGAGATTTGTACAAATTAACATAAGCTAAGGCTCTCTAGAAATGCCAGAGTTTGTATCCAAATTATTTTCGTAAATTTTTGTTTGAAAATACTTTAAATGACAGAATGAAATATGGTTATGTTAGTAGTATTTTTCTACACAAATACCGGTACTACACCAGGAATCAACAGAGTATTTTGATCACGTGACATCGACCTTCTTAGATTTCCCCTTTCCCCACCTGGAACCAATAGGATTGCAGAAATTTAGCTTCCCGGCTCTCCCTCCTATCGCCAGCTCCGCCCAACCACCATCTTTGATGTTGGTAACCAACATAAAAATTGTAGCCAATAATGTAATGTTATTTTAACATTGAGAAAAATCAAATGTCGGTCGCAGGTTGCAGCATCAATATGATGTTACTTTTAGCTGAATAATCAGGAATTAGTGAAGTGTTATAGCGATGTAAAATCCAAGAATTGTTTGTCCACATTTGTGATCGTTTTCTTCGAACTGCCTCATATAAAAGGCTAAAACTGCTAACCTTCTTGTTAGAATTTATAATGGATGACGCCATTATTGTAGGGAAAAGAAGAATAAGGAGTATCTTAACATTCGATCAAACTTCACATACATTTTTTGGCCTTAGTTCTTTCATCGGAATAATTGGACCTTCGGTTTCACTATCACAACTGCACTCCAACCATTTGTCATCTGTTATAACACGTTTAAGTAATACTGAGATATTAGTGATGTCAACTAACAATTGTTCTACGATGTTTCTTTTATTGAAATTTAACAATTTTGAAAGAATTTTGCTGATACTGGTTTCATACTTAACATGTCAGTCAAAATTTTTTCACACGAAAGATGAAAGAATTTTTTCAGCCGTAAGAAACTCCTGTCTCTTCAGCAACTTCTCTAGTAGTCGTTAAACGATTATTGATAACATTGTCTTTTATGTTTTTAATATTTTCCTCGGTTGTCAATGTGATGGACACCCAACCCTTTTGTCGTCTTCACGGCTATTTTGAAACCGTTTGCACCACTCAAACGCTTTATGTCAACATAACATCCTCGCCAAAAGCAAGGATTCTCTAACTTGTTCACCCCTTCACTGTACTTTATTCCAACTTTTAATGCCAAATTTTAATTCAAATTCTTTGTTCCGTCTTTTATAAGCAAAATAAATCGCCACTCTTAATCAAATAAGTCGTAATTGTTCGTCTATCAGATTTACATTACGCGTATGTATGGCTGAAAATAATAATATTCATTGTAAACAGTGTTCATCACATGAGAAACAGACAAACTTAGTCTAAAAGACAGCGAGCACTATCAAAGAATTCTCTTTTTTTTATCACACGTACTATAATTTATTCTATTATGTTACACTACTAAATAGTGACAACAAAAGTAAAAAAATAACTTCAGTTCATCGATGGAAATAATTTATAACAACGATAATATATTTTCAACTTACGAATAAAAAAAATTCTCATTTACTTATAGATTTTTATTATTAGTTTCTTTTTTTTATATTGGCGCTTTTACAAGGATCGCTGTTAAATCAAGACGCATGAATATACAAATTTTGAATTAAAAACAGTATTTATTTTTATTAATAATTATATTCAGTTGCTAGGATGAAATTTATTAGAGTATTTATTTCCACTTAGTTCACGTTCAATTATTTTTTTCTTCGTTTATAATCACATATTCCAAATCTCAACTGTTTACGTTTACAGTCATTTATAACATCGGAAAAGTATAAATACCCACATGCACTTAAAATACTGAAGGATTTTTTCATTTCCCATGTCATTATTTTCAATTTATCCACCTCACAACCAAATTTTACAACTATATACAGATATTTCTTCATTCGGACATTATTTATGTCAATTGGGATTATGAAAATCGCATCTGTAATCGTGAATCGTTTAAAAGATTCCTTCAACTTAAAATTGTAACATCATTTTCAAGATAAGAAATCATAGAATATGATAAATTATTCAGTTTCTCTGTGGATGACGGTAAAGGAGAAAAATCACAGAATAGAATACTGTGGAGTCAGAGAAAAATCTATAAAGTAGAAATCAAGCAGAATCATAACTATAATTTATATTATTTATTTATAAATTTGTTATACGCTGATGTCATTCATAAATTAATAGCTTTCTTCGTGTTAAAAAAACTATTAGCAATCCTCCTCAGTTCGTCACGTATGAATAGAAGTTTATTTTCCTGAAATTTATTATTGGTCACTTTTCATTGGAGTCTACTGTTGTTGTTACAATTTGTTCTCTCTTCGTCTTACGGGGTTAAGAAAGATAATTACAAGTAAAACATACATATCTATCCATAAAGTTTTCCTTTTTGAGAGAAAGGGAAAAATAGTTCTGACTGTAAAAGACAAATACAGTCCCTGAACTGAATTTTATTCTGACCTTTTCCTCACAGTTCCCGTTCCTTTTCATTACGCTTCCCCCATCCTTACATACATGTAACAGATTTCTCTTAACTAGATTTTTCTTTTCACTTCGTAACTTATTCTTTTACATGCTTACTATTTATTTTTTCTTTAGCTTACGCTGTGTTCCTGTGGTGGTAACACTATTTATCAGTAATTTTTTTAACACTTTTCCATAGACAGTTTATCTTAATATACTTATTTATCTTTGTGCTTTTTTAATAAAATTGCATTAAAAAAAATTAAAATGAGTAAATTATGAGGGATATTTTATTCATTAATTTTACTTAGATTCTCTACAAATGCAATAACAAATATTTATTATGTGAAACAAAAATTGTATTTTAAAAAATATCCTTATTTTCAATGTACCGGTACTGTATCTGTTTTAATTAAAACAAATTAAATGTCTTTAATTAATAACTCTGGTTCTATATTATGAATTACAATTAGTTTTAATAATAATTTTATTCAGATACACTGCAAGGCAGTTGAATCGTATGAATGAACGGAAATTTCAAATTAATTTCATACTTGTGTTATAGAATAAAGGTTTTACTTATGTAACCTAGAATAACAACGACGTTAACACTACTGAAAGATTCTTACTTTTTTGAGGCCCCATCTCATTTATTTTTGTATTCCAGCCAACACACATCATCTTTAACGCGTTTAAAATTTTTTTTTTCTTTTGAGATTTTTTTATGTGATGTTACATTTCATAGCCTATAAAAAATAGATATTTGGTCAACGTTAAAAGTTTGTGATAAATCATAACATTTATTTTGTGAAATCAGAATTATTTTACGTTGAAAGAAGATCAAATTGTCTGTAAAATTATTTTCAAAGAGATGTTCATCTAAGCGTAAATTTATTTTGTTCACAGATCTTGTAATCTATTCTCTCTACCTGGTGTACCGAAGCGTAAGGCAAAGGTTGATGACAGGAAGCACAAACAGTTGTTGCTGGATTCCAATTTAAATGAAGAAATCGACATTGATATTTTTTAGGCAATTAATTTTCAGATAATGCTTTTATTAATTTATTTTAATGTTGAATTAAATTAGAAAATAAATTATTCTCAAAAGCAGTTTACAAATATATTTCTTAAAATCTACTTGTACGTAGCCATATGGATTGTTAAATTGTCATCTTTTTTTTGTCTTCAGTCATTTGACCGGTTTGATGCAGCTCTCCAAGATTCCCTATCTAGTGCTAGTCGTTTCATTTCGGTATACCCCCTACACCATACATCCCAACAATATGTAAAACAATATGTTTTACATATTCCAAACCTGCCTACACATTCTTTTCCTTATACCTGACCCTCTAATATAAAAGCGACTATTCCAGGATGCCTTAAAATGTGGCCTATAAGTCTTCTTTTCTTTTAAATATATTTTTCCAAATGCTTCTTTCTTCATCGATTTGCAACAACACCTCTTCATATATCACTTTATCCACCCACCTGATTTTTAACATTCTCCTATAGCACCACATATCAAAAGCTTCTAATCTTTTTTTCTCAGGTACTCCGATCATCCAAATTTCACTTCCATATAAAGCTACTCTCCAAACATATATTTTCAAAAATCTTTTCCTGACATTTAAATTAATTTTTAATGTAAACAAATTATATTTCTGACTGAAAGCTCGTTTCGCCTGTGCTATTCGGCATTTTATGTCCCTCCTGCTTCGTCAATCTTTAGTAATTCTCTTCCCAAATTACAAAATTCTTCTACCTCCATAATCTTTTCTCTTCCTATTTTTACATTCAGTGGTTCATCTTCGTTATTTCTACTACATTTCAATACTTTCGTTTGGTTCTTGGTTATTTTCATGCGGTATTTCTTGCGTAGGACTTCATCCATGCCGTTCATTGTTTCTTCTAAATCCTTTTTACTCTCAGCTAGAATTACTATATCATCAGCAAATTGTAGCGTCTTTATCTTTTCACCTTGTACTGTTACTCCGAATCTAAATTATTCTTTAACATCATTAACTGCTAGTTCTATGTAAAGATTAAAAAGTAACGGGGATAGGGAACATCCTTGTCGGACTCCCTTTCTTATGTTCTTCCATTATTACTGTTTCTGTTTGGTTTCTGTAAATGTTAGCAATTGTTCTTCTATCTCTGTACTTGAACCGTACTTTTTTTTAAATGCTAAACATTTTATTCCAGTCTACGTTATCGAATGCCTTTTCTAGGTCTATAAACGCCAAGTATGTTGGTTTGTTTTTCTTTAATCTTCCTTCTAATATTAATCTCAGGCCTAAAATTGCTTCCTTTGTCCCTATACTTTTTCTGAAACCAAATTGGTCTTCTCCTAACACTTCTTCCACTCTCCTCTCAATTCTTCTGTACAGAATTCTAGTTAAGATTTTTGATGCATGGCTAGTTAAGCGAATTGTTCTGTATTCTTCACATTTATTTACTCCTGCTTTCTTTGGTATCATGACTGTAACACTTTTTGAAGTCTGACGGAACTTCCCCTTTTTCATAAATATTACAAACCAGTTTGTATAATCTATCAATCGCTTCCTCACCTGCACTGCGCAATAATTCTGCAGATTATCCGTTTATTCCAGGAGCCTTCCTGCCATTCAAATCTTTTAATGCTCTCTTAAATTCACATCTCAGTATTGTTTCTGCCATTTCATCCTCCTCAACTTCCTCTTCTTCCTCTATAACACCATTTTCTAATTCATTTCCTCCGTATAACTCTTCAATATATTCCACCCATCTATCGACTTTACCTTTCGTATTATATATTGGTGTACCATCTTTGTTTAACACATTATTAGATTTTAATTTATGTACCCCCAAAATTTTCCTTAACTTTCCTGTATGCTCCGTCTATTTTATCAATGTTCATTGCTCTTTCCACTTCTGAACACTTTTCTTTAATCCACTCTTCTTTCGCTAGTTTGCACTTCCTGTTTATAGTATTTCTTAATTGTCTGTAGTTCTTTTTACTTTGTTCATCATTAGCATTCTTATATTTTCTACGTTCATCCATCATCTGCAATATATCGTCTGAAATCCAAGGTTTTCTACCAATTCTCTTTGTTCCGTCTAAGTTCGCTTCTGCTGATTTAAGAATTTCCTTTTTAACATTCTCCCACTTTTCTACTGTATCGTTTTTACTCAGACCTCTTGCGATTTCCTTCTCAAAAATCTTCTTTACCTCCTCTTCCTCTAGCTTCTCTAAATGTCACCGATTCATCTGACACCTTTTCTTCAGGTTTTTAAACCCCAATCTATATTTCATTATCACTAAATTATAGTCTCTATCAATATCTGATCCAGGTTAAGTTTTGCGTCGACGAGTTGATTTCTAAATCTTTGCTTAACCATGATATAATCTATCTGATACCTTGCAGTATCGCCTGGCTTTTTCCATGTATATATTCTTCTATTATGATTCTTAAACTGGGTGTTGGCAATTACTAAATTGTATTTCTATAGTCATCTAAATAGTCATCTGTAAATAATCAATGATGATTGTAATCAAAATTGCCATGTAGATTGTAAGTAAAATGTTTGTAAACCGTTTTTGAACCCAATCGTGTTTTACCTTGTATTTCAATAACCAGTTAGCACATTTCTTTATATACATTTATCTTTGCGTGATTGATAAATTAAATATAATATGCTGTTACATTTTATAAGTGTACATATATATATATTTAGTTATTATTATTATTATTTTTTTTCTCAATTTTTATGGGCATCGACTGCTAAGGTCATTAGCCCTCGTCACAATCTTTAAAAAAAACTACTAACACCATCTGGATCGTCATATGTAAGGGTGTCTAAAGGGCCCTTACATTTTATTTAAAAGCACAAACTACACAAAACATTTAAGACATAAAGACAAGGACAATCACAAAACACTTATAGGGTGTAAAGGGCCCCAATATTAAAATTTGAGATAGGTTCCCAAAAGACCATTAAATTAAAATTAAAATTAAAACTTATCCTACCATATCTTTCTTTCTTTCTTCTACGAGTCTCATTTATAGTTTGTTTAAGCACCCTCGGGGCGACCAGAACCGCCGTTGAGCAGTATATCAGTCGCGCCAGCGTGCCGTGGCAGTTGAATCCTTCTTATAAACAGGCTATAGGCATGCACAGCGTACACCCACAGCCTCGCGCCCTCAATCCACCCTTGAGGGTCCCCCATGCCATCATCGCACACACACCCCGACTCACTGCTCTTGAATGCAGGTGAGCCAAAATGGCCTAGCCAAGAGGGCTACCTCGCGTCACTATACGTGCCACGTTTCGAGACTCCCTTATGTATATATGCATACATTTAAAATTAAAATTAAACTTATCAATACCATCTTTTCTTTATATATATATAAGCTATCGCTTAGAGTTTCTTTTGTCACAGCTTTAAACTTTCATTTTTATAGATCTTTTAAGTCCACTGGCGTGTAAAAATTGAACTATATTTTCTTCATTTCCATTATCCAGATCAGCAGTAATATTATTTCTAAAACGGAACCTCTTTCTGAGGTCCTCATATATGGTACCTCTTCTATAAGATGCTTGATTGTCAGTGTTTTATTACAAACACCGCACATTGGTCTCACTTCGCCGGTTAACAAATATAAATTTGTTAATCGCGTATGACCGATTCTAAGTCTGGTCACCGCTACTTGTTCACGGCGAGTCAACTTATAGTCGCTTTTCCATTTATAAGGAGAAGATTTTACTGTGTTTCATTTTGTATTTAAACTCCTCCATTCAGCGTTCCACTTGTTTTTTACTATGTTTGTTAGACGGTTTTTAACATCTGCCACTCTTACAGGAAATGCATCCAAAACATCTCAGACTGTTGCCTTTCTGGCAGCTTCGTCTACGATTTCATTACCTCATCATCCGAATTGCGACGAGTTCACTTAATGAATCGGAACATATTAGCACTCTCTCTTCGCAATATTGTTCAGTGTAGCGAAGAGCTTGCTGAATTGCAGTGAGTTCTGCCGTGTAGACAGTGGCCACTTCTGGCAGTCTCCAAAAGTGGGCTTCTTCATTTACATATATCGAGCATCCAACACCATGTTCGGTTTTAGAACCGTCAGTATAAATACTAATATGTTCTTCGTAACTACTGACGGTTGCCAAAAATTCCTGCTGGATGATCACTGCTGGTTTCTTTTTTATTTCT
This sequence comes from Lycorma delicatula, assembly GCF_047948215.1. Lineage (NCBI taxonomy): Eukaryota > Metazoa > Arthropoda > Insecta > Hemiptera > Fulgoridae > Lycorma > Lycorma delicatula. The sequence continues at coordinate 16,386,112 of NC_134459.1, forward strand.
CCTTGAGAGAGATCCAAACTTGTATTAACCGCTGGCAAGAGCCATGGCGGTATTTCTCTAGTAGAAATTGCCAATGTATCTGGAATGGCAATTTCATATTTATTTCTTAATTCGTGGTACCTAATTCCGGCTGGTCTGGAATAGGTAGCACGACGTTCGTATAATGCAGCCATGGGATGATTCGTAAACAATTTATTATTTATATGAGCAGGGAAAGCCCATATATTTGCTGCATATCTTAAGAAGAGGATCTCTCTTCTATAATGTAGTGCCATTATTCCGGCTTCAGACATCAGACTAGCCGCCGGACTTGTGCGGAAAGCACCTGTTGCGTATCTTATTCCGCTATTATGAACTACGTCTAACTTTCTTAAGTGCGACTTTCTAGCGGATGATTATACGATACATCCGTAGTCTAGTTTAGATTGAACAAATGCTTTATACAATCTCAATAATGTCTCTTTGTCTGAGCCGCAATTTAAATTCGATAAACATTTTATAATGTTTAGGGCTCTTTTGCATCTATCACTCAAGTCCTGTATATGTAATCCCCATGCAAGGGATTTATCCCATACTAGTCCTAAATACCTTACGCTATCTTTATATTGTATTGGATTATCGTCAATTGTCAACGCAGGACTTTGATGAGGAATTCTCTTCCTACAAAAGTGTACACAGCACGTTTTCTCTGGTGAGAATTGGAATCCGTTATTCCTTGCAACTTCATTTAGAGCATTGATCGCTCGTTGCAATTTGTACCTCACCATAGCAGTCTTGTTGCTGGCATATACGATTGCCAGATCATCAACATAGACGCTTTTGCTGATTTCTACTGGAATGGCTAATATCAATTTATTAATGGCAATGGTAAACAAGGTACCGCTCAACGGCGAACCCTGCGGTATGCCATTTTCCAAGATTCTTTCACATGAATATTCATTGTTGACGCGTACTTGGAAGGTACGGTCATTCATGTAGTTGCTGAGCAGTATAGGCAGATTGCCACGAATGCCGCATTCATGTATCTGGAGCATTATACCATGACGCCAGGTCATATCAAAAGCCTTCTGAAGATCAAAGAAGACTCCGACACAATGTTTCCTTTTAATAAAGCTGTTATATATAATGTCCTCTAAGCTGATCATTTGATCAGTGGTAGAATGGTATTGCCGAAAACCTGTTTGATACGGTGATATCAGGTTTTCTTTTTCCAAAACCCAGACGAGTCGATTATTAATCATTTTTTCCAATATTTTCCCCATAGCACACGTCAGAGAAATAGGACGGTAGCTATTGGGGTCTGTTAAATTTTTATTTTTCTTTGGTACTGGAACAACCTGAGCTTTTTTCCACTGCCGCGGGTACGCGCCATATTTTATTATAAAGTTCTAATAATCTGCGTTTTGCAGTGGTATTCAGCTGCCTGATCATATTATAATGGATTTCATCCGGACCAGCAGCTGTGTTACCTGCTTTTTCCAACGCTTTCGCGAATTCTTCCATTTTAAATGGTACATTATATGAGTAATTATACTCAGTTCTAAAATTTAGTAGACCTTCGAGTTCTTCTTTTTTGGTTCGAAAACCTTCCTCGTAGTTGGCCGTTTTGCTGGCCTTTTCGAAGTGATTGGATAACAGCTCTGCAATTTCATATGGAGTATCTTTTATTTCATCTTCATCTTGAAGGCTAGTTATGGGAGCAAAATCATTACGCCCACAAATCGCCTTCACTTTCCTCCAAACATCTGATGCAGTAGTAGTTTTGTCGATGGATGACACGTATTGCTGCCAGGATCGTTTTTTCGAGTCTATCATAAGACGTTTTGCATACCCCCTGTATTTCTTAAAGGCAACAAGATTTTCTATACTAGGACGCTTCTTAAAGGCGTTATACGCCCTTTTCTTTCTTTTTATAGCTTCACTTATTTCATCGTTCCACCATGGAACGGGTTTCTTTGTAAGTTTCCCAGATGTTTTGGGAATATATCTGATGCCGACTGAATTATTACATTTGTTATGGCGTCGACATCGTCTCCGATAACTCCAGTTGTTTCTGGGAGTATCGTTCTAGCTGTGAAGCTCGTCCAGACTGCCTTATCAAATAACCATCTTTTAGAGATGGGATATGTTTTTCTTGTAACATCAGTTACAATTTGCACCGGGAAATGATCGCTTCCATGCAGATCGTCTATGACATGGAAGCTGAACCTCGGTGCTATCGATCCGCTTATAAGTGCAAGATCTATACAGGACGTCGATCCATCTCTGGCATTGAAAAAGGTTCCTGATCCGTCGTTTAAAATAATAAGTTCTGAATTCATCAGGAACCCTTCCAGTTCTCTTCCACGGGGATCTACTCGATCCGATCCCCAGAGAGAATTATGAGCGTTAAAGTCACCCACCAGTAAAACAGGTGGGGGAAGCTCGGAAATTAGTCTTTCTATGCCATCCTTATTCCAATCGTAATTCGGTAAGTATATGCTGCACACAGTGATCTTAAGCGGTCGCTTCATTCTAACGGCGACCGCTTGTAGGTTGGTGTTTAGAACAACCGCTTCGGTGGTAGCTCTAGTCGATGTTAATATAGCTACTCCACCTCTAACTCTTACATTTGGCGGTTGATCTCGCCGAAATATATCGAAACCTTTTAATTTAAAATTTTCATTTCGGCGGAAATGCGTTTCTTGCAGACATATACAAATCGGGTCTACATCATGCACCAAGCGTTGGAGCTCATGGATGTTTGAAAAACATCCATTGATGTTCCATTGTACAATCGACTCGCTAATTTTTAATTAAATTATGACCTTGGTTTTCCTTTCGGCCATCCTTTTTTTCTCTTCTTCTCCATATTGCGAACGGCATCATGTTCGCGGAGAACATCGTCGCCGGTGTAGCTTCCGGTCTCCAAATCGGAGACCACCGAAGCCGCCGACGACGACGGGCATGGATCGGCGCCGGTTTCAGGCGCCGATTGAGAGGCAGCAACCTGGCCGCTCCCCGACACGGGGGGCGCACCGGTCACCGCCCGTGGAAGGAGGGACACTCGTCCCCCCTGTGAAATTTTTTGTGGCCTCTGAGGCTTAGAGGCCACTTCAGTTACAGGAGGCTTGGGAGCCTCCATAACAGACTCTATAGCTGTCACTTTCTTATCTTCAACTAAAATCTCGCTAAGACGGACTTGGATATCAGGTTTAGTGTCCGTTTTCTTCTGTGCTGGAGCGACTTTTTGTTTTGCAGATGTGTCTTCAGGAGGCTGTACAATTATTCTTGGCTTAACAGGTTCTTTAGTGCTGAGAGGCTTCATTTTGTTTTCGATTATCCTCTCAATTAAGCCAGCCAAGGTAGGTGCGAGTTTGTTGATGATTACACTCTCATCAACAGCAACTGGAGCAGGAGCAGGAACAGCAGCCGCAGCCTGAGCATATGTTGTTGCTGCTCTAGGTCTGCGGGTGTTTACGATCTTTTTTGCTTCAAAGTAGCTGACTTTTTGCAGGGTTTTTACTTCCTGCACAGCCACTTCGTCTTTGTAAACAGGACAGTTCCTGGATCTACAGGAATGCTGTCCTCTGCAGTTTATACAGGTAGGAGGCTCCTTACACGGCTCTCCTTCATGAACTGCATCACCGCACACGCATATTTGCGGCCTCTCACACCTAACAGCGGTGTGTCCAAAGCGTTGGCATTTAAAACATCGCATTGGCTGTGGGACAAATGCCCGCACATCCAACCGATGTATGCCCGCTCTTATCTTCTCCGGTAAAGTAGGCCGGTTAAATGTAAGAACATGGGATGCAGAAGGAAGGACTTCGCCATTCCTTCGCATGTTCAACCTCCGACATTCTAATACTCCTTGCGGCGCTAATTCTTCTACAATTTCCTGCTCCGAACAGTTAAGAAGATCCCGGCAGACCACAACACTCCTTGAGGTGTTGAGCGTGCCGTGGGGATCAACACGTACAGCTAGCTCTCCAATTTTCTTTAGTCCTAGAATCTTCTGAGACTGTATATCATTAACAGTCTCTACATGAAGTCCCGTGAAAGTTTTTCTTATTTCTTTAACAGGGCCTCCAGCACATTTGTTTATTTCCCGAGCGATGAGGAAAGGACTCACCTTCGAGAAATTACCTTCTTCCTTCGTGATAACAAAATACTTAGGTTTTGGGATGCTGCTCTTAAAAAAAGCTTTCTGCAAGCTTTTTCTAGCCTCAATCTCAATCCTCTTAATCTCCGTACTCTTTCGGCGTTTCGCCTCAGGCGAAACAGCCGGTTCTAAACGAGGGTGTTTGCGTGAACCCTCTGCCACGTTTAATTGTTCAGTTTCCATGAACAAATAATCCCTTCTGTAGTAAGGCTAGCCGCCGGGGTACACCCCCACTCCAGGGCTACCAACCCTGGAGGTCCGTTCCGGTACTCCGGTGGAACCGGCATATGTCCTGGCAGAGAGCGGATGCGCAGTCTCTGCACTGACTCCAGGCCCCTACACACCGAAGCTTTCAGGGCTTCCATGCTCCGAACATGGGCACCATAACTACATGCTTGCCATCGCGGGGGGCATGTGGACGACGAAAGGTCTCCGTTACACCTGCAAATAACTTTGACCGTGGCCGCCACATCGCCAGCTCTAAAGGCGGTATTAATCCATTTCCGTAATCGTTAATAATGTCGTATCTGCAGGTGTCCGTAAAGTCCAGTCCTGTAATTCGGCCTATAGATGTAAATCGACCGAAAAAAGCATATCCGAGAAACAACACTCGGAACCCCGTTAGCCAGCTATATGTAATGTACTTGAGTACAGCTGTTGCCGCTCTGTACGTGGAACGTAGATGTTGTGTACCGGACGTGGGGAATATCTACCTCAGGGCATTATTATTATTATTATTTTTTTTTTTTTTTTAACTGAATTTTTACGGACATCGACTGCTAAGGTCATTAGCCCTCGTCACATTCTTTAAAAGAAATTATTATCTCCATCAGGATCGTCATATGTAAGGGTGTAAAGGGCCCTTACATTTTATATAAAAACACAAACTTCAAAATAAACATTAAAACATAAAAGACAAGGACAATCACAAACACTTACGGGGTGTAAAGGGCCCCAATATTAAAATTTGAGATAGGTTCCCAAAAGACCATGAAATTAAAATTAAAACTTATCCTACCATATCTTTCTTTCTTTCTTCTACGAGTCTCATTTATAGTTTGTTTAAGCACCCTCGGGGCGACCAGAACCGCCGTTGAGCAGTATATCAGTCGCGCCAGGGTGCCGTGGCAGTTGAATCCTTCTTATAAATAGGCTATAGGCATACACAGCGTACACCCACAGCCTCGCGCCCTCAATCCACTCTTGAGGGTCCCCCATGCCATCATCGGACACACCCCGACTCACTGCTCTTGAATGCAGGTCAGCCAAAATGGCCTAGGCAAGAGGGCTACCTCCCATCACTATACGTGCCACGCTTCGAGACTCCTTTATATGTATATATAATACTACCGCTTAGAGTATCTTTTACCACAGCTTTAAACTTCCATTTTATAGACTTTTAAGAAGTCCACTGGCGTGTAAAAATGCTACTATATTTTCTTCATTTCCATTATCCAGATCAGCACTAATATTATTTGTAAGACGGAACCTCTTTCTGAGGTCCTCATATATGGTACACTCTTCTATTAGATGCTTGATTGTCAGTGTTTTATTACAAACACCACACATTGGTCTCACTTCGCCGGTTAACATATATAAATTTGTTAATCGCGTGTGACCGATTCTAAGTCTGGTCACCGCTACTTGTTCTCGGCGAGTCAACTTAAAGTCGCTTTTCCATTTATAAGGAGAAGTTTTAACTGAGTTTAATTTTGTATTTAAACTCCTCCATTCAGCGTTCCACTTGTTTTTTACTATGTTTGTTAGACGGTTTTTAACATCTGCCACTCTTACAGGAAATGTATCCAAATCATCGCAGACTGTTGCCTTTCTGGCAGCTTCGTCTGCGATTTCATTACCTGTAATACCAGCATGCCCCGGAGTCCATACAAATACGCATCGCTGTCCTCGTTGTTTTAGTACGTATAAAATGGACAAGATGTTTGCAATTAAGACATCCTTAATGTTCTTGTTCCGAATTGCGACGAGTGTACTTAATGAATCGGAACATATTAGCACTCTCTCTTCGCAATAGTGTTCAGTGTAGCGAAGAGCTTGCTGAATTGCAGTGAGTTCTGCCGTGTAGACAGTGGCCACTTCTGGCAGTCTCCAAAAGTGGGCTTCTTCATTTACATATAACCGTCAGTATAAATTCTAATATGTTCTTCGTAACTACTGACGGTTGCTAAAAATTCCTGCTGGATGATCACTGCTGGTTTCTTTTTTATTTCTTCTTGAGAGAGATCCAAATTTGTATTTACCGCTGTCAAGAGCCATGGCGGTATTTCTCTAGTAGAAATTGCTAGTGTCTCTGGTATAGCAATTTCATATTTTCTTCTTAATTCGTGGTACCTAATTCCGGTTGGTCTGGAATAGGTAGCACGATGTTCATATACTGCAGCCATAGGATGATTCGTAAACAATTTATTATTTATATGAGCAGGGAAAGCCCAAACATTTGCTGCATATCTTAACAAAAGGATCTCTCTTCTATAATGTAGTGGCATTATTCCGGCTTCAGACATCAGACTAGCCGCCGGACTTGTGCGGAAAGCGCCTGTTGCATATCTTATTCCGCTATTATGAACTACGTCTAACTTTTTATAAGTGCGACTTTCTAGCGGATGAATATACGATACATCCGTAGTCTAGTTTAGATTGAACCAATGCTTTATACAATCTCAATAATGTCTCTTTGTCTGAGCCCCAATTTAAATTCGATAAACATTTTATAATGTTTAGGGCTCTTTTGCATCTATCACTCAAGTCCTGTATATGTAATCCACATGTAAGGGATTTATCCAATACTAGTCCTAAATATCTTACGCTATCTTTATATTGTATTGGATTATCGTCAATTGGCAACGCAGGACTTTGATGAGGAATTCTCTTCCTACAAAAGTGTACACAGCACGTTTTCTCTGGTGAGAATTGGAATCCGTTATTCCTTGCAACTTCATTTAGAGCATTGATCGCTCGTTGCAAATTGTACCTCACCATAGCAGTCTTGTTGCTGGCATAAACAATTGCCAGATCATCAACATAGACGCTTTTGCTGATTTCTACTGGAATGGCTAATATCAATTTATTAATGGCAATGGTAAACAAGGTACCGCTCAACGGCGAACCCTGCGGTATGCCATTTTCCAAGATTCTTTCACATGAATATTCATTGTTGACGCGTACTTGGAAGGTACGATCATTCATGTAGTTGCTGAGCAGTATAGGCAGATTGCCACGAATGCCGCATTCATGTATCTGGAGCATTATACCATGACGCCAGGTCATATCAAAAGCCTTCTGAAGATCAAAGAAGACTCCGACACAATGTTTCCTTTTAATAAAGCTGTTATATATAATGTCCTCTAAGCTGATCATTTGATCAGTGGTAGAATGGTATTGCCGAAAACCTGCTTGATACGGTGATATCAGGTTTTCTTTTTCCAAAACCCAGACGAGTCGATTATTAATCATTTTTTCCAGTATTTTTCCCATAGCACACGTCAAAGAAATAGGACGATAGCTATTGAGGTCTGTTAAATTTTTATTTTTCTTTGGTACTGGAACAACCTGAGCTTTTTTCCACTGCCGCGGGTACGCGCCATATTTTATTATAAAGTTCTAATAATCTGCGTTTTGCAGTGGTATTCAGCTGCCTGATCATATTATAATGGATTTCATCCGGACCAGCAGCTGTGTTACCTGCTTTTTCCAACGCTTTCGCGAATTCTTCCATTTTAAATGGTACATTATATGAGTAATTATACTCAGTTCTAAAATTTAGTAGACCTTCGAGTTCTTCTTTTTTGGTTCGAAAACCTTCCTCGTAGTTGGCCGTTTTGCTCGCCTTTTCGAAGTGATTGGATAACAGCTCTGCAATTTCATATGGAGTATCTTTTATTTCATCTTCATCTTGAAGGCTAGTTATGGGAGCAAAATCATTACGCCCACAAATCGCCTTCACTTTCCTCCAAACATCTGATGCAGTAGTAGTTTTGTCGATGGATGACACGTATTGCTGCCAGGATCGTTTTTTCGAGTCTATCATAAGACGTTTTGCATACCCCCTGTATTTCTTAAAGGCAACAAGATTTTCTATACTAGGACGCTTCTTAAAGGCGTTATACGCCCTTTTCTTTCTTTTAATAGCTTCACTTATTTTTCACTTTTATTTATTTTTTATTATTATTATTAGTATTTTGTAATTATTCAATTGTTCATACAGACAATTTGGCCTTCCTAGCTTAAATGAAAAGGAAATTTTTTGAATTGTTACGCTTTCATCGTTTGTTGAATGGTCAGTTTGATGACTGTCTCGGTCTGGCTTGGCGCTACGCGTTCCTTGTATGAGAATAAGAAATTTCAAACTTTTCACAACTGAACGAAAATCTGATTTGTCTCCGAATGCAAGGTCACAGATATTGCTAATGAGTATAATGAGGGTTGACTTCTTTATCGAATGGAATATTATTCATTAAAAGACTTAAGGAACTATTTGCATAACTTGACAATTATATTGATTTGTGTTGTTTTTTTTTGTATTCAATGTACAATAAACCAAGGCTTATATTGCTAGTTGTTTATATTGTATCAAGTAAATAAATAAATGAAACAATAAATAGATTATTATTATTTCTGGACTTTCGGAAAATACGCATAGACTTATGTCTTATACTAAAATAGTAGCATGTCGTTGTGTAATTTGTAGGTGCTTTCAGGTGCACCAGCTAACGCAAAAAATGTTAACTTAAAAAAGCCTTTGATTTATTAAATAAAATATTGATTGACAAATTGAATCAATGGGTGAACATAAAAATGGAATTAGTTAAATCACATGAGAAGTTAAAGGTTCAGATGGTTAGTAATACTAAAAAATTGGACGATAATGAAACAAAAATTAACAAGTTACTCGTGGAATGTACTGTCAAGAATGCTAAAACTAATGATTTAGAGATTAAATAGAACAGACTTGATCAATACAGTAGGTGCTTTAATTTAGAGATTCACGGTATGGAAAAGAACAAAAAAACTGGTGTGTTGATTCTGAAAATTTAATGAATATTTTAAAAGTGATGGGAAAGAAAACGGGCAATAACTTTTGCGATTCCGATGTAATTGCTGCACATAGACTTCCGTACAGAAAAAAAAATTCTGTTAAAGTTTTTATTTTTCAGTTTCGTGATAAGGTGACTAGATATTAGTTGTTACGAAATAGAAAGAAAATTGAGAAAAATATTAACACCAGTGGTACTAGTGATGGCGTAAAATATTTAAATTAAAATCTAACAGAATATAATAAGTTACTTTTTTCAGGTGTTAAAAAGCTAAATAAAGACTTCAATTATAAATATGTCTGGGTTCGCAGCGGTAAAATTTATGTAAAAAAAAATCTGATGGGTCGATCACCTTGAAAATAGAAAGCAAGGATGAATTGAGTAAGGTAGTAAAATTGTATATATTTAATATTGTTATTATTGTTGTTGTTGTTGTTGTTTTTCCTTTGTTTTTGCTAAAACAAATGAAAGTATTGGCAATATTTGTTTAACGCAAATAATGAGAAGGAAATATGTGGAATTTTTTTGATTTGTTACGTTTTTGTAGGTAGATCTACGTTACTCGTTTTTTGTTAGATTATATTATTTTTTATCTTTTTCTTTTTTTACACATTATGTGTTAAACAGAATTCCAATGGTAGGTTACTATGTTTATATTTTTATTTCTTAAATTTGTTATGTAGGTTATAAATTATCAGATTATATTCTCAATTTATAGACGTTACTTATAAGTTGACTAAAAATATTTTGTGATTTTTTTTATGAAAAGATATACTTAATGTACGTATTTAAGCTTTGTACCTACCATAATAAAAATCTGATGTGATCACATGACTTCCTTGTACGCCTACTAAATTACATATACATATTTTTTTTTTCAATGAAAAGTACATAAAATTTTATTTCATTGATAACTTTTAAGACCGCAAAGGACCACTTTAGTCAGAATAATTCAAGTCTTTTTTGCCGATCTTTTGGCCTTTAAGTTCTTAGCTTTTACTTTCTCCCAATATTTAGTCATTCTTAATGATCTTGCTTTACGATCCTCTTCTGAATAAACCCTTTTTGTATAATTAAAAGTTCTTACTTTAAAGTCGGTATTCGGATCTTTAATAACAAATTTTAATTTTTCGGATTTATTAAGTAAATTTTCGTAAGTCAAATTTAATTCTCGCATGTCTTCTTTAATTTCTTTGATCCATAATGGCGGATATTTTAAAGACCAAAATCGATCGATAATTCTCTTAGTAATCCTATCCTGCGGTAATCTTAACAAGTGTGCACAGAAAGAAATTCGCTTCTTTTTCATAGTATCAATTAAGGATTCCAAGTCTTCGTACATAAATATATTAGGCAATAATCTGTACTGATTTTCGTGTTTATATTGTTTGTTTATGCAGGTTCTAAGAATCCTGCGTTCAACTTTAAGCAAAGGTTCAGTCCTGTTTTTCTGATTTAATCTAAATAAAGTCTCGCTCGTGTAAGTAATTACTGGTTTAACCACAGTTTTGTAATGTCTAATTTTAGTGTTAATCGAGAGGGAATTTTTGTTGTAAGTATTTTTTGGTTATCTGTAGCACTTTAAATAATTTATTAAGTCTTTCAGTCCAATTTTGTTTTTCGTTACAATTACAAGTAATGATTTCTCCAAGATATTTAAGTTTTTCTACAAGTTCTACTTTGTTTCCATTAATATTCACAGAATTAATAACTAAAAGATCTATAGCCATCACTTTAGTCTTTTCGTAAGAAATTTTAAGTCCAATTTTATTCGCAAGTTCTTCTATACTTGTTATTTGTATTCTGGCTTCTGCGATACTATTAGCTAATAAAGCTAAATCGTCGGCAAATCCTAGGCAATTTAAATTTAAGTTATCTCTTTTGTATCCTATGTGAATATTTTTTGGATTAATTTTAAACCATTCGACCATCAGAAATTCTAGTGCACAATTAAATAATAAAGGCAAAAGTCCGTCGCCTTGTCTCAGTCCGGATTTTATACAGAAAGGTTCGGAAAATTCGCCACGAAACTTTAGATTTTGTATTTGTCAATGTTAAACCGATCATATTTACCAATTTAGGATCCAATCCGAGATGTCTCAGAATTTTTTACATCGAAGGCCTATGTATGCAATCATACGCTTTTTCATATATTTATATATATATATATATTTTAATTATTGAATTATTATTCATCGTAAAAAATGATTACAATCAGAGATTAATAAATTATTAATAAATCAATATATTTAAATTAAAAAAGAAAGTTAAAAAAAGGAGATGAGATCTGATTCGAACCGATGTGCCTTCCCTTTGTAACATACAAATATTTCATTTATTAAAATTTTATTTGACTATAACTCTGGAACCAATAAAAATAAGTACCGCTTATGATATATCGTTGAAAAGCTCTCAATGAGGGCTTATTAGTGCACTTAAGAAAAAGTAAAAAATTCAAAAGAATTTGGATTTTGGGCTTTTTTGAACATTTTTCGTTCAGTCGATTGTAATCAAAAGGGAAGGTGTACAACTAGATGTTACAACAGTCCTAAATCCAAAATTTCAACATCCTACGGCTAATCGTTTTTTAGTTACGCGAGATAAATACGTACGTACCGACATCACGCCGAAACTTGTCAAAATGGATTCAAGGATGGTCAAATTGGATTTATCCGTTGAAATGTGAAAACCGAAATTTTTCGCGATTACAATACTTCCTTGTAGAAAAACAATGGATTTGAAATATTGATAGGGACTGCAGTGAAAGTGTCCACAGCGTCCTTCACTCTAGTGCTGACCTAAAAAATCGTATTTTCCAATGTTGACAATAGATTTATAACTTCAATTTAGTAAAGTCAGTAACACAATGGACTATCCTTTAGATTAATAAAAATAATATTGAACTTTTCTTCTTCTTTCTCTAGTTCACATTAGACTAACTTTTGATTTCAATAAAACTTTCCTCACCTACTTTATGCTCATGTGTTACACTTTACACTTATGTGTTACACTTTATGCTTATAAATAAAAAATATAACAGTATAATGTAGTAAATTAACGTAAACCCATTCAATTGAGAAAAAGATCACACACAAATGTGTCAACTTTATAAAAGGATTATTTAATATGTTAATTATAATTGATTGATTCATAAAAGAAAAAAAAAGAAAAAGAAAAAAAAACAAATGTGATTTTGAATACTAACTTTTCATAACTTCTTAAATGAAAAAGAAGTAGGGAAATATATCGTGATAGAGTGAAAACTACCATACATACGAGTATAACATACATTTTTTTTACAATAATCAAATAATAAATGTGTCAAGACTTTTTTTTCTAACATACAAAGGTAATATCAGAAAATTTTATATTTCCAAGTAAAACTTTTCAGATCACTATTTTTTTTTTGTCTTCAGTCATTTGACTGGTTTGATGCAGCTCTCCAAGATTCCCTATCTAGTGCTAGTCGTTTCATTTCAGTATACCCTCTACATCCTACATCCCCAACAACTTGTTTTGCATACTCCAAACGTGGCCTGCCTACACAATTTTTTCCTTCTACTTGTCCTTCCAATATTAAAGCGACTATTCCAGGATGCCTTAGTATGTGGCCTATAAGTCTGTCTCTTCTTTTAACTATATTTTTCCAAATGCTTCTTTCTTCATCTATTTGCCGCAATACCTCCTCATTTGTCACTTTATCCACCCATCTGATTTTTAACATTCTCCTATAGCACCACATTTCAAAAGCTTCTAACCTTTTCTTCTCAGATACTCCGATTGTCCAAGTTTCACTTCCATATAAAGCGACACTCCAAACATACACTTTCAAAAATCTTTTCCTGACATTTAAATTAATTTTTGATGTAAACAACTTATATTTCTTACTGAAGGCTCGTTTAGCTTGTGCTATTCGGCATTTTATATCGCTCCTGCTTCGTCCATCTTTAGTAATTCTACTTCCCAAATAACAAAATTCTTCTACCTCCATAATCTTTTCTCCTCCTATTTTCACATTCAGTGGTCCATCTTTGTTATTTCTACTACATTTCATTACTTTTGTTTTGTTCTTGTTTATTTTCATGCGATAGTTCTTGCGTAGGACTTCATCTATGCCGTTCATTGTTTCTTCTAAATCCTTTTTATTCTCGGCTAGAATTACTATATCATCAGCAAATCGTAGCATCTTTATCTTTTCACCTTGTACTGTTACTCCGAATCTAAATTGTTCTTTAACATCATTAACTGCTAGTTCCATGTAAAGATTAAAAAGTAACGGAGATAGAGAACATCCTTGTCGGACTCCCTTTCTTATTAGGGCTTCTTTCTTATGTTCTTCAATTGTTATTGTTGCTGTTTGGTTCCTGTACATGTTAGCAATTGTTCTTCTATCTCTGTATTTGAACCCTAATTTTTTTAAAATGCTGAACATTTTATTCCAGTCTACGTTATCGAAAGCCTTTTCTAGGTCTATAAACGCCAAGTATGTTGGTTTGTTTTTCTTTAATCTTCCTTCAACTATTAATCTGAGGCCTAAAATTGCTTCCCTTGTCCCTATACTTTTCCTGAAACCAAATTGGTCTTCTCCTAACACTTCTTCCACTCTCCTCTCAATTCTTCTGTATAAAATTCTAGTTAAGATTTTTGATGCATGACTAGTTAAACTAATTGTTCTGTATTCTTCACATTTATCTGCCCCTGCTTTCTTTGGTATCATAACTATAACACTTTTTTTGAAGTCTGATGGGAATTCCCCATTTTCATAAATATTACACACCAGTTTGTATAATCTATCAATCGCTTCCTCACCTGCACTGCGCAGTAATTCTACAGGTATTCCGTCTATTCCAGGAGCCTTTCTGCCATTTAAATCTTTTAATGCTCTCTTAAATTCAGATCTCAGTATTGTTTCTCCCATTTCATCCTCCTCAACTTCCTCTTCTTCCTCTATAACACCATTTTCTAATTCATTTCCTCCGTATAACTCTTCAATATATTCCACCCATCTATCGACTTTACCTTTCGTATTATATATTGGTGTGCCATCTTTGTTTAACACATTATTAGATTTTAATTTATGTACCCCAAAATTTTCCTTAACTTTCCTGTATGCTCCATCTATTTTACCAATGTTCATTTCTCTTTCCACTTCTGAACACTTTTCTTTAATCCACTCTTCTTTCACCAGTTTGCACTTCCTGTTTATAGCATTTCTTAATTTCCGATAGTTCCTTTTACTTTCTTCATCATTAGCATTCTTATATTTTCTACGTTCATCCATCAGCTGCAATATATCATCTGAAACCCAAGGTTTTCTACCGGTTCTCTTTATTCCGCCTAAGTTTGCTTCTGCTGATTTAAGAATTTCCTTTTTAACATTCTCCCATTCTTCTTCTACATTTTCTACCTTATCTTTTTTACTCAGACCTCTTGCGATGTCCTCCTCAAAAATCTTCTTTACCTCCTCTTCCTCAAGCTTCTCTAAATTCCACTGATTCATCTGACACCTTTTCTTCAGGTTTTTAAACCCCAATCTACATTTCATTATCACCAAATTATGGTCGCTATCAATGTCTGCTCCAGGGTAAGTTTTGCAGTCAACGAGTTGATTTCTAAATCTTTGCTTAACCATGATATAATCTATCTGATACCTTGCAGTATCGCCTGGCTTTTTCCAAGTGTATATTCTTCTATTATGATTTTTAAATTGGGTGTTGGCAATTACTAAATTATACTTCGTGCAAAATTCTATAAGTCGGTCCCCTCTTTCATTCCTTTTGCTCAGCCCGTATTCACCCACTATATTTCCTTCCTTGCCTTTTCCAATGCTTGCATTCCAATCTCCAACTATTATTAAATTTTCATCTCCTTTTACGTGTTTAATTGCTTCATCAATCTCTTCGTATACACACTCTACCTCATCATCATCATGGGCGCTTGTAGGCATATAGACGTTAACAATCGTTGTCGGTTTAGGTTTTGATTTTATCCTTATTACAATGATTCTATCGCTATGCGTTTTGAAATACTCCACTCTCCTCCCTATCTTCTTGTTCATCACGAAACCTACTCCTGCCTGCCCATTATTTGACGCTGAGTTAATTACTCTAAAATCACCTGACCAAAAGTCGCCTTCCTCTTCCCACCGAACCTCACTAATTCCTACTATATCCACATTTGTCCTACCCATTTCCCTTTTTAAATTTTCTAGCCTACCAACCTTTTTCAAGCTTCTAACATTCCACGCTCCGACTCGTAGAATGTTATTTTTTAATATTTTATTATTATTATATTCCTCCGGAATATTTTACCAAGGAAGGCGCCTCCATTATTGCTATGTGAAAATGCAGAGCCACATTTTCTTGGAAAAAAAGCAGCTGTAGTTTTCCATTGCTTTCAGCTGCGCAGTACTCAGAGGTCTGAGTGATGTTGATACGGCCGTTTAAGTCGTCCTGACTCACGCCCCTAACAACTACTGAAAGAGCTGCTGCCCTCTTTCAGGAATCATTCCTTAGTCTGGCTCTCAACAGATACCTCTCCGATATGGTTGCACCTTCGGTCCAGCTACTCTGTATCCCTGAGCACTCAAGCCCCCTCACCAACGGCAAGGTCTCATGATTCATAGAGGAGGTCAGATCACTAAACTAAATAATTTTATTTTAAATTTGACATGGTTTTGGAGGTACTGCCTAGAAATATTTTGTTTGATTTATTTCAATTTTCTACTGTATTCAATGTTAATATGAAATATGATAAACTGATAACACACAGTTGGGTGGAGAGTGGCATGTGTAGATAAACATTCATTTATAAATGTGTTTTAATTATCAGCTTTCAAAGTTAAACAAAAAATTTTATAAATTAAAATTTGTGTGTTATGATTTAATTTCCATTTAATCTAATTTGTTTTAACTATTTACATTAGATATTGTTTTAATCCGTAAAATGAAATCAATATATTTTTTCACCATATTTTGAGATATGAATGGTAATTATTACAGAGTGATTGCAAATGAAGTATACACTTTTGATAGGTTATTAAAAATTTATTTTTTAAGAATTGAGATGATTACTTACATGATTATATGGATAATTCTTTAAGTTTTTATTTATAGATATTCAATGTGTGCACCGTTTGTAACACGACAGATATCAACATGTACCCTTAGGCGGTAGTAATGGATTCGCTGAGAGCCAAGGGACTCGGTAAATACATTATCGCCGTTCTCAATGACTACCTCCACGAACGATGGGTAAGAGCTGATACGGAGGAGGGACAGGTAGAATTTGGAATGTACAGGGATGTGCCACAGGGTTCGTACTTGGCCCACAATTGTGAAACATTATATACGACGGCCTCCTGGGATTGGAGTTCCCAGGGGACACCCAGGCGGTCGCCTACTCTGACGATCTGGTACTTCTGGTAGCCGGACAGACAGAGGAAGAGGTTGAAGGTACAGCAAATGCAAATGAGGCGGTCGGCATGATAAGCGGCTGGAAGGAGGAGCGAGGACCGAGACTGGCCTCCCAGAAAACAACTATGGTGGCAATGGTTGACCGCAGACGAATCAGGAAGTTGGAAGTATCGGTCAAGGATTCAAAAGTTAGCACGTCGAGGAATGTTAAGTACCTCTTAAGAGTCAGGCGTCTTTATTCATCATCCTAAGGAGGCGGCTGGCAAAGCAGGAAGGACCCTTGATGCTCTTACAAGACTTATGAGTAAAAAGCAGGGACCCCGGATTGGAAAGAGACGGCTCATCCTCTCTGTAGCCACCTCGGTTCTGGTATATGCGGTGTCGGTGTGGGTGGGGGTACTGGAAAGGGCGAGGAATGAGAGGCTCCTCTCCTCACTCCAGAGGAGGGCAGTGATCAAGATGGCCTCTGCGTAGTATCGTACGATTTCGGGCGATGCGGTAGAGGTCATCGCCGGGGTCCCCCCGATTCGTCTGAGGGCTACACAGCTTACGAGAAGGTACGACGGGACGCCTTTATACTATAACTATACGTACGTACGTATGTACAGAAGTCACGCCAAAATAGATTCAGGGATGATCAAAATGGATATTTCCGTTGAAATCAGAAAACCGAAATTTTTCGCGATCACAATACGTCCTTTACTTTGT
This sequence comes from Lycorma delicatula, assembly GCF_047948215.1. Lineage (NCBI taxonomy): Eukaryota > Metazoa > Arthropoda > Insecta > Hemiptera > Fulgoridae > Lycorma > Lycorma delicatula. The sequence goes on from NC_134459.1 coordinate 16,403,433, forward strand.
TCAAGGAAGTAAAAATAACGGTCCGTACACCCTTTCACGAGATACAGCGAAAAACACGTTCACTTCAGGGGAACGCGTATATGTTGTAAACTTTCCTCTTGGGTTTTATGTGCTCTATATTCTTACATTATATCTATTAACTTTTCCACTAATGTAAAGCGTACGTTCATCACCGAAAATTAGGCGATGAAAAAACAATTATTCTTTTCAACACGTTCCTGCAACTCCACACATAAATGTTTACGTAAGTCTTTATAGTCGATATTTAAACTTTGTACTAACTGCAATTTAAAAGTCGTAATTTTCAAACGTTTCCGCTGAATTTTTCACACAGCCGGTTGAGAAATTTGCAATTCTAAACTTGCTGATCTAGTTGATTTGCCTGGGCTATGTTGATACACACCACGAACACGATCGTTTTGTTTCCGGGCACGGTACTTTTCGGGAGAGATTGGCTAGGTTTTGTTTAGTAGATTCAGGTGTATGCCCGGATTGCGGGGTTGATGGACCAAGTCCTCCAGGTCCTTGGTGGACCATGTCCTCCAAGTCTGTCCCCGATATGAGGCAAAATGTACCAGAGTAGTTAAAGAACTTGAGAGAGTGAACTACTTTCTGGATCTCCAAGTTTATTGAAAGGTCAGTGGAATATGGCCGATAGTGGCTGGTTTCCTCTGTTTCCTTGCATTACGTAGATCGGCTGAAGGAAATTAAACGGAGTAGGATCCCTGGTAACTAGGGTTTCGGCCGAGACATTTGATTGGCCGGGGGTAGGCGTTCTGGCAACGAGCCTCGGTTAATTCAAAAGTAATGATTGTTGAAGTCGAGTGGCAGAGCCGCTGTCGGCGGCGGGGGTAACTGCGCTACCGAGGGTACGGTTGTTCATGTAGCCTTGGGGTGTCAGACTGTCTTGTCGAGGGCGGTCTTCAGGTATGATGTTTATAGTGGGTGACAGGAAGTAGGTCTGAATTTTGTAGTTACGTATAACACATTTTGATCGGTATGAGTTTAGCATTGTATTGACTCGTTACGTAGTCGATGGTTGAGGCATTTACAGTCACAGCGTTGGTATTGAAATTGGACTAAGCGTTGGTTCGCGCTTCCGCAGACTCGGTTAGCTAGTTCAGAGGGTGATATTGTAGGAAAAGAATAGTGAAGATGTCCGAAAAAAGCCTAAAGCGAAGGCGATGGTTGAGATAATAATTTTTACTAATGTAAATATTTGCCGAGGCATTTGCATCGGTGGCATCCCGACTGAGACCTGGCTGATGACTGTGAGATGTAGTCAGTTAGAGGATCTGAAGTCGACCTCCGGTAAAGCCCCTCAGGCTTGGAACGGAGAGAGTGGAGTGGCGACTGCAATCGCCACAAGGCGGATGTTTTCCTCTACAGGGTTGGGATGTTATTCTGAAACAGGTCTTCCAGCACTTTTCTTTTTACACAGATACCCTGTGTTTTGAAATTGTTTATTTCAGTCGTAGATTGATTTTCTTATTGGTGGTGATTTGTCATATTTTGTTCTGAAACGACGCTGCACAACAATAACCGAGTTTGTTTTGGCTAACTCGAACATACAAAAATTTTCTCTACTACAGTAGTGGTCATCTTGCCAGGCTGGTAACATGACACTTCAGTCAGTGACATTAGCAGCATAGCACACATACCAAAATAAACTTTAAAAAATACCATTATACTTTAAAATAAAACCATATTTACTGGATTCACATTACACCAGTTTAATTTTTTATAAGCTATCGAAAGTGTTATTTCATTTGTAATCACTCTGTGTATTATACAGAGTTATCACAAAAGAATGGTGCGGTTTTGAACATGGTTTAAATTAAAACAGAATTATTTACAGTTTATGTTTAGAGTTTATTTTTCAAATTTGTCGTCTCAAACATTTTTTTACATAATTAATAAATTTCAATATGTGCGCCCTTAGTCGCTCGTCAAATGTCCAAACGATACTCAACTTCTCTTCAAACATTAGTTAACATTTCTTCGTTAATGGTTGTCATTGCTTCATTAATCCTGTTTTTTAAGCGGTTTAGGTCGCGAATTTTTTGTGTATAAACAACGCTTTTGATGTACCCCCACAAGAAAAAATCGCAAGGTGTTAGGTCTGGACTCCTTGGAGGCCAAAGTATGGGTCCTTGCCGGCCTATCCATCGATCTCCAAATTTTTCGTTCAAAGCGTCCGTGACCAACGCATTGAAGTGCGGGGGAGCACCATCTTGTTGGAAATGAAATCGATGAATGTTTTCGAGTTCATCCAGCTGAGGAAAGCAATAATCGGTTAACATGTCAAGATACACAACTCCATTAATTGTTTTCTCAGCAAAGAAGAAAGCCCCTATTACACGATTTTTCATCACACCATACCACACATTAACTTTAGGCGAATCGCGTTGTTTCTCAATAATTGCGTGTGGGTTTTCAGAGCCCCGTATTCGTGAATTGTGTCTGTTAACGCATCCATTCACATGGAATGTAGCTTCGTCTGTAAAAATTATATCGTCTAAAAATGATTCGTTTTCACTTATTCTGTCCAACATTTCAACAGCGAAATTGTAACGTTTTACACCATCATCGGGTTTCAATTCCTGCAGTGTCTGGATTTTATAATCGTGTAATTTCAGTTTTTTATGTAAAACTTTGTGAACTGTTGATTTTGGAATATCTAATTTGACGCTTCGACAGGGGATGGACTTCCCAGGACTTCTAATTGCCGATAGTCTATTAGTTCAACCGTTTCGTCTGGTACACTTGGTCTGCCAGTTGATTTCTCTTTTTTAACCGATCCGGTTTCTTCGAATCGTTTGAACCGACGTGTTATGTTATTTTTGTGTGGTGGATCTCTTCCGAATTCACGTCGAAACGCACGTTCAACTAAAATTACGGATTTTAATTCGGCCATCAATAAAACACACTTTGCTTTGTCTTTATCCGAGAACATAGTAACTCACTAAACTCACCGCAACAACAATACAAGAACTGACGTTGTGGTTACAACTGCTGATAAACAAACTTTTGGGTTGGAGGCTTTCAGGGAGACCAATATAACATCTAGAAATTTTCCTACAATCTTCCTATGAATTACTGCAACCGCACCATTCTTTTATGATAACTCTGTATTTTGTCTTATCATACTTAGTTTCAAAAAGATGTTTAATTATATAAAAGAGCAATAACAAAAAATTAACAATTGAAAAATTTCACATTAAATCTTACTTTACCGTCTAGCGCTGTAGCTGTGGAAGGGAATTCTAATCGGTCCCATTTGGGCATATGCTGGTTTACACCCTATCTTGACGTTTTGACACCTAAGAAATTTTTTTAAAAAACTGGTTGGAAATTTACTAGATGTTTGTATGTGAGCGAGTGCGTGCGTGTGTTCACTGTCTCACACATTATATCTCCAGAACTGCAGGACTGATTTTGACCAAACTTGGTCAGATTACTTATGTATATGGGACATTGATGGCATTAGAGTTCCAACTTAAAAGATCAAGGGGGTGAGAATGTAGAGCAATTGTCACCCTCAGTATATAGAGATTTCGCCTAATTAAGGTCTTGTTTTTCTTAGGCACATTTGTTAACAATTGAAAAATAATATTATATAATTAATAAAATATATAATATAATTAAAAAATAATAATATTTGCAAAATTTTTTTTTTTCAAAATCACACCCCCACCCCAAAAACTGCTGTAAACTAGTGGCTAAATGGGTATACTGCGTTAATAGTACGCCCTGTTGCCACAAGGAGCGCTAGTGTAGCACTGACATACAGCTGTATAAAAAATATTATATTTAAGTAAAATTATAAATATTTTTAATTAAGTTGTGTGTGTAAGCCATCAGAAAAAAAACAAGTGAAAATTATACAAATAGACAGGGTAACAAATGAATGAATATGTGATGCGGCAAGGAGAATAATGAGAGGAGAGAGTAGCAAGATCTGTGTCCTTGTAACTCTGGATGTAATGAATGCATTCAACTCCATTCAACGCACTGCAATTATGTGATCCTTGGAGGAATTTGGGGTCCCAAGCTACCTACAACTGGTATCTAAGCACAGACTGACGATGGTTCATGCTTATCTTACAAAGTGTTGGTTGATGTGCTGGACAGAATAGTGGAAAGGAATCTCAACAGGACAGGGGTGTTCTGCAGGGGTCAGTCCTTGGGTTAACACTCTGGAATGTAGCAAACAATAGAGTATTTCAGACTATTCTTCTCCAGCTGGTGACAATCCTAGGTTACATCGACGACCTCGTCTTAGTGGTTGAAGCATATAATTGACAGAAGGTTGTGGTCAGAACAACTGGACAGACTAAGGCTAGTTGGACAGACTAGGGCTAACGCTAGCACCAGAAAAAATGGAGGCAGTGGTAATTTCCTCTGCACAAAAGAGGATAAAATTGAAACTCAGACTGGACGGAAGAGAAATCATCTTTAAGCCAGCGATCAAGTACTTGGGAGTGTAGGTAGACACCAGATTAAGATTTGGTGCCCATGTCTTGCAAGCATGCGAGAAGTCAGAAAGGATGCTGAAACTGGTTTATATCTTGCTCCCAAACACAGGAGGGCCGAGGCAGCAGTGAAGAAAGCTGATGGCTGGTGTAGCATCCTCAACCCTGATGTATGGCACAGAACACTGGGCTGGCAGAGTAAAATACGCAAACTATATCGAATCCTTACACAGGAGATGATGCAAACAGAACTGTGTCGAGAGAGGCTGATGGGAATCCTGTCTATTGATCTTGAGATCATTTTAACAAAAAAAGATTAAAGAACTTGGGCCACTACCATTGGTGGACAAGAGGTGATGAATGAAGGAGATAACTGATGAGATGAATCAAGTGTGGCAAGTGTGTGAATCAAGTGTGGTCTACAAAAGGCTGGTGGACCCATCGACTCATAATCAACATTAAAGACTGGTGCAAGAGGCCATATGGCTTGATGGGATATGACATTACGCAGTTCCTGACTGGTCATGGCGACCTCAGGTCATACTTGTTACAGTTTAGTTTGGATCACTCAGATACATGCTCAAAATGTGAAGAAGAGGAGACCTCCTCCGTGTCTTTTTTGAGTGAAAAGAGATGAACAGAAAGAGTGATTGAGTGATTGAGAAGAACAGAAAGAGATGCTAGATGCCTTGGGCTATGAGAAAATGTTTAGATGTGAAGATATTCTACAGATTCTGATTGGTGGTGAGGATCCATGGAAAGCGGTAGAAAAATATATAAAGAAAATGATGAAAAATTACAATAGGCAAAAGAGACACATGAGGGTGTCACAAGAAGGTGTGTGGGAGGACAGGTTCCTGGCTGAGAGCCCCTGCATGTGAGGAGGTAGTCAGGGTGCGATGAGACCGAGGGCACTCCACCTTGTGTCTGATGAAGGCCTTAGAAAGTAAGACAGATATGTGTGCTGGTCAAGTATGAACTGGCATTGACGTGTGTCATGTTATTCTGATATGACTTTAGAATTAATTGAGCATGCAGGTATTGTGTAGCTTTGGTTCTTACTTAGAAGCGTAATATTTATCTCCTTTTATTAATTGTATTATGTTGTTTTACATGTTTTATTTTACATAATGTTGTAAAAGAATATATATGTAATGTTCACTATGCTGTATTTGATTGCTTACTTGATGTTTGATATGCTGTTTGTGTGAACAGTATTCTTTTCATATGGAAGAATAATGGAAGTATCTCTGTGCTGCTCTTCTTACACTGTAAGTATAATGATTGATATTACATATTATTACTAATGATTTTGTTTGTTGTTCAATGTTTGCTTTGATCTGTGTGTTTGATGTGATATTGCTTCTTTGATGTAGTATTGTGATGTATGAATGTGTAAGTAGGCGTTTTCTCCCTTCCAGATGAAATGCCACATTAGCATTACCAGGAAGGTTGGGAAACCATGGGTGGAGGTTTAGTCGGTAGTGCACAGGTATACATATGTGCCTAATAACACCTTGTGGAACCTGTTAGTGACCCTGACACTGCTTAGGCATCTGTAAAATAAATTCCCCACCTCTACAAATGAAAGAATCAGATACAGCAAAGAAGAATCTTTATAAGAAAATCAGAGAGATCAAAGATGAGTATGGGCTTGTATAGAAAATTAAAATTGAAGCTGGATTTAAACACTGAAATTAACAGATCAGCACTGAATAAAAGGTTATAAAGAAATTTAGATTTTTTTCAAATTACTGATGGGAAAATCAAACTCACTTCATTATTATTTATTCTTGCTGGCAACAAGGCAAAATACAAAATTCTTTGAAATAATGTTTTAAATTTCTAAATATACGAAAATCAGTATTAGACTAAATCTGCAAAGATTGTAGAAACTGTAGTTGTTTATTATTACTTGTTAATTTTATATAAATAAAAGTTAGTTACAAAATAAATTCACGTAGCTCATTTAAATAATTTCTTAAATGATGTATAAGTGTAAGTGCCTTATATTATTTGTTAGTGTTATATATTTATTATTATATCACTTTACTTTACTTTATCAAGGGCTTAATCTAATTAGAAATACTGAATTCAATATTCTTTGATCTTACAAACAAAGAAACACTAAAGAGAAGCCAATACTGAATATTGTAACTTAGGTTTACTTTGAATAATAATTTCAACTTACCAGAGATGGATTCTGAAGAAAATCTAACAAATGGACTTAATTGAATCTAAATACTGTTAATATTACGATTTACAACTTATTGAAATTTTTGTCAAGAAACCCCAGTTTAATACAATACATAACATTTCAGTTATGTGAAGAATATTAAAAGAGGAATAAAACAAATTTATAAGGTTACTGGAAAAAAAATTTATTAGTTAAAGTGCTGCATCCACTTCCTAATTTAAGCTAAAGATTCTATTTACCTAATGCAGAATTGGTTCAGAGTTAAATATTAATAATGGAAAAATATTTCATTCCATATTCTTCTTTTTTTAGCATTTTTTTCTTCTTCAATAATAATCATTGCAATTTTTCCTTGTTATACTACAATATATTTATAATTATTATGTTTATTATTAATTCATAATTATACTAAATGTTTACTATTAACATTTGTGTCAATCCTGACTATATTATTTTCTGTATTTGTAAATAACAAATAATATTTATATAAATAATTCAAGAACACATATCAAGAACTAGAACAGTTCACCATGAGAACTCATTTTTACTTTCCCATCTAGATAATGTTATAGCAGAGCTATAGCTCTAGATGGGAAAGTATTGTAATTGGTTCAATTTGGGCATATGCTGTTTTCACCAGGTCTTAATGTTTTGACATCTGAGGAACCCAAAAAAAAGGTTGAAAATTTTCCAGTTGTTAATGTACATGTTGTGTTTAGTATTGGCCTATAAATCACCTTGAGATCCAGACCTCTGGAGATCCAGAATTACTGGACCAAATTTCGATTTTGACCAAATTTGATCTGATTACTTCTATATATGGTACAGTGATGCCTTTAAATTTTTAGCTTAAAAGGTCAAGGGGCTGAGGCTGTAGTGCAGTCACCCTCAGTATCTTGAGATTTTGTCTAATTAAGAACATATTTTTGTTAGTCACATTTGTTAACAATTAAAAACTAAAAATATTTGCAAAATCTCACCCCCACCCCAAAAAATAATCTAAACTCTGAAGCTTTGTTGTGATTGATATAATGGTTGTTTTTCATTGTGGTTTCTTCTATTGTCATCTAATTATACATACAAATTAATTTTTATTAAATTGGGAACACCAAACCCCACCAAGCAGCCAGATCCAACCGAAAGTTATGCATTATTAAAAATTTTTCTTCGTTCCCTTTTTTATTTTAATCAAAACTGCTTTAAAAAAAGATTTTTTATAAGATTAAACTTTGACTCCCTCTTTGGGGTTCGTACAACAAACATGGTCATACGAGTTATCAATTTATACATTTTCAAGGGCACTGAAAACAATTTTAATATTTAAAGTTGTTGAAGTAGAAGCCTTCTTTTAGTAATGCCAGATTTGAAATTTCCGGTTTTAACCTCAAGGCAATATTATTATCTTGTAATAATAATGTGGGATTTTTTGAATATGTCATTAATATATTAATTATATTTTATTTATAAATATCTGTATGAAGGAGAGTCCTACAACTGTGTTGTCAGCTTTTTTATTAGATCATTGCATCTTTATAATTCTTTGTGCTCTGATCTGGAATATTTTTGATGTTAATTTTAGCATACTTTAAGCTGTTACCAATTGCTATATGAATAATAGGTTTTCTTTTTCTTCTTATTTTTTCTTTAGGAGGTCTGAGCTTTTCCTCAAATAAATTTTTTTAATCTCTAAGGAAAAGCAGTTTTTGTTGTAACATATACTTAAGCTAGTCAGTATAAAATTCATGATAAATGATAAAATTCTTCAATTCTTGATAAAAAAAAACTCCATTTACTATAGGGTTATGGGGGACAGACATCCTCTGTTTGGATGGCATTAATGTACTAGCAACTTGGTGATAGATTTTTGTTTCTGAATCCCTTCATCATCCCCCCTTTCTTTCATCTTTGATCCTTTCTTCACTGTATTGGGTTTTATGTATGTTGGTCAGATCGCACTAGGTCCAAAATAATGATGCGAAGGAAGTATGAAATTAGTATATTCTTGATGTGATCCGGTGGAAAGTGATTGCTGAGGTTTTATTTCTTCTACATGGCTGCATGCAAATGCATGTGTCAATATATATGATACATATACATTTATGGTATTAAATTTTAAAAGAAATAAGTACTTCCTTTATCATTTAATTATCACCTTCTTTATTTTTCTGTTTAGCCTCTGGAACCACTGTAAGGTATTATGTGAGGATGATATGTACGAATGTAAATAAAGTGTAGTTTTGTACAGTCTCAGGTCGACCATTCCTGAGATGTGTGGTTAATTGAAACCCAACCACCAAAGAACACCAGTATCCATGATCTAGTATTCAAATCTGTATGAAAGTAACTGCCTATACTAGGATTTGAACCTTAGAACACTCAACTTAAAAATCAGCTAATTTGCAATGATGAGTTAACCACTAGACCAGCCCAATAGGCTTCATTAATTTATCAATGAATATATTAATATTAAAGTGAAAATAATGCTATACTTTAGATAAAAGACAACTCAGTTTGAAGACCATCTCTGTTAATGTAACCATTTGCTTTATTGCAATCTAAAATATGAAGAAGAGTATTCTAATATAAGAATGTGTATTTCTATCATAAATGAATCACTATTGTTACTTAATTTATTACATATATATGTGGTCTGCTGATAAAAAAATGAATTTGAAAATGATAATGAGTATTTTATCTTGATCTATTGTTATAAATACTTGCAGGTAATCTGGGAGTTCCAGTTCTTATCAGAATGATTATGCAAATTCCTGGATATATACTTTTCAATATTTTGTTAGTCTAGCTCAAAATATATGCAAGAGCAAGTTATAAGATGTAATATTGTTGTAGAATTATGTTATTATTATTGTAGCACCTTCATAGATAATCCCATTCCTACTAATTAATTCTTTTACTCTTAATCACTTCAAGTTAATCATTAGAAATTACAAACTTATAATTATTTTATTCAAATTAATTATTAAATATTTTATTTGTATTTTAGTCATCATTTGGTATTAAATAAATACACATTCATTTAACTTACTGAACTGAATAGTTTTGAATAAGTAAATAAACTTAAATAAATGTTTTGAACATGAGAAATTAATTTATTAATTTTATTTTTTTTAAATATATAAGTATACATGTATTATTCCAAATAAATAAAATGTTCTATTTTTGTTAATACAATACAAATGTATATGAAAACATAATTTAACATAAATATTTTTCTATTTTTATCATTCAGAATTTATATTAAATGAAAAGTACATGACATCCTGTTGTAATTAATTTTGCCTGTAAAATTTATTATTCCACTGAACTTTCATTTCAAATTCAATGTCAAAGTTTGTCGTTGATTAGATTTTGATGATACTCTACAGTATTGGAAATTTCAGCTATCATTAATTTTACCAGTCACTTAAAGCCCTTTCTAATTAGTAATTCACCTACCATAAATAAAATAAATACACATCCAATAACTCTAATATTTACCAGTAAATGGATAATTAAGAAAAAATGCTTCTAAAAGACAATTGTTAAAATATATACTAAAGAATTCAAGTAACTTGACCCAAATATTCTCATCCTGTAAACATACTTCCCTTTAAGTTTAAAGTAATGATTCCAGAACTGTTTTTATAATCTGTATCATCATTCAAAATTACTGTGGGAGACACACATACAAGACTGGAATTATGTGCCATGTTGTCAAATTGCTGAAAAGACTTCATTTTTTTCTATCAAAAGAATTACACAAAGATTTAGCTACATGTTTAATTATCAAATACCAAGTTTTAATTTGTAATTACATTTTTTAGTCTAATAGTACTGCTGTATTGACTTGTTACTGTTTATCAAGATGTTATGTAGTTAATAGTGCGTATTATACTACTTAGCTACCTTTACTTTTTTTATTAAACTCAAAGATGAATATATTTTTTCAGAAATATAAAATAAAGGTATTTGTTTGTTTTCACACCACCACTTTTTTTTATGCAACTTCTTTATAAAAAAAAATGTATTAAACAGAAAATATATCGAGCAAAGCGAGCGTAGGTACTGATGAATCGTACGTATGTCAATATAACCTTTTTTTTCCTGTTTAGCCTCCAGGAATTACCATCAGGTATTACTTCAGAAGATGAATGAGGATGATATGTATGAATGTAAGTAAAGTGTAGTCTCAGGTTGACCATTTCTGAGATGTGTGGTTAATTGAAACCCAACCACCAAAGAATTCCAACCACGAAGAAGATTGTTGGTATCCACAATCTAGTATTCAAATCCATATAAAAGCAACTGCCTTTACTAGGATTTGAATGTTGAAACTCTTGACTTTGAAATCAACTGGATTTGCAAAAACGTCTTCACCCTAGACCAACCTGGTGGGTGGGTTACATCAACATAACCTAACCAAACATAACCTTTGCTCATTAACCTCATGGAATTAACGTTAAATATGCATATTATATGATATTTAACAGTTATTATTCATTTTCTCTTGAAATCGAAAAAAGTTGCAAAAAAGGTGGCGGTGCGATAACAAACAAGTACCAAAATAAATAAATACAAATGCATAAAACAAACAAAAGTTTCTGGAGATGTGGTTCAGAACCATAATTTTAAAAAGTGATCCACAACTACCCAAAAATTTGTTAAATACTTTTTGAATATACTGTGCAACATAATTTTTTTTTTTATTCAGCACAACATTATCATGTATGATATAAATCACTTCAAATATGATAGGTTTGCTAATCCACAGATTAAAAAAAATTCATTTGTAGGTTTTGTAGTGAGTGATGATTTAATTTTTTTTTTAATTTAGACAAATTTCACCATGTTGATAAGTAAATCTTAATTTGTTTTTGGTGATCTGAATGCAAAGTATTTCTCTGGTACTAATTCCATATTTTACTGATTGCAACTTATAATTTCTTAGTTTTTACCATTAGTGAAATATTGTCATGTTCTTCCTTTTATTTCTGCTACTTTTTTGTCCATGACAGTCAGGGATGATAATAATTTGAAATTAACATTTCAAATTAGTCACTGAAACAAATTGTTTAATACAGTTATTTTTTTTTTTTTATTAATTTGCTTTAAAAAATATCTAGTCATGTTTGGAACCATTGTCATTGACTGGTGCTATAGTGGTACTGGTTTTCACAGGATGTCATCTAATTTTATTGTGGTGGTTTTTATTTTTTAATTAGGTTGACATGAATTAAGAATATGATTGAAAATTGTGTGCGATTTGAATTGTGTTCATACGTACATGTAGCATATTTTTATTATGTGTTTTTGTATGTTTGTATTACTCAAAATACAAATGCATTGTATTATATGATTTGTTAATACATCATCTACTCAAATACAAAAAGATGAGATCAGTTTTTGTGTATAAGTAGAAGGTCAGGGTTGCTACCAGTGGTGGTGAATTTGTGATTTGTGTTTATGAGGTGATTAGAAAATGTTGATTCTATATTGCTGTGAAGGACTTTTAAGAAAGCATTATAATACTTGTTTGGTGATTTTTTTATTTATCATTCTGAAAGCTACATTGAATCCAAATATTTTTTTTAAACTTATGAGCAGTGAGCCATTTTCTCTGATTGTTTTTTATTATTTATGATATGAGTGAAATTTGAACAAAAGCATTGGCAACTCATTCTGGTGAAAGAACAATTGTGTAATACAAGGAGGTATTGGAAGTTTTGTCTTTCTAGAATATTTTCTTTGCATTGACTCAATACTATTGGATGTACTAATGTTGCCTTTTGTCTTCTTTTAAGAATTCAAGTGTATTCACCATCTCATCGAACAGAAACAATGACAGAGATAACAACTGGTTTAGTTTCTTTGTCAGAAGCAACAGTAACAGATATTCTTTACAGTTTTCTTTTGGTACACAGTCCCAAATCCATAGTATCTCAAAGAGAACAAGATTCACTTGTCTGGTGATTGTTTTGATTCTCTCCCAAATTTTATAAACAACCTCGTATAATCTTTCAGTCTTAGATTCAAAAGAAGTTGAAGGTTTGAACTGCAGTAAGAATATTGTTGACACTTGAACTTACTGGTTGAGGAACTACAGGAATGTTTTTCTTTGCCAAAAACTCATTAATTGAGAGTGCACTGTGACAAGGTGCATTGTCATGATGCAATATCCAGTTGTCTTTGATGGCTGGTCTCATGCGGGCAACTATTTTCCGCTATCTTTCAAGAATTTCTCGGTAAACATACTGATTTAGCCTGTCCGGTAGGCAAAAACTCTGTATGGACAATGCCATTACTATCAAAGAAACAAATTAACATGGTTTTGATTTTTGATTTGCTCATTTTTGCTTTTTGAGACATGGAGAATGAAGTGTGCCACTCCTTGTTCTGACGTTTTGTTTCTGGGTCGTACTCAAATATCCAAGATTCATCACCAGTGATAACATTTTTTTTTAGAAAACCAGGATCAGTTTCAATTCACCCTAGAAGATTGTGGTACACTTCTACCCTGTTGTTTTTCTGTTCAACAGTGAGGATTTTTAACTCAAATTTTGCACAAACTTTTTTCATGTCCAATTCGATTGTCAAAATTTGATGAACTATGATATGGTTCAAATTCAATTGTTTTGCAGTCATTCTGACAGTTAATTGCTGGTCGTACCATATCAAGTCTCTGATTCGTTCAATACTAACATCACATTTTAACATTAACGGTCTTCCAGCATGTGGATCGTCCATAACTGATTCCCGGCCACCTGAAAATGCTTTAACCACCTAAAAACTTGGGCTCATGGCAGCATGTCATCTCCATACACCCTTTTCAATTTTGAAAAAGTTTCAATAGCATTTTCACCGAGTTTAACACAAAACTTGTTTGCACAACGTTGCTCATAATTAGTATCATTCATCTTTATAACGCACAACAAAAAATTGTTTCACAAAAAGTTTGTTTACATCTCATGTGGCAACAATAAACTAAAAATATTAATACCTAATTTAAATCTGTTGTTCATATACCCATATATTTACTAGTAACTTTACAGTGTTGTCACTTTGGCTACCAAAAAAAAAAAAACTAGTCTCATTACTTCATTTACAGACCTCATATGTCAGTCATGTAGTAATTTCTTCATTAACTTTGGCTAAATATAAGATGGTTTACATTCAAATAATGTTTTCCTATATACTTTATAAACTTACTTCCTTTCATTTTTTATGTTGCAAGAATCTAAATTTCTTTAAAAATTTATCTGTCTTGCTTGATTACAGTTTAAAAAATAAATAATGAAGGAACCATAATCAGTTGCAGAATTTTATAACATTGAAAGTAGGTTTCATTTTTTTATTATTCCTACTCTATATCATTATTCTCTAATTGACTGATATTTCTGTAGTGTGAAACTTTTTCTAAGTTCTGTTTGAATCATCATCCCACCACAAATGTAATTTTAAATCAAACCAGAAGTTTCACTTTCTGTTGAAACTATCTTAATAGGAAATAACTTCTTAAAATAAAAAATGCATTAAATGCCATTAGGAGAAAATTAGATTTTATGTTCTGCATTGAAGGCAGTTAAAAATATTTTTAATTTACTGAAACAATTATCATAAACCAAATATGATTTTTTAAACTAACAAATTTTTTGATGCAGGTGGTTCAGAAAAGTCTGTTGAGACTTACATTTTATTAAAATCATTTAAAGTGAATATAAAATATCCGATTTATAAGATACAAGCTAATAAAAAATATTTCTCACACAAATTTGCACATTTGTATGAATTGAATTACAAAAAGGCTTTAAAAATTAAAAGTAATTTTTAATCATGTTTACTATTTCTGAAGTTGCCCAAAGTTAATAGTATATCAATATTAATGATTCATTTTTTTTTTTTGTCTTCAGTCATTTGACTGGTTTGATGCAGCTCTCCAAGATTCCCCATCTAGTGCCAGTAGTTTCAGTTCGGTATATCCCCTACATCCTACATCCCTAACAATTTGTTTTTCATACTCCAAACATTGTCTGCCTGCTCAATTTTTCCCATCTACCAGTTCCTCCAATATCAAAACAACTATTCCAAAATACCTTAATATGTAGCCTATAAGTCTGTCTCTTTTTTTAACTATATTTTACCAAATGCTTCTTTCCTGATCAATTTGCCACAACAGCTCTTCATTTGTCACTTTATCCACCAATCTGATTTTTAACATGCTCCTATACCACCACATTTTAAAAGATTCTAATCTTTTCTTCTCAGGTACTCCAAATCATCCATGTTACACTTCCATAAAAAGCTACACTCCAAACATATACTTTCAAAAAAGTTTTCCTGATGTTTAAATTAATTTTAGATGTATTATATTTCTGACCAAAAGCTCGTTTTACTTGTGCTATTCAGCATTTTATATCGCTCCTACTTCATCCATCTTTAGTAATTCTAGTTCCCAAATAACAGAATTCTTCTACCTCCATAATATTTTCTCTTCTTATTTTTATATTCAGTGGTTCATCTGTATTATTTCTACTACATTTCATTACTTTTATTTTGTTCTTGTTTATTTTCATGCAGTAGTTTTTGCATAGGACTTCACCCATGCCATTGATTGTTTCTTCTACATCTTTTTTACTCTCAGCTAGAATTACGATATCTTCAGCAAATTGTAATATCTTTATCTTTTCACCCTGCACTGTTACTCTGGATCTAAATTATTCTTTAACATCATTAACTGCTAGTTCTATGTAAAGATTAAAAAGTAACTGGGATAGGGAACATCCTTGTCAGACTCTCTTTTTTATTACAGCTTCTTTCTTATGTTCTTCAATTATTACTGTTGCAATTTGGTTCCTGTAAATGTTACCAATTGTTCTTCTGTCTCTAAATTTGAAGCCTAAATTTTTTAAAATGCTTAACATTTTATTCCAGTCTATGTTATCAAACGCCTTTTCTAAGTCTAGAAATGCTATGTATGTTGGTTTGTTTTTCTTCAATCATCTTTCTACTATTAATTTCAGCGCTAAAATTGCTTCCCTTGTCCCTACACTTTTCCTGGAACAAAATTGGTCTTCTCCTAACACTTCTTCCACTCTCCTATCAATAGTTCTTACAGAATTATAGTTAAGATCTTTGATGCATGAGTAGTTAAGCTAATTGTTCTGTATTGTTCACGTTTATCTTCTTCTGCTTTCTTTGGTATCATGACAATAACACGCTTTTTGAAGTCTGAAGGAACTTCCGCTTTATCGTAAATATTACACACTAGTTTGTATAATCTATCTACTGCTTCCTCACCTTCACTGCACAGTAATTCTGCAGTATCCTGTCTATCCCAGGAGCATTAAAATTATTGAAATTCAGATCTCAGTAATGTTTCTCCCCTTTCATCCTCTTCGACTTCCTCTACAGCACCAGTTTCTTATTTATTTATTTCGTATAAGTCTTCAATATATCCCACATCCTACTGACCTTTTCTTTCATATTATAAGTTGGTGTACCATCTTTGTTTAACACATTATTAGATTTTAATTTATGTACCACAAAATTTTCCTTAACTTTCCTGTATGCTCCATCTATTTTACCAATGATCATTTCCCTTTCCACTTCTGAACACTTTTCTTTAATCCACTCTTCTTTCACTAATTTGCACTTTCGGTTTATAGTATTTCTTAATTGTTGGTAGTTCCTTTTAACTTCTTCATCACTAGCATTCTTATACTTTTTATGTTCATCCATCAATTGCAATATATCCTCTGATATCCAAGTTTTCCTGCCAGTTCTCTTTGTTCTACCTAAGTTCACTTCTGCTGAAGAATTTCCTTTCTAATATTCTCCCATTCTTTTTTTATATTTTCTACCTTATTGTTTTTACTCAGACCTCTTGCATGTCCTCCTGAAAAATTTTCTTTACCTCCTTTTCCTCAAGCTTTTCTAAATTCCATCGATTCATCTTACACCTTTTCTTCAGGTATTTAAACCCCAATCTACATTTCATTATCACTAAATTATGGTCGCTATCAATGACTGTTCCAGAATATGCTTTGCAGTCAAGGAGTTGACTTTTAAATCTTTGTTTAACCATTATATAATCTATCTAATACCTTGCAGTATAACCAGGCTTTTTCCATGTGTATATTTTTCTATTATGATTTTTAAACTGGGTGTTGGCAATTCCTAAATCATACTTCATGCAAAACTCAATAAGTTGGTCCCATCTTTCATTAATTTTGCCCACCTCGTATTTACCCACAATATTTCCTTTCTTGCCTTTTCATTGCTTGCATTCCAATCTCCAACTATTATTAAATTTTCATCTCCTTTTATGTGTTTAATTGCTTTATCAATTTCTTCATATACACGCTGTACCTCATCATCATCATCATGGGCACTTGTAGTGCCCGTGATGCGTGTATAGACGTTAAGAGTTATTGTCAGCTTAGGTTTTGGTTTTATCCTTATTACAATGATTGTATCGCTAAACTTTTTGAAATACTCATTGTCTTCCCTATATTCTTTTTCACTATGAAAGCTACTCCTGTCTGCCCTTTATTTGATGCTGAGTTAATTATTCTAAAATCACCTGACCAAAAGTCATTTTCCTCTTTCCACTGAACCTCGCTAATTCGTACTACATCTACATTTAACCTAACCATTTCCCTCTTTAAATTTTAAACCTCCCAACCTTTTTTAGACTTCTAACATTCCACGCTCCAACTCGTAGAATGTTATCTTTTAATTTTCTGTTGATCCCTTTCCTAGTAGTCCCCACCCAGAGACCCGAACATGGGACTAGTTTACCTCCGGAATATTTTACCAAGGAACGTTCCTCCATCTTTGTTACATGAAAATGCAGAGAGCTACAATTTCTTTTAAAAAAAAACAGTCATAGTTTTTCGTTCCTTTTAACTGCGCAGTACTCAGAAGATTGAGTGATGCTGATATGGCGATTTAAGTCCTCCTCCACTATACCCTCAACAACTAGTGAAAGAGCTGCTGCCTTCTTGCAGGAATCATTCCTTAGTCTGGCTCTCAACAGATATCTCTCCGATATGATTGCATCTTTGGTCCAGCTACTGTGTATCACTGAGCATGCAAGCCTCCTCATCATCAGCAAGGTCTCATGTTTCATAGAGGGAGATTAATTTTAATGTTTGTAATTTATTCCAGGAAAAAATTTAATACTGACCCATTTCAAAATCTGTTTCATTATCACATCAGTTAAACCCAGAGTTTTCAAAGTACTTTAAATTTTAAAACTCCTGTAAACTTTAGTTTACCTGCATCATAGTCTCTAAATTCCTACCCAGTATGTGTAGCAATGAGAAGAAACAATTCCCACAGAGGATTAAAAAAACAGATTTTATTATCTTAATGTCCATTAAAACAATTTTATTTTTGTTCCAAAGTTTAAATTTCTTTTTCATTAATGAATAAAGAAACACTTCTGCACAAAAGAATAAGGAAAGGAACATCTTTGTATTTACTGCTGACTGACTATCAGAAAAGCTCACTCTAAAATAAAATATGTTAAAATAAAAGTGGCTGTAAGAAAAATGTCTCACTGAGGCCAACCATGGAGAATATCCTGTCCCTCAGGTCTACCAGAGCAATACTGTTCATCGTATAAAAAACCTTAACTGGAAACTGAAGACACTTTATCAGAAAGATAAAAAAAAAAAAAAAGATTGACTTAAGTTATCTTCACATTTTTTTTAACTTTTAGAAAAACTATGTATAAATGTTCACAGTTTTAATAATTATTAACTTTTTTAGTTGTTTGAAGCAGTAATATTTATTTACTAACATGAATAATATAACAAAAAAAATTTCAAAATTATTTTGTTATAGTTCCTCGTACACAATCAAAGTAGTTGTGAACAATTTTTTCTTGATCGTAAGTTTCAATTGAACCTGGCCTTGTTATACGTATTGTTGTGATAGCACGTTCAGGAGTGTAATCTTTAAAACGCACTAAATAACAGGCTGCCATTACACCAGCCCTACCTCTTCCCATACGACAATGCACACCCACTGCCTGTAACACAATAAATTATTATCTATTACTTTTGCATTTACTATTTATTAATAACTTATTTTTGTATTATTTATATTTGTAATCTGTTATTCTGGTGTTAATTTTATACTAACCACAAGATTTTAAAGATTTCCTTATGTGGATAGTTAATGAACAAAATCTAAAATTCATATATTTTACACCAATTAGTCAGGCAGGTAAAATGTATAATTCAACTCACAGTTTGTGTGTAAAATAAATAATTTTTTTATTTTTATTCTGAATGGTGCATAGTATTATATTATAAAGATCATATCAGAAAAGGGTAGGTACACTAACATAGGTATAGCTAGTATACATTGGTACACTAGGTGAGTATTAAAGATTTGTCACAGCCATGGTTACACAACTTTAGTATTAATCTATTTTCATTGTAATTAGATCTCCCAGATGAACTACAGAGTGGCCACAAAGTCTCTTTCCATTATATAACATACAGGTTCATAACACTGTACATCATCAGATGATTGTAAAGATTATCAGCTGCTTTCATTTACTATAAGTATAAGTTTGTTACAAGTTGATGTTATTTTCACATGTTTCATGAAAATTTTGATTTGATTTTAAATTAAAGTGGCCAAGCGATTATTCAATTGGAAAGATATTTGTTGCTAGTAACTGGATACATTAGTATACAAACACAAATAAAAAAACTAAGAAAACATAAATGACAGATTTATTCAGCATTTTGGTAAGGAAATTCCTGTGTGTAATAACATTCCAAAAATGGAGAAAAGATTTCTTTCTCACTGGATCAGTTCTCAATGTGAAACATTCTCATGAACTTCCAGTCGATTAAATAGCTCTGATATTTTTGAGGAATCTTGTTGACATTCTTCTCTAAAGTCAACCAAGAAAAGATTTTTAGAGCTCAACATGCCCTTCTAACACTTCAGAAAATAATGAAAAACGATCTTGGGTTTAACCCTTTTAAACTTGTTCGTGTTAATAAGCTTTCTGATCATGACATGGCTTTAAAGGAAACTTGTTGTGAAGATCTTTTAAGGCATTTTCCCAATGTTCAACCATGGAAACCAGTTTTCTTCTCTGATGAGCATGCCATTTACCTGAATAATAGAACTTAGAAAGAGTATTTTTGGTGTAAAAATAATCTTCTCTTTCATGAAAAAACCACAGACCACCCACCACATGTTTCAATGAGACAGTGAAATCTAAATTGCATCTGATACTACCATATTTTTTTTAAGGAAATGGTAACAGTATTTCATACCTTAACATGTTTGAAAATTATTTTATTCCTCAGCTTTAATCAATTAGAATGGAATTAACTGCCACTTTATAGCAAGATGGAGCTCCAGCTTATTAAACTCAGTCAATAAGGGCCTTTTTAAATGAACACGCCCTTCAAAAATTACTTTTTTATAGAACGGTGAATCAGTAGGGCTGCAAAATTCAGTGGCTTTTTAGGAGTACAGACTTAACAACCTAACCCACAGGGTTGGTCTAGTGGTGAACGCGTCTTCCCAAATCAGCTGATTTGGAAGTCGAGAGTTCCAGCGTTCAAGTCCTAGTAAAGACGGTTATTTTTACACGGACTTGAATACTAGATCGTGGATACCGGTGTTCTTTGGTGGTTGGGTTTCAATTAACCACACATCTCAGGTATGGTCGAACTGAGAATGTACAAGACTACACATCATTTACACTCGTACATATCATCCTCATTCATCCTCTGAAGTATTATCTAAACGGTAGTTACCGGAGGCTAAACAGGAAAAAGGAAATGGAAAGGTAAAGACTTAACAACCTATGATAACTCCATTTGGTTCATAATCAAAGAAAACATCTCCCATTTCACAATTAACTTATATTGATAAGTTAAAAACTGCTGTTAGAGGCTGTTTTTATGACTAATCCTTCAATATGGAAACTAATGTTTAAACACACTTGACAGCTAATAAAACTGTGTGGATACAATGGAGGAGCATGTACAGCTGTAATTTAAAGTAATTTTTATGGGTAAAAAAAATTAAATAAACTAATTCATATAAACAATTCATGTTAATTTCTTTAAATGGAAAGGGACATTACAGCCACTCTGTACATTCTAAACAATAAGTAAATAATCAAACAATTTAATTTAATTATGAATAACATAAGATTTCTAAATTTAATGGTAATCCATAAACTAAATGAAATTGTACATATGAAGATAAGCATACTGTGATGTTATATAGAAAGAAAAATGAAGAAAACTGGTTTATGTAAAAAAAAGATCCAACCTTGTCACAATCAAAAAACCAAGAAACTTGTATTCGTTTTCCTTCTAAATTGTGTAACATATAAATATTAATTTATTTAGATTAAATTTTTTATATGCAATTTTTTCCTCTGTATGTTGCATAACTGTATATAATATTTTTTCAGCCTCCGCAAAGTACAGAATTAGAGAACACTCTTACCTTTACTTTTTTATGTTCATAAAAACGTTTTCAGTCCAAGTTCATCATCAGTGATATTTTTTATTTTAATAAATTCTCCTTTGTTTACATTTACACATTAATTTTAGCTTTTTACATATATTTTGTAAAAATTGTTAATAAAATTTAAAACATTTAAAAAATTTCAGAACAAATATTTGTTCAGTCAAGAAAATGAAAAAGTACTGCAATAACTATTAATTTACCAATATCTTATCATTGTACACCAACTTAAATAATTTTAATAAGAATATCCCCATCAAATTCTGTTTACAGATTTATAGGGCTGAATTTACATTTATATATATATATATATATATATATATATATATACAATTTTTCAAAAATTTATAATTTTTTATTTCCATTTTCATGTTCAATACTTACTTTTACGATTATTTCTAAATTATTTTCTAAACTAGTTAAATTATATATTATGATTATTATTTATTAAATGGTCAGCTACATTTGAGAAACCTATTTTTCTATTTTAAAATGATCTAAAATGTTTATTAATTCTACCTTTAAAGAACCTATTCGTTTTAGCAACATATATCTTTTCACATTTGTTGCATTTTATTTTATAAATACCAGAAGAATCTTTTTTATTGCTATAATATTTCAAATGTTTTATTATATGGTTACCAGGCTTATAAGCAGGTATAATTTTTTTATTATTATATGCATCAATCAAATTTTTTATAATTTTATTTGTGTAGAAGTATTTTATATAAATATTATATTATATTATTTGCGGAGGTTGAAAGAATATTATTATATTATATATAGTTATTCAATCTACAGAAGAAAAAAAAATTGACTATAAATAATTTTAATAAATGCCAACCAGGCAAAGTTGTCCTTTAAGTTTTACAATTTACACAGAAAATTATGTAGAGTCATTAATTCAATAAATTCAGTAAAAAGTGTTTAAAAAATCTAATACCTACATATGCAAAAATAAACATTAAGGGGTTTCAATATAATAAAATCATAAATAAAACTAAGGTATATGCAGAAAATTTCAGAATAAACCAGGAGATAAAATATGCTTATTACAAGAGGAATTGTATAAACATCAAATTATACAATATGCATTTAAATTTATTAAAAATTTTGGGTAAGATTATGTTCAGTTATATATATATGATTTTTTAAATATTAACACTTTTTATATATATAAAAGAAATAATAAAAACAAATCACAAAAAATACTCATACATGATTTGATAGAAATGAAAAACAGTAAAAAAAAATACAATATATAAAACAGATAACATTTATAATATAAATCAAATAAACAATGAAATAAATAAAGATGGTATAATTTCTACAGATTTGTACAAAAAAAAATCATATAAATTTAATACAAATGATAATTTAGTAAATCTAACAACTAATAGTTATTGCAATACTTTTTCATTTTCTTGACTGAACAAAAATTTGTAAAATTTTTACAAAATAAAATGGAAGAAGCTATAATTAATATGTATATATATATATATATATAAACACACGGGCATGATCACAGATTTTAATAAATATTTAAGTTACAAACAATTTTAATCAGTGATTGAGACAGTAATTATTATCATGGTTATTGTATATTTCACAAAAAAATTATTGAAAAATTAAATTATTTCTCAGTTTAAATTTTCTTTGAAATCATTAATTTGTTTTTTAATTATTAAGCTTGGACTTGGCAAGGATTTTCTTGTCTTGATATTAAATCCAAAGTAGCACTTAATTTACATTTAATATCATTTAAATGTAAATATCATTTAAATGATTTAATATCAGGAAATGTTTCCCTGGCAGAATTTTTTTTATTACACCATAGTTTAAAATGGAATGGTGACAAATCCCAACAATAGATTGAGTACAGAAACATCTTCTAACCCCAATTTCCAGTACCATTTGCTTTATTAGTTGACCACCATTTGCATGAGAGTTATCATTCAACAGAATTACACCTTTACATTGATACCTAACTTTGAAAAAATAATAATAACCTGAATCATTGTTGAACTTTAATCTTTGGCAACTTCACAACATTTCAAAGTTATACACTATTTAAATAAAACCTCATCAGTATGCTTAGTAATAATTTTTACCTGTTAGGTTAAATCTCTTTAATCTGTAATACTGATCAACTGCTTAAGCAGCCATTCTTAATAATTTTTTTAATAATTCAGATTTTTAATAATTAAATGAACTCTTCAACTATTATTCTACAAATCAACACATCTTCAACTATGAAGTGACCTCTTTGGAACATTCTGTTTGTTGTATGTAAATGTTTCTTACCATTAGTTGTGAAATTATAGATCCTTGAGTTGAAGTAGTATAGAAAAAATCATTATGTCATTCTAATTTAATCAATTTTAACATAATTTACTGTAAAATTAAAAAGTAAAATTGCTGAGATTTTTATTCTTGCAGCCTGCTATAATACAGTTGTTTCATGAAATTAAACCATCAAAGTAATTTAACTAAAAATATATTAGTAAGAAAAAAAATTTCATTAGACATTTGGTTCCAAATAGATTCACTAAAGTGTATTTACATTTTACAACTGTACCTTTGATAATTTAGTAGATATTAAACATTTTTGCATATTAGTGTTATGAAATTGAGTAGAAAATGGAAAAGGTCTTTATATAGATAAAATCAGTATTAATTGTTTACAAAGGATCTGCACATAATTAATTATTTACATGTATGCCCTTGTAAATTTTGCACTACTAGTATTGTACTACTAGATTTTGTATTATAGCAGGCTGCAAGAATGATTATTATAATTTAGGTTATATTTTTTTTACGTAGAAATAAAATGTATGCCAATGCTTGTCTTTAAGTTAAAACAAATTTTATGTGTAAGGATAATTTTTTATTTTTTCCATACAGCAGTACCAGAACAGTATTCTGGCACCAGTGACCCCCAATTATTTATTTGTTACACAATGACATGATATTTAATTAGATGAAAAATAAATAATTTTCATACAAGGAATTTAGTGGATATGACAGACAAATCATTTAATTTTACATGTAGTGACAAATAAAATAATTTTTCATTCTATTATGTACAATTATTATAAAAGAAAATGCCATTTTCTCTAAAATTTTTAAATAATAAAATTTAAATTAAGTAAAAAAAATAGATAAAAAAGGTTATGCAAAAAAATTGCATTATTGAAAAAAAAAATGAGAGTTACATTTTATACATTTTAAAAAATGAGAGTTACATTTTATACATTTTAGATTTCAAAATAGTGATGTAAAAAAGAAATTGGAAAATTCAACCCTGTAACTATTCATGTTTTGACTTAAGCCTTCATATTATATATTTTTAAATAAATTATAAATTTTGTTTTTATTTCAAAATATTGTTTTTCTTTAAAAAAAAAATAATGTTTTTTTTTAAATTGAATCAACACATATTTTACTGCTTTATGTAAATTATTCAATTAATTTAAATTACACAATAAAACAATCAACTTTGGCATTGAATAACTACTAGCAGGTATCATCATGCAAATCAATAATTATAAAATAAATACTTCATATTATCCATATAGATAATAGATTAAGTTATTTATGCCATGCCATATTTTAAATCCTTTCTGTCCTGTATTGTCTTCCTGTAGCTATTTATCTAAATAATTCCAAAAAATGATTTCATATTATTAGATAAAACAATTCTAGTTAATTTGGGTGCACTGTCATCATAATCATATAATATTAAAAAAAAAATCAAATTTGGGTGTGAAACTATAACCAAAAAATTGTAAATATCATTTGGTTTACAATATTTAACTAATTCAATCTGCTATTGTGTCTTCATCATCAAATTTATCACAGTCATCATTTTAAATTAAGACATTGTCCAACCGCTACATCATAATTGAATACCAATAGGTCAAGGGTAATTTTAGGGTAATAAGATTCACTTATTTATATGTGCCTCAGCCTTCACAATCATTTCTTGTCCAGTATTAGAATGCCTGTACTACCATTTACATCATTCACTTTTTCCAAAGATCTATACCTACAAAAGGATATTTCACCATATTTACCAAAAACAAAGCAAGGAATACACAATAACACAACTAGAATGATGAAGCTAATAATTATGTAACTTAATATACAACACACAATGTTTCTTTGAAAAATTTAATGTTTTCCTCATGTAAAAACAAAGACATGTACATATATGTGCATATACACCGATATACATGTATATCAATACCCTAAAAATGTTTAAACTTATGCAATTTTTTTTAATAAATTGAAAATATGTTGTGCGATCATTTATGGATAGCTATTAAACGTAGACATAAGATTTTATAACCACTTTTTTATAAGTGAATAAATTTCTTACAGTTTATTCAGTTAGATGATCATTTATATAATTACACTGTAAGAAAAATAATACTTTTCTTACAGCGTAATGTCATACAGTTGCCATACAAATGTACGGCAACTGTACAAAGTATTTTTAAACGTTAGGTTCCTTGCTATGCTTTTGCAGATGATAATCAGCGGATCACAAAATTTAAGCATACATTATAACATCTTAAGTTTACATTATAACTTTTGTAGACAAACCAAATCAGTCTTTTTAATGACTTTTTTTTAATGAAATACTTCAAAATATTTGTGTTATCTTTGCAGTTATGTTCGGTGTCTGGTGCTACTACTATCAACCTGACACAGCTGATGTGGTGGTTTTCTTTATTTAACTTTTTTATCTATTGATATCTCATATATTCACATTCTAGACATTGATAAAAAATCCAATCAAAGATGGTCCCAATTAGGATCAGAAACATTTTGAAGTATGTTATTAAAGATGCTTTTCAACAAACTTTGGTTTGGTTTCTTATTACAAAATACAATTTTGTATTTTTAAATTGTTATTTTTCTTAAATCCTCAAGGATTTCTTAAATCCTGACATTAATAAAGGACATAGCTTTTAACTGTTTAAGAACACTTTTATTTGTTCATCCAATCCAGTAATTATTTTTTTATTAGTTTATTTTTTTTTATACAACCAAATTAAACTAGAAAAAAAAATAATAATAACAATAATAATAATAATAATAAATTGCCTCAGAACAGAAATAATGTTTTTATTTTCTTACTATGAATAGTAGAAAAAAAAACAGCATTGTGATAAACTGATGTGGCATCAACATTTTTTTTTTTAAATTCCCAATGTTTGTTTTATAAAATTCTTTTATATTTTGTGTGTATGTGTGGGGGGGAGCGTGTGTGCGCATATGTATATCTGTTTCTGCCAAAAAATTAACAGGTTTCAAATCCGCTCATTATCAAGTGAGGTCCTCTTGGATCTGAAGCAATAATTTTTTAGCCTGACCCAAATTTTTCGTTCCAAACATGTATAAATTTCTCAATTCTATAAAAATGGTATCCCCAAAAAAAAACCATTATTTTAATATAACCTCAAAAACTAATTAAAAAATAGCTCCCTATAATAAGCAATAAGTTTATTAAAGGAAATTCATGAATCCCCCACCATTTCTCTTGGTAAAAATATTTTTTACTATCAAAATAATGAGTTTAGTGAAAATTTTGCACTCAACATAATTTAATAATATATTAAAACCTGCTCATGGTTTGTTTCGAAAAGTAATTATAATTTCTGATAATGTTAAACTGATAATTATTTTAAACTGTAGACAAATCAGTGTTTTTTTTTCAAGCACCTTACGATGTAATTATATTTTTGTTTACTTTAGTGTACGATACATCTTGAATATCGTTGCAGCGGTTTTTTCTTTAAAGAGATTACTTTGTTGCTATTTTTTGTTTTATTAAATTACATATAAAAAACTTAGTTTATATTCTATTCGATTCAATAGATACAATACTCCTGTACTGTACTGTAACAGGACATAAAAACAAAAACGTTTATAGATAACTGACAAGAAGCTTGGATAAACGTGATGTTCGTAATTTTCGAGTTGAATACCGTGTTACAACAGTAAAAGTGTTAGCGCTAAATTATCAGTAAATAAATATTACTGATTAATAATTTCTTACAATTAAATAAACATTAAAATAAGATTAAAAATTCTTGACGAGTTACCTCATTTGTAATACAACAACGTTGACATATATCTATAAAAGCAATTATTTGTTTAATCGTAGGAGCTTCAAATTCTTTTATAAAAATATCCGTATACTTAAGTTGATTACACAGATGATATGGAGGCCGTTTTTCGTATGACAACGTAACAAGATGAGAAATACCTTGCTCGACTAAGAATTTTAGATTTGCTCCTTTTTGTGGACACGCCATAGCGGCCAATTTACCGTGTTCAATCCATGAGAAATTCCACGGTGGATAAACATCTCCGTCATCTACATCTTGATTTAACACTATTTCACTCATTCCGTTTTAATTAACTAAAAAACTCACCGCTAACTAAATTTTTAAATAGATCGCAACGGACTTCTGGCTATGCCAAGTTCTGACACACTTTTAAGTTTAAATTCCTCGCCATTCTAGTTATCATGCCAAACGTAAATAACACTGTGTTACTGAGAACAATATCCTACTCGCTTTTTGGAACCTTTCCATCATAGTACGGAATAATTTATCATTATAACAAACTATCTTTTTTAAACGAAAATATAAATGTAGACAATGTACCCCATAAATAATCACAGTAAGTGTGAATGTATAATTACTTTATTATATTTTTCTCATTTACTACATTTTTAATGCAGTATTGTTTTATATGACTAAATTAAATTAAGAATAAAAATAAAAATAGCAAATCATTTTAATAGCAAATCATTTACTATTGTAAAGACTATTAAATGTTTTTCGATAATAACAAATATTACAAAATCAAAATCTTGATTAGTAAACACGTCACATTTTTTATCGCCTTGGTTTTTCTTTCAGTAATCCTTTTTTTTACATATTTTCTCCATTCTTCTTACGACCTCCACCTATGATTTCTCTGTTGTTACTTGTACCTGCAATGTCAGACGTGTTCTGAGATTGAATAGATTCCATCTTAGTATTAATAATTTTTTTTTTTTTTTTTTTTTTCTCTATCAGAGTAGCAAGATTGGCGCAAGAGCAGAAAACAACTGCTTCGCGTTAACTTTGGATGACGAATTGATCGGTTGAGGTGTTCGACTGCTAACAATTTTCCTCGCTTCAGGGTAATTTATTTTTTGCAGCGTTTTAACTTCCTGAATCGCCGCTTCCAACTTGTATGCCAGATAGTTTCTTGAACGGCAGTTGTGATGTCCTTTGAGTTGATACAAACTGAAGGATATTTACACGGATTCATCAGATTCCACACACGCAGACCTCTTGCCTTTCACATCTGACCGCAGTGTGTCCAAAATGTTGGCACTTAAAATATCGCATAGGTTGCGGAATGAATGCGCGTACATCTGGATGATACATACCAGCTCGTACTTTCTCAGGCAGATTAGGTCTGTTAAAGGTTAAAACGTGCGACGCAGAAGGGAGAACCTCACCATTTCTCCTCTTGGTTAACCTGCGGCATTGAATCATTCCTTGTTGACATTTCCTCCACTATTTCTTCTTCGGTCGATTAGTTAGTGTACTATGTGGTTGAACAGACACAGGGAACTCACCGATCTTCTTTAAATATTGAACTTTTTGGCTTTGATTATCGATTACAGTTTCAATGTACAAACACTGAAAGCTTTGCAAATATTCTTGACAGACCACCAGCACAATTTTTAACCTCTCAAGCAATTAAGAATGGGCTGACTTTCTGGAAGTTTCCATTCTCTCTCGTAACTACTAGATTCCTTGGTCCGAGCGCATTGTTGCTTAATAAAGCTTGTAGACTCCTCAGTCCTTTTTTAAGTCTGTATCTTTGCTACGTTTCCTCTTCGCTTCTGGCGAATCGGCTTTTTCTAAACGAGGGTGTATACTTGAGCCCTCTGCCACGTTGATTTTTTCAACATTCTGCATGACATTTGATCTCTTCAAGGCTAGCTGCCGGGGTATACCCCCACTCCAGGACTACTACTTGGAGGTCTGACCTGGTACTCCGGTGGAACCGTTATCTCTTCTGTCAGAGAGTGGATACGCAATTTCTGCACTAAATCCAGGTCCCTACTCACCAAAGCGTTCAGGGCTTCCATGTACTGAAATACATGGGCACCTTGGCTACACGCTTTCCATCATGGGGGGGGGGGGGATTTGGGTGACGGAAGGGTCTCCGTTTCATCTGCAATAATATCGACCTTGGCCGCCACACCGACAGCTTTAAATATGGTGTAAATCAATTTTCAAAGTACATGATCTGCAGGTAGCCGAAACAATCCAATCCAAATGGTCACCTGAAGGTGGAAGACAGGTCAAAAATGATCTCATTTCCGAGGAAAAGACTCGGAGCATTGTTAGCCAGCTATGTATGTTGTACGTATGTACAACAGTTGCCGCCCTGGACGTGAAACGTAGGTGGTATTCCGGACGTGGGAATTTTCTACCTCAGTGCATTATTATTACTTTTTTTTAAGTTTTAGGGGCAATGACGTGTGGGGTCATTAGTCTTTTTCCACATCAAAAAAAAAAAGGAAAAGACAAATCTCATTCCTTCCCTTATAAAAACATTAGTGAGATAGTCTAAAAACTAGTCTTTTCATGACAGATCATCCAAAAAGGACTTGTCGAGGAATATTAGAACCCCCAAAGAAATAAAAAATGAGAAGGGTGTAAAGGGCCATTGCCACTTAAAAGTAGCACATTAAAAACATTCAAAACAACTTAAAGATACTTAAAAAACCTCTCCATTTCTATCGAAATGTTATCATAAATACATATAAAACAGCTTTTCTAAAATTTTATCGCCTACTTTTCCCTTAGGCCATCCTTTCTTCTTTTGTTTCTCCATTTTCCTGTAGGCCTCGATATCGAACTCCTGGTTGTCTGAGGCCTCGGAAATAGATTCCTTTGATTCCCAGTAGTAAATCTCAGAGGATCTCCTACTGCAGGCGTCAGATGATGCCAGCTCCGATTGTGCGGTCAGCAGGATATCTGAGTCAAGACTCGATACGCTCCCCGCTATGTGGGGCGGCTGAAGTACTTGCCTTCTCATTTAAAGGCCTCCATGACTTCGGAGGCTCTATAGACGATCTATTAATAACAGTTTTCTTCGCATCGTAGTAGCTGACCTTCCGTACGGTCTTCACTTCCTGGATGGCTACTTCCTCTTATAAAATTACAGTTACACGATCTTTCGGAGTAGTGTCCGTGGAAATTGAAGCACACAAGTGGGTTCCTGCATGGATTATCAGGGTGAAACGGCTCACCACACTCAGATTTGTTTTCTTGTATATTGCGCTACTGTGTGTCCAAATTTCTAGCACCCAAAACACCGCAACGGAGATGGGATGAAAGGACGAACATTCCAGTTGATGAAAGCCAGCTTTTTACTTCTCCAGACACTTGGGTCGGTTGAACGTCAGAACAAGTGACGCGGAAGGCACCACTTCTCCACTGCGTCATGTGTTCAACTTTCGACTTGCAACGACTCCTTATGGATAAAGCTCAACAATTCCTTCTTCTATATCCTTTAGTAGATCCGTGCTCACAATGACACCATTGGAAGTATTTAAACTATAATGTGGGACAATTTCAATGTCAGTAAGTCAATTTTCTTACCTTCAATAACCGTGCTGATTGTAAGTCGACAAATAATCCTGTCACCGTCTTTTCTGTTTCTTTAACAGGTCCTTCAGCTGCTTCCGTGAAAACTCGAGCTATCACGAAAGGACTAATCTTCGAAAAATCGCCTTCCTTTTCCTTGATTGCAAGATATTTAGGAATCGGTCTGCCACTCTTCGGTCGAAATTTGGTTTCATCCTTCTTTTCCAAAATTATGAATTCTTCTTGTCACTAAAGTCGACACTTTTCCTCCTCTTCGCTTCCGAAGAAATAGTTTCTCCAAGATGAGGATTTTTTACGTGGACCCCCTGCCGTGGAAGTTGTGGAAGATGACAGTTCCATAATCTGTAGTCAATATGCCACAAGGTGAAGGCGGAGAGACGATTGGGTGTGCCCCGAATCATTGATCCTGCCTGGGTTTCCCCAGTCAGCTGCCTCCCATAATTTAACCCGGGCTGAAGAGTCAGGTACTGCCTAACCAACGATACCGACATCCCAGGGCTCGCACGTGGCAGTAAAGGCTCCGATACCCTTACCCGTGGGATAATCCCTGCTAAGAGCCGAAGAGACTGACTCATGCTGGACGGCGCAAAGTCTTCGGCAGAGTAATATCACAGCAGCCCATTCCGAACCCGACTCCACAACTGAGAAGAGGGATAAGCATTCCCCGTCCGCATTCCGCCCAGCATCGGTAAAACAAAGCACGATCATGCCTCCCGCCGCCGCTGTAAACATCGAAATCAAGAAGTGCAACCGCAACCAGCTCGGACAGCTCGGGACTGTCAGTCCCGTACTTCACAGGAAGCTCCTGAGCAGAACCACTGCCCAGTTGGCCGACGTGAGCGGTAGTACCAAAGTAACATGTCGTTGCCTGCCCCAGACGTATACGTAGATATTGCATAGACGTGGAGATGGATTGTCTGAGGTAGTGTTATTTTTTTGTTCTCCGAGGTTACAGGCATCGACTACTTTAGTCATTATCCCTTTTCCTAAAGAAAAAAAAGAAAATTAAAAGATCTAAATTTTTTCACTTTGACATTAAATGCTGAAGACTATTAAATCATTCTTGATAAAAATATTTCAAACTTTGAAAATCTTGATTTGTAATCATATCACATTTGTTTATCACCCAGGCTTTCCTTTCGGCCACCCTTCTTACGTGTTTCCTCCAAACTCCTTAGGGCCTTCACCGCTGAGGCTGTTGAGGCCTCGGACATGCTTTCATCTTCCTTTTCAGACACCAGTGATGGTCTTTGGCCGGTATAAGGTGATACCGACCTAGATAGAGCGGTCAACATGGTTATTAATAAATTTTTTTTTAACCTCCGACTCCACAGTATTGGTTCAAGTATTGGTTCAGAGAATGAGATGAATGATGTGTAGCGTGTGTGAAAATGCCATGCCTGACCGGAATTCGAACCCGGGACCTCCGGGTGAAAGGCCAAGACGCTACCACTCGCGCCACGAAATCCGGCAATAAATCTAAACTTGTTAATGAATGAAACCTGTTAATGAATCTAAACTTGATGCTCTCTTCTAATGATATATTTGGGGTAGCTGAAGTACTCGTCCTCTCTCTAGGTATCCTTGGGCTTTTGGAGGTTTCATAGCTGTATGTGATATACTTAGCTGTATGATACTTTTTCTATTGTAACTTGCATCTGCATCGCACTAAGCTCAGACCTTTTCTGCACTCTCTTTCTTCTGCCACACCTTTCTTTGCCTTATGACTGGTGGAAGAAGTGATGTTTTTGGCTTTTTCAGATGTCTCCTTACGCACAATGGTGGTTGCATCTTTACGTGTTTTACTCGTTCTTTTCGTGGAGTAGATTCGATCCTAGTGTCTATGATTTTCTC
The DNA here is from genome assembly GCF_047948215.1 of Lycorma delicatula. NCBI lineage: Eukaryota > Metazoa > Arthropoda > Insecta > Hemiptera > Fulgoridae > Lycorma > Lycorma delicatula. Next base: position 16,436,171 of record NC_134459.1, read on the forward strand.
AATTGTGATAACAAAACTTGTTGCAAGAACAGAAAGCAACTGTTCTACGTTAAATTTTCATGAAGGTGGGGTAGCGTTGCTTCTGCATAAGTCGTCGGATGTGGTATTCGACTGCCAAATATTTTCTTCACTTCAGAATAACTTATTCTTTGCAGCGGTATGACTTCTTGAATCGTCGTTTCCAATTTGTACATACAGCTTCTTGAAAAGCAGTTGTAGTGGTCTTTTCAGTCAATGCAAACTGGTGGATCTTTACACGGATCATGAGTTTCCACAACACACAAGAATTCCTTACCTTTCACATCTGACCGCAGTGTGTCCGAAACGTTGGCACTTAAAATATCCCATATGTTGCGGAATGAATACGCATACATCTATACGAGATATGCCAGCACTTACTTTTTCAGGCAGATTAGGTTTGTTGAGCGTTAACACGTGTGACGCAGAATGGAGAACCTCACCTTTTCTCCTCATGATTAATATGCGGCATTGAATCACTCCTTGACTTGACATTTCCTCTACTATTTCTTCTTCAGTACTGTTAAGATGATCACAGCAAACAAAAACTCCTTTCAATGAGTTAAGAGTACTATGTGGTTGAACAGACACAGGGAACTCACCGATCTTCGGTAAAGATTGAACGTTTTGGCTTTGACTATCTTTTAGGGTTTCGATGTATAGACCATTGAAAGGCATCATCACCATCAGATGTATAGATAGAATAGCAACCCGGGTTGCTAACGGTTCACCTGGGTGCTTTTTAACCAAGATAGGTGTTTTGGCATCGAGCCCCGGTTAGCTGAGATATTCGCTGTTAGGATGAGAATGGATGTTTCTTGATTTTTAAGTAAATCAAGAGGATTTTGAGTAAATTGAATTGTTGAATAAAATGGTCGTTGTTGTGATCAACACTTGTTTTGTTGGTGTGATGATAGTATTTTTGGTGTTTAAAGACTCAATCAAGAAATGATCAGAGTGCACAGTCTAACTGAAGTTAGGAAGAGTTTTTGTGCAAAACCTTCGTTGTTACAGGAAGGTGAGGATTGCGCTTCCGTGAATCGTTAATCTTATAGTTGAGTGTTGTAAGTTATAATAGGTGGTTGTGTTGGGAAGAGGCTATATGAAGGCGATATTAGGTTGTGTAAATACACTGATGGAAATGTCTGCCGAGGAATTTGCATCGGTGGTGGCATCCTGACAGAGGCTAAACTGATGACTGTGTTGTGTTATCAAGTTTAGAGGGTCTAAAATACGACCTCCGGTTCAGCCTATCAGAGCTAGGAACGAAGGAGGTGATATGGCGAATGGGATCGTCACAAGGCGCGTGTGATTCCGGATGTGTTTTCTAGATTACTTTTTTATAACTTTTTACCATAAAAGTTTTCGGATTTTTTTAAAAACAAATATGTTATTCGATTAAAACTGCTGCATTTTATATGTGTAATAGTTAGTGAAAACTGATATTAAACTTCTGTAAATGCCAGCCTTGCAAAGGGGTACAGCCACATTTTTAACATTGGTTATTAGTTAAATATAATCTGTAATTTTTCTTTATAAGTGAAATACTAACATAGAAAAATAAAGTAAGGATAACGAATATTAATGACACGTAAAATATTTTTAGATAAAATCTTACAAAGAAATCAGTCAAGTAACCTAATTATTTTCAATCTGATAGAAGAGTATAAAATAATATTATTTAAAAATACTACGGAAATAAAAACATAACATAGTTCTTATATTAAAAAAATGATAAATTGCTGCTGGCATTATCATCATTATAGATTTACAAATAATAAAAATAATATTTATTTTTAAAAAAAATTAGATTTCCGTAGAGTACTGGTACCACTTCCTTTCATTCGAAGATTCCGGATTTGAGTTCTGGTCATAGACAATGTTTTTACATGGTTTACGTATCCATTTTATCCACCATATAAACTGCTACTTATAAAAATTAAAAAACCGATTCAAAAAAAAAACCAGAAGAATAAAATCGTAAAAACCACATAGAACTAAAAAAATAAAAATAAATCAAACCAAAATAAGTATATAAAAAACTTAAAACATCAAAAAACAAAATAAATATATAAAAATAAAGGAATTAACCTAAAATCAAAAGGCAAAAAAAAAATCATCCTCAAATAATCAAAGCATAAAAGAACCCACAAATAAGCAAGAAAAATACAAAACAAAAAGAGAAATATTCATATAAAAACTATAACAAAAATTAATATAAGGAAAAAAAAGTATTAGAAGAAAATAAATAATAAATTAAACGTTTTTTGATTATTATTAAATAATAATTATAATTAAATTATAGCTCATTGTTGCTATATGAATAAATAAACTATTAATCAACATTTAATTGATTTGAAATATAATTGTTTTTAATTTTTACTATTTAATCAATATTTACTGATCAATAAATAAACTATTACGATTCGACTTAGTCTTTATTATTTTTTTGTTTTATTATAATCCTTTTTTAATCACACCAGGACAACTGGTAGCCGCCTAAAAGACGTTGCCTCGGTCGGCCTGATGTGACGCGGCAATGACTATCACCATTCAGCACCATCAACCCACTGGACCATCCCGTCGGGATCCCAGCTGGCTCATTGAAGCCACACGACCTCCGCTTCTGGATGCCGTGTGGTCCCTGCCCAGATGGGCTACCCTTCTCGTTCCTACCACTAGTCGGGGTCCTAGCATGCCCCGCACATACACCTCACTCAATCCTCGTCATCGAAATATCCCGACCGAATCACTCGTGCTTGTGATCAGACCAAGACATCCTCAACATGACGGCTGCCTCCCTGGCCCTGCACGGTTCCGCGCTTCAACCCCCTGGCAACCTTATTTTTTTCACCAATCCCTATTTTTTTTTAGTTATGCTCATCACAATGTATCATACCAGTCTCTCTTCCTTCCGCACACTGCCGGAGCTGTAACCCAGTCTGTCCATCCCTCTCACCAGCAGCTGTGCATATGGTGTACCGGGAGGTGCGAGCACCTTCTGCCACACCAATTAGGTTGTACACAATAAAACAAAACACCTAACATAACAAGTCCTAGGTACAAGAAAGAATCAAACACAGTGAATAAGATGTACAAACAATTATTTACAGCAATCAGTATGACATATGCAGATATAAATCATCACCCCGCGACCTGGAACAACAACAATACACAATTATATACAATGAGGAGCAACTCAATTTGTCACTATTATTATTCACCACCGAACGGTTTAGCAGATACTATACTAGAATACACAAGAATATTACATACGTCAATTACTAATAACGGAGATGACTGTAAACTCATAAATAGCCAGGGTACAGTAATCAAGCAACATTCGATAATAATCACATCATATTATATCATACAATCCTAACCCTGGATATAAAAACAAGTACAATAATGAAGTATGCAACAATTATTTACAATAACCAGGACGACGCAAGTTGGCATAATCCGACACTACGCGACATAGTAATACAATATAACAGCACAGATGATAAAGAAAAATATATATAAGGGGCAACACAATATAATACATCATTGTTCATTCCCGCATGGAATAGCGGATACTACACTAGAAACGAGAGGGCTGTAAAAACAAGCTGTAATATCCCAATATGACAGCTTCAAAGCGCAAAGGCAGCTTATTTACGTACAAACATCGCAAGAATAGATCCAAAACCGGAGCGTTTGCAAATACTTCACCTTCTCCGAGTACATATGAGGTACCCGGTGAAACAGGCATCGCTGAACGTACCAGTCAGGTGATATAACAGGAAGGCACATAAAATAATACAATAAAATGATGTTAAAATACTAGAATAGTCTAGGAAAACAGTTATACAGTAATTCCGCCAGTTAGTGGGAATTAAGAGTGGAATAAACGAATCGATACCGAATCGACCATCTCTGAACGTTGTAGGAGATTATCAGCGGTAGTTACAAGGTTATGTTGCTCTTGTAATCAAGCGAGTACTTTTCAATCAAATCTTCACACGTTTTTATTTGATGGCCAAATTTTCTAAACCTTTAGTAATATGCAGTTTCATTGGAGCTTCTTTCGGTGGAGCGATTCTCGTAAAGTAATTTTTAGATTAATTTACACGTGCTTTTTTGTTATTTTGGTTATGTAATTTTTCTTTAAATGCCCAGTTGTTAATTTCAGCTGGAGATGAATTATATTTACAGTTGTAAATATAACGTAGATTATAGTATGTGGTACTTAAACCACATTTCAATTTAAGAATCAATTTAGGTTTAGATATTTGCATTTTTAGGTGTCCTAAGTTATGAGGTCAGAACCTATAACTTAATTTTACAAATCTTGATGATTTTTTAACAAAATGTACCTATTTTCTGTAATCATAACACTTTTTATGCATTTTTATTAACGTTTTTTTAGTGTTTTACAAAATTATACTATTTCTTTACTTCTGCCCAATAAAAATTATCGTTTTAATCTTGTAAACACTAATTCAGACCAATAATACTTGTGTATTGAAATCTCATACAGAACATGCAATAATTTCTAATAATTATGACCAGATCAATTTTATTCATAATTATTAATTTATATTAATTGCTTTGTTTCTATCTGCCCTTTTTTGTGAATTAAACTTTGCAGCCTTCAATTCGGCTTGCAAAATATTTTCACTGTATGTACAAAAACATTTCACTGCATTTACTATATTACAGAATTACCATTCAGTTTTCTGACTACTAAATATATAATTTAAAACAAATTTGGTTACTAATAGGGAAATTCAAAAAAGACATTTTGTTAGCGTTTTAAAGAACACATATTTTACTTCCCTCATTTTGTTGTTAGGCCTAAATAGTAGGAAACATACATTTGTGTACAACTTAATGCTCGATTGACCACATCCAAATGAAAAGTTGCATTGCCCCTACACATTCCAATTAGAGGATCTAATTTTAATCGGCAAAAGATTAAAGTTATGCTTAAAAGATAACAGTCATGTGAGTAGAAATAAATGGATTGTAGTCTGTAACATTTTTTCATTGGTTTAAACTGTAATTACTATTTGCTGAAACATTTATAATGTGCTGTTTTAGATATTGCTTAGCAGCATTGAAAATAGTGACTACTGATACTTTTATAGATATAATATTTCTTAACATTTGTATGTAAAATTGGAAATGAAATTTTTAAAAAGCCATCAGTTTTCAATTGAGTTCAATTCAGTTTAAATTGAATTTCTGAATTCATTATCATGTTTATTATTCATGAATGAGTTGTTCATTCATTATGAAAAATATTAATTAGAGTATTAATGTAACTTTGCATTATAGCTTGTTAATAATTTGCAAGATTTATAATTCAGAGTTGAATAGGAAATATAGCTTATGATTAATTTAATTAGCATTATCCACTTTAGAATCAACTAAGGTTATAAGATGTCATTTTAATTTTTACTTCTAGTTTATGCTACCATTTTTTATTTCAGTTTTTTAAGAATAAAATACAAGGTGTTATTTTTCTAGAGAATTCCTCGGAGGTGATCCATATAACAGTATTAAAAATGCATCAGATAAAATAATAATAGTAACTGGAGCTACCTCAGGAATTGGTAGAGCAACTACATTAGCTTTGGCAAAATTAAATGCCAAAGTAATAATGGCTTGTAGAGATAATTCTAAATGTGAACAGGTTTGTTGGTATTTAATTAAAAAAACAATTTTTTTCTGTTTATAAACTGTACTTATAAAATAATATCATACTCTGCATGTAATTATACTGTACATTCAATTTCTTCTAATTAATTTAGATTATAAGCTTCTTAATTTAGACAAATTTTTAAGTTCCTTTTTTCATTAATTTCCAGAATAGTTTGGTCACTTTTACAACTTTGAATTACTTAATACCAACAACATTAATTGGATTATATTAGTATTATTATTTATTTATTACATCTAGAGATAAATTATACATATTTCAAGTACAGTTTAATACTTCCTATAGAGATAAACATGATACCTGTACATAGGACTGGAAAATACAGTCTAAATAAAAGTACAAAAAGTTCTTATAAAATTAAATCATAGTATACTGTTTATGAGCAGTTTGGTTAGAAAAAATAATTCATACAGCAAATCTATATACTTTTAATCCATTTCTTAATTTGCATCTGTTTATATTTTTGCTAGCATCTTATGTTTTTAGGTTATTTGGCAATTTATTATACTTTTTGATACAACTGTATCAAAACTATAATTAAAAAAATTATTTTACTTAGTAAAATTAACTAATAAAATTAGCTTTTATTAGTAAAATTAACTAATTTTTCGATATGCTGCTCTGTTTGAAATTTAAGTGATTCTAATTGTAAGATTTGTATAATATTTAATGGTAGTTGAAAATCATTCTCTTTTTTTCTTAATAATTTTCAACAATCTCTTTTGAAGACTGCAAGATTCCTTTTAGGCTATTATAAGCCTCAGATCATGCAACAATATGTATAGTAACATATGGGTTACTATACTGTGAAAAATGGCATAGTAAATTGTTAATATTGATCGCCAGTGCAATATTCTATTTAACTTTGTAAATAAGTAAGTAAATATTTTGTTTTTTTAATTATGTATTCAATATGGATTTCATGTTAAAATTTATATTTACTCCAAGGTATTTATATGATGCAACACTTTATGGGCAGTTTCTTAATATATATATATATATATATATCAAGTCTGACAGGTACACTACCTATATATTCAAAAAGTCATGCAGGCAGTTTTTTTTTATATTTAAGGATAGTAGATTTATGCATAACCATTCGTGTATTTTGTTAAGTTTTTTATCCATATTTAGTGTAGCTAATTTCCATGTCTACCTGTAGTCAGAACTGCAGTATCATATGCATAGGTTATAATAATAATTTCAATGCTTTAGACAAGTCTAAAAATATGGCATCCCGACTCCTGTAGGGGAAGACAAACCTTGCCTTGTGATGATCCTGGTCGTTACACCGCCCCATCCGTTTCTAATCCTATTGGACTTAAGGAGGTCATCTTTTAATTATCTAAACCTGATAACACATCACAGTCAGTCAGTTTTGCCCATGTCAGGATGTCACGTGATACAAATCCTCGGCAGACATTTTCATCAATGTATTTACATAACTTACTATTGCCTTTGTATGGCTTCTACCAACCAGACCACCTACTGCATACCTTACAGCCCTCAAGTATTTAATTAACCAATCTGCAGATCTCTGTGCCTTCCTCTAACACTGAAAAACTCTTCCCATATCTTACTTTAATTAGACTATGCGCTTAGATCATTACTTGACTGAGCCTTTAAACAGCAAATGTATTATTGTCATACCAAAAAAACAAGTGTTGACTGCAAGAATGATAATTTTGTCCTATAATTCATTTTACTCAAAGTTCTTTGGAAAAACCTAATAATTAAGAAACAGATTCACAAATTTAAAAAGCCTCTAATGAAAACATACCCTTTCTCAACAAATGACAGGAGTGATAAAAGTAGCAGTTAATGGTTCTTGTAAGTTCAGTTTCTCATAAATAAGATTAGTGATATACCTAGAGCATCGTTTGTGTCTTTGTTTTTCACAAAAGCATATTGTCTTCTTGAAATAGTACTACATTCATCAATAAACTTAAAATTTTTTTATGAATAATTTTTTCAAATTTTATGTATTGAATATTAAAAATATTGTCCGTCTGTTCTTTGTGATTGAAAATGTTTCTCCAGATTTGAATACTGGTTATTGTTGGATTCTGGTAACTTTAATTTTGCATCTTTAGGTACTGTTATTTTATTCGCCAAGGTTGATCCAATATTTAAAAAATCAGTTAAAACTAGCAGCTTAGGATTCTTTATTGTCCTATTCTATCAATGATGTATTAATTTTTCTTTTGAGTTAGTAGAAGATTTCTTATTTATTTTATTATTTATTTAGTTCCCTAAATTTTTATTATTATTACCTACGTTTTTACTTTCTTGTTCAGTTTTGGCCATAGCAATTAATTTATAACATATTACAGTATATTTTAGCTATTTTTAGCTTATTCAGGGTTATGCAAACAAGATATCAAGCCAACTTTATTTGCTTCAAATTCTTAAGACTTAATCGTTAATTTACATTTCAACAGTTTTCCTATTTTAATTTAACATTTGTGATTCAACTGATATAAAAAGTGGATAATGATTTGTGATTGGGCCTCAAAATGACTACGACTTCATCATTTAACACTTGTATACATCTCTTTTATTCACACACTTAACAATGACAGAGCCATCATTTTTAAATCAGATTTTTACTGGAAATGAGGTGTTAAGACTGAATTATGCCAACCACGTGATCAAATGCAGAATGTGATCAAATGCAATAAAAATATTATTATTTAATGTAAAACTTTTTTCTTTAATTAAAAAACTGAAATTATTCACTAGTGAAAAACATAAGTTTCTCTGCATGTATTTCCTCTTTGTGTACATATTTATTAGTATTCTAGATGTGATTTTTAATAAAATACTAATATATATATTATGTATATATATAATATATAAACTTTCAAAAAATATTTTACAGCATTTTTTTTTTATTACTTAAAAAGTTATTTGACTTATTCTGTCAAATTCACATATATAAAAAATATATATAAGAAAAGGATTTTTTTAATATATTTCTGAATCTCTATATATGGGCAGTAAAATTATGCAACATGCAGTATAAAAATCCATAGTATATGGTAATGTAAAATGTAAATGTAAACAGTTTTCTACTAAATTTTTATTTAGAAAATCAAAGGTTTTCAAATTTTGGAAATGCTTACCATTTTTCATATGACCTTCCATGCCATATACTGATATACAAGCTTCGATCTCCATTAATCATTTAAAAAAAAAAAAACTTGAATATGTGTAAATTAATAAATATCAGAACCCATTTAATGATATTAAAATTTTGAAGTACATTTCTGTAATTAAATTGGTTTAATTTTTTTGAGAATTTAAGAAAAATCAATGTATAAATAGGTAATTTTACAGTTTTATATCTGCCAAATCCATAATTAACAATTTGGGGAACATCACAGAAGGTTACTAAGAATTGTTCAGAGTCTTACTTATTGCAGTCAATTTCAACCTCCATCTTTTCTTATAATCTTTCCTTTTGTTATTCTGTAATGAACTAAAGAATATTTATTTAGTGTCATGGTGTACTTTTTTATACTTTTGTGATTTTTCTACAAAAAAACAGTTCTCTTAAGTAATGAATAAACGTTTCTTAAAATGGTTTATTTATATTAAAATGGTATTCTGTATATCTTACATTAAACTATTTGAAAAAAAAAATACTGCTACATAAATTAATTTATTTTTTATCATTAGGTTCGGGAAAGTATAGTTATGGAAACAAAAAATAAATATATCTATTGTCGGAAATGTGATTTAGCATCAAAGCAATCAATAAGAGATTTTGTTGAAAAGTTTAAAAATGGTGAGTAGAATTATCATTTAGTATCAAGATTACATGTTAATAGATTAGTAAAATGAATGAATTATCAAACAAATTTAAATCAATATTAATTATACAATTTTTAATTGAAGTAAACTTTTGAAAAACATTAAAGATTAAAGCCAAAAATTGGTTCTGTATTTTAGTCGATGATTTTTGTGAATAATTCCAACAATTAGTAGACATGTGGGTCATCAGTAGTTATTCAATAAATGGTAATAGCCATTCATCACTGATTATTTTGTAAACATTCTTAAACCAATATGAATACTTCCTTTTACTGCAGAAGCACTTATGTTTTGTAGTAACTCACCATACACTATTCATATAAGTGTGGTCTTACCTAAAGGGATATCATCTTGTTTCATAAGTAAATTAAAAATATAACATCTTTAATTATTATTAATTAGAATTTTTAATCATGTTTCTTGAAAACCTATTGAAATTCGTTAAGGATGCAATAACTTGACGTGATTAGGCTTGTGTCAATAATTTTTAGTAATAAATGTGATTATGGTGTCAGAGTTGTTCTACTGTATTTTCAGATATAATTTATTATTTCATAAAAATTTTTATGAAATTTTTTTTGGCACCTATTTTACTTTTGAAAGTAAACAATAGAAAGCAACATTGAGAATCTTCTAACTTCCTAAACCAGACTATTTTATTCGAGTATAACGGGGTAGAAGGTAAAGACAACATCCATTGGGAACAGCACATAGAAACTTGCAAGCACTTCAATGTTTTGAAATATAACATTAGATTAATCAATTATTTTCTTCCAAAGGTCTTTTCAAGTTAATTAACTAAAATAAACCATAAAAATAAAGATTTAACCACATTTAAAAAGTAGAATAGTAAGATTTTATAAATTATTTCAGACGTTGTCGATTCATTGCAGGATGAAGGCTACTTCAGCATGTTTCCAAGTAATACAATCTCATGCAACCTTCTGCCAATTTGGTTCAGTGTACTTGATAGTATCATTAATCCAATGAGCCTTTGGTCTTTTTCATGAGCGTTTAACATCCAGTGATATCCATTCAAGTGCTAATTTAGACTATCTGCCATCAGTTCTTACTACATGGCTGTCACTTTCATTATAATACTTTAACTTTCATGATGATATCATGTCATAGGTGGAACATGGTTCATTTAATCAAATGAAAAATTATAGGTCAATATCAATAGTTTATAACAGTATTGCACAGCAAGAAAGCATGTTTGAATCGTGGCAAGAGCTCTGTCTGGTGAATGAGTGGAGAACTGGCGGTTCAAGGTCTGGATGGTCTGTGGTAAAACTCAAAGATTATAGAATGTTGGAGGTTGGATTTAGCGGTAATGTTCTAGTACTTTCTGTTCCCTGTTTAAGCACGCAATCTAGTTGATGCATTTGAGCTAGTTCAGACTGGAATCCCATAATAATACCAATCTAAAATAAATATTAGAATCTTTTTTAGCACGAAAGGTATGTATCTATATTATTTTCATTTGAATCAGTGAGTTCCAAAACCGTCTAATTAAAGCAACCTAAAATGTTCAGGAAATGCGAAGACTGTTTTTTTGTTTGTAATAATAGTGATTTTAATGCTATCTTTATTATTGAAATTTTTTAAAAAATCATACAATACTAAATAAGGAAATAAAAATTATACTACACTCCAATAATTTTAAATAACAATTGAAAATTGTAATTAGTTTTTTTTGCAGCAGTTTTGCTTAATTAGATGGTTTTGAATTTTGAAATGATTGATTTTGCAGCTAGCTACTTCTGCTAGTAGCAAATAATAAAAAAAATTTGTACAAAATAGTAAAGGCTAATTAAAAATGACAAAAAACATTAAAAGTTTGATAGCTGATAATTAGTGAATAGTTCAAAATTCATAACAGTCCAATTTTTGTTGTGATCAAGTTCAATCACTACAAAATGTTATAACTTAACACAATCTTGACACAAAAATTTCTAACATCAAATCAAATCCATGTTGGTTCAGATTAATTTCATTCTGTAGACAGCCACAGCTTGTTACATTTAACCATTCCACCAGTTTCTTTATGTTTTTTCTACTTATTCCACTAGTATACTTTTTGTAGAAATGAAAAAAAATCTACTTTTATAAATTTGAAAAAATGACAATTAGATGGTTTGAAATTCATCCACTCATATTTAGATTAAGAACTTTGTGAAAAATGATTGTATGGAGATGAAAAGAAACATTTTTGAGCTTGAAGAATCAAGTAGAGAGTTCATTAAGAAGTTTAAATTGTTTTTGCATCAATTTTTTTTGGTAAGTGTAGTAGTAGTAGTTATTTATTTTCTTTTAGGGAGACAGAAGAGGAAGCAAACAGATAAAAGTAGTAGGGAAAGTAATAGGGGCAGAGAAGAGAAATCGAAGCAGAATGTTGGTGAAAAATCAAGAGGATCTTTGCTACCATCTGGTTCTGGTGTACAGGATCAAAATACATTTTGATAATGACCCACTATGAAGGACATTATAGTGGGTCCACCAACTAATGTGCATCGTGTTTTAGGTTCTTTCATAGTAAGGCCCTTTACATGCTATAAAGACAGTATGAATTTGTGAAATCTCACACGTTATCTCAGTGGCACAAATCGGTGACCACAGCAGCAAAATGTTTTATTGAAAATATACCCGTTGATGTACAGTTGATTTCTGCCCATCAACAAGAAATAGAAGCCAGCAAGAAAATTGTTGCATCAATAATTTTGACTTTGATGTTTTGTGGTACACATGATCTACCTTTGAGGGGCAAAGAACATCGTGAAGGTGTTTTTAAAGATTTGATCAAACTCAAAATTGACGCTGCTGACCACATTCTAAAAGAGCACATAGAAAAGGGTGCAAAAAATGCCACTTGTCACCATGGATTCAAAATGAAATAATCAGTGTATGTGGTGATGACAACACTACTGAAGTAAAGAAAGCATGTGCTTACAGTATCCTGACAGACGAGAGCAGTGACATATCAGGGAAAGAGCAACTTTCCATTGGGGTTAGATTTTATGACAAAGAAAAGATGATGGTTCTTGAGGAATTTCTAGGTTTTTTAGAGTTGACTGACATGATACAAAATCTGTAGCATCTCCAATTAACAACTTTGTAGAAAAGGTAGGCCTTGATCCACAAAAGCGCGTCAGACAAGGATACAATGGTTGTTCCAGTATGGCAGGAAAGAATGGTAGTGTTCAAAAAATTATTCGAGAAAAGTATACAAGAGCATACTATAGTATACAAGAGTATATTTTCACTGTACTAGTCACAAACTGAACTTAGTTGTAAACGACTTAAATGAAATAGCAATGATACAAAACACAGTAAAAGAAATAATAGGATTCTTTCGAGAATCAACCCTTTGTTGAAAATGCATACCAAATATACCAATGCTCTGTGAAACCATTGGTCTAAAAATATAAAAGTATCGCAACATTCAAGAAACATGTGCACATCTTTATGACACTTGAAAAACTACCAATAGATGATAACAATGCAATAAGAAAAGCTGCTTTTCAAATGCATTGCGCTGCTACAAAATCAGAATTCATTGTTAATCTTTGTCTAATGCAAAATATTTGGCACTTCTGCAACCAGTGGTAAATGCTCTTCAGTCAACAAGTTTGGACTTACTTCAGTGTGCAAATCATATAAAAAAAATTTACAGATATGAGAAAACACCATGTAAATGCTGTTGAAAGTCAAAGTGTTATAGCAGAGGCTGAAACAATTGCTGAGCATCTTTGAACAGATTTCAATATACGGGGGAGTCATAAATTAGCAGAGACATTGTGCCGAATCCACTAACACAGACTCCTAGCGAGGTTTGGAGGTCACTAAAAATTCCGTACATAGATTAATTAATAATATCTTCGGAACAGCGTTTTTCTGAGAAGAACTTGCCCGCATTCTTATTGCTTACATTGCACCCTCACGTAATGGTTGATATGACATAAGAGGATTTGTAAAAAAAAAACTAAAAGTTTTTGTAGTTACTATAATTTCAATGATTTCCTTAGTGAAGCTGAACTTTGGTACAGCCAATGGAAAGGAAAAAATGTGCCTAATACTGAACTGAAGGATGTAGAACTAGCTGCACTAGTTAAAAGAAACCCAATTGTTGTACCCATCCATAAAATGGGCGCTATATGAGTTGCACAGCCCTGTACAACATGCACTATAGAAAGATTCTTCAGCATCTTACGGCAGGGTATATCTTGGTTGTTATGATCTATAATGACAGAAAATTGTCTTGTCGGTCTTTATATGATTAGTGTGCATAAAAAGAGGGTTCTGGAATCCAAAAATAAATTCGAGAAAGAAATTTTGTCAAGATTTAGCCAGAACTCTCATAGGCTAGTGCTGAAATAAGATTTAGATAGGTTCGAATAGTATTGTAACTAAATACTTTTAGCATTTTCAAATGTTCAAATAAAACGATACATAAAATGTTCCATATTTCTTTGTTCTACCTGCAGCTTTCCTAATTTTGTATGGTTTATGTCAAAGTTTCAGTTTCATAAGTATGGACTGGCAGGATGCATAGGTCAAAAACATCCTTTTTAAGTTAAAAGGGAAGTTTGTCCTTGAAAATGATTTTAAGACTACCAAATGCCTGCCACCTAAGCTTCAAGCTTAACTTAAAATTTGTTTGATTGTGTCACACTCAGTTGATATTTGTTGGCCAAGACTTATGTCATCTGTAAAGCTCAGATCATTTAGGTAGGTGCTGTACATTCGTATGCCTTCTTCTTCCCATCCCAGGTTTCTAAATACCTCCCAAGGCAGGCTGAGAAGAGCATGGTTGGTATAGTTCACCTTGTATACCTTTTTGTACATTTACCTTTACTTTATGTTCATTAACACAGATGATATCTTTTGCTTCTTTGTACACCCTAGTTATGCAGTGCAGTTATGGCTTGCATTGTTACTGAATTAAATGCCTTTTTGTATTTAATAAACGCCATACATAGGTGCATGGTATACTCATCTTTTCATGACTTGCTGAACAACCTGGATGTGATCCATTGTGCTAAAACCACTTTTGAAGCCTGCCTACACCTTTGGTTGTGATTAATTCATTGATGTTAGCATTCTTTTTTCTGTGATCTTGATGAAAACCTTGTAGATAACAGAGAGGTGCCTTATTGGATGATAATTCTTCAGGTCTTTCTGAATTCCATTCTTGTGTAGAAAAATCACTTCAGGAGTTTTTACACATTCAGAATTTTCACATGTTCTGTTTCCAGAACCATCTTCTTCTCATTTTAAGCCAAAGATTAGCTTTCTTTTATTCACCAGTTTATGTTTTGTTCTATTAATTCCCTTACCTTCTTCCACCATCTTCTGTACTAGTTCATGTTAAACTGACACATTTCTTCCTAGATGCATTTTTTTATGGTCTTACAGAGTTCAATATATTCCAATTTATTAATAAAATTTCTTGAATTCTTCGTTGCCCACCATTTTTTCATTTAACTAGTAGCTTCGATTAAGATTTTTTTTGAATCTCGACAATGTTTGTCTGATGGGGATATAGACTTAGAATTTTATAAATATAACATAATCATAATGTAAGAACAAACATCTTGCAGAGTAAATTCATTATTTAATTGCCTACTTACGGGGTTTCCAAACGTTTTTAAAACAAATAGCTTTGGCAGCAGCTCTAGCAGGTTCTCTCTGAAGAAGGAGATAGTACTTTCTAAATGTCCTTTTTAAAAAACATTTTCCATTAATTTGAAAAGAAAGAAAGTCAATTACTATAAGGTAGTACTTAACGATTTTTCTTCTGTCAGTTTTAAATGTGTCACTCTATATATATTTATTACAAATACAATATAAGACCAAACACAAAAATAGTATTGTTAAACAGAGTTTAGAAAGAATAAAACATGATGAAATATTCTATTTATATACTGTACCTAAGTTAAAGTATAGTTAAAAATTTAAAAAAACTAATGTTTAATATGACGACAACTTTCTAAATACAGGGAAATATTCTTCCAAAACGTTTTTCTGGAACTATTGTCATGTTCTCATTTTTGTAATGTTGTGGATTACATCATACCGTTGTAATTATTACACTTAATTATATCTTGTCCCGAATGGCTTTGACGGCACATGGCACTTAATAACCTTGTAATAGCCCTGAAAAGGGCTGTTTTTGTCATCGATCGGTTACAACTCGTTATAATTTATAACCTTGTGGTGGCCCTGAAAAGGGCCGTTATTTGCATTAGCTCTGACAGGAGCTGTTGGGTCCGGAAGCTGGTTTCCAGCAAAGTCGGGAATTGCAGCTCATCCTTTGAAATCAGACCATTCTTCCCCTCAGTGTCAGTTGGATCCCCACTACAGTGTGGCATTGGCCCCCAGAGCCCTGCAGTGTCAAGTCGGTGTTGGTTGTCTTTCGCCGGCATGGCCAAGCTGGTTCTCCCTGAGCAATCCCACGCTGGGCCGGCTCCTGTTGCTGAGTCCACCAGCCAGGGTGATTGAAGTCCTGCGGCCTGGAGCGGGAAGGTAGCATCCATGTCTAGTGGCTCCCTTGGCAGGCTGGCCAGGCCTGCTGCTTCGGCAGAGATGTTGGCATCCGCGGGAAGGTCCCACGTTGAGGCGGCTAGAGAACTTCTGTCTTCTCCAGGTGATAGTCAATGATGAATGCACTCTTGTGCACACTTTTATTGGAGCCTGAGAGTGGTGGAGCCGCAGCGTCGCTATGATGGGAAAACTGTGCGGAGAACTGACACTTGTAGCAGCTCGTACGTATGCTGTGCTCCAGCTGAAATCTGAGCTGCTGCTATTGTCGTCCACCAATATTAAATTAGGCATATGTGTGGTAACAGTCTATAACACCACTGATGAAAGAACTAGACAGAAGTACAAAAAAAATATTTTTCCACTTATTTAGAAATTAGGTGTCGTATTATTTATTTAAAAATAAATATTTTGATCTGTTTTACTATATTTATTTCTTATCAGTGTTAGCTGATTTCTTCCTTAATTCTCACACAAATGTTACTTGTTTTGTATTTTTCAAAATACTTGTAAATTTTAGAGGTCATTATAAATGTATTCAGTGTTTTTATTTGTTTATTGTTACTAGAACATAAAAGACTTGATGTTTTGATTAATAATGCTGGAGTTATGAATTGTCCAAAAGAAGTTACAGAAGATGGAATAGAAATGCAGCTTGGAGTAAATCATATGGGGCACTTTCTTCTAACAAATTTACTTCTAGATAAATTAAAGGTTGTAAATGTGTCACATGTTACAGATAATTACATTTTATATATTTAATATATGTTTGCTTTATTATTCCCTTGAGAAGTATAATTTTTTACATCCAAAATGCAATATCAATCACTTAATAATTTTTGTGTAATTTGTGACTCGTAGAATTAATATTGATTTCATCACTTTTTCATAAATTTGAGAAAATTATTTAATAATCATGAATTTTTTAGAGGAGATTAACAATCTGCTTCAGTAGAAAAAAAAATACTGTAAATTATTTTCTGTAATTATTTATTAAAGAATTTTAATTAGGTTGTGCAGAATTAGCTAGAATGTGACTTATTTTTAAAAATTAAATATTGTATTATTATTAAAAAATTCAATGACTTTTAATAACTTATAATAAGATCATAATAAAAATAACTGATGTAGCGGAGTCTTGCTAATTTGAGTTAATGTAGACTACGGGCTTCTCAGATTACAGACAAACTCCAATATTATTGGTAATATAAATTATAAAATTGTTAAGCCACCAATATTACAAAAGGCATGTTTAATTAATTTAGTAGTAAATGATATTTTTTATATCTTTCTTAATGGTTGACTGTAATAAATTACATAAATAGAATAGTGAACTTAATAATACATTTTTTTTAAACAGTTTACTATAATTTACGCTGTAGTATAACTAGATCTTTTAAAGAAATAAAATACCATTTGGCATCTTGTCAGAATGCTGTCGTATGTAACTTAATGTGTTTTCTAAGAACATAAAGCCATCCGAGTGCATTAATTTTGTGCTGTTGGTCAGCTTCATCTTCATCTCCACTTCTTCTGTCACTTTTGCTTATGATCCACCATTCTTATTTTGTCATCATCAGTAATTTTTTCTTTGTCATCAGAATTTAGCCATTCCTTAATTTCTTTAGTTGAGTTTTTGCAACCTTACATTTTTTTTGTACTAAAGTAATGAAGTCATTATATGTAAAATTACCTTCACAAATAGTTATATTTGTCTCTTCAGCAGAAATAATGGTTTTCCATGGCATTTTTGTGAATTTCTATTTTAATTTCACCTGAAACATCTCTTATCCAATAAAGTCATCTTTTATGTTAAGTTAGAGTTCTATTCCCACCTTATGCATAACAATCTGTCATTTGTAGATCTTAAGTACTGCAATGACTCCTTGGTCCACAGACTAAATAAGACTAGTGATATTTGGTGGCAGAAATATTACTTTAATATCATCTTTGCTCATCACTTCCTCGTCTGGTTGTAATAGACCATTATCATTTATAAGGAATGCCTTCTGAGATAGTTTTTCTTTTATTTAGAGATATTTAGCTCATATCACAAATTCATTGAAAAATCAGGCCTTAAAACTATTTTAATCCATCAAGGCATTTTTTGACTAGAATAACAAGCTGGCTTTCCTTTACGAGTAATTTTTTAAAATCCTGGGCTTTTGTAGATGTGTACGCTTTCCGAAAGTAAAAATTGGATCACAGAATGCTGTTCTTCAAAAATACTTTCTTCGAGTGGACATGCTATCTTAACTAAGACTTAAGAAGTTATGTTTACATAAATATTAATCAAACAGCTGAGTAACATTCTTCATAAGGTTGCCAACTAATGCTTACAAAAGTGTCAATTGCCTGTA
Source organism: Lycorma delicatula (assembly GCF_047948215.1). Taxonomy (NCBI): domain Eukaryota; kingdom Metazoa; phylum Arthropoda; class Insecta; order Hemiptera; family Fulgoridae; genus Lycorma; species Lycorma delicatula. The sequence continues at coordinate 16,454,612 of NC_134459.1, forward strand.
TTAAGCATTTTCTTTATTTAATTATTATACCCTTGTATAATATTTGAATTGACTGCCTAACTCACCTACATTTTACTGAAATGGACTCGTCCAACAAGTGAACATCACACCGACGCAGTAGACTACTACTGATAGCCATAACAAAGCAATCATAATGCTCAATGTATCGTTAGAGAGAATATGGTGAATATTTTTCATAAGATGAACGTGTATTTATCTTGAGTTATACTTTAGCATGCAAATAGTGGTTGCAGTGCAAGAATCTTTTTTCGGTAATTACTGTGATAAATCAGCACCTAACAAGACATGTTTTGTAGTTAGTAGGTAAATTACAGGTTTTGTTAATAATGAGGAACACAAAAAATGAATGACGATGTTGAATACAGACACAGTCACTGAAATCAAAAACTAGTTAATTGCCTCACAAAAAGAAAATCGATTAGTCACTTGTCAGTTGAAATTAATTTGCCAAAATCAACCGTTCATCAGGCAATAAAGAATTAAACTTAATGACCATATCAAATTCAAACAGTTCATCAACTTCTTGATCCACAAAGAAAAACGGCTAGAATATTGTCATTGGTTTAATCAATTTGTACATGAGGATATTCATGTTATGAACTCAATTTCTTTCACAGATGAGGCTTGGTTTCATATGGACGGCGGCTACATAAACAGTCAAAACAGGAGGATTTGGAATGCTGAAAATCCCCATGCATGTCGTGAAACACAATTGCACCCGCAGAAATTGGGGGTATAGGTGCAATACCAAAAAAAAGTTATTGGTCCTCTTTTCTTAGAGTACACCTTTACTGCAGAACAATATCAGAATATTTTATTGCAAATCATTGCACTCTTGGTTAAGGAAGATCGATACTGCTGGATCCTACATGACATCACATTACAATTATTCAACTTCTGATTTCATTAATGAATTCTTTAGTGACCGTGTTAGTGGTTATGGCTTCTGACCACAAAGATCTCCAGATTAGGCTGCGCCAATCTTGGGGTGGGGTTACCTCAAAGAAAAAGCCTACACCAACAAACTACAAACAATTGAACAACTGAATGTCAATATCAAACTAGCTGTTTTAAATATCAACCCACAATTCTGAAAACAGTTGCAAAGAAATACAGTGAAAAGGGTGGTGCACATATTCATGAAGATAGTGACCACTTCCAGCATTTACTCTACAATTTAAGAGGTATTAGAGAGTTTGGAAATTAAATATTTAATTTAATAACTTACAAATGCCTTTTTTACTTAAATAAGTAAATCCCATAAGAAAACTTATGGGATCCACAAGCATAGCATAGGCTTGTCTATGTATGCCTTGGGAAGTATGGCATACATAAAAACTGAATGAGGAAAGGTTTTCACCCATTAGTGAAATTTTCTGTATAAGATAGTGCACTTAAGAATATTTTAGAAAATTTACAAATTTTATGTTAGATCCACGGTCATGCCTAGAAGATGCATCATCAATTTTGTTTCAAATATATTGCTCCTTAGCTTTGTACACAATTAGTAAAAAAAATTGACAGTATGTGAAGTAAATACGGAAGAATGCATAATAATTTTTAAATATTTAACTTAATTGAAGAATTTTTTTTCTTTTGTATAACTGAAATAGTGAGGATGAAAAAACATCAGAAGAGAAGAAAACAACAACCATTACTTATCAGTAATGGGTAAACCTGGAAATTTGTTATTTTGATACAATGTTTTTTTTTTGTTTTTTTTTGTAAAAGCATCACATAAATTTAATGGATAAAATCTTAGAATTTTATTTTCACTATTCTCCTTTGTAAATGAATTTTTAAATTTTAAAAAATGAAAAGAATAAAGGATTAAAGCATTAAAAATGTCTTTCAGAAAGTGTTTCAAAATTTCTGTGTTGATTTCATTGTCATATTATAGTGGTCACAAAAAGTAAGGTTTTTATTTCTGTAGAAAGTAAAAATTCCCGTAAGTATTTCATAGTGCATGAAGTGTCTGGGTAAGGACTTTTAATTTAACATTGTTCTGTTTTATTTGTAGGAATCTGCACCAAGTAGGATTGTTGTGCTTTCTGATATTGCCTATAGAAAAGGAGAAATTCATAAAGAAGACCTTAACCTGGATAAATCATATATACCAGAAGTAGCTTATAGACAAAGCAAACTTGCTAACATGATGTTTGTTAAAGAACTTGACAAAAGATTAAAAGGTAAGTAATGATTTATATCATTATATTGAATTTTATATTGATCAGTTAAAGTATTTGCAACAAATTGTCTTTTTTTCCAGATACATAATAACCATCCAACAAATAACCAACTTAATAACCATGGGTTTCCTTAAAGAAACCCATGGTCCATCCTCCAGAATTATGTACTGAAGTATCCAGTTGAACAATTGGCTATTCAGCCAGATCCCAAATTGAGGGTATGTTCATCCATAATTGGTTAAAAAATTTTAGTTTTGATTGATTGGACTGCTTCCTCCTTCTTTCCTAGCCATCCTGTTTTGTGTGTTTAAAGTAAATCACATTACAATATTGCGTTTTAAATGTTGTGAAATTTTTTGTTAAATTGTCAATTGTATATAAATAATAGATTCTTAACTCCAATGCCCAGTTGGACCTACAGTCTGATCCTTTACCGGTCACAAGGGTGTTTTAAGGCATATCTTGCATGCAGGCTCTGAGACTTCTGCAAAATGTAATTATTGAGAGGAGGAGAATATCACATAACACATGTGTTCACGTGTGATTAGTTCCTGTAGCATAGGGAAGCATGTGGAAGAGAATTTGTCGTGCTTGCCCCAGAGAACATCATTGGGATGTTGCAGCAGACTGAATTAGTGTAGCTTGTGGTGTCTACAATGTTGGTTAAGAACACCCGAACAAAGATGACAGAAGTGCAGGAGTGAGTAATTCTTCCTGAGTTTCCCATGAGGCTTTGTTCATATTAAAGCATTTCCAGCCCCTACATGGAGTAACCAAAAAAAAACCTTCAAATATTGAAATGTAAATCACTTGCTACTTTTTTAAATTAAGTTAAAATAAATACACTGGTCAACATAAAACAACATAAAAAGGGAGTAACTGTTCTATGTAGTATTTTATTTGCTGAATATGAATATTTATTCCAAAACAACCCACGTAATGTTCTTAAGTTATAACCCCATAAATTTATTTGAGCCATCATTCATGGAGCAAACAATATAAATAAGTTAGTTCATCTGTATGTTTGCTTACTCACATCTGATTTATATCGTAATGCATGTTGTAGACCTATATTTGATACATAACATTCGAATGGTGTAATTTGATGTCAAGCCAGACATGTATAGACATGTCAGTGGGTAAAATTATGAGTAATTCAAAGTAATGAAATTTTCTTCAGTATGAGTTCAGCTCTTGGTTTTATTTGTTGTGTTCTCTAGCTGTGGTAGTGGTTTTATGATACATATATTATAAAGATTGTTTCATAAGTGATGCCGTAAATTTAGTGAAAGATTTTTATGGCAGAACAACTTTTGATATTATTTTATTGAACATCAAGAATTGTGCACGTGTGCGTGCATTTCACACGGTATATAATTTCACTCCATGGTGAAACAATAATATGAAGTATTTTAAGTAATTAAGTATTTATAAATTAAAACTTAATTATTTAGTAAGTAATTAGTAAGTATTTCTGTAATATTTCAGTTTACTTTCATTCATTAAAAACATTTTCAATTTCACAATGAATAAAAATCAGGCTTGTAAAAATGTTCCATATACTTTTTGTTACATTTGTAGAAAATTCACCACGAAGAGTTAATGAAAACCAATATCGAATCCGCTTTAAACTACTTAAAAATATTATTTTGACTGTCTCTTGGGAGACCAAGATAAATCCTGGGCTCCACATGTAGCCTGCATCAAGTGCTACATTAAACTAACCCAGTGGTTAAAAGAAAAACAAGAGCATTTACCTTTTGGCTTACTTATGATTTGGTGAGAGTTAGCTAACCATTATGATGACTGCTATTTTTTCATAACAAATGTTACTGGTTTCAGTTCAAACAATTAAAATATTGTCGCATACCCAAATATCCGTTCAACTATGAGACCAGTACTTCAGAGTGTTGATTTACAGATTCCGATCGCTCCAACTTCTTGGAAGGAAATTTCTGATTTCCCAGAAGGCCCAACTGATGAATCCATAACTTCAGTAAATATTACATTTCAGAAGAATCAAAAACTGAATATCACCTCATCACACAAGCAAAACTGATTGACCCAATTTGTGACTTGTATTTGTCAAAACAATATGCAGAACTCCTAGATTCACTTCTTAAAGAATGAAATTTATTAAATATGGATACTAAAATTACTGTATATAGAAATTAAAACGAAAATTTACCGAAATACTTTAGAAGAGATGGTTTAATTTGTTCCTGCCATGATATTAGAGGACTTTAAATATGTTACTAATGATTGGCATTTATTTATAGGCTCGACAAAAAGGAAGTAATTAAAGGAAGTAATTTTTGAACTCGAATAGGTTTTCATTTATACCGGTAGTACATGCTGTAGTAATGAAAGTATGTCAAAATTTTGAAAAGCTATTAAGTATGATCAACACTGATGGCAAATCATTGCTGACCTGAAAGCAGTAGGATTTCTCCTCGGCCTCCAGAGTGGCTTTATAAAATATATGTTTTTGTGTTTGTGAGATAGTCTGGCTACAGATAAACACTATGAAGATAAAGACTGGCCAAAAAAAAAATAGTTTACCCAAGGAAAGGAAAATAAAATAAATATTGTCAATATTTTCCTTGTTGAAGCAGATCATCTTATCTTACCAGCTCTACACATAAAACTAGGCCTGATGAAGAATTTTGTAAAAGCATTAGATAAAGATGGAGATGGCTTTAAATATTTAGCTGAGGTTTTTTCACAATTAAGTGAAGCCAAATTAAAAGAGGGTATATTCATCGAACCACAAATAAGAAAATTAATTTGACAGCAAACTGAATCCTAAAGAACTGGTAGCATGGAAGTCATTCAAAGATGTCGTTACTGGTTTTCTTGGAAACAAAAAAGCTGAAAACATGATCAGCTTATAAATGAACTCTTAGTGAACTACAAAAATTTAGGCTGCAGCATGTCATTGAAAATTCATTCTTTACATTCTCATTTGGCCTTTTTCTCTTCAAACTTGGGTGATGTCAGCAATGAACAAGGAGAAAGGTTCCACCAGGATATATTGCAGCTAGAACAACTTTATCAAGGTAGATGGGATGAATCTACGATGAGAGACTACTGCTGGATGATAAAAAGAGAAGACTTCATTGAACACAAAAGGTGCATAAGGTAAAAGAAATTAAGATAAACATAAATGTCTGCAAAATAAAGTTAGGAATTTTAATTATTATTATTTTTGTATATTATTAAGAAGTTTCTCAGTATTTTAAAGGGTCGTAACTAAAAATCTGAGGTTAATAAAGAAAAACTGATTTCATTTTAAAATTCAGCTTAAAAAATACATTCTAATTCACTTATTTTTATATCATTTCCAAATTATTTTTTTTTTTTTGACCTGTGTAATTTATTCATTGATATGTATATCATTAACATCTGCTTCTATTTATCTTCAAGGCTTCATTATATAATTACCATTGTTTGAATGTTGATAGAAGTAGAATACTACTTATCTGCAGGCTACAGAGAAGTGAAGCTTTTGGAAAATAAATGTGTTTTACATAAAATATGTGCTGCATACTCTACAAACGCTTTTGTCTTACAAAATTGATTCTGAACAGAGTGTCTTTAATACTTTCTTTTAAAGTACCTTTAGTTCTTTGGATGAACCAAAGAAAAGGTGCTTTTTATTATTTATTGTTCAGCCAGTTTGACCGTTTAGATATAATTATTGGTATTATTCAATATGAGACTTTAGAAACTCTGGTATTTAAATCAACTGCAACATTTTTTGAAACCTTTCCAATATCTACTCATTTATTGATTCTTCATCTACTTCTCAAATTCAATCTTTTCTTCAGTTTAAATAATATTGCTGTGCTTTTAATTTTTGGCATTATTCATATAGACTTCTCAGTAGATACTAAATAAGGTAGGAGGGCACAAGTAGGAGTAAGTGAAGTGCGACTATCACTGAAATAGGATTGAAGTTGGGGAGACAGGGATTTTGGTTTGCATTGTGACAGAATAAGGGATAAGTGTATTTTGATTTTTAAATATTTTAAAGAATTTTAATTTTTTATTATCGGAAACATCTGTAGAGGAAAAATTTCAAAGAATGTATGAATTGTCCCTTAAGAAGAAGAACCATTTTGGTTACGTAAAAAAGGGGGTAGGTTGCAACACAAATTACAGTTATAGTTTTTGTTTAAAAAATTTTAATGATAAATTATTAATTGGGAGTTGGTAAAGACCAAAAAAGGTCTTGTATTGCCAGTGTATTAAACAAGGGAACCAAAGAAACATATTACATAGATAACAACTCCTTAATGAATTTTTTGACTGGAGTAGTGAGAATAATCTAATTAATACAGATCAAAATGGCAGAGTAAGTCCTTGCAAAATTTACCATTGGACATGCCTTTTAATAACTTTACATATACATGTAGTAGGATTTTGAAAGATCTAAAGGTCAACAATTTATTTAATTTATTTATTTGTTGTTCTGCCAGACTGGAATGTGCCAGCAGGACAGTTTTAATATTACAATTCCAAGAATGTACAAAATATTAGTAAAAGTTAACATTTATAAAAGTTTTACAAAACAAGAATTACAACTCAACAAAATGTCAAATAATAAAAAAACTAATAAAGCTTTGAATTAGTTAATTTGTATTGACTGAAATATCTGTATTTCTTGGAATCAGTTTCTAGTTGATTAAGGACATAGCTAGAGTAGAATAAAACTTTTCTAAAATTCAACGTGTGTATGCATGTGTGCACACATTTTCACACATTAATGGAATCTTGATTCAGTGCACCTTAACTGTTTCAAAGTAACTATTTTAAAATATATCCAGTGAGCCAAATTCTTAAATTGTAGTTAAATATTCATTTGTTAGGAGAAGAATATAATCAGTTATCCATTTCATTAAATTAGTAGTTATTAAATAACTTCTCAATCGATTATCATAATTGTTATTAGATTTAATCATGATTTACATCTTTCTGCAAGGTGCAATTAAGATTAAATTGAGATATTTAATTTGTAATTTTAAACAGCAAGAAGCTGCATGATTTGAAAGGAGAATTTATGTAGCTAAATCAGAGAGAGGTATTTGTTTTTGACTTTCATTGTGTATGAAAATACATTGTCACTGTTGCCTAATTGAATTTATGTCGGATAGATTAATTATAATATTTTAAAAAGTTACCAGAGAACTGTAAAAAGATTATGGTGATTCCAGGTGATAATAATTGCTTGGTAAATTTTTTGAATAAGCTTATTTATGATTCAGCTACAACAATTTATGATTAAGTGTTTGTGAAACTAATCATTCAGAAAAGTTAAGTATAAAGTGTGGTTTGATGAGGAGTGAAACAGTGCTAATTCTCAAATATTTACCTTATTAAATTTATTTAAAAATGAAAATACAGTGCAAGCTAAAAATGATAACGAAGTACAAGTTATTATGTTTGAAAAAAAAAACAATATATTTTACCAAGATTAAGGAAAAACAGCATGCAATTAAAGATTCAAAAGATTTTTAGAAGTTGATTGCATTTGTAAAAGGTAAATAAATTAGAAAATGGGTACTCAGTGAAATTATATACGCCTGCTCATTTAAATGAGGCCATGTGTCACATGGCCTAAGATTTCATTTTAGGTAAGCAAATTTGAGATGGCAGAAGTAAATTTAATTATAAAGAAAATCCATAATACAAAACACGTGTGGAAAGTAGGATTCCAGTGTACCACTATAGTCCACTAGAATTCTGTTTTGTACAAAAGTACGTACACCTGTCATTATTAAAAATATTAATAACATTTTTGTAGGTGGTCCAGTCATTTATGCATTGACTAATATTCCCATTGCATAAAAAAGGAATTACAATAGATGTTTCTAATTATAGAGAAATATCTTTTACGATGTTATTACCAAGCTTTTTGTGGGAATTTTATGTAAATAATTAGTAAATTGTGACTGCACTAAGGGAATAATGAAAGGAAATCAAGCTAGATTTAATTTTGGTTATTCTGCTGTTGGGATAAAAGCATAGAAGAATTAGTTGTGTTCTTTTGAATAAATTGACGTTTATATTCCAAATTTATTCAAAGGGCCTGTTTTAACTTGACCTTTTGTCATTTTGTTTATCTATTTTTTCTGATGCAGTAATGACTAAATGAATTTACAAGCTTTTATGAAATTTTGCTTAAAGTTCTTTGCTATTAGGCAGAAAAAAAATCTGTACGTAACAATTTTTCATTAAATTTTCAATTTCATAATTGTGGTAGCTCAGATTCTTAGCCCTTGGCCTCATTTACTCACCACCTGCCAGGTGTATATTACCTTATGAAAATTAATGTATATTTATTGCATGTATGAGGAGCATCTGAACTATAATGTACTGGAATGTAACAGGAGAAGAAATGTCACACAAAGCAACAGGTGATGCCTTCTTGTAGTTTTATCCTAACATTCCAAAACTCATCGACTCTTGCCCTCTCATTTTCTGTCAGTTGCCGTTGTTATGAAGTCGAGTTGCTGTGTCAGTGTATTTAGAATAACATGCAATGATTGAACTTTTAACAACAGAAGTGAATTCTGGTGACATTCATTGTTGTCTAAAAGCCATTTACGTTGATGACAGTGTTGATCTAAGTACTGTGAGTAGTCTGCAATAAAACTTTTCGCATCAAATGTGTTAAAGCAGGTATTGTGGGTTAAATCACACACTGACCAAACAGTTTCTGTTAGCACTAGAAGAAGGTGGAAGAATCTTCTTTTGTTCTAAAATACTGTAGGAAACATGTGTCACGTTTGACAATACATGGAACCAATAATCTTGCAACATGAGATAATACCGGGACACACATCTCACACGATCACCAAAACTCTTGTGAAAATGAAATTTAAACCTATCCATACCCTCCATTTTTATCAGATTTGGTGCCCTGTGATTTTCAATTTTTTCTATAATTAAAGAGAGATGGATATACTCATATTAAGTGTATTCATTTCACCATGAATGATGAACTGAAGGATGCAATGAGGTTGTGGGTCAACCAGCATTCTTCATTGACAGAATAAGAAAACTGCTTCAGAAATAGGAGAAGTGTATAACTATAATTTATGACTGGAAAAATAAATGTAAGTTTTTGTAGCAAATAAAATGTATTTTTATGCAATATTTGTTTTATTTGATTATCAATTTTTGTTTGAGATTTCAGCAGCTATGCATCACATTTCAACCATTTCTCATATTTTAGTTTAAACATTTTAATTAGAAAAAAAGGTTTAGTAAATTTACTTCTTCCAGTCCTGATTTTCAGTATGCTTAAAAACAATGCTTATGACATTGCTAATGCACTAAGTTTAGTTTCAGGACTGGCTATACCTTTAAAAATCAATTAAGGTTATCTATTAAGAGGTTAAATCAATTAACAGTTTATGTTATCTATTCATAAAATAACCAAGATTATATTTTTAATCTTTATTATTAATTTTACAGATAAAACTGATAATCATAATTTTTGCTTCCTAACATGTGATACATGATTTTAATCTGTTTTTGATTCTGAAAATGAATGTGAACTCAGAATCTTTTTATCACCCACCATTTTTGAAAAATTTTAATTAAAGGGTTTTTTGCATTTTTCAATGTATAGTTATCATTTTAAGCTCCTATATTGTATTTTGTTAGTTCATTTTTTATTGTTAAACTTTATTAACATAATTTGTAAGCTATAAATAAACAATACTAGACAAAGAATTAAATCACATCATAGTCGCATATGATATCATATCTAATACTAAAGAGTCAGCCTTCATGGACAAGATTAATCATGTCCGTGCAGGTCAAAACATGTAGCTGAAAACACAGCTGTGTTGTTTGTATTAAGCACTGGATTTGGGAATGAATTAATTTTGTTCAGTCGTAGTACTGTCTTGTTAAAAGTGCAGTGTCAAAATGCCTCGAAAATGTGTAAATTATGTGGATGCCTTTTGTTATGTATGTGGTGAGTTTACCGTAAAATCAGATAGAAAAAACATTACACCTTTAATTAAAAAAACATATCATTTGTACTTCCAATGTAAAATTGGTGATCAGGATAAGACATGGGCTCCTCATATAGTATGCATTAATTGTTCTGTATATTTAAGAGGATGGCTGAAAAGTAAACAGAAGGCTTTGCCATTTAGTATACCTATGGTTTGGCGTGAACCAAAGGATCATGTAACCAATGTTACTTTTGTTTAACAAATATGTCTGGAATTTCTAAAAAATCTAGACATACTGTAAAACATCCTTCATTTAAATCTGCAATCAGGCCTGTACTTCACAGTGAAATTATTCCAGTTCCTGAGCCACCTGTGAATGTTTGTTTCAAAAGCAGGGATGAAGAATCAGGCAGTACTGAAGTAGATAACAATGATTATGATTTTGAATTATCTTCCAGTAAGCCACATCTTATCACAAGGTGAATTAAATGACTTGGTTAGGGAGTTAAATTTATCAAAAAATCAAGCTGAACTGTTAGGATCAAGACTACAAGGTTGGAATTTACTTAAAAAAATACAACAATTTTGGGCTTTTGAAGCTTAAAAAAAGAACTTTCTCAAACTTATGATTTATGAACTTGTAAAGTTCATAAATCTGAGGACTGGCACCTTTTCATAGATTCGTCCAAGAATATTAAAAGTGGTTTTACTACACAACGGTAACAAATATTCTTTGTTTCCAATTGCTTATGATATTAATTTGAAAGAGGCATACAATGTAATGAAAGATGTTCTTGAAAAAATAAATTGTAAAAAACATAGCTGGAACATATGGGGTGATTTGAAAGTTGCAGCTATTTTGTTTGACATGCAATTAGGCTATACTAAGTACATGTGTTTTCTTTGCGAATGGGTCAGTCGTGCTAGGGATAAACATTATGTTACCAAAGAATGGAAGAAATGAGACAACTTAACTCCAAATTCATGAGCCCTTAATTGAACCCAAAAAAGTATTTTTACCCCCCCCTCCATATCAAGCTAGGACTAATGAAAAATGTTGTAAATACAATGAAGAAGGATAGTCCCAGATTTTTGTACATCAGGCAGAATGTAAGTGAAGGAAAAATTAAAGAAGGAATAATTGTTGGTCCTCAAATAAGACAGTTAGTCAAAGATGATGTATTAACTCAATATTAAATAATGTAGAAAGTGCAGCATGGGCTTCATTTAAAGACGTTTGCAAAAGTTTTCTTGGCAATTGAGATGTAATATGTCTTTGAAAATACATTTCCTCCACTCACATCTGTATTTTTTCCCAGAAAACCTCAGAGATGTAAGTAACGAACACAGTGAACATTTCCACCAAGACATTTCGTTGATGGAAAGCTGATATAAAGGGAAATGGAATACTAACATGCTAGCCGATTACTGTTGGGCATTAATTCGGGATGTGCCTGAGGCTATTTATAAAAGAAAAACAACAACGAAATTATTCTAACACAGGTGTGGCCATGCAAAATTATAGATTATACAGATTTTAACTGTATTTTCCCTTAATTTTTTGGAAGCATTATTTATTTAAAACCAAGGGTGATAGACAAATTATATCTACAGATCTGTAATGTACCCAAAAAGCAAATCAAGAAATAGTATTACACTTTGAGAAACATTAAAAAATTTTGTTTTGTTTATCAGGTAATTGGTCCTTGTCCCTTTCAATGTATTCCCTTCCCCTATTCTCACACACTTTTTCCAGCGGTGTTTCCACTTTCTTGAAGCAGTCCTGGGTTGCTTCATTTGAAATTGACTGTAAGGTCTGTGATGAATTTGCTTTAATGTCTTTTATAGTCTCAAAATAGCATCCTTTCATCACTGATTTTAATTTCGGAAATAAAAAAAAATTGTAAGGAGCCAGGTCTGGTGAGTAGGGAGGCTGAGGGAGGACAGTCATCTGATTTTTGACACAAAACTGACGAATTGATAAAGCTGAGTGTGCAGGCTCATTGTCGTGGTGATTGAACCATTCGTTGTCTCGCCACATCTCTGGTTTTTTTTACAAATTTTTTCATGTAATCATTGTAAAATATCTTGAAAGTATGCACGATTGACTGTTTCACATTGAGGCAAGAATTCAAAATGTATAATTCCACTAAAATCAAAAAATGAGAGCATCACTTTGACATTGGATCAAGACTGATGTGCTTTCTTGGGGTGTGGAGATCATTAGCTAATCGATTATGATAATGTAATTTTGTCTTAATGTTGTGGCTGTAACCCCATCTTTCGTCTCCTGTTATCATCCTTTGCATGAATGTTTCAATGTCATTTCCCTGTTCAAGAAGTTGCCAACAAATGTTAATTTAGTGTCCTTTCTGTTGCTCGGTCATCAAACAATGACTTTGCTGCAACTCGATGCATGTTCAGTTTTTCAATCAAAATGTCATTGCATGATCCAGTTGAAATGCTAATCTCTTTTGCAAGTTCTCTGACAGTCATTCGATGATTTTCTGAATGTGAGTGTCATCAGTTGAAGTCAAAGACCTTCTGGGTCAAAGATCATTTTCAGTTGACTGACGACCACTTTTAAATAGTGAAAACCATTTGTAACATTGCAAACAACCCAGAGCATTATCTCTGTAGGCTTGTTTCAAAAGTTGAAACGTGTGAAAGTTTTCCCCAGTTTCATGCAAAATTTTTCTTTGTATCATTACACTCAAATAACAGAACATGAAAACTAAACAAGATACTAACTATCCAAAAACATCTAGTTACAGAGGAGGTTAAGCAGAACACAATGCTGCCAACCACACATCAGCTAAATATCTCCGTTGGCACGCAATTAAAAATGTTCAGTTATTTTCTTGACAGACCTTGTATCTTATACTTTATTTTAATTTTAATTTTATTTATTTAGTTTCAATTTAGATCTCAATTTATTAGATTTAATATAAAATGAGAAACATCTTCTTTCAAAGAACAACTAATAAATTTCATGACATTATTCTCAGATTATTTTAATTTTGATATTTAATATGATTAATTGCTTTCTTTCTCATAGGTTAGTTCAAAGCTGTGTTTATTGTTTTCACAGTTTCTTTCTTTAATTTTAATACTGATTGAAATTTGTTGATCACTGATGGCAGATTAATCCAATGTTTATTTTCCAGTGGTATGACATTTTTCAAATAGCTGAAAAGTGTTTACCTTTTTCTCAACAAATTTTTATACTTCCTATTATAGACAAAGTTTACATTGTACAGTAAGTGTGATGCATTGAACATCTGTACTGATTTTGAAGGTTGACAACATTACTAATAAAATTTCAACGTTTTGTTATTTTTTGTCTCATGTATGTCAAACAGTGATTTTGCTCAATCTGATAAATTGTCAAAATTATGTTGGATTCACAGAAAAGAATTATATATATATTTTTTTAAATGTTATTTAGGACATCATTATTTTTTTTGTTTTTTTCTGTAGGTACAAATGTGACAGTGAATGCTGTAAATCCTGGTGTAGTAGACACAGATTTGGTACGTCATATGAGTTACTATAAAAGTGTTCTGTCATTATTATTTGTTAAACCCATCATGTGGCCGTTTATAAAGTCTCCACGTCAAGGCGCTTTACCTGTTTTATACGTTGCTCTTGATCCTGGACTAGAAAATGTATCTGGGAAGTGCTTTAAGTAAGTAACTAGGATAAAATAAATGATTACTTATTAATTCATTGCATTATGTGCACATTACACAGAAATAAACCATTTATATTATTGTTATTAAAAAATATTAAATATACCAGAGTTACACATTTCTTATATATAATTTTTTTTAAAGTAATAAAATTTGATTATATTTATCTGATATATGTGTATGTGCTCTTTTGTGTGCAAAATGATGTAATTGTTGGTTCATAATATCTTTCAATGGCCGATTGACCTCTATGCTGCACTTGTTTCAACTGACACTTATAAGATGTGGTAGGAATAAAATGCCACGTTATACCATTAGCACTGCAGAATGTATCTGGTAAATGTGATCTTCGAAGACAAACATTTGTTTAAAATGTGATCTTCGAAGACAAACAAAAAATTTGCAAAGTAAATTATTGTCAACAACAAAGTTGGTGCCGTTATCAGAATAAATGCTATCATCCTTTTGAGAGCTTTAATAAACTTCTTAGTACTCAGATTTGGAACCAACTCCAGATATATAGCCTTGGTAGACACACAAATAAATAATGCCACAAAAGCCTTTGTTGGTATAGATCTACAGGAAGGCAAATCTCCCATTAAATGTTGAATGGTCTTAAGAGCAACTCTACTGCAACAGAAGCAATTTCTAATGATTGATCGAGTCAGAATGTTACCATTAATTGGCAGTATTTAGTTCTTACCGCTGTCAGGAGGGCTTGAGTTCCTGCGTGTAAAGTATTCAAATGCATTTGAAGTGCTATCAGCTTAGTAACTTGATGATCTGGAGGAAGTAATATAGGATGCTTGTGATCAGGAGAAATTAATGCGTTTTTTAGGCTGTTTCCAACTCAACGTATTCCCTCTGTTTTTGTTTGGCTTGCTATTTTTGTTTAATCCATGTTATTTCAGCCTCAGACAAATCTCAAAAGTTAGATGTCCAGTAACTTTTGTTACTTGTTAGGATTTTTTACAGTTCTTTACAAATCGCTGACATAAAGCTGTAATCTGCAGTAGTTTAGTACAGCTAGAAAATTTGTCAATTAATTCTGAGTATTTAACACCAATATTTCCACTACGTTTATCATTTGCCTTTCTTCGAGTTCTGGTTCAATTGTAATGGTTTGAATTGGCTCTCCGCTAATTCAAATCATTACAATCAAGCCAATCGTCTTGCTTGTTAGATAACCACAGAGTTCCATTTCACCAAAGATTACAACTTAGGAGAATATCAAGTGAAGCAGATCGAGAAATAAAGTCAGCTGGATTATCCTGAGATCTTACTTGTTTCCATGTGCAAATTTTCGTCAGTTCGTGAATTTTTGATAATTATTTCCCAACATATGTTTGCCAAGTTCTTGCAGGAGAGTTTAACCAATGCAATACGATGGTAAAACCAGTCCATAAAGTGATGCTTTCAATGTTTATTAAATCGAAAGCCTGATTCTCTCTAGTTGTTCCATTTAATATGCAATGTATCAGGAATCCTTTGGTCCCAATCTAAGTCCTTTATGAGCCAGATTTCTTTTATAAGAAGCTTAGCGGTAATAACTATTGGTGAGACAATTCCAATTGGATCAAATAGTTGAGTTATGTCTGATAAAATATCATGTTTAGTGACGACCTTAGGAGGATCGGGTAGGTTGACTATAAATCGAAAAGTATCTGTTGATGGTTGCCAATACAACCCGAGAGTCTTGATTGCCTTATTATCTTCTATGACGAATCCTGATTCTATTTGCTCCTTTGATATATTTTTCAAAATAGATGGGTGGTTAGAGAACCATTTTCGCAGTTTGAAACTCCACTATTCAACAGATTAATTGGTTCGAATTGTACTTCGAAATATTCATGCACAGCAGTACAAGTGGCAGTAAAAGACAAACGCATTTTTTGCACGGCATGGTTTGATGCTATCTTGCCACTTGCGACCCAGCCAAAAATTGAATTTTATAAAGTTGGCAAATTCTTTCCGAGCTTGATTTGACCTTCTTGTAGAATATCAAAGAATATGCTTATACCAAACAGCACATCGACTTGTTTAGATTGAAAGAATTTGTCATCAGCTAATTCCATATCGTCTGGTATGTTTTAAGTTTCAGTTTACAGAGGACGTCAGTTAATCGTTAACAGTTTTTCATAAAACTTGCATTGTTATATTTTCTTCGTAATCGTTTAATCTCGATTTAATTGTAGCATTGACTGAAACATTTGTTGACATTCCAGTGTGTCCAATTCTGGTGATAGATGCCAGGATTTGGATTGTTTAAGACCTAAAGCTGAAACTAGTGATTGGCTAATGAAATTAGATTGACTATCGCTGTTGAGCAGTGCACGACATGGATATGGTACCCCCTTATTTTATCTTTAATGAAGATAATTGCAGTAGTTAGAATAATGTTTTTACTGCTACTAGAACAGGCCAATACAGAAGGTTTCACTAGCGTTGATTTAGGTTGCTGTTTCAATGATGTTTGATTAATTTTCTGTATATGAAGAATATTGTGATGACTGTTGCAATATTTGCAATTATGAAGACTTACACTGCAAAGTTTTAAACAATTAACACAGTTTTGAGTTCGCGAATGAATCTTTAAGTATTTTTGCGACGAATTAAGGTTACTGAGTTGCGTGCAGGTAAAGGTGCATGGTTGTCCTTGCAGATGAATGGTAGACGATCAGCCGGTAGGTGGAAGATGAAATCGATAGGTTTATACAGTTTTAAATGTTCGTCCAGATGCAGGTTTGTTAGTTAGCACAGTCTTATGTTTAATTTGTTGCGTCATTCAGTACTTCTTTGTAAAAGTGTTTAATAAACAGTTAAATGTTTAATAAAAATAGTGTATAATAATCACTTTCACAAATTAGTCACACAAATCGTGTAGCTCACTAAGAATACAACTTAATAAAATGTTTGTAGATTGATCAATCGGATTTCACTCATGTTCATTCAGACACTTTAAAATCATTTAATTAAGCTACACCATATACCGTTAAGTACATTGTTCAGTTATGTTTGATTTTTCAAATCACATCGAGGACGCCAAAAAATGTTAGATATTAGACATTGTGAGTGAATAAGAAAATAAGATTCACTATTTAATCAGTATATGAAGTTTATTATTGATTAATACATATTTTAACACTTAAATAATAATAAAATGTTTATACTAGTTATAGTTTATATAATAATGGTTATAATAGTTTAGAATTGTTTAAATTGTGTCTAGTAATGGTTTAGAACAAACCATTTACTTAATTTTAATACAGTGTAAAACATTTACCAGTTTAAATTACTTATATGACTGTAGCAGTTCGCGGTTAAGGCTGCCTCTCTCCCACTCACTGCAATGAAAGGTAGCGTGTGAAATATTCAGATATGAGATTAAAGCAATTTAGTTTAACCCTTTAGAATTAAATTATGGTATTTATTTCTGTAGTAATGTTATGGCTTTAAAGCATATAAGTAGACAATGTATATACGCTGCCACTATATTTTACTTCTGAAAGATTAAATTTTTTGTCTTATTTTGCTAATTTTTCCAAACATTAATAGATAATTTCTTATTAATCAATCACTCTAAAAAGTATTTATTTTTTTATAGGTATAAAGAAGAAGAAGAAATATCAGAAATTGCTCTGGATAATAAAGTTTCTTATTGGTTGTGGTTAACAAGTGAAAAATGGACAGAACTAAACCGATGATTTTAGTTTTCAGTAATAGGTAGTTTTAATAAAATGATTAAGCACTATTCATTAAATGTTTTAATTGTTATTTTATCATTATTTAAAAAAAAAAAACAGTGAGATAATTTCCAATTAATAAAATTTTTGTGTTATTTGTATAACTGGTTGATGCCATAAATTTTTCAACCAACTTCAATAAAAGGGATGGATAAAGAAGAGTAGGTAATTAGTTTGTCCAATGTTGGTTTTTTTCTTATTAATGTATGTTAAGCTTTACCTGACACTAAATGAATTCATTTTTATGATTTTTTTTCCATGGTAAAAAAAAATTAATATTGAACCACTAGAAGGCACTGACATGAATGTACATAGCTGCATTGAGTGTATTTTAATTTTTTATATTTTCATTATTGCTATTAGTGGATTATTCTATAATTATTTTACATACTCTGATGTAATTCTGATATTGTAAGTATACTGATGCAGAAATTTAAAAAAAAATCTTATAACTTTAACATTAAAACTCTAATTTCTGGGCTCAAATTTTAAATGGTGCCTTGTGTTATCAGAAGGAGAGAAAAGAAGGCGAAAGCTGTAGGGCTTTCTCACAGTTACTCTTACCTTAGAATAAAACAACATGATTCAGATGTTGAAAATCAACTGATTATAAAGTCAATGACACCAACAGGACGAAAGTACAACGCATAAATCACCAAAATATCTGGTGATTTATTCTTATGAGAGTTTTTAAAAAGCTAAATATCCTTTCATCATTCTAATACCATTAACAAACTGAAGACTAGGATTTGTAAAGAGATTGAACCACATATATTGCATTGCTCCAACAAGTTAAAGCAAACTAGCATTCATGAATAAAAAAATGAGTATTCATGAATTGTCACCACCAACAGAATTTTACTTATAAAAATGACTTGTAGAAAATGCATGATGAATATCATAATTTTAGCCGCTTGGTAGCTATGTATGTAAAGAACAAAAATAGGTTTGAATTTCAATTTTATTTTGTTTAAATAACCTGTTCCTGTGTCCCAATTTGTATTTCATTAGAATTAGAAAGCAGCAGCTCATTTCTATATTAATGTTTATTTTTAATAATCTATTCTAATAAACACTATTACACAAAGATAAATTTGAAAATATGAGTGTGCAGGATTTATCTGAGGAATGAATCCAGTTCACATACTTAAACAAAATCACTCCAGAGAAGAAAAGCGTTCACTTAACTCTATTTATGAAAAAAATTAAACAAACCAGTCTTTTACTCTGAAAGCAATGCTAATTTTTTTTATTTTTTTTAATGCTTTTAAAAATATAGATAACAAAAACATTTTTAAACAATAGTGTATGTTGTTTCCTTAATCAAAAATTTAATCTGCTATTTTTTCACAACTATAGATTTTGAATGCCTCATCCAAAAGCTTTAATGATGCATAACACAATTTTTTATCTGTTGATATTTACTTTTATTCTTTACAATAATTAAGATTAAAAAAATAGTAAAGTATAAATCAAACTAAAACTCAAACATTCTGTGTAATGATTGGAGGGAATGATTTGTGTAATGATTTGAAAAAGGAATGAACAATGTTAACGTAGTAAGTGGTCACTTAGTTAGAAATATATATTATTATTATCTTTTTATGACCGCATAGAATCACTTTAGTTAGTCCATTATTCAAGTCTCTGATGGGACTCATTGAGCCTTGCGGTCCTCCCAGTACTTCATACGTTACGATCTTTGTGCCCTTTCTATTGTTGAAAATGTTCATGTTGTGAGTTTTTTCTTGTGAGTGTGAAGCGAATCTTTTTGTTCTTGATTTTCTTGTTTAATTTTATCTTATCTGTGATGTCTTCTGGTGTAAGGCCAATTTTTTTCAGATGCTCTCTTAATTCTCTGATCCATCTGCATCCTGTCTTTGTGTTTTTTGAGTCGTGATTGTACTGTACTAGCTGTTTCAGAACTCTTGAATCTTGCATCCTCGTGGTATGTCCAAAGAATTCTAATCTCCTCTTATGCATGGTATCAGTGTTGAGTTCTAACTCTTTGTACGAGACTTTGGGCACAGTCTACCACTACCCATCTTTCTGGTACTTTTAGAAATATATAAATATATTTTTTTTTTAACTTGGAGATAAATGCCGTTTATGACTGATCAGAAAAACTAAGCTTGTAAAGTTGTTTTAGAAATGACATGTAAATGATGATTTTTTATATATACTCATTTTTCCAAACTGTCAGTATGGTTTCACTTAGTACACTGAACCATATCTCATGGAATTGTCTGAATTTCCCGAAAAGTGCACCCTTTATTACATTTGTTAATTAATTACCTTGCATCTTTTTTTTAATCTTATAATACATTCTAACATGTTGTGTACAGTTTGTTTATGTAAACTTTTCCTTTAAGGTTTAGGATTTAAAAAAATCAGATACTCATGAAACATGTGTCTGAAAATCTCCATTATAGCCCTTAGCATAGGACCAGTAATTCTGTATTGTTGGAACCAAATTTATCTAGGATTTATTATAACTTTGCATAGTTCTGAAAAGACAAAGACGCAACATGGCAGTGTAGTATTCAAAATTAACAGATAACACATGTCCATTCTCTTCAAAAAAAAATTATCAAATTAAACTGGCCACTCCACATCACATCCAGAATGAAGGAGACATTTATGAAGTTGTCTTAAATTGTTTAGTAATAAATATCAAAAACTCAGGTTTTTACAAAACCAAACAGGAAAAAATATACTTCATTACTAATCACAAGAACAATGTTATCATTAAAAATCTCAAGTATGGTTCTGATGAAAGTCCATGGCAACTGAAATTGGATAAAAAGTTGAATTGATAAAACAATAAAACACCCTTTCCACACGAAACCTGACACCACCTACCTACAGTTATAACCAATCCAAAATAATCCCTCCCTGACTCTGTAATAATACTATGACATTTTACATTGCTCGTGTATAATTGATAGATGAAATTAGTTAGTAAAGTTAATGCTAGGTAATTAGAATGCTCTCTTCATTTATTTCATTTTGCTATACGTATGTTTTGTAATATATTTAGAAATTCTTTTTAAAAAAATATTCATTTAGAAACAGAATTGCAATGAGGCATTTATTTTTTCAAGGATGCTATTTCTAACTTATTTCATTTTGCTATGTACAGGTGTGTTAAATTAGTGTTTTTCATAAAAAAAGTTTTTATATAATCCCGATGAGTCTTTCCTTCGTATAACCTCACAATCATTGCAGGTGGCAAGGAACATGATAAATGTTGCTGTAACCACTTAATTTGTTTTTGTTCTAAGTAATGATAAGGTGTACATGGAGAATGTGGTGTATGAAACTTTACCACAAGAAAAATGCCAAACCTAATCTGAATTCAAACCCAGATGCTTGGGAATGAAGTATAGAAGACACTCTATCACAAAGGCAAGTCGTAATTTTTTTTTTTCTTGCATGTTTCACAATGACAACTCAATTGGTGCATTGTCTAAGAATATTGAGGAATTTGATTTACCAGTTGGAATAATGTTTCATTGGAATCAATAAAACCTGAGCAATTAGTTAATATACATATATATATTTTTTCAACTTAAATTTTTCCTACTTTTTTCTTCAGTGGTAAATTTCTGAATTTTTGACAATAAAACTGCAGTATCTGTCACCATTACCACATATTTAATTTTCAAAAATTGTCAAAATTGCACTACACTTAACCCTTTACCAGTCTTTGACAGAATATTCCGACATAGCCGATGTGTACAATTGTCAGAATATTCCAGTATCAACTTTTTGTAGTTTTAATTTGTTCTCTGTCATAATATTTCGTCATTGTAAGAGGTTTTTTTTAGTAGTATTTTACAATGATAGATAATGCTTGTTGTTAGTTTTAAGTGTAAAGTATGGGATTTTCATATGTATTTGATATGTTGCAATGGCGAGTTATTTACGGTATTCTCTGTAGCTGGATTGTGAGCACTATATTTCTTATTATATCACAAAATTCCATATTATATCAGTGTATAGGTGCATAATTATGTAAATATTTGGTGAATAGGTAAAATTATAAAGCTAATTTCACAATATTTTGTATATAAGTGTAACTGAAATTCTGCGAATATTGCATATTCATTATTGCATATTTTCTGTAGAAAAGAAACTGGTAAAGAGTTAACTACCAATACCATAATATATATAAATATGTACATGAATTCCGGTTAATAGGACCACTGGGTTATTCAGGGCAGCCATTTAATTGGGCATTTTTGGTAAAACAGAAATATATTTTGTATAATTCATGCAAAATTACACCTGTTTAACAGTCCAAAATGCCACTTGTAAGGCCCACTAGTTTGTTTGTTTCTTTCTTTTACTTCTAAAATATCACATTTTTATTAGTAATTTAAATCATATGTTGTATTGAGGGGTGTAACTTCCTTCTATCACTGGCCAGCCTGCATAGAACGTAGTGCGTGGGGACACAGATGATATCATGCAGTTATGACAAAGCAAATGTTTTTACTTTCTTCATTGCGAGTCTGTTGTTCATTGTGTATGGTGCTGTCATTATTTTTTCTGTAATTATTTTTAATCACTTTTGCTTATTTTTTTTACTTTTGTTAATCATTTAATCTTTTTACTTTGAAGTATTAGTTAAGTTAAAAGTCTGTGTTTATCCAATCTGTCACCATACCACATAAAGACATGACATTGGCAGAAAGAATTGCATTGCTAAACAAAATAAAAAGTTATTCATCAAACACTGGTCAGCATAAACTTGCAGAACTTCTGGGAGCATCAAAAACTACAATAGCTTGGATTTTGCAGCAAGAAGAAACTCTTTGCAGTGAATGGTCTAACAAACGTGAAAGAGAAGGAACTACTCTGAAAAGAAAACATGAAGGAAAGGATCCACTCGTTGAGAAAGCTTTAAATGAATGTTTTTCTACTGCCACTAGTCGATGAGTAAGTGTCGTATGTTAAAAAAAAAAAAACAGAAGAGCTTGCAAAATAATTGGGACACTGTGATTTCAAAGCAACAGACGGTTGGTTGTCACATTGAAAATGAAGACATGAAATAAAATTTAAGGAAGCTCACGGTGAAAAGGCAAGTTCCGAATCTTGGAAGAGTTCTTAAGTTCCTCAAATAAAAGAAATATTCACCTGATGATTCACAAGATTGAATAAGATGAAGACGAACCCAATGTCAAATGCCTGTCTACAGAACTGCAAAAAAATTCATTGACAAACTTCAGAAATATTTTACAAGAAAATATTTTAAGAAATAATTTTAGAAATATTTTAATTATGTAAGATTACAAAAACTATTCAGTAATGCATTGTACCAGAACAGTGGTTCTTTTTAAATGTAGTAGACCTGTTTTTAAATATAGATATGTAATTTAAAAGGATAGTAAATAATGTATTGTATTTTATTAGACACTTATTGTACAGTAAAGTATTTAAATTCTTATTATGATGTAATTTATAGTTTTATTCATGTAATCTTAGTATTACAAATAAAACTCAGAATAGTAAATCACGAATTCCAATTTAATAATTAGAATACATCTGTATACCCTGTTTGTGCACAGCTCCTCATTTTTCATTAATATCGCTTGATAGGGCTACTTAGCCCCGGTCCCAAAGTGGTCTGATTATCCAGAATATACTGTATTGATTTTGTAATAAACAATACTGTTGTTCTTCAGGTGGTCATAACATAAAACACTATTAAATGAAAATGATGTAAAACAATTACATAAAATCTACTCTTTTCAACTGCTCTTGAAATTGATGATAATCATAATCTGAATTTGGGGTTCATAAGAAAAAAAATGAAACAACTTTTTAATTAATTTATTTTTTCTTGTTATTTAAATCCATAAATAATGTTTTATTATCAGTTGTACAACCCATCATGCCATACCACTGAAAACATGTACTTAATAATTTGATATACTAGAAGATAATGGTTGATGAGAAGCATGGCTTATTTATGATACAATTTCGAATTCCAAATCAAAACATAAAACTTCCTGATCGATTGAATCATCCTCCAAAGCCCAATGGAAAGAATATCTTCCCTGAAACAAGTAACATTTATATCAAGTTGTAACATTGTGCAATTATTTGGCATTGTCAAGTAGAATATAATATTTACAAAAAATGCTATTTTCATCGTTTATACCCAGCCACTTTCCCAGATTTTCTGGGTTTCATTAGGAGAGATTTGGCAGGAGCTTAGGCTTGATACCCATTTCATTCTAGCTATTATGTTGCGTGGAAATATGTGGTCTATAAAAAGTGACAAGCTTGACTGGAATTTGAATCCAAAAATTTCCAGACAAGGTAAGGCATGGGAAAGACAACGAACTATGTTTACTGTTCTAAAGATGAGCTAACCCAAAAGTGAAATGAAAATGGGAAATAATTAAAAGATAAGCATGAAAACGTTATATTTCAGTTCAATTAGATTTTTAATAAAGAATACTTTCCAAAAATACCTCTAATTTTTTTAGACAACGGTTTTTTCTTTCATTTGATGAACTGTGTGATTAGAATTAAGTCACTCCTTTTTTCTCAAAAAACTTGAATGATAGTGTACTTGAAATAATAGAATTAAAAAAAATATAGTACAGCATGTTTTAATAGTAAATGCTCTTATATAAAGTACTGAAGATGAATCAGTTTTTTTTAATTCCCATCATTTTATTAAAAAGAGAATAAAGTACTCTATTAGGTTACAAGAGATTACAGCTGCTAAATTGCTAATAAAACATGAACAGTGGGAAAGTGTTGCGAAATGTGGTACAAATCGTGCCACTAGGTTGCAGTACTCGATAGTACTAGGTAATGTACAAAAAATTGTACACTACTATACTATACTATGTACACTATTGTACACAATAAGAAATTTAAAAAATGTATATTTGTTCTAGAAAGGCAATAAAATTTAATTATAATCCATAAGATAACAATTGGTTATTCATAAAAAAAAAATAAAAGAATAATCTAACAAAATGCAGTGATATCCAAAAAAATTGTAAACTGAAATTGTGACATTGAAATTGTAAACTGTATGGTAAAAGTCTTGCAGATAACAAAATGATACTGATATCAAAAAAGGGTGAGAGACTACATTTCTATTATCAAAAATCTGTTATTTTTAGAATTTTGTTTATAAAAAATGCTTGTTAAATATATAGACAATAGATATACAATAATAGATAATAAATAACGAGAATAATAACAAAAATTGAAAAATTTGTAACAAAACTCTTACCGGCCTGATTTCATTTATTAAACGACGAATAATCATAAGAATTGTATTATTTCTGCAAATGTGATATGTATTATGTATAATGTGATTGCATCGTTTTATCATAACACATTCAGAATGTCAAAGAAACTACGCTAAATTGTATTTTTATATATAAAAAGTACGGTAATTAAAGAAGCAAGACTAGATAAACAAATAATCAATGCATGTTTCTAAAAAAAGATCAAAATGTGAAAGAAAGTAATGCAAAACAAATTTACTTGGTTTTTTTTCTATTTATATCCTTTAGTAAAAACATTGCGTTAAAACATACATTCAATGAAAAAACCAAATTTTCATCACGTTGAAAAGTTAAAAAGTTGAAATAATGTTTAAAATTTAAAATAAAGACAATATGATGAATTGTAGTGAAATAATAGGTAAATATTACTTTCAAAACAAATATGTAATTGAAGAAAAGATGTTGAAACACTAAGTCAACATGCGTATAAACGCTAATAGATGATAAATTTGTGACAGCAAATTTATAATTGTCAACTTTAATAAAAATTGTGACAATGACTTTATACTACCCCTGCTAATTATATGAGTTTGTTTAATAAATGAAATCGGGCCAGTAAGAGTTTTGTAACAAATTTTTCTATGTTTTGTTATTATATGAAACGCTTAAACATTTTTTATTATCTACTATTGTATATCTATTGTCTATATATTTAGCATTTATTTTTTTTTAAACAAAACTCTAAATTAATAACAGATTTTGATAATAGAAATTTAATTTCTCACCGGTTTTGATATCAGTTTCATTTTATCTGTGAGACTCTTATCATACAGTTTGAAATTTCATTGTAATTTTTTTGGATAGGCTACATAATGTTTAGAATGAAATTTGTAAGATCTAAGATATTTCATAGATACAAAAGCATTTCTGACTACATTCTTTTTTTTCAAAATACCTCTATTGATTCTTCTATAAATTTAAAAGCAGTGAGACCTAACTTCCCTTTTTTTGAATCAGAGCTTCCTTTTCATATTTTTTTATTATACCAGAGTATTCTTCTTTCTTTATATTTCAACCAACTTTTTATTAAAATACATTTGAAACATTTATTTTCTTGTTTATTATAAAGTCTCTTCATCAGACACACAAATATATGTATTCTTCTACTACACACTCAGTACCAAGTTTGCTGATTTACTACCAGCATTTTTTTTTTGTCACAGTTTATAGATATTACACCATTCCACTATAAAATATATTTTAGCAGAGTACATACCTCAGGATAATTTTTTGTGACGTCAAATGAATCCTTGTAGGTAAAAGTTTCTCCTGACTCCAATGGCAATAGTGCTTTATCGCCATTAGCTAAATATACCTCGTCTAAACGTAGGATGAATTTTTCATTTAACTGGACAGGATATATACTGTAATGAGTATTTTCAAGAATTCCTCTGGTTTCTATAAAGCTAATTTTATCCTCTGAAAAATAAAATGAAAATTTAGAGAACATTTTAATAGATCACTTTTCTACAAGTGTAATGTTACTATGGCAAAGGGAAATTTTGATTGATTCTTAGTGTAATTATGAGTATTTATGACAGTACCATTCAAACTGAAGTAACTGTAAAACTGTACTGAACTCTTACATTTCTATTTCTGGAATTCTTTGTGGAAGTGGAAAAATTGTTTAGATTAGAAAGATTTTCCTTGTAAAAAATATGAACTAACTATGGATAGTTGTGCAAACCACAGCATGCTGAGATTCATTTCAAATGGATTATTTCATTTAACATTTAACATACTAACACTTAATGCTTAAAACAACAGATATATATGATGTGTATAGTACTTTATTTAAAATTTATTATAGTTTTAAATGACAAATTTATATATACTTTTAATTACGCATTATAATTAATTGTAAAAAATATCAGATTATTTTATTAACTTGAAATGGATACAACTTTCAAAAGAAATATCTGAAATAATAGTAAGAGTCATATTTATTGAAAGACAGTGAGTGTATATGAATAGTTTATTTAAAGGATGCATATATATGAATTTTTTTCAGTATGAGGAAAATACCAAAAAAAAAGAGAATCGTTCTCTGTATATAAGTGGACTGACAGTGCTGCCCTCTCCTGCTAGGTATGTTTACTAGACACTCTCTGCTCAGTTGGCTAGGTAGCGTTCATGAAAAACATTGCAGCAGACATTAATTATTTTCTTAAACCCCTCCCAATGCTCTCAGCAATTTTGCGATGACAAACTTTAAGGACAACTTTTCAACATCAAGTTTTGTTTCCTGTTAAAGAATACAGCGGCAGGAACAGTTTCAGTACATCAGAAAGCTATAAAGCAGGCAAGAATTTATGAGTAGTTTGCCTGATTCAAAAGTGGCCTTTCGTAGATTAACCCCTTCAATGTCTAGAAGAAACGAAAATGTTAAAAAGTATGTGACGCTATCATGTTTGATCATCACAGAACAGTCAACAAATTGAAGGAAATAACTGGAATTCCTGGAGTTCATGCCAAGGAATCCTAAATGAAGATTTGAACTGTTTGACTGCTTTACAATGACCAGATGAATAACCATCAGAAATTTTGGTAGGAATTGAAAAAAACAGGCACAAACTGACCTGGATTTTTTGTCAAAAGTCATAACAGGGGATAAATCTTTGTATGACGGCTTTGACCCTGAAACAAAACAGCAGTCAGAAGGCAGCTTCATTGCCCAGGCCAAAAAAAAAGCACGGCAAGTGAAATCAAATGTGAAATGCATGATGGTTTGTTTTTTGATATCAAAGGAGTTTTTCACATTGAATTTGTTCTTCAGGGCACCACAGTGAATTAGCATTACTATTTGTAAGTGCTGAAGCGATTTTGTGAGGCAGTGAGAAAAAATTACCTGAGTTGTGGCAATCAAGGGACTGGCTGATATATCATAATGTGTTGCGCACACAGTGTTGAAAATCCACAAGTTTTTGATGAAAAACGACATAACAGTTTCTCATCCCCCTTACTAGCCCCCTGCAACTTCTCCTTATTCCCAAGAATAAAGAAAAACCTAAAGGGAGAGCATTTTCAGGACCTACAAGAGGTTAAAAAAAATTGCTGGAGGCTTTAACAGCATTAGTACAAACAATATAAAAAATGTTTCAAACAGTGGAAAAACCATTGGAACAAGTGCATTTCATCTAATAGACAGTAATTTGTAGAGGATTGATGTTTTCAAGGTGTTATCTTAAATAAAATAAAATAATTAATTCTTGTTTTTTTGGTGTAGTCCCTCTACATTAACTTATTGCCTGTCTTATAAACATAAAACATAATAAAAACTGGTCTATTCACCTTACAAAGGTATAACGTCAATTCCTACAAAAGTTGTTGTAAATATTTTGGACTTTTATATCTTTTCAAATGTTATGGTTGAATATAACCAGAATGAGCAGTCTTCTAAAAAAAATTTTGTTTGCAAAAAGGATCTCAGAAATCCTGAAAATGTTTTTAATTAAGTTGTATTTTATTCACAATTAAATTAAATACTCTTAAAATTAGTTTATAGTTTGTTTGTCTGATTAGTACACAATTTAGCAAGTTAAAAAAGTAGCAAAACTACTTTTTTCAGTTGGAAAGTAACAGAAGGGAACAGATAAAATTTCAACTTCTGCATCTAAGCAGATTGCATATTTATCTACTAATTAAATGAATACAAGATTTTATCAAATGCACTAGCTTGTTTCATTTTTGAATAATGATGAAATGTTCTGGCCCCTGGCTGGGAATTAAACCTAAACAGTTGAATGAGGAACCACCATAATATCTAGTGCACAAGTTGGTTAGGCAGTTAAGGATAGTTGTTTTAATTATAATAATTATTATGTAGGACTTAACTGATCAGTAGAAGCTAGTATTGCAGGCTATTGTACCATGGCTCTGAATTTTGTTCTTAGTATTAATAATATCAGCAGTAATAATTGCTCATAGTATTCATAATATGTAAGATTTTCCAAGCAGTAAATCTTAAACGGTGTGTTAGTATACAAGACAGTTTAAGGAAACTGTCTTGTGTGTTAAATCCATGTAAAATTTATACAAAAATCATTCTTTGACTGCTATTGTTTTACCAATATTCAAGTTAGAAATAAATTTTGACTAAAATTAAATTTTATATGGTCAGTTATTTTTTTAACATAATAAATTTTGTAATAAATAATTTTTAAATACATAATAAATCATAATAAATTTTAAATACAGACATGGCATTCATCTGACTCATGGAAATAACAATCACAGAATGTTGCTATTTTCAGTCTTAGAAAGACATTTTAATTAAAACCAGTTTGAGTTCCAAAAACATATCTGTACCCTAGGATTAATTTTGTAAAACAGACTGAAGAAAAACAAATTTTGAAACATTGTTTCATCATAGTATCATTTTACATATTGTACTATATACTAATTTGATTTTTTTGAATACTTATATACTATTTTTACTTTTTTGAAGACATTTGATAATATGGGATGAAATACAATATTTAAAATTTTGTGGAATATAAAATTTAAAAAGAAGGGGAAAATGTTATTTATAAATTATATAACAAAATCAAGTAGCTGTAATTAGAGTAGAAATGAAGAAAAGTGTGTAAAGAACTAAGACAAGGATGACAGTAAAGTGAAAATCCAAGATTCTTATCTGAACATCTTAATATTATAAGTTGATGGTATTGATGTTTTACATGAAACTAAAATAAAACTATTTAAAAGAAATATTGACTGCAAAATGGAATAGATTCATTCATAAGACAGAATTTTATTTTTAAAGATAGATAAAAGAAAAAATTTAAGATAATGAAATGAGACAAAAGGGAAGATAGTGGTAAGCAAAATGTTAAAATGATACTGGAGGTCAAAAAATCTTTTTTTTGGAGTAAGATTACAAAGGATGAAAAATGTAAGTAAAGGAGTAGACAGATATAGGAAAACAAGTCAGTGTAAGGGTAAATTCTTAATGTGCAATTGAATTTTACTGAGAAATTTATGCAGTATAGATTTAGGAATTAGAAAAAATGTTAAATTATTTATTTGAATGGTAGACACATTTGACAACAAAACATAGACAGCAGGAAAACCAGATATGCAAAAAAACAGGGCCTTTTGAAACACTGTCTCAAAGAAGAATATTGAAAATTACATGGGCTAACAAAGTTTGAAACTAATTTTTAAGAATAATAATTTTTTTTAAGAATTAGCACAGATAAAAAAGTCATCTCTACAGTTTTTGGGAATTTTCTTTCCTGGACAAACTAGTATAAAATTCTTATTCAATTGGTAATAAATAATTTATTATAATTTCAGTTGATTTTATTTTAATAAGGAAGCCACTTACTAGTTTCAAACTCAATATTAAGGGTAAGCTTAGTGTCCTTCTTCAAGGTGCATATGCCACCAGCTTTTTCTTCCCATTTATTACAATTAACGTTAGTTGTTACTTTCTGTGGTCTTATAGCACCAGCTGTTTAATCAAAATAGAATCCAAATATTAGTATATGTATTAAATAATATTATTAATATAAATATGTATTAAATATTACTAAATATAAATTGTCATACATTAAAGAAATATAAAATTATATTTAAAAACCTCCCTACTATATTTTTTAATTTTATTATTCTGGTTTTTATCTTTGCTGTATAACGTAGTTTCACACAAAGAGCCTTATTCTTTTAGTACTTCATCTTATAATAATTAATAGTATTACAAAATGACTCATTCTTATTTGGTTAGAAATTAATTATTAAGGATTAACAGTATTATTTTTCCACGTATTTCAAATTTTTACTTTGTATTTATAATTGCATACTGTGGAATTTTTGCTTACAGTGACTTTTATTGTTCATTTAACTGCATAACAAAACGTAATGTCTTATAATTGTTACGTTAAATAAGTCACTTTTAAATAAATTGTACTTCTTCCTTTGAAAACCTTTTTGAGTTAATTATTAGCACTTCAGTGGAGTTTCTGTTTTTAACGATGACCAGTTTTGCTAATGATGTCCATCTGTAAGAGATTAGGAAACCTCTTAAGTATGTAATTGAATTATAAATTCATTATAGGTTGTGTTCATTCATTTAATGTGTTGTAAGATTAAATAGAAAAAAAAATTAAATGATCTAGAAAGCAGAATTATGTTCTCTTGTTTTAATATTTAATTTCTTTTTTTCACACTACATTTATTTTATTTTCAGATTTAATTTCTCCTTTACCAATAATTCATACAACTGGTTACTTCTAATAATTAATTCCTAGTTTTAATAAAAAATATGAGTTTGGTTTCTTGTATGGTTTCTAATACTCAAAGTTTTCTTTGAGTATTCAAAGTATATTTCTTTGCTGCTTCTTCCAATACAAATTAAAAATTATGAATAATAGATAATAAATGAAGAATATTTTCTACCTGTCATTACATTCTCTTATAAATATAAATATTATTCTGCTATAACTTAGAAGCATAATATGTTAATATATACTGCAGTAGTTCTCGCATATATATGAAATTGCTTTCTTTGATAAGGTATCTCAGGTACTTCTATGTCTCAAGTATTTAATTTCTAATAATGTGCAAAATCTGATAACTACACTTCTTCCATACAACATAAAAATAATACATCATTAATTCCTAAGGCCAAATCGCTATGGAAAGAAGACAATGCTATGTGTTTGGAGGGATCAGAAGGATGAGATCTACTATGAACTGTTAAAAACTGGCGAAACCGTTAATACTGAATGCTACCGACAACAAATGATTGATTTTAATCAATCATTGCTTGAAAAATGACCAGAATATAAAAAAAGGCTACACAAAGTGATTTTTTTTTTCATGATAATGCACTATCACATGCAGCAGTATAACATAACAGATCAAGGAAACAGTTGTGACATTCAGTTGAAATACTTTCGCATGCAGCTTACTCACCTGACTTGGCTCTGTCCGACTACTATTTATTTTCATGGATGGGACACGCACTTGCTGAGTAGCGCTTCACTTCTCATGAAAGTGTACGAAAATGGCTCGATGACTGGTTTGCCTCAAAAAAATAACATTTTTTTTGGCGTGGCATTCATAAATTGTCAGAAAGGTGGGAAAAATGTATAAATAGTTATGGACAATATTTTGAATAAAATATATTTTATCATTTTCATACAATAAACGTGTATTTTCTATACAAAAATTCTGGTTTCATATTTACACACTTTGTATATATATTGTTATATATATATATATATATATATATATATATATATATATATATATATATATATATATATATGATGCGAATCAAATTCATGAAAACACTTCTTAACAGAAGTGTTACATAACTGCATAACTGTAATGATCCTATTTCAATAATTCTGTACTTCGGGTTGATCTATTAAATATAAATTAATTTGTATTGGTACAGAGGAGTATGGTTATTAAAAGAATTGGTTTTAAAAAAATAATTCTACAATTACATATACAATTATTAAATATTATGTATATAAAATAAATAAAACATGCAAATAAAAATTTAAATACAATTGTAAATTTTGCTAATCTGTTATTTTATAATAATAAACCATACTAACTATTAGAAATATATTAACTTATCAGAAGTAAAGTATACTGATTATAAGTCAGAAATGAGCTTGATGAGTATTTAAAATTAAATAAAATGCTTGCTGAAATAATGATTTCACATGTGTTCTCTTTTATTAAGATAAATAATTATTAGATATACTGTAACTATATATTTTTGTCTTGTTCTTGATTTTTATTTTGTGAAATTATAAGCAGAGAGATTTTGCTATGTTTATAAATTTGATAATATTATTACATTGTTTAATATAATATAGAATGTTCTGAATATTATGCAGCACCTATATTTATGATTAGTAAAGATTTTGTGTTGCGTATAAATTTTGCAATTACTATAAAATAAGTAGGTAGTTTTAAATAATTACTGACCTCTGCATTTCTTGACATCAATTGCAGTTGTTGACAGAATTATGCCAAGTAGTAATGTAAAGAAAAATACACTGGTCGTTCTTGAACAAATCATCTTTAGACAAGGTTACAGTAAAAGAATATTGAAAACTGGAAAATCCTCTGTATAATGTATTACGTTTAGAAAGTAACGCAGAATGATCCTAACATGCTGAACAAATCCTTATATAGTAAACTGATGTCCCTATGATAAATGTGGTTTTCCATATTTTCAAACATTACTGTTCTGTTTTTTTCCATCACACCTGCACATAAAGGCTTACTTTTTTTTGTTTGCTGTTACATCATGCTTGTTGCTAACCATCTTTGTTTATTTAATATTTGTTTTTGTATTCGCTTCTAAACAAAATAAAATAAACTTGAAAAAAATTAAATTGAATTTTAAGAAATGCTATTAAACGTAAAAAATAATACTTTTTAAAATATTCTTTAAATTCTAACTTTTTAAAGTCCATACAAAATTAAAACACTAAAACTTAGTAGCCCTTTATTTGACACTCCTAAAAACTGAGGTTTTATAAATTTTATTTTTATTGTTTTTAACTAAAAACTTATTTTATTATGCTTTCCTAATTGAGGCCGGTATATCAATGGAATTATTTTCAGCCTCATAGAGAAAAAGATACTTTTTTTTGTGAAAATATCTGAAAACACTGTCAATTGAGGTATTCTCAATTGTTTCATGATATCAGTTGAGATAGATTGATTGATTTAGATGAACGTTAGAACAAATTAAAAAATTAACTTATTTTGTTATCTGGGGCAAAATTATAATGAATACGTGATTTGTTTGTTTATTTTAATATAATAAAACTTCTCATAATGGAGGCAGAACATACTCCAAAAATGGGAAAATTCCAGATAATAAAAAACAGCATTTTTTCTGTTGCCCACAAAGCAAGATTTCTGTGTTTTATTAGATGACAAGTTCTGGTGGGATAATCAAATTAATTTTGTTAGTAACAAAATTGTACTGTTTTGCTATTAAGGGCCTCAATAAAATGTTAAATTTGTCATCATTATTAAATATTTATAATGCCTACATAGTCCAATTTAAAATAATATATCATCTTATGAGCTCCACCAAAACGTCAGGATGAGTTAAAGTACAAAAATGAGCTGTTAAATCATTATCTGGCCCCTATAAGTATGAACCGTGTAGAGCAATATTTAAAAAACCAAATATATTAATTTATCCTTGGTGTTTATATTTCTGAATGTACAATCTTTGCTAGAAAGAATTGTAACTTACGCTTAAAAAATAGCAATATTCACCTTTACCAAACCAGACAAGAACATTTTTGTGTTATGCAACACAATATGAGGAAAGGACTTAAAATACTTTTGTTTAATTTTTAATAAATTGCAGAACCCCCACCAATTTATTTAAAATACAATTAAAACATTTATCTTTTGTATAAATAATATTATTCTATTGAATTTTTAAGTCGTACTAATTAGAAAGAAACAAAGAATTCTATTTACATGCTTCCCATTCAACATTTACGTAAATATAATTTCATAATTTGCTTTTTAATTTATAATTTATCTTATATTCACATAATCTATTTAATGTATTATTATGTCCCTATCAGAATAAAGATCAATTTATTTATTTATTCATTTAAAAGTTAATGCATATGTTCTTTGTACAGTAGTTTTTTTTTTTTTTTTTCAGTCATTTGACTGGTTTGATGCAGCTCTCCAAGATTCCCTATCTAGTGCTAGTCGTTTCATTTCAGTATACCCTCTACATCCTACATCCCCAACAATTTGTTTTACATAATCCAAACGTGGCCTGCCTACACAATTTTTCCCTTCTACCTGTCCTTCCAATATTAAAGCGACTATTCCAGGATGCCTTAGTATGTGGCCTATAAGTCTGTCTCTTCTTTTAACTATATTTTTCCAAATGCTTCTTTCTTCATCTATTTGCCGCAATACCTCTTCATTTGTCACTTTATCCACCCATCTGATTTTTAACATTCTCCTATAGCACCACATTTCAAAA
The DNA here is from genome assembly GCF_047948215.1 of Lycorma delicatula. NCBI lineage: Eukaryota > Metazoa > Arthropoda > Insecta > Hemiptera > Fulgoridae > Lycorma > Lycorma delicatula. The sequence goes on from NC_134459.1 coordinate 16,489,552, forward strand.
GCTTCTAATCTTTTCTTCTCAGATACTCCGATTGTCCAAGTTTCACTTCCATATAAAGCGACACTCCAAACATACACTTTCAAAAATCTTTTCCTGAGATTTAAATTAATTTTTGATGTAAACAAATTATATTTCTTACTGAGGCCTCAGATTAATAGTAGAAGGAAGATTAAAGAAAAACAAACCAACATACTTGGCGTTTATAGACCTAGAAAAGGCTTTCGATAACGTAGATTGGAATAAAATGTTCAGCATTTTAAAAAAATTAGGGTTCAAATACAGAGATAGAAGAACAAGGCTCGTTTAACTTGTGCTATTCGGCATTTTATATCGCTCCTGCTTCCTCCATCTTTAGTAATTTTACTTCCCAAATAACAAAATTCTTCTACCTCCATAATCTTTTCTCCTCCTATTTTCACATTCAGTGGTCCATCTTTGTTATTTCTACTACATTTCATTACTTTTGTTTTGTTCTTGTTTATTTTCATGCGATAGTTCTTGCGTAGGACTTCATCTATGCCGTTCATTGTTTCTTCTAAATCCTTTTTACTCTCGGCTAGAATTACTATATCATCAGCAAATCGTAGCATCTTTATCTTTTCACCTTGTACTGTTACTCCGAATGTAAATTGTTCTTTAACATCATTAACTGCTAGTTCCATGTAAAGATTAAAAAGTAACGGAGATAGGGAACATCCTTGTCGGACTCCCTTTCTTATTAGGGCTTCTTTCTTATGTTCTTCAATTGTTATTGCTGCTGTTTGGTTCCTGTACATGTTAGCAATTGTTCTTCTATCTCTGTATTTGAACCCTAATTTTTTTAAAATGCTGAACATTTTATTCCAATCTACGTTATAGAAAGCCTTTTCTAGGTCTATAAACGCCAAGTATGTTGGTTTGTTTTTCTTTAATCTTCCTTCTACTATTAATCTGAGGCCTAAAATTGCTTCCCTTGTCCCTATACTTTTCCTGAAACCAAATTGGTCTTCTCCTAACACTTCTTCCACTCTCCTCTCAATTCTTCTGTATAAAATTCTAGTTAAGATTTTTGATGCATGACTAGTTAAACTAATTGTTCTATATTCTTCACATTTATCTGCCCCTGCTTTCTTTGGTATCATAACTATAACACTTTTTTTGAAGTCTGACGGAAATTCCCCTTTTTCATAAATATTACACACCAGTTTGTATAATCTATCAATCGCTTCCTCACCTGCACTGCGCAGTAATTCTACAGGTATTCCGTCTATTCCAGGAGCCTTTCTGCCATTTAAATCTTTTAATGCTCTCTTAAATTCAGATCTCAGTATTGTTTCTCCCATTTCATCCTCCTCAACTTCCTCTTCTTCCTCTATAACACCATTTTCTAATTCATTTCCTCCGTATAACTCTTCAATATATTCCACCCATCTATCGACTTTACCTTTCGTATTATATATTGGTGTACCATCTTTGTTTAACACATTATTAGATTTTAATTTATGTACCCCAAAATTTTCCTTAACTTTCCTGTATGCTCCGTCTATTTTACCAATGTTCATTTCTCTTTCCACTTCTGAACACTTTTCTTTAATCCACTCTTTTTTCGCCAGTTTGCACTTCCTATTTATAGCATTTCTTAATTGCCGATAGTTCCTTTTACTTTCTTCATCATTAGCATTCTTATATTTTCTACGTTCATCCATCAGCTGCAATATATCGTCTGAAACCCAAGGTTTTCTACCAGTTCTCTTTATTCCGCCTAAGTTTGCTTCTGCTGATTTAAGAATTTTTCTTTTTAACATTCTCCCATTCTTCTTCTACATTTTCTACCTTATCTTTTTTACTCAGACCTCTTGCGATGTCCTCCTCAAAAACCTTCTTTACCTCCTCTTCCTCAAGCTTCTCTAAATTCCACCGATTCATCTGACAACTTTTCTTCAGGTTTTTAAACCCCAATCTACATTTCATTATCACCAAATTATGGTCGCTATCAATGTTTGCTCCAGGGTAAGTTTTGCAGTCAACGAGTTGATTTCTAAATCTTTGCTTAACCATGATATAATCTATCTGATACCTTGCAGTATCGCCTGGCTTTTTCCAAGTGTATATTCTTCTATTATGATTTTTAAATTGGGTGTTGGCAATTACTAAATTATACTTTGTGCAAAACTCTATAAGTCGGTCCCCTCTTTCATTCCTTTTGCCCAGCCCGTATTCACCCAATATATTTCCTTCCTTGCCTTTTCCAATGCTTGCATTCCAATCTCCAACTATTATTAAATTTTCATCTCCTTTTACGTGTTTAATTGCTTCATCAATCTCTTCGTATACACACTCTACCTCATCATCATCATGGGCGCTTGTAGGCATATAAACGTTAACAATCGTTGTCGGTTTAGGTTTTGATTTTATCCTTATTACAATGATTCTATCGCTATGCGTTTTGAAATACTCCACTCTCCTCCCTATCTTCTTGTTCATCAGGAAACCTACTCCTGCCTGCCCATTATTTGACGCTGAGTTAATTACTCTAAAATCACCTGACCAAAAGTCGCCTTCCTCTTCCCACCGAACCTCACTAATTCCTACTATATCCACATTCACCCTATCCATTTCCCTTTTTAAATTTTCTAGCCTACCAACCTTTTTTAAGCTTCTAACATTCCACGCTCCGACTCGTAGAATGTTATTTTTTAATTTTCTGGTGACCCCTTCCTTAGTAGTCCCCACCCGGAGATCCGAATGGGGGACTATTTTACCTCCGGAATATTTTACCAAGGAAGGCGCCTCCATTATTGCTATGTGAAAATGCAGAGAGCCACATTTTCTTGGAAAAAAGCAGCTGTAGTTTTCCATTGCTTTCAGCTGCGCAGTACTCAGAGGACTGAGTGATGTTGATACGGCCGTTTAAGTCATTGTGACTCACGTCCCTAACAACTACTGAAAGAGCTGCTGCCCTCTTTCAGGAATCATTCCTTAGTCTGGGTCTCAACAGATACCTCTCCGATATGGTTGCACCTTCGGTCCAGCTACTCTGTATCCCTGAGCACTCAAGCCCCAATAATATATTATTAATATAATAATTTATATTATTTATAATATAAATTCTATCATTTATATTATAAAATGTTAGTTAGCTTTATTCAGACAATTAAATCTTTAACTATGAATGAAGCTCCCTCAAATTTTACCAGTGCATGTACTTCTGATATAAAATTAGAATGATGATTGTCACACCATACCTTTTGCATACATAGCTAAGAAATTTTCTATATGTAGTAAAAAAGTTTTACAGGTTTTGGTCACACTACAACATCTTGCACGAAAACTGAGATATTTGCTCGATGTGCCAAAGAAGGTCACAATGACACTAACTGCGAAGAAAGTGAAAAATGTGCAAACTGCAGTGATCCACATACAACCTGCTCCCGAGATTGCCCAACCTTTAAAGAAGAAAAGGCAATTCTCAAAATCTGTACGGAGCAAAAGCTATCTTCCCGGCCGCACGAAGAAAATACAAAAAGTTAAATAATTCACGGAACCTGGTTAAACCAGATGTATCTTTTGCCACCGTTACATCGAAACAAACTCTTACAAATGTTAATAATCAGCAGTGCGGATCCTGCAATGAGCTTAAAAAACTTGTTCAGATGCTTTCTGATCAAGTAGCTTCACTTACAGCCACTATCTCAGAGCTGACAAAAATGAATAAAAAGTCCTTCATCGCAGTTAGTGAATCCAACTGTGTGATCCATACGAAAGTCCCTGTTCCCAAAGTCGTACCGGCACGAGTAGCGACTATCACAGCTGAAAGTAAGCCACCTAATAAGCTCCCCGTAAAGGGAACCCACATAACCACCCCCTCTGGGATGTCAACTGCAACATCCCATTCAAATAAATCTCCACCACCATCACCTCATATACTGGAGGATATAGTTAAAGAACCACCCGACCCTAGGGCATCGGAGTTCTTTAAAATAAAAAATAAAAACCGAATCACGTACAGCTAATTTTTATATAATTTCCGAAATTAAATTTTTTAATTTATTTTTTTTTTTACACTTATGAACATTATTCAGTGGAATGTTAGAGGTATTCGGTCCCGCATTGAAGATATTAGAGTACTGGTGCACGCACATGATCCACTAATCATCTGTTCCCAAGAAACTCACCTTCTACAACATGACCCAATTACACTCACGAGGATACTTCTGTGAGAGATACGACTGCCTAGTAGACAGTAGGGAGAGTGGTGGCGTGGCGATTTTCATGAAGAATGGGGTGTCGGCTACAAGAATTCAACTAACCACTGTCATTCCTGCTATTGCAGTAAAGGTCTCTATCCCCTTCAAATTGCATATCTGCAATCTGTATCTCTCACCGAACACTGAGTTCAGTGCTCTAGATGTCTCAAATCTCCACACGCAAATACCATCTCTATCGTTAATAGTAGGAGACTTCAATGCCCACCATATTTCCTGGGGCTCAACCTTCTGCTCCACTCGAGGAAATATGATAAACAGAGTGAGACAAGACTTGGACTTATGTCTACTGAATAATGGATCGCACACATTCATGTCCTTATCATCTGGTACTGTATCTAACATCGATCTCTCCATATGCTCAGCGAATTTACTCCCTCATTTTAATTGGTTGTTTGTGATGACCTTCATGGCAGTGATCACAGACCGATTATTATTGGTTTCGGTGTAGACCGAGATTAAAAGAAGGTTACCCACGGAGATGGATTGTTGAAAAAGCGGATTGGAATGGATACCATAAAGCATTCCAATCACAGTATGACGATGGTGCGAACATCCTCTACCAATATTGCTCGTTTACGTCCATGATACATGAAAATGCCAACAGATATATCCCACAAACATCGGGTAAGGTCTAGACGTCATTTCGTTCCATGGTGGAATGATGATTGCAAATATGCTATTAGGAATCGAGGGCAGGCACTACGCAAATTTAATCGTAGGCCTACAGCTGAAAATCTAAATTTATACCGCAGGGCTAGAGCGGTATGCCGTCGTGTATTCTTGAACGCTAAGAGAAGTTCATGGACGAAATACGTTTACACTGTCTCACGCACTACTCCCACGTCTACTGTGTGGAAAAAAATCTGTGCAATTTTCGGATCACCGAAACAATCTATTCTCGGTCTTATTGATGAAGGAGAACTCCTTTCATCACCTTCGGCTGTGGCAAATACTCTAACAAAATCGTTCCGCTCGGTGTCTCTCACCTCATCGTATAATAACGATTTTCAAAGGTACAAGATACAGATAGAAGTATTATCGCTAAACATAGGTGATTCGGTAGGTGAATTAAACACCCCATTCGTATTTAAGGAATTGTTACATGCGCTTAATAACTCACGTGACACTTCCCCTGGACCGGACAACATTCGCCTTGCCATGTTTTCACACCTTCCTAATTCGGCACTACAACATCTTTTGAATATTTACAATGTTTTATTCTCCGAACAAATCTTCCCACCCGACTGGTCAGAAGCATTTATTATACCAGTACTAAAACCTGGTAAAGACCAAACCAGCCTCTCAAACTACCGCCGTATTTCATTAACAAGCGTTCTGTGTAAACGCTTGTTGGAGAGAATGGTAAACCGCAGGCTTACATCGTACTTGGTACTTGGAGAAACATGGCTTTCTATCTCCAGAACAGTGTGGTTTCCGACAAGGACGATCTTCCATTGACCATTTAGTGTCAATGAAAACAGCCATACAGAACGCTTTCCTCAATCGCCAGCACCTCGTCGCTATCTTCTTTGATATAAATAAGGCGTACGACACAGTCTGGCGACGTGGTATTCTTAACACCCTCAAATAATGGGGAATCAAGGGCAATATGCTTGCTTTTATCCGGGGGTTCTTAAATCACCGAACGGTTCGTGTTCGGGTGGACGATTCGCTCTCAGATAGTGTCATCTAGGAGAATGGAGTGCCTCAAGGTAGTGTGTTAAGTGCCACCTTATTTTCTGTAGCCATAAACAGTATTACCAAATGTGTGCAGGCTCCTGTCTCATGTTCTCTATTTGCTGACCGTTTTGCTATTTACATTGCAAGCTGTGGGTGTTGAACGCAACACCCACAGCAGAGAGACTACTGCGGAACACTATATCTCACCTTGAAGCTTGGTCCAGGATTACTGGTTTCACATTTTCAGCCAAAAAAAAAAACAAAATCTGTAGTCTTTTCTCGGCTACGAAACCCTTCTATTCCGCAAGTTTTTCTGAACGGAGAGATTATTACTATCTCTACCTACGTCAAGTTTTTAGGTTTATTTTTTGATAGCCGACTTACTTGGGTCAAACATATAAAAGAATTAAAAACAAAATGTTCCCAACTTCTAGATGTGATGCGAATCCTTACTAACACCAACTGGGGAGCCGATAGGTCACGTATGATACGTTTTTACTATTCCTTTGTTCGCTTCCGTTTAGATTATTGGTCGCCTACTCTACTCTTCATCTCGTCAGACCGTGGTTAAAATGCTGGATGGTGTACATCATGCTTTCCTTCGGCTTTCCACAGGCGCGTTTAGATCAAGTCCTATCACAAGCTTACTTGTAGACTGTGGTGAACCATCACTTTGAGATAGACGAGACCAGCTTTTATTATCTTATTTTGCTCGTCTCAGAGGACAGCCAAATCACCGGCTCTTGACTCAGTCTTTAGAAATCCTAATCTAAGAAAGTATGAGGACCATCCACGTTGTACTGCACCTGTAGGTGTTCGTACCCGATGTTTGCTGCAGCATACAAATGTTGACACACCGTCATTCTTTCCTACATATCCTTGCTCATATCCTCCGTGGAGAATAAACCTTATAAATTTTACTTTTGACCTTACGACATACAATAAACAATCAACACTACCTATTGTCTTCCAGCAAATGTTTCAGTGTGTTCTCTCCAAGATGAAACCAGACGCGGTATTATACAGTGATGAATCGAAACAAAACGATACCGTTTGTTGTTAATGAAAGAACTTATATGTTTGGTCTATCCGGTATTGCGAGTGTGTTTACCGCTGAACTATACGCTATAAATAAGGCCCTAAACATCATTAACACTAAATATAGAAAAATTTTTATTTGCAGTGACTCGTGTAGTGCTCTCCAAGGCTTAAAAAACTTTTACTCCAAACATCCTATCGTCATTGAAATTTACAACGCAATCGCCGAGTTGAATAATCACAACACAGAAGTAAGTTTTTGCTGGGTCCCTAGCCACTTAGAGATTCCAGGTAATGAATATGCAGATTCCGCTGCCAAAGAAGCATGTAATCAGCCTCCTTTCACCACCCGAGTTGCTACTTCTGATTTTACTAATTATGTAAAACAATCACTAAGAACAAAGTGGCAAGGTGACTGGACGGCTACTGTAGATAATAAACTCCAGCTGATTAAAAATTCTGTGTTGCCATGGGACTCCTCATGTAGAAAATATCGGCGTGAGGAAGTAGTCCTCTGTCGGTTGCGGATAGGACACACGAGTAGCTGATGACAAGAGAACAAGCACCCCTATGCGCACGATGCAACTGCCCCATGACTGTGCACCACATACTCGTGGACTGCATATGTTATGCGGCGTTGCGTCGTAAGTTTAAATTACCTAGAAACATCCGTGGTGTCTTGTGCAATGAGAATGAAGTTTTAACCCGGATGTTTCTTTTTTGCGTAGTATAGGGTTAACCCAAAAAATTTAATATTGTCGGGTGTATTTCTTATTCTAGAAAAGTTTTTAATAGGTTTGATTTTGTTATCCGGATAGGGAGCCTTTTACACTCCCTATCCGAATCTGTTAAATTTTATTTTTTATATAGTTTTTTTTTTTTAGCTTTTATGTTTTAATGACTCGGTCTGTGATATTAGTTGTAAGATTTTAGTAATGTTAGTTTTAAGTTTTATTTTAGTTTTTAACCTAGTTTTAAGTTTTATGTTAGATCCTTTATGGTTTTTAATTTTTTTATAGTATTTTGTTATCCGAGAATGGGCCCTTTACACCCATCTCGGACTTTGTAAAATTCTGTTTACTCTTGGTTTTATTTTAGTTTTTATCTGTGATATTAGTTGTAAGTTTTATCCATCTTTTAGATTAGCTTTAATTCCTTTAATTTTTTATATAAAAAAAAAGATTCTGGGCGATGATAACGCGCAGGCGTTTTTCGCCCTCAAAAAAAAAAAAAAAAATCCCTACCACAATTTGTTTTACATATTCCAAACATTGCCTGTCTGCACAGTTTTCCCCATTTACCTGTCCCTCCAATATCAAAGCGGCTATTCCAGTATCTCTTAATATATGGCCTATAAGTCTGTCTCTTCTTTTAACTATTTTTACAAATGCTTCTTTCTTCATCAGTTTGCCACAACACCTCTTCATTTATCACTTTATCCACCCATCTGATTTTTAACATTCTCCTATAGCATCACATTTCAAAAGCTTGTAATCTTTTCTTCTCAGGTACTGCGATTGTCCAAGTTTTACTTTCATATAAATGACATTTAAATTAATTTTTTATTTAAGCAAATTATATATCTGACTGAAAGCTTGTTTGCCTTTGCTATTCAGCATTTTATATTGCTCCTGCTTCATCCATATTTAGTAATTCTACTTCCCAAATAACAAAATTCTTCTACCTCCATAATCTTTTCTCTTCCACTTTTTATATTCAGTGGTCCACCTATATTATTTCTGCTACATTTCATTACTTTTGTTTTGTTCTTGTTTATTTTCATGACGTAGTTCTTGTGTAGGACTTCATCCATGCCATTCATTTTTTTCTTCTAAATCTTTTTTACTCTCAGCTAGAATACTACATCATCAGCAAATTATAGCATCTTTATCTTTACACCTTGCAGTGTTACTTCGGATCTAAATTGTTCTTTAACATCACTTAACATAGAACATTTAACATTTACATAGAACTGCTAGTTCTATGTAAAGATTAAAAAGTAACGGGGATAGGGAACATCCTTGTTGGACTTCCTTTTTTTATTATGGCCTTTTTGTTATGTTCTTCGATTACTACTGTTGCAGTTTGGTTCCTGTAAATGTTACCAATTGTTCTTCTATGTCTATAATTGAACCCTAATTTTTTTAAAATGCTGAACATTTCATTCCAGTTTACAGTATCAAATGCCTTTTCAAGTCTATAAATGCCAAGTATGTTGGTTTGTTTTTCTTTAATCTTCCTTCTACTATTAATCTGAGCACTAAAATTGCTTCCCCATCCCTATACTTTTCCTGAAATCAAACTGGTCTTATCCTAACACTTCCACTCTCCTCTCAATTCTTCTGTACAGAATTCTAGTTAAAATTTTTGAAGCGTGAGTAGTTAAGCTAATTGTTCTTTATTCTTCACATTTATCTGCTCCTGCTTTCTCTGGTATCATGACAATAACACTCTTTTTAAAGTCTGACAGAACTTCCCCTTTTTCGTAAATATTACACACCAGTTTGTATAATCTATCTACTGCTTCCTCACCTGCACTGTACAGTAATTCTGCAGATATCCAGAAGCCCATCTATCCCAGAAGCCCTTCTGTCATTCAAATCTTTTAATGTTCTATTAAATTCAGATCTCAGTACTGTATCTCCCTTTTCATTCTCTTTAACTTCCTCTTCTTCCTCTGTAACACCAGTTTCTAATTCAATTCCAACATATAACTCTTCAATATATTCCACCTACCTACCAACCATTTCTTTTGTATTATAAATTGGTGTACCATCTTTATTTAACATATTATTCGATTTTAATTTATAAACCTTAACTTTAATTCTCCTTAACTTTCCTATATGCTCCGTCTATTTTAACAATGATCATTTTTCTTTCCACTAATGAACATTTTTCTTTAAACCACTCTTCTTTCGTTAATTTGCACTTCCCGTTTTTAGTATTTCTTAATTGTTGATAGTTCCTTTTACTTTCTTCATCAGTAGCAATCTTTCTACATTCATCCATCAGCTGCAATATTTCTTCTGATATCCAAGTTTTCCTACCGATTCTCTTTGTTCCACCTAAGTTCACTTCTGCTGATTTAAGAATTTTTTTTTAACATTCTCCCATTTTTCTTTTATATTTTCTAACGTATCGTTTTTACTCAGACCTCTTGCGATGTTCTCCTCAAAAATCTTCTTTATCTCTTCTTCCTCAAGTTTCTCTAAATTCCACCAATTCATCTGACACCTTATATTCAGGTTTTTAAACTCCAATCTACATTTTATTATCACCAAATTATGGTCGCTATCAATGTCTGCTCCAGGATATGCTTTGCAATCGAGGATTTGATTTCTAAATCTTTGTTTAACCATGATATAATCTGTCTGATACCTTACAGTATCACCAAGCTTTTTGCATGTGTATATTCTTTTATTATGATTTTTAAACTGAGTGTTGGCAGTTACTAAATTATACTTCGTGCAAAACTCAATAAGTCGGTCCACTCTTTCATTCCTTTTGCCCAGCGTGTATTCACCTACAATATTCCTTGCCTTTCCCAGTGCTTGCGTTCCAATCTCCAACTATTATTAAATTTTATCTCCTTTATGTGTTTAATTGCTTTGTCAATTTCTTCATATACACGCTCTACCTCATCATCATCATGGGCACTTGTAGGCATATCAAGTTAACAGTTATTGTCGGCTTAGGTTTTGATTTTATCCTTGTTACAGTGACTCTATTGCTAAGCTTTTTGAAACACCCTACTCCATCTTCTTGTTCATTGCAAAACCTACTACTGCCTGCCCTTTATTTGACGCTGAGTTAATTATTCTAAGATCACCTGACCAAAAGTTGTTTTCCTCTTCTCACCGAACCTCGCTAATTCCTACTACATTTACATTTAGCCTATCCATTTCCCTCTTTAAATTGTCTAACCTACCAACCTTTTTTAGACTTCTAACATTTCACGCTCCGACTCGTAGAATGTATTTTTTAATTTTCTGTTGACTCCTTCCTTAGTAGTCTCCACCCAGAGTCCCGAATGGGGGACTAGTTTACCTCCAGAATATTTTACCGAGGAAGGTGCTTCCAGCTTTGTTACTTGAAAATGCAGAGAGCTACATTTTCTTTGAAAAAAATAGCTGTAGTTTTACATTGCTTTCAGCTGTGCACTACTCAGAAGAATGAGTGATATTGATATTGCCATTTAAGTCTTCCAGACCTACAACCTTAACAACTACTGAAGGAACTTCTGCCCTCTTTCAGGAATCATTCCTTAATCTGGCTCTCAACAGATACCTCTCCGATATGGTTGCACCTTCAGTCCAGCTATTCTGTATCACTGAGCTCTCAAGCCCCATCACCATCGGCAATATGTCATGATTCATAGAGGGAGTTTCCTAACTTATGAAGTTTAATAATAGTGAAATGGTGGCCTGTAACTCTATTGAACTATCCAGTGATTGTTTCCTGTATGGAGAAGTCTAAAAATTAAAACTAGTGGCACAGATACCTACTTTCTCCCTCCAATCAATCAATGATGAATTCAATCAGAAGAATTCCGTATCTTTTACTCGTTATCCTTAAAAAACAAAGCATATTTTATTCAAGTGTAATTATTATTTTCTTCTCTTCTTTTAAATAATATAGTTATTGGTTAAATTGACTCATATAGTTTTTCTTTATAGAAAATATAATCAAGTAAATAGCACGTATTAAGTAGAAAAAATACTCTGAAATGTATACATAATTTTAATTTTTATTAGCAGTAAATAAGGAAATATCAATCATACAGTACATTATATAATTGCATTAGTGAATAAAAAGTTGTAGTTTTTTATCCTCTAAAAAAAATTATCTCAGTCAAAAATGAATTGCCTCAGTCAATTAATGGTTATGAATCATGTAACACAAAAGAATCTATTCCAGCTAGTATAAGTAGTGAACAGGTTAAAATGAAAATTTTAATATTGAAAGTTGCTGCTCGCTATTTTCTGAAGGATCTTAAGTAAGAATGAAACTTGATCAGACTCAGCTAAAGTTCTTATTACTTACACCTTAAAATAAGGTGTAAGTGAATTCATTTTTCAAAAACTTTTCTACTTAAAAACAAAATATATCAAACTATTAATATATTAATTTCTATTATTACTGATAAAATTTTAATATCAATAACGTAATATAATCTTTAATATAATATAATCTTAATTAATTTACATAATTTGATTTAAATTAAATTTCATAGTAAAACATTTTTCCTCTTTTGTTGGATAAAATTAATTTTACTTTAAAAGTATGTTTAGGTGAAATTTGTCAAATTGTACTAACCTGCTTTTAATTTTTCCTTAATGTCTATTATTTTTAATTTCTGAACATTGACCAAAAAAATTCCTGGTTTTTTTGTTATTAATCTAATTTGATTAAGGCGGCCTGGGATTGCATCTATTTTTACTCCTGTTGATGGGATAGTTCAGGAGTGGAAGTAAAAATAAAATTTTTCAACTGTTGGTGTTTTTTTAGCCTTATTTATTTTCAAATTAAAGTATTTTCCTACTGTTTGATGAATATCATTCAGCTTCCAACACTTGTAACATTTTTAGTTTCTCCTAAAAAAGCAATAGTATCAGCTAATCGTAACATCTTTATTTTTACTTTTTGGGGTATTACTTCACTATCAAATTTCTTATTGCCTTTTCTGTCACAGGTTGAAAAAACAATGGGAATAGATAAGGAAAACTACATCTTTATTTCACTCCTTCCCATACTGCAGCACATCTTTCTTGATTCACAGCTACCTAATTATAAGTGAGGTAGGTTGTCACTCTGTCAATCTCCATGACAGAACGGAAGCATTTTTATCATTCGTTCAGAAGGTTCTGTAACCAATCCAGTTGGGCTTGGCATTTTTTGACACTAAAAATTTCTCATTTATCATATTAATTAAAGCAGTTGCAATTAGACATTGCATCTGTAGTTAATAAGATTAAATTAAAAAATAAATTTATAAAGTAAAGAAAGAAAAAATATTTATTTTTAGTGTTTCAGTCCTATATTTTGTAATGTTTTTAAATATTTATTTTCTCTATAATAAAATGCCTCTCAAGAACTAAAAATCCCATGTAGTTTTAGCTTTATTTTTCTTCAGTCTGCCCACCAAGATTAATCTGACTTGGGAGAACCATCTACAACAAAGAACATCTCCAACTGAAATTGTTAGTTAACCTTTCATTTTAGATTCTATCCATCTCTAAATTATCCGAGATAACATTTTGAATGAATATGTCAAAGTGAAGATGTAATAGCGTTTCGACATATTTATTTCTTCTTTCTCTGGTATTCTAATTAATATATTTTTATTAAAATCCAAAAGTATTTCCCCAATTTAATTTCTGATGTTTAATTAATTAATACGGATGTGTAATTAATTTGAATCTGGGATTTTTTTGGAATTGATTTTTGAGAAATTTTTCTACATTTAAGGAGGCAAGAGATTAGTTTTATTTTAATAGTGCAGTGGTGTTAATAGACATCTTTTGCCTTTTTAGAATTATATAATAAAGCTATAATTATTTATAATCTTGCTTTAAGATTTTTATTCTTTAACAGAAATAAAAAGACTTTTCTTAAAATGCAATGACCAATGCATGTACAATGTATAGCACTTCTTTAACATTTCGTCTGTGTTTTTCATCAGTTGAAGTGAAACAAGTATTAATTTGTCAGCCAGCCTCCGTGGCGCAAGTGGTAGCATCTCGGCCTTTCATCCAGAGGTCCTGGGTTCGAATCCCGGTCAGGCATGGCATTTTCACACATGCTACAACTCATTTGTCTCATCCTCGGAAGCAATGCTTGACTGTGGATCCGGAAGTTAAAAAAAAAGTATAAATTTGTGATTTAATATATATATATATTTTTTTTTTCGATAACTACTGTAATGGGAATAATAATGTAACATTGTGAATAATAACCGTAATAAAGTATATATAATTATTGTATATAAATTATTGTAATTATTATAATATTATATAAAGTAATAATTATTGTTGTTATCGAAAAAATATATATATATATATATATATTAAATCACAAATGATATCATAACACAAATTGTGTTATGTCATCCTCTTTCCAATCAAAATTCAGCAAGAATATGCTGCAGACAGTGATCTGAAGCGAACGCTTCATTCTGAAGTCGGCCGCTTGTAGATATATGTTTAGATCAATAGCTTCAGCGGTAGCTCTAGTCGATGTCAGTATGGCTACTCTACCTCTAACTCTTATATTTGGCGGTTGACCACGCCGAAATGTATTGTATCCAAGAGGATACAATACATTTCGGCGAGACTGAAAATGTTCATTTCGCCATAAATGTGTTTCTTGCAAGCATTTGCATATTGGGTCTATATCATGTACCAAGGATGGAGCCCATGGATGTTTGACAAACATCCATTAATGTTCCATTGAAGAATCGACTCGCTAATTGTAAATTAATGTATGGCCTTAGTTTGCCTTTCGGCCATACATTTTTCTTTTCTTTTCCATATTAGGAACAGCTTCGTGTTCGTTAAGAATGTCGTCGCCCGTATAGCTCCTGGCCTCCGAATCGGAGACTATCGAAGCCGCAGACGACGACGGACATGGATTGGCGCCTGAACCAGGCGCCGATTGAGAGGCGGGAACCTGAAACAGGTTCCCGATTGAGAGGGGGACACAAGACCCCCTGCGTGGTTTTTGGTGGCCCCTGTGGTTTAGAGGCCACCTCGGTTGCCGGAGGCTTGGGAGCCTCCATAACACACTGCGAAGTAGTTACTTTCTTCCGGTCATCTTTCAGTATTTCACGCAAACGGACGTGGCCTTCGGCTTGCGTCCGTTTTCTTCTGGTCAGGAGGAACTTTTTTTTTCGAAGATACGTCATCAGGAGACTTTATTATTATCTTTGGCTTTACGGTTTCTTTGCGACGGAAAGATTTCATTTTGTTTTCTACTATCCTTTCAATCATGCTAGCCAAAGTGGGCGCAAATTTACTGATAAGCTAACTTTCATCGACAGCAACTGTAGCAGTAGCAGGAACAGCAGCCGCAGCCGCAAGTTGTTGCTCTAGGGTTACGGGCGTTTACTATTTTCTTAGCTTCAAGGTAGCTGATTTTCTGTAGGGTTTTTACTTCCTGCACAGCTACTTCGTATTTGTAGACAGAACAGTTTCGGGATCTGCACGAATGCTGTTCTTTACAATTGATACATGTAGGAGGCTTCTTACATGGCTCTCCTTCATGAACTTCATCACCGCACACGCAAATTTGCGGTCTTTTGCATCTGACAGCGGTTAACAAAGCGTTGGTACTTGAAGCACCTCATAGGTTGTGAGACAAATGCCCGCACATCCAAACGGGGAAGTCCTGCTCGAACTTTCTCCGGCTTTGAGAGTTGATCGGTTAAAGGTGGGGACATGAGAGTCAGAAGGTAGAACTCGCCGTTCCTTCTCTGTTCAATCTGTGACACTCTATCATTTCTTGTGGTATCAATTCCTCAACTGTTTCCTGCTGCGTACAGTTCAGAAGATCCCGACAGTTCACAACACCCTTTGAGGTGTTGAGTGTGCCGTGCGGATCGACACGTACAGCAAAATCTCCAATATTCTTCATCCCTAGGATCTTCTGTGAATGAGCATCATTCGTAGTCTCCATATGAAGTCCATTAAAGATTTTCCTGACTTCCTTAACTGGGCCTCCAGCACATTTAGTTATTTCTCGACCAATGAGAAAAGAGCTCACCCTCGAGAAATTTCCATTTTCCTTTGTAATAACCAAATACTTTGGTTTCGGTATGTTGCGCTTGTAAAAAGCTCTTTGCAAACTCTTACCCTCAATTTCCAGTCGTCGTGACTCTGCACTCTTTCTTCGTTTCGCCTCAGGTGAAACGGTTGGTTCTAAACGAGGATGTTTACGTGAACACTCTGCCACGTTTGGTGATTGTTCAATTTGCATGGTTCTTGATCCCTTTTGTAGTAAGGCTAGCCGCCGTGGTACACCCCCACTCCACGGCTACCAACCCTGGAGGTCCGGTTCGGTACTCCGGTGGACTGTGATGTAAATTAAAATACACATCAGTAAAATTTCATTAAACGAAAACATGACATGAGTGTAAAGGGCCCTTGCTATTTAACATCACACGCAAAACACTTTTATTATAATCTCAAATATCTATATCAATTAAAAATTTAATTATATTTATTTATAAAAATCTCAATTAAGATATTTGATCTTACTCTTTTACACTTATCGCCTAGGTTTTCCTTTAGGCTATCCTTTTTTCTTGCTCTTCTTCATTTTCTTAAAGGCCTCGATGTCGAACTCTACGATGTCCGATGCGTCCGACATCGACCCCTCAGTTCCTCTAGTGGAAACCGCGGACGATCTCCTGCTGCCGGTATCGGATAATACCAACTCCATTGCATAGCAAGAAGCACATCACAGTTAAGACTGGATGTGCTCACTGCGAGAGCGCGTGGGGCGGCCGAATGTTTCGCCCTCTCAGCTAATGGCCTCTGTGATTTCGGAGGCTTCATTTTAGTTTTTCCTAAATCTTCCTTTTCTAAAATAGATATTTCTATTTTCGTGGGTCCCAGAGTTGGGATTTGTTCAATCTGAACTTTCGTTTCATGTTCCTTCATTTGTTTTGGACTTTGCGATGCCTTAGAAATATTTGTAGGCTCATTTTTTGATGAACTTTGACGCTGTTGCTTTGCTAGGTCTACTTTCATTTTATACGACTTTGGGCTGCTATCCCTAAATGATCGATTCCTTAATATCTCATTTATGATCCTTCTACGATTGTTGTTAAGACTAGCGCCAATTCCGTTACCACGTCCTTAAGTTTGACGGTGACTGCAGGAGCAGCAGCAACCTGAGCGTAAGTCGTTGTCTTTGGCGTTCTGCTGTGCACGAGTTTCCTAGCTTCGAAGTAACTGACCTTTTGAACGGTCTTCACTTCCTGAATAACAATTTTCTCCTTATATTTTGGACAATTCCTTGATCGTGCGCTATGTTGTCCATTACAATTTATGCAAATCGGTGAGTCCCTGCACGGATCATCCGGGTGCAAGAGGATGTCAACGTGCAAATCTGTTTCCTCGTGCATCTCGCAGCAGTGTGTCCGAATTTTTGACATCCGAAACACCGCAATGGTGTTGGGATGAACGGACGCACATCAAGCCTATGAAATCCTGCCTTTATTTTCTCTGGACGTTTAGGTCTGTTAAATATTAACACGTGTGACGCGGAGGGTAAAGCCTCTCCGTTTCGTCGAGTGTTTAGCCGTCGACATGCAGTGACTCCTTGTTCGTAAAGTTCCTCAACAATTTCATCCTCCGTGCAGCTAAGCAAATCTTTGCACATAACAAGTTTCATGCCTTAAAGAGACTGTGTGTTTTTTTTTAATATATATATATGATTTAAATAAATTATAATAATCTACAAAAAATAAAATTATGAAATTCAAAATTTAATTTTTTTTTATCAAGATCACAAATTACCAAGAATTTTTATTTAATATTCACCTCCTCCAAAAAATAACTAGTATTTTTTTATTTTTTTTTTATCTATATCTTGCTTCAAAACAAGAGTTAATGGGAGTTTTTTGCATCTATATTTTCTACATCAATAGATCTTAAACCACTGCAGAAATTTCATGCCATCCCACTTCAGTTGTATATTGCAGCAAGAAATATTTTATTAATTAAAAAAAAATTAATTTATTTTAAATTTAAAAACTTGCAAGTTACCTATTACATTTAAAATGTAAAAGTCTTAAATTTTTGATAGCCCTTACTGTTTAGAATTTCTTTTTTTTTAAATTAGCAAAAATGTTCACCCTTCCTAGAAAATTACAACTTTGTTTATTAAGAATTATGGTTGTATCTTTGTATTTTTTTAAATAATTTTAAAAAGTTCTTTTTTTAGATGTATTCTCATCTTTTAGAGGTTATTTTATTAATTTTTTTTTTTAGATCTGAAATTATTTGACTTCTAGAACAGTGAAAAGTTCAATCATCAATAGTACAAATAAAGTAAATCAAATGGGGAAACTGCAACAAACTTAAAAAGCAGAATAGTATCTTTTTGTTACTTGAAATAATATAAATGTACCAGCTCATATTATTGGAAAACTTGAATTGCACATGGATGAAGAAAAAAATAATTTTGAAGAAATGACAAATATGGAAAAATACTTAGATGAATTACAGCAAGAATTGATATAAGTGTCAAACATAGGACACAACTGATTGACATATCAACAAAACTCATTCTGCGTTCGCACTTGCTATACTTTTTTTTACTGTATATGTTTAGAAAAGAACAAGAACACTAAACAATAGTCTCACCATTCAACTTTCATTAAGTCCTACACAAGCATAGAAATAATATTTTTTATTTATTTATTTATTTAACTATGTATTACAAAATTATAAATAAATATTTTTATATAAAAATGTGAAGAAAAAAATTCATAATTCTGGTTTTTGTTTTTTTAATAAAAAGGAATATTTTATTAAATATAATACAAATAATAATATGTAATATTTTATTACAAATAGAGCTTTATATGATTCAACTGAAAAACATTCTGGTGTAGGCTGAAAATTTTACATTACTTGACCAGTATAGTCGGGTGAATTATACAATTCATTGTCGGCTTTTTTAAATTTTTTTAATTAGCTGCCATTTTCCAGCTTCTTGATTTGTGACTCTTGTCAGGTCATATACAACCATTATGATCTTAATTTCTTCTCTTCTTATTCTTCAAGCTTTAAACTTCATGCAAGTTTAAAGACTCCTTATAATGTTATCAATCTTTTCTTAGTGCTCCTAAATTTTTATATCGCATAGACTCATTTTGTATTACGTTCTTGGAAAGAAGACTGTTAATATAAACAAACTGATTATCCGTATACTGAAGACTGTCAATATACTGACTGTAATTGTCAATATAATGTTTCCAATTCTTTCTGTACTCAGCAAATTTATCATTTAAATTAAATGTATTTAAATATTGATACATTTCTTCATTCAATATTCTCTCTCCTCATTGAATTCTGATGACAAACCGAAAAAAATGTATTTCTGCTGTGAATAGATAATTTTTATCAGCAAGTTTCAAAACCCATGGGACCTAGTCTTTGGCCTATGACAGCTTAATGAGGATTGGCTTTCCAGGGAAGTACAGTTGATTGCCTATGCATACAACCTGACCTTGACCATAATGGGAAAAAATGAGGAAGAGGTTATGGCCAAGGGCAATACCGCAATAGAACTGGCTTCTATGCAACAGGCTTCAACTGGCCGAAAAGACCCAAACAATAGTCCTTACTGGGTGAAAGCGACTGTTGCTGATCTGGGTACGTTTAGGTCACTTGCATGTCTACATATCCCAAGAAGTCAAATACTGGGGTATTAGGCTGGACAATCACTGCAGCTTCCAGTGCCATACTTGAAAGCAGTTGAACTCACAGCTAAAACAATTGCAGCCTTAAGCCATGTAATGGTGAACATAGGTGGTCCACGACCATCTAATAGGAGCGTGTGACTTGGACCACATCATTATATGGAGTCCCAGCCTGGAAAAGGGCTTTAGAATCAAAGACAGCCCTACAATGATGGAGCGGCTGCAACGACAGATGGCACTGAGTTATCAGATGTAGTCATCGGTTAATGGCCTCCTGTTATTGGAGAGTCTCCATAGAGACTGCATGAATACTGGCTGGCATTCCCCCAATAAAATTGATGATGCTTAGGTTATGCGAGTGTTGGGAAGACCAACTTAGTGACAAGATGAACAGTTGATGCTCAGATGGCAGAAACATTGAAACAGCATGACGACAGGTTGGTGGACCCACAGGCTGTTAAGTTATGTGGGCCCCAGGGTCAACAAAGAGTGGAAGAGTTGAACTTTGAAATGGCCCAGTAATTAATGGGTCATGAATCATTAAACTCCTACCTACTCACCCAAGGAGATGCAATAAGTACTCCCCACAATAAATATATGCGTCAGACACTTGTCTGGTGTATGTATTTATTGCATGGTGTAAGAAATACCAACACACACTATTTTCGGCTGTAGCCATTGAGCTTCGCAAATAGATAAGTGTACGGAAGCACTGGGAGAGATAACTGCCAACAAAATTGTCATGAAGATGCTTCTTATCCCAGACATCTGATCAACAGCAATGAAAATGGTGATCCTGAAGATAAAGTCAAAAGAGGAGGTGCCAGTACGACAGGTATTAGTAGGTAGGTGCCCCTGCTTGTGAGAGTAGTTGCCTATGATGATGGCTGCAGGTGCCTCAGCAATACACCGGAATGGGATCCTGTAATAGACTCACAATGCTAGATAATACCAGCTTTGGTCCATCTGGCATCTTGAGGATGAGGAGAAGAGGTTTTAGTTGATGAGAGCTCGACAGTACCATCTGTTCAGGCAGATAGTGGCTAGTAGAACTTTCCCCTCCTCCAGCTAAAACAAAACCCAAGCCTCATTATAAAAACCGTTAAAGTAGTACCATGATCTTAAACAATATCATCATTATATCTTTCCTCACTTAATTTACTATGGTTCTCTTAGTAGTGCCACATATTTTATTACACTTCTTAATCTTTCTCTTAAAATTTGCTTCTATAAATGCTGATAAATTACAACCTAAAAACTTGAATTCAATAACTTAACTAATCATTTTATCAATCAATTTATTCCCTAAATTATATGATCTGAAGAAGGCCATAGCAACCTTCTGGAAAAAGTAAGAATATTATATTGTTTAATTATTAGTTGGCTCTTAAACATTTATGCATTTCTGAAGCTATTTTTTATAACTTTTATTTGTGGACTTCAGTTAAAACAATCGAATAATAAAATAATCATGATGTACAGATAAATTATCTGTACATCATGTCAAATTAACTCATGATGTACCTGTACACCATGAGTTAATTTTCATGACATTATGTGAACTGTAGTTAAATTAAGAATTTTTAATAGCGAAATATTTTTATGTAAGTAATGTTTGTGTTTTTGATGATAGAAACTCTAGTTAACAGTGATATTTTTAAGTCCAGTTCATTGAGTTTGCAAAAAGTTTTTTGCTCTCATACATTTTAAAGCTGAATATTTTGAAGATTACATCTATTTAAATAAGTAATTAAATTTATTAAAATAACAGTAATAAAAATGTCTTTTTAGTAAACATTATTTTTTATTGAAAAAAAAATATATATAAAATCAAATAATTCTCAATAGCATATTTTATTGAATTGTTTATGGAATAAAATGTAATTAATTACGTAACAATATGTATGTAACATGTGTACACTTGTTTAGTGTTTAAATACAGGTGTATCTATCTGTGTGTTGTAGGTTGTGATGTAAAAACATACTATATATGTGCATAAATGAATAATTTTATTTGTTTTAATTCATTTTTTTTTTTTTCATATTCTGTTAAAATAGTGTTACTTATAATATAACGCTGAATAATTATTTCCATTACATTAAATAATAATGTTTGGCTTTTTATGAAATTTGTCACTGTCAATTGTTTTCATTTTATGTAAAACAAGGGTTTTGGCTATACAACGTTATATAACACCACAGCTCTGATTATACTATAGAAACCATGTTTTCTACTTTAAATTGTTATAGTATTAACATTTATTAACCGCATTATACTTTTAATTTATATCTTAAAGGATTATTTACTAAAACTACATTTCTGCTCAACTTTAGAAATATTTGAACAAATAATAAGCAAATATTATTTGAAATAATTAATATCAATATTTATGTTTTGATATCGGTTAGTTTTATTTTTTTTTGTCGTCAGTTAGTTGATTTTTTTATATACTCCATTACTTGTGCACACTGCTAGTCTTCCAACCTCAATATATTTATTGTACCTTTTATCATCTGTTTATATATTCAAATATTTGTTTTCTTTTACAGGTTTTACTTTTTCCATTACCAAATTAACTAACACACATCAGACTTTATCATTTCATTTATCAATTCACATGATTTTCAACATCCAATTGTAATAAACGTTTCAAAGTCATCTATTCTTAACCTTTTCTGCTTTACCTATTGTTCATGTTTCATTTGAATAAAATGTAAAATCTGCATAAATACCTTCAAGAATTTTTTTAAATTTTAGATCTGTTTTATTTGACACGAGCAGATTTTTTCTTGAAAGCTCTCCTTGTATGTAACAGTTTGTTTCATGTTTACCATTGTTGTCCATCCTTTGCAATTTTACTACCTAAATTTTTTTTTTTGTCTTCAGTCATTTGACTGGTTTGATGCAGTTCTCCAAGATTCTCTATCTAGTGCTAGTCGTTTCATTTCAGTATACCCTCTACATCCTACATCCCTAACAATTTGTTTTACATATTCCAAACATGTCCTGCCAACACAATTTATTGCTTCATTTATCACATTATCCACCCATCTGATTTTTAACATTCTCCTACTGCACAACATTTCAAAAGCTTCTAATCTTTTCTTCTCAGATACTCTGATTGTCCAAGCTTCACTTCCATATAAAGCGACACTCCAAACATATACTTTCAAAAATTTTTTCCTGACATTTAAATTAATTTTTGATGTAAACAAATTATATTTCTGACTGAAGGCTGGTTTCGCTTGTGCTATTCGGCATTTTATATCGCTTCTGCTTCGTCCATCTGTAGTAATTCTATTTCCCAAATAACAAAATTCTTCTATCTCCATAATCTTTTCTCCTCCTATTTTCACATTCAGTGATCCATCTTTGTTATTTCTACAACATTTCATTACTTTCATCTTGTTCTTCTATTTTCATGCGATAGTTCTTGCGTAGGACTTCATCTATTCGATGGTCTAAATCGTAGGATTTCATTGTTTCTTCTAAATCCTTTTTACTCTCGGCTAGAATTACTATATCATCAGCAAATCGTAGCATCTTTATCTTTTCACCTTGCACTGTTACTCCGAATCCGAAATGTTTTTTAACATCATTAACTGCTAGTTCCATGTAAAGATTAATAAGTAACTGAGATAGGGAACATCCTTGTCGGACTCCCTTTCTTATTACGGCATCTTTCTTATGTTCTTCAATTATTACTGTTGCTGTTTGGTTCCTGTACATGTTAGCAATTGTTCTTCTATCTGTGTATTTGAACCCTAATTTTTTTTAAATGCTGAACATTTTATTCCAGTCTACGTTATGGAATGCCTTTTCTAGCTCTATAAACGCCAAGTATGTTGGTTTGTTTTTCTTTAATCTTCCTTCTACTATTAATCTGAGGCCTAAAATTGCTTCCCTTATCCCTATACCCTTCCAGAAACCAAATTGGTCTTCTCCTAACATTTCTTCTACTCTCCTCTCAATTTTTCTGTATAGAATTCTAGTTAAGATTTTTGATGCATGACTAGTTAAACTAATTGTTCTGTATTCTTCACATTTATCTGACCCTGCTTTCTTTGGGATCATGACTATAACACTTTTTTTGAAGTCTGACGGAACTTCCCTTTTTTCATAAATATTACCCATCAGTTTGTATAATCTGTCAATCGCTTCCTCACCTGCACTGCGCAGTAATTCTACAGGTATTCCGTCTATTCCAGGAGCCTTTCTGCCATTTAAATCTTTTAATGCTCTCTTAAATTCAGATCTCAGTATTGTTTCTCCCATTTCATCCTCCTCAACTTCCTCTATAACACCATTTTCTAATTCATTTCCTCCGTATAACACTTCAATATATTCCACCCACCTATCGACTTTACCTTTCTTTCGTATTATAAATCGGTGTACCATCTTTGTTTAACACATTATTTGATTTTAATTTATGTATCCCAAAATTTTCCTTAACTTTCCTGTATGCTCCGTCTATTTTACCTATGTTCATTTCTCTTTCTACTTCTGAACACTTTTCTTTAATCCACTCTTCTTTTGCTAGTTTGCACTTCCTCTTTATAGCATTTCTTAATTGTCAATAATTTCTTTAACTTTCTTCATCACTACATAATTATATTTTCTACGTTCATCCATCTGCTGCAATATATTGTCTGAAACCCAAGGTTTTCTACCAGTTCTCTTTGTTCCGACTAAGTTTGCGTCTGCTGATTTAAGAATTTCCTTTTTAACATTCTCCCATTCTTCTTCTACATTTTCTACCTTATTTTTTTTACTCAGACCTCTTGCAATGTCCTCCTCAAAAATTTTCTTTACCTCTTCTTCCTCAAGCTTCTCTAAATTCCACCGATTCATCTGACACCTTTTCTTCAGGATTTTAAACCCCAATCTACTTCATTATCACCAAATTATGGTCACTATCAATGTCTGCTCCAGGGTAAGTTTTGCAATCAAGGAGTTGATTTCTAAATCTTTGCTTAGCATGATATAATCTATCTGATACCTTGCAGTATTGCCTGGCTTTTTCCAAGTGTATATTCTTCTATTATGATTTTTAAATCGGGTGTTGGCAATTACTAAATTATACTTCGTGCAAAACGCTATAAGTCGGTCCCCTCTTTCATTTCTTTTGCCCAGCCCGTATTCACCCGCTATATTTCCTTCCTTGCCTTTTCCAATGCTTGCATTCCAATCCCCAACTATTATTAAATTTTCATCTCCTTATACGTGTTTACGTGCTTCATCAGTCTCTTTGTATACACACTCTACCTCATCATCATCATGGGCGCTTGTAGGCATTTAGACGTTAACAATCGTTGTCAGTTTAGGTTTTGATTTTATCCTTATTACAATGATTCTACCGCTATGCATTTTGAAATACTCTACTCTCTTTCCTATCTTTTTTTCATTACGAATCCTACTCCTGCCTGCCCATTATGTGAAGCTGAGTTAATTATTCTAAAATCACCTGACCAAAAGTCGCCTTCCTCTTCCTACCGTACCTCACTAATTCCTACTACATCCACATTTATCCTATCCATTTCCCTTTTTAAATTTTCTAACCTACCAACCTTTTTTAAACTTCTAACATTCCACGCTCCAACTCGTAGAATGTTATTTTTTAATTTTCTGGTGATCTCTTCCGTAGTAGTACCCACCCAGAGTTCCGAACGAGGGACTAGTTTACCTCCGGAATATTTTACCAAGGAAGGCGCCTCCATTATTGTTATGTAAAAATGCAGAGAGCTACATTTTCTTGGAAAGAAAGCAACTGTAGTATTCCATTGCTTTCATCTGCGCAGTACTCAGAGGACTGAGTGATGTTGATATGGCCGTTTAAGTCGTCCTGACTTACGCCCTTAACAACTACTGAAAAAGCTGCTGCCTTCTTTCAGGAATCATTCCTTAGTCTGGCTCTCGACAGATACCTCTCTGATGTGGTTGCACCTTTGGTCCAGCTACTCTGTATCACTGAGCACTCAAGCCCCCTCACCAACAGCAAGGTCTCATGATTCATAGAGGAGGAGAGTTCATTTAAGATGTACTAAAATTATGCTTACTTGTCAGTAAATATCAAATTGCATTTTCTTATACTTCTAACTGAATCTTACTGTTATCTTTTAATATAAAATATATAAGATTATTGTCTATTTAACGGCAACAACTGATCAGTAGTAGGCAACTTGACATGAGATGAGATATTCACTCCCAAAAAAGGCAGTAAATTTCAACCTCAGTAATCTATCTTATTCTTTTTTAATAATCTGATGAGTGAAGTGGTTTCACAGAGCTAAATATAATGTTGAAGTAATAAAATGGTGGTGAAATATTTTTCAGTGGCACTACAAGTAAGAAAGTAACATTTCACTATTTTATTATTAGGACTGGCTTTGTAATGAACAATATTTCTCTGCAAAAAGCTTGGAATATATATACCTCATATTAAAAACATTCAGTAATTATGTACCCCTTTTTGTTAAGAAATATTGCATCTCCTCAGGACCGGAAAATAATTTTATTAAAGACAAGCAATAAGATTAAAAAAGGGTAAAAATTAAAAAGTGTATCATTTAAAAATGATACACCGAAATGTTTCACAAAACCTTGTGTACTTTTTAGTTCCTTATATGAAGTAAATGAAGTATCGTGACTGCGAAAATTTCGTTTTTCAGATTTCAACGGAAATATCCATTTTGACTAATTTCGGCATGACGTCTGTATGTACATCATACGTATGTATCTCGCATAACTGAAAAATTATTAGCCGTAGGATGTTGAAATTTTGGAAATAGCACTGTTGGAAAGTCTAGTTGTGCACCTCCCCTTTTGATTGGAATCGACTAAATCAAAATTTACTAAAAAATCCAAAAAAAATTTGGATTTTGGATTTTTCTTAACTGCAGTAATAAGCCCTCATTGAGAGCTTTTCAATGATCATAGGCGATACTTATTTTCATTGGTTCCACAGTTATAGCCAAATAAAATTTTAATTAATTAGATATTTGGATCTTACAAGGGTAAGGCACATCAGTTCGAATCAGACTTCACCTCCTCTTTTTTAATTTAAATATATATATAAATTTAAACATATTGTGGTTTGTATTAATAATTATTAACATCTGATTGACAACAATAATTATCAATATTACAATAATTTACAACATAATAATTATTAACAACTCATAACAGCAATAAAAAAAAAGGCTCATGTGTTCTTATGTACGCGCGTAAGAAATTATACTTCTTTGGCGCGTGAATAAAAAAATAATTTTTTTACGCATTCAAACAATTTTGAGATGAGTCAAACGATTGATAGACGACATTAAATATACCATGAATAAAGGTTCGAATAAATAACTTAAATTAATAATATTTATTTTATACTGTTTAAAAAGTATTGAAGTATTCGTTGTCGTATAAAACAAAGTTCGTCGAATATATTTCGATTAGTTCCATTAATTCTTAGGATGACGATTGAATAGGCACGAGGGTTGTTAACGGCTTATGATATGAAAAATATGATATAAATAGTTTTATTTTATAATAGTGTATTATATCAAACATTTTGTTTTTGGTAAGTTTAAAATTATTTATGCAAAATCAAGAATTTATCTGATGTGTGCAATTTATCTGATACAATATTTACTGTATCATTAAAAAATATAATTTTTCTAAAAAATAAATATTAATGTTAATATTAATATTAGTTAAATAAAAGCTTTTTTAAAAAATAATTTTTTATATGTAATAAAAAAATATATTTTTGTAATTTTTTTATTTTTTTTATTTTTTACTTTTTAGTCTTAATGAACAATAAACTTTTTACAACCAAAAAAAAATTCTTAATAATATTTATATCTAAATATTATTGTTTGTTCAAGTTTGTTTGTTTATTAAGACTAAAAAGTAAAAATATTTATTTTTACACATGGAAGTTACATACGTGTTCCAAATTTCAATAATTTTCATAACGATAGATCATGAGAAATAAACATTTTCAGCAACATGCATGAATTTAGTGTTGGAGTAGTAGCGGGGGGGGGGGGGTTCATATCCAAATTCTAACACCGTAGTATTGTATTGTCATCGACGTTACATACGTGTATCAAATTTCATTGATTTTTATACGATAGATCAAAAGATATATCAGTTGCAAGATTTGATTATAACTAAAGCAAGTTAAGTAAAAGCTTATAAAAAACACATGATAAGGAAGATAAGGACAATTTTTTTTTCATGCTCTCAAAAGACCAATTTCTCTAACAGCCAACATTAACTATGACATTTTCTACACCAAAAAAAAAATCCCTTTCAGCATGCCGGAAGGTGGAGGTAGATTTCACTGGTATAATAATAAAAAATATTTTCACTTTAAAGTTAAGAAAAACTTCAAACTTATTCAATACGATACTGGCTGCATGTGAAAAAAACGTTTCACATGTTTAGCATATGACAAGCCCCACCTTATAATTCCAGCAACATTTTGGTTATCCCTTGCTGTAAGGATTGATCGTATCAAAAATTGTTTCAGACAAAAGTTTTAGGTAATGTTTAGAGGACTAACGACCACTTTTAACCGATTCAATACTGTGCCTTTAAGGGAGGTATGATTTTTTTGTCTTCAAACCCCCATTTTTTTCCACCCTGGGCGATGATATAAATGGTTGGTGATATAAATAAACTTTACTTAAATAAGTTTTAGGCCCTTATCCAAAGAAAAAAGGAACTTTAAACGAATTCAATATTTTACTTAATAAGAAAGTTATAACGATATTTTTTTTTTTAAACTCCTCCCATTTTCACTCCCATGGTTCGATTTTGCTGATTAACAAACTGGACCGAGATTTTGGGTGTATGTATCAATTTGAAAGTGATTGGCACAAAATTAAGGCAGATACTGGGCCCACAAGAAAGTGAAATATTATATATATATGTATATATATTAACTTTTGAACTGACGTTGGTTTTGGAGTCTGGGGATGTGAAACGCGAAGATATGTCAAAATTTTCCAGAAGTCGAATCATGGTACCCATTACAATAGGTAGCTTTCTTATGAAATCTACCTAAAAAATAATACTTCATACGCATTTATGTTTTAACAAAAACAGATCTGATTTATGAAAAATTTGAAGCATGTATCGTTTCATATTTAATAGTCATTATAAACAGATTTTTCATACTCTTTCAACTGTTTTTTTCTACTGGAATGACATCAATGTCTTTGTATCCTTTAATTCAGTTTTTACTTTTCTTAGTTTAAATTTGACAGAGATTGATTATAATTAGCAAACGTAATACCCACAAAGGATAACCTGTGCACACGTATGAGCCACTTTATATAATATTTATAAAAAGGGAATATAATAATTAAAACTATTTTAAAAATAAATAGTAGCAACGAAAAGTTTACAGATAACACTGATAATCATAATTTTTTTTTCCTAACATGCGATATATGATTTTAATCTGTTTTTGATTCTGAAAATGAATGTGAACTCAGAATCTTTCTATCATCTAACAAAATAAATATTAGCAACGAAAAGTTCCTAAATAAATAAATAAAAGTTCTTACAAACAAAAACACATAAGCATTAACATAATACTATATAACAAATGATCATCTGCACCCACACATTAAAATTCAACATTCTAGATTTAGTAATACCACAAAGATTAAAAAATATCAAGATGATGTAAATAATATTTATATTGCACGCTTTTATGCTTAGTATAAATTAGAATAAAATGAATATTATTATATCTCTTATCTTGTTAACACTATTTTGTAACGATGTAAAATAATACAAAATAAAACTAAATATTCTTAGTATTAATATTATGACTACAATTATAATTAAAAATTTACTGTTAATAAGTTTGCCTTCCTTAGTTTGGATTAGCTCTGTTACAGGATTTTATACAAAAAACCAGAACGTTATTAAGATTGGATTAGAAAATCAACTAATTATGTATCATTTAGATAGGAAGCAAAAACATCTTTAGAATAGTGATTCGTACACGTTATTTGTCAGTATCCACTCATATATTTCCTTAAGGAGTCTGCTACACAGAAATTTAGTAGTATACACAGATAACTGTATATTAGTTACACATATAACTGTGTATAATTTAGTAGTTTGGCAGAAATAAACATGAAATGTCTTCTGCAGACTGACAGGTCATGTCATTTCGGGGTATTACTAAGGTGATACTAGATGGCCTAAGATTATATGATGAATCACAGTATTAAAGAGGTTTATATTTTTATTAATATATAAAACAATAATTTTGACGTAGAGCTGTCACATTGTTAACACGTTAAATTCCCAGAATAGGTCAACTGTAAGGTAAAGTCTCGGCCTATTTAAGGCTGCTTTTATTAAGTGTTTTTGAAGCACATACACTTTATTAACGTGCACGTTTCTTGTCCCACTCCGTGAACGTATTCCATACTGTAATATTCATTGGGCATACACACAATAAACAAGTCTGACGATACTGTTATTTTTTAGTTCACTAATTTGGTGGCAGTTAAGGATTAAGCGCTTAATTTTTTTGCCCTTATTGTAAATGTGCACATCCTATATATTAATTCAATATACAGTGTTCTTTAACTGTGAGGCCAAACTCTAGGAAGTGATTCTACTTAATGAAAAGTCCAGCGAACACAGGTCCGAAAATACATATTTTTCTGTCTGTCCGCCATTTTGTTTTTAAGAAAAAAGTTATTTTTCAATAACGATTGGAGATAACGTGGTAAAATTTTGTACTTTATTTTAAACTAACATTTTAATAGGAAAAAAAAATTATACTCTTCGTTGACAAATTTCAAAATGGGGGTTGTTTCAATTTTTCAATCTTAAATATCTTAGGAATTATTAGATTTATTAAATTGTGCTATATTATAAAAATTATGAAGCATTTTTTGTGAACAAAAAAATACGATACTTAGTCGTAAAAATCCGACGACGATCAACAGAATTATTGCAAAAAGTAGGCCTAAACCAATAGGCGGCCATTTTGTTTTGTTTTTATTTTCGTGGTTTTTTATTATCGTCACGATAATAAAAAAGACAATATGGCCGCCATATCGTTTGATGCCTACTTTTTGCAATAACTCTATTGTTTGTCGTCGGATTTTTATGAGTAAGTTGTCGTTTCGTTTACAAAAAAATGCTTCATAATTTTTATAATGCAACACAATTTGATAAATAATTTCGTTTCGGTATTGAATCTATTATTTTACTTTCACTAGCAACTTTTCTCTTTTAATTTCTTTAATTTTAATCTACCGCCCCTTTTTATTTCAATCTACCACCAAATTTAAATTTGATTCATCGCGTTAGTTATAGCGTAAGCCGCCGCTTTTTCAGTTAAACTGCAATCCGGCGCGATCACACGTTGTGCTTTATCGACTGCAGATCTGAATTTTTCGAATAAGCTACATCCTACAGTTTAATTTATATTGTGCCTCGTCCAATTTACTGACACCTTTGTCGCCGCGCTTCAGTCTCGTCTAATTTCGTACCCGGTCCGCAATAATTGTAACTCGGATTACGCGCCTCAAATGGTTATAAATCTACAGCTTTATTGACTACAGAACCGATAATACCACGACCTTTTTTTAGCCTTTTCTTCATATCAATAAATAAAAATCTATTTCTAATCAAATACATTATTTTGTATAAAAATCAAGATATTCTTTGATATGAAACCAATTCAGCAGCCTGTTGGTTCTTGTAAACCACCAAAACTATCGAATACAGACCTTATTACAAGAGATCGTGGATACCTGTGTTCTTTGGTGGTTGGGTTTCAATTAACCACACATCTCAGGAATGATCGAACTGAGAATGTACAAGACTACACTTCATTTACACTCATACATATCATCCTCTGAAGTATTATCTGAACGGTAGTTACCGGAGGCTAAGCAGGAAAATAAAGACCTTATTACAAGAGTAAATAAGGTTGAAAACCTGCAATAACTCGGGAACCAGTGAAAATAAGTACCACTTATGATATATGGTTGAAAAGCTCTCAATGAGAGCTTATTACTGCAGTTAAGAAAAAGTAAAAAATCCATTTTTTTTTAATTTTTGGCTTTTTTGGAAACTTTTGGTTCAGTTGTTGCAATCAAAAGGGGAGGTGCACAACTAGATGTTACAATAGTCCTAAATCCAAAATTTCAACATCTTACAGCTAATCGTTTTTGAGTTATGTGAGATACATACATACATACATATACACATATGTACGTACAGATTTCACGCCAAAACTACTCAAAATGGATTCAGGGATGGTCAAAATGGATATTTATATTGAAATCTGGAAACCAAAATTTTTCGCATTCACAATCCTATCTTTACTTCATGCAAGGAAGTAAAAAGTCTAACAATCTGCAAAATACAGAACAATTTCTCAAAAACTATAATACAAAAATAGTATATATTTATATTTTACATTATCCACCAATCTCCATAGCAAAGTGATACTATCTTTGTTCATCATTCGGATGGTTTTGGGTTTTAACTGCAGTAAGGTTGGCACAATTAAAATATTACATATCACAACATTCCAACGTTATAGTTTGAGATAATCTAGTGAATTATAATTTTTAAATGACTAACAATGACTAACTATCACCCTTCAGCACCATCAACCCACTGGACCATCCCGTCGGGATCCCAGCTGGCTCATTGAAGCCACACGACCTCCGCTTCTGGATGCCGTGTGGTCCCTGCCCAGATGGGCTACCCTTCTCGTTCCTACCACTAGTCGGGGTCCTAGCATGCCCCGCACATACACCCCACTCAATCCTCGCGCGCCCTTCCTCAAACCTCGATGGCCCTTCGTGCGTCATCGAAATATCCCGACCGAATCACTCGTGCTTGTGATCAGACCAAGACATCCTCAACATGACCGCTGCCTCCCTGGCCCTGCACGGTTCCGCGCTTCAACCCCCTGGCAACCTTATTTTTTTCACCAATCCCTATTTTTTTTTAGTTATGCTCATCACAATGTATCATACCAGTCTCTCTTCCTTCCGCACACTGCCGGAGCTGTAACCCAGTCTGTCCATCCCTCTCACCAGCAGCTGTGCATATGGTGTACCAGGAGGTGCGAGCACCTTCTGCCACACCAATTAGGTTGTACACAATAAAACAAAACACCTAACATAACAAGTCCTAGGTACAAGAAAGAATTAAACACAGTGAATAAGATGTACAAACAATTATTTACAGCAATCAGTATGACATATGCAGATATAAGTCATCACCCCGCGACCTGGAACAACAATACATAATTATATACAATGAGTAGCAACTCAATTTGTCACTATTATTATTCACCACCGAACGGTTTAGCAGATACTATACTAGAATACACAAGAATATTACATACGTCAATTACTAATAGTGGAGATGACTGTAAACTCATAAATAGCCAGGGTACAGTAATCAAGCAACATTCGATAATAATCACATCATATTATATCATACAATCCTAACCCTGGGTATAAAAAACAAGTACAGCAACACTTATTTACAATAACCAGCATGACGCATGCAGGCATAATCCGATACTACGCGACATAGTAATACAATATAATAGCACAGATGATAGCATAGAAAAATATATATAAGGGACAACGCAATATAATACATCATTCTTCATTCCCGCATGGGATAGCGGATATTACATTAGAAACGAGAGGGCATCCCAATATGACAGCTTCAAAGCGAAAAGGTAGCTTATTTACGCACAAAGCATCGCAAGAATAGATCCAAAGCCGGAGCGTTTGCAAATATTTCATCTTCTCCGAGTACATATAACGTACCTGGTGAAACAGGCATCGCTGAACGTACCAGTCAGGTGATATAACAGGAAGGCACATAAAATAATACAATAAAATGATGTTAAAATACTAGAATAGTTTAGGAAAACAGTTAAACAGTAATTCCGCCAGTTAGTGGGAATTAAGAGAGGAATAAACGAATCGAAATCGAATCAACCATCTCTGAACGTTGTAGGAAATTATTAGCGGTAGTTAAAGGTTATGTTGCTCTTGTAATCAACCGAGTAACCCTCCGCGGACCATTATATTTTCTAGGGCTAGACCAGCAACTACATCAAATCAAAGTTTACATATAATAGGGGGGGGGGGCGTATTATTCAAAATTATCACCACCCCGGCGCACGGGCGCTCGAAAACAACCTGCATTATATATATCTCTCCTGCCTGGCCTTACGGCGGGCAGACATCTAATCCTTAATAGAGGTATATCCCGCTCAGACTAGTCAATCCTAACGATACTAACAACCGCGCCAAAACCGCTGGTACCATGATCCCACATAACCTTTTCACTTCCCACCCATCCTTTGAAGAAAGAAGCGAATTAAGACAACAGTCTGTCTCTCGCCAGTATAGTTCCCCCTGGAACATACTGGATAGTAACAAGGTTAACAAGAACACTAGAGAGGCAGACATGAAAACAAATATCCAAATCATCCCGAATCCATACTCCTACCGACTGAGATAGCTCTGGCGCGCAATGCCTCAGAGCAATCCTTCCAATCACATTTTCATTAATTCAAACCAAATTAAATTGAATTGAATTAAAATAAATGATAAAGTGTAAGCCCAAAAATCGCCTCCGGCGTCCTTTCCTTAAGAGAGGACGCCCCCTTAAATGAAGAATTTCAGCCCACTCTAGACTGAAATGGAGCGCGTCACGGAAGATAAGGTTATTAGCACATCGTTCCGTCGGGCCCCTACCGACAAACCCTCCGTTGGATCGGAACGCAATCCACACCTCACAAAACGAATAAACGTCAGCCACTATTAATAGTCAGTCCATTAGAATCACCCAGCAGCAAAGGACGCGAGTCCGTATACTGCGAAAAGCAGGAGGGTATTGCACCCTCCGACATCCTTGCGTTCCGTTCCAATCAACCGAGTACTTTTCAATCAAATCTTCACACGTTTTTATTTGATGGCCAAATTTTCTAAACCTTTAGTAATATGCAGTTTCATTGGAGCTTCTTTCGGTGGAGCGATTCTCGTAAAGTAATTTTTAGATTAATTTACACGTGCTTTTTTGTTATTTTGGTTATGTAATTTTTCTTTAAATGCCCAGTTGTTAATTTCAGCTGGAGATGAATTATATTTACAATTGTAAATATAACTTAGATTATAGTATGTGGTACTTAAACCACATTTCAATTTAAGAATCAATTTAGGTTTAGATATTTGCATTTTTAGGTGTCCTAAGTTATGAGGTCAGAACCTATAACTTAATTTTACAAATCTTGATGATTTTTTAACAAAATGTACCTATTTTCTGTAATCATAACACTTTTTATGCATTTTTATTAACGTTTTTTTAGTGTTTTACAAAATTATACTATTTCTTTACTTCTGCCCAATAAAAGTTATCTTTTTAATCTTGTAAACACTAATTCAGACCAATAATACTTGTGTATTGAAATCTCATACAGAACAATTTAATTTCTAATAATTATGACCAGATCAATTTTATTCATAATTATTAATTTATATTAATTGCTTTGTTTCTATCTTCCCTTTTTTGTGAATTAAACTTTGCAGCCTTCAACTCGGCTTGCAAAATATTTTCACTGTATGTACGAAAACATTTCACTGCATTTACTATATTACAGAATTACCATTCAGTTTTCTGACTACTAAATATATAATTTAAAACAAATTTGGTTACTAATAGGGAAATTCAAAAAAGACATTTTGTTAGCGTTTTAAAGAAGACATATTTTACTTCCCTTATTTTGTTGTTAGGCCTAAATAGTAGGAAACAAACATTTGTGTACAACTTAATACTCGATTGACCACATCCAAATGAAAAGTTGCATTGCCCCTACACATTCCAATTAGAGGATCTAATTTTAATCGGCAAAAGAATAAAGTTATGCTTAAAAGATAACAGTCGTGTGAGTAGAAATAAATGGATTGTAGTCTGTAACATTTTTTCATTGGTTTAAACTGTAATTACTATTTGCTGAAACATTTATAATGTGCTGTTTTAGATATTGCTTAGCAGCATTGAAAATAGTGACTACTGATACTTTTATAGATATAATCTTTCTTTCTGTATCAACTCTAAAATAAACTTAACATTTGTATGTAAAATTGGAAAGGAAATTTTTAAAAAGCCATCAGTTTTCAGTGTAAATTGAATTTCTGAATTCATGAGTCTTCGTTATCATGTTTAATATTCATGAATGAGTGTTCATTCATTATGAAAAATATTAATTAGTGTTAATGTAACTTTGCATTATAGCTTGTTAATAATTTGCAAGATTTATAATTCAGAGTTGAATAGGAAATATAACTTATGATTAATTAAATTGAGCATTATCCACTTTAGAATCAACTAAGGTTATAAGATATCATTTCAATTTTTACTTCTAGTTTATTTCAATTTTTTAAGAATAAAATACAAGGTGTTATTTTTCTAGAGAATTCCTCGGAGGTGATCCATATAACAGTATTAAAAATGCATCAGATAAAATAATAATAGTAACTGGAGCTACCTCAGGAATTGGTAGAGCAACTACATTAGCTTTGGAAAAATTAAATGCCAAAGTAATAATGGCTTGTAGAGATAATTCTAAATGTGAACAGGTTTGTTGGTATTTAATTAAAAAAACAATTTTTTTCTGTTTATAAACTGTACTTATAAAATAATATCATACTCTGCATGTAATTATACTGTACATTCAATTTCTTCTAATTAATTTAGATTATAAGCTTCTTAATTTAGACAAATTTTTAAGTTCCTTTTTTCATTAATTTCCAGAATAGTTTGGTCACTTTTACAACTTTGAATTACTTAATACCAACAACATTAATTGGATTATATTAGTATTATTATTTATTTATTACATCTAGAGATAAATTATACATATTTCAAGTACAGTTTAATACTTCCTTTAGAGATAAACATGATACCTGTACATAGGACTGGAAAATACAATATAAATAAAAGTACAAAAAGTTCTTATAAAATTAAATCATAGTATATTGTTTATGAGCAGTTTGGTTAGAAAAAATAATTCATACAGCAAATCTATATACTTTTAATCCATTTCTTAATTTGCATCTGTTTATATTTTTGCTAGCATCTTATGTTTTTAGGTTATTTGGCAATTTATTATACTTTTTGATACAACTGTATCAAAACTATAATTAAAAAATTATTTTACTTAGTAAAATTAACTAATAAAATTAGCTTTTATTAGTAAAATTAACTAATTTTTAGATATGCTGCTCTGTTTGAAATTTAAGTGATTCTAATTGTAATATTTGTATAATATTTAATGGTAGTTGAAAATCATTCTCTTTTTTTCTTAATAATTTTCAACAATCTCTTTTGAAGACTGCAAGATTCCTTTTAGGCTATTATAAGCCTCAGATCATGCAACAATATGTATAGTAACATATGGGTTACTATACTGTGAAAAATGGCATAGTAAATTGTTAATATTGATCGCCAGTGCAATATTCTATTTAACTTTGTAAATAAGTAAGTAAATATTTTGTTTTTTTAATTATGTATTCAATATGAACACCCCATTTCATGTTAAAATTTATATTTACTCCAAGATATTTATATGATACAACTCTTTATGGGCAGTTTCTTAATATATATATATATATCAAGTCTGACAGGTACACTACCTATATATTCAAAAAGTCATGTAGACAGTTTTTTTTATATTTAAGGATAGTAGATTTATGCATAACCATTCGTGTATTTTGTTAAGTTTTTTATCCATATTTAGTGTAGCTAATTTCCATGTCTACCTGTAGTCAGAACTGCAGTATCATATGCATAGGTTATAATAATAATTTCATTATCAGATGAAACCAGTATATCATTAATAATATACAGTAGGGAAAAAAGTGTTCAAAGTATAGCAGCTGGGGTATACTAGTAATTATTTCAACTAAAGAGCCGTTAATATTTTGAAAAAATTTTGTTGATTGTTTTTTATTTGACGAGTAACTTTTAATTAGTTCTAATGCCATACCCTGAATATTGTATCTGTGTAATATTTAGAACAAGATTTATGATTTACAGTATTGAAGGCTTTAGACAAGTCTAAAAATATGGCATCCTGACTCCTGTAGGGGAAGACAAACCTTGCCTTGTGATGATCCTGGTCGTTACACCGCCCCACCCGTTTCAAATCCTATTGGACTTAAGGGGGTCATCTTTTAATTATCTAAACCTGATAACACATCACAGTCAGTCAGTTTTGCTCATGTCAGGATGTCACATGATACAAATCCTCGGCAGACATTTTCATCAATGTATTTACATAACTTACTATTGCCTTTGTATGGCTTCTACCAACCAGACCACCTACCGCATACCTTACAGCCCTCAAGTATTTAATTAACCAATCTGCAGATCTCTGTGCCTTCCTCTAACACTGAAAAACTCTTCCCATATCTTACTTTAATTACACTATGCGCTTAGATCATTACTTGACTGAGCCTTTAAACAGCAAATGTATTATTGTCATACAAAAAAAACAAGTGTTGACTGCAACAATGACAATTTTGTCCTATAATTCATTTTACTCAAAGTCCTTTGGATTTACCTAAAAATTAAGAAACAGATTCACAAATTTAAAAAGCCTCTAATGAAAACATACCCTTTCTCACTCTGCTCTGATTTCAGGAGCAAGGTCAGTGGCTACACCCTCCCACACTGCATGTCCCTTTCACATTCTTGAGCCTAACAGTGAATGTCTCAACTAACTTCGGCTCGACACAAAATTCCTATCTTGGTGAAGTAAGCACCCAGGTTGCTATTCTATCTATAAATCCATAACAACATCAGACTCTGTCAGCCATCCTCTGCAGGCCTAAGAATCTCAGGAAACCAACCGCTATGTTCCTTTCCCTTTTGGTTTTCCAATTAACTTGCAGAACAGAACCAGAATTGATCCTTGCAAGCTCCATAACTGCTTAGGTACATACCTGTACTACATAGCTTCATACCTGTGGTAGACATAATAAATCATGGTACACATTTATCATTGGCCCTACATTCCTAACACAAGACTGAATTAATCAAACGAAATCTGCCCAATCTCTCTCAAAAAGCACCATTTCCAGAATGAAACTGTGTAATATGCTAGTTGAGGAAACTCCACCTAACAAACTGCGTACTTCTCACATCAGGAAAAATACCATGGATGTAAGGACCATTGGACTATTCAGTCCACCTGTCCTGCCTTAAATTGAAACCTTGTTCATCTGTTTTTTCTATGCATCCAAAGGTAAGCTGGCCTGCCTTTTTGGCATCATAACATAATTGGTGCTCATTTGCAAGGATACCAATGGGCTTTATACCAGAAATAACAAGGACTGCCTCTCAAGAGACAGTCTTACAAGGTCCAATCACAAATAACAATAGGAGACGTTGAGCTCTTAAAAAATATTCCTATATCTTTGTACCTTATTCGAAGAGCCCAGATACACCTTTATGAAAAACACAGATGGTTCTGAAATTAAGCCCCCAATCAGGGTGAACTGCTCTCTAAACACTGAAAAAAGCATTATAAGCCTTTGGGACAGTTTTTTAAAAGTGGCCTTTGAATCGAACATTCTCATTAATGATAACAACCTAGATACTTCTGCATCCACAACCTAGATACTTCTGCCATTGATACACAAGCTCATTGTATAACAGCCAGTCTGCTGCCCTTGAGCAACATCATTGTTTTTTTCTCTAGGCTAAACACCATCTTATGTTGCGAACCCAACTGGAGTATCTTACCCTGAATTCAATCTCATTTTTCCAATCTCCTTTAATCAGCCAAAGCCCATCATCTGCATATGCCATGCTGCATCTTCCATGCCTCTGCTGGGCAAAAACCATACCGATCATCCATCAACAACTTTCTAGAATTCTGTAATTTAAAGATACAAAACTTCCTCAAAACCCTTACAGGAGTGATAAAAGTAGCAATTAATGGTTCTTGTTCAGTTTCTCATAAATAAGATTAGTAATTTATCTAGAGCATCGTTTGTGTCTTTGTTTTAACAAAAGCATATTGTCTTCTTGATTGACATTCATCAATAAACTTAAAAATTTTTTATGAATAATTTTTTTTCAAATTTTATGTATTGAAGATTAAAAATATTTTCCTGTCTGTTCTTTGTGATTGAAAATGTTTCTCCAGATTTGAATACTGGTTATTGTTGGATTCTGGTAACTTTAGTTTTGCATCTTTAGGTACTGTTATTTTATTTGCCAAGGTTGATCCAATCTAAAAAATCAGTTAAAACTAGCAGCTTTAGGAATCTTTATTCTCCTTTTCTATCAATGCTGTATTAACTTTTCTTTTGAGTTAGTAGAAGATTTCTTATTTATTTTATTATTTATTTAGTTCTCTAAATTTTTATTATTATTTCCTATGTTTTTACTCTCTTCTTCAGTTTTGGCCATAGCAATAAATATAACATATTACAGTATATTTTTTTAGCTTTTTCAGGGTTATGCAAACAAGATATTAAGCCAACTTTATTTGCTTCAAATTCTTAAGACTTAATAGTTAATTTACATTTCGACAGTTTTCCTATTTTAATTTAACATTTGTGATTCAACTGATATAAAAAGTGGATAATGATTTGTGATTGGGCCTCAAAATTACTACTGACTTCATCATTTAACACTTGTATACATCTCTTTTATTCATACACTTAACAATGACAGAGCCATAATTTTTAAATCAGATTTTTACTGGAAATGAGGTGTTAAACTGAATTATGCCAACCACATGATCAAATGCAGAATTTTTATTTTCACTTGTCAATCACTTTCACAAAGATATCAGATGCATGCTCTTTTTTTCAATCGAAATATGTTGTTTGGGTGTGATGAATAATTTGAAAAAACTGATATTATTTTTCTCGCTTTGAATCTTTTCTTTTAGTAAATCATTTTTCTCCTTTAGTTCATTATTTATTCTACTGAATAAAGTACATTCAACATTTAAGAACTCCAGTTTGTATATTCACCTACCCTTTCAGCCGAGGCCAGTATAGTTGTATCGTGCAGCTTAGATTTGCTGCCTTTGGTGTTATAATGCAATGTGCTATTTTCAAGTTATTTTCATATTTTTTTGTTGCTCATTAAGTTTCATGTGCGCTTTTAGTATTCTAGCTACATTAGATAATACTTTTGAGTTGATGTTAGAGGATATATTTATGTTATGATATTCTGGACAGACCACCAAATCACCAGCATAAAACCCATTCTAATCAATCAAAATCACTTCTGTAATATGCATTTTCACAAATTATGCAGAAGACACTTTTAAACATTGTTTTGTAACATTGCTTTTCCTGAGTCCTGTCTAGCGACACCTTTCACTCAGCCATCACCATATATTTGAATAAAAATAGTAAATTCCGTCACTTTACATTATACACTAATTGTAAATTATGTCAATTATAAACAAATATAAACACTAAATAATTAAACTTCCAGCAACAACAAAAACTAACATTTTAGAATGTTTAGAGGTTATATTCAGTTAACCTCAGTTATATTATAATCATATTCAGTTATTATGTGTTATGAATATATATATTATGTATTTATGCATGTAATATATATTATGTATCTTTGGATTGAAAGAACTTGCACAGAAAATAAGCTCAAGAACCCGTGTTCATTTAGCTAAGAACAATGTATTCCTAACCTCTTAAAGAGTGTAGAAGAGGAGTACAATGTACTCCTCTTATGAAGGGTGGAGCAGAGGAAACGCTTGTATTTTAAACTGCTAGTACTCAGCAGCAAGTGGGGGATATTGACAACCTCTCGACAACCTCTGGTGGACAGCTCAGACTAAGCAGTTTCAGTGGCTATGGAGCATTGGAGCATAGGACATTATGTGTTTGCTGTCAAGCAGGTTTTTTAGAAACACTGATTCTGTGGTCACAGTTCAACGTCTTTTCCAGTGAAATTTTAATGTTGAACATCGAAGTGCAGTTCCAAATTGATTCACCATTCTCCAATGGGTTGAGGTGTTCAGAAGTACTGGATCTGTGATGAAGAAAAGACCACCTGGCCTTCTCCATATAGTCTGAACTCTGGAAAACCTAGACAGAGTGAGAAGAGTAGTTCTTGCTAGTCCGAAACGATTCACTTGGTGGCAGGCTGTAGCACTGGGTACATCACATTGCATCTTACATCTCAAGTGATCTCAAATGAAATTTGAGATCACGTAAATAATGATTGTACAGCAGCTAACTGAAAGGGATTTTGTGGCATAATGAACGCCATTATTATAGAAGATGCAAACACCCTAATAATGATGAGTAACAAAGTCTATTTCCATCTGGATGGCTATGTTCATATACAGAACTGTCAGTACCAGGCGTCGGAGAACCCACATGAACTACACCAAAAACCTCTCCATAACTCAAAAGTAACAGTGTGGTGCGGTTTCTTCAAGATAGGGATTTTTGGTCCTTCCTTTTTTGAAGGGGGAAACCACAGTTACAGTGACGTAAGTGCACTACACTGACATGTTAAACAAGTTCCTGTGTCCAGAACTGGAAAGGCATTGGGTGATCATGAGAGAAATGTGGTTCCAAC
The DNA here is from genome assembly GCF_047948215.1 of Lycorma delicatula. Classification (NCBI taxonomy): domain Eukaryota; kingdom Metazoa; phylum Arthropoda; class Insecta; order Hemiptera; family Fulgoridae; genus Lycorma; species Lycorma delicatula. The sequence goes on from NC_134459.1 coordinate 16,531,604, forward strand.
AGGATGGTGACATAGCTCGCATGCCAAGTGCGTTGATTGAAGTAGTGTGACAAATGTTTCCTGGAATGTCATTTCACAATTCAAAGATGTTTTTTGGTCCCCACACTCTCCCAATCTATCAATTTGGAACTTCTTTTTGTGGGGCTACCTGAATCAAGATTGTAGATGAACAAACCACACACAATCGAAGACCTGAAAATTTCCATTTATCAAGAAATTGAAGCTGTGTTGAATGAAATGTTAGAGAAAGCCGTGCAGAGCTTTGAGGAGAGGCTCTGAATTTGCATCCAACAAGAAGCAAAAATGCAATAAAAATATTATTTAATGTAAAAATATTTTTCTTTAATTAAAAAACTGAAATTATTCACTAGTAAAAAACATAAGTTTCTCTGCATGTATTTCCTTTTTATATATATATATATTTATTAGTATTCTGGATGTCAATTTTAATAAAATTCTAATATATATATTATTATATATATAATTTATATTCTTTCAAAAAATATTTTACAGCAGTCTTTTGTGTTACTGAAAAAGTTATTTGACTTATTCTGTCAAATTCAGATGTATAAAAAATATATATAAAAGGATTTTTTAAATATATTTCTGAATCTCTATATATGGGCAGTAAAATTATGCAATATGCATTATAAAAAGCCATAGTATATGGTAATGTAAAATGTAATGAATATCAATTTTTAAAAGCATTTTTGTAATATTAACTGCTGGACAAACAAGTTTATCTTACATTGGTACCAAGTCTTTGGGTTTGGCAAAATATTTCTACTTCAGATCCCAGGTAATTATCATTAATTCAGTTTTAAAATGATACTTTAGCACAGATATATGTATTAGATTGTTACCTGTTAGGTTTTTCTTATTTGTATTTCAAAGCTTTCAATAAAAAGAAAGTTATTATGCAATAACTTTTTATTGATAAGAAATTCCTAGATTGAAGCTTGATACCAGAGTAAGATGCATCTGTTCATTAAGAAAAAATGAATACTACCAATGCTTTTAATAATTCAAATTCATTTCATTTTACATTATCATACAGTAATGTAAAGCTTTTGCATGATCTTTTTTTTAGTATGCTTTTTTCAGATAAATGTAATATATAATGGAAACAGTTTTCTACTAAATTTTTATTTAGAAAATCAAAGGTTTTCAAATTCTGGAAATGCTTACCATTTTTCATATGACCTTCCATGCCATATTCTGATATACAAGCTTCGATCTCATTAATCATTAAAAAAAAAAAAAAGCTTGAATATGTGCAAATTAATAAATATCAGAACATTAAAATGTTGAAGTGCATTTCAGTAATTAAATTGGTTTAATTTGTAATCTTTCCTTTTGTTATTCTGTAATGAACTAAAGAATATTTATTTAGTGTCATGGTGTTCTTTTTTTTACTTTTGTGATTTTTCTAAAAAAAAAGTTCTCTTAAGTAATGAATAAACGTTTCTTAAAATGATTTATTTGTATTAAAATGGTATTCTGTATAATATCTTGAATTAAACTATTTGAAAAAAAAATACCACTACATACATTAATTTATCTTTTATCATTAGGTTCGGGAAAGTATAGTTATGGAAACAAAATAAAATATATCTATTGTCGGAAATGTGATTTAGCATCAAAGCAATCAATAAGAGATTTTGTTGAAAAGTTTAAAAATGGTGAGTAGAATTATCATTTAGTATCAAGATTACATGTTAATAGATGAATTAAAATGAATGAATTATCAAACAAATTTATATCAATATTAATTATACAATTTTTAATTGAAGTAAACTTTTGAAAAACATTAAAGATTAAAACCAAAAATTGGTTCTGTATTTTAGTCGATGATTTTTGTGAATAATTCCAACAATTAGTAGAGATGTGGGTCATCAGTAGTTATTCAATAAATGGTAATAGTCATTTATTGAATGGCTGGTAATAAATGGTAATAATCACTGATTATTTTATAAACATTCTTAAACCAATATGAATACTTCCTTTTACTGCAGAAGCACTTGTGTTTTGTAGTAACTCACCATACACTATTCATATAAGTGTGGTCTTACCTTCAGGATATCATCTTGTTTCATAAGTAAATTAAAAATATAACATCTTTAATTATTATTAATTAGAATTTTTAGTCATGTGAAAGAATGTCAATAACAACTTCTTGAAAACCTATTGAAATTCGTTAAGGATGCAATAACTTGATGTGATAGGCTTGTGTCAATAATTTTTAGTAATAATGTGATTATGGTGTCAGAGTTGTTCTACTGTATTTTCAGATATAATTTATTATTTCATAAAAATTTTTATGAAATTTTTTTTGGCAACTATTTTACTTTTGAAAGTAAACAATAGAAAGCAACATTGAGAATCTTCTAACTTCCTAAACCAGACTATTTTATTCGAGTATAATGGGGTAGAAGGTAAAGACAACATCCATTGGGAACAGCACATAGAAACTTGCAAGCACTTCAAAGTTTTGAAATATAACACTAGATTAATCAATTATTTTCTTCCAAATGTCTTTTCAAGTTAATTAACTAAAATAAACCATAAAAATCAAGATTTAACCACATTTAAAAAGTAGAATATATAAATTATTTCCATCATCTTCTTCTTCCATCTCCTCCTCCTCCAACTCCTCCTCCACTGTAAATATTGTTAAGCCACCAATATTACAAAAGGCATGTTTAATTAATTTAGTAGTAAATGATATTTTTTATATGTTTCTTAATGATTGACTGTAATAAATTACATAAATAGAATAGTAAACTTAATAATACATTTTTTTTAAACAGTGTACTATAATTTACGCTGTAGTATAACTAGATCTTTTAAAGAAATAAAATACCATTTGGCATCTTGTCAGAATGCTGTCCTATGTAACTTAATGTGTTTTCTAAGAACATAAAGCCATCCGAGTGCATTAATTTTGTGCTGTTGGTCAGCTTCATCTTCATCTCCACTTCTTCTGTCACTTTTGCTTGTGATCCACATTCTTATTTTGTCATCATCAGTAATTTTTTCTTTGTCATCAGAATTTAGCCATTCCTTAATTTCTTTAGTTGAGTTTTTGCAACCTTACATTTTTTTTGTACTAAAGTAATGAAGTCATTATATGTAAATTACCTTCACAAATAGTTATATTTGTCTCTTGAGCAGAAATAATGCTTTTCCATAGCATTTTTGGGATTTCTATTTTAATTTCACCTCTAGCATCTGTTATCCGATAAAGTCATCTTTTATGTTAAGTTAGAGTATCTATTCCCACCTTATGCATAACAATCTTTCATTTGTAGACCTTAAGTACTGCAATGACTCCTTGGTCCATAGACTAAATAAGACTAGTGATGTTTGGTGGCAGAAATATTACTTTAATATCATCTTTGCTCATCACTTCCTCATCTGGTTGTAATAGACCATTATCATTTAAAAGGAATGCCTTCTGAGATAGTTTTTCTTTTATTTAGAGACATTTAGCTCATATCACAAATTCATTGAAAAATCAGGCCTTAAAAATATTTTAATCTATCAAAGCATTTTTTGACTAGAATAACAAACAACAAGGCTTTCAAATAACAAGGTGTTCCTTTACGAGTTATTTTTTAAAGTCCTGGGCTTTTGTAGACGTTCCTACTATAAGAAGCTGTAATTTGTAATTTTTGGATGCATTTGAGTAAGATAAAAATGTAAAATCTTTTTTAAAATCCAGGACTCTTTATTTTTTTTTAGTATTAGCTAAGCTTTTGTTTGGAGGCATTCTGAAATTCAGACCTGTCTGATCACAATTGTAAATTTGTCCTAGATTTTTTTCATCAACCAATTTTTTAAAATTTTGTCATAAAACAAAATTTTATTAGTGGTAGAAAGTTTTCTGCCATTAATAAACAGCTCTCTTATGCCACCAATGCTTATGTTTTTCCCACCAATGCTGTTAGAGAAATTACCTTCCTGAAGTTAATGTTGAAAATATTGAAGTTTGTTTTCCTGTAATATTAATCCAGAAATTGGCAAATTGAAGAAACATAAATACAATGACTCACTTTTTCTCATTGTAATCTAGATATAGCAATACTTTCTGAAAATTGCTCCTTCAGACTAGCGGCAAAGAGGTACAAAGAGTGACAGGAGAATACAGATGGTCTCCGGCTTGCTGTGGGTAGTCGTCAGGCTTGTGGACTTGTGCACAATATATCTGCCCAATATGTATCTTCAAATATTATTTATAATGAATTAATTTATATATAACTGAAAGAATACAGCAAGCACTTTGTTTGTATACTGTTAGGTCAGGGAATCTCCAACCATGACTGACTTTAGAGAGATAGGTAAGAAGCCTAGCTGGTGGAGGGGGCTGGAGCTTTTTCCTTTGACTTCCTCAAATACTGGGTCTTGATAATAATGGTTCAGAAGTGGATGTAGGGGTGACCACCTGGGAGGGTATGAACCCACTCATTGAAGAGTTTTCACAACCCAGGGGCAGGCCTGGCATCTCTGCCCCATTGTCCCATGATGTTTTGGCAGAACTAGATGACTTGTGTTTGTATCTAGCAAACCCAAAGTGTACCAGTGCAGCTACCAAGAGGAGATTATTGCCTCATCTCGAATTCTTCCAAGCGGCTTTCACAGCTCTCGTTGATAGTTTCGAAAATCTCTCCTCAAAACCTAAGGAGGTAACTGCAGTTCATAAAATAGCCCCGGCCCCGGCCCCAATGCAGCCGTGTAGGTATGCTGAGGTGGTAGGCAGCAGACGTGAAACCAGCCAGTCAAAGAAACCTGAGGTTGCATTTGTCAGAAGAGCAAAGGGCTCAACTTTGTCCAGCAGTCAGCTGAAGAAAGACCGCCAGGTTGCCCTTCAGGGTGACTGGAAAGGTCTTAAAATAAGGAACATTAAAGAGACCGGCAAGGGATTAGTTGTGGTAGCGGATGATACAGAGACCATTCAAGCAATTAGAGATTCCACGTGGTTAAGCAATTAAATGTAAAAATAGACCCGAAGAGAATGCATAGGCCCTGCATTATAGTCTATGATATTAACCGTAACCTTGCCAATGAAGATGTCTTGTCCCTCATTAGGGAGCAGAACAGTGATTTGGATGAAGGACTGCAGGTTGGTCTTTAAAATAGGTAGGCGTGATATCCAGAAATATCATGGAGTCTTTAAAGTAGGTTCTGGTCTCTTTCAAAAATATACATCTGCAGGCAGACTATTTATTGATTTAGGGTCCTGCCGGCTAAAAGAGTATGTGGATGTCCAAAGATGTTTCAAGTGCTGCAGATATGGTGTGACAGGGCTAAATTTTGTAAGTTTGCCTTGGTGTGTGCCGATTGTGGCAAGGAGGGCCACAAGCATGACAATTGTTCACATAGGTCTGAGGCTCTGGCCTGTGCTAATTGTAAGAGGTTGCACAAGAATCATCAGCATCCAGGTTAGTAAGGAGTGGGGCTGTTATGTAAGGGTTGTTGTTCTATACTTTAATTCATTAGCTGGTTAGGTTCAGTCAACTAAATACCCAGAGTGCTTATGTAGTCCAGGTTGAGTTAGGTGAAGTTGTAGAGAGCCTCAATGTTGTCCTTCTGCAGCACGCATATGTAATTAAGGGCGATCTGCCAGGCTTTCACAGCTGGAAAAGGTTTTTTTTAGGGCACACCTGTATGTCTGCTATTTTGTGCTGCAGGAAGTCGCTTGATAGTGTCTTTATATGGCAGGTATCTGATGTGCATCATATTGTAGTCAGACTTGCCATTCACCAGACAGAACCTAACAGTTGTTAGTTCATATTTCCAATACATGGATCCCACTGAGGAACATCTAGCAAGATAGGATAGGATCCTTCGTATTGTAGGAATGGTCCAATCCTAATTGGTGCCAATGTTAATGCAAAGTCGCTTTTCTGGCACAGTGGGATCACTGATCATGGCGGCGGCTTAATTGATAGTTTCATCATGCAGCAAAATTTTGAGGTCTTTAATATTGCAGACCAGTTGGCCACTTATGCTGGTATGGTTAATGGACAAAGGGCCTTTTTAGATACAAATATTGATGTCACCATTGGTAGGGACATCCCTGGCAGAATCCTTGACTGGTCTGTGGTTAACGATTATTCTAGCAATCATTGGTTGATTACGTTTTGAAATAGCAGATGAGAAGCGTGATGGCCATGAGGGACACTTCCTGCATGGGAAGGCAGTCTGGCCGAAGTTCTCCTCTTTGTTGGAATCCAGACTGGAGATTTTTCTCGAGACCTTGATAGCCTGCCATTAGATGCCCTGCGTTTTTCACCCACAAACAAAAAAAATTAGATGCCCTGATAGAAAATTTCACTTTTGCTGTGGTGGCGGCAGCTGAAGCCACCATTCCTAGAGGCACTGGCCAGGAACTTATATCTGGTTGGGGGTCTCAGAATGTGACAGCAGTGAGGCAGTCTGTGAATTGACTCAGTAGGGCTGTGCAATGAGAAGGTGATCCTGATTGGCGTGCAGCCCTAACTGCAGATTACTGCAGAAGGAGGGCCAGGTACTTTCATTGCATTAGGTCCTCCAACCGTAATTCCTGGTCTTCTTCATTCAGGAGCAAGGGAATAGAGACCCTTGGACATAAACACAGGTAAGATGTCCTATTGTCAGCTTTATCAACCCGCAAGGGTATGGTAATTCATAAGGACCGTGTCCTTAATATTTTGCTGAATGATTTACTCCTGGATGACACTATGGTGGATGAGGTTTCATACCACTGGCGTGTCAGACGGGAAGTCACGATTTTCGAGACCGACTTACAACCTTCTGAGATCACTGAGGCGGAGGTGCACCAAGTGATCTTTAGTATAGGACGACACAAGACCCCTGCATATGATTGTATCACAGTGGAGCTCCTCGTCCGAGCGCTTCTGGTAGTCCTTGGTCCTCTAACTAGAATATGTAATAGGTTGCTCTTTGCTGGCCACATTCTGTGTGTTGCAAGCGTGGAGACTTAGTGTTGTTCAAAGGTGATGACAAAGATCCTACTGTTCTTCTTACCATCCACTAACGCTCTTGCCTGCAATTGGCAAGGTTTTTGAGAAGGTCCTATATTTGTGTTTCATTGTTCGATTGGCCACCGATCATTTGCTAATGGACAACCAGTATGGTTTCTGACCGGACAAGAGCACTGAGGATGCCATACTAAAGGTGATGGATATAGGTTCCTCTAGTACATATAAATATGTATTAGGGATTTTTCTGGACAAATCTGGGGCATTTAACAACTTATGATTGCCTTCTGCCTTGTTTCAGATACAGAAGCGTAAGTTTACACTAAATATATTAGAAGTGCTCTCAAGTTACTTCAGCCATCAAACCGTTTCCTTGCATGATGGCGGCTCGGAGGTTCGCAAGACCTTAACAAAGGATTCCCTCAGGCTAGTGTTCTGATTCCTCTTCTTTGGATCATAGAATTCAATTCCATGTTGCATTTAAGATTGCGATATGGTTGTCGTGTCGTCACTTATGCTGACGACGCGCTACTACTGATTGAAGGGGATTCACATAAGGAGTTAGTAACGAGCTGCTCATGCTTTTGAGACACTCTGACTGTGGAGTCTGCAACATAAGATGATTTTCAGCCCAGAGAAAACCACAATCATATTGGTTAAGGGCTGACTGGCTGCTTCTCAACAAATCCGAATTCAGATGCTGGTCTTCCCATTTGGTACATTACGGCTCAAAAATACCTGGGTGTTATCCGTGATGAGAATTTTCGGTTCAAGGAACATCTACAGTATGTAGCAAAAAAGGCCACTGATGCATTTTTGTATCTGTACTCAATTGGGAGTTGAATTACCGTACCATGCGTACCCTTTACAAAGGTGTCAGCAAAGCTATAATGCTGTATGCTATGCCTGTCTGGGCTCACTACATGGCTTTTAGGTATTGTGCAGACATTTTGCTGCATGCCCAGCTACTTCTCTTCCTGGCTGTTATAGGCAGTCTTGTAGGAGGCAGTCTGTGTTATAGCTGGAGTCAAACCAATAGATATCTTTGTTAATGAATGTTAGGAACGCTACATTTCTAAGGTAAATAACCTATTGACATCAGAACTGAAGCAGGAGATTGAAGACTGAGGCCTTGCATCTTGGCAGGTCAGATGGGATGAATCCCCCACAGCTCACTACACACATGATATAGTGTCTGATTTAGCTGCGATTGGATTCTCCCTCAATCAGTATATCACACAGTTTCTCTAGGTTTCATTTGGTGGATTCAAGTCAATGCCTGGATTGTTGGACTGATGATACAGTGGACCATGTCCTCTACGTCTGTCCCCGATACGAGATTGAACATGCATGAACTGTAGGGAACTTGAGAGAATACATTCCTTTCTGGATCTCTGTATTAACTGGATGATCCGCAAGGAGTGGTCTATAGTAGCTGGTTTTCTTTGCGCCCTTGTGGTATTTAGGTCTGCAGAGGGAGTTTAATCGATCATGGTAGGATCCCAGATGGCTAGGTTTCCGGCCTAGGCATTGGATTGGTTGAAGTTAAGCACATTGACATTGTGCCATGGTTATATTGGTGTTGTTTGTGATTCGATTTGGGGTTCCCACTGGTGGGGGCAGCCACAATCCCAGGGTATGTTAGCCCGTGCGCGACTGGGGGTATGACTCCATTTCACCGGTGGCGGTCCTGGTTGTGACTTGGGAATGGCACGTGAGACTCCATGATAGGACCAGGTTGGGGATGCGGGGTTTGTCCCCCGGCTCCTGCGCAGACCAGAATGAGGTTATATTCCCCTTGTTACGTGACCTAAATTGGTCGACTTATTTGGGTGTAGGTCTGAATTTCTATGTTGTATAAAACATAATTTTAATTGGTATGAGTGAAGCACTGATTTAATCTTCAACTCGTTTGTTTTCTGAGGCATTCATAGTCGCAAACAGTGCTGTCAAATCTGGACTAGGAACAGGGTTCATGCTTCCACGGTTTCAGTCAGTTAGTTTGAGGGAATCATGTTAGGTCGGATGTGAAAATGTCTGTTTGAGGCCTATGTGAAGGCAAAATTTGATTTGTATTTTACTGATGAAAATGTCTGCCGAGGCATTTTCATCGGTGGCATCATGACTGAGGCATGGCTGATGACTGTGAGATGTAATCAGTTAGAGGGTCTAAAGAGAACCTCCGGCAAAGCCTCTCAGGGCTCAGAATGAAGGGGGCAGTGTGGCATCCAGTAACATCACAAGGTTGGTGTCTTCTCCCTGTGGAGTTGGGAAGTGATGGTTGTACGCTTTCCAAAAGTAAAAATTGGATCACAGAATGCTGTTCTTCAAAAATACTTTCTTCGAGTAGACATGCTATCTTAACTAAGTCTTTAGAAGTTATGTTTACATAAATATTAATCGAACAGCTGACTAACATTCTTCATAAGGTTGCCAACTAATGCTTACAAAAGTGTCAATTCCCTGTATTAAGCATTTTCTTTATTTAATTATTATACCCTTGTATAATATTTGAATTAACTGCCTAATAACTCACCTACATTTTACTGAAATGGACTCGTCCAACAAGTGAACATCACACCGACGCAGTAGACTACTACTGATAGTCATAACAAAGCAATCATAATGCTCAGTGCATCGTTAGAGAGAATATGGTGTTTTCACAAGATGAACGTGTTTTTATTTTTTGAATTATACTTTAGCATGCAATCACTGGTTGCAGTGCAAGAATCTTTTTTCGGTAATTACTGTTATAAATCAGCACCTAACAAGACATGTTTTGTAGTTAGTAGGTAAATTACAGGTTCTGTTAATAATAAGGAACACAAAAAATGAATAACGATGTTGAATACAGACACAGTCACTGAAATCAAAAACTGGTTAACTGCCTCACAAAAAGAAAATCAATTAGTCACTTGTCAGTTGAAATTAATTTGCCAAAATCAACCGTTCATCAGGCAACAAAGAATTAAACTTAATGACCATATCAAATTCAAACAGTTCATCAACATCTTGATCCACAAAGAAAAACGGCTAGAATATTGTCATTGGTTTAATCAATTTGTACATGAGGATATTCATGTTATGAACTCAATTTTTTTCACAGATGAGGCTTGGTTTCATATGGACGGCTACTTAAACAGTCAAAACCGAAGGATTTGGAATGCTGAAAATCCCCATGCATGTCGTGAAACACAATTGCACCCGCAGAAATTGGGGATATAGGTGCAATACCACAAATAAAGTTATTGGTCCTCTTTTCTTAGAGTACACTTTACTGCAGAAAAATATCAGAATATTTTATTGCAAATCATTGCACTCTTGGTTAAGGAAGATCAATACTGCTGGATCCAACATGACATCACATTACAATTATTCAACTTCTGATTTCATTAATGAATTCTTTAGTGACCGTGTTAGTGGTTGTGGCTTCTGACCACAAAGATCTCCAGATTAGGCTGCGCCAGATTTTTTCTTGTGGTTACTTCAAAGAAAAATCCTACACCAACAAACTACAACAATTGAACAACTGAAGGTCAGTATCAACCCACAACTCTAAAAACAGTTGCAAAGAAACACAGTGAAAAGGGTGGAGCACATATTCATGAATATGGCGACCACTTCCAGCATTTACTCTACAATTTAAGGTATTAGAAAGTTTGGAAATTAAATATTTAATTTAATAACTTGCAAATGCCTTTTTTATTTAAATATACCTAATGACATAGGTGGGTTGTGTTTTATATGGGACACCTGTAGAATCTTTATATTGGCCTAGAACAACTTAATACAAGCTTCTGAGCATTATAGCATAGATGTTAAACCTATTGATCTAGTATAACATTACTTGATGTATGTTGCAACACTACAGAGCGCTTTGGTTACTTCATTTATATTGTGTCTATAAAAATTATCAAGAACCTTTTTGCTTTTTTCATTCAGCATTGCTTTTTTTTATTTTAACAGGCACACAAAATCCAGTCCAGAATAACAAAATTGTCCAGTCAGCCCTTTTCATTAGCTCTGTCTTTTCTGTTTTAATTTTTGAAACAGTTTTACCTCTGAAAATGACACACAGTTGTAATTTGCTGCTGTTTACCTTTATAAATCATCTTGATATACTTTTACATATCACAGCCACCTGTTCTTATCACAACAAATTATTTTATTGATTGTTGTTTCTTATAGCAATTCAAAATGCATTGATGTATAATCTGCATTTTGATTAGGAATGAATCAACAGTCACATATTTTAAATATAAATTTATCACATATCAATGATAAACATGTTGGTATAGAACTTGTTGATTTTTTAAATATTAATGAATCTCTTTTAAAACTTAATAATAATTGCCTCCCCGTAAAACTTGCCTTTAAATGTTCAGTGCAGAGTTTCTTTGAAATTCATTTAACTTCCGTTGAAATATTTTTCTAAAACTTTGTAGATATGCTGCTGCCTTCACAAAATTTTCCAAATCTTCTCTTCTATTAAAAAAATGTTTGAATTTTGTCTTCAGAAAACTTATGGTATCCACAAGCATAGCATAGGCTTGTCTATGTATGCCTTGGCAAGTATGGCATACATAGAAACTGAATGAGGAAAGGTTTTCACCCATTAGTGAAATTTTCTGTATAAGATAGTGCATATAAGAATGTTTTAGTAATTTTACAAATTTTATTTTAGATCCTCGGTCATGCCTAGAAGATGCATCATCAATTTTGTTTCAAATGTATTGCTCCTTGGCTTTGTACTCAATTTGTAAAAAAATTTGGCAGTATGTGAAGTAAATGCGGAAGAATGCATAATAATTTTTAAATATTTGACTTAATTGAATAATTTTTTTTTTCTTTTGTATAACTGAAATAGTGAGGATGAAAAACATCAGAAGAGAATAAAACAACAACCATTACTTACCAGTAATGGGTAAACCTGGAAATTTGTTTTTTCATACAATGTTTTTTTTTTTTTTTTTTTTTTTTTTTTTTTTTTTTTTTTTTTTGAAAAAAGCATCACATAAATTTAATGGATAAAATCTTAGAATTTTATTTTCACTATTCTCCTTTGTAAATGAATTTTTAAATTTAAAAAAATGAAAAGAATTAAAAATGTCTTTCAGCAAGTGTTTCAAAATTTCTCTGTTGATTTCATTGTCATATTATAGTGGTCACAAAAAGTAAGGTTTTTATTTCTATAGAAAGTAAAAATTCCCGTAAGTATTTCATAGTGCATAAAGTGTCTGACTAAGGACTTTTAATTTAACATTGTTCTGTTTTATTTGTAGGAATCTGCACCAAGTAGGTTTGTTGTGCTTTCTGATATTGCCTATGCAAAAGGAGAAATTCATAAAGAAGACCTTAACCTGGATAAATCATATATACCAGAAGTAGCTTATAGACAAAGCAAACTTGCTAACATGATGTTTGTTAAAGAACTTGACAAAAGATTAAAAGGTAAGTAACTATTTATATCATTATATTGAATTTTATATTAATCAGTTCAAGTATTTGCTACAAATTGCCTTTTCTCCAGATACTTAATAACCATCCAACACACTTACATTTCCGTAAAGAAACCCATGGTCCATGCTCCAGAATTATGTACTGAAGTATCCAGTTGAACAATTGGCTATTCAGCCAGATCCCAAATTGAGGGTATGTTCATCCATAATTGGTTAAAAAATTTTAGTTTTGATTGATTGGACTGCTTGCTCCTTCTTTCCTTGCCATTCTGTTTTGTGTGTTTAAAATAAATCACATTACAATATTGCGTTTTAAATGTTGTAAAATTCTTTGTTATAATTGTCAATTGTATATAAATAATAGATTCTTAACTCCAATGCCCAGTTGGACCTACAGTCTGATCCTTTACCGGTCACAAGGGTGTTTTAAGGCATATCTTGGGTGTTTTAAGGCATATCTTGCATGCAGGCTCTGAGATTTTCTGCAAAATGTAATTATTGAGAGGAGGAGAATATCATATAACACACGTGTTCATGTATGATTAGTTCCTTCAGCAAAGGGAAGCATGTGAGAGAGAATTTGCCGTGCTTGCCCCAGAGAACATCATTGGGATGTTGCAGCTGACTGAATTAGTGTGGCTTGCAGTGTCTACATTGTTGAACACCCGAACAAAGATGACAGAAGTGCAGGCGTGAGTAATTCTTCCTGAGTTTCCCATGGGGCTTTGTTCATATTAAAGCATTTCCAGCCCCTACATGGAGTAACCAAAAAAAAAAACCTTCAAATATTGAAATGTAAATCACTTGCTACTTTTTTAAATTAAGTTAAAATAAATGCGCTGGTCAACATAAAATTTGGAACTTAAAAGGGAGTAGCTGTTCTATATATTATTTTATATGGTCAATATGAATATTTATTCCAAAACAACCCACGTAATGTTCTTAAGTTACCACCCCTTAAATTTATTTGTTCCCATCATTCATGGAACAAACAATATAAATAAGTTAGTTCATCTGTATGTTTGCTTACTCACATCTGATTTATATCGTAATGCATGTTGTAGACCTATATTTGATACATAACATTCGAATGGTGTAATTTGATGTCAAGCCAGACATGTATAGACATGTCAGTGGGTAAAATTATGAGTAATTCAAAGTAATGAAATTTTCTTCAGTATGAGTTCAGCTCTTGGCTTTATTTGTTGTATTCTCTAGCTGTGGTAGTGGTTTTATGATACACATATTATAAAGATTGTTTCATAAGTGATGCCGTAAATTTAGTGAAAGATTTTTATGGCGGAACAACTTTTGATATTATTTTATTGAACATCAAGAATTGTGCACGTGTGCGTGCATTTCACACTGTATTGTATTTCACTCCATGGTGAAACAATTATATGAAGTATTTTAAGTAATTAAGTATTATAAATTAAAACTTAACTATTTATATAATTAGGTAAGTATTTCTGTATTATTTCAGTTTACTTTCATTCATTAAAACATTTTCAATTTCACAATGAATACAGGCTTGTAAAAATTTTCCATATACTTTTTGTTACATTTGTAGAGAATTCATGACAAAGAGTTAATGAAAACCAGTATCAAATCTGCTGAAAACTACTTACAAATATTATTTTGACTGTCTCTTGGGAGACCAAGATAAATCCTGGGCTCCACATGTAGCCTGCATCAAGTGCTACATTAAACTAACCCAGTGGTTAAAAGAAAAACAAGAGCATTTACCTTTTGGCTTACCTATGATTTGGTGAGAGTTAGCTAACCATTACGATGACTGCTATTTTTTCATAACAAATGTTACTGGTTTCAGTTCAAACAATTAAAATATTGTCGCATACCCAAATATCCGTTCAACTATGAGACCAGTACTTCAGAGTGTTGATTTACAGATTCCGATCGCTCCAACTTCTTGGAAGGAAATTTCTGATTTCCCAGAAGGCCCAACTGATGAATCCATAACTTCAGTAAATATTACATTTCAGAAGAATCAAAAACTGAATATCACCTCATCACACAAGCAAAACTGATTGACCCAATTTGTGACTTGTATTTGTCAAAACAATATGCAGAACTCCTAGATTCACTTCTTAAAGAATGAAATTTATTAAATATGGATACTAAAATTACTGTATATAGAAATTAAAACGAAAATTTACTGAAATACTTTAGAAGAGATGGTTTAATTTGTTCCTGCCATGATATTAGAGGACTTTAAATATGTTACTAATGATTGCCATTTATTTATAGGCTCGACAAAAAGGAAGTAATTAAAGGAAGTAATTTTTGAACTCGAATAGGTTTTCATTTATACCGGTAGTACATGCTGTAGTAATGAAAGTATGTCAAAATTTTGAAAAGCTATTAAGTATGATCAACACTGATGGCAAATCATTGCTGACCTGAAAGCAGTAGGATTTCTCCTCGGCCTCCAGAGTGGCTTTATAAAATATATGTTTTTGTGTTTGTGAGATAGTCTGGCTACAGATAAACACTATGAAGATAAAGACTGGCCAAAAAAAAAATAGTTTACCCAAGGAAAGGAAAATAAAATAAATATTGTCAATATTTTCCTTGTTGAAGCAGATCATCTTATCTTACCAGCTCTACACATAAAACTAGGCCTGATGAAGAATTTTGTAAAAGCATTAGATAAAGATGGAGATGGCTTTAAATATTTAGCTGAGGTTTTTTCACAATTAAGTGAAGCCAAATTAAAAGAGGGAATATTCATCAGACCACAAATAAGAAAATTAATTTGTAAAACTATATTTGACAGCAAACTGAATCCTAAAGAACTTGTAACATCGAAGTCATTCAAAGATGTTGTTACTGGTTTTCTTGGAAACAAAAAAGCTGAAAACATGATCAGCTTATAAATGAACTCTTAGTGAACTACAAAAATTTAGGCTGCAGCATGTCATCGAAAATTCATTCTTTACATTCTCATTTGGACTTTTTCTGTTTAAACTTGGGTGATGTCAGCAATGAACAAGGAGAAAGGTTCCACCAAGATATATTGCAGTTAGAACAACTTTATCAAGGTAGATGGGATGAATCTACGATGAGTGACTATTGCTGGATGATAAAAGAGAAGACTTCATTGAACACAAAAGGAAAATAAGATAAAAGAAATTAAGATAAACATAAATATCTGCAAAATAAAGTTAGGAATTTTAATTATTATTATTTTTGTATTCTATTAAGAAGTTTCTCGATATCTTAAAGGGTCGTAATTAAAAATTTGAGTTTAATGAAGAAAAACTGATTTCATTTTAAGTTTCAGCTTAAAAAATACATTCTAATTCACCTACTTTTGTATCATTTCCAAATTATTATTACTTTTTTTTTGACCTATGTTATTTATTATTATGTTGCTTGAAGCAGGCTCACAAGTGAACTTCATTACTGAAGACACGGTTCAGTGTTTAAAGCTAAAGCATGAACGGGAAAATCTACCAATTCATGGAATAAATAACATCTCAGCCACCGTAAAATACAGTGTTACCGTTCAGTTACATTCAAATTATCAAGAATATGCTACTACAATTAAATGTTTTGTATTACCTTGTATTACAAGTTCTATGCCATCCGAACCCATCAATACGAGTACGTGGAACCTTCCAAAATTCGTAAAACTTGCGGATTATCATTTTAACACACCCGGTAATATAGACATATTGATAGGATCTGAATTGTTTTTAAATTTAATGAAGAAGGGTCAAATAAAGAAAACTGAGAACTTCCCAGTCATTCAAGAAACCACATTAGGTTGGATAGTGGCAGGTAGATTACCATCAACAGATGAAAATGAAAACCCTCCTAAGATAACGTCACTATTTATTAATTCAGAACTAAATATTCAGAATCAGTTAAAACAATTTTGGGAACTGGAGGAGATTAAAACTACTCCTCGCACCAAAGAAGAAAGGATGTGCGAACAACATTTTCTAGAAAACCTCAAGCGAAATCAAGATGGCAGATTCATTGTTAGATTACCCAGACGACAAAACCATACACCCCTTGGCGATTCTTTCGACAGTGCACATCGCAGATTATTGTTATTAGAGAGGAAATTAAACAAAGTCACTAATCTTAAGGAGGACTAAAGCAATTTTATGAAGGAATATCTTGAACTCGATCACATGCAGGTAATTGAACATCAACAAAAAACGATGCTTTGACATGCAATGATATCTTTGGGAGACCATACATTTAACTTTTCTAGCGAGGGAATCAACACATTAGGTTTAATTTGGAACCACATTCAATATATGTTATGTTTTTCAGCTAATTTAAAAATCGACAACTCATTTACCAAAAGATCAGTATTGGCCACAATATCTTCACTATTCGACCCCCTTGGTTTGTTAGGTCCAATTATTATGCAGTGTAAATTATTCATGCAACAATTATGGCTCCAAAATCTAGAATGGGACGATAAACTTCCAGAAAACCTTCTTGATAAATGGTCTGACATTTGTAAAAACCTTCCATTCATTGAGCAAATTAAGATTCCTAGATTAGTCAAGTGTACTGGAAAAATATTAGATATACAATTACATGGATTTTCTGACGCTTCAGAGGATGGTTATGGAGCTTGTATATACTTACGTTCAGTTAATACCTTTGGAGATATATCAGTTAAACTCTGTTGCTCTAAATCACGGGTGGCTCCAGTAAAACAAATGTCTATTCTAAGATTGGAATTATGTGGAGCGCTCTTGATGGCAAGGTTGCTTAAATTTGTAAACCCTGCACTTTGTTTAACTATAAATAAAATTTATTTATGGACTGATTCTACAGTTGTACTTTCTTGAATATCAGCATTACCAACAAAATGGAAGACTTTCGTAGCAAATCGCGTTTCAGAAATCCAAGACTTAACCGAAGGCTGTGTTTGGGGACACGTTTCTACAGATGAAAATCCAGCTGATGTACTTTCTCGTGGAAACGACGCGTTTGAGTAACAGATCAATCAATTATGGTGGTATGAGCCTTCTTGGTTTAACAAGCCGTCAGAAGACTGGAATCATAAACCTTTTGACAAAACTAACTTAGAAGCTGATTGTTCAAGTGAACTTCGCAACGTATCTACTTCATTTGCGGTAACCTCAAATTTGTCAGATTTATCAGACTCATTTTCATCTTTACAAAAAATGATAAACACGTTTTCTTATTGCATAAAATTTTTTTAAATTTTGAAAACCAAAGATAATAGTATCAATAGAGTTGTCTTATTGGTTAAGGAAAAGGAATCTACTTTGTTACGATGTATCATACACACCCAAAACATTAATTTTCAAACTGAAATCAAGAAATTGACCACCAATTCAAGCATCTATAAAGGTAGTAAATTGTATTCGTTACATTCATCCCTAGACAGCACGGGCTGCTTAAGAGTAGGAGGAAGATTGCAACTATCTCAATTAAATTTTGATGGCAAGCATCCAATTATTCTTCCACCCAAATCCAATCTAACTAAATTAATGGTCATAAACGAGCATTTGAGAATGTTACATGCAGGACCTCAATTGGTTCATTCTCAATTACGTGAGAGGTACTGGATAATAAATGGTAAAAATGTCAGCAGATCAATTTTGCACAAGTGCCTATTATACTTCCAGTTTAAGGCAAAACAGGCACAACAATTAATGGGGCAATTGCCGAGTCATCGCACTCAGGTAACATACAAACCATTTATGAACTCTGGTATAGATTACGCCGGACCTCTGACAATTCGGCATGGTGGGCGGAATTCAAAGATAAAAACGAAATGTTATGTCGCTCTATTTATTTGTCTTTCTACAAAGGCAATACATTTGGAATTAGTCAGCGATTTATCAACTGATGCATTCTTAGCAGCACTGAGAAGATTTACTTCAAGAAGAGGTCTATGTTCAAACATTTATAGCGATAATGGAATGAACTTCGTGGGCGCAAATAATTTGCTTCGCTCGATGTACTCATTTTTAAATACTGACCACGTGAGACAAAAAATAGTAAACTCTGCATCTGAAAATGGCATCCAGTGGCACTTTATACCTCCAATTCCCCTCACTTTGGAGGCCTTTGGGAGACAGCTGTAAAGTCAGTAAAATTTCACCTCCAACATGTGGTAGGAAATGTAGCCTTTACGTTTGAAGAGCTCAATACTGTTCTGACTCAGATTGAAGCTTGTCTTAATTCTCGACCTTTATGTGCTTTACCTTGCAACCCATCCGACCCAAAACCTTTAACACCTGGACATTTTCTTGTAGGCGGTCCGCTTACTTCCTTACCAGATCATAACCTAACTGACATCCCTATAAACAGGCTTAACAGGTGGCAGTTAGTTCAGCGATGTGTTCAGCATGTTTGGCATTGATGGTCCGCTGATTACTTATCTCAGCTCCAGTAACGCTCTAAATGGATATCCGAATCACCATCTCTGAAACGTGGAAATTTGGTGCTAATAAAGGAAGACAACATTCCTCCTCTTCAATGGAAGCTGGGAATAGTTGAGAACGTTCATCCCGATCCAGACAATCTAGTTTGTGTGGTAACAGTTCGAAACTTCTTAGGAGTGTTTAAAAGGCCAGTGACAAAATTATGCCCATTACCATTAGTGACTAATATTATGTTAATTAAACACTATAACCGTATTACCTATGTGAAAATAATCATCTTGTTCTACATTATTATTGTTTATTTCTTATACATTTTGTTCTTATTCGTTAATAATTTTCTCATTATCATTCTTTTTAAGATTACATAAATCAATATTAAATCAACTGCAATATTTTTTAAAACCTTTCCATTATCTACTCATTTATTGATTCTTCATCTACTTCTCATATTCAATCTTTTCTTCTGTTTAAATAATATTGCTGTGCTTTTAATTTTTGGCATTATTCATGTAGACTTTTCAGTAGAGACTAAATAAGGTGGAAGGGCACAAGTAGGAGTAAGTGAAGTGCGATTATCACTGAAATAGGATTGAAGTTGGGGTAACAGGCATTTTGGTTTGCATTGTGACAGAATAAGGGATAAGTGTATTTTGATTTTTAAATATATTAAACAATTTTAATTGTTTTATATTATCAGAAACATCTGTAGAGATAAAAATGTCAAAGAATGTATGAGTTGTGCTTTAAGAAGTAGAACCATTTTGGTTATGTAAAAAAGGGGGTAGGTTGTAACACAAATTACAGTTATAGTTTTTCGTTAAAAAATGTTAATGATAAATTATTAATAGGGAGTTGGTAAAGACCAAAAAAGGTCTTGTATTGCCAGTGTATTAAACAAGGGAACCAAAGAGACATATTACATAGATAACAACAACTCGTTAATGAATTTTTTGACTGGAGTAGTGAGAATAATCTAATTAATACAGGAGATCAAAATGGCAGAGTAATTCCTTGCAAAATTTACCATTGAAAATGCCTTTTAATAACTTTACATTAACATGTAGTAGGATATGAAAGATCTAATGGTCACCAATTTATTTTATGTATTTATTTCATTTTTACAATCTGTTGTTCTGCCAGACTGGAATGTGCCAGCAGGACAGTTTTAATATTACAATTCCAAGAATTTACAAAATATTAGTAAAAGTTAACATTTATAAAAGTTTTACAAAAGAAGAATTACAACTCAACAAAATGTCAAATAATAAAAAAACTAATAAAGCTTTAAATTAGTTAATTTGTATTGACTGAGATATCTGTATTTCTTGGAATCAGTTTCTAGTTGATTAAGGACATAGCTAGAGTAGAATAAAACTTTTCTAAAATTCAATATGTCTGTGCATGTGTACACACATTTTCACACATACACATGCTCTTAAGTTATAACCATGCTGTTGTTGAGAAAAATTAAGCCCAAATTGAAACACGTTATTGAAAAGTTGTTGCATTAATGGAATCTTGATTCAGTGCACCTTAACTGTTTCGAAGTAACTATTTTAAAATATATCCAGTGAGCCAAATTCTTAAATTGTAGTTAGATATTCATTTGTAGGGAGAAGAAAATAATCAGTTATCCATTTCATTAAATTAGTAGTTATTAATAACTTCTCAATCGATTATCATAATTGTTATTAGATTTAATCATGATTTACATCTTTCTGCAAGGTGCAATTAAGATTAAATTGAGATATTTAATTTATAATTTTAAACAGCAAGAAGCTGCATGATTTGAAAGGAGAATTTATGTAGCTAAATCAGAGAGAGGTATTTGTTTTTGACTTTCATTGTGTATGAAAATACATTGTCACTGTTGCCTAATTGAATTTATGTCGGATAGATTAATTATAATATTTTAAAAAGTTACCAGAGAACTGTAAAAAGATTATGGTGATTCCAGGTGATAATAATTGCTTGGTAAATTTTTTGAATAAGCTTATTTATGATTTAGCTACAACAATTTATGATTTAGTGTTTGTGAAACTAATCGTTCAGAAAAGTTAAGCATAAAGTGTGGTTTGATGAGGAGTGAAACAGTGCTAATTCTCAAATGTTTACCCTATTAAATGTATTTAAAAATGAAAATGCAGTGCAAGCTAAAAATGATAATGGAGTATAAGTTATTATGTTTGTAAAAAGAGCAATATATTTTACCAAGATTAAGGAAAAACAGCATGCAATTAAAGATTCAAAAGCTTTTTAGAAGTTAATTGGATTTGTAAAAGGTAAATAAATTAGAAATTGGGAACTCAGTGAAATTATATACGCCTGTTCATTTAAATGAGGCCATGTCACATGGCCTAAGATTTCATTTTAGGTAAGCAAATTTGAGATGGCAGAAGTAAATTTAATTATAAAGAAAATCCATAATACAAAACACGTGGGGAAAGTAGAATTCCAGTGTACCACTATAGTCCACTAGAATTCTGTTTTGTACAAAAGTACGTACACCTGTCATTATTAAAAATATTAATAACATTTTTGTAGATGGTCCAGTCATTTATGCATTGACTAATATTCCCATTGCATAAAAAAGGAATTACAATAGATGTTTCTAATTATAGAGAAATATCTTTTACGATGTTATTACCAAGCTTTTTGTGGGAATTTTATGTAAATAATTAGTAAATTGTGACTGCACTAAGGGAATAATGAAAGGAAATCAAGCTAGATTTAATTTTGGTTATTCTGCTGTTGGGATAAAAGCATAGAAGAATTAGTTGTGTTCTTTTGAATAAATTAACATTTATATTCCAAATTTATTCAAAGGGCCTGTTTTAACTTGACCTTTTGTCATTTTGTTTGTCTATTTTTTCTGATGCAGTAATGACTAAATGAATTTACAAGCTTTTATGAAATTTTGCTTAAAGTTCTTTGCTATTAGGCAGAAAACAAAATGTGTACGTAACAATTTTTCATTAAATTTTCTATTTCATAATTGTGATAGCACAGATTCTTAGCCCTTGACCTCATTTACTCACCAACTGCCAGGTGTATATTACCTTATGAAAATTAATGTAAATTTATTGCATGTATGAGAAACATCTGAACTATAATATACCCTGGAATGTAACAGGAGAACAAATGTCACACAAAGCAACAGGTGATGCCTTCTTGTAGTTTTATCCTACCATTCCAAAACTCATTGACTCTTGCCCTCTCATTTTCTGTCAGTTGCCATTGTTATGTAGTCTAGTTGCTGTGTCAGTGCATCTAGAATAACATGCAATGATTGAACTTTTAACAACAGAAGTGAATTCTGGTGACATTCATTGTTGTCTAAAAGCCATTTATATTGATGACAGTGTTGATCTAAGTACTGTGAGTAGTCTGCAATAAAACTTTTCACATCAGAATGTGTTAAAGCAGGTACTGTGGGTTAAATCACACACTGACCAAACAGTTTCTGTTAGAAGCACTAGAAGGAGGTGGAAGCATCTTCTTTTGTTCTAAAATACCGTAGGAAACATGTGTCATGTTTGACAATCCATGGAACCAATAATCTTGCAACACGAGATAATACTGGGACACACATCTCACACGATCACCAAAACTCTTGTGAAAATGAAATTTGAACCTATCCATACCCTCCATTTTTATCAGATTTGGTGCCCTGTGATTTTCAATTTTTTCTATAATTAAAGAGAGATGGATATACTCATATTAAGTGTATTCATTTCACCATGAATTATGAACTGAAGGATGCAATGAGGTTATGGGTCAACCAGCAATCTTCATTGACAGAATAAGAAAACTGCTTCACAAATAGGAGAAATGTATAGCTATATAGCATAGCTGTATAGCACTAAGTTTAGTTTCAGGACTGAAAATCAATTAAGGTAAACAGTTTATGTTATCTATTCATAAAATAACCAAGCGTTATATTTTTAATCTTTATTATTAATTTTACAGATAACACTGATAATCATAATTTTTGTTTCCTAACATGCGATACATGATTTTAATCTGTTTTTGATTCTGAAAATGAATGTATAGTTATCATTTTAAGCTCCTATATTGTATTTTGTTAGTTTATTTTTTATTGTTAAACTTTGTTAACATAATTTGTAAGCTATAAATAAACAATACTAGACAAAGAATTAAATCACATCATAGTCGCATATGATATCATATCTAATAGTAAAGAGTGAGCCTTCATGGACAAGATTAATCATGTCTGTGCAGGTCAAAACATGTAGCTGAAAACACAGCTGTGTTGTTTGTATTAAGCACTGGATTTGGGAATGAATTAATTTTGTTCAGTCGTAGTACTGTCTTGTTAAAAGTGCAGTGTCAAAATGCCTCGAAATTGTGTAAATTATGTGGATGAGTTTACCGTAAAATCAGATAGAAAAAACATTACACCTTTAATTAAAAAAACATATCATTTGTACTTCCAGTGTAAAATTGGTGATCAGGATAAGACATGGACTCCTCATATAGTATGCATTAATTGTTCTGTATATTTAAGAGGATGGCTGAAAAGTAAACAGAAGGCTTTGCCATTTAGTACACCTATGGTTTGGCGTGAACCAAAGGATCATGTAACCAATTGTTACTTTTGTTTAACAAATATGTCTGGAATTTCTAAAAAATCTAAACATACTGTAAAATATCCTTCATTTAAATCTGCAATCAGGCCTGTACTTCACAGTGAAATTATTCCAGTTCCTGAGCCACCTGTGAATGTTTGTTTCAAAAGCAGGGATGAAGAATCAGGCAGTACTGAAGAAAATATCAATGATTCTGATTTTGAATTATCTTCTAGTAAGCCACATCTTATATCACAAGGTGAATTAAATGACTTGGTTAGGGAGTTAAATTTATCAAAAAATCAAGCTGAACTGTTAGGATCAAGACTACAAGGTTGGAATTTACTTAAAAAAATACAAAAATTTTGGGCTTTGGAAGCTTAAAAAAAGAACTTTCTCAGTACTTTACTGATGAAAATATAATTTGGTTAATTGCAAAAATATTGATAAGCTTATGTTTCACTTAGCACAAGTTCATAAATCTGAGGACTGGCACCTTTTCATAGATTCGTCCAAGTATATTAAAAGTGGTTTTACTACCCAACAGTAACAAATATCCTTGGTTTCCAATTGCTTTTTTTTTTTTTGTCGTTAGTCATTTGACTGGTTTGATGCAGCTCTCTAAGATTCCCTATCTAGTGCTAGTTGTTTCATTTCAGTATACCCTCTACATCCTACATCCCTAACAATTTGTTTTACATATTCCAAACGTGGCCTGCCTACACAATTTTTCCTTCTACCTGTCCTTCCAATATTAAAGCGACTATTCCAGGATGCCTTAGTATGTGGCCTATAAGTCTGTCTCTTCTTTTAACTATATTTTTCCAAATGCTTCTTTCTTCATCTATTTGCCGCAATACCTCTTCATTTGTCACTTTATCCACCCATCTGATTTTTAACATTCTCCTATAGCACCGCATTTCAAAAGCTTCTAATCTTTTCTTCTCAGATACTCCGATTGTCCAAGTTTCACTTCCATATAAAGCGACACTCCAAACATACACTTTCAAAAATCTTTTCCTGACATTTAAATTAATTTTTGATGTAAACAAATTATATTTCTTACTGAAGGCTCGTTTCACTTGTTCTATTTGGCATTTTATATCGCTCCTGCTTCGTCCATCTTTAATAATTGTACTTGCCAAATAACAAAATTCTTCTACCCCCATAATCTTTTCTCCTCCTATTTCCACATTCAGTGGTCCATCTTTGTTATTTCTACTACATTTCATTACTTTTGTTTATTTAATGCGATAGTTCTTGCGTAGGACTTCATCTATGCCGTTCATTGTTTCTTCTAAATCCTTTTTACTCTCGGCTAGAATTACTATATCATCAGCAAATCGTAGCATCTTTATCTTTTCACCTTGTACTGTTACTCCGAATCTAAATTGTTCTTTAACATCATTAACTGCTAGTTCCATGTAAAGATTAAAAAGTAACGGAGATAGGGAACATCCTTGTCAGACTCCCTTTCTTATTACGGGTTCTTTCTTATGTTCTTCAATTGTTATTGTTGCTGTTTGGTTCCTGTACATGTTAGCAATTGTTCTTCTATCTCTGTATTTGAAACCTAATTTTTTTAAAATGCTGAACATTTCATTCCAGTCTACGTTATCGAATGCCTTTTCTAGGTCTATAAACGCCAAGTATGTTGGTTTGTTTTTCTTTAATCTTCCTTCTACTATTAATCTGAGGCCTAAAAGTGCTTCCCTTGTCCGTATACTTTTCCTGAAACCAAATTGGTCTTCTCCTAACACTTCTTCCACTCTCCTCACAATTCTTCTGTATAGAATTCTAGTTAAGATTTTTGATGCATGACTAGTAGTTAAACTAATTGTTCTGTATTCTTCACATTTATCTGCCCCTGCTTTCTTTGGTATCATGACTATAACATTTTTTTTGAAGTCTGACGGAAATTCCCCTTTTTCATAAATATTACACACCAGTTTGTATAATCTATCAATCGCTTCCTCACCTGCACTGCGCAGTAATTCTACAGGTATTCCGTCTATTCCAGGAGCCTTTCTGCCTTTTAAATCTTTTAATGCTCTCTTAAATTCAGATCTCAGTATTTTTTCTCCCATTTCATCCTCCTCAACTTCCTCTTCTTCCTCTATAACACCATTTTCTAATTCATTTCCTCCGTATAATTCTTCAATATATTCCACCCATCTATCGACTTTACCTTTCGTATTATATATTGGTGTACCATCTTTGTTTAACACATTATTAGATTTTAATTTATGTACCCCAAAATTTTCCTTAACTTTCCTATATGCTCCCTCTATTTTACCAATGTTCATTTCTCTTTCCACTTCTGAACAGTTTTCTTTAATCCACTCTTCTTTCGCCAGTTTGCACTTCCTGTTTATAGCATTTGTTAATTGCCGATAGTTCCTTTTACTTTCATCACTAGCATTCTTATATTTTCTACGTTCATCCAGCAGCTGCAATATATCGTCTGAAACCCAAGGTTTTCTACCAGTTCTCTTTATTCCGCCTAAGTTTGCTTCTGCTGATTTAAGAATTTCCTTTTTAACATTCTCCCATTCTTCTTCTACATTTTCTACCTTAATTTTTTTACTCAGACCTCTTGCGATGTCCTCCTCAAAAAACTTCTTTACCTCCTCTTCCTCAAGCTTCTCTAAATCCCACCGATTCATCTGACACCTTTTCTTCAGGTTTTTAAACCCCAATCTACATTTCATTATCACCAAATTATGGTCGCTATCAATGTCTGCTCCAGGGTAAGTTTTGCAGTCAACTAGTTGATTTCTAAATCTTTGCTTAACCATGATATAATCTATCTGATACCTTGCAGTATCGCCTGGCTTTTGCCAAGAGTATATTCTTCTATTATGATTTTTAAAATGGGTGTTGGCAATTACTAAATTATACTTCGTGCAAAACTCTATAAGTCGTTCTCTTCTTGCCCAGCCCGTATTCACCCACTATATTTCCTTCCTTGCATTTTCCAATGCTTGCATTCCAATCTCCAACTCTTATTAAATTTTCATCTCCTTTTACGTGTTTAATTGCTTCATCAATCTCTTCGTATACACACTCTACCTCATCATCATCATGGGTGCTTGTAGGCATATAGATGTTAACAATCGTTGTCGGTTTTGGTTTTGATTTTATCCTTATTACAATGATTCTATCGCTATGCGTCTTGAAATACTCCACTCTCCTCCCTATCTTCTTGTTCATCATGAAACCTACTCATGCCTGCCCATTATTTGACGCTGAATTAATTACTCTAAAATCACCTTCTATTGCTTATGATATTAATTTGAAAGAGGCATACAATGTGATGAAAGATGTTCTTGAAAAAATAAATTGCAAAAAACATAGCTGGAACATATGGAGTGATTTGAAAGTTACAGCTATTTTTTTTGACATGCAATTAGGCTATACTAAGTAGATGTGTTTTCTTTGCGAATGGGTCAGTCGTGCTAGGGATAAACATTATATTACCATAGAATGGAAGAAACGAGACAACTTAACTCCAAATGGGAAAAATATTATTCATGAGCCCTTAATTGAACCCAAAAAATTATTTTTACCCCCTCGCCATATCAAGCTAGGACTAATGAAAAATGTTGTAAGAGCAATGAAGAAGGATAGTCCCAGATTTTTGTACATCAGGTAGAATGTAGGTGAAGGAAAAATTAAAGAAGGAATAATTGTTGGTCCTCAAATAAGACAGTTGGTCAAAGATGATGTATTAACTCAATGTTAAATAATGTAGAAAGTGCAGCATGGGCTTCATTTAAAGATGTTTACAAAAGTTTTCTTGGCAATCAAAAATCTGACAATTACCACGATATTGTTAATCAACTTCTTACTTCATACAGAGCTATGGGATGTAATATGTCTTTGAAAATACATTTCCTCCACTCACATCTGGATTTTTTCCCGGAAAACCTCAGAGATGTAAGTAACGAACACAGTGAACATTTCCACCAAGACATTTCGGTGATGGAAAGCTGCTATAAAGGGAAATGGAATACTAACATGCTAGCCTACTGTTGGGCATTAATTCGGGATGTGCCTGAGGCTATTTATAAAAGAAAAACAACAGCGAAATTATTCTAACACAGGTATGGCCATGCAAAATTATAAATTTTACAGATTACATCTCTGGTTTTTTTTTACAAATTTTTTCATGTAATCATTGTAAAATATCTTGATAGTATGCACGATTGACTGTTTCACATTGAGGCAAGAATTCAAAATGTATAATTCCAGTAAAATCAAAAAATGAGAGCATCACTTGGACATTGGATCAAGACTGATGTGCTTTCTTGGGGTCATTCAATGATTTTCTGAATGTGAGTGTCATCAGTTGAAGTCAAAGACCTTCTGGGTCAAAGATCATTTTCAGTTGACTGACGACCACTTTTAAGTAGTGAAAACCATTTGTAACATTGCAAACAACCCAGAGCATTATCTCTGTAGGCTTGTTTCAAAAGTTGAAACGTGTGAAAGTTTTCCCCAGTTTCATGCAAAATTTTTCTTCGTATCATTACACTCAAATAACAGTAACATGAAAACTAAACAAGATACTAACTATCCAAAAACATCTAGTTACAGAGGAGGTTAAGCAGAACACAATGCTGCCAACCACACATCAGCTAAATATCTCCGTTGGCACGCAATTAAGAATGTTCAGTTATTTTCTTGACAGACCTTGTATCTTATACTTTATTTTAATTTTAATTTTATTTATTTAGTTTCAATTTAGATCTCAATTTATTAGATTTAATATAAAATGAGAAACATCTTCTGTTCAAAGAACAACTAATAAATTTCATGACATTATTCTCAGATTATTTTAATTTTGATATTTAATACGATTGATTGCTTTCTTTCTCATAGGTTAGTTCAAAGCTGTGATTATTGTTTTCACAGTTTCTTTCTTTAATTTTAATACTGATTGAAATTTGTTGATCACTGATGGCAGATTAATCCAATGTTTATTTTCCAGTGGTATGACATTTTTCAAATAGCTGAAAAGTGTTTACCTTTTTCTCAACAAATTTTTATACTTCCTATTATAGACAAAGTTTACATTGTACAGTAAGTGTGATGCATGGAACATCTGTACTTATTTTGAAGGTTGACAACATTACTAATAAAATTTCAACGTTTTGTTATTTTTTGTCTCGTGTATGTCAAACAGTGATTTTGCTCAATCTGATAAATTGTCAGAATTGTGTTGGATTTACAGAAAAGATTTATATATATTTTTTTTAAATGGTATTTGGGGCATCATTATTTTTTTTTGTTTTTTTCTATAGGTACAAATGTGACAGTGAATGCTGTAAATCCTGGTGTAGTAGACACAGATTTGTTATGTCACATGAGTTACTATAAAAGTGTTCTGTCATTATTATTTGTTAAACCCGTCATGTGGCCGTTTATAAAGTCTCCACGTCAAGGCGCTTTACCTGTTTTATACGTTGCTCTTGATCCTGGACTAGAAAATGTATCTGGGAAGTGCTTTAAGTAAGTAACTAGGAGAAAATAAATGATTACTTATTAATTCATTGCATTATGTGCACATTACACAGAAATTAACCATTTATATTATCGTTATTAAAAAATATTAAATATACCAGAGTTATACACTTCTCATATATAATTTTTTTTTTTTTTAAGTAATAAAATTTGACTACATTTATCTGATATATGTGTATTTGCTCTTTTGTGTGCAAAATTATGTAATTATTGGTTCATAAAATCTTTCAATGGCCGATTGACCTCTATGCTGCACTTGTTTCAACTGACACTTAACAAAGCATATATTTGGAATTAACTATAATTAATAATGTGGGACAAAGCAAGTCTGAATCTATTCATTTATTGCCTGGAATTCCTTAACAGCTAGGAATCCAATAAAAACTGTAATGTACTTTGTAGTTTTTTAAAGCCCTAAGATGATGTGTCTGAAATAATTGGACAGGTTTTAAAAATATCCTTGAAGTGCTCATCTTAGAAGGCAGAAAATTATATTATACACAGCCTGGTGATAAGTACACTGATGGGTGAGAATTTTCACTTGTATTTTGCATTTTAAAATACAGAATATGGACTTATCTCATCTTAACTATGGACTTAGAAGGAGTTGTGAACTGACAAAATTGAAAGTGGGGAAGAAATGATCAAGAATAGGGAAAAAGGATGGATAATGAGAAAAGACAATGACAACCTAAAAAAAAAATTATAGAACAAAACAAATAAATATACCCTGAGCAAAGCTCTCAATCCCCTCTTCAGACAACATGCATTCTTCCTGCCTAAAATCATGTAGGAGAGGTCCATGCTATGGCAGTAACATTTATTAGCAGCTTACAAAATTTATTCATTTATTAGCAGGTAATTCAAAATTAGGTAAAGAATATTAGTAAAGAAATTAAAGTTGTAATAAAAATATTAGTTAAATAAAAATAATAGAATTAAATAAATTATTAATAAAATTATTTAGTGAAATTGAAATTTTTAAAGAATTAGGTAAAGTGATGGAAGACACACCATTTTTTAATTAAAATGAAATTAAATAATGGTAGGTGTTAGATATTAGAAAATGTGAATAAGAAAATAAGATTCACTATTTAATCAGTACATGAAGTTTATTATTGATTGATGCACAGTTTAACACTAAAATAATAATAATAGTAATAACACATTTATACTAGTTTGTAACTTATACAATAATGGTTATAATAGTTTAGAATTGTTTAAATTGCGTTTAGCAATGGTTTGTTCTTTAGAATGGTTTTCGTTTTCGACCTAATTCCCAGTGAAGAGGAGGTTGAAATTCTTCTTTGAAAAGCACCAATGCTTCAGGCAGCAGAGGTTTGTGATCCTTATTCCAGTTAATGTGTGTTGTAGAGTTGAGAGAGATATTCAATTGATCAGCGTCACCAAAAGTTTTGATACATATGTTGAAGACATTGCTATTGTTCTAGCCAGTTAACATTCAAATAAGCAGGTGTTCAAGGGATTAGGTCATTCAGGTCATTGGAAAGACCAGTGAGTGGCTGGTATTTGATACAAGCCTCATTCTTAATTAACACGGTTTCCACTTCATCATACAACAGAATATTAGTTCCCAGTACTCGTTTTAGGTGATTTTTTATGCATTTTATTCCCGCTTCCCATAGACCGCAAAAATGGGAAGATCTGGGAGGAATAAAATGCCACATTATACCATTAGCAGTGCAGAATGAATGCATCTGGTAAATGTGATCTTCGAAGACAAACATTTGTTTAGATTTGCAAAGTAAATTATTGTCAACAAAGTTGGTGCCGATATCAGAATAAATGTGTTGTAACATTACATCGTCTTGCTATCATCCTTTTGAGAGCTTCAATAAACTTCTTAGTACTCAGATTTGGAACCAATTCCAGATGTATAGTCTTGGTAGACACACAAATAAATAATGCCACATAAGCCTTTGTTGGTATAGATCTTCTTTGCATAACTTAACGAAACAGAAATGGAACACAGAAATCAATTCTACAATTTTCAAGGTTGCACTCTACAGGAAGGCAGATCTCCCATTAAATGTTGAATGGTCTTAGGACCAACTCTTCTGCAACAGAAGCAATTTCTAATGATTGATCGAGTCAGAATGTTACCATTAATTGGCCAGTATTTAGTTCTTACCGCTGCCAGGAGGGCTTGAGTTCCTGCATGTAAAGTATTCAAATGAGTTTGAAGTGCTACCAGCTTAGTAACTTGATGATCTGGCAGAAGTAATATAGGATGCTTGTGATCAGGAGAAATTAATGCGTTTTTTTAGCCTGTTTCAAACTCGACGTATTCCCTCTGTTTTTGTTTGGCTTGCTATTTTTGTTTAATCCATGTTATTTCAGCCTCAGACAAATCTCAAAAGTTAGATATCCAGTAAGTTTTGTTACTTGTTAGGATTTTTACAGTTCTTTACAAATCGCTGACATAAAGCTGTAATCTGCAGTAGTTTAGTACAGCTAGAAAATTTGTCAATTAATTCAGAGTATTTTACACCAATATTTGCACTATGTTTATCATTTGCCTTTCTTCGAGTTCTGGTTCAATTGTAATGGTTTCAATTGGCTGAGGCCAATCGTCTTGC
This sequence comes from Lycorma delicatula, assembly GCF_047948215.1. NCBI lineage: Eukaryota > Metazoa > Arthropoda > Insecta > Hemiptera > Fulgoridae > Lycorma > Lycorma delicatula. The sequence goes on from NC_134459.1 coordinate 16,563,168, forward strand.
TTGTTAGATAACCACAGAGTTCCATTCCACCAAAGATTACAACTTAGGAGAATTTCAGGTGAAGCAGATCGAGAAATGAAGTCAGCTGGATTATCCTGAGATCTTATGTGTTTCCATGTGCAAATTTTCGTCAGTTCATGAATTTTTGATACTTATTTCCTAACATATGTTTGCCAAGTTCTTGCAGGAGAGTTTAACCAATGCAATACAATGGTAAAACCAGTCCATAAAGTGATGCTTTCAGTGTTTATTAAATCTAAAGCCTTATGGGTTTTTTGGAGTAGCTCAGACAATAGTAATGCTCTACAGAGTTAGGAAATTAATTTTAGAGGAGCTACATGAGATTTAGAACATATTAATTTCACATTTACTTTCCCACCTTCTTCTATGGTTCTTATATAAAGACATGCTCCGTAAGCTTTCTCTGAAGCATCAGAGAATCCATTTATTTCGAATAATTGATTACATATTCTACTTAATATTTGTCTTTCAACAGTCAGTTGATTTAGAATTTGTAATGATTCTCTGTAGTTGTTCCATTTAATATGCAATGTATCAGGATTCTTTTGTTCCCAACCTAAGTCCTTTATGAGCCAGATTTCTTTCATAAGAAGCTTAGCGGTAATAACTATTGGTGAGACAATTCCAATTGGATCAAATAGTCGAGTTACGTCTGATAAAATAGGATGTTTAGTGACAACCTTAGGAGGATCGGGTAGGTTGACAATAAATCGAAAAGTATCTGTTGATTGTTGCAAATACAACCCGAGAGTTTTGATTGCCTTATTATCTGAATCTTCTATGACGAATCCTGATTCTATATGCTCCTTTGATATATTTTTCAAAATATATGGGTGGTTAGAGAACCATTTTCGCAGTTTGAAACTCCACTATTCAACAGATTAATTAGTTTTGAATGTACTTCGGTTACTTCATCTAGACAATTTCCTTCGGTTATGACGTTATCTATATAAAAATCTCTTTGAAGACAATCAGATGCTCTAGGAGATAAAGCGTTTCCTTCAACTAGTTGAAATAAACAACGGATCGCCAAAAGTGGAGCCAAAGCAATACCATAGGTAATGATCTTCACTCTGCATGTGTTAATTTTTTCATTTATATCATTACACTGTACAATTTGTTGAAAATGTCGTTAACTTTCATCTATTTATATTTTCTGTACATTTGTTTAATGTCTGCCATAAATACATAGGATGAGTACAAAATGATAGTAGTATAGTTATTAAATCATCCTGTATAGTTAGGCCTGTCATAAGGATATCGTCTGTCATAATACTGATTCGAGGTCTTAGCTGATGCGTCAAAAACAACGCGTAATCGAGTTGTAGAACTGGATTCTCTAATGATCGAATGATGATGTAAATAATAAGTGAATTCAGGCTCTCTCTCTTCAACTGCAGGTTCCATTTCATCATTTTCTAGGTATTGATAAAGAAAATCATCGTAACTTATCTTCAAATTTTTGTCTCTGTTGATTTTGCGCTCCAAAGAATAAAAAAATTTAATAGTGTGTTCCCTTGATCTTCCTAATAACGTCACAGGATCAGCAGAAAAAAGTAATTTGACAACAAATTTGCAATCTGACTGGCGTATAAAGTTGGATATATAATGTTGCTCACAAAAAGTAATGCTTGATCTTAAAAAGATTTACACTGTCATTGCTTGAAATCTCCTCAGTTTTCAAAAATGAGGCAAGGTCATCTAAATATTCATGCACAGCAGTACAAGTAGCAGTAAAAGACAAAGACATTTTTTGCCATGGTTTGATGCTATTTTGCCACTTGCGACCCAGCCAAAAATTGAATTTTATAAAGTTGGCAAATTCTTTCCGAGCTTGATTTGACCTTCTCGTAGAATATCGAAGAATATGCTTATACCAAACAGCACATCGACTTGTTTAGATTGAAAGAATTTGTCATCAGCTAATTCCATATCGTCTGGTATGTTTTAAGTTTCAGTTTACAGAGGACGTCAGTTAATCATTAACAGTTTTTCGTAAAACTAGCATTGATATATTTTCTTCGTAATCGTTCAATCTCGATTTAATTGTAGCATTGACTGAAACATTTGTTGACATTCCAGTGTGTCCAATTCTGGTGATAGATGCCAGGATTTGGATTGTTTAAGACCTAAAGCTTGATTAGAGGGAATGATTTGTGTAATGATTTGAAAAAGGAATGAACAATGTTAACGTAGTAAGTGGTCACTTAGTTAGAAATATATATTATTATTATCTTTTTATGACCGCATAGAATCACTTTAGTTAGTCCATTATTCAAGTCTCTGATGGGACTCATTGAACCTTGCGGTCCTCCCAGTACTTCATACGTTACGATCTTTGTGCCCTTTCTATTGTTGAAAATGTTCATGTTGTGAGTTTTTTCTCGTGAATGTGAAGCGAATGTTTTTTTTCTTGATTTTCTTGTTTAATTTTATCTTATCTGTGATGTCTTCTGGTGTAAGGATATTTTTTTTCAGATACTCTCATATTTCTCTGATCCATCTGCATCCTGTCTTAGTGTTTTTTGAGTCGTGATTGTACTGTACTAGCTGTTTCAGAACTCTTGAATCTTGCATCCTCGTGGTATGTCCAAAGAATTCTAATCTCCTCTTATGCATGGAATCAGTGTTCAGTTCTAACTCTTTGTATGAGACTTTGGGCACAGTCCCCCACTGCCCATCTTTCTGGTACTTTTAGAAATATATAAATATACTTTTTTTTTAACTTGGAGATAAATGCCCTTTATGACTGATCAGAAAAACTAAGCTTGTAAAGTTAAATTTTAGAAATGACATGCAAATGATGATTTTTTGTATATACTCACTTTTCCAAACTGTCAGTATGGTTTCACATAGCACACTGAATCATATCTCATGGAATTGTCTGAATTTCCTGAAAAGTGCACCCTTTATTACATTTGTTAATTACGTTGCATCTTTTTGTTTATCTTATAATACATTCTAACATGTTGTGTACAGTTTGTTTATGTAAACTTTTCCTTTAAGGTTTAGGATTTTTAAAAATCAGATACTCATGAAACATGTGTCTGAAAATCTCCATTATAGCCCTTAGCATAGGACCAGTAATTCTGTATTGTTGGAATCAAATTTATCTAGGATTTATTATAACTTTGCATAGTTCTGAAAAGACAAAGACGCAACATGGCAGTGTAGTATTCAAAATTAACAGATAACACACGTCCATTCTCTTCAAAAAAATTATCAAATTAAACTGGCCACTCCACATCATATCCAGAATGAAGGAGACATTTATGAAGTTGTCTTAAATTGTTTAGTAATCAATATCAAAAACTCAGGTTTTTACAAAACCAAACAGGAAAAAATATACTTCATTACTAATCACAAGAACAATGTTATCATTAAAAATTTCAAGTATGGTTCTGATGAAAGTCAATGGCAACTGAAATTGGATAAAAAGTTGAATTGATAAAACAATAAAACACCCTTTCCACATGAAACCTGACACCACCTACCTACAGTTATAACCAATCCAAAACAATCCCTCCCTGACTCTGTAATAATACAATGACATTTTACATTGCTCGTGTATAATTGATAGATGAAATTAGTCAGTAAAGTTAATGCTAGGTAATTAGAATGCTCTCTTCATTTATTTCATTTTGCTATACATATGTTTTGTAATATATTTAGAAATTCTTTTTAAAAAAATATACATTTAGAAACAGAATTGCAATGAGGAATTTATTTTTTCAAGGATGCTATTTCTAACTTATTTCATTTTGCTATGTACAGGTGTGTTAAATTAGTGTTTTTAATAAAAAAAGTTTTTATATAATCCCGATGAGTCTTTCCTTCTTATAACCTCACAATCATTGCAGGTGACAAGGAACATGATAAATGTTGCTGTAACCACTTAATTTGTTTTTGTTCTAAGTAATGATGAGGTGTACATGGAGAATGTGGTGTATGAAACTTTACTGCTTTTTCATTTCTGTAAAAAAAACAAAAGAAAAGAAACTGGTAAGGGGTTAACTACCAATACCGTAATATATATAAATATGTACATGAATTCCGGTTAATAGGACCACTGGGTTATTCAGGGCAGCCATTTAATTGGGCATTTTTGGTAAAACAGAAATATATTTTGTATAATTCATGCAAAATTACACCTGTTTAACAGTCCAAAATGCCGCTTGTAAGGCCCACTAGTTTGTTTGTTTCTTTCTTTTACTTCTAAAATATCACATTTTTATTAGTAATTTAAATCATATGTTGTATTGAGGGTTGTAACTTCCTTCTATCACTGGCCAGCCTGCATAGAACGTAGTGCATGGGGACACAGATGATATCATGCAGTTATGACAAAGCAAATGTTTTTACTTTCTTCATTGCGAGTCTGTTGTTCATTGTGTATGGTGCTGTCATTATTTTTTCTGTAATTATTTTTAATCACTTTTGCTTATTTTTTTTACTTTTGTTAATCATTTAATCTTTTTACTTTGAAGTATTAGTTAAGTTAAAAGTCTGTGTTTATCCAATCTGTCACCATACCACATAAAGACATGACATTGGCAGAAAGAATTGCATTGCTAAACAAAATAAAAAGTTATTCATCAAACACTGGTCAGCATAAACTTGCAGAACTTCTGGGAGCATCAAAAACTACAATAGCTTGGATTTTGCAGCAAGAAGAAACTCTTTGCAGTGAATGGTCTAACAAACGTGAAAGAGAAGGAACTATACTCTAAAAAGAAAACATGAAGGAAAGGATCCACTCGTTGAGAAAGCTTTAAATGAATGGTTTTCTACTGTCACTAGTTGATGAGTAAGTGTCCTATGTAAAAACAAAAAGCAGAAGAGCTTGCAAAATAATTGGGACACTGTGATTTCAAAGCAACAGACGGTTGGTTATCACATTGAAAATGAAGACATGAAATAAAATTTAAAGAAGCTCACGGTGAAAAGGCAAGTGCCGAATCTTGGAAGAGTTCTAAAGTTCCTCAAATAAAATAAATATTCACCTGATGAATCACAAGAATGAATAAGATGAAGACGAACCCAATGTCAAATGCCTATCTACACAACTGCAAAAAAATTCATTGACAAACTTCAGCAATATTTTATACAAGAATGGCAGTGAAGGAAGCCCACTAGAAGAACTATGAGTCTGTGCAAAATTAGTAGAATGCCAAGTATTAAAAGGTAGACGACAAAGCAAAATAAAAAACTTTTTTCAAAATTTTAAAGAAGTAAGACATTAAAATAGTTTTTTTATTTTACTGATCATAAATAGCAATCATTACTGTATTTTGTACTTCTATTTTGTTTATTAATTGTATTTTCACTTAGTTTTTTTTTAATTATGTAAGATTACAAAAACTATTCAGTAATGCATTGTACCAGAACAGTGGTTCTTTTTAAATGTAGTAGGCCTGTTTTTAAATATAGATATGTAATTTAAAAGGATAGTAAATAATGTATTGTATTTTATTAGACACTTATTGTACAGTAAAGTATTTAAATTCTTATTATGATGTAATTTATAGTTTTATTCATGTAATCTTAGTATTACAAATAAAACTCAGAATAGTAAATCACGAATTCAAATTTAATAATTAGAATACATCTGTATACCCTGTTTGTGCACAGCTCCTCATTTTTCATTAATATCGCTTGATAGGGCTACTTAGCCCCGGTCCCAAAGTGGTCTGATTATCCAGAATATACTGTATTGATTTTGTAATAAACAATACTCTTGTTCTTCAGGTGGTCATAACATAAAACACTATTAAATGAAAATGATGTAAAACAATTACATAAAATCTACTCTTTTCAATTGCTCTTGAAATTGATGATAATCATAATCTGAATTTGGGGTTCATAAGAAAAAAAATGAAACAACTTTTTAATTAATTTATTTTTTCTTGTTATTTAAATCCATAAATAATTTTTTATTATCAGTTGTACAACCCATCATGCCATACCACTGAAAACATGTACTTAATAATTTGATATACTAGAAGATAATGGTTGATGAGAAGCATGGCTTATTTATGATACAATTTCTAATTCCAAATCAAAACATAAAACTTCCTGATCGATTGAATCATCCTCCAAACCCCAATGGAAAGAATATCTTCCCTGAAACAAGTAACATTTATATCAAGTTGTAACATTGTGCAATTATTTGGCATTGTCAAGTAGAATATAATATTTACAAAAAATGCTATTTTCATCGTTTATACCCAACCACACTCTCCCAGATTCTCTGGGTTTCATTAGGAGAGATTTGGCAGGAGCTTAGGCTTGATACCCATTTCATTCTAGCTATTATGTTGTGTGGAAATATGTGGTCTATAAAAAGTGACAAGCTTGACTGGAATTTGAATCCAAAAATTTCCAGACAAGGTAACTTATTCTATCATATCAGAATACTAGGTAAGGCATGGGAAAGACAACGAACTATGTTTACTGTTCTAAAGATGAGCTAACCCAAAAGTGAAATGAAAATGGGAAATAATTAAAAGATAAGCATGAAAACGTTATATTTCAGTTCAATTAGATTTTTAATAAAGAATACTTTCCAAAAATACCTCAAATTTTTTTAGACAACGGTTTTTTCTTTCATTTGATGAACCGTGTGATTAGAATTAAGTCACCCCTTTTTTCTCAAAAAACTTGAATGATAATGTACTTGAAATAATAGAATTAAAAACAATATAGTACAGCATGTTTTAATAGTAAATGCTCTTATATAAAGTACTGAAGGTGAATCAATTTCTTTAATTCCCATCATTTTATTAAAAAGAGAATAAAGTACTCTATTAGTTTACAAGAGATTACAGCTGTTAAATTGCTAATAAAACATGAACAGTGGGAAAGTGTTGCGAAATGTGGTACAAATCGTGCCACTAGGTTGCAGTACTCGATAGTACTAGGTTGTGTACAAAAAATTGTACACTACTATACTATACTATGTACACTATTCTACACAATAAGAAATTTAAAAAATGTATGTTTGTTCTAGAAAGGCAATAAAATTTAATTATAATCCATAAGATAACAATTGGTTATTCATAAAAAAAAAATAAAAGAATAATCTAACAAAATGCAGTGGTATCCAAAAAAATTACATTGAAATTGTAAACTGTATGGTAAAAGTCTTGCAAATAACAAAATGATACTGATATCAAAAAAGGGTGAGAGACTACATTTCTATTATCAAAAATCTGTTATTAATTTAGAATTTTGTTTATAAAAAATGCTTGTTAAATATATAGACAATAGATATACAATAATAGATAATAAATAACGTGAATAACAAAAATTGAAAAATTTGTAACAAAACTCTTACCGGCCTGATTTCATTTATTAAACGACGAATAATCATAAGAATTGTATTATTTCTGCAAATGTGATATGTATTATGTGTAATGTGATTGCATCGTTTTATCATAACACATTCAGAATGTCAAAGAAACTACGCTAAATTGTATTTTTATATATAAAAAGTACGGTAATTAAAGAAGCAAGACTAGATAAACAAATAATCAATGCATGTTTCTAAAAAAAGATCAAAATGTGAAAGAAAGTAATGCAAAACAAATTTACTTGGTTTTTTTTCTATTTATATCCTTTAGTAAATACATTGCGTTAAAACATACATTCAATGAAAAAACCAAATTTTCATCACGTTGAAAAGTTAAAAAGTTGAAATAATGTTTAAAATTTAAAATAAAGACAATATGATGAATTGTAGTGAAATAATAGGTAAATATTACTTTCAAAACAAATATGTAATTGAAGAAAAGATGTTGAAACACTAATAAGTCAACATGCGTATAAACGCTAATAGATGATAAATTTGTGACAGCAAATTTATAATTGTCAACTTTAATAAAAATTGTGACAGTGACTTTATACTACCCCTGCTAATTATATGAGTTTGTTTAATAAATGAAATCGGGCCAGTAAGAGTTTTGTAACAAATTTTTCTATGTTTTGTTATTATATGAAACGCTTGAACATTTTTTATTATCTACTATTGTATATCTATTGTCTATATATTTAGCATTTATTTTTTTTTAAACAAAATTCTAAATTAATAACAGATTTTGATAATAGAAATTTAATTTCTCACCTGTTTTGATATCAGTTTCATTTTATCTGTGAGACTCTTATCATACAGTTTGAAATTTCATTGTAATTTTTTTGGATAGGCTACATAATGTTTAGAATGAAATTTGTAAGATCTAAGATATTTCATAGATACAAAAGCATTTCTGACTACATTCTTTTTTTTCAAAATACCTCTATTGATTCTTCTATAAATTTAAAAGCAGTGAGACCTAACTTCCCTTTTTTTGAATCAGAGCTTCCTTTTCATATTTTTTTACCTTACCAGAGTATTCTTCTTTCTTTATATTTCAACCAGCTTTTTATTAAAATACATTTGAAACATTTATTTTCTTGTTTATTATAAAGTCTCTTCATCAGACACACAAATATATGTATTCTTCTATTACACACTCAGTACCAAGTTTGCTAATTTACTACCAGCATTTTTTTTTTGTCACAGTTTATAGATATTACACCATTCCACTATAAAATATATTTTAGCAGAGTACATACCTCAGGATAATTTTTTGTGACGTCAAATGAATCCTTGTAGGTAAAAGTTTCTCCTGACGCCAATGGCAATAGTGCTTTATCGCCATTAGGTAAATATACCTCGTCTAAACGTAGAATGAATTTTTCATTTAACTGGACAGGATATATACCATAATGAGAATTTTCAAGAATTCCTCTGGTTTCTATAAAGCTAATTTTATCCTCTGAAAAATAAAATGAAAATTTAGAGAACATTTTAATAGATCACTTTTCTACAAGTGTAATGTTACTATGGCAAAGATAAATTTTGATTGATTCTTAGTGTAATTATGAGTATTTATGACAGTACCATTCAAACTGAAGTAACTGTAAAACTGTACTGAACTCTTACATTTCTATTTCTGGAATTCTTTGTGGAAGGGGAAAAATTCTTTAGATTAGAAAGATTTTTCTTGCAGAAAATATGAACTAACTATTCATAGTTGTGCAAACCACAGCATGCTGAGATTCATTTCAAATGGATCATTTCACTTAACATTTAACATACTAACACTTAATGCGTAAAGCAACAGATATATGTGATGTGTATAGTAAGTACTTTATTTAAAATTTATTATAGTTTTAAATGACAAATTTATATATACTTTTAATTATGCATTAAAATTAATTGTAAAAAATATCAGATTATTTTATTAACTTGAAATGGATACAACTTTCAAAAGAAATATCTGAAATAATAGTAACAGTCATATTTATTGAAAGACAGTGAGTGAATATGAATAGTTTATTTAAAGGATGCATATGTATGAATTTTTTTCAGTATGAAGAAAATACCAAAAAAAAAGAGAATCATTCTCTGTATATAAGTGGACTGACAGTGCTGCCCTCTCCTGCTAGGTATGTTTACTAGACACTCTCTGCTCAGTTGGCTAGGTAGCGTTCATGAAAAACATTGCAGCAGACAGATTAATTATTTTCTTAAACCCCTCCCAATGCTCTCAGCAATTTTGCGATGACAAACTTTAAGGACAACTTTTCAACATCAAGTTTTGTTTCCTGTTAAAGAATACAGCGGCAGAAACAGTTTCAGTACATCAGAAAACTATAAAGCAGGCAAGAATTTATGAGTAGTTTGCCTGATTCAAAAGTGGCCTTTCGTAGATTAACCCCTTCAATGTCTAGAAGAAACGAAAATGTTAAAAAGTATGTGATGCTATCATGTTTGATCATCACAGAACAGTCAACAAATTGAAGGAAATAACTGGAATTCCTGGAGTTCATGCCAAGGAATCCTAAATGAAGATTTGAACTGTTTGACTGCTTTACAATGACCAGATGAATAACCATCAGAAATTTTGGTAGGAATTGAAAAAAACAGGCACAAACTGACCTGGATTTTTTGTCAAAAGTAATAATAGGGGATAAATCTTTGTATGACGGCTTTGACCCTGAAAAAAACAGCAGTCAGAAGGCAGCTTCATTGCCCAGGCCAAAAAAAAGCACGGCAAGTGAAATCAAATGTGAAATGCATGATGGTTTGTTTTTTGATATCAAAGGAGTTTTTTACACTGAATTTGTTCTTCAGGGCACCACAGTGAATTAGCATTACTATTTGTAAGTGCTGAAGCGATTTTGTGAGGCAGTGAGAAAAAATTACCTGAGTTGTGGCAATCAAGGGACTGGCTGATATATCATAATGTGTTGCGCACACAGTGTTGAAAATCCACAAGTTTTTGATGAAAAACGATATAACAGTTTCTCATCCCCCTTACTAGCCCCCTGCAACTTCTCCTTATTCCCAAGAATAAAGAAAAACCTAAAGGGAGAGCATTTTCAGGACCTACAAGAGGTTAAAAAAAATTGCTGGAGGCTTTAACAGCATTAGTACAAACAATATAAAAAATGTTTCAAACAGTGGAAAAACCATTGGAACAAGTGCATTTCATCTAATAGACAGTAATTTGTAGAGGATTGATGTTTTCAAGGTGTTATCTTAAATAAAATAAAATAATTAATTCTTGTTTTTTTGGTGTAGTCCCTCTACATTAACTGTCTTATAAACCTGTCTTATAAACATAAAACATAATAAAAACTGGTCTATTCACCTTAGAAAGGTATAACGTCAATTCCTACAAAAGTTGTTGTAAATATTTTGGACTTTTATATATTTTCAAATGTTATGGTTGAATATAACCAGAATGAGCAGTCTTCTAAAAAAAATTTTGTTTGCAAAAAGGATCTCAGAAATCCTGAAAATGTTTTTAATTAAGTTGTATTTTATTCACAATTAAATTAAATACTCTTAAAATTAGTTTATAGTTTGTTTGTCTGATTAGTACACAATTTAGCAAGTTAAAAAAGTAGCAAAACTACTTTTTTCAGTTGCAAAGTAACAGAAGGGAACAGATAAAATTTCAACTTCTGCATCTAAGCAGATTGCATATTTATCTACTAATTAAATGAATACAAGATTTTATCAAATGCACTAGCTTGTTTCATTTTTGAATAATGATGAAATGTTCTGGCCCCTGGCTGGGAATTAAACCTAAACAGTTGAATGAGGAACCACCATAATATCTAGTGCACAAGTTGGTTAGGCAGTTAAGGATAGTTGTTTTAATTATAATAATTATTATGTAGGACTTAACTGATCAGTAGAAGCTAGTATTGCAGGCTATTGTACCATGGCTCTGAATTTTGTTCTTAGTATTAATAATATCAGCAGTAATAATTGCTCATAGTATTCATAATATGTAAGATTTTCCAAGCAGTAAATCTTAAACGGTGTGTTAGTATACAAGACAGTTTAAGGAAACTGTCTTGTGTGTTAAATCCATGTAAAATTTATACAAAAATCATTCTTTGACTGCTATTGTTTTACCAATATTCAAGTTAGAAATAAATTTTGACTAAAATTAAATTTTATATGGTCAGTTATTTTTTTAACATAATAAATTTTGTAATAAATAATAAATTTTAAATACATAATAAATCATAATAAATTTTAAATACAGTCATGGCATTCATCTGACTCATGGAAATAACAATCACAGAATGTTGCTATTTTCAGTCTTAGAAAGACATTTTAATTAAAACCAATTTGAGTTCCAAAAACATATCTGTACCCTAGGATTAATTTTGTAAAACAGACTGAAGAAAAACAAATTTTGAAACATTGTTTCATCATAGTATCATTTTACATATTGTACTTTACATTTATTACAATTATTTACATTTATTTTACAATTTGATTTTTTTGAATACTTATACTATTTTTACTTTTTTGAAGACATTTTATAATATGGGATGAAATACAATATTTAAAATTTTGTGGAATATAAAATTTAAAAAGAGGGGGAAAATGTTATTTATAAATTATATAACAAAATCAAGTAGCTGTAATTAGAGTAGAAATGAAGAAAAGTGTGTAAAGAACTAAGACAAGGATATAGATGACAGTAAAATGAAAATCCAAGATTCTTATCTTAACATCTTAATATTATAAGTTGATGGTATTGATGCTTTACATGAAACTAAAATAAAACTATTTAAAAGAAATATTGACTGCAAAATGGAATAGATTCATTCATAAGACAGAATTTTATTTTTAAAGATAGATAAAAGCTACATATAGATAGAAAAGCTAAAGATAGATTGAAAATTACATGGGCTAACAAAGTTTGAAACTAATTTTTAAGAATAATAATTTTTTTAAGAATTAGAACAGATAAAAAAGTCATCTCTACAGTTTTTGGGAATTTTCTTTCCTGGACAAACTAGTATAAAATTCTTATTCAATTGGTAATAAATAATTTATTATAATTTCAGTTGATTTTATTTTAATAAGGAAGCCACTTACTAGTTTCAAACTCAATAGTAAGAGTAACCGTAGTGTCCCTCTTCAAGGTGCATATGATACCAGCTTTTTTTTCCCATTTATTACAATTAACATTAGTTGTTACTTTCCGTGGTCTTATAGCACCAGCTGTTTAATCAAAATAGAATCCAAATATTAGTATATGTATTAAATAATATTATTAATATAAATATGTATTAAATATTACTAAATATAAATTATCATACATTAAAGAAATATAAAATTATATTTAAAAACCTCCCTACTATATTTTTTAATTTTAATATTCTGGTTTTTGTCTTTGCTGTATAACGTAGTTTCACACAAAGAGCCTTATTCTTTTAGTACTTAATCTTATAATAATTAATAGTATTACAAAATGACTCATTCTTATTTGGTTAGAAATTAATTATTAAGGATTAACAGTATTATTTTTCCGCGTATTTCAAATTTTTACTTTGTATTTATAATTGCATACTGTGGAATTTTCGCTTACGGTGTCTTTTATTGTTCATTTAACTGCATAACAAAACGTAATGTCTTATAATTGTTACGTTAAATAAGTCACTTTTAAATAAATTGTACTTCTTCCTTTGAAAACCTTTTTGAATTAATTATTAGCACTTCAGTGGAGTTTCTGTTTTTAACGATGACCAGTTTTGCTAATGATGCCCATCTGTAAGAGATTAGGAAACCTCTTAAGTATGTAATTGAATTATAAATTCATTATAGGTTGTGTTCATTCATTTAATGTGTTGTAAGATTAAATAGAAAAAAAAATTAAATGATCTAGAAAGCAGAATTATGTTCTCTTGTTTTAATATTTAATTTCTTTTTATTTTCCTTTTTGTCACACTACATTTATTTTATTTTCAGATTTAATTTCTCCTTTACCAATAATTCATACAACTGGTTACTTCTAATAATTAATTCCTAGTTTTAATAAAAAATATGAGTTTGGTTTCTTGTACGGTTTCTAATACTCAAAGTTTTCTTTGAGTATTCAAAGTATATTTCTTTGCTGCTTCTTCCAATACAAATTAAAAATTATGAATAATAGATAATAAATGAAGAATATTTTCTACCTGTCATTACATTCTCTTATAAATATAAATATTATTCTGCTATAACTTAGAAGCATAATATGTTAATATATACTGCAGTAGTTCTCACATATATATGAAATTGCTTTCTTTGATAAGGTATCTCAGGTACTTCTATGTCTCAAGTATTTAATTTCTAATAATGTGCAAAATCTGATAACTACACTTCTTCCATACAACATAAAAATAATACATCATTAATTCCTAAGGCCAAATCGCTATGGAAAGGCCAAATTGCTTGAAAAATGACCAGAATATAAAAAAAGGCTACACAAAGTGATTTTTTTTTTCATGATAATGCACTATCACATGCAGCAGTACAACATAACAGATCAAGGAAACAGTTGTGACATTCAGTTGAAATACTTTCGCATGCGGCTTACTCACCTGACTTGGCTCTGTCCGACTACTATTTATTTTCATGGATGGGACACGCACTTGCTGAGTAGCGCTTCACTTCTCATGAAAGTGTACGAAAATGGCTCGATGACTGGTTTGCCTCAAAAAAATAACTTTTTTTTTGGCGTGGCATTCATAAATTGTCAGAAAGGTGGGAGAAATGTATAAATAGTGATGGACACTATTTCGAATAAAATATTTTTTATCATTTTCATACAATAAACGTGTATTTTCTATACAAAAATTCTGGTTTCATATTTACACACTTTGTATATACATTTTTATATATATATATATATATATATTATATAATGTATGATGCGAATCAAATTCATGAAAACACTTCTTAACAGAAGTGTTACATAACTGCATAACTGTAATGATCCTATTTCAATAATTCTGTACTTCGGGTTGATCTATTAAATATAAATTAATTTGTATTGGTACAGAGGAGTATGGTTATTAAAAGAATTGGTTTTAAAAAAATAATTCTACAATTATTAAATATTATGTATATAAAATAAATAAAACATGCAAATAAAAATTTAAATACAATTGTAAATTTTGCTAATCTATTATTTTATAATAATAAACCATACTAACTATTAGAAATATATTAACTTATCAGAAGTAAAGTATACTGATTATAAGTCAGAAATGAGCATGATGAGTATTTAAAATTAAATAAAATGCTTGCTGAAATAATGATTTCACATGTGTTCTCTTTTATTAAGATAAATAATTATTAGATATACTGTAACTATATATTTTTGTCTTGTTCTTGATTTTTATTTTGTGAAATTATAAGCAGAGAGATTTTGCTATGTTTATAAATTTGATAATATTATTACATTCTTTAATATAATATAGAATGTTCTGAATTTTATACAGCACCTATATTTATGATTAGTAAAGAATAAATATAGGTGTTGCGTATAAATTTTGCAATTACTATAAAATAAGTAGGTAGTTTTAAATAATTACTGACCTCTACATTTCTTGACATCCATTGCAGTTGTTGGCAGAATTATGCCAAGTAGTAATGTAAAGAAAAATGCACTGGTCGTTCTTGAACAAATCATCTTTAGACAAGGTTACAGTAAAAGAATATTGAAAACTGGAAAATCCTCTGTATAATGTATTACGTTTAGAAAGTAACGCAGAATGATCCTAACATGCTGAACAAATCCTTATATAGTAAACTGATGTCCCTATGATAAATGTGGTTTTCCATATTTTCAAACATTACTGTTCTGTTTTTTCCGTCACACCTGCACATAAAGGCTTACTTTTTTTTTTTTTTTGCTGTTACATCATGCTTGTTGCTAACCATCTTTGTTTCTTTAATATTTGTTTTTGTATTCGCTTCTAAACAAAATAAAATAAACTTGAAAAAAATTAAATTGAATTTTAAGAAATGCTATTAAAAGTAAAAAATAATACTTTTTAAAATATTCTTTAAATTCTAACTTTTTAAAGTCCATACAAAATTAAAACACTAAAACTTAGTAGCCCTTTATTTGACACTCCTAAAAACTGAGGATTTATAAATTTTATTTTTATTGTTTTTAACTAAAAACTTACTTTATTATGCTTTCCTAATTGAGACCAGTATATCAATGGAATTATTTTCAGCCTCATAGAGAAAAAGATACTTTTTTTGTGAAAATATCTGAAAACACTGTCAATTGAGGTATTCTCAATTGTTTCATGATATCAGTTGAGATAGATTGGCTCAGTAGTTTATTGATTTAGATGAACGTTAGAACAAATTAAAAAATTAACTTATTTTGTTATCTGGGGCAAAATTATAATGAATACGTGATTTGTTTGTTTATTTTAATATAATAAAGCTTCTCATAATGGAGGCAGAACATACTCCAAAAATGGGAAAATTCCAGATAATAAAAAACAGCATTTTTTCTGTTGCCCACAAAGCAAGATTTCTGTGTTTTATTAGATGACAAGTTCTGGTGGGATAATCAAATTAATTTTGTTAGTAACAAAATTGTACTGTTTTGCTATTAAAGGCCTCAATAAAATGCTAAATTTGTCATCATTATTAAATATTTATAATGCCTACATAGTCCAATTTTGAAATAATATATCATCTTATGAGCTCCACCAAAAAGTCAGGATAAGTTAAAGTACAAAAATGAGCTGTTAAATCATTATCTGGCCCCTATAAGTATGAACCGTGTAGAGCAATATTTAAAAAACCAAATATATTAATTTATCCTTGGTGTTTATATTTCTGAATGTACAATCTTTGCTAGAAAGAATTGTAACTTACGCTTAAAAAATAGCAATATTCACCTTTACCAAACCAGACAAGAACATTTTTGTGTTATGCAACACAATATGAGGAAAGGACTTAAAATACTTTTGTTTAATTTTTAATAAATTGCAGAACCCCCACCAATTTATTTAAAATTCAATTAAAACATTTTTCTTTTGTATAAATAATATTATTCTATTGAATTTTTAAGTCGTACTAATTAAAAAGAAACAAAGAATTCTATTTATCTGCATCCCATTCAACATTTACGTAAATATAATTTCATAATTTGCTTTTAAATTTATAATTTATCTTATATTCACATAATCTATTTAATGTATTATTATGTCCCTATCAGAATAAAGATCAATTTATTTATTTATTCATTTAAAAATTAATGCATATGTTCTTTGTACAGTAGTTTAAATTCTATAATTTATATTATAAAATGTTAGTTAACTTTATTCAGACAATTAAATCTTTAACTATGAATGAAACTCCCTCAAATTTTACCAGTGAATGTACTTCTGATATGAAATTAGAATGATGATTGTCACGCCATACCTTTTGCATACATAGCTAAGAAAGTTTCTATATGTAGTAAAAAATTTTTACATAAAATTTCCTTTTATGTAGTACTATATTATAATATTTAGTTTTTTTTTAGAATTTGAAAAAATATGAAAATATTAAAGCACAGCCTATTGATTCATTTATTTAGTTTCCTGAGTAACAATAAACTTTCACACAACCATAGTTCATTATAATTTCATCTCATTTATTACCAGATTGCACATTCATAAATGAGATAAAACTTATAGGTTATTTTAATCCCCAAGCCTGATTGGGTTTTGAGGCCAGAATCTTCTGAATGAAAGGAAGAGGTGACAGTATATTGTTGAATTATGGATTTTTAAGCAAAAAAATCAAATTAACTGTTATACAAATTTTGGAAAATCCTTCAACTTTATTTTACTTGAATTGATTGATAATTAAGCAAAATTGTCAAAAGAAGCATTATAAAGCCATTTCTTAGTGTATTACAAGGAAGTACTGTGCTCTGTTGTAAAAATTATTTCTGTTGTCTGACTGGATAAATATGGAATTTGTTTCATTCTTGGAAGTAGTAAATATTTACTGTTTTTTTTTTTTACAAAGGTAAATTCATAAATATAAACATGTAAATAAGTTAGAATGTTTAGTTTACTAAAAATTAATCTACATAATATTTTGGTCTCTCCATTTTTTCCTAACTTTTTTTGTCTTCAGTCATTTGACAGGTTTAATGCAGCTCTCCAAAATTCCCTATCTAGTGCCAGTCATTTCATTTCGGTATACCCCCTATATCCCTAACAATTTGTTTTACATATTCCAAACAGTGCCTGTCTGCACAGTTTTTCCCATTTACCTGTCCTTCCAATATCAAAGCGGCTATTCCAGGATCTCTTAATATATGGCCTATAAGTCTGTCTCTTCTTTTAACTATTTTTACAAATGCTTCTTTCTTCATCAATTTGCCACAACACCTCTTCATTTATCACTTTATCCACCCATCTGATTTTTAACATTCTCCTACAGCATCACGTTTCAAAAGCTTCTAATCTTTTCTTCTCAAGTACTCCGATTGTCCAAGTTTTACTTTCATATAAATTACATTTAAATTAATTTTTTATTTAAGCAAATTATATATTTGACTGAAAGCTTGTTTTGCCATTGCTATTCAGCATTTTATATCGCTACTGCTTTGTCCATCTTTAGTAATTCTACTTCCCAAATAACAAAATTCTACTACCTCCATAATCTTTTCTCTTCCTATTTTAACATTCAGTGGTCCATCTATATTATTTCTGCTACATTTCATTACTTTTTTTTTGTTCTTGTTTATTTTATCATGAGGTAGTTCTTGTGTAGGACTCATCCATGCCTTTTATTTTGTCTTCTAAATCTTTTTTACTCTCAGCTAGAATACTACATCACCAGCAAATTATAACATCTTTATCTTTATGAAGACATCAGACATAGCCCAGACATCTGGTCAACAGCAATGAAAATGGTGATCCTGACGATAAAGTCAAAAGAGGAGGTGCCAGGGTAGGACAGCCTGCAGTATTAGTAGATAGGTGCCCCTGCTTGTGAGAGTAGTTGCTTATGATGATGGCTGCAGGACTCCTGCTGCAGGTGCCTCAACAATATACTGGAATGGATCTTGTGATAGACTCACAACGCTGGATAATACCAGCTTTGGTCCATCTGGCATCTTGAGGATGAGGGGGAGAGGTTTTAGTTAATGAGAGCTCGACAGTACCATCTGTTCAGGCAGATAGTGGCTAGTAGAACTTTCCCCTCCTCCAGCTAAAACAAAACCCAAGCCTCATTATAAAAACCGTTAAAGTAGTACCATGATCTTAAACAATATCATCATTATATCTTTCCTCACTTAATTTACTATGGTTCTCTTAGTAGTGCCACATATTTTATTACACTTCTTAATCTTTCTCTTAAAATTTGCTTCTATAAATGGTGATAAATTACAACCTAAAAACTTGAATTCAATAACTTAACTAATCATTTTATCAATCAATTTATTCCCTAAATTATATGATCTGAAGAAGGCCATAGCAACCTTCTGGAAAAAGTAAGAAAATTATATTGTTTAATTTTTAATTGGCTCTTAAACATTTATGTATTTCTGAAGCTATTTTTTTAACTTTTATTTGTGGACTTCAGTTAAAACAATCGAGTAAATTTTTCTGTACATCATGAGTTACTTTTCATGACATTATGTGAATTGTAGTTAAATAAAGCATTTTTAATAGTGAACTATTTAATTATGTAAATAATGTTTGTGTTTTTGATGATAGAAACTCCAGTTAACAGTGATATTTTTAAGTCCAATTCATTGAGTTTGCAAAAAGTTTTTTGCTCTCATACATTTTAAAGCTGAATATTTTGAAGATTACATCTATTTAAATAAGTAATTAAATTTATTAAAATAACAGTAATAAAAATGTCTTTTTATTAAATACTGTTTTTTATTGAAAAATAAATATATATAAAATCAAATTATTCTCAATAGCATATTTTGTTGAATTGTTTATGGAATAAAATGTAATTAATTACGTAACAATATGTAACATGTGTACACTTGTTTAGTGTGTTTAAATACAGGTGTACCTGTGTTTTGTAGGTTGTGATGTAAAAACATACTGTATATGTACGTAAATGAATAATTTTATTTGTTTTAATTCATTTTTTTTTTCATATTCTCTTAAAATTATGTTACTTGTAATATAACGCTGCATAATTATTTCCATTACATTAAATAATAATGTTTGGCTTTTTATGAAATTTGTCACTGTCAATTGTTTTCATTTTATGTAAAACAAGGGTTTTGGCTATACAACGTTATATAACACCACAGCTCTGATTATACTATAGCAACAGTAATAGAAGCCATGTTTTCTACTTTAAATTGTTATAGTATTAACATTTATTAACCGCATTATACTTTTAATTTATATCTTGAAGGATTATTTACTAAAACTACATTTCTGCTCAACTTTAAAAATATTTGAACAAATAATAAGCAAATATTATTTGAAATAATTAATATCAATATTTATGTTTTGATATTGGTTAGTTTTTTTTTTTTTTTTTTTGAGTCATCAGTTAGTTGATTTGTTTATATACTCCATTACTTGTGCACACTGCTAGTCTTCCAACCTCAATATACTTATTGTTCCTTTTATCCTCAATCATCATGTTTTATATTCAAATATTTGTTTTCTTTTACAGGTTTTACTTTTTCCATTACCAAATTAACTAACACACTTCAGACTTTATCATTTCATTTATCAATCCACATGATTTTCAACATCTAATTGTAATAAACGTTTCAAAGTCATCTATTCTTTCCGTTTCTGCTTTTCCTATTGTTCATGTTTCATTTGAATAAAATGTACCATCTGCATAAATACCTTCAAGAATTTTTTTTAAATTTTAAATCTGTTTTATTTGATACGAGCAGATTTTTTCTTGAAAGCTCTCCTTGTATGTAACAGTTTGTTTCATGTTTACCATTGTTGTCCATCCTTTGCAATTTTCCTACCTAAATAATAAAATTTAACTTCTGGTGTATTATTTTCCTGTTTTAATTTTAATTGCTTGTTATCTTCTTTCAGACACATTTCAACAAATGATATATGTTTTTAATTTTGTTTGTTTTGAAAATGAATTTGTCTCCAAAAAATAAAAACCGGCCATTTTGTATTTATTAAAAATTATTTTTATTTCTCCCAAAAGAGCAATATAATCAGAAAATCTTAACATATTTATTTTCTCTTTTTGGATTGTTCCCAAATTTTCCCTTCAATTCCCTGCAATTTTTTATTCTTATTTCTCATATTTATTCATACCTTCTTTACTGATGATGTGAGTTACTAATTTATTATTATTATTATTTTTGTTTTAAATAAAATTTGAACCAGATGCACTATCTTCACTTTGTTTTTCACAAATACAAACTTTGCTATCATGACCAAGAAAAGAGTTCGTTTAAGTTGTACTAAAATTATGCTTACTTCTCAGTAAATATCAAATTGCATTTTCGGTACTTACGTATTAACGCCACCGCAGCTACAGCTTTATTTAAAAACACAGTAGTCAATCAGATTTCAGTGGAAAATGGGCCAATATAGAGTTTAACATAGATTCAAAACAGTCTCTTTATTAATTTTAATAAATGGTTATTTATTTATTTTTTAACAGGAGTGTTTTGATTATTTAAATAATAAATAATTGCAATAATTACTGAATTTATTAAATAAATACTCAAAAAATTACGGTGTTAATTAGTCAAGGTTAGCGAGCGTAGGTTAAGTTTGGTTAAATTATATTTATAAAATAAATAAATATAAATAACCATTTATTAAAATTAATAAAGAGACTTCATTTTCCACCAAAATCCGATTTACTACTTTGTTTTTAAATAAAGCTGTAGCTGCAGTGGCGTTAATACTTAAGTACCGCATTTTCTTATACTTCTAACTGAATCTTTCTTTTATGTTTTAATAATAAAATATATAAGATTATTGTCTGTTTAATGGCAACAACTGATCTGTAGTAGGCAACTTGACATGAGATGAGACATTCACTCCCAAAAAAGGGAGTAATTTTCAACCTCGGTAATCTATCCTATTCTTTTTTAAGAATCAGATGAGTGAAGTGGTTTCACAGAGCTAAATATAATGTTGAATTAATAAAATGGTGGTGAAATATTCTTCATTAGTACTATAAGTAACAAAGTAACATTTCACTCTTTTATTACTAGGACTGGCTTTGTAATGAACAATATTTTTCTGCGAAAAAAGCTTGGAACATATATATACCTCATTTTACAAACATTTAGAAATTATGTACCCCTTTTTGTTAAGAAATATTGCATCTCCTCAGAAGAGGAAAATAATTTGATCAAAGAGTTTAAAAAAAATTTAGTTTAATAAAAAGAGTTTAAAAAAAATTTTAAATTATTTATGCAAAATCAAGAATTTATCTGATGTGTGCAATTTATCTGATACAATATCTTTATATTTACTGTATTATTAAAATATATAATTTTTCTAAAAAATAAATATTAATGTTAATATTAATATTAGTTAAATAAAAGCTTTTTTAAAAAATAATTTTTTATATGTCAAATATATTTTTGTAATTTTTTTGTATTTTTTTATTATTTTTTACTTTTTAGTCTTAATGAACAATAAACTTTTTACATCCAAAAAAATATTTATTTTTACACATCGAAGTTACATACGTGTACCAAATTTCAATCATTTTCATACGATAGATCATGAGAATTAAACATGTAAATAAATTCAGCAACATGCATGAATTTAGCGAAGGGGTAGCACGTTGGGGCTAGGGGTGGGTCATATTCAAATTCTAACACCGTAGTATTATATTGTCATCGAAGTTACATACGTGAATCAAATTTCATTGATTTTCATACGATAGATCAAAAGATATATCAGTTGCAAGATTTGATTATAACTAAAGCAAGTTAAATAAAAGCTTATAAAAAACACATGATAAGGAAGATAAGGACAATTTTTTTCTTTTCATGCTCTCAAAAGACCAATTTCTCTATCAGCCAACATTAACTATGACATTTTCTACACCAAAAAAAATCCCTTTCAGCATGCCGAAAGATGGAGGTAGATTTCACTGGTATAATAATAAAAAATATTTCCACTTCAAAGTTAAGAAAAACATCAAACTTATTCAATATGATAACGGCTGCATGTGAAAAAAACGTTTCACATGTTTAGCATATGACAAGTCCCACCTTATAATTCCAGCAACATTTTGGTTATCCCTTGCTATAAGGATTGATCACGGAGGGGGTGGTGTAGCGACCGGACACGCTACGAGGCGCGATTTTCTTCCCTCGGGGGGGAATCGAGATGTAAGGATCATATCAAAAATTGTTTCAGACAAAAGTTTTAGGTAATGTTTAGAGGACTAATGACCACTTTAAACCGATTCAATATTGTGCCTTTAAGGGAGGTATGATTTTTTTGTCTTCAAAACCCCATTTTTTCCACCCTGGGCCAATGGTTGGTGATATAAATAAACTTTACTTAAATAACTTTTAGGCCCTTATCCAAAGAAAAAAGGAACTTTAAACGAATTCAATATTTTACTTAATAAGAAAGTTATAACCATATTTTATTTTTTTTTAAAAGCTCCTCCCATTTTCTTCCCCATAGTTCGATTTTGCTCATTAACAAACTGGACCGACATTTTGGGTTTATGTATCAATTTGAAAGTGATTGGCACAAAATTAAGGCAGTTACTGTGTAAGTATAAACTTTTGGACTGACGTTGGTTTTGGAGTCTGGGGGATGTGAAACGCGAAGATATGTCAAAATTTTCCAGAAGTCGAATCATGGTACCCATTACAATAGGTAGCTTTCTTATGAAATCTACCTAAAAAATGATACTTCATACACATCTATGTTTTAACAAAAACAGATCTGATTTATGAAAAATTTGAAGCATGTATCATTTCATATTTAATAGTCATTTTAAACGGATTTTTCATACGCTTTCAATTGTTTTTTCTACTTTAACTGGAATGACATCAATGTCTTTGTATCCTTTAATTCAGTTTTTACTTTTCTTAGTCTTAAATTTGACAGAGATTGATTATAATTAGCAAACGTAATACCCACAAAGGATAACCTGTGCACACGTATGAGCCACTTTATATAATATTTATAAAAAGGGAATATAATAATTAAAACTATTTTTAAAATAAATAGTAGCAACGAAAAGTTTACAGATAACACTGATAATCATAATTTTTGTTTCCTAACATGCGATATATGATTTTAATCTGTTATTGATTCTGAAAATGAATGTGAACTCAGAATCTTTCTATCACCTAACATTTTTGAAAAATTTTATTTAAAGGGTTTTTTTTATTTTCAATGTATAGTTATCATTTTAAGCTCCTATATTGTATTTTGTTAGTTTATTTTTTATTGTTAAACTTTGTTAACATAATTTGTAAGCTATAAATAAACAATACTAGACAAAGAATTAAATCACATCATAGTCGCATATGATATCATATCTAATACTAAAGAGTGAGCCTTCATGGACAAGATTAATCATGTCTGTGCAGGTCAAAACATGTAGCTGAAAACACAGCTGTGTTGTTTGTATTAAGCACTGGATTTGGGAATGAATTAATTTTGGGCGTAGTACTGTCTTGTTAAAAGTGCAGTGTCAAAATGCCTCGAAATTGTGTAAATTATGTGGATGCCCTTTGTTATGTAAGTGGTGAGTTTACCGTAAAATCAGATAGAAAAAACATTACACCTTTAATTAAAAAAACATATCATTTGTACTTCCAGTGTAAAATTGGTGATCAGGATAAGACATGGGCTCCTCATATAGTATGCATTAATTGTTCTGTATATTTAAGAGGATGGCTGAAAAGTAAACAGAAGGCTTTGCCATTTAGTATACCTATGGTTTAGCGTGAACCAAAGGATCATGTAACCAATTGTTACTTTTATTTAACAAATATGTCTGGAATTTCTAAAAAATCTAGACATACTCTAAAATATCCTTCATTTAAATCTGCAATCAGGCCTGTACTTCACAGTGAAATTATTCCAGTTCCTGAGCCACCTGTGAATGTTTGTTTCAAAAGCAGGGATGAAGAATCAGGCAGTACTGAAGAAGATAACAATGATTATGATTTTGAATTATCTTCCAGTAAGCCACATCTTATATCACAAGGTGAATTAAATGACTTGGTTAGGGAGTTAAATTTATCAAAAAATCAAGCTGAACTGTTGGGATCAAGACTACAAGGTTGGAATTTACTTAAAAAAATACAAAAATTTTGGGCTTTTGAAGCTTAAAAAAAGAACTTTCTCAAACTTATGATTTATGAACTTTACAAGTTCATAAATCTGAGGACTGGCACCTTTTCATAGATTCGTACAAGTATATTAAAAGTGGTTTTACTAGACAACAGTAACAAATATCCCTTGTTTCCAATTGCATATGATATTAATTTGAAAGAGGCATACAATGTGATGAAAGATGTTCTTGTAAAAATAAATTGTAAAAAACATAGCTGGAACATATGGGGTGATTTGAAAGTTACAGCTATTTTGTTTGACATGCAATTAGGCTATACTAAGTACATGTGTTTTGTTTGTGAATGGGTCAGTCGTGCTAGGGATAAACATTATATTACCAAAGAATGGAAGAAACGAGACAACTTAACTCCAAATGAGAAAAATATTATTCATGAGCTGGTAATTGAACCTAAAAAAGTATTTTTACCCCCTCTCCATATCAAGCTAGGACTAATGAAAAATTTTGTAAAAGCAATTAAGAAGAATAGTCCCAGATTTTTGTACATCAGGTAGAATGTAAGTGAAGGAAAAATTAAAGAAGGAATAATTGTTGGTCCTCAAATAAAACAGTTGGTCAAAGATGATGTATTAACTCAATGTTAAATAATGTAGAAAGTGCAGCATGGGCTTCATTTAAAGACATTTGCAAAAGTTTTCTTGGCAATTGGGATGTAATATGTCTTTGAAAATACATTTCCTGCACTCACATCTGGATTTTTTCCGGAAAACCTCAGAGATGCAAGTAACGAACACTGTGAACATTTCCACCAAGACATTTCAGTGATGGAAAGCTGATATAAAGGGAAATGGAATACTAACATGCTAGCCGATTACTGTTGGGCATTAATTCGGGATGTGCCTGAGGCTATTTATAAAAGAAAAACAACAGCGAAATTATTCTAACACAGGTATGGCCATGCAAAATTATAAATTTTACAGATTTTAACTATATTTTCCCTTAATTTTTTTGAAGCATAATTTATTTAAAACTAAGAGTGATAGAAAAATTGTATTTACAGATCTGTAATATACACAAAAAAGTAATTCAAGAAATAGTATAGTAATTCAAGAAATAGTATTGCAATTTGAGAAACAATAAAAAAATTTTTTTTTGTTTGTTGGTGTAATTGGTCCTTGTCCCCTTCAATGTATTCCCTTCCACTATTCTCACACACTGTTTCCAGCGGTGTTTCCACTTTCTTGAAGCAGTCCTGGGTAGCTTCATTTGAAATTTGCTTTAATGTCTTTTATAGTCAAAATAGCATCCTTTCATCACTGATTTTAATTTTGGAAATAAGAAAAAATTGTAAGGAGCCAGGTCTGGTGAGTAGGGAGGCTGAGGGAGGACAGTCATCTGATTTTTGACACAAAACTGACGAATTGATAAAGCTGAGTGTGCAGGCTCATTGTCGCGGTGATTGAATCATTCATTGTCTCGCCACATCTCTGGTTTTTTTACAAATTTTTTCATGTAATCATTGTAAAATATCTTGATAGTATGCACGATTGACTGTTTCACATTGAGGCAAGAATTCAAAATGTATAATTCCAGTAAAATCAAAAAATGAGAGCATCACTTTGACATTGGATCAAGACTGATGTGCTTTCTTGGGGTGTGGAGATCCTTAGCTAATCGATTGTGATAATGTAATTTTGTCTTAATGTCGTGGCTGTAAACCCAGCTTTCGTCTCCTGTTATCATCCTTTGCATGAATGTTTCAATGTCATTTCCTTGTTCAAGAAGTTGCCAACAAATGTTAATTTAGTGTCCTTTCTGTTGCTCGGTCATCAAACAATGACTTTGCTGCAACTCAATGCATGTTCAGTTTTTCAATCAAAATGTCATTGCATGATCCAGTTGAAATGCTAATCTCTTTTGCAAGTTCTCTGACAGTCATTCGATGATTTTCTGAATGTGAGTGTCATCAGTTGAAGTCAAAGACCTTCTGGGTCAAAGATCATTTTCAGTTGACTGACGACCACTTTTAAATAGTGAAAACCATTTGTAACATTGCAAACAACCCAGAGCATTATCTCTGTAGGCTTGTTTCAAAAGTTGAAATGTGTGAAAGTTTTCCCCAGTTTCATGCAAAATTTTTCTTCGTATCATTACACTCAAATAACAGTAACATGAAAACTAAACAAGATACTAACTATCCAAAAACATCTAGTTACAGAGGAGGTTAAGCAGAACACAATGCTGCCAACCACACATCAGCTAAATATCTCCGTTGGCAAGCAATTAAAAATGTTCAGTTATTTTCTTGACAGACCTTGTATCTTATACTTTATTTTAATTTTAATTTTATTTATTTAGTTTCAATTAAGATCTCAATTTATTAGATTTAATATAAAATGAGAAACATCTTCTGTTCAAAGAACAACTAATAAATTTCATGACATTATTCTCAGATTATTTTAATTTTGATATTTAATATGATTAATTGCTTTCTTTCTCATAGGTTAGTTCAAAGCTGTGATTATTGTTTTCACAGTTTCTTTCTTTAATTTTAATACTGATTGAAATTTGTTGATCACTGATGGCAGATTAATCCAATGTTTATTTTCCAGTGGTATGACATTTTTCAAATAGCTGAAAAGTGTTTAGCTTTTTCTCAACAAATTTTTATACTTCCTATTATAGACAAAGTTTACATTGTACAGTAAGTGTGATGCATTGAACATCTGTACTTATTTTAAAGGTTGACAACATTACTAATAAAATTTCAACGTTTTGTTATTTTTTGTCTCATGTATGTCAAACAGTGATTTTGCTCAATCTGATAAATTGTCAAAATTGTGTTGGATTTACAGAAAAGATTTATATATATATTTTTTTTAAATGTTATTTGGGACATCATTATTTTTTTTTGTTTTTTTCTATAGGTACATATGTGACAGTGAATGCTGTAAATCCTGGTGTAGTAGACACAGATTTGGTACGTCACATGAGTTACTGTAAAAGTGTTCTGTCATTATTATTTGTTAAACCCATCATGTGGCCGTTTATAAAGTCTCCACGACAAGGCGCTTTACCTGTTTTATACGTTGCTCTTGATCCTGGACTAGAAAATGTATCTGGGAAGCGCTTTAAGTAAGTAACTAGGAGAAAATAAATGATTACTTATTAATTCATTGCATTATGTGCACATTACACAGAAATTAACCATTTATATTATCGTTATTAAAAAATATTAAATATACTAGAGTTACACATTTCTTATATATAATTTTTTTTTTTAAAGTAACAAAATTCGACTATATTTATATGATATAGGTTTATTTGCTCTTTTGTGTGCAAAATTATGTAATTGTTGGTACATAAAATCTTTCAATGGCCGATTGACCTCTATGCTGCACTTGTTTCAACTGACACTTAACAAAGCATATATTTGTAGTTAACTATAATTAATAATGTGGGACAAAGCAATTCTGAATCTATTCATTTATTGCCTGGAATTCCTGCACAGCTAGGAATCCAATAAAAATTGTAATGTACTTTGCAGTTTTTTAAAGCCCTAAGATGATGTGCCTGAAATAATTGGACAGGTTTTAAAAATATCCTTGAAGTGCTCATCTTAGAAGGCAGAAAATTACATTATACACAGGCAATATGATGTAGGACTGTACGGCATAAAGTTCACTGGTGATAAGTACACTGATAGGTGAGAATTTTCACTTGTATTTTGCATTTTAAAATACAGAATATGGACTTATCTCATCTTAACTATGGACTTAGAAGGAGATCTGAAGTGACAAAATTGAAAGTGGGGAAGAAATGATCAAGAGTAGGGAAGAAGGATGGATGATGAGAAAAGACAATGACAACCTAAAAAAAAAAATTATAGAACAAAACAAATAACTATGCCCTGAGCAAAGCTCTCAATCCCCTCTTCAGACAACATGCATTCTTCCTGCCTAAAATCACATAGGAGAGGTCCCTGCTATGGCAGTAACATTTATTAGCAGCTTACAGTTTGGTAATTAAAAATTAGGTAAAGAATTTTAGTAAAGAAATTAAAGTTGTAATAAAAATATTAGTTAAATAAAATTAATAGAATTGAATAAATTATTAATAAAATTATTATTTAGTGAAATTGAAATTTTTAAAGAATTAGGTAAAGTGATGGAAGACACACCATTTTTTAATTAAAATGAAATTAAATAATGGTAGGTGTTAGATATTAGAAAATGTGAATAAGAAAATAAGATTCACTATTTAATCAGTACATGAAGTTTATTATTGATTGATGCACAGTTTAACAATAAAATAATAATAATAATAGTAATAACACATTTATACTAGTTTGTAACTTATACAATAATGGTTATAATAGTTTAGAAATGTTTAAATTGCGTCTAGTAATGGTTTAGATCAAACCATTTTCTTAATTTTAATTCAGTGTAAAACATTTACCAGTTTAAATTACTTATATGACTGTAGCAGTTCGTGGTGAACTGCCTCTCTCCCACTCACTGCAATGAAAGGTAAAAACGGAAGGGGAACATGCACTCACTCGAATGCTTAACAATAGGTCATGTTGGTTTAAACCATAGAAAAATGCAAGCGTATGAAATATTCAGATATGAGATTAAAGCAATTTAGTTTAACCCTTTAGAATTAAATTATGGTATTTATTTCTGTAGTAATGTTATGGCTTTTAAGCATATGAATAGACAATGTATATACGCTGTCACTATATTTTACCGCTGAAAGATTAAATTTTTTGTCTTATTTTGTTAATTTTTCCAAACATTAATAGATAATTTCTTATTAATCACTCTAAAAAGGATTTATTTTTTTATAGGTATAAAGAAGAAGAAGAAATATCAGAAGTTGCTCTGGATGATAAAGTTTCTTATTGGTTGTGGTTAACAAGTGAAAAATGGACAGAACTAAACCGATGATTTTATTTATCAGTAATCGGTAGTTTTAATAAAATTATTAAGTGGTATTCATTAAATGTTTTAATTGTTATTTTATCATTATTTAAAAAAAGAACAGTGTGATAATTTCCAATTCATAAAATGTTTTTGTTATTTGTATAACTGGTTGATGCATTAATTTTTCAACCAACTTTAATAAAAGAGATGGATAAAGAAGAGCAGGTAATTAGTTTGTCCAATGTTGGTTTGTTTCTTTTATTAATTAATGTATGTTAAGTTTTACCTGACACTAAATGAATTCATTTTTATGATTTTTTTTTGAAGAGAAAGTTCTGATGGTACCATGGTAAAAAAATTAATATTTAACCAGTAGAATGCACTGACATGAATGCACATAGCTGCATTGAGTGTATTTAAATTTTTTATATTTTCATTATTGCTATTAGTGGATTATTCTATAATTATTTTACGTACTCTGATGTAATTCTGATATTGTAAGTATACTGATGTAGAAATTTAAAAAAAAATGTTATAACCAACATTAAAACTCAAATTTCTGGGCTCAAATTTTAAATGGTGCCTTGTGTTATCAGAAGGAGAGAGAAGAAGGAGAAAGCTGTAGGGCTTTCTCACAGTTACTCTTACCTTAGAATAAAACAACATATGATTCCGATGTTGAAAATCAACTGACAATTATAAAATCAATGACACCAACAGGATGAAACTATAACGCATAAATCATCAAAATATCTGGTGATTTATACTTATGAGAGTTTTTAAAAAGCCAAATATCCTTTCATCATCCTAATACCATTCATTAACAAACTGAATACTAGGATTTGTAAAGAGATTGAACTACATATATTGCATTGCTCCAACAAGTTAAAGCAAACTTGCATTCATGAATAAAAAAATGAGTATTCATGAATTATCACCACCAACAGAATTTTACTTATAAAAATGACTTGTAGAAAATGCATGATGAATATCATAATTTTAGCCGCTTGGTAGCCATGTATGTAAAGTACAAAAATAGGTTTGAATTTCAATTTCATTTTGTTTAAATAACCTGTTCCTGTGTCCCAATTTGTATTTCATTAGAATGAAAAAGCAGCAGCTCATTTCTATATTTATGTTTATTTTTAATAATCTATTCTAATAAACACTATTACACAAAGATAAATTTGAAGATAAGAGTTTGTAGGATTTATCTCAGGAATGAATCCAGTTCACATACTTAAACAAAATCACTCCAGAGAAGAAAAGCTTTCACTTAACTCTATTTATGAAAAAATTAAACAAGCCAGTTTTTTACTCTGAAAGCAATGCTAATTTTTTTTTATTGCTTTTAAAAAGATTGATAACAAAAACATTTTTAAACAATAGTGTATGTTGTTTCCATAATCAAAAATTTAATCTGTTATTTTTTCACAACAATAGATTTTGACTGCCTCATCCAAAAGCTTTAATGATGCATAACACAATTTTTTATCTGTTGATATTTACTTTTATTCTTTGCAATAATTAAGATTAAAAAAAAATAGTAAAGTATAAATCAAACTAAAACTCAAACATTCTGTGTAATGATTAGAGGGAATGATTTGTGTAATGATTTGAAAAAGGAATGAACAATGTTAACGTAGTAAGTGGTCACATTTAGTTAGTTAGAAATATATATTATTATTATCTTTTTATGCATAGAATCACTTTAGTTAGTCCATTATTCAAGTCTCTGATGGGCCCCTTTGTTCATTACGGTCCTCCCAGTACTTCATACGTTACGATCTTTGTGCCCTTTCTATTGTTGAAAATGTTCATGTTGTGAGTTTTTTCTTGTGAGTGTGAAGCGAATCTTTTTGTTCTTGATTTTCTTGTTTAATTTTATCTTATCTGTGATGTCTTCTGGTGTAAGGCCAATTTTTTTCAGATGCTCTCTTAATTCTCTGATCCATCTGCATCCTGTCTTTGTGTTTTTTGAGTCGTGATTGTACTGTACTAGCTGTTTCAGAACTCTTGAATCTTGCATCCTCGTGGTATGTCCAAAGAATTCTAATCTCCTCTTATGCATGGAATCAGTGTTGAGTTCTAACTCTTTGTATGAGACTTTGGGCACAGTCCACCGCTGCCCATCCTTCTGGTACTTTTAGAAATATATAAATATATATATTTTTTTAACTTAGAGATAAATGCCATTTATGACTGATCAGAAAAACTAAGCTTGTAAAGTTAAATTTTAGAAATGACATGCAAATGATGATTTTTTGTATATACTCACTTTTCCAAACTGTCAGTATGGTTTCACATAGCACACTGAACCATATCTCATGGAATTGTCTGAATTTCCCGAAAAGTGCACCCTTTATTACATTTGTTAATTACCTTGCATCTTTTTGTTTATCTTATAATACATTCTAACATGTTGTGTACAGTTTGTTTATAAAAACTTTTCCTTTAAGGTTTAGGATTTAAAAAATTAGATACTCATGAGACGTGTGTCTGAAAATCAATCTCCAATATAACCCTTAGCATAGGACCACTAATTCTGTATTGTTGGAACCAAATTTATCTAAGATTTATTATAACTTTGCATAGTTCTGAAAAGACAAAGACGCAACATGGCAGTGTAGTATTTCAAATTAATAGATAACACATCTCCATTCTCTTCAAAAAAAAAAATTATCAAATTAAACTGGCCACTTAACCTCACATCCAGAATGAAGGAGACATTTATGAAGTTGTCTTAAATTGTTTAGTAATCAATATCAAAAACTCAGGTTTTTATAAAACCAAACAGGAAAAAATATACTTCATTACTAATCACAAGAACAATGTTATCATTAAAAATTTCAAGTACGGTTCTGATGAGGGATGTAACTTCCTTCTATCACTGGCCAGCCTGCATAGAACGTAGTGCATGGGGACACAGATGACATTATGAAGTTATGACAAAGCAAATGTTTTTATTTTCTTCATTGCGAGTCTGTTGTTCATTGTGTATGGTGCTGTCATTATTTTTTCTGTAATTATTTTTAATCACTTTTGCTTATTTTTTTTACTTTTGTTAATCATTTAATCTTTTTACTTTGAAGTATTAGTTAAGTTAAAAGTCTGTGTTTATCCAATCTGTCACCATACCACATAAAGACATGACATTGGCAGAAAGAATTGCATTGCTAAACAAAATAAAAAGTTATTCATCAAACACTGGTCAGCATAAACTTGCAGAACTTCTGGGAGCATCAAAAACTACAATAGCTTGGATTTTGCAGCAAGAAGAAACTCTTTGCAGTGAATGGTCTAACAAACGTGAAAGAGAAGGAACTACTCTGAAAAGAAAACATGAAGGAAACGATCCACTCGTTGAGATAGCTTTAAATGAATGGTTTTCTACTGCCACTAGTTGATGAGTAAGTGTCCTATGTTAAAAAAAAAAACAGAAGAGCTTGCAAAATAACTGGGACACTGATTTCAAAGCAACAGACGGTTGGTTGTCACATTGAAAATGAAGACATGAAATAAAATTTAAAGAAGCTCACGGTGAAAAGGCAAGTGCTGAATCTTGGAAGAGTTCTAAAGTTGCTCAAATAAAAGAAATATTCACCTGATGAATCACAAGAATGAATAAGATGAAGACGAACCCAATGTCAAATGCCTATCTACACAACTGCAAAAAAATTCATTGACAAACTTCAGCAATATTTTATACAAGAAGGCAGTGAAGGAAGCCCACTAGAAGAACTATGAGTCTGTGCAAAATTAGTAGAATGCCAAGTATTAAAAGGTAGACGACAAAGCAAAATAAAAAACTTTTTTCAAAATTTTAAAGAAGTAAGACATTAAAATAGTTTTTTTATTTTACTGATCATAAATAGCAATCATTACTGTATTTTGTACTTCTATTTTGTTTATTAATTGTATTTTTACATAGTTTTTTTATTTAATTATGTAAGATTACAAAAACTGAATAGTTTTTGTACCAGAACAGTGGTTCTTTTTAAATGCAGAGGCCTGTTTTTAAATATAGATATGTAATTTAAAAGGATAGTAAATAATGTATTGTATTTTATTAGACACTTATTGTACGGTAAAGTATTTAAATTCTTATTATGATGTAATTTATAGTTTTATTCATGTACTCTTAATATTAGAAATAAAATTCAGAATAGTAAATCACTAATTCAAATTTAATAATTAGAATACATCTGTATACCCTATTTGTGCACAGCTCCTCAATTTTCATTAATATTGCGTGATAGGGCTACTTAGCCCCAGTCCCGAAGTGGTCTGATTATCCAGAATATACTGTATATATATCTTATCAATCTGATTTTGTAATAAACAGTACTGTTGTTCTTCAGGTGGTCATAGCATAAAACACTATTAAATGAAAATGATGTAAAACAATTAACATAAAATCTACTCTTTTCAACTGCTCTTGAAATTGAAGATAATCTTAATCTGAATTCGGGGTTTCATAAGAAGAAAAAACACTGTTTTTAATTAATTTATTTTTTCTTGTTATTTAAATCAATAAATAATATTTTATTAACGTCAGTTGTACAACCCATCATACCATAACACTGAAAACATACACTTAATAATTTGATATACTAGAAGATAATGGTTGATGAGAAGCATGGATTATTTATGGTACAATTTTGAATTCCAAATCAAAACATATAATTTCCTGATCGATTGAATCATCCTCCAAAGCCCAATGGAAAAGATACCTTCCCTGAAACAAGTAGCATTTATATCAAGTTGTAATATTATGCAGTTATTTGGCATTGTCAAGTACAATATTACATTTACAAGAAATACTATTTTCATCCTTTATACCCAGCCACTTTCCCAGATTTTCTGGGTTTCATTAGGAGAGATCAGGAGCTTAGGCTTGATACCCATTTCACTCTAGCTATTATGTGGTGTGGAAATATGTGGTCTATAAAAAGTGACAAGCTTGACTGGAATTTGAATCCAAAAATTTCCAGACAAGGTAACTTATTCTATCATACCAGAATACTAGGTAAGGCATGGGAAAGACAACGAACTATGTTTACTGTTCTAAAGATAAGCTAACCCAAAAGTGAAATGAAAATGGGAAATAATTAAAAGATAAGCATGAAAACGTTATATTTCAGTTCAATTAGATTTTTAATAAAGAATACTTTCCAAAAATACCTCAAATTTTTTTAGACAACGGTTTTTTCTTTCACTTGATGAACCGTGTGATTAGAATTAAGTCACTTTTTTCTCAAAAAACTTGAATGATAATGTACTTGAAATAATAGAATTTAAAGAAATATAATACAGCATGTTTTAATAGTAAATGCTGTTATATAAAGTACTGAAGATGAAACAATTTTTTTAATTCCCATCATTTTATTAAAAAAATAATAAAGTACTCCATTAGTTTACAAGAGATAACAGCTGCTAAATTTCTAATAAAACTTCCACGGTGGGAAAGTGTTGCAAAAATGTGGTACAAATCGTGCCACTAGGTTGCAGTACTCGATAGTACTAGGTAGTGTACAAAAAGTTGTTATTCTACAATTTGAACTAATTGATGGAGAAATGAAAAAAAGTTCATTTAATAATAATATAAAAAGTATGTCCATGGATATGTTAAAAATCGATGGGTACACTTCACGGAACTTCGATTCTTGAAGGTCATTATACTAGTTTTATTAAAAAAGGAAAAATATGGTATAAAGTGAATGATATGAATATCAACAAAAAAAATTGGCTAAGAAATTAAAAAAATGTATGTTTGTTCTAGAAAGGCAATAAATTTTAATAATAATCCATAAGATAACAATTGGTTATTCATAAAAAAAAAATAAAAGAATAATCTAACAAAATGCAGTGATATCCAAAAAAATTACATTGAAATTGTAAACTGTATGGTAAAAGTCTTGCAGATAACAAAATGATACTGATATCAAAAAAGGGTGAGAGACTACATTTCTATTATCAAAAATCTGTTATTAATTTAGAATTTTGTTTAAAAAAATGCTTGTTAAATATATAGACAATAGATATACAATAATAGATAATAAATAACGTGAATAATAACAAAAATTGAAAAATTTGTTACAAAACTCTTACCGGCCTGATTTCATTTATTAAACTACGAATAATCATAAGAATTGTATTATTTCTGCAAATGTGATATGTATTATGTGTAATGTGATTGCATCGTTTTATCATAACACATTCAGAATGTCAAAGAAACTACACTAAATTGTATTTTTATACATAAAAAGTACGGTAATTAAAGAAGCAAGACTAGATAAACAAACAATCAATGCATGTTTCTAAAAAAAAGATCAAAATGTGAAAGAAAGTAATGCAAAACAAATTTACTTGGTTTTTTTTCTATTTATATCCTTTAGTAAAAACATTGCGTTAAAACATACATTCAATGAAAAAACCAAATTTTCATCACGTTGAAAAGTTAAAAAGTTGAAATAATGTTTAAAATTTAAAATAAAGACAATATGATGAATTGTAGTGAAATAATAGGTAAATATTACTTTCAAAACAAATATGTAATTGAAGTAAAGATGTTGAAACACTAATAAGTCAACATGCGTATAAACGCTAATAGATGATAAATTTGTGACAGCAAATTTATAATTGTCAACTTTAATAAAAATTGTGACAGTGACTTTATACTACCCCTGCTAATTATATGAGTTTGTTTAATAAATGAAATCGGGCCAGTAAGAGTTTTGTAACAAATTTTTCTATGTTTTGTTATTATATGAAACGCTTAAACATTTTTTATTATCTACTATTGTATATCTATTGTCTATATATTTAGCATTTATTTTTTTTTAAACAAAATTCTAAATTAATAACAGATTTTGATAATAGAAATTTAATTTCTCACCTGTTTTGATATCAGTTTCATTTTATCTGTGAGACTCTTATCATACAGTTTGAAATTTCATTGTAATTTTTTTGGATAGGCTACATAATGTTTAGAATGAAATTTGTAAGATCTAAGATATTTCATAGATACAAAAGCATTTCTGACTACATTCTTTTTTTTCAAAATACCTCTATTGATTCTTCTATAAATTTAAAAGCAGTGAGACCAACTTCCCTTTTTTTGAATCAGAGCTTCCTTTTCATATTTTTTTACCTTACCAGAGTATTCTTCTTTCTTTATATTTCAACCAGCTTTTTATTAAAATACATTTGAAACATTTATTTTCTTGTTTATTATAAAGTCTCTTCATCAGACACACAAATATATGTATTCTTTTATCACACACTCGCTACCAGGTTTGCTGATTTACTACCAGCATTTTTTTTTTTTTGTCACAGTTTATAGATATTACACCATTACACTATAAAATATATTTTAGCAGTGTACATACCTCAGGATAATTTTTTGTGACGTCAAATGAATCCTTGTATATATAAGTTTCTCCTGGCAACAATGGCAATTTTGCTTTTACGTCACTAGTTAAATATATTTCGTCTAATTTTATAATGAATTTTTCATTTAACTGGACTGGAAATATAGTATAACGAGGATTTACAAGAATTTTTCCGGTTTCTAAAAAGCTAATTCTATCCTCTGAAAAATAAAATGAAAATTTAGAGAGCATTTTAATAGAACACTTTTCTACAAGTGTAATGTTACTATGGCAAAGGGAAATTTTGATTGATTCTCAGTGTAATTATGAGTATTTATAACAGTACCATTCAAACTGAAGTAACTGTAAAACTGTACTGAACTCTTACATTTCTATTTCTGGAATTCTTTGTGGAAGGGGAAAAATTCTTTAGATTAGAAAGATTTTTCTTGCAGAAAATATGAACTAACTATTCATAGTTGTGCAAACCACAGCATGCTGAGATTCATTTCAAATGGATCATTTCACTTAACATTTAACATACTAACACTTAATGCGTAAAGCAACAGATATATGTGATGTGTATAGTAAGTACTTTATTTAAAATTTATTATAGTTTTAAATGACAAATTTATATATACTTTTAATTATGCATTAAAATTAATTGTAAAAAATATCAGATTATTTTATTAACTTGAAATGGATACAACTTTCAAAAGAAATATCTGAAATAATAGTAACAGTCATATTTATTGAAAGACAGTGAGTGAATATGAATAGTTTATTTAAAGGATGCATATGTATGAATTTTTTTCAGTATGAGGAAAATACCAAAAAAAAAGAGAATCGTTCTCTCTATATAAGTGGACTGACAGTGCTGCCCTCTCCTGCTAGGTATGTTTACTAGACACTCTCTGCTCAGTTGGCTAGGTAGCGTTCATGAAAAACATTGCACCAGACAGATTGATTGTTTTCTTAAGCCCCTCCCAATGCTCTCAGCAATTTTGCGATGACAAACTTTAAGGACAACATGTCAACATCAAGTTTTGTTTCTTGTTAAAGAATACAGCGGCAGAAACAGTTTCAGTACTTCAGAAAGCTCTAAAGCAGGCAAGAATTTATAAGTAGTTTGCCTGATTCAAAAGTGGCCTTTCGAAGATTAACCCCTTCAATGTCTAGAAGAAACGAAAATGTTAAAAAGTGTGTGATGCTATCATGTTTGATCATCACAGAACAGTCGACAAATTGAAGGAAATAACTGAAATTCCTGGAGTTCATGCCAAAGAATCCTAAAGAAGATTTGAACATGAGATGCATCATGGCATCTCCACTGCAGTTTCCACAAACATTGCAGTGTGTTTGACTGCTTTACAATGACCAGATGAATAACCATCAGAAATTGTGCTAGGCACAAACTGACCTGGATTTTTTGTCAAAAGTCATAACAGGAGATAAATCTTGGTATGACGGCTTTGACCCTGAAACAAAACAGCAATCAGAAGGCAAAGGAGTTTTTCACATTGAATTTGTTCTTCAGGGCACCACAGTGAATTAGCATTACTATTTGTAAGTGCTGAAGCGATTTTGTGAGGCAGTGAGAAAAAATTACCTGAGTTGTGGCAATCAAGGGACTGGCTGATACATCATAATGTGCCTGCCCACACAGTGTTGAAAATCCACAAGTTTTTGATGAAAAACGACATAACAGTTTCTCATCCCCCTTACTAACCCCCTGCAACTTCTCCTTATTCCCAAGAATAAAGAAAAACCTAAGGGAGAGCATTTTCAGGACTTACAAGAGGTTAAAAAAAATTGCTGGAGACTTTAACAACATTAGTACAAAAATTATAAAAAATGTTTCAAACAGTGGAAAAACCATTGGAACAAGTGCATATCATCTTAATAGACAGTATTTTGTAGAGGATTGATGTTTTCAATGTGTTATCTTAAATAAAATAAAATAGTTAATTCTTGTTTTTTTGGTGTAGTCCCTCTACATTAACTTATTGGCTGTCTTATAAACATAAAACATAATAAAAACTGGTCTATTCACCTTACAAAGGTATAATGTCAATTCCTACAAAAGTTGTAAATATTTTGGACTTTTATATATTTTCAAATGTTATGGTTGAATATAACCAGAATGAGCAGTTTTCTAAAAAAAATTTTGTAAAAAAAAGGATCTCCGAAATCCTGAAAATGTTTTTAATTAAGTTGTATTTTATTCACAATTAAATTAAATGCATTTCTATAAGTACTCTTAAAATTAGTTTAGTGTGTTTGATTAGGACACAATTTAGCAAGTTAAAAAAGTAGCAAAACTACTTTTTTCAGTTTGAAAGTAAGAGAAGGGAACAGACAAAATTTCAGCTTCTGCATCTAAGCAGATTGCATATTTATCTACTAATTAAATGAATACAAGATTTTATTAACTGCACTACCTTTTTTCATTTTTGAAAGATGATGAGAAGTTCTGGCCACTGGCTGGGAATTAAACCTAAACAGTAGAATGAGAAACCACTATAATAACTAGTGCACAAGTTGATTGGGCAGTTAATGATAGTTGTTTTAATTATAATAATAATTATTATGTAGGACTTAACTGATAAATAGATGCTAGTATTGCAAGCTATTGTACAATGGCTCTGAGTTTTGTTCTTAGTATTAATAATACCAGCAATAATAATTGCTCATAGTATTTATATTATGCAAGATTTTCCAAGCAGTAAATCTTAAACTGTGTGTTAGTATACAAGACAGTTTAAAGAAATTGTCTTGTTTGTTAATTCCATGTAATATTCATAAAAAAAATCATTGTTTGACTGCTATTGTTTTACCAATATTCAAGTTAGAAATAAATTCTGACTTAAATTAAATTTTTTAAGGTCTGTCATTTTTTTAACATAATAAATTTTGTTTACTAAATACAGACATGGCATTCATCTGACTCATGGAAATAACAATCACTAAATGTTGCTATTTTCAGTCTTAGAAAGACATTTTAATTAAAACCAATTTGGGTACCAAAAACATATCTGTACCATAGGATTAATTTTGTAAAACAGACTGAAGAAAAATAAATTTTGAAACATTGTTTCATCATAGTATCATTTTACATATTGTACTATATACTACTTTGATTTTTTTGAATACTTATACTATTTTTACTTTTTTGAAGACATTTGATAATATGGGATGAAATACAACATTTAAAATTTTGTGGAATATAAAATTTAAAAAGAGGGGGAAAATGTTATTTATAAGTTATATAACAAAATCAAGTAGCTGTAATTAGAGTAGAAATGAAGAAAAGCGTGTAAAGAACTAAGGCAAGGATATAGATGACAGTAAAATGATAATCCAAGATTCTTATCTGAACATCTTAATATAATAAGTTGATGGTATCGATGTTTTAAATGAAACTAAAATAAAACTATTTAAAAGAAATATTGACTGCAAAATGGAATAGATTCATTCATAAGACAGAATTTTATTTTTAAAGAGAGATAAAAGCAAATTTGAGATAATGAAATGAGACAAAAGGGAAGATAGTGGTAAGCAAAATGTTAAAATGATACTGGAGGTCAAAAAATCTCTTTTTTGGAGTAAGATTACAAAGGATGGAAAATGTAAGTAAAGGAGTAGACAGATATAGGAAAACAAGTCAGTGTAAGGGTAAATTCTTTATGTGCAATTAAATTTTACTGAGAAATTTATACAGTATAGATTTAGGAATTAGAAAAAATGTTAAATTATTTATTTGAATGGAAGACACATTTGACAACAAAACATAGACAGCAGGAAAACCAGATATGCAAACAAACAGGAGCTTTTGAAACATGGTCTCAAAGAAGAATATTGAAAATTACATGAGCTAATGAAGTATGAAACTAATTTTTAAGAATAATAATTTTTTTAAAGAATTAGCAAAGATAAAAAAGTCATATCCACAGTTTTTGGGAATTTTCTTTCCTGGACAAACTAGTATAAAATTCTTATTCAATTGGTAATAAATAATTTATTGTAACTTCAGTTGGTTTTATTTTAATAATGAAGTCACTTACTCGTTTCAAACTGAATTTCAAGGGTTAATTTAGTGCCACTATTCAAGCTGCATATGACATCAGATCTTTTTTCCCATGTATTACAATTAGCATTAATTGTTACTTTCTGTGGTTGACCAGCACCAGCTGTTTAATCAAAATAGAATCCAAATATTAGTATATGTATTAAATAATATTATTAATATAAATATTACTAAATATAAATTATCATACATTAAAGAAATATAAAATTATAATAAAAAAACCCCCTACTATATTTTATAATTTTATTATTCTGGTTTTTGTCTTTGCTGTATAACGTAGTTTCACACAAAGAGCCTTATTCTTTTAGTACTTCATCTTATAATAATTAATAGTATTACAAAATGACTCATTCTTATTTGGTTAGAAATTAATTATTAAGGATTAACAGTATTATTTTTCCGCGTATTTCAAATTTTTACTTTGTGTTTATAATTGCATACTGTGGAATTTTCGCTTACGGTGTCTTTTATTGTTCATTTAACTGCATAACAAAACGTAATGTCTTATAATTGTTACGTTAAATAAGTCACTTTTAAATAAATTGTACTTCT
The DNA here is from genome assembly GCF_047948215.1 of Lycorma delicatula. Taxonomy (NCBI): domain Eukaryota; kingdom Metazoa; phylum Arthropoda; class Insecta; order Hemiptera; family Fulgoridae; genus Lycorma; species Lycorma delicatula. Next base: position 16,604,751 of record NC_134459.1, read on the forward strand.
TCCTTTGAAAACCTTTTTGAATTAATTATTAGCACTTCAGTGGAGTTTCTGTTTTTAACGATGACCAGTTTTGCTAATGATGTCCATCTGTAAGAGATTAGGAAACCTGTTAAGTATATAATTGAATTATAAATTCGTTATAGGTTGTGTTCATTCATTTAATTTGTTGTATGATTAAATAGAAAAAAAAGTTAAATGATCTAGAAAGCAGAATTATGTTCTCTTGTTTTAATATTTAATTTCTTTTTATTTTCCTTTTTGTCACACTACATTTATTTTATTTTCAGATTTAATTTCTCCTTTACCAATAATTCATACCACTGGTTACTTCTAATAATTATTTCCTAGTTTTAATAAAAAATTTGAGTTTTTTTTCTTTTACTGGACTGTACAAGAAACCATACTCAAAGTTTTCTTTGAGTATTCAAAATATATTTCTTTGCTGCTTCTTCCAAATACAAATTAAAAATTATGAATAATAGATAATAAATGAAGAATATTTTCTACCTGTCATTACATTCTCTTATAAATATAAATATTATTCTGCTATAACTTAGAAGCATAATATGTTAATATATACTGCAGTAGTTCTCACATATATATGAAACTGCTTTCTTTGATGAGGTAAAATTAATTCTTATACAAATATCTCTGGTACTTCTACATCTAAAGTATTTAATTTCTAATAATGTGCAAAATCTGATAACTACACTTCTTCCATACAACATAAAAATAATACATCATTAATTCCTAAAGCCAAATCGCTATGGAAAGAAGACAATGGTCTGTGTTTGGTGGGATCAGAAGGGTGTGATCTACTATGAACTGTTAAAAACTGGCGAAACAATTAATACTGAATGCTACCGACAACAAATGATTGATTTTAATCAATCATTGCGTGAAAAACAACCAGAATATAAAAAAAGGCTACACAAAGTGATTTTTTCTTCATGATAATGCACTATCACATGCAGCAAAACAGATCAAGGACACAATTGTGGCATTCAGTTGAAATACTTTTGCATGCGGCTTACTCACCAGACTTGGCTCTGTCCGACTTCTATTTATTTTCATCGATGGGACACGCACTTGCTGAGTAGCGCTTCACTTCTTATGAAAGTGTATGAAAATCGCTCGATGACTGGTTTGCCTCAAAAAAGCAACATTTTTTTTGGTGTGGCATTCATAAATTGTCAGAGAGGTGGGAGAAATGTATAAATAGCAATGGACAATAATTCAAATAAAATATTTTTTATCATTATCATACAATAAACGTGTATTTTCTATACAAAAATTCTGGTTTCATATTTACACACTTCGTATATATTGTAATATATATATATATATATATATATATATGTATAAATAATGTATGATGCGAATCAAATTCATGAAAACACTTCTTAATAGAAGTGGACCATTAACAGAAGTGGACACTTCTTAACAGAGGATCATTACAGTTACATAACTGTAATGATCCTATTTCAATAGTTCTGTACTTAATGCTGATCTGTTAAATATAAATTAATTTGTATTGGTACAGAGGAGTATGGTTATTAAATGAATTGGTTTTAAAAAATAATTCTACAATTACATATACAATTATTAAATATTATGTATATAAAATAAATAAAAATTTAAATATAATTGTAAATTTTGCTAATTTTTTTTTTTATTATAATAAACCATACTAACTATTAGAAATATATTAACTTATCAGAAGTAAAGTATACTGATTATAAGTCAGAAATAAGCATGATGAGTATTTAAAATTAAATAAAATGCTTGCTGAAATAATGATTTCACATGTGTTCTCTTTTATTAAGATAAATAATTATTAGATATACTGTAACTATATAGTCGTGATAATATTATTATTACATTCTTTAATATAATATAGAATGTTCTGATTATTATACAGCACCTATATTCATGATTAGTAAAGATTTTGTGTTGCGTATAAATTTTGCAATTACTATAAAATAAGTAGGTAGCTTTAAATAATTACTGACATCTGCATCTCTTGACATCCACTGCAGTTGTTGACAGAATTATGCCAAGTAGTAATGTAAAGAAGAATACACTGGTCGTTCTTGAACAAATCATCTTTAGACAAGGTTACAGTAAAAGAATATTGAAAACTGGAAAATCCTCTGTATAATGTATTACGTTTAGAAAGTAACACAGAATGATCCTAACATCCTGAACAAATCCTTATATAGGAAATTGATGTCCCTATGATAAATGTGGTTTTCCATATTTTTAAACATTACTATTCTGGTTTTATCCATCACACCTGCACATAAAGGCTTACTTTTTTTTTTGTTTGCTGTTACATCATGCTTGTTGCTAACCATCTTTATTTATTTAATATTTGTTTTTGTATTCGCTTCTAAGCAAAATAAAATAAACTTGAAAAAAATTTAATTGAATTTTAAGAAATGCTGTTAAAAGTAAAAAAGAATACTTTTTAAAATATTCTTAATACAAAATTAAAACACTAAAACTTAGTAGCCCTTAATTTGACACTCCTAAAAACTGAGGTTTTATAAATTTTATTTTTATTGTTTCAACCAATGAACTTTTTAACTAAAAACTTATTTAATTATGCTTTCCTAATTGAGACAGGTATATCAATGGAATTATTTTCAACCTCATAGAAAAAAAGATACATTTTTTTGTGAAAATATCTGAAAACACAGTCAATTGAGGTATTTTCAATTGTTTCATGATATCAGTTGAGATAGATTGGCTCAGTAGTTTATTGATTTAGATGAACAAATTAACTTATTTTGTTATCTGGGGCAAAATTATAATGAATACCTGATTTGTTTGTTTATTTTAATATAATAAAACTTCTCATAATGGTGACAGAACATACTCAAAAAATGGGAAAATTCCAGATAATAAAAAACAGCATTTTTTCTGTTGCCCACAAAGCAAGATTTCTGTGTTTTATTAGATGACAAGTTCTGGTGGGATGATCAAATTAATTTTGTTAGTAACAAAATTGTACTGTTTTGCTATGAAAGGCCTCAATAAAATGCTAAATTTGTCATCATTATTAAATATTTATAATGCCTACATAGTCCAATTTAAAATAATATATCATCTTATGAGCTCCACCAAAACGTCAGGATGAGTTAAAGTACAAAAATGAGCTGTTAAATCATTATCTGGCCCCTATAAGTATGAACCGTGTAGAGCAATATTTAAAAAACCAAATATATTAATTTATCCTTGGTGTTTATATTTCTGAATGTACAATCTTTGCTAGAAAGAATTGTAACTTACGCTTAAAAAATAGCAATATTCACCTTTACCAAACCAGACAAGAACATTTTTGTGTTATGCAACACAATATGAGGAAAGGACTTAAAATACTTTTGTTTAATTTTTAATAAATTGCAGAACCCCCACCAATTTATTTAAAATACAATTAAAACATTTTTCTTTTGTATAAATAATATTATTCTATTGAATATTGTTTCTTTTTTAAATTAAAAAGAAACAAAGAATTCTATTTATCTGCATCCCATTCAACATTTACGTAAATATAATTTCATAATTTGCTTTTGAATTTATAATTTATCTTATATTCACATAATCTATTTAATGTAAAGGCCTCAATAAAATGCTAAATTTGTCATCATTATTAAATATTTATAATGCATACATAGTCCAATTTGAAATAATATATCATCTTATGAGCTCTACCAAAAAGTCAGGAAGAGTTAAAGTACAAAAATGGGCTGTCAGATCATTATCTGGCCCCTGTAAGTATTAACCGTATAGAGCAATATTTAAAAAAACAAATATATTAATTTACCCTATAATATTTAGTTTTTTTAGAATTTGAAAAAAATATGAAAATATTAAAGAACAGCATATTAAAACATTTATTTAGTTTCCTGAGTAACAATAAACTTTCACACAACTATAGTTCATTGTAATTTCATTTCATACATTACCAGATTGTACATTCATAAATGAGATAAAACTTATAGGTTATTTTAATCCCCAAGCCTGATTGGGTTTTGAGGCCAAAATCTTGTGAACGAAAGGAAGAGGTGACAGTATATTGCTGAATTATGGATTTTTAAGCAAAAAAATCAAATTAACTGTTATACAAATTTTGGAAAATCCTTCAACTTTATTTTACTTGAATTGATTGATAATTAAGCAAAATTGTCAAAAGAAGCATTATAAAGCCATTTCTTAGTGTATTACAAGGAAGTACTGTGCTCTGTTGTAAAAATTATTTCTGTTGTCTGACTGGATAAATATGGAATTTGTTTCATTCTTGGAAGTAGTAAATATTTACTGTTTTTTTTTTTTTTTACAAAGGTAAATTCATAAATATAAACATGTAAATAAGTTAGAATGTTTAGTTTACTAAAAATTAATCTACATAATATTTTGGTGATTTATCTGACAGCCCATTTTGTATCTTGTAAACTTGTTTTGATTTTTAAATAACCTTAAGAGTTGATCTGTTTTGGATTGCCAAAACATGCCTGCATAAGATTAACACAGTTTCTAAAATATTAGTGAGTTACATCTTAATGCTGATTTTGTGTCTGTGAAACACAGACAAGGGCTCTCCATTTTTTCCTTACTTTTTTTGTCTTCAGTCATTTGACAGGTTTAATGCAGCTCTCCAAAATTCCCTATCTAGTGCCAGTCATTTCATTTCGGTATACCCCCTATATCCCTAACAATTTGTTTTACATATTCCAAACAGTGCCTGTCTGCACAGTTTTTCCCATTTACCTGTCCTTCCAATATCAAAGCGGCTATTCCAGGATCTCTTAATATATGGCCTATAAGTCTGTCTCTTCTTTTAACTATTTTTACAAATGCTTCTTTCTTCATCAATTTGCCACAACACCTCTTCATTTATCACTTTATCCACCCATCTGATTTTTAACATTCTCCTACAGCATCACGTTTCAAAAGCTTCTAATCTTTTCTTCTCAAGTACTCCGATTGTCCAAGTTTTACTTTCATATAAATTACATTTAAATTAATTTTTTATTTAAGCAAATTATATATTTGACTGAAAGCTTGTTTTGCCATTGCTATTCAGCATTTTATATCGCTCCTGCTTTGTTCATCTTTAGTAATTCTACTTCCCAAATAACAAAATTCTTCTACCTCCATAATCTTTTCTCTTCCTATTTTAACATTCAGTGGTCCATCTATATTATTTCTGCTACACTTCATTACTTTTTTTTTGTTCTTGTTTATTTTCATGAGGTAGTTTTTGTGTAGGACTTCATCCATGCCTTTTATTTTTTCTTCTAAATCTTTTTTACTCTCAGCTAGAATACTACATCACCAGCAAATTATAGCATCTTTATCTTTATGAAGATGCTTCTTAGCCCAGACATCTGGTCAACAGCAATGAAAATGGTGATCCTGAAGATAAGTCAAAAGAGGAGGTGCCAGGGTAGGACAGCCTGCAGTGTTAGTAGGTAGGTGCCCCTGTTTGTGAGAGTAGTTGCCTATGATGATGGCTGCAGGACTCCTGCTCAGGTGCCTCAACAATACACCAGAATGGGATCCTGTAATAGACTCACAACGCTGGATAATACCAACTTTGGTCCATCTGGCATCTTGAGGATGAGGAGAAGAGGTTTTAGTTGATGAGAGCTCGACAGTACCATCTGTTCAGGCAGATAGTGGCTAGTAGAACTTTCCCCTCCTCCAGCTAAAACAAAACCCAAGCCTCATTATAAAAACCGTTAAAGTAGTACCATGATCTTAAACAATATCATCATTATATCTTTCCTCACTTCATTTACTATGGTTCTCTTAGTAGTGCCACATATTTTATTACACTTCTTAATCTTTCTCTTAAAATTTGCTTCTATAAATGCTGATAAATTACAACCTAAAAACTTGAATTCAATAACTTAACTAATCATTTTATCAATCAATTTATTCCCTAAATTATATGATCTGAAGAAGGCCATAGCAACCTTCTGGCAAAGTAAGAAAATTATATTGTTTAATTTTTAGTTGGCTCTTAAACGTTTATGTATTTCTGAAGCTATTTTTTTAACTTTTATTTGTGGACTTCAGTTAAAACAATCGAGTAAATTTTTCTGTACATCATGAGTTACTTTTCATGACATTATGTGAATTGTAGTTAAATAAAGCATTTTTAATAGTGAACTATTTAATTATGTAAATAATGTTTGTGTTTTTGATGATAGAAACTCCAGTTAACAGTGATATTTTTAAGTCCAATTCATTGAGTTTGCAAAAAGTTTTTTGCTCTCATACATTTTAAAGCTGAATATTTTGAAGATTACATCTATTTAAATAAGTAATTAAATTTATTAAAATAACAGTAATAAAAATGTCTTTTTATTAAATACTGTTTTTTATTGAAAAATAAATATATATAAAATCAAATTATTCTCAATAGCATATTTTGTTGAATTGTTTATGGAATAAAATGTAATTAATTACGTAACAATATGTAACATGTGTACACTTGTTTAGTGTGTTTAAATACAGGTGTACCTGTGTTTTGTAGGTTGTGATGTAAAAACATACTGTATATGTACGTAAATGAATAATTTTATTTGTTTTAATTCATTTTTTTTTTCATATTCTCTTAAAATTATGTTACTTGTAATATAACGCTGCATAATTATTTCCATTACATTAAATAATAATGTTTGGCTTTTTATGAAATTTGTCACTGTCAATTGTTTTCATTTTATGTAAAACAAGGGTTTTGGCTATACAACGTTATACAACACCACAGCTCTGATTATACTATAGCAACAGTAATAGAAGCCCATGTTTTCTGCTTTAAATTGTTATAGTATTAACATTTATTAACCGCATTATACTTTTAATTTATATCTTGAAGGATTATTTACTAAAACTACATTTCTGCTCAACTTTAAAAATATTTGAACAAATAATAAGCAAATATTATTTGAAATAATTAATATCAATATTTATGTTTTGATATTGGTTAGTTATTTTTTTTTTTTTTGAGTCATCAGTTAGTTGATTTGTTTATATACTCCATTACTTGTGCACACTGCTAGTCTCCCAACCTCAATATATTTATTGTTCCTTTTATCCTCAATCATCATGTTTTATATATTCAAATATTTGTTTTCTTTTACAGGTTTTACTTTTTCCATTACCAAATTAACTAACACACTTCAGACTTTATCATTTCATTTATCAATCCACATGATTTTCAACATCTAATTGTAATAAACGTTTCAAAGTCATCTATTCTTTCCGTTTCTGCTTTTCCTATTGTTCATGTTTCATTTGAATAAAATGTACCATCTGCATAAATACCTTCAAGAATTTTTTTTTAAATTTTAAATCTGTTTTATTTGACACGAGCAGATTTTTTCTTGAAAGCTCTCCTTGTATGTAACAGTTTGTTTCATGTTTACCATTGTTGTCCATCCTTTGCAATTTTCCTACCTAAATAATAAAATTTAACTTCTGGTGTATTATTTTCCTGTTTTAATTTTAATTGCTTGTTATCTTCTTTCAGACACATTTCAACAAATGATATCTGTTTTTAATCTTGTTTGTTTTGAAAATGAATTTGTCTCCAAAAAATAAAAACTAGAATTTTGTATTTATTAAAAATTATTTTTATTTCTCCAAAAACAGCAATATTATCAGAAAAGTCTTAACATATTTATTTTCTCTTTTTGGATTGTTCCCAAATTTTCCCTTCAATTTCTACACTGTTCCTTGTACATTCATAGTGAAAAGTAAAGGGGAAAGATTAAATCCATTTTCACTCTTTTCGAATCACATCTTCCTTTCCTAATTTTTTTTCTCTATGATATTGCCACTTAAGCTTCAAGCTTGTGCACGGGATGTGGAATGGAATTTTTGTAGTGTATGAAAAATGCCAAGCCTGACCAGGATTTAAACCCTGGACCTCCGGATGAAAGGCCGAGATACTACCGCTCATGCCATGGAGGCCTGCAATTTTTTATTCTTATTTCTCATATTTATTCATACCTTCTATACCGTTGATATGAATTACTAATTTTGTTATTATTATTTTTTTTTTTTTAAATAAAATTTGAACCAGATGCACTATCTTCACTTTGTTTTTCAAAAATAACAACTACTTATGTGAGACACATACATACATATACACATATGTACGTACAGATTTCACGCCAAAACTACTCAAAATGGATTCAGGGATGGTCAAAATGGATATTTATGTTGAAATCTGGAAACCAAAATTTTTTGCATTCACAATCCTATCTTTACTTCATGCAAGGAAGTAAAAAGTCTAACAATCTGCAAAATACAGAACAATTTCTCAAAACCTATAATACAAAAATAGTATATATTTATATTTTACATTATCCACCAATCTCCATGGCAAAGTGATACTATCTTTGTTCATCATTCGGATGGTTTTGGGTTTTAACTGCAGTAAGGTTGGCACAATTAAAATATTACATATCACAACATTCCAACGTTATAGGTTGAGATAATCTAGTGAATTATAATTTTTAAAAAAGCTTTAAGAAACAAAAATATTTAACTTATAAAAAAAAACCTCAGACTAACAGATACAAAAGACAATTTTCAATCACTGGCATATAAAAAAAATCAAACATTGAGGTATTGTTAAAGGATTTATACTAAAATAGAAAGAAAAACAGAATTGATGTAGACCATCCATCATTCAAACCATGCAAATAATAAAAAAGCAGTTTTTTGTCTGTCATTAAAAAAACAAAATAGGATTAAAAGAAAAAACAATTAGTATTTTAAAAAATAGAATACAAATGGAAAAAGTTACGGTGGGAGGGTAAAAAGTTATCTTCTTAGGATAAAAGGGAAAAATAGTAATAAATAAATGATTTTAGCAAAGCAGAAGAGTACAGATGTTTTTTCCTTAACAGTTATCTAAACAACATGAGCGTCAAAATAATTTTTGTTATAATACTACCCAGCTTTAAACAGTGAATGCTTCATGTCTGAATACCCCCATTCTCTACACATAAAATGATCACAATTCATCAATGCAGAAACTGTGGTTTCTTCAATGGTTTAAATTGGTAAAGGCATCACTGATTTTTTTTTGTATTATTCAAATATTTCCTGAAATAATTCAAAATATGTAAGAAGGTTCTTGATGTCGGTATCCCAGTATTTTTTTTTTTTTTTTTAGATTATCATGTGAAGATATTATGGTTAGGTGGTTAGGATGAAAGGAGGTACTAAAAAGAACATCAGAATTTCCGTCAACTCCAACTAACCTCTCATGAGGCAATCAAGGCAATTATAATTGATGTAAAAATTGTTAACTTTTATTCACATCATTACTTAATAATTCAAGAGCTTGATAGATGTGCTCTGTTAGAAACTAGAAACTTAATATTAGTGCACTGTAGAAATTGAATAAGGATCTGAACTGTTTCTTAGATGTAACTCTTCTATGTAACTCATCCAGCTAACAAGTGACAAGGCTATGCCATCATATATACTAAGAAATTTTGTCCTGCAATCATACCTACTCGACTCTCTACTATCGCATGAAGGTTACCCTTTATACTATTAGATTCAATTGGCACTGTACAGAGTAACTTTTTCTGAGAATAATAATATTTATCATACAGCAAGTCCTTCTGGCAGAATAGCAAAGGTATCTCTTTGTAAAGTTAAACAACTCCTGCATTTCAGTGAACTTGACATGGCAATGTGTGACAGTATGTTTGGTTGAAGAAGGTAGAGAAATCAATTCACTCTTCACTAACCTTAATAAACCTGGTAAAAGATATTTATTCGAAAAAGTTATGACAGTTTAAGGAGAAACTTACATCTCGTGTGAGATGATCTATAACTTTTTCAGTTATGGCATGTAACATACACACAAATTTTTTTAGAAATAATTTTTTTTCCACAGATTCATTAAAAAATAGTAACATGTGGAACTATCAGAATTTTTAATTTATTAAAAATCAGTATAAATGAACCATATTTATTGACCAAAGATATGACAGCCCATTTTTGGATTCTGAAAACTTGTTCTGAATTCTGTGCATAATAAAAATGTTTATTTTTCACCAAAGATAAGCTAAAAAGGAAGGTTTTTGAAAAGTATGTTAAAAATTACAAAATTTTTCAGCAGCAGTAATATTTTCATCCTTCTTCTCCAATCGATTTCCAGCAAAATAACTTAATCTTCTTCATTGATAGCTCTTTTATATGAATAAAATAGATCATAAAAAGTCATTTATTCCTAATTATGAAATATTGTTTGATAATTTGACAGTTATAATATGAAAAATTGTAATTTTTATAACTATTTCTGATAATTTATTTAGAAAGGTTTCAGAAGAACCAGAAGGAGATCTATAAATAACCATCACAGTTGAGTTTAAATTAACCCACTGAACTGATCAGCATTAAAAATGAATTTTATCAGTGGAGGATAATATTAAAATTTTTGTTATAAAAAAATTAAACTGTATTATAAAAAAATTGTCATTGTTTGGCTAATAATCTAAGGAATGAAAAATCATAAGAATATCCTGAGGTTTGGTGTAGAAAAATTTAAAATTGATCTAATTCAAATTCAACTGTTTTAATTGTTTCTGAATTTTGTGTCAAGTTCAGAGCAAGTGAATAAACATTCAAAGTTATTATTGATCTCTATAAATTATGAAGTATATACAAACAAATTGGGCAACTATTTGTAAGTACACATTATTTTAATTTAGTGTTTTCTGATTTTTGCATTTTTACCCAGGATTGACCCAGCAACTGATCTCAGCTACGCAGGAGGCAGCTTGACACTCAACTCCTGAGGGGAAGCATGGGGGATGGTAAGGCACAGACTATCCAAGAGAAATGATAAATCTTATTCCCACTTAAAGAAAATTTTGAAAGGCTATATAGGCTGATAAAGACTATAAAAAATGAAACATTTACACATTACATGGAAAGTCTTTCCCCTTCGGATAATGAAAATTCATTGCAAGAGACTTTGTCAGCCTCCACACTCATTTCCACAATTAAGGGTGCCAAATGAATTGACTTATAGTGATTGTCAAAAGGTAGAACTGTTTGCTGCACACCTAAGCAAGATCTTTCTTTGTGTAAGGCATTTTCAAAGCCAAAGCCAATATAAGATACAACTTTAGGGTATGGCAAGCAAGAGCAGTATCAACATCATCCATTGATTGCAGAACAAAATGCTGAGGAACATATCAGAGGCGCCATAATTTGCGAAGGATAAGGAGATTCATAATTACATAGGGAGCTACCTATTCGAAAAGAAATTTACTGATGCTAAGCTTAAAGAACGTACTTAAGCTTAACACACTTAAAAACCATGCATGTATTGAATCTAGACTATTTTTTTTTTTTTTTTGCTTGATAATATCACCACGTAAGCTTGAAGCTTGTGTGTGGGATATGGAAATGTAGCATATGAATAATGCCATGCCTGACTTGGATTTGAACCCAGGACCTCCGGATGAAAGGTTGAGACGCTACCACTATTGTGCATCCTTTTCATAGTGAATATCATCCTTTTCTTAGTGAAGTTTTTCTGATTGCTGTTTATAGATTACTTTAACTTAATAATATGATTTCTTTTATTTCATTGTTTATGAATTACGAACTACTTATGTTTACTGAATTAATTTCTTTTGTAGTTTTGACTTTGTTTCTTTTCATAAATGACTTATGACTATTCGTTAAACTCATTTACTTGCTCTGTATTGTTAACAATTTAATTTTGTTGTTTTTTATAGCTATATTATGTTGACCATTTATCCTTGTTGCTATTTATAATTACTTGTTGAATTATGTGCAATTTGTTATGGACTTTGTGTGCATTAGTAGTTATATTTTTATTCATTATAATTTTGTTGTATTGCACTTTGTTCAGACTTTCATTGTATTGTGTTGGTAGGTATCATTGGATGCCTCTCTTTCACATTATTATTACTATATACAATTTATTTATAGTTTCATTGTTTAGGAAACTGTAAATAAAACAGTATATTAAAAAAAATTATTTTTCTTCTTCCTCTTGTTTCATTGAAAATATTTTATTTATTCTTTCTCAGATGAAAGAATAAATAGACTTCACTGTAAGATTATCTCTTGTCATGCTTTTGTTATTTTAATAGCCTAATTGTTTACAAACATTAATCTTTCGTTAAGTGACAATGATTTTGTTTCTGACATTATTTTCTTAAAAAGAAATGGGAAATAAGGAAAACTTTTTCCTGTAGTATTTTTTTTTCTCAGATGATTCTGGTTTGTGAGGTTTTTTTATTTACAAAAGCGAATCAAAAATTACCTACACATTTTGTTCTTCAGTATACCTAGATAAGGGGTTTAATCATGTTGAACCCCTTGTGTATTTTTTCTACATTCTACATTTTCCTACCTATTCAACTACCTTGTCAATGCACTTTGTCCACAAGTCTGTATATTCCATCCAAGAAGAAGGTTTTCGGTTGGTCGCTTAGCCACTTTTGCTCTGCAACCTTCACATCTAAGTCTGTGGTAAATCAGTGTCTTTGCAAAACATACTTCAGTGGCCAAAACAGATGAAAGTCAGAGGGAGTAAGAACTGGGGTGTAAGGAGGTTCAAAATTCAACAAGTTGGTCAGGAGAGAATTGCTCCATGTTGAACAAGAGAGTTTTCTGATCTAAAGCGGTTTGTAAATCGTCTTAGGCGAGCTTCTAAATGTGAGGGTGACCCTGAGCGACAAGTAGAACTCGCTTCTGAGTATAGGTATTTGAGGACCTGGTATTTTCATATGATTCAAACAACAAAAACAAATTCTTGGTGTTCTTTCGTAATAAGGATTCCTGGGGTGTTGTTCATAGGATTTTGGGAGATAAATGAAAGAAAGATATTCTTCTGTCTGCTTTCTTGACCCAGCAAGGTGTACTGATTGACAGGATAGAGATACTGCATACTGTTGAATGATTTACTGCCAGATGATGATGTGGTGGGTGAGTGTCAATATCACCTATGCGTTAGGTGTGAGGTCGCTTGTTCTCTTTCAGGTGTAGCATCTTTGGAGACTAATGAGGCTGAGGTGCGGCAGGTTGTTTGTAGTTTTGCAAGGCATAAGGCTCCTGAGTATGATGGAATCACTGTGGAACTTTTGTTCACTTGTTGGGCATAAGCATAGGTACAATAATGAAGGTTCTGAATAGAATGCTATTTGCAGACTATTTTCTGCTTTGTTGGGAAAGAGGTGTGATTAAGCTTCTTTTTAAAAGTGGTGACAAGAATTCTACTGTGTGTTTGTTGTACCGGCCTCTGATACTTCTTCCAATGCTTGGTAAGGTGTTTGAGAAGGTGCTGTAGTTGCATATTAATTGAAAATTGGCCTCGCAAAATCTTTTGATGAACCAGAATGGCTTTCGACCAGGGAAAGGTACAGAGGATGCAATTTTAAAAGTTACTGACATCGTTACTAACTCCGACTCTGCTTATTTCCTGGATATATCCAGGGCACTTATCAAGTTGTGGTGGCCCTCTGCCTTGTATCAATTTCAATGGTGGGGTGTATGCATGATGATATCGGAGTGGTACAAAGTTACTTTTGTAACTTGTATGTAGTGCTTCGTGATGTTGGCACTGAGATGAGTAAGATGCTGTCCAGGGGATGTTCCTAAGGCAGTGTGCTGGGGCCTCTGCTTTGGGTTGTGGAGTTGAGTCCCTCTCATGCGGTTGAGGTTTCCTATTATGCCAATGATGGGCTTCTGCTGGTAAAGGAAACTTGTGGAACAAGGTTGAATTCCGGGCAACTCAAGCATGTAAAGGACTAGATGTGTGGAGCAATCAACACAAAATGGTATTTAACACTGAAAAAACCACCGTGATGCTGCTGAAGGACCGTTTGGGAGCTACGCAGTGAGCCCATGTTTCGATGACCGGCCATCCTATTCGTTATGTCTCGTTGCAACGGTATTTGGATGTGCTTCATGATGAGAATTTTAGATTCAAGTAGCATTTACAGAGTATTGCTAAGAAAGCGTGTTATGACTTCTTCGGCATTCGTAGGTGGTCCATCCCGATTGGGGTCTAAATTTTAAAACAATGAAAATTTTGTATAAAGGTGTATGTGAGGTGTATGCTTTACACAGCACCTGTTTGGGCAAACAGAATGAGGTATAAAAGCTACCGTGATATTCTGTTGAGGGCTCAGCGTCTCCTGTTACTTATTGTAACGGGGACTAAGGTCTATTTCACTTGTGGCAGTTCTAGTGATTATGGGTCTTAAAACAATTGACCTTCTTGCGTCGGAACGTCAGTTACATTATGCGACAAAGAAGTCGGGTGAACTGACCGCTTAGCGTATTCAGGAAATAGAAGAGAAAAGTTTTGGTATTTGGCAGAACAGGTGGGATCAGATGGCAGATGGGCAGTATACTCTCCATGCAGATGGTCTCTTTCCATGCATAATGATGTTGGGAGTCGTCTCATGGATTTCCCCAAATCGACATGCGACTCTGTTCTTTTCAGGGCATAGCGCATTTCGAGACAGGCTGGCTCGGTTTGGTTTAACTGACACGGGGTAATGTCCTCAATACTTAGTATCGGATGATGAACATCATGTGTTGTAGATCTGCTCAAAATTTTAGTTTAGGTGTGCAGAGATGGTTAGAGAGCTTGAGGGTATTGGTTCAAGTCTTGATCTGAGGGCCAACTCCCTGTTAGCCCGTAAATCCAGATGAAAGTCTCGGCCTTTCATCCGGAGGTCCCGGGTTCGAATCCCGGTCAGACATGGCATTTTCACATGCTACAAATTTGTAATTCTTCTCATCCTCTGAAGTAATACCTAACAGTGGGTCCCGGAGGTTAAAAAAAAAACTGAACAGTTAGTAGAGATGAGTGGCGCATTGTTGAAAGATTTTAAAGTTTTTGGCGCTCGAAAGGATTGTAAAGGGTGTTTACTGTAGAATAGTAGCCTGAGTGGCTAAAGACCCTTTGAATGCTTTTCCGCCAGAATACGCGCATTCGGCACTTGTGGCCGGTTGATGTTTGTTATGTTCGTGGGTTGATTTATAATTTAATTAATTAATTTTGATTAATTAGGTAATTTTGGAAGCATTCGTATGGTAGGTCAAAAAATTGCGATGTTGCGAACAATTTTTGAGGATACAAGATTATTTTGTTATAGTTCAATTCGTAAATTTTTATTGGTTATCAAGTTTTTGATTCGGTTTAGGTGAGTGAAACTTATCTTTTGTTAGTTGATTGGTTTCAAAATCGATGGAAGTGTCTTTCAAGACATTTACATCAGTACATCCTGATAGAGCCCGTTCTGATAACTGAAATATGTAATCACATATTGAGGGTGTAGAAAATGACCTCCGGTAAAGCCCATTAGGGCAAGGAACGGAGGAAGTGGTGCGGCGATCGGGATCAGCACAAGGCGGATGTCTTACCCTATGGAATTAGGCTGGATGGATGTTTCTGTATTATGATAAAAGTCTACGATGAATTTCAACCCCTTTTACACTCTCCGTCCAGAGAAATCGGATCACAACTCACTGTTCCATCTTGGTACAAACTGCTAACGGAATAGACATATTTACACTGCAATAACCGGTAGGCAAATGACACGAACGGAATCAAATTTTGCGTACGTGACCGCAGACGAAGCATTTCTAAGCACGCATGCGCAGAAGATAAGTATTTCAACCTTGAAGGAGTGTTATTGTGAAAATGAAGATAATTTTTCACTCGTCCTCATACTTACACCTTAATTTCTCAAGATCATTCCCACACTAACTTCATTTTTATGGAAGTGCTTTGATATATAAATATAGTTTGCATTTTTAAAAAAAATTTAATCAAAACATACATATTTTTGCGATTGGTTTATTTTGATGAGTACTTGTGTTTTTGTAAAAGAAATATTTTCCTAGTATTCATTCCAGACATAATCACTGAGAAATAAAATGTATTAGATATTTCTGAATTATAATAAAAAGAAGAGTATATGACTGCTACAAATAAAATATGTCTGAAATATTTCACTATTCTAAGACTAATGTTAATTCATATTTGATCACTACAAAAATTAATGTTTGAAAACTAGTTTGTTCTTACAATCTTTTGAATTACCGCTTTGTTTCATCTCGGCTAACTAAATTTTTGAATCCATAAAACATAATTTGGACCATTTGTAAACTGACAAAATCGTTTATTTCATGCGTACTTATACGATTCATTAAATGAAATTTCAATCATCATGTTAAGAATTAAGATATTATTTTATCAATATATAGATAACATGCAATAATTTGATATTTTATGATTAAATTTGGCTGTACAGATTACAATTATAAATACTTATACTTCAAAAACGCTGCTTAAAAAGGAAGATGATGAATTGTTCAAAAGAATTTTTTTTCTTGCTACCAGAATTGATGTTGGTATGGTTGACCTATGTCTCTTAACTTCAGTCAGTTCTAGGTAAGTATTTTTACATGCAGATTATTTAACTTTATTACTCTGTTACAGTTTAAGCTATTTTTCTGAGACTTTATTTATGGAACTCGTGTCTATGTTCTTTAATGCAACATAAAAATGTGTGAAGAGATTTCTTTTTTAATGTGAAATTGGTAAAAAAGAAATTGGTCCTTGTTATTGAGCCGAAAATGGCTACCTAAGAGTAAATGTATTTTTTTTATATAAGAGTAAGCAGTTCCTTACTGAAAAGAGATTTTAGTTGATATTATATATCAATATATAAATAGAACTTATATACCTAGATTGTGAAATTGTTAGTGCTGAAAATTTACGGCATTTCAACCACATCCGAATCGAATGCAGTGTGAAACAAATTAGTTTTTGTTTGTGGGCTTATTTCGTGTCTTTTAAAACGGTTAAAGTAATTCCATTAGTCTTCCAAATAATGAAATAATCAGATTCTTCTAATTAATTTCTTAACTGTTTTCTTGATACTTGTAACCAGTCAAATGGCTAGCCATGATGCATTATACGTAGACCCTTTCCATATAAAGGGGAAAAACATGAATTGTTTGATATTAGATTATAATATTTTTATGTATAAAACTTACTTTAAAATGTATCTGCATACATACCCCTCCATTTAACACCACGGTTTTATTAGCAGACTGCTTTTAGACATTCTCTTGCATGTTAAGGATTGTAAAAACAGCCTCTGACAGCATTTTTCAGGTTATCTACATCCCTCAGTTGTAAATGGGAAATTTTTTGTATTTTTCCCCAAAGGGAGTTGTCACAGATTTTCAGAGCCCCAACTAATCCACCACTCTTCAAAATATTAATTTTAAAAGACCTTTACCAACTAGCATAACAAGCTGGAACTCTGTTTTGTTGTAAAAAGACAATTGATTTCATACCATTCAGTTGAAGCAGATGATTAAAATAATTTTCAAGCATTAAGTGCTAACATATTTTTAAAAAAATAGTAGTCGTTTCAGATAATTTGTGTGTTGTATCATGAAATAGAACTTTGTGGTCACCTGTAATTTGTTTAAACTTATCGCTGGCATCCATGACAATAATGATGCATTATGCTGAAAAATGAAGTTTTTTCAGGTAATTGGTTTACCAATAGCTTCATAATTTTCCTTCATATTCTTTCAGTTGTGTTATCTCACAGGTAACTTTTCCAGAAATCACATTAATCTTTGTTATCTCAGAAGAGTTAGCACTCCATACTTTCACCTTATCACTTAACACAAACATGCTAGGAGCTTTTCTAATCTGGTCCATGAAATCAAACTTTGCACATAGGAAACCAATTGGATAGATCAGAAAAATATATACTGTATTGCATCCAAAAACCAATTCCTGATTCCTTATACCCCATGAGTTTCTTCTGGGCACATCATTATGCGCAAGTTTTTCTTGGAGTATGTTCTTGCTGTGGTTCAGTTCTTTTAGATTTACTAAATCTCTTTTATTTAATAAATAAAATTTTGTGTTGCTGTTGTTTCAGATTAGTTTTATAATTTAAATTTTCCAATCGTGGTTAAAAGTAAGAAAACTTTGAGAAGTAAGTTATATAAAATTTTATGAAACATAAGCACTGCTTTAAACAGCATAAGTACTCTTTTAATCCTTAGCCGTATAATCATATAATAGTTTGATTTATGCTCTTAGAGATTTTACAGTGCCTCTATAATAAAATAAATATTTTATTCTGACTCATACATAATAGTAAATTATATTATATTATATATATATATATATATATATATATATATATATATATATATAAATATATATATATATCAAGTCATAAGATAAATTATAAACAGAAAAATAAATTATAAGATAAAAAATAGATATGTCTGAAATCCGTATTAATTATTTAAACAATTGAAGTAATATTAAGATAAATACATTTTATATATAAAAAAATTATTACACAATTCACAAAATACGTACCTGCCTTAGTGAATTCCATTTCTCTCATTCTTTACAGATTTTCTACCTATTATAATCCAAGAAATTAATCATGTGCAACTGATACATTAACTCCTAACCCAACAATAATTTTCAGGAATCACTGAGTTCCAAATTGTTACTGTTTACTTTGTGACAGCTGCTCAGCGGTAGAATAAGACTTACATAATTTTGAAATAAACAGTTATTCTCATGCTAATTTATTCTAGTGGAATTAAAATTATTGACTTATTACAATTTTTTTTTTTTTTTTATAGAATAAAAGCTGTAATTATGTATAATTAGGGACTCGCCTACAATTTTGATGAAATTTGGAATCTACCTTATTTAGGATCTAATTATTCATTGCAATTGAAATTACCCATTGGAAACGCCTCTCGGCGAAGTTATGTCCCTTGTAAGTTATATAGTACCCTCACAAAAATTTTTGTAATTCATCAGTGTACAAAAATAATATACATTTTTGGACTAAATTAAGTTAGGTTAAATGCAATATACATTATTTACATTGTAAATAACTTAGTTTCTGTAAAATTTAATTCAGTTAAGTAACTAACAATATTCCATGACTGAAATTTGTGTGATATCAACATAACAAACCTAACG
The DNA here is from genome assembly GCF_047948215.1 of Lycorma delicatula. Taxonomy (NCBI): domain Eukaryota; kingdom Metazoa; phylum Arthropoda; class Insecta; order Hemiptera; family Fulgoridae; genus Lycorma; species Lycorma delicatula. Next base: position 16,623,832 of record NC_134459.1, read on the forward strand.
CTAGCTTCTCTTGCTGAACTCATCTATTTAACCTTCAGTATTAAATTGACTAAATTTTAGGCTGAGTCAATATTTATATACAATTACCAATTATTTAGTTTGAAAATAATATATATTTTACTTGTAGAGTGCTGAATTACAAAATATTTGGTTACTGTGTAACTTATGAGGGCCAACTCAGATGAAAGGTGTTGTAACATATAACTAGGGTCCTAAATAAGGTATATTCCAAATTTCATTAAAATCAGAGGTGAGTTCCTTATTGTATATAATCATCTAAAAGCTTACTTGCACACCAAATTGATGAACTTTAAATCAAATTATCAGGTAGAATTTTTTTGCTTCCAGCTATTAAGCTTGATAAAATTTAAAGCTTAAATTTCATAGAATGTAGCTTAATTTTTTTTAATATGAATTTAGTTTATTTCTTTAGCAAAAAAGTATTTTAAAAGAGTTCCCAAATTGTTCATGCAAAGGGCCAGACCAAAACTTCCTTTACTTTACTATGTTGGATTGATATTTTTTATACTATTTATACTTGTGTTTTCTTTTTTTCAGAAGGTTTATTATAACATCATGGCTGATAAACCAAAGGTTGAAGGAAGACCTATGATATATCCTTATACACATTCAGCAGTATTGGCCCAGTTTCCATACAAACATTATTTTGAAAAGGGATGGGTATTGAAATATTATTTAATTGCTGTCGCACTTACAGTTCCTTTATATTACAAAATATCAAAAGGAGGTATGTATAAACTTCATTTCTTTCTTATTACAGAGTAGCTATCTATAAGAGGGCTCTGAAAGTTAAAGGTTAGGTGTTATATCTACCGTATAGGCTTCAAAAACAGGTGATTATAAGGAAAAAAAAAATTAAAGGTAGGAGAGCTGGCCAAAGTCAGGATATTACTGAATGTAATTCTCTTTGGTAGAGGTGATAATTATTTAAGGAATTATATGAAATTAAAAGATCATGCAATTTTATAATCGGTGCATAAAGTAGACAAGAATAGAATCAGAAAGGTATTTTTATGGCTGTGTTTCACTACTTAAACAAATATATTGTTTTTAATCAAATTTTTGTTATCTTTTCATTATATACAAAAAAAAAACATTTGTTTCTGACGCATGGCTTACACACACAATTTAATTTAAAATATTTATCGTTTTATTTAAATATAATATTTTTTTTCATTTATTTAATTCAATGATTCTAACTAAAGTGTGTGCATACTGTATTTAATTCGTGTGGATATGGCATTACTAGCAGCAATGGTTGACACTAATTAAACTAATGTAACTTCACAACTTGTATAACAAATTTTGCTTTTACAGTTGGCAGACTGGTGTAGCCACAAGGCATAACGCACTAGATACCAAATCATCTAGGCGATTGAGTTCAAGACCCAGCCAGACCGAATTACTTTTTTATACTTCAAATATTATTAATTTATTTAATCCTACCACTCACCTGTGATGTCACAACATAGCAGACAATACAACAGCATTTTTTGGGGCAGGGCTGTGATTTTACAAAAATATTTTTTTGCAAATATTGTTATTTTTTGTTAACAAATGTGCTTAAGAAAAATATGACATTAGTTATGCAAAATCTTGAGATACTGAGGGTGTCCTTGCTCTACAGCCTCACTGCCTTGGCCTTTTAAGTTGAAAATTTAATGGCATCAATGACCCATGTATATACATAATCCGACCAGGTTTAGTCAAAATTGGTCCATTAGTTCTGGAGATATAAGGTGATGTAGAGGCCAACACTACGTACATACAAACATTAACCTCCAGAAAATTTCCATCCGGTTTTTTGAGTTCCTTAGGTGTAAAAACATCAAGATCCAGTGAAAACTACATACAGCCATACTGAATTGATTACAATAGTTTCTCTTCTAGAGCTATATCAGTAAACAAGAAAGTAAAAAGTACATCTTTTTTTTTATTATTTCACTCTATATTATGCAGAAGATGTTTCTGAACATTTTAAATCCAAAACTAGTCGATCAGATAATTTGACAGGTACTGAGGACTTCCACCAGTTCAGAAAAAGTGGTTTCTAGAAAAATATGTAAAGTTCACTAGTGTCATAATCACAAACAACATTATCTTTAAATTCAAGCCTTATTCAACTTTTCTTCTTTTTTTAAATTCACTTACTGTCCATTTCTTCTATACAAGGTGTCCCATATAAAACGCAACCCATCAATCACTCATCCATGAAATTTCAAAAGTCAAGCTTACTGTCCTACTCGTTACTGAAATGGATTCGTCCAACATCTGAACATCGCGGCGATGCAGTAGAACACTACCGATAGTAACAACAATGCAATCATAACGTTCAGTGTATTGCTAGAGACAAGATGGTGCTTTCGCTAGATGAACGTGTTTTCATTGTCGAGTCGTACTTCAGTATGAAATCAGTGATTGCAGTGGAAGATTTGTTTTGCCATAAGTACCCAGATAAACCAGCTCCTAACAGAAGATCAGTAAGGTTAATTGCAAAATTTAGAGAGACTGGTTCTATTAATAACAAGGAACACAAAATATATGCGTCAGTGTTGAATACAGATGCAATCACTGAAATCAAAGACCGATTACTCGCCTCACCAAATAAATCGATCAGACGTTTGTCTGCTGAAATTAATTTGTCTAAATCGACTGTTCATCAGGCGACCAAATAATTACAATTACGACCTTATCGCATTCAAACGGTTCATCGACTTCTTGAGCCCGACAAAGAAAAACGGCTTCAATATTGTCAATGGTTCCATCGATTCCTGCGTGAGGGAATTAATGTTATGGATTCGTTATTTTTCACAGATGAACCACTGTTTCATTTGGATGACTATGTAAACAGCCAAAACAGTAGAATTTGGAGTGCTGAAAATCCCTACGTTTATCACGAAAAACAATTACACCTGCAGAAGTTAAGCGTGTGGTGCGTGATATCACGGTTTTATTTTTTTCGAGTGCACCATGAATGCAGAACGATATCAGGGTATTTTATTTCAGTTCATTGCACTCTTGGAAGAGGAAGACAGGCACTGCTGGCTACAACATGACGGTGTGTAATCGCACTACGCAGGTTCAACTTCTGATTTCGTTGAGGAATTCTTTGGTAATCGTGTTATCGGTCGAAGCTTGTGGCCACCAAGATCTCCAGGTTTCACTGCGGCGGATTTTTTTCTACGGGGTTACCTCAAAGAAAAACCCTACAGCAACAAACCACGAACACTTGAACAATTGAAATTCAATATTGAAGAAGCTGTATTAAATATCCAGCCACAACCTCGAAAAAAGTTTGTGGCAAGAAACGCTGTAAAAAGAATTGAAGCTTGTATTCAAGAAGATGGCGGCCCCTTCCAACATTTACTCAAAATGTAAGGTAATGGATGTTAATAATCTGAGTGAAGAATTTTAGGAACACATCATCTGCTTTAAAAATGAAATCAACAGGACGAAAACGGACTGTGAGAACACCTGGAAACATTAACGCTGTAAGGTTAGCTGTTACGTGGTCTCCACGACGTTCAGCAACGAGACATGTTGCTGCGCTAGCCATTCCATTTCTGATCGAAGTGTACGACAAATTCTTCATGCCGACCTGAAATTCCATCCTTGTAAGATGATGTTAGTGCAGCAACTTAATGCAAATGATTGGGCGTCTCGCAAAGCAGCTTGCGAGGTCACCCTCGAAAATGTCCACCAGGATGCCATTATTCTTTAAGTGACGAGGCACATTTTCATCTGTCAGGATTTGTGAATAAACAAAATTACCGTTACTGGGATTCGCATATCCACAGCAAATTCTCGAAAAACCACTTCACAGTCAATATGTTACAGTGTGGTGTGTTGTTTCAAAGTTCGGTATAATTGGCCCATATTTTTTTGAGGAGTTAAATCGCAGAGTAATAGTAACATCTCATCGATAAGTAAAAATGTTGAATTAATTTCTGCGACCGAAACTGAATGACCTTCAAGGACATGAAATTTGGTTTCAACAGGATGGTGCCACCGCCCGTATGGCAAGAATCGCAATGGATGTTCTGCGAGAAACCTTTCCTGGACGTTTGATTTCCTGATTTGGCGACATTCCTTGGCCAGCTCGTTCACCTGATCTGGCTGTTTGTGATTTTTTTCTGTGGGGGTATCTCAAACATAAAGTCTTTAGTAGTCGACCACAGTCAATTGCAGAACTCAAGGAGGCCATTCAACAAGAAATTGAGGCAGTTTCACAAGTGATGATTGAGCGAGCAATGTCAAATTTTAGAAGGTTAAGTGAGTGTGTGATGAGTAATGGAAAACATTTGGACAACATAATATTCAAATTAAAAAAAATTATGTAAGTAATTCACTATAAATTGCAAAAATTGATCTTTAATTTGATATATTAAATGTTTTAATTTTGAAAGTATATGTTTGGAGTGTCGCTTTATATGGAAGTAAAACTTGGACAATCGGAGTACTTGAGAAGAAAAGATTAGAAGCTTTTGAAATGTGGTGCTATAGGAGAATGTTAAAAATCAGATGGGTGGATACAAATGAAGGGTATTGCAGCAAATAGATGAAGAAAGAAGCATTTGGAAAAATATAGTTAAAAGAAGAGAGGCCATATACTAAGGCATCCTGGAATAGTCGCTTTAATATTAGAAGGACAGGTAGAAGGAAAAAATTGTGTAGGCTGGCCACGTTTGGAATATGTAAAACAAATTGTTAGGGATGTAGGATGTAGAGGGTATACTGAAATGAAACGACTAGCACTAGATAGGGAATCTTGGAGAGCTGCATCAAACCAGTCAAATGACTGAAGACAAAAAAAAAATGTTTTAATAGTAGGAAACACAGTTTTATTATAATCCCTCAAAAGTCGTCAGGTTTATATGCCGGACCCTGTATTTCTCACCATCATCCTATTTGTATATGATTTAATGAATTTAAAAAAACATTTTTATATAAAAATTATTCTTATAGTTGATGCTGTTCTATTTTATTGTTCATTAAAAAAATATCTTCAGAGACTATAGCAATCTGCCAAAATTTTGGATATTTAGTTTTTTCATATGTCAATTTCAAGTCCCCCCCCTCGGAAAAAGAATAAAAAAAGTTATAAAAATTTCCAGATGTGTTAGCCTGAATTAATATCTGAACTGGCTCAACATAAATTCTTTAAAATGGCTCAAAAATTTCTATTTGTGTTGTTCATTGATGGCATTAAATTTTGGACAAAAAAGAAGGGGAATTTTTTACAGTAGTCGTAGAAAGTTGTACATAGCATGATTAAGTTTTAAGTCGTTCGGATTTAGAGGAGGAGGATATTCATCATTATTTTTAGAGTTTTTTCCTCATAACACATGAAAAAGTTGAAATTTGACATAAATGTTTGATTATGTTTATTCCATCTTTGACTTGATCAACCTTTTCAGTCAAGGAGGCATCATCAGCACCTGTATTTGTTTTTAGTAGACTAATTTTATTAATATATTAAAAATAAGCAGTAATAAAAAATAATAATTACCTTTAAAAGAGCTGTTTTAAAGAAATAAAATTATTAGAAAAGTGTTGAAACATTCTTTGAAAAAAGAATTTTTAGCATTATTTTATTATTGTAGTGTTAAAAAGTCTAATATAAAAATAAATTTTCATACTAATGCTGCTATTGATCACTGATTTTCCATAAATTCACATTTTAGAAGTGTAAGGCTATAAAAAAAAATAATAAATTTTGTTACATATAAAATCATGTAAACTTAATTTTTCACCTTTATTTTTTGTTATCTAATCAAGACTAAAAAAAATCCAAAGCATCTTTAATATTATTACTGCTGACCAAAAATAGACAACTATATTAATACCTGTGATTTAATTGGAGCTCTTTATTGTTTTTAAGCATAGTAATTCTGTCGAATTATTAATATGAGGTCTGTTCGAAAAAACCAAACATTTTTAATTACATGCCAATAGTGGTATTTAGTAATAATATTAATGTTATAATAAAATAAAATAATATTCATAAAAATAATTTATTAATAATAAATTAAATAATATTTTATAAAATAATATTAATATTATTATATTAATAATTATAATATTATATTATTATTTAGTAATAATATTTAGTGGTATTTAGGTTGGTAGTGTTGTGTTCCGCATTACCTTCTCTGTAACTACATGTTCTTGGATTGTTGATATCTCATTTAGTTTTCATGTTATTGTTATTTGAGTGCAATGTGTTTTAAGTGTTAGTAGTAGTGATTTTTGTAATGTGGGATTTTCAGGAGGTACGGTACAACATAAAAGTTTGCTTGAAACTGGGGAAAACTTTCACAGAAACGTTTTAACTTTTGACAAAACTTACAGAGATGATACTCTCAGTCGTATGCTATTTTTTGAATGGTTTTCATGATGTAAAAGTGGTCTTCATTCAATTGAAAATAATCCTGAACCATGAAGGCCTTTAACTTCAATTATGACACCCACATTCAGAAAATCAATGATCTGGTGCACGCAAATCGTTGATCGATGTCAGAGAACTTGCAGTAGAGGTTAGCTTCTTGATTGGATCATGTGAGATTTTGACTGAAAAATTTAACATGTATCGAGTTGCAGTAAAGTTTGCTTTTTATTTGATGACCGAACAACAGAAAGAACATCGAGTGAATGTTTGTCGGCAACTTCTGAAAAGAATCATAATGGGAGACGAAAGCTGGATTTATGGCTACAACATTGAGACAAAAGTTCAAACATCAGAATGGATTAACAAAGGATCTCCAAATCCCAAGAAAGTACATCAGTCTTAATCCAATGTCGAAGTGATGCTCTTTTTTATTTTAATGTAATTGTGCATTTTGTATTCTTGCCTCAAGGTGAAACCATGCAATCTGTCAAGACATTTTACAACAGTTATGTGAAAAAATCCACATAGTAGTTTCCTACTTGCCAGACCTGGCTCCTTGCAATTTTTCCGAAATTAAAATCAGTGATGAAAGAATGCCATTCTGAGACTATTGATAGCATTAAAGCAAATTCGCACAGACCTTAAAGGTCATTTCAAATGAACCTATGCAGACTGCTTTTTTCCCATAGAAAATGGGAAAATTTGCCTGAAACAAACGCCCAGCAGCCCTCACATACTGGGTGTGTGGGGTCACCGCCTGTCTGGTGGTGGGACCCACTAAAATCCCACTCTTTCCATGCAGGGTGGTGCTGGAATTCACATAAAAGCATAACATCAGCACCACCCGCGTCACAGGCACACTTCTCATTCACATCAATATTTACATAACACATTCAGACACTATTTACACTCAATATTTATAGTTAATAATATATACAGTTCAGAATTTACACTATAGTTATGCCAGCCTCAGACAACAGAAATGCGTCCCACGGGAGCCATTTGTGACGACAATGCCAAGGCACACCTGCCCCCGGAGGCTGGCGCCCGCCGCCGTATTCAACCAAACTCTCCTTGTCCCCATTAGTTTCTGCTGTAGGAGGACCCTTATAAAATACCAGGCACACGCAGTCCATCCTCACCAGGAGAGAGTATCAACTGCATGACTCTCCCACCAGTGAGTTCAATCACCATACGGTGTCTCCTGCCTCCCTCTGGGACACAAAGAAGGCACACTTCACCATATCCATGTACTCACAGTACTGGCAAACTCTGTGCTCCTGTTTCCATTTCTATGGAGGATTTACATAACACATTCAGTCACTATTTACAATTAACAATATTTATGATATTTACAGCTCTGAATTTACACTATATGCTGGTCTCAGACAGCAGGAACACATCCCACAGGAGCCAGCAGCGATGAAAATGCCTAGGCACCCCATCACTCACCACTGAAGGTTGGGTGCCCATTGCTGTCCTGAACCGACATCTCTGTTGTCCGCCTTGTGGTCCTCCTCTATTAGTTTCTGCTATAGCACCCTTTTAAACCACCAGGCACATACAGTTCATCCCTCACCAGAAGAGAGCATCAATCACATAACTCCCCCCCGGCGAGTTCAAATCACCTCGTGGTATCTCCTGCCTCCATCTTGGTCACACAAAAAGGTGTGCTCCACCATATCCACGTCATCACAATACTGGCACAGTTCTGTGCGCCTCTTTCCAATCCTATAGAGGTAAACCCCAAACGACCCATGACCGAACAACCACTGAGTCGTCTAGAAGTCCACCTGTCCATGCAGTCTATTGACCCAGGCAGCCACCTCCAGGATCAAGGTGTAGGTTCAGTGCCCCTCTTTCGCACTCCACCACCTCTCCTCCCAGTCAGTCAGTATGCAGCCCCTCGCCTCCTCTTTACCATCTTCAGCACTATCTCTTTTCTCTTTGACCAGCAGGTCCGATGGCGGCATACCAGCCACCACCAGTGAGGCATCCAATGATGCAGTCCAGTAGAATGGCATGATCCTTATTGTCAGTCTCCTATATATGCAATTCAATCTCTGAGCATTTCTCCCCACTTCAAAAGCCTTCCACCATACCGGTGCCACATACAATATCATTGATACCACAGTAGAGTCCAGCATTCAGCACTTGAATGTCCTAGGACCACCGACTGGCATTGGCCATAAGTCTCAGCAATACCAAGGACATGCTTTCCGCCTTCATGACCACTTGCTGCATGTGAAGTGAGAAACCCCTTGATCTATGGAGCACATTCCCAAGTATTTTGCCGCTTCCTTCGGAATGATCATTTCTCCACTGAACTGCTTTGTGAAGTGAAAACACTGCTGGGAAAAGTGTGTGAATAGGAGAGGGAAATTTTGAAGGGGACAAGGACCAGTAATCTGTAAAATTAATAATAAAGATTAAGAAAATAAAATTCAGTTATTTTCTGAATAGGCTTCGTATATTATTATCTTTTATCAGTTTTAACTTCCAAAAGTCATATAAAAAATTGTTTTGTTTGCATAGTTTTCAAGTCTTAAAGTAAAAAAAAATGTTTGAACTTTTATCATTTTTTAGTTATACTGACAAATTAAACTCTGCTGCCATTTTCCAAGTTAGCAGCTAATAAACCTTTCAAAATAAGTTATAAACTGCTTTGACAATATTTAATATATTCAGTATATAGACAATGCCTAGTCTATTTCTTAAATTGTAAACAGATTTTATGCTGCTGAAATCCATAGTACTAATATAAAAGTAATCATATTTTTCAAGAAAAGACAGTTAATATGATTCTTCTTTTTTTTCAGTGAATTCACCTGAAAATAAGTTAAAATGGAAAAAAATCAGAGAAGAATGGTATGGTCCTCACGGTCATCATTAGTTAGAAAAATATTTTTGAAGTCGTCTGTATAGATTTCTTCTTTTTTTTTTTGTTTTAATATTGTCATTAGTGAAAATGTACAATAAATTATATGTATAATACTAATTGCAATTTTTTTATTTGTCTTGAAAAATAATTTATAATATCAGCTCTGTATAAATTACAAGGGTAATGTTAAAGTTATGGAATAATATTTTCCTGGATAAACCCATTGTATAATGTCCTACATTTGGGAAACCATTTTTTTAATATTGTAAATAGTTGAATGACCTATTTTGAATCCTCAATCCTATCTCTTCACTATGATCCAATCTTTGAATGATCTGCCACTTGTCACTCAAGCTTAATGTTCTAGTTTTTCTTAATTGTTGATGACACCATTCTGATAAAACTTATGACATTTTATGAAACAAAAAACTTACTAGAATGACACTGGACAGACAGTAATATCATGTATCAATGATAACCATACGTGCACTGAACTGTCATCAGAATGAATCCCTGCTTACATCACTCAACCAAATGCTTCAAAACCCATTCTCACCGTGCTGTCTCCACCACCACTACTACCATAATAAGTGGGTCAGATTACAAATTGACTGTATTATCATGGCTCAGCTATATTTGTGATAAATCAAGTAAAAATGAATTAAGCCGAATCTGAAATTTTATAAATGTTTATGACTTCATCTTAGTACATTTATAATACACCATGAAAGTTATTATTTAAAGATTTACAATTTTTTTTTTTTAAATTTCTTGTAGACAAATGGTACAAGGCGCTTAAGTCATGGTGTACTCCGTACCATAGTCCTATACGGAATTCCATGTGTGGGATGATTTTAACTATTATAATGCTTGTCTGCTAATAAATATTGTAACATAAATATGTGCATAATTCACCACTAATAGAAATGTTGTATTGACTACAATATGGATGATCCATAAAGCTGTTCCATAAATTTGTAACAAGATAAGGTTCACACCAAGCATATTTAGAAAAATAGTACTTTTTTTTTAGTAGAAGGTAGGTTGATTCCTTATATAATTCATAAGTTGTAAGGAAAAACTAGAAGCTCAAGACAGATCTGAACATACATCTGTTCTTAACCCCCTTGTCTCCCGCTGGTCACTATATTAACCACTGGTAATCAATTTTTCAAATTCAAATTTCTCATGAACCATTAAGCATAGAAAAAAGATTTTTATATGGATTTAATCACAACACATTGAATTATGAGAAAATGCAATAAGCATAACAGCCGTGTATAGTGTAGATATTTCACAAGGAATCAAACGCACAGTACTTTTTTTTCACTGACATTGTTTAAGTCGTAGTATTTTGGTATTTTTTGGTTTATTTGATTCTTATATACATTAGCGGTTTGTTATTTTTTATATAATTGCTATGCAAACATAAATTCAACAGAATAACGAGTGAATGTGACTTTTATGAAAGGAAGCAATAATTTTAAATTATTTTTTTATACCACATTTGTGCGCGCGCAATATAATCAAATATTAACAAAAATTAATTTTTGTTAAACAATATAAATTATAACTCATTGTTAACATACCCTAATTTTTTTCAGCTTTTTTGAATGAAAAACAATTCAGTGATAGCAAGATAAACAAACGTTTACCGAAATCTCGATTCGCGCGCGAAATAAAGCGGGAGGTTAAGGGTTAATAAAAAATCTCAGTGCCAAAATAATATATGGATTCAGGAAGTGAGACTGAGGATTATTGTTGGATTATTTTTAAGTAACAATTTACCAGATCTTTGCAAGAAGTTGTAAACCGGTTTGTCTGGAATTTCATACATTCACAATTATTATTGTAACATTGGTACACAGCCCAAGCTTTGTATTATGTTATTTTTTTAAATCTACCATTTGTGTAACAAACACTTTGTTTTCAGTTTGAGTACCCTACTAAATTAAAATAAAGCATGGTAATTTCATTTATCACATCATGAAATTTCAGGAAAGGAAGAACAGACAAATTGTAAAACATCAGTCTATAAGAATTATGCTAACCACCAACGTTATTCAATGTAAATGTCATTAGATTAGAGTTTTTTCCTGTTTAGCCTCCAGGAATCACTGTCGGGTATTACTTCAGAGTGTGATATATTGAAGCGAAGTGTAGTTTCAGGTTGACCATTTCTGAGATGTATGCTTAATTGAAACTCAACCACCAAAAAGCAATGGTATCCATGATCTAGTATTCAAATCCATATAAAAGTAACTGCATTTACTAGGATTTGAACGTTGGAATTCTCGACTTCAAATCAGCTGATTTGCGAAGACATGTTCATCACTAGACCAACCCGGTGAGTTGCCTAATTCTACATCTAGACCTATGTAACTATACTGTCTTAATTATATTTTTGGCATATAGACTTGCTCAAATGAAATTTAACACAAACATGGGTCCTGCACAAAATAGTAAATTACTCCTAACAAATGATTATCACATCAACATTTTATACTTTCTCCTTTAGATTCTATTAAAATTTATGTTTGCCATAATTTTTACCACAGTAGCTGCTTTGTGGGTAAACTGAGAAAGTATATTTGACTTGTAGCTCCATCTCATAATAAAATTGATTCTAGATATAAGATAAATTTTACTCTTTCATATAATTTTGCTCCCAAAACATTACAAGTTGGAAAGTCGCTGGTTTCCATACTTTAAAACAATACAAGATGACTAACAAGAGGAAGATCACAGTTCTCCCTCACCAATTTGAATTAAAGTTGATAGTGTTTAGTGTATGATTCATTTGTAAAAATGGAAAATAATATGATACACCTCTTACAATTTTTAATTTTGATGATTTGTATGCGACACTAGTAGGTGGTGAATCAAAGCGATGGTAGCTCAGGTGATAAAGCCTACTGGGTTGGTCTAGTAGTGAATGCGTCTTCGCAAATCAGCTGATTTGGAAGTTGAGAGTTCCAGTATTCAAGTCCTACTAAAGGCAGTTATTTTTATACTAGATTGTGGATACCGGTGTCCTTTGGTGGTTCGGTTTCAATTAACCACACATCTCAGAAATGAGACTACAAGATTACACTCTTACATATCATCCTCTGAAGTTAATTCCCAGAGGCTAAACAGAAAAAAGGAGGGTGATAAAGCCACAGATAGATTTTAGAAGGTTAATTTATAGACTCAAAAATAAATAACCAAAAAAATATTTTTAGGTTATGAACAGAACTCTTCAATAATGGCTGACAGCTTTTCCATATTTATCAGAGCAATTTAAATCCAAGAAACTGAATTACAAGTAAAAAGTTTTAAAAGGAAGCAGAGGATTAGACAATGGAAAATATTTATGTTCATTAGTAATACAGACATTGTAACTCTAGCAAGATTGTGGAAGCAGTAGAAAGGATTAATTTTCAATTTTGATTTTGTATTAGACAAAGTACAGATCACCCAATCTGCAAGTAGTGCAATTGTTTTTGTCAAGTGAAAAAATATAAATGCTATAACTCATTTATATTTTTTTCCATACATGGTCCAATACAAAAAGACTATTGCTTCCCCTAGTTTTTGTTTGCTTATAAGATTCCAACAATATATTGCCACCAAGAAGGAAAAACCTGTGATAAAAGAATATTCTGGTGACATGTTCCAATTCTGGGGAATTTAACACCCACTATTTGAAAATCACATGTAAGAGTAACCTTTTTCATCTAATAACCGATTCATGAGATGGAAAAACAGATAATAGCTTTTGATTATATAATAATATTGAATATAATTAATTGCTGATGATCTCGGTAGTTATTTTCTGCAATTTGACCTTACCTTATTCTTATTAAGTTTTAAAAGTAATTGTCAGAACAAGTAAAATCCTTCACAGGTACGATTACAGCACTGAGTACTGGCAAAAAGATAACTTCTGCCAGAAAAACTGATGGTGGTTTATTTAAATTCACATCAGTCGTTACATCAATGACTAAAGTTGCTAATCCACCAATTGCGCAGCAAACAACTAAGATCCCTGTGAAGGGATCAAATAAAAACATCATCGTCTGAAATGACATCTCCATCCCCCAGGCTTTCAAGTCCCCTCCACCATCTTGAGATTGGTGGCAGAGGAAGTGCCCGAAGAAGCATAGCATTTTGTAAAGGTATTAAAATGAAAAAAGAAACACCGGATAGTATTTGATAAATGATTACATGCAGAGTTTTTATGTGTTATACGAAAAATAATTACCTATGGCTACAAATATTGTTCACTGGACTGTTTGCCGTCTTCGTTCTCGCCTTGAGGATATTGAAATCCTACTAAAGGAAGTAAATCCTTTATTACTGTGTCTGCAGGAGACTCACCTCCGTTCCCAAGATGATGTGTCCTTTTGCGGATACATTTGTAAAAGGTGCGATCATCAAACTGTGGGCAGAGAACGAGAAGGTGTGACTGATATTTTAAAGTAGTGTTAGCCATTCAGATACCACTGCCTACAAACATCCCTGCAGTCTCAGTGAAGATAATGTCGCATTTAAAATGAATACCTGAAACTTATACCTTCCTCCTAATTTTGATATCAGTGAGGATGATCTGTCCAGTCTGATTTCTTAAATTCCTGTACCCTGCCTAATTTGCGATTTCAACACTCGCCACCCTAACTGGGGCTTATCGTCATATTCTTCTTGGGAAAGGATAGTTGATCAACCGAGGCAGAACTTAGATCTCTTTTTATTGAACGATGGATCGTGCACGATTGTATCATCTTCATCAAATCTGTCTCATCTTCGTGCTCAGCATCACAACTTCCACGTCTTCACTGGCACCTTTTTGAAGCGATCACAGGCCGTTTATTATCTCGGTCGGTGATAGTGATTTACCTCAGAGTCAGCTACGCAGATGGATAGGTGGGAAGGCAGACTGGATCGGGTGCAAAAATTCGTTTAGCCAATACGATGAAAGTGGTGACGCGATCCGTATTTGCACACCTGATACTCGGTTGTACAAGTGAATATATCCCCTTAAATCTGGCAAACCTAGACATCTTTCTGTTCCTTGGTGGAACGATGAATGCAGGAGGACGTTGCATAATTTCAATCGTAGGCTTATGACAAATGCTCTGCGCCTACCGCAATGCGAGGGTTTCGATGTGCTAGCGGAAATCATGGCTAAATTATGTCAATACCACTCGGTTATCGGTTGTTTGGAGAAACGTACGGGCCATGATTGGATCAGGACAGTCTCCAACGCTGATTGGGCTAGTAACCAACAGCATTCTCGCTAACGCGCAAATTGATATGGCAAACACGTTTGGTTGCTCGTTTAGATTTGTTCTGAGTTTGAGAAAGTTCCGCTAGAAAGTGTGCCTTTTATTTTCGGAAATTTGCAAAATGAGTTAAGCATTCCCTTTTCTCCTAATGAGCTAAGGTATGCGTTAAAAAATGCCCGTGACACTTCCTCTGGAATTGATATAATCAGGCTTAGTATGTTATCTCACTTGCCGAATAGTGCAATACGACATTTTTGAATTTTACAGTAAAATATTCTTTGACCAGGTTTTTCCAGATTCCTGATCAGTTTCATTGGTTTATGTATAAACATGTTGCTCCATATTATATCCCCTCTTGGCAGCTTTGTCTCGTTAATTATTGCTTTGATTTTTGTCAATATAATAAAAAGAACACAAATCCGGTTATAGTACAAAACGAATTTTATAATATTAGAAATAGCATGAATCCTGATGTTACAGTTTATAGGGACGGCTCTATAAATGTTAATTCGGCTGTTTGTGGCTGACAACAAAACATACATGTTTGACGTTTCCAGCATCATTTGTATTTCCGTCACAGAACTGTATGCCATTAATAAAACCTTACATATGATTAGCCCTAAATTTTGACATGTTCTTGTTTGCTCAGATTCCATGAGTGCCTTATAGGCAATTAGTGACGTATACTCCAGACACCCTGTTTGTGAGAATCAGTGTGTTATTTCGCAAATGGTTAGTCGTAATACGAGGTTTGTAAATAAAGTAATGAAACGAGTTTTTCTTGACAGCCAAAGTGGCAACACTGTAAAGTTACTACTAAACATATGGTTATGTGAACAGCTGATTTATATTAGGTATTAATATTTTTAGTCTGTTGTTGCCACGTGAGACGTAAACAAACTTTTCGTGTAACGAGTTTTTGTTGTGCGTTACAAAAATGAGTGATACTAATTATGAGCAACCTTGTGCAATCAAGTTTTGTGTTAAACTCTGTGAGAATGCTACTGAAACCTTTCCAAAATTGAAAAGGGTGTATGGAGATGACGCTCTGTCAGGAGCCCAAGTTTTTACCTGGTTTAAAGCATTTTCAGATGGCCAGGATCACTTGCTGACGATCCACGCTCTGGAAGACCATTTACTAAAGTGACGACAATGTTGTGATAATAATCAGACTTGATACGGTATGACCGGTGATTAAATGTCAGAATGATTTCAGAACAATTGAATTTGAAGCATACCACTGGCCACCAAATTTTGACAAACGAATTGAACCTGAAATTTTTTTGCAAAATGGTCCTAAAAAACCTCAGTGTTGAACAGAAAAACAACAGGATGGAAGTCTGCCGCGAACTTCTAGGGGCGAATTGAAACTGATCCTGGTTTTCTAAAAATAATTTTATCAGTGGTGATGAATCTTGGATATTTGAGTACAACCCAGAAACAAAAAGCCAGAGCAAGGAGTGGCATACTTCAAACTCACCATGTCCCAAAAAAGTAAAAATGAGCAAATCAAAACTGCGCTAATTAATTTGTTTCTTCAATAGTAATGGCATTGTCCATAATGTTTTTGCCTACAGGACAGACTGTAAATCAATATGTTTGCCAAGAAATTCTTGAAACACTCTTGGAAAAGAGTTGCCCACGTGAGACCAGCCATCAAAGACAACTGGATGCTCCATCGTGACAATGCACCTTGTCAATTCCTGTAGTTCCTCAACGACCTTATTCACCTGACTTGGTCCCTGCGACTTTTTCCTGTTCCCGGTTTTAAAAACCACCGTAAAGGACACCATTTTGGAACAGTAGAAAACATTAAAAAAATGTAACCGACCGTCTGAAGGATATTCCGGTTTCTGAATTCCAACGCTGCTATGAAGAGTGGGAAAACCGTTTGAAGCGTTGTGTGACTTCCCAAGGAAACTATTTCAAAGGTGATAGAGGACACCATGTATAATTGGATTCTAAATAAAAAGTTTTTCTGAACCAGTCTCATTACTTTATTTACACACCTCGTACAACAGTGAGTTTAAACTAGCGGCTAACAAGCAAACCATTCTGGGGATTAGTGAAGTGTTGCTGTCTTCTATTTTATGATTTCTTAGGGCCATGCAATTATATTCAAATATTTGACTTACTGTGTTTCAGCTACGAGGGTTATCTTTTTTCAAGGTTCGATCGGTCGCGAAATAAAAACCGGCGCAAAAATCATATGAACCGTTGCGCATATATTTTGCGCAGCGTCTCTAGATGGCTTTCAGTCACGCCGCGTCACTTCGTTTAGTTCTGAACACGTAGCTAGGACGTAAACATGTCTACAACAATAGCATCTCCCGCCAAGTATAAATGCGTGAGGTAATTCGATTTCCTCAGGCTGAGGGGTGTAATGCAGCTGAAATTCATCGATGAATAAGTAATGTGTAGGGTGAAACTTCAATGAGTGACAGCAGAGTACGACAATGGTGCAGGACGTACAGATATTCATGATGCAGGCGGTCAGGGAAGGAAGCGAGTGTCAACCGATGAGCGAGTGGATGAGGCAATTCGAGAAAATCGTCGGTTCACAATTTCTGTATTGAGTGATTCGTTTCCTGAAATTTCAAAGTCAGCTCTCTACACCGTTGTGAGTGAGAGACTTCAGTACCGCAAACTGTGTGCGAGATGGGTTCCCAAGATGCTGTCCAACCATCACAAAACAGTGAGAATGGACGCCTCCATTGCGGTAGCAATGAAGGAGAAGATTTTTTGAACAAAATTGTCACAGGGGACGAGACATGGGTCCATTTCGAAACTGAAGAAACAAAAGAACAGTCCAAACAGTGAATGCATTCTCATTCTCCCAGTAAACCAAAGAAGTTCAAGCAAACCTTCTCCAACAGAAAGTGTATGGCTACTGTGTTCTAGGACCGGAATGGAGTTCTCTTGGTGGAATTCATGGAACATGGCACGACCATCACTGCAGCCTCGTACTGCGTGACCCTTCAACGTCTACGAAGAGCAATTCAGAATAAGCGGAGAGGAATGTTGTCATCAGGCATCGTCTTTCTCCATGACAATGCTCGGCCGCACACTGCAGCTGTAACAAAGAAGCTCCTGCAGCGTTTTCGTCGGGAAGTGTTTGATCACCCACCATAGAGCCCGGACTTGGCTCCATCCGATTTTCACCTCTTTGCTCACGTGAAACGCTGGCTAGGAGGACAACATTTTGGCACAGACATCGAGCTGCAGACGAGCGTAGAAACATGGCTGAAAACACAGGTGGCTCCATTCTACGACGAGGGTATTGAAAAGTTGGTACCACGCTACGACAGATGTCTAAATCGAAGTGGCGACTATGTAGAGAAATAGCGTAACTATGTAAGTACTTGTTACAAATAAAAAATTTTTTATTTTCACTTTGGTTTTAATTTCGTGGCCGATCGGACCTTGAAAAAAATAATCCTTGTATTTATGCCATTTGCTGTAAAGCAGATGGTAATTTTTTATCTTAATCAAATTTGTAGCATGAGAGATGTTGGTTTTTATTTTGATCTTGGCATGTGTTTACATTTTAAGATGAGTTTTAATTGTTTTTAATTCTGAATTTTTAATATTTGTTTTTAAAACACTTACATCATGTTCAAGCGATGGTAACACTGAACTGTTTTTCACTCTAAAAAAAAAACAAAAAACACAGACAGCACCAATTTACAGCTTGCTCTACTAAGGAGATCCTACAGAATTTTTTCAGTGCAAAATTTATTTATAAATGAGTGTGGCTGCCAAGATCCCTTGATCTGGCTAGTCCAGACTTCCTTTCTGTGGGCTTCCTTAAAAGGAATTGTTTGTCAGAGCAGACCACACATGCTGTATGAATTGAAGACAAACATTACCAGTGCCACCCAGGAAATAGATAAATACAGTTAACAAGAGTTACATTTTTTGTAAAAATAAATTTTTTAAACAAAAATTTGTTTTATTAAAAAAAAAGTGTTCAATTATGAAAATCTTTATATAAAATATATTTCTTTGAACCTATAATACAAAGTCATCAGGGATGATAAATGGAAAAATTATTGTAGAGCAATAATTCAAATTTAACAGGACTGAACTTTAATATTCCACTGTTTGTTTAGTTCCAGTATCTGAACTTTTAATCTCAATGATTTTTTTGTTTTTTTATTGAACTACTTAAATTAATATAATTAACAAAATATACATCAACATTTTTTAATAATTTAATATAATATATTCAGAACATCGAATGAGCAAAATCCCTTCATTAGAATTTTTGCATTAAACAATAAAATATGCTTTGTAAGTCTAATTTTCAACTTGAAAAATTTAGCTCTAATCAAAAACAAGCTATTTACAATTTATTTATTCTTAATTTGACCTGATTAAGTCAAAATATAAAGATGATTTGAAGCACATACTTTATTTTTATTGCAGATTTTTAATCTGATATAAATTTTTTTAAATATCATTTTAGTTTCAATAAAAATTTGGATAGGCCTATTAAATGTTACCAGTATTATAAAGAAGAGATTTACAAGGAACAAAAGATGTGAAACCTGCATTGTAATAAAGAGAAAATTATGAATTATAGCTCTCTGAAGTGTGGGAATAATTTTTTTTTTCACTGTAAGTTAACTGACCAAGTTATGAAAATAGATTGAAAACTTATCACCATACCATCAGCAGAACTTCATCTGCATTATTGTTGTACATTGTACAATAGAGCTGTCTATGGTACATAAAATTTGTGCCTATATACCCTCTATGTAAAAAAATACAAATGGTTTTAGAAAACCTTTTCCTTTTTTGAAGTCTTAAAAAGTATATTATAACTTTAATACTACTTAGGAATAATACTATACAAGAAAAACTGAGCAATTAAAAAAAATTCATTATAATGACACTTTTTCATCTTCTCCATCTACATACTGGTTTTTAATACTGCAAATAAATTACTTTTATTATTTATTAATGCTTAGAAATAAAGTATTTCAGTAATTTTTTTTATACATATGAGAAATTCAACTCTGAAATCAATTGCAAATAATGAACAAACTACTACAAAAAATATGGCATTATAGAATAATTTAAAAACTTTTCATAAAAAAAAGAGAAAAAAGAAAAAACTTGGTTTTGTGTGTTGCTCCCAGCCTGAAAAATATATAAATAAATAAGAGATTTTTATCACATGTATTAAAACAAAAACTATTGTTACTGAATGTTAATTAGTAATTCTAATAATTAATCTTTCATACATATAGAAAATAGAATTTTTGATTTGTTGATAATTTACAGTTATACAAAATGAATAAATTAGTGGCTACAGTTATTGGTGCAGTATCACCTCATTTGAAAAGGTTTACTCCATTTTTATACAGTAAGTATACTTCCCAATATTGCCAGTTAACTAAATTTTTTTAAATTTACTATCATCCCTACCAAATCAGTTTGTTATTGCAACTGTAAATACCTTAGTAATATAATAAGATTCTGACTAATCATTATTATTAATTACATATTAGGGTAATATTATTCTAATAATTCTATGTTTGAATTCCAGTCAGGCTTTGTATTTTACACACGCACTAAAAATTCATCCCTCATTACTGATTAGGCCTACCCTGTTTTAAATAAAAAAAGAAATAAATAAATAATCCAGTATTTAATTGAAAGAGTAAATGAAGTGGTGACTGACTACCTAACAAGAATTCATTCATAAAAAAAAAGAAAATGGGGTGGTAACTATAATTTGTCTTGCGAGAGAATAAATAATGATAATGGAGGCTGTGAACTATTAAACATTTAGTTGAAAGAATTAACTTTTGTATCAATCATAAAATTTATATCTTATTTTCTGATATTAGATTATCGATCATGTTTATCATTTACCACATAATGGTATACTTTTAATTTCTGCTCTTATAAGTTTCTGAAAACAAAATGATAAACAATTTTAAAAAAAAAAACTTAAAAAGAATAGTTTTTATAGAAAAATTTTTTTCAGCTGCAGTAATTTATATTATAATTTAGTGGTTTCTTTAAAAAAAAAATAATTTCACATTTTTATAGAAATCATATTCACTGGGTTACTCTTCATGAAACTGTTATGCTATAATCATGTCTTTTGTTTAACCATGCTAATGTTATTCAACTTTGATAGGGAATTCTGGACTATTCACTACAGATTAGATTAGATATTTTAAAAGTGCAAGTCACTGAACCAGAATAGTATGTCAAGTGCTTATTCTAGTAATGAAATAATTACCTAAAATCTTTGCTAAGAATTTAACTTCTATGTTAAAAAACCTTGAATAAAATCATACATACATTACTCAACATTTTAGTTATCAGTATATTAATATTGTTTACAATATTTTTATATGTAAAAATGTGTATGTGTTTTAAACAATTGCAGTAGGTTTAGGATAGTGTCTCAAAACACTTATTTACAGAAAAGCTTTCTTAGACCACTAATGCATCAACCAAATAATTAAAATAAACACACAACATTATAAAATAGGATTTTACAAGTATTAATTCTATTCATGTAGGTGATGAGGCAATTACGGGGCTGCAAAATGAAATTTGGCAATATCTTCTACTGGGTTGTGGGTGATTTCTTTAAAAATAAATAGGAAAATACTTAATACTAACAGATATTAAGAAATGAGAACCACTTGAACAAGAGTAAACAGAATACATCTTTGGATATATATTCTTAGAAGATTATAGACATCTCTTCAGCTTTGATTCTTAGTTATAGTTAATTTTATAGTAGGTTTTATTTTTGCTAACAATAGTTTGTTGTTCAGCCTACATAATAGTTAAAAATTTAGCTGATATCCATGAATGAATGGTAACTTTTATTTGGAGGTTCTGGGTTCAAATCCGAGTCTGGCATGGCATTTTTCTTACAGTACAAAAATTTAATTTCTGTATTCCTTATGCAAGTTTTGGAAGTTTCTGTGGTATCATTTTACGTTTGAACTTAAATATATTGATGTAATACTACATTATATAGTAATATATTATATTATATATTTTAATGATTTAAATTACTTGACAATGTGAAGTATTTTTAAATAGGTCAATTACTTTGTGCATGTAAAAATGTTAAGATCTTTGGCCAACTACTTATTTTCAATTACAAAAAATTTTAATTGAATGAATATACTGAAATACTTGATTTCAGTATTTTTTTACACAAATGTCTGAAATTTTTTCTTTGATATGTCATGAAAATTACTTTTATTTTCTTATTGCGGTATAGAAGATTGAAGAAAAATTTGTAAAAAGAAAAGTATTTTTAAAATATTAAATATTTATCTATAAATAATATTTTTATTATTAATAATATAATATTACTTTAAACAATATACTAATACTTTTGTTTCCTTGTTTAAACTTCTTTCATTAAAATTCAAATAAGTGAATTGTTCTGAAATAACATTTTGATTAAAAAATTAACTATAAGTAATGAGTTAAATATATGTAATAGTTTTGAGCACTTTTTTTTACAAGAAAGTGTAATAGCCCTGAGATAAGTCCAATTGGAACAAAGTAGTGCCCCAAATTAATTATAAAAATTAAAGTTAATATTATTACTTTTTTAATGAAAAATAAAATTTGTTAAAAAAATGTCTTTTTTTCAAGAAAATCTTTATAATTTGGGAAGTTACTGGGAAGACAAAGTTGGAAGACCTATGATATATCCTTATACTTATACGGCAGTATTAATGACATTTCCTTTTAAATTCTATGTTAGCAACGGATGGTCAGTAAAATACTATTTAATTGCTACTTTATTGTGTATGCCATTTCACAGGAAATTATCAAAAGCTGGTAAGTATTTGCTAAGATATATTATATACAATTATGTTTAATTTTTTTGAGGTACGTATGAATTTAAAAAGTTGTAAAGTTTTTTGTTTACAATCTAATATTTCCATGAAATCTAAGATCACGCATGTGTGCATGTGCACACATACACACACACACACACACACACACACACACACACACACACACACACACACACACACACACACACACACACATGCAGAGAGAGAGAGAATGAAGAAGATTAATGCTAACTCAAAAATCTGATACTTCAAAGGCATTTCTGAAGAAGTCCAATACATACAAATTGTTATTAATACAGAATGTTTTGAACAGAGTGCAGTCTGTTGATGCTAATCAACTTTCTTTCATACATATCCCCAGAGTATGGTATCAATTTTTAAAAAATCTTGTAAACAAATATTAAAATAAAAAAAGGTACTGTAACAGAATAAAATAAAAACTTGCATATGTAACAGAATTTTATGCAAGATGAGAAATGTCCTAAGATTTTTACATGCAAAGGTCTGTTTTATTGAATAATATATGCATTAAAAAGTTACAAATGTAATTTTCACTACTCTTAATTATTATTTCTAAAAAAAATAAAATTTATTTTTAGCATAAGAGTATAATAAATGTTATACTTTCCATAAGTAAAGCAAATTAACTGTTAAGGACAGTACAGAGATGAAAAATAAATTTCATTTGAAGTATTTACAAGCCAAACAAACCAAACAAAATTGTAATGTCAAATAAATACAATTATTGAAATAAAAAACTATTTGTTGCAGTTCTGATTTCCTGTGTCTTATCAAAAAGACCATCTCAAATTGGGCCATCTATTTTTATTAGCTATTTGTATTACCATCTACCCCAAGGTTAAAAAATTGCTGGACAGCTCTTCAATTTAAAATATCAATATCAATTCAAATATACGTTCTAAGACAGCATAATAACGCTTTGCACAGCTCTTGTACTGTAAATGTTGTTTAAAAACTGTAACACTTGGACCATGCATTTTCTCTATTATATGATATTGAGCCCTTTTACAAACCAATAAACTGCTGTTCAAAGCTGTAATTCTTCTATTAATGCACTATTTCTGATATTTTCTCTACACAATTAGGTTCTTGAAAAGTTAGTTAATAAATAGAAGCTTTTGACCACTTAGCCTACATCTTTCATTAAATTTTTATGGTAGTTCCATAAAAGTGTAAACTACTTACAAATTCAAAAATGCACAATCATTTCATCTTTACCTGACCACATTTTAACCAAAAATAAAAATCAAAGATCAAAAATATATAAAAAAAGTATTACTTTCAAGGATTTGAGACCTATCCTAAGTGCTCATAGATATTATCTAGTAAATCACAATCAAGAGTTACTAGAGTAGAAATTTTAGAAATAGAACCCCATGCATAACTTGTTAAATTAAATAGTAGTAGCAGTCCCTAAGGTAGTATTTTACTCTTTGTAGTTTTGAAAAACATTGAAAGTTAAAACTTTTATTACTAGTTAGGTTGTGACTAGTATTAATTATGAGAATGGTTTTAGAAACGGTCCTCAAACATCTATATTGAAGTACTGATTTCATCTGTATACTTGTATACTAACAGACTTATACATTTAAAAAAGAACTTTTAGTACAAATTGGCAGTTTATTTAATTGTATTTAAATGCACCTTTAAACATTTTAAGTCCTGAAGCTGTTTCCTAACAGTGGTCACAGTTCAGAATCTCACATTTTTCAAGTGATATTGTGATATTAATACATTCAGATTGTGATAACTTCTGTCAAATGTTTACTTTTAGTTCAACAATCTGTGGAGATTGGAAAACTGAATAACTTCATACTCTGTCAGAAAAACTGCATATTATGAAATCCAGTGATCTTTAGGGCAAAGGAATACTGCTGTATCTGAAAATAACATGGTCTGGAAACAATCGTTTAATGTTAGCATTCATTAACTGTCTGGCAGTCTCCATCCAGTTTGGGTGGATCTGGTTTTTCTGCTATTTGAAAAGACAAAATATCTTCACTCTTTCAGTTGCGAGTGTATAAGTTGTAACCTTGTCACAAATCCACACGTTCAAGTACACACATTTAGAAGTAAAATCTTGACAGATTACTCAACAATAAGAGTAAATGAGTACATGAATAAAATAAAATTATTCATAATGCCATAGGCTAGGCCAGCATACATGTAGTTGTGGCACTGCAAGATGAGGAGATTGAGCAGAATACATCAGCAACACATCTCCACATGCAGTCCGCTTGTACAATGTACAACAACATTCCCATCATTGTCCTCAAA
This sequence comes from Lycorma delicatula, assembly GCF_047948215.1. Taxonomy (NCBI): domain Eukaryota; kingdom Metazoa; phylum Arthropoda; class Insecta; order Hemiptera; family Fulgoridae; genus Lycorma; species Lycorma delicatula. Next base: position 16,648,543 of record NC_134459.1, read on the forward strand.
AAAATATGGGTAGATTATTTATCTTAAATTATTTTCAATTAATTATACCAAAGAATATTATCAAACGTATATGGTAACTTTGGTACTTAGGAATGATTATAGATACATTTTATTAGGGTTTATTTTTATTCAATACTGAACATTTTTATTCACTTAAACATGTAAGTGGAAATGTTATTCATTAGCATATTATGAAAAAACATATTTTATTTATTATAAGATTTCAAACATTATAAGGAATAAGTCAAACAATTAACTCTCACCATCATCTAGTGCCTGTACTATTTGAATATTATAAAGATGAATTGGTAAATCCTTCTTAAGAAGTCTTCAAACACTGGTGTTTGATAATAGTAGTAAAACTGGATGAATATTGATAAATACCTCATCTGTAACACTTCATAAAAGAACAATAAATAAAAACTTTTCAGCAACACAATATCCAGGAAGTATTCTGGATTGAAATAAATACATACACAGCCAATGAATCATTAAGATTAATAAATTAATCTTCTGATAAAGGTAATCTCAGTCCAGAAATTTCTGGCAAATTACAAAATCATATCTATTCGGCAATAATTTAATTACATGTGTTTGTACACAATTAAGATTTTTTTTTAATTTAATACATTCTTTAAAGAAATTGCTTTTACGATTTTTTATATGCAGTAATACTTGTTACATTGTAGAAAAATTGTAAAATTTTATTGAATGATTAAAGTGTACTGTATTTCCTTCCATACCCCTCCACAAACCCCATAGACAAAATGAGTGCCATATATACCTTATTATTTGTTGTTTCAATTTATTTACTTTTTTTTTTTTTGAGAACCTGTAGAAAAATATGTGAAATGGAAAAAAATTTGAAAGTCATATTTAAAAAGAACTCTTTTTGCAATAATACAATTTCAATGTTCCATAATTTTTTTGTTTTTTTTTTATTTCAATGTTCCATAAGTTTCAAATTGTTATAATGTTACTTAAAGTGAAGATATGAAATTTCTGTTAAGCATCAAAATATGTTTTGAAAAAAGTTCTATGATTTAACAGGATTGCAAAGGAAAGAAATTCCATTAAAACTGGTGACTTATCTCTGGTTGTCTGTTAGAGAAGAATAAAGTCGTTTCACAATGTGCCACAATAAAACAACTATAGAGATCCAGACACAATGTTGTTGCACTCTACATGATGTAACTGTACAGACCACATGATTCTCACCTTTTCCAGGAAAAATCCTATTTTCCTTCTTAACTCTTTTCCCTTTCCACTTAAGTACCTGAAAGTATGAAACTATTGGAATGCTATAATAATCTAGTTAAAAAATGTATTTTGTGAAGAAAAATTTCCTTTCATTTATCAAGAGACAAAATAGCAATTTTTTTTTTAAATATGTTCTATTGATATAGAACATCAGAATTTCTTTATATTAAACACCTAAATAATTATCACAAAAAGTTGAAAATGTACTGCTGTCAAGACAGATAAAAAATCTAATATTATTATGTAATTTACAGGAATTACTATGTTTTCAATAAATAAATTAAAACTAAATTAAATAAAAAATAATGTAGTAAAGAAGGTTTATATGGCATATAAATTAGTTCAGTTATACCATTTCGTAAGATGAATTCTTCAAAAATGAGCTTTTTCTTTCATAATGAATGTTATAGAAGCATGTAATAATAAAATTTGAACTCATTACTACGTATTAAAACATTAACATAAGTTAACCCAGCATTAATGCAGTTATGCGATTTTTTAAAAATATTTTCCCGACATTTTTTTATTTTTCTACTTTTTTTAATCCTTTTTCTTTAATTGTGCAACGTCGTGCAATAATTTTTTTACCTAGCGATAATGCATCTACGTCACCTTTTTTACTTGTTAATTTGAAAGAACGCGGTGTACTGTCCTTCGCGCCATACTGTAACGAGTTGTTTTCCGATTACTTTGCGACTCTGGGTTCTGGATTTATTGCCGGAGGAGACAGGAACACGAAAGACCCATTGTGGGGTTTCCGGTTGACAACCAGCAGGGGAAGATCGCTGAGGAGGTGTGACCAAAATCTGTGCCTGGATGTCGTATCGGGATCCCAGCACATACGGGCCTACAAACCTGATGAAGATCCCAGATTTGCTTGACTTTTTTGTCACCTCGGGTATATCATCTGCGCACTCTGGTGAACAACTATGAATATAATTGTTCCACTCTCCCGTACTTCTTACATTGAGCACAACGGTGCTAAGGAGAAAGGGGAGGCCTATTTTTCGTAGGAGACGAACAGATTGGGTTTCTTAACAGGACTGGATCGAAGAAAAACTGACTGACCCGTTTCCACTCGATACCCATGGGGATATTGATTACGCGACGTACCTTTTGACGTCGGTCATGCAGGAGGGAGCATGGTGGTCTACACCTGATGATTTGCATTTAGCTAAAGGTAATACCTGTCCGAGGGAAGTGACAGAATTACTTGTCTCGCAACTGCGTCTTCGGCGGAATTGGCAGCGTTTCAGAAGGCCAGAAGACAGGACTCTTCTTAATAAGACGGCGCGGAGGATGAAGAGTTTGTTGAGGACTATCAAGGACGAGACATTCAAGAAGTACATAGGAAATCTTTTCTCACCTGAATGGAACGGATGCTCCTTATGGAAGGCTACTAAGGGACTGCAAGATCCCCAGGAATACTACCCGTCCTACAGAGGCGTACTGGATCGTGGGCGAGGACTGACAAAGAGAAGGTCTATCTGTTTGCTTCACACCTAGAGATAACGTTCCGACCCCACGATGAAGAGGGTCTCGGTGATGTGGATGTTAACCACTTCCTTGAGAGCCCGATTCCAATCAGCTTCCCGATTAGACCGATCTCTGCAAAGAAGATAACTGAAATTGCTTAACCAAGGAAGACGACTGAGGAAGGCCTTGGCTTAGTGACGCACAAAATGCTTGTCATGCTACTGCTTAAAGGCATCGAGCACATTAGGAATCTGTTTAACGCTGTCCTGCGGACGTCTTACTTCCCAGCGGAATGGAAGGTGTCGCAGGTGGTGATGAGTTTGAAACCAGGCTAGCCTGCACAGGAAGTTTCTTCTTACAGATCAATTAGCCTATTACCGGTCTTATCTAAATTGTTTGAGAAGCTACTATTGTACAGGCTTCGGCCAGTGTTGGAGAGTAAGGGGATAATTCCGGACCACCAATTTGGGTTCAGGTGTGGCCATTCCACAATGGAACAATCCGAGTCTTCAGTGGAGGACTGGAGGAGCGAAAATTCTGCTCGGCGGAGTTTTTAGACATCCAACAGGCCTTTAATAAGGTATGGATACCTGGCTTGCTCTACAAGTTAAAGCTACAACTTTCCTAGTCTTCAGGAATTATCTGAAAAGCGTGTTTTGCTCAGGTGAAATGTAATTACGAGTTTTCAAGATTCTTTGAGATTGGGTCGGGTGTCTCTCAGGGCTCTGTGCTGGGCCCTTTATTATTATTATTATTATTCATTGCGGACATTCCGGCCCTTGATGATTGCATAGTCGCCACGTTCGCCGATGACACTGCTATCATGGCCGTTAACGAAGACCCTGGTCTTCGTTAACTTCCAGACTTCTTGGAAGCAAGGAGATAGGTAGGTTGGCCTATCCCATCTGTCAGAGTCTGACCAACAAATTCATTAAACTGCTGGAGGGTGCACAATCTTCTTGAAAATAAGTTGATGTAGATCTTCAAGTTCATTCTGTTGAGAAAGCAATAATCATTTAACATATCCATTATTATTGTCTTCTGCAAAGAAAGACACTAATGGTTTTTTCAACTACACTAAACTTTAGGTATTTTTTCATCTGCTTTTTCAAAAATTACATGTGTTTTCTCAGATGCCCATATTCATGAATTTTCTATTAACATAACCATTAACATGAAAAGTAGCTTCATCTGTAAGAATTGCATAATTTAAAAATAATTATCAATATTTTCTAAAACTGTTTTTCTAAATCAGATGGTTTAATTTTTTATAGTAGCTATTTTTTATGCAAACCCAATTGTCTATTAGATGTATAACATGAGAAGCAATGGTGGATTTATTAAGAATTCTGATTGCTGATAATCTAATTCATTCAACAGTTTTTCTGTTATTGGTTGCCTTCTAAATAATTTCTGTTTGAGAATAGATCTGTTTTTCTTTGAATAGATCAAACGGGCATTGTAATTTTTTTATGAGGTGGTTCCTTTTCATAGAATGTTGAACTAAAATTATTGACTTTCATGATTTTTCTTGAACAGAAAACATAGTAACAAACATACTTCAGCATAAATACACTGACTGGTGCAGTGAGATTAATGACTGTTGCACAAACCTTTTTTCCTCTTCTTTATTTTTCAAAATATCCCTAATGCAATGAACTGAGCCATTGAAAGCACACAATTATTTTATGATGATGTTTCTGTGTATTAGTTCATACTAAATAAATATTCTGATAACTATGAACAAGATGAAAGTAAAATTTTGTATTACTGTTATTTTATTTCTCAAGCCAAATTTTTTCAAACTATATGTAAGCAAAATAGTAACTTAGTATGCAATAAGTTACCAGATGACATTCTGATATTTTACAATTCAAGTTATAAATGCAAACAAAATATACTATTAAGCAAATATGAAAACTAAAATTAAGGTATGAATTGGAAAATAGCTATTATAGGAAAAACAATTTTCTGTGTACAGTGGAATGTACACACAGGGAATTATAAACACCAAAGCATGAAAGAGTCGCATATCTTAAATATATTGAAAAAGAAAAACATTGTCTTCAGGAATAACACATAGAACAATTAGCTAAATAAAGCAATAATTAAAAAAAATATAAATAGCAAGTATAATGTGGTATTACAAGCAAAGGAAAAAATAAAGAAATATTTAAGACAGCAAATTTGCAAGTTAGCCAAATTATTAATATTTTCTATAATATCTAATGCCCCATTTAAAATCTTTATTAAATCTTAAATCATTGTTATTAATATAGTTAACATATATAACTAAGGGATTACGTACAAAGCATGTAAAAAGTATGATGTTACAAAAAAGTGTTATAAAGATAAAAATTAAATGAAATTAACTTTATTTTAATTTTATCTTTAAACCATTCTTATCTTTAAAACCAGTCAGTACTAATGTTAGAGTTTATGTAGTTTATACAGTTATACAGTTTTTGATGTTATACAGTTACAATGTTGTACAGTTTCTTAAATTCACTGTCAAATTGTATGATTTCATAAGTTTGTAATACAGAAATCACCTGGTTGTTGATCAGTGCACTGCATGTTCTGCGTTAGCAGTTGTGAATTATTGAAATTGTTAATTGTGAAATTAAATTAAGTATGCATGTGTTTGTTTTAATTTGTGTCATACTGCAGCAATGCCATTGTTATTTACCATAACAATGCCACTGTTATTTTATCTTAGAGGTGTGTGATGGAAATGCAACTACTGCTGCAGAATATCAGATGTTTTCCTAATGGCAAAGTTCCAAAACCTAAAAGAGTTAATGGAACACTCAGTTCACTACAACAAACTGGTTCCATACACTATTTAAACTCACCATGATGATTCTGCCTACCATGATGCTGATATTGATGAAACCATCATTATAGAGGCTAGTCAATGCAGTCCGAAGCTGTCAATGCAGAATTGAAGCTTGTATTCAAGAAGATGGCGGCCCCTTCCAACATTTACTCTAAATGTAAGGTAATGGATGGTAATAATAAAAATTACATTTACACATGCCTTTTTATTATTTCCAATACCTACCAATATAAGGTTGGGTTGCGTTTTATATGGGGCACCCTGTATCTCCAGAACTACTGGACTGATTTTGACCAAATTTGATCAGATTACTTCTACATATCCAGCATTGATGCCATTAATAAAATTTTCAACTGAAAAGGTGGAAGGGAGTCTGCACATCAAGTTCACCCTCACTTTCTCAAGATTTTGCATACTTTTTATAAGATATTTTCTTACTTTTCATTGCACATTTGGTTAACAAATAAAAAAACTTAACAAAATCGCACCTCCCACCCCAAAAAATGCTCTAAATAAACTGTACTGCATAAATAGGTATCCCCTCTCACCACAAGAAGCACTAATGCATTACTGACATACACCTGTTATATTTAAATAAAATTAAGTATTTTAAATTGTGTGTTTGAGCTATGCATCAGAAAAAAGCCATGTAACTTGAAAGTCCTACAACAGAGTTGTGAAAAATTTCAGATTTCAATGGAAATATCCTTTCTGAACATCCTTGAATCCATTTTGATTAGTTTTGGCGTGACATCTGTACATACGTATGTATCTCATATAACATAAAAACAAAAATGATTAACCATAAGATGTTGAAATTTTGTATTTAGGACTGTTGTAACATCTAGTTGTGCACCTCCCCTTTTGATTACAATCAACTGAACCAAAAGTGTCTGAAAAAACTCAAAATTAAAAAATATTTGGATTTTGGACTTTTTCTTAAATGCAGTAATAAGCCCTCACCGAGAGCTTTTCAACGACCTATCATAAGTGGTTTCACCAGTTTCAGGTTTATAGCCAATTAAAATTTTAATTAACGAAATACTGGATCTTACAAGGGTAAAGCACATTTGTTCGATTAATTTATTGATTTATTAATAATTAATTATTAACCACTGATTGTAATAAAAAATTTATGATAATTCAATAAAAATATTTAAAAAATCAGATATTTTAACATTGTATCAATTGTATGTTAACTTAATTTTCTGTAGTTAACATTAAAGTTTTCAACCAGTAAGTGTTGTAAAATGGAATTTCTTGAATTTTTTATTGGATTATTTTACATAAATTTTCTCAGAATTAGATTCTCCACAATTTTTAGTAAGATTTTATGCAATTACTAGTCATTTAAAAGTTCTTGTTGAAGGTTTTAAACAGCATTTTTAAAAATTTAAAGCTGAAAATTTAAAAGATTTAAAAATTAAATGCTGTTTAAAGCTTTTTTTACATTGCAAATGAATGGAGATTGCTATTGAACCTGTCTATTCAATTTTTCAGATCAAAAACCATTAAGTTTACTTCTAATTTGGGTTTCTGGAAATTCATTCTTTGCACAGGCATCATAGCAAAATCTGTAAACTGGGCATTTCTGGACTCATAAACTTTTTTTTTATTATTTTTGCTAATAGAATGAGCTCAGAAAGCACCAGTAACATTAAGATTGTGTCTTTCAAATTTGACATCATTATTCCTATTATTTTTTCTTATTTTAATTTAAAATTCTTTTCAATATTCATTATTTTTCTTCTAGTGAACTCAAAAGAAAATAAAAAGAGATGGAAGCAAATTAGAAAAGAATGGTATGGTCCTCACCATGATGACCACTAATTGTTATAAATACAAATAAAAATAAATGTTACACTGGTGCGTTTAATATGTGTTTAAGAATACAATGCTTTAAGTTCAATAAAGTATGTATAATAATTATTCTCATGGCTGTTATTTCATACACAGTATCTTTTAAGTAATTAAATATGAGTCATAATCATTTGTGTCTGACATACCTTAATAAAAAAATTGCATGTATAGTTTTCTTACTAAGGTAATACTGATTTTCAAACATGGTAGGGTTAAAAGACACAAATCACTATAAAAAGTGTTTCAAAGTTAGTTTAGAATTGTAAGAATCTATTCTTAGTGTTTTTAAGAATCGTAAGTTATGTTTGTAACATAAAAACACATCTATACAGAATGCGTTGGTGAATCAGTAACTACGCAATGATTTTTCATTAACTGAAGTGGGTTTTCAGATGCAAATGAGCTTCATCTAATATGAACATATGGTGGAATAAATTTTCATCACCATTTCTCCACCATTTTCACCACTGCACTTCTTGACAAAAATTCATGCGAGCAACAAAATCAACATATTTTATTCCTGAACAATTAAAATTTTATGAGGATGAAAACTTTTGTCCTTACATAAGAACAATGAATCAACTGATATTCAATGCTAATGCATCTTTAATCGTAGAACATTTAGGATTGCATATATATATGCGAGGTATGGTATATACACACCAGAGGGAATGAGTACTTTAAAATTTCTGTTCTAGAGACAAAAGAAAAATAGAAAAATTCATTTAAATACGGGTCCAAAGTGAGCTTTATCCTCTTAGTTAACTAAATTAGCTGGATTTGGACAGATGAACTGGAGAAAATAGATTGGACTTAAAAGATCCACTAAATTAAATACCTTTAATTGTGCATGTTTTGGAGCAGAGAAAAACCACGTGTTAACATGTAGCTGACGATAAAATTATTGAGATTTGGGGGTTTTCAGATCCAGTGCAATTTTTTTCTAATACAGTAATATCAAATGTACAACTAGTTTTGATCTTGTATGTCAGCACTGCTTCATATAAACAATCTAACGTTATTTTCAGCAAAGTTTTTATAATATATTGAAGTAATTTTATAGTTTAACAATTTCATTATTGTAGTGTTAACCACATTACTAATCCTAAGAATAAATCTTTTTGTAGTTTTATATATATTAATGACTTGCTTAATTGAGTGTAATTAAATAAAGCTTATCTCTTGCCAAAAGTTTAAAAAAAAAGGTGGCTTTCAGAATTTGATGCAAATAGCATGGTAAAACTGTTTAAGGAACATGCAACATATTTACACGTTCTAATGAAAACAGTAAATCTTCCAGTTTTAACTTTTTTTATTAATTTGTAAATAATAAATTTACTCTATAACATAGATTTTAGATAATGAAAGATTAAATTTTTTAATCTGTATTTTTTCAGAGTGTTTTGAAATTATTACTCAAATAATTAACCCTAACCGGTTTCTTTTTTTTTTTACATAACGAAGGTAAAACGAATTGATTGAATGAATCTCTTTTAGGTATGAATGAATTTTTATGTATGAATTATTTTGACTAATAAGATGCAATACACATTTTATTACATGCATGCGCACGCACATGTGTTAGCACAGTTTTATAGTTTTAGCATATATCTGTCCTGTAAGAGATCCCCAAACCATCAACGGCCTATGAATTTAAATTGGCAATCATCATCTGGATTATAATACTGTATAGCATATATGGAATTATGTCCTATTTCCACTGATTTGGGCAATGACCTTGACTATTCCCAAAAGCATCATATGGGCTATTCTATTTAGTGGACATACCTTTCTCTAGTAGTAAATAATTACGATTTGTCAGTTTTTTCTCAGTAGCTCAGAAAACATAACTTTTAAAATATTTATTTTGTTTTATTATTACAATGTAATGTATTATCATATACAAATAATATATAGTCACAGTCAGTGGTTGCATGCATAAAGGAAAAGCCTCCTGTAGCATTTTAACGTTGTAGTTCTGTTTGTACGTTGTGTAGTGCGTTCAAAAAATTTGTACCATAACTGTAATTAGCGTAAACTTTGTAAAGTGAGAGCCTAATGATGGATCCAATGAAAAGGACATATGAAGCAAGTTAAGTAATAAAACAGGCTAAAGAATCAAACAACTGTGTTGCAGCAAGGGCTTTCGATATAACAGAGAAGATTGTAAGAGACTGGAGAAAGAACAAAGATGCTATTAAAAAAATTCCAATGAAAAAATGTTCTATGAGGAGAGGAATAGCTTGCTGGCCAGATTTAGAAAATAACATTGCAGAACTGGGTACAAGAACAGTGGCAGAATTATGTTGTTACAAGAAATATTAGGGCTTATGCATTGAAGTGGACACGGGCCAACCCAGAACAAGGCAAAAAATTTAAAGCAACAGTAGATTGGTACTATTGTTTCATGAACAGAAAATATTTGGTAATACAATGTACAAATTGAAAGATCATGACCATAAACTCAAGTTTGTTATTTGTATGAGGCACAAATACAAATCTCCATTATATAATATTGGAAATATGGATGAAACACCGATTATGTTGAACATGATAAACAATAAAACTGTAGAAAAAAAGAAGATAAACACAAGACGGACGCACAAAATGGACGTAAACCGTGGATGGAAGATGTGTGGCAGAGGTGACAAGATGCCCAACGAAATCAACACATTTTGTTGGTATGTTTCGCAATCACATAGTTGAGAATACTAAAAATTGCTTAGCACAGAATAATACTAAAATTGCTGTTATACAGGATGATTGGTGAAAAGTCGTATACGAAAGGTGGAGCTATGTGGGCTGCGTCACTTGATGAGCTGTGTGACTTCATGATCAAATCATGGAAAAGGTTAAGTAGAAACAGTGATCAAATCCTTCAAAAAGTGTGGGATTTGTAATGCTATGGATGGCACTGAGGACAATTTGTTATGGGATACTGATGACAAAACAGAAATCAACTCACTAAGTACAAAATAGGACCCATATGACAAGCTTCTCAATAGTGAGGATGTACTTGAGGAGATATTTGCCTTAGAAGATGAATGTGAGGATTTTAAATACATTGATGAGTGATTTGTTTTATTTTATAACGGTTTCAATTTATATAAATTAAAATCTAATTTTTTTTATATATGCCTTATAAGACGACAGTGGATTTTGGGGGCCTTCTTTATGACTCAAAAGAAAAACTTGTTCATAAAACAAATCTTACTTCCATACGAAGTTTCTTAACACTCAAGGGTTAAGCATACTTTCTTACCAGTTGGTGTATGCACACCAGAACTGCTTCAGTCAAAGGTGGAAGTATGACAAGCAAACATGCTGCTGCTAGTAGTATAGTATGTGATCAGTTTTCAGTGAAATTGGGATTATAGATTAACAAATAAAAATAATGAAGTATGATTTTATTTAGAGGTATTAATCATAATCAACAAACTTAATAGATTTAGTTAAGTAAAATGGGAAAAATGTTACACTTAAAATTTAAAACCCCATTACAAATTTAAATAGTAGATATATATAAAACTAACAAGAAATATAAATAAATGATCCAAGAATTAGAAAAAAGTGTAATAGTTATTTAAGTTTGGATAGTCAGTCTCATCCAGTACACTCGCAGCAGTATGATAAATTCATAATGCAATATATAATTAATATTGGTTTTAATGCAACGACTTTGTACAGTAAAGACGCAAGGTATATATCAGGGTGGCCAACTTTTCTGTATATAAGATCGACTTTTTAGATAAAAAGTGTGTCGCGATCGACGTGTCATAGGCGTAGTCTAAATGTGATGAAGGGGTGTGAAATGCATACTATGTTTATACACTGTGTTTCAGTATAAGATCCATTCCAGCGAGGTATGGGTAGATAAGTAAAATATATTATTTTTTAAATCGCTTTTTAAGTTTTCGAGATATAGGCTCGAAGAAAATAAATTTCCAGACCCAACTTTTGATAGCAGCATTCCATACATGCGGTACTTAAAAAATTTAATTTTCCGACATTTTTTCAAGATAGATTTTTACTAACTGAAAATGCAATTTAATGTTTTTTTATCAACTGCAATGTATAAGTTGTACTATTTGTTCGTATATATGAAAAAGTTGTTATAAAAATGCACAGTACTGCTGATAATTTGATTTCACTTTCGCGTTTTTTTGGGCCAGAAAAATTTATAATGAAAGAATAATAGACTTACTTTTTGCTAATCTATCAATAGCTCGCCGAGTACACCTCGTACTGATATATAGAAATACGGCTTATCTATCTACGTAAAAAACAACAATTATTTAAAGGGCCAAAAAACTCATGTCCAGGGGAATTAAAAGGACATTGATAATTATTAATTCAAGTAGCTACAGATAAAGCCAGATTTAGAATTTTCTTTGTATGGGAAGATTGAGTTTGCATGTCTCTAACCAAGGATTCATAATTAGGTGTATATCCTGACAGAGATAATAATAATAATAATGAGTCTTCAGTATGGGAATCAGTCAGGACAGAGCGTTGTTTCAAGTTAGAGCGTGTCTTCGTTAGCTTCATGTATGAAAATGCCGATTCGCATAGGTATATAGATCCGAAACAAGAATAGATATATTCGCTACATTTGGTGATACTGGTATATTTTTCTCGGTTGACATATTTCCAAAAATCTTCTTCAGGTTTTCTGGCTTGTAAGATTAAGTCAGTTTGTAAAATTATAATTTCATTTTCTAATGCCCTTTTAAAAAAGGGCACTTTTGATCACTTAAATATTTTTTAAAAGGAAAAGATATAAATTCCACAATTTCTTTAATTTTTTAAAAATCCTGGAATCTTACCTCAAATCTGTATTTGTTGATCGATCTTATAATTAATATTTTTATGTTTTTGTAGGATGCCACATACAAATTACAGTACTTTTAACATACTTATAAAAATAAATTTTAATTTAAAAATGATACTCGCGTAAGTATTATCGGAAGCCTAAAAAAAATATTGGGATATTTTTATATTTGACTAGACATTATTGACTAATATATATTTGTTTTATCAGAGATTATTGGCTCTCAGGATAAAGTAAAACTGTATGTTATTGAAGGATTTAAGAGTATTTACTATCAAGAAATAGTGGTGGTTTATTAATATTAAGTCATAGCTTACATCGACATATGGGGAAATACTGGCTTTGAATATCATATGAAAAAAGAATCATTTATATTATTGGAATATTAGCCACACGAGGTGTGGCTATTAAATAACAAAACTAATGCTGTAAAATATTTTACTTTAAATTTATATACACCCCTCTACCCCTAAAACACTCCATGCAAATTTTTCATTGTTCAAAACATTGCTGGAAGTCTACTTCTGTGAGCTCTTTCATGACACATGTCGCTTTTTCTTTCACAGCTTCAACAGTCTGAAATCTTATTCCTTTTAGTGCAGATTTAACATTTGGGAACAAAAAGTCACATGATACAAAGGCAGATGGTCTAACACTGGAATGTTAAACCACTGGGATCAGATTACCAATTTTTTCAGTACTTTTAACCATTTTTGAAATGGAACGGCGACCCGGGTGAACATTGTCTTTCAATGTCTTCTCAGCCACCTTGGAAACACTTTGCCTTGAAAACATTCATTGCCACATACTTTTTTTAATAAAAGATAAGTTACAGTAGCCATTTTTTGCAAGTTTCATATGAAATTTCACAATTTTTTGCTAATAAAAAATTTACAATTTTTTACTAATAAAAAATTTACAATTTTTTTGGCAAAACAAAAAACAGATATTATCCAAACAAAGGCCACGGCAAGACTAATATGTCTACAGAAACTAGAGTGGTAACAATCGAAAAAAAGGCTTCACGTTACACAGCTGTTGGTCATACAAATTTGGCATAGTAGCAGCGTTAGTCTCGTTATTTAATAGCCACACCTTGTAGACCCCCTAATTTGAATGTTAATCGGTTCAATTTACATAGAAGATATTTTGTCTTCAGATAAATGTTCCAAAAATGTTATCTTTGTAGGAGAACATTTGTTATCAATCAAATTCATATGTCTCAGAAATTATAAAATTCTTTATACTCATGAGATGTCAAACATTATCAATTCTACCAGAGTAGAATACTATGGTCCTAATAAAATGTATAACTATACCGAAAATAAGTTTAATATAAAATATATGAAAATTCCAAGGTCAAAATAAGAATAGACAAATTACAAATTATGGTTCAATAATGAAATAGTTTTAGTAGAAAATAAAAATACCTTATGGAAGAAATTAAAGAAGGGTAAGTATAAGAATAATTTGCGATTAAGAGATCTGTTTAGAAAAGTTAAATGACTTACTAAATAGACTTTACTTTTCTATTACAATTTTTACTTTGAGATTGAAAGTTATTCAAAAAGATGCTGGGATTTAATAAATGAGATCATTAAAATATATAAGGAAATTGAAATTCAACACATAGCAGATTGCAATTTTAAAAATGTGATTGATGAAATAAATCAACAGATGATGGGACAACCTTTGATTTGAGTAAAGCTATGAACCAGGTAATAATTGGATAGATGACAGTATGTGTGTATGTTCTTAAGCCTACAGATGAGGAACTGTTGAGCGAGGCATTCATCTGCTTGTACTGATAATATAAGACCAAAGGATTTAAAAAAATATTATGCACTTAAAGAATAGTCTTATTCATCTGATAAGGATTTTTGATTCAGGGGTAATACCACTTAAGAAAAAAAAAAGTCACAGACCTATTTTTAAGAATGGGAATAAGCAGGATTTGAACCTTAATGTTGCATTCAATTTCTGTAATAACTAAATTGTAGAACACTAGTTTGTAATCAAAGAATTATATTTAGTACATAATATAATCAGTAAGGAGAAATTTCGGTTTATGCCAAAAAAATATTTGGAATTTACTAGAAATACTTGCTAGTGATATTAATAAGGCTTTAAATGACAATAAGTTTGTAACAACCAGTGACTACTGATTTAACAAAGGCAATTAATAATTAATGGAGTAATCCTAATACTAATTGTAATATTACTTAACTTAATCATACTTAATTTAACATTGTTTTATAATACAATTTAATATTTATAAGTGTCTTGCCTGTTTTGTGGCACCATCTCTTTTCTATTAATCTTTTTAGTTAGAGTAAGGGGAAAAGTAAACAGTTTTATCTTATATAGGAGGATTAGTTTTGGTTCAATTCATGATTTACTCTGGTGGAAACTTATTTTTTTCTGCAGTTAAGTATAGAGAAGATCAATCGTCGTCAAATATTTATGTTTCCTAATAAACCTTTCATCCAGTGCTACCCGCTAAGTTATATATGTAAAAAATCTATTACTATGTTAACACCAATAAAATAAAGCATTATAATTAATTATATATGTAATCATAAATCATATAATTACATGGAACATACTTTCAGTGTCATCAATATTAATTAGCAATCGTCTTAGTAGCTTTAAAAAAGTGTTTAGGTTCCTACTGGTCTTTATATGATTAGGAAGTATGTTATACAATCTAGGAGCAGTACTTGAAAAGAACTTCATATAACTCGTTTTATTTGCTCTGGGGACATATACATTCCTTTTACTTTATAAACATATAAATAACGTAGCGGTAATAGACAATTCCCTAAATATTGGCAAAGAATGATCCGTAGTTCTTTTTTTACTTTTAACATTTAACTTACTTTTATCATTTTAACAAATCTTTTTTGGATTTTGATTATGGAATCTAAATTTGTAACATAAGTTTTCCTCCCCAACAGCTGATGCCGCAGTCTAGTCGACTATGCACAATAGCAAAATAAAGTTTTCTTATGGTAATTTTTGGGGATAGTTTGTTTAAAAAATAAAATATCCTAAGATAGCTTAAAAGTTTTTGCTTTAATAGTGCAATATGATTCTTCCAGGTTAGACCACTATCTAACACAATGCCCAAGTATTTACAAATATCACGTTGTTCAATCTCACTACATTCTAAACAGTCTGATTTATTTATCACACATTTTTTACATTTACATTTTATTGTAAGTGGCAATTTTATTTTCCCCTTTAAGCAGAAGTTGATAAACAAAGTTTTTTCAACGGTCAAGATCATTAATGATTTGAAAAGCATAACTGCAGTGCGTCCAAATCTGATTGCATGTCCTCAGCCACTTCTATCCAGGTGTTGCGGACTTATCACAAGGCAGTATCATCTGCAAACGCATATACATTACCTTTAAGCGGGGCCAAACAGACACTATTTTTACATATATTATGAATAGTATGGCTCCCCAATACAGATCCTTGTGGGACTGCAAGTAACTTTGCTGGGGTACAATATAAACACCCTTTTATTCTCACGCACTGTCGCCTGTTGATCAGATAGCTCTCAAACCAATCAAATGGAACACCTCTAATACCACTCATCCACAGAATGTGTAGAAGAACATTGTGGTCTACACAATCAAAAGCTTTTGTTATGTCTAAAAATAGACCACTCACACATTTCTTATCATTTATGCCCTGAAATACTTGGGTAGTAAAATTTAAAAAGAGTGCCTTTTCAGTATTGCTCCCAGCCATGAATCCATATTGGTTTTTACTAAAAAAAGAAGTTTTATTGAGGTACGTATTGAGTAGAGATATTGGTCTATATTGAGTAACAGAGTTTTTATCTCCTTTTTTAAAGACAGGTATTACTAATGCTTTTTTTAAAGCATCCGGGAATTTATTTAAGTTTGTTTATGGTATATCTTCTATTATTTATCTCCAGAATACATTTTGAAACGATTGAAAAGTGTGTTAAATAAAATCAAAAAAGTAATGTTTCCCAATATTCCCTCAGAACAATTAGGTATTATGAATTTTGAATGTTTAACTATTTTTTTTTGATTTATCTAGAGATTATTTTAAGCCACAATACAGGAGACAGCTTGATATAGAGTATAATTTAAGAAATAACATCAGGTTCAAGCAAATAATATCTATAACAAATCAGTTCCTGATTACCAATAAAAAATTCATTGACTGTTAAATTGCAACTGCCAAATTAAACAATTATTTTCTTTTCAAATCTTAATAAATTCAAAGAAATGACACCATACAACATTAATACCCTCTAAAACAATAGACATATGAGTAGGCTAACTTAGACCAACCTTTTCATAGCACACCATATTGGAAGATTCATTTACACAAGACCAACATCATAAAATAGCCCAGCACAGAGTGAGTATCACAAAGTCATTATTCCAAATGAAAGGAATATGATCAAATTAATTAGGCCAATATACATATTAATACACGAATTATTGCACAAATGTGTAGAATGTGTAGAACAGATACACAAACAAAATATAGCCTGTTTGGATTTCATATAATGAAAGTAATAATTCTACAAGAGCAAGGGCTAACTAATAAATCAACATGTTATTTTTCTTTTGTAATATTTTGATTGTATTCTATAACCTATACAGTGAAAGTGAACATTTCCAATAACAGAAATAAAGTAAATAGACTCCATATTATACACAGATGTTAAAGTATTACATAGAGTAATAATAAATAGATAGTTTGAGTCAGTATTGTACATAAAAATTCTACATATAACATAGCATAATTAAATAAGTTTAAATGTAAATTGTAATTATTGTTTCGATATTTATGGTACAATTAGTTATTAAAATTAGATGCATTTGTTGCTATTTATGTTTTTGTTATTTTATTTATTATGTTACATTACTTATATATGTATATTACAATTATTTCTCTAATTATAGGTATTATTTTCTTAATTTAGAAGAAAATTATACAGTTTCATCTCCCAATTATTAATTTCTAACAAAGTTAGAATACCTAACTTCTACCTAACTCTGATAATTTACACACATTTGTGTAGTGCCAATTATGATTTTAATAAATCTTTTTTTTCAGGGTCCTACCTGCTATAGTTTATTTTAATAATTAAAATGCTGGTTTACTTGATTTACAAAATTGATATCTATATATATATTTTACGCATTTAAGTAAGAATCTTACATTAGTGCATTTGAACCAAGTGTGTATATATTCTTAATCTGAACCATCAAGAGAGTGATATACACATACACATTAAAACTGTTCTTCATTGAATAGCAGTGTTATTTAACAAAAATCTAATATACAAAGACCAGTCTCAACATTTCATCCATTTATTCAAAATACAATAAGTTACTTTAAGCAAAGTATAATATATAAAACCATTGAAGTACAAAACTTTTAAAATTAAAATTTCCCAGACACATCTTGTCCAATAATTCATCTTAAAAATGACAATTTTAATCAAGAAGAGAAAAGTAATCTGCGTTTCTAGTCACTAGTGAAATTATTTATATGGAGTCGCTCTGTACAACAGATCTGGAACATAAAAAACAATAACTATATTCATCAAAACATCATCTATATTTAATTTGTAGTAATTAAACAATTACAACTCAATTTTCAAAATGCTAAAATAATTTAATGTACATTACATAGGTAAAGACAAAAATGTTAAAAAAGTGGTAAAAAAGTGTTTAACAATATTTATTGTTTTTTGTTCTACTCATTTTTACATTATTTTTAAATATACCAAAAAACAAGTGATTGGCAGAAGAAATTTTTCCAACTTGTATTATGAAAAATGTGTTATTGTAGAAAGAATGGCAACTATATGGAAAAATAATACAAGTTGGAAAAATTTCTTCTGCCAATCACTTGTTTTTTTGGTATATTTAAAAATAATGTAAAAAATGAGTAGAACAAAAAACAATAAAGTCAAATATAATCAATTTACTATGTGTTTTAAAAAGGTGTAAATGCTTTCTTTATACACAATGCATATGAAAATACTGAACAGAATTTTTGTCTTAATGTCTTAAGTCCCTAGTAAGTGAATACCATATTAACAATACTCAGATGTGGCAATGTTTCATCATCATCATCATACAGTATTTATTAATCATGTGATCAACCAAAGTTGTTGAGACAGTCAATAATGTGCAACATTAAATATGAGCGGGGTACCAAAAAATAGCAGGCATCCAAAATACCCTTTATTTGTGAATTCCGCCACAAAGTGTAACAAGCTTAGTACAATATTCAGTGGCATTAAATTAAATAAAAATACAGATATAAAGATAAACTTACATCAGCCCTCTGCACAGAGCCTTTCTGTAGTTATACACACACTCTCATTGCAGCACTGGTAAAGCCCACCCAACGCTTTGGAGAAATCACTTTATGGGATCACCTTCAACTGCTTGGTGTAAGCCCTTTGGATAGCCGAAATGCCATAGAAAAAGTGGGCGATTTCATTTGCAATGCAATAATCTGTTAAAACTGTTGCCATGTGTGCCAGGGCATTGTTGTGCAAGAGAGTCCAACAGCCAAGATTTGACAAATGCATTTCATTACATCCAAATAGAATTTAGAATTCACAGTTAGACCAGTTGGGAAAAATTCATGATAAATTGGGTCAAAGAATGCAATCAACATCATTTCCACTTCTTGATTTTACTGCCAGACTTTTGTTGGTCTTTGTGCTCCAGGACTCACTCAACCAAGTAGCAGATTGACTCTTCATTTGCAGATAATACATGAAGCACCAGCTTTTATCCCCAGTTACAAGTGTTTGCAAAAAATTCAGGTCGATATCGGCAGTTTCAACAACGTCTTTCAAGACTCAAGAAAGACGCAGCACCTGTTTTTGTTCTTTGGTCAAGAAGTGTGGAAAAAATGAGAGCATACATTTTTCCAGCGGTTCATCTTTTCTGTTAGAATTGTATGTACCACCACGTCTTTACTGATGTTTAGCTGATGTTTGGACCAAAGGATGATGAGGTTGTTTGTGCAGGAACACATGCACCTTCATATATTATAATGTTTACAGCCCCTTCAAACAGCTAAGATACAATTTACACTACTGAAACAAATTAAGGTTCTTCTTACTTACTCTTTGTTGAACTTTTCCTTGACTTCTTTTTTTTAAACAGCAAATTGGCATCAGAATTAGGACTCTGGAACTTGAATTGTCTGGTGCTAACTTCTTCAGGCAATTCCTGTAAAACAATTTTATTCACAATGGATCATGGATAATACATCAATGTACAAGATGATTTCAGGTAAACATACTATTAATAATCGTTGGGATAACTATTAAAGATAGTTAGTTCTTTATTGTGGCCTGTTGCATGGAATATTAAAGCCTGTTTTTAAGGTAGGTTTCCTCTAAAATGTTTCAATAACACAATTAATCCTTAATACAAATATATTATACCAAATGTATATTAATTTTTTTATATTACTGCAGGGCTTCTTAAAAAACTGGCAAGTTTTTATGGTATGAAAAGTGCGTATGGTCAGATTGTGCCTCAGCGCTGCAAGAACTCTGAGCCAAACAATTTTACATAGCTCACAATCTTTACAAAAGAATTTTTAAATTCAAAAGCATGGTTCAACCACTTATGCTTTATCATTCAAAACCCCAAAAGAAATAGTATACAGGTACAAAATCTGATCTAGATTTGATTTCTGACATTTCTGTACAACTGCTTCATCCATTATGCACTTCACTTTCAAAGATTTCATTTACATAGCCACATGCTATGGTAGTATAAAATGTGAAGGAGCATCACACCTGATGAATAAATTTTCAAAATTATCAAAATCCACTTGTAGCTGTAAAAATCAAAATCCACTTGCACAGTTCCCAGCTTTTTCTGATACTTTTCTCTTGTCACTGTACTTCATAAAAACCATGGCCTCAGCACTCCCTTGGAAGAAATTTTATCTAAACAGTAAATTTTAACTGAACTTTAAATTCTTATTTAACTCTTAACATCTGAAAATTGCAACTTAATAGTTGGTCTCGCTAGAAGGTGACGAAGATCTAAGTGCAGATCTAAGTAACATTTAAATTTTCCTGAGAAAAATCCTTTGAACTGACTATCAAGAAATTCCTTTTTCAACATCAATTTCCTTCGACTCTGATTGACTGCTCATCTCGTCATAGCAGACGTATGTCTGCTCACTGTTATCATCTTACTCATTGACGTGTGCTACAATGTAACTAATCGTAACTAAATTTTAGATTCTATATGATAGAAAGTTTCTGATTTCAAATGAAAAATGTCAATCATAAAGAATCTAAAAAATTTAGTTACAATTTGTTTACTTTTTCCTAATTTAAGCTCAATTAAAATAATTTCTTAGACTGATTCATTCAATTTTTTGTTTGCAAATTTATTTAATTCATTATAATAGCTAATGTACATTAACAAACCTATTTTATAGGTGCAACACTATTTTTTTTCACAATAAGACAGCAGGTGACAATGTTTGTCATGAATGAAATATTCTGAACCACAATAACATTAACAAATAAAAAACAAAACAAGAATGTAACTCAATCTGTGATCTAAACACAGCCATATAGATATAGGCTTAAATCATTTTAATTTATTATTAACATTGTTTATTGTGTAATAATATTGCAAATTGCAACAATGATTTAACAAAAAAAATCATTAGAACAAAAGGTAGCATTTCATTTGTTGTTTCAGAGCTAAGAACATTTAGGGTGGTCCTACATGTTTTCAGTGATATAAAACCTTGCAAATTTGTTAATAAATTACCTTATAAATTTTTAAATAAATTACATCACAGCAAAGGGGCAATACTTCTTCATGTAAGCATATAAATTCATATTTTAAAGCCAAAGAAAAATTGGGCAACAGAACATATAAATGGAAAATGGTAATAAACATTAGCCTGAGTTTAAAAGAGAAAAAAACTAAAAAAAATCTTACATAATCTTCCAAGGAAACGGCAGTAACTAATGGAGAGCTGGAATTTATACTACCATCTGTAAGAAAAAAATAAAATATTTATGAGATCCATATAATGAAAAGATAAAAAACATGAGTTTTAACATATGAGAAAGTTATACAGAGAGAAAAGTTATAAAGACTGAAAATTATACAAGTATTGATAATTAGGCTGAAGGATACAAAATTAAAATTAATTTTTTTTTAAATATAAAAAGCAGAAGAATATGAAAACTTGTTTCAATTTTTTTTTTATAATTATAATTTAGAAAAACATAACCAGAAACTACACCTATGAGATCTTACTGAAGAACCCAACCTTGTACTGCAACTTGAATGTAGAAATACAAAACAAACAGAATGTAGTAGTGATCATAATGTCAGTTGGACACTCATGAACACTCCCACAAACCATTTGTCAAGCAAGCTATTAGGTTAGCAGCAATATAATGCAGTGTAATATGATCCTGAAACAAAAGTTCAATCTTCATAATAGAAGAGGTCTGAAGACTCACAAGCCAAGAAAGTGCAGCAAAGTTGAAACAACTCATTATTTTGAAGCTCTACAGCGATTATGTGACATAATGAATATGCAACTGGATTCTACATCACAATGCATCCATCCATTCTTCACAATGTATTCAGCAAAAGGTTAAATAATATTATCAGCTCCTACGATTTCCCAGAACTTCTGGCTGTTCCTTACATACAAAAATTTTTATTAAAATAAAAAATCTTTACTTAAAAAATCTCTAAGATTTGATTATGTTGAAGATGTTAAAAAGAATGCAATCAATGTCCACCATTCAGAAAGAAGCAAATTAGGAAGAGCTATCAAAAGTAGACATATTGTTGGATAAAAGGTTGTGGCTTCCAAAGAAAAGTATTTTGTAGAGAAAATCGTCACCAATGACCATAATTAACACTTTTGCAAACTACAACAAAAAGTCAGATACTTTCCACTTACCTCTTCTCATACATATTACCTCTTTAAAGGTGGTTTAAAGAAAAGTTAACAGGTACTTGCCTTCAAAATACAATCAGAAGACTCATCTTATGATTAATAATTATAACTGCCAAAAAATATTTTTATACAATATTTTTGTACAAAATCCCACAATTTGATTGTCATGAAATAAATTTGATTGTAAAAACAAGAATACATATATCAATTATTTTTTTAGTTATCAATTAAGAGTAAAGATTAATAAAAATAAATATATATATATAGTGTGTGAGAGAGAAGGGAATAAACAAGCACATTCCATATCTGACTTACAGAAGACAAACTTTTAAATTACCTAAAGAACAGTCTTCAAAATACAAATACCACAAATGTAAATAAACTTACACCATGACATGAAATACTTATAATAAAAATATTAAAAACACATCATAAAACCATTGAATTTATGAAAACCATTTTATAAACCATTGAAAACTAATTGAATTTCAGATTTGAGAATCTTATTCTCAAGCTATTCTGATTGAAGTAGAATATAAGAAAAATACAACATAATATTATAAAATGTATTACTGTCCTTTAAAAATAATCTCAAGTTTAATACTACCATTACACTTCAAAATAAAATTGAATGAATTCTGTACCCAGAATAAGAAATAAAATGATCTGTGACAAGCTGTTTAGTGTTATTATAACATACAAAAATACCCCAACAACCAAATTTTAGTTTCTATAACATATCAATACAATTAAGCAGAGATTTCAGGATCAATCACCAGCAGAAATAACATTTTTGTGATACCAACACATGTCGATTGGTCGTGGATGGAGTTGGACGTGTTCATTGGGCTCAGATTTTATTGTGCTCCCTAATCAGTTTTTAATTTGTTTTTTTGTATGTGTAGTCTGGTGTGTACAGAAGTCTGTCGGTGTAATTTTTTATACAAACACTACCGCATAACTTACTTATTGCATTAGTTTTCTTATATTTAGTAACTGTTGTGCGCTGACATATTCATAGTAATACGGGTATATACATCTGTCACTGTTTTGGATTTTTGTGTTGTAAGTGTTAATTCACTTATAAATTCACAGTAAGGTGGCAGTTTCTTTCCTTGTTCCCATGTGTATAATTCTCTGGGTGTGAGATGCTCTGTTCACCACTCATAAGACGAAAACTAACCTCAAAGTTTTTGAGCTTGGGTTTTAGGCACAAACTATTTCCCTAGTTTTATTGTCAGCCATTTTTAGTACATCATTTTCTGGACATGATCTTAGAGCTCTTCATGAAGAGGGTTACCCGGCTAGTTACAAGTAAATGGCCCTCATGGTTGATAAGAAGGCAATTGAGATGAAGAAAGTGTTTTCTATGAATCATAGAGACACCTTTTTCATAAACAATTTGCCCAGTGATACAGTCTATTCCAGGAAGGCAAAGGAGAGAAACCCATTACTTATGAAACCACTTAAGGAAAGAAAAATTAAGGCATGGCACCTCATTAGGAGGTTAACTAGGCATTAATCCTGTTGGGAACGACCTTGATCTTGGGAGCTTGTCTACCTATACAGTGCTAGTAAACATAGCAGAGAGTAAGGCGTGTCTATTCTAGCAGTCAGGCAGGCAACAGAAAAGATTCTGGATGGTTCCATGAACCTTGTCTTTGGGCTGCCAGATAGTAGGATGGGTGACTACTAGACATCTATGGAAGTGTGTGGGCAGGCAGAAGGATCTCTCCTTTGAAGTTTCATTTCAAAACATTTCCTTTAATGTTTTTCAAAACATTAAAGAAAAAGTTCCTGAACAAGATATTGGTGAAGTCCCCCTGAGAAAAGGGAATGAGGAATTGCACATCCATGTCAGAGGCAAGGCAAAGGCGGCAGAGTCTAAAGACCGATTTGCATGAACGTGTTGCAGGGCTTGACATCTCTTTCCACAGCAAAGCAGATAGAAAGTAGTCACCCAAATTAATGACACTGACTGTAGCACTGAGGAGGGAACAATTAGGCAGGGTGTCATTACAGCAATCAGACCTGATAAGTCTTTTAACTTATCATTGGTGAGATCAGCCTTTGGTGATAAGAATAATGCGTCGCTCATTCTTTCTGCCAGGGTGGCAAAAGTGCTCATACAGGCAGGATTAGGATTGCAAAGGTAGGAAATGAGGAACCTAGAATTCAACTGCAACCGAAGTAGCACATCTATGGATGTGTGATGGGAGTTGGTCATTAGGAGGTTGTTCAACTTCTTGGTTTCTGAACTCAACATCTCCATAATGAAAGCCGATTGTTAGCCGAGTGATGAGTGGAAGGACATTGCCATCTGTATAGGCAAGGCAGGCATACCATTGTTATGCAGTGGTGGAAGCGATGGCTATGTATTGGTTGGTGTGGGGCAGCTGGTGTTATTCAGCTACTTCTGATTGCGCAATGTCTCAATCACCTACTTCACTGTATTTGCTGATGGTCTATTTGCCAAGATTAGGTGGCACAGGAACCATATGTTCGTGATCACTGGGGATTTCAATGCTGTCTCGTGCCTGGGGTGGTGCAGTTGACAATCCCCCGAGTTTCATATTGCATTCATTTGATGTGATAAGTATGGCAAAGTTGGTTAGCCTTAATGGCAGCTGTCTTCCATGTTTGAGAGGGTGGGTGGTTGTTTGTGGATCGATCTGACTCTTATCAGTGCTGACCATGTGGGTAGGTCAGCTCTTGGGAAGTCTCGGACGAGATCTCTGTTAAGCGATCAAGACAATCATATTTAAGGTGGACGCCACTATTCTGTGGAGGGATGGTGATGACTGCGTGGTAGTGTCTGTAGAAGGTTGCATCAGATTTTGGGATCTTATCACAGCTAAGCTACAAAAGGAGGATGAGATATGAGCCTGGACATCCTTGTGAAGATAATCACAGAGATCTGTGAGACTCCAGGGTTTTTCGTTAAAAAGACCATTCAGGGTCAAGAAGGTCTACTAGTGATCGACGGACTGAATGAACTAAGCTAAGGGCTTTTCCAGAGATTAAACCAAATGATCTCACTAAGAAAGAGAAGGCAAGAGGGCCTGTTTTGTTGAGGCCACAACGCAAAGTACTAACCACTATACGATGGTCTGAGATTAATATTTTGTTATAGCTCCATTAGTATATTTTATTGGTTATCAGTTTTTTGAATCAGTTTAGGTGAGTTTGAAAAATATCTTTTGTTAGTTGATGAGTTTTAGCACTGATGTAAATGTCTTTTGAGGTATTTGCATCAGTGCCATCCTGATAAGAGGCCGTAGTGACAACTGAAATATGTAATCAGGTATAAAGCCCATCAGGGCTAAGAATGGAGGGGGGTGGTGTGACAGCTGGGATCGACAAAAGGCGAGTTTCTTCTCCTATGAAGTCAGGATGGTTAGCCAGCTGCAATATTGTGTGGCGGTCTTCTCTTCTCATCAGGGTTATGCCAGAAGAAAGAAAATTGTTGCTGAAGATATTCCTTGATTTACCTTGGAGAAGCTGATTACTGCCAGCCAGAGAATAAAGTCCTGGAAGGGTCCGGGACCAGGTGGTCATCTAGTTAAAATGGACTGTGGTTGATGTGGCACTATATAAGATGTTGGATGCATTCAACCATGTCCTGGTCAATGAGCAGAACCAGAGCACTGGAAAGAGTCTAGGCTGGTATTGATCAGGAAGAAAAGGCGTCCTATTGATGACCCTTCAGCCTACAGCCCACTATGGTTGATCAACGACTGTATGGGTTTTTTGAAAAGATGTTGCCGATAACATCGAAAGATGAGATGGGTTAACTGCAAACCAATTCAAATTTTAAGCAGGCTACTCAAAAATCAGTGCAGTTAATTGCACTATGAGCATGGTGGACCGAGTGGTGGTTAGATCGAAACACCAGAGAAACATTCTGGCACTCAATTTCTTTGACATTAGGAATGCTGTCAACAGCCTATTATGGTTGTCATTCTTCGAGTCACCTGCAAATAAGGGGATTGATGCCTGAGGAGAGGACTGCCTACCTACGGAGGGTGCTGCAGTCCTACCTCTGCCAAAGGACTATTGTCAATCTATTTTCAGTGGCTGGACCAGGTTTATGGTTGATTGGGGTACACCACCAGTATGGGTTCCAATCTGGGACCCCTATTGTGAAATATAGTCTATGATGAGGTCCTAAGGTTTTTCCTGTTGCCTTTGCTAATGATTTGGTCCTGGTCACGGCAGTCAGGACTGAGCAGTTAAGTGATGGACAGGGGCAACAAAGCCATAAAGTTAGTCAGTGGCTGGTTATTTGATAAAGGGCTGGAACTGGCTATGGAGAAAACCATGGTGTTTTCTGCACCATTTTGATGTTAAGGCTGGAAAGCAGCAACTGGGGCCTACCGTATTTAGGAAGCAGATTGTCTGTGCTTCCTGCTACTTCAGTGAAGTACCTCGTTGTTTGGCTAGATGGTAGGAGTTCCTTTCAGAGACATATTCTCTGTGCTCATCGTGGCCAAAGCAGCAATGAGGACAAAGAAGGACAACAGCAATGAGGACTGTCCATGGTCCTAGGTCATCTAAATTGAGTATTTATTTGAGTGTCTTCAACTTGATATGTGTGTGGCTCTTGCTTGGATAAGGGCCCTGAATACTGTACGTGCTAGGCCGACCCTAGAGTGGATTTTGAGAAAGATGTCTCAAAAAATCTGTTCTGGGTACAGAACTGTATCGTTGGAGGCAGCGTTCATTATTGCTGGTATGCAACCACCTGTTGGCCAGATTCAGGAACTGCTATGCAGGAAGGGTAGGACGACCTTATCCTGATATTCTTCTGAACCAGTGGCAGACCAGGTGGGAGACAACAATGAAGGGTAGAAGAACGTTTTAATTAATTAATCATGTCGCACTGTGGGTCAGTAGCAGTTATGGGAAAGTCAATTATTTCTTAACCCAGTTCCTCTCAGGGTATGGCTGTTTCAGGTCATACCTGTTTTAGTGTGGGCACAGCAAAGACAATTTGTGCCCGTGCTGTGGCACCCATGATGATGTCAGGTATATTACCTACATGTGAGATAGGTGGATAGATTTAAGGGTGCGATGTGTGGTGGTGACAGCCCTCTTGATACCAACAATATTGTTGGTGTCATCCTTGATTCCACTGAAAAGTGGAATGTTGTCTCTATGAGATGGTATCACAGGAAAGATGGCAGAAGAATAGGGCAGGGAGCAGCCTGCAGGGGTAGGGGCACCCATCCACATATCGATGTGGATGTGTGTTTGTGTGTTCTCCGTTGATGCTCATGAGACTCCACTAAGCTCATACCTCTAAGTTCCTGCTACCTCTTTCACAATCATGGTATTCATGTCATGCCAATGAGCATTATGGTGAGGGGAGACAAGAGTGGAATGGACAGACAGCCTATGGTAGGAAAGGTGCATTTCTGAGACCAGTCGATGGGCGTAGGTCCATTGCTCCCCATGGGACTCTGGTATCTCACAGTCTCCTTCTCGCTGTCAATCCTGCAATTTGCACCAGAGACTAAGTTATGCTTTTTGGTGGGTTTGGTCTTTGTGTGTTGTTGAGGGGGAGGGTTTTAATTGATGAGAGCCTGATGTTGACATTCTGTATAGGCAGATTATAGCTGGTAGAGCTTTCCCTCCGACGATGAAAAAAAAGGAAAAAAATTTCAAAAACAGGGCTAAGAAAGTTAAAATGGAAGACTTGCAAAATAAAAGTTTTGCTGACGGAGATAATTTTAGAATTTATAGAGGTCTATATATTAAAAAAGGAATGTTTTCAAAAATAAAAACACTTTTTCAACCTTGTTGAAACAGTATCTGTAGATAACAGACATGAGTAACCAAATACAAAAATATGCATGATCTGATGAACAGGAAAGCAGAGACGAGTATCAATACATATTTGTAATAGGGTACTTACTATGAGGGAATAAAAAAGCATAATGAAGTAGTTTTTATTTTTTTTTTGGTAATTTATCTGTAACTGGAAATGGATTATAAAAGAAGATACTAATAAAAAATAATAGCTTACTTTTTTGTTTCTTCTTCTTTTTCTTTTTAAAAAGCTGCTGTGAGGAATTTCCAGTACAATACACTTCATCAATAACAAAATTTTTATTAGCTTTGTTCAGATTAGCTTCTAAATATGAATGACCTTTCTCATTTCTATTCTCAGTAAAGTCATTTTTTAAAACATCAAGAGAACTAAATGCTGCATTCTTATTTAGTATATTACTATCACTTTTGGATAAATTCAACTTATTTTTCTTTTTTTTTCCTTTCTTTCTTCTTTCATTCATGTCAGTATCAAAATTTGTTGAAAATGAATCCACTTCTTGTTCAATAGATCTTTTGGATTCTAAAGACACTAATTTGCCAGCTTTTTTATTTTTCTTTTCAGCTGAGCCATCTATTGGGCCTAAACTTGTTTCTACAAGAGTATTTACAGAAGCATCTTGTAACTGCAGGTTAAACTTCCTTTTCTTGCCTTTTTTCTTTTTTGTTTTTTTATCTAATGAAGTATTTCCACTGTTATCATTTTGATTAATTAAAACTGATGAAAAATAATTAATATCATCACTGTTGCTTGATCTCTTTTTCTTACTACAGAATTTATCAGAATCAGAAGATTTTACTGAATTCAAATATTGTTTTGTAATACCATCAGCTGATGCTCTATTAATAATTCTATTCTCAGTTACATTTATATCATCATTCTCTTCAGTTAATTTCAATTTATTAATTTTCTTTTTTTTACAAATTTTATTTATATTGGTCACATTGTTTTTGTTTCCTCTTATATTTATTAAATCAGCATCAGTAACATCTAACTTAATTTTCTTTTTCACATAGTGTCCTTGCTCATTTGAAATATTTTTAATCGACTTTCTTTTCTTCTTTTTTTTCGGTAACTGCAATCGATCAGAAACATCTTCTAATAGCATTTGCACCAACTCATCCTTACTCTTCTGAAATAGAACAAATACAATAAAAATATAATATGAGCATGAAAAATGTAAATAAATCTAAGTGTTAATAATTAATATAATATTATTTTTGTGGTTAAACGTTTTAATACAACAACTAGAGACTGGTTAGACTAAAAAAAATATACTGAAGTAGTACATTACAAGTACTACAATGGCAGAAAACACATGAGATATCATGTATAGCTGTATCATTCCTGTGTTAATTTAATAGTATATACAAATAACTGACTTTCTATTTATCTGTTCTATTCCAATAACACTTAATGTATTCATCAGAACATCACCATGCATTAGATCACAGATGAAACAATAGGCTTATCAAATTTAAGTTCTTTAAATCAAAAACTTCAACAAAGAGTTTTAATAAATTCTTATTTCAAATGTTTTAGATATCATCTCTCACTGTTATTCAACATTAATGGTTCTTCATCAATGTTACTAAAGAGAGTTTCTAAGTACCTAATCCTGTTTATAATTGATACCTTTAAAAATATTACAACTAATTTTATGACTAGTTTACAAGCACTGTTGGACTTTGCCAATTTCTCCATTCTTCTATATTTACGATTAGTCAATTACTCCTTTATTGATTCTATCTTTATTGATTCTATTTTTGATCTGTGTTTTAAGCATGCCCAACTAATCTTAGGTTGTAATTACTATCCTTGCAGTCATTAAACTACACGCTTGCTCTACTGACAGTTTTGATTTTTACAGAACGGGATATTTCTTCAATTGCCTGAAGGTTTTCATCCTATCTCTGCATTTCTTGAGAAAAATCTTTATCTTATCTACGCTTATGTATGTTTGGTAACAGTGTTAGATTGTTGGTAACAATCTGAGTTTAGACTAAATTTAGAATATTTAGACTCTTTATATGCTAATTTTCTTTTGACAGATTATCAAAAATAATACCGCATAGTTTCTTAGTCAACCGTTTTTAATTTATAAACACAGGTAAAAATAATCTTTTTTTTTAAATGTTTCCATATATGTCTTATTATGTATTAATAATACATCAAAACTGCTAATATTCATTACTCCTAACAATCAAAGTGAACAACTACTTTTAGATTTTAATTTATTGTTTTATAAATGCATTTTACAAATTTTCTATTTTTAAATTTATATCAATGATGTTTAATACAATCAAAAGTAAAACATTTAGCTTTCTAAAAAAAAAAGGAATAATTATGAAAAGCACACATGCTCTACAAACAGTAAAGCTAAGCATAACAAGAAATCCTCAAAAGTAAAAAAATGTAGTACAGTAACACCAAAAATTCTTCACTATGTTACAACAGTCTATACTAATACGTGGAAAATAAGTACAAACTATTTGCATCAGTTTGTTCTAATATACTCTGCTTCACTAAGAAAAACATTTATAATGAAAAAACCTTTACAAAAACTCATTTAAAAAAAAAAAAACAATGAAAGAATGGTAAATAAAATGATCTACCCAGACACTGGATGATTAAAACTTAATTGTTTAATGATTTTTAAAAGAAACTCAACTTTTAAACCAACAATAGAACATACAATATACTTACTAAAATCATAAGATAAATAATTCAAGTATAAATTCATAAAACAGAAAGTTAAACTCATAAGTTTCATTAGTGTTTTTGGCAAGAAAGTTAACTGTTTTAGTTAATAATATGCAATCAATCACTTCCCGATTTGTTCAATATATACTCTAAAACTTTACTCTATAACAACATTAGCAGATGATTACTTCAAAAAGGAAAATATTCTTTCTGACAGTTCCAGTGAAATAATAAAAAATTCACATGGCTTGTTAGCCATAAGGTATTGAAATCATATTAAATATTTCAGAAACAGTAAAGATTACTTGTGAACTATGAAAGAAATCCCAGTACAATTATACATATTTAGAACACAATCTTTTATTTATACAAATATAAATGTAGCAATCCAAATAAGAGTGCTAAATGAACAAAGCAGTGTTCACAAATAGAAATTATAATTCTGAAGGCGCTATTTTTTCTTTTAACTTACAGTTGACAAAAGTCAATCTCCGTTCATTCTGTATTTATATACAGAATGACTTAATGACTTAGAAAAGAAAACTTTTTTTTGTGTACAAAAAACGATTAAAATCTTATAATATAAAAACCAGGTTTATCTTAAAAATTAAAAAATTAAACAATATCTTACAACTAATATCATAGCTAAAATTTTAAAACTAAAATCACAGCAATAAAGTTTGAGTTAAAATAAGCGTAAAAATAAAATAAAATAAAATAAAACTAGAAATTACTAAGTCCAAGAGCGATGTACAGGGCCCTTCTTGGATAATGGAAAGACTAAAAAACTACAACATAAAAACTAATACTTAAAACTAATAACAGATAATAATATCACTAAAAGCTTAAAACTAGTTTCACTAAAAATTGTATAATTAATATCACAGTGGAGAACTTAGCATGATGAAAAAGTAAAAAGTTAGAAAAAAATAAATAAATAAAAAATTTAAATAAAGCATCAATAAAGTCCAAGAGGGGTGTATAGGTCCTTTCTCGGATACAGAAAAAAATAAAAATAAAACTCAAAATAATTAAATAAAAAAACTAACACATTAAAACATTACTTCAACACTAGAAAAAAAATATACAATTTTAAATTTTGTGTAAAATATTAATACTTTGTAAAAATGGCAACACCCGGTCTAAGATTTCCTTATTATCGCCCAGAATTTGTAGAATGTTTCTCTGTAATTTAAATTTATGACACAAGGCCGCATAACATACGCAATCCAAAGTATGTGACACAGAGTCAAGCGGCAGTTCCATCGTACACATAGTGGTGCGTGTCCTGCTGACATGAGGTACTCATGTGTGACTGGTATGTCCTAATTGCAATCGACAGAGGACCAGTTCCTTACAATGAATTTTTCTGCATGAGGAGTCCAATGTGTTTAATGTGCCGAAGTTTGTTATCAATGGTAGCCGTCCAGTCACCTTGCCACTTTGCTTGAAGGGACTGTTTTATAAACACAAGTAGTAGTTTTATAAGTCACAAGTAGTAATACGATAGTGAATGGAGATTGATTACATGCATCTTTAGCAGCGGAATCTGCCCATTCATTACCTGGAATTCCCACATGGCTAGGAATCAAATAGAAACTAACTTGTGTGTTGCAATGGTTCAACTCAGTGATGACGATTGAATATCTGGAATAAAAATTTTGTAACGCTTGGAGAGCACTATGCGAGTCACAGCAAATAAGGATACTTCAGTGCTTAGGGTTAATGATATTCACAGTCTTATTTATAGCATATAGTTCAGTAGTAAACAAACTCGTAACACCAGGTAGACCAAACCATATAAGTTCTGTTGTTGACAACAAATGCGCAACAAATATGTGAACAATATGGTATTGTTCTGTCTTAATCCATCAGTGTATACTACTGCGTCTGGGTTTATCTTGGAGAGAATACAGTAAAACTTTCCTGGAAGACAGTAGTAGGTGGTATTAATTTGTTATTGTATATCGTAAGGTCAAACATAAAATTTATAAGGTTGATTCCCAATAGAGGATATGAGCACAGATATTTGTAAAAATAGGTGTGTCAACATTTATAAGGTGCAGTAGACATCTGGTACAAACGCCTACAGTTGCAGTACAACGTGGATGGTCCTCATACCTTCCTAAATTAGGATTCCCAAGGACTGAGTCAAAAGCTGGGTGATTTGGCTGTCCTCTAAGACTGGCAAAATAAGATGCTAAAAGCTGGTCCCACCTTATCCCAAGTGATGACTCACCGCATTTAACAAGTAAGCTAGGGACAGGACTTGATCTAAATGCACCTGTGGCCAAAAGAAAGCATGATGTACAGCATCCAGCATTTTAAGCACGGTATAATGAGCTGAAGTGTAGGAGACACAACCATAATCTAAACGCGAACAAACTAAGGAATAATAAAAATCGGCTCCCCAATTGGTTGCTTCCAAAAAAAATGTTGCTTATCGTTTTATTCAAGTTTAATGTTGTCTCCTTCAAAGTAGTTCCCCTCTGATTGCACACACTTATTCCAGCGCTTCTGCCATTGATGGTAACATTTCTGGAACTCATCTTCTGTAATATCTCCAAGACCCTCAACACAGCTTTTTGGACATCTTGTGTTGTTTGAAAATGGTGTCCCTTGACTGCCATTTTGACTCTTGGAAATAGAAAAAAGTCGCATGGAGCGATATCTGGTGAATAAGGTGGCTGTGGTAGTACTGAAATTTGTTTTGAGGTTAAAAATTGCTGTACTGACAGAGCAGTATGGGATGGCGCATTATCGTGATGCAGAATCCAATTATCAGCAATGATGGCACGGACACGAAGAACTCGTTTACGAAGTCTGGATTGTTTGTCCAGGAGGCACCCACTCTTTATGAACAATTCCCTAGGAATTGTTCATGAATCGAAGAAGCACACAAGCATGCATTTCACTTTTGACTTATGCGAGCTTTTTTTGGTCTGGGTAATCCCTTTGAGCACCATTGCGAACTTTGGCGTTTTGTCTCTGGATCGTATTGAAAAAACCAATCTTCATCACCAGTGATAACACGGCTCAACAAATCTGGATTGATTTCCGTTTGCTCTAACAGATCGACTGCCACATTTTTCCGTGTTTCTCGCTGTTGTTGTGTGAGATTCTTGGGGACTATTTTTGCACAAATCTTTCTCATACCAAGATCTTCAGTTAATATTAGACGAACCGTTTCCCAATTGATGTTGAGTTCTTTTCATCACGATGTTGAGTTCTTGTCAATCATTTTCACGGATAATCTTCGATCAGATCATACAATTTAACGCACCCTGGTCAAGTTGACATCTGTCCGTGAGGTTGATGGTCGTCAACTGTGGTCTTCATCTTCAATATTTGTTCTGCCTTCACAAAAAATTTTATGCCACCGAAAAACTTGAGCTCTTGATATAACCTCCTCTCCAAAATCCTTCTGAAGTCGCCGTGTTTTCACCCAATTTAACGCAAAAAGAAATGGCATACCATTGAGTAATATTTTGCAGTTTCATTTCTGTGACGAGACACAAACACGTGTTCACTTATTACAGCACAACTCATGACTGAGCAATTGCATCAATGTGCCGCTTGGACTAGAAGTAGCTTATAGACCAAGGTCAAAGATGGTGTGCCTACGCAAGCTGCAGGGTTGCCACATCTTTCAAAGAAAAATCAGTCTTATTACTTTATTGTCGCACCTCGTATCTATTAGCATTTTCAAGTATCAAAAACGTAAAAGAAAAAAGTTCGTAAAAGGCGTCTTCACCATAGTCATATAGTAATGGGAAGGCTTTATGGTAATTGTTCCAATCTGTTTTTTCAATAATCCATCTCCATGGCCTTTTATTCACCTTGCGTTTGACAAAATGGCTATAATAATTGGCCTTAGGTCACTGCCCAGAAAGTCGTCACAAGCAGACCAATTAAGACGAGGGAGTAAATTCAGTGATCATAGGAAGAAGTCGATCTTTGAGAGTATACCAAACGATGAGGACATGAATGTGTATGACCCATCATTCAGTAGACAAAGGTCCAAAGTCTCGTCTCACTCTGTTTACTATATTTCCTCGAGACGAGCAGAAAGATGAGCCCAAGGAAATATGGTGTGCATTGAAGTCTCCTACTAATGATGGCAGTGGGATTTGCTTGAAGAGATTTGACATTTCTTGTACACTGAACTCGGGATTTGGTTGAGAGATACAAATTGCAGGTATGCAATTTAAAGGGGAGCGAGATTTTGACAGCAGTAGTAGGAATGAGGGTAGTTAGTTGTAGCCTTGTAGCCGACACCTCATCCGTATGAAAATAGCAACACCACCACTCTCTCTACTAACCCACAAGACAGTCGTGTCTCTCACAGGTATAGCCTCTGAGTGTTGCTGCATCTTGTTGTAATAGATACATTTCTTGGAAGCATATTATTAATGATTCATGTGCACGCATCAACACTCTGACATCTTCAATGTGGGACCAAAGATCTCTAGCATTCCACTGAATAATGCTCATAAATAAAGTTAGTTGGATGCATAAACAGAGATAAATATGTAACAAAATTAGTTATAGGTGATCTGGTACTCTTTTTTGAATTTGAATGAATGAAAGTCCTGGGATCCTGTGAAGCCTGAGAAGTTGCAGACGACATCCCAGGGGAGGTGGTTGTGTGGGCTCCTTCAACAGGGAGCTTATTTGGTGGCTTACCACCAGCTGTATTTACCTCTGACCACAAAGGTAAAACTTTAGTGACAGGAACTTTCAGGGTGATCC
This sequence comes from Lycorma delicatula, assembly GCF_047948215.1. Classification (NCBI taxonomy): domain Eukaryota; kingdom Metazoa; phylum Arthropoda; class Insecta; order Hemiptera; family Fulgoridae; genus Lycorma; species Lycorma delicatula. The sequence continues at coordinate 16,684,081 of NC_134459.1, forward strand.
CGTTAGTGTTAGTTTCACTAGCTGTAATTACAACTTCTTATTCGTTTTCGTTAACTCAAAAATATTTGCAGCAAAGTGAAATTACCTGATCAGGTAACACATGAACAAGCTTCTTCAGCTCCTGCAGGATCTGCACTGTTTGTTGTCTACATTTATAAGAGCTTCACTTGATGTCACAGCAGCGAAAGAGACATCCGGTTTAACCAGGTTTTGAGAGCTAAGCATTTTTTTATATCCTCTTCAGGCAGCTGGAAAAGAAAGCTTTTGCTCAGTACAAATGTTTAGGAATGATTTCTCTTCTTTAAAACTTGGGCAATCCCAAGATCGAGCTGAATATGTTCCCCCACAGTTTGCACATTTTTCTTCCTCCTGAAAGTCAGTGTCCTTGTTACCTTCTTTTGCATATCTAACACATAATGCTGCAGTGTTCGGGCCATACCTTTGACATTGGAAACACTACCATGGGTTAGGGATGAATGCTCGTACTCTAACCAATAGGTATCCTAGTTTAATTTTCTCTGGTGGTGTGGGAAGGTTAAAATAAAAGAGGAAATAGGTCCCAGTCTGATGCTTCATTATTCTCTTCACCTCTGTAAAACCTTGGGGACGAAGCTCTTTGGCAATTACAAGAATATCCCAGCAAAAAATTACTCATCAGCTAGTATTCAAAGTTTTATGACATACTGCACTCTTACTTATATCCCCCATAATCATTAGACATAAGAGTGATCGACTTTGCTCATCACTGAAAGTCTCCATTAGTATTGTTCTGTCTCTGTTTTCTTATGTTCTTGGGGGAACCGCTTGAGCCAGTTAACTTATTGATCAGGAGAATATTGGTGGTTTTTTAGATGGACTACCAACCATCACACAATTAATTTTTGGACTCGAAATTTTGATCCCACAAGTGCCATGAGTGAGGTGTATAACAGACCACTCCAGCAGAACACACGCGTACTGGAGCTAGAGCTAAATACAACTGGGTTCACCCAGGTGCCGAGAGGACATCGTTCAGGACTCGCTACATAGAGCCATTCAACCACCGGCACATTAGTTTCCACCTCGGGTTATGATTGTGTTTCATAAAGTGTCGCAACATCACAAAGTGTAAATGAAATAGCTAATAGGGTAGAATCTTGTGTACTTTTATAAGGGTATATGTTATAATTTGTGAAGTGTTCTTGGTAGTGTATGTGTATAGTGTAAAGTATTCTGCAGACCTGGGTGTAGTGGGAAGAAGAGCTGCACAGGGTAGGACCATGGGAATGCCAATGCCCAAGGTCTTAAAGAATAAAACTCCCTGTCGGGGAGAAAAGAAAGCTGACCTTAAGTGAATTTTGATCACTGCTTTCCACAGTTTTAGGTGCATTCACATCAAAAACAGATGTAACTGATGTATCTTCATCACTGTCTTGAGGAAAAGATTCATCAAATTTTCTTTTCTTACCTAAACAGCAATTCAAAACAATTTTTATAAACTAATTTAACATAGAAATATCACAACATCAAAAATATACTTTAACAAATTATAAGTAAGAATAGATATAGCATAAAATAAATTGAATGACTTAAAACCAGCACTCTCTTTTTTACTAAAAATACATCGACATTAAAGATGTTAGTCTTGCTTTTAATGAACAAATTGAGTAAACAGCAAACATAAATATACATATAAATATCAGAAACAAATAAAAATTGGCTATAATATTGCTGAACCATTTTTTAAATTTGAACTTTTTTTAAAATTTGAAGTGAAAGTTGCACTTAAACGTTTAAAAAACTATTGATTACAAATAAATATGCCCATTTCAATTCACCAACTTGGGGTAAACTGACAATACAGCTATCATATTTTTCCTCTAAGCATTAACTCCATTTTTAGTTAATTAATATAGGTTCAAAAATATTATGTACAATTTCTTAATCACTATTTTTAAAAACTTATCACACATATTGCAAAACCTCCAATGTACATACTTCTCAAATAATGAACAGTTCTCTGGAAAAATTGATTTTGACATTATAAATGATGTTCACAAAATTACATCGATTTTCAATTTATAAGACTTATTAGATTTTAAGTACAAAACTTAAGATCTTACTTACAATGGGAACTGGATATAAACATTTTTAATCAGTGGTAAATGAATTTATAAAATCCTTCACTGCAGAATACAACTTTTCATCCAATTCGTATAATAAGAATGTACTGACTGTTTCTTTCTCTTCTTCACTGTAAGCAACACTCATTTGAGTTGTCCTTAACTCTCCAAATAAGTAATCAGATTGGATAAGGCTGCAACTACATAGTAATAACTAAAAATGTTCCATTACTATGGTTTCAAATGAAAGGCAACATGAAAGCATGTTGTCATATTAAGGAAGATTCAGCATAAGTTTTCTTATACTATTTTTAAATGCCTGATTAAAATTTCAGAAAGTTCTTGTAATAACTGGAATTGACAGTCATTCCTTGCTCTAGAATATTAGTAATAATAATAACACAAACACAGGTCATTATTGCTCACTGTTGATGAAAATGGTTTCCAATATGCAGCTCATCAAAATCTAACAGTGAACACCTCACACCAATACTTGCATTCTTGATGTCCATGATAACGGATCAACAAGTCTGCATTAATTTCAAATGGTTTTATTGTTTTTTTATTTTTTTTTAGCCTGTAAAAATAAAATTACAGAATGTACTTCTTGAATTTAAACTGACACAGGCACACACATTTTAACATGTCCATCTATTTGGACTAAAAACTCACACTGAGGCTGAAAAATGTGATCCAGGGGTATCATATTTTCCATTACTACTTGACTAAAAAAGCTCAATCAATATTCATGGCAGTATGTTCAAACAGACAATTTCTGAACAACCTTTGTTAAAATCTAGACATAACTACTCAGCACATAAAAAAATAAAAAGTCACTAAGTTGGATATAACTGAAAGAGTGAACAAGAAATTTTTTACAGAAAACTTACCAAAAAAATGTTTATTATTAAGGTATATTTTCATCATAGTTGAAGTTTTATGTACTCACATTTAATATATTAAGCGGCTCATTTTCTATTCAAAACATCAAATAAAATTCCTTAAAAAAGATAACAGAGTAAAATATTTTATTTGAATTTATATTATATATTTAATTAAAGTTTTCTTCATAGAATTAAGGATAAAATAAGATTACTAACCTCTTTCTAACTTCTTCAACATATTCTTAACACTATGAAATTCTTTTTTGATGTTAAGTAACTCCTCTTTTACACTTCCTACAGCTTCTGCCACTGCCTAGAAATAAATATTAATATGTATGGATAATGTTAATAAAACATAATACAGCTCACTACAATTACTGTATCATTAAATTATTGACAAATCCTGAACAAGACAGGAAATTCCAATATACCATTTATCAGAAGCAGTCCCTCTATAGGCTGACCATCCTTTTCCTATTCCCACCAATTTCCTTATCCTTTATTCCAGGTTCTTTAGATGAATGCCGTAGGAGCTGAGTCCTTCAACATGCTGGTTCCATTTTAAGCATTATGTAGAGGTCTTCTTAGTAGCTGGCTAGTCTGTTTCTTTAGTGAATAAAAAAGAAAGTCAGTAGGGTGGCAGCAACCCCCTGTGCACAGTGGAACTGTCCAAGGACTGTTCCCTACCCAAGAGTCGTGAAAAAAGGCAAATTAACAGATTAGACGTAAAGCCATATTACCTAATCCCAATAAGATCTAATCTAAATTTACAGTAACAGTTAATATTACAGAACAATCACAATATAAAAATATATCAACAGTAATAAATGTAGGAAAAACAATTTTGTCAACAAATTTACCTTTAGAGGCATATAAATTTACAAAGATCAATATGTAATAGAAAAACACATTATATACATTAGCATGCAGATTAATCTGAACAAAGGGATTTTTTTGTTTATTTCAGATTAATCCGAACAAAGGGACTTTTTGTTTACTTCAACGACTGGCTACACTGCTTGAAGACACCCATACTTTAAGTGTCTGTGAGGTAATTTTTCCTCTGTTATTTACTAATTTTCATTTATAAATAGTACTGTTTACCTTTCTTAGCTTCATTCTTTCATTATATGTTGACACGTTTTGGAAAAACTTCATTATCAAAACTTATTTTAGTGGAACTTTTAATTTCTGTTAGTCTTTATATAATGTTTAGTCAACACTTCTCCCTTTATTTGATGCCATGCCTTATCTGGCCTTCTTTTTGTTTATTTGTTATTAGCAGTTGTACTTATTTTTTAATTTCATTTATCTATTTCCTGTTTTAAGTAAATTGAGGTTCTTGAAAAGGACATCCACTTAACTGTTGATCTGTTGATTTATGATTGTTTTATTGTTACTTTTTAATTTGAACATTTCTAAATTTTCTAAAATGTTCATTCTTCTTCTTTTAATGCACTTGTAAATTAATTTCATTGATTCTTCCATTTTCAGTGATGTCCTTTTATTAAATGCATTGCATAATTAGAATCTTGTTTTTGATCTAATCTAATGAAAACTAATAACAGAAAATTGCAGATGTTGCAAGGAGTTAAACCATGAAATCTAATAGTACTGAAGAAAGTGCTGTCCAACAGCAGAAAATATGAAAAGTGAATATAATTGTGAAAATATGGATAACAAGAGGGAAGGCGAAGTAATGCTACAAGGGAAGGCAAGAAAGATTCAAATGCGCTAAAATATCATGAGAGAGCATATTTCATTATTTTCAGCAAACTATGACAAATAGCAGTATCTCTTAACAATTACAGAACTCTTAACAATTTTTGTTATGCAAAATATTATAATTTCAATTCAAGGTAACCACAGTTCAATGTTTAAAAAAAAATTTACCAAATTGTTTACATAATGGAGTGACCAAATCACAATTATTATTTCATTTGTAAAAATATAAAAAAACTATATAATTCCAAAAATTTTCATAAAAAAAATCTTCACAAAATTTTAATACTAAAGTGATAAAAATCTATTTTTCAACATACCTCTTTTACAATATCCTTTAACAGATCCTGACCAATACCATAATATTGTGGTTTACTTGATTCAATAGTAACTTGTTTTCTTATTCTCTCAGTGTTGTTTGTTATTGCTTCATTAACAACTGAATTTAATGAACTATCATCTTCCTCAGTTAAGTCCATATCTTTATTTTCAGAAACACTTAATAAATTAAATACGTTTGTAAGACTGATCTTAGATTTTGAACCTCTTTCTTCATGACTTTTTAAGAATACATTTTCATTATTTTCAACATCGGATACTTTATTTTCACTTAGATTACTTTTTGATTTAGCAGACACCACCTTATAATCAGTTGCTTCATCGATTTTCTTTTGTTGAAATTCCACCTCACTCTCCGCTGGTATTTTTTCTTGTTCAGTAGTAATAACCTTTTGAGCAGAGTACTGTTGTTTTTTAGTTTCTGAAGCAACAACACAGTTTACAACAGGAAAAACTGAGCTTTCATTTAAATCAGACTTATTTTTCTTTATTTTTTTCTGACTACTTTTTGATTTATCAATTAAAGATATTTCCTTATTCAGATTAAACGGAAAGAAATCTGAATCATCAGAATCTGTATCGGAAACAACTTTATCAACACCAGTTATTCTAGCTAAAGCATCTTTTTTCTTCTCTATTTGACATGTACCTCCTTCCAAATTTTCTAGAGTATCATGCATTGAAACATCAGATTTGTTATTTGAATTATTAGTAGTAGTACTCTTATTAATAACCTTGCTTTCAATATTTATTGTATCTTCTATATTACTTTCTGCATCATCATTACTTTTATCAATACTACTAACATCAGGAATGGGTTTTCTATCGGATACTCTTTTAACACACACAAATTCTTCTGTAGTATCACTGTCAACAAAATTATCACCTTTGTCTTTAGCATCATCATTATTATCACTACCATTACTTTTTTCATCTTTATTTATTACACCATTATCCTGTTCAGAGTTACCCAGTTTTAATACTTTGGGTTCATTACTTGTAATATGAACTGAAGCAATTTCTTCATCATTTTCTGATGAAGATGGTGAAGAAGCGATAACATCGAGACGCAACTCAAGTTTTGTATTATCATTATCATCAGAATCTGAAGTGGATACCTTACCACATGTTTTTTTAGCAGTAATATCATCATTACCATTTTTTGTGATCTTTTCAATCTTGTTATTAACAGATAATTCATTCACTAAAACACATTCTTCATCTTGGGCCTTGTTCAACACTGCAATTTTATCCAGCTCAGTAATGGTTTCTTTATTTATAATTGAAGGACTATGATTATTAATGTTATCTTCAGTATCATCTTCATTTGTTTTATTTGTGTTTACTACTTCTTTAATAGATTCATTAGATTCATGGTCAACATTATTATCATCAGACTTTTCATTAACATTATCATCTGTAACAATTTGTTCAGATTCATTTTCAGCATTCAATTCAATCATTTTATCTGAATTTTTTGCATTTTCATTATCTTTTTCTGTACATTTAACATCTTTTAATTTTTCAGTAACATCATTCAAAATAACTTCACATGATTTTAAATCTTCAGCAGACTTAGTACCTCCTGTATTCTCAATTACTTCTTTATCACTATTCTGCAAAGGTATCACTTTATTGCTTCTCAAAACCATCACACCACTTACTCCACTAGCTTCACTACCACATTGTGAATGAGGCGATACAGATGTCTGAGATTCAATATCATCTAATGAATTTGTGGCTTTTCTTTTATCATCTGGACTAACATTTTTATCTTTTTGACTATTGCATGTTTCAGATAAACCTGATGATGCTGATGTAATTTTACTTCTGGTATTACGTTTAACTGGAGTCGACTGATTTATAACTTCTTTTAATGCTGAACTGGTAACTGTAATACTACGATTATCAGCTGCACTGTTGACAGAATCTAAACCATTACTGTTTGACATACCTAAACTAGTTGTGCTACTATTAGAATTATTATCAACTTCAATAATTCTTGACCTTAAGACACGTTTCACTGCTCCACTAGCAGAGTCACCTAATAAGTAAAAAATATATATAAACATTTGCATATATATAAATTAACACAAAAAATATTTCATTATTTTAAATAAGATAAAAATACTAACCTAAAAGCTAGGAAATTATTAGATATATATATATATATATAAAGGAATTATTGGACGAAGTGATTTCGGAACGATTTTAAAACCTTCTCCAAATACAAAATCTTATTTTCTTAAAATCGTTCGGGCCTCCACGTGGTTTGTCTGGAAAGTTTATGGAGAACTGGAGATATCCATAAGTGAACTAAATCGAAATCAAACCTCTTTGGCTAAACTCAAAAGTTGTAAACTCGTGGGCTTGCCCACAACACAGGAAAGAAACATCCTAGAAAATTCAAGTATGGAAAGTTCTTTTATTACTAACTATATCCCTTCTGGTAATAACCAGAGAGGTTCACCATCGGATTGGGGAGGTGGACAAATAAGAGAAACTTCTAAAGACGAATCGGAGCGTCGGAATACACCCAAAAAACAAACAGTTAAAACAAAACAGTTCCACTACTTGGCGACATTAAACATTAATTCACTAATGAAAACAGGGAAACTCAAAAACCTCACAAACATACTAGAACACCAGAAAATAGTAATACTAGCATTACAAGAAATGAGAAATACCACACAAGAACACTACGATCACAAGGGTTCAGAATCTACCAAGGAATTCCTGGCAAAAAAGTCATGAAAAATGTCCCGCAGTTTGAAACAGGTTTCATCGTCAAAAATACAATACTCGATTCAGTCATAGATTTTCAAGCGTACTCAGACCGAATTGCAACATTAACGATAAAATCAGCAAACAAATTCTACACACTAATCAATGCACATGCACCAACAAACATTAAAAACAGGACTAACCCTAAGGAAGTGGAAAACTTCTGGAACCTGTTGGACCAGATAACTACCAAAATAAACAAAAGGCATACCAAAATTCTATTAGGGGATTTAAATGCACAGTTGGGAAAGGAAAAAAGATACCAAGATATCATTGGTAAATGGCCTGTACAGAAAAGAACAAACACAAATGGCCAAAGACGGTGGATTACTGCAGAAATCACGACCTTTTATCTAAATTCACCAGACTACCCAGAAAAGCCAAAAGAATGAAAACCTGGAAAAGTCCCAACTGGAAACTAGGTGAGTTTCAACTCGACCATGTCTGTATGGAAAAAAAATTCACACAAAGAGATCTACAATGTAAAAGTGATGAGAGGTTTGGAAGTAGACTCAGATCATTACTTAATCAAAATTAAAATCAAAATGACACCACGGAGAAAATCTACAAGGGACAAAAGATTTAAAAAGCAATATGACCAGAATAAAATTACAGGAAATGTCATATACACCGAAAAAATAGACCAACTAGGGACTGAAAACAAACTAGAAGCCCTGGTGGAAAAACTAAAAGAAATAGCATCAGAAATTGCACCGCCAGATAAAAAAAGGAAACACCAGTGGTGGAACATTATCTGTGATCAAGCACTGACAAACAGACACAAGGCTTGGTTGATCTTCCAATCAAGAAAGACAGAAGAGAACCAACAAAAACTAAGAATGCAAAGAAAACTCCCACAAAAAATAATCCGAAATCAAAAGAGGGAGTATCACAAGAAATTACTATAACAGATTGAGGAAGACTTCCATAAAAATAATACAAGACAATATTACAAAAACTTTAAACTGAAGAACACTACATTTAATGCCCCAACACTAATGTTAAGAAATTCAGAAGGAAATCTGGCACACACTGATAAAGAAAATGCCAACATCATGAGAGAAAGCTTTAGAAAACTTCTGAATTGTGAAGAACCAAAAGAACTTCTGGAAATAAACACAAATACCCAGATTAAAACGCCAAGAGGAAACATCCTTCCACCAACATTAGCAAAAGTAAAGATAGCTCTGAAGCAAATGAAAAACAACAAAGCAAGTGGAGAAAATTTCCTGACTGCAGAATTATGGAAGAACGCGTCAGAAAAAGTACACAGAAATCTCCACAAAGAAATTGTAAAAATATGGCACAAAGAGGAATTTCCGGAAGAATGGAAAACCGCAATAATCCACCCTTTACATAGGTGATAAAACCAACCCTGACAACTATAGGGGAATTTCCTTATTAGATTGCACTTACAAAATTCTATCAAGAATAATTTACAACAGAATCAAAGACCAACTGGAACAAGAACTAGGGGAATACCAAGGGGGATTTAGACCATGGCGAGGCTGCCATAAACTAAGGAATAAACAACTGGTAGTGACTTTTATTGATTTCAAGAAAGTATATGATTGTATACATCGAGAATCCCTGCTAAAAATCCTGAGAAATTTAGGGCTTCACCCAAAACTAGTCAAAATCATCGGAATAACACTAACCAACTTGGATACCCTAACTTGGATACCAAATCCAAGGTTAAATTCAGGGGAGAAATATCTGATCCATTCGACATCAAAACAGGACTGAAACAAGGAGATGGACTGTCACCGCTTTTATTCAACTGTGCCCTTGAATTTATAATACGGGATTGGAAAAAATTAAATAAAGACAACGGTAAAATTGGAAAAGGTATCTCAGTAAATTGCCTAGGCTTTGCGGACAATTTAGCCCTACTATCCCAAAATATAGAAGAGGCCAGATACCAACTGTCAACACTGGAAGAGATTGCAGGAAAAATCGGTCTAAAAATTTTATACCAAAAAACCAAAATTATGGTGAGAGACCCACTATGCATAAGCAAAGTAAAAATAAACAATAATGACATAGAACTAGTAGAAAACTTTAAATATTTGGGGGAAAACCTCCAAGAAAATCCAAACTGGAATGAAAGAATAAATAAACTCATCAAAGCCACAATAAAAACACAAAACATCTATAACAAAAAATGCATATCCATAAACACAAAAATAAGACATTATAACTCAGTTATCCAACCAGAAATACTTTACGGATGCGAAACCATATTTGGACCGTACCAGACAAGGTTTACCGACAAACTGGAACTAAGATTGAAAGACAGATTCTACGACGATGCATTGGGAAAAACATTAAAAAAGACGGGATTTGGAGAATTATTCCAAATGAAGAGATTTACAAAACTATCATCCCGATAACTAATAAATTTAGAAAGAAGAGAATTTCTTTTCTAGGACATATTTTCAGAATGGAAGAGACCAGACGGATAATCAAACTTTTCTGGAACAAGAAAAGCAGACCGAACTGGTTATACGAAGTACAGAAAGACATGGAGGAATTAGACATAACCCGTGAAAACCTAAAAACGAAAACTATGAGAAATTAAAAAATAAAGAAACAAGATTCCTATCAAAACCCAAGAAAACAATAAGCCGGGTGTACTCTGAACAAGAAAGTGCAAGAAATTCTGAAACCCTTAGAAATTACTGGCAAAAAAGAAAAGCTGAAAAACAACAAATCAGCAAGAAAAGAAAGAACTTGCAAAAAAAAAAAAAAAGAAGAAAAAAAGGAATTATTATGGTATATATACAGTAAAAATCGTTTATAGTTACATTGTATATAGTGACATCAGATGATATAATGACATCGGATGATATAATAATTTTTTTATAATCATCTGTCCATATCACATGCACTTAGATGTATCTTAATTATATACTTTTTTAAATATTTTTATTATAATTATAACTCTTCTTTTGTACCAAATCTAAGCCAGGATCTCAAGAAGTCTCTTTTGAAGAATTTCAATTTTATTTTTTATGTACTCTCTGTATATAAATACAGTATGTATATTGTTTATAATTACACTGGTTGTAGTGACATATTGGTTATTATATCTTATATTTCCTACTACAATGTAACATTTTATCGATTATAATGACGGATGAAAGTGTCTCATCAATAATGTAGTATATCTACATTGTAGCTACAGAAATATTTTGACAGTTAAAATGACCTTTTCCTTTTTACCTGCATATGCACAATAGTTTTTGTTTTCCTTATCTTCTTACTGTACCAGATTATTGTAAACTGAAGCAGCCACATTCAGTTGTTATTAAGCTTCTGCTGTGAGCGTATCATATCGTACAGGTACAATATTTATTTTACATATCCTGTGTAATTTATTTAATAGTGATTTCAAAAAACATTCACAATAGAGGAAAATGTACACATTATCTGGCAGTTAGAGAACGGTGAAACTAATAAGAACACTGACCAAGAATTAGGCGTAGGTCATTCGACAATGTCAGTGATATGGAAGAACCACTAAAAAATGAAGAAAAATCTTGAAACAAATTCTATGAAATCAAAAAAATTACAGCCTGGTCAACAAAATGATGTAGACCAAGCGCTGTTAAAATGGTTTAAATACAAACGGGCTAGTGATATCCCTATTAGCGGCCATATATTGCAAACTAAGGTGAATCATTTTTCCGAAAAGTTTGGTAAACCATGTGAAATAACTTCAGCTTGGATACAACGGTTCTGTCAGCATTACATAGTGTCGGGAAGAATAAACAGTAAGGCTGCAGCAGCTCCAACCGGTGTTTCAGAAAAACAGCTAGAAAGCATTTGGCTAAAATTAAAAGAGAGCTATTCAGATGAAAAAATCTATAATGCTGATGAATCCAGTCTTTTTTTTTAAACGGACACCAGAAAGAACCCCTCAGTTTAAAGGCGAAACATGTTCAGGAGGAAAATAATCAAAAGAAATATTAACATTACTAATTGCTACAAATGTGACTGGAACTGACAAAAAAATTCTGGTTACAGCGAAAAGTGCTAAACCCCATTATTTTAAAAATTTGAAATTGCTTCCTGTTATTTATGAAAGTAACAAGAAAGCTCGGATGACAAGTGATATCTTTACATCTTGGTTACAAAAATGGGACTGTAAATTAAAGATTGAAAATGACAAAACGCTGCTGCTCACTGACAACTGCCCAGCTCATCCAAACACTGAAAATCTTTCATGTATAAAGTTAATGTTCTTATCACCAAAACCAACAGCAGTCTTACAGCCCTTAGATCAAGGTGCGATCACGTTGGTGAAAGTCCACTACACAAAACACCTAATTTTACAAATGATACAGGATTTAGATCAAAAAAAGGAAACACAAATACTACTCTGGATGCTATAATTAAATCAGAATGTATGATGACATGGAATGAGGTTTCTCCCAAATATAAAAAATTGCTTTTAACAGGAAAGATTTTTACCACAGGCTGGCAAAGTTACTGACATCACATGGGAAGAACAATCTTTAACAGAATGGGGCAATAATCTACAAAACCAATCATTGTCAAATGCATTGTTTGACGATTATCAACAGGTTAACAAAGATTTAGTGTTCTAAACAGAGAATAGGTTTGTAAAGATGTAAAGATTTTTCCTATCATGTACAACTGCCCAGGCTCTTGTGAAGTTAAATTTTAAACCTATTCTCTACCCTCCATACTTGCTAAATTTCACAGGGTGTGAAATCTACATAAGGCTATCATCATCACTTGAATTTTGTATTTACTGTATTTAAAAGGCATCATTTTCATTGGTTTCCACAAAATTTTCCTCTTGGTTGGTTGCAGAATGATCTAGGTGATCATAAATTATTATATTATTTATCTGGACTACTTTGGTATGTGGTGCAAACATGATCAACTTTTACTTCGGAGACAAGACTTTCAAAACTTTTTTTTTTAAATAAACTTCTGTGTTTCCTAATTGCTTTTCCTTGATGAATTGCCTAGTTGATAGTTGTTTACCCTACTTTGTTCTGATATGTTACTGCTTGGTAATAACAGAGTTTGTTTTGGATAATTCAAGGAAAAAAGCTTTCTCCTCAGGAGTAGTAGTGGCTGATTTTTTAACTAGTTATGCAACACAATAATCAATATTCACATCAATAACAGCAGTTGTACCAACTTAAATACATTCTCTGTAAACCATTTTTGCATGTAACATTTTTTTTTATAAACCAGCAAAAGTATATTTCATCTGCAATCACCCTGTGCCAATGTTGTTTTGTGTAACACCTTAGAAAATATTTTTTTGTGAAAATGAAAAAAAGAAGTTAATAATTATAATAAAAATATTGAAAAAAATTATATAATTAAGATACATCTAAGTGCATGTGATACAGGCAGATGATTAATAAAAAAAATTTGACATCATTTTAATGATATATTATTTTTTTCTTATAGTCCTCACAGTCCTAATGTGCCTCTACAACTGTCCAACTCCTCCTATACCATAGTGTAGCAAAAGTTTTTTGTTATATGGTATCATCAGATTTGGCGAGTTGATGTCTTCATTGTTGTCGCTATCATTACCTTCATTATGATTACTTATGTCCCCATCTATTTCTGCTAGTACTGAAGCCACTACATCATCATCTGTTTCATGTGTTTGTATGATGACATGGAATGAGGTTTCCCCCAACTGTAAAAAATTGCTTTTAACAGGAAAGATTTTTACCACAGGCTAGCAAAGTTACTGACGTCACATGGGAAGAACAATCTTTAACAGAATGGGGCAATAATCTACAAAACCAATCATTGTCAAATGCATTGTTTGAAAATTATCAAGAGGTTGACAAAAATTTATAAACACTAAATCTTTGTTAAGTTGAAATTACTATGATTTTCACTTCTTTCACTTAAAGAAAGTTATTAAGAGTATTCATTTCACCATAAATGATGAATTGAAGATTACAGTGAGGTTGTGGATCAAGCCAGCATTCTTCATTAATGGAATGAGAAAACTGGTTCACTGTTAGGAGAAATATACAACTTTAAATGGTGACTATTGGAAAAATAAATGTAGATTTATGTAGCAAATAAATAATCATTTCATTTGACTCTCTTTTTCACTTGTAAGTTATAAGCAAGTTATAAGTTATTGTTGAATAAGTTATTGCTAGTTATACTAGCAATAATTAAGGAAATAAATTTTTGTCCTAAAAATGAATTATTCAGTTATAATTATGGGTTGAACAGGAATAATTTCCAGTATCTAAGCCAAATAGAAACGCTAAAATGATCCCTTTGACTCAAATGAAATGGAGACTCTACTAATTTCAATACAAGAGATTTTAGTATGGTAAGCAGAATGATAGCAACAAAGACAATATGTGCATGTGCAAGTGTGTAAGCATAAGTTTCTTAATTATAAATACTGAAAAAACAAACTGAAACATACTTCAATATATATATATATATATATATATATATATAGAAAGCAATGCTTCAGCTCTGCAGTATACTCAGCTCTAAAAAAAAAATTACTGGATTATCTTTTATAGTGCTGGTTGTTACCAATGACAGTAACCTATTCTGTATTGCCAGTGCCTCAACCTCTAAAAATTGCCTTTAGATTAATTTTTTTCAAAAAAAACCAACCATGTTTACAAAGTAATAAAAAGCTGTTCAAATTATTAATAAAAAAACTAGAGAGAAACATCACAACCACTGCAAAACATCTTTCGGTGCATGTGCGTATGCGTGTGTGTATGTAAGAACCAGTGGAAAGCAGGTACAGACTAACCCACCAGGTTGATAGTGGTGAACATGTCTTCACAAATTAGCTGATTTCAAAGTTGAGAGTTCTAAGATTCAAATCCTAGTAAAGGATTTTATACAGACTTTTTAAAGGACTTTTATTCAGATCTGAATATGATCATGAATACCAGTGTTTTTTGGTAGCAGGTTTAAATTAACCACACATCTAAGAAATGGTCGACTTGAGACTGAACAAGACTACACTTCACTTACACTCCTAATATTATCCTCATTCATCATCTGAAGTACCTGACAGTAATTGATTCATAAGGCTAAACAGGGAAAAAAGGTACAGATTATGTGGGCATGTAAGCAGTTGTGTTTGCTGGGATAATTAGAATACATGATCTATCATCTCTTCACAATTATTTCTTTGAATTTCATTCCTGCAGACGTTAGTAGAAAGAGGCATTTCATAATATTTAAATCCAGTAACAAAATCATGTTTTATGAGTATTAATTTACCAGATTCCTTATAAATATATATGTAAAAAACAACTAATTGACGTTAATAAAAATTATCATTATTAAACATAAACTACGCTAAAAAAGGATCAAAATAAATAGTTAAAACAGCTAAATAAATAAATAAATAAAACAGCTTGGGAATATAACTTTCTTGCAAGTCTCGGTCATCTATGATAAAATGTTCGAAAAGTCCGTTCTATAAAGTGTAACTAACTGTTAAATGTTAAAAAAAAAATAAGAGAAAACGCATGCCACTGAATATTATTAGCACATAGCACTGCCGTTTGTACAGTCTGCTATTAATCAAATTAGTAAATATTTTTAATTTAAATAACCACATACAAAATGCCTCCTAAATTTCTTAACACGAAAATAAACATGCAAAACAGTTTCAGACAATAATTTTCCATCAAACGCAGGATAACGCGTACCTTCAGTAGAAACATAACCTCATAGTATAAAAAATATTACAACTTACCTACACAAAAATTATATTACAAAATAATAGAATAATATACCTTCTACATTTTCTTGCCCTATTCCTTCCATGACAAATTCAAAATTACTAATACTTAACCTTAAAATAGAACGTAAATTGCAACATTTCACTTCACGTGCTATAACCTAGTACTGCGAACAATTGCTTTTGAGTGCCTTTGCTATTGCCAACATGACTATATTTAATCAAACATCTTTTAAAAATGTGGATAATTATATTAAAATTAACTCTGAAAAACTGCTAGGAAATACTGGCACAATTTCAAGACGTATGCAATAAATATTGTATTAATAAGCTAATACTGAAAAATTAATATATCATATATAATCTGCTGCTTGCTGGAAGTTAAATTGCGAGTTGTTTTTAACAATTCAATGCATTCAAAAATACTTTAATAAAATATCAAGTAATTCTTATATGAATTAGTATTTATGTTTATACAATATTCTAGCAGTACGTAGTAGTCTTTACAGTTGTTTGGCAAAGAAATAATCAGATCACCGGTTTTAAAAATCACTGTTTTAGTTACCTTCATTACACAAAATCTAACATCTTAAATATTTCCATCTCCTGCTGAAAACACTTTAGCTAATTCCAAGGTTATAGTAACCAACCAAGACGGTGCTACTGGATATCTCTTTGCATTCATTCAGCGCACCACTGTACTCACCGAACCGTTCAAACTGACACTGTTACGAGAGAATGAATTTGAATAAAACATACATAGTACGTACAAAACCGTCCAGCTCCTACCATAACCCAGTAACAGACAGAATTAAATATAACCCAGTATATTCTTGTTAAGAATTTATTCCATTCAAAACTGAACAATATTTTTAAAAATTATATAAAATAGTACGTTTATTTTATTAATAACAGATTATTAGTCGTTAATAATATAGAATAGTACATTTTCTGTATAAAGTAAAACATATTATAAAGCTTAAAACCTTTTTTCTCCACTGGTGGAATAAAATGAATGTTTTATTGTTTGCCAAGTGGAATAATTATAATGAATGCAGGCAACTTGACATAACTCCCAAGTCACTACATATATAATATTCTCCTTCATAAAGGAGAATTTTTATCACTGTTGTATATACGTCTGGTAAAAATATTGAGATATACATAGTTCTAATCAGACTTGCTTTCTCTAACGTTAATTATGTTGATTACTCAGCCAGTCTCAACTCCCTAATCTTCATTGTATAGATAACAGAATTGAATATTACTTGAATTTCACTAATGAAGTGTTTGCATGCTGGGGCACAACACATATTCAACTCTGTGAACAAAGCGGGAGATGTGGAGGAATCTATGACAAAGTTTCATTAGCATTGATATTGCAATTGATATTATATTTATTAGTGCCAATAAATCAGTTAATGACTGATGGAGATAAATATGACAGTGAAATAATTATTCTACTGTCAGCCTTTACCCAACCTAAGAAATTCTTGATGAAGTAGCAAAGGCATTCAAATGCTTCATAGAAAAATTTCAGTTTAATGAAAGGTTTTCAATTTATTCAACAAAAAATCTGATGTGGATACCACATGACTTCCTTGTACATCTATTAAATTACATATACATATTTTTTTTTAAAATCAGAGGTTAATAATTCAATATATTTAGGTTAATAAACCAATAGATGTTGTTAATAAATCAATATATTTAATAAAAAAAAAGGGTTAAAAAGAAAAGGAAATGAAGTTGGATTGAAACCCATGTACCTTCCCTTTGTACAATCAAAATATTTCATTAATTAAAATTTAATTTGGCTATAACTCTGGAACCAATGAAAACAACTACCACTTATTATATATTGTTGAAAAGCTCTCAATGAGGGCTGATTATTGCAGTAGGAAAAATACCAAAATCTTTTTTTTTATTTTGGGCTTTTTTGGACACTTTTGGTCCATTCCATTGCAATCAAAAGCAAAGGTGCACAACTAGATGTTACAACAGTCCTCAACCCAAAATTTCAACATCCTATAGCTAACCATTTTTGAGTTATGCGAGATACATATGTACTAGTCAAAATGGATAGTACATATGTACTAGATACATATGTACATATAGTAGATACATATACATAGTATAGTAGATATGTACTAAATGGACTAGTACATATGTACTAGTCAAAATGGATTCAGGGATGGTCAAATTGGATATTCCATTGAAAAATGGAAATCAAAATTTTTCGCAATCACAATACTTCCTTTACTTCGTACAAGGAAGTAAAAAAGAGAAGTACATAAGTTGAAGATTAATGAGAAAGGTAATAAATAAGAAAGAAGATACATAAATGAAGATATGGATCATACAAATAATGTAGGTAAAGAAATAAATTACCTAGGAACAGCAATAACCAAGAGCTAGAGAACTGAAAAAAACAAAAATTGCCATAGGAAAATATGTTTTTACAAAGATAGAAAAATTCTATGCAGCAGAACAGAAACAGGCAAAACTTATTCTGTGGGTAAAATATTAGTAAAGTGGTTTTTTGAACTGTTTTCTCATTTTGAAAACATCATCATTAAACAAGAAAAATAATGAAAAGAAAAAAAAAGATAGACTCTTTATCATTCTTTCCTTCATATTCCCTTTGTGATTGTATGTATATATTCATTACATTTTCATTTCAAATGAGGATACATTTAACTGATGGTTAAAATAAGAAGCAAGAAATTCAATTAGGTGGAAGTGAAATGCAGTAAACTGACAAACATGAAGAAATGTAAGAGAAATTGGGTGATACTTGTGTTAAGAAATAATTATGTAATGAAAGATGTTCTAAAAAACATAAAGGAAGGAAATAATAAAAAAGGGACAAGGAGAGATATGAGATACTAGTCAATTTAAAGGAGAGAGAAGTTATACTTGAGTTAGCAGATAACATGGAAAACTAAAATACAGCCATTGGAAGGATCTACCAAGAACTGATAATGATAATATTACTTAATCTCCTCAAGATGCTTTTTAAACAGATACTTTTATTATTGAAAGCAATCCTGCTGATATCTTTATATCCTCAACAAAACATCAGAATGGGTAAAATAATTGTTGTTTACAAAAATGACACAGAGACTATTGTCCTTTCTGTACACTTTCATCTGTAGTATCTGTTACAAATTTTATTTTTATTTTGAATCATTTTGTGATTCTATTTCTTTTACTCAGTTATTTTGACCATTCCACTTGATGATAAGTAGTAACCAGTGTTCACCAAATCCATAAAAAATATTCAATTTCTTTAAAACCAAAAGTGGTAGAATGTATATATTTTTTTTTTCTTCAATGTAATTATCCATAAGTTCTTTGTACTTATTTCTATACATAATAATTGGTGTGTTAGTCTTGTCTGATTTTAATAATATTAGATCATTATCATTAGGGTTATTTTGTAGTTTGATAACCTCATATTTTAACAAAATTTGTTTACTAAAAAAGTATATATATAAAAGTATATATATATATATATATATACATATATAAAAGTATATATATATATATATATATATATAAAAGTATATAAAAGTATATATATATATATATATATATATATATATATATATATATATATATATATATATATATATATATATTATTTTACTGAAATTAATTTTTTTAAGATTCATACTTTTCCTTTGTATTGTAAAATTATATTCAAATTCTATTAAAATAAATCCAGCGCATCAAAATCCTGTAAAAGTACATTCATGATTTATGAAAAATTAAGGTAAGATATGTTTATTTCAATATTCCTTACTAGGTGGTTTATTTTAAAAATATATACAGTATTATATTAGTTATAAATCACTAAAACCCAGTAATTAGATAAGTTAAACTTACCATATTAATTCCAACAATCAATTTTCACAGGATCCTGCATCTCCAGTTTGTATGGAATTCTATAATTACATTAAAATATATTTATCCTATAATTTATCAATTTGTCAGATTGTTTTCTGTTTTAAAATTTTTTAAATTTATATGAACATTTATGCAAATTCTGCGGTCCAGTACTGTAATGAAATATTTAAAACATAGTATTTTTGCGATCCCACAAAAATCTATTATTGAAATTAGTATGGTAAATTTAACTTATCTAATTACTGTAATTTGATGGTTCATGATTATTATAATATTAATTTTTTTTATTAACACTGCAATCAGTATGTTAATGAATTATTAGAATTTTCAAACCACAAAAAAAGAAAATATATATATATAAGAATAAATTATACCCATTTATTATAGTCAGAAAAAAAATTCAATAGATATAAGACAAAAAATGATGTGTGAAAAGAAAAATTGTTGAATTTAGTGAATTATAATAGAATTTATAGTCATTTACTAATATATCAAATAAAAACGTAGCTTTACTTACCAATATAAAAAAATATGATCTTTTCACCAAACAAATAGAAAAGCTGAATATTTCACTCTCATTAAAATGGAAAAGTGGTTTGATTGTTGTATGTGCTCACACTTATATTTTAGCTGCAACTGGCCCAAAGCACACCAATAGTGGTGTGCCGGGTGGCTGCGCGCAGCGCACGAACGATTCATTCGTTCGAACGATCTATACTTCTCGAACGATTTATACTTCTTGATACGAACGATTTATCTAAAATTATATTTGTGTTTTGGGATAACAAAGGAATACATTGGGGTTAGAGCTGTGTTAATAAATCACAACTCAAGAAACAGCTAAAAATGGTCAGAATTTTGAAGCTTTCGTTGTTGTTAGTACGCTAAATTCATGAACGTTATTTAGTTACAGTTGGCAAAAACATTTTAAAAAATCATGTGTAATGAAGAAACATAAACCATGTAACACTTTCGCGGCGGTCGTAGGCCCGCCTTTTTCTAGTAAAATACAATTTTATATAATAGAAACAAAAGAACTCCTGAATGTCATGAATAATTAATTAATTTGTAAATGCGTTATTGTTACACATGCTGAGTCAAAAAATTAAATATAAGGCAAATTACTGACATAATAATGCGTGTGATCATTTTTCATATAATAATTTTATTCTATTTTTTTATCTTCTTATAAAATAAATTAATATTTTTGTGCAAGAGTCTCAGTTTGTACATCATAGTCGTTAATTTCTACAAAGTTCAGCATTCTAGTTCCATTATTGTAATGTATTAAACTCTTGTTTGTTAGGTGCGATATTCCTGAAACTGGTCACTCCTGAAACTGGTGTAGCTATTATCAAGATGACAAGAAACACATGCCAGGCTTACTAAAAAATTGACAAACATTGTCTTTTTCACTGATAAAAACATATTTTGTTATGGATATGCTAATCCTGCTGAAATGCAAGTGTTTAGCTCTATAAGTGATACTGCCATTCTGTTCGCACATGTCTCAGGTATATAAGGAACACTCCCAGAAAAATCATTATAACTATACAAAAACACTAGTTTTTGATGAGGTTTTCATGTGTCACAGCACTAAGAAACATTGAGACAGATAATGTAAAGCACAAAATAGTGTACTCCTGTCAAGAAAGGTGCATCATACAGATTGCTGCCTCATTTAGTAGGGGATATTTTAAACTAACTATAGAGGAATAATGGCAAACATTGTGTTTATGCACTACAAAACCTTTGTACAGTACCACAACACCCAGCATTTTCAACAGGAGTCTCTGAAGAAGCTTAACATATAGTAAAAGGTAACTCAAAAAAGGAAAAGCTTTTTATAGTTTACAAAATTTGTTATCATGCATCATAGAAATTATTAGGCATCAGTTTTATTTATGAAGAAATAAATAAACAAAATTACTGCACAACAATTTTATTACACAAAATAACAACTATCTTTAACATGATCTTCATTTTAAAGTTAAGATTGTTGATTTTGAATGATGTTTTTGAACTGTGGCTAAATATTAGGTCCATTTGTCATTAATAATTGAACTTTTATAATTAGTGTTTAATAATATCATAGAAATAAACTGGAAGCTATTATTTTGTTTTAGCTAAATCCTCATCAAAGTATATAAATACCTACAAGAACAATTGCATTCTTAAGGATGACCAACAGATCTTAGCAGAATGTATGGGATACCCTGGCATGTTATCTATCAAGTAATACAATATTATGAGAATGTCCCTAGGATATCAAAATTTACAATCCTGCTTGTTTTTTAAATCTTAGGAAGCTAGGAGTCAAAGGTTTGATTACTCATATTTTAAACTGTGCCTAAATTACATGGCCACTTTAATACTTTATTTAATAATCATCTTGTTGTTAAAAATAAAAAAATCTGCTGGAGACCCATTTATCATAAGAAAGTGTTTTATTATCAGTAGAACATCCTCCTTAAGGTGAGATATTCAAGATATTCCATAATGTTTAAGGATATTGCTTAGATGTCTTGCATATCCTGGGAACAAATCAAAAATGTGGGATGAATTTTTGTATTATTTCTTATATTTCCATGTTTCTCACATTGCAATAAATGTCATAGCTGTCTCAATGATGTTAGTAAAACTTAACATATATAAAATTGTAGTAGGTGGATGTAGTGTAGTAAAGATATTAATAGATAAAGAATGAATATCTATCAAATTATTATAGCTAAGATAATGTGAATCAATATTGTACTGACCCATCAAGTTTCCATCAGGTCATAAAGAAACTACATTGTCATAAATACAATTAATGGGCATATATTGTAAAGGTTAGAGAAGCTTCCAGAAAGAAAAAAAGAAAGAGAAAATAGAGAAAGAACAATCTAGTCTGCTAGATTGTTCTTTCTCTAGGAAATGACAAAGGGATTCTTTCTAGAAAAGGACTTATAGAAAACCGTAGAAGGCGCAACAATAAAATTAGTACATTTGAACAGTCAGAAGGACGGTTGGGTACTGGTTCTGCTGGCCAGGAGATATAAATTCTGTCAGGGACCAGCGGAGTGATAGTTAACAGTTTTTCAAGTTTGAATTCAGTGCATGGTGCAATAAAAGTTATGTTAACAAGTGAAGAGTGCATCATGAATATTCCATTTTGAACAGTGATTGAAAATAAGAAGCTGTTCAGTGAGTTACTGGTGAGCAGGAGTAAAAGTACAGTATGTAGAGTACACTTCATTCATAAAATGTACGGAAGTTTTTTTGTAAACAGTAAAAGTAAGTAGTATTTGCAGAAAGTGAATTGTATGAATTATAGATTTTTCTATTGTTATCTTATTGTTAACTCAATTTTAGTTTCTATTGGTAATTACAAATATTTTAGTAAATCGGTCTGTATTTTGATATTTTTAATTTAATTGTTAAGTAAATTTTATTTTTTATTTGAATTACTATTTTACATGTATATATTTTACATATATATATATATATATATATATATATATATATATATATATATATATATATATATATATATATATTATTATTATTATTATTATTTTTATATTTGAGGTAATAAATTGTATTTATAATAATTTTTTTCATGTGCCAAATCTTCTTGTCAAACTGCAAACACGCAACAATATTTTCACAATATTAAAAGAAATAGACACACCTCCATTCAGCATTAACACATTCTAACAACATTCCAATTGTTACCTTACCAGTTATACTTACTCTAATGTTTCTATCCACCAACCCTACCAATGTTGTTGGGTATTAATTAAACCAAATATCTGGCCTGGCAATCCACAGATATAAACAGCTACAAGTAAAACTCATCACATGAACAAGGAATGTAATTCCCTGAACCAAGAGAACTGCACTAGACACCTAGCACTTCTGGCATATTTCACAAAAAAATTAATATTTATATCCCTGCATTCTTCTTTAAAACAAACTGTAATAATAATCTTCCTAAGAGAATATTTTAAATCAATAATAGTTCTAAAAGTGATCATCAAAGCATTGATGCAGAATTAAAAGTATTGCACAACAACCTGCTATATTACAGTATTGCAGGTTGTTATAAATCACTGAACAAAATAAAAAAAGTGAAATACATAATCAGTCCCTTTCAAGAAATTTGTTTATGTAATGATTAGTAATGTACCCCAGAACATATTAATAAATAAAATATTTTTTTTATTCTTATCAATACATAATAATACATTATAAAGATTACATCAGGAATTAACAGATAATACGTCATGGACAAAAAATCTGATGTGGACACCATAATACTTCCTTGTACGCCTATTAAATTACATACACACATTTTTTTAAAATAAAAAGTCCATAAAATTCTATTTCTTTAATAACTTCTAATATTTTTTCATATTTATTTTTATTGTTATTATTGAATTATTATTTATTGTAATTTTTTTTTACAATCAGAGGTTAACAATATTAATAAATCATTATATTTAAATTTAAAAAAATGTAAAAATAAAGGAGATGAAGTAAGATTTGAACCAATGTGCCTTCCCCTTGTAAGATCCAAACATTTCATTAATTAAAATTTTATTTGGCTATAACTCTGGAACCAATTAAAATAAGTACTACTTATGATATATCGTTGAAAATATTTCAATGAGGGCATATTACTGCAGTTAAGAAAAAGTCCAAAATCCAATTTTTTTTTATTTTGGTCTTATTGGATTGCGGAACACTTTTGGTCCAGTTAATTGCAATCAAAAGCGAAGGTGCACAACTAGATGTTACAACACTCCTAAATTAAAAATTTCAACATCCTATGGCTAATCGTTTTGAGTTATGCAAGATACATACGTACAGACATCACGCCGGAACTAGTCAAAATGGATATTTCCGTTGAAATCTGAAAACCAACATTTTTCACAATCACAATACTTTGTACAAGGAAGTAAGAAGGGAATTGCACAGCATTTAAATGGATGGATCAAGTGAAACCATGGTAAAACCTTAATTACAGCAGCATAAAAAAATACACAATAAATTATAAAATAAATGTGATTAATGCCATATTAGTTAATTAAAATTTAAACACATGAAATAGTGTTAAGGTAAAGCCATGAAGATATTAAATGTAAAAAATAACAATAGAATAATTTACAAATCAGAAGCTGTTAATGAAAATTATTTGACCACAAATTTACGAACAATTTATATATGTTGAATGTAGTGTAAAAGGGGAAGACTTTTAAATGGTTTGGCAATGTTTTTAAAGTGAAAATGAAATCATAATAAGCCCTTCCTTGTAAGTCAAAGCATTTTTTGAGTTATGCAAAAACATTTCTTTTGTCTGGTTTGGGTAGAGGTTATAGGGTCTGGTTGGGAATATTATTATGTTTTAAGAATAAGTGACCATCCTTTTTAGCAAAGATTCCACATTAATAAAGATAAACCCAAGAATAAGCTAACATTTTCTAAATATCAATCATCATAATTCATACTTATGGACACCAAAACATGATTTGACTGCCCATTTTTTTATCACGAAACTTATTCTGACTTTTTCAAGGAGTCCCAAGAGGTAGTAATATATTTCAAATGGGAATATAAGTGTAATAATTATTTAATACTGATGACAAGCACATTTTATTAAGGCATTTCAAAGCAAAACATATTTACTGTACTTTGTTTACAGAATACCTTAGCAAGGTTCATAATACACACACACACACACACACACACACACACACACACACACACACACACACACACACACACACACACACACACACACACACACACACACACACACACACACACACACACACACACACACACACACACACACACACACATACAGTACAGTAAATACTGTAACACACAATCTAAATAATAACAATAATCATAATTTTTATTTCACTGTAACTTATATAATCACATCATTATCAAAATTAAGCTATTATATAACTTTACTTATACAATCAGGTTTAGAAAAAACAGTGGATATTTAATCATGATACCTGGGCTTCCCTAAACTATGCATTAATTCCAAATAATGTTTTAAGTACCAAGTATTCTTCCAGGCCTTTTAACGTTAACTGCTTTGTAACAGTTATTTCTGCAGGAAATAAATTAAATAATAGATACATTAACATATGGATCTTTCATCATAGATTTGTGAGCTGATCCATATGAATCCATATGAACTGATCCATATGAATGTCATTCCTTCTTCAGGTATTATAATTATGTATTTCATTGTTATAAGTATATTTCCCTTTATCTTTTATGTGCAGTATTGCCTTGTAAATATATAAAGAATACAGATGAACAGTCTTTGTTCACAGAAGATTTCTTCTCTACGTGATTGTAAATAATTTAAACTAAAAATTACCCTATACATTGTTTTTGTAGAATAAAAAATCTTTATTTATTCTATAACTAATAAGTATATATGTATTAGCAGCAACTCCCCAAATCTCGATTCCATATACAAAATCTGAATACATACTGTTCCAAAATAGAGCATTTTTAAAATCTAAGTATTGCAAAAATTATTTAACTGTTTCAGTAAATAAATACCTCTACTTATTTTTTTACATAAAAAATCAATGTTCATCCCAAGCTAACTTTTTTTCAAAACAATACCAAGAAATCTATGCTCATTAATACTACAATTAATTATTTTAATTTCAATTTCAGGGTCTCTTGATTGTTTCTGAATTTAAAGTTAGTATAAAACATCATATTGCTATGAAACTAGTGTAGTGCCTAATAATTTAAAAAGTATATTATCACTCCATACAAAAAAAACTCTAGGCAAAGAAATACAAACAGTATCATTACCTGATACCCGAAGCATAAAAAATCAAACAATAATCTTTCAAAGGCTAGTAGGGAAAGTGAAGAGTATAGTTTCAGATCAGTTTGGGTTTAGGAAGGGAAGAGGCAGGCAAAAAGCTATCCTTGCTTTAAGACAGATAACAAAGAAGTGAATAAGGACACACTAAGCGAAGAATGTGAATAAGGACACATTCATTGCATGTATTTACTTTGAAAAAGCATTTGATAGAATAGAATGGGACATTTTGTTTAATATAATGAAAATGATAGGAGTTAATTTCTGGGACCGTAGGGCAATGTGGAAAATATACAAGGATGAGGTAGCAGTTGTGAGATGTGGAGATCACTAACAAGAATCAAAGAGAAGTTGTCAGGCAAGGGTGTTCATTGTCAGCTATGTTGTTCAATGCATATTCAGAACTAGGGATAGATGAATTTACAGAAAAGTTAGGAGCTAATAGTGGAGTAAGGAAACGCAGAGAGAAAATAGATGTATTACATTTTGCCGATGATGTAGATGTACTCACTGAAAACGGAACAGAATTGAAAAGGATGGTGAGAAGCATGGACACCATATTTTACCCAAATATAACATGAAAATAAATGCGAGAAAACAAAGACAATGATAGTGAGCAGGTATGATACAAAAACTGATAAAGATGTGAATGGACATAAATTAGAGTGTGTGAAGGAATTTCACCTATCTTGGAAGGAAAATTTCATCAGATGGTTGAAGCTTGAAGGACATTATTAACAGGAACAGGTGAAATTAGCATTCAGTAAGAAAATTAAAATATTCACCTCAAGCAATATAAACAAAATTGAGAAAAAATGTATGAAGACATTCTTATGGAATGTTTTCCTACATGGCAGTGATGCATGGACAAGAGGGGCAGAAGGAAAAAGGAGAATAGATTCATTTGAACAGTAGTGCTATCATTGAATGTTGAAGATTACATGGAAGGAGAAAATAACCAATGAAGAAGTGTTATGAAGGATTGATGAGGTGGGATGTTTATGAAGCTTATTAATGAAACAGTAAGACACATGGATAGCACACGGCATAACAGTTTTTTTAACACTATATTAGATGGCACAGTCAAAGGAAACAATGCAAAAGGAAGAACAAGACGTGTGATATTGAACAAACCATACAGGATGTTGGGTGTAAAACACACATGGAAACAAAAATATTAACGCGTGATAGAACTGCCTAAAGGAGAAGACTGCTGCAAACCAACCCTACAACTTACTACCACAAAAATAATAAGATAACATACCTTGACCAGGTTAAAGTTTAAATTTAGATTTTCGAAATATTTTACAATCAGAATTTAAATCACAAGAAATCTGTAAGTCACTAAAATCTTTATTATAGCAAATTAGGGATGTGTCATCTGCAGATGTCACATTGCTAATAAGTTATACTAATAGTTAAACATACTAATACTAATAGTTAAACATAAGT
This sequence comes from Lycorma delicatula, assembly GCF_047948215.1. NCBI lineage: Eukaryota > Metazoa > Arthropoda > Insecta > Hemiptera > Fulgoridae > Lycorma > Lycorma delicatula. The sequence goes on from NC_134459.1 coordinate 16,711,870, forward strand.
CATAGTCTTCATGTTTGTTGGAAATTTTTTTGGATACAGAATGTACAGCAAGGGAACCCAAAATAGATCCCTGCGGAACACCTTTACCAACAGTACCCCATCCAGACTGATATTTCCTTTGTGAGTTATTCCTTCTAAATTGTATCTCTGTACATTGTTGTTGGTTTTGTAAACAGGATGAGATTAAATCAAAGGCAATTAAACGACTTCTCAAGCAGTATATAATAACTTACACAGTATTTGATAAATGTATCTTAACACCCAAAACTTTATTATTCTTATCTAACTGGGTCATTACATCATATGTAAAATCAGCAATGGCAGTTAAAATCAAAAGACTTTTCCTGAAACCATGTTGAGATCCACTGAGAGAGAATATTACTTCACAAATTGACAAATTCTGTTTACAATAGCCTTTTCTAATATTTTACTAAATGTTGAAAACAATGCTACAAGTCGATAATTATCTACTTCTTTATTATTTCCTTTTTTATTGATTGGTCTGGTCTAAAGATACTTCTTTTAGACAGCGGATATTCACACATTGATAAATGATTTATTTATTAAGGTAACAAGGGTTTTTATCATTCATCTTTACAAAATTTAATAACTTACAGGTATATCGATCATCCCATCCAGTTGATTTTTTACTCCTGTAGTAATTTCACTTCATCAATACCTACTGGATGGAAATTTTGAAATTTCACATTACTTTCTTTTTATCCATTGGATAGGTATTATCCAATACCTATTGAATACTTTTTGTTGAATTTAGGTAATGTTTTATTAAATATATATGATCTTCTAACTGGGTCTTCTATAGCTTCATCAACATTACTTTAAAACTATGTTTTTTTTCCTGGGGATATTTACTTTTTCTACACTTGTTAATCATGTCCCACTCAATTTTTGGTTTATTGTTGTCTGTTTTAGATTCTCATCTTTTTGCTTTTAATTCTTGAATCGCTTTCCTACATTGTGTATTGCAAAATTTATATTTAGTATAAAAATTGTATCACCATATTTTCTGTAAAAACTGTAAAACTGATCTTTAATATGTGTGTGCTGGAATAATAAGAGCTTTGCGGTTGGAACATACAGTTTTAGTAGTTTTCAACTAACATGAATTGAAAACTATATTAAATATTTCACAAAGCAATTCCCATATTTGGTAATATGAAATGAGCACAAATAAGCATGACAACCCAATATTTAGCATCTCCTAGATGTACCTTATACATCTCTAAAACTAGCATATTCTGTCTCAATAATATTAGACTTATATTTTGATCAACTGATATTTAAAATCTGAACCACGTGATCCTATAGATGATTTTTAATTAGTGCTTCATTCCTGAAAGGATGATGTAATTATGCAGTCATTACTTGCAGTGATTCTAATTGTTAGTTTGACCACATTTGTTAGGTTATAGTCATTGATTAAATCCTGTAAGTATTTATAATTGATAAAAACAAAATCTGTTCGATAATCCAGAAGAAATTGTCATCTAAAAACACCTAAATATTTTGCTTTGTATATAACAGAAGCTCTATCACTATCATTAATGGGAATTATAGCCATGTAATCAGCAGTGGTGTTACATCTAGCTAAGAGGCACAATGCGAAGGTTTTATCATATTTAGAGCCAGTTTGTTATAATCCATTCAGTGAATACTTTTTTAAACTATTAACATCGAATTTTCAAGTTTTTTAAATTATCTTCAGATAATGATACTTTTGTCATCTGCAAAGAAGGTAAAAACAAATTGTCCAAGATTTTGAGGCAGTTCCTTGAAAAACAAGAGACCAAGAATACTTCACTATAGCACTCAATGTTCTACATCTTGAAATAAGGACCTACACCGAACATGTATCAATCTAACTGAGGTCAGAACCAGTGAATATTATACTTCTGACGCTGGCTTACCTATATTTTTTTTTCTATGTTAAAAGAAGCATGTAAATAGGATAATTTTTTATTATGATGGCAAAGAAAAAGTAATAATCATGATTTAAATGTAAAATTTTCTTAAAAGCTAAAATCATTTCTAAGTTATTTATTAAATATCTTGACATAATTAGTGAATAAAAAAAGGTACAGCAGGTATAATATAACTTTTATTCCAATAATGCTTTACAACATTTAACTTTTTTCTTTTTGAATTAAGCAACATCCATAATAAGTGACTTGTCATATGATTGAAATTCTCTTTGTAACACACACACACACACACACACACACACACACACACACACACACACACACACACACACAAGTTGATTTCTTGATTATTTATATTTTTTAAATTTTTTTACAAACAGAATAATTAATTTGTAAGGTAAAATGAGCATTTATCTAAATAAATATCTTTTACAACTCATCAACAGCTACTAAAAAATATTTAAATAATAATTCTATAATCAGCATCATATGGATGTACTATATATATATATATATATATATATATATATATATATATATATATATATCATATTCTAAAGCTATTTAACAATATGAATTTTTGTTAAAAAAACACATAGCATGGAATTTTTCTTTTTCAAAGAATGAATGGGAAGTTCCCATTGGAGGATAATCAAAACCTAAAATAGTTTTAATACTTATACAAAACCAAAAATTATCACTGTTACAACTCTACAACCGATAAATGAATCTATCACAACAGCATGCTGTAATCAAATGATGTTCTCGACAGGAGTTAGAATGAAGAAAACTGCAGTCCGCATACTGACATTGATATGGTAGAGAATTTTCTGAAAAAAATACAAACATACCTGCTATTAGAATAAAATAAGAAAATGATTATATAAACAAAAACTGATTAATTTTGTAATGATTACTTCCGTATTTAAACAACAATTAAAATTATTTTTAAACTATAGTTGTTTTTTTAATAAAAGAAGATCGTTAGTTTGAGATGTTATGATCTTATATCAAACAGTTAGAAAAAACATGTGTACTCAATTGGACTGTTTTACCTTATTTTTTTCTAAGAACCGATCTAAAGCAGAAACAATTCTCATTTACCAAAAATTGGTAAATCTAATTTGCAATTTATATAACTTTGAGAATACAATTCTCTAAAATATTATACGTTAACGTGTGGATTTTTATCTTTACCCTCATCAAAATTCAGATTGTTTGAGTAATAATTTCATTGTTAGTGGCCATTTATTGGTAGTTAGATTGAAATTGTTTTTTAGCTGTAGCGAATAATTTTATTAAGGAAATTCAAAAATGCCACTACTTATAAATTTGTACAGGTGGTTATAAAGAAAGAATAAAATTAATGAAATCAGTAATTCATTTAATAAACCACTCACTCCAGAGTACTCATAATCATTGCTTATTTATGAAGAAAGTACAGTCACTTTTCAGTGATATAAATGTATACAATTAATTTTAATGCCCAATAGACATCGTTTTATTAAAATCAGTGATTTTACTGCCTGCATAAAATAAAGTTAATTCTTTTGTAATTAATTTCTATTTACTCATAATTTTTTTTTAGATAACACCATATTTAATAAAAATAAGCTTTTTTTATCAAATTTTCAGACTCTTTTTAACCAATATATTTAACTTTGGTGTTTTGTACACTCGTTTAGAAATATTTCTTCATCTGTACCGACTGTAGCTCAATGGCTTTCTTAAACTGCAAGCACCTCTAGCTCCTACTAAGTAGGAGCTACTAAGCTACTAAGTAGGAGCTCCTAATAACTTTGTTCTCTAAGCTGACAGTGAGTTTATTTTCTCTTAACTAAATTACTGCACAAGCATTTTCTTAAAATAACCAACTTTCAACCTTCCTGTTACATACACTTAAATTTTAATGTAAAAAAATATTAATTTACTATTATTTTTAAATCTAATATGTGTTTAATCCTGTAGTCACTCAGTGAGAATCTTGCTTTATCACTTTTCATTTGATTATAAGTAACTATGTTTATAAGTGCAAGAATTACTTCTACTTAAAACCTTTAATATTTACCCTCAAATTTGCATTTCTACTTCATAAAATATAAAGTAAATATAAAGATAGTTAAGTTAAGAACATCAAAAAGAAATTATAATAAATTTAACAATTTTTTTATTTATTAATTAAACAATTAAAAAGGTTTGTTACTATTTTAAACAAGTTTTTTGGTATTACTTAATTCTTAAGTAGGTCTATATCTTGATATGCTAATTCATTTTTATGTGAACATGATCTTCTGTAGTAAATCACGCACTTCATCACAGTGAGCTTTTTTTTAATAATTTACTACATGAGCTTGAAGTCAATGTGTGAAAATATGGTATAAAAATTTTTCAGTATAAAAAAATCCAACTCTGATAGGAGTTCAAACCCCATAACCTTCTGAAGCTCAGAGGTCAGTATTTAAGCACTTAATACCAGATACCATGAAATTGATTGAAATATTACTTCTTAGCTTAAATAAAAGGCATTACTATACAACTGAAATGTTAAACTTCTGTGAAATGATCGAATAATCAGGAAACTACAGAGATCTAAAAGTCATGTACATAAAAAAAGACATTAAATAATAAATACTTAAAGTTATTTATTTTCGCAACATATGCTCCAAATGGCTACCTTGTTCAGTAATACATATACAAGCTATTTAAACCACGTTTTTCTTTACGTGCTTTTCTTTATCTAGCTCCTTCACTTCCTGAGCACACATGATATGCATGAAAGTGTAACCGCTTCATCACTCTCTTAGCAATTCCATATGAAATCTGAGAGTGCGCTGATAGGGTCTTCAAGCTTTTTGAAGGCGAACGCTGCATCACATTCTTAACCACACTCAGTTTAGTATCAGTCAAAATGACCGGTCTCCCAGTTCTCTTCTTGTCTGCAACTTATCTGCATTTTCTAATTATCATAATCTCATTATGGTCAAATTATTAGGCACTGCCACATCCTTATATTTCCCATGACATTCATCTACAACACATGCATATAAACAACTGGAAAAATAATGTTCAACAATGAAACCTCATTCCTCTTGGAAAACAACATGTTTACCAAGCAATAATCAAAGCTCTACTGCAAGCATCGTGTGATTAATACACATCACAATGGCATCTAGATTGATGGCTGTTGTTGTTAATACTCATGGTGCAATCTTGCAGTAGCTGATAGAACTTTTTCAGTTATAGTTCTATTTATAGACACTTTAATTTTGCTATGCACGATGTTTGGATCTCTGTTTATAAGGTAGGTATATTTATTTTTTAATTTGCACCAAGATAAGAGAAAAAAGAAGTATGACAGTATTGAAGGAATCATCATGAAAAGTAAAAAAAGTCTAGAATATAAATATCTGATATTGTAGTAATTACAAATAATTATGTAGCTGTCTGTCACAATTAATTAGAACTGATTGATTTTATAATCGATTTTAAAATATATATATAATTATAAAATGTATTTTATAATTGATTTTAAAATTCAATACAGGAGTACAGTATTCTTAACATAAAAAAAGAGATTAAAATTTTATAAAGCCCTTACTTTTCCAAACTCAACCAATTTCAACTTATTGTTAGCTGTATTTTTTATAGATCACTTCATTGAAAAAAGATTGTTTGTTTTGTTATAACCCAAAATTTTATGTAGCAGTGATCAATCATTACCATCATTATCCTCAAAATTAATTCACTTAATGGTAATGGCTGTTACCATTAAGTGAATTTCACCCAAGCTTGTTTAAATTTGGACCTGTGAAAAGTGGTTTATTAAACGTGACCAGCCACTGGCATTTTATCATTATTTCATATTCTCTAATTTCTAGAACATTATTGTTTCAGAAGTTTCAGGTATTTTGAAAGAAGACTGTTAGGTTGCAATAAGATGTAGTTTACCACCCTAGACACACAGTTTAGTGGCCAATTTTAGATACTAATACTAACAAACAAGGAATTTTTCAATATGTTTAATAGCAAACGAGTGATAATCTAAGTGTAATTCAATTTTAAAAAAATATTAATTAGTTTTTTATGGTGAGAGAAAGATTTTGTAGTAGGCAGATAAAATATCATCCCGGAACAGAATTTGAAACCAAAACTTTTCTGGATAAAAAGCAAAGCTGTTACTACTGCATTACAGAAATTGGCAGAATTGTAACTTTAACTGCTATTCATTATAACATTTTATAATTCATCTAAATAAATTTATAAACATAGATTTAACTGCCTTTCAAAATCCAAATAAAAATACAACTAACTTTCTAAATACAAGAAAATAAACCACATTTTTTATATTGAAAAGCAATGAATTTTATTTTTGCATGATGATTCCAGTTGAAGTTACTTTTCCAGTTTTTTTTTTTTGGGTGGGAGGGGTGAAGAAGTATGTATTAGGATGTAATAAAAAAAAAAATAAAAAGAATGTTGTATAAAACTTTATTAGTCTATTTTGATAATGATTTTTTTTTTAAATGTTACTTAGTTTTATTAAAATAATTTTTTAACTGATATTAAAAGGGTCTTTCTAATAAAAAAAAAAAACTACTATATTATAAATCTAGAATCATATTACAAAGCAAAGTAGCAAGAACAATTAAAAGTACTCCAACATAAATAAAAAAGGACCCATTAAATATCAGTTTGATTTGTTTTGTTACTAAAAATGGTTTTATACAATCTTCACAATCAACTAATTGTCATGATGTATATATTATAAAATTTGTATTTAAATATTAATTAATGTATTCAAATATAAAAATATGTTGGGATTAAAGTGATTAGAACTAAGCTCCAATAAAGTGCATTATATCAGTCAAGTGATTGGTGATAAAAAAAAAAATTGTATATGATGAATCTTACCAAACGGATTGAGACAGCAGCAAGCATCATGTAACAATTTATCACTGCAGTAGCTAAAAACAGATGAATCACAAAGTGGGCATGAATCAATACGTTTTACTGGATCATTTCGTCTGTTAGGTTGTTTCTGTGGTTTTGCTTGAGAATATTGTTGCCTTTTATTAATATGTTTTCCAGTTGTATTATTATAATTATTATTTTCAATATCTAATTTGCTATTCGGAAAAACTACTGGTCCATTATTGTCAATATTATATTTATCTTTATTATTATTTACAGAAGTTTCTATTGCACCACTTTTATTTGTGATTGTTTCAGTTTTAATCGAATCACGTTTTGAATTACTTGGTGATTTCCTCCGAACCGGTTCTCTTCTAGATTCAATTATATCATCTGAAAAAACATAAAGTTCTTATGAATAAATTTGTAAATAAATTAACAACTTATTTAATGCATAATATAAACATTATTCTCCTACTAAGTGGAAAGACAAATTAAACAATGAATCGTTTTTCAGAACAAAATGGTACATTAATTTGTTGTTTTATATTAACTGTTCCAAGATTTCTTATTCCTCTAATACATGAAAAAACTTCAGGTGCACTTGGCACTAATCAGAATTGCTTTCTTTGAGAGTGATACTGTTCATTGTTCAGCCTGATTCGTTGATAAGTATTGAATACCACCTAGGTTTAAAATATGTTGACATAGTGATGTACAACATTGAAAAAAGCAACATGAAATTACCTCACTCTTCATTCCACTAGTTATGCTGGTATAGGATGTTTATTATTCTTGGGAGTGGCTACGAAATTTTACTGAGTGACTTGTGCATTGTGTAAGGTCACCTATGACCATTAGTATGTGGTAATCAACACACATTTTTTCTTTTTTTTGGAAGGGTGACAAACACAATTGTCATCACCCACAGTGATAAATATAAAAATTGTTTAAATTAAAAAAAAGAAACAAGTGTTAATATGGTAAACCCTATACATATGGCATATTGCAACCTTTTCCTTCTGAGTTTTCTTCTAGAAAAGCACCATAGCAACACAAAGTCCTTGATACTTTGAAGTTCATTATAAACTCTAGCATTCTATTTTCCACTGACACACAGCAAAAATTATCCATTTCATCAAATACTATACAAATTTTTTTGTTGAGATTGTTGTTTAAACATATAGGTATTGAAGTATTAATTGTTCAAAAAACTAATCTAAAGTACACGTTGATGAGCTTGTTTGAACCAAATTTTTATTATAGTTTACTAATTCATAGTAATCTATAAAAAAAATTATATAATAATTTTAAAACTTGTTATGGTAATAAGTTATGAAATTTTGTAGCATCTGAAGAATACTATGCCTGGCAAGGTGTCAAACCTGGAACAATCCAAATGAAAAGGAAGGATGCTCTGCCATATTGGACTGTTTAACTGAGTTTACGTAAAGCTCATTAACCATTTGACCGATTTGAATGACTTTACCATACTTACTTACTATAATACTTATAAAACTATTAGGAAGTTTTCAGATATAAATTTCTTCCAATAAATCCAATATTAGGTGAGATAGACTGAGACCATATATTGTATTTTATAACATTTTTTTTAATGAAGTAATATTTTGAATTGCTGATTATATCATATTCTGGAAGAGATTTCAATATTATGAAATAATTGTTTTGAAATAATTTACTATGAAATAATTGTGTAAAGTAATAAAATATATTTGTCAAATTTTTTACATTAATGAGAAAAAAATAAAAATAAAAATGAAGAATGATTTTATTACTATTTATTTCAATTAATACAACATGAGTGCAGAAATTATCAAACATTAAAATTTCTTCACTTAATTAAAATCGTAGAAAATAAACATCTAGTAACAACAATTAATATGAAAAAATAAATAAAGAAAATTCACTTAATATTTACTATAAATTATAGAAAACAGTATAATATGCTTTACAATTTACTTATTATTCCAAAGATAGAATATTTGAATATCATCATGATGAAAATAGTTCCAAATTTCCAACAGAAATGCATGGCCTATGGCACTTAACAATCACAAATAAGCATATCATTAAATATTTTGTACTTACATTTGTTAATATTTATACAAAGTTGTTTAAAAAAAAAAGTTTGTTTAAGACTGACAAGAAAATTATTTCTACTCTCCAACAACATCACATAAAAGGTTATAAGAATATGATTTCATTAAATATAAGTAAATATTTGATCACACATTTTTATAAGTAATATATTAATAACTTGCAAAAAATTTTTTGAATTTTTCAACAAACACAGAACTTAAATATAATCATTCCTATTCTTAAAAAATAAAAACTATTCTTATAACCATGCTTATCTATTAGTTTTCTGAATTACAATAAAAATAAAATAATTTTATAAATTCTAGTACAGTTAATTATACAAGGTAAAATTATTACCAAAAATTCAGTTGTGTGCTAGAGTACTAAAATCATGATATGTTCTGTAGTAAATGTTTGTTGAAGACTGTATTGATCAAGCCAGCAAGGTAATATATATTGATTGGTCTTCCAAGGTTCTGGATCATCCAGTCATTAAGGGCAACATTATAAAATGACCTGTATGATCCGAAAACTCCACAGTTGATTGGTTGGAGTTTATGGGACATGTTGGGAGGTCAATGTCATTTTCCTAGGCCACAGTAATTGCTTCAGTCGAGATATGGGACTTGTGTTTATCGCTAATTAAGGAGAGCTGATTATTTAGAGATGGTTTGACATACTGAATGAAGCGTTTGAGGTAAAGTACAAACAAAATTCCACTGGACCACCCTGAAGGGTTTGCCCCATCATTGTTCGATGAAACATGTTCCCTGAAATTTACCCTTGGGAATATCAACATTAGAGGAACGTGGTTTCCAATAGCATTTATGGCAGCTATCATTGTGATATTGATCATAGCTCAGCTGATGTTGCTGAACCAAGCTGCTTTGGAGGCTTGTGAACTGTAGAATTCCCAGTTTCATGCAAATTATAAATCACATTAGCTGGAAATTTATATTTTTCCATTACTTTCTTTAAATTAGTAAAACAAGCGTCAACATTTTCTTTCTTAAAGCTTGTGGCTCAGGAAAGGCTTATAGCTTCAGGCTTCCATAACATCAAATCAGGAAAACATCTTTGAAATAACTGACACCAAAAATTCCTTGCTGATTGTTTTAACTTCCAATTTTCAGGGACTTTTAGGTAATTGGATTTTGCATAATCAAAAGCTAACTTAAGTAGAGAGTTTTTTGTAAGCCCATAGTGAAGCTTCGCAGTGAGTTTTAAATACTTCACCAACTCTGTCTCTTGTTCTTTTGTAAACACTTTTTCAGCATCAATACTAGATGTATAAACAAACAGTGCATCAACAAATCTACAAAGTTTATGTTTATTCAAATGTCTTTGCCAAGTAATATTTGAAACATCGTGTTTCTTGGCACCTGTCCTAATATCTATTTGCTTCGGCGGCACATCATCATTTGCTGCTTTTTCAATGGCTATTATGTTCACTGGCTTCCTTTTATTACACTCTTTGCTTGTAGGCATTAATTAAAAAAAAACAAAAACTTATTGGGCCATATATGTTACTTTAAACATAAATGGAAAGGTTGTACCTCGGGTTGACCCAAGGTACAACATTGCGACCTGACTCGAAGTTATATTAGAAATGGCCTCTGGTCCCTTTACAGGTTAGGCTTTTAGAATTATATACCATTAGATAGAGAAAAATACAAATTAATTACCTATATGATTTTTTTAGCTTGTTGTTTATGTGTTTCTCAAAAAAAATCAAGAAACTCAATCAAAAATATTTACTTTTACCACTGAATAACTAAAACTAATTTTTCACAAAAAGCTAGCGTTACACAATGAAGTAAAACAATATTCACAGTGCTCCTAGTGGCAAATCACATAACTAAAGACACCAACTCTACTGTTTCCTACTCAGATAGCAGCCCAATCCAAACTGACCCAAGGTACACCTGACCCAGGGAACAACACTTTCCCCTACATATCCTACATTTTGTAGTACTTCAGCTCAGATTTGGTGGCAGCTTCAATATGTCATTTCTCTGTGTTTCTTTTAATGTTTATGTAAAAATGTATATTTCTTACTAAAAATGTCATTAAAAAACATATTAAAAAGTAAAAAACAGTAATTATAATAATTACTCAATTCCTCTCTTAAATTTTGGCTTCTTTAATTCTGTACTAAATAAAGGGTTACTAAGATTTTTTCTAAGAAATATTAAAAAGTAAGGGCTATCAAAAAATAATCCAGGTTTGAAGGCCTATCGATGTAGAAAATATAGATGAAAAAACTGAAGCAAGATAAAAATAAAAATGCATAAAGCCATTTTTGGGGGAGGGGATGAATATTAAATAATTGTTTTTTTGTAATTTGTGATAATGATAAAAAAACTTCAATTTTTCTGTAAGAAAAACATTTTGCCAAAGTACCCCAGTGAAGATTTGAAATTTTATTTCAACCAAAACACCCCCACCCTTTATTCCAATTTTTGGAAAAATTTAATACATTTTTTCCCCCGAAGGTAGCACTTGTATACCAAGTTTGAAGAAATCGGTCATCAGGGTTCAAAATTAGACCAAATACAAGCCAACACACATACGCGTACATGCGACACGTATATATGCACAAATATCCATCAGACAAAAATAACTTTTTTGGACTTGAAAGCATTGGAATAAAATTTTTTCAGATTATTTACAATTTATTTAAATCTATTTTTTTTTAACTGTCTCCTAAGGCAAAAAACAATTTTTTTTACCGATCTATATACTCTCCCGTTATTGCTATACTATCATACATCGCTATAGCCTGGATAGTAAAAATCAAACTTTTCAATAGATTAATGAAGAATACGGATTTAAACTTTCCCGGGTAAGTTATACAACTCTGGCTAGCGAAGACTTTGATCTCATCAGACTTCTACTTAGGAGAACATTTAAGTGGAGCACTGAATATGCAAGTAAAAAAGGAAAGATTAAAAAAAAATTATTCTACTCTTTCAGTAAAATTTTGAGGTACGGGATCCACAGTGATCATTTTGTAAAGACTAATTTAATGGAATCATCCAGTTAGAACAAGAATATAATTGAGTTCAGAGACGATAAAAAAGAAAAGCACGGGTTTTCTTTCACTTCATTATGCGAGTTTGAATAAAAACCAACAAAAACCGTCAAAACATAAACACATAAGATCCCATTTCTCTCTCTACCTTGACTAAAAGTTAGGCGGAATCAAAACTCTGTATACAGAAATTATTGTACCGATCTTTATCCAAATCGGTCCATCCAGTATGGAAATATCAAGGAAAAAACATACCAACATATAGTCGCGTGTTCACGGCTCGCCGTGAAAAAACATAGAAGATAAAATAAGTAATAATAACAATAATAATAGTAATAACAGTAACAACAACAATAATGATGATAATAATAATAACAACAGTGAATATGTGACATACAATAGTAATTTAAATAAGGACAAGATGTGTTTATAGACAATCAAACCAGAATACAGTCTAATTTACTAAAAATGTTATAATGACTGCTATAAATTAATATTGTATTAACACATGACAAGATTAGAAAAATCTAAAGATCATACAATTCAATTCTCTGCAAATATTATTACTTATACTGTTTACAATTGAACCATTCTACACTTTATGAATGAATATAATACTGTTACTTTCACTACTGTTTACCAATATCTCATCGAACAACTTCCTGCATTCAACCACTGTCCACACTGGAATGCTTGCGATGTACTCTTCACTCGTTGTTAACAAACGCTTACTGATAACGCAGTCATACAATTGCGTTGAACACGCCTGGCAGAATTACTCACAGTTATCGCAACTACGCCTCGATTAACTAATACTTAAGTACTCACTGTTCCCACTGGTTCCTAGCAGTATTTATATCCTCTGGCCTGCAGTACCCCTATTCCTTAACTGTTAAAACGTAAAAGTTCTCATTATCCGCGCCCTTACATTTTCCCATATATTCTTATTCCGGTCCGGTAGCCCTTCTAATCGAACAACAGCTTTTTGATTGAACAACAGCCATTGTCTGTAATTCAAAAACAGATTGTTAAACGGACCTGTTAGCCTGAGGTTCTTTTTAGTTCCTTTCTGAATTCTTTCTTTCATTATTACTTTCTCATACTTTCTTCTTAATTGGAAGGAATACGTTACCTTGGTGCGCTATACTGGTCCTATTACAATAATAAATACGTATGTACATAAATCCTTCCTGAATTTTTCAGTACTAAAATTGTGTTTCTTTGGTTAGAGGAGGGTCATGAAACGTCAAGATCTACAAAAACCCCGACGTGCAAAATTTGACCTGATTAGTATATTTTCGCTAATATAATATTATCGTTTAGCTATATAGTTAACTACGTAGCCGAGAAGGTAATATAATTTAAATATAAGAACACAACCTACCGATCTAAGCGCCTTAATAAAACGCCATACTTGTAACCATTATTAAACATTTATCATGCTTACATATATTCTCGTATAAACTATAGTGAGTTCGGAAAGTCACTGTGCAGTATGCTTTAGAATTATGTGGTGCATTCTGTTCTTTCAGTGTTAGGCTGGTTGCCCAGTGGATCCACTTGGGTCTGTGGATCCGTTGGATCAGTAGGTCTGCTCAGTAATAAACCAAGATGTCAATTGTTGAGTTGTGAACTTGCTTCGTTTCGTTTCGTGTCGTTTCGTTTATTGGAACCAATATTTGCAAGAAACATAATGGTTTTCTCGGTAAAGAAAATTATATATTTTTCTCGTTGAACACGTCTTTCGTGAAGATGACAAGTATACTGATTTAGTGAAGCACAAGTTTTCAAAAAAGTCTCCAAATACTCTTGCTCCTCACCACAATACAATTAGAAATCTTATCGAAAAATTTCGGACAAACAAAATTTGAAGACACTGATCGAAGTGAAAGACCACCTAAACTAAACGAAAGAACCTGCTTGATATTTCGTAGACTATGGATAGTCCAACAGAGTCAATGCGTAAGTTAGTACAGCAGCAAGATATCGGACTTGCTGGTGCACATAAAACTATAAGAAAAGAACTGAAACCTACCATGAAAAAAGACTAAATTATTTTCAACGTTTTAAATGTTTTATCGACCAAAATTCCGTAGATATCCTTGACATTACGTTTTTTTACAGATGAAACCGCGTTTCATCTGGGAGGACATATTAATTCACAAAATATACGACTGTGGTCGACAACTAACCCCCATGAATTATACGTACAATCTTTACACGAAGAGAAAATTGGAGTCTGATCTGTGTGAGTGCAACACGCATTGTGGGTCCAGTCCTTTTTGATCGTTATTATGCTGCTTTAAAAATCTTTATTAGTTAGTTAACAGAAATGGAAATCAATCACGGTTGGTTTCAACAAGATGGCGCAACAGCGCACAGAGCTAACAGGTCAATGACGTTTTTTACGAAATGTATTTGGTGAACGAATCATTTCGAGGGGTTTTTGGCCTGCACTCTCGCCAGATCTGACTCTCCCATATTTCTTTGTATGGGAGACACCGGCGAAACTAGTAGTGTATCGCAAAAGACCACGTACAATTGACGAACTAAAACCCGTAATAACGGCATATATACGATACATCAGCTGGTTAAACTGTTTGAAAACAAACCAAAACGTGTGCAGTGTTGTATTGATTTGGAGGAGGTCATTTTCAACACCGGGTTGGTCTGACTCCCAAATCAGCTGATTTGGAAGTCGAGAATTACAGCGTTCAAGTCCTAGTAAAGCCAGTTATTTTTACACGGATTTGAATACTAGATCGTGGATACCGGTGTTCTTTAGTGGTTGGGTTTCAATTAACCACACATCTCAGGAATGGTCGAACTGAGAATGTACAAGACTACATACTTCATTTACACTCATACATATCATCCTTATTCATCCTCTGAAGAATTATCTAAACGGTAGTTACCGGAGGCTAAACAGGAAAAAGAAAGAAAAGGTCATTTTCAACACCTTTTATAAAATATTCCAGTTATTGTAATATCCGTTTCTATAAAATAATGAAATAAAAATGCAAAGTATTTAAAGGACTTTAAATATGATTCACTTATTTAATTCTACCGCTCACCTATGACGTCACAACATAGCAGTAGTTTAAAATATTTTTTGGGGTGGGGGTGCGATTTTGCAAAACTTTTTTTGGAAAATGTTATTTTTTTAATTTTTAATAAATGTGCCCAAGAAAAATATACCTTAATTAGGCGAAATTTCGAGATGCTGAAGGTGACCTTATTCTACAGCTCCCCTTAACCTTTTAAGTTGAAAATTTAATGGCATCAGTACCCCATATATAGAAGTAATCTGACCACGTTTCGTCAAAATCGATCCAGTAATTCTAGAGATATAAGGTGATTTAGAGGCCAACATCGATCATAAACACGAACAGCAGATAAATAGTTTTTTTTTTAAATATTTTTATTTATCAACAATAACTCTACTACTACTACTTATCAGCGTAATGTAACTCTTATCAGTGGTAAATTTGTACTCTTGAATAAACTCAGGTCGACTACTTCTGAGACGTGGGGTTCTGAGATATGTGGTTAATTGAAACCCAACCACCAAAGATTTTCCTCTGCAAATATTTTCCTCAGCACCAGAGGAAAATATATGTATGTACCGATGAGTGCGAAATTCCGGTAGAGATATTCGGGGGGGGGGGGGAATCCACGGGGGTCGGTCCTTGGGCCACTCCTGTGGAACTTGACCTTCAACGGAATATTGAGACTGGAGTTTGAAGGAAACGCCGAACTGATAGCTTATGCCGACCTCATGGCTCATGACCAGACATAGAGGTCCATCGAAAAGGAGGCTGATTTTGTCAGTTGCAATAAGAATTAGTTTATTCGCGGTTCCGACGTGCGCCGAGGCCTTTGATAAGAAGAAGAACCTAAAAAGGTATCTGCCCTGTAGAGGAGAGCTGCGGTACGAATTTCGTAAGTATATAAGGCGGTATCAACAAACGCAGTAGAAGTAATAGCGGGAATATCTCCTGTCGGGCTTAGGGTTCTGATGCTCCGAAGAGTTAACTATGGGATACCTAGAAGTGAAGCTAAAAGACAGATGCTGAATAATGGCAGGCATAGTGGGAAACATCAGACACTGGAGGCTGGACCAGAAGGATAATTCCCCAAGTCAGCTTGTGTGGGCTTCCATCTCACACAACTGTTAACTGGATACTGTGAGTTTGGGGTCTACCTCCATCGTTTTGGTAGGCGGATGACCCCAGGCTGCCGATACTGAAACGAAATTGACTCGGTAGAGCACTCTATATAAAGTTGTAACAGATGGGACGAGATTAGGCACTCATTTGGGATAAGTCAATTGCATCCGCAAAACACGCTGCAGTACATACTAAAAGGAAAACATGAATGGGATAACGCAGCCTCTATGGTAACCAGAATAATACAAATTAAGGAGAGAGACGCTAGGGAGTGGGATGAGAACTGATTCTAGAGGTAAGGATATACAAGGGCAGTCCAGCTCACGAGAGAGCGGTTCGTTGAGGTGGGCCGCTCTCAATTATTGACCGGGTACTCCTTAAGTTCGGGGAAAATTGAAAAGACCGGTGACCCGGCTAGATTGCCTCCAAGGAGGGAGATACCCTCCTTGGAGGGAACTGGTTTGAGGCATGGCGCAAAGAAAAGACTGAGTCCCGGCCTACTGGGTGAGCGACCCCCGCAGGGCACGGCATCGCCGAATCCTGTGAGGTTCCGGGAGGTTAGAGACCAGGCAACCACTGAGGATGCGCAATGCGTAACTGCTGGACCATTCTCAGTGGTCTTGGGAGAGAAAAAAACCACCAAAGAACACCGGTATTCACGATGTAGTATTCAAATCCGAATTTAATAATTAAATTTTGAAACAAATTTAAGATTTTAAATAATTAATATTGTTTAAAAAATGTATTATTGAAAAATACAATTTTTAAATGGGTAAGTATTCTAAAAAAAATTGCCGAGAAGATTTTTCAAATCGTTCGGCAATTTATTAAAAATGGCAACGTAACCACAATAAAATCCTTTCTCGTAAGCAGATGTATTGATTTAAGCCACCGGGTTGGTCTAGTGATGAACGCGTCTTCCCAAATCAGCTGATTTGGAAGTCGAGAGTTCCAGCGTTCAAGTCCTACTAAAGCCAGCTATTTTTACACGGATTTGAATACTAGATCGTGGATACCAGTGTTCTTTGGTGGTTGGGTTTCAATTAACCACGCATCTCAGGTATGGTCGAACTGAGAATGTACAAGACTACATACTTCATTTACACTCATACATATCATCCTCAGTCATCCTCTGAAGAATTATCTAAACGGTAGTTACCGGAGGCTAAAACAGGAAAAAGAAAAGATGTATTGATTTAAATTATACGAAAATAGTTCTGTAATCTGTTTTGGTAAGGGGCGGTGGATATTGTTATCTTTTAAAACTAAATGATCATTCTTTTACCAAAGATTGTATATTCATAAATATATAATTTTAATTTTCCAAAACCGATCAACACAATTGATACTTGAAAACGATTCGACAGCCCATTTTTGAACCTTATAAACTCGTTCTGACTTTTTAGGAATCTCAAGAGATGACATTATACAGACGATCGTAAAGTTGTTGTGCACTGTAATGACGAAAATTTCGTAATTATTACTTTGTATTTTTTTTCGTTATTTTGTTAAGAAATCCGGTTGGGTTTCGAACTCGATCTCGATCGCCCGGTCAACTCGGTACGTGGTGCGTTAAGCCTCGCTGTTACCACCAGTCTGCTGACCGTACAACCGAAATCTGTTCTATGAAAGTTGTGAAATTACATTAGTTTAGTTAGTACCGACCGTCACCGCTAGTACCGTCACACCCGCACGAATTAAATACGGTATGCTTTAGTTAAGTACGCTTTAGTTAGAATCGTTGAATTAAATAAACGAAAAAATATTATATTTAAATAAAATCCTAAATATTTTAAATTACGTTGTGTGTTAACGCACAACACGCGGCTAAAGCCGCATGAGTTGTGTGCAAGTTGTTGCGTATGTTGTCAGCTTTTCTTATATCTTTTAACAATTTTTTATTTTTTATTAAAAATAATTCATTTATTCTTTTTTTTAAAAGTTATCCACGTTTAACGCTTTTTCAGAGATCTGTGCATCTTCATACTTGATTTGTTTAATAAAAATAAATAAATATTAAAACTGTAGTGATACACATTAATAAAATATGTCATTGAATTCTGTGACAGTTCATTTTACTCTAATAAATGGAATTATTATACTAAGAAAAATAATCCGTGCAGATGAAACATAATTGTATACGAAAGGGCTAAAAAGAAATACCGGGAAAAAATAGTAATTACAAAAATAATTAGCTCTAACAAAAAACCTTTCCATATTTTGTTTTTACGATGCAGTTTGCTTTGTTAAACTATTTATAAATGTAACATCTTTTATTGGTTAGCAGTTCTTTGTAATAATTATATTAATAATAAAATCGTACGAGTATTTCTTTGTTTAAAAATAATTGAGCACATTCTTAATTAATTTATTACTATAACCGTTTTTTTTAACCTCCGGGATCATTGTTAGGTATTATTTCAGAGAATGAGATGAATGATAATTTTTGTTGCGTGTGAAAATGACATTCCTAACCGGGATTCGAACCTTGGACCTCCGGATGAAAGGCTGAAACGCTACCACTCGCGCCACGGAGGACGGTTACAATAATCGTTTATTCACGTATATTCCCACCTGAAATATAATAGCTCTTTAATTTCCCTCAAAAAATCAAAACGAGATAGGTTGATAGATCATTGTTTGGCATCCATAAATAAGAATCATGTTATACAAACTTATTAAGTTATTTATAATTACGAATTTGAAACCTGAATTAAAATAGATAATTATAAAATCACTTATTCTTAATAAATGACAATAACCGTACATTTATCGAACCAAACACAAGGAGTTTTGTTTAGATCAGCGTAATACTTCGTCATACAAAAAGGGAATATGTTATGATTCCGCTGCATTTTTTTTTTTTAAATATTCACATGCTAACCTAATCAATATTAAACCTAACTAATCAATATTAATATTAAATATTATTTATGTTAGTCTAGTGGTGAACGCGTCTTCCCAAATCAGTTGATTTGAAAATCCAGCGTTCAAGTTCTAGTAAAGGCTTTTAAACGGATTTGAATACTAGATCGTAGATACCGGTGTTCGTTGGTAGTTGGGTTTCAATTAACCACACCTCTTAGGAATGGTCAAACTGAAACTGTACAAGACTACACATCATTTACACTCATACATATCATCCTCATTCATCATCTGAAGTAATACCTGAACGGTAATTCTCAGAGGCTGAACAGCAAAAAAGAACCTATTCAATATTACTTTGGCTTTATATAACACCTATCTATAAAAATTTAAGCTTATGATTGTAATCCGTAAATTTTAATTAAATTTCCTAAAAACATTTTGATAAAAAAAAGCTAACAACACAGTTGTAGGGCTTTCCCAGAACACAACTATTTATAAATAAAATATAATTAATACATTAATAACTTATTGGAAAATTCCCACGTTATAATTACAAAGTAATAAATATATTATAATAATTAACATTGTTTAATTTTTAATAATTATATTGTAATAATCAATGAAAACATAAAAATAATACTGGCTTAAGGTTAAAACCGCAAATTTCAAATCTGGTATTACTGAACAAAAACGCTTCTTTTGAACAACTTAAAATATTAAAATCCTTTTCAGCGCTGTTGAAAATGTATAAATGTACCTAAGAAAAATATGACCTTAATTAGGCAAAATCTCAAGATACTGAGGGTGACCTTGCTCTAAAGCCTCACCCCCTTGATCTTTTAAGTTGAAAATTTAATGGCATCCACGTCCCATACGTAGAAGTAATCTGACCAAGATTGGTCAAAATCGGTCCTGTAGTTCTTGGAGATATAAGATAATTTAGAGGCCAAAACTGAACACACGCACACGCGCGCACCTACATACACGAACATTAATATCCGGAAAATTTCCATCCGGTTTTTTGGGTTCGTTAGGTATCAAAATGTCAAAATCAGATGAAAACCGCATATACCCAAATTGTACCGATTATAATACTTTCCCTTCTAGAGATATAGCTCTGCTAGACAGGAAAGTAAAATTTATTTCTCTCCATTAGTGACGTTGGTAGCGAATCGGCCTTTCATCCGGAGTCCTGGGTTCGAATCCCGGTCAGGCATGGCATTTTTAATTCGATAAAACAATTCCATTTCCACATTCCCACGGACAAGCTTTCAAGCTTATGTATGGAGGTAATTCATGAGACTAAAAAAAAAAAAATTATTAAGAAATTCTTTATTGTTATTTTTTGTAATTATTTTATTTAGTATCATAATGTAATCAATTAAAATTTAATTCTTTTAATTAATTAATATGTATTTTTTTTATTTTATAAATTAATTTAATTTTTTTTTACGCTGCCCTGATCAAGATTTTACTTCATCAATCCAGGCAAATTCCAGGATAATTATCCGTTCAGTAGCACACAATTCCTGACGCGATTTTTGTAACAATAAAATATTTGTTTATTTGCATTATAAAAAATAAATTATAAAATTAGTGTTGAGATTGAAAACAAAAAAAAATCTGATGTGGACAACACATGACTTCCTTGTACACCTATTAAATTACATTTACATATTTTTTTTTTTTAAATGAAAAGTACATCAAAAATTTTATTTCATTAAAAATCAAAGCTATATTTCTACAGTAATTTTTACTTCCTTGTAGAAGTAGGAAGTATTGTGACTATGAAAAATTTCAGTTTCCAGATTTCAACGGAAATACCCATTTTGACCATTCCTGAATCCATTTTGACTTGTTTCGGCGTGACGTTTGTACGTACGTACGTATGTATCTCGCATAACTCAAAAACGATTAGCCGTAGGATGTTGGATTTAGGACTGTTACAACATCTAGTTGTCCACCTCCCCTTTTGATTGCAATCTACTGAACCAAAAGTGTCCCACAATCCAAAAAACCCCTAAATCCAAAAAAATTGGATTTTGGGTTTTTCTTAACTGCCTTCATTGAGAGCGTTTCAACGATATATCATAAGTGGTGCATTTTTATTGGTTCCAGAGTTATAGCCAAATAAAATTGTAATTAATGTAATATTTGGATCTTATGGGAGGGTACATCGGTTTGAATCAGACGTCATCTCCTTTTTTTTAACTTTAAATATACTGATTTATTAATAATTATTAACCCCTAGGTGTAAAAAAAAAAATTTACGATGAATAATAATTCAAAAAAAAAAGGAAAAAATATCAGAAGTTTTTAATGAAATAAAATATTACGTACTTTTCATTTTAAAAAAATGTGTAAATGTAATTTAATAGCCGTACAATGAAGTCATGTGTTGTCCACATCAGATTTTTTTTACAGGTGGAAATTATTTTCTAGTCGTTCATATTTTCTTAATGTATACTTAGAACTGTAAAACAATAGTTGGTAATAACTGTAGCATTATTTGATCGTAACTATTGTGGTACACGGATGAAGTTTTATTCCCCTAAAAAAGGTTTCTATTTAAATTAGACTCTTTTTTTAAAGGAAACCTTATTTCAGAAACAAATCTGATACTTGCCGGCCTCCGTGGCGCGAGTGGTAGCGTCTCGGCCTCACACCCGAAGGTCCTGGGTTCGAATCCCGGTCAGGGATGGCATTTTTCATACACGCTACAAAACATTCATCTCATCCTCTGCGGAAAAAATTGCTTAACTGTAGACCCGGAGGTTAAAAAAAAAAGAAAAAAGTCTCATACTAAGAGTTGATTAATATTTAGAACTATAAAAAAAATACGATCCACTTATTTAAAGTCTGCCATACTAGAAGGTGACAAAGACTCAAATTTCGGACTTTGAAATTTTTTTTAATATATAAAACTCAAATAAAAATATATTAATTTATATATATATATATATATATATATATATATAATATATATAATTGTTATAATATAATATATTAATTGTTAATATATAATTGTTAATATATAATATATATAATATATATAATTGTTTATATATATATATATATATATATATATATATAAAGACATATTTGAATACGATGTAAATATAAAACATTTCAAACAAAAATTAAAGAAAATAATATAATTTAATACTCCGTAATAACACTTCAATTTTAAAAATGTCTTAATTATTATTTTTATAATAAAAAAATAAAATAAATTAAAAAGGATAGGACTTCACCCGATAAAATAAAAAATTTGTTCCGAAGTAACGTTTCGGCTCAAGTGACCTTGAATAACCTGGTAAAATATTCAATATTACTTAGGCTTTCTATAACATCTAAGTATAATTTTATAAAAAATGAAACCTGTATTGGGCTTGAATGCTTGCTTAAATGTTAATTTAAGAAACGTTTTTGACGAAAAATATAAAAAGAAAATGTTAATTATTTTAATCAACAGCTTGTAGTTAAAAGAAATCGTATTTTCTGTGAATTAAATAATTTAAAAAATATATATATTATCTACTATGTATTTTAAAATTAAAATATATAAAACTAAAATGAAAACTTACCTGCATAAGTCACGGTAACTGAATACAAAGTAAAAAACGTAATTAAAAATAAAAACATTAAAAATTTTAATTTATTTGAGTTAATCATTTTGTAAAAAACAAATTGTTTAAACAACGATACGTCAATAAAGCGGTTACAGCCGGAGGACATCAACGTGACACAAAGAAGAATCGTTCGTTGCTTTCTGACGCTCGTTTAACCACTGAACTGGTTTCCCTGAGTCAAATAACATTCGCAACAGGTCACTTCAGTTATAGCATAAGATAACATTCAAACTGGCCGGCTGCCGATGACGATTTTGCAGCACCAGCTCTATTTAAATAAGTGACGTGAGTTTTTATAGAATTAATCTTTATTTACTTTTCTGTTACAGAAAGAAAAACAAAATAAAATTTAAAGCATATGTTAATTTAAAGAAAATTGTCCGGCAGTAATTAATTAGTCATCAGATAAAATAGTGAAACCAAAATACTTTTTATCAATATATAAAACCTGTAATTTATCCGGTCGTAATAATAAAAATAAAATTATAATTAACCCTAAATTAGGCTCTAATTTCTTCATATGTTTAATCATATCAGACGTAGGTAATGTGTGAACATAAAAAGATCATAATTCGGCAAATTAAAATAATTTCATATTCAAATTATTGCTTTGCTGCCTTTATGATTTTATTACTCTTCACTGCATATTACATTTATAATACAGAAATTAAATTACATTTACAGTATATATTTAAAATATCTGACAACAAAGTTGTTATAATTTCTTGGCATTGGCTATTTATTCTAAAAATAATTATCTACGAAAATTTTGTTTAAATTAAAAAAATTGATATCTTTTACTTTTTTTGTTCCCCCAATCGCAAAATCAAATCCCAAGAAAATTTTTGATCAGCCTATGTTTACAATGTTAAATGGTGAAAACAAGAAACAATTCCAGTGAAAAATATACAATCAATAAAAAGTTACCTAAGATTTCTTCTTTTTTTTTAAGTGAGAGTTAATTATAATTAAAAGTTTAAATAAACCAAAAAAATTCCAAAAATCGATATTTTTAAAATTTGATCGACTTCCCTACTCCCAACATTGCCGCCAAAGTATTTTTGTCGGCGTTTGCAGTACTATTACGCCTAGAAATATATAAAGAAAATTCTATTAAAAAATATGCAATAAATAAAAAGATAGTTTTTCGATTTTTGGGGAAGGGAAACAATTTTGAGGAAAAAATATTTTTTTTAAATGTGAGATAAGCGTACTTAAAATTTTGAGAAATTGGCTCTTCTTTCTTTTTCTGTTTAACCTCCGGAACCACCGTAAGGTATGACTTCAGAGGATGAATGAAGGTGATATGTATGAATATAAATGAAGTGTAATCTTGTACAGCGTCAGGTCGACGACCGTTCCTGAGATGCGTGGTTAATTGAAACTCAACCACCAAAGAACACCGGTATCCATGATCTACTACTCAAATTCGTAAAAAAATAACTGCCTTTACTAGGATTTGAACCTCAGAACTCTCGACTTCCAAATTATCTAATTTGTGATGACGAGTTCACCACTAGACCAACCCGGTGAGGTTGGGGTAGAAATTACCCGGTGAGGTAGAAATTATCTACCTCACCCCTTGGAGATATTGATCCCAAACGTTAATTAATAGATTGCCTTATACATACGAGTCACTACTAAATTTCATAAAAATCGATCTATCTAGACAAAAGTGAGTCTAAAAAAAAGTGAGAATTAGAGATCCGGGCAAATAGATAGATAGATAGTCGATACGCAATGTTGTACGTGTAAAAAAAAAAAAACATTCCAACACCTCACAAAGAGTAATTGGTAATATTTAGGTATGGCATTTTTACTTTCCTGTCTAGATAGCGCTTCAGCAGAGCTATAGGTCTGGAAGGGAAAGTATTGTAACCGGTCCAATTTGGGAATATGCGGTTTTCACCGGATCTTGACGTTTTAACACCTAGGGAACCCAAAACCCGGATGGAAATTTTTCGGATATTAATGTTCGTATGTACGTGGGAGTGTTCGGTGATGGCCTCTTTTTTTCTTTTTTTTATTGACCCCCCCCCCCTTCTGAAATAATGCTTTACCAGCTATTCGCAGGAGAGGCGGATCGCCAGGGGTGGAGGTTTAGTCGGTAGTGCGCAGGAATACATACGTCTTTTTTATTATTTTGCGGAACCTGTTATCAAGTCTGACACTGTTTCGGCGCCCATAAATGAGGTTCCTCCACCTCTTAAAAAAAAAAGATTAAAGTTATTAAACTGCAAACATGCTATCACACGAACATAGGTACGAACATTACCTCTCACATTTTGTTTTTTTTGTTTTTTGGGGTTCCTGGGACTCCATATGGGTATTTGTTTAGATATGACTTCAACAACCGAGACGTAGTAAAAATTTGAAGAAATAGTTTTGTTCTTTCGTTGTTCGTTTCCTACAATAAAATTTTGAATGTTATTTGTCCAACTAAGATGAACCAATCCGTCGAAAAAAAAATTAATTTTAATTGTAATAGCTATATCATTTCTACCGAAACAGATAAAACGTATGTAAATTTTGTACGAGAACACACCATTGAATCTCATATATCCAGAAATCTTCATTAATCTAAACACTTTAACGCCAAAAACAAATAGTTTTAGTAAATATTTTGCTCTTCCGGAAACGAGGTGTTGAACGACGGATGCATCGTAATAGGGAATAGTTAATTTTTCTGCAACTGCTAGTAACCGCCTATATATTCGTAGTCGAAATTTCATCTTTTGATAAGAATCCACATGTTAAATTTAGGTTCTCACTTCAAGATTTATACAGCGGAGTGCCTTAGGGAATTATTCTCGGTCCCTTGGTTTTATTATTGTTTATTAATTATCGGCCTCAACATTGAGCCATTCATTTTAATCCTCTTAACAGGCGATACAACTGCATCTATATAAGATAATTATTTAAAAGGAATTGAAAATTCTACGATAAGAGTTCAAAAACTATTTATTTGAGGGATTACCTTAGATATGAATAAAAATAACGTCTTCTCGTGTAGACGTAACATTGATGATCGCGTGGATAGCATTCACATTAATGATAACAATAATATTTTTGTTACCTACAAAACAAAGTTTCTGGGGTTTTTATTAGATGACTAGTTCTCTTAGGATGATCAAAATCATTTCGTTAGTAAAAAAAAAAAAACAAACCGCATTGTTTTGCTTTGAAGGGACCGCTAAACTTGTCATCATTATTTATTATGTTTACATAAATTTCCGTGTAAAGTATAGTGTCATCTCAAAAAACTCAGAACAAGTATTTAAGATATAAAAATGGACTGTAAGATCATTATCTGGCCGCCATAAGTATGAATCCTATATATATATATATATATATATATATTGTTTTCTTTACAATTGCAGTGGAGGAATCTACCAACGGACACTCGTAACAAGTGTGTCGAATCCGCAACAGCTTTCGCTAGGTGTTACACAGACCGTACATATTTTGGGTATGCATAACGATTAAACCTCCACCACGCCATCCACCACCTACCCGGTACAGCCGTAAGGCATTACTTCAGAAAAGAGCGGCTTAATCTTCTGCTTATGACCGTTTCAAATCTCAGGGCCGTCAGAAGAGGAAGTGCTGCTACATACATACTCGCACCAGGATTCCCCCAGGCACTCCGCAGTCAGCCTATCCCCTGATCCGGCACCACATTAGTGGGCCATCCATCTCTTTCTTCCTGACGTCTTCTAGGATTCCTAGTTTGACCATGACCACGTCAGCCCAGTCAGCAATCGTCTTTTTCTTTTCTTTTCCTGTTTAGCCTCCGGTAACTACCGTTTAGATAATACTTCAGACGATGAATGAGGATGATATGTATGGGTGTAAATGAAGTGTAGTCTTGTACATTCTCAGTTCGACCGTTCCTGAGATGTGTGGTTAATTAAAACCCAACCACCAAAGAACACCGCCATCCACGATCTAGTATTCAAATCCGAGTCAGCAATCGTCTGCCAAGATGAAACTTGCCGTGACACCGGCAAGTTTCATGCAATGACGCCGCTGCAAAATTTCTTGCCAGTCCAAGTCTAGCTATGGGTGTATTCCACTCAGAGATAAAACAAGAAACCAGAGTCCTCTTATTAGATATCCGGGCAAGAGCTCCCCGGAGCTCTCACTGAATAGAGGTAACATTCCCTTTCTGTCCTCAACATTACAGGTTAACTCCTACCATTCAGCGAACAGAATGTCCACTATCTACATCATCTCAGCAGCACCTGACGGAGAGTGAGCGACGCTCTTTAATGTCCTTTTAACAATTAGCTGGTTTTGTTTGCCCCACGGATCCCTATTAACTTTTTCGGTGGGATCACGCCAGCACCGTTTTTTGCTATTCTAGATAAGGGAATTAAGTTTTACCCTAGCTGTCTTTTATAGGATTGTGAGCATGCTTCTCGCTATGTCAGTACGAGTTCTTTGCATAGATTGCCGAATCTTATGGCATTCCTGTCTCTGAAGTACGTATTCGTTTCAACAATAAATTGGAGCATGAGACCAGCCAGTTAATCGCTTCGGCAGCACCTTATCGCACGTATTGGTCAGACACCTATCAAACCGTTCGACTCTCTCTGTAGCCGAATTGGCAAGATCCAATGGGTCAAGGAAGAACCACTTTTCAAAATCTTCGCACTCCAGCTTATCGGACTTATATCAGGATCTCTTCTCTTGTACGACTGCCTGTCCAGTCTTATAATAATAGTCTGGTGATCGCTACCATTGTAGACCCTTCTAGACTCACCTGTCTCCAATTCTACCAATTAGGCTGTTGCTAGCGAAAGTTAGATCGATATGAATCCTACATTTATAAAAATTAAATATGTTAGCTTACCCTTGTGTTTATATTTATGAATGTGTAATCTTTGGTAAAAAGAATGATCACTTGTTAAAAAAATTAATAATATTTAACCATACTTGGCATTTATAGACCTAGAAAAGGCATTCGATAACGTAGACTGGAATAAAATGTTCAGCATTTTAAAAAATTAGGGTTGAAATACAGAGATAGAAGAACGATTGCTAACATTTACAGGAACCAAACAGCAATAGTAATAATTGAAGAACATAAGAAAGAAGCCGTAATAAGAAAGAGAGTCTGACAAGGATGTTCCCTATCCCCGTTACTTTTTAATCTTTACATAGAACTAGTAGTTAATGATGTTAAAGAACAATTTAGATCCGGAGTAACAGTTCAAGGTGAAAAGAAAAGATTCTACGATTTGCTGATGATATAGTAATTCTAGCTGAGAGTAAAAAGGATTTAGAAGGAACAATGAACGGCATGGATGAAGTTCTATGCAAGAACTACCGCATGAAAATAAACAAGAATAAAACGAAAGTAATGAAATGTAGTAGAAATAACGAAGATGGACCATTGAATGTAAACATAGGAAGAGAAAAGATTATGGAGGTAGAAGAATTTTGTTATTTGGGAAGTAAAATTACTAAAGATGGACGAAACAGAAGCGATATAAAATGTCGAATAGCACAGGCGAAACGAGCCTTCAGTCAGAAATACAATTTTCTTACATCAAAAATTAATTTAAACGTCAAGAAAACATTTTTGAAAGTATATGTTTGGAGCGTAGCTTTATATGGAAGTGAAACTTGGACGATCGGTGTACCTGAGAAGAAAAGATTAGAAGCTTTTGAAATGTGGTAATATAGGGGAGAATGTTAAAAGTGGATAAAGTGACAAATGAAGAGGCGTTGCGGCAAATAGATGAAGAAAGAAGAATTTGGAAAAATATAGTTAAAAGAAGAAACAGAGTTATAGGCCACACATTAAGGCATCCTGGAATAGTCGCTTTAATATTGAAGGGACAGGTAGAAGGAAAAAATTGTGCAGGCTGGCAACGTTTGGAGTAAGTAAAACGAATTGTTGATGTAGGATATAGGAGGTATACCGAAATGAAACGATTAGCACTAGATAGGGAATCTTGGAGAGTTGCATAAACCAGTCAAATGACTAGACAAAAAAAAAAAAAAATATTCAACGTTACCAAACCAGACTACGTAACTGTTCATATAACTCAACACAATATTTCGGCTAAAGAGAATACGTTTTATTGTGCTTCCGTAGCTATTTTTTTATAAATTACCAACCATTTATAAAATTTCACACCAATCTATTTAAAATACAATTAAAAAATTTTCTTTTGCGGTAACAATACTCCGTCGATGAATTTTTAATTAAAACTGATTACAAGACACACACCCACACGATTTATCTGCATTCTATTCAACATGTAAATAAATAAATGGCTCAAAATTATTTTTATCAGCCCCTTCTGAATTGTGAATTATTTTGTAATAAAATTTTATATTTAATGTATTTACCTTAACATTATTTCAAGTGTGTGTTAATATGGACTTCAGACACACCTATTTTGTTGTCTTGTAATTTGTTTTTTTATTATGACTTGATCTATACGATATACGAGTATTATTACAGATTAAAAGATTTATTTATTTATTCGAAAATAAAACTTCTAGGACAAAAACAATTATTATAAATTAATCCAGCAATCTTTACGTCTTTTGATCAGTGAATGATTGAAAATTATCTTTACCGATCCACCGACCTTCTTACTCGTATTTAAAAATGTTTAAATAAAATTACAATTAATTGAGATTTTTCTTGTCGAAGAAAGTAAAAACTAGCTTAAAATTATTTCTTAATATTTCCACCTTAATTCGGTTGTACGAAATCATCTTTAAGTTATACATGATATCATTCTGCTTGCAATGCTTAAGATTTTACCTAAAAAACTTGACTGCATACAGTTAAACAAATATAAATGATTAAAAAAACTGACATCAAGTAACCTTTTGAATTTTTAAAACATAAGCCCACTATAAATATTTATTTATTTCGTAAAAGAATTTATTGAATGTCATTTTATTTCGTAGAAGAATGCTTGTATCAACTTGTATACAAAATGTTAATAAAATAAATTAATTAGTTTCTGAAGTAAGAATTTATAAGAAATAAGCAGACAAATGGACGGAAAAGAAAGCGCTTTAGGATATATTTTTATTGGATCACTTTTCTTTATTTTTTCCACATACTATCATTTCTTGAAGTTTGGGCTAAACAGTTTTGAAACACTCTTTATCTACTTATAAGACAAAAAATGGAGTACACTAGTAACACAATACGATTTACCGTAAGGTGACCAACTTAAAGCTACTGCCAACGGAATAATACTTTGTTTTTTTTAATATATAGATATCGATTATTTACTGACATCTTATTCTCTAGAAAGTAAAACTAACAAGGAAATATAAAAACAATCGTGTAGGTAAATAAACTGCACAATCAACTAATTTTTTTTTTTTTGACGGTTGGTAAATTTTGTTATCATGTCTGGTTGAAATCACTTTCAGTATATTGGCAATTACTTATTTATTATTGATTAATTTCTCTCTTAAAAATAATTTAAATCGTATTATAATTTTTAGTTCTTATTTTTAATCTTTTCTTAATATTTTCGAAAAAATAAAAATTTTACTTTCTCAGCTACACTCTGTTGTTGCTATAGCAATAAAGCTATAAAGGGAAAATATAGCGGTCGGAAAAATTTTGGGTATCGGGGTTTTACCAAATGGTTCCGTTTCTAGACCCTCCTTAAACTAAAAAAAAATAAAAAAATAAAAATAAAAATAAAAACAGAAGAAAAGGCATTTCCAGAAAATTATTAATATTTCCGAACTCGCTCAATATAAATTTGACGAAAATAGATTAAAAAAGTTTCTTATATGTGGCATTAAATATTGGACAACATTAAAAAACGGGGTAGGGTAGCTCAAACAATTTAGCTAGTAAGATGAAAGTAATAATTAAACTATTAAAATTAAAAAAAATATATATATATATAGAGAGAGAGAGAAATTCATTATCAAATCTCAAATGTTCTTAAATAAAAGAAAGAAAAAGTTATTTGATAAGATTGTGTACTACATTCATAAATAATAATATTTTTTAACAAAAACTTATAAATGTTGAAGATTTTAGATGTAAAATGCAGAATTTATTTTGGTTAAATGTACATATCCTCCAGAAGTTTTTAAAATGAAATTAATACAGAGTGTTCTACTTAAAAGAGGCCCCATCACCCAATAGTGTACACTAAATGCATATTTTATTTTTAAAAAATGCATATATTGATGTGAGATGGGTAAAATAATGTGGAAGATGTTGGTACGACTGGAGCTGGAGTGGGGAGAACTGTTTATTGAATGTACATTTGAGTGTTGCCAATATGTGTCAAGCATTGGCTTTTGAACAAGGTTGCGTAATCGTGTGTTGTTTTTTATTAAAATGCGGTAACTGTTGAAGAACGTGTGTTCATGATGGAAACTTGTTTAGAAACGAAATTTCATGTATATCGGCAAAGGTTCAGGAAGAAATGTGAAAAGGAAGCACGAGTGAAAATTGTTATACAGTAATTAGTCACAAAATTACGTGAAACAGGTTCGAAGTTAGACGAGAAACCTTTTTCTTTTTCCTGTTTAGCCTCCGGTAATTACCTTTCAGATAATACTTCAGAGGATGATATGTATGAGTGTAAATGAAATGTAGTCTTGTACAGTCTCAGTTCGACCATTCCTGAGATGTGTGGTTAATTGAAACCCAACCACCAAAGAACACCGGTATCCACGATCTAGTATTCAAATCCGTGTAAAAATAACTGACTTTACTAGGACTAGAACGCTGGAACTCTCGACTTCCAAATCCCAGCTGATTTGGGAAGACGCGTTCACCATTAGACCAACCCGGTGGGTTAGATCAGAAACTTATCCGACACAGGTCAGTTTTAACGACGCAGTCTTATGGGACATTAAAGCGGCAGTTACAAGATCTCTTCACAGATTTTTGCGGTGACTAAACCGGAAAAGAACATTTCATTAGATCAGCTCACACTATAATGGGGAGAATGCTGAAATTTTATCCATATGGAGTGCATGTTTTTCATGAGCTAACTAATAATAATTATGCTAAAACGGTTTACTGACGGTTCAAGAACTTCATTGGAGGCATCAATCACACTTTAGATCAAAGGTTTGTCACAGATGGAGCTTGGTATCACCTTAGTAGGTATGTTAATAGTCGAACTACTAAACCTAGGGTACTGAAAATCCGCACATTTTCATTGACCTTCCCTACATCTACAGTAAATCAGCGTATGGTGTGCGATTTCAAAGCGATGAATAATAACACCTTGTTTTTTTGAAAAAACTATGGCTGCTCCTGTCTTCCAAGAAGTAATCCAACAGTTCATACCCTTACTGCAAGAGGATGAGCATGACTATTGGTTGCAACAGGACAGCGCCACTCGCTCTACTATGGATGTTTCAGGAGTTTTTGGATGTAAGAATAATTTCTACAGGATTGTAGCCACCAAGATTCTTGATCTGACTAGTCCAAACTTCTCCTGTGGGAGTTACTTAAAAGAAATTGTTTATTGGAGCAATTCAAATACTCTGCAGGAACTAAAACCAATTATTACCGATGTCATCCGGGAAATAGAAAGGATATAGCTAATAAGAGTAGTCAGGAACATGTCAAACATGTTGACAAGTGCATAGAAGTGAATGAACATCATTTTTAACATCTTTTGTGAATTACTAATTATGTTTTGCCAATAAACTATTATTTACAGACTTTTTTTTCTGTTTAATCTTCGAAACCGCCGTAATTTATTACTTCAAAGGATGATGTAAATGAAAGACAATCTTGTACAGTCTCAGGTCGACCATTTCTGAGATGTGCGGTTAACTGAAACCCAACCATAAAAAAACACCGGTATTCACGATCTAGTATTCAAATCCTTATAAAATTAATTGCCTTTGCAAGGATTTGAACCTTAGAACTTTCGACTTCGAAATCAGTATTGCGATGACGAGTTCATCACTAGACCAACCCGGTGGATTATATTATTTATAAACTAAAATAAGTGATGGAGCGCCTCTTTTAAACTAAATGCTCTATATTTAATAAATGGGATTATTTAGTAATTTATGAAACTGCAACTAACAGCACTAGAACTGCTACAAGTAACGTAAGTAAGAAAAGTTTAATTACCCTCCTCCCCCTCCAAAAAATAATTAGCCCAATCATCAAGTCATAAAAAATACTTTCTTTTTTTAGTTGTTAAAATTTTATATCGTATTGAAGATAACACATCTGCTATTTCTTATAATAATGTTTTAAAACAGGAAAAAATATAATAATGATAGATAGCTCTTTGAATAAAAGTTTTACACATATTTTTTACAATTTTTACACAATTCTTTTCTTAAATTTTACACATTTTAAAAAAAAAAATATTTTCTAACATTACCATTTTCTTTTTAGTTATTAAAACAAACAAGTTTAAAAATTAAAAAAGTAGCTTTTTGCATTATCTTTTTCGAAATAAATTTTAATAAGTAATTAAAACTAAAATAGGTAATTATATACAATTCATAGCGTTATTTCGATTACTTTCATATTGAAATATATTATTTTCTTTTATTTGTCACTATTAAGTATCGGAAGTCAAGTATTTGGGAAATTCTTACCTTGGTCGAGTAGAGGTTATTTTTCTGTGATTTCGGCTAGTCGGTGCCATTGTATAATTGCCCGATCGCTTTGAAAAGTCTGTAATTACGTTTATAGGTCTGGTATATTCTGCTGAAAATAAATTTTGCTACATGTCCAATCAGATGGTGCTTCCTACCACCGTAACGCGTAATATCTGCGCGTTCCTTACTCCACGTTCTTTCGATAGTTTGCGTGCGGACAACCGTTTCTAAATCTACGAAATTCACAGAATGGTTTACAGTGAGGTGTCAATAGCGCTCAAACTTAAAAAAATTCTAAGATTTCAGCGGTCAGAAATAGTAGTAGTACCCAGTAATATGTAATGCTTTATAGAGGCTATGTTTCACTGCTACGGATCGGTAACAGCTGGGAAAAACACCGGCTACTGTCCCTTTCAATTCCACAGAATATCCAATAGCCGTCAACAATTATACCGGTTAATTCTGTCTAATGATCAGTTTTTTCTAGTTCATCTTAACGAGATTACACACTACACCAACTTTACCTGCGGGCGTCTACTGAACTGAAAAAATCCAAACTTCTCTTAAGAAAGAACAGCGGTCTATACATGTTCAGGATGTTATTCACGCTTCATTTCACAATAAATCCTGATATGGAGGCTTCAAATTTATTCAAAAATTAACTGATCGGCAGATTTTTTGCTTTCATTTTTTGCACCCTTTAATTGGATCAAAAAAGGCCGTTTTTCTCATCTAAACACATATGATTTCCACAACCCAGGGCACTGTTTGGATTTCAGAACACCGCGGTCGTACCAAAATGCAAGCGATCGTTCTTCATTTTCCGACAACATAATAAATCGAGACGATGTTAATTTACAACCGGTACAAAAGACTGATCATAAAAGTACTACACGCACTCATATCGGAAACTGAATGGGCAGCAAGAACAAGCCTAATAAAATAGCTTATATTTTACTGTTAATGATATCTGGGTCCGACTAGTTGGGTTGCAAAGTCTTTGAGCTTCCTTCGTGAATTTATATCAATATAAAAGTATTTACAGGTAATGTCATGAATTGTATATAATTACCCTAAAATACTACGGATGCGTGTCGTAAAACATATAAAAGAATGAATATACCTACAGAGTTGTACGCAAAGAGATGGAAATAATTTGAGAATATGTTCTACAAGTGAAAATAAAAGAATCGTTCATATGAACGTGGCTCTTGAATCGCTTTGTTTTCGAGTTTTTGTTTGCAAATATTCTCCACTTGATTTCTTCTTCGAAGCTATCTGAAATTCTTGGAACTTAAATCAAGTGGTAAATTTGATGGTTTCATGTTGTTTTTGACCTAAAAATTTTAATAAAACAGATTTCAGAAATGTATCGCTATTAATTTTTAAGAAAATTATTGTTAAACACAAAAAAATTAGACTTTTATTAAAAATAAAAAATATTTTTGTTTTTAATAAAATTTTATCTATGTTTATTTGACGTTATTATTTCGCCTTTTGTAGAATTAAATTCTCTAGAAATTTTTTTGCAAAGTTTTATTTGTTATTGGAAATTTTATGTACTTGTACATCGAACGTAACAAGTTTTTTTTTATGATACCAATTTTTTTTTAATAATAATTTTCTCAAAAATCAATTGAGATATAGTTTTGGGGCACGTTTTATTCAATTGGTTTTTTTTTTAGATTAAAACCATATGAAACTATCAATTTTACCGCTGAATTAATGTGTTTCAAGAATTTCAGTAGGCTTCATTTTATGCTTTATGCATGAAGTAGAAATCGGAGCGAAATTTTTTCCAAGTTATAACTCGAAAAAGAAGCAATTCCGGACCTATACGAAGTTTGTCTTTATTTTTATTTATACAACATGTTCTGAAATTATTTCTGTTTCTTCGTAAGACACTAACCAGGAATTATACATGTCTAATTCAAAACACAGTTCCAATGTTAAACGTGGAAAAATTTATAACGTTTGAAAAATGTCAAGCCAGATGAGGATTTGAACTCGGAACCTTCCGGATGAAAGATTGAAACATTACTATTCCACCGTGGAGGCCGGAAAAGTAATATCTTTAAAACGATAAACTAATTTTTATACATATATGCACAGTCAAAAATACGAAATAAAAATAAAATTGTTACTTTAGATATAACTGAACAACAATTTTTTTTTTTTTCAGTTTTTAGCATGTATCATAGATTTAAAAAATATATTTTTGTACAAATAGTTTTCCTTATTACCAGGTATAAAACTTATATTTCGTTAAATGTATTGCCGGGAAAGAGATATTTTATTAAACTGAACAAATTATGCACGTTAAAAAACATATTTTTGAATATCTAAAAATAAGGTATGCGTTCAGATTGTATTAATATGCTATCTGCCGATGAGTTAAATGAAGTAGAATAAATTACGTCTTTCAAAGTTTTTTTTAATAAGTTTTAAGCACAGATTAGGTATTTATTTATTTTTTCTTCTTTATCAAATAAATAAAGCATCATTATACTGGATGTATGCCAAGAAAATTATTAACTTGAAAAATAAGATTCACATGTATTACAAATAAATTTAAAAAATATATATATATTTTTTTTTAAATCACCGCTACACCTTTCACCAAGAATACAAAGAGATCGTTCAAGTTCAAACTGAATTACATATATTCATAAATAAAGGACTATGATAGGTAATAGACCGTAGAATTATAGGTCAATCAACTGTTGATGACAATCAGCCTTGAAAATAAACGATTCGTGATAACGTAGGTAAATTTAACAGATGACTTTAGCGGTCGACCTATACGCAGTACCTAAACAAATCGACTGACAAAAGTCAATGAACTTACATGTAAATGTCTGAATCTCTGAAGTTCAGGTTATATCTGATCCTGTATTAAGTCCACGTGTATTAAATAAGAAACTAATTTATTACCTCACCTTTTAACTCGCAACGATGCAGCCAACCAGTTTAAATTTTTATACGTTAAAAGATTTTTTTTTTAAATCGATAAGATACCAACCTACGGAATCTTTATTTCTGTGCATAACTTGAATTATAGTTTTATGCAATTCGGGGTATAACTTTCATACGATGTACAATCAAATAACGCGTTTGTTCAGGATTGCATCAATCGTTGAATCGCTCATAGGCTCGTCGTTTATATTAAAATGAAAACAATATTACGAGTTTTGTTATTTTCTTTCATTTTATTGCAGAATAAAATAATTAAGATTTCCCCTCAGTTCTGTACGAAAAAAAACGGGCATTTATTAAAGACTTAGGAAAAGGTCGACTGCAAGAAAAATCTTAATATGATTGGATGATAAAAATAATTGTAGCGTTAATAAAAAAGACATTCTTTACAGATTTTTTGAATTATAAGTTTTAATAAAATTACAATTTTCTAATATTCTATAGTAATAATCCTAAGAAAAAAGTGAAAATTAGAGACCCGGGCATATACGTAGTCTATACACAATGTTGTACGTGTAAAAAAAAAAACCATTCAAACACCTCACAAATAGTAATTTGTAATATATAGGTATGACATTTTTACTTTCCTGTCTGAATTGCGCTACAGCAGAGCTATAACTCTAGCAGAGAAAGTATTGTAATCAGTCCAATTTGGGTACAAGCGATTTTCACCGGATCTTGACGTTTTAACACCTAGAGAATTCAAAAAACCAGATGGAAATTTTCCGGATGTTAATGTTCGTATGTACGTGTGAGTGTTCGGTGATGGCCTCTATACTATCAACTTATATCTCCAGAACTGCTGGACCGATTTTAACTAAACTTAGTCAGATTTCTTCTATATACGGGGCATTGATGCCATTAAATTTTCAACTTAAAAGGTGAAGGGGGTGAGGCTGCATAGCAAGGTCGAGCAGTATCTCGATATTTCGCCTACTTAAGGTCATACTTTTCTTAGGCACATTTGTTAACGATTAAAAAAAAAACAATATTTGCAACAAAAAAAATTTTG
The DNA here is from genome assembly GCF_047948215.1 of Lycorma delicatula. NCBI lineage: Eukaryota > Metazoa > Arthropoda > Insecta > Hemiptera > Fulgoridae > Lycorma > Lycorma delicatula. The sequence continues at coordinate 16,749,108 of NC_134459.1, forward strand.
CAAAATCGCACCCCCACCCTAAAAAGGCTGTTGTAGTCATCTGCTATGTTGTGACGTCGCAGGTGAACGGTGAAATTAAATAAATGAATAATATTTACAATTTAAAAATGTAACTCGATCGCCCGGTCGACTCGGTACCTCGTGCGGTAAAACTCGCGGTTACACCAGTCTACCGACCGTACAAGCGAAATTTGTTCTATGTAAATTGTGAAATTACATTAGTGCCGATCGTCGCCGCTAGTACCGTCACCCGCGCGAATTAAATACGATATACGCGCGCGCTTTAGTTAGAATCATTGAATTAATAAAACGAAAAAATATTACATTTAAATAAAATGATAAATATTTTTAATTAAAGTTGTGTGTGTAAGTCGTGCATCAAAAACAACCCACACTTGTAGTACTTTCCCGGAATGCGGCTTTTTTATATCCTTACAATAGAATTAATAGTGAAACTTAATTTTTAAAAACCATAAAAAAGAATCATGATTAATTCCACTCATTTATTAATAAGCAAATAATACCCTACACCACACATTAATTTCGTTGTATATAATTTCATTACACACTAGCATTCCGAAGAATTTAGTGATCGAAGCGATAGAAAGCAAATGAAGTGAAACTGAAAAAATAATGAAAATTAAAAAAAAAACAGAATTCTTAAAATGTATAAATATTTGCATAGATAATATGTATTTTAGATTTAAAAGTAAATTATATGAACAATGAGATTATATTAACAAAGCGATGGGGTCATCAATCTAAGCCTGCTTAGCAAGCCTAACTATGGAATATTTAGAAAAATTAAATAGTAAGGTCTCATTCTATAAATGACATTCTGTTATGTGCACATGAACAGGATATTGATTTAATATTAAAATAATTTAACCCATTTAATGAACATATACAATTTACAAAGGAAGTTGAGATTAACAATAGTATAAACTTTTTGGATTTAACAATAACTCATTTTGAAAAGAAAATATCAACAAAATGGTATATAAAACCAACATCTTCAGGCATATACTTAAATTTCCTAACACAACCAATATCACATAAAAAAATCAGTAGTCTAGAATCTTGCAAACAGAGTAATAAAATTTACAAACCCTGAAGATAGAAATTTATATATAAAAAAAAGCAAAAGATTTATTAATAAATAATAATTATCTAGGAAATATCATAAATAAAATACTTAAAAATATAATTTATAAACACTATAATAATAAAGCAGCCAACCATCCTAATAAAAATAAGAGTGAGAATTACGTTTAATTACCATATGTCGCAGGTCTGCCTGAAAAGAAAAAAAATTGCTACAAAAAGATTTCACAATAGTCCATCAAACTACAGCAATCTGAATAGTATGTTCTCTAAATTAAAATCACTGAAAGAAAAAAATTAACAAACTAACGTATTATACAGCATTCCGTGTAAAGCTTGTAACGCTGTATACATTGGATAAACATCTCAATACAACAAATGAGCTTTTTTTACTACTGAGCTTATGTTTACCTGTTAAACATGTTGTTTAATGTGACTGCTTTTCTAACTGTGAATTACTTATGAAAATAAAATATTGGTAGTTATGTTCTAGCATATCATCTAATAGTGTTAGTATTTAAAAGATTATATTTATTAATATATAGCAACATGTCTGTGAAAGAATTCACGCGTGTGGTGACAGAATGGAATTTCCAAAATCCTACTGAATGTTTTAATAAAGAAAAAATTGAGATTAGTTATTCTTCAATAAATGTGTTCCAAATAGTGAATCGTTGTTAAGTTTAAAAAAAATTCAAAAATAGTTTTCTTAAAATAACATTTTTTGAAAATGTTTTGTAATAAGACATTCAAGTAATCAATTTTTTTATTTAAATTTTGTAAAAGTATGCACATCATATGATATGAAAGTAGTAATTTTAGAAACAAGGTTAACAGAAGTTTTTGTAGATCACTCACAACTTTTGTTGGTAATAGACCTAAAACAAACAGTATTATGAATTCCTTAGAACATTTTTTAAGAGAATAAATTTCTTTATAATAGGTAGCAGTGTTTCTTAGTAATAAGGGAACAAACATGTCTGACAAAGCAAACATTTTCATTATCAAGTGGTGTTAAATTTGAATTCTGGATATTTATTATTCAGTAAGGTAATGGGGAAAAAATGTAGGTTTACTGAAACGATGTTCTACACTTCTTGAATACAAAATCTACGACAAGCCACAATAAAAAATATCACACAGATAGACAGTCCAAAGATTCTATCATATTAAAACCCACATGTATTCATTTAAGAAATTGAAATTACACTTTATCCCTTATAAATCATTAGAACAAACCAGATATATTAAAATTTCTAGTAAAAATGTTGTAATGAGAAAAAAGAATGACTCATTGAATCATAGCATCAATAGATTGATTTTAATAAACATTTGGAGAAAAAAGACAAAAAAGATCAACTACTACAGTTGGTTGATACATTAACAAAATTTTTAAGTCCATTGAAATAGAAAAAAATGTGGTTATGATAACAGACAGTGATGCGACAATACACACATTTAATCTGTTAAAGAGAAAGCATAAACTAGGCAATGATGGTCTGGAAAATGAATATCAAATGTTACAGTGTCAAAAGAGAAATATAAAGGAAGGCACCATTAAAAAAACTAGACAGGATGGTATGAATGAATCTGCGGTCTGCAAGAAACACCAAATGCCATGAACATCTTGCCAAAAAAAAAGAAGATATTTTACAATTTGAAAAATTTTTTTAAATTTTTACAATATGAATTTTACAACGTTATGGGGCAATAAAAAAAATAAAATCTAATGCTCTTGATTTTGAAATACAAAAATACAATACAATACAATATAAAATACAATACAATACAAAAAATTACAAAAATTACTGTACACTGATCATAAAGTTTTTATAACGTTGAGATCAATGTCTACCAAATAGAAAAAAAATTTTTTTCTGTATGTACAGTCAGCAAAATTTTTGTGTGTGATTATATTCACAGCATGGATGCACAAAAAGTGAAATGTTGCATTCCGCACGCATATGTGAAGTGACTTCTTTTTTAAGATCTTATAATCAATTTAGAAATATGGCATCCTTGCTGACACATAGCTCTTTTTGACAAATCAGGCACGAGTTCTGGAAAATGATGCTGTACTAACTACAGAGGTACACTTGTATCTTTTAATTATCTTCCAACTGATGGTATAGGCCTCAATTATGAAAGAGTTGTGCACGTTTTACATTCATATTTAAAATCCTGAAGTCGTAGTTTTCAATCCCAGCCAGGCTTAATATTTTATATTCACTACAAAATTTCATTAAACATCCCTAAACACAAGTTTTGCTCTTATGTGATGAATTAATTTTTTTTTTTTTTACCTCTCACTATTTTAATTATCTTTGCTATTAAAAATAGCAATGATATTTTGAAATATTTTCTATTTTTGTTGTATTGAATTGAAAGAGTTGACTGATTCATAAGATTTTATTAAGTAATCATGAGAATTTTTATTGAATAAGACTTGTAGACAGCAAAACCTACATCTTGAGTTTACCTGTATGTTGTTACAATCATGGTCATTCCAGGATGTGTTATTAATTATAATCATCTAACTATAGGGTATAGTTAGGAGATAGTATTGAGGTGCTGAATCACTAGCAACAGCTGGTCTCATATTTGAAAGTAAGCAGTAATCCTTTGAATTATTCCATTATGTAAGGAATTTGTTAAGGGATGAAAACATGGCAAGGCGACAAAAAAATAAATTTCTCAATAGAAAATCCAGTTTTGAAAAATAAAGTCTTGTTCTAAATTTCAGAAATGGACAACATAAATCTACCTCTTACTTCCACATTAGTGGACTGGTAACATCTTACTTGGAATGTAATGGATTCAAATCCTGATAAGGCTTTGTAATTTTCCTCAAAAGAAAAAGGAAATAAGTGAAAAAATTTCCTCAAAAGAAAAAGGAAATAACTTTCCTAAAAAGTTAGAAAAGACTTTTTTTCTTTAAAAATCTTTTTTCATAATTATTCTAAGCTTAGACAGAAGGGAAACAAAGATCTTTATGACAGTAAAACGTGAAATGAATAAATTTTTTTGTTAATTTGTCATTTTAAGTTTTGTTTTTTAAATCTACTTCCATTCTTTCATCCAAAAAAAGCTACCTCGTGATGGTGAAAGATATCCTAAGGTCAATTCTAATCTATGAGAGTATGCAGAAATACATATTCTAAATAATGGTTACATCCATGAATTTTCTTGAACTGCTTTTAAATTTTGAAGAAAAAACGTTTGTTAAACTAAATGTATAGATAGACAATTTTTTAATAATGTGCTTCTCTCATCCTGAACAAAATGGCCTATCTCTCAAGAAGTAATTCTTGCCTAAATTTTCTTCATACTGCGGTTTCTCTATGTTAGATAATCTTTTTTCATCATCTACAATTTTTTTCATCCTTAAATTATTTTTTCCCATTATAATTGCTATGGATGAAAACCCGACCATGCTATGGATGCCATGACCTGTAGAGCTATCTTGGCATAACACCTCTAGAATTACATCAAAAACTGTATCTGATGTGATCTTGATGGGAGAGCAAGCACTATCTTGGCTGGCCTGTATTACGCTAATAAACGAAGTTTTTGTTTCCTAACATGCGATACATGATTTTAATCTGTTTTATTTTATGCTGAAAACGAATATGAACTCAGAATCTTTCTTCCATCCACCATTTTTGAAAACTTTTTAAATTTTAATTTAAAGTTTTTTATCATTTTTTAACATATAGTTAGCATTTTTAAACTCCTATATTATATTTTGTTAGCTCATTTTTTATCATTTAACTTTGTTAACATAATTTGTAAGCTATAAACAAACAATACTAGACAAAGAATTAAATTATATCATAGTCACAGTGAAATCATTACAGTTCCTGAGCCACCTGTGAATGTATGTTTCGAAAGCAGCGATGAAGAAGACAACAATGATTTTGATTTTGAATTATCTTCCAGTAAGTCACATTTTATATCACAAGGTGAATTAAATTACTTGGTTAGGGATTTAAATTTATCAAAAATTAAGCTGAACTGTTAGGATTAAGACTGCAAGACTTGTATTTTTTCAAAAAAATACAAAAATTTCAGGCTTTCAAAGCCGACAAAAAGAACTTTCTCAGTACTTTATTGATGAAAATAATTTGGTTTATTGCACAAATATTGATGAACTTATGTTGCACTTAGGACAACTTCATAAACCCAAGGACTGGGGCCTTTTCATAGATTCGTCCAAATGCAGTTTAAAAGTGGTTCTACTACACAATGGTAACAAATATTCCTCGATATCAATAACTTATGGTATTAATTTGAAAGAGACATTTGGTGTGATGAAATATGTTCTTGAAAAAATAATTATAAAAAATATAGCTGGAACATATGTTGTGATTTGAGGGTTATAGCTATTTTGTTAGGCATGCAGTTAGGCTATACTAAGTGCATGTGTTTCCTTTGCGAATGGGACAGCCGAGCTAGGGATAAACATTATGTTACCAAAGAGTGAAAGAAATGAAACAACTTAACTCCAAATCAGAAAAATATTATTCATGGGGCTCATGAATAATAAGGGCTTTATGAATACTAAGAGCTTTAGTTGAACCCAAAAATTATTTTTACCCCCTCACCACATCAAGCTAGGACTAATGAAAAATTTTGTAAAAACAATGAAGAAGGATAGTCCCGGTTTTTTGTACACGAGGCAGAAATTTCTGAATGTAAGTGAAGGAAAAATTAATGAAGGAATATTTGTTGATCCTCAAATAAGAGAGTTGATCAAAGATGATGTATTTAACTCGATGTTAAGTAATGCAGAAAGTGCAGCTTGGGTTTCATTTAAAGACATTTGCAAAACTTTTCTCAGCAAACAAAAATCCGACAATTACAATGATATTGTTAATAACTTTTTACTTCGAAAGAGCTATGGAATGTAATATCTCTTTGAAAATACATTTCCTCCACTCGCATCTGGATTTTTTCCTGGACAACCTCAGAGACGTAAGTGACAAAAATGGTGAACATTTTCACCAAAATATTTTGGTGATAGAAAGCTGCTATAAAGGGAAATGGATTACTAACATGCTAGCTTTACAGATGGATATTAATTCAGGATGTGCCTGAGGCTATCTATAAAAGAAAAGCACCAATGAAATCTATCTAACACATGTATGGCCATGCAAAATTATAAATTTTACAGATTTAACTACATTTTCCCGTAATTCTTTTTTGAAGCATAATTTATTTAAAACTAAGAGTGATAAAAAAATTGTATTCACACATCTGTAATGTACACAAAAAAGTAATTCAAGAAATGTTATCACACTTGAAGAAACATTAAAAAAATATTTTTTTTGTTTATCAGTGTTACTAATACATTCCAAAAACGTACAATTGGGTTTTCAATATTTCATTGTGTATTTTTTATGGTCTATCCAATGGTACACAGTATTATATTTTATTCAAAACAACAATAAAATGATTTATGAAAAACCTCACATAATTTCAGTTCCTAAAGATTAAGAATCTGGATGTGTCACTTTTTACCTCAGATTTTTTATATTGCAAAACCATTATAGCTAAATCGGGTTGTACATGTTCAGATATACAGAGTGTCCATGATTACAAAAAAACCATTACAGTTACAGCTGAGCAGTTGTGGAAAAAGAAAGAAAAATTTATCAGGTTTCTTTTACCATGTCAGTAAACTTCAATATGTGCACCTTTTGTCACTCGTAGAATGCCAATCGTTAATCAATTTTAAGAAATGTGTTGGTCAACATTTCTTCGGTAACACCAACAACTGCTTCAGTTATTCTCCATCTAAATGTGTCCAGATCAAGTACAGATGTTGCATAGACTCTGTCCTTAACATAACTCCAGAGGAAAAGTATAAGGTAGATACGTCTGTTGATCATGGTGGCCAGGGAGTGCAACCGTCGCACCCAATCCAACTGCCATGAAATGATTCATTTAGAAAATTTCAAACTAATAATCCCCACTTGGTGTGCCATTCTGCTAGAAAATCACCCTAGACTGCAAGTCATTTAGTTGAGGTATAGCAAAGTGTTGCAGCATATCCAGGAAATGTTGGCTGTTATTGATTGCTCAATGAAAAAGAAAGGACCAATGATCTGTTGTGCATCAAACTGCACCACACATTCACTTTAGGAAAATCTCTCATTTTTTGTACGGTAAAGTTCTCACATTATGCCTGTTTACTTTCCCTGAGGTGTGGAAAGAACCCTCATTTGAAAAACACAAATGCTGCAGGTAGTCATTATCAATCCATTGCAAAATCTCAGTCACAAAGGCAGCACGACAAAGGCCATCATCTGGCTGCAGATGTTGCAATATCTGAACTTTATATGCATGCAACCTTATTTCTTATATAAAATTTTGTGCACCATTGACCGGGGAATCCCTAGTTCACAAGATGCATGATGGGTAGATTTGGAAAGGCTATGTAAAAATGCTTGCTGCACAACCTCAACCTTCTCTTTAATAATGGATGGCTGTTCTGTTCACAGGTCAACTACACTTCCATTCTCCTTAAACTTTCGTACCACACAATAATACTCTTGCTATCAGGTGCTGATTGTCTGTATTCACTTTTAAAATTTTGCTCCATAGTAATCAGTGATTTCGACTCGTGATACAACAAAACACAATGTGCTTTCTCCTGGATTGATGCCATTTTATAAAAAAATTGATGCAAACGCCCTCTACTCTGCCTCTATCTGCAACACACCAATATAAAAAAAACTTGATAATTTTTTTCTTTCTTTTGCCACAAACTGCACAGCTTTAACTATAATAGTTTTTTTGTAATAAATTTCAGTAATCATGGAAAGACTTTACAGTCACCTGTATTATCAGAATAATAGTGCATAAATTGGTCATGTTTTTACATATGTAAATGATTCATTGTATAAAGTCTCCTTTTTTTAGTACACTTATATTCTTGTTTTGTTTTCTTTCAGTTCATACTAGATATTACAATTACTGACTTTAATTCTGTCCAGATTACAGAATAGTACTGTGTCCATTATTGATTTTGTGACTAAGACATATGACTTGTGTGGCTAAGGCAATGGAAAAATAAACACTTCTGAAAATAAATTCTAGAATTCTTGTCTAACTAGTCGTACACGGCAGAAATTGAAAGGCAATTCTGATTAAAATGATTAAGTATGCAATCCACTTAATAATTTATTTCTTAATATTTAATAAAATATTTTTATTTTATTGTTCAATTAAATTTTAATTAAAAGAAAATTTATACTACAAATTTTTATTTGTAGAAAATCAATTTTTTTTCTCTTTTTTTATTATAGATTGTGTGTCCATACAATATTCATCAATACCACAACAGATTTACAAACATTTTATGAAACTTCTATTTTCTCTCACTTTATATTTTTATTTCAAGAAAATTTATCAAATAATCATAATAGGGGAGAAAATACTTTATATTATATACCTTAAAAATGTGGATTCAATATAGACCATAACTTTGGCAAAGTACAAAACAGCATTATATATCTATAACTGATAAAACAGATTACAATCTAAGTAATCTATATAACAATATCCATTTCTAGGAAACAACTACAATAGCAACTAACAACTAAGACTAGCAGAAATGACAGAACAGCAAAAAAGCAGACTGGAATGTGACCATTCCTACTATTCACAAATTAAGGAGTCAGAAACATAAGAACTATGAGAGGATAGAGATTAGTACATGACTATTTCAATCAATATTCCAATTCAGATAAACTAAAGAACTTTTCAATAAAAGCAAGAACTTATCAACCTCGTGTTGAGATTATATAGGGAACATAAATAGCTTACCTAACATAACACTGAAACATCATTGTCACCAAGAAAAATTACAATGGAACTTTCCCACTGACATGAAGCTAATTTGAATTTATACCATTGAGGAATCAAGCAAATCAACATAGTAGTAGATGAAACATATTAGCTGACAGTAAAACTCTCTTGTCATTCCCTCTCTCTCTTGTTTGCTCGCTTACTCACTCTCACACACCATCCCTCCGCCCCTCTCTCCATTCTTCCAACTTTCAGTATATGTCTGAAATTGTACATTTCTGAACAAATTAATTTTCTATTAAGAATTTATTCATGAAACATTTTTACACACATTGCATTGTCATTCATAAAGAATAAGTATGACAATCTTGAGCTCACTAGCTTATTGGGAAGTAGGTTAAAAATCAATGGCAAAGTTTTGACCTTCCCTCACAGACAGAACAACAGACACGAAGAGCGAATCAAATAAAAGCAGATAATAAGAAACTGTCCTGATAAAAATATGTAAAAAAGACAAAGAGACTGCTACTAAAGAGGTGACCAAAGGCTTTCTGGACTACTGCAATATGAATTTTTTGTTTTAACTCTTGTAACCAATATTCTTAAGTATTTGCATAAAAATATTATGAATATCAGACATCATGACATCAGATTAAATGCAACACTACAGTATAAGAATCCAATATTAGATTAATGATGGCAACAATAAAATGAAAGAATTTTCACACTGTACAATCAAAATATGTCCATTTGATAAACAGAATTATCTACATATAATAGTATGACAATATTAATCAGTTATAATATTTATCTTATACATAAATATTACACACTGGTCAAACTGAAAATATATAAATTTTATTGAAGTTGATAAAAGTCAGTCCTAAATATCTATAAACATTAATAGTAAAAATGTGAAGAAAAAACATTCTTACAATTAATTATTTGAACAAATTACAAATAAATAATAAAAAATAAAACAGCACAAAATAAATATAATAAAAATACATTTTTTACTCATGCGATAGAAATATCTACATGTTCCAAAAAAAAGAAAACAGGAGATTTCATGAATATAAGATTTGTAGGGTTTTTAATAAAATAATCTTATAGGCCCAGAGGAGTTATCTGTTCAGTTACACACCACAGGATGATGCAAGCAAAATACTTTTAAAAATGTATCTAATTTGAGTATATTGAAATGTTTATATTATTATTTTTTTTAAATCAACAGATAAAAGCAAAATACCAAATGACGGAGTAAGAACTTCATAAAATGAAGTAATAATTTAAAAAACATTAACACAAATCATTAGTTGCACAATAACAAACAAAAATAAATATTCAATATCACTAAAGTTACAATTTGTATGACATCAACAAGCAAGCATGCATGGTTCAGGATCAATATTGAGAACGTTAATACAGAAATTAAATGTTACTGTACTTAATCTGTAAATAATTACTAACAAATCCTAACAAAAACACTTTTATCTTAGTCCCCCAAAAAATTAGCTATTTATAAATTTGCCACATAAAACCTAATATTTCTCACCAGACAATAACAATTTTTAATTCAACCAACTCTGTTATCTCAAATGCCATTTCAGGCAAATGTAAATGCCATTTACATTTTAATACCAGTGTCTTACAAACAAAGTTATAAAAATTACTGCAGTAAAACCTTCCATAATATCTGATTCTCTCATAATATGAAAATATAAATATTCAAAGATTTTTTATACCTTAATTTCTTCTTGTCCTCTAGTAAGAATGGAAAGTTGTGCAATACATTAATCTGTTTAAAATAATTCAGTAATTAAGCATACAAATTGCAAAAAGCATGTTTAAAATTGTAATTAAGCATCACAACAGTAAATAATATTATTACCAATAATAATAATAAAATGAAAATATTCACTTACTGCTTGTTTTTGTAATATTTAACATCAGCGCTTTCAAGGTGCGCACTGCTTCACCAGATGTAAAAATTAAAATAAATCTAAAACTTTAAAGAGAAGAATGTTGTCTCTTTTTGATTAGGCTGTAAATACATTAGTTTACAACAGATAATGAATGTAAACTAACAATAATTATTGATAATAATTCAATTCAATAATTCAAAGTACGTTGGGATATATCATATTTTATGATTTTTAGAGAAACTCTTAGGCAATTTACTATGCACAGCATAATGTACTATGTCATTAAGTAAACATAACTTCTTAATGAAGTATGAAACATTTGTTGATGACACATCAACCTGATCAGTTTGTTAGGCTAAAGGACTGTGTCAATATACATATAAAAGTAACAATTTGAAACCAGAGCAGAAGTGTTTATCATTTTTGTCTATTTATAACGTAATTACTCAATTGTGTTGAATAATGAAGATTAATTCATTTTAAATCCTGCAATTATTAATGTTTTTCAGTTTCATGTATAACTTGCCTTCACTTCATTTACGATAATTGTATTCATATAACAGCTCTGATGTTAACAAAAATAAAATGAATGGTTTACAAATTAAAAAACATACACATGTGGAAAAATATTTTGAAAAAAAAAATGAAATCAGCAATATTAGATAAAAAAATGTGACCAACTCATTATTTTAATTGAAAAGTAAGTTAAATATTATAACATTGTTTAAATGACTGTATAAAAAATACAAGTACCAATTTAAATAAATTTAAAAAATCTCATAAATGGAATGTGTCCTACTCATATGATTCTAGTTATGACTGTAATAAGTATCAATGAAAAAAATGCAATACACAAGTCTTTTAAATAGACTATTGAGAATAAGATACATTTATATTAGTTTATCATTAGTTACAATAAAAAAGGTTCAGAAAAGAAAAAAAGGAATATAAGTAAAATAGCACAAAAAGAATAAAATAATAATTATTATTATTTATTGCTATAAATTTTTTTCCAATAAAATTATATCAGAAAACCTAATAATATAAAACAGATGTTTCATGCCTACTAACATATCCTATTTTTGACAAAATCAATACATTGAACTGAGACGTTATATTTACATTTCTAACGTACAACATTAATCTGTACTAAAATCCACAAATTAAAAATAATTAACATTATACACAAAATATATTTACAAATATATATACATAAATAATTCTAATTTTGCTATAATAAAAAAAACATGAATTTTATATGTACCAGATGAAAATAAACCTATATTATAACCACTGGAATGATTCAAGTCAAAGTAATTTAATTATAAAATAACTTCAAAAAGATGATAAGATCAATAAAAATAAAAAAAACATAGAAATGTGGATTTTATAATATTTATTTTATTTATTATTAAAATTAATGAAAAAACAAACTCATTTTTAATAATAAAAGTACTATAAATGTTTACATGCAAGTGCAATCAATGATTTCCAATAAATGATGAAAAATTATAAATAAAAAAAAAATTTTCATTGTAATCTCTTTCTTATGATATTAACCAATTAACAGCCATGGATTTGTAAACGACCTTATTGTAAACATTTTTGCTTTTTAATTCCTACAAGATTTTTCACACTTTGTACAACTTTTCTTTATTTATTTTTTTTTTTGGTGTTGTAATCACAAAAAAAAAATTAAATGGTTATAGGTTTTTAATTAACGTGTTTATTTCCATATCAACTTACTGTATTTTACGAGTCGTGAAACCCCTTCCATATAAGGTACATAATGATCGCAATAAGCTCGTTAAAAATAATATTTATACTTTATTTGCTTATTTAAGTGTTGTTTTTATTCATTAATTCATGAAAATTATTTGTTTTGAAAACTGATAATGAATACTGGCTGTTAAAAATAAGGGTGTGATTATGCATCTTTGGCTTATGGAGTGATGTTACACACTAGGTAAGCAATATGTTATTCTTGCATTACACATAATAACTTTGCAAACCTGTGTTGAACAATTTTTATGTTTGAATTGTTAAATTTTTGTTTATCATATTACTATTTTTATAGACGTTATTTTATAAAATGTTCAGTTTCTATGTTTTTCAACAAACTGAATTTACAACTTTGTGTTTTTTCTCATAATTTATCTACTGATAAAGAAATTGTGCCATATTTTGGTAGGCATTTAGCAAAAATGCTTATCAAAAAAAAATAATTAGATTTGGATTTAAGTTTATTGTTCATGTAGTTCAGATGGGTAAATGTACCAAATTATTTCATACGGAGGCGCAAACAAAGAAAAATCTGAATAAGTCTTCGGACACAAGTAGTACTAGATCTGTTAAATGATGCACTGATTCTAATGAGTATAGAATTTTTTCTATGCGTCTATGAGTCTATTACAGTAAATTCATGCAAAATACACAGACTTACAAGTAACAGTAAAATCAGTCAAATTGATTGTAGGTCTTCTCTTGTATTATCACTGATAAAGAGTGAACAAATAAATATACCACGAAGCACTGCTGAGAATGAAGAAAAATTAAGATAAGTTTCCTTCACCACCAATGGTAACCAAGGATTGTCCATCAAAAAACAGTCTGCCAGAAAATGTTCATAAATCAAAAGATCAAATGATCATAAAAGATCAAATGGACCACATATTATTACAGAACACGTGAAAAAAGCTAGACAAAGATATAAGCTATGCAGAAACCATACAATTTTCTTTTGTGAATAAAATGTAAAGTGCACTTACATTCAAAATCTTTTCAATAATTTCATTTACAGCAAAGAAAATAAATAATTTTTTTTTAATAAAAAAAAAAATATCAAATTAAAACAGTTTATTTGCAACTATATTACTTTCAGTTTAATAAGTTATAATATAAATTTGTCAAATGTCTTCTTATTATATTCAGAAAATGACATATTTTGCATGCTTTTTACCAAAGGTACATAAACAAAAAACCATTTTATTCCTGAGCGATAATTGATTTTATTGTTGATATGAAAATATTTCTAGTTTTATATACTTAATAATAGATTAAATAGAGTTTATTTAGAAAAAAATTGAGAATGTTTATGTCCGGCAGTTAATGGGTTAAAAGAATTTTATAATGAAAGTTTCCTAAACTTAATACTACTATTTAGATAAAAATTCAACTATGGATCTTTTCATAAATTTTACTTTCTTTGCTAACATATATCAGAATTTTATTTAAATTACATAAAATTCTGAAATATTACTTTGTACTAGCTTATAAAAGCTTATATAATAAACAGCTTGTTTATATAATAAACAACAATTTCTTATGAAAAGATTTGTTTAATAATTATTCTTCTCAATCAAAAAAATATTAAATTATGTCAGATTTTCTTTTCTATTACCTTAAATAGACTTCAAATTTTTCATGTGAATCTGAATTTAAATTTAGTAGGTGGATAAAATGACAAAGTTAAAATAGACATTTTTGAAAGGTTGCATCCCAAAACTACATAAGTTTTTCATTCATCTCAATTTAGATAATATTTATCAGGATATTATTTCAATTGCATTTAATTATTCTGTGAAATTTTCTATTTATACTTTTTAATTTATTCCAAAATTCTGTATAATCTTAAACATCTAAAAAAAACAACCGAACTCCAAAGCTTTTTTACGCACTATTATTAGACATTTATAAAATAACAATACAATTTTTTCAAATTTTTTGAAGGAAAACTGCAGGAGAAAACATACTTATTAGTGATCTATCTAAATAGACTGAATTACTTCTGACATATACTGAGACAGCAAAATATATTTTTTGTTCATTTAGTTATTATAAAAATGAAAGTAATGATAAAAAATATAACGGAACCAGACGTAACGACATTAAAAAACCCATTTAAAACATTATAACCCAAACATGCATATAAGTATCAGAATTAATTATTTTAAATAATTACTGAAGAAAGTGAAACACGTTTATGAAAATATGCACATCAGGAAATGACTAATCAGTAAATAGTATACTGGTCATTTATCTTCATGAGTCCTACTGAAAAAAAATTACAACACTCATAACATAAAATAATTATCACTCAAAATTAGTTACGCTACAAGCCACAAATGGTAAATGTGCATACATTTAAAGGATGCAAGGATGCAAAGGTAATAAACTTAAAATTATTTTTTAAACATCTCTGAAACTAAAATGCTATTATATCAACAGCACTTTAGTTTATACTGTGCCTTACAAATTGAGATTTTTCAATGCAAAACTATTGTTGTTCTATTAGAGAAAAAAAATATAAAATTTAAGCAACTTTAGTAATGTTTACGCATTTTAAAACCCATTGAAATTTGTATCTAAACATTAAAATAACAACTACACCATTTTTACATTTTATGTTATTACAATTTAGTATTCCCTCGATTTGCATGGTTAAAAAGCCATAAAAAGTACTCAAATGAAAAAAAAGTTTAACAAATTATATATTCATTCAGTGTTCACAACAATAGCTTTGTTATATAAACAATTAATGCAATGTAAAAATAAAAATAGTATTATAAAATACTGAAATTGTGTAACTTTTTTTATTTATATAAAGAAAATTTTATATTCAAAAATAAATTATGCAAGGTTGAATAAATAATACCCCTCAATCAGTGATTAAGTACATAAAACAGTAGAATTAATTTTCAGTATTTTTAAAAAAATATATATTATTAAGTAATTTGAATAAATTACTCTTACGGGAACATACATCTTTATCTGTCTTTATAGCACAGGAAACAAAATAATATCAAATTATTTAATTAATGGTTAAACAGAGCGCTGATTTATGTCACATTTCCCTTTTATACAATATAAGAGAATACTACAATTACATTAATTTTTTATTGTTGATTAATTTAATGAAGTAAAAATATAAGAAAGACGTGTTCTAATTTTATAGCAAAACGGTTTCATTTTACGTGTCTTACATTTACTATTGTCACAAATTTCATAAAATGTCCATGAATATTTACAAATTAACAGCAAATAAAATTCTTAGTAATAAAAGATTTTCATTATGTTACACAGAATTTAATAAATTCAACATAAAATTATCACTTTCAAATTAATAGAATTACTGAAAAATTTTGCAGATAATTTATTAGTAACTTCTTCAGTGAAATTTTTGATAGTACTATTGGTGATAGAACTTCAAAAATTCCACTTACACTGGGATCATCTCTGAAGAATATGCTCATAATAAACTCTGAAAAGCCTTTTTATGAACCGGTTCCATTAATAAAAAAACAGTCATTATTTAATGTTTTAATGATTTGTCACTTAAAAGTGTTCTGTTTTGTCATGCTGTTCAATTAATTAAAAGATTGACACAAAGAGAAAATTCAACATCATGGCATTCACAAATACAAATGCACATGCATATACACAAAAGTTTTTTTAAGTTTTAAGCAAAGAACCACTTTCATAAGTACGTATATATTAATAGTAACAATATTACTACATAAGATGATTATCTAAATGAAATTTCTAAACAGATATTTCATATGGAGGCAATGTTTATTCATTACGATTATTTTAATAAACATATTCTTCATCCAGAAATCTGCTCTAAAATCAAAATATTACGCAGACAGAATATCTTGGACAACTACTCACAGCTCCCTAAATTAAGATAAGGAGCAATTAATGGCTACTAAAAATCTAAGGTAAATCTAAGGAACCCCAATTCCTAGAAGTACATTAACTGTACATACATACATATTAGGGCTATATGTAGAAGAAATAAATTTGGCAATCATATGCTAGGCCTATAGTACACAGTACAACAAAATCACGCTAACATGAATTCACACAAGTCAAGACCTTACTGTAAACAATATTGGTTAATGCATTATCACATAAGAATCTTTGTGAAAGAAATTGTTATTTATTAAGAAACAAACTAATAACTGCTTGCACATAATGAAGAAACATACAAAATACACATATGTATCATACACTATCATTGTACTTAACTAATTTAGAAAGGCTTTATAATTTAAATTGCAATATAATTTATATACAATTTCAGCTACATGTAAAAGAATCATAACATGATAATAATACTATAATTGTGATCGTTTTTTTAATTCACAATTATTTTGACATAACAAAATAAACAACAAATAAAAATATATTGATAATTTAAATACCAATAAAATGAATATGATATAAACTTGTTTAAAATTTACGTACGTAAATTTAAAATCAAAGGAAAATAAAACTGCACAATTTAAATTTGTTATTGTGCATTTTAATTTAAATCCAAAGAAGTCAATAATTTTCCTCTATTTTATCTATTAATTTATTAAGCAGGACATAAACATGCAAAAATTGTTAATACATTAAAATATTACCTTTTTATAGTACTCACAGCCATTGTAATATAAAGACAACATTTTACACAATTACAAGAAAAAATCCAAATTAAAACAAAAATAATAATTTAAAGAGTTTTATATATATATATATATAGTTTTGAATTCCTTATTGACACTTGGCTCTTGATTTTTTTACAATAAATACGCATTTTCAAAAAATGTTCACTCTAAATATAAATAGTTTGTTCACAGAATCAAACTGTTGTAATATTATGCAGGTGGACATTATATGCATGACCTCTTCCCACATATTGTTGGTTTGCAGGGCGACCCTTGGGTCCATCCTAACAAGTATGTTACGCAATTTCTTTCTGGTCATGGCGCCTTCCGAGACAGACTCCAGCGATTTAGCTTGGTGGATTCAGGTGTGTGTCCAGATTGTGGACAACTAGATGATACATACATGTAATTTACGAATGGATGAAATACAAACTTTTGCACATAGAGACTATTTGTCGGCTCGACATTAGATCTTCGTGAAAATTGGAAAAACTGGGCCAAATGGGTAATTGTTGAAAATTTCATCAGGTACCTGGCAAGATAACGGATTGCCGAAGGAATTTAGAGTTCCGTCTGATCTTTCCTGTGTCGTGGTTTTGTTGTTATGAGATTTGATGTTTTTGAAGTGTTTTGTTTATTTAGTTTTATTTTTGAGTTTATTTTTATTTTTTGTTCTGCGTTCAAAACTTCTAACCTATCAGGTAGATAGTTGGTTTTTAATTTCAGTTCCTTCATGTCACTCAGTCTTGTTAAAGACTGACAACATAGATGTGTTTTGTTTTAATGAGTTCATTTACTGGTAGTACAAAGACAGGAATATCACATATGGTATTCGCATCGGTGGCATCCTGACTAAGGCAAGAACAAGGATGAGAGATACCTTTTGCCAGGGTTCTGAAGATGACCTCCAGTAAAGCCTATAAGAACTAGGTGCAGATGGGGGTGATGTGGCGACTGAAACTACCACACGGAGGGTGTCTTCCCCTACGGAGTCGGGATGTTGTAATACTACAATTACATTGATTAAAATATGTTGAAAACAATATCTATTTTATTGCTTAGCATGCGCACTGATGAAAAAAAAAACAATACTCCTGTTCGGCGTTATATTTTTCTAAATTATTATTAAAAAAAAAGTCCCAATAAGATATTGTCATAACAATAACCCAATTTCAAAAGGATATAATAAATAACAATACCAAAATCAAGTTGCACGTACGATTGTAAGTAAACTTCCATAAAACTGTTGAGTCTCAAGCAATTTACACAAAATCTGACTTCTGTAAAAGCTTTTAGTTTAACCCTAATGTAAGTTGCTTACCGAAATTACAACCATACTCTGGTTTAAATCTCTACTTAAATGAAATAAAACTGAGTATTGTTCGCAGGACAATATAATGGATAGAAAATTAACAGTACCTGTGATAAACACTACATTTGTAACATTAAAGCTATTTATTATCATTAAAGCTAATTTATTATCTTTCACAATTACAAAAAAAAACTTATACTTGTTACTAAAAACAGGTTTTTAGCATGAAAACCAACCAGATTGATGGAAATCTAACTGATCAAAGTACAGTGTTAACTACAGATTGGCAGCAGTATGTAGTGCTATAATGTTTGTTAATTACATTTCAATAATGAAAGTTAAAGTCTTAAGTTAAATTCACAAAATTTATGCTCCAATAAACAATTCTCTAAGGCATTTTAGGTTTAGTAAAAGCATTAAATTGAAGCAATTTACTCTCAGATTCATTTGAATTTTTTAATGTATATAATGAACCAGAACAAAAAGTAAAAAAACAGATTAATACTTCAAATATGGTACAACATTTCTGAGCACATTTTATATAATGATTAGCAGTAGGGTTCTATTTATTTATTTTTATTTTTTTATTTTTTTTATTTTTTTTTATTAAAGTAGTATATATAAAGAACAATTAATAATAATAATAATCAAAATACTAATTAATACAATTTTCCTACTTTATAAAAAAAATATATAACATTACAACTGATAGGTAAGTACTAAAAACACAGGCACTTTAAACAACAGGTATTCCTGTAAATATAAAAAGTTGTCTTTTCCCTTATCAAGAATTAATTGAAAAATTCTTTAAAAAGGCTATTAAATCAAACTACTCATTAAATAAAATGCAAAATAAACTATACTGTCTAAATCAGTCATATAATATAAAATAATATAATGCAAAAATGTCATAAATTCTTTTCAAAATGAATAATTACATTTACAACCAACAAATGTTTCCTTAACAGAAAACGTTAACTAATACTTGCTAAAAAGGAAATAACAGATCAATCAAATATATTTTTATAATATGTATCTTAAGATTAATTCTTTATCATAACATAAAACAAAAAATAAAAGAAACTACCGACATGGAAACAGAAATAAGACAAAAACTATCAACATGGAATAGAACTATTGCAGGTGCATTGTAAACTTAAAGATTACATTTAACATTACAATAAAATCTCCTTATTTCAATACATAGTATTAGAAATTCCATTATTATTTGTCAGATTATTACTGACACAAATTTTGTCAATAGTAATCACTTTATACACTATTATGTTATTATATTCTTGTTCTTGCATTGTTAATACAGTACAACAAGTATAACGGGATGTTGAAAAGATTAAATCGACAAAAATTATATGTGTTTTTGAAGAAATAATTATATATTGATCCAATGCACAATTCATGAGAAATGACTTTAGTTTGCCCATCGTTCATTTTTCATGAATCAAACATTTATTAGTTTTTAGTTTCATAATCTTATGTTTACAAAAAGTAATTGTAATACACTGTTTATAAGCTAAAAATTATATTAAGATTTCTCTTTTTTTCAACTTAAAAAATGTAACACATGATTTTAATGAAGAGGTAGGGATGGATGAAATAACAGGTAAAAAATCACCAGAACCTTGCTAAGAATTGAACTTATGAGAAGCTGATATAAAAGCCAGCATGCTAATCACATAAACTTGCTTGTTGGAAGATTTGACATTTTACAAAGTTATTTTGTTTTTTTTTACTGGTACTGACTAATATAGTCATTATCAGCTATTACATCCATTTTATTATAATTTAAGCAACAAACGGATTATTAAAGTACCTCCATTAATTTTTTTATTGAAACGAATGTTAATTATTGATATAGAAAATTTACAATACACCTATAATGTAGTGTTCTTTTTTACATTAACACAGTGACTTATTTCTTTAATGGTAGTGTACAATGTTAAACAGATACACAGGTGCTATCGAATTTTGCACAGAATTTATTATTTTTTTTTTTTTTTGGGAGGGGCATGTACTTAAGGAAAGTATATAATTTATTTGCCAGAAAAAAGTTAATTTCCGAGCAATATTTTCAGTATTTTCTAATAATCTAAAATTCTGCATAAAAGGAGATTTTATTGAGTGAAATTTAATTCTCAACACTGTTAGAATGACTAGAAGTTTTACGACGAGATGGTAATTCAAAATGCCACATGACATCATCTGCTGGTTCAGTACTCTTATTAAGAGGAGGCCTAGCACGAATACCAATTGTAGTCGGTCTTTCCTCAGGTTTATGAGACAACATCTCTGCTAATAAGTCATACTGTAAAATAAACAATTTTTTCTTGAGTTAGTAATAGCACATGCATAAAAAATTCACACACCATGCAAAAGCAAAAAAAGTAGAAAAATGAAAAACTTACCAAATATCACACATTTATATAAATAAAAATATCTTTTGATTGTTAGCAAAAATTAAAATTAATGATTACCTTCATTCTTAGGAGTCTTTTAAAAAAAAATTATATATATATATATATATATATATATATACATATACATATATACATACAGTTATTTATTTTAAGAATTCAAATACGCAAGCTTTAAAGAAAATGATGTTTTCTAATACAGAAAGTCGTTAATGTATTTTAGCTTGTTAATGAAACCAACAGTTATTTAAAGGTATGTTACATTTTAAATTCTATTAATATAAACTGTAATGATATAGGAAAAACAAATCGATATTTTAAAATTAAATTTCTTGGACATTATAGAAATTAAAAACATAATAAATTACATTAATGCAATATGGCAGACCACCTAACAAACAACAAACATTCATTCTATATCTGATATTAAAATAAATTTAGAAATATTAGAAATTAATAAAAAAGGACAAAAAATTTACATAGAAAAATATTACATAAATAAATACAAACAAATATCAATCTGATAAACCATCAGTCAATGTATGAGGGGACAATCTTATAAAAACAGCAACAGATAGTAATGCTCACAAAATAAATTAATATGCAATGTTCATTATAATATTACAATAATGTAATAAACATTATATGTGCATGTTTTATTTTAGTATTTTAATTTTTAACATTTTAATATTTTTAATAAGTAATTTAATTATAAATAATACAATCGTGACCGAGGACACGGGATCCCTCAAAAGTACTTTTATGATACAGTTAAAGTAAAATTTGTCTTATCTCAATATTCTGTACTAAGTGGTTTATATTAATAAAATTAAAAATACAACCTAACAATACAGTTTATAAAACTCCTAATATCTGTTCAGAGTTGTGATAACATTTATGAATTTGAATATTGGTAATACTGATACCGTTAAAAACAAAAAGTATGAAGGATAACTCAATGAATGAATCAGTTGTTTATACCTTTACAAAGGTATAAACAACCGATTCAACACTCTCAACAACAAGTTCATTTTCTCCTGTAATGAACTTTAAGAGTATATTTTATTTATTTTTTTTTAATGATTTATTTGCAAGATAAACTGAGAGATTATGAATGGGAATATTATGTAGGAATTTTATAGCATTTGAACCTAGCCAGAATTTGATCCTAGATTCTTACATACGAGAAGCAGAGATTCTATGATCTCTTTAAGCAAATTATTTATTTAAATGAACACTTTTTTACAAGATATGAAAATTAAAAATAACGAGAATTTTAATTTTTATGAAAAAGAATTTACTTATTCTTCTATATTTATACCGTCCCTTCAAAGAAGTCTTCCTGAAATGCGACACACTTATGCATTTCTTCAAATCTTCAAAATATTTGTGAAAAGCATTTTTTTAAAATAACCTTACTAAGTTCAATTAGATGCTTTTTTTTATTTCATTTATTGTCACAAATCAGTGGAAACAAGAAGAAAGTCACAGGGTGCCTTTTTTGGAGAACTTGGAAGCTGTGACATTAGTATGGTGTTATTTTTTACTAAACAATCACAAATTAATAGTGAACTATTAAATTTGTCATTTTTTTTATCACACCCCATATAAATTATTAAGTCAACAGTAATTGTAGGACATCATCTTAAAATTAATAATGTATTAATTAAATTATACACAGTTCATTACCATTCCCGACTTTTGGTTATCCAACAGGTACAACATTCAGAGATATTCAAAAATAACCAATTACTACCATAAAAACATGTCTTTATCTTGTATTCAGAAATAAAACAATAAAATTTAAAATTAAATTTTAAATGCAAAAAATAATCTGATATACACAATACCTATACTATTATACAGAGGAAGAGGGTCTTTGTTTATTTGGGATAAACAAAAAAAAGTACTCGATCAATCACAACCAAATTTTTACCCATGCTTCGTGACATAACTGAGAAGGTTTCACCTTGAAAAAAATACACATATATATTATATAATGTATGTATGTAGTAGTGGAGATTTGCCGGTTGAAGCACAAATTAATGAACTGAATTAATAAACTGTGAACAGTGTGTAATAACTGTAAAGGCTGAATTTGAAATGAATGATTTGAACCAATCAAAAGAATAATATTGCAAAAATGACAAATTAAATTTACATTAAATAAAATAATATTAAATGCATTTAAAAAAATTGTTTGTTAACAGTAATGGATTTCCTGTGGGGACAGTGTGCAAGGCTGAAGTGGTGTGGTATGCAAGCCCCTCGTGGGAGGCTAGATCAATCATCACCATCATCTGGTAACAAACATAGTGCCCCTGGGGGGCTGTTTTGAGAGGTGCAATGGGGTGCTCTTACTTGTATATCCTCTGCAAACAATAATCTTATTTTCAAAATTCAAACAGGGTATTTGTAAGTAGGTTGAAGGCTAATTTTTGCATGCATCAGGTACATTCTTGATCTAACAGATCATGATAATTCAGAAATGTACATATATATGTAAAGTTTGTCTGTTTGTTTGTTATCACATCATGCGAGAATCTACTGACCAATTACAAATTTGCAAGATACATTCATGTTATCCCAGGGAAGGTTTTAAGCAATCGACCGAGGCCCTAACTCCCATGAAGGTTAAGATATTAAAAATATTCACTTAGGGTGAAATTGTGAATTAAAGATATTCATTAAGAAAGAAATAGATTAATCCTTTACTCCATTACTATATTTCTGCCACTATGACAAAGAAATAACTTATGAATTTTTCATCTTTGAAGGTGTGTGTACTTTAGTTGCTATTATTCTATCTTTTGTAATTTAGTTTCTTTTACAATTTTCTATAAAACCTGTGTACTACTATATTATTATTTATCAGTATTATTCTCACAACCATGAGGATAACATATAGTGTGGGAATCCAGGGAGTGGAGCCCTCTGGGTAAATGGGAATGGTGACCGAAGCAAGCTCTGCAGCCACGGGGTAGACCCCAGGAGACCTTAAGGTGCCCCTGAGTTGGCTCCAGGATTCACCTGGGCTGGCTGACCTGATCTGCGAGAGTCCAGGTCCTGGCTAGACGGACCGACTAGTATATATATACACACACACACACACACACACACAACAAAAAGTTACCTGTTTTTCAATACAGAAATACTTAAGTGTATTAATAAATATTTATGGCCACTCCAGCAAAAGGAGCACTTAATTCAATTCAGAAATTTTTCATTATAAGCCACACAACAAATTCTATTCCATATTTTATTAGATCTACCAGATGTAAAAAAACCACCATGCAGAGTTTGAAAACACACATGAATATGCACTCACAAGAGGAGGTGAAAATCAACAGCTTCAAAGCAAATATTCTAACATATTCACTAACAAGTAACTATATATGGTAAATATACAAGGAGTATCTCTAAAGTAACGACTGCTGGGAAATTTCTCTTCTTAAGGTTGGTGAACCTGTGTCGTTCATGGCCACTGTAGTAATGTGCACACTGCATTATTGTCTGTAAGTTGTCACGTTGTAGTATCTTTGATTACGTGTGAGCTATATCATTATAAACTGAATAGGAAAATTGATGTTGCCACCGACTGTGAAATACATGGAGTCATACATTTTTTAAACCATCAAAACGTTAAGCTGGCTGAAATTCAAGGCAGTTGCTTGATGTGTATGGTGATAATGTAATGAATAAAAGAAATGCTCGAAAATGGTGTGAAACGTTTAAAAATAACAGAAATAGTGTCCACGATGAAGAACATTCGGTGAGGCCCTCAATAATCACCAAGGACCTGTTAAAATGTGTCGATGATGAAATCAGAAAAGATCGTCGCTAAACGATTTCCGATCTGGCCCTTCTTTTTCCTGATGTTTCAAGAGCTGTTATCGGTCGCATTGTTCATGACCATTTAGGCTTCAGGAAACTTTGTGCACATTGGATGCCACATGTCTTAACGAAACATCATAAAAAAATGCAAATGGGAACTGCTTTGGAATTTTTGATGTGCTACACAGAAAAAGGTGACGAGTTCCTTAATTCAATTGTTACCGGCAATGAAACATGAATTTTGTATTACAAACTAGAGAGAAAATGGTAGTCAAAAGAATGGCAACATTCTCAGTCACCAACTAGACCACCAACAAAGGTCAAGCCACAGCATTTGGATGCAAACTGATGGTCACAGTCTTTTGGGATTGGTTTGGAATACTGCCGATTGATTTCATGCCATGTGAAATGACTATAAATGCAGAAGCCTACTGCGAAACTCTATGTAAGTTACAGTATACCATTCAAAATTGGCAACGTGGGCGGCTGACCAACAGTGTCGTCCTGCTGCATGATAATGCACGTCCACATGTTGCAGGTCCGACACATGATTTACTGAGAACATTTGGATGGGGAATTTACAATCGCTCACCATATAGTTTGGACTTAGCACCTTCTGATTTCTGGTTACCATTTGTTTAGGAAATTGAAACAATTTTTGAGTTGTAAGCAATTTGAGGGAGATGGTGAACTTAAAAATACTGTTAATCAGTGGCTAAATGGATTGGCGGCAGAAGAATATGACGAGGGTATATTGAAGCTGGTGTATCGCTATGATAAATGTCTTAATTCATGTGTCGATTATATAGAGAAGTAGTATAATTTATGTAGTTTAAGAAAAATAAAATATATGTATAAAGTCTTCAGAATAAATTTTTAAATTTTATTTTTTTACGTTTTCAAAAACGGTCTTTACTTTAACAGAGATAACCTCTCATATAATAATAACTGCACAAAACAACCACTTTCGATGGACTGTTTTCATAACAAAAATGATACTCTTTCCATTACAGATTAATTTGAATCTACCTTCCTTACACTTTTCTCCCAGCATATCAATGATGCATTGGTGGAATCTAAAGGGCATAGAACAGATCAACTGAAATATTAATTCAGTGGGATCTTCCAAAAGAATCTAAAAGAATCTGAAATATTTCAAAAAAGATTTACTTCTTCAATAAAAGTGGAATTTGAACAGCATTTGATTGATGATTTTACTATTATCCTTCGATACATATTTTTTAAGAAAAATAAAAAAATGTTTCAAAATATATAGAACTATGCTTCAAGATCTTTTTGATTCTGTTTCATGGTTCCTTTATCAGTGAACTTGAAGAAGATTGAAAACTACTAATGGTGCTCAGTTGATAGTTGATAGGTGTAATTCTTAGGATGCAACTGAATACCAAATTTCATCTAAATTTTGTACACAATAATAGAACATGTATACACATACAGTACAGAATGTTTTTTAATCAAATTCATTGTCTTAGTATTTTGAGATCATAGCTTCTACATACTACAAGTAAAATCTGTAGAATAGCTTCCTGAGCATATCACCTGGAAGCACAAGTTTTAAATGTGAATGCAGTCATTTTAATTTTCTTAAGAAAACATTATCATACTCATTATCAATATCAACAAATTTATAAAAATTATATTAAAATAACAATTGTTTAAAACAACTGTTAGAGTGATTTTCTTTAAAAAATTTAAAAATAATTTTTGAGTTCACAGAAAAGCTTAAAAAACAAAGTTAAAAAATGTCTAATCCTTTATATTTTAACAAATATTTAAATACAGCAGTTACTAACATGTCTATTTAGTACTTTAGAAAACTGTTTACTACTGTTCAAAAATCAGTTCAATGAGATGACTAGAGATGAAGAGGTCTTTTCCTTTTCCTGTTTAGCCTCCAGTAATTACCTTTTAGATAATACTTCAGAGGATGAATGAATGAGTGTAAATGAAGTGTAGTCTTATACTGTCTCAGTTCAACCACTAAAGAACACCGGTATCCACAATCTAGTATTCAAATCTGTGTAAAAATAACTGACTTTAATAGTACTTGAATGCTGGAACTCTCGACTTCCAAATCAGCTGATTTGGGAAGACTCGTTCACCACTAGACCAATCCGGTGGGTTAGAGATGAAGAGGTCAGTTTTTTAAAAGCCTCACTACCATCAAAACAAAATGAATTTCATGAGGCCAAATATAAAAGTTTACATAGTAACAATATATTTTTGACATGTTTTACAAAGATTGCTGAGAAATAGCAGAAAAATGGAAAATTAAGGGTGTAAAATGCCATGTTTTCCATCTCTTTTTCTTTAAACATGAAAAATTTGTACCTTTGTATTGAACCATATCTTGATAAAAACAACAATAAACAGAACTAGCTTTAATCTGGTATATATTATATTTCTTTTTGTATAAAATTATACAGCTCAAATCCCGGTACCTTATTTCATTAGCCAGACTATAGAATGGTGAAACTGGATGGCATAAAAAAAATAATGAAATTTGCTTACACACTTAAAAAGGCCAGCATAATTTTCCCAGCTTCGTCCCTGACCGATTTTTATTTAAAATATAGTTATAGTCTTGTAATACTAATAACTTTAGTCAACATTTAAAATACAACTGCGAAAAAGATCAAAATGTTCAGTAAAACAATTTGGGTCTGATTTGACCCCTTTGAATAAATGAAGCTTTTACTTTAAAATTATACAGTATAAAAAATACAATTGAGAGAAAAATTAAAATTCTTAGTTAAAGATTTTTGTTCCACAATTGACTTCCCTGATTTAAAATTATACTGTGCAATAGAATGTATAATAGAAGAGTACACTGCTAAAAATAAAAAAATTTTGTAAAGAATTTTGGGTCCCACTTAACATCCTTTCTTAATACTTACCTCATATAATATTTTTAATAGCCACAACTTGAAGAAATATTACTGAGGTTCAATTTCTGAAAAGTTTTATTTTTATTTCTCATAGCTTTATAATTTCTGAAAATAATTCAATAAACTTTTTAGATTCTTAAGTCGGAACCATGAGACTATTATTTTTAAACTATTTTTTTTAAAAAGTTCCCTTGTCCATTTCGCTTATAAACTACAGCTGAATATTCAAACTTGAAAATTAAAGTATTAAAAAATAGATACTTTCAAAACAGGTCCCATTCAGCCAACTTGTTTTTTAAGGTTTAAAAGTTTATTTATTGGAGTAATTATTTACTTCAGCCCGATTTGGTGCAATATTATTCAACAAAGCTAAAAAAAATTATAATTTACTAAAATAAGAAATATAAGTACTGTGATGCAACCTTGTTCAACGCAGTAAAAACATTAGACCAACTCTAGGTTATATATAAACCAACGGTTTGTGCTAATTTCAACATTTTTCATCAATGAGTTTTTGAGATATAAGGCAAACGTTATTAAAAAAAAAGTGTTGAATAATCCCATCCATAAATCAGATTGACTTTAAACATTCAAGTTAATCTGATTTTTGACAATCAATTTTCTTCAATCTAATTTTTTTGAAGTCAACAAACTAATTTTCTATAACCACTATGCAAAAAATCAAAAATTCAAAATTGCAAAAATCATCCCTCTCTTTTTTTTAATTTTCTCCATAATTTAATATAAAGGAACTTTTTGGGTCATTTTCAAATAAATTATGTTGAGCCAGTCTGCAGATATTAATCAAAATATAGGCCAACACATGTACAAACATCCTCTAGAAATGTCTACGGACGTTTTTGTTTTTTGGACTAAAAGGATCTTGAAATGTCAACATATGCAAAAACCCTAATGCCCAAATTATTAATCCAAAATCGCTCTATATAGCTATTCTGATGTAATAAAAATACAGCTGTATCCATAAAGTAAAAATTGTACAATATTATACAATTTATAAAAAAATTATTCACAAAATAACAACATAAAAAAACATAATGTTCACTAAAAAATCTTAGTAACAAGATACTTATGGGTTAATACACTTGTTGTGTTTAATGGATACTACATATATGTACTTCTCATATATATATATATATGCAGATGATTCCAAACTGCACAGCAATCTCTTGAGAGATGGTTCTATAGCCAAAAATAAGAAAAAAAAGTTTACAAGCAAAGGTCAGAAAATGGTTCGACAGTGAGTTTCAGTTTGCAAAACATTTAGCCTTGTTTTCTGCTCCCTCTGTGAAATTAAAACCTTACTAAAATTCTTGCAGTACAAATCGAGGGGTAAATTTGGTACTTCCTTATGGTTTTTGATCTAAGAAACTGAATAAAAGTAGTCCCAGACCTCTACTCACTGAGGTTTTAAGAACCAAAATAAATAAGCGAGACAAAACACAAAAATGTTTTGTAAGAAAATACACTGTTTTAGATTTGGAGTAAATTAACTTTGTTAATTTACTAATAAACAAATAAATTATGGTTACTTGTGTTTCCCATCATGGTCAGAGGATGTTTACTCAGGATGCACTGTTCCCCTGGACCCTCTCTATGTTCATTTAACTTAGTTTGAGAGAAAATTAATGATAAATAAAAATTAAAGTTTGTTCAATTTATAAAAAATAACACATGTCTGTAATTTCTTCAAAGCAACAGTTTAGTCAGTATAGAATCTTTTGAGTGATCTGAAGAATCTTCAAAATAATAGGCCTAAATCTTAAAAATACCAGTAATAGCTATTACGGTTTATGAAGGACAGGTAACCGTCACCCTTATGAATTATTTTGCCCAGTTCTTAGCATTACTCGACAAACACCACTAGCAGGTGACCACCCTTCCGTTTCTCTTCTTTTTTTATTATTTTTTTTTATTTTATGTTCTTTTGTCAAGTAACTGAAGGCAGGTCCAACCAGCCGTGTCACACATACAGTTACAGCGGCAGCAGCTGTGCTGGTTAAGTCACTGCATCATACATCGTTGCACCCCTTAAAAGATTGAAATTCAAAAAACCAAAAATTGTTTTTAGATATTTATCTGAAGAGTATTTTCAAACCCAAATTTAGTGAATACATCGTTTAGTATAATTGGAAATGGGAAAAATTTGCAATCGGTGTTCAAAATTTTTTACCTTTCTTAACCCCTTTCAAAGTCAAATTTTGGAAAATCTGGAAATTGGTTTTTAGATATTCACGTAAAGATTACACACAAGAAATATCAGGTAGATATCTTCATTTGTTACCAACAAATTCAAAAAAATTGTAATTTCATTTTTACTCTATTTTAACACTTAAAACTCTGAATTTAAAAATATCCTTTCTTAATGTGCACTTACACAGTAAGAAATTACAAAATACAAATTTTTATCAGTATTTATCTTCAGTAATTTTTGCTGGGAGTTGATTATGAATTAATCAAGACATGTTGTTATGAATAATATTGGAAACTAACAATAGTGAAACGTAGGAAAAAGTATTCTATAAGTAACTTATCTACCACATAAATAATGAAAACATAAATTTCTAAACAAAATATCTTCACAAAAATTATACATAGTTTATTTTCTACTCATTTTAAAATAATACAGTAAACTAATCATATAGCTTCACAATCACAAGTGCATTACGATATCACTGAAATAAAACACTTGTTTTAAATGAGCTCATGTAAGCATTTAAAAAATAATACACTAACAGAATTATTTTTTTTTAAAATAATATATCTAGTTACTTACTTCATTCTTAAAATTATTTTGAAAATCAGTCGGAAATATATTTTTCCTGAGATTTCCTAAAGTACGTTGTCGTTCCATTGAGGTATCAAATGGTACAAGTAACTCAAATAATATAAGTCCCAATGAATATATATCAACTTTATAGTTATATAACTTTCCTTCCACCTATAAAAAAAAAAATTGCATAAAATTTTAAGTAATTAATCCAATTTCAGATTATTGATAATACAAATGAAAATGAGTGCATACCACAGTAACATTTAAAATTAACTTAAATTAATGAAGTAAGAATCATTGAATCAAAAATCAATGTAATAATTATACTGCAAAAATCTCATAACAAGCTGAATCACAATTTAATATAATATCATTTAATTATGAATTGAAAGAAATGTAAGCAAAATCGAAACGTCAGCGTGGAGGTCCTTTAAAAGTATCGTTCACAACTTTTTTTAAAATCATAAATCCCCAACTATCATGGGCTTGTGGGTTAGTCATACAAATATATAGGGGTGAAAATATCCATAAAATTAATTTCTTGGATTCACACCTGAATTTCTTTATGGAAAATCTTGGTCCATCAGTGGCAATCACAGGGTATGTATGCTTCCATCAGGTTATGTATGCTTCCATCATCAAATCTCAGTCATGGAAAACTTTTACCATCATGTTTTTTTTTAATAACATTGGTTACTGGAAGGGGGAATTGAAAGGACTGACTTTATTTGATAGCCACTTCTAGGCATTACAGAATTAAATTCTTTAAAAGTTTTGTAGCAAAATTTTTATTTTTTTACTGGTAATTTAATGTAGTTATTGTATATCAAACCTAAAAAAAAAATTGGGTTTTACAACACTATTTTTTTAAAAAATATTTTACAATAATTTTCTTTAAACTTACTAGAGATACAGTTCAGTTTTAGTTAATTTTTTCAGGTCAAGAACCATACGAAACCATCAATTTTACCTTAACTTCCAAAAATTTCAGTATGACTTAATTCAGTATGGTTTCAACTACTCTGAGGCTTACAAATAACAGAATATACATAAATATATATATATTTTAATACTCAAATAATATTATATTATAATTATAATATTAATATTATATGAAATATAAATCAACAAAACACAATTTTGGGCTAGTTAAACTTACAGTCCTCCCTCCTTGCAGTCCTTCAATACTTTTTCATATGAAATTCTACATATTTATTGCATTAAAATGCATTCTTTTAATCTATTGTCACTATTTCAAATTATGTTTTAAATTTTGAATTATATAATGAGAAAATAAGTAAATTTTTCTCTTATAATAATAATTTTGCGGCATATTGAAATATATGAAATAAAACAAATAGCAATATTTAATTGTGTTGGTGAAATTATAAAAAAAAAATGTATATAAAGCAAATAAAAAATACCAAAATAATTATACTAAAATAAAACAGCAAAAAGATAACACAAAGGTTAATAAAATTAGTTTATAACTAAAATACTATTACACAAATAAAATAATAAAAAAAATGATTAATGTATATGATAAAAATCATGTAAATCAAATAATCACATTATAAAATATTTTAAAAATTAGTAGAGAGGAATTAAGAAGAGGAATAAACAAAAGTAAATGTAACGAATGTAATTGTTGGGGAAAGTTACAAAAATAAAATTACAAATAGCTCGTTTTTGCCAAAAGAAAATTGGACTTTATTTTTAACAGAATGAAAATCAGAATTATATAACAAAGTTCATAAAAACAAAAAAAAAACATAAATACACTATTACATATTATCGTTTTGTTAAGACAAATGCTTTGCACAAAATCTCCTTGTGCGATATTTATATACAACAATCCTTAAGTAAAGTATAGGTAAACTTATTACATTAAATATTTCTTTTACATAAACACAGTGTGTAATAACAATACAGAGTATAATAATAGTATCTTATTGTTTAACAGAGGATTACCTTAATATTTAGTAGACAATTACTGTTTTTTGTTAATGGAAAACAAATATCTTGATACTCACTGGCACAAAATGTAATCTGGATTATCACAATAAAAAGTTCAACCGATGTTTATTGTAGAATGAAAAAAGATCAATATATTGATATTCACTTACAGAGGATGTAATCTGGATTATAATAACAAAGAGTTTAACGGACAAAAAACACTAATATCTTGATATTTGGTTGCACAAAATATAATCTCACAATCGTGGATCTTATATATGTCTACATGAGTTCCTTTAAGTTAATATTTTATAATGCAGTTATAGAGAAGAAAAAGCACAAAGATAATGTTTAAAGGATCTTTAACATACAATAAAAAGATTCATAGTTGAAGAATATGTGAAAATTTACTGTTAACTAAATGAAGTGTAAACTTTGATGAGAAAGACTGAGAGAGAGAGAGAGAGACGATGTTCAGAGAGAGACTGTGAGAGATGATGGTCAGAGAGAGAGACGACACAACGAGAGACTGCTAAAGCAGAAGTGAGAGTGATGAAGAAGAGAAGAAGAAGTGAAAAGAAGTAAAGAGAAGTGACAAGAAGTGAAAAAAGTGACCTGACTCTAGTGGTGAGTCGGCTTATATAATGAAGGTGGAGCCGAGTGAACTGTAAAGAGCCTAGTGATGTCGATAGAAGCTGAGTGCATCCGAAAGGAGCTGTGTGATCTGTGAAGAGCCGCTAAATCGTTAGGCGCCGAGTCCATCCAAAAGGAGCCGAGTGAATGTAACATGTTTACGTTTAGTTCTTAGTCTTTTTTTTTATTTTAGTTTTTTTAAACATTATACACATGAAATAATACAGAATTAAATCTTAATAAATAATCAATACAAAAGTCATAAACAAAAATCAACTGAGCATATGTATGTTGAATGGAATGCATTAATTTCAGTGTATGAACAAATTTCTTATTTATAATTAAAATATTCATTAGATCGAAATACTGTTGAATTTTAGATGAAAATAAGTCAAATATCAAACCAGTTTAAATAACTTAAAAACTGCTTTACACAATGGCGTAAACAGTAATAATATTGATATTGGTAAAACCAATAGATAATTTACAAAAAGATTTATAGAACATTATACAGCACACAAAAACCAAAAAGTATATATATAAAAAAAGTATTTATATCCAAGGTAGCTGACCATCTACTACAATGCAAGCAAATTGTTACAGATTGCAAAAATAATTTAGATATTTTGGAGATTTATAATATAATAAAAAATGAAATTCTCAAGAAACATTACATTATAAATAAAAACAAAAATATAAATTGATAAACCACCAGATCATATTCGAAGATGATGATTTAATTAAAAAAATAAGAAAAATACAATTTAACAGTTGGCAATAATGAAATTAGATTAAAGGAAAGTATACGTATTAAAGATTACATCATTCCATTACTGTTAAAAAATTTATATATTATATGTTCACTATATTATTCAAAATTTTAAAATATAAAACATAATTTCAAATAAAATGAAAAAAAATTAAAAGAATATGTTTTAATGTAATAAATGTAAAATTTAATATTACTGAAGATGCAGGATACCATGAAAACTAGTTATTGGAAATTAAGTTTATAAGTGTAACTTATTTACTGTATCTTGGTGGTATATATTTCATATAATATTAAATATATATACTGTTTGCAAGTTTGTCTTGTTCTTGCGACAGAACCTAACTATTATCAGTACACTGACAACACTGTCAAAAAAACAAAACACTTTAAAAATAAATTAAATAAAGAATAATAAATACATCCACTGTAATAAAATTACTTACACAGGAAGACACAAACAGGTGCAGGAAAAAAAGAAGAAAAGGAAGACAATCATGATGAAAAAGGGTTTCTGGTGGATCTGAAGGATACTAATATTAGATTTCTTCATTACCTGTTCAGGACTCATATAAAGATGAGTACCAACACGAGCAGTGTGCTTTTCATTATTCTTTGTTCCAAACGATTTATTATTACTATCCGGAGTAGTATCTTGTGGTGACCATGCAGTATCACCATTTTCTACCATAGCAGTTACAAGACCAAAATCTCCCACTTTAATCTGACCATCCAGAGAAAAGAATATGTTTGATGGCTAAAATAAATAAATAAAAAGTCTAACTGATGGTTATTATCAAAAAAATTACTATTTTTAACCATAATTATAATAATAAAACACTACAAAAAAAAATTAATTTCCAAAATAGCATAACAATTGTCAGTAAATAAGGTTGTATAGGATATAGTCTTATTTTGCTAATCAAAAGATAACAATAGAAATTTATACATGAACAACATTAGCCACAAGTTTTATTACTTAAAACATTTACTTTAACTCTTTCCAGTTCACATAAACCTAACCCACCGGGTTGGTCTAGTGGTGAACACATCTTCTAAATCAGCTGATTTAGAAGTCGAGAGTTCCAGCGTTCAAGTCCTAGTAAAGCCAGTTATTTTTACGCGGACTTGAATACTAGATCGTGTATATCGGTGTTATTTGGTGGTTGGGTTTCAATTAACCACACATCTCAGAAATGGTCGAACTGAGAATGTACAAGACTACACTTCATTTACACTCATACATATCATCCAAATTCATCCTCTGAAGTATTATCTGAACCTTAGTATTATCTGTTACCGGAGGCTAAACAGGAAAAAGAAAATAAGTTCACATAAACCTGCCTGGTTCATGAAACTCAGGGAGATTCACGAGTAGATTTTGACAATGAAAAATAAGAAATTTTAAAAATAGATAAAAATATATCTAAGGTAAAAAACATCTCAGCAAACTAAACAAATTCCTAAAAAATAAAATAAGAAATACATTTTTCTCTTTGAAAAACCAAAAATGAGAACTGTAATGTAAGAAAGACTTCCGCGAGTGCTATAACATGACAAAAAATGTTTCATAATTTGTTTTACCCCCCCCCCGCCAAAATAATTTGTTATCACCTTTCTGGTGTTGAAAATGTTCAGCCTGTGAGTTTCTTCCTTGTCAGTGTGAAGTGACAAGGAAGTTTCTTCCTTGTCAGTTTTTGTTCTTGATTTTTTCATTTATTTTTATCTTGTCTATGGTGTCTTCTGGTGTAAGACCAACTTCCTCCAGATCTTCTCTTATCCATCTTCATCATGTTTTGGTGTTTTTTGAGTCAAGATTGTACTGCACTAGCTGTTTTAGAAGTCTTGAATCTTGCATCCTCATGGTGTGTCCAAAGAACCCTAGTCTCCTCTTACACATGGTATAAATGTTAATTCTTTGTACACACACGACTTTGTTAGGCACGATCCACCACTGCCCATCTTTATGGTACTTTTTGTTGACACAGGTTCTTCCAATTCTTCCTTCAATTTTCTGGAGTCTGCCAGTCTTTGTTTGTTCAGGTGAATGAGTGTTTCCGCTGCATATGTGGCTTCTGGTTTTATAACTGTGTTGTAGTGTCTTACTTTTGTATTTATGGATAGACATATTTTTTACAACAGATGTATCAAATTAATTTTTGTGCTTTAGCTAGTTTGTTCTTGTTTGGATTGTGGTTTTTTATTTAGGTTGTTATTATTTCTTGAGGAATTTAAACTGGCTTACTTTTTTTTTCTTTATTACTGCTGTTCATGTTTACTTCTTTTAATTATGTTAGTATTTGGGGTATAATTTCTGTCTTTATGAATGATGTTTTGAGACCAATTTTATTTGCAATGTTTTCAATGTCTTGAGTTCTAACATCTGTCTTTTAGCTTCGTTGATGTCATTTGCTCATAGTCCCAAGTCGTTGATGAAACCAACGCATTTATTTTGATTTTTTGACCTACTTTGGGGGCATTTTTTGAGCCTTTTCATTATTACCATAATTCCATAATTACCATTTCCAGAGCACAATTAAATAGTAGCAGTGAGAGTCCATCGTCTTGGCACAATCCTGTTTTGATTTCAAATGGTTCCAAGAGTTCATCTCTGAATTTCACTTGTGACTTAATATTTGTGAGGATCAGTTTTATCATGTTTATTAATTTGGGATGTAGTCTGAGGCATCTTACATCCTAAATGTAAGCCGCCTTACATTTTAAGTAGGGATTCTCTGTGGATGCAGTCATATGCTTTCTTGAAGTCTACAAACGTTATCACCATGTCTCTGCTTCTTTATCTGTTGAGAAACAGATAATTATTAGCTTGAGACTCATGATCTGGTCTGGACAGCTCCCCCAGGATCTGAAACCTCCCTAGTATTCTCCTAGTTCTTTCTCGAGTTGTAAACTGATCATCTTGAGCATGATTTTTGTAATAATTTTGTATGTTGTCTAGAAGTGAGATTCCCCTGTAGTTTTAGGGTTTGTTTTGTCTGCTTTTTTTGTGTAACAAGTGAATGAGGGCTGTTGTCCAGTGTTCCTGGTAGTTCTTCTATTATCCAGATGTTGATGAAAGGTGATTACTGCTGGTCTTTCTTTATGTTTCCAAATCTCTACAAAGTCTGATTTTCTCCTACCGCTTTGTAATTCTTCATCTCACCCAGTGTATGGTAGACTTCTTTTATTGTGGGAGGGTTGATGATTTCTGGTGGTGTTATTGGATGCTGGCGTTGAACTTTAGGATTTCTGTCAGTTCTTTCCAATTTAGGAATTTGCTGAAATATTTAGCTAGGATTTCTGTGTTGTCTTTAATGTTATGGGCCAGATTATGGTTTTCATTCTTCATTAGGGAGTTCATATTTTTGGAGTTGTTTTTTAAAGATTTTTTCACAGTCTCTCGACTATAATTTGTTGAATTCTTCTTCTATTGATTTCAGTGTGTCTTTATGGTGGTGTTTTTATTTTCCTTAGGGTTCAGGTGGTTTATTTTCTTTGTTTTACTAGATTTTGGAAGAATGTTTCTAATTCTTGAAATTGGTGTAATAACCATGCTTGATGTCTCTTCTCCACTGTTTCGTTGCATTCACTGTTCCACCATTGTTGCTTTGGGGTTTTATTGGGGCAAATTCTTCTGCAAATTGTTTAGGGTTGTTGACTAGGTCTTCAAGTCTATTCATGATTGTTAATTTTTTGGTAATTTTCATTCTTGATTGGTTGGGAAGTCTATTTTTCTTTTAGTTTTAAGGGATTGGTTTTGTTGCTTCCCTTGAGGAGTGAATTTAATTTTAATTTTCACTGCGTAGTGATCTGAGCCTGTGTCTACTCTTCAGAGGACTTGTAGATCTGTTTGTGGTGACATTTGTCCATGAAGACATGATCTAGTTACCATTGGCATTCTCCTTTAGTGCAGTCAGGATGTTTCCAGGTTTTGAGGTTACATCTTGAAATATGTGGATTTTGAGATTAAGTTGTGGTTTCTGTAGAGATCAGTGAGTCTCTGTCCGTTCTCATTTGTTCTCTTTTGGATGAGCCATTTTCCAATGATGTCACGGTATCTTCTTTCTCTGCCTAGTTGAGCACTGAAGTCTATGATTAGTTGTTTAATTTTTGAGGATGTTATTTATGGTCTTGTCGTGCAGGTCCCAGAACATTTCTTTTTTGTTATGGTCTTTTGGAGATTTGTTTTTATTATTAGTGAGAGCGTGGGCATTTATTATGGTGTAAATTTTATTAAATACTTTTAGGGTGAGTGTTGAGATTCTAGGGGACTGTGTCTTGAATTCTTGTTCAGAGTTTATTATTTTAATGCTGATCAAAAAACCTGTTCCAAAGTGTGAAAAACTTTTCATTACTTGTCTTCCCAGGTATACCTTTGTACAGCCTAGATCCTTGATATTCCACAGCGTCCTGGTCAGTGTTTCTTATTTCCTAGTCCCTTGATGAGAATTTTATGTTGATTATTATTTTTAGTTTACCAGTCTGCATGAGTGAGTTTATATTGTGTGTGTAAATGTAGGTGATTTGCTTTGGTATGATTTTGGATTTTGTATTATTGTTCTTGTTCGTATGTGCAGCATTAGGTTATTCCATTGCTTCCAACTGCATGTTATCTTCTAACTGGGATCCCATCGTATCCAAGTACTGCCTTGTTGCTTGGTTCAACTGATGGAGTATTCCTTAAAATATCTTTCATGATTGACTGTCAAGGACAGGATTAGGTCCTGAGTTACAAATCTAGATGTGATCTAGTGAGATGAAGTGGGGTATGACTTGATGATAGATGAAGTTTGTTTAGATTAAATTCAGATATATCCAGGCACAACTAGTGCAGGCTCGATCTGACTTTGTTAGTTATTTTGGAGAAAAATTCAAAAGTCTGATCCTAAATATTACACCCAATTCTGGGGGCATTACAATACATATGCTAAATAGATTAGCAGCACAGCAAACATTCAGAATCTCCAAACTCATATTCCATTAATACATTGAAGGATTACTATTTATTTACGTTGAATACGTAAATAAATTTTTATTACTAAGTTCATAAGGAGTGTTTTTACAGCCAATTTGCAGTTTTTTTTGTTGTTCTTTTTTTTAGCTACCGTTAAAAACAAATTACAAAAATAAAAAACTAAATAATTAATGAAACATGATTTTTAAATAATTTTTAGATACCTGCAGGCCAATACACTTCATACACACCTTCGACTTTAAATGGCTATCAGTCAAAGTAAAATTTCAAATTTCATACAAAGCAAAAAGATTAATTAATGGATCCCAAAACCAAAACTGTCACCTTAAATCTTACACAATATAAAATGTTTCTTTAAAGACTATACATTTTGTTTACACAGCAATTATTTATTTGGCACAAATCAAACCTTTCATTTCTGTAAAATGATGAGATGAAGACAATGAGCTATTCAGTGATTTAAGACACTAACACTGAAAACATGGATGTTATTCATCATACAAGAATTAAACTTATGTTATCTCTCAGATGATTCTTCCTGGTACACTCTTTTAAATTTGAACATACTTCTAAACAATATATTTCCACTATATCAACTAATACCTATCTGCTAATGTAGTTTTTCAATTTTAACTTAATTTATTTTTGTTTTTATATGTGCAACCACCTACAAAGTTTTAACAATTGTGAAATTTTAACATTAAAATAAAGTAAAACATATATCCAATCACAGAACATTAAAATGTAGTACACAATATGTACTATATTATTAATAAATAGTATTGTATTATTATTATAGCATCCATGAACTGAATCCATCAGTGTTCCATAAGTGTTTAAAATCCATTTGCACTAACCATTCAACAAGATTTCAACAAAATTCATATAAAACTTTATTACTTAGATTATTGGGTGCTGATTTAAACACTGAGGTCTTATATCAAGGCACATGATATTTTTATTTATTTGGTGTCATGATCATCAACTGAATCCAGTCCTCTACAAATTAACTTTTTTCCCCTCCCCTCACAGGGCCAGACCCACATTTAAGCATTAACATGGCCATGGGAGGGTGCCTTTGCCTCTAACTCCAGAACAGGACTGCACTAAGACCAACTATATCATTCCCAGATACCCCTCCCCATAAACCAGGACTCAGTCCTTTGCACCTGGCTCAAACAGGGGAACCCTGAAGGGAACCTCTGCCAGGACTTGATCTTAACAGCTCAGGGTTTCAAGAGTCCCACTGCTTCATTACCACCGGCCCATCTATGCAAGCACGGACAAACGGCGACTCAACAGAGGGCTGTCTATCCTCCCCTCGCTTCCCGCTCTTTCCCTTCAATATCCCTGTTATGTATTTTGAAATTACCTCAAAGTTTTTTGGTCCTGCGAACATTGCAGATAATATATTCCATGTGTTTAGCCTTCCCGTCACAATCATTCCTTTGCACGATCCACCTCAGGCACTAGAAGACCACATGCTCTGGAGTATCTCTTTCACTGCAATAAGGGCAGGTTTCATATTCTGCCCTCCTCCTACTATGCAGGTCTACTCTGAACATACTGTGGCCAGTCAAGAATTAGGCGAGCCAAAAATTTAACTCACCGAATCCCATGGACCTACCTCTCTTATCTGCTGGTACATCTACCTCCCTTACTCAACATGACCTACCTTGTTTGCCAATCGCTCTTCATCTCTTCCAGAGCTACTT
Source organism: Lycorma delicatula (assembly GCF_047948215.1). Classification (NCBI taxonomy): domain Eukaryota; kingdom Metazoa; phylum Arthropoda; class Insecta; order Hemiptera; family Fulgoridae; genus Lycorma; species Lycorma delicatula. The sequence continues at coordinate 16,789,709 of NC_134459.1, forward strand.
TTCTCATTCCTCCTTCATACAGCCTTGTTTTCATTCTCATCAGTTGCTGTAGGGGTGCTTAGGATACCACTAGGAGAGCCTTGGTCGACACTGATGAGTGCCTTCTGTTTCTTTCCGCTTCTATCGCTCTACTCCATACCGGTACGCCATACAGTAATGTCAATCTCACAACATGAGTATACAGTTTGCATTTTGAAGCACACAACCAAACACCTAGGTGTTTGGCTGTCCTCTGGTTTTGTACTTGCCAGTTCCCCACGCTGATTGGTATCAGCCCGATACTGCGCCTTCCTGCCTTACTATTAGTCTTGTTTTCTCACTGGTCAGGTGCAGCCCCTTCTCCATCACCCATTCTTGCATCATTTTGATTGAAGCATTTGCAGCACAAGCAACCCTTTCCTCTATTCTTGCCAATACCAGAAGGTATGTTGTCAGCAAATGCTATTGGTACTACTCTTTTTGGGTATCTCAGCCGTAGTACATCATCAAATATGAGGTTCCAAAGGATCAGCCCCAGCACCGACCCCTGGGGCACCCCACATATTACCTTGAATCTCAGTTTCACCTCTCCTGTCTGATATATGAGATAACTATCTGGTAGGTATCTTTGAATGGTTCTCCTTAAATATCCTGTAACTCCTCTCTCCCTCAGCGTCCAGAAGATGGTCTCCCAGCTGAGGAAGTTAAATATATTTTGCACATCTCAGAGCATGACTGCTGGAATTTTTCTTTACTCCATGTGCCTTGTGCAGCTCTATCCACTATTTCCATTATTTTTCTCCATGCGTCTGTTATCAACCTCCCATGTCTGAAACCATATTGCTTATCTCTAAATCGTCCCTTCTCGCTGATTTCTTTTCGCAGGCGCACTTCCAATATAACCCTTTATAAATAGGTCAGTATGCCCTTTACAAATTTTCATTAAATCTTTCTCATGTTCCACTATGTATTTTTGAAGGCCTGACCCCATTTTTTTGTCTTAGTATAAATAAAAGGAGCTCCAATTGGCTCGTCAAGTCCTCCATACTCCCTTTACTCCCCGGCAGTGTCTCTTCTTCTTCAGACATGGGCCTGCTTCTTTTTTTCGCTTGTTTACCATCTGGTTTTTTACCCTGGTTGCTGGTGCCACTCGTGAAGTACTTATTTCGGTGCTCTCCACAAGAGGTAGAGATTTTCGCCTCTCCATGTTCACCAGTTGCTCTAATTCAATTTTGACCCTTGGTATTGCAAAGAGGGCTGAAAACCAAGTTCTTAGACACCTCCACACTCAGTATTTTTGGGAAGTTGAGAATACTTAGAATTAAAATTACTTAACTCCACTATCAAGTTCTTATCACTGAACCAAATAAAAGTATAATAATAACGTATAATGCTTTGACAATCTATGCTATCAAAAGATAACAAATAACTGAAATAAAATTAGTTAATTCCACTATCCAGTTCTTATCACTGGACAAAATAAAATTATAAGAGTCAATGCTATCAATAATTACCCAAATAACAGTCCAATAATGTTATCAAATAAAAGTAACGAACACCTGAGCTGCAAACAGCTCCACACACTCATGACCAACTAACCCGCACTAACTTGAAATAGCTACTGACAGTCAACTATAGACCCTATTGCCAATGGCAATAAGGTCGTAAAGCTAAAAAGTTAAGTCTGTTTTCCAATGTTAATCTAAAGAAAAAACATATCCAATTATATTCTGCCAACAATTACCAATCCTACAGACCAGATAGCTAAACCAAAACCAAAAAAAAAACAGAATAAGAGCAGAGCCCACAAAAATATGTCCATATTCAACAGAACCTCTAACTCGACTCCTCTACAAATTAACATTATTAAAACACAAATTAATTACAAAATATAGGTCGATAGGGTCAATAAATTACTTTTCTTAGAAATACTTCTACTCACAGGTTTTGCTCACCAATCAACAATTAATCAAAAAACCACTTCACCCTACTTCATCAAATATGTCCAAAGTTATTTTCCATAGAATTCATCATCTGCATGGAAAGCCATAGTTAGATATGACACTAACACTAGAAACATTTTCAACTTAAAACTTACAACAAGAGGATGATTCTATAAAATGTATTACTTCTTTAAGAAATACTATCTTTAAGACATCTCGTCTCAGAAATGTGGGAATTCTAGTTGAAATATGAATCGACAAGATGTTAAAGGCGTCAAAGTGGATATGGAACATCATATTTTTCTAATAAATTGTTACTGAAAGGGTTTCACAAATTGTATTTATCTTTGAATTCTATTAATTTAAAAATACATGGTTTATTGGCATTAATAGTTATACCATTAGTACAAAATTAATTTTCTAAATCATGCAGAATTGAAAGAAAATTTATTTATTTTTTTATTTTTTACTTAAACTTTTTAACGTAATAATAAACATACCTTAAGATCTCTATGAATCAATCCTTGCAAATGAACATATTCAACAGCTCCTATAATTTGCTCAAATATACTGAGAACCTGCTTGGATTGTCTTTGCCTTTTGTTACATTCCAACCATTCACGTAAACTATCTTTACGACACAATTGCATTTGGATAAAAAGGAACATTCTAGATGAGCAACAATCTGATTTTTGTTTAAATGAATCAATTTCACTTTTTCTCAATGATAATGAGTTTGGTCTTTTATGTCTTTTAAAATTGTGACTTTGTTTTGATTTTCTATTTTTAATATTATCACCATTTTCTTCATTATAATTATTATTATCACTAAATGATGTTGTTATAGTTGTATTTGATGCTGTACTTGGACCTATCAAAATAACACTATCTTTATAACTATTGTCTTCAACATTTAGTATCGCACAATCTTTATTATCACATATTTTACCACTAGTAATATTATCATCGTGATACTTTTCATTATCATTTACAACCTCTTCACCATCATTGTCATTATGACTTTTGTTTGAATTTTCAAAAACAATTTGAAATGAATCATTGTCATTATAACTGTGCTGCAGAGGATCAACAAATGAATATCCATTCACATTATTTGCTGGAAAAGGCGATGACTGACTTGAACAACTAATCTGATTATCAGCACCTTTTGTCAAATGGCCAGTTGAAATTACTGATGTTGGATCAACGAATTCACTGCAAATCAAAATAAAGAAATCAGAAGTTAATATACCTAAAAGAAAGGCAAAAAGCAGCAAATACATGTTCAGCTAAGACTCAGTTACCCCAACATGCAAATTTAAATTCTATAAAATTCCATGGGACATTTCTGTTTTTCGGCTAGTAGTAACACAAGCCTGTGTAGTGTTTTTTTAGTTTTTGATAATTGATTTTTTTGTATTTTTTAGCACTGAATCCAAAAATAACCTTCCTTTTTTCCATCACGTTATGATTTTTTGCAAATTGCAAATTCAAAATTTGTAAAAAGTTGGAAAATTGCAAAAATGTGATAGAATAAAATAATATATATAATGTATGCAGCTGATGACGGAATCAAATTCGTGAAAGCATTTCTGTTATGTGATGAAATAAGGTTAAATCATCCTATTTCAATTGTTCTGTACTTAGGTTGATCTATTAAATATAAATTAATTAATAAAATAGATAAAAAAACATTTTTTTTATAATAAATTAATATAAAATATAAACTTTTTTAGCTTATACTACGCATTCTTTTAGCTAAACAGGTGAGTGGTCTGAAAAGGAAGGTTAGGTGGTTTACTGATACCGTAATTAATTTATTTTTATTTAATTAATTTTTATGAGGTACATCATACCTTTGGAAACCACTCCCCTCTCTTTATTCATCCTTAATAACGAAGTATAAAATACTTACAATTTTATTCCATGTGTCGAAGTTTCTTTGGACGGCTTATACTCTGCTTCATGCTTTTCCTTCTATATTCTCTATAGGGTTCATCTCAATGTAACAACCAGCAATAGTCTGCCATTATTGTAATAGTCCATTTTCCTTGATATCTGCTTTTGATTTCTTTCATGTCCTGATGAAATCTCACAACCATCTCTTTGCTAACGGCACCCGGATTTTCAGGAAAATAGTCCCCACATGTGAATTTAGGAAATGAACCTTCAAGCTCGTGAAACAGCCTAAATTTTTGTACTTCTGCAGCATGTTCTCAATGAATCATTTAAAGTTCAGATCCTTCTTACTGCCCAGAAACTTAGTTACTACGTCTTTAAAGGCTCCCCAGACTTCTTTTTCCGCAACTTCCACTTGTTTCTCAAAATTACCATGATTGAGAGGTTTTCTATTGTCAGGACCAGTAAAGACCCCCCTTTTACTTTGGCGATTTATAAGACTGGAAATTTGTCACAGATGTATTTAAAATATTTACCTTCTTTTAGTAAGGCTTTGACAAGTTGCTTCATCTAGCCTAACTTGATATACAGAGGTGAAAGGAGAACTTTATTCAGATGTATGAGAGCTTTTTGGAGCACATGTTTGGTTACAGATTCTAATGAAGCTCTTTTTGGCTAATCTTTCCTTATCCAGTGATTTTCTCTGTCCCTGCTATCCCATTCATAAAAAAAAAAGGAAACTTTGTGTAATATCCTTGCTGACCTAGGATTATCAATATTATTTTGAGATTACTGCACGTAACCCTCTTATGACTGTCGTATTTAATTTTATCGAGAACAAATTCCAAATTATCGTAACCTCTTTTTAATGGACAAAACATCCAATGGGTATTGACAGATACATATTCCCATTGTGAAAAACAGCAACTATGAGGAATCTTTTGGATGAATCTATGAACAGTCTCCATCCGGTACTTTTGTACGGAAAGTTATATGGAGTCAAAATTCCACGTACATCAGTCCAGAAGACTAATTCTCCTTCTGAAAAATACAGAAGAAAATCCTTTTCTCTGTACCTAAACCAGGAAAATGAGATGCCAGTTGCTAGCAGGTTCTTCTCTTTAAGCCTTGAACCAAGTAATTCTGAATTTTTTTGGTCAAATCCAAGTCTTGAACCAAATCGTTTAGTTCATACTATGAATAAAGCTCTGGTGCTCAGCTATCTCCGGGTTTGTACTCCTGGATTTAAATCACTTGTGGAACCATCTAAGGTAAATTTTCTAGTGGAACTGGCACTGATACATCTGGACCATGAGGAACCAGGCATAAAGCAGAGATGATATATTTGGTTTGACGATTCTTTTTTTAATTCTTCAAATTGAAACCATGAACAACAGTCGAGCAAAAGTAACAATCATTGGTGTGATTTTGTGGCTCTCACCACACCATAGGAACTCCAAATCTGAACTCTTCTTGTTCATCCTTTGACTACCGTCTAAGTCCTTCAACAGATGTATAGGAATTAAAGTGAGATGCCCAAGTTCTGTACACTTGTCGAATGAAACTAGTTTTATTCCCTTTTTTGCCTTTTCACCAATAACTCACCACAAATGTAAAAAAAAGATCTGCAGAATTTTTGCCACCTCTTGAAGCCATTTTGAAAATGGAAAGTTTGTTTTATGACCTGAAAATAGATTTTCCACCAACAAAAACAAGTTTGATTGTAACAATTCTAAATTTTGACCTAATTAAATTGGTTAATTTATTTGTATTTTGTACATTTTATTTTATAGATTTCTTAATACGTCGACGGACGATTTTTAAAAGTTAAATTGATTTTTTAAAAAACAGATTATGGATAATTGCAGCATGATTCATTATGCAAATTCTTTCTTAAAATAAAATTCTATCGTTATATGAAAACATGCTTGCAAATAAAAGAAACGTTTCCCGCAGAAAGCATCACATTTGTATGCGTACACGTACTCACACAAACTGTAATAGTTCTGAGAAATGGTGGTGGGGTTAGACCGGTGAGACCGTCAGAAAAATGCAGTTGTGTTGGAATTCGTCGCAGTGACTATATTAAAGAAAAACTGTTTTTGAGATTTAAAAACTATGTTTTATACAGTATACAGGCATGAGAAACTAATATTAAAGGCCTCTCCATAAAAACATTTTATAGATCCATTAGAAAATTGCTTATCCGTCCCGACTATATAAAAAAAATTATTATTAAAAATGTATTTTAATTTAAAATACATTTATTTCAATGTAAATAATTTTTATTTTTGTGTATAATTTAAATTTGATGTTTTATCAGAAGCTTACAAAATGGTGTCCAAACAGAGACCTGAAGCTTACATAATGCAGGATGGAAAAAACTCAATTTACACACAATGATGGTTGAAACAGCACAACAGTAGTTGCACAGAGCATGAATGGTACGGATAACTGCCAATAAACATGTTACATTTTCTTAAGTCCTGTCACAACCTGTTGTTGGCCAAGTTGTCGACTCCCATGCATTCACTGAGTAATGGATAGTCAACTCTCCAATCGCCTCATATCATCAACCCAAACTCCCCCCACCCTTCTTTTTAGACCACTCAACTGTAGTTATAAGAACACATAGTATAAGCCAAAAAAGTGAATATATTATATTAATTTATTATTTAAAAAAATGTTTTATGTCTTATTTTATAGTATCACATTTTTGCAATTTTTCAACTTGTTACAAACTTTGAAATTTGCGATTTGTGAAAAATCCTGACATGACAAAAAAAATTAAGATTATTTTCAAATTCAATGCTAAAAAATAAACAGGAATCAATTATCAAAAGTTAAAAACCATTCTGTAACCCAAATTTTGCAGGCTTGTGTAATCAGCTGATACAATTAATATTTACTGTGTTATTCATTTATATTTCTATAGTGAGAATAATGTTTAAATATACAATACAATAACAAGATTTTAGCTTCACATTAGTGGAAAAGTAATACAGACACTGTCTTCATCCATGAAGAATGCCAAATGAAATTTACTAATCCTTTATAAGAAAAATGACTGCAAAAAAATTATTATCCATCCATTGACAATGAAACTAATGTTACTTATCAACAGACTCCCAAGCTACAATTAGGCACTTGACCCATCTTTCCGTCAGCTTTTTTATTCCAGTAGTAAAGAATTGTTCACCATGGTTTTTTAGCATTCTTATAGAGCATTCTTGACCTGCTCATTGATTGTTACTGAATTTTCAAGGAGTTTTTTTTGAAAATGCCTTGACATGTAAAATCTCTTTGAGAGGACCAAACAAAAAGCTCTGTCCAAGATTGAGATTGTAAGATCAACATGTCAATACTTCCCAATCCAACTATTAAATAGCTTTCCAAGTCTTTTGAACGGTATGAATGCTATCATGCAGAAGAATTATGCCTTCAAGAAAGAATCAGAACGTTTCCTCCTTGGGTTTCATGTTATTTTTTAGTTTGTCACAAGAGTACTTATTATTGATAATAAATTGTTCTTCTAAATAATACTTTGTATACAAACTCAAATAATGTACCGAATAGACTGGGTCTTTATAATCCCAAATACAGTTAGCAGCACTTTATTGGCTGACACATAGGTTTTTAATTTTTCCTAGTGGGTGAATTCAGATCTTTCCATTTCATTTCCTGATATTTGGATTCCAGTACAAAATGAGAGTCCAAGTTTTATCAGAAGTTACTATGCGATCTAAAAAAGCATTACTAAAAACCACTACTAATTACACTACAAATTTCTGCAATTTCCCAAATTTTTAGCATTTGTCCTTGCAAATAAGGCTATTAGAGTCGACAATTTGAAATAAACAAAAGAAGTAACAGTGGAAATTATTTTAGAACAGCTGATATTTTTACGTCAAGGGTGCCAATTTGAATGTCAGATAGTTTCAGTTTATTCTATTAAATATTTTTTTCTACTACTGCCACCTTTTCCCTTTAATTACGGAATGACCCTTAAACATAAAAAAGTAGTAATAATAGTATATATATATACACACACACATACATAATATTATGATATAGTATTGTATTATTGTTTTTCGCCCACAAACAAAAAAAAAAAAAAGTATTGTATTACAACATAATTCTGCATATTTAACACTAATAAATAATTTATTGACGTGCATTACTGCAAAAGATTTCAGATAAATTAAATATTTATCAGTTTACTTAATTACTTACTGCTTTATAATTGTTTGGTATTTTACACATTTTTTTATCAATTAAATAACTAATGGAACACTGCACACTTCAAAAGCACTAACCAGGAAAACGCTTAAAAAATAAAAGTAATGATTTTATTAACAATTATATGAATTATAATAATATTATTATTACTATTATCAAAATATTTGGATGAATATAATAATACTGTTCAGTTTTCTTTATTCTGCCTTTAAAAGTTCTAATGCCAGAGGTTAAATCACCCATTAAAACATAACTTTCAAATATTTGTCAATATTAAATCTCTGTGATGAGATCAATTTTTAGATGCAGAAAAACAGTGGTAAATAATTTGTGTGATGAGGAATTTAGAAATGGTAATTAAAGAGTTCCTGGTGAAATCACTGTAATACTTTAACTATTTAATTTGCTGTTTGGTACTATCTTTCCTTTCCAATGTTTTTCCATGAGAAAATTTATAATAAAACATGAGAAGAAATAAATGAGTTTGTTAATTAAAACTATCATTAAATAATTAGTAATTCTGATTTTTTTCTTTCCTTCCTTACAATAATTATTGACTATCAACCAGAAATTAAACAAGCGGTGGAAAATTACAATCTCAAAAAAATCAATTTCTCAATCAAGAATCAATTTTTATTTTCTTCAAAACTAATAAATAATTTATTTAAAGTTGTAAATATCTGGTCATTACATATTCTATAATATAAATTTTTCAGATAAATCAAGTGTTAAACAAAATATAGAGATTCTACTACAATTGTTGTGTTTTTTTTCTAAAAGCTACAATAAATACTAGTAAATTCATTTCAGTATAAGATTTCTAAAATACTAGAAAAACAGGATTAATTATAGCCAACTTCCAATTATCTGTGATAATAACCAGGAAGAAGATCACAAATAATCCAAAATTATGGTTGGTCCAAAACTAATATTTAATAAAGTAATATGTGTTAAAATGACCAAATTTTATATGATAGTTAATCTCTCTTTGCTTGCTTTGTGATCAGGTGCAAGTTTTTCTCTTTCAAAGGCTAATGTTCGCGTAGGCAAGCACTTCCAATTAAGCCAACTCTCTTATCCATTATAAATCTCATGACTTAAATTTTCTTTTACTATAAATTCATTGAAAACTTTTATAAATTCATCAGCTGTTTTCTTCATTACGGCAATTTCAATGGATGTCATGGCGGTGCTTGAACCTAGTTAACCACCCCAGAAGATGCTTCAAAATTTCCCTCAAAACCAAGTTTATAAAAAAAAATTTAGCCTGAATTGCACAATTGGGCCCAGATACTGGACTACCCTTAACCCTGAACTGCTGTTGCATGAACCACTCTACCACAGTATTGTCAAACATTTCATAAGAAGACTTTTTCAAGGTTTTGCCTTGCTTCATTCCACTAATACCTTAAAAAGTAATCAGTTTTTCCATATTTTTATGAGCATCAATCACAATGTTATCTCCAACATTATATCCCATAGAAAGTTGCTTTACAGTTAATCCTTAATCTAAATTCTCTAAAATTTCTATTTATTGCTCAATTAACAATAAAACACATTTTCATTGTGTTGTCAATGACAACCACAATCACCCACTGAAGCCACAGTATGTACATATCTTGAAAACAAAATTTATGGACAAACTAATCATGAAATCTAAAAAAACAAGAAATTTATTAAAAAAAGAAATAGAACAATAAAAAATACCAACACAGTTAAATGTACAAATTGTTTGAGTGTCACACAAATAAAAAAAAACGTTCACATGTGGAATAAAGCTCTATAACCTACAAATGAGAAGTATCAACTAAGTCTACATAATGGATTAAGTTGTGTAATCATCATCGTTAGTTGCATAGAAAGACTGATAACACTGATAAAATTGACAGAAGCCTACAGTATTTTTTATGATTAATTGTTTGGGAATGGATGGGTGAATGTGTTCGTCCATCCATTCCTAAACAGTGCTTGTATATTAACAGGATTCATATATTATAGTACAGCATTATCATGTTCAAAAAAAGCACACATTTAAGTAGCTAATAAATGAAGGAGTAAAACCTATCACGAAAGACAAAAATACCAACATTTTTAACTTCTTTGTTTTTAAAACTTGTTTTTCTTACGAGAGGCATCACGTTAAGCTGCAATGCAATTAAACCATTCGCAGATAATCAGGAGTTGGCTGTAAATACTACGTGAATTAATTATTTATGTTATAAATTTATTTACATTGATCTATCATCCCACAATTTATCTTGTGCTTCCTGCCAACCAGGAGGAGGACACTCTAGCCAAGCATTAAAATACCGAACAATATTCTTGTGATCTAGCTTAGCAAGTGCTTTTACTTCTCTCATTACACGTTCTCTTGACTCCTGTCTTAAAAAAATAAAAAACATTAAGTAATATTTAAAAATAAATTACAGAATACAGCTATTAAGATAATGAAAAATAATTTCCATTACTACTTTACTAACTGTTCAACATAACTGTCTGTCAAACTATAACCAAAAACTAGAAATATATTAACATTTTAAATCCACAAACTTTCAATATCTTATTTTAATAATAAGCACACATAAATGACAAACTTTTGTATTAAAAAAACATTGTGCATTAACCAGGACCCCAATAAATACAGGGCACATCTGGACATCTGACACAGACCCTAACATCCTTTGTCCTTCTTACTATAGCAGTGACTCACTAAATAGGATTTAAAAATCTTGGAGTAGGGTAGATCTGAGAGATATATGAATACTATCTGCATATTTACAGTATAGCTATACAGAATTCAGAAATTTTTTATTGACACATTAATTAATTAAAACAAATAAATCAGTCACCATCAAAATTAACAAACAACTTATAGTTTATCTTCAAATGGTTCTACAGTAAAATAACTTTTTAAAACATATCATATTTTGCATATTCCTAACAAATATCAAAATTTAAAAAAAATATAATCTCTACTTCTTGAGGAAAAGATGCAAATATTAACAAAACTTGAATGTATGGATTAGTAAACAGATTAGTTAACACTTTCAGTCAATATATTCAATATCCAAGGGACAGCTTTACAGGTCTCCTTTTAATAAATGAGAATTCCTTAACCAAGCATACTTAAATTTTATTTTTTCATGTATATTATTAAACTTATTTTTTATTCATATCTAAACAAATTTTCATTTTCAAATTAGTTTTTATTACATCAGTACTACACATTTAATTCAACTTTTTATATTTTATTTCAACCAATATCAATTTACTTTTACATGTGTAATGGCCAACAACAAGCAAACACCTGAAAAGTTGTAAAATCCATATATATTGATAAACACAGATTAGGAGTGTTTTGAAGCAAAAATTCAGAAAAATAAAGTTTTGAATCAGTTTTATATTTTACCACACACATTATATTATATTAGCCAATTTTTAAAATGACACCTAAAATAGCTTCAATTCCAATACAGTTACATCCTTCCAACCATGTCAACATTTGTTTTTTAATATACCATAACTTTTTTTAAGTGCATGCCTTTTTATGTCTTATATTACATCACTAATTCACTAACAAGAACATCAACAAAAAAATAGTAATGAAAAAATTCATTCCTAAAATAGCCATTTAATCATTTATAGTCGTTATTATAACATTCATCATAAGGAAAGGTAACATTTTGGATCTTAAAAACTTATTTTACATTCATTGCAATATGATTTCATCATTAGAGAAAAAATTTGTGTAAGTATGATTTACTTCATAATCAGATTAAGCTAGAACAACCAGGTTGTGTCACCATATCACTCGCTAACATAAGCAAACACAACTATAATTGCATTTGCACAGTCCACGTAATAAGAGTAGTTTGATAACTATTTTTTTTTTGTCTTCAGTCATTTGACTGGTTTGATGCAACTCTCCAAGATTCCCTATCTAGTGCTAGTCGTTTCTGATAACTGTTATTGAACGCAATTTCATTACTACAAAATTTCTTACCAAGGCAACACAGGGTTATGATGTTATTAAAAATGTGCTTCACAGTAAATCAGATGAGAACACACAATGCAGTTAATACCCAATAAACGACTAACTGATCTGATGATAGTAAACCAGAAAGGACTAATAAACTTAACATACCCAACTGAAACTTTCATGTAATTGTATCTTTGTTTTTTGAAAAAAAAAATATTGATATAATAATTTTTATTGTCAACTCATCTTTATGAACAAAATAGATTAAATATTTGCTATAAAGATGGACACCAGCTAGAAAAGTTGAGAAACATTATTTTTAAAAAAAGAAAGTAATCTGAAAAAAAAAACTATTTTAAATAAGCGGTTTACAATGAATAATCCACAAAACAAGGAAATATCCTTCTGCTTCACTCGAAAGATTGGGCAAAACTGCTGCTCCAAAAATCATCTTTCATGAACCATTCAAAATTCAATAATCCCATTGGTTTACTCTTAGAAGTAATTGTCAATCTTTCCTTATTCATCTTTTACAACTGCTTATGCCAATTTATTTATAATCTTTAATCTACTCTTCTGTATAAAAATAGACATTTAAATCCTATGAATATCAGCACATGAGAAAATAGAAATAAATATAATAAAAGATAAAAAATAATGCTGTATTATCAATGATAAAACAATTTTATAAAAATAAACAATTTATAATATTTTAAGAAAATAAAGATATTTCTTTACAGAATATGTATACATATTGGGTGGTTTTTTTCTTCTTTTTTTTTTTATTTAAAAATGTTATTTCTCATTTAGTAAGTCATTTATTCATTAGAGAGGAGTATTATTATTCAGAGTATGGGAAAATGGAATTAAAAATATATTACTCATACTTGGCGACCGTAATTTATTACTTAACATATATTACTTACTTAAAATATATAAGTATATACTTATAATATATAATTTACTGTTAGCGACCATAATTTAGTGATAATGAAATATAGATTGGGGTTTAGAAACCTGAAGAAAAGTCAGATGATAGGTGGAATTTAGAGAAGCTTGAGGAAGAGGAGGTAAAGATTTTTGACGAGGACATCGCAAGAGATCTGAGTAAAAAAAATAAGGTAGAAAATATAGAAGAAGCGTGGAACAATGTCAAAATGGAAATACTTAAATCAGCAAAAGTGAACTAAGATGTAACAAAGAAAACTGGTAGAAAACCTTGGATATCAAAGGATATTGAGCTGATGGATGAACGTAGAAAGTATACCAATGCTAGTGATGAAGAAGGTAAAGGAACTACCAAAAATTAAGAAATATATCAAAATTAGTGAAAGACGAGTGGATTAAAGAAAAGTGTTCAGAAATGGAAAGAGAAATGATTATTGGTAAAACAGAAGGAGCATACAGTAAAAGTAAGGAGAATTTTGTGATACATCAATTAAAGTCTAATAATTTGTTAAATAAAATGGTAAACCTATTTATAATACAAAAGAAAAGGCCAATAGGTGGGTGGAATATATTGAAGAGTTACACAGACGAAATTAATTAGAAACTATTGTTATAGAGGAAGAAGAAGAATTCAAAGAGGATGAAAGGGAAGTACAATACTGAAATTTAAATTTAATAGAACATTAAAAGATTTGATTGGCATAAAAGCTCCTGGGATAGATGGGATATCTGCAGAATTACTGCACAGTGCAGGTTAGGAAGCAATAGATAGATTATACAAACTGGTGTGTAATATTTACGAAAAAGGAGAAATTCCATCAGACTACAAAAAGAGTCATGATAACAAAGAAAGCAGGAGCAGATAAATGTGAAGAATGCAAAACGATTAGCTTAACTACTCGTATATCAAAAATCTTAACTAGAATTCTGTACAGAAGAATTGAGAGGAGAGTGGAAGTGTTAGGAGAAGACCAATTTGGTTTCAGAATAAGTAAGTTTCAGAATAAGTATAGTAAAGTATAAAAAGTATACAATTTTAGGCCTGAGATTAATAGTAAAAGGAAGATTTAAAAATCAAACCAACATACTTGGCATTTATAGACTTAGAACTAAAAGGCATTTGATAATGTAGACTGGAATAAAATGTTTATTATTTTAAAAAATTTAGGGTTCAAGTATAGAAATAGAAGAACAATTGCTAACATTTACAAGAACCAAACAGCAACATTAAAAATTGAAGAACATAAGAAAGAAGCCGTAACAAAAAAGGGAGTCCAACAAGAATGTTCCCTATCCCCGTTACTTTTTAATCTTTACATACAACTAGCAGTTACTTATGTTAAAGAACAATTAAGATCTAGAATATCAGTCCAAGGTGAAAAGATAAAGATGTTACAATATGCCAATGATATAGTACTTCTTGCCGAGAGTAAAAAAGTTTAGAAAAAACAGTGAACGGCATGGATGAAGTGTACGCAAGAACTCCCGCATGAAAATAAACAAGAACAAAAGTAATGAAATGTAGTAGAAATAATGTAGATAGACCACTGAATATAAAAATAGAATAGAAAAGTTTACAGAGATAGAAAAATTTTGTTATTTGGGAAATAGAATTACTAAAGATGGACGAAGTAGGAGCGATATGAAATGCCGAGTAGCACAGGTGAAATGAGCTTTCAGTCAAAAATATAATCTGCTCAAATCAAAAATTAATTTAAACGACAGAGAAACGGGTTTGAAAGTATATGTTTGGAGTGTAGCTTTATATGGAAGTGAAACTTGGATGATCGAAGTACCTGAGAAGAAAAGATTAGAAGCTTTTGAAATGTGGTGCTATAGGAGAATGTTAAAGGTGGATAAAGTGACAAATGAAGAGGTGTTGCAGCAAATTGATGAAGAAAGAAGCATTTGAAAAAATCTAGTTAAAAGAAGACAGAGTAGTAGACCACATATTAAGGCATCCTGGAATAGTCACTATTACGACTGGAATACTCACATTACAAAGATCATTAGTTTTTTACCCTTATCATGCATAACATCATACATATCTTTCAAGTGTTTTATTTAAACACTTTATATAAATAAAATATATAAAATTTTGAGTAATCTGATTTGAAGTTCAACCTGATTTACATTTCAATCTGCCCGAGTATAGACAGATTGAAGTCCACCAAAACTAGCTAGCATTACAAATTAAATATAAAATTACAAAAAAAGAATACTACCAAATTCCTTTAAAAAATTACTAATAAGATAATACAGCACTCAACATCAGGAAATGGAAATACATTTTAAATAAATTTCAAAATCTAATCAGCAATTTGGAATTATTTGATTAATTTTATTTCTTACCATTGTTTATAATTCTAGTTGTAATTTCATATTTATTTTAAATGTTTACCTATTTGGTAATGGAATTCTTTTAACAGCATAGTGACAGTCATCAATTTTATTCTTAGCTTCAAACACAATGCCAAAGCCACCTTTACCAAGGCAGTGAACTTGATCAAAATCAGTAAGGTATCTAGATACATAATCACTTTCTTTACTAGATGTTCTACTGTAACCACGTGTTAAATCTACTCCAGAATCACCTTCAGTAATTGCTAGTGCTGTTTTTCCATAAAGTATCAGTTCCTAAAAAAAAATATGAAAATCATAACAAAATCAAAATAAATTATTAAAAATTAGTCAAATTTTACATTCATCAAATTGTAAACAAATCATGATCACACTTTAAAATTTGAAATATAAAATGATTCACATAGAAATAATTAAAATTTTCTTCTTCATTACATTACAAGGGAGTATCTTCAGTACTTACCAGTAGCACTGTTGTTAATTTGATGTGTCTTAAAGATATGTAAAAAAACTAACCCTAAATTTAAAGAACACAAGTATAGAAACACTTCAAATATGTAATCAATTAATACATTCAATTTATGATGTCTTTGTTCATTTAACATGTTGCTTTTGTCAAACACAGCAACTTATGAGTATACAAATTAAAATGAAATTAAATGTTAATAGGACACACTACAGATATAAAGTACACATAGGAACTACACATAAAAGAATCAAATTTTAAAAATCACCTTACAGAAACAGGAAAGATATAAAAACACTAACAAGACAATTTTATATATAGGACATAAAAATAAAATATCTCAATTTAACTGATTATAAAATTTTACAATAAAGCATCAACAATATTGATCAAACATTTACTTGGTTGATATTGAAAGAGTTCCATAAACTTTTTAAAATGGATGTTGTTAACAATGCAAATAGTAATTCCACTTAAGGTATTGCTAAATAGCTCC
This sequence comes from Lycorma delicatula, assembly GCF_047948215.1. Lineage (NCBI taxonomy): Eukaryota > Metazoa > Arthropoda > Insecta > Hemiptera > Fulgoridae > Lycorma > Lycorma delicatula. The sequence continues at coordinate 16,806,019 of NC_134459.1, forward strand.
AAAAGTTTCAGTGGAAGAAAATGTTCCATAATTTTGAAAGAAATTTCACAATGAATTCTCATATTTTCTCCTTTTTTGCACTCAACCATGCTTTTATAACATCTTTCTTTAACTGTTTTATCAATTTTATCAACCACCTATGGTTTTGTTCCTACTTTGTGCTGAACTCTCCTATCCTATTTGTCTGTAGAAAGGACATCTACCTTTAGAATGGAATAGTATCCTTCTTTATTAGCTAGGTTAGAAATATGGTTGGAAAAAGGATTTGTGCATTTTGAAGGAAGAACAACCGTTTGTATTTCTTCAAATCTTAGACTACCTTTTTTAGATTAATAACCATAACTGTTTAAGGTACATAAAAAAAAACTAATTTCGTTAAAGAGATAATATTCCACAAGAAATTTCAAAGTTTTTTTTGGTTCTTTCATGACTAAAATTTACAAATGTTGTTTTACTACTAATACATTCAGTGATTTACAATCAGGTCTTATCAGTGAAAGCTAGAATAAATAACTTAAATTCCAAAAATTAGCATAGATAAGGAAATGAATTTAAAATTATGAGTTAATTATATATTTTTAACATGTTTAATATTATTATCAGTCATACAATTGAAAGTGTTTTTTTAATTCGGGATGCTGTACTGTATATAATGGATTGTAAGACATTTAAGTAATTTTTATTTTATATATAACTACACTAATTATAATCATAACTACAGTGTAGTATTTAATTATTGGAATCAAGAAACAATACAATGTTTTTGTACATGATTTCCTTGCTGAAAAAAATTACCAACGTTATATGTACAAATGAACATACGAGTTAAAAACAATAATTATTATACTGTATGTCAAACATATCTGCCAATGAAAATAAAATTTATTTGAATAACTGTTAAGTAACAATGAATATGGAACACAAACAGTAATAAATGTCACCATCTATTCACAATGAGAATATACCTACACAAGACACTTTTTTCACAGGAGAGGCAACAAACAGATCTTATAAGAAAGAAATTATTAAAACCAGTATTTAATTCAGTAATGATGTTACATGTAATAATGTTATTGTAGTATTTTGAAAATGATATTGAATCATGGATTTGAAAACCTTTTTATACAAGTTGGTAAGTTAATACTATGCTTTCTATATTCAAGTGTTCATAAATAGTTTTTTTTTATTAATTACTAGCAGACCCGGCAATGCTTTGCTATTGCTAAATTTGAGTATATATATATATACTTAAATTTAATTTATATAATTATTAAATTATTGATTAAATAAACACAACTGAAAGTTTGATAAAACATTAACAAAATGAACATTACGAAACTTTACAAAATTTATCCTTTCCCTTTCTCCCTTTTTCCTCATTTTTCTTTTCCCATTTTCATTTTTACCATATCCCCATCCCTTTTCCTTTTCGTTCCCCCATTTGTTTCCATTTTACCCTTTTATTTTTCTCTTTTCGCCTTTCCATTTCCTTTCCCCATTTTTCACTTTTTCCATTTTCCCCTTCTTCCCTTTTACATTTTTCAATTTTTCCCTATTTCCCTTTTCTGATTTGTTCCTTACTTCCTTTTTCCCCACATGTAAATCAGACCAGTAGTTTTTTAGTCTGTAGCAAACACACATATCAGAAACACTGAAATGGAATTGTAAAATATTTAGTACAGCGTGTGTTGCTTTTTCATCTAACAGACAGCACTGTTTTTAAAAAAAAAGCGTGTTTTACCTGTCACAGGTAAAATATGCGCATATTCGAATGCAACGTTGTGTCAAAATTTTAAAGCAATGGGTGAAGAACTTTCAGGGATTTAAGATTTTGAACAAACAAACATTTACATTTTTATTTAAATAGATTAGTTGCAACACTCTGGACAAAATGATAAAAAATATATTATAGTCTGAAATGTTTTATGAAATTATTAATTTATTTTATTTTTACTCCAAACTCTAGTAATAACTGACTGATACCTGATTTCAGTTAATAATAAATTAAATTTTATAACATATGAAAAAAAGTCATGTCTGACAAAGATGTGAACTCAATTCCTTCAAGTTAAAAGGCATAAATGCTGCAGCTCAGCCGTGGATGTTGGCAATAACAATAACTCCAGCTCTCTTTTATTCATTGAATCAAAATACATAACCTAAAATGATACAATTAAGTAATCAATTTAGCTAATAACTTTACCTTCGAAGGTGACTGAAATATAGGTCTTCTCTGTAACAGCAAATTAACAACAATAGCAGTAGATATACTAATAACAAACACCTCCTTCCTGAAAAAAAATATAAAACAATTATTTAATTTTTTTAAATTTTAAACAGATACCACCATAATAAAAACATTGTCGCAAAGCTGAATAATTATATTAATAAAAGAACAGTCAAGCATTGGTTAACTGTAATTCTCTTTTTCAAAACTCTACAAAGAAATATTACACATATTCAACAACTTTATCTTTTGATAAAGTTGTGGTTCATGTGATTCAACCAAGGTAAACTTCAGATTTGGTCAATTGATTCTCCAATGATTATAATGAGACAGAAATGTAATTTCACAAATTTACCAAATTTGGATTCATATAGAACAAATTTTTCTCAAATCTAATGAACAAAAAAAAATTGAATTGCATAGTGGTGCCTGCAAAAAACAGTTATGTTCTCAGCAATAATACTTTCCCTTAGTAATATGGACTTCAACTACAAGAATTTAACTTATTTAGTGCCAGTTAAACAAAAACAATATTCTTGTTAAAGTACTGATAAAGCTTTAAAATGATATATTGGCATATTAGTGAATTTGGGAATTTATTTAATGTTTCTGCCAGATTAGTGAAATATGATAATATGTTAAGTTGAAACATGGTTAACTAATAAATCAATCCACCAACAGATCTGGATGATTATTATAACATAACATGTAGAGAAGCTTCTAGTAACTGAGAGTACAATAGCAAGAAAGGAAAAGAAAATGAGGAGTGTAAACTGACAAATAAATTTATAAAGAGAAAAATCTAGATACAACAACAAAGAGGAACAAAAGAGGATAAAATGTCTATAAAAGAGTATATAGGATTTGGACAAAGATGTTTTGAAACCATTAAGCTTTAATTGAACAAGGGGGATGGATCAAGCTGCTGGGACAAGCTGTAGGACTGGGTGTATAAATATTGCCATGGGTCAACAAATTCCAGTGTGTGCAATAATAATCTAAGGGTGTCAATAACATTTGAAGAATGTGCGCAATAACATTTGAAGTGAATGTATGATGCTTGAACATATAAGCAAAGAATCGATCACAAGTATATTCCATTTTGCAACAGTGATCTATTCTGTGGTTATGTACAACAAGCTAATCAGTTAGTTCTTTATGAACTTGGGGACAAGGTGTCATTATTAACTGACAAAGGTATAGGCCAGTTTCCTTTGTAAATAATAGAAATAAATAATCCTCATATAAAGTTTATTGTTGATTTTGTAATTAAAATCTCATTACCATAATCACTTCTTAATTTTGTGTAATTTTTCAACAGTTATCAAAAAGAAGGTTCAATGTGTTTTGTTTGTGGCTTGCTAAGTTTATCAGATATACAGACTTAAACTTACATAAATACTGTTGTGTGTTAAATGAAGAACCCCACATGAAAATAACATTTGCCAATGGTCAAACACCTCAGAGAAATGAGCACCCACTGAAGCAGTCCCTTCCAGAATAACTAGCAATGTTTGATGAGACCATTAAAGCAGTGGGAACAAGTCATTTTCATAGCCAAAAGTATCAGTATGGAAGTGTAAGTAAAGTAACTGATAGCCCAAAAATATCAGTATAAAAGTATTCTCTAGAATAATGCATTCCAAAAACACTGTTCATAATGTTTTAAAAGATTAATACACTTAACCGGTTATAAAATTCACATGTTACATAAAATTTATCCACAGGATAAAATTAAACGATTTGAATTTGTTTCAGAGATTCTGGATAGGTTAGATCATGATGAGGGTTTTTAAACAAGTTTATTTTCAGTGAAGAAGCTATGTTTTGTGTTTCAGGATGAAGACATCAGCAACTCCATACATTGTTATAGACAAAAATGAAAGCCCAAAAGTAATGTGTGCTGTACAACTGAACAAAACAGTTATCAATCCCTTTTATTTTGTTGAAATTCTATAACAGGACACAACTTCCTGAATGTAGTACAAGAATATACCAGTCTTCAAATGCAAAAGAATTTGATTCTCCAATTAGATAGAGCTTCTCCACATTTTGTCAAGTTCAATGGGATTAACTAAATAAAATACTTCCTCAGTGGTGGGTCAGATGATAAAGATGTCTCTACAGTCTCTACAGCCTGTCTCTACAGTCTCCAGATCGTATTCCTATGGATGTTTATTTGTGGGGTTTTGTAACACAAGTGTTCTCACTCATTCAAATAAGAAATCTGGACAATTTAAAAGAACAGATCACTGAATCCTATCACACTAGATGTTCTCTGTTACATATGGCAAAAGGTTAAGTACCATTTTGATATCTGTAGGGCAACTAAAGGAACACATCTACTGAACAGATCAAATTCTTAGAGTTTCTCTTCATTTTGACACATACGAAGTCCATAAATAAAGTAATGAGACTGGTTCAGAATAACTTTTTATTTGCAATCCAATTATACATGGACTCTATTACCTTCGAAATAGTTCCCTTGGGAAGCCACGCAATGCCCCAAACGGTTTTCCCACTCTTAATAGCAGTATTGGAACTCAGAACCATACTATCCTTCAGATGGTCGGTTACATTTTTAAAAATGTTTTCTAATGTTTCAAAATGGTATCCTTTGGTGTTTTTTTAAAGTCGTGAACAGGAAAAAGTTGCAGGGACTCAAGTCAGGTGAATAAGGTTGAGGAACTACAGGAATGTTTTTCTTTGCCAAAACTCATTAATTGAGAGTGCACTGTGACAAGGTGCAATGTCATGATGAAGCAACCAGTTGTCTTTGATGGCTGGTCTCATGCGGACAACTCTTTTCCAAAGTCTTTCAAGAATTTCTCAGTAAACATATTGATATACAGTCTGTCCTGTAGGCAAAAAATCCTTATTGACAATGCCATTACTACCGAAGAAACAAATTAGCATGGTTCTGATTTTTGATTTACTCATATTTGCTTTTTTGAGATGTTGTGAGTTTGAAGTCTGCTACTCCTTGCTCTGGCATTTTGTTTCTAGGTCATACTCAAATATCCAAGATTCATCACCAGTAATAACATTTTTTAGAAAGTCAGGATCAGTTTCAATTCGCCCTAGATGACTTCCAGCCTGTTGTTTTTCTGTTGTGAGATTTTTTGGGACCAATTTTGCACAAATTTTTTATGTCAAATTCATTTGTCAAAATTTTATGGACTGCAGTACAGTTCAAATTCAATTGTTCTGCAATCATTCTGACAGTTAATCGAGTATCAAGTCTCTGATTCGCTCAACATTGTCGTCACTTTTCGATGTTAAGGGTCTTCCAGAGCCTGGATCGTCTGCAACTGATTCATGGCCATCTGAAAATGTTTAAACCACCTAAAAACTTGGGCTCATGACAGAGCATCATTTCCATACGCCCTTTTCAATTTTGAAAAAGTTTCAGTAGCATTCTCACAGAGTTTAACACAAAATTTGATTGCACAACATTGCTCATAATTAGTATCACTCATTTTTATAACGCAAAACAAAAACTCGTTTCATGAAAAGTTTGTTTACGTCTCACGTGGCAACAATAGACTAAAAATATTAATACCTAATATAAATCAGCTGTTTATTTAACCATATGTTTACTAGTAACTTTACAGTGTTGCCACTTTGGCTGCCAAAAAAAAACTAGTCTTATTTACAGATCTCGTACTTCACATCACTGGCATGCTTTGTTCCAAAACTATAACTGCTTGAAACCTCAACATTATTTTACAGACACATTATGTTTATATACATATGAATTCAGGTTCTGTTGATACATTAAATGATAATTTGATTTAACCACACATGCAGTAAAATTACCCATTTTAGTAAGGAAACAATTACCACAGCTGCAATAAAATTAAATATGAATAAGGTGATCACTGCTGATTCAAATAAAAGATTGTTTAAAAATCTTGATATAATATGGAATGTTTCTGTATAAAAAAAGATAAAACTGTCTCCAATCAAAATAAATAAATCTAATTTTTAATTTATTTATGCAGTACACTTCATTAAAAAAGAAAGGATAGAGCAACTTTGACAGAAACAAAAATCTTTAATATCAGTAACTGCTGAAAATTGAAAAATATAAATAATAATTTTGGAAAACTACTAGAGAATTACATAAAAATGGTTTTTTCTCATTTTTTTGAGATCTGGGAAAAATGTTTTACATAATACCTATTCTTCTAAGATCCTTTCTATATATTACATTATCAGCATGCTTTTTTTTACCATAAATAAAGTATCTCTTCGTTAAATAAATATAAAGTAAATAAATTTCTATTATGTAATAACAAGCGTTATGATTTTTACACTAATTTACCTAACTGTACTTTACATATCGGAGATATTATTTGAAAAAAAAACTATTGAATCAGAAAACAACCAAAATAGTAAATAAAAAACAATATTATTTATGTAATAAGAATTCAGGACAAAGAGAATATATTAAGCAACAAAGGGATTAGTTTATTAAATTGTGTTATTAAAAAAAAAATACACAAATGTTGCTCGCAAAACTGGAAAAATAATCTAAGGAGCAGGCTACTTACCAGAGAATCAAGCTGGTTTTAGAAAAAATAATAGGCGCTGTATAAATAATACTTATCTCAATTCTTTAGTTCAAACACAAATCAATATTAAAAAGAAAAAATTTATACACTATTCATTAATTTTGATCTATCATTCAGTTCACTAAATCATGAGTATCTCTGGAGAAATTAAATAAATTAGGTGTTTAAGGAAACTTATTTATTTAGATTTGTAGAAAATTAGATATCATACTACAAACAAAATTTAAGTCAGGCTAGTCTTTATCCTGCTTATCTTTATCCTAATTCTTTTTGTCACAAGAGATCCGACAATGTGAAATTATTAATCCTTGGGTATTCAACTATACATGTAATATTGAAATCTACTCCAAGATTAACAGGCAGGATGGTGTTAGATCTGACTGTGTAATGGGTTCATTGCTTTTAACTTATGCAGATGATTTAATAATACTTGGCGACTGATTTATGAATCTTAGTAATAAGTAAACATTTTGGATAATATTGAAACTTTATAAAGTTAAACATTAAAAACAAAAAAATATTACTATTTTATTTGGTAAGGCACTCACAGGTGTGTTTTATACAGTAAACCTACTGAAATTATATCAAATTTTTCTTACTTCGAAGTCATTTTTCCTAAATCAGATTTGTTTAGAGAAATTATTAACTCAAGTGATAAATCTATTAAAATTATAAAAATTATATGAACTCAAGTTTGAAGCCTAGTAAAAAACAATAGAGAAATAAATCTATTTCAATAAATTGAAATCCCTTCAATTTAAAAAAAGTTGCAATAAAATTTACATAATTTTATGTATGAAGTTTAGAGATTTTAGATATTTTTATGAACAGATATTTAAAGATTTTTATGGATGAAGAATTAGATTTTAATTAATTAAGCTCTTAGAAAAGGGAAAATCAATGCAAGTCTGTGATAAGTTAGTTCAGCTTACAATAGCTACCCAAATTAACTCTATGGCATTTAATTCAAAATGAATAACACCTGACCAAAAATTTTTAGCAATAATGTTTAGACATTACTTCTTTTGTGGTATTTAAATTTTTTTTCAATAAAATATTAAAAAAAGTTTATGATAAGTGCATATTTTGTTAATGATTCAAAATTTGGATCACCAATAGGAATTTCAATTATTTTTATCTAGCCATAGAACCTTTTCCTATATTAAAAAAAAAAAAAAAAAAAAACTAGTTGAAAAGTGAAGGCTATTAAATGACTAATAAATAGCGACTGGCAATACTAATTGGTTCACGCATGCGCAGTACTTTTAAGTTGTCTGTTGGGCATGTAACTGTCAAATTGCCGTCAGTTCATTTTTGTTTGTCTTTACAAGACAAACAAGTGTTAAAATGAGTGCAGTAATAATAAATCCCGCCTGATGTGAAGTTCAATCAGTGATTAGATCTCTAATGCGAGAGAACTAAATGCTGCTGAAATTCACCGTCAACTGTGTAAAATATATGGGCCTACTGCAATGTGAAAGAAAAGTGAGGCAACGGTTCATGAGTCCATGAACCATCTTTAAGGAAGGCCATTCAAATGTTCATGTTGAACAAAGAAGTGGCAGGTCTAGTATCCGGACTGAAAATTTTGTTGAATATGTGAATGCACAAGAAAATCACCACTTTACAATTAGCAATCTTTCCAGAAATTTCAAAGACAACATTGCTAAGAACCACGACTGACACTCTAGGTTATCATAAACTGTGTGCACAATGGGTGCCAAAAATGTTGATAAGTGCTCACAAAGATCAGCACATGCTTTTCTCAACCGCTTTAAACACAAACCATTTCTGAAGCAGTTGATCACAAGTGAAGAAAATTGGATAACCCATGACAATTATATGCAAAAAAGATCATAGTCAAAACAAGGAGAAGCTCCATAATCTGTGACACGAGCCTACACTGATGCCCAGGAAGGTTATGCTGTGCATTTGGTAAGATTGGAAGGGCATCATGCATCACAAGTTACTGCCACCAGGCAGTAGGATAGACTCAGACCTGTACTGTCAACAATTGGCATGATTGTGCCTAGCAATTCAAAAGAAACAGCCTGAACTGGAATCAGAAAGGGTGTCATATACCACGCTGACACCAGATCGCATACATCTTTAACAACCCAACAGGAATTAAAAGAACTTGACTGGGAGATTTTAATGTATCCATCGTACAGCCCAAACGTGGCACTGTCAAACTATTATTTGTTTCAACCTCTGCAGAACTCCCAAAAGAGGCCTGAGAAAACCACATGACGCAATTTTTTGATCAGAAACCACAAAAGTTCTGTAATAACTGGATTATAATGTTGCAGGAAAAATTACAGGTCATAATATAAATGGTGCATATGTGGTCCATAATATTACTTTTCAATAACAATAAATGTATTCTCAATTTTGGCCTCCAAAGGTTCAATACTTTTTAGACAACCTAAATTAAGCTCTGTCCCCAAAAAATGAAGTTTTCCACAAGTCACGTTGACGAGTAGCTTGACTACTGCTCAGTGAATAAACTGATTTACTGATGTGAAAAATAAAAGTAAACTACTATGCAATTTAAATTTCTTTTCATAATATTTTGAATTCCACTAGGATTGCCATAATTGATTGAGTGTTATTTTGTGCTCTTCTTAGCATTGTCACTCTAACAGTCGTAGCTGACATGTACCAGGGAGTACCTTGATTCTCAAAACTACTTTTAGCATTGAGTCTTTCCGAGTTGGGATCATCAAATAAATAAATACTAATATTAAGCTCCTCCCACTTTCTACTGTCATGATCTCTTCTGCTTTGTTCCCTAAAAGTTACACAATTTCTTGAAACTAATTCTTTTGTTTCTTTATTTCAATAATTTCAGGTTTTGAAACATTACATTGGATTGAGTGTTTATTTGTTCAATAATTATGAATATATGTAACCTGGCCTATAGCTTTGGCCACCTCCATGATTCGCATTCAATCTTGTCTACCTTTTGCTGCTTCTCTCCAACTTTTCACACATATTGCTGTGCCCTATCCTTTTAATTTTGGTTTAAATATTTCCAATTTTTTTACAATACTTAAATGTTTATTTTTTCTACATAATGTAATATTTTCATGGATTTTATCATTTCATTGGGAATATGCCCTTTTTTATCAAATATGTTGCATAATTTGAATCTTCTTTCTCATATTTACACAATCTTATGTTCTGTCACTGAATGGCTTCGACTAAGATGGCACCTTGCAACCTTATCGTAGCTCTGAGAAAGGCTGTTGAGGTTTTTGGAATGGTGGTACTGAAAAGGGCCATTTGTGTATTTTGAGAGGTAGTTCTGAGAAGGGCTGTTGGGTCCGGAAGCTGCTTTTTTTTTCTGGGCATACAACAAGGTGTCGTTATCAGCACCTGAACACAAAATTACAATAGTACATAATTAATAATTAAAATTTACCTTAAAAACTCAACAGATCTAAAACACTTATGAGTTATGCTAAATAAAATCAAAATAAATACAATATTAAAACGCACATAAATGGCATAATTGGCGAAACATATGAGAACATAGATGCACAGCCAGACAAGATATAGACATATATGCACAGAGAAGAAAAAACCAGACATTGGATATTATTGCTGAATTGTTCCCTAACATAATACAGATGTAGCCCCTAATTTAAATTTAACTGGAAGCTCGTTTCCGGCAATGTTGGCTTGGCTGCAGTCGAGGAGTTGCAGCTCATCTGTTAGAATTGGACCAAGCTTCCCCTCAGCAGTAGTTGGGTCCCCACTAAACTGCGACAGTGGTGGCCCAATGCCACGGTGTAGTGGAGCAGGCAGGCCTGCAACTCTGACAGGAATGTTGGCAACTATCAGGAGATCCCATATTGGGCCAGCCAGGGAACATCTTCCTTCTTCTTCTTCTGTTCCTGGTAGAGGTCCATAACAAATTAGCTGTAGCAGTACTGACACCATACTTATATAGATAGTCAGAGCACGGTGGGGGCCATGCTGCTGCGGTTGGATGTGTTACATGTTTAGCTGCCTTAGTAGGGAGTGGTGCTTGTGCAGGCATGTAGGTATATAGAACTCTTGCTGACATCCATCTCACTCACCAATATTAAGCTCAGCATGTATGTGGCAACAGTTCATTGAATCTTGTTTTAAATCTTCTCCCTCTTTGTACTACATATGTGACATTACAATCACATTTTATTTGGTAATAAAATTATTAAAATACAGAATTAGAAGGATTAGTTTCAGGAAATTGTATTCGATGATCTTAGCTCAGGCAGATTCAGTGCTAGAAGTACCTCCAAAATGCAAGGTACTAAAAATGCATCAACTATGAATGTCAGAGTGAAAATACTAGGAAGGGTAGAAAATAACACTCAAGTCAATTACTCTGTGATTTCCTTAGGAATCTGGACTTCAAAAAATGAAACTAATGAATAAATAATCATAAATAAAAATGTTCAAGTCCACATAGAAAGTAATGAATCATTCTATGGTAATTACCAATTACCATAATTACTCCAGACAAAGTGTTACAAAAATAATAATTTACTGGCAGTAATTAATAAGTCTTAAATGGTTAATAAGCAATTTATTACTTCGCTATTATTTTAAACAAATCAATATAATCCACAAAGTAGGTGCTTACCACCAATACCACAATGATACAATGATAACTTGTACAGGTGTATCATCTTCTTCTTCATCATCAAAATCATGAAATTTATTATCACCATCAAGAATGTTATTATCATCATCAACAGTGCCATTAATTGTAATATTTTTATCCTTACTAGGATGACAAAGGCCAGTTTTTGAATTTTCCACAGCATCTGCAGTGTATAAGTAATAACCATTGCCTGAAAATAACATGAACAATTAACAACTTTAAAATTATTAATAATTTCTAACAATTACAACAGATTTTCATCATATCATGGTGCTACTATCAAAAAAATAAAAATAAGGCTTTATGAAAAAAAATACCATCCTTCAGATTTTGAAAAAAGCCACCTGGGCCGGCCAGGCAGCTAGTTTAATTACAAATTATTATAGTAATTTTTCTTTCAATTATCTGAAGTAGTTAATACTTTTTAATAGTAGTAATTCCTCTGAATCTACTAATGCTTATTTTGAAATCAAAATGGGTCAACTAGTTTCAAATTTATTATTTTTTTAAATGGGTTTTTTTTTACATTTCTATTTTAAAATTTATTTTAGTAGTTAATAACTTAACTGATAGTTAACTTTATTGGTGAACAGTTAACCTAACTGATGAACAGGCTAATTTATATAATCAGCTCTAAGATATTTTTGAACTAATAATTCATGTAATTTTAAAATGATTTGTTTAATCTTTTAAAAATACTTTAAAGAATAAAAAAATAGCTGAAAGTTAAAATTTAAATTTATTTATAAATTCAAACTATAAATACTTGCACCACTTTTCGTTGAGGCCTATGAAGTTTCTGTGTATAATGAAATCATTCACTAAGTGGATGAACATATAAATGTAGATAAGCAATGGTATATGATGAAGTACTTTATGAATCTGTAAGCACACACTGCCTAACATGTATGTACCTACAATTTAAACAAGTAAACAACAATAAACACCCCTACATAGAAAAGCATGTAACTATCATACACTTTTTACTTTTACAGATTTCATTTTTAGTCTTACAGACTAGACAATTCTTTGACACCAAAACAAGAAATTATATGACCTTAATAACAGTGTGTACTGATCTTAGATGACAATCCAAAATTCCAATGATGAATTCATGAATGCTAACACCTTTCAATCTTCCAAAGGACATCAATTACAATGTTATTAGTTGAAAGAAACACTAAAATGCATAATTATTATGTGTAAAAAAACATGCACAATTGCAATTACCATTAATGTATTCAGAGCCATACAATACAGACGTAGCTGTTACAGCCAAATCATTACTAGATGACAGTGAAGTTGATGAAGATGATGATGATGATGATGAAGATGACTCATCAGTAATTTGAAGAACTTTCTTTAATTCAGACTTTTTCTTACCAACACCACCTAATACAAGTGCACTAGCAGAAACTGGTTGCCATGGTATCCGAGGAAATGCTTTATCAGGGCCTATTAGATGGTGTTTATACTGAGTGGCAACTTTATGAAGTAAAGTCTGCATTGTTACACTTTCTTGTATGTATAACTAAAAATAAAATAACACATTAACATTTTAAAATAAAATTAAATAATTAACATTTAAATTAAAATTACATTTGTCCCTTAACACAAATTTCACACAAGTCTCTCTCTCTCTCTCTCTCTCTCTCCCTCTCTTTCTCTGTGTGTGTGTGTGTTCATTTGTTCGTTCACATGTGTTGCTCGCATGCATGTGTGCACATAATGCGTATAAGATAATTTTGGTACATAAACATTTTTTTTTAAACTTTTTTTTCTGAACACAATGCAGAGGCAGGCAAGAGGTTCTATCCTAGAGGATGAAGGAACAATACTTAATCCAAACTCCATGATAAAAATGCATTATAAACTTTATTCATGACAATTTCATGTAATGATCTTAAAATCTTTCCATATGATCCAATACCAACTTCCTAATGAAGATAAAAAAACCCAAAAATACAGCTTTCAGTTAATAATTGATTTTAAAAAGATTAATTTTGTTTAATCAATGAATTATATCATGTTTTCATTAATTAATCAGAATAATATTTTTCTGTATTCATACATCAATGAATACAGAATGAAAGGAATCCCAAACTTTTTTTATGAATCTCATAGAACTATTTGTAGTTTAGTTTAATCTCTTTGAATTTCAGGCAATTTTTACCAAATTTTAAATATCTGTATTTTATTTATTAAGATAACCATTTTGTATTTAAATTAATTTAAACTCTGCAATATTTGTTTGCATCACATTTAGCAATTGAGTTTTTTACATGTATCACTCTTTACCACTTGTAGCATACCACTTACAGCATTAGAATTTTTTTTATTCAAAACAATTTACTTTAATACCCAACTTTTGTTTAAAAAAATATTTGAAAATTATGAATATTTTATAAAAAATTATTTGAAAATCTAAACATTCTTTAATGTATTATTTAAAATTTTTATTTGCAATTATAGATTTTATTAAGTACAGCATAGCTGGAACCATAACTACATACTGTATGGTCACATAAATTGGTTCAGAAAATTACATAAACATAGGTTAGAATCAGAAGTAATAATTTGATCATAAATTTTTATACAGTATGTACACAAATAGACTCGAATGATAAAAAAGTAAACTAAACAAGGTAATTTGGCTTTACAAATGGTATGGGTCCCATACCATAAACCAGCACTATATCTAATGATATCATCATAAGTAATATTACTTGATAATTTTTGTAGTTCCACAATCATTAATGTTACAGGCATTTTTTCTTAATTCTAACACATATTATCTGCTTAGATCTTGGTAAATAAATATGAAAAAAATTAAGAGGTACAGCATTTCAAAAGACATAGTACCTTTTTCAATACAAACCAGCAAAACAAAGAAATAATTACTACAGCTGGGTATGCTTTCATAACTGTTACTGTGATATATCAGTAAGACTTCATAAAATCTAAACGTTACAGATCAGCTGCAAAAAATACAAGTTATCGCTTATTCTTGGCACTAAAATTCTGAATAATTAATGTAAAAAATAATAAAACTTCTAAAATTATCTACAATAAAATCTTCCTTTATTATTTTGTTTTGTATTACAAACACATTTATCCAATGAGTTTAAAACTATTTAAAAGTATATACTGGTTTTATTAAAAAGACAGCAGCACTATATAGTATTTTAAATTAATAGCAAAAATGACTCAATTTTTGTTTAATGACATCAACTGTTTGGTTCATATGAGATGCATATCAAGTTACTTGCAATAAAAGGAGAGTAAGTTACATTTCATTGTTATTCACAAAGAAGTAAGGATAGCTAGCAGTGCCATCTTGGTGGTCATTAGCTTGACTCGGTATGCATTGAGCTGCACTAATTGACAGACTGACATACCTCACTGATTTTTTACAACTATTTAAAATGTGTGCCATTATAGAAACTCCCACTAGTTGTGAAGTGAGATGAGTAATTAGATTCCTTTTGCCATAAAACTACAAGCCCACTGAGATTTATCAGGGACTATTGTATGTTTATGAGAAAGATGTACTGAGTGAAGATACAATGAGGAAGTGGTGTATCATGTTAAAAATGACTGCTCAAATCTTCATGATGGGAAACGATGTGGTCAGCCTAGTATTCTGTCTGATGAACTACTATAGTTGATGAAAAAATTCTTGCTACTTTGCACTTTACCAATACAAAGCTTTCAATTCAGTTTCTGAAAATTCATGTAGCCTTTTGCATGAAGTTGTGATGAAAAGGATGGATTACCACAAGTTTTACACACGATGGATTCTAAAACTTCTTTTTGAACACAAATTGCATCGCATGGCATCTGCTTTGACTTTTCAATCATTCCATGTACAGCCAAAATCTGGCACTGAACCATTTATTCCTGCCCATGAAAAACTGGCTAGAAATTAAGTGCCTTGATGATGACAAGGAGCCCAAAGAAGAAGGTGCCACTGAGTGGCTGGAAAAATCAGGTGGCAAAATTTTCAATTAAGGAATACAAAAACTTATCCACAGACATGACAGGGATCTCAATTCATTTAGCAACATGTAGAAAAGTATTTAACCCTTTAAGGATCAAACCTTTTTTGGAGATGATTAAAAAAAAATCACATGCTTATATTATTGTTGCTATAAAGAAGTGTACAGTGCTTAATGATATCTATTTGTTAGCTTGTGCTAAAAAACTTTATTTTTAGCAGTTTTTTTTCTAAATTATAGGAACACCAATGCACCATCAACTAGAAATATTTTTGTGGCCATATCTTATTCAAAAACTTTTCTACAGATTAAAGTAAATAAAAACAGAAATAAATAAAATCAAAAAAATGGGTTTCAAGTCGCTTAACTTAAAATCAAGAAATAATTTTACCATGGGAATCATGATTTTTAGAACTGTTCTGTGTTAAAACTGAAATTTCATGATTTTTGGCAAGAAATTGGTAAATTTTAGTCAAATTTGTGAAATGAAGTTTTTTATGAACTTTACTAGAAGCTTATGCTACTTTTGAATAATATGCACAATGAAATTAACTATTTACATCAATTTAGCAGAACCTTTCATAAAAGCAACAGTAATGTTAAAATAACAGTTTATAATTACACAGTTTTAGGAAAAGGCAATGTTTTTATGTGCACTTTTTACACCTTTTCTAATTTACTATTTGCACACATTCTTGTAATGACATTATCCATGACAGCTTTCACCACATACCACATATTATGCACAACTCTCCTGGATCTTCTTCTTTTATCTTTAGTGTAATAAACAGTACAGGTTTTTCCTTGTTTTCCCAGTAATCTTATTGTTTTAATAAAACTCTCCACGGTTACCACCATCACCTCCAATAGGCCCAAGTACAACTAACATTAGACTCTGCATAAAAGCACTGTTCTTGAAACCAACATGTTGCCACTTCCTCAATTATGGATACAATAAACTGGAATCTTGACCAATCTTGAATCTTGATCAATTTTAAATTTTCTTTGACACAAATTTCCTAGTATAAAACAAATGCATTTAACAATATTCTTGCTAACACATTAAAAGTTACTTTTTTCCAATATTTGACAGTCCTATGCTCATCCAGGTAGCAGTACATCAATATATCAAACTGATTTATTCTATCCATATATTTGTTGTACTCCTAACGCAGTGCAAGGTTTTTCATTTATGGTTTCCCTTCCATGTCTTCTGGATTTAACTACTTCATCCTCAAGTTTTGTATTAGTGGATAATATCAGGACAGTTTCTGTGACATTTTTTGTTTTTATGCCATGCCAACACTATTTTTTGTGTAGTAAATTTTGCTGCCGACTGGAATATGCTGCTTTAACTGTTGGGGTCCAGAGTTAAACCAGCATTTAATGGTTTTCTGTTTCTTTTAATGGTTGCAGTAAAAACGTTTTCCTTGCATATAAAAATATATTACGGGAACACTAGAAAAAAAGTTATCACACAGCAAATGATGTTAAAAAAAATTGTTCAATAAAGTACAAAAACCAGCAAGTTTTTTATTACATGAAAAGCAAGTCTATTTTACTTTGTAATAAAAAAAGCTCATGCAATGTTTAAAAATGGAATCGCACAGCACCCAGAGCTTGATGCCTCACCTGTGGTGGTGCTTGTTTGGTAGGTATTGCATCATCTGTGAGCGATTCTTAGTACCAATTAGACTAACATCAATAGATATCTACTGATATGGAATGTACAGATTTTTTAAAGTATTATTCGTACGGTCCAGTACAGGTTGAAATTTTTGACAAGAATCGTATCTGATTTCATTGGGTTTTGATAAACCTCTATTAACAACATGAAAAAAAGTCAGCATTGATTCAAAACATGTTTGAACAAGCATTTTACGTAACTAGGGAGTGCTCTGAGAAGATGAAGTAGACCAGTAAAATTTTAATGTTGGTTTTTTATGAGACCCATGTTTAGAATAATAATAATAAAGGTAACGATTTCATTAACTGTCACTAGTTAACAAGAACTAAGCATACTAAAAGGGGAGATAATCTCTCCAGTGATGCTTTGGTATCACTGGTATAACTGTTAACTGGTATAGTCTGTCAACTTAGCATCTGTTAAAGGATAATTTTTACGGCCATATCTTTCATCAAAACTAAAATTATGGTGAAATGTGAAATTTCCTTAGAGTTTCTTCCACACATTTTCAAAATAATTGTCATCATCACTTGCACTATCATAGAGTTCAGAATCATCACTCAAAACTTCCCTAGATTTGTCATTATCACGAGATCTAGTCTAGTCATTGGTCGCTTGCATTTTGTCAAATGTTCAGTAACTTCATCTTCACTATCTGAATCACTCGTGTTTACAAACGACCTTAATGTATCCCCAAATGATGATGTCTCGGATAAGTCAGGAGTATAAGTTGGGCCGGTCTCGGTGGCACAAGTGGTAGCGTCTGAGCCTTTCACCTGGAGGTCCTGGGTTCGAATCCCAGTCAGGCATGGCTTTTCTCACACGTGCTACAAAACATTCATCTCATCCTCTGCAAAATGAATTGCTTGACTACAGATCCAGAAGTAAAACAAACAAAAAAATAAGGGAGTATAAGTTGGATCTTCATAAGTATCATCAAAAATTTAGGTTAGAACTGTCAATACACATATCACTATCAGATTGAAAATTCCTAAGTTTCCAATCAATTTTACTCTATGTTCAAAATACCCGGCTCATTTTGCTATTATAGTAACTCGCTAATAAATACTGTCAGAAAAAAGAGAACGAAACACTAACATGAAATAAGTATGGTTGTTACAATCTGAACATCACAAACAACTAAAAACAATGATAACACACAATGTTCTCGGCTCATCTACATACTACACAACACAATAAATACAGTACTGTACAAAAACTAAATAAATAAAACATTCCTTTTCACATCAAATGAACTGTAATTTCACAGCCAACTCAAAACAATAACAAATGAACAATATTATGCAATGATTAAATGTTTTCTAAAAATAAAAACATAAAACATTAAGTTCAAAATAATAATTACTTTTGTTTACCATCCAAATATTAATTGCAATGTCACATGCTACTTTAACAATAATAAACATAACCTTTATCATAAGTGGACTACCATGTTTGCCATGACAACCAAACATGATCAGTGCCAAACTCATTTTGACACTGACAAAATTTTGCCAAATCATTTTTTCGCATAAAATGAAACTGACAAAAAAACTGCCAGTTGGTCTTTTTAGAATAAAACTGAACGTGACAAAAAATCAAGTGATCTTCAAAGGATTAAGGATATATTTTCAAATTATATGTAAAAGATTTTTTCCAACAACTGTTGTTTTCTTTTTAATGCAAAAACATAAGTAATTTTCTAGACAACTCATAAACAATTTTCATGGACAAAATCACTATTTTAATTGGATAGGTTACAGTTAAGCTATAAATAAAAGTCTATACTTACCATTGCTTAAATTCAGTAATTTTACAGTAGTGTGCAAATTAATTCAAAAATTGGGAATTTTTTGTTGTAGCTATACTTCTTGACCACAACCATTGTGTAAGTTGTCTATGTAATGTGAGGTTATTACTGTTCTTTGGTTATTTAGCAATTTTCATCTTATAAATAGTGTTTAGTCAACATTGATTTCATTTTTTATTATAAAATCATACTTTCATGTTTTTTTATCAGTGTATCTTGAATAAAATGGACTTCAAGAAAGTGTTCAAAAATTGCTTCTCTTTCTGAGCATACCAGTATGACAAGAAATAGCTTCTGAGTGTGATGTTAGACTAGGGACAGTGAATGCTATTTTAAAACAATTTAAAGAAAAAGGTTCCTTTTATCCTCAAAGGAAAGGATATGTGGCCGTAAAAGAAACACTACTCCAACACAGGACCCCCCCCCCCCTCTGTGTTGGAGAATCAGTTAGTTAGTTATTAATGAGAAGAAAGTAAACTTGATCCAAAATTATCTGCTGTGAACTTAAATCGAGTACTAGCTGCCAGTGGAACAGATTTACACGTGACAACTATTATACACAGACTTCTTGTAACTGAATGGAAAGTTCGTCGACCAGCCAAAAAAAGGCTCTTGCGGCCCAAAGCAAATGCTAACTAGACCAAAGAAAACTGTAAAAATGTTATGTTTTCTGATGAGTCACATTTTTATATCCAGGGATAAAGGATTCTATGTTTTAGAAAAACATAAAATGAAAATACATCACCAGCTCATATCCAACAAACAATTAAACATCACCACAAAAAATGTATGTTCATTACTTCCAGTAGATGAAATATTGAAAACTGATGGATATATCAAAATTCTGAAGGAAAGAGTTACAATACAACTTCAAAACAAATTTCCACAAGGCAGCCGAGTGTTCCAATAAGATTTTGGCACCACGCCATTCAACTGCCAAAATAGTTCAAAAATTTTTCAAAAAAAAGAAACACTAAAGTGCTCCCATGGCCAGGCAACTCCTCAGACTTAAACTCAATTGAAAATCTTTGGGCAATAGTCAAAAAACAACAATCAAAAATGAATTTTAGCAAAAAAATTGACCTGAAAAAAGCAATAATATTGATATGGTTTCATGAAGCAAATATAGAGTAATACGTTTTTTCTTATTTCTTCTCACCATTTGTTGAATCAATCCAAATTGTGTGATTAAAGGGCATATCAATTATTAGATATTCACAAACTGTATAGGTATGTTTTTTTCTAAACAAAGTTATTTTTCATTAAATAACAGCTGAGTTCAAATTACTTTAAACATCACTGTAGGAAACCAGTTCATTAAAAGTTCTGACATATTATTTTTTTCTTCAGGCCACTTTAATTTTAAGAAAATCTCTAAATTATTCAATAGAGTAATGGAATACCACATTACAAAAAGTTTACTTTTGTGACCTTTTTCTGCCTGATGTGAAGTATAAAATAAAAATGTTTTTGTCAGTTATTCTTACTAAGTAGGAGTTTTCTCCATTTTAATAGATGCTTAATGAATCACAGATATTTTATTTAGAATCACAGATTCTTGCTTTAAGTGATAGAATTAAATGAAATTAAATAATTAAAATTAATGAAGAGGAAAAATATATTGGATAATTGCAACCAGAAAGGATTCCTCTAGAAACAACTAAATAAAGACCAGAGGGAAGAAGGAATGAAAGAAGATCTTGGAAGAAGTGGAAAGAATGAATTTTATGAATTTAACAGGTGGACCAGAATACGCATATATGACTATCCATGAAAAAAAGGAAAGAAAAATTTTAAAAACTTAAAACAGTTGCTCTAATTTTGTCAATAAAAAATCCATGGAAAAATTTGTTTTATACACACGCAAAAAGATGAATGTCATACATGATTCAACTAGCAAGTGTCATGGCATTTACCCAGGCAATGATAAATGCAAACCGAAAGTTTATTATTAAATTATAATAAATAACACAAATAGAAAAATACATTATTAGTGGGAAATGCCTTAGCTAATTACAGACATTTGTCCTGAATTTCCTAAGTCTAGTTCAAGAGTAGACTTAAAAATAAAGATATCAGAAAAGAATTAAGATAAAAAGTTGCACATAGAAGAGAAACTCATATCATAATTGAAACATATTGGTTTCATCAAATGGATAGGTAAAGCAAAGCATACATCGAGAGGTACAAGCAAGAATATTGTAAGCAGATCAACACGAAGGTATATAAATCATCACAAGAATATAATGGTAACTGGAAACACCTAGAACATTACTATGGTAAGGAGATTATTATCCCCCAGAATTATTTTGTGACAAAACAGCAATAATTCAGTCAGGCCATCAGTTTTGAATGAGAAAATTAAAATGAATTGCACAAGATGAATAAAAGCAATTAATTCTTTACGTAAAAAAAAATTAATTTTTGTTAGCTCGCAAACAATTTTTTTACCTGCTTTTTATGCATCCCAACATACAAAGCTGGAGAATCTGGCATTATATCATCATAATCATCATCATACTCATTATCATCATCACCTTCAGGAGGTGAGTAAGGTAACGCAGGTGTCTTTCCACCGAACAAATCCACCAATTCTAGCTGTCCTTTGTCTAATCGCCAAGCATTAACAACAGGTGACTCAAACTGTAACATACCAAAAACAATAATAATTATAGAGCTATTACAATGTTGGAATGGAAAAAAGATTAACAAATTTTACTAACCACAGAAAATAGTTCTGAAAAAATAAAAAATAAGCCAAATTATAGGTATTTATGTTATGGAGAAGCCCACAGTCTTGTATCATAAATTTTCTTTTCTTTTACAATAAAAATAATTTATATATTCTTTATAACATGTTATCTGTTCATAACAGATAACATGTTATCAGTGATGTAGCTACAGCACTGATTGCTGTTGTTCTTCAGTGCTGGTTACTCAGTAAATTCAACCTTATTCATTTTTCAACATAACCTCTGATAAAGAATAATAATTTGTCTTAGTCTAAATAAATTTTGTCCATTCATTTTTACTTCTCTGCTGCTGTTAAACTTGACTTAATGACTCCTTGAGGAAGTCAAAAAAAAGTCTGGACTGTAAGGTGAATATACCAGAAACTCCCTACTTAATTTTTTAGTGGTTTAAGTGTTGATTGTGCATTGTACAAATGATTATTATTCTGAAGAATCACACCTTTTTCTGTATATTATGATCTTTTTAAGCATTACAGGCCTTGCTTCATTTTCAAGCATATAGCTATAGTACTGGCTTATGACAGTATGATATCTTTAAAAAAAAAAACCAAGAATATTAACCATTAGCATATGAAAAGATTATTAGTACAATTTTAGTGGCTAATGGTTGGTTGGACCTTGAATTCTTTTCTAACAAGGAAACTGGTATGTTTCCACTTAGTACTTTGCCGCTTTGACTGTGGTTCATAAAAATGTATCCAAGTCTTATTATGATTCATTATTTTTTCCATAAAATTCATCTCCTTCAATCATTATCTAAGTTCCATACATATGTGTATGATGATAGTTCATCAGAAAACAGATTTAATCTAGGAAGACAAGACATTTGTTCTAAATAATTGAGTAAATAGTATCATTGCTTAAATTACAATTTTCAAAATTCTTTCCTGTAACTTACCTGTTTTCTTAAATAATTTATTAACAAGACACTTCAGAGATAGAGCTGAAAATTAAATTGGTAGTTTTTCATATTATCAGCAATTTTTTTGGCCCTTTTGAATTGTTCAACCCACTTCTAGAAATGTTTACAATTCATATAGCTTTTACCAACATTGACCAAATATTTAGAAATGAATTTCTGATAGTTCTACATCCTCTGAAAACAACTAAATGTTGTTCTTAAGAAATGATTTTTTCAATAGAACTTTCTGTTTTTGAATGATTAGTGATAGCTACAAACAGGAAAATGTAGTAAGAACTACCAAATTATGACTGATTATAATTTAGATCTATTTTTATATGCATTTTTTTTATTTTTTAGTTAACGAACAGCCCTTGAAACTTAATTGATAAATACTGTATGCAATGAAGGGTTTTTCATAATTAAATCGTTTTTTATAATTTTTAATACACTACTTGTGGTAAAATGCTAATACAAGGTATCTATAGAAATCTCAATGTGATGACCTCAATCAAGATTTTTCTTAATGATTTTTGTTACTTTCTCCTTTTTTTTAATTAATGTTTCTTGTGTGTTTGGCTCAGTGAAAAATAAAATGGAAACCCACTGCCCTTCTTACTTTTTCTATTAAACCTGGCACAATAATTTTGTTTTTGAAAATAACTTGCGTTCAGATTTTTTCATTAATATTATTGTGATAAGAATGATAGCTGGCTGTCATTAAGAGCTAGTTCATTTAGCATTACACAATCTGCTTGTATAGTGTTACTACAATAGCAGTGGCATTTGACAGTTCCCAGCATAAAGGATCAACTGTTTCATAAGTAAATTACCTGTCAAAACACATTCTCTTCTTTTATAAAAATTGACAATAACTAAGCGTAAATACCCTAATACTATATATTCAATGTTCAAGAACTATACAAAAATCTGCGAATTGATAATTCTACAAATTACACTTTAAATATTTTCTTTGATCTTCACAGCAAATATTTTGGCAACCACATTATTTTAATAATCAAAAGTAACTATTTAGTTACTTAATCAATGGATAAGTACTTGATGAAAATGCATCAAAACAAAGGAAAATAACCAAATATGTTATTAGATTTTCATAAAATTTATTTTAAAAAAAAATCTCAACAGCAGTTTTAAAAAAAAAACAATCAGTATTCTGTTCTTACACCTGTTTTTAGGTACTGCTTAAGAGGATGAGATGAAATGACAATTTTGTAGCGCGTGAAAATGACATGCCTGACTGGGATTCGAACCCAGGACCTCTAAATGAAAGGCCAAGATGTTACTACTCGCGCCATGGAGGCCTGCCTATTCATAACATCTGAGGAAAGTACTGTGTACTGAAACAGCTACTGTGATTATTTTAAAATAAATTTTGTGAGAATCTAGTAATATATTTGGTTATTTTCTTTTGTAACATTTAGTTGTTAAAATTGCATGTATATACATCATAGTTAGTTGTGATGGCATTCAGATTTTATTTAAAATATATATAAATATATAATAACTTATAACAGTAAACTAAAATTTACATCAGTAAGAACTTACACCTTGCAAAAAATAAATATCACACATCAATAAATGCCATATATGTAGAGATATATGATGTTAAGATAAACCCAAGTCTCCTAAGGAGAAAAACATAATAGATTTTTTTCAATTATCGCTTCTAGGTAACAGTTGAACAGAGTCGGTGACATGCAACATTCCTGCTGCACCCCTCTCCCAAATCTGCTTTCCTCCGATAACAATTTTCCCATTCCTTTCCACCATTCCCAATTTTTATTTTTACCTTCTGTGACAAGTACAGATTTCTTATTAATCCCTTTTCCTTTAAGATTCTCAGCAATTTATCCCATTCCACCCTTTCAAATGCTTTCTCCAGATCTATGAAGACTACATAAAAATCTCTTTGCTTTTCAATATATCTTTCTCTGATCACTCTTATTAATCCTATTGCATCCCTTATTAACTGCTCTTCCCCAATTGATCTCTCTAGTCTTTCATAAAGTCTCCCATTCAACACTCTTAGTAGTATCTTAGCTGCATGTGATATAAGGCTAATGGTCTATATTCCTCATATTTCAATGTATTACTCTTCTTTTCGATTGGGACCATAATAGAAGTCATGAAATCTTCCGGTCAATCACCACTCTCATATATCAAATTACACAGACTTGTGATATCTCTAATTCCCCTTCCCCCTAAACCTTTCCATAGCTCAGTCAGTACTTCATCGACTCCACATGCTTTCCTGTTCTTCATTTCCTTTAAGGCCTTTTCTACCTCTCCCTCCATAATGTAACAACCTTTCTCTTCCTCACACACTGCCTATTCATCTTCAATTCCTAGGATTTCTGGTCTCTTATCTACTTGTAAAATCCTTCCACATATAGTTTCCCACCTACCTAGAACCTCATTCTTCCCATCAACCACCTCCCCATCTTCTGTCACTATTTCCATTCTAGTTTTACCTTTTCCTTTTTTAAATGCCAGTTCCATAACTACTCTATACATCTCTTCAAACTTCCCTACCCTCTCCAATTTCTGAATATCTTCACACCGCTCCATCAACCATGTTTGCTGCGCCCTTTCTGACTCTCTTCTTAATTCATTATTTAGTTTCCTGTACATCTTCTTATCCTCTTCTGTTCTGACATTCTTCCACTTTCTTCTCTCATCCATTTTATCCAGCATCACCTCTGTAACCCATTCTTTCTTTATCCTCTTAGTCTGCTTTTTACCCCCAGCATCTTTGATGGCATTTATTAGATCCTCCTTCATATATATCCACTTCGTGTTTGGGTCTGTGTCCTCTTCCCTTCTCTCTCTATTTACCAAATAATTCTCCTTTAGCCTTTCTCTTTTGTCTCCATCTTTCAGTACCTCTCTACTCTTTTCCCTTTGTTCACTCTTTTCATCCTCATCCATAACTCTTCCAACACAAGATTTTGATCCGAATCTACATCTGCAACTGGATAAGCTTTTGAATTTTTTAAACAATTTCTATAATCTAATTTCTTGAATCTCAACAACAATATTCTTTCATCGACATATCTTACTCTTTCTACATCGTCTCTCATCTGTGGGCTCAGCAAAATTCCCATTCCATATTCACCACTCCTTTCTCCACCAGAAAAAAAGATTTTGTACCCTACACTCTGTTAACTCCCCTCTTCCTTCCCACCACACCTCACTCAAACCCACCACATCCAACCTATTCTTTTCCATTTTTCTTTTTGCATTCTGTAGCTTTCCTGCTTTAAGTAACATCAAGACATTCCAAGTTTCAATTCTAATTTTAGCTGCACGTGACCTCGATGTTTCCCCCTCCCAAAGAAACGATTGTGGGGAAGATTTAACTCTGGATTCTTTAACATTGAGGACTATCATGTGTGTTGCTGGGGAATAGTATAAGGCGGTAGTTTCCCATTGCTATCCACCTAGGCGTATGGTTGTCCAACATGTAGCCAACCTAGAGTTGGCTGCATGAGGGAACCAGTCTTGCATGACCTTCTTGAGATGTGGTCATCATGCATAGGAAAGGTGCTATCCCTCTATGCAACCCATACACCCCTTTTAAAAACTCTGAAAGACAGAAAACTCTTCAAAACGGAATTCTTACTCAGTCCCATCAGATTCTGTTTTTGTGAGGTTTTACTGTATAATATTACTTCTTTGAAATTGGGGATAAAAATGAAGAATTTATAATTTTTTTTGATTATAACAATGATTAAAAAACTGAATAATGTGACTAATAAAAATACTCTCTATGTACATTATAATTTCATTATTGACTGTTTGATTTGTCTATCAGCATAATTAATGAAATTAGTTAAAAATGATTCATTACTGAAATAATTGAAATACATATATCGTGTGAATATATATATAAATTAAAAAAATAAAAAGAAATTCAATTAAAAGTATTCAGTTACAATTAAGTTCATCAGTTAAAAAGAAAAGAAAACTTGAAACATACTTTTAAGTACTTATCATAAACTTTGAGGTATTCGTTGTAATTATTTTTGCATAATTTTTTAAAGCTTACATTTATTTATCAATATCTAATATAAGGCAGCAGAAATCCTATATTAAAAAAATATTTTTTAATAGAATATGTAATAATTATATGCAAAAGCAAACGAATGCATTAGTGGTAGTATACAAGAGTGTGCTTCTCTTCTGAGACTTTGGATTTGTTGAATTACAAAGAGCTTTAACATAACTTAGTAAATCTTAAAAGGTTTTGAATTTGTTTTTATTCTTTAAAAATCCCTTTGAAAACAGGTCAACTTTACACATGAGTTAAGTTTCAAGATAAATTTAACTTAATATAAGCAAAATACAGGAAAAAGAAAACTGAAATCTCAACTGAACAATTGTTCTATAAGGAATACAAAAAAAACCACATCAACATTTTATTTTATAGAAAGCTGACCGTGTATTTATGGTGGAAAAGCAATGTTGACTTTGAGAATCAAGTAAATTTTGTTTTTTTTATCTTAAAATGTACATTCAGAGTCAAACTCTAGTCCAAGACGTAAGATCAGAATATAAACAGCATAAATGACCTATTTATACAAGGGGCGTTTAGGTCAATCCGGGACTATTCATTTTTAACAAATGCAGAACACACTTATGATAGTAAAAAATACTTTTATTTCTTGATGTAGTCCCCTACTACATTTATACATTTTTTCCAACGTTTCACTAATGCCTGGATACCCACAGTGTAGAAAGATTTGTCATTATGTTAAAACCAAGACAGGATTGACTGCTTCACCTTATCGTTGCTGCAGAAATGCTGGCCTCCCAGTAACAATTTCATGGCCCAAACAGCTGAAAATTGCTGGAAGTAAAGTCCAGACTGTACGGAGGTTGTGACAATAACTCCCAGTCAAGTTGGTGTACAGCCAAGATCTTGTGAGCGGTACATAGTCGTGATTGTCCTGCAGAAACAAACACCTTTAGCCGTCAATTACTGATGTACAATCTTCTTTAAAATTTTTGCATTACTCAAATGTTTTACTGTGACTAAGAGTCTCATCACCATACTGTGCAAGAAATCACTAATAAATCTCACCAGATTTTACACCTTCATTCAAGAGAAATTTCATTACAACACGTTGTTCCACATCCATTTATTACACTTTACACCATGTTCTTTACGACTGACTGTTGCTGTTGTTTAACACTGTTTTATGCCAGCACACCATGGTGTAAAAGCTAACACTTTTACCTTATGTGTACAACCAACAGAATGCGCAGAAATCTCCATTTACACTCTAGTCCCAGTTTGACATGAACATTTCAATGCTACCAATAGTTCAGTTTGACCAAAAATTAAAATTTTGAGGTAAGATTGGAATAAATGTAAAAAGCAGTTGCCTTTGATTACAAGTCATATCCCGAATTTAAAATAGCATAAATGGAAAAATAGTGTATGTTATGGTCTAAAAAATATGTGATTAAATATGAAGTTTGATAAAAAAATACATGTAATCTTTGTTTTTCTCATAAAAATCTCTATTTATTCATCAATATTGAATTTTCTATCTTTAAAGTACTCCCCTTCAGATATAATACATTTGTGCCAGCACTTTTCCTGATCTTCAAAGCACCTCTGGAACACAATTTTGATACGGCATTTAGCTCCTTAAGCAATTCTGTCTTTATCTCTTCAATGTTAGCAACACATCATCTCTTCATGGTTGTTTTCAACATAGGTAAAAGGAAAAAGAAGCCATGTCCGGTGAAAAAACGGAGGCTGAGTCATCATAACGGTGTTGTTTTTGGCCAAAAATTCATGAACAAAGCAATGAAGTATGAACAGGTGCATTATCATGGTGCAATTGATATAAATTTTTTCACCACAAATCCAGGCGTTTTCTTCAGATTGCTTCACACAAACAGCGTACAACTTCCATGTAGTACTTCTTACTGACTACAGGACCAGGTGACAAGAACTCATGATATACTAAGAGATCGAAATCAAAGAACACAGTGATCAGAACCTTCACATTTGATTGAACTGGACAAGTTTTTTTCAGTCTTGGATCTTCAGGAAGCTTTGATTGAGGCGATTTGGCCTGTTTAAACTTCATACCCATACATCCATGTTTCGTACCAGTTATGACCCATTTGAGCAGTCTGGATTGTCTCTCATTTCATTCAGCAACTCCTGAGCAATTTTTATTTAGTATTGCTGTTGGTCAAAATTCAACAATTTTGCAACAAATCTTGCTGCCACACATTCCATGTCCAAAAAATCTAAAAAAAATTGCTTGGCATGAGCCAAATAACATACCAACATCATCAGCAACCAGTCTGATATCGGTGACTGTCCATAACCATTTTCTTCACTTTTTCAATCTTGTCATCAGTTGTTGATGTGCTGAGACATTCAGGGCGCTTATCATCTTCAACGTCTTTCCAGTCATCTTGAAAATGTACCACTTTTAAACCCTTATTTTATTCATAGAAGAATCGCCAAAACCAACATTTAACATTTCTAATGAGGTGCTGCACTTTATTCCATTCTTAAAGCAAAATTTAATTCAAATTCTTTGTTCCATTTTTTCCACAAGTTAAAAATACTGACCATACAAAAACAAGTGTAGCTTTTTTCAAAAGCCAACAAAATAAACTAAGCATCAAATATCCAATATGGCTACCAACATAAATATACATCAGGGACAAGTGTACTGACAACAAAAAATATTGTGACAATTGGAAAATTTAAACATTTCGCATATTTTTTTTTTTTATCAAATCTCGTGTAAACTTCATCAGTGTATTATTTTTTTAAATAGACACAAAAAATAAATAAGAATACAATAATAACTGATTATGAGAATACAAAAACGAAAAGATTTAAAACAAAAAAATTATACTACAAACCTTATGCGTCCATAATACTTTGCCAGGTTGTGATTTACTGAGAGCACAGATCAAACCTTCTGGGACTATTACTTTAAGTATTACTTCTGATAATGGATCAGATACAATATGACAATCTGCAGTTGGATCTGGAGAAAACTTCACATCATGCTGAGCCACACTAAAATTCCACCTTCGAAAATAAAAAGCAACAAATTAAAACATAATTTCTTGGGTTAAAATAAATTATTAAATTTTTAAATATTCTAAAATGAAATGCAACATCACAGCATAAAGTTTTCTTGGTACTTGGAAGTAATAAGCATACAGATGCAAAGAAAATTAGAGAACTGAAAGTAAAAAAACTGGAGAAATGGAAACACCTTTAACCTCTTGCTGATCCACACTAAAATTCCACCTCTGAAAATAAAAACTAAAAAATTAATAATAATTTCTTGGATTAAAATAAATTATTACATTTTTAAATATCCTAAAATATAATGCAACATTATACATTCATTTCTCTCTGTACCTGGAAGTTTATAAGTTTATTTAAATTATTTAACCCATTTAAATTGTTGTTTTTCTTTGTAAAACAATAAAAATATACTTAAAATAATACTTTCTTTAATTTAGAAAATAAAAAATTAAAAATTTATTTTATATATATTATGTGTATTAACATATAATAAATAAATCCACAGTAGAATAAATACAAACAAAAACTTGTAACTTTGAGAAATACAATGAAAATATTTTCAAGTTTATTTACATTCATAAATCAAAGAAATTATTCAAAAGCCATTATAAGAATACAAATCTAAACCAAAAAATTCCAATTAACTAACAATACAATATCAAATAATGTCATTATGCAGATAGTCAAAATGATATTATGACGATCATATCATTTTGACTAAGTCAGAACTGATAAAGCATCTGATAATTCAGTTGACATGCAACCACCAATCAAATTATGCAATCATAATTATAACTCTGCTTTGTCAACATATAAAATTGTGTATTATGAGTAATTATGTGCTTTTGTGAATGATTTGATCTTAAAAATGAATTTAAATTGAAGTTTTGTAAATTTAATGAATCCAAACATTCATAATCTGTAGATACAGAATGGAATTCAATGAAGTAAAAATATACACAATACATAAAACACATACACAAATAATACAATACATATAAAAAAGGCTTAACATCTACGAAATGTTAAAAATAAAAATTATACAATCATAGAGAAAAAAGAATCATAGTGTTTCCATCTATGTTTAAATTGTAGCAATATAGTTTTAGATAATATACAGAAAGGAAAATGGTAGATTCAATACAACAGTTATTCTAGCACAAAAACACAAAATGTACAGGGAACAAAATGATAGTGCAGGGTAATTCTGACAAATAAACCAAACAACCACTGCAGTTTACTGCATCTGAATGTTTAAAATGCACAAGAAAGAGTAAAACACTAAAAGTTTTTACTTAAGTAAACAGTTCTAAGAAAATATATTCCTCTGTCTATCTCTCATTTTAAAGAAAATATATTCCTCTGTTACCCAAGAGACTGTATCACAACATAATAGATAGATCAACACAACATTAATTAATGAATGTGCCTGGCAATAAAATTTAAAAAAAAGAATTTAGAAAATTTATATTACTTTACATACTAAATATTTCAATAAAACCACTTGAGATAATCTTAACTCTTAATCAGTCAACATCAAAAATAGCTGACACAAAACAAAAACCATATAGTCTACTCCCAGTGTTATCACAGTAAGTGTAAAATTCACTTATGTATAAGTAATCTACAAAAATGGTTTACATTAGTAAATAAACATCATCTGTTTTTTATCAGACAGGAATGAGATAATTTAATAATTAACTACCTCTCGGTTCCTGTACGTGGTTCAACAGCTCTGACGGTCTGTGTTAGCCTCTGTATTAATACAACATCCCCAACATTATCGACTTCATCTTCTGTCATATTTTCACAGTTGTTCATCGTGCACTCATACAAAACACGGCCAGATTCAACCTCTACACCATATGTTCTACTTTCTTTACCACCTTTAGAAATAAACAACAAATATGGTCATACAAGAAAACAAACAAATCATTTTTTTTTCATTAAAATAAAATGTTCAGTCGTTTACTTTGGTCATTCTAAACACATATTTAGACATAATTTTGGAAGGACAGGTAGAAGGGAAAAATTGTGTAGGCAGGCCACGTTTGGAATATGTAAAACAAATTGTTAGGGATGTAGGATGTAGAGGGTATACTGAAATGAAACGACTAGCACTAGATAGGGAATCTTGGAGAGCTGCATCAAACCAGTCAAATGACTGAAGACAAAAAAAAAAAAAAAAAAATTTAGACAAGGTCAAGTAAGTGATGGATAAGTGAAAATATGCCAGACCTTTGTCCTGGCAAAAGTATGACAAAAAATGGTCTCATTTGAAAATAACTCAATTTGAACTGAGACCAGCTTATGTAGAAGTCAACTAACCACTTCATCAACTAGCCAAAACAAGTAAGTATTTTCATACCTCTACTGGGCAACAGCACATTCACAAATGAAAATAAATTATATATATATATATATATATATATATATATATATATATTCTTTTTTCTCTCAATGGTTGCATGAACTATTTGCCACTAATAAAAGCTTCCCACTGTCAAAGCTTCCTAGCTAAAGGTTATGCAATTCTGGATACCAAAGGGCTTTACTCAAGCAGAGTACTATATAAAGGAAGATTGTTAATATGGTTTAAACTTTAATAACTTTGTGAATTCAACTAATTTTGTTTCATATTCTTCATTATGGATTACATTGCTTGCCGATTTTCTTACAAAGAATGTTACTCGATGTCTGGGACTGCGAAAGCAGTATTTTTTTTAAAGCGATCACAAATTGTCTATGGGATTAAGATCTGGACTAAATAATTTTCATTCTAAAATACAAAATACTAACCAATGAGCCAATTCACAGCTGATTTTTTGGACCTCGAC
This sequence comes from Lycorma delicatula, assembly GCF_047948215.1. Classification (NCBI taxonomy): domain Eukaryota; kingdom Metazoa; phylum Arthropoda; class Insecta; order Hemiptera; family Fulgoridae; genus Lycorma; species Lycorma delicatula. The sequence continues at coordinate 16,838,562 of NC_134459.1, forward strand.
CCTAATATTGATTTTCTCCTATCATATTATTGAACCAAAAAACAATAATTTTGATTTTTAAATTTCTTAACAAACATCTTTATTCATAATTCCATCATGAAGTGTTTAGACTTACAGTTCACTGAGTGGCTGTATTTTCTGTGTTTTTTCCTTCTAAAATTTACCAGTTTCTGTAGTCAATATCACTTCCTTTATTATTATGCAAACAAGTGTTCATTTAACTTCATTATAATTCATTCTTCCCTGCAGACTTGGGTTTTGGATGTTTTTACCAAAGTTTTTTTTCATACTTGGAGATGGCCAATTGAAAACTATACACTATGTGTTTAATGTCATTATTGACATACCATTTTGCAAACAATTTCCTAATTAGGTGAAAATTTTTTCCCTACTTCAAATGTAAAATTAAATTTCAGCTGATGTGTAAGGTTTTAAACAATGGATATTTATTCTACTTAGATTTCATGATTTCCTAAAATGAAGAGTAGTTTACTACTCTTAAAGACTGATTTTTAAAGACACTTAAAGTTAATAAAAAGTAACTATTGTATTATGCTTATCTAAAATCTTAATGTATATGCTTAACTTTAATCTTGATAATAACTTTCAATAGTTTGAAATCATAAATTGCAGACAACGAATGTTATAAAAAAAAGAAGGGCGAAAAGAGATAAAAAGATTAACTTCAAAACAGAAGTATTATTTTTTTTCAATAATGTTTAACGTAGAAATCAGTAGCATACCAATGATCATAATATTTATAATTACATCTTTTGGAATCTTCTGTAGTACACCTTTTAAATGTTCCAGACCAAAAATTTACAGAAATACAATCTAATACAGAAAAACTTTATTAAGAGATAAAGTAAAAAATAGTATTCAAGACACTTTAGAAGAAAACAACAAAAGATATTGAATGTTAACAAACTAGAACTTACGAAAGAAACTATAAGGCATTTTTTCTTGAATAAAAACAAGTTCATTATAAAAGTACCAAGAAGGAACTAAAAGAAAAATAAGCACTAAAATTTCACAGAATATAGAACACACTTGAGAGAAATATAATATAAAAAGGCATCCATCTATTATTAAACAAAAATTGTTAAACTAAAATAAGAAAAAAACCAAAACAGTAGAACCTTAACACTATGGGTGGGGTGGGATTAAGTGGAATGGGGTAGAGAGCCCCAAAGATCATGTTTCACTTTTGGATATTCATTATTTAAAAATCTTAAAAATTTATATAAAAAATAAGGGGAGACTGAATACATATTTTTAACCGTTGCACAAAATGATGTGTAATAAATTAAAAAATTATGTTATTTTAATAAAATGTTTAAAAATATTGTCTTAATAAACCAGTATAATATTTATTATACGTTATAAACAACAATTTATATTATAATTACATAAACCTGCAAAAAATAACATGCATCAGTGAACAAGGCTAACTGAAATGCATTATGAATATCATCACTAGTGAGTGAAAAGAGTATAACATATTGTTTCCCACAGAGAGAAGTATAACAATTTGTTGCTTTACACTGCATGTCATAGTCTTCCCTATGAATGTGATACATGAAAATCATCTAAGTAAAAACAGAAGTAGTCAGAGTGTAATGATCTTCTAATAGTCTGGCTGTATAATTACAGCAAGATGTGGTAAAAAAAAGGATGGTGTCAGTTGTGGAGCTGAACATCATCTGCATTACAGTGGGTCTGATATGATGATATCCATATCAGTGTGTTCAACTTTGTGAAAAAGCCAGCAGAACATCACTTCATTCTAAACCCTCCATAGCAAGCCTAGCATGAAAGGTTTGTTATTTATGGTAATTAATATACCATTTTTAAGAGTGCTTAGTCTTCAGCAGCAATCTACAACCATTATAATTAATAAATGCAAAATTTTTTCATTTATTTAACTTTTAAACAAATGAACAAATCTTATACAAAAAAGCACTTAAATAACATAGGTAAATGTTCTTTCTTAGATAAACATCCTTCAGACGATAACAGTTTGCTGTAGGTAAATCTCTTGTGTGGCTTACCTGTCACTCTTTGAAGCATTTCAATAGGAATTAATTTCTAACAGGATTCACAGCAGCTGAATTGTTTAAAAGCTGGTGTATTGAATACTTGACTTTCCAAAAACCTCCACAAAAAATAAAAAACACACTAAAAGATCAGGTGACCTGGCTGCCCGTACATTGTTCCCATATGAGGAAAACTACAACTAGGGAGAGAATTCTGCATACCTTACTTGAAACTTGTTTCTTGTTTGATATAGTCTACAGTTACATCTTGTTGAAAATAGATGATTGCTTATTTACTAGATTTTGTGTTTAGGAACCAAAAACGGTAACTAACAAGAAAACATAAAAAACTTTAGTGGCCTTTCACTACCACATAACTAGTTCAATAATAACCAAGGAAAAGACTGTGCACTACCCAACTTCAGAACTGTAAAGTGGTTTCTCATGTAATACTACGGCTTTTGTGGGAGATCAGTAACAGACATTTTCCTTATTAATACTCTAGAAAAATAAAAATAAATCATTTTTCACAAAGTTGTTCATCAGTTTTTTGTAGCTTTGTTCATGTAGTGCGTTAGAACTTGAATTTTGTGGGAATGGAAGTGGGTAGTTCCTTATAAAAATCTGCCAAATTCTGGCTTCAGGTAGCTCAATAGAAGTAGTTTGGTGTGAACCCTGCTCAAGTGAACGCTTTACGTTCTGTATTTACATTATTAACTTTAGTTTTTATTGTATACCCAGAAGTATCAAAATTTTGAACCAAAATCTAAATAAGAACTGATGGAACAGGAAAACTACAATGAATACTTAACTATTTTCAAAACTCATGCTGAGCGATCACAAATGTGATATTATTTTTAAAAAAGGATTTCACAGCAAAAGCATTCTGTGCTACATTCTACAATTATCACATAGTATACTATTAAATACTACAATAATGCTGTTCTAGAATATTGAAATATATCAGCATGCATTGTCTGACTAAATACTTACAAAGATGGAATTAACTACATAATGTTTAAAATTTGGGTGATCAACAGTTACAAAGATACACAATTAGTCCTGTATATAAATTATCCACCCTCTTCATTGTTTGACTCAAAATGGTTTTACAATTCACGTTATTATTAATAGCATAGAAGTTCAACTTTTTATGGCAAACCATAATTGAGATACCCCACCCCACCACATGATATGTAAATTACCCTATTCAATTCAATGTCCAAAGTATCAGGATTGTACGACAAACATTTATTAAGATATTTAAATGGTCTTAAGAATAGATAATCCCACCTCCTCAACTGATTGACTTCAGAATAGAATCACATCAATTTTTTAAGTAATATAAACATAATTATCCAATAAACATTTTACGATAATTTTACAAACATTTTATAAGAATTTTTAAATAAAATTTTACGATAAATGAAAAAATCAGTTAATCCCATTTGAAGAAAAGAAATGTTTTCTGTCCCATCAGTTTATGGGAATTTGAATAAGGCAAAACACAATCAGAAAGTATCTTAGTTACCTAAGGGGCATTAAATTATGTAAAAAATTACTTTCATTCAGTATAGTGTAAAGCTATTCAATACAACTACATAGCTTGGAAGGTAAAAGTAACAACATCACACAATGAACAACACCCAGTGTTTTTTTAGGAAATCTACGAAGACCGATTCCAAATCTGCTTCACCTGATTCACAAGCCGGCTTTGAACACTGACATTTTGCCTTACTTCACACCCTTCAATTTCTAGGATACTACTAGCTGAGAAATTTTATGCTACAGAACTAATATGTTGGATTTATGCAGTTTACCACCTTACCTGAGACCCAATATCATTCCTGTTATTAAAAGAATGGAAACAACTCCACAGAATTTCAGTTATAAGATTTAGGTTTATTGTATATTCTTAAAGAAGCTAGACTAGCTTCTTTAACAATACAATACAGCTTTGTACTTCTAATGATGCCAGAACATTCCTGGTCCTTCTAAACGTTATGCACACAGATATGAATATTTCAATAATGATTGTTTTGTAGTCTTCATAAACTGATGATAAAACGAAAAAGAATGCAATCCCAAAAAAAAAACCAACAGCACAAATATATCTAAAAAAACAGAAAAATTGGTCACTCCTCCAGCATTCATGCTCAACTGAAGCATACTAGATTTGAAATTAGCAGCTTCCTTGGCCTCTGTACAGATTACGTAAGACAATTAAAAACTGTAATTCTAGTAGCTGTCAAATTTATATCAAAATAGGTTCCAGCTCTCAATGTGAAAAAAATTATACTTTCTTAGCAAGCGCATTGGTCCTCTCACTGACCTTTATTCATTTATATCCAAGGAAACAATGTAACTCTACTCATTAGCTGAGAGAATAATCAAAGCACTCCCACAGCAGCTAAGAGCTGAACTGATAAGAGCTCAGTCATTTAAGGGAGAATGTCTATCAGCACTCAAAGACATGGTCACTTCCACAGATGACTAATTTCATGTAGAAAATGCCAATATCTGTAAACTCACTGCGATCTGAGAAGGGATCCCTGGAATGACCTAAGGTTTTTTCCTATAAAGTTGTACAATAAGCCTAGCAACCGAATACCAATCAGATGAAACCAAGCCTTCTAATCTCTTGTAAAACAGAAAAATATTAACCCACAATTAAAATAGAGCCCATTAGTAAAGACAAGGTCAGAAAATATATGTTTCCTGCAGGAAAATTTCTGTAAAATGCAATAAAACTAACTTCTCAGAGAATTATCAAACTTACTTTTTAATCTATTTTTTAATACAAAGCTTGAAATAAAACATTACATTAACACATTGGAACATTCAATCAACACAATTATAAAACCCAAACACTGCTTGCATATATTACAGTTTTTAACTAATTCAATAATCGCACAAAAATAACACGAACGATGAAAATTAATCTGTCAGTTTTACACCTTGTCTGGAATTACAAAGCAAAGATGAACATTTCATGAATATATGTAAGAATAATCAGGGATTCTTCTGCTATGTAGATACAATATTACAAAAACACAATAATAAACTGTTACGGGCATTGAAGTCAAGCACGTATGCTTGTGATCTCCCATTCTTGATATACAAAATTATAATGTACAGGATATGTTAAATATTCATGATATAAAAAGATAAACCAGACAAACTGGATAGCGATTCTTTTTTAAATTTTTTCTTAACAAACATAGTGGATCATATAACTTATTGGAACTTATATATCCTTATTGGAATTGCATCTAAACAGTTTTCTTTTTTTGTAATATTTTGAAAATATAAGTGACTGAAGTAAATTATAAATAGAATTTACTTCTAAATTTAATTCACAAAAGCATATTTTTTCAAAAAACTTACTTTTTAATTATTCTCTATACATAAATAAGAAATACATGCGTATGTCTTTTTTAAAAAACAGGTAAAACAAAAATTAACATTTCCTATCATTAAAATGTTCCATTTAAGACATGCCTTTATTTTGAAGTATGTACGTTCACATCTTCCAACCTACATAATCACAATAATGAAATAATGAATTATGCATTATCAAATACATGGATACAGAATAGTAAATACAAACATACCTTTCACAGTGAAGTATTCATTCTCAAACAATCAGTTATGGAATAATATACCATAACTTACAGAGCTAAAACACATCTTATATAAATACACATTCATAGCTAGAGCATTAAAATAAAGCAAAAAAAGAATCAGTAATATTAGTACGCGCTTATTATTACTTTATACAAATAAAACATTTGTTTAAGAATGTGCAATAATAAATGGGCATGGATTAGAAGCAGGCAAAAGAAAGTTTGGGTTGATTTATATATTTTTGGTATACAATTTATACACATTAACACATTGGTTCCTTCTAAAACCCACAATTAATTTTTATATTATACTGCTAGTGTAAAATTATAATTAACTGAAAAATAAATAAATACCTGATATTACAAGATCATCAGAATATCTAAATGAAGATTTTAACAAATGTTCAGCATTTATTGGAATTGCTTCAATAAATTCACCATTGAACTTATATAAACCACCACTTAGAGAAGGAATCATTCTAACCCATTGGCCATTATTGGTCAACTGCAATATATATAAAATTATAAATATGAAACAAAAAAAAGCAAAAACTACAAATAAATATAAACTGTGTAACAGAAAGATACTAATTAAATTATTTAAAAACCTATCGTTCTATCGTTAAAAATACCTTGCGTAACAAGTTTTCCATATTAATTTCATAGATATCATTATATTCCACAAAAAAAGAATATATAATTATTTTTTATTTTAAATTACAATAATAGATTTATTTTTATTTCAAGCATCCAATTTTTATTAAAGTATAATATTTTTAGTATAATTAAAATATACCTCACGATTATGAATATTCGATGATAACATTGGTCCTGGTCCAGTGGGTACACTCCATTCCTTAACACCTCCATTAGCAATATTCAACATAGAAACATGGCCATCTAACGTACTCACAAAAACTAACCTGAAAAAGAATACAAATATTGATACCACAGTCATTATAAATTAAAAATTTGATTGAAGAAAAGTCTGTAATTTGAATTAGTCTGTAATAAAAATTCAAATGAATTCTGAATTCTGTTATGAAATGTAGGATTTAGTCTTATCCAGAAGGTTTAAATTCTGGTCTAGCTTGGTATTCTTCCCTCTACAGAATTTTCATACCTCTTAAGCTTTAAGTTTTATGATGAATTATTATTTAGAAATAAAAATATATAAAAAGAATTTTGAGATGTCTGAATTTAATAAAAAGAATTTTGAGATGTCTGAATTTAATAAAAAGAATTAATTTTTTTTAAGTTTTGCTATTTTCAATCTCTTAATTATTTACATTCATTTAATCTGGATAATTTATGTTTGCGTTTGCATTTAATATAAATATTACGGAGATCAGATAAACACTTGGTGCAATCAAGTTTGAGGATGACAACTCAGAAATGAAGTGTCACATTTTCAATAAAACCACATAACAAGTGATAAATATTAAAAAATATGACTGCCAAAAAAAATTGCTCTTTAATGTAAAATAATTAAAGAGCATGCGCATGACAATTAAAAGCATGCAGGTAAATAGTTAGAGCATTCGGGGTAATTTGCGAATCATTATTTTTTATTAAAACTTGATATCCAAAAAACTATAATGTACAGAGGCATGGAACACAGTGATGTTTTGTCACAAATTCAATTATACATTAAGATTATCATGAAAATGATTTTTTATTACAATCTTTTATACTATTACTACATTAGGTGCGGCAGGAAAGAGGCTCAACATTTCCAAATTCTTTCCATGGTTTTCAACAAGTCAATACAGTGTGCACATATCTCTATGAGCTGTATATCAAAAGATGTGTTTCAAGGTGTAAAAAACTCCCAAGTATAAAGTGTTGTGATGTAAGATTTGGTAAATCCATTTAAAACAATTTTTTTGCTTTCATGCATTATATTCAACCAAAGTAGTCTTCACAATCAAAGCAAGATTGTTTGGATTCACTAAAAATACCTTTCAAAGTATCTGAAAAATGTTCAAAAGCAACAATCAAATCAATATATATATATATATATATATACACGAGGTGCGACAATAAAGTAATGAGACGGATTTTTCTTAGCAAGATGTGGCAACCCTGCAGCTTGCGTAGGCACACCATCTTTGACCTTGGTCTATAAGCTACTTCTAGTCCAAGCGGCACATTGATGCAACTGCTCAGTCGTGAGTTGTGCTGTAATAAGTGAAAACGCGTTTGTGTCTCTCGTCACAGAAATGAAACCGCAAAATATTGCGCAACGATATGCCATTTCGTTTTGCGTTAAATTGGGTGAAAACACGACGAAAACTTATGGTAAGCTTCAGAAGGCTTTTTGAGAGGAGGTTATGTCAAGAGCTCAAGTTTTTCGGTGGCATAAAATTTTTAGTGAAGGCAGAACGAATGTTGAAGATGAAGACCGCAGTGGACGACCATCAACCTCACGGACAGATGTCAACTTGACCAGGGTGCGTGAAATCGTACGATCTGATCGAAGATTATCTGTGAAAATGACTGCAGAAGAACTCAACATCAATCGAGAAACGGTTCGTCTAATATTAACTGAAGATCTTGGTATGAGAAAGATTTGTGCAAAAATGGTCCCCAAAAATCTCACACAACAACAGCGAGAAACACGGAAAAATGTAGCAGCCGATCTGTTAGAGCAAATGGAAATCAATCCATGTTTGTTGAGCCGTATTATCACTGGTGATGAAGGTTGGTTTTTTCAATACGATCCAGAGACAAAACGCTAAAGTTCGCAATGGTGCTCAAAGGGATCACCCAGACCAAAAAAAGCTCACATGTCAAAGTCAAAAGTGAAATGCATGCTTGTGTGCTTCTTCGATTCCAAGGGAATTGTTCATAAAGAGTGGGTGCCTCCTGGACAAACAGTTAACCAATATTTCTAAGAAATTTTAAAAAGACTTCGTAAACGAATTCTTCGTGTCCGTGCCAACATTGCATCCCATACTGCTCTGTCAGTACAGCAATTTTTAACCTCAAAACAAATTTCAGTACTACCACAGTTACCTTATTCACCAGATATCGCTCCATGCGACTTTTTTCTATTTCCAAGAGTCAAAATGGTGGTCAAGGGACACCATTTTCAAACAACACAAGATGTCCAAAAAGCTGTGACAAGGGTCTTGGAGGATATTACAGAAGATGAGTTCCAGAAATGTTACCATCAATGGCAGAAGCGCTGGAATAAGTGTGTGCAATCAGAGGGAAACTACTTTGAAGGAGACAACACTAAGCATGACTAAAACGGTAAGCAACATTTTTTTCACATCAGTCTCAATACTTTATTGTCGCACCTCGTATATATAAAATAGGCCAAATTTATGTGTGCTTTACAAAAACCAGAGCCTGAGTTTAGAAAATATATATATATACTCTATTTAAATACACATAATACTTAATCTAGTAACAAGTACTAACATAAATTATCCAGAATAAATAAATATAAGTAACTTGAAAGCTTGAAAATAGTAAAACTTTAAAAAAACTAAATTTCTTTTATGAAATTACAAAGATGCTTTGTCCTGTCAACACTGTCCTTATACAATTTTATTTTTAAATAATAATCCATTATAAAAGTAAAGTGAAAGTAAAAGCTTGAGCACGGTATGAAAATTCTGTAGAGTTTGAAAAATGCCAAGCTAGACTAGAATTTAAACCTTCTGGATGAAACTAAATTCTACAATCCACCACTGAATTTACCAGAATTCATTTCAACTTCTTGTATTGAGTAATTCAAATTAAGACTTGTCTTCAATCAAACTTAAGATTATTACTTGAAAATGAAGTCTTTAAAAATTAATAACATTTATTTATTGTTTTGGATTATTATAATCACACATTTTATCTGCAAGAAACTGACAATTTGATGGTAATTTTTGCTGCTATCTGAACGTAACTCAGAAGAGATACTGATGTGTGAATATAAAAAACCTGTCGTCTGTTAGGTAAATTCATAAAGTTTTATGGACGTTTTATGGAAGTTCATGTTACAGATTAATTAGTGTACAATAACTCAAATGCAGTCATGCTCAGGTTCTGCTTACACTCCATCCTAACAACAATTTACAAACAAGTACAACATGAGACAAAGACCTATCTTGTTTCAAAATAGGATAGATAAAAGGAAAACAACTGCACACTCAGATTAATCTTGGTTAAAGGAGAAATTACAAATGTGGTATTTTTGAGAAAGGATTTAAAAATGAAGTGAAAGAGATTCTTTCTTTTTAATTTTAAGGAAAATAAAATCATTCCTATAAAAATTTAGGAATATTAAGAAAGGTTTTTGAAGTATAGTCAATGAAGAGAAATATAACAAGAGATCCAATGACAGTTACATAATTTGTAAAAGTAACATTGCTTTTACTTTTTGGATTAGAAAACTAAAAAAGACAAACACAAAATAATATAGAAAAGAGCAAGATAAATAATATGCAATCTACACCCATTTCTTTTCAGATTTCACTTTTTGGCCTATAAGTTAAATATTGTATTATTAGTTAAAAATTATATATATATATTATTGTTGTGTTTTATACATATATAAATATATATTTTACTGTTGCTCTTAAAAATTTTTCAGATACCTTAAAACGTACTTCAAATGAATCCAATAATACTATATTGAAGCGATACTGAATACATACAATATTGAAGTATTCTGAATATGTAATATTCTGGGTATTCCAAATTGAAGGAAATGCTTGAAAGCAGAATAATAATCCAAAGAAAGATAGTTTTTTTTGTTTTCAGTCATTTACCTGGTTTGATGCAGCTGTCCAACAGTCCCTATCTAGTGCCAGTCATTTCATTTCGGAATACCCCCTACCTACATTTTAATTCCTAACAATTTGTTTTGCATATTCTAAATGTTGCCTGCCTGCACAATTTTTACTATCTACCTGTCCCTCCAATATTAAAGCGGCTATTGGAGAATGCCTTAATATGTGTCCTATAAGTCCATCTCTTCTTTTAACTAAACTTTTCCAAATGCTTCTTTCTTCATAAATTTGTCGCAACACCTCTTCATTCGTCACTTTATCCACCATTTAAATTTTTAACATTCTCCTACAGCACCACATTTCAAAAGCTTCCAATCTTTTCTTCTCATGTACTCCAATCATCCAACTTTCATATAAAGCTATGCTCCAAACATATAATTTCAAAAATGTTTTCCTGATGTTTAAATTAATTTTTGACTGACAGCTCGTTTCGCCTGTGCTATTCAGAATTTTATATCGCTCCTTCTTCATCCATCTTCAGTAATTCTACTTCCCAAATAACAAAATTCTTCTACCTCCGTAATCATTTCTCTTCATCGATGACACTCAGAATTATTATATAACATCAGCAAATCATAGCACCTTTATCTTTTCACCTTGCACTGTTACTCCAAATCTAAATTGTTCTTTATCATTAATTACTAGTTCTATGTAAAGATTAAAAAGTAATGGGGATAGGAAACAGCCTTATCAGAGTACCTTTTTTATTACGGCTTCTTTCTTATGTTCTTTGATTTTTACTGTTGCAGTTTGGTTCCTGTAAATGTTAGTAATTGTTCTTCTATCTCTATAATTGAAACCTGACTTTTTTTAAAATACTGAACATTTTATTCCAGTCTACATTTTCAAATGCCTTTTCTAAGTCTATAAATGCCATGTATGTTGGTTTGTTCTTTAGAAAGATAGTAACTACACTAAATTATCATTGCTACTTTAGAAAACTTTAGCTTTTAAAAACAAAGCTGAAATTTCTCAAAAAAAAACAATAACCATTATTTTTATGAAATTTATTATGCTTATTTTTATGTATAAGTATTATAACTCTGCATATACTTTGAGCATTGCAAGAAATGCCATAGAACTCTTAAAAATAAAAATTTACTTTATATTTCTTATTTTAACTAAATATAAATATTGCTAATTTAAATAAGAATAATTGAACTTTTCAAATAAACAATTTGATAAAAATTTAATTTGTTTTCAGATGAAATCTTACATTTTACATTATTAATGCAAACTATTAATAACAAGAGTAATCATCATAAAATTATTGAAAAACAAATTTAGTTTTTCAGATTTAAAAAAGTTAGTGGCAACAGATTAAAAGTAACGGTCATAGGGACTTCATGTTGATAAAAAGCTTAAATAATCAATCCAAACAACAAAATTATCAAAATTGATCTAAAATAATTCATATAAAAGCTCATACATGCTCACATGAACACACAAAATGAATTCTGTAAGTGATTTTCTATTAAAAACAAAATGAATTCAAATTCATAACTATTTCATTTATTTTTTTACACAATTTTCAAAAACTACCCATTTTTTTTAATTGTAAAATTATAAACCATTCCTAGTATTTGTGACCAAATGTTGTTTTTCAAACTGGTTGCACCGCTAACCTGAGTTATTTGTTTTATATCAGGTCACCTACAACTAATATGTTATGGTATATAACACTTACACTGAATGTAAGCAGTTCAACACAATTTGAAAAACTGCTGATGCTATCTATATTTTATTTAAAAATGAATGAATTACTTATCCTAAAACAACATACATATATAAATATATATATATAACTAAATGTCATAAGCATTATAATTTAATACTTTTAAAGAATAAAAATAAAACGACAATAGTCATGATCAATAGTCAGGTAAAATATTTATTTTAACTTCATTAATGAAGCTAAGAAAGGTAACTCCCTCTATGAATCATGAGACCTTGCCGTTGGTGACGGGGCTTGAGTGCTCAGTGATACAGAGTAGCTGGACCGAAGGTGCAACGATATCGGAGAGGTATCTGTTGAGAGCCAGACTAAGGAATGATTCCTGAAAGGGGGCAGCAGCTCTTTTAGTAGTTGCTCTTTTAGCGTAAGTCAGGACGACTTAAACGGCCATATCAACATCACTCAGTCCTCTGAGTACTGTGCAGCCGAAAGCAATGGAAAACTACATCTGCTTTTTTTTCCAAGAAAATGTAGCTCACTGCATTTTCATTGAGTAATGATGGAAGCGCCCTCCTTGGTAAAATATTCCAGAGATAAACTAGTCCCCCGTTCAGATCTCCGGGTGGGGACTACTAAGGAAGGGGAGTCACCAGAAAATTAAAAAATAACATTCTACGAGTTGGAGCGTGAATGTTTGAAGTTTAAAAAAGGCTGGTAGGTTAGAAAATTTAAAGAGGGAAATGAATAGGATAAATGTTGATGTAGTAGGAATTAGTGAGGTTCGGTGGGAAGAGGAAAATGACTTTTGCTCAGGTGATTTTAGAATAATTAACTCAACATCAAATAAAGGGCAGGCAGGAGTAGTTTTCATAATGAAAAAGAATATAGGGAAGACAGTAGAGTATTTCAAAAAGTTTAGCGATAGAATCATTGTAATAAGTTTAAAATCAAAACCTAAGCTGATAATAACTGTTAACGTCTATATGCCTACAAGTGCCAATGATGATGAGGTAGAGTGTGTATACGAAGAAATTGATGAAGCAATTAAACACATAAAAGGAAATTAAAATTTAATAATAGTTGGAGATTGGAATGCAAGCATTGGAAAAGGCAAGGAAGGAAATATAGTGGGTGAATACGGACTGGGCAAAAGAAAGGAAAGAGGGGACCGACTTATAGAGTTTTTAATGAAGTATAATTTAGTAATTGCCAACACCCAGTTTAAAAATCATAATAGAAGAATATACACTTGGAAAAAGCCAGGCGATACTGCAAGGTATCAGATAGATTGAATCATGGTTAAGCAAAGATTTAGAAATCAACTTGTTGACTCCAAAACTTACCCTGGAGCAGACATTAATGGCGACCATAATTTAGTGATAATGAAATTTAGATTGGGGTTTAAAAACCTGAAGAAAAGGTGTCAGATGAATCGGTGGAATTTAGAGAAGCTTGAGGATGAGGAGGTAAAGAAGATTTTTGAGGAAGACATCGCAAGAGGTCTGAGTAAAAAAGATAAGGTAGAAAATGTAGAAGAAGAATGGGAGAATGTTAAAAAGGAAATTCCTAAATCAGCAGAAGCGAACTTAGGTGGAACAAAGAGAACTGGTAGAAAACCTTGGGTTTCAGACAATATATTGCAGCTGATGGATGAACGTAGAAAATATAAGAATGCTAGTGAAGAAAGTAAAAGGAACTATAGACAATTAAGAAATATATAAACAGGAAGTGCAAACTAGCGAAAGAAGAGTGGATTAAAGAAAAGTGTTCAGAATAGGACAGAGAAATGAATATTGGTACAATAGATGGAGCATACAGGAAAGTTAAGGAATATTCTGGGGTACATGAATTAAAATCCAACAATATGTTAAACAAGGATGGTCACCGATTTATAATACGAAAGGTGAAGTTGATAGGTTGGTGGAATATATTGAAGAGTTATACAGAGGAAATGAATTAGAAAATGGTGTTATAGAGGAAGAAGTGGAAGAGGATGAAATGGGAGAAACAATCCTGAGATCTGAATTTAAGAGAGCATTAAAAGATTTGAATGGCAGAAAGGCTCCTGGAATAAACGGAATACCTGTAGAATTACTGTGCAGTGCAGGTGAGGAAGCGATTGATAGATTATACAAACTGGTGTATAATATTTATGAAAAAGGGAAAGTTCCATCAGACTTCAAAACAGTGTTATAATCATGATACCAAAGAAAGCAGTAACAGATAAATGTGAAGAATACAGAACAATTAATTTAACTAGTCATGGATCAAAAATCTTAACTAGAATTCTATACAGAAGAATTGAAAGGAGAGTAGAAGAAGTGTTAGAAGACCAATTTGGTTTCAGGAAAAAGTATAGGGACAAAATAAAAAGGAAAAGTATAGGAACAAGGGAAGCAATTTTAGGCCTCCGATTAATAGTGCAAGGAAGATTAAAGAAAAACAAACCAACATACTTGGCATTTATAGACCTATTAAAGGCATTCGATAACATAGGCGAATAAAATGTTCAGCATTTTAAAAAAATTAGGGTTCAAATACAGAGATAGAAGAACAATTGCTAACATTTACAGAGGCCAAACAGCAACAGTAATAATTGAAGAACATAAGTAAGAAACCGTAAAAAAAAGGGAGTCCGACAAGGATGTTCCCTATTTTCGTTACTTTTTAATCTTTACATAGAACTAGCAGTTAATGATGTTAAACAATTTAGATTTGGAGTAACAGTACTAGGTGAAAAGATACAGATGCTACGATTTGCTGATGATATAGTAATTCTAGCTGAGAGTAAAAGGGATTTAGAAGAAACAATGAATGGCATGGATGGTCCTACACAAGAATTACTGCATGAAAATAAACAAGAACAAAATGAAAGTAATGAAATGTAGTAGAAATAACAAAGATGGACCACTGAATGTGAAAATAGGAGGAGAAAAGATTATGGAGATAGAAGAATTTTGTTATTTGGGAAGCAGAATTACTTCCCAAATAACGAAGCAGGAGTGATATAAAATGCCGAATAGCACAGGTGAAACTAGCCTTCAGTCAGAAATATAATTTGTTTGCATCAAAAATTAATTTAAATGTTAGGAAAAGATTTTTGAAAGTATACGTTTGGAGTGTTGCTTTATATGGAAGTGAAACTTGGACAATCGAAGTATCTGAGAAAAAAAGATTAGAAGCTTTTGAAATGTGGTGCTATAGGAGAATGTTAAAAATCAGATGAGTAGATAAAGTGACAAATGAAGAGGTTTTGCGGCTAATAGATGAAGAAAGAAGCATTTGAAAAAATATAGCTAAAAGAAGAGACAGACTTATAGGCCACATATTAAGACATCCTGGAATAGTCGCTTTGATATTGGGAGACAGGTCGAAGGAAAAAATTGTGTAGACAGACAAAGTTTGTAATATGTAAAACAAATTGTTAGGGATGTAGGATGTAGGCGGTATACCGAAATGAAACGACTAGCACTAGATAGGGAATCTTGGAGAGCTGCATCAAACCAGTCAAATGACTGGAGATAAAAAAAAGAAAAGAAAGGTAAACAGACTCAACGTAAAAGATTAAAAACCATGTAAATTTTTAGAAAAATGAATAAACTAAATAATAAAATATGAGTATATTAAAAAAAAAAATCTTTATTGAAGTTCTTTTGTTACACATGGTCCTCACAGTTTTTAGCAATGATAAACCTGTTTAACAGCAGCTATATTATTATACAATTTTTTATTAGTATAGTACAGTATCCAGTTAACTCAAGTACAAATTAATCAATGCTGGTGGGCAAACAGCATCCACAATGCAGGCAATCAATCGATCACAATGCAGCAAATCAATCAATCAAGCAATCACAATCAAAATCTTTACATTTACAACTGATGTAGTTTTGTTAAAAAATTATACAATACCATAAAAATAAAGAGAATATTTCTATAATATGAAATATTAAATTTTGTACATTTTAATTTCCTTCTTTCTCCCTTAAAAAAAAAATTAAATTTTCCTAATTTCTTAAACTTTTCAATTAGCCTTCTTCATCCATCCATAAAAAAATAAATTATTTAATAAATAATAATTAAATAAATAAATTTTTATGTATTATAAAAAAGATAGAATTGATAAAAAAAAAAGAAGGCAGAATAAAAGAAATCTTTTCTAGTACAAATGTACTAAAATTGCATAAAAGCTTCAACAAATTTAATATAGGAAAAAAATCTGAAATATTAATGTAAAACTTGTCATAATATGGCCAAACAAACCAATAACAATAAAAATTATATAATAATATTTTACTGCCTGTCTATAAAACATCACATTACAGCCACATATTAATTGCTTTATGCAACACACATTCTGCAGGTATAAACATGAACCTCCTGTACAATATATTTATGAAATACTGTATATACTGTATATACGAAATCAAGTATTTATGTTCTAAAAATGCTCTTTAATAAATTTATTTACAAAACAAAACAAACTATTATTGAAGTCAACCGTAACAAATAATACTGTTATGTAAAAATACTTTAATTTTTCATGCACTGTTAATAAACAATTTTTCGACAAGATGAGTCATGTAAACTATCTATGAGCACACTTAGCACACAAATATAGATAATTATCACACACGCATGCAAGCACACGCGTGCGTGCGTGCGTATGCGCGCACACACAAAATTTGCATGTACATAAGCAAATATGCAAACCAACTAATGAATAACAATCTTTATTGCATGAATAACGGGTATGAATTCAGGAGATACAATATATCAAATGTATTCTTTTAAAAATATTACATATAATGTATCAATCAACATAAGTAGTAAAATAAAACTTATTTCTAGCGAAGAATAAATGATGAGTCATATATCAAAACTGATGATATGGAAAAATATCCGATTAATAATATCAACCTTTTATAATCTATCAGATACAGCAATCACTTTCTTCTTTTTTTTACAGTGTAAAAAAAAATATTTTAACAAATATCAATATCACCCATAAATGTAGAAACCAACTCAGAAATCAGAAAAAGAAGGAATAAAAGAAATTAATTATGTTTATAATCTTTTTTTATTTTATAACAGTCTAAAATGCTTTCAAAATAAATAAAAAAATACCATTATATTATTCAAAATTACATGTCATAATAATTTTGGAAATATTTATATTTATAGAATTATTAAATTTATATAAAACTGCAATTTCTTTAGGATGTATTAATTTTTTGTTAGTCAAATTGTATCAGATTGTTTTTAATGTAATTATTAAGGTAACTACATAAACTATATATTTTATTTTAACTGTTGTATATTTACTATTATGTAGGGTCATATTACTGATAAGATACTTTTTATCAATATATTTTTTGAATAACCTAACAATAAAATTTATTATTATAGTACATCTGTTATGATTTGCAATATTTTTTAATAAAATGAATAATTCATTCTTCAATTTTACTAATATCATCATTTGTGTTATGGATATTATTTTTGTATTTATTTACTTCACATATCCTTTGATTGATTAATATTTTGTGAATACTGTTATTTTAATTGACATGTTTTCTCTCTCTCTCTCTCTATATATATATATATATATATATAGCTATCAGTTAAAATATTTTTGAATAATCAACATTTTTCCAATTTTAAATCTACATAACTATAGTAATAAGATTTATCTTTCTTATACTTAAATATAGGGTTGGGGAAAATTTTCTTTGTACTGTAATGCAAAGGTAAAACAAGGATTTTATAATCAAATGAAATTTACTAAACCAAATAATGCTGTTTTGATCAACCACCTTTTCCCATTTTTAAGGTAAAATCATAATCCTAAAGTAATCTTAAAATCATTAATTGGTAATGTAGACAAAAAACTGTGATATGTAATTTCAAAAGGCCTCTTTTGAAGCCAACTTTATACCACCGTTAGGAGTTCTGCAGCCTGAAACAAATGGTATCCTGAGGATACAAAGGTAGAACTATACAGTGGATACATCAAAACTTCCCAGCCAAGCTCTCTCAATTTTCAATGGGTAACACAAGATAGGTGGTGTCTGGTCAACCATTTAACTTTCCTATTGATCAACTTTGGTTGGTTTTTTCAATTACTTGATGCAGTCTCTCCAATTGTTTGACCAGGCAGCAGCGGCTCATAATGAACAATACTTTCCGATCCTACCACAACATCACTTTTTCTCTGTCACAGTTTGCAGAGCTTCACCTTGCTTCAATTATGATCTTTTCCACACATTATTGTAATATATGAGTAATCTTTCTTCACCAGTAATGAACCGTTTCAAAAATGGTTCAATTTCATTTACTGTTAGCCTCAATTAGCAAATGGAAATTTTAACACTTTAACCTTTTCATTGTTAAATCATTTTTTTTGCCTTCAGTGATTTGACTGGTTTGATGCAGCTATACATGATTCCCTATCTAGTGTCAGTGATTTCATTTTGGTACACCCTATACATCCTACATCTATAACAATTTGTTTTACATATTCCAAACATTGCCTGCCTGCACCATTTTTCCCATTTGCCTGTCCCTCCAATATTAAAGCAACTATTTCAGGATGCCTTAATATGTGGCCTATAAGTCTATCTCTTCTCTTAACTTAACTTTTCCAAATGCTTCTTTCTTCATCTATTTGCCACAACACTCTTTATTTGTAATTTTATCCACCCATCTGATTTTTAACATTCTCCTATAGCACCACATTTCAAAAGCTACTAATCTTTTCTTCAAGTACTACGATTGTCTAAGTTCCACTTCCATATAAAGCTATAATCCAAACATATACTTTCAAAAATGTTTTCCTAACATTTAAATTAATTTTTGATGTAAACAAATTATATTTCTAACTGAAGGCTCGTTTTACCTGTGCTATTCGGTATTTTATATCACTCCTGCGTCCATCTTTCACGTCCATCTTTAGTAATTCTACTTCCCAAATAACAAAATTCTTTTACCTCCGTAATAATTTCTCTTCCTATTTTTATATTCAGTAATCCATCTATATTATTTCTACTCCATTTCATTACTTTCGTTTTGTTCTTGTTTATTTTCATGCAATAGTTCTTGCATAGGACTTCATCCATGCCATTCATTTTTTCTTTTAAATCTCTTTTACTCTCAGCTAGAATTACTATATCATCACCAAATCGTAGCATCTTTATCTTTTCACCTTGTACTATTGATGTTTAACATCACTAACTGCTAGTTCTACGCAAAGATTAAAAAGTAACAGGGATAGGGAACAGCCTTGTCAGACTCCCTTTTTTATTACAGCTTCTTTCTTACATTCTTCAATTATTATTGTTTGGTTCCTGTAAATTTTAGCAATTGTTCTATCTCTGTACTTGAACCCTAATAGAGCTCATTAAACGCACTGGAGAATCACTTTTTTGGGGATAATCTTGAACTGCTCAGTGCAAGCCCTTTGAATGGCCAAAATGTTGTCAAAAAAGTGGCCTTTCATTTTCAACTTGAGTTTCGAGAACAGAAAATAAGTCTGCTGGAGCTTAGTCGAGTAAATAGGGCGAGTGGGATAAGACAGTGTTTTGATTTGCGGTGAAATAACGTGTTAAAACTGTGCCATGTGAGCCGATGCATTGTCGTGCAAGAGAGTCCAACTGCCTTGATCCCAGTACTTGGGCCGGATTCGACGAATGCAACGCATCAGGCGTTTCATTATTTCCAAATAGAATTTAGATTTCACTGTTTCACCAATTGGAACAGTTTGACCAGTTGCACGCGCACTTTCACAAGATTTTCATTATGCCTCACGCTTCATTCATTGTCATCCGACTCTCTAATGTCTTTAAACTGCTTTCACCACATGTATGTTGTATACAAAATGCGGCTTCATCACTGAATGCTTGCTGTATCATAGAATAAGTTTCAATGAAAGATTTTTAAAGTTGAACATAGAATTTTATCGCGCTTCTTTGTTCCATATCGTGAGCTCGCACACAGTCACATGAACATAACGTATGCAACCGAATATAACTCGAGACTGGTGACGAAACATCATGAAATTTTGTACACACACTCGTCAGATATTGTACTACATAATTCCTTGGTTCTCCAAGAGATGGTGCTACTTGTATTGACTACAGAGATTTAGTTGAAGAACTTTTCAGACATACAGTGTATATTTCTAACTTAGCAGTAAAAGTTGGGTGTAGTTACTAGAGCATAGACCTTTATGACAAATTTTGCTGGCTTTTTTAACATGTACTGCCGGAAAGGACACCTACCACAGAAAGCTACAAGCTGTTCATCTATGGTCAAATAATCAGTAGGCCAGAAAGACTTCTCAGAATTTAACACAAGTTTTTCAAACACTTGTCTCAGCAGCTAGCTTGTCTTGTGCTTGGCATTGTTCTCTATCATGTACATCATCCAGTCTCAGACAATGCAATAAAAATCTAAACCGATGCTCACTCATAATGACATACATCGCCTCACATCCAGTTCCATGACTGTTGTTCCATAAATCAAAAGCATTTCATCAGCTGGACTTCAAAATACCAATAAGATAGAAAATGCCCAACAGAGCTTTTATCCAACTCATCAGTAGATTTTCCATCCCTTTCCATTACAAATTTGTTCTTTATTTTCTCAATGCATATGTTTGTGCATCCAACAATTTGTTGTCATTACATCATCAATTAGGCAAACTAACAACTGAATAGGGGTTTTACAACTCATAGCATCACCTCTTGGTCCAGGTTTATGAAAAGCAGGTTTAATATTGAAACATGATGTTCATGATGTAGGTGGCACCTGGGGTTCTAAATACAAGTTGGTTTCTTACTTTTTTTGCCTATCAATAGAGAACTCATGTCTATCGATGAGATTGAGGGCTTTGCTCTTCTACAAGAGTACTTCTATTTCTATATTTTGAGCTACCTCATGAACATTCTCAGTGTCACTATCCTGAACTGTTTCTTCAACAAAATCTTCTTAAACTTTATCTGGGTCTTCGACACAGATTACATTTTCATTGTCACTTCCAACCATTGCCGTATCCATTCCTGATCACATTTTGGCATTTTTGATAAACACTATTTATACAAAAATAACGAAAAATTGAAAATAACTGATTTCTGAGATTCGATTATTACGTAAATAGGTGCACGGAGTACAATGGTAATCCAAGGGCAAACAAAAACACTCAATATATACACTATGTCAACAAGAACGCTGAAACTGCACTGACACGTCCAGTGGGTAATGATGGAAAAGTAAATGACCACTCAAGGTCATACATACTGCTAACTGCTCACGGCGGCTAAAACAAAATGCATGGATTACAATAGTAATCCGCAAGACCACTTCAGTGTTGACTGTCATATACATACATGTATATGAACATGTATATCCACAACTATCATAAAACGTTAAGTTATGAAGATCATTTATGAGGAAACTTCTGAAAAATTTTTTTACAAATCAAAAATATAATATTAACATGGCTTAAAACATTTTTGGTTCCAATATGGAGGGCAATTTTTTTTTTTAAGTATTACTTTATATGTTATGTAGTTAAAAAATTTTTACTAGAAACTATTTTTTATTCTTGGGTATTTTTTCCTACAATCAACAGTTTAATTAGAGACAACTAGAAGTTGTAAAAATTCATTATTTAATAATTTGGGGAAGGAATTTTTTATGTGCACTCAATTAAGTTTTGATTGACGGTATAATTTACTAAAGATTATTAGGCGAATAAACATTACAAAAAATTGAATAATTCAATTTTTTTTCAGTTTATAAATCCTTGGTAGCTTTTAAAAAGATGTCTTATGAGATTTGTAATACACAGATGTGAATTAAAAATTTGTAATAAATTGTACAAATTGAATTTGTAATACACGGATTTGTGAATACATGAATTTTTCTTATGAGAATATTAATCAGTTGTAATTTTGTTATTAGTATTTATCAGCTGTTATTTATTTTATCAACTGTTATTTCATAACTGATATTTAATATCAAAATAAATGCCATCTGATAAATACAGAGATTTTTTCTATTTATTTTTCTTCTTTAAATTACGAAAAAAGAACAACTTATCATTATGAGATATTTTACTTTTTGCCTGAATTACCCTCCTTTTAGATATTAAACTAAAAGTAGAATAAATTACAAATACAAAATAAAATAATTTTTTTTCAGCAAGTTTATCAAAAATTGTTTTAAAAGCCCACTAGGCTGGTCTAGTGGTTAACCTGTCATCGCAGATCAGTTTTTTAACAGCTGATTTTTTAAATCGAATGTTCCGAGCTTCAAATCCTTTTCTTTTTCTGTTTAGCCTCCGGAACCATCATAAGATATTACTTCAGAGAATGAACGAGCATGATATGTATCAATATAAATGAAGTGTAGTCTTGTACAGTCTCAGGTCAGCCATTCCTGAAATGTGTGGTTAATTGAAACTCAACCACCAAAGAACACTGGTGTCCACAATCTAGTATCTGATGGTCTAGAGGTATGTGGTTCAAATCCTAGTAAACATTAGTCGCCTTTATATCCATAGATCCATAGATAGTGGGAATTAGTATACTTCGGGGTGATGGTGCTTGGGATTCAATTAACACACATCTCAGGAATGGTCAGCCTGAATCAGTACAAGAATAAACCTTGTTTACATGCCATGCATATCCTCATCTCACTGGGCCTGGGAGGTTGCTTATTTCACAAGTTGTACAGTTTGCTACATACACATTAGGAAAACATTAAAAAAAAGTGTTACACTTTTTTTATAAAAAAAAAAAATATATATATAATACTGGTGTACAATATGCCTAAAATAATACTCAAATTATGGTAGGTTTCCTCATGTTAATCAGCTGAATGGATACTTGTTTTACTTGCAAATAAACAATTCTAAAGTAGACCTTTTTTTTATAGACATAACACATTCTAAATATGAGATTTTCAAAATATGACAATACCATTACATTAAAAACTACAAAAAACTTTAAAATGCCAGTTGTATAAGAAAAATATTTTCCAAATATAAAATGGATAAACCAACAGCAGTCCAAAAACCAGGGACATTCCTCAAATAATTAGTTCAGATGTGCAGAGGGAAAATCATTAACCTCATTGAACAACCTAGTTAAATGGGAGCACCCAGTTAAACGGATCCTACCTTGAGTAATAGGTAACATCTAGTCAATGGTAGCAAAAAAAAAGGAGATAATTTTCTCACTAGTAGCTAAGTGGATGGCCCTAGAGGAGATCAATCCCAAAACAAAATCTTAAGTAGGCAATGAGAAGGAACCTGCACCTCTGTAATAACTGCAAAATGGCCTGACAATTTATTCATTTACAGAGGGCATCAAAATGCCTTAGAAAGTAAAATGGTAAACATAGGAATAAGCAGATAATACAAACTGGATCATAAAAAAAATGAGTAATGCGGAAATTAAAAATCAATATTTTGGAGAAAAAATAAATCAAATCATGATTATAGCTCAAAAAGAAAGCTAACTTATGTTTTACTGTAATGTAAATCAATCATAAAGAGCTAATGTTTATTTACTCTTATGACATTGGACATCGGCAGTCTATGCAACATCAATATATTTATTGAATAC
The DNA here is from genome assembly GCF_047948215.1 of Lycorma delicatula. NCBI lineage: Eukaryota > Metazoa > Arthropoda > Insecta > Hemiptera > Fulgoridae > Lycorma > Lycorma delicatula. Next base: position 16,862,319 of record NC_134459.1, read on the forward strand.
ATAAAGATTCAATGAGTACAAATGAATATTTGAGTATCAGAAATAAATGAATTGAATGAATGATAAAATAGTTAATTTACATACTAGTTATTATAACTAAATAAATTAACAATTAATATAATCCACCTTACCAGCACGCACGTTCATTGTTTTCTAGATCTTTTGGCTTACTTGAAACCCATCATCAGTAGTTAAAATTAATGCATTAAAGTTTAAAAAATCATAGTTAAAATTTAAAAAGTCATGACTGTTCGGTCCTACTAGTATACTAATAGGTAATAGGTGTACTAGTAGGTACTAACAGGAGAGTATACTAGTAGGACCAGACAGTCATGACTGTTTTTAAATTTTAATTATGATTTTTTTAAATTTTGACTTTAACTCCTGATGATGGCTTCTTCCAAGTAACCCAAAAGACCTAGAGAACATATAAACATGCTGATAAGGTGGATTATATTAATTGTTTATTTATTTATTTAACATATCAGCGGTACCATGTTTGAGAAATTAATTATTATAACTACTTTAAAATCCAATAATACATTGCAATACAATATAGGCAATATTATAACATGGTATTACAATAAAACAGCAATCGTTTTGTAGAATATTAAGTAGCAGTATGGAATTAGAAATTAAAGTTTTACACAAAGCAATTAAACCTTGAGAATAAGGTATACATACGGAATTGGAATTTAAGCTCCAGATTATCTATTGTATATAAGAAAGATGAATCAGGATTGTTTTACAGACAACTGAAAAATGGGGATTAATTTTTGCAATCAAAATGACAATATTTTCCTGATGTAAGATTTAACATAAGAGAAGAAAAAATCATTTCACGGCAAACCCTATGTCAGTTCATTCAGAGAGAAAGCTTTAAATAAAAATTAAAACTACCAGGACTTATTTCTCAGAATCAGTATTAGATAACTAATATGTTCTAAAGAAGAATAAAAACAGATAAAAATCAGAATAGATTCAGATAAAAACAGAATAGATTTAAGTGATTAAATCTATAAGGTGTAACCACCATATAGATTTATTTATTTAACATATATCACCTTATATGTTAAATAAGGTGATTATCACCTTATATGTTAAATAAGGTGATTATCACCTTATATGTCTTAATACTCTCCTGTTAGTACCTACTAGTACACCTATTACCTATTAGTATACTAGTACGACCAAACAGTCATGACTTTTTAAATTTTAACTATGATTTTTTAATCACCTTATAGATTTAATCACTGTTTAACCAGCGATTATGAGGTCAAATTATAGATTAAAGAAAGTTTAATGGGTTGGATTTGTAAATGGACCATTACTTGCTAACTAGTAAAAATAATTTATCAGCTAAATAACGGCAATGCTCTACTATCTCTTATAGAAATACAATAAAATATACTTTGTAAGGTTTCCTTGCTCCAAAAAAGAAATCTGATATCTTAATCAAAATAAATTGACGATTTAGAAAATTGAAAATTATTAATCTTCCAGCAGAAGCTAACAAACAACAAATGTCACTGAAGTAATATTTGTGATAATATAAAAGTAGTCGTATACACAATAAAGAGATTTCAGCTTAATGTGCTTCCTTAAAATGATATGAATATTGCAGTGAGAGGAGAGAAAGGGCAATTCACCTTGATATTATTATTTGCAATATATTTCCAATACATCTGTGTAACTATGAATTAATCGATTATAGATTAGACCTACAGACCTGATAAATTTTGATAATGAAGTAAAAAATTTAATAAATAAAATAAAGTAATAAATTTATAATTAATATAATACTTATCTAAAAAAATTACAACTGATAAAATAAAACAGCTGATAGATGACAGAAATAAAATAACACCTGATAGTAATATAATTAAATTTGTTTTACGTAACAACTGCTAACATGTTACACAACAATACTGTTGCTATCTAAAACAATTTGTTATGGATTCGCTAAAACAAATTTTCAAGTATTAAAATATTTTGGGTAGTTTCTGTTACGTGTCCCGCACTCCTTTTTACGTAATATTTATGAATTGTTGTTTTTTCCCATATATTCACTGAATACGAAACCTATCTGTATACAAGACAAACGCTGGGCACTCAGGTACTGCAAGTTTACAGTAAAGCAGTAGAACTTTTGGCTCATATAGACATGTCACCCATAATAATGCTTTCAACAATGGTTTTATAGGTACTGTAATTTGTAAGAAATATCCAGTAGTCATATATATATTTTGCCTTCGAATTCTGTAAAAGCAAGATATAAAAATTTTTAATGATTAAAAGTTACCTTCAATATTGAAGTGAATTCAGATATGTCAACTTCATAACATTAACATCCTCATAAAAGCGCAGAGAAGTCCTTTAAAAAACTTTACCAAAAATGACTTTAATATACTGTGTCCATACATGAAGTAAATCTCCATATCTTTATCCCAAGGCACTTTGAAAAAAAGTACACTATTGATTGTATCAAAAATATTATTTACTTGTCCAAGTCTTCTTTAGGTCAATTCCTGTTCTTCCTACCATCTGGAATATTCCTGCAGTTTTGAAGTTATCTTCCCAGATGTTCTATTAATATTCTACTAGTTTCTCTTTTTAGAATACACCCTTTTTTTCTTTATCTTCATATGACATGACCTTTCTTTCTTTTTCCTGTTTAGCCTCCGGTAACTACCGTTTAGATAATACTTCAGAGGATGAATGAGGATGATATGTGTAAGTGTGAATGAAGTGTAGTCTTGTACATTCTCAGTTCGACCATACCTGAGATGTGTGGTTAAGTGAAACCCAACCACCAAAGAACACCGGTATCCGTATCCACGATCTAGTATTCATGTCTTATGACATGACCTGTCCATATCTTAGAGACAACTTCGATAACTCATATCATTATATCAGGTTTATAATATATTTATCAGATTTATTTACATTACATATAACTCATTTCACAGAAGATTTATATATTCTTTTCAAAATACGATTCTCATTATTATCAGAGTACTATAAGTTTATTTCCAGATGCTCTTAAAAAAGGCTTGTTATGGTACATTCTGTTGTCTTTAGATAATAGAACTGTTATACTCCCTGCCTAGTTATGAAATGTAGGTGTTGACAGATTGGGCAGGTACTTAAAAGGGAGAAACACTAGCAAAGTAGGGTAGTCAGACTACCATAAATCTGACAACGGACTACACTGAAATGATCCTTAAGGTTAAGGATTGATCACAAAGTTACCTCACCTGGCAACAGAAAAATTTTATTACGAGTCATCATCTCAAATAAGATTGGACATAAACAGTGAAACCTACATTATTTCCCAACTAGAGACAGCTTTTATCAATGGCCAGGTTTAATCATCAATGTCTTTGAAACAGGTTTTAAGTGAACAATATTGTTTTAGTATATTATAGCTAGCATTATAAATAAATGTAGGCCTGCTATCTTGTAATTTATTTAACTCATCATTTAAATGCAATGGAATGACAGGTGATATTGATCAAAGTTTTTCAATAACTATATTTGTAATACATTATTTTTTTCAGGCCCTTTCTAAAATGAGGATACCTCTATACAGCAGCCATATTTTCTGGGCTTAATATTATACACTATTAGGAGATTTTACATAATTAAAGTTTAAAATTATAAGCAAACACATTTTTTAATACTTTTGTTACAACTTCATTTGGTACCATACTGAGTAGTTCAAATGTTAGCCTAAATATTTATATGTATATACAAAGAAAATCTGACCAAGTATTGCATGACTTTCCCAGCTACGCCAGTCGTCATATAATACCTTGCACAGTACTTTCATTACAAAATCTTTTTTTTTCATTGTAGAACCAGGGATTATAACTTAAAAACTGTAGAAATCTTTTGATGGCCCTATATATTAAGTATAAAATTAGTAAAATTATTTAGTAAAAATTTCTGAAAAATATTTAAACTTTAAGGAGATGGTGCAAACAATAAAAGAGATAATTTCAATTTTAAAAGGTGGGGTTGAACTCAATTTTAAGGGAAATTTTTTTAACAACCTTTTACTTTTAATTATATATGCATGTATCTAAAAAAAATTGCTTAATAAAGATGTCTCAAGAATTACTCTGAAAAAAAAATTGAATGGTTTTTTCAAGATACCTCTATCTAATGAATTCTGAAAAATACATGACCAATATCCCATTACAGAAATCTTTGGGCCAAATTTGATGAAAATTTGTTTTGTTAATCCTGAGATGCAAAGCCAAAAGCACTGCAATACACGTATGTATTCACATACATACATCTGGGTTTTTTTGTCTAGAACTGGTTGGACGCTAAATCATAAAGATCTGTGAAATCCTAATATCTGATTTTTCACACTATCAGTAAACTTTCCCCTTCATCATAGCTATTCTAACTACAATCTCAGGAAAGTAAAATGGTACCCTTAGTTTCTTAATTTGCTTCCACAAGTAGCTTAATATGGTAACTTGGTAACTTAATATGCATGAACCAAATGAAACGGGTATATTTGGGGGGATGAAGCTGAAAAATAATTATTTTCAAAAATATAAGTAATTTCAACATTAGAAATTACAATCAAAGTCCATTGATATTAGGCAAATTTTTTAAAATATATCATTTCAGTCCAAAGGAACAATAAGAATAATTTAAAAAATTAAATCAAGAGGTAAATAAGAAAATTATTTTTTGTTTAATATTCTACAGATGATCAACAGTCAAGAGACCTTGGCAAGCACAATAAAAAAATAAGAGCAAAAACAATCCTTGAGAATTCAATATTTTCTTAATAAACTATAAAATAAAAGAGCAAAAACAATCCTTGAGAAATCAATACTTTCTTAATAAACTATAAAACAAACACCCAACACACACCTAGAAAGTTCGAGAATATAACAATAATGCGACAGCCGATTTAAAATGTCAACTTATTTAAAATACTGACAAGTGATTGAAAAAAATTTTACGGCAAGGTAAGCACTTAAAATTATTAATACTGTTATAACTAATCAAAATCAAACTACTGTTAAAAAACTCAATCGGTAAATAGAAATATATTAACTTCTGATAAATTAGTAAAAATCAATAGACATAATTATTTACAGTAATTTTTATATACTACTTCATCCAAAGTTGTCACTTTTTCTTTTAATTCATAAGTTCAGTCACAAATATAACAGTCGTATCGCATTCACAGCAATCAGCTACCTAAATCCACAAAATACATAACCTAAGAAAACAGATAAAACCAATAACACCTAATTGCTTTATACAATTTAACAAGATTAACCAAAAATTGTTACACTTATAACGCTTACATACTTTTTCGACTTGTAGTGAGAGTAATGAGCAGGGCCACAAAACGGTAAGCCATCAATCCTTTCGTCATTTTCATCACTAGTGCAAGTGACAGTAAACGTCATATACACAAAAATGAAAAAACAGTTAAATAAATAATTACGCATTATTGTCATGACACTTTCGCCATAAGTAATGATACATATGGACTTTCCAATACATTCATCGAAATGAAGTAAGAAAGGCTTTTTTCTTGACTTAGTGAAAATTCACTAGACGGAAAGTAATATAATTAAATAACATGCAAGTAACCTTCCACAACAGTTCACCAAACAACCTTTTGTCAACCAATAGTACCAGTGACGTGTTCTAACCTGCGCGTGAACGGAATCAGTTTAAATTTTACAGGTTAGCCACAATTATACACAAAATTAATTTCGCGAATGTTACTGTAATATCACTATCATCTACTTTACGCTGCGGCCTGAAGTAAACAGAACAGATGCCGATTGATGTAGAATGAACCAGTTGTACACAAAATTGCGTACAAATATCCATAGCAATAATACAAAAATAATTGCCTATTACTCGGTATATTCTAATACATTTAATGTTTATTAAATTAAGAAAAGACTATAAATTGTTAAATATACTAAATATAAAATTGTTAAATATATTCGATGGTAACTTTGGTTTACAAATGTTTCGCCACTACAAATTAATAATGGTTTAATAAAATAACAGAAATAGGTTTGAAAATAAGTGTTTAACCAAATCCTAAAATACTTTTAGGATTATACATGAATAGAATAAATTAAAACATATTTTTTGTTGGTTTTTTTCTCAATTTCTTACGGTGAATCACTCGATTTTTTTTCATAAAATTTAATCACTCAAGAACATAAGAAAGGTTGTCCGCCAAGGATGTTCCCTATCCCCATTACTTTTTAATCTTTATATAGAACTATAAGTTAAGACGCTAAAGAACAATTTAGATCCGGAGTAATAATACAAGATGAAAAGATAAAGATTCATCAAGTGGTTCTACCAGAATCAGATTGCAGTGGTATGTTGGAAGCCGCATTACAGTATGTCCATCTGCTTCAGCCATATCATCGATTACATTATTTGTTATATTTTTGTTTTTTTAACCTGGTAGTTCAACCTTTAAAAATGTAGAATGAAATGGGATTTGTTTTTCTCTCGGCCACGATACTGTTGCCACTTTTAGCCGTGATGTATTAGAATTTTTTTCTAATTTTACACTATGGTACATTATCCATAACAGTAACACTATTTGATGGAATTAATTTCATAATCATATTAAACCAGTTTTTTTTTTTTTTTTAATTACCATCATATCTTTGTGGTAATTACCCTTTTTATTGGAATCGAAAACTAATAATGCACCGTTAACAAATCCATCTTCATTCCCTACAATCAATCGTTTTCCTTTGTTACTTGCCGATTTTATACTGGGACGTAAATCAGACAGAAAAACCTGTTTAGATATCTTAATGGAAGTGTCACATCAAATTTTATTGACTGAATGACCTTTCATCCAGATAAAAAATGATTTTCGCTGTTTTTATAAACTTTAATTTGTTTCAAATATTTCCTTTGCCAAATCTTTATACCCTCTCTATCAGTGATAAAACTATTTCTATTTTTTCCTGCAAATTTGAAACCCATCGATAAAAGAGGTTTATGTAAATTAGCCCGGCTAATTTTCGTTAAATAGGGATCACTTTTGATAGCTGAAAGTATCTTATTGAGTGTAGGCAATTCATTTTTATAAAAGAAACCGTGAACTTTGGATCCGACAGCATTTTTATTGAAACCATCAAATTGGCCGAAACGGGTTTTGAACGTTTTTTTTTTTCTTTTTTGGCGTGTATACTACCCTATATAATTTCGTTTTAGCTCGCGATCTCTCAATACTTGAAATTGACACACCGGTGAATTCAGATGCAAGCGCTTCTACTAGGTTAATTTTTAAAGTAGGGTATTTTTCGCGAAATTTATTGAAAATATTAAGATCTAACGACTTTTCCCCACTTCCTAATATGTTACCTTTCCTGTGTTTAACTGTACAGTGAGGACTCGGCCATAGTTATTAAATTTCACGGCACTTATACAGCACTGTGATAAAGTAAATAAGTAATAAATTTCAGTATGATACTTATTTAAACTAAATTAATGACACTACAACCTCACTCAAAATATCTTCTACCACGAGCAGTTAACAACTCCGCAGTTAAAATAACAATGAAAAGTTTCACAAGACCAAGTAATCAAAGTTTTTAAGTGTCGGAAATATAATTTAATTGTCAGAAAACCATAAATAATTATGAAGTATTGCTATTGTTAAGTGTTGCAAACTGCATAACAAGATATGTATGCAGTTGCAATTCACTTGCACTAACACACGGAACCGTTTGTTGACTCTAGGCCTCAAGTAGCAAATAATATGAATATTATAAAATTAGGAAACTGAAATTAGTATATTTTTAAAATAATAATACATTGTTTACATTGTTTGTAGACCTAAAATATTGATTATTACATCATAATAATAACTAGTAATTTGATAATCTGATATTAATAACAGGCGTAAGTAATGATTGACGTTCTTATCGTGTAGTAGCTGTTTTTAAACCTGATGTCATTTTTGTCCAGTCCATCAAGTGGGTTACATCAACTGCTTGAAGATTTTCATTTATTTGTTTGTATATTTGCATGCACCAAACACATGCAGATTGTCTACTTTAGGCCTCAATGTAAAGTAGACAGAAAATAGTAAACATCTCTATTATCTTCAACTTGGATCACGAATGAAAAAGATGAAAGGCAATTTGTTTTCATAAATGCTTCTTCTTTGGTAGAGCTCCATTCTAAAACAAATGTTTATGGAGGCAATCTTTCAAACTTGTTCACTCTTTGTTGTACTTAAATATTTTGCTGGTCAATCTGAGAAATTAAATTGATATTATTCCATAAAAACAATATACATATCTATACTACTACATAAAGAGGAAGGTTTTTCTTTGTTCGGGATAAACAAAAAAACTACCACATCAATAGCAACCAAATTTTTACCCATATTTCTTGGCGTAACTAGAAAGGTTTGTTGATATATTTCATCTCTAAAAAATATTAAAAACAGCAATAACGAAAAACAGTTACTGCCGCCATACGTAGTATGTTGACTCTTCACAAGGTGGTGGATATATTGCGCTCAGGCAAGAACCTTTTATGTAGTATATTGGATCTCCGCTAGGTGGCGTTCATATTGCGCTAAATTCAGTCTACTTAATCACGAGAGCGTAAGCTGCCCATAAATGATAATTATTGAATATCAGACAATTTTATTTTTATATACATATAGCAGTTAGGTTAATGCAGTTGTATTCGATTTCTTAGGTAGTATGATATATTGGTTCTGTGATAAGCGATAAATATGATTATTGAAATTTGTAAAATTAAATAATTAAAATTAATATATAATGATAAGTAAATAAAAATACAAATATAAATTATAATAATCGACGGTTAGAAATTAAATTAAATAATATGTAAATTAATTGACAAAGGACTGCTTTTAGCGGGAAAGTGTCGTGGAGGATCCGTGTGCAACGGTTCTCACGCTAAATAAAGTACCCTTTTTTTTTATTGCTAAATATTAACTAATAATTCCTTTATTTTATTAATAAAATTAAATAAACGATACGTAAATAAAAATAATCTACGCTTAGAAATTAATCTGTAAATCAATTAACAACGGCCTGCTTCTAGTGAGAGTAAAATTAAAGCTTCGCTTTTGGCGGGGAGGGACCATTGTGCAACCGTCCGGAGCCGTGTGCGCCGCCCAGGCGCACCACCATTGGTCCGCTTTGCAGCTAAAATAAAAAATAAGTGTAAAATAAATAATTAAATGTAAAAGTTTGTCGTATGTGAGCACACACGACAAACAAACCCACCCACCATCATTTTTATAAAGATGATTTTGACGGTATTTTTTTAGCAATAAATATCAAATTTATTTATCTATCTATTTTGGCGGTATTTTCGAAAATCATGCCGAAACAGAAGAGACGTAATACTGTTAAAAAATTTACAGATGCGAGGCGAAACTCTACGTCGCGTTTACATGAGACTATGGAAGAGCGTAAGGGATCTCTATTTTACGATGCTATACAATATAGCAAAGCCATTTTAACGTTCGTATCTGCTTTTGAATATGATCCTCATTTGATTTATATTAATAGTAAAGATTTACAAACTGGTGTTAAAAAAATTGTTTTGCAAAAAAATGTAAAGATGAAGCAACTAGCTGGTATTGTTCTGGTGGGAAAGTTTCACTTCCTAGACTTGATGAGCTACCAGAACAAATAATAGTTTAGTTTTAGGATATCATCCTTTGTCAAAACATTTTCTCAATATATTGGAAAATATAACACCTTATTTCAGATGACTTCTTTTGGTGCTTAACTAATTGCAGAATGGAATTTTATGTCTACGTTTAAAATTCAAGGTCAAGTTTACCATCGGATAGGAAGTTCTTTGCCAGCAGCACAATGTGTTTATGATGAAGTTTTACAAATTTACTTCCTTTCTGATGCCGATCAAACTTCTCTTCATACTAACATTGTTTCAAACTTGAATAAGGAACTAATAACAGCAATATAGCAAGTTTTGCTGGAACATACTAATTTGATCAGAGAGTTTAAAACCAATATTGACAACACACCTTTGGGTAACGCAGATTTTAAATTAATAATTCATGCTGATCGTGTAATCAGCATATGAGTTGCTATAATGCTCCAACTACTAACGAAGTTCCTGTTTTACTGGTTGAAGAAGATAAAAAACCTAGAGATATGTTGTCGTGACATTTAAATGCAATGTATGTCTGAGCTTCATCACTCTTATGATCCTTTGCAATATCCCCTTATGTTTTTGAAGGGTGAAGATGGTTATTATTATCTAACCACTCTGCTAAATAATAATAAACAAAATAAAACATTTTCCTGCATGCAATTTTATGCTTATTGACTTATAGTCTGAGATAACACTGACAATTTTTTGCATTATTACAGAAACTTATTTAATCAATATTGTGTTGACATGATGGCCAAAATGATCACTGGAAGATTAGCCTTTATTCATAACAAAAAAAAATTATGTGCTGATGATTACAACAACATGGGTCAAAGTGTCATACTTCCCTCATCTTTCACTGGTTCACCATAGAATAGGTATGATAAATCTCAAGATGCTATAACACACGTGCGTAAACATGCGTCCAGATTTATTAATAACTTTTACATGCAATCCTGAATGGCCAGAAATAAAACACGAACTATACACTGGTCTTAATTATATCTTTGTCTTCATTTTCAAATTTTTCTGACCTCCTGGTACAGAGGGTGTGGCGTGGCGACCAGAATCGTCATACGGTGGGATCTTACTCTTTGCCTCTGAGGCAAAGAGGTTTGCACCTCAACATATCAATGTGTTGTATTAACAAAAAATAAATCCACATTTACCTTTGTTAATAAAAAAAGTATATCAGAATGTAATCAGGGGGTATAATTATTTTTACAGCTCTTTTTTATTTCTTTGACAAATTAGAATTTTAATTTAAAAATGCTGAACATAATTCACAAACAATGAGTTAGTTTCACAAACAATGAGTTAGTTTTTGCTTTTAGACTTTTAATTAAATTTTAAAAAACAGATATACTAATTACAAAACAAAACATTACAGTAGTAATAATAAATAAATAAAAATTCAAAATGTGAGAAAACACAAGAACAACTAAAAGTCAAGTACTGACTATAAATGTAATATTTGATTGAAAATGAAATAATCAATGAAAAATAAGAAGTACTTCACAGGAAATTGGAAAAATTCAAACATGTACTGTACAACAGAAACAGTATTTCTTTTAGCCACTAAAAAGAATGTTTTTTGCAATAAAACTTCCGCTTTTAATGTACAGAATGTTTTAAGATGAAAATTTTTTATTTTTATTTTATTTTTCTCTGACCAGACCTCATTTTGGATTATTCAGCGGTTTTTTTATTATATCATCAATCTGCTTGATTCATGTTTTCTTTGGAGCTGCTCTGTGGACTCTCACAATGGGTGGGACATTCATGCCAGAGAAGTTTGCATGGTAGTCAGTTTTCACTTATTCTGAAGACATGACCAAATCATCAGTCTTCGTTTTTGAATCTGTTCCTGATTGTTGACTGTTGTTCGCAGCGATGGCGGATCTCCTCATTTTGGATGTGATCACTAAGTCACACTCTGATATGGCGTAGGTACTGCATTTGGAATACTTCAAATTTTCTAAGGTCTGTCTTAAGTAATGTCCACTTTTCTTCTCCATAAGAAACATGGACCAGAAATTGAAACAAGTATGTTAAATTTCACTGCACTGTATATGTACTCTTGTATATCCCTAATGTGTTGAAATAATACCTTATTAGTTGATTGTCTTGTTATCTTTCATTAACAATCATAGTCATTAATTTGAATTTTATAAAAATCATTTTTTTTCTTCATAGAATCATAAATTTGTTATTATTTCTAATATGTTCTGTACAAGTTTATTCCACTCTTCTGCCTAAATCATTCCATAGTTCACATATACCAGCACTATCTCTAAAATTATTTACTTCTTTAATACACACAATTCTGTTTGTAAACCGAACAATTTCACTTTGCGAAAAATTACCTCCAGAGTTATACTTAAGTCCTGGCCTTTTTTATTATAGTCAGAAGATATCTTATTACATGCAAAAACCAATGAGTTAGAAGTACAATTAGTCATTATGTTACAGATCGCACAGGCAGATAGACTACATAAAATAACATTTATAATTTGAAAATAGTTGCACAGAGTAGATAATGTTGGGCTCAGATTTGTCTTCAAGATTATTATTGTCTTAATGCTATTTTTTTATGCAAAGTATAGCAACTATAATTGTATATCCAACTGAATACTTTAATAATAAAAACTATGTATCTCAATTTACAAATGAGAATGATTGTATAGTAACCTTATGCTCCAGTTATACGTAATTGAACTACCCATATAGTGGTTACTTTTCATACCCATATTGGTTACAATCCAACATGTGGTTATGTTCCAAATAAATCAATAAAAGAATAATATAAAAAAGAATAAATAAATGAAAACTGTATATTAAGCTACGATTATTAAAAGTAAGAAAACATAATAAATGCATTTCTAAATTACCATTACTACCTTATCAGACAATAGAAATGTCAATTAAGAATGTCACAATTTGTCAACTAAGAATTGAGACAATAAAATCTGTCCTCTTACATTTAATGACTCCAAAATTGCTTCAAAGTTGCTTATAGTAAACCAAAGATTAAAATGCTTGTTTGTAATGTAACGGCATCTGAATCAATCTCTTAAGTTACCAGAGACATAAAAAAAGGGTAGGATATTTTCTTCATAGATAGTGAAGCAATTAACAGGAGAAAAAAATCACCTCTTTGTGTAAGATATTTCACTTCTGAAAAAGATACTGAATGCAAGGATCTCAAAAATGTCACAAGCTACAACACAGGCAATGATTTTTCCAGCCAGTGTTAATTTTGAGAAGAAACATTCAGTATATTAGTTACAATCAAACGAAAATAAAATAAAAACCAATTATATGTTATGTTATATGTTATTATACAGCCCACATTATATGTAATACATGTAATAAAAAATGTAACATTGAATAAAGATAGTGAAGGAGTTGTTCTCAAAGTTAACAGCCACTTTTCTTGATTTTCCAAAAGGAGAGGAGGAGTTTAAGAGTTATTTTCCATTTTTTGACCTAGAATGACAAGAGATTATACATTTTGTACAACAAATGGCTTTCCTTGAAATCTGCAGCTGACAGACTTTTATTGAACTGGGATACTATTGAAAACTGTTTTAAAATCACTGAATATGAAGAGTCCTCTATTTTTCTACGAAAAATATTTCATTATAAGAAAGGACTTAACAAAACCAAGCTTATTTTTAATTTTTTTCAAATAGCAATTATTTTTAAGGATAAGATCCTTGAAAAAAAGAATTTAAGTGCATCAGAGACATTTGAAGTTTTAATATAAAACTTATGAAAACAGGAAAATTTCTTTGGAAATGCCACAGGTGTATTAGAAAACAACCTTTGCAAGTAAAGAATTTTTGAATTTCTATAAAAAAGATTCAAGTTACAGAAATTATTTGACTTTATAGGAAACAATCTTTATAGTACAATGAAGAGTCCACTATTTCAAGTATCTCATAAACTCTGTGAAGGCACTTAATCTGGAATTCGATGTTAATTGGATGAGTTATAATGAGGAATTCTGCTTGAGTTTTGATAAAATAGATGCTAATTATGTGAAGTGTACAGAAGAGACTATGTATGAAATATCTTTATAAGCTCATCTGCTTTGTTCTGAGCATTCCTGGTAGCAATGCCTTTAAAGAAAGAGTGTTCTCTCTCATGGACAGAAACCAGATACAGGTGCTCAGCTGAGCTCAAAAAAAGTGAAATTATAATTTCTACAAATATTATAGATATTTGCAAAGATTTTTTAGTGAGAGTAAAAGAGAAAATAACTTTAGAAGCTGTTAAATGAAACACGAAAGATAACTTCAAATTGTGTATTGTACAATTCACTTTTTTCCTCATACAAGTGCTAAAAGTAAGTATTATGTGCATTTGTTAATTTTTACGAAAATCCATAATTCTATCAGAGCATTAAACCCAACATATTATTTTTCCAATATTTTATTTTGTAATGTTATTGTTACATAGCCTATTCAGTTTTGGCTTTTTCATGCATATATGTATTTTTTTCTATTATTCTTAATAAAACTGTTCCAAGAACAGATTTGGGTCTGAGGATCCAGCAATCCCAATAAGTTTGATAAGTGTGTTCCTCTTTAGACTTAACCAAAAGGTGGCCACCCTATATTACAACAACAACAAAATTTTAGATGAATGGGAATAAGGAATAACATTAAAATTTTTTTTGAATGTGGCAGGGAAACATAATGGTGTAGGAGAATGTTGAAAATTAAGTGTTTATTTCAAAATGTTGGCTATGCTTGAAACATGTGCCATAGAAGCACACTGTGTTAAGAGTTTTATTTTCTGAAGCATAAAGCTAGCTGAAATTCACTTGCAGATATTAAAACTGTATAATAAAAAGCTTGTAAAATTTTTATAAGTATAATGAATAGTTTAAATTTTGCAGAACAGTATCTATGATTTTCATAATTGTCGAAGTTTCAAATGACACTTTACAACAAAATCATAAAAATCTGGGAAACTGCTGAAATTTGTAGTATGAGTATCTGTACTGTTCATTCCATTATCCATGATAAGCTGAATTATAGCAAAACATGTTCAAGGTGGATTTGAAACATTGAAAAAAAATCACAGACACCTGAAATCACACTTGTCTAAAACTTAAACAACAGTTTTAGCGGAAGGTAATGCTTTGTTAGAGCTTATAACTTGTGATGATCCAAGAGTTAAAGTATATAATGAAAACATCAGTGGATGCCCAACAACAAAAATTCAAATCCTATGCATCATTCGGTAAAGTAATGTTAACAATGTTTTATCACTATAAGGGTAAAATTTATTGCAATTATTTGGAAGTACCACATATAATAAATAATGAATATTACTGAAGGTGCTAGAAAGTAAAGTAGAACCCACAACAAAAAAGAAAAGTCCTATTTCTATCCCAAAAGGAGTAATTCTTCTACATGATAATGCATGCCCTGCATGTCACTCAAAAGAAATGAATAGTTATTCAAAAGTTGGATTGAGAAATGTTGCTAAGAGGCTGGTCCAGAAAGTAACCTATATTGTAGCACAGTAGTGTTAGTGGCACCACCATACACTGGCATACTCTCTATAATAATTGTGCTGTGTATATATTGAGAGCCGCATATTTTAGCCCATTCACTTGTTATAACCTAAAAACATGAACGTTGTTAATAGAAATTCCCATGAAATGTGAGGTGTGTGTTGTCATAACATTTCTTTGGGCACAAAATGTTGCAGCAGCAGATCCATCGTCAGTTGTGTACTGTGTATGACCCAAATGTTATGAGTGATAGTGTATTGCAGCAATAGGTCAGATTTTTTACAAATGGAAACATCTATGAAGAAGAGAGTGATAGACCTGTTGTGTGATGATCTTGAAATTGATGAAAAAGAGCATGAAAATTGAAGATTCACCATCTCTGAATTTTCTGAACAATTACCACAAATTTCTCTCACAGTTTTGTACGAGATTGTCACCGATAAATTAGGCTGCTAGGAGTTATGTGCTCAGTGGGTTCTAAAAATGCTCACAGAGATCATCAAACCAAATGAATGTCTGCCTTTCACTTTCTTTCATGTTATGACATGGAAGGAGAGAGTTTTCTGATGAGAATTGTGACTGGGGATGAAACTTGGGTGGCCTACATGAATGCCAAAACAAAACAATAGTCAATGGCCTGGGGCCATACCAGTTCTCTCCATGTAAGCTAAAGAAAGGCCACCAAATTTTGTCATCAAAGAAGGTTATGGCAACAGTTTTGGAATTCTAGTTGATTTTACAAAACATGGAATGATGATTACTTCATTGTGAAATGTTGAAGAAACTTAGGCAACCCATTCAGAACAAACATCGCAGTACGCTGTCATCAGGTATTGTGTTTTTGCATAACAACACTCATCCTTGCAGTGCTCAATAACTTCTGAATCAATTCCAATGGGACATTTTTTTCATCATCCTTATAGCACAGACTTGGTGCTGAGTGATTTTCATCTCTTCATTCAAGTGACGAAATGACTTGTGTTGCAGCACTTTGATGATGAGAAACTTCAAAATGCTGTGAAAGGTTGGCTAGGTACCCATGCTTCAAAATGCTGTGAAAGATTGGCTAGGTACCCATGCGACTGAATTTTAAGAACAACTTATTTGTAAGTTAGTGAAATGCTATGACAAATGCTTGAATTTAAATGCTGACTATGTTGAAAAATAATTACAAGCTGTAATTTTAAGTTTGGTTGTTTCATTGTTTGTACATTGCACACAGTTTGGCAACAATGAGCATATAAAGAAAGCAGTACAAGAATGGCTCAGAACCAAGTGTACAATTATTTACTACTGGAATAAGAAAACTAACAATAAGAAAGATGGAACAAGTGCCTAAATGTAACTGAGATTATGAAGAAAAGTAACATTAGTTTCCTTGTCATTTAATGAGAATCACTTTTCTTGTCATTTGTGTCTTTAGTTATTGAAAGACTCTCATATAATGATTTAAAACATACAAAACTGTTTCATTTTTAAAATAACTACATTAGGTTTATATATTTTTAAAATAACTACATTAGGTTTATATATTACACCATAATTTAATAATGAAAATAATGAAGAATGAAATATGAATTCACTGCCTGTGTTTGAGTAATATTAACAAAAAAAAATTACCATACATTCCTAAAAATATATGTTTCAATACAATATCTTAAATTTTGGTACTAAAAAAAAGTATGCTTTTTTTATAGTATTTTTATCCGGATGAAAGGCAGACTCTGCCATGTAGATCAGCTCCTTTCTGGATATACATTGAAAAATTTAATTAATTTTGATCATAATACAGCTAATAGTAAAAAAATCTTAAACAAGTCTTTCAATATACAAGTATTAAATTATGTATAAAATTAAATTAAAACATTTCCGATTCATTATAAAAGCCTCTGCATCAATTTGTTTACAATAATTATTGTATATTTAGTAAGGGCCATCTTTTCATTTCATTGAATTTCATTGATAAATTACAATGAAAAAATAAATGAAATAATTACCATGTACATAGAATATATAAAACCAGTAGTTTAGCATCCAACTAAAAAGTGCTTTCTGCATTATGCTTGCTACCAAACAGTATCAGACATCAAAAGCAATGCATTACTGACACTGATAAATGGAAGGAATGCCATTTTTATAGCATAGTATGTCTTATTTTTCAACACAGGATAAAATAAATTTCATTAAAAATTCCGGAAAGGGTTAGGCTGTTAAGCAAAAAAAGTACATAAAACAAACACAAGGCCAACAATTATGAATTAGTCAGAAACTAAAATTATAACAGTTGCAGGTCTCCCCCAAAAATCTTGAAAGAGATTTTTCCTGATTATTTTCAGGATTTTCTCTGACTAAAATAACAATAATATAGATGAAGCAAGTCTAACAATATTTTTCCAAACAACATTCAAAGCAGCTTGTAATAAATTTATTTCAAAAACCCGTAACATGTAATGACACTCACATGGAACATAGCAAGCAGATTTCTGTGATAAACAATTTAATTATGATTTTTCAACTTAGAAATTCAAAAATTGGTGATATTTCCATTATCATCCATACAAAATTAATCTCAATGTAATATGAAAATATATTTCACAGTAGAAGTTTTTAATCTTGTTCACAAAAATAAATGAGGCTATAGAAAACACGTCTGAAAATATTTCTCAGTAAGAATGTTTTTAAATACTCATCTCAATTTTATACAAAGATTACTTGAAAACTTTGAGTACTTCAAGAACTTAACGAGTATATTATGGGTTTATGCCCATAATATAAGTGTATATATTGCCAGCATGATCACTTACATATTCATTGTACAATTTGTTAGATACGTATTTGAAATTTGCAGCCATGATTTGGTTGGATTTGATTCGTTGCCCATTGAAGAAATCTGTTGAATTCTGCCGAATGTTCTAGAAAAATCAGCAAATAGGATTTGGCTAGGACATTTCAAAAATATTTGATTGGATTCGATGGATGTTTTTTAACCAGGGAGTGGAACTCGTTAATTTGTAGCATTCATGACGGTAATATAGATAATTAAGTTATAAATTGAAAAATTGATTTTTGATGTTCAAAAGTCATTTTAGAATTCATGCAGAAAACTCAATCTCAAGCATAAACTTGACTATTTTACACCTCAAACTTGAATCAAATGTACGAGGGTGAATCAAATTTAAACAGTAATTTTGGTATTCTATGCAGCAAGCAGTTCTGAGCAGGATGGCAAATGACAGGTTAATGTGCGATGTGTTAGAGAGGGGGAACCAGCTTGGTTAGCTCTTTCCCTCCGTTCTGTCATCAGTACAGCCATGAATGAGAAAGAGGTTCTATGACCTGTTGCACAATGTATAATCATAAAGTTTTTAACTAATGAAGGTGTTAAACACATAGAAATTTTAACTTGTTTAAAGGTACAGTTTGGGGACATTATATCATCCCAAAACAGAATCTTTATGTGGGCAAAAAGTGTAGAAAACAAAAGTCATGATTGATGCCTAAGCCCAAGTCTCACAGCTGACATCTGTGCCATTCGAGAACTTATCAAAGGTGATTGCCAGTTCATTGTTGAAGAAATCACATCAGAAGTGGGTATCAGCTATGGGAGTTCAATCCATTATCACTGATCAACCTGGCTTTAGAAAAATTAGTGCACAATGGGTTCTGAGGTTGTTGACCGAAAACCAAAAACAGGTCAGATTGGAGATCTGTTTGAGACTTCTAAATTGATTCGGCAAGAAGGGGACAATTTTTAAGGCACATCATCACATGTGTCCATCATTACCCTCCAAAGTCAACAAATAATAAGAAAGCGGCAAAGAAAGGATGAGGCCTGCCCAGTAAAAGCCAAAACCCATCTGTTAGCCAGAAAAGTTCTTGCAACAATTTTTTTTGACTCAAGGAGAGTTTCACACACTGATTTTCTCCACAGTCAACAAATGAGAGAAAGCGGCTTACTATTGCCAGCTGCTAAAGTCAACAAAAGCCGTCTACCAAAATAAAAGATGGGTTATGCCCATCAGAGATATCATTCTTCTCCATGACAATGTCAGGCTGCACACACCGTGATTTTGACATGGGATAAATTTGAATTTATGCACTACAGTCCAGATTTGTGCCCCTGTGACTATTTTTTGTTTGGGTTCTTGAAAGAATTACTTGGAGGTGAATGATTCGAAAACAATGAAGATGTCGAGGAGCGCATTCACAATTGATTGACAACTCGATCCACAAACTTTTTATGAACAAGAAATATTCAAGCTTTCAAATCGTTGGCAAAAGTGTGCAGATTGTGCAAGAGACTATATAGAGAAATAATAAAGGTATGAATTATGTATATTACTAATCAAAATAAATTTATTAAAAAAATTACCGTTTATATTTGATTCACCCTCATATAATTTACAAAGAGTTTCTAAAAAATGTTCTTTGTTTTTTCCGATGACTGAAACGTCTTCAGCGACGTTAATATTTCCCTGACTTACGGTGATTTTTCAAAACCTCTCATGACTAAATCGAAATTTCCTGATTTTCAACCTCTCGACTAAATCGAAATTCCCTGATTTTCAAGACCTGGAACCCTGATTTGTGTCAATATCTGACACAAATTTCTTGTGTAGATAGAAAAGAAAAATAAATGATGAAAGATAGAAACAAACAGGGAATAAGAAAAAATGTGATGATAGACCAGCCATTTGGAAAACATGATATTATAACAAAAAAATAAATAAATAAAGCAGGGGGAATTAGATAGGTTAGGCATGTACAGAGAATGCCTCCCTAAGGAAGCAACAGTAAAGAAAGTATTTTGTGAAAGGCTGTGGAAGAAGGAGCAACTTGTTTTATCATTAATACATTACCACATAGTAGTATTAGTAATATCCATTTATTCATTTATAAATAAATATCAAAATGATTTACAGTTTATAAGACTTTTTTATCATAACAGTATAAAGAGGAAGAGTTAGGTGCAACAATAAAAAAGAAATTTGCAATTAATATAATGATTAAAACTTTAATTCTAGATTAGCAATTTGTTTTCAGAGGCAGATTTCTAGCTGAAAACACCAATTCTGAATGACTGCAGTGATAGAACAGCTGTATTTTAAAGCATCTGCATCAAAGGAAAACAAATTTAGTTGGAGCATTGCGTTCTAATAGAAAAAACTACCAAAAACATTTATACATGAAAAACTTAAAATAGTTCAATTCACTTCATTAAAAAGCAACACCAATCTTATGATGTGCAAATGGAAAGATAAGAAGGTTACATTATTATTAAGTACAGTTTTCTTTGAGGGGGGGTTGGGCAGAAAGCATTTTTATCATCAACCGAAAAACAAAAATATGAAATATAAAATGTAAAAAACAAAAAAAATAAAAACTGAAAGTAGAAATTTAAAAACAAAATTAAACTAAAATATTAAAAACAAAAACAATATAATAAACATAATCAAAAATGTTAAACACAAAGACATACAACTACAGTAAAAAAAATTTAACAACACTATTAAAGTAAATAAAATACTGATTACTTCGGAGATATAAAAACACCTGGTCCAACGTCGTTATTATTGTCCGTGATTTGATGAAAATTCCTGGGCAATTTAAATTTACAATACAAGGCCGCATAACATATGCAATCCACAAGAATGTGGCGCACAGTCAAGCGGGAAATTGCATCATACACATAGTGGTGCATTTTCTGCTGACATCAGGTACGTGTGAGTAGCTCTTGTATGTCCTATCTGCAATCGGCAGAGGACCATTTCGTCTCTGTGAATTATCCTGTAGGAGGAATCCCATGGCAATACAGTATCTTTGACATGTCGAAGTGTGTTTTCAACTGTGGCAACCCCAACACCCTGCCACCTTGCACTGCCAATTTTACACAGTTAATAAAGTCGGATGTAGTAACATGGGTTCTCCATTGCAAAAAGCACTTGGAAGTGGTACAGCAAAATTGCCTT
Organism: Lycorma delicatula; assembly: GCF_047948215.1. Lineage (NCBI taxonomy): Eukaryota > Metazoa > Arthropoda > Insecta > Hemiptera > Fulgoridae > Lycorma > Lycorma delicatula. The sequence continues at coordinate 16,883,517 of NC_134459.1, forward strand.
TGATTTATAATATAGCTTTTGTATTCTCACTGCATATAAACTGCAGTTACAAAGAGGGCAATCTCCATTACTGATTATAGAGGTGCTCTTGTACAAGCGTTAATAAAAGATAACGTAGTTCTGGCTGTACCTCAACCAGTTGATAACCATAAACTGGTGGTGTCACCTAGGAGTTGCTGTGTATTTTGTTATAAACAATCAGCAACTGAATTTAGCAGAAAGTATGCACAAGAATTTAGCAGAAAGTATGCACAAATTAACTCAGAGAAGTATTTTTTCTCCAAATATAAGGTAAAATAATAACAAAGACTAGTATTTGCATTTATTTACAATTTATTGGTAATAATATTTCTTGTATTTGTAATTTTAAAAAATTTTCATTTGAATATTGCCACTTTTATTTCTAATAAGCTACCTTCACTTTTTAATTGGTTAACACACACGTTATTATCTTTTCTTTGTAAGATCTACTACAAAATCACAAACATAATAAAATATCTAGTTTATATACCATATTGGTCTGAATATAAGACTAATTTTTCCATAAAATGTACCTATAAAAACTGTATTTGTCATGTGCAGCCTAACATAAAAGGACATATAAGTAAGGGGGCTTATACAATTTTTCTATTTCTGAGACTGGCTTGTTATGAGAGAAACATGTGCATGTTGCAGAGAGCTCAAGGTCAGAACTAAACTGACATTTTCTAACTTTGTCATTGATAGGTTCGTTTAATTAATTCCATGAATTATTTTGCAAAGTGGATTTATCAGATTTGTGACTTTTTAATTTATTATAACGTCATTGTCACATGATGTACACAATTTGTTCATAACTCGGAGTGCATACGCACTTGTACTCTGTTCATTACCACGCCTGTAGGCGGTGGTAGTTTTTTAGGTTACCTATCATGCTGAAAGGGGAGCATCTTCACTATTGCAGATAAAAAAGGAGAGAGAAGAAGTTAAGATGCGAACTTCAGATTGTGTTGGCACTAATAACGTACAATCTTCAAAAAGGTTTGGTGTTTCTGAATATAATATTCGACAATGGCAATCTGAATATAATATTCGACAATGGCAAAAAGAAGAACAAAAGCCTCAATGCCGGTGCAACATGAAAAGCATCCAGAGGACCCAAAAATGGGAAATAGATGCAACTGATAAGCGTGTTTTTTAAAACGAAGGCTTGCCAAAAAGTTGCAAAGTGATTCGAATGAAAGCGTTAGAGGTAGCACATGAATTAAGTATTCCACCAGTAGCTCAATTTAAGGCTAGCTTGGGCTGGTGCAAACAAATGATGTGCTGTACGGACTTGCTCAGTGTCTGCTGGCAGAATACGCAGATAAGTTGATCTCATATCACTGTTATATAATTAAGCTGAGTAAAGAACATAATTATCTTCTTGGCCAGATGGCAAATGCCGACCAAACTCCAATTTTTTTTGACAAACCATGAAATGTTACTGTAGACAAGAAGGGTCCAAAAACAATATTGCTTAGATATATAGGCAATGAAAAGTCATGCATTACAGACATTTTTAGCAGTTACAACTGACAGAAGAAAACTTCCACCTTATGTCATATTAAAGAGAAAGACACTGCCAAAGGAACAGTTGCCAGCTGGAGTTGTTTTCAAACCATAGGAGAATGGCTGGTTGACCAAACAAATGATGGCAGACTGGCTGAAGGTGATTTGGGGATATTGATCAGGTGCTTTACTACGGCAGTAGTAAAGCACTAGTGCTAGTTCTGGATTCATTTCGTGGGCACACAAAAGAGAAGATAAAGAAGCAGGTTGCTGAAATTAACATTGATCTTGTTGTGATCCCTGGGGGAATGACTTCACAACTTTAGGTCCTTGACGTTATTGTCAATAAGCATTTTAAGGATCATCTTTGGAAGGAATACAATGCCTGGTTGCTTAACGGGGACCATGCATTGACTCCAACAGGCAAGTTGAAAAAACCAAGCCTACAGCTATTGGCCAAATGGATAACTGCAGCTTGGAGTGCGATCAAATGTGAAAAAAATCATCAAAGGGTTTAAAAAGTGTTGTTTCTAATAACATGGATGGTACTGAAGATGACAAACTATGGAAAGACTCTAGCTCTGAATCTAGTTCCAGTAGTGAAGATGAACTGCTAGAGGAAGAAGAGGAGGTCGATGACCGGGAATGATACCTAACCTAATTAATTACAGTATCTATTAAAATAGGTGTAGATTTTTAATTTTACTTTAAGGTATGTTTATTATTTATTTATAGATGAAATTTCAATGTATTTTGAACTATTTAATTTTTTCAATACGGTAATTATTCTGATCCTAAACTGTTAAAATTTACAACTTTTAAAACTTTTTCAATTATTCTACATATAAATATTTATTTTGAACTTTGTAATTGAACCCTGCATGAACAGATTTTAGATATATTGAATTTTTGCATTAGAAAAAAGTTTATCTACATAGTTTAACACTAAATTCTATAAGCTATGCACATTTAAAAGTATCAAAAAATGTTACAAATATAAAATACCTTACAAAAAATAAAAATTATATCTTAAGTTTAGTCCAGTCTTGTAAACTTACTGTTAGTAGACAAATAGCCATTAACAAAATGCAACTATCTCTTTTTTCATATTAAAGAGCATTATGCATAAATAATAAGCTCAAATACACAACATATATCACTCATCTAAAGTAATACTGGCACCAGTCAAAAATTGGTCAATTTGAGTTACACATGTTATTTAATCCTGAAAAATAAATATTTTTACATGTAATAGTAACAGATTACTGTTATGTAAATTACAAACTAGAGAGCAGAAGTGTTGTTATAACATAGTCCAATTTTCTACTAAACATACTTATGAAATAGGGCTCTTTTTCAGTATTACCATAGGGTAAGTTGGGTAAAGATATTATGAGTACTTGTGTAATACTGACACTTTTATGTTGCACCAGTGTTGTACAGGAAGTGCGTACGATTTTCACGTTTGCATTTCATAACGGCACTTTGCAAGTTTGTTCCAGTATTACAAAAAGAGTAAGAACAGTTTAGCATTACTTTTATTAAATAATTTTGCGTTGTGTGTCAAGTTCTTTATCTCTACTGCCACAACATGAACAAAAAGTACTGACAAAGCCAGGGCAAAATTTTGCTTAGTAAACTGGGAATAGGTAAAACTATTTACTATTTTTAATACTACCTTGAATTAACACTGTTATCAATTTACAAAATAACTTGTATACAGGTGGTACAATTTTCAAAACAAAGTGAGTAATCTTGCTTTCATTGAATAAAAAATACTGTGTATTTTTATTGTTTATAAGGATTTACCCATTAGGGAAAATAAGTGCTGCTTTTATTCTCTTATACTTAATTCAGGAGATCAGTGCTTGGTTACTATTTTTTATGTAGATACATGATGTATTATAATCATAATGTGTGATGTTTTATGTGATACGTCATGTTTACATATCATTAACCTCCAATTTCGAATTTAAGCTTGAAAGTGGATTAACATTATACACCCCGAAAACTTTTGAATATTTTTTCCAATTTTAACAAAATAAAATAGTATTGAAAATAATAAAAATAAAATAAGTTATAATGATAATAATCATATTATCAAAACTTTATTCATCTGTACGTTTTTGCTTTAGTTTATTGCTGACAAGCAATGTGGCATGCCAAAAATTTTTGAATTGAAAGAAAATAAAAACTGTTTATTTTCTCAACTTTAAAGGGAGTTTAAAAATTTAAAACTAAATAAAGATCAACATTAATAAAAGGACTTCACTATTACAATTCTCTTAAGATCTCAGTAATGGACTTTTTCCATTTAACCGGGGAGAGATCACTGCACGTCACTGTGACTCGCATCGCTATTGTTTTATCTACTCCAACTATATTATAGGCAGCTCTTTTAGGCCACGCCTTGCACCTTTCTACTTCTACACAAAACACATTTGTTCACTTATTTCAAATAGAGTGTTGATTGAAGAGAAACTTGTGCGGGTCACTGTGACCCACAGCAACCGTTTGCATCTATTGCAAATCTTGTAGCAGTGTTATATTTTTGCTTTTGAATTTGTTTAGTAATTAGTTATTTTGTATGCATATTTTATAACTATATATATTTTTAAATTAATTATTGAATTTTAACGATTACCTTTACAACATTTTTAGTAACATGGATGAACAATCAATTCTTCAGTGTTTGGAAAAGCACAGATTTTTGGGGGATGATTTTCCAGAAGGGATAAGTGATATTGGTAGCAACATTGATCCTGAACAAGAAGCTGACGATTGTGAAAGAAATAAGGATACAAAACAGAGTTCGAAGGAAGAAATACAGGATGATGACTATGCTGACAATAGCACTTCAGAAGATGAAATTCCTTTAGCCTATCGAGGATATTATAAGGGAAAGGACCATACCAAACGGAAAAAAGCTGAGCCTATACAATCAGTGTGCATGAGGCAACAAAATATAGTTTTTCACCTGCCTGGTTGTAAGGGCACGGCAAGACAAGCTAATACTCCACTGGAAGTAAAGCTTGGTAGTGTTTTTTAACTGATGATATTAAAAAAATAGTATATTATACAAATATATACATTGATTCTATGAAAGGAAACTGTGCATGGGAAAGGGAAGCAAAGAACACTTGGATTGAGGAAATTAAAGTCCTCTTTGGGTTACTTTACCATGTAGGAGCATTAAAATCTTCACACTTGCATACTGAAGCACTCTGAAACGAAGAGGGTATCGTGTGAAAATGTTTCATAGTACTATGTCCCAAAAGCGATTTCAGTTCTTATTAAGAGCCCTAAGGTTTGATGATAAAACAGATTGTTATCTGAGATTGGCAAAAGATAAATTTGCTCATTTACGGGAAGTGTTCAAGTATATAGTTGGAAAGTACAAGGAAAATTTTTCAGTGGGTGAATGTACAACAGTTGACAAACTATTGTGGGATTTAGAGGCAGGTGCTCTTTTTGCCAATAAATGCGGAACAAACCCGCTAAATATAGAGTTAAAGTGTTCTCGCCTCCTCTATGAATCATGAGACCTTGCCGTTGGTGAGGGGGCTTGAGTGTTCAGGGATACAGAGTAGCTGGACCGAAGGTGCAACCATATCGGAGAGGTATCTGTTGAGAGCCAGACTAAGGAATGATTCCTGAAAGAGGGCAGCAGCTCTTTCAGTAGTTGTTACGGGCGTGAGTCACAATGACTTAAACGGCCATATCAACATCACTCAGTCCTCTGAGTACTGCGCAGCTGAAAGCAATGGAAAACTACAGCTGCTTTTTTTCCAAGAAAATGTGGCTCTCTGCATTTTCACATACCAATAATGGAGGCGCCTTCCTTGGTAAAATATTCCGGAGGTAAAATAGTCCCCCGTTCGGATCTCCGGGTGGGGACTACTAAGGAAGGGGTCACCAGAAAATTAAAAAATAACATTCTACGAGTCGGAGCGTGGAATGTTAGATGCTTGAAAAAGGTTGGTAGGCTAGAAAATTTAAAAAGGGAAATGGGTAGGACAAATGTGGATATAGTAGGAATTAGTGAGGTTCGGTGGGAAGAGGAAGGCGACTTTTGGTCAGGTGATTTTAGAGTAATTAATTCAGCGTCAAATAATGGGCAGGCAGGAGTAGGTTTCGTGATGAACAAGAAGATAGGGAGGAGAGTGGAGTATTTCAAAACGCATAGCGATAGAATCATTGTAATAAGGATAAAATCAAAACCTAAACCGACAACGATTGTTAACGTTTATATGCCTACAAGCGCCCATGATGATGATGAGGTAGAGTGTGTATACGAAGAGATTAATGAAGCAATTAAACACGTAAAAGGAGATGAAAATTTTATAATAGTTGGAGATTGGAATGCAAGCATTGGAAAAGGCAAGGAAGGAAATATAGTGGGTGAATACGGGCTGGGCAAAAGGAATGAAAGAGGGGACCGACTTATAGAGTTTTGCACGAAGTATAATTTAGTAATTGCCAACACCCAATTTAAAAATCATAATAGAAGAATGTACACTTGGAAAAAGCCAGGCGATACTGCAAGGTATCAGATAGATTATATCATGGTTAAGCAAAGATTTAGAAATCAACTCGTTGACTGCAAAACTTACCCTGGAGCAGACATTGATAGCGACCATAATTTGGTGATAATGAAATGTAGATTGGGGTTTAAAAACCTGAAGAAAAGTCGTCAGATGAATCGGTGGAATTCAGAGAAACTTGAGGAAGAGGGGGTAAAGAAGATTTTTGAGGAGGACATCGCAAGAGGTCTGAGAAAAAAAGATAAGGTAGAAAATGTAGAAGAAGAATGGGAGAATGTTAAAAAGGAAATTCTTAAATCAGCAGAAGCAAACTTAGGCGGAATAAAGAGAACTGGTAGAAACCTTGGGTTTCAGACGATATATTGCAGCTGATGGATGAACGTAGAAAATATAAGAATGCTAATGATGAAGAAAGTAAAAGGAACTATCGGCAATTAAGAAATGCTATAAATAGGAAGTGCAAACTGGCGAAAGAAAAGTGGATTAAAGAAAAGTGTTCAGAAGTGGAAAGAGAAATGAACATTGGTAAAATAGACGGAGCATACAGGAAAGTTAAGGAAAATTTTGGGGTACATAAATTAAAATCTAATAATGTGTTAAACAAAGATGGTACACCAATATATAATACGTAAGGTAAAGTCGATAGATGGGTGGAATATATTGAAGAGTTATACGGAGGAAATGAATTAGAAAATGGTGTTATAGAGGAAGAAGAGGAAGTTGAGGAGGATGAAATGGGAGAAACAATACTGAGATCTGAATTTAAGAGAGCATTAAAAGATTTAAATGGCAGAAAGGCTCCTGGAATAGACGGAATACCTGTAGAATTACTGCGCAGTGCAGGTGAGGAAGCGATTGATAGATTATAGAAACTGGTGTGTAATATTTATGAAAAAGGGGAATTTCCATCAGACTTCAAAAAAAGTGTTATAGTTATGATACCAAAGAAAGCAGGGGCAGATAAATGTGAAGAATATAGAACAATTAGTTTAACTAGTCATGCATCAAAAATCTTAACTAGAATTTTATACAGAAGAATTGAGAGGAGAGTGGAAGAAGTGTTAGGAGAAGACCAATTTGGTTTCAGAAAAAGTATAGGGACAAGGGAAGCAATTTTAGGCCTCAGATTAATAGTAGAAGGAAGATTAAAGAAAAACAAACCAACAAACTTGGCGTTTATAGACCTAGAAAAGGCTTTCGATAACGTAGATTGGAATATAATGTTCAGCGTTTTTAAAAAATTAGGGTTCAAATACAGAGATAGAAGAACAATTGCTAACATGTACAGGAACCAAACAGCAACAATAACGATTGAAGAACATAAGAAAGAAGCCCTAATAAGAAAGGGATTCCGACAAGGATGTTCCCTATCTCCGTTACTTTTTAATCTTTACATGGAACTAGCAGTTAATGATGTGAAAGAACAATTTAGATTCGGAGTAACAGTACAAGGTGAAAAGATAAAGATGCTACGATTTGCTGATGATATAGTAATTCTAGCCGAGAGTAAAAAGGATTTAGAAGAAACAATGAACGGCATAGATGAAGTCCTACGCAAGAACTATCGCATGAAAATAAACAAGAACAAAACAAAAGTAATGAAATGTAGTAGAAATAACAAAGATGGACCACTGAATGTGAAAATAAGAGGAGAAAAGATTATGGAGGTAGAAGAATTTTGTTATTTGGGAAGTAAAATTACTAAAGATGGACGAAGCAGGAGCGATATAAAATGCTAAACAGCACAAGCTAAACGAGCCTTCAGTAAGAAATATAATTTGTTTACATCAAAAATTAATTTAAATGTCAGGAAAAGATTTTTGAAAGTGTATGTTTGGAGTGTCGCTTTATATGGAAGTGAAACTTGGACAATCAGAATATCTGAGAAGAAAAGATTAGAAGCTTTTGAAATGTGGTGCTATAGGAGAATGTTAAAAATCAGATGGGTGGATAAAGTGACAAATGAAGAGGTATTGCGGCAAATAGATGAAGAAAGAAGCATTTGGAAAAATATAGTTAAAAGAAGAGACAGACTTATAGGCCACATACTAAGGCATCCTGGAATAGTCGCTTTAATATTGGAAGGACAGGTAGAAGGGAAAAATTGTGTAGGCAGGCCACGTTTGGAGTATGTAAAACAAATTGTTGGGGATGTAGGATGTAGAGGGTATACTGAAATGAAACGACTAGCACTAGATAGGGAATCTTAGAGAGCTGCATCAAACCAGTCAAATGACTGAAGACAAAAAAAAAAAAGTGTTCTCTTTGGTCAATTCTCGAGCTATGTATTAAACATGGAGATGTACTTAGATAAACAACCTGAGGCTCAATATCATCTAGCGAGCCAGACCCAAATTCAACTGTTCAGACTTATTGAACCTATTAGTGGGAGTGGGGAAATGTTACTCATGACAACTGGTATATCAGCATACCCCTTTCTCTACTGAAACAGTACAACCTGACCGCTGTAGGAAAAATATGGGAAGAAAGTCACTACAGAAAAACTGTAAGTAAAAATAAAACAGAAATCCCCTTACGCTTCAAACAAACAAAGTGAGAAATAAAATCTTCAATGTTTGGTTTCAGAAAAAATCTTACAACACTCATCTCCAATATTCTCAAAAAAGGTAAGATTGTGCTATTAGTTTCAAACATGCGTCACAGTAAATCAATTGATACAGCCTCTGGAGATGCTCAAAAGCCAGAAATCCATAACATTTTACAACGGGACCAAAGGTGGAGGTTAACGTAATCAATGAAATGTTTTCTACTTATTTCGTAGCAAGAAAAACTAACCAAAGGCTACTTAAAGCCTTTTACCATCTTTTGGATGTTGTGGGAATAAACAGGAAGTGATTTGTGCATGGAATAACCATTAAATCAAACCTGTGCGGAGAAAGTGGCTAAAAGATCTTGCCAAGTAATTGGTTACAATATGTATGTGAAGCTGTCTGAAACATACTAATTTACCAAAAAAATGTTAAAAACCAATATTCTTCACATCTTGAGGGAAGAACTAGCAGCATAAAACCAAGCAGGCAAAGAAGACATGGTTAGAAATAGATAACGTTGTGGGCTGTGTGATTGAACAGGGAACAAATCTTACCAGGTATGTGCACAATGTGGTATATACATTTGTGGCAAGCATGTCTTAACTGCCTTTAATAAGGTATTTAAGATAAACTGTTAATTAAGTAAATCGTTAGATTTTGATATCAGACATTGGATTAACAGACATCATGGCTCGTTAGATTACTGCCTCATGCAGTTCCTGACAGGCCATGGTGGTTTTAGGGTCCTATCTATTTCAGTTTGGCTTTGATCACTCATATGCATGCCCGATGTACCACGAGGAAGAAACTGCCCACCACATGTTCTTCAGGTGCAACAGGTACGACACAGAAAGGAGGCATCTACTGGATGTACTACACAGGATGGACATGTTTGCACCTGAAGATATTCTCTCCAGTGAGAGACATTGGAAGGCTGTTGCTGACGATACAAAGTCAATCATGCACAACCCAATGATCTGGGAAGAGTCACATGCTAGGATGAGGGGCGTCATAGGGCATGAGGACAGATAGGTTCTCAGCTGAGTGACTAGGGGGTCCTCCATGCGTGAGGGGGTTGCTGGACATGATGAAATCATGGACACTTTGCTTCTTGTCTGATGCCTTTTTTTTTCTTTTTTTTTGTGGATGTACAGTATCATTGATTTTTGTTTACTTTATGATTTATTTGTATTTTGTTATTACTGTTTTTTTTCACTGTACTGTAGTACTGAATTAATTTGTATTAAGTTTTGCCACTGCATCTGATTGTATCATTATTATGTTCATTCATTAGATGTAGACTGCACACGAGGATGCCAGATCATAACTGTTTGATTATCTGTGTATTGATGCTGCAGGTCTTTGCTGCTTCCTGCTGCAAGTACGTATTTAATTATATGAACTACGGTGTATATTATGATGTACTGTATTATATTGTTGATGTTTGTTTGTATAGTGTGTATTATGCTGCAGGTCTTCGCTGCTTCATGTTCTAAATATGTATTTGTGGTATGAACTATGGTGTTTTTGATGTTTTGTATTATAAAGATTGATGTTATTTTCCTATTGATATCCTCTTCAGTCCCCACGTACACACTTGTGTACAAATACATTTAATGGTATAATTTCTTAAATATTATATTGTTGCTGGTTTTAAAGTGTTCAGAGCACTCTCTACAGTGTATACTTGGTAATAGAATGAATTCAAATAGTTCAAGTCAAGAAAGAATCACATCAGAATAATGGCTTCTATAAGGAATACACCAACCCCATCTTCTTCATGAGCTTCGGGTATGTTATTTAACTAAATGCATTTTCTTTTATTTTTTAAATGTAAGTTATTATCTTTTTCAAAAGATATTATTTAAAGTATATTTGTAGTAAAACATAGAAATTTTACAAAGGTAGATGTTAGAAAGTCTAACAAAATAATTTGTACATGTGAATGTACACTGGATCTCTGCCTACTAATTAGCTTTTAAATATTTGTGCACACTTGTGTACTTTGGGTCTGTGTAGCAACTTTAAGCCAAATATTGTTATTGATTGTTAATTGTTTAGTTGAGGTACTATAATCTTGAGGCATTTTAATTGTATAAAATTGGAAATAAAGTAATGAATTATATTTTTGAAAATTTAATTTGCAATTTTTAGCTTGCATTACCTAAAACATACTTCAATTTATGTTTCAGAAACTTCATTTGGAAATGTACCTCTAACAGATGAACAACTCTTTAAAGCACTGAACAATAGTGATTGGGAGGTTGACGATGAAGATTTAGATGTTAATTATGTTCCTTCTTCACTTGATAAGAGAAGAATGACACAGATTCAGATTTCAGAACTTCAACAGACTCTGCCACTGTTGAAGTTTGCCACCAACCTAATCACACTGTTAATAAAGAAGGTAATAGAATAAGTAGAGTAAATATTAACCAACAAAGAAGTGTTAATGTGAGAAGGCAAAGTATAGAACACGGTAGGGGTAGATTGGGGTAGATTGACAACACACCTCCCCTGATAGGTCTTTTAAACGGGAAAGAACTATCAATAAGTGGCAAGGAAAAAAACTGAAAAAAGTTTCCTCAGTTTACAGACCAAACTGAGAATTATCAGTACAACAGAGAAGGCTGGAACCCAGTCCAATACTTTTACGAGTATTTTGACAACAAATTTTTTCAATTACTTGAAGAACAAACTAATAATCATCATTACCATTTGACCACTGGGAGAGTTCTTAAAACTTCTCTCAAAGAAATGAAAACATTTGTTGGAATAACATTAATTATGAGCACTCTGGGGTATCCTCAAATACGTTTGTACTGGGATTTAAAAAATACTGATATTTTTTAAAATAGATTGTATTTCCAAGGCTATGGCTCGTGATCGATATTTTACAATTCGATCATTTCTACATGTTGTGGACAACAATAATGTTAGTGCAGAAATGAGAGCTTTGGATAAGCTGTGGAAAGTCAGACCAATAATCGATAAATTCCGTGCTACAGTATTAAAAATCCCCACAGAACCAGATGTCAGCATTGATGAACAAATAATTCCTTTTACAGGTCACGTTGCTGTTCATCAATTTACACCAAGGAAGCCTAATCCCACTGGTTCAAAGAATTATATTCTGTCAACTAAAATGTGATTAATACTAGAGTTTGAAGTGTATCAGGGTACAACAACCAGATTTCCACCTGAAGAAGAAGGTTGAATGAAATTAGGTAGCGGTGGCCAAACAGTATTACGACCCAGTAAAACTTGCCTGCCAGGTACAAATTTATATTTTGATAGATATTTTACTGGTGTTGTACTACTTGAGGGTTTAAAGGCGAAAGGCATATCAGGTACTGGTACTATAACATGTTGACTGCCACACTTATTTAACAAGTTATGTATGGCTGGCCGTGAGATCCCATAAGGGATCTCACCAAATTGTATGACCAGGCCATGAGATCCCATTTGGAATCTCAAGTCGAATTAGTTTGTAACCTACTGTGTCTCCATATGGAATCTCACTGTGCATGTTTTTTTAAGTAGAAATGTTCACTAAATTCTAACCTTTAAACTGATCTATTTAGTGCTCTAATACCTAAATCACTACACATGTTATAGGAATTTAAAATTTAAATTATAACATTTTAAAGTTTCAAACAACCAATAACAAGGTTGGCCAACCCTGCTGTACCATTTGTTTTTACAAATATTAATAATCTCATACATAATAACATAACCTAAGTTTCATAACTTGTTCAGAAAATGTCTAATTTTTGGTAATCGTATATATATTTACATTCGCATGTTTTACATAGTTACGTTGTTTCTAATTTGAATAGAAATGGAAGTAAATGAAATTTTTGAGTATTTAATGAATAGTGATGAAGAAGATTCAACACAGTTTTTGATTCAGATTTGGACCCAGAATATGCACCTAGCAGTAATACTTCTGAAGAAAGTGAAATTGATATTTCTGGTAATGCTAGCAATAATAATGTAAGTACAAATAATGATAATGACATTGACGACTTATTAACATGGAATGATGATGACAGGTCCCGTAACAAATTTGTTTTTTTTTTTGTTCGTGGGCGAAAAACACCTGGGCATTATCATCGCCCAGTAGTTATTATTAAAAGGGTAAAATAACTCTAAAATAATAAACCATACAAGGTGTAAACATAATATTAATCATATAATAAAAATTTACTAAAACAAGCCAAGAAGGCAAAATAAAACCCATAACTAATACCACAGACAAAGTTGATAAAATATAAAAAGTTAAGATAATAGAATAAAGAAAGTAGAAAAACTTACCTAACTCCGATGGGTTGTGCAAAAATCCCCTCTCCGGATAGTAAAATTAAACACATAGAACCAAAAAATCAAATCGAAAATAAAGGTTAAAATTATTAAAAAAACTCTGCTTACAGAAAAACATATATGGGTATATTAAATCCTTTGCAGTAACCCAGTACTATGCAAAAAGAGAAACATCCGTTCCAAAATCCCGCCATCACAAGATATCACGAATGCTGCTGGGTATATTAAACTTACGACGCAACGCCGCATAACATATGCAGTCCACGAGAATGTGGTGTACAGTCATGCGGCAGTTACATCATGTGCACAGGGGTGGGTCTTCTCCTGACATTAGATATTAGTGTGTGATCCTCGTATGCCCCAACCATAACCGGCAGAGGACCACTTCCTCACGACGAGAGTTCCTGCAAGAGGAGCCCCACGGCAACAATTTTGTATACAATCCAGAAAGCATAAGTGTTGGAATAAATCCTGATTTTATTGAAACGTTAATTGATGGAACTCCTATTGATTTTTATTATTTATTTTTTGATTCAGAAACTATAAATGTTATAGTAAACGAGACGAATAAATATGCAGATAAGCAGCTCCAGCTTGAGCTTCTTAGTTGTTCAAAAATGAAAAAGTGGATCCCAACTACGAATGGGGAAATAAAAAAAGTTTTTGGGCTCATAATTTGGATGGGCTTACTTAAATTACCTTCAATAGCAAGTTATTGGAGTATGTTAGAAGTAGTTCACAATAAAATACATAAGTATATGTCAAGGAATAGGTTTGAGTTATTACTCAACACACTTTTGTGATGAAACTGAAAGCCCTGATAGGTTAGGTAAAATAAAGGGTGTTGTTGATTCATTGGTTGAGAAATTTAATTTTTGCTATCAACCAGAGAGAGATGTTGTAATAGATGGAATCCATTGTTCCATTCACGGGGCGATTGGCATTTAAACAATTCATTAAAAATAAACATCATCGGTATGGGATTAAGATATTTAAGACATGCTCCCCTTGCTATACTACAGGAATGAGAATTTATTCTGGTAAACAAGTGGGCAACGGTAAAAATCTGACAAAAAATGTTGTCATGGATTTAATGAAACCATATTTAAATTTCAGGACACTTTATACCGATAATTTTTACACGAATATAGATCTTGCACATGAATTGAATAAACAGTCTACGCATTTAGTTGGTACTCTCAGGTCTAATAGATAGAAAGAATCCTAAGGTATTGGTTAGCAAAAAATTAAAAAAAGGAGAGTTTATGTCACTTAAAAGCTCAACCAATCTTACGATTTGTAAATGGAAGGGAGAACATAAGAGAGGACCTTCTAATGTTAAGAACAACTGACCCTCCATTAATGGTAGCAGTTGTTAAGCGAAATAAAGTTATTTCAAAGCCAAAAGTTGTTTTACATTACAATAACGGGAAATCTGCTATTGATCGCGCAGATCAACTTTCGTCCTATAATTCACCACTCAGGAAATTGCTTGAAAACCGCTCAGGAAATCAAAGTGGTATAGAAAAACAGCTATAGATGTTATTTGTAACATAGCTGTTGTGAATTCTCATTATTTATTTACAGCTGTAACTAAAAGAAATCTCTCAATAACTGAATTCTGGACCTTGGACCTTGCTTGTACAAGAATTAATTAAAAGTGATGATACACAACTTGATAATTCAGTAACTGATAACAAAGAGCACCAACTTGTTTCGGCTAAGAGTCGTTATTGCTACATGTTAAAAACATAGTTCTGCAAGATCATATGCACAAGCACAATCACACTCCAAGAAAACACGTACTAAATGCTCAGTCTGTTTAGTATACTACTGCCAAGACTGTTTCTGTTTTGAACATAATAAGGAAATAGACATTCTTTTTTAAAATTTCATATATTTGAAATTATATATCTTTTCATTTATTATCTTATTATTATTTTATTATTGTTTATTTATTTATTATCTTTTAAAAGTATATGTACACTTTTTTTGTAAAATTGATAAAAATATACTGTATTAATTTCACATATTATTAGGATTTCAAGAGTAAAAGATGTTCTGTTAGGCAAGTTATTATAGTATATTTTTATCAATTTTACAAAAAAAGTGTACATATACTTTTAAAAGATAATAAATAAATAAACAATAATAAAATATAAGCGTTACTAGGAGGCCACGAGATCCCATATGGGATCTACCATAATACCAATAAAATTACATTCATAATATGGTAAAAACAACTAATCTGCAATATCTGACCAATAAGTACAGTGGCTGGAAACATTGCTTTTACATGGCCACGTAGCAACATTAGGTGAGACTCCAAACGGGATCTCATGGCAGCCAACGTGATAATAAAAAATAGGTTCCCCAACATTGATTTTATGTCTGATGCTGGGTTAGCAAAGACAGGAAGAGGAACACATGACATTAAAATTAGAGAAGTCCTTTGTCTTAAAATGGGTAGAAAGTTATTACTTCGGCTTCTACAGTTCAGGGTGGAACCCTTTTCTGATATTCAATGCCTGACATAGTAAGACAGTGCAATTCAAATATGGGAGGAGTTGACGAGGAGTTGACCTACATAACCATCTTATTGCTCACTACTTGACCTACATAACCATCTTATTGCTCACTACAGGTCTTATCACCGAACCGTTAAATGGCCAGTAAGATTTTTTGAACATTTCAAGGACATGCGTCAACATCTGGCTGACCTACAGAAACGACTCTAAAAGATTTGGTATTAAAAAATCAAACGTAATAGATCTTCATTATTTTAAAATGCAAATTGCAGAACTATTAATTATTGATGGTGACAAGAAATACCATGATGACTCAGAAATGACTCAAGTAATGATGAACTACCACCTCAAAAAAGACAAGCTGGAAGACCAGGTAATGTTTCTCTGCCTCGCCCAGAAAAAAGGATAAAATCTATCCTACACCTCCTGAAGCGATGGATTTGACGACAGCCCAGCGATGCCAGAGACCTGGTTGCAGAGGAAGGAGTAGAATTCGCTGCACCAAGTGTAAAGTGTACTTATGTATACTAAAGGAAAGAAATTGTTTTTTTTTTTATTTTCATAAAAGTTAGTCATTAAATACTTAATTATTAGATGTAAATTATTATATTGTTTCAGTTATTTTATAAAATTTGTCCATGTTCAATTTTTATTAAGATTTTCAGTTTCATATAAAATAGTATTTTTTTAAAGAGCATGGCATTGATAAAATGTTTGTTTCAATTAGTGTTTTCATGAAAAAATTGTTTTAGGTTACTTAATACTTGTAATACTGAAATCTTTCTCATTGAGTTTCATGTCGTTTGTACAATCCATGTCTAATTGTTTTTAATATTTTCATTATTTGCATTATTTACTCCTAAGCAAAATATTTGTGAACTAATAACATTCAGAATGATTGAGACCTATTATGCACATTTGTGTACAAAATTAAGTGTGGGGGCATTCAAAACATCCACAATGTGACCCAAAAAAGTTAAAGACTGGTTGTAACAATAAGGAACGCTTAGGAAACGATCTCTCATATGTTATCAACATGGAAAGTGCAGACACACTATTTATAAATGTGCGGCTTTTTTTGTTTCTACATGGAAAGTGCAGACACACTATTTATAAATGTGCGGCTTTTTTTGTTGTTACTAATAATAACAAAAGAAAGTGTGTAAATAAGAAATGTCATGTAAATATTTTAAAAAATTATGCAGTGTTTTAATAGTTCAGTGATTCAATGAATAAAGAAGTGATACAATGAATAAAAATGTTTATGTGCATGAGTATCGTCTTCATATCAAAAATACAGATGAAATATGCTAATGATGTACAAGTTCATTTTTTTTCACATTTCACATTACAGTATTTTCTAAATAAATAAATAATAAACAAAATTTAAATCAGCACTAGAGTATAGCTAATTATGAGACCACACAGCAAAGACGTTAATTGATGTTAAAGAAAGCAGAACAAGTTCCTTTGAGAGGGTCGAATTGCAACTGTGGTACACTAATTTTCCCACAGCTTAGAAGAAATGCAATGACATCCAAAGTTCGTTGAATGATAACATGACTAATGTGTTATTTTAAACTAGTGTATTTTTGTTAAATGTTTCCACTATCGTAAGAATAATACAATTAAGATGGGTAAAATAACGATTAATAAAAAACTAAATTATCATAAAAAATTTTGAAGTTTAAGAAATCATATAATCTGTTAACTAAATGTACCTAAAGCAGGTTTTACTTTATTTTTTGTGTATTGCTTTTACTTTTATTTTAATAAAAATAAAATGTATTTTAATAAAAATAAAATGTTTCAATTTTCCAGTTAACTGTCATGAGTAGTTTTCTAAATATATCTTTAAAATTTGTTTTTTACCTGCACATTCAGCACCAAACAATTGTGAAATCTTGGGTAACCAATAATATTTTCTTATAAATATTGAAACCAAAAAAATACTTTCTACAAAAACTCTGCTTCTCACAGAAGCAGAAGAAAGAATTTAGTAAAGAACAATTTTTATTTTTTAATTTTCTTGAAATGTACTATTTTGAGATGTGCCAGTATTATATTAGGTGAGCAATATATAGACAATGCTACTCTAAATATTATAACTACTCTACACACAATTGGAACTGCTCAACTTCTTTAAACTGCGAATTCATTGCTTCTACCATCTTTTCCATTTCTTTTACCTGTACAATAAGAAAAGAGGAATTTATGAAGAGCTAAAAAACACAATTGAAAAAAAAATTTAAGCATCATAATGTATTTATATAGATTTTTTTTCTAAATTTGGTTTTACTTCTAAAGATATGTTATTTAAACTGAAACAGCAGTATAATTTATCATAATTTTTACACAGGGATATTTTACATAATACCAAATCTAACTTAAACAATGGTAACAATTTTATAAGATTACAACAATAATATGTATGCAAATAAGCTTTAATATAGTAAATAAATTATATTTCACTTAACTGCAATAAAAAAAAAGCAATAAAATAGTAATACCAAAACAAAATAAATATTAATGACTTAATTATTCAATGTTTGAGTACAACTGCAAAAAAAGGTCAAAATGTTCAGTAAAAAAAATTTGGATCCCATTTGATGGTGGACAGCTACTTATCTTTTAACATTTTTAATTAATAATAGGCACAATTTGAAAAATAGTCATTAAAGTAATAGTATATAATAATAATAATAAATAGTCAAAAAGAATCACAGTCATTAACACCAAATATACAGGGTGTCCCATATAAAACGCAACCCAACCTTATATTGGTAGGTATTGAAATAATAAAAAGGCATGTGTAAATGTACATGTAATTTTTATTATTACCATCCATTACCTTACATTTAGAGTAAATGTTGGAAGTGGCCGCCATCTTCTTTTTACAGCATTTCTTGCAACTTTTTTCAAAGTTTGTGGCTGGATATTTAATACAGCTTGTTCAATATTGACTTTCAATTGTTCAAGTGTTTGTGGTTTGTTGCTGTAGGCTTTTTCTTTGAGGTAACCCCGTAGAAAAAAATCCACCGCAGTCAAATCTGGAGATCTTGGTGGCCACAAGCCTCAACCGATAACACGATTACCAAAGAATTCCTTAACGAAATCAGAAGTTGAACCCGCGTAGTGCGATGTCGCACCGTCATGTTGTAGCCAGCAGTGTCTGTCTTCCTCTTCCAAGAGTGCGATGAACTGAAATAAAATATCCTGATATTGTTCTGCATTAATGGTGTACTCGAAAAAATAGGACCGATTATTTTCTTCCGTGATACCATGCACCACACGCCCAACTTCTGCGGGTGTAATTGTTTTTCGTGATAAACGTGGGGATTTTTAGCACTCCAAATTCTACTGTTTTGGCTGGTTTACATAGCTATCCAAATGAAACAGTGCTTCATCTGTGAAAAAAAATGAATCCATAACGTTAATTCCCTCATGCAGAAATCGACGGAACAATTGACAATTGTAGCCATTTTTCTTTGTCGGGCTCAAGAAGTTGATGAACCGTTTGAATGCGATAAGGTCGTAATTATAATTGTTTGGTCGCCTGATGAACAGTCAATTTAGACAAATTAATTTCTGCAGACAAACGTCTGATCGATTTATTTGGCGAGGCGAGTAATCTGTCTTTGATTCAGTGACTGTATCTGTATTCAACACTGACGCAGATCTTTTGTCTTCCTTAATTTTGCAACTAACCTTAATACTGATGTTTTGTTAGGAGCTGGTTTATCTGGGTACTTATGGCGAAACAAATCTTGCACTGCAACCACTGATTTCGTACTGAAGTACGACTCAACAATGAAAACACGTTCATCTAGCGAAAACACAATCTTGTCTCTAGCAATACACTGGACGTTATGATTGCATTGTTGTTACTATCGGTAGTGTTCTACTGCGTCGCCGCGATGTTCAGATGTTGGACGAGTCCATTTCAGTAACGAGTAAGGGAGTAAGCTTGACTTTTGAAATTTCATGGATGAGTGATTGATGGGTTGCGTTTTATAGGGGACACTGTAGTTATATTTTAAATATAGAAATTTAAAGTTAAAATAACTGATATTTTAAGTACAGATCTTATCCAGCTTATTTTTTGAGACTTATAACTTTATTTATTGTCAAAATGAAATTCAATTTAATAAGTCAACACAATTTAGTGAAGTGTAATAAGACTAAAAAAAATATTACCTAAACAAAAATATGGATACTCTTGTACATTGGGAAAAAAAATCAGATATATATATTTAATTGATCAACCCAAGTACAGAATAATTGGTACAGAGTATGGTAATTAAAAGCCGTATTTTTAAAAAGTTATATATATATTCAGTACAAACCAGTAAACTGTTGGTTTTTTTTATAGTTTTTAAATTGTTTGTACCAAACTTCAACTTTTTTGACCAATAGGTTTTTGAGATTTGAGGCAAAAACTATTTAGAAATAATACTGAATATCCTCTACCCTTAAATCTCATTGGCTTAAAACTTTGGAATTTTAAATAACTAGTCATCAATGCCCCTATATAGAAATATTTTAAGCCATTTTTGAACAATTTATTTTGAGGCAGTCTGCCAGTCTATTAATGACGATACACACCAATGTATGTGCATAAATAAATGCATATTCCAAAAATTTCTATAACTCTTCTTTTTTTAGACTAAGGGAAGCTCTTAAAATATCCAACATTTTCAAAATACTGATCCCTGAGTTTCAGCCCACTATACTTTCCCTATATAGCTATGCTGCTGCTGCTGCTGCAGCAATAAACTGTAGATTTTTTTTATACTTTTTAAAATATTTTTGCAAGGAAAGTAAATCTATGTGATAACTGTAGTAAAATTATTAATCACTATTTTATATATTAATATAGACATGGTATTTAAAAACATTCTCAAAATCAGTGAAAATGTATAATAAACTGTATGAAACTGAAGGATATAGGGTATGAGTACAGTAATGAATTACAATACAACCCTGAGCAATGTAAGAATTGAAGATGAAATGATGTTTAACAGGTAGGAGCGTAAATGGAACTGCAAGCCACCATCTTTATTGGACTCAGATGAAATTCACTTGTTTGTTTTAAACAATGAATCATGAGTGACTTGTAATTGTCCCAAAGTTATGAGTAGCCTTGACAGTAATCATATTTAAGAACAAGATATAACTACACTCAGTCCAGTTATAGTACTATATAAGTATAAAAACAAATTCAAATATTTCTTCCAAACACATAACCAAATAATAAATGAAAAATTATCTTGTAGAACAAAAATTCTAGCAAATTAGAACAAACCTTTTTTTTAGATGTTCTATGACATCTTTTATATCGTGTTTTAACTTTTGTATTCTGGTGTTCCTCTTCTTTTTGTTCATTTTCATAAAGTTCCTTACAATCTAACTGTTTCTTCCTACGTGGAGTAATTGAATATGATCTACGAGGTGGCTGTAATACAAAATGAAATAATTTAGTAAAAAATATGGCACGCTGAAGCAAAGGTAATCATAAAAACATGTAACCAAAAGGAGAATAGTATTGAATTAAATATTTTGGAATGGAAACATAATATACTATATGTAGGAGATTTGATTATACACAAAATTACAATGAATGGATGAAATATAATAGGCAAAAACAACAAGATTACTCAAACAAAGCCTACTTTCTTGTAGAAAGTGTCCTTTTTTTATATATAAATCTTACTGAAATAAAACATCTGTGTAAACAGACCAACATTTTAAAACAACAAAAGTAAAATACAGAATGAATAAATAATACCCAATTTTTTTAATTTCATTTTAAATTATTTCATATCTTGTAGGTTGGTGTCTATCTTTAAAATTTTTTCAATAATAACATTTTATATTTAAAAGTAATAACTTATCCTTACGCATCCAAAGTTTATTTGTACACCAAAATTTTCATAAGTTTACAAATTAAACACGTGAATAACGTAAAATTTTATTAGATTTAAATTATTTTTT
Organism: Lycorma delicatula; assembly: GCF_047948215.1. Taxonomy (NCBI): domain Eukaryota; kingdom Metazoa; phylum Arthropoda; class Insecta; order Hemiptera; family Fulgoridae; genus Lycorma; species Lycorma delicatula. Next base: position 16,904,988 of record NC_134459.1, read on the forward strand.
ATTAAGTAAAATATATATATAAACTAACTGTACTATTTAAAATAATTACATTATATTACTTTGCCTACCTTGGTGAAATGTCTATCAGCTTCAATGTGATTTTCTTTGTCATCTTCATGATTAGCTCCCTTTTGTCTTTCTTGTCCAGTATCATCTATATCAGTCACACTACTTGACTCGCACCTGCTTTTATTGGAGTGATCATAACAGTCTAATGAAGAATTACAAAAAGCTGGTCTATGATTAACTGTATTATATTCATAAATTGCTTTAGGTAACTTTCTACCTCTTTTTTTTGATACAGTTGATTCATTTTCAACCTCTTTTTTTAATAAACTAATAATTTCACGAATAGAAATTTGTTGAATAGGCAAATTTTCAACCAATTGTTCTCTGTTATTTGTGACAGATATTTGATTATTTAAATTAATACTTCCAACTGAATCACTATTACACGTGTCAAAATCAAATCCAAAAAACTCAGCTTGTTCATCATCATCATCATCATCATCATCATTATTAGAGTCATAATCAAAATGCGAGATATACTTATTTTTTAAATCTCCCTCACTTAAATGTACTTGAGAATTATGAATTCTAGCAAGACAAAATGTTGACCTAACCGGTGTAGATGCAGTTAGCCTTTTAACAAAATGATTATTATAATCTACATCACTGCTATTTATTGAACTTGTACACAAAGGACCAACTTGAATACCTTCATCCAACCTAGAATGTTCAGGTAATGGACTTTGTAAATTAGATGTACAAACTGAAGCATCATCTGGTGGCCTACTATCAGGTGAAAGAATGGATGAATTAACAATATGATTACTATGAAAAGTAACTGCTACAGCATTACCATTATCATTACCATCATGGCTAAATTCATTAAAATTATTTTGTGGAGTGATATCATTAGATATTTCTATAATATTTTTATTTGCAGAACAATTATCAACATTACATGTTTTATATGAGGTATTTAAATTTTTTGTTATCTGTGATAAATTTTGTTCATTTAAATTATGAGTTGTCATATTACTTTGTTCAGTGATGGGTTTTTTCAATGTATTTTTAACATAAGAATGAGCCTTGATTTGTTCAATACTAATAATACTATTCTTTGAAGTTTCTCTTACCCTAACTGAATCTGTTTTAACCGGTTTATGCAATTCTGTGATTTTTGTAGCAGTGTTACAATTAACTTCTTTATCAGTCCTTAAAATCACTGTTCTTTGTGGTACATCTTTCATCATGTGGTACGATTTAACATTCATATTTTTAAATAAAACTCTTTTTTTTTCTTTATAAGTTTTAATACGCCGTTTCTTTTTAACTCGTGGTTCTTCATTTTCATCAACTTCAAATTCATATAATGCATTTTTATCTGTAACATTAGGTGGTGTTAAACGAAAACTACTTCTACTGATAGCTGATTGAGTATATACAGGAATTCTATTTTCATTACATTTAGATGTGATAGTTGATGAAGGAGATTTTAACTGGCCATTTTCGTTAAAGCATATATTTGATTTATTTGTTCTACATGAAATTTTACTTTTGTTCGCAACTTCAAATGACATTAGTCTATGCTGTTCATCAGAATTAACTTTTCTAGGTATGATTTGAGTAATGTGAGATGAAAAATGTACCTTCTTATGTTTCTGTTCAACACAGCTATTAGCAACCGCATTTTTACGGACTCGCAGTACTCTATCCATCACTGCCAACATTATAAGCAAACAAAAATAGTATTAAATAAAAACATATAATAATGATAATAATACAAAGATTTATTTATTGAATAATGAATAAAATTAATATAAACAGAGTATAAAGGCCAGAATTTTTAACAGTGGTTTTAGATATCAATACAATTCAATCCTTAAAATGTCTTTTTATTTTTTCACTGAACTTGATAAATGTAATTACTTTAAAATGATTCCACTAAGGAAATTGCAGTAATCAGATTTGAATGGTCCTCTAGAACAATTTTCAAGTAATCTGATGAATCATTTATAATTACAGATGGTTAAACGGAACCAATATTTTTTTATTACAAACTTAAAAAATGTACTTTTAGACAACAAATGTTTCTGGTTTAAATCTTACATTATGAAAATTAGGTAGAGATATGGTTTTCGAACTTGTTTTATTCATTTTTTCAGGTCAAACAATAAAGTTTATCCCTTAATCTAGGTTTCTAGAATTTCAATGTGGTTTTATTTTACTCTTTGCCCAGTAATCAGGGAAAAATGTTTCACTAGCTTTAACTCGCCAACGAAACTTTTCTGAACCCAGGATATGTGAATTTTTTTTATTATTTTTGTTAGTATAATGAGCTCAGAAAGCACAGTAACATTCTGTGTATTGTACAATACGAGAGTGGTAAATCAAATAGAACAGAGTTCAGTTCAAGAAAACATAGCAGTTTCTGACAGTGAAGAAAGTCAGAGATTGAAAAATCATACAAGTCCTGAGAGTGATAATGACATTTATGACTGTTGAAGATAGTGGAGCAAGGCAAAGAAATTCTGCAGCAAGCTCAGGGGTGTACCTTCTAAGGATGTAGAGATTTACTGGAAGGTGGAGCCTCCAAAACTACACAGATGACTAGCTGCCCAAAACATTATCAAAAATGCACCTGGTGTCACAAGATATGCATCTTTTAGAACAACATACTTAGTGAAAATAAAGTAATAAAAAAGTGACTACATTGAGAAGGCAACTACATTGAGAAGTTTATGGAGAAAATTTGAAGAAATTAGACAAAAATTTAATTTAATTTAAGGTAGAAGTTTGACCAGAAATTTATTATCCTAAATGAAAATGTAATAATCTATGAACAATTAGTTGACTTTTGCGGCCGTTGCCCTTTCAAACAATATAATCCCACAAACCTAGTATAAGTATGGTATAAAGATATGGACATTAAGTGATAGTAATACTTCTTACACGCTGAACTTGCAAGTTTATACCATAAAAGAATCAGGTGGCTTGCTAAAGAAGAATCAGGGAGCAAGAAGTGTGTGGGATTTCACTGGTGATCTCAGAGATCACAATGTTACAGTAGGTAACTTTTTTACAACTTATAATTTAAGGCAGCTTCTTCCAAGATGTAAAATAACTATGCTTGGTACTGTAAGAAAAAATAGAAAAGAATTGCTGATGCAAATGACAAATAAGGACTTTTAACAGTTCACTGTTCTTTTTTGTTAATACAACAGTAGTAAACTATGTTCAAAAAAAGCAAAAGTGTTGTATTTATGAGTACTTTACATACTGGAGTAAAGATAAGTGCAAGAACTGACAAAAAAATTCACAAATCATAAATTATAATGCCACTAAAGTATAATGCAATTCAGTGGATTGCAAGTACTGCATAACTGCTGTAAATTGTTGCCAGTACAGTGTAGTGTAAGTTAAGTAACTGTGCATGCATGCGTGTTTTAATTGGTGTTATACTGCAGCAATGCCTTATTTTCAACATGGTATTTATCTTGGGGGTTGTGTGATGGAAATGCAATTGCTGCTGCTACTGCAGAATATCAAGACATTTTTTTATCCGCAGAGTTCCAAATACTAAAACATTTCACAAGCTACGAAAAACAGATACACTTCCCAACATTAGTCCTCATCACGATCATTCTGCCCATCATGACAAAACCTTTATAATTATAATACCATCTTTATATTATAATTCACTAATGCCTTTAGTCAAGTTTAGATACACCTGACTGCCTTATAGCCATACCCTTGTAAACACAAAACTAACTGTTGGCCATTGATAATTTTTTACAACATATTTGACATATCTGCCTACAATTTATCACTTAAACCAAACTGGAATATAAAATCAGTCGTATATAAAATCAAGAAAATACATCTTTAGAACATTAAACTCAATAAACATTGTGACAGTATGCAAGGTCAAGATAAAATTTTCCTCCCTAAGAACTTCTGACAATGAAGTTACAAGGATGTGTTACAATGAAGTTACATGCATGGTGCAAGTTTTGTTCTTCAAAAATTGACAATAAAACCAACATTATTTGTTCTAAATGAAGCCAAACATTTATGCAAGCAACATGTGACTTACTACTGTCTTAACTGTAAATAAAAATATTTTTATAAATTTCATTATATTTATGTACTGCAGTAATTTCAAGTGAAATTTTCATATTCTAACATATTTTCCACTTACTGTTTTCATCTATTACATTTAGTTTTAAATTTATTTTTTAACTCTATACAACATTGTGCTTAGAAATTGTAAAATATAGAACAGTAGGCTATTCAAGTAAATGTATTTGTAATTGTCATCATTGATTTCTCATTATCCAATTTATTTATACTCTTATTATGTTTCATAAATACATAAGTATTATTATTTACTAAACTGTATTTTAACCAGAATCTTTACACACAATTAAAATAATTTCATAAAAAATATTTCACAGTTCATATTGATCCGAACAGTATTGTAACAATACTGGTATAATGGACCTGAGTAATGGATTCCTGCCAATTAAAAAGAAAGTACAAAAAAATAATTATGAACGGAATCCAGAAGGGAACTAAATGGAATCCTTTTTCTAAGGATAACAGGTCTGTTTAACAATTGTTGTTTATAATACTGACAACAACACACCTAACAGATGCTCCATGAGAAGAATTACCGGACCAGAGTAGGAATTCATGGAAAAATGTAAGAAGATCATTCTCATGCTAAAACTTAGGTCTGGTTCTGCAGGTCAAGAGGATAGTTGTATAAATACTCCAGGTAAGACGAGTTAAGATCAGTATTTTACGCAAAAAGTTTTAAGCAAGAGAATTCTGCAAGGCATATTCAGTGAGTAGTGTACGAAGCGAGTATTAGCATGTGTTCAATGTGATTGTAAGGCGGTGTTCCCATCAATGTGTTGTACTGCAGAGTGTGTTGGTGAGTTACTATAAAAATTAGTGAAAGGAGTAAAGTATTAAATTCATTCATAAACTATAGGGTAGTTTTATTTGTGAACAGCAAACGTATGTGCAAAGAATAGAACTGAATGAACTTTAGACTAATCTTATCTTCGTAGTAATACAGTATCAGTTGTTAAATATGTAAATATTATTGGTCATTATAATGTACTTTGTCAATTGAACTGAATTCTGGTTTTTACAATTTACTAGCTGAAAATAAATCCTGACCTTAACTTTGTATTCGATGTCATGTCATCAGTGCATTGCACGTACTGCATTAACTGCTGTAAATTGTTGCCAGTACAGTGCAGTGTAAGTTAAGTAACTGTGCATGCATGCGTGTTTTAATTGATGTCATATTGCAGCTATGCCTTATTTACAACTGAGGAATTTGTTGACACGATATTTATCTTGGGGTTTTTTTGATGGAAATGCAATTGCTGCTGCAGAGTTCCAAACCCTAAAACAATTGGTGGAACATTTCACAAGCTATGAAAAACAGATACACTTCCCAGCATTAGTCCTCATCACGATCATTCTGCATGTCATTTTATCGAGGCTACTCAACGCAGTGCAGGTGTAAGTACAAGACACCTTTCCTGGCGAATCGAAGTTTCCCATTCAATGTGTAGCAGATACTTCATAACAAGCTGTATCCTTAACATAATCAACAAGGTGTAAGTGGTAGCATCTCAATCTTTCATCCAAAGATCCTGGGTTCAAGTCCCAGTCAGGCATGGCATTTTTCACATGCTACAAAACTGCCATTTCATCTCATACTCTGAAGCCCCATATCTAACAGTGGTCCCGAACAAGAAAAAAATCTTCAACCAAGAGATCCTCTTCATTTACAATATTGTAACTGGTAGAATATGAACCACAATTGCATAGTTAATTTTATTTACTGACAAGACTCAGTTTACTTAGGACAGCATAAGCAATTTCCAGAGCGATGGATTGGCCATGGTGGGCGCTAAACTCCTGGCCACGGAGATCATCTGTTCTAACACACTTAAATTTTTACGTGTGAGGTTGGATGAAAACTAATGTGTACAAGAAAAAAGTTCATATGTGTGAAGAGTTCATTGCTCGCATTACAGACACTGCTGCAAAAATTAAGCAGTCGTGCAGAATCACGAACAGCAATGCTAGCAAACCGAAAGCGTATAGGCCAAATGTATTGAGTAGGGCAAATTTAAAAAAAATTTACTGTAAACTTTATTAAATGTATCAATTACACTTTCATTTTTTAACATTGCATCAATGGTATGTTAACTTCATTTTCTGTAGTTTATAACATTGAAACTCACCGGGTTGGTCTAGTGGTAAACGCGTCTTCCCAGATCATGTGATTTGGAAGTCAAGAGTTCCAGCGTTCAATTCCTAGTAAAGTCAGTTATTCGTACACGGATTTGAGTACTAGATCGTGGATACCGGTGTTCTTTGGTGGTTGGGTTTCAATTTACCACACATCTCAGGAATAGTCAAACTGAGACTGTACAAAACTACACTTCATTTACACTCATACATATCATCCTCATTCATCCTCTGAAATATTATCTGAAAGGTAATTACTGGAGGCTAAACAGGAAAAAGAAAAGAAAAGTTTATAATATTTAAAAGTTATCATACGGTACGTTTTAGTAAAAAATTAATTTCTTGAAGTTGTGTTTGTTTTTTATTGTTATATTTTTACATCAATTTTCTCAGAATTAAATCCTCTACAAATTTTGATAATAAATTTAACAAATTTGTTTATTAGTCATTTAACAAAGTTTTTCTATTACTAATGTAAAAAAACATGTGTTTAGACATCAAATTTTTCTGTTTTACGAAGGATATTATGAAAGCTACTGGATATATGATTCTGGAACCAGTAGTGTGCAAATGACATGTCCAGATGTGACAAAAATTTATGTTAAACTTGCATAATCACAACAGTCAAGTAAAATTTGATGATGATGATGTAATAAATGCAAATTCAGTCATGTCAAACTTCCAAGCAAACAGGGACATTATAATGTACACAGACAGTAAATCCACATATCCCCAACCCACCTCATCAACAGTGGGTAAAAACTATGTAATACAAATACACACATAGTCATACTGACCTGAAACAGAACATTAGTACAAAACTAAAAAATATGGTAATAATAAAAAATAATTATGAGGCTAGATCTTTCAAAATAAAACTAATAAAGTTCTAAAAATCTAAAGTAAAACTTTCAGCGTAAAAGAAATGACAGGGACATTTGTCGAGTCATATTGACCAAAACAGAACAGTCTGTTAAACACTTAACAGACTTAACCAGTAAACATACATATTCCATTAGTCTACAAGATAATGAAACTATTTACGTAAAAATAACTATTAATTAGCTATTTATAGATACAATTTTTATTTTATACACTAGTATTTTGGCACCAACTGTGATGTAATATTTTAATTGTTATTTACATGTATAGTCACAGAATTTCTTGTAGTATTAGAAGCAGATGAGTAAGAAAGGCAAAAGCAAGGTAATATTACATGTATAGAATGAACTCTTGACACCAGAAGTTACTCCAGAAGTAAAAATAAATTGAAATTGTTCAGAAAAAAGAAATAAACCATAGTTTCTTGGATCTCCAGATTTAGCTTCTGGATATTTTTTATTTACTTGTTGAAATAAGGATGGATAAATATACTTCTTTTTAATTATATAATAAACAGATAGTAATAATACCTACATAATAGCAATTATATTTTTCATTAGAAGTTTTGTTAATTTTTCAGTTATCATTTTAATTTATTATTATTCAAAATGAATAATAATCCTAAAACCGAACCGGATGTACTCCAGTTAGTAGAATGATAAAGTTGGTCATACATGTAAAAACTAATTTTCATTTTAAAATCACTTTCATGTGTCACAAAATAAGGATAATCCATTAACTGAAACCATATTTTAGATGAAAATAATAAAGATCACAGTTCAAAATGGTTTAAACAGCAGTAATATATTTTACTAAAATTACAGTTTTTTATATATTATTATTTTTTAAATGAAATTCTTTATTTCTAAGATAATACATTTTGTGATAGCTGCTTTGCTATTATATACTCTGGAATAATCAATGTTGTCTATGTCTAGAACAGCTTTCATATCATTAATGTGTAGTCAAGTGTAGGCTAAATTTACAAAGGAAAACCAATACACAATTAACCTCCATCCAAGAAAAATCTACAATCATTATTAGTAACCTATTCAGAAATATTTCATGTCATTCCAGAAATAAAACTTAAGTAAAACAAGCTAAATTGCATGTATATGTTCATTAATTAAGTTACTATCAATGAAAAATAATTTAATAAGGAAGACCATTGCACTAACTTCTTTGGTACTAGTTTGGTAACTTAATGCCTTGAAGATACTCAATTGAAATTCCTGGCTTAGTCTATTTTTTTCATTATTTCATAATTAAATGCTTACTTACACAAAACCATTTTAAAAAAAAACCAAATGAAAGCCTTTTATCAAATCTCGAGGATGGCAAGGTTAATTTTAAATTATAAAAACATATATTAAAAACAAGACATTTATTCAAAACGCACAGATACAGTCAAAGAATTGGATTTCATTTAATGCACAGTTAGGATACATCAAAATCTGTTAAATAAGATATGTATTACATACCTACTAATGCTATCCAGAGCAATAAATAAGCTTTAAACCAACAGAAACCCGCTAGGAAAATTAAATGACAATAGAACATTTTAATAAATACAACACCGTGTTAATACTGACCAGTAACAGTAATTCATTAAGCAAAAGGTCATATGTCCCAAAACAGAACAAGAAAGTTATTTTACTATCTACAATGTATAGTTTTGCATTTACAAACAAACAAAATCAGAAATCACAAGTGTTCTCTATTTATAATTCAACAAAACCCAGTGTGGATATTTTAGACATGAAATGCAGCAACTATTCTGTCAATCGCCGGACAAGAAGGTGACTTAGTGGTGTTTTACCACTTGATCTCAGTTAGCTGTGTAAATGCTTTTGCATTATTTTTACACAAAGGAAAAATGACCAGATTTGATTTTATGAAAAATATGGAACAAAATCTAATAAAAAAAAAAACACATGAAAAGGAGATTGCTTATCTCAAATCTCAACAACCTAAAGACAATCATCATAAAACAGTATGTGAAAGAGAAGAGAACAACCTGAAAGAGACAGACATGAAATGGTGAGGAGCGACAGATTAGAAACAAGCAAAAATTGCTGTTACTGCCCTTATACCTAGAATCAGATAACAGCATACAAATGTGTAAAATGCGATATACCTACCTGCCTTGAGTGCTCAAAAAAATGTGTAACAGCTGTATAAATAAACTGTGATTCACCATAAAACATATAATAGATTTTAGAAAACAAATAATTTTTAATAAAATTTTACAAGATTATTATAATACACACTTCATGAAAATACAACATATTTTATATTGATGTAGACAATAAGTATGCAAGATAAAATAATATTTTTCACTTATTTTTGTTTCCTAATTTTAATTTAGAATTCATATTGTGGTAATCCATTTTTTTTTTAACATTCATTATAAGCAAGTTTGAGAAAGATTTTGTAATTAGGTTGTTTACTTAGCAGATAATAAAATCTATTTGTAGAATAAGTTACAATAATAATAATAATACAGATTAATAAAATAAATAAGATAATTAAAAAAGAATGAGGAATATGAGAATAAAAACTAAACAAAAATAATGAATGAAAGGATTTACTGTAATGACAAAAAAAAAGTCAAATTTCATATCAGTCTGGAAGACAGATAATGGGTCGCAGTCGGGTAATATCAGCTGAGGATGTAGAGGATATACTGAAATGAAACAACTAGCACTAGATAGGGAATCTTGGAGAGCTGCATCAAACCAGTTAAATGACTGAAGAAAAAAAAAATGTAAATACGTTCAAATTTTTTTGATACATTAACATGTGTTAAAGTAACAGCTTGAATTCTCATGTAAATCTTTAAAGTTAACTATTAATGAACAAACTACCAAAATATTGTAAAGCCATTTTTAAAAACCCGGTACAGGATGTTTGTCAATAAACAAAAAGACAACTATTATTGAAATATGAATTCAAATGTTCAACTTCAAAAAATTATTCATTCATCACAAACACAAGTTTGTAGAAGTTTTTATATAAAAATTAACATACAATTTTAAAGATTAATAATTCTGGTAAACTGCATAACAAGCAAACAATTTCACATTTATCAATGTTTTATTAATTATTGTGAATAGCAAAACCTATACAGCTCTGTAGTATATTTACACCTTTTTTCCTAATGTGTACGTTGCAATTTGTTGCAACAGCCGACCACTCCTGGGACGTGTGGTTAATTGAACTCGACCACCAAAATACATTACAACTGCCTACTTAGGCCTAGTACATATATTGGCAACTGCATAGTTCAAATGTGTATAAAAGCAACTAAATTTTATTAATATTTTAACCTCAGAACCTTCGACTTCGATATTCAGCTGTTAAAACACTGCTTTGCGACGAGTTAACCCCTAGACCACATCGGTGGACTAAGTAAACACTATTATGAACATGCATATCAACATTAATTTTCCCTAATATGTTGCAATCTTTCAAATGGTGAACAATAAGTACAAAATCAAGATTAGTAAAATTTTTTGCTGATATAAATTAAAGATAAGAATAAAAATCGTTATACATACAAGTACAATAGTCAAATTCAAAGTTTGTAACGGTTTTGTTAATATTATAAACACCCTTTACTCGTATTGATTATAATAACACAACTTAGTAACATACAAAAAAAAGACGGAATATAAGTTAATTAATTTTAAAAATGTATAATGCCTCACCGAAAAAAATATTTTAAGTACAAAAATTAATTCCACACAAGCGTAAACAGACGCCATACTCTTTCGTACAATTCGTTCTGGTACAATAACAGACATGAAACAGCTGTAAAAATTGCAGCCAACACTTAAATATTATACCCTCATCATTCTCGTATTCTGATTATAAATGAAAAAACTTAATTTAAAATCTTCAATTATAAATTAAAATCTTCATACACTTATTCATTTTCAAGAACTATCAGTAAATTTGTTTTCAAAGAAATACGTATTTTATACTTACATGACTATTATTTTGTCGTGTTACGGAGTGGATCAGACTGACTTACAATGTATAATAAATGAATATAATTCTAAAAGATTTTTCCAAAAATTAATTAATAGCATGCCCTATAAAAGTATAAATTTTTATTGGATAATAGTCTATTGAATAAAAAAGAATTAACTTCTTACTTAAACATTTTAAGTATTTAGGATGAATTGAATAAAACAAAAGGATTCCTTAAAAATTAAGTGTTTTCTTACTTTTTTTTCTGTTTAGTCTCCGCGAATTACCGTCAGGTATTACTTCAGACAATGAATGAGGTTGGATATATATGAGTGTAAGTGTAGTCTTGTTCATCTCAAGTCGAGCATTTCTGAGATATGTGGTTCATTGAAACCCAATCACCAAACAACACTGGAACACGATCTAGTATTGAAATCGGTATAAAAGTAACTGCTTTTACTAAGAAGTGTTCTCTTACTGCAACAAGTAAATTTATAAATTTAATCATGTTTACTTACCGAATAATAACTTACTTAGAATTTGTCCAGGAATGTCTTATTTCTAGTTGAATAAAAACAAGAACTGTCTTAATACTTTTTTATTTTTAAGGTAGTTGTTGAGAATACTTGGATTACAGCATTGGTGACTTTCACTTTAATTTGAGACATATTACAGGGTTTATAAGATTTCAAAAAGGGAAGATACTTGGAGAGAAAGGGTATTAGCCACAGCGATTCAAAGATTATATTGCAATTTGAAAGTGAAAATATAAATTACCTCTCAGATCACTTTTTGGTTGAAGCATATGAAACTTGAAGAGGAGCTCTCAACTCACGCCAGAAAATGGAAATATTTTTGCAATTCGTAAGTGAACTTATTTCAAACCAGGGTTTTGCAAGATTTTGGTGTTCACCACTCAACAGTCTGTAAGACTACAAATAGTGTGGCAGACAGCATAAAGAAGAAAACACATTTATGGATCAAATTTACATCCGACTTATATATATATATATATATATATATATATTGTAATTAGCATTGTAATTAGCTAGGAAGGGGTGGTCTAACAGATTTCAATACAGACAGTTATCGGTGCAATCGATTGCACACGTCAGGATTAAAATTCATCTGCATTTAGAGATGATTATATTAACAGAAAAGGATTTGCGAGCCTCAATCACCAGTGATTCAAGTGAAATGATTACTAATGCAAACGGGTCAGTAGCCTGAAAGTGTACATGATTCCAGGATTTGGTATCGGATCAGTATTCTAGAGTTCAGTATACCAGATTATGCCACAATTTAAAGGTAATTTCTGCTTGTTTGGAAATAGTGGGTACGAAATTTCACCATTAATATTAACGTCATTTAAAAACCCTGTCAACAGAAAACAGGAACTGTTCAATGTCAATCAAGCTAAGAAGAAGGTTGTAAAAAGAGTATTCGAACAGCTCAAGCAAAGGTTTCCAATTTTAGGAAACAAAGTGAAAGTATGTTTCGAAAAAGTTCCAGAAATAATTGTGTATTGCGCTGTGTTAAACAATATTAGAAAATATTTACAGGATAATTTTGAATATTCTGAAGAAAATGTATAAGACATCTACAAAGAATGTGCCGATGAAAACAAAGTATATATTGGGCCAAAAGACCAGCTAAAATGCCAGGAAATACTGGAAACACTGTTTCCTTGTTAGATACGAAACAAACGCTAACAATTGTTTTATTTTTTTCATTTTTTAATTAATTGTAATCTAATTCACTTATTCTCACATCTGTATTTTTGTTTATTACTAAAAAATTGAATTGAAAACTTATAAAAAACAATCAATAAATATTAAAAAAATAAATTAATATAAAATCAATAAATATATAAGAAATGACGTCTTAGTGTAACTCAGTTGGTAAGGTGTCAGACTGAATTAGCTGAATCAAACCTAGGACCTCAACATTTGTGAAATCAACTGATTCAATCTAACATTCATAATCTTTTGTCAATTTATATTTTTAATTTTATTATTAAACTTTTTTTTTAGCTTTTTATTGTATTTTTCAGGAAACAGGATTTTTTTTTGAAAAATCATTACAATCAATAGATTACAAAAAATTATGACTAATCAAAATAGAAAATCAATTTTTTTTAGCTACGTAGACCTACAGTAGTTATTCAATTAATATTTCTTTTTGTCAGTTTTATTACAATTGTACAGATTCTTATTATTCTGAGAGCAAACAATCTTGTTCCACCTCAATGTTAGTTTCACTACTATAATTTAAAACATTTGAACTTGAGTGTGTAGTGTCAGATATGGTCCTAGCTGATATTCTATTGATGACAAGTTGTTCTTTTTTTGCTTGCAACCTGGCAGCATTGTCGCTCATGTAAAACAAGATGTTTGGAGTTTGCTTGGCATTTCTCCTGCTACCACCCCATTGGGTCGTCCTAAAGCATAAGACCGAATGTCTGTGCTACAAACGGCTACTGAGCCTCAAAACAGTTTAGTGACCAGTGTCCTAACTAGCTCCTAGAGCTAACCTAAAAGCGTGAGTGGAATAAGCATGGTACCATACAACACTCTCTTGCATGTCCCATCGCTCACTTGTAACATATCACAACATGGATAGGCACACCCCATCAACTACTAAAACATATATGACCATCAATAATTAAATTTATCTTGTCAAAGACAACAATTTGCTACCACGCCTAGGCCGCTGAATGCCAGCAAGTACCTGTCGACTATTAAAGCGCTTGGAGTGTTAATCTGGCTGGTAGCCAGCCATGTCTCTTGGTTAGCTTTCTATAGCAGCGTGGTAGGAGTCTTTTCCCTTAGGTAAACTATTGATGTTGGTTGAACAAAGTAACTGCATCAAAGAACTCCCACACAGTCCGACAATGCGGCTCTCACCACATTGACTTGACACTTGTGAATGGCCAATTTTTCCCTTGATCTCTAAGTTCCAGGGTGGCTTAAGTTCTGGCCTCCCTAAGAGCTGACAGTCAAACATCATGTGTTCATTCGACTGGACCTCCCCGCAGATGTACAGCTCATAAGCTGCTAGGCAGATTCAAAACATTGGTTCAAGTTAACATGGTTGGTGAGCACCTGAGCACCTGTTGCCCTTAAAAATGAGCTCGAGGCATACCATCCCCCCAAATCCTGTATAAACTTATACAAGGATCTTCCCTTAGTCATGGTGTCCCATTCCAGCTGCCATGCTTCTATTGCAAGGTTCTACAGCCTCTTTCACAGGCGAGATGGGCAACTGAACGAAATTTAGATCTGGTGAATTGTGATCACTGTTCCGCTCCAGTACTGATAAAGCTCAGAACTGCATCCCAAATACATCGGCCTCCTGGCATCTTTGCAATCTTCACATGGCCACCCGAACTTTCACCACCAAATCGATTCGGAGAGCCTTTCCCAATAAGGTGGTACCCTCGTAGGAGGTGTTTTAAAAACACCAGTGCATACATTTAAGGCTTTGCACTGGGCACTCCTTAAATTTTAAATAAGTGCTCAATTTTTTTCCAACCTATGTGTTCGAACAGACACCGCTTAAGAGAGGTCATACTTTCAAAGACACCTTGGTACACTGTGTATAAATGATGGCCCGACAGCTCATAATCCTCTTGAGCAATCCTCCTAAGCTTGTGCATCACAGAGACGGCGCCCACCGCTACTTGCCTAATGTGGTTGCTAAACAATAACTTCTCATCAAACAAAACACCTAGGTACTTATGAACTCGAATTCAGCTGATTGCACAGCCTTTATACTTAATACGGGGGTTATGACTGTATGATAATTTGTTTGCACTCTTGAGAAGCATACACTTCATCTTGGGCACAGAAATCTTTAAATTTTGAATGTCCATCCAGCTATGTGCAGTTAACAAAGCCACCTGCACTCGGTCTTCCAGCTGCGATTGTGAAGATGTTGGGAATTCTGATATAGACAAATTTTCGGTTTCTTCAGTTTCTAAACGGAACTTCTTTTTCTTTTGCCATTTAATTACTGTAATCTGTACAGGCAGTAATTCAGAATGTACACTTTCATTCTGCTTTTCACAATCCAAATTCCAATCTTCTTTTTTTTAATGAAGTTTGTGGATCACATGTGGCAGTATCACAATTTTCTGGAAAACTGGACTTTCTTTATTAATTTAATAATTCCTGAAATGCTTTTTCCCATTCAAGAAGTTTATTTTTTGTTTCCTGTAGTATTTGATCTGTTTTCCACTTTAAATCTGTCTTCACATTAAGAAGTTTTTAAATTTCAAACGGTATAATTTTTCCTGAAAATTCTGGCAAATTAATCTTTTATTTCTATCCATGCCTTTTTTCTGGCCTGTACAATTGCTGGGGATCATGGTTTATTGAAAACGACACATGATCTTTTAAAAGCTTTGCAAATAAAAGTTTTCCATAACTAGTACCTGCAGGCAGTTCTTTCTCACTTGATGACATGTTTGATAATTCTATTCACAACATCAAATGACTAAATAAAATCCTTTGTCTTAAAAGAATTATAGCTACAGCTGTAACTGAACATGTCACAACATGTTTATTTATGTTACAGCAATTACAAATCTATTCTATTATGAAATATTAAGAGAGTACTTATAAATTAAGTAATCACTTTTAAGAGACTACTTATCCACTGCAAAAATTTTCCAGTGTTTACTTTTTAAATAAAAGACTGCATTTTTTCAATTACAATCAAGAGATAACTTGTGGTTAAAAGTGTTCACTTATTCTTATAACTAGTCTCTTGCCAGTAGTTGTTTATTTTTATTCAATAGACCCGATGATTGACCATAGTAATAGTCATAAAGATATAGTATGTGATTGCACTTCATACTTTATAGTTCATACTAATTTTATAGTCTAATTATAGTATAGTTAAAGAGAAATCAATGCCTCAGCCTCAATGTGCCAACAAGTAAGAATTTGATGGTTTATAAACATACAGCATATTAGAAGATACACATTAGTTCAAACAAAAATTAATCTACAGTTAACATTACATTACACTCTGGTAGTAATATTGCATGTTAAATGTAAATTTCCTTGACTTTTACTTGTTATTTTAATATTTGACTATACTTCTCTGAATCTCTTCTGATTTGCTTTCCAAAAAGAGAGCTAGAACTACAATCATGTGAAGCATCATACTGTGTTTGGGGACATCCTTATGTACTTGAATGGATATGTATGAGTGAAAGATACAATGCACCATGGCGTAATTTACATCCAGAGCTGGCCAAAATTACTTAACTATTAATTATAATCTAATCTTTTTCAATAGAGATTGTGTTAAATTTTTTTTATCTACTTTAAAACTATCCTGATATGTTGATTCACATTTTAAAAACATTTTTGACAATTTTATGTAACTAGTTTTCTTTTTAGATACCAGTATTGTTTTTGTTTGACTTATTGCTTACTTATCACAGTAAACTTATTTGTTTGATTAGCAGCACAGGTAGACAAGAAAATATTTTATGAAAAAAGCAATTATATTTATATATAAATAATTTTATTTACTATGAACAAATTATAATTTTTTACTTAAATACTAAACATACATCATAAGTACATTTATATATGCCTACATAAAATTAACTACAGTAAACCAATACAAAAACAAGTACATCAAAATATGAAATAGTTTTCAAAACATTTGCTTATAGATGAAGGCTTAACTTAATAAAAGTATGTGATCCAAAACAATAATAACAAGATTATAAACTAAGTAGTACACATTGTTTCAAAGGTTCGATGCCCTATTCAGAATGCTTGGCGTCAGTCTCACTCTCCTCTTCATCCTTTGAATATCTTCTTTCAACCCCTTTCCATTCTCATCATTATCATCATGATCTAGTGCTGTAATCTCTCCTGAATGAGCAAGGTTTGGTGCCCTGGCAGTAGAATTTCTATTGTTTCTTTCCCAAATGGCTTGCTTCTTTTCTTCGGTATATTGTTTCTTTGCCAAATGGCTAGCTTCTTTTCTTCGGTATTTTTCTTTTGCAACTCAAAAAGGGATCTGAACTCAGAAACAGTCCCTACTGCACTTTTTCCCCCAAAAAATATCTTGAGAACTTTAATCTACATTGCCAAACGTGTTTATTTCTCGCTTCAGCTGCTGCTTCCGGTAGCTGACCAAATACTAGTATGCACTTATAATTACAGTTGATCTTTGAATTAAAATTTTATGTAGAGTCATGGTCATGGGGTGCCACCTGTACAGTTCAACATATAATTTTGATGTAACTGAAGCAAAACCTTGAAACTCGTTTATTAGACGCGCATTTTAAATGGCTACTTGTTAAACAAGTAGCTGTTTCTGGGCCAGAAAAAACTGCCTTGATGTATTACCGTCATTCGTGATACCAAAGCCCTACTTTGGGGTGTCTACTGGAAGACCCATTTCCTCTTTGAAACTATCTTGTATTTTCTTTTTGAATCTTTTATAATTTCCTTTTCTTCTTGAGTTTTAGTATGCCATTTTTTGGTAGGAATTTTATGAGCTGAATACAGCAACGATTCAAAAAATTGAATTCTTGTGTGTAAAAATTGACAAACCAAATTTCAAATAATCAGGATTTTCTTCCTAACTGCATCCAATTTATTGAAATCTTTCGATGTCTTCCCATAAATGTAACACCACATTGTTCATGACGTGCCAGTGGCTGCATTACAGGCTTTCCTGTCTACCATAGTCGGTATCAGTACATGTTTTGTTTTAAGTATAACACAATGATTGGAGAGCTACATGAAAGTTGCAATGTTACAAAAGAACTTTGAAAATATTACTATCACTCTCACCACTATCTTGAAATTTTTGTTCGAATTGTATCCATTGAAACCCATCACACCACCACTTAGAAACTAACATGAAAGTTTGCTTACGAACATTCTGAGATTGAAATTGTACTTTCAGATTGAACTAATTTCTACAGTAACAGTTCAATTGACTTTACTATACATTGACTACACTATGAACGTACAAAATTAAATTACACCTTTAGAAAATATAGCAATTTTCCATTTTTACAAAATGGTAGTAGTATGCGAAAAGTTTTTTCTGAAATAAATTACTGATAAGACAAGGATCTTTTCAATACAAACATCATGGGCCGACAAGCCCAGACAAGTTTTCAAAAACCTTTCCGAAGTTAAAAGTATGTAAAAAAACTGTTTAATTTATTACTAAGTAAGAAATTAGACAGTTTTTTAACTGTTTAAATTAACTGTCAAAATTAATTTTGTAATTTTTCATTTATAAAATATTCTAAAACTAATTACTGGAAATAAATGTATGTATCTTTTAATCTCCGACTGCGGATAGGACACACAAGGGTTACACACAAGTACCTGATGATAGAGAACACGCACGATGCAACTGCCGCATAACTGTACGCCATACACTCTTGGATTGCATATGTTATGCGGCGTTGAGTCGTAAATTTAAACTTCCCAGAAACATCCGTGGTGTCTTGTGCAACGATAATAACATTTTAAATCAGACATTTCTGTTTTTGCGTAGTGCTGGGTTAACCCAGCACTAATATAAAAAGCACTTAATATAAAAATTTAATTTTTGTGGTTCTGTATTCTGATTTTATTATCCGAATAGGGAGCCCTTTTACACAGTATCGGAATTTGTCAAATTTTATATAGTTTATTTATTTATTTTTTGTATGTTTTAAAAACTTTGTCTGTGATATTAGTTGTAAGATTTTAGTGATATGTTGTAAGTCTGTAAATACAATAGTTTTAAGTTTTATTTCACTTTTTTAATTTTTGTTTTTAACTTAGTTTTACTTTTTTATTATATAATTGGTATTAGTTTTAAATTTTATTTAATTTTACTATTTTAATTTTTAACCTAGTTTTAAGTTTTTTTATGTTTTTTAGATTTTTTCTTTTAGTCTTTTTGTTATCCGAGAATGGGCCTTTTACACCCATCCCGGACCTTGTTAAATTATATTTACTTTTATTTTTATTTTCGTTTTTACCCATGATATTAAGTTTTACTATCTATCCGTTAGATTAGTTTTTAATTTCTTCTTTTTTTTCATAAAAAAAACCTGTTAATCTCTCACTGAAAACTTTTAAATCGATTGCTCAACATATATTATCAAAAATAATAACTCAACATGAAACAACGAACTAACTGCTATGAAAAATAACTAGCTACTAGATTTGATGCTTTGTCATGACTGAATTAAAAATCTGATGTGGACATCACATGACTTCCTTGCCTATTGAATTACGTATGAAATTTTTTTTTGAAATGAAAAGTACATAAAATTTTATTTCATTAATAAGTCGTAATATTTTTTATATATTTCTTTTTTTATTGTTATTATTGAATTATTATTTATCGTAAACAATTTTTTTATAATCAGAAGTTAATAATTATTAATAAATCAATACATTTAGATTAAAAAAAAAAGAGATGAAGTCTTATTTGAATTGATGTGCCTTCCACCTTGTAAGATCCAAATATTTCATTAATTAAAATTTTATTTGGCTATAACTCTGGAACCAATGAAAATACGTCCCACTTATGATATATCGTTGAAAAGCTCTCAATGAGGATTTATAACTGCAGTTAAAAAAAGTTCAAAATACAATTTTTTTTTATTTTAAGCTGTTTTGGACACTTTTGGACCAGTTGATTGCTATCAAAAGGAGAGATGCACAATTAGATGTTACAACAGTCCAAATAAAAAATGTCAACATCCTACGCCTTATCGTTTTTGAGTTATGCAAGATACGTACGTACATGATGAAAGTAACATCATGTTACTTTCATCATGGGATACAGTAGTTGTAAAACTGCTTCACTTCTAAGCGGTATACTTATAATGTCGTAAATCTATTGCAAAGATAAACTTGCAGTATCTAAAATATTAAATAACATGACTGTAAAAAAACTGGCTCTTTTAAACATTATATATATATATATATATATATATGTCAGGTACAAGGATTCCAACTTTGGATCATACGTCTAAATCGGCTCAACTGTTGAGCTGCTACAGTGGAATAAACTGACATACATTACACTCCTTTTTGGACAGTGTAAAAATACATACAGATATACACCAATATTCAATTTTCTTTCTCAAAATGGATTTTACTTTCAGAAAAATAAAAATATCATCTAGTAGAGGGAGATTCAAATCCCTTCTTGCTCCATTAATTCTCTAGCCTCCCATCCTAATCCCTTATGTTCATATCCAACTTGACTGACGTTGTTTCGCACCCACTTACTGTTAAATTCCAGTTTTGGATATTTCATTAATATAAAGCGTTTCCTTTTTGTTTATTTTGATATGTCAACATCGTTATTGAGTATCTGAATAATTCTAGGAAAATAAAATTGCTGTAGAAACACAAAAGATAATCATAAACCAGATAAGATTAATTAATAACATTTGATGACAGCAATACTCGCATTCACCGCAAAAAAGATGATAAGGCAGCTTCAATTTGTGATCTGTGAACAAAGCTCAATGCAAATTTATCTCAGATGTATAACCCTATAGAGAATTTAATGACCGATGAACAGCACATATAGCCTTTTTGAGGTCGCACAGGATTTACCAAATATATGCCTTCGAAGCCAAGTGTATATGGAATCAAAATTTGTTGAATTTGAGATGCTGAAAAACGCGTATCCTTTGCACGGCATAATGTACACTGGCAAAGCGAATAACAACAGATCAAAAGATCAGGGAGAGAATGGTAAATGAACTTGCGTCCGCGTACCGAGGAAGTGGGAAAAACATCTATATGGAGAATTTTTCACAACTTTACTCCTTGCCAAGCACTTGCTATTGTAGAATCTCACCATTCATGGCCTAATAAAAATAAATAGTATATACCTAGTATCATGGCTCCGAGAGAGCAATACCAAACTGTTTTTGGTTTTCACGACATACTAACTTCCCAAAGAAAAATAAAGCTGTAATTTTTATAACAACAATTTATTTGAATATGGCTGAGTAACGATTTGAAAAAGAAACCCGATATCATCAGTTACTACAATAAATAGACACTATGGACTAAATGCTAAGAAGGTATACCATTAAAAATCGATGTTGAAGATGGCCGATGGGTGTGTTCTTCAACATGCGTGCGATACATAAGTTCACTCGCGGCATTAATGTAAAAATAATAAAATGATACCGCCAAAAAACGTCATTTTACGCGGCAAGTGAGTAAATAACTAGCCAAATCAATGACTGAAGCTCACATGCTGAATGCTCAACTGATACACGTATCTACACTACAAAAATTGCAACTGAGACCATCAAATAGTATCTACAAAAGTTGCTGGTCCCTCTGTTGTGCGAGACATAGCAGGGAGGAAAAGGTTCACTAGTTCCTGCCACATGTTATAAATCAACTATAAAAAAAACGACGAAGAACGTGCAAAAGCTGCACTGAGTGTCAACTGCCTGTTTGTGATTAACAATTATTACATTCTAAAATGTAATGATTGTCATAAATAATATTTTTTAACATAATGGGTTTTTTTTGTTTGTAATAAAAATTTATCTGCTTGTGTCACAAAAAATAATTTTTAATGTACAAAGTATATATATATATATATATATATATATATATACTTTGTACATTAAATATATATATATATATATATACATGTGGTGGGTACCCCGGTTGCGACCAGAGCGATGACTTCCGATAGTTCAATTTTTTTTATTTAACAAAAAAAAATAATCTAATTTATAATTTGCTTGCTTTTGAGCTAACTAACGACGGTCCAGCTCAAAAGAAATTTTTTTTTATTTTAACGATGTGAATGCATCGCGGTATGTACCCCGCTATGAACATAAGGGTTAATTAATGAAAATCAGTATTGCACTATTAAAGCTTTGCTTTTCCAAAATACTATCTGCATTCAAAAAAAAACTATGTATTATGTACGGGAAGTTCATATACTGACTCTACTGAATCTTGTACTCTAAAGAGAACAAGGGCATCAACAGGAATTCTAAAATTTGTAACAATAGATACCAATCTACTTCCAATTAATACTTTACATCTTACAATGGTTTCTAATCTGATACTTACAATTAATCGTACCCTGGAAGAATTCACATATTCTTGCTGTTTTCAGTAAAACTTCATAAATGATATTCAACATCTTTTTCGATAAACAATTGTAATACAAGTTGTGAAAATGCATAACTACTTAGAAAGCAGTATACTGTTTTATTATAATATTGTAAATCTACTCCAAGGATAAATTTTCACTTAAGAATTAACTGTTACAATAGGCAAATAATAATTGGAGTAAAAAGATATGAGTGTATGAGAGGAGTTTGATTCAATGAGATCAAAACTTCATTAGATTTGAATTTTTTAAAATACTTTTACACCTTGAATGCCACTTTGATAATGGCTTCATCGATAACTTGAATCCCCCTTCAATTTATAATTAGTACAAAATAACTTTGAATCACCTGTAAGGATCCATAGTTTCGTGGCTGCAGAGTTGTCATGTTGGAAAGGTCAGAACCCTTATCTGAAGTAGGCTAAATGTAAGAATCTAAGAATAATGTTCTGCTTTTTGTAGGGCTTTCTCTAGAATCCCTTCTAAAATTGATTTTTTTATATTCATGTAGCTTACTGTAAATAGTAATGGTTATTTTCCATTTTGATAATGGTTTTATTGTTGATGATGATGGTTGATGATTGTTGAACAATGAACTATTATCTGGACCCAATCGTTTACATACCTGGGCGTTATTTTATCTTTGTTAGTCCAACATTTGTCTGGAAAATATAAAAAATAAAAATTTAATAATTAAATAATCAATAATTTCAACTAAATAATTATCCTCAAAAATTAAAAATAAATAACAAGTTAAAACCTGACAGAAAATTATGGTGTGTAATTATAATTTAATCTTAACAATTTTTTCAATAAAATAAAAATTTATGAAAAAATATATCTTATATGAAAGTATAATTTTGCCTATTAGTGTATTACTCCATTCTTTCTTTATAAGCATCCAATATGGTACAAAGTTAAACTTGATGTTTTCATTTCCCCCCTGACCTTACTGGTTACAAAAAATTAAAAAAAAGTTTTTCAAAAGGATAACAAAAGTAAAGTGGGGTTTCCATAAGTTTTACTTAAATTACTCTAAATAATACTTAATTTAAGTCTATTGTAACTGAAATACTAGTTGCAATATACTTAAATGAAATATTTTTACTTGAAAAAAAAAAAGAAGTATTTTTGGGAATGATTACACCGTTCAGAGAAGAGATTGGTACTTTATTTCCAGTTGTAAAAATTTAGAAAATCTATTTTTTTTTCTTTAGATAAAAAAAGTATTACCAATTGTTATTCAGTTTTAGTTTAAAAGCCAATTAAAAACAGTTCTTACTAGTAAAGATAAAAAAATTGAAAATCAATGTTAAATTAAAATATTAGTTGGTTTGATACAGCTGATCTTTAAAAGAACACTTTTTTATATTTATAAAAAAAAATGAATTATAAGATAATAATAATCTTATTAAAAAATTAGATCTGGAATATTTATTTTTCTAAAATTCCTAGAGGCATATGATTCAATAGAGAATTTCCGGTTAAAATATTGAAAGTATTTATGTCAATAACACTTTTTTTTTTGTCTTCAGTCATTTGACTGGTTTGATGCAGCTCTCCAAGATTCCCTATCTAATGCTAGTCGTTTCATTTCAGTATACCCTCTACATCCTACATCCCCAACAATTTGTTTTACATACTCCAAACGTGGCCTGCATACACAATTTTTCCCTTCTACCTGTCCTTCCAATATTAAAGCGGCTATTCCAGGATGCCTTAGTATGTGGCCTATAAGTCTGTTTCTTCTTTTAACTATATTTTTCCAAATGCTACTTTCTTCATCTATTTGCCGCAATACCTCTTCATTTGTCACTTTATCCACCCATCTGATTTTTAACATTCTCCTATAGCACCACATTTCAAAAGCTTCTAATCTTTTCTTCGAATACTTCGATTGTCCAAGTTCACTTCCATATAAAGCGACACTCCAAACATACACTTTCAAAAATCTTTTCCTGACATTTAAATTCATTTTTGATGTAAACAAATTATAGTCAATAACACTACAACATTATAAAATAAACATACTCAAAAGTTCAATTTTTAGGTGTAATTTCCAAACTGAAGATCTCAAATTATTAAATATTTCCAAAGAAATAGTTTTTAATGAAATCTTTCAGAAAACTAGCGGGAAGAATCTACATCTCCAGAGAAACAGAAAAAGAAACACTGTGAATCGATCAAAGAAAGGAGAAAATTTTAGGGGAAAAATGAAAGAATTTGGAAAGCAAAGAACTTGGGACTATTTATGGGTGATCCTTAGAAGAAATGATAGAAAAAAAAATAAAATAACAATAAGATATGTTTATAAACTTTTGAAATGTACCATAGCTATCAGAAACAAAACTGAATCAATCTTTTACAACACTCTTGGCTATTGATTCCTCACATTATTTTATTAATTAGTTCACATCTTTTTTACATTGACAATAGGGTTAACACATTTATAACTGAACCACCCTAACTGAATGACTGCAAATACCAAATTTATCAGGAAGATCAAAATAAAAGATCTTAGATGAATTCACTTTATAATTTCATTCGGATTAGGATGCCAAATTAAAATAACTTGATCAAAAACAATTTTCTCAAGAATTCTTAAGACTTATTTCCTTTTTAAATTATAACTTTTTTTTTATAACTTAAACTACAACTACAGTGGCTTCTTCAAAACAAACAATATAGTACATTTACAAACTCATTCACAATTATATACTACTGGGACAATGTTTTATCTGTAAAAGTGTCATAAAAGGAATTTCATTTAAAAACATTTCATTGCAATGAATAAACTTTGAAAAGTATTTTTTTTTTTTTTAATAATGACCAAGTCATTTTTAATATAGTTTAAAATAATTATTTTGAAGATACTTAATGCTACACATTAACTTAAGCCAATTAAGTAACATAAACCCTATAATCTCACCCATTTATGTTCCATTTACTTCTGTTAGATTATATATAATTCTATGATAGTTTATGATAAAAAAAATCATGAAGTAAAAATCATATTATATTCACTTAAAAAAGTAAAATTAATACACCAAAAAACAGTAGTTTTAGTGGTCTATATACAATTTTGTATGTAGACCAAATAAGACTTTTTAGCAGTAAAAGAAGATAAAAAATCCAGAAAGAAAACAAAGTTACAAATAAATGTTGAAGATTTTGTACCCGATTAAAAAAAAATAGTTTAAAACAATCGTTCTCAAAGTGGGCAATAATGCCCCCTTGTGGGAGCTGGGGGCATTCAGGGGGACGGTAGAAGGCCCACAGAAAATTGAAGGGAGGTGCCCCCCAATTTGTCTTTTTTTATTTTGACAGTCTATTGAAAGCAATTTTATGAAAAATACTTCAAAATATGCATTTTAATTGCTCTCACTTAAAATGTAAGTTTCAACTCAGAAATAGGATATGACATGTTTAAAACAATAATTGCAATTGCTGTTTTTAAGAGTGCAACTTAAAAACAGCAATTGCAATTATTTTTAACAGATGGTAAGTTAAAAAATTTTGGAGACCCCTAGAAAACTTTTGTTTTCAATGTGAACAGCGGGTGAAAAAGTTTGAGAATCGATGGTTAAATAAACATTATTATATATAAAAGAAGAATCATGAATATTTTCACTGTAGGCTGGCCAAGGGTTTGTTAAGCCCTTCATCATTTAGCCATAAGCATTTTACTTTACTTTATAATCTTCAATTTCCAAGATCTTACTCTGCACGATGTGGAATCATCAAACTGTAAGGAATTGTGGCAGGATAGCATCTTACCCAAGCCTCCCTTCCCACTGCTGACTTAGTTATAATTTAGTAATGGAAAGAATGATCTACTGTAAAAACTATGAGAAGATATAATGTTAAGAATTAATTAAGATGTAATATTTATTAAACGCATTGAGATCAAAATACGAGTAGAATTTTGGAGAAGTGTTAAAGTGACATAACTTGAGCTTATTTAGCTTACAAATAAAAATAAATTTTGAATTGTTTTGTAAAAGGGTAAATTTAAATTTGTTTTAAAACTATTAAAATAAAATTACTTCCCTTGGAGAAAACCCGATTCATTAACCTCTTCCATGTTTTTCTTCCTTTAAAAATTTGAATTCTAGTTTTTATTCTCTAAATACAATCTGTAATGTGTATTGTGATTTATTTATCTGTAATGTGAAAGAACAGCAGCTGTGATAAGGGTTTTATTTTCTGAAGGTGTAAAAAACCAACCAAAATTCACTAGCAGCTGTGGTATTTAGTGTATTAATAATGCAAATTTTTCAAAGTGGATCGGGCAGAACAACTGTAATCAATTTTCATCATAGTAGAAGACTGATGGAAGTTTCTATTGACGCTTTGCAAAATTGCATTAATGGTCTTTGTCACAGACAGATGCATAAAAATTTGGGAAATTACTGAAATTTGTATTACAAGTATCAAACAGTCTATTCCATCATCCATAATAAGCTGAAATACTGCAAAATATATTCAAGATGGGTGCTGTGAAACAGTCAACTTGAATTCAAATATGTATGAAACTTAAACAATGATTTTTAATGGATGGTAATGCTTTATTAAATCGCATAACTTGGATTCATCATTTTGATCTAAAATTCAAACATCATACCCACCAGGAAAAATACATTAACCGGTAAAGTGATCCTAACAATGTTTTGGGACTAAAAGATACCATCTATTCCTATTATTTGGAAGAAAATGTACGTACAGCAAGTACTATATAGTCAGAGGCTAGAAAATAAAATGAAATCCCCCAATAAGGACATGTGCCCCCACACTGCACAAGAGTCATAAGCTATTCAAAAGTCGGATCGGGAAGTGTTGCCACATCCATGTTACAGTCTCAATCTCACACAATCAGATTTTTTTTTATATCGTCCTTTCGAAGAGTTTTTGTCTCATTAAGCTTGGCAATAATGAGCAGGTCCAGAATGGCTCAAAGACTGAGGTAAATTACTCTTTATTACTGGAATAAGAAAGCTCATAGAAACATACAAGAGTTTACATATAGCCAGCAATTATGTTGAAAGTAGTGTTATTTGGAAATTGCAGTGTATTTTGAAAGTTTTAGTGTAATAGTGTTTGTCATTGAATAAATAATCATTTTTCTACAGTCATTTGTTACTTAAATTTTTTAGCAACCTCGTAGATTTGATGAATGAAATAAATTAAAGTAAATACTAATTGTAATTCTTTAGGACATTAATAGAAATTGTAAACTTTGCAATATACAATAGAAATTGTACATTTATAGAAATTGAAAACTTCTGTTATGGCATTTGTTTATATAACATAAAGAATACAGCAGCAGTCTGATGAATGGTAATTCATAGTAACTCCTAGAATTTTTACAACACAGTACTTGTTTATCTTCTTAAAGGGAACAGAAACGGAAGATGAGAAAGATGACAATCCATTCCTTCCCTTTCTGATGGGTTTTTTTAATTTTGATAAAACTGATTATGCTCTCAAAATGAAAAGATAAATAATTTCTGCACACGTAACTAGTAGAAATTACTTATCCCTTACATTGTTAAATGACTACATTAAAAATAAGCCTATCCCATAAGCCTTGTTATATATGTAATTTTTTTCCTGTTTAGCCTCCGGGAATCACTGTCAGGTATTACTTCAGAGGATGATATGTACGAGTGTAAGTGAGGTGTAGTCTTGTAAAGTCTCAGATCGACCATTTCTGAGACGGGTGGTTAATTGAAACCCAACCGCCAAAGAACACCGGTATCCGTGACCTAGTATTCATATCCATATAAAAGTAACTGCCTTTACTAGGACTTTAACATTGGACTCTCGACTTCGAAGTCAGCTGATTTGCAAAGACACGTTCACCACTAGACCAACCTGGTGGGTTGTTATATATGTAATTAACTAAATAAACTCACAGAGAAGATCATAAGATCAACTTAAAAGTCACGCATTAAATTGTTAAAGACTAAACAAAAGTAATAATTAATTAGATATATAACACTTCAAAAAACTATTCAAATAACAAAAAAATAAATATATTAAAAGAATATAAAAATACTATGTTTTAAACACAACACATGATCAAAGAAAAAAAAGAAAAAAAACAACTTTGAGATTTACCAGTAACATTGATAGCAAAAGAATAATTTTAACAAAGATGTAATTAAAAAGAATACTTAATACAAAGTAGTTATAATACTTATACTAAATAAATAATGTAGAATCATAAAATTGTAAAAAAATGTTATTAACATCTGTTTCTAGTTACAGGCCAATTACTTATTTTGACAAACCTTGTACAGCTATTTACTAAAAACACTACAATCGTTAAAAACATTATTTAAAAATTATTAAAATAACAAAATACCAGTTAAAAATGAATGCACTACAAAAACAAATTCAAAATGTATGTTACGAAAAAAAATTAAAAAGAATAAAGACATTAAGCTTATTTTACAAACAACACATATGAAAAAAGCCAAGATGAAAATAAAGTTTTAAAATTAGTTCATATGAAAATTAAGTCAATATCTCAACAATGACATATCCCAAGATATAAAAAAAAACTCATACTACCTCCTAGCTGATAATAATTAGCTATATAAATATAAGTAGCGTTATAATTAGATTATCCAAAGAAATTGTTAAAAACTAGTTTAATTATAAAATTACAACATTTATACATAAATTTTCTAATTTAATGTCCACATCTGGTAACAAAATAATCTATTTTGACACCCTAGTATAGTTTCACACCAAACAGTAGAGTCGATTAAAAAATTAAAAAAACAGTTTTAAGATTTTAGATTTGTTTTATGTAAAATAAGACTAAATTAAGTTTTTTTAATATAATTACAATAAATATTTTTGTATTTTAAATGTTTAAAGTAATTAAGTTAGGGCCAACATTTTTATTGATCTTTTAAATCCACAAAAACAATCATTATCTAACCGATAAAACAATAAATATATATATATACAGAAATTTATTTAACAGATAATACGTATAAATGAAGAATTTCAGCGATTAAACATTTTTTTTTTTTAAATTGAATTATATTTATACAAATGTATAATTTCAACAAGTTAGTAAAACGATACAAAAATCTAAATAAAAATGATAGTTATAAAATAACCCTATTACAAAAACTTGAGAATAAATGGTTTAATATGTGAATGCACTCTGGTGGATGTTGTAGAATATATAGTTTAAAAACAGTAGGTGGTAAAAGGGACAGATGTCATATGTTAATTTATAACATAAAAATAAATGAAAATTATGGAAGAATTAAGAAGGCAAAGGGAAGAGAATTATTTAGAGATGCCACATGAAGAAATCACATAGTAAAATCACATGAATACCTATGATAAAAATCACACGCTACTTCAAAAATATATAAAATAAAATATCGTTTTTTTAATTGTGCAACAGAAATTAAAATAAAATTTTAAAATAAGCGTGTTAGATAAGGTAACCACTACCACCGGCATTTAACGACCATAAGATTTAAAACTTTCATACTAAAATGGAAATACCACAAAAGCAAACAGTTTATTCTAATCGACACCATCACAGAATGTGTATAATTACCTTAGAAAATAAAAGGGGCTGACAGAAAATGAAACACTGATAACAAAAGAAACCACTAAAAAATCAGTGAAATTCTATTACATACATAAAAGGTGAAAAAAAAAACAAAATATGATATTTACCTGCAATAACTGTATTAACACATTCATAAAGAAGAGACATAGCTGATGTACTGAAATTAAAAAAAAACACAAAAAATTAAATCTTAAATGCAAGAACAGAATCAATGTTTATAAAATAATTATTAATAAAGAAACATGAAACTAAAGGTGAAATCAAGTAATTCCAAAACTAATCTATAAAAAAAAAGACTTGCAGCATATCATCAGCACGAGTACATACAAGTGGTTCTTTTATAACAATTGCAATACACAGATTTTATAACCACGGGCTTGATCGATCATATCAGTAATTTCATTGTGGACACTAAAGTAGAAGAGAGGTAATATTAATTTTGCTTTAACACTATTGAAATCCTTGAAGGACGAAAGGACTACGAAAGGACTAAGCAGGCTTATAGCAATGAAGCAGATAAGGTGTTTCAATAAGCAATCAGGTATCAACAAGATGAAAGCATTATTTGAAACAGCACAGGAACTCATTTCTGTTTTAAACATGCATCACCATCTGCCAATCTTAGCAGGTTCAGTTATCCAGAGATCCTGAGTTAGGGCAACTGACTGTCCAAAAATCCTGACGACTTTGAACAATTTCAGTTGAAATTCTAAATTTGTCAAAATCATGTGGAGGTCATATCTAATACTGAGAAATGGATTTATGGTTACAATCCAGAGACTAAGCAGTTGTTTAACAGTAGAACAGTCAATTCCAAGTTAAAAAAAGTGAGAATGTAACAGGGATGAAAAAAGGAGAACTTCTTTGTTTTATTTTTATTTTTCAATATATACAACTGCTGCTCCATGAATTTATCTCCAATGTCAAACTGTTAATGCTGTCTTCTACCATAACATTCTAAGAAGACTAACATTTGACAAATGTAACCTTAACTATAAAGTAAAGGAGATTGAGTACATCATTATGACAATTTTCTTATACACGAAGCTTACAAAACACTTCAGTTTTTTTACCACAACATTATAGCCTCCATATCCCTCATACTCATTGGTTTCTTGTCCTAAAACCTCTTTCTTTCTCATTTTCATGGTGAAACTTATACTGCAAGATAACCATTCTTGTACACCATATCTAGTAGCAGTAACAAACCAGAAGAACGATATACAACTTCAAAGGGAAAAGATATTACTACCAAATTAAAGTGGGATTTTTTTCTATAATAGACTTAGTTTTGGAATTAGTTGAAAAAACTACATCTTGAAATATTTTATGAAAATTCAACAAATATAAAGAATTTTTAACTATACATCTTTTTTAGTAAAATTAAAAATCTCCCTACATTTATTGAATTTTCATCAATATTTAAAAATATTATCTTCTTTCAGTATTATACTTTAATAAATGTGCTAGTCTAAAAAAATGGATTGTTCTATTAAATATTACTTTTTTTAAAAGATGACATATCTAAAGTAGACACCTGCATAGTGAAAAATCATACTGTAAAAAGAAATTATATAAAAGTGTTAATATCATTCTCATAACAAACCAATCAAAAATTAAATTAACTATATATAAAAATATTATATGTCCAACTTCACTAATAAACCTACTTGTATAAGAACTAATGAAATCCTCTAAAAGAATTATAACAAATAAAAACAATCAATCAAAGTGAAGAATTAAGCTATTAAAAATTGTATGATAAATTTGATACGATAACAAACAAAAATTTTTATTTTTCACTAAATTTTAATTAATAAAAAAAATGAAAGATTAAATAAAAAGTAATATTTTAAAGAAAAAATAAAACGGAAGCAAAGTTTTAGTATCGGCACACCAAGAAGCCTAATGCAAAAAAAAAGTTATGAATTTATATTTATTTTTTTTTTTTAAAGAAAGTAAATAAATATCAGTTTGTTAGATTCACAAAATTAAAAAATACAAAATAATAAACCTTTTTATTTAGTTTTAAAACTTACTGAACCTCAAACTAAACTGTTGTGCTGTGAATTATATAGAGTTTATAACAGAAATTTAATTTATTCATAAAAGTTATTTTTTTTTATAAACACATGATTACACGTTCTATAGAACACACATTTACATCACATGTATTATTTGTAATACATGTGATAAACCACAGATAATAAAAAACTGCTCAGACAGTGAAAATTGTTAAAAGATTAGAGCAGTATCACAAAATACAACAATAATAATAAGCAAAAAATAATAATAAAGTGTCTGATTATATTAATACATAAAATAATAAAACTATATGAAAATAAATAAGCAGATCAATATTAATGAAAAATTATTTTCCTTCATGTTTTTCTTCATAACTGGTTGAAAATGATGGTGAATATTGAATTCACCATATTAATACAATATTAATGTACACATATTAATGTAAGGTTTTTATTGAAAAAACCTTACATTAATATTTGTGTTATTGTAAATACATTAGAACTCAAAAATAATATTTCATCATAAAAAGGTATTTGGAAATTTAATTTCCGTTTAATGTTAATGAATAGGACATATCTCGAAACCAATGGAATTTGATAAAAGTTGTTTCAACCACCTTATAATACAAAAACATGATTGTGTTACCCGGTTTAAACAATTTTAGAGAGCTGAAGAAACGTTAAATTATACAGCATCAATCTTCAATTATTCCACAATTAAATTAAGTTAATGAAAGTACCCTCTTTGTATAGCAATTGTTTTTGATATGAATTGTTGCAATATTTCCAATGAAAAAGATACTAGTGTGTATGCTGACAGTAAGAGCTCTAAATTTAGCCTAAACAGTGCATTAATAATGAATTACTAAAATAAAATATCAGCTGATAAAATAGGCTAGTTGAATATTCAAATTTATTTACTTTTTATGTTAAGAAATCATTAAGAAAATGTCAGCTGTTGACTGAATTGTAACAACTTAATACTTTAACAGGTAAGAAGAGCAATTCTTTTAATTATAAGCATAATGAAGAAGAATCAATGTTTGAGTCTGAACACCTACAGTCTATAGCGACTAGGATTTCTTTAAATATGTTAATGATGCAGGAGAAGATGTGTCCAGTGGTCCTAATAATTAACAGTAATTGAAGTATTGTGTTAGGTTACATGAACAATCTGGTCTGATTTAAGGTGGATTTGTTCTATTTTTAGTAGTATCTCTGACACTTATTTTAATCTACATTAAAATAATATATATATAAAAAATTCTTACCTCGACCAACAACAAGGGTAATCTATCTAAAATAAACGTATAAGCATATATATCCGCTGGATGGAAAGATGGCCACTGGATCCATAGCTTCGTTCTGTTACGCACGTAATTCAC
The DNA here is from genome assembly GCF_047948215.1 of Lycorma delicatula. Classification (NCBI taxonomy): domain Eukaryota; kingdom Metazoa; phylum Arthropoda; class Insecta; order Hemiptera; family Fulgoridae; genus Lycorma; species Lycorma delicatula. The sequence continues at coordinate 16,938,299 of NC_134459.1, forward strand.
TGTCTCTCCCCATCCCTTCCACAACTAATGTTTATAGCTTGGAAGGTTTATTCTATGTAAATGTTGAATGTCAAATACGCAACGGAGTAAATTACCTGATGCCGATTTTGGCAGGCAAGGGGCCAAGGGTGAAGTAAAAGACAGGTTAATTGGCAACATGGCACCTGTGAATACCTAATGTTAGAATTATTTCTTATATAAGCTTCCTATTAAGATTCTCCGTATATTAAGAGAGGGGGAGAATGCAGAGACTCTCTCCCCTCGTTTGACTCTCGTTCTCTTGGCTCGTGTCGAAATTCATCAAACTGCGTGTGTCAAAATGTGTGTTAGGATGATGAAAAACTATATTTGTTTATATTATTAGCTGTTTCCATTATATTCAGCGATGTAGAAAAAATAAACAAATCTTACATAATAATAATATTAGCTTACATTTTATTTCTGGTAATTTATTAATCTATTAAAAGTGTTGTTAACGAATAACGTTGTCATACAGTAAATAATGTTTTATTTCTCTTCTGTAAGTGTTTTAAAAATTTTCTGTAATGTTTTAAAAATCGTATCAAATTTTGATTATTTGTATTTTACGTGAATCTAGACAACCGTTTAGAAAATAATTGTACGTGTAAACTAGGTAAGTTCTTTCAAATAATAATATTTTGTAATAAGAAAAATGGTACACAAATAATGTGATTATTGGTTAACTTATGGGAATTTAATGAACTAAACGTTTTGCACATTTTGTTTTGGCAAAAATCATTTTTTTAGATTAGTCAAATATATTTTTATTCTTGTTATTTTAATTAAAATTAAGTATCTGTACTTAATTTTTATAAAGTAATCTGTTACTTTATAAAAATATGTAACTAAAATAATTTGCTTTCAAGTAAGTCCCGATATATTAGAACAGGGAGTTTGGTGAATATTTTGTATACTAAACGTTTTATTTACGTATTTCTATTTAAAAGTTAATTATTTCGGGTATCAATATTCTAATAAAGTTCTGTTTTTTTGTTTAGATTTCTGTTAATAACAAAACCTTTTGCCTGTGTCTACATTTGGTGATTAATAAATTAGCTATCTATTTTAGAAACATAAATTGCCTTCGTTGTTTAGTATGAAATACTTTACAAATATTTTCTCACTTTTCTTTGAAACCTACATTGATATGTTCTGCAGATCAAAACGGTCGGTTTTTATGTTAGATGGTCAGACTTATTAACTTTTTTCGACAAAAATTTAGCCAAAAGTTTTGTTCTGATTTTTTTGATTTTTTATTAGCCGTGATAACTTACAATTGTACAACATAAAAGGGTAATGATGAATGAGGCTTTCAGTTATTTAATTTTACCTAATATTCAATTTATATATATAATTACAACCGAGCACATAAACGTGACGATTGCACATTTATATAAAATTACATTCGTGTGCGCGGTTTTATAATTTTTTTTTTTTACTAAATATTTTTTAGTAAAAAAATATTTATTACATCCTTACGAGTGATACGTAAGGATGTAATGATATGATTTCACTATTTCTAAATTTATCCAACTTAGCCGACAACCCACTTCTACAATGCAAATACGCGCGTGCGCGCTCACACGCACTCACACACACACACACACACACACACACACACAATCAAACAAAAACACACACACACAGTGGAGAAACAGAATAGATTTATTTGTTCCGTTTTACAACGAAGGGAATTTTTGTTTAGCTTTTATTCATAATTAATTCATATAACAATTGAATTGCACAATAAAACTATGCATATTTTACGGATAAATTAAACACGGAAGTCCGGGTAATTGAGAACCGGATTAGTAAAATAACTAAGTGTTATAGTAATTGTATCGTTTAATTTTTTGTAGCACGGTGATCCGAGCGGTAACGTAATCGTATATTCATTTTTTTTAGGAGTAAAGCGTGGTCTTTGTTCGTATGAATATAAATTATTAAGTACAGATTATAAATAAATTTTTTTTTTTTTAATTTTTACTTAAATTATCTAATAGTTTTTTTTATTATCTGATACTACAAATCGTGCTTGTCTATGTAAGAAAGAAAGATAGAGAGAATAATCTAGGGGCGAGAGACTAGATTAAAGTAACAAAATTTTATATGTAATAAATAATCATGAAATAAAGCCGGAATCGAACTCAGGACCGAGTGTGCAAACCTCTCCTAGCAAAAAGTTGGATTTTACTTTTTTAACGGGCAATATGTACACGATTATCAAAGGTGAATTCAAATCCAGTAGGATTATTACAGGAAGGAGTAGTAGACAGTATTATCGAATAATATGTATCTCGGTAGCGATTGAAACACAACCTATTTTTTAACTTTTTATGTAAAAAAATAATCATTTAAATTTTTTTTTATTTTTCTGTTTAGCCTCCGGAACCACGTAATATTATTACTTTAGAGGATGAATGAGTTTAGTCTTGTACAGTGTCAGCTCGACCGTTCCTGAGATGTGTGGTTAATTGAAACCCAACTCGCCAAAGGACACCGGAATCCACGATCTACTGTTCAAATCCGTATAAAAGTAGGATTTGAACCTTAGAACTCTCGATTTCGAAATCAGCTGATCTGCGAAGACGAGTTCACCGCTAGACCAACACGGTGGGTTAATTTTAAAACGGTTGTATTAAAACTTATTTGGTTACTGATCTAGATTAAAGTTTTCAGTATTTGGACTACACCTTTATCCGCAGGTGCAATTATCAAAAGGCACGTTCTTAACTGCTTTATTTGAACAGAAGTAAAAAATTGTACATTGCAAGTAAAAATAATTTTAAAAAAATGAAATAAAGTTAAAAATTAAACATTTATATATTTATAAATTCTGTATCATAGCGATCATTAGAAAATAAATATTCACAGTCATTATAACATCTTGAAAGTAGCAGACACGAATTCATAATTTGGAGAAATATTTAAATAAACTCAAATAAATTTTGTAACATTGGATAAAGGTGTATGATTATTTTATATTTTGGATACCGGATGTAAAATTAGACAATTATCTTTTCTGTTTATATAAGTTATTTCTTTTAACGAATAATATTTTTGAAAAAAAAACTTATTTTACAAATTAATTCTTTTACATATAGATACACGAAATTTCTTAATTTTCTAAGTCAACAAAATCATTTACGTATTACGTAATTCCATAAAATTATCTTCAATTATATAACTGTTTTATGAAACTAATAATATTTGTACTAACAATTTTTTATATTTTTCTCCATCATAGCATCTAAATTGGTAGTAAAAAATTTAACAATCGAACCGAGACCGTTAACAATTCCTCTTTTATTTACTTAATTACTTACCAAGACTATTTTTAACTTTTCATTTATTAACATTTTTGTACGAATAATACTTCTATCTCTAGATTTATGATTATTTTTACTTACATTATAGAATTTATAATTAAAAGTTACGATTAAAAAAATTTAATACATATTCAGAAATATTATTCAAATTTTATAAACGATTTAAAACTTTATCTATAATAATGTTCGGTAAGAGGCTTCTAATTTGGCTAAATCCAATTCTATCGGGATCATTTACGAATTAATTTCAGCCGCTCCAGGATGAATTCATTTAGGAACAGGACCTGCAAGAGAATTCAAATACCGATTAGTTTCTGTATTCAGAAGAATTTTCTGTTGTATCTGTTTAACCTTTCGAGGTCGTTAAATGTGTTTTGATTTTTTTATTTACGTCGTTCATCTATTTCTGCTGTTTTTCACTGAACTTACTTTTCCTTCATCCTATCTATTTTTCGCTTTACTTCGTATTTGGAGAGTCTTGATATAAACATCAGGTGGGATATCCAGTAAATCTTTATTTATATTTATTTTTCCTTGAATTTTTAATTTTTATTTTTTTCATTAGTTTCCTTTACTTGTTTATGCAATTTTTTCACCTTTTCTTTACGATCGCTAATGTAATCGTTTATTACCTGCCGCTGTATATCAGCTTCTAATAATGAAGTCGGGTTATGTCCGTAAAATTTTCCAACCGTTTTAATTTGGTAACAGAATAAACGCTACTGTTATACGCAATAACTGCATATTTTATTTTATTTTTAATACTTTTTTTACTTCTTGTCGGTTGTTAAAGATTCTAATATGTTCAATTAGCGTAGACTGAAATCTTTCACGTTGACGATGGATGTTGTGTTTGTAAAATATATTTTAATTTTATATATCCGCATTAATTTTTTAATTATTGAATTCGGTGTCGTTATTAGAAATAATTTTTTCAGGTATTTTATAACGCGTTAATTAATTTAATAATTTATCAGCTGCTTCGGTCGATTGTGATATTTCAATCCGTTATACTTGTGTATACCTAAAATACTATATAAATTGACAAAATCTTTTGTTTAAAAAAAAAAACGCTGTCGATATGAAGTACTTTCAGTGGTTTAGGTGTTGGAATCAAATTCATTTCTAAACTTAAAGGAATTCTTTCACGATTTGTTTTTAAACGAATTTCACTGTATAATTTTAGATATGTATTTTTAAATGCGAGGTATAATATTAGCGGATCTAAAACGATCAAAAATATGTTTAAGTCACGATATATGTTCCTCTAAACCAGTTGAATAAATAAGATAAACAGATTAATTTTATTCTGAATTCCAAGTAGTATATTCATGTGTTGGAAGGTAGGTAAGGTAGCTTACCTACCTTCCAACACATTATGAATACACCATTAATGAAATCTAAAGTAGATTTCATTACAAAGCTACCTATTGTAATGGATACCATGATTCGACTTCGGGAAAATTTCGATATATCTTCGCTTTTCACATCCTCCAGACTCCAAAGCCACCTTCAGCTCAAAAGCATATATATATATATATATATATTTAACTTTCTCGTGGACAAGATAACTGCCGTAATTTTCCGCAAATCACTTTCAAATTGTTCCCTAAAAAAAAAAAATGCGACCCAAAATCTCAGACGAGTTTGTTAACGGCCAAAATCGGTCCATGGGGATGGAAATGGGGGGCTTTTTCGAAAAAACAAAATATTGCTATAACCTTTTTATTAAGTAAAATATCGAATTCGTTTATGTTCCTACGATTCTTTGGATAACAGCCTAAAACATTTGTAAGTTTTTTGATATCACCAACCATTGGCTCAGGGGGTGGAAAAAATGAGGTTTTGAAGACAAAAAATCATACCTCCCTTAATAGGCACAGTATCGCATCGCTTTAAAGTTTTTATTTCATAAAATATAGCCTAATCTAAGTACAATTAATCTAAAATTTGTCGCATCGAGTCCAGTTCATATTATTAATCGATTCATGAAAGGCGGAGTGTGGTTCGATTCTTCAACAGTTGTACAAAACCTTGAAAATTTGAACGCGTTTAATTTTATTCGCTGTACGTTAATTTTATTCAATATAGTTTAGAAAACATAAGAGTAGTGTCCTGAATAATGACAACCCATTTCTTCTCCTCTTTAATGAAGATATTTTCAACAGTTACAGGCTTTATACTCTTGTCTAACATGTTATAAATTTTAGGTCCTAAATAGAAAAATGATTTTCGAAACCGTTTTTTAAATACAGCCGGGATTTGTGAGTTTTCTGCATCCATCCTTTTTTTATTGTACACATTGTCTATTTTATGATTTTTACAACTATTGAAAAATACTCTTGATAATTTTTATATGTATAGATTCTTTACGGGTAAAATATTCAGCTTATCGGAAACCTCAAGAGGTGGGTTGAAACTGCTTTTGAAATCAATAATTCTAATTATTCTTTTTTGTGCTATTTCCACATTTAAGTGAGATTTATAAGCGTCTGCCCGATGTTCGGTTCCAAATTCAAGACTAGATTTCATAAGTGCATTATATACATACAAATCAACCGTTTGTAATCGCAATAATTATTTTTAACGTTAATTAAACCAGGTTAGCGAGCGAAGTGAGTGTAGGTTATTCCTTTTTTTTAGTACTTATTTTTTTACCAGGATTTCTCTTAATATATTAACCTTAGAGATTGGTAACGGGTGATTTTTTTTCTTAATTTTAATTTCTAGTTATCGTTTCGACCCCCGCCACAGCTTATCGGTGTTTATCGACATATACCGGTGAAGTTCCGAATATATAATAATATTAGTAAATATTTCGATATTTCATCTACGTATTTGATGTGTGTCTACATTCACTGGAGAAATGTCGATCGACATTCTCAAATTTCTATCTTTCACGTTTACATGTATATTACCACGCGTGTAGTGCAAAATAACGAAATTTTTGGTGCGGGTAGTTCGTGAATTAGGAGGGATTTAATTCGGGCGAAAGGGATTTCTAACGAAAAATTTGTTTTGTAACTCGTAACTTACGTCTTAAATAAGGTAACAATATTTCAAATTTTATAAAAATCAGAGGCGAGTCCATAACAATTGTAACTACCGTTACGTTTATCGTGCAATTCTAACCCGGTATTAAAATAATCCCGTTAGTTAAAGGCCATTCTGTACAAACGGGAATGTATATCTATGAGAATTAAGTTAATACATTAAAATATGTTTAGTATTACTTAAAGTGAAGCGTAGAAAAATATTATTTTAAACAGCATTAATGAAAGAAGATTGTAACATAAGTTTTGCAAGCATATATAACATTTCGTTTACGTTCCTTTTCTATCTTCAACGATTTTGCTTCGCCCGACCATATTACCGTACAGATTAAAATTTAAAGTATGGAAACGGATTCGTATTATGAAACCGTGGAATACTAGGAGGTAGAAACAAATACGGATCTACGTAGTTAGAAAATGTCTACTTTATGATGCGTTTGAAATCTTTCGTCAACCATCTTCAATCTGCCATATTGAATAAATTTTTTTTTTAATTAGGAAACGATACACGATTGCAATGCAATGTTTTACGGAAAAAACAATGGCGAAAACGATTTCTCATCAACGCCTTCGTTTTTTATTTATGAGCAATGAAAGTTGAATTCGCGATAGAAGTAAAACGAGTTAAAACCCCCGTAGTAACTTTTTTGTTACGTATACCGTTCAGAATTACATTTGATGACAAACTTTAAACAGTTGGAATTATGGCCCAAACCCTAGTAAAAACAGCCTTCTCAATAGTTATAATAAAAAATAACCTAATTTGCAATACTACTACAAATTAAACGGTTAGGACAACCGAGGTATTATTTACTTTAATTATCGCAATATTTAATGTTAAAATTTAGTTAAATGTTTTCAGTTCTAAATTACTCGATACAACAAAATTTGAAAAAATTTAAACGGTTTTAAAATTTAAAAATTTGTTACAGATTTAGAAGGTAAATCGGTTATTATTTTACAACAATGCAAATTATTTACTTCTTTATTTTGGCTTCTTATTTCAACATACAAATACAGCTAGCTTATATATATATATATACTAGTATCCCCATACCGCTTCGCCACCACTATCTTGCGTTTCCCCCGACGCGGTCAATTTTTCTAATTTTATGTTTTTTAATCAAGTTATCGGAAGGCATGTACTATTATTGTATACATTATGAATGTAAAATACAATAAAATTGTTCATGAAGCGCGTTTTACCTCGTTTTATTGTTGAAACGATTTTTTCGTCATAGCAAATCTGATTGCTTATCGCTCGACAACGAAGGAATTAACAGAAAAACGGGTTTCACCATGGATTTTCCTGTAAAATTTTAAAACGAAATCGTGGGTCCACCATCATATTTAAAAAATTAAGTTTGATTCAATACGGCGGACAAAATTAAAAAACCCAACAATTTTTTTATTTGTAATTAAATCTATTTCTTTCAATTTCCAGATACTTCTCAGATACGCAGCAAAAAGCTGTTCCCGAACTTAAATATCACCCGGTGATATTTAATATTTATATTAAAAAGTGATATATTTATTTATAAAAGAACATGTCCTGAATGATCGACTGATTCGTCAACGTCCAGCAAAAATGAGTATATGTTCTTCTTGCGGTGTTTCATTTCAATAAAATGGATTTTTTAAAACATTCCGAATATAAAGAGTTAAAACGGAGTAACAATGAAACTTAGTATTTCTTCTTTTTTTTAATTTGTCGGTAACAAATGAAGATATGAACTTTGCTTTTTATGAATATAATTTTCATTTAAATATTTAAAAACAAGTTTCTACATTTTTTTGTTGAAAATCAGCATTGAAAGTACTAAGAAAATTAAAAAAAATATATTTGAACATTCCTTGCAAATTTTCTCCATTTCCGACAATCTTAAACGAGATACGTATTCACTAGATTGGGGCTTTCAAATACTCCTTCAGATATATATCGAAAAAACAGTTTTCGGTATTTTTTAATAAGTGTGATGACTTACAGTACAAATGAAATTTTTCTAAAATATTGGTTTTATAAAGATTATTAGAGTACTCGAAAATATTAGTAAAATTGTTTGGGTTATAATTAGGATTGTGTTCCAAAATATGTGTGGGAAATTAGATCGTTCTTTGTGTCCTTTATACAGTTGATGTGTTTTTTAATCCTAGTCGAAAAGGATAACTCGAAAACGATTCCCCTGTAGGATGCTGAACTTTAACATTTAGGACTTTTGTAATATCTAGTTTTGCACCCCTCCTTGAAGGCTTTTCAACGATATATCATAAGTAGGGTACACTTGTTTTCATCGGTTCCAAAGTTATAGCCAAATATATTTTTTTAAATTTAAACTTATTGATTTATTAATAATTATTAACCTCTGATTCTAAAAAAAATTACATTAAATAATAATTCCATAATAACAATAAAAAAAGAATAAAAAAATATCGTATTTTGTGAATGAAATATGATTTTATGTACTTTTCATTAAAAAAAAAAGTGTAACTGTAATTAAATATGCGTACAAGGAAGTTAATTAGACCATACGTACAGTGTTGCTAGATGTATTCGCCGAACTCCAGAAACCGATTCAGGACACCATAATGTGAAAAAAAGTTTATATCGACATAAGTCCTACTTTACTTTGTTTTCCTTCTGGACGCCATTTTGTGTTTTTCAACAAAAGATTATTTCTCAGGAGCCGGTAAACCTACAGTAATTAAAATTTTATAAACGTCGCCTTTAAAATTATCGGCCATCTTAATTTGTTTATTCTTAAATATCTTTGTGATTGTTTATTTGAAATAATTCTTACTAACACAAAATTTATTAAGCATTTTATTTTGAAGAAAATGACATCTCATTTGTAAAATTCCGTTGACAAACAATCGAGTTATAGCAGACAATTAACCCGGCAGTACGCTTTTGCTAGCTGATAATTTTTTGTCTGTTTCTATTTTCTCCATTAATTATAATAAAAATTATTAATAACAAATAATAATATAATAAAAATTATCAGCTTTTAATATTTGATTCCTTCTACGTTTATGCTTGGAAATGAAAAAATATTTATATTATATCAAGGTCACATTTATAAACTATTATAATGGTTCTTTCTTTTAATCCTGAATAGCAGTCGAAACATTTTATTTGCTTTCCCTATGCGCGCGCGCGCGCGTGTGTGTGTGTGTATGTATTGAAACATAATGGACGCACAGTTATATCACAGTCACAAAAACCAAAAGAGAGAATATGAAGAGATTTGTTAGTTATTTATAATAATAAATCGTTTATATTACAGAGCATGCTTACTCACTCTCTCATTTTCTCTCTCATTCTCTCTCTCTCTCTCTATCTCTTTACACAAATATATATATATATTTTTTTTTACTGGACAGCTGTCATTATTTTGTCTACTATTTTGAATGATTTATGGCTTTTAGTTGTCTTGCGATGTCACTTTGTTTTTTAACGGTAATGTTTTATACTCTGTAGTCTGCAGTTTCTTTGTTATGTACTAAATCAGTTGTATTCTTTCTAATGAATAGAATAACATTTCTTTAAAGATATATTCACTTCCATTTGAATTATTAAAAAAAATCAAAAAATTATTTATTTTTATTTTTTCTTTAAAATATTTTTTTTTTCGGTTGCGAGCCATTTCTTAACTAATAATTTGAGATTATTTCTAAAAATATAAGATAAATTATAATTTTCAGTTATTATTAAATAATCAGATGTTTCATCATCTATATACACATTTTTAAAAGTACATAGAATTTTATTTCACTAATAACTTCTGATTTTTTTTCATATTTTTTTTATTGAATAATTATTTATTTTAAAATTCCTATTACAATCACGGATTAATAATTATTAATAAATTAATATATTTAATTAAATTTAAAAAAAACATGTTAAAAAATGGAAAAGGAGATGATGTCTGATTCGAACCGATATGCCTTTTCCTTATAGATCCAGATATTTCATAAATTAAATTTTCCTTTAGGTACTCTAGAACCGATGGAAAAAAGTACCGCTTGTGATATATCGTTGAAAAGCTCTCAATGAAGGCCTATTACTGCAGTTAAGAAAAAGTCTAAAATGAAATTTATTTTGGATTTCGGGCTTTTTTGGACACTTTTCATTCAGTGAAATCACCATTCATTGTCATTTTGGAAACCATTCATTGCAATCAAAAGGGAAGGTAAACAACTAGATGTTACAGCAGTAATAAATCCAAAATTTCAACATACTACGGCTAATCGTTTTGTAGTAGTTATGCGAGATACGTAAATACATACATACTTGCATACATACGTACGTTCGTACAGACGTCACGGCGAAACTAGTCAAAATTGATTCAAGGATTGTAAAATGGATATTTCTGTTGAAATCTTGAAAATTTTCGCGATCACGATACTTCCTTTACTTTGGACAAGGAAGGAATTAAAAATAAGAATTTACAACGGAACTTTTTTAATACAATTCAGCGCAATATCTCGCCGTACGAGAAAGGGCTTTTTTATTTAATATATTTATTTTAGGATTATTACGTATTAATATATTTAAATAATTAATATGGATTTTAATGGTATCTATTTTCATTTTATCATGACCTCACTGATATAACGGGTTATTTAACACCGATCAAAATAAAAGATTTACTTAATTACGGCCTACATCATTCGACATAAAAAATGACAAAAAATAAAGTTATATCCTAGAACGACAAAAGTTATTTGTATGATTCCTTTTATTCTGAAATTCAGTCTAGAAATACATGTTTTTTTTTGAGTAAATTTTGTTTTGGAAACTGTTTTTGAACTAAGTTGTTACTTAACTTGTACGAAGTATTGTGTGATCGCGAAAAATTTCGGCTTCCACATTTCAACGGAAATATCCATTTTGACCATCCCCGAGTCAAAACAAACATAACCCAAACAATTTTATTAATATTTTCGAGTACTCTAATAATCTTTATAAAACCAATATTTTAGAAAAATTTCATTTGTACTGTAAGTCATCACACTTATTAAAAAATACCGAAAACTGTTTTTTCGATATATATCTGAAGGAGTATTTGAAAGCCCCAATCTAGTGAATACGTATCTCGTTTAAGATTGTCGGAAATGGAGAAAATTTGCAAGGAATGTTCAAATATATTTTTTTTTAATTTTCTTAGTACTTTCAATGCTGATTTTCAACAAAAAAATGTAGAAACTTGTTTTTAAATATTTAAATGAAAATTATATTCATAAAAAGCAAAGTTCATATCTTCATTTGTTACCGACAAATTAAAAAAAAGAAGAAATACTAAGTTTCATTGTTACTCCGTTTTAACTCTTTATATTCGGAATGTTTTAAAAAATCCATTTTATTGAAATGAAACACCGCAAGAAGAACATATACTCATTTTTGCTGGACGTTGACGAATCAGTCGATCATTCAGGACATGTTCTTTTATAAATAAATATATCACTTTTTAATATAAATATTAAATATCACCGGGTGATATTTAAGTTCGGGAACAGCTTTTTGCTGCGTATCTGAGAAGTATCTGGAAATTGAAAGAAATAGATTTAATTACAAATAAAAAAATTGTTGGGTTTTTTAATTTTGTCCGCCGTATTGAATCAAACTTAATTTTTTAAATATGATGGTGGACCCACGATTTCGTTTTAAAATTTTACAGGAAAATCCATGGTGAAACCCGTTTTTCTGTTAATTCCTTCGTTGTCGAGCGATAAGCAATCAGATTTGCTATGACGAAAAAATCGTTTCAACAATAAAACGAGGTAAAACGCGCTTCATGAACAATTTTATTGTATTTTACATTCATAATGTATACAATAATAGTACATGCCTTCCGATAACTTGATTAAAAAACATAAAATTAGAAAAATTGACCGCGTCGGGGGAAACGCAAGATAGTGGTGGCGAAGCGGTATGGGGATACTAGTATATATATATATATAAGCTAGCTGTATTTGTATGTTGAAATAAGAAGCCAAAATAAAGAAGTAAATAATTTGCATTGTTGTAAAATAATAACCGATTTACCTTCTAAATCTGTAACAAATTTTTAAATTTTAAAACTGTTTAAATTTTTTCAAATTTTGTTGTATAGAGTAATTTAGAACTGAAAACATTTAACTAAATTTTAACATTAAATATTGCGATAATTAAAGTAAATAATACCTCGGTTGTCCTAACCGTTTAATTTGTAGTAGTATTGCAAATTAGGTTATTTTTTATTATAACTATTGAGAAGGCTGTTTTTACTAGGGTTTGGGCCATAATTCCAACTGTTTAAAGTTTGTCATCAAATGTAATTCTGAACGGTATACGTAACATAAAAGTTACTACGGGGGTTTTAACTCGTTTTACTTCTATCGCGATTTTTTCGTTGATACAAGGCGTTGATGAGAAATCGTTATTACAATCGTGTATCGTTTCCTATTTAAAAACAAAAAAAATTATTCAATGTGACGGATCGAAGATGGCTGACGAAAGATTTCAAACGCATCATAAAGTAGACATTTTCTAACTACGTAGATCCGTATTTGTTTCTACCTCCTAATATTCCACGGTTTCATAATACGAATCCGTTTCCATACTTTAATTTTAATCTGTACGGTAATATGGTCAGGCGAATCAAAATAAAAATCGTTGAAGATAGAAAAGGGACGTAAACGAAATACTATATATGCTTGCAAAACATGTGTTACAATCTTCTTTCATTAATGCTGTTTAAAATAATATTTTTCTACGCTTCACTTTAAGTAATACTAAACATATTTTAACGTATTAACATAATTCTCATAGATCTATATTTCTGTTTGACAGAAAGGCCTTTAAATAACGAGATTATTTTATACCGGGTTAGAATTGCACGATAAACGTAACGGTAGTTACAATGGTTATGGACTCGCCTCTGATTTTTATAAAATTTGAAATATTGTTTCCTTATTTAAGACGTAAGTTACGAGTTGCAAAACAAATTTTTCGTTAGAAATCCTTTTCGCCCGAATTAAATCCCTCCAATTCACGGAGTACCCGCACCAAAAATTTCGTTATTTTGCACTACACGCGTGTAATATACGTGTAACGTGAAAGATCGAAATTTGAGAATATCGATCGACATTTCTCCAGTGAATGTAGACGCATACCAAATACGTAGATAAAGGATGGAAATATTTACTAATATTATTATATTTTCGGAACTTCACCGGTATATGTCGATGATTACGATGAATCATTTATTAGATGAATACAAACATAAAAATAAATTAACATTAAGTGACTGAAAGAAAGTAATGGTCTCTTAAACCAAAATATAGTAAACATCGAATACTCTTAATAAAAGACGCTAGTTTAAAAAAAAAAAATATTTAACTGTCAAATAAAAAATACATATTATGTGCATCTTGATTCCAGAAATATCCCCTATAATATGTAACATTATATTATAATAATTATAACATTATATTTATAATAACAACAGCCACAATTATAATGAATATAACAAGGTTATTCTGCATAACAAATTTAAAACCCCCGCAAAAAAAGAAAAATAAACATCAATTGAAAATGATAACTAGACTTTTCTCAACAATCCAGCAACTAAATTATTACAAAGAAATTGAATAATTATACTAATAACAACAATAATTTTACAAAAATGATACTGAACTAAAAAATCTCGAATAAATATAATAATAAAAATAGTAGAAAAAAAATTCAAATCAATGACTCCCCAAAAAGAAATCCTAATTATAGTGGTATCACTTTTCATATTTATAATCAGAAATGTGCTAGGGTTAATTCCATATGTTTTTACATCAACGAGACACTTAGTAGTATCAATATCGATCGCACTACCAAGATGAATTATAATCACAACATATAGATGAAAAAACTTTATAAATGAAATATTTAAACATATATTACCAAAGGGAACGCCCTCCCCTATTTCACCAATAATAATCTTAATTGAAACTACGGGAAACCTCATCCGACCAATCTCACTGGCTGTCCGACTCACAGCAAATATAATTGCAGGACACTTACTAATAACACTATTAGGAAATGCATCATCATTACTAGAGTATACTTCTCAAACGATCCCGGTTCTTGTAAAGCGGTGTCTAGGAGTTTTATCAGAAATATTCCCATCGGTTGATAAAGATTCATTGACAATTTCTAGCGACAAATATTATTGTACGAGTTTGACAGCCTCCCAAATGAAACCGATAATCTTATGATTTTCTTATTTCAACATATTTGTATTTTAATACGTCAGTTTAATAAGGATGTCACATCAGGTTTTGAAGTATAATAAGTATTCAGATATTTTATTAAGTTAATTTTTTCCTTGCTTCATAACTTATGAGTTTTGATCGTATGTACATATACACTTTTGATGGATACGGTGATTTAAAATAAAGAGTTTGTATTTTTGTCATCGGTGTTTACCTTTTGTTAATGTTTATTAGTAAAGGATACAGTTAAGTTGTAATGTGGACCGTCTTTTTCACAGATAATAAAATTTAATTTAAGATGGTTATGTTCTCTGCCGCATTATCGCTTGTGAATCACCGGCAGTGAAAAAATAGCTCGTTCTGTCTTTACCCTTGCGTAACGGTCATTTTGAGAATTTACTGCCAAAACATGGTATCGGACGCGTTTATAGGTCTTTCTACTTCCTAATCGTGGTTCTGGCGACTACCTGTTCTTTACGGTTTTCATGATATCACTCGAAAGCGTAAAATGTTTGAATAATGAATAGATCAAAACAAATGTGACGAAGGGTCTTTTAAAGATTTTGATATCCACAAATACTGTATATTTAAATATTTCAAATAGCGGAACAATTGCAGGAAGAAATGTATCGACTTATAAGGGCCTATTTTGAAGTATAATAATAATTTTTAATAGTTTTATTAAGTTAAACTTTCCTTACTTCATTTCTAAAGCGCTTTTATCAAATTTATATGTACACTTTTGGTGTATGTGCGCATATAAACGATGGCGTTTGTGTTATTATCACTGGTGTTGACCTTCGGTTCGTGTAAATTAAACACTTAAGTTGCACTATATACCATCTTCTTCAGCGATGATAAAATTTAATTTAAGCCAGATATGTTGTTCTCCGCAATACTACTTGTAAATGACCGACTGTGAAAAAAAATAGCTGATCCGGTCTCTACCTTTGCCTAGGGTTTTGGTAGAACAAATAAAGTTAATTAATGTTGAAAGAATATATTTTATTAAATTACATTTTGGTCATTTGTTGATGAATTCCATTAATATTTTTATTGTTTGGAGATACTAATACTAAGATTATTCGTGCGCGCGCGCGCATTTTTCATAAAATCAAAAATGAAATGAAGTTAATAAAATTTGTAAGTCTTCATTTTCTTCTTCTTAATTGTCTTGAAAAATTGATTATTTTTTTCTTTTAATTTATTTGGTCTGAACGTTTTATAAAATATGTATGTATGTATGTATGTACAGTAAATCTAGCGACAAAAAAATTCAGTTTATCCGGAAAATTACCTTACGGAATTTCTGTTGATAAATCATTAGCGGGCCATGAGAGAAGATTAATTAGAGATTTGTGGGGTTCCCCCTTCCATCGTTATTGAAAAAAACTCAAAAAAATTTAAAACTCATTTATCTCGAAGTCAGTGCTTCGTAGAGAAAACATTTTTAAACAAAAAATGTAGAGGACATTCTTCTCTACAATTTATCTCATTGAAGTGACGCTGTACGATGGAAAATGCTCACAGTATGTGGCGCTGAAAGAAAAAAAAACGTGATTTTTCGCCTATAAACATTTTTTTTTGTAATTTTTTTTAAATGAGAACGTTGTTTCTCTCAAAAATATCTACAACTTTTACTTAAACTATTTTTCTGTCCGACTTACCGTTTTGAGGTTACAGCTTGCCAAAGAGTATAAATTGTTCTATAAACGTTTTAAAACGGCTAATAAGTTTTGTCACTATAGTTTCATTGCGTATGAATGTTATAATGTTTTGTTTCTTCAATTTATTAACAATTATATATAATAATTAATATTTTATTTAACAATTTACAATAAACAATTGAGAATGATGTCAATATTAAGAGATTTTGGAGAAAATTTTTGGATAGTATCTCTAGTAGTAAAAATAGTATTAAATAGTAGTAAATAGTATCTAGTAGAAATAATATTATATAAATAGTAATAAATATTAATCTAATTATAAGAAATAATATTATATCTAATAGTAAGAATAAAAAACTAATATTACAGTTATTTAATTAATAAAATAATGATAGAACGATCTTTTCAAATGCACATATCGAAGTTTGGTTTCTAAAAAAAGAAATTGTTGTTTCACTTAATTATATTTCAAATATATTTTACAACATTTATCAATTATTCTTTCCTGTATAGTTTATACATTGTTATGTTACTTGTGTTTTATGTATTAATTTGATTGATATGTTATATATGTTTTCGAAAGTGCTTGTGAGATTCAAATGTTGACCTTGGGGTTTATTTCTTAATTTTTCTTATCTTCGGCCTATCCTTTTTCTCTGCGGTTGGTTAACTGGAGATTCACTTCTGAATCCTTAATTTTATCGTAAAATATATAATTCTGGAAAAATAACGAAATTTATAATACATTACATTTTTTTTTTTTTAGAACCCATAAATTTTTCAAGCGGTTTTATTCATCGGTTATATTGCTACTCTATGATCTGCGATTTCATTTTTGTAAATATCTAATTTATAATTGTTTAGGGTCCTGTTTACAGTAATGTATTTGAAATCTGTTTATTCAGATAGGTAAGAAATGTTCAAAAATAAAGGGAGCGATTAGTACATAAATTTTCTAAAAAAAAGTCTAAACAAACGTAATTTATTTTTTATAATAGTAGGTGAAAAAAATATTTTTAAAAGAAAATAACGAATCAATTAATTTTAATTATTTGTTTTAAATACCTGAAAGATTTAGATCTTTTGTCTGGATATGTCCTGAACACAAAAAGTATTTTTTTTTTTAAATTATGATATACAAATATTTTAATTAGAGCAGTAACACAAATTTTACTGAAATTAAGATAAAAAAATATTGTAACGTTATGGAGATTTAGGTTTGATTGATTCCAGCGTTCAAGTCCTAGTAAAGCCAGTTATTTTTACACGGGTTTGAATACTAGATTGTGGATACCGGTGTTCTTTGGTGGTTGGGTTTCAATTAACCACCCATCTCAGGAACGGTTGAACTGAAAATGTACAAGACTACACTTAATTTACACTCATACATATCATCCTCATTCATCCTTTGAAGTACTATCTAAACGGTAGTTACCGGAGGCAAATCAGGAAAAGAAAGGGTTTATCAACAAATCAGTGAATGGTGTTATACACAACATAACCCAAGTTGTTTATTATTATTATTCTGAGCTGTGTACGAATGTCGTCACCAGCTGTCGCCAGTCTGCTCTCTGTGTGCGTTGGGCGAGGTATTTGTGAACATTGTTTTTTGTTATCATTGAATTATTTTTTATTTGTAAACGTCTTTTTACTACAAACACTTGTTAATAATTATTAATAAATGAATATATTTAAATTAAAAAAAAGGAATCAAGTCAAATTCAAACCGATGTGTATTACCCTTGTAAAAACAAAATATTTCATTAACTAAAATTTTATTGGACTATAACTCTAGAACCGTTGAAAATAAGTACCGATAATTTTAATCTATTTATCAAAGGAACTTGTGAACATCGTTCAGCAAAGTAAATCTGACTAGCGTCTCTTGTATCTTAAGTATTTTACACGTGCCACTGACATAAGAAAGATTAGGACAACAGGTGGAATATATTAATAAATTAATTAATTGTTAATGAAAGCCGTATAAAAGTAACTTCCTTTACTAGGATTTGAATCTTAAAACGCTCGACTTCGAAATCAGTTAATTTGTGATGACAAGTTTAACCACTAGACCGATCCGTTGGGTTAGGAACGGTCGACCTGAGACTGTAGAAGTATACTTTGTTTATATTCATACATATCATCCTCAGTAGTAATACCTTACAACGGTTCGAAAGGCTAAACAAAAAAAAGGAAAAAAATGAATCGCAGGTAATATTCAGCCCTAAATATCTTCATTCATTTCATTACAGAGATTGGTCGTATAATTAATATCGTTACTCTCAGAAAAAGCAACTCTGCTGCTTTATATGTGTTGTAGTAACAAGAATGATTGTGTAAAGTTTTTAACTTTAATAATGTGTTTTGTACCAATTTAAGTAGAGAACTGTTAAACCGATAAATTTCTTTGTGATGATTGATTATAACTGAAAAAAATCTGCTCTTAGCTAAAAATTATCAATTTTTTTAAAAACATTTCTTGCGCTTTACTTTATTTTTCTTTAATAACAATTTATTGTATCTCTTTTATTTTAATTTGAATAAAATAAAAATTATAACTTGAATAAAATTAAACTCTTACCGGTAATAGTAAAAGTTTAACGTGCAAAACCATTATAATTTTACCAATCCAGTCAATGTAATGTACATTCATTCCTTGTAACAAATGTTTGCAAAGTATTCTGTGATTTTCCTCCGGATATCCTTATCAAGCCGTGATTATCAAAATAAGGTTTAAGAATAAAAAATTAAAAATTTCGAATAAATTTTTTTTATTTTAGGGGCTTTGTAACTCTGCGGGAAAGATGAAGGAAAAATTTATTTATATAGATGTGATCCGTAACAAAAAAAAAAACAGAAAGAATTTTTAAAAATATTGAAAAAATAAAGTACAACTTTTATGAAAGTAATGAAAGTAAAGATTGCTTCTCATTTCGGTTCTGGAATATAATATAGGTGCCAAAGCTACTTTAATCTTCTTAATATCTCTTTAAGTAATGAAACAAATTTTATTTTAATAATAAAAATTAACAGAAAGCCAAAAAAAAAAAACATATATTTTTAGTGGTGGGGAAAAATTTATTTTTTTTCTAATAATATTCATGTACAAGTTAACAACTTTGCTTACATAAAGTTTTCTCTAAATCTAACAACTCCTTCAATAAAGGCTAAAATAAGAAATCAAAATTTAAAAAACTATTCTGTATTTTAGGTCCGAGTCTATAATTTAAAAAAAAAAAATAATAATTTTTTGATAGCTCTATATATGAAGTATATGTTAAAAAATACCTAAATTCACTTTTAAAACATCTAATTTGGGCATTACATGACTTCCTTTTACGCCTATTAAATTATATATACATTTTTTTTTAAATGAGAAATATGTAATATTTTATTTCATTTATAACTTCTGATATCCTTTGATATATATTTTTTATTACTATTGAATTATTATTTATTTTAAAACTTTTTACAATTAGAGATTAATAATTATTAATAAATCAATATATTTCAATTAAAAAAAAAAGGAGATGAAGTCTGATTCGAACCGACGTGCCTTCCTCTTCTAAGATCCAAATATTTCATTAATGAAAATTTCTTTTGGCTATAACTCTGGAACCGGTGAAAATAAGTACCGCTTCACATCGTCGAAAAACTCTCAACGAGATCTTATTACTGTAGTTAAGAAACAGTCCAAAATCCAAAAAAAATTGGATTTTGGACTTTTTTTGGACATTTGGTCCAGTCGATTGCTATCAAAAAGGGAGGTGCACAACTAGATGTTACAGCAGTCCTAAAACCAAAATTTCAACATCCTACGGCTAATGTTTTTTGAGTTATGCGAGGTACATATGTACGTACGTACAGACGTCACGCCGAAACTAGTCAAAATGGATTCAGGAATGGTCAAAACGGTTTTTTCGTTGAAATCTGAAAACCGAAATTTTTTTGCGATAACACAATACTTTCTTTACTTCGTACAAGGAAGTAAAAAGACCAACTTTTCGTTTCCAACCCCCTCACTATTTCGCAGTCAGAAACGTACTGATATTCAGAGTACAACTTATTACTTATGTTCGATTAACGGGTCGAGCCGACACAAAGAATCAAGTTTTAAGTTGCTTACCGGTGTGGCTCGCTGCATAAGCGCCTATGAAAAACCTCTACGTATTCAACATAATCTCAATTTGAGGTTATGTTTTCTTGTCTGTTGTCAAAATTTATTTGACCGTATCTCAAAACCGACTCGACCAATCTTCATCAAATTTTTTTTACTTGCATAACTTCATATACAGTACTACAGTATATTTTAATTTGAGTGAAATTGATGAAGTGGTTTTGAAGATTTCTATATTTACGGATTCTAACCAGGTACTTTCGGATTGGACAATAAATGTTCTACTACTGAGCTATCTTCACCAAACTTTCTCTCTCTCTCTCTCTAGAGGGCTATAGTCCCGAACGAAGTGGTCGGGCGATTATGTTCATTAGTTTATTTGTCAGTACATAGAGATATTATTGTTAATCCTAACGAAGTTTTAGATATTATGGCGAGAAAGAAAAATCGACGATTAGCTTTATAATAATTCATAATTTTTATTGGTGTGTAAATGTGTGAGTGTGAAGTATAATGTGAATTATGAAAAAATTATATAATAACATTATGATTCTTATTTGCGTAGTAAATTATGTATTAAATCTAAGCATATGTTTCGCGTTTCTCAAATGCAAGAAAGTATAAAAAACCGTTTCAATATAAAATAATTTTCATTATTATTATTATTATTTTATGATCATCAGCACCCTACACAATATGTAATGTTAAATTACATAAACTTTAAAATACGTATAATATGAAAGATTAATACAATGTTGACTCTTGTGTTTATAAAAATAATCAGTTTTAAAATAAAAATGTTGCTGAAAGGTGCCGAATCCCTGACAGCCTTTGTATTTTGAATATGCTAAAATATTAATTTCATAATAAAAAAATTAAAAATAATTTAACGTTGATATGCTGTCGATTCAAATTTGTTAATAGATGCATTTTGACGCGTCAGTAGAGTATTTGTTTTAGTAACGCGGAAGACATAACAATTTTTATTCACCCGCTGTCTATCTGTATGTTACGTATGTAGCAACGGTTGTTAGGAAACCATATTCCCCTCCTCTCTTCGTCAACTACAACATTTCAAGGTTAGACGGTTAGAACTTAAATGCATCTTTTTTTTCAACTCGCTATGTATCTGGCGACGTCTGTTTGTAAGTCTGGCAACTCTGAACCAGCGGTTGCTAGGAAACCGAATCCTCACTTCCTCATCATACAACCGTTCAAGGTTACACAGTTAGAACGTAAATGCATCCCTTACATTTTATAAAATTATAACTTATATAAACTTATAACTTATATAAACTTATAAATTATAATATTTTATAAAATTATAACTAACCAAAAATATAAAATTAAACCCTTTAACACTACAAACGTTTTCATCACCGATGTATTTATTTTTTTATATTCGTTGTGGCCATTATTTCGATTGAAATTATTGAAAAAAAAAATACTTGTAAGTCAAAAATTGAATTCAAGACTTTTTTAATGTATGAAACCTAGCTAAACAACTGCCGAGGGTGGTGTCTAACATGAGACTCGAACCTGACACCTTCAGTATGTCAGTAGATTTTTAAAATCTTTTATTATGAATTTATATATAGATGTCGATGTAAAAAATATTTATTTGTATAAGAAACCAGATTGTGATTATAATGTTTATAGTCGTTGACCATGATTATGTACAATGTAACTGAAAATTGATCCCTTTAGATTACAGAATTTTTTTTTTTTTGAGTGACAAATTTCTGTCCAAAACGAGAGAATCAACTCAAATCTTCAATAAGCGGTTGCCGTAACATCTCGGCAACCGCTCGTCCGATTTTCACGATTCAAACGACGTATGTATCGGCAGGTCGAGTGTTAAGTGTTTAACGCATCGCATACACTCTTGATCGACCGGATGTTGGTTATCCGGAAATTAAATCGTTTAGTCCTATGTTTTGATTGCACACACCCACCGTAAAACGTACCGATTCGACCTTTCGATAAATACGCTCAAACCTGTGCGCTAGCGCAGCTGTAAATTATAAACTTATGAAGAGTAAAAAAACAGAAAATAAAAAATATATAAAAGAAGTTTTTAAAAACCACTCTTATATTAAATGCCATAAAACGTTGAAAGAAAAAAAAATAAAACATCGCTCTTAAATTAAACGCACTAAAAGCAAAAAATAATTTTACGACGGTATCTCAGAATGGATTTTTCATTCCTAAATTTTCATCTCCTTTTACGTGTTTAATTGCTTCATCAATCTCTTCGTATACACACTCTACCTCATCATCATCATGGGCGCTTGTAGGCATATAGACGTTAACAATCGTTGTCGGTTTAGGTTTTGATTTTATCCTTATTACAATGATTCTATCGCTATGCGTTTTGAAATACTCCACTCTCCTCCCTATCTTCTTGATCATCACGAAACCTACTCCTGCCTGCCCATTATTTGACGCTGAGTTAATTACTCTAAAATCACCTGACCAAAAGTCGCTTTCCTCTTCCCACCGAACCTCACTAATTCCTACTATATCCACATTTGTCCTACCCATTTCCTTTTTTAAATTTTCTAGCCTACCAACCTTTTTTAAGCTTCTAACATTCCACGCTCCGACTCGTAGAATGTTATTTTTTAATTTTCTGGTGACCCCTTCCTTAGTAGTCCCCACCCGGAGATCCGAACGGGGGACTATTTTACCTCCGGAATATTTTACCAAGGAAGGCGCCTCCATTATTGCTATGTGAAAATGCAGAGAGCCACATTTTCTTGGAAAAAAAGCAGCTGTAGTTTTCCATTGCTTTCAGCTGCGCAGTACTCAGAGGACTGAGTGATGTTGATACGGCCGTTTAAGTCATTGTGACTCACGCCCGTAACAACTACTGAAAGAGCTGCTGCCCTCTTTCAGGAATCATTCCTTAGTCTGGCTCTCAACAGATACCTCTCCGATATGGTTGCACCTTCGATCCAGCTACTCTGTATCCCTGAGCACTCAAGCCCCCTCACCAACGGCAAGGTCTCATGATTCATAGAGGAGGGAAAAATAATATATTTTTTTTAATTTCAGACACATTACATTTGATACATTCACATTTGATAGCGATATCATTACATTATGTCTCTGCAATTTTTCTCATTTTTGTATTTCTTACAAACTTGTTTTTATTTTTACAGTTCTATCCGCAGTTTAAATAAAAAAGTTAAATGTTTTTAAATAACTAAAAATAAAAATTAGTAAGATAATACCTTTGAGGGTATGTACCACCCTCAAGTACTTACTATACGAGTGAATAAAAACAAAGCAAATTTCTTGTCATCTTTAATAAACTTGCATAGTTTTACACCAGCAGTAATATGTAACAAAGAAATAACATCAAGAAATTCTTTTTTTCATCCTTTTTAAATTTTTCAGCCCGTTCAATAAAAAGCGTCTAAAATAGCAACCAATACACAGTAGTAATTACATTAATTTTATTAAAAAAAAGGACGTAAGCTACTAAAATTATTATCTCTACCATAATAGCTAGCATATAATATATAAAACTGACATATAACATACAAAATGCTTATCTGTCCCCCTCCAGCAAATAAAAAAGTTAGTTCAGAATAGTGAAGACTGCAAGTTTAAATGACTGAAAAAATGGTGGAATCGATGATGAAGGACTATCCATAAAGGGACTAAACATTAAATCGATCACGGTTCATCAAAAGCAGAAAAACAATGATATTTATGATGAGATGTTGAAGAATGGTGTTCAAAACTAGCATTTTTACATTCTGTAAATAACACTCTTTCTTATTGAAGAGAGCATGACAAGAAACTTACAGACGATATCAGATGTTGAATAAACACCAGATGACTAATAAAGCATATCTGTTTCTTTGAAGAACAAAGGTCGTAAAGAATTTAAAAGCAGAATATAAACTGTGTACATTGGAGTGCAAGTGTGAGGAAAGGATAACAAATATAATGGAGATTTACATGTAATGTAAATGCAGTCTTTGGGGGTATTACTGTAATATTTTGTTGAACTAAGCTAAAATGAAAACTGCAAGTATTTTGGATAAGATGAGAAAGCAATATCTATTTAAGAGACAAGAAGAGGAAAATATGTTGAAGAGTGTGATGGATATTTAGGTCAATATCAAAAGGAGAAGGGACAAAATCGGCAAGTAAGGGAATGTAGGGATACTGGCCAGATTGCATTTTACAAAAGCTGGCATCTCTCTGAGATTTATCCATTTAATTACATAATTATTAAGAATGTGTTCACATATCAGAACATCATCACAAACAATCAAAATCAGTTCTCATTATTGGCATTGAAAGTTTTCATCACACCAAAATCATATAGCCTGTGAATTATAAGTGTTAAAAACCTTATACATTATTTAAATTTATTACAGTTCGTAAACCCAAAAATTTTAAACTTTTACTAACAATAATTACTAATGGTCATATTAAAAAATATATTTTTAATCGCAACACTTTAATACTTGTATTTTAAGACTTTCAAAGAATGCAATTTAAAAATTCCTTAACTGTTACCAGATATCAAGTTAAATTTTTTTACAAGGCTCTCAAAATCATATAAAGTTATGTAAATAGTCATTTGACCTAATTTCATCTAAATTTACAGTAACCAAATTTACGATAACATTAAATGTGGAATAGCCTGGAAATGCTTTAAAAGCAAATAATACTTCACATGTTGTTTAAAACTTGACTAAAAGGAAGATCAGGGTCAGGAACAGGATGAACAGTATGCTCAGTCCATAAAATGGGTATATTTTGTAGTCACCAACACTTAAATAAACTGGTAACTTGGAGCTCCAAACAACCAGTAACACTAAGATGAAGTAACTAAAAATAACAAAACTGCTAGGTTTTAATTACATTATTTTATTTTACATAGTTTATAATTTAATTTAGATTTTAGTAACACTTTTAACTTTAGCCTGACTTTAATATCACTAAAAAATCTAAAAATGGAAGAAAAATCGTCTTAAGGACAAATGATATTAAACAAACAGGCACATTTTCTCCTCAACACATTGCTGTTTTTGAGTGGCAGTATCTGACAGCTAACCAGTCATGTGAATGATGCACGCTCAAGTTTTTGGTTAAGATTTTTTCTTGGTAAACCCCAAACCAAATTACATAATTAATAGATAATTCACCATGAGTTCCAAAATCTTGTCCACATTTTCCAATATTTTACTGGTAGTTCGCTATCCTGAGTGATCATTGTCTTTAGCTGCTATACTTATTCTTAATTACTTTTAAAAATAGTTTAATTTTTTCAACTGTACTTAAATTTAACTTTTAGTTTTTATTTGGTTAATTAACTTTTCATTTTTATAAGTTAAATCAGATATACTGTAGAATAACTCTAAAGCTTTCTCAGTACTAAAAACAAAATATCACGTTTATGAATAAAGTGTTCTGTGATTTAAGTTGGTAAAATAAATATTTCTTAAATTTTAGAATTGTTAAAAATGGCATAAATGCACATGATTTGTGCATATTTTGAAAATTCATTAACTTTGTTCAGAATCAAATATTGAAATTTTTACTGTACTTTGCTCTTACGTAGATGCATATTATGTGATAAAATTATATTTTTGTCTCAAACCCCCCACCAGAGATAAAAAGCCTCAAATTTTCAAAAGATTTAAAAGTTTAAATTAAAAAAAAAAATAATAGAAAAAGAAGGGAACACTTATCAATGTTCTTACTCTAGCTACGGTGAGTATGGAGGCTTGTAATAAAAAAAAAATCTACTCAATATTTAAGGCCCTACATTGTAAATTTAAACTGTAAAAAAGGGAATTTATTATTATTTGATATCAAATTTTGGTGATCATTTTTACTAATTAGACTTATTAAAGGGTTTTAATATAAAGGACCCAAATTAAAGAGGAGAATTTGATGAAAAAGAAATGTTTATATGTTGCAACAATGTTTTGGCATAATCCAGTCCAAAAACATTAAAGTTTATGGTAATGTCTGCAAAGCCAAAAATGACTAAGTACTGCTAAACAAGCATGGCCACCAGTCACAAGCAGGCTGAGATAAGAATATAAAAAGACATGTTCTGGACTGCCAATATATTAGGGAATAACTTATAAAAGAAATAAAATAAAAAATGATGAAGCAACAAAAAATATTTTGGTTGAATTACTTCATATGAATTGATTTTTCTTTCTAATTTGTCTAACAGTATTTCTGACTGAAAATAACACTTACTTCTGCATCAAGTGGTTCTTCATGGTACAATGATAATGGAAAACTAACAGAACTCATTTTTAAGTCAATATTAGTATATTTTAAGTCAATTTAAAGTCAATAATAACAAAACTACATATATATATATACAACTACAGATATAACAATATTTTTATAACAACTTAATATATTTTAGTAATAGTTAACAGACACTAGTTTTTTTCTCAGTTGACTCCCCATCCCAAAGCCTGCATTAAGAAGCTTTTCTTCAAAATTGTTGATAAAAAGTAATAAGCAGTGAAATAAAAACTTAAATCATTTTACATAAATAATATATCTAAATTGTTATTATATGTTATAACAGCCTGTTTTGGAATACTGAAAATATATTTTTTTTAAATGTTTACTCTTTAAGGTTACAAACATGAAATATTTCTAATGAATGTACCTTTTTAAAAGTAAATGGTAAAATGTTATGTTTTTTGAAGAGAAAAAAGTTGTAAATTACCTCAGTTGTTAAAAAGTCAAAATTGATACAAATGTAAAAAAACTCAATACATCATTAAATAACTCAATAACTCTGAATATAATTTCCCTAGATGCTATTGGCATATTTTAGTGGCTAAGAATCTTAGCAGGCAACATAGAAAAACATAAACAAAACAAAGAACATACCTATACTTGATAAATAACACTTATTTTAAAGTAAATAACATGTTTTGCAAACAACATATTTCATGGTTCATAATATTATAAGAGGGACTGGATCGGGACTCCACAGAAGACAACTATAAATAAAGCTATAATAAATGCATACAAAAAATAACTTTACTACAAATTACCACACAAATCAGAAATTAAATATTTTGTATAATTTATTTACCAAACAAAAATTATCTGTTAAACAATACACCAAGTACAGTAATTAAATAAGAAAATTCAAATGCATAAAAACAATGGAACCCATACAGGAGTTGAAGGGAATCAAACAGAAAATAAAAGCAATCTTGCAAAAAAAAATTGTTATGTTTCTGATATTAGCCTAACAAAATTTAAAAATTTACATTAACTGCATTATCACCTGTAATACCATATCCTAGTTTAAATATGAACATCTATGCAATTCAGAAACATTTGAACAACTTTAATCATTTGATAATAATTCATTTAAAAAAATTATTTTAAGAATTGAAATCTAAAAATATAAAAAAACCTATGTAACATAGATTTCAGTTAATGTAGTTAAAACAGTTAATAAATTTTTTGCCTCAAAGGTGATGGTTGTGATTCCCAGTATAAAATAAAAGCATTGGCAATTGACATAAATAATGGAAAAATAATCTTTTCTGAGATTTCATTTGCTTGCATTTGAATGGATAGTATGAAATAATCTGGTCATTTCTATCCACCACTTTTATTTTTACTATAGTTGATAATTGTATCCGGTTTTTTTGTTTTTGAAAACAAAAACCAACATGTGCCCCCTTTAGAGTGCACATGTACTTCACTTTGTCATATGTGAACTGAAGATAAGGCTAATACATCTCTAGTGTCTTTCAATTTGACACACAGGAGATGATTTCTTCTAATGTAAACTAGTTTCTTTTTAGGCAGCTCTTTCAGATAGGACATCTAGCTTTACTCTGTCGCTGCCATAAAAAATCAAAAACCGCTGGTGGACCGTAAACAGGGTACGTGAATGTTGTATTTCCTTGTCACCGGGCGATGATAACACTAGAGCGTTTTTCGCCCACAAAACCCAAAAAAAGATTATGAAGATAATCAGAAAGAAGTCTTTGGAAAAGTGAAATTAAGGAATTTTTGTTATTTTTACCTGTGTAAATTTCAAGTACATATGCGGTTGACAAATCACCAATATATAGTTTACGCCATAAACACGAAATCTTATCCTGCCTCTACATCCACATACATTCATAAACTATCAAATTTTCCCTTTGAGAAAAGCAGCCCCGATACTCAAGAGATCAAATTGTTCAAAAAAGATTAGAATTAATAATTTAAAAAGAATTAATAAATTGTCTGTTTCATACTATGAAGAGACTGAATACTACCTCATTCAAAATAAACTGATCTTCATTTAATACTTTTATTTATTTAAGCTCTATATATATATATATAAAAAAAAAAAACATTTATTTTATTCTGAATAAAATTTTTTTGTAATGAACAGAAAGAAATGTTAGACTTTTTTTATAGAAATAAACCAACTGTTATATGAGTAAAGTTTTAATTGATACAATTTTATTGCTCTTTGGAATTCACAGAATACTGTTAACAGTGACTATACTCTGGGCAGAACTTAGTATGCTCGTATTTTGTGTTCTGTTCTCATAACCAAACTTTTTTTTTAGTTTTTACAATATTTTTTATACTTTGAGGTTGTTTCTTTGACAATTAGTGATAACTGTTGTAAAATTTAGTTAAGTGATTATATGGACATAATTAGCCTGCCTGAATCGCATAAAAATGATTCAAACATACGTAATTCTAACAAAAAATTTTGTTTGCACGAGCTGCCTACGGATGTTTTATTGCATATATTTAAGTTCAGTGACTTAAGTACATTGTTTTCATTAAGTTGTTGCTGTAAACGGTTTTATAATATAATTTCTGATGATTCTGTGTGGAGGACAAGAAGTAAGGTTGCAGTTATGACCAACCAGTCTTCTGAAGATGTTATCATAAGGTAGTTACCGCAGTAATTTTCAATGATAAAGTTATGTATACAACGTAAATTTAAATTAGTTTAGAATTTAATTGCAAATGTTTGTAACAACTAATGTCATCACAGAGTTACCTTCAAGTATGTGAAGTATAAATTAAGCATTTGTTTTGAGTGAATTTAAAAATATGTCAGCCTTCAAATGACCTGATGGCTTTTCAGATCTTCATTAAATTGCAGATTATGTTTTATTAAGATTGTGTATAAATTTTTTGTATTTATTGCTAACAGAATATTGTAATGCTGTATAAACATTAAAATTTAAAAAATAAGCATGTGATTGAATCTTTATTTTTTAATTAGAAGTTAATACTTTAAAAACTAGTCAGTTAAATTAATTTTGAATGAACCAGTCTGTTAATTATCTGATTATATATGTCAGCATTGGTTATATGTGATGCTGTATGTATGCTGTCATACGTTTTGTTTCTCCATTTAAAATTAACATATATTAAATAGTTTAACAAGAAATGTGTGCAGTTGATCTAATTAACCATTTTCCAAATTATTGGTGGTTAATACAATAGTGTAAAATCCCCACAGTTTGAATCATCCAAGTTGGTTTATTATTTTTTACATAAAAATCTGATTTCTAGTTGCATTATTCTAATTTATGTGATTCTGAAGCAATGTGTTGTATAAGTACAGTAATCCAAAAGAAATCAATGTATTTCAGTTTTTAAAGAGGTAATTGGTAGCTTATGATATGTAAGTTTACACAAACTTATATATGTTTTTTAATTTATAACACCATTCCTTGTATTGTATTTTGAACAAATTAGTTGCTTTGAATTTGTTATAAAACTAGTAATAAGAAAATGACCATGGACATTCATGTAAAAACTCTGATTGACTTTTTTAAAAGTTTCTTTTGTTATTGAATAATCTATTTTAATTAATTAAAATAATTCTTATGAATTTAAAAATTTAATTGTTAATGTGATCTTTGTAGTTTGATTTTCAGTAATTAAATTTGGTATGTTTCTACATTGAAGTTTGAAAGGTGAAGTCCTAGTAAGCTAAAATTTATCTAGCATAAAATTATTAGTGGTTTAATATATGATCTTTCTAACAAACAATTTTTTAATTTGCAGTACTTCACAACTGGTAATTTATTTAAGAAAGTTTTCACATTTGAATTAATTCGTACATTAAGATTATTTTTTATTCTCATACTCATATATACATATTTTTTAATCCTGGTATATGTACATCTTCATAATGTGTTGCAAATTCTATTTTTACAATTTTTGTAAATGTACAATGAAAATGCTAAAAAATACAGTTCTTTACAAATGACACCTTTACGTAAGCATCTTTACAGGAATCACTTTATTTAATACAGAGTTAAATCTTGCCAGCATTTTCTTAAAAATAGAAACACTGCTTATTGTAAATGTTTCAGTTATATTGTATACTTGAAAACGTACTTCAAATGGTGATATGTTTAACACATAATACAAAACTCACACCACTTCTGTTGCTAATAATTTGTACAATTCTTATAAGAACATATTTTTCCTTAACTTTATTGTATATGAGATCAGTATTTTCAATCCATTGCAACTTTTCAGTACTGCCATCTAAGAATTTTACATTATTACCTATTATCAAGTATCTATCATACAACAGGGTAAAGAGTGGTCAGACAAAAGTGGATACAAAATTGATTTTAGGAATACCAATTTAACTTTTATCATTTCATTTCGACCTGGTTGAAATATTTCAGTAAATTGATTTCTGTTTTCAAGATAAATGTGAATTAGATTATTTGCCTACTCTAATTATATTCATGTAATAAAATATTATAATCAAAAATCTCATAGCATATCATTCTTTTTTCAAATCAAACATAAACAGCATCCATGATTCTTTGCAAATTTATCTCATTGTTTTTAACACAAACTTGCTGTTAGACAAGACCTCTTTCTAAAACTATGTTAAAAATTGTGTAGCATATTAATAAAATATTAGCAGCTTCAGAATTACATTCTTTAA
Organism: Lycorma delicatula; assembly: GCF_047948215.1. Lineage (NCBI taxonomy): Eukaryota > Metazoa > Arthropoda > Insecta > Hemiptera > Fulgoridae > Lycorma > Lycorma delicatula. The sequence goes on from NC_134459.1 coordinate 16,969,693, forward strand.
AGTTTTTGAAATAAAAATAAAACATGACAGCAAAGAATGACCTTCAAGTTCATCAGAAATAAATTTTTTAACATTTTATTTTGTTTATATATAATACAGAAGGTTCTAGCAATTGTTTGATATCAATCTGTTGTTTTTGTAATATCCCATAAGATTTTGGAGTGACTATTTATGTAGAGAATTTTCCTTTTAGTAAATTCCTGTAGTCTGTTAGCCAAAAAGTCATATTTCTTTAAATTTTATATAGCAGTATATTAGGCTCTGTTTGGAAGGTAGTGGAAACCATTTCACTCCGTCCCCTTACCCAAGTAAGCCTAACATGAGATGCTAAGTATTCTGGAAAATAGATAATTATTATATGCAAATTAAAAATTTTAATAATGCATATTAAATACAAATTAAAATTAATAATAATTTTTATTAATATAAAAAATAAATATATAAACATGCACTAAACACTGGGTGAGTTTTTGAATTATGAAGAAAGAAGAATCTACATAAGATACTAGTTAGTTAATGCCTTATTCATTTACTTTCCACCTGTGTTCATAAAATATAAAAAAAATTGTATTTCCAAATCTGTTTGAGTTTCTCGTTATATTAGTCTAAGATTTAGAAAAAAAATAAAGTAATATTTTGTTATTGTGTAATAATAGCCCACCAGGCTGGTCTAGTGGTAAACTTGTTGCTAATTCTTGTTTAACAGCTGATTTTCAAAGTAGAAGGTTCTCAGGTTCATATTCTAGTAAACATTGGTTGCTTTTATATGGATTTGATTACTAGACAGTGGATAACCCATCGGTTATCGTTTAACCACCAAACTATACATGTACTTTGGTGGTTGGGGTTTAATTAACCACACATCCCAGTAATGTTTGGTCTGAGTCTGTACAAGACTACACTTCATTTGCATGCCATACATATCATTCTCATCTCATTGAGCCAGAGTCAAGGTTGCTTATTGTTCAGTGGTTGAAAAGATTGCAACGTATACATTAAGAGATAATAAATTATGTAATAATCTTCTGTTGTCCGACTAACATCAGTGATTAATTTACACTGTAATCACATTTACACTACAGGGTTTTATTATAACTTTATAATAAACATTCTTGATTTACTTATCTATTCATATGTTTCAATTTATTTTATGATGTCAATAAGTGTTTTATTTATACGTTGATGTGGCATGTTTATAATCTTTGTCTTTATATGAGATTTATCAATTTTAGTTGCAGTTATTAGTAATTTGGATATTATTTAATTTTTATTTTAAACATTTTTTAAGTAACTAAGTAAATGTTTTAATGTATATTGCATTATCTGACATTTATAAAATATAACCTGTTATGGTACAATATTTATGACTACATTGTTGTTAACTGATTTTTTGTTTTTCAGATCATCAAAATTCTTGAATGCTAAACAAAAGTGTCGTATATCTGTCAACTGGAAGTTAGGAAGCTATGTTGAAAAATGTTTTTCAACAAGAATAAAGTAATGTTTCATTTTTATGTTATTAATGTGTAATCTATAATTTTTTTTTAATCTGCTTTGAAATGAGTTTATTTGTCTTTCTCAGTCTGTGACTGCGCACACAGGTGAATTTTTTAAAGTGGGAAAAATTTGGCAAAATTATCCGTTCTCTATGTGTATTATTTACTTAATTATATTACAAGCCTATTCTGCAGGTGCAGTTGTGCAGTTTAGTATTTTTTTGATAATTTTTCATCAGTGAATTTCACAAATTTATTTCATTATTCAGCTGCATAGAATCAGCAGTGTTATGTTATATATATATATATATATATATACATATATGTTTTTATGTCTGTTAATGAAACATCTTTTATGGTATTATTGTAATTTACAGATTTTAATAAAGGAAAAAGTGTACAAGAGTTGTGACAGTTTTATGAAATCTGTTTGAAAAATAACCTGGCTGCTTTTCTCTGGTACTCTAGAGATGTTTTGAGACATGTGATTGGCATCACTGTAGCTTATAAACTAGTGGACAATCCCCAACTACCCATGTGTGTCTGCAGATATTAGTTTCTCTGTAGCATTCATTTGAAGGTGTTGTTTAGTACTTTGGTGATTTTTATGATGCATAATTTGTACAAACAAGGAGTTGTCGAGAGATTTTGTTCTAAATTTGGCAAAACTTTTACTGAAAAAATTATAATTATTATTTGGCAATATATTTTACTGAAGGGAGGACTCTGTGCTGCATCCAATGCTATTAGTGATTCCTCAGTTTTGAAGCAGTCAGGAATCAAACATCTACCAAACATAATGATGATCCAAGAAGATCATTGACATCAGTGAACATGTCCAAGAAATTGATTTGGTGAGGTCAAATCAATATTTAACAGTTCAAAAGATAGCAGAAGGGAATGGAATTTCAGTGAGATCATGTCATGAAATCCTAACCAAAAAATTAGGAATGTATCCAGAAAAGTTTGTTCCGAAACTCTTGATACAACAGCAATAACACAATTTTGTAGCTGTTTGTCTGGAACTTTTGAATCGAGTAAATGATGATGAAACTTTTCACCAGTAATAACCAATGATGAGACATGGGTTTAAGGGTGTGATGTGGAAACAAATCTCTCATTGTGATGGGTTGGAAAATTATCAACAAGCGCAAAAAAGGCACACAAAAGTCATTCAAACTCAAAAGTAGGTAAAAGTATATATACCTGGAAGGAGAGTACGTTAAAGGGAATTAATTTTGTAGTGCTGGAAGTTTTCAGTAAATTTTTTTTTGAGGTACTGTTATTTTTTTTATCATATCTTGTGTATTATTTTTACTATTTTAATAAACTGACATAGCATTAAAATTTAATCCAAATGACTAAGCCATATTCTTTAAAAAGAAAGGAAGTAAATTTAATCTCTCTATTACCTTTATACATAAAGAGGAAATAATAATGTAATAATAATAATAATAATTTAATATAATAATATAAATATATATTACACACACACATATATATATATATATATATATATATATATATATATATATATATATATATATATATATTATATTATTATATAATTGTAATATAACTTCTGGGTAGAAGTTGGATTGTGTCATTGAAATCATGAAGTTAAATATTTGTATATAGTCATCATAACTGCTTATCTATTTGTCTTCTATTATTAAAAAACAGGATAATGAAATTTAATAATCTAGTTATTATGAGTTAGTGGCTAGTTCCTTTCTTTCTTATAAATACATAATTGTTTATATAAGGTAAAATGAAAATTGTTTACTGTAGAAGTGGATAGCAATTTCATTTTGAAATTTATGCTTCTTCATAATGCTCATGATGTAAAAATTATGATGAAAATTAAAAAAATATGTGATTATATGTGTTCTTTTCAAATTTTTAGGTTTATGCCAACGCTTATTTTAGAAAAGAACAGGTTATGGATGAGTAAAGGTGAAAATATACACGTGTTTAGACGTCAAGGAAGTTTTATTCATTGGAAAAATCCTCTATTTGTTCTTTCAAATGGCCATTGTAAGGATATATGTCATTTTGTGAAAATAGGTTCTCTGTTATTAAGTGGTGGCAGGTAATAAGAGATCGCCTAAAAATTGTTATCTTTTAGTCTCAATAAAAACTTGTGATGTACAGGGTGTTCTGGGATGTATTTGCCGAACTTCAGTAACTGATTCAGAACACCAAAATGATAAAAATTTCATATCAACATAGGCTCTATTTTGCTTTGTTTTCCTTCTGGATGCCTTTTTGTGATTTTTCAACAAAAAAATTATTCTCAGGAACAGGTAGACCTAGTTTAATTAAATTTGTCAAATCTAAGACTAATGTCTTGTTCTACAAAATACAAATTTTGAAAACGTCACCATCAAACATTTCAAAATGGTGGCCATCTTAATTTTTTAATCTTCAATATCTTGTAATTATTTGTTTGATAAATTTTTTCTTACTACGAAACTTATTAAGCATTTTATTTTGAACAAAATTGAACCTTATTTGTAAAAATCTGTTGACAATCGACTTATTGCAGACTATTAGTACGCCTGGCAGTACGCTTGTGTATTGTAATACAAGCTGTTAACTTTTTGCCTTTTTTTATTTCCTCCAATAAATTTAATAAAAATTATTAATAATAAATAATAATAGTAAATTAGTAAAAATAAAAAAATCACCTTCTATTATGGTGCGCAGTCATACTGACAGGTCAATTGTCTACAATAAGTGGATTGTTTGTCAGTAGATTTTTACAAATGAGATGTCATTTTGTTCAAAATAAAATGCTTAATAAATTTTGCAATAAGGAAAAATTTGCTCATACAAATAATTACAAAGATATTGAAGATTAAAAATGTTCGCCATTTTGAACTTTTTTAAGGTGATGTTTTCAATATTTTTTATTTTGTAGAACAAGATACTTAGATTTGCCAAATTTAAATTAGGTAGGTTTACCCGTCCTGAGAAATAAGTTTTTTGTTGAAAATCAGAAAATGGCATCCAGAAGGAAAATAAAGCAAAATAGGACTAATGTTGATATGGACTTTTTTCTCATTTTGGTGTTCTGAATAAGTTACTGAAGTTCGGTGAATATGTTTGGAAAAATTTGTACATATTATATGTTGATTATTAGGTTACATTATTATTATAGTTTGATTTTTAAAACAAATTAAAATGTTACTTTTACTGTTCAGTTTCAAAATTATTTGTTAAGATTTGACTTCTTGAACCGGTTGAATTTTCTGTACTAATTGAAATAAATTATATCTTGGAGTGACTTCCTAAAAGTTAAAATCTGTTATTGCAATGCTAAAGTTGCTTCCAGATCATTTTCGATACCAATATGAATCATATTGATCGATACTTAGCAAATTAAATTCTCTAAAATGTTTAAAGACTAAATAACTCGCTTTGAAATTAATAGATCTTTTTTTGAAAGGTCTATCAGACCTAACTATTGGCGTTCTTCAGTGTAGTATGATTGTATTGTTGTTAATTGCATCATTAATAAGTCATACCAAATACTCCACTGAAGAAAAGAGTCAGTAATAAGCTTTAAAAGACCTTTTGCAAGAAAAAGTTCCATTTATTTGAATATGAATAGTTTAATTTAACCACCTGTTAATATTTATTGTTATCACATATCTTAGTACAATACCTTGACCCACTAGAAAGGATCTTGTGTTTTGGTGGCCATTTTTAATGTATTACCTGTCTATTTACAAGCTCTTATAATCAGTTAAAATTAAATTTACCATTCTTTTTCTGCATTGTTATATTTTATTTGAAAGTAATGTACTTAAATAATTTTCAAATGAAGTCTTACAAATTATTATTTTATTCTGTACTAATTTTATTTATTTTGATTTTTTAATGCTGCTCCAGTTAAGGTTTTCGTACAGTTTTCCTTGATGCATTCATGTAAATGTAGTCTTCTGGCCAAGGCCTTTTTGACTTGAAAGAAAAAGAACACACCTCTTGGCAACATCACTAGTATTCCCAAGGATTTATGTAATAGTTTATTGTAGCATATGTGACAATGATTGCATTAGCCCTCAGGCTATAACTTATACATACATTATATTATCTGTTGTTAGTATTGCCATTACGGTTAATACGTACTTTAAATTCTCTGTTTTTATTGCAGTTTTAACCACTATTTTTCTTTACAGATAATAGAAAAAAATTCATATTTTTGAGCTTTTCATTTACATGATAATGTTACACTTTTTGAAGGCAAAGTAAATTTCCTGTGAGATGTAAATTATGTTTCAGAGAGCGAATATTTATTTTGTGAATGGACTGTGATACTTCTGAAAGAATGGAAGTTATATTAAAAATATGTGATTATTTTAAATTATACATAAAAGTTGTAGACTTTTTTAATTTTTATAGAGATGGGAAAATTTGTGCTTGGTCAGAAGATACAGGACATATTCTGTTTAATAAAAACTGCCATGGTGTAAGTGATGTACGTTCCATTGATGCCTCAAATGACATTGTAGTATCTGGTTCAAGGGATTCACTTTTAAAGGTTATTAATTACTTTATTAGTGTAAACTTTTAATTATGTAAAAAATGTATCATTTTATTAACACTGCTTGCCATTAAATAAACAACAGAATAAATCAAATTGAAACTTTCTCATAATGTGAAAGAGTTTCATTGCTCATGCTACAAATTTTCTCTTTTGCAAGATAGTATAAAGCACTTCACTGTTAGAAGTTTTCATTTTTTTTAGTTTTCTTCTTTCTATCTAATAAAAAAGGTAATGCATTTGGAAGCTCGTTTTGGATACATAATTATTAATAAAAAAATTACGTGAAAAAGAGTCTAAAAATAATTTCCTCTGACACTTTAAACTTAAATCAGAACTTAATTTTAATCAAAAGAATGTTTTATTTTGTAATTATGTGTGTAGTTATTACTAGAAGCTATAATACTAGGCTAGTTATACTAGAAGACTATAGCCATAGCCTTTTACAACTTTTAATATACAGTACGTAAGTTAAAAAATAAAAAACAGTAACTTAAAAAATAAAAAAAAAAATGTAACTTAAAAAATAAAGAAAATAAAATAAAAAACAGTAACTTAAAAAATAAAAACTACTTAGTAGAACTTAGCACTTGGTTTGTCTTTTAGTACGATCAAAACTCTTATCAAAAGTCTAGGGCAACGGAACTGGCAGTAGAGATCAAAACAACTGTACAATTTGTTTTGATCATGTAAATATATATCAACACAACCAAATCTTACCAATAATACTATAATTGTCACTAAAACACGAAAATTATAATTCTCGAATTTTACCATAAAAAACTTCAGGAAAAAACTAAAAACAAACCCAGAAAGTAAAACAAAAATGTGTTTATATTAGTGATGTGATGACTGATCTCAAGTAAAAAACAAGTTAATTTTTAATTGTGTACCAGAGTTATGTTTGTTTATAAGTTCCTTAAATAGCCTAAAGTTTTTGTAATATTGTTGAAATGTTTTTTCTTCTGATGTGTCAGTAAATGAAATTATCGTATCCACAACCTCTTGGATTTTTGAAAGTGTAAGGTTTGTTTATTGGTTCACTGTCACACGAACCATCAGAATTGATGTCATTCTAGGAAATGACTTCATCAACTATTTCTATATCATTCAGAATCTGGAACTCAGGCTTTTCTATTTCTTCTAGCCATTCCTGCACATTGTCTTCGGTTGTTACAATCTCTTCTTTTTTCTGGAAAATTTTGTGAAGGTCTTCAGTTTCATTGAGATAATTTTTCAATTCGTGTTCAACATTCATACAAGTTGTGAACAGTTTACCTCAGGCATGCACCAAGGTTGTCTTTTCAATAAATTCCACGCATCATTTAGATTAAAAATTGCTGACTTCATCGAATAATTTTAAATATTTTGAAGTGATTTTTTTCCTTGTATATCTACAACTAAATCCTCCTTCTCCTCTTGTAACACTGCGAGAACTTCATCTAAATATTTTCATTGATAGCGTCTTTTACATGCAACTATCACCCTTGGTACAAAGGCTGAATTAGTGATGTAATATTAGGTGGCAAAAACAAGCACTTAATGTTACCGTCATTGCTTACAAGCTTCTTGGGAAGAGGATACACTGGTGCGTTATCCAAAATTAAAATAGCTTTCACGTTTTCAGCTGGTATGTTTAGGACGTCTTTTTGAAATTAATGAATGGCAGTAATAAATTTATGAAAAAACCAATCTTTGAAAATGCTTAAATTAAACCATCCTTTTTTTGAATGGTTAACAGGAAGAAGGTGCATAATATTTTTTAAAGCACGTGGACATGCTGATTTACCAACATTGGTCGACTTAAGCCAATGTATTCCATCTACATACTTGCAAAAAAGAGATATTATGTCTTTAGTTTATTTATAGCCTGGCAAATTTTTTTCAAGCTTTAGAGCTTGAATTTTTTTTGGAAGTGACCTCCAAAATACACTGGTTTTGTCTCCATTGTATGTTTTGTACGATTACAGTGATTCATCTTTTATGAGTTCATTTAACTTAATATGGTTCCACTTCTTCCATGGGTGCGCTACCAGCTTCCCCATGTGTCACGTGATTATTTAAACCATGTTGATTTCGAAATCATGGATAACCATCCATCACTGGCCTCAGATTTTTGCATCCCTAAACGAAGTGGAAATTTTTTTGCTGCACTTTGTATTTCTGTACCTCAGATGTTTATTCCGTGGTGTTGCATAAACCACTTGAAAGCACAATCTTCCAAATCTTGATTAGTTGTGTAAGTTTCATGTGCTTTCATTCATTTTCTGAATTTCCGGAAGAAGTTAATGAAAATTTAACAAGCTTTTCTTTTGAATTTTTATTATCTGAAATAGTCTGCTTTTTAATTCCATATTATTTGTATAAACTTGAAACACTAGTTCCAGCCTCTAATTTTCTTAGTAACTCCAGTTTCTGTCCAATGGACAAATTAAAATGTTTCCTTTTAATACCCATACCACTAGAATTATCAGTAGATATTTTACCAATTAGGCTAAGATCTAAGAAGTAACTTAAAGATCTAAAAATTAATTTAAAAAAAAATGATAACTTTTAAACTAAGCCAACTAAACTTTTAAATACAGTATAAGAAACTAGTTCCTAAATTATCATCAGAATTCTAAAAAGAAACTGAAACAACCAAACTGATGCTAAACAACAAATAAACATGGTGGACATGGACACTACTCTAGAAGCATTCGATAGTCTGTATATCATGGGCATGGCATTGATGAAATAAGCATGGGCAGTTTATAGTGACACCAACATAAAATATGTTAATTATCTTGCGTATTAGTTAATGCACCATTTTATCTGAAATTGATATTTTTTTCTAAATTGTGTGTAAAACTAAAACTTGTTTTATATGAAAAGTAAATTCCAAATATTTGTCGGAATTTTCAAGCTATTTTATATAAAGCTAAGTTAAGTCAGGGTCTGTTAAATTGGGCATCGACTGTAATAGAATTCCATATACCATTTATGTTGTGCTTGTTAACTTTACCTTATTCTTATTTATGGAATGAAGTGCATATATGAAATTCATACAGTTGACATCTTGGTTTTTATGTGTTGTGTAAAAAAAATATATGTTATAGTTAGTGTCCATTATATGTCTACTTTGTTTCTGGGTTGTGATTCATAAAAAAATTATTCTGTTATTTTATGTAGTGCTTGAAAGTGTTCCTTATATATGCATCCAGTCCATTAAATGTGGTATTTAGTGAAATTACAGCAAATAAAATTTAATTTGTAGAAGGTAAATTAATAACCTTCTGCTGACTCAATGTTATATGAAAAAAAGCTTTACTTATTAATTTCAAGAAAAATGTTTAAATACTGTAACTCTTACCAGTTAATCAGTTGGCACTTACCAATATTGTTACATGATAAACATGTGTGCGCAGTTTATACATTTGAGTGGCCCAGTAACCGATGTATAATTTCAGTAGTTGGTTTAAAAGGATTTAATTAATCAAATGTAATTACAGAGTATGGGCCATCAGTTACTGATTATGTACGGTTTTTGTGCCATTTCTGTAGGTAGGTGACATTGTTCCTAAATATCAAGCCGGGAAGGAAGTGAAAACATCTCTACTTTGTATTGCCTATCCAGCAATGCAGATGGAACCATTGTGGCAGTCAGTTTAATTAATATGTTAACCATGAAAGAAGGTATTGAGAATGTAAAGAGGGTTACAGGGATGGACCAATCAGTCCATTCGCAGACTGCAGATTGTACAGGATATCAGTATAGTTTATCTAAATTTATTTTGATGAATACTTAACTCTAACTCAGTCAAGAAAACTAGTTCTTTTCTTTCATTTTTAATATTACTGCTAATGCAAGAACCAGTCAATATTATCAGTAAATATAAGGTGTTAATATTATCCAGAAAGGACCCAGTCAAAATTCTAAACACATTTAATATGAAAGTGTTTCAAGGTTTTAATTGATTTAATTGTTCCTTGGAACATTGTACTGAATTTGTTCCTAGTGAATAAATTACAAAAACTTATCCATTTACTTAAATTTTTATTAAAAAATTCTTTTACTGTAATACTTCCTCAGTCATTCTGTTATAAATGAGATTTTTTGATTTATTAACTGTTAAGTTTGTTGTTGTGATGTAATATTTTTATAGGTTTTTCTTTTCTTTAGGTTTGGAGACTGAAACGTACTAGTTTGTCTGAAGAACCAATAGCTATATATAATGTTGTTAATGCATTGTGGTCTTTGGCAATTGATCCTACTACTAAAAATGTTTGTTGTGGCACTACTGGACTTTTTATTCAAGAATCAATTAAATTGCTAAATTTGGAAAAGTAATGTAACAATAAATTAGTGATAATTTATTAAATCACTTAATTTTATACTAATTTACAAGTCTTGCAACATGACAATTTTTTGTAGCATATTATTTTTTCATATAATTCTTATGTAAATATAGGGTGCACAAAAAAGAATACTTTTAAAGCTGTTTATGAAAATGAAAAAGTAATAATTGTTACTTGATGTGTTGAAGGTGCACACTTGTGGAAGTGTTCAATGTGAGCATCTTTCATGTGACACACACCAACTGATAGGAGAATTTATCCCTTACTTCAACCAGCATGTCCTGTACCTCAAATTGGGTAGTGAAGGCACATGCATATGATCCTTTATAAAACCCAGAAGAAAAAATCTGGAGGTCAGATCGGGTAACCTTGGAGGCTTCTGCAAACAAGCTCTGTCATTGGGTCCATGCTGACCAATCCAGTGATGAGTAATGCTGGTGAGGAGGCATTTTATTTGGCAACAAATAAAATTCTCTGGTCCATCTTGCACATGAGGAAAGAGTTGTCATATGTGTAGCATATCCAAATAAGTAACTCTTGATAGGCTTGTTTCAGTGAAAAAGAACAACTCATAAACTTGGCATCAGGACATAACACAGAAAACATTTAATTTTTGGGTGTTCTTTTCAGTTTGTAATAGTTCACAAGGATTTTCTGACTCCAATACAGATATTGTATGTGTTAATTTTCCTGCTAAGAACAAATCTTGATTGCATTACTAAATAATATGATTAAGAAATCTTCATGCTGCAACATTTCAATTGTGAAGTTGGTATGCACAGTGTCAGTAGGCTTCAAAGCCTATAAGAGCTATAAACTGTATGGACACATATTTAAGCATTTTTTTAAAAATTTCACATTTTCTCCAGCTAGTTAATAGCTGGTCTTTGTAAGGATTTTTTTGGGACTACATAGGAAAGACTCCCTGACATGTTCAATATTTTCCTTAGACACCTCGATCATCCTGTATTATTCTTCTCTTTACAAAGATATCAAAATCAATATGGATGTCAAAATCGATTCTGCCATCTATGAATGTTTTTATCACTTGGAGGATCACAGTTAAACTTTCTATGGAATATGTCAAACTGTACAATCACACTCGGTAAATTGCACAAAGGCTTTCTGTTTAGAAGTCACTGTCTTTACTAATGGTGCTGTCAAGTGGAAAGATAAGGAATCAATCCTCAGTAATGCGTGCAAGTTTTTTTCTCTTTGATTTTAGCCTTAAATTAACACTGTGTACACCTCATCCAAGAGAAGTAACAATTAAAACCATGATTTTTTTTTTGTGCAGTATATATTTCTCTATTTTTTTCATTTAAAATACAAGCATTTCTTTCAACTGCAGTAATTGTTGGTGTTCATAATACCATTTTTTTGACAGATTCTATGATATATTCTCCATTCCTTTATTTTTTGGACTATTTTTTAATAATAATTTTGTCCTGTAATTGTTCACTTTTATTTTAAAAATTGAAAATTTCAGGAGTTGTGTTCTAAGATTCATATTTTGTTTAGAATGTTGTTTGGTGACTACATGAATTTGATAATAAACAAGATATTTATTTCTTATTTATAAAAAGAATAGATGTTGCATAAACTTGTGTTTATTATTGGTAAAATGTGATTAATACTGTCGTCTGATTGAATATTTATTTACTTATTTGTGTTATTTAAACTTTAAAAAAGATTGTTTGATTACTTTTATATTTTAGTGGAACAGTTACTTCATTTCCTGTGAAAAAAGGCATTGCAATTTTTGATATCAAATGGGAATCGCCTAGCACATTTTTGACCTGTGGTTATGACTCAATGTTAAGATTGTGGGATACAAGGTTTGTAATTTTTGTAAGAGTAGCTGATAAAATAGATTTTTAAAAAGATAAATTTTGTAAATACTGTAATTTTTAAAAAGTACTCAAGAATTTTTATTAACCAGGAAAAGGATTCATAGTCATCTTTTATGACTCGTTTTTATTTTTTAGAAAATTTATAATTGCTTCATTTAACTTATTTGCTGTGATACAAGCAGATTTGTAGATTGTATGGCTACTGCTGCTGTATTCTGTGCATGAAGTGTGCAGTTTAGACTATTTCAGTTTCCATCAACTTTGGCGGGTTCTGTATGCTTTATTCTTACAATATGCAGTTGAGAACTGTTTATTGCATGATACTATTTTTAGTCTTATGTACATTTTTTTCTATGAAATTTAGAATTTATTTCATATTTTTCTACCAGTTGAGTTAAAATTTAATTATTCTTAATTTTTGTAAAATTATTAATTCTAAAAGAAAATTTAACTATTGTTTGTAGATTTATTTTTATGGATGTATTTTCACTACTTTCATACATATATTTTATAAATATGCCAATTTTTAAAAAATAATATGTATATTTAATTCAGATTTTATTCCAATTAATATATATTCCAAGTTTTTCTTAAGATTACCTTTTACTTTTGAAAAATGAAATCTCATTAATAAAAGTTTATGAAATATAAATGTATATGTCAGATATACATTGCAACTCATTCTAATATTGAAGCTGATTAAGATTGAGACTTGAAACATTCAGGGTTAGTTACTGAATTTTTTTTGTAATAATAATGATGATGAAATTTTTCTTCTTTTTCTGAGGGGTTGGGTGAACAACTCAGAAAATTTAAATACTTTTCAAATTATGATATTTGAAACCTCATTTTAAAATAATAATTAATCATTTAATTAAGTACTTATTCCAAACTGAAGTAATCTGCTAATTTTAATTCTGTTCTTTGCAATAACAAATACTTAAAACTATAAGTAATTAATGAAATCTGTGCAGTTCTAACAACAATGAAGAAGTCACTTCAATTTAAGAAAAATAAAAAGTTTATCAGTTATGCAACTGGTTAACAGTTACAATTCAGCTTCTTAACAATTTATTTAATACACATTTAGCTTTAACTTTGTTTTGATATTTCGGTTTTTTTTTTACTTCAATTTTGTCAGATTATTATTTTTAGCAAATTTTATTTATTTATTTTTTTATATTTGTATAACTTGGTTTGTTTTCTATGAATTTAATTAAACCAATGATTAAAAAATATTAGAACTGTTTTTTCATCATGTGTTTTTGTTATAAAAATTCAATAATTAATTTTAATTTTATTTTTACTTTAGAACAAGGTGTAACTTGAGATGAGGGTGTAACTATTTAAAAAAAAAAATTAGTTACATCTTCAATGCCTCTCCCCAAAAGGGGGACAATTTCAATATTAAGTAAATTAATTGAATGTTTCAATTTCTAGAAAAAGATATATTATGTCTACATAATATAAATAATAGTACAGAAATTTTAAAATTAAATCTGGTGATAGTATAGTTAAGGTACATGGTTGATTTTTTATGTGTGTAAAATTGTTCACACTTGCATTAATTTATTTTGAAAAGCAGGGTTCTTTTTCTACCAGGAACTTTTTTTAAATTTGTTTATAATATTAAAATTAGAGAGCTTTTAAATTGAATGTTCTAAAATAAAGATATATATTTTACTATTTATGTTTAAGCTATTAAGAATGGTTACTATTATTTACTTGTATATTTTGAATCTGTGAATAAAATTGTATATAACTTGGGGCATTACTGTTGTATTTATCATCCTTTCCTGAATTTTAATCAAGCTCTGATTTTCAGGCAAATACTATATCATTTGTTTTATGATGTATCAAACATTAAGGTTTCATCATTGGTTGTACACTGAAAATTATTCCCACTTCTATTTTAATTTCTCTATTTTATATTGTTTTTAAGAAACAAGAATATTTATTTTCAGAAAACAATGCATTGGTTATTCATTTAACAAGAATTTTTTCAGTTCTTTTATTCCAAAAATTTTACTTGAAAACAGGGATTACAACTAGAAGATATCGATTAAAGTTTTTAAGCATGAAGTATAGTATTAGTAGTCATATTTTTCTGTATTTTAGTTTGTAAGTAAATATAATGCTTCTCTGTTGGGTATAATTTTTTAATCTGTTTTGTAATTAAAAAACGTCTTTCTGTTTTTGTTTGAAGAACAAATGAATGCGTGTGTTCATGGATGGATCCATTTGATGCTGCTGGTTACTGTCTTGCTTCTGACAAGTGTCACTCTGTATTGTGTGGAACTGCTCACAATGGTAGAGTACAACTTTGGGATATAAGAATGAGATTAAGTGTTCAGGTACAATTTATATTAATAATAATCTTATTATTAAAGAATTAATATTGTTTTTTTCTAAAAAATGGGTTTTTTAAACATTAATCATTGGATTTTTGTCTTTAATGATGTAATTGTGTATTTTATGATTTAAGTGAACTCATGGAAAAGTTTTATTGAAATTTTCTTTTTTTAAGAAAAACTTATTCAAGCTTTAGTTATCTGAAATTTCATTTGGTGTGATATATTTTTATTCTTGATGAAAAGTTGATATATTTTTTATGGTTTTTAATTTTTGTCAGTGTAATAGAATACATCTGTGAAGGTTATTGGCTGTCATAATTTTACATTTACTACTTATAAATTTAAATGTAGTCAAATCCTATCATAATGTATATTATTGGAACAGTAGAGAAATTTAACATTCACAGAACAGATAAGTAGGCATGAACAACCGTGCCTACTTATACCACATGCTTACTTTACAGGCAAGGTAGATAGTAACATTTTTAAGTAGGCACATATCATGTACAGTAAGTCTTCATAATTTTTTTTTCATTTTTATTAGTTTTAACGTTTTTATTTTTAAAATGAATTTATACTTTAGGTTACCAATTTTAGATTCTGTTATTAAAGAATCTGATGTGGACAACACACGGCTACCCTACCTTGTACACCTATTAAATTACATTTATACATTTTTTAAAATGAAAAGTACGTAAAATTTTATTTCATTAAAAACTTCTGATATTTTTTCATTTTTTTTTGTTATTGAATTATTATTCATCGTAAAAATCTTTTTACAATGAGAGGTTAGTAATTAATAATAAATGAATATATTTAAATTAAAAAAAAAAAAGTTGATTAAGTCTGATTCGAACCGATGTGCCTTCACCTAAGATCCAAATGTTTCATTAATTAAAATTTTATTTGGCTATAACTCTGGAACCAGTGAAAATAAGTACCACATATGATATATCATTGAGAAGCTCTAAATAAGAGCTTATTACAACAGTTAAGAAAAAGTCAAAAATCCAATTTTTTTTATTTTGGGCTTTTTTTGGACACTTTTGGTTCAGTTGATTGCAATTAAAAGGGGAGGCGCACAACAAGATATTACAACAGCCCTTAATTACCAAAATTTCAGCATCCTACAGCTAATTGTTTTTGAGTTGTCTGTACAAACATTTGTTTCTCACATAACTCAAAAATGTCATGCTGAAACTAGTCAAAATGGATATTTGTGTTGAAATCTGGAAACCGAAATTTCTCACGATCACAATACTTTATTTCGTACAAGAAAGTAAAAAGTTGGCTTGAACTGTTTTTATATTAATACAAGTTTGGAGTAGTTTATGATTATATTATTTTCTGCAACTAAAAAATATGTTAAAATAAATCGTTATTAACTTTTTAAAAATTATTTTTTTTTAATGTATGGTATGCTTCTAGTAGATCTTTACAAAACATAATGCAGTTTCTCGTTTGGTGTTCGTTTCTGTCATCTATGAATCCTACAGTTTTAAATAAATAAATATTATGTTCCATCCTTGTTGTGGAAAGATTTTTGTAATATTTTCACTCGTTTAAAAAGTGAGTACTTCATTAAATATATTTGTGCTGTATTGATATACAGAAAATTTAACATTTTTTTGTTAACAGAATTGTTCTCCATTAAATTGTTAATGAGCCAAAGCACATTTTATTAACTTTTCTTCTTTTTTAATAACATTATCTTGCTTATTTAAAAGAAAGTTATAATAATTATCTTGAGTTATATTATTTCTCTTGGGCATCCCTTTTACTATACCAAATTGTGTTTGAATAATGGGTACAATTGAGTGGTTTTGCAGTAATGTAAAGTTGACTTTTTATTTAAACATTGGACCGACTTTTATAAAATATTCTTAACATATATTTTTAATACTTTTATTTATAGTTGCATCAACAGTTAGTCATTTAGTTGTGTAATGTAACTGTACCGGTAAATTTGTAGTCTTGAACAAACTCAGGTCGACGACTCCTGAGACATGTGGTTAATTAAAACCCAACCACCAAAGAACACCGGTATCCACAATGTAGTATTTAAATCCGAATAAAACTAACTACCTTTATTAGGATCTAAACATATTCTTAATAGGGAATAAATTAATAAATAAAGACCGCTTAAGAATATTTCTGTTTATACACATCTTTTATATAAATCACACATTCAGAAAATTTTCAGTGCTGGTTTTACTTATTTTGTTAGCCACATAGTATGCTGTTACTATATTATGTTGTACTTTTCCTTTTTTTACAGTCATTTTTTTGCAAGTCCCCTGCTAGCAGTCCTGTTTATTCTGTTACATTTGATCCGTGCTGTATGTTTGCTGCACTAGATACTTCATTAAATGTTCTAGATTTCTCTGGTGATTTAAGAACAAGGAATGACTACAGAAGTACTTGGGGTGGATAATTTTTACTTTTTAAAACTGATTTCTGTTTTATTTAAATTATAAAATTATAATAAATAAAAAAAAGCACATGCTAAATATAATATTTTTAATTAACCATTTTAAACATAAAATATGAAAATGTTCATTTGTTAGAATAATTTTACTTGTTTTTTAATGTTGAACTTGCCTTCAGTTATTTTATTGAAGCAAATTTATGGGGCAGATGTTACTTGCTTTTTAATGTTGAACTTGCCTTCAGTTATTTTATTGAAGCAAACTTATGGGGCAGAGAATTCTCTGAAAATGAAAAAGTCTTATTAATACATCTTATGGAAAAATATATAGCTTATATATTTAAGACAGCTTATATTTTTTTTTTATCTAAGGAAGCAGAAAAAATAACACAGCTATTCCAAAATTAATTTCCGATTGGATTATAAAAAAACTGCACAGCTTCTAGTCACTACCCAATTTCAGTTTCTTATCATACTTATACATATACCAACTTTTGCTAATTTGTCAAAAAAAATTTGTAACTGGTTTCCATCTTCATAAAGGAACTGTCGGTTACTGCAAAATCTGGGCAAGGTTGAATTTCTTAATAACCAGTCAAAGGCCACACATTTATATGCGTCCCATGCTGTTAATTTGGATTAGTCTTCAAGTATCTTCAGCATAGTATCTAAACTGGGATCTGATGTTATCATGTTCCCCAGTTTCAAAAGACAATAGCTATCTTTTTATTGCTCATAACATATTTTTGGCTTCTGTAATTATATATATAAAATATTTAGCAAGAGTAACAGTGAGGTTCCACATTCATTTAATGCTGCTTTACCAGCACTGACCAAAAATATAACCAGTTTGTGTGCAAGGTAACAAGATTATAGATACTACAGATTCATAACATTACTATGGCAACTATATTCAGCAGCCAATTGAAGTCTGTTTTGGAATAACCCTTGTACATACTTTTATAAAATTGCAAACCGCACCAGAGAAGCAAATATAATTATTTATAAAATAAATTTTTTTACCGTTATTGGTATTTTCCTTCACCTTACTACTTTTGCTGAAATTTCTACGAGAATACTAAATGTGAAGGAAAACCATAATCGGTATGTATAAAGAATTAATCTTGTGAACTCCAAGGTATGTACAAATTAGAAATACCACTTAATTGATGAATGTTGATACTGATCAAGCGTTTTTACACGCTTGCAGGATTTAGCGTTTATATAAATATTATTTTTACTTAAATTTTTGTTGTAAAATATACATTGGTAATGAAAGATAGAAATAAATTGATTATAATAATTTTATTATAAAAAAATGTATTAATATTTTTATTTATAAAAATATATAATTCTTCCTTTTTTCATATGCGAGCATCAAATGTTATTACCTGTTTATTTATTAATAATAGATATAATAAATTAACAGTAACAACTTATTGTTTTTAAACTGTTAGAGCATTGAAGTATTAAACAAAAAAAAAACATTGTCCATTGTAAATCTACATCTACTTTATTTCTTCATAATTGCTGACATATGCATATATGTATGAGGGGAGAAATGTAATGCATACTGGAACATAATGGAGGAACAAAATGTCACATGAAGCAACAGGTGCTACTATCTTGTAGTTTCATTCCTCTACTACTCACTCATTTACCCGTGACCTCGTATCAGTCATCATGGTTATGGAGTCAAGTACGCCAGCTATGCCAATGCTTCTAAAACAACGGAATTTTAAACAGTGGAATAAGTGAACACTAGTGATGTATTTCTTCTGCATTCCATTGCAGAGTAAGGAATACCAGTTACTATGATTTTCCACAATAAAAAATACTAAAACACAACCCTCTGCAAAAAAAACAATTCTCATCACTGTGTTCTGGAATTTCAAGCACATGTTTGATTGACTGTCTGGAAGCTGGGTAAACTGTAAATTCTGTGCAATACATAGAGATGTTAAAACATCTTAGTTGATGTGTGGGTCATATTCAACAATTCACAGCGCTGATAATTTTGCAACAGAAAATGTTCAACCACACACTCATCTATATACCTTTACCTTTAAATCCATTACATTATGCAATAACAGGATTATTTTTTATGAGTCTTAAAAAGATTAATTTCAGTAATATACACACACACACGCACACACACACACACACACACACACACACACACACACACACACACACACACACACACACACACACACATGCAGGGCATCACTAAGTTATCCCAGGACTTTCATAACATATTCTATTTGTGAATATAATAGAAAAAGTTAATATAATCATATGTCCTAAAGTGATTCATTTACAAGTTATGGCTAATGAAAGATTTCACTCAGATTTCAGCTATCCCAGTGAAATGTGGTATAGTGAAATTTTTAGGACATTAATTAAGGGGCATAATTGGTAGTTTCTTATGGTTTTTTGATCTGAAAAATCTAATAAAATAGGTCCAGAACTGTACCTGCAGTAGTTATTGAGAAATCTGGGGTTTGACATACAATAACTTTTTTAAATAGGTAATAAACAAAGAGATTAGAAAAATTTGAATTTTATTACTATTTTATAATTTATTTTTATGCTATATTTATTTCTTTTGACTATCTCTTTTCATTTGCAAGTTATGAGTGACTGAGTATTACATTTCAGCCTATATACAAATATTTCATTACATGAAATATATACATATTTTAAGCAGAAGTTAAAATAAAGTAAATTCAACTAACATGCAGATAGGGGGGATCACAGTTACCTGCATAACTAACATGTTAAAGGATTAAGCATATTATATGAATGTAATGGATAGAAAAGCATTACGGTATACTAAAAAATCTTTCCTGTTAAGTTTGTTTCTATTTATATTGTTTACTGGAAATTGAGCTTTTTAAAGTACATGTGATAATAATAATTTACCTTTCCACAATGAGGGCAGTCTCCAGATATTACATTGAATGTAGGCTCATTAGTAGGCACACTTTGGAACCACTGAAAGTAAAAAAAAAATCTGATATGTTAATGAAAAAATCATGTTGTTCCCAAAAACCAAAACAATTCCAAAAACAACAAGCCCCATGTCATGCATATTTTTGAAAGTGAGGAGTGAAGTGATTTTCTGCAACTGGAGCATAAAACATGCCAAGCCTAGTGAGATGTAGGTGATTTTCAGCCTCATCAATGATAAGGCTGAAAATACCTACATCATTTACCATTCGTACATTCACCATCGTTTACCATTGATACTGGTTGTATGATGAATTTCATTATTTTCAGAGAAAAATACTCTTGTCTAGTGTTTTTTGTACTTCAGCTGCTTTACATACATAAAAAAACATGAAAAGGACTGGGACAGAAAAGATAAATCAACAAATTTAATACACTTTTCTATTGTACGGGTTGTTTCAATGGAGTTAATTAAACCTGCATCAGCCTACGTAATGTATGGCAATATTTTTAATTTTCCTTGAAGTGTGATAGCATTAATGGATGGAGGTACCACTAGGTTTCATTCACAGCAACTTGTTCGTGTGTAAGTAAGCTCACATGTGAAGAGAGAATGGTGACAAGATGCTTTGTCATCAAGTAGCATCCAATTTTTTGTGTACCACAGCTCTGGTCACTTTCATCGAATTTCCTCCCTAAGCCGCCTTAAAACCTGGCAGTAGAACTCTCTATTGTTGGTCTAACCACTGAGGATGAATGGCCTAACCTTTTTTATTCGTGTAGATGATGGGCTCTTCCATTGAAAAGACTTGCTTCATTCTAGGATCATACCCAAACACCCATGTTTTGTCACTGGTATTGATACTTGACATGAAAAGATAAGTCATCCATGGCACACTGACTGAGTTTTTTCTTGGCAGAATTTAACATGATGTTCCTTCTGCTACTGGGTCAGCAGCCTGGGGACGAATTTGGCAGCCAAGCGACACATGTTGAAATCGCACATCAGGATTGTTTCATTGACATTGTCATATGGAACAATGTTGTGGATTGTTCTCCAACGATCCTCATGTAAAAGTTGCCTAACGGTTTTACAATTTCCAGGAGCTCGGTGAAGGTCTTCCTGATCTTCCATTGTCTAACAATGATGTTCTTCCGCTCTTAAAGCAAATGTGCCATTCAAAACACTTTGCACAACTCATGGCAACATTCCCGTAACTTGCTGTATCACATATAACGTCTCAATGGCAGATTTAAGTTTCACACAAAATTCCTCATTCGCTAAGTTTCACACAAAATTCCTCATTCGCTCTTTGTATAAGCTTGCTGTTCATACTAAATCATAAAAGTGGTAATGCACATGGGTCACAACAGTATGAGCTGCACAGCTACTGTTGCAACAGTATCTTGGCCCACTGACTTATGAAGGTCGATGTTCCCTGTGACTGTGCATGCAACCTTGTATTGCCATTTATTGGCATGTCACAGAACTAGCCTTGAAACTTTCATTCCACTCATACAATTCTTACTTGTAATATAAAGTTTACAATAACAGAAACTGACAAAATTACAAAAGATTATAAGAATCACAAAATCAAAAACTCAAAAAGATTATTCACTTTTAATGCTTATAAAAATAAACTAGCTTACACTTTATAAATGAATAATGTCACTAACCACTTTCAAAATGGAATATTTGTGATGCACTCTTCACTTATTTGTAGTCGCACACTTTCAATGCTTACACACTGAAATGAAACTGAATTCCACTAGACATTGGCACTATTTATATCTTTGAGCCTAGGATATAACCTTAGTACCAGTACTCAACCTGCCTTTTTGTTTGTTCTAGCGTAATGATTTCTATTATCCGCACCTTCTACATTTTCTATAAATTCTTTCTAGAAAGAACTCCTTTATTTCTTTTAGATTTTTTATTTTTTTTCTTTCTTCTGGAAGCTTTTCCATCCATTACAATATTTTTTATTTATGACTATACAAATTGGGGCAACGAAAATTAACTTGAGGTTGGTTACCAAACATGATTTTGATCTGGAGTCTTATTGATATGTTTACATGTATTTCAAACTATTAAATAAAATTGCTGGATGTATTTTTTAACAGAGTTTGCAGAATGGTTTTATAGAGTTAATACTTTAAACTTTAATGCAAGTTTAGTAATTATCTTTACAATTAGGTGAACAAGGTAGAAGATAATAAACCCTGTATCTTTAAAAAAAAATCATTGGGGGGTTTATTAAGTGTCTAGAAAAAGATAATATAAAGAGGACACAGACATTCAGACATTTTTAGTGTGCACTTCCTTTATAATGTTATAAGTGCCTAGTGTAACCCATTCAGCAAGACATAAACCTTAAATTTATGAACTTAAATTTAAATCAACATCTTTTTTAGATTTTGGTTTTCACCTATATAAAATTCAGGCTGTTCAGTAATTGATTACAAATTACAAAATAAATTTTTATCTGCAAATGCATATGTTAAGTTGTGCAGAAAATATATTGATATCAGAGGAGTTACTGATGTCAAATGATGTTTACTTCCATGGATGTTGGTATTTGAATTTGTTATTGGTCAATGTACAAATCCAAAATAAATTTTTGTGTGAACTGGTCTTACTTGGTTGTTGAAATGATTATCCACTATTATAATTTCTAAAGTGTTTCATTACAAATACACAGTGTTCAATATTCCACTATGCCTTTTCATTTAATCAAAAGTGTAGAGACAACAAATACACAATGTTCAATATTCCACTATACCTTTTCATTTAATCAAAAGTGTATAGAAAACAACAAAGAGCCAAAATTTAATTCCTGTTAATTACAATTTTAGCATTGAATCCAGTAAAATGATAACTATAAATTAAGCATTAAATTATTTTATAAATATATATTAGTAGTAGTATATAAGTAGTAGGTAGGTAATATGCATATACTGAACTGTACTACAGTGTTAACTAGTTTTACAGGTGTAATAACTTTTTCAAATAAAAGTTAAATACATAAGTGAATTACCTGAGCTAAGCATAACAGATGAAAAACTGAAGTACATTTATCATTATTACATATCTTAGTAGGTAACATATTATCCTGTGCACGTAACATAAAACAGATGCTACATTCCTGATCATCAACTAATAGATCATCTTGGCTACTTCTAGTATTTTTCTTTTGGCTGCTGGATGGAGAAACTGGTAGAGGAAATTCATCAAATCCAAGAATAGTTAACAAATTATCTACTAAACTCCTATTGATATCCCATCCAAATAACTGCAATCAGGAAAAAGTTGATATAAAAATGTAAAAAAAAATATTAAGAAATATATACATATTACACAAACATATTTTTTTAATTTATAAAAAATTGTCATCACCACTACTGTGCTAAAGCAGTGCCTTACTAGCAGAAGGGAGGAGAAAGCAACGTAACTTTTATGTAAGTAACAGACGAGGGTTGTTTAGGAATTTCTTGGCCTGACAAAGAAAATACTAGATTTAAAAAAAAACTTTTTTTTTATTTTCTCAAACTTTGCAGTTCTATAAATTTAGACCAACGACTTTGTAACACCCTCACTATAATGTAATTTGTCCAACTCTGCAAAATAAGTGATCGTCTCAGTTTGACCTCATCATTTGAACTAAATCTTTATCCAACATATTCTTTATTTCTTCAGGTTTGGAAAGAGGAAGTATTGCTAGGAGCCAAATATGGTGCATATGGAAGTACTATGAAGTAGGTCATGGAGTTTTGAAACAATCTGAGATGTGTTTGCAGGCATATTGTTGCAGTGAAAGAGCACTTTCTTTTTGGCTAAATGTGGAGATTTAGATTGAACATCACCCTTCAATTGGTTCAGTAGTGAAGTGTAATACTACCTTGTGATAGTCCTGTCTTTTTCCAGGTAGTCAGAGAATCCCAAAATACTGTAGGCACATTTTCCCTTATTTTTTGGCAAATTTTCATATGATCCCACCAACTATTTGGTCCCTTGCATGTAATGGCAAATCCATGTTTCATCTACTATCACAAACAAAACACTTAGCAGAATTAAGTATGAACTTCCTTGAGAAGAAGTGTTCAGTCAATGCATTTTTGATAGTCTATTAATATGTTGGGGATATGGTCTGTCGAGATGTTAAGAATTTCAGCAAGCAAGAATGTGTACCTTCAGTCAACAATTATTTAATATGGTATTGCGACTTTTGTCCCAATTTCATCAGTAGTAACAGTTTTTTGTCATATGGAAGATTTATAATTTTGGATATACAACCATGTTCAAAAACAGCTGCCCACTTTTCTGCCAAAAACAAAGGGAAAGATCCTTTAAAGTGAAATCTAACTCATTTTGTATGTTTGTTGAGATTGAATCTTTTAAAACAAAGTGTAACAGTTTAGCTTTACTCAATGGGCACAAACAAGCAACTAATCACTCACATCTGAAAGTTTAGAGCATGCTATCTAAATCATCATACTTGACAAATATAATGGTCATTTGGTCATACTTCTGCCATCTGTGTGTCAGACAGAGAATGTTCTAAACAATTTTTGTGTAAACTAAAATTATGAAATGTAAAGATAGATAAAATATTCTGATTGTTAACAAATTCATTTTATGTGATCTACTTTAAAGGGAGATTCAATATCAGTTGGCTAACTCTTTGACAACTTAAAATTCTTTAGCATTATTTATATAATAATCAATTAATTTATATTGAGATTAATCATTGTGGCTTTTAAATGTTATTGAAATGTTACCACGTGAAGTTTTATAACACTGAATAATTCCAAGTGTTCTACATGAAATCCAAAATCTGATATTAATTCATAACATTATTATTAATCAAGCAGAGGTCACTGATAAATCAGGGGGATAAGAGTACTAAATTCCATTTTACTGCCAGTACCTATCTATAAAAAAATTTATATCCTGTAAAATTATCAATGTATTCTGAATACCTTTGTTTATCATGTCAACTGTATAGTTCTTTTTCTTTGTTCCAGACAACACTTGGTTATTCAACATGAACACACTAATGCTTTGTAGAAAATAATCTGCACCTTCTAAAGTGGTTTTTCTTTTTTTAGTTTG
The DNA here is from genome assembly GCF_047948215.1 of Lycorma delicatula. Lineage (NCBI taxonomy): Eukaryota > Metazoa > Arthropoda > Insecta > Hemiptera > Fulgoridae > Lycorma > Lycorma delicatula. The sequence goes on from NC_134459.1 coordinate 16,994,776, forward strand.
ATTACTATAATCCTGTGGTGTTTGATTACACAGTTAACAATAATGCCAAGCCCTTTAATTTGTTATTTTCTACTGATGATCATGAGTATTTTAAAATTATTTTCTAAAATATTTGTATTTTTATGATTTTTTTCTAACCGGCATTTTATGTACCTCAGCTCTAGCTACCACTGTATAGGTATACATTTGATGATATATTCCAATACTGATGTAATACTGTTAATGTACATCATCAGACTTTCTTCAGAATAGAATTACCGATGCTAGTTTCCAGACATCAAGGGGGAAATGCTAAAACTTTGAGTATGATCTAGGAGTAATCTGATATATAACTTAACTATGAGGGCATATCAAACAAATATAAACGAAACTTTATTTTTTAAATAGTTTTATTTGGTATAATCAAATAGCCATGCATAAATCATTTTTCAAAATCTCTTGCTTTGGGAATGCATTTTTCCCAGCAGATTGAGATATTTTTGACCCCGACATCGTAAAATGAAGAGGGTTGTGTCAGAGGAGCCAATTATGTACGAAGGACTCCATTACCTGATCATCTTGGAATTGTCCTACTAGTGCTTATTTAAGAAGTCCAAAGAGATCGCAGGGCTATAGGGAGGATGGTCAAATATAGTCCATCTCATTTCCTCTAATTTTTTACAAGTTGGTGCTGCAGTCAAACATGCTGAATCAGTTGGTCGTGTCTTTTAGAACGATAAGCAACCTTTACCTCATTCAAAAGCTCACACACACTCATGCAAGAAATCAATGTGCAAAACATCTTGCCGATCGAAAAAACCTTGTAGTTAGGTAGTTATCAGCAGGTACAATACTTTCATTATCAGAAATAAGATTTAATTTTACAATCAAACTAAGGACTAATAATTTAGGTGTCATTCCTGTCAAAAAAGAATTCTGAACACCCATCTCAAAAAATCTGATGATTGCTCCAACTAAGATAAGAAGCATTAAAATCTCCTGGAATTATTACAGCAAAATTAAACACGTGTATTTCTACCAAATATTCAACATATTCTGTAGATTTAGTTTAAATGTAGAAGATTAACAGATACAAATTAATTTATTATCCACACTATGGTAATTCAATACAGTCCCACTCACTTTTTTTTAGTCAAGTTTCCAAGTAAACTTAATTCTTTTTAGGTAATAATCACTATGAGCAATCTTGTTCAATAGGACCAAAGTAACTTTGGCCAGCTCAAATTACTATAGGTAATTTTAGAAGATATTCATATTCTAAAACTGGGAAAAATTTTCTCTGAATTTTAACAAGTTTTCATATGTTCCACTGTGAAAAAGAAAATATTGTTTATTAATAAATGGTTGTAAAATAAAATTATTATAGGTGCAGGGATAAAGTATATTTAATGAGGATAAAATTATTTTCTGCTCATAGAATATAACAAATTTAATTAAGGATAGATAGAAGTTAAACAGTGAATTTTTTTCTGAAGAATTTTCTATCCTTAAATATATTTTTACCAAAATCTCAGTGAAGGACTTCGACTCCAATAAATTTTTTTGAAAATCCTGCAGTAATGTGTAATTCATGATGTAATTCTATTATCTTGCACTTATTTTTCATGCACAATCCTGAGAATTAAGGATAATATCTTTGTTGTAAATAATGGATTTTTACTTTGTTTGTAATAATGATGCAATACATGACAGCAATAGATGTTTACAGCTTGTTTATTAATCTTTTTTTTTTGTAGTGCAAGAAATAAAAATTGACACAAAATTCTCATCTGGTCCAATTTTTGTGACAAAATCCATTCTGGATATTTCTGCATTTTGAAAATTGAGTTTTTTCTGTATAAATAAATATATAACACTAAAATATTGACCACTGTGTTAATAAAATTTAATATGAAATATAAAACATCAAAATAGTAATTGGATAAGTTAAACTTATATTAATTTCCAATAATCAATTTTCATGGTATCCTGAATCTTCAGCTGGTATTAATTCTAAAACTACATTAAAATATATTCTTTTAATAATTTGTAATTTTATTCTAAATTGTTTTGTATTTTGAATTATGAACATATATGTAAAATTTTGCTGTCCAGTATTGGAATAAATTACTGTTTCAGTAAACTGTACTATAAAATTCCAGTACTGGAAGCAAAATTTACACGCACCTCATAACATTATTGAAAATTTCAAAATATAAAATATATTTTTGAATAAAAAACAATTAAAAGGATATGTTTTAATGTAGTAGATGTAGAATTTATATCAACTTAAGGTGCGGGATACTGCTAAAACTAGTTATTGAAAATTAGTATGGTAATTTTAACTTAATTTTAACTTAATTTTAATTTAATTTAATTTAATTTTAACACAGTGGTCAATATGTTAATAAATAAAATAAAATATATAGTTTTATTTTCTTAGGTTGGGAACTTTGGCTTGCATTTTAGGATAGTTTTAAAGAGGTGGCATTAAGAATACAGAATTAAGGAGAAATAGTATGGTAAGGCAGGGTATTCCCTTGATGGTAGAAAACAATTCAAGTTACTTACTATCAAGGAGACTTGAAAGTTGGCCTAATGGATTTTAGAACGTGAGTAATTGCCAGAGGGAACTGAGAGAAAAGACTTACTAAAAAATCATAGCAGCTGAAATAGAGAAAGTTATATATATAGAAATATCATTCAATAAGTTTATTCACAGAAAAAGTAAATGAATGATGATTACAAAGCAGTGAATCTAGTATGGTGGTTTAGAGAAATATCAAAAGGTTACTGAATTTTGAAGAATATATGAGATACTTGTACTAAATGTGGTGTAAGATGAAAGATTGATATAAATCACGTATGAAAAACACTGTGCTTATATTCCTATTTATATCTTTCACTTTTTGTGTTTTTATAATAATATTATTTTGTATAAAACAGTGGTCTCCAAACTTTTCCGAGTCACAGAACCCTTTTTCAATTAAAAATTTTCCATGGCGCCCTACCCTAAGTAAAAGTATGACTACTCGTAAGAGATAAAAATAAATAAAATTAGTGTATTTTCATTATTTGTTTACTTTATTAACATTAAATTAATAATTATAAATGTCTTGGTTCAATTAATTACGAAGCTTTTATAATATTTCACAGCGCCTGTGAAGAGGACGTGGCGCACAGTTTGGGAATCACTGGTATAAAAGCATAAATACATGTTTAACAATATACTTGTACTATCACTATAATCTAAATACATTAATGTATGTGTACATCCTCTAAATTAAATCTGATAACATTCTGCTGTTAACTATTCATGTAATTTTAAAACCAAAATATTTTAGGTTTTTCTTTTCTTTTCTATTGAATGATTTAATATTAAACATTTAAGATATTTAAAAAAAATGAAATATAAAGCTTAGACGTCTAATACATTTTTGTACCACAAAAATTAATCAATTAAAGTCATTTAATTTATAATTTAATTACAAAACTGAAATGCGAGAAGTCAGGTTTTTATATAACTTTAATTAGAGAGTTAAATTTGAGGATCTATTAATTTGATCTAAGTACTTTTCAATGTATTTCTTCAACTCTAATATTAGCTATAGGAATAGTTTATGTAGATAAATCCATAACTGGACAAGCTATAAATCTTTCTTAATAAATAAGGAACAAAATTACGGCACATTTAATTTTAAGCAGTTTTATAAAATAAGTTTTCAGAATTTTAATTCTAATTATATTATAATTAAAAATTCTACTCTGTGGAAACAATAGTACAAAGCTTATGATGAGCTGCTAGCAACTTCCTGTTGAAGTGAATCATATACATTGCATGTATATCTCATAACTTAATAAGAATCTTAATTATATGTATTACAGTCAGATCGGTTCAGCTATTCTAGAGTGAAAAAAATAAATGATTCGTAACTTATAACAGCAGTTTTTTAATGTCTAATCTCAAACAACAAATAATATATATTACCTGTAAATTATCTTCTAAAGTTTTTCTAAATGGTGCTACAGCTTTATCAGCACCAAGAAATTTTATTTCTGGAAATGATGAAACCTCTGCAGGGTTTATAGAGACCAAAACTGAGACATTTTCACCTGTTAAAAGTTTGAAAATAAAGTGTAATTTTTTTTTATCTGGTGTGTTTGAAGTATCATTTCTGTTCTTTAACTTCACATCCATGACTTTAGCTACTACTTTTGACTTTAGAAATAAATGAACATTTGTCAATATAATGCTACTATTAGATGAATAATCATTTTATTTTTGCCCCTTTTTAGGCTGAGTAATGTTCACTTCAATAACAGATTTTTGAAAATCATAATTATGGGTAGGACTAGCAAAGGAGAAATGGTATGCTTGTAAATTTTGAAATTGAGTGCAACATTAGAAGTTCTCATTTCTTTATAAACTGCTTGGGTGCCAGTGACTAAGAAATAATCATAATAATTTATGTATTTGAACATGCACATTTAAGGTATCCTGTATTAACGTTCAATTACTTAATATTCCCAAACATCACATGGTAAACTAGTAGTTTTCTCTCATTGTATAGGATATTAAATACGATTAAAACAATATTAATAACTACGGTTTTTTGATGAAATTTTATAGGTACTTCTTTTACAAAAATTTAACAATCACTTCTTTAACAAAATTAATGCATTGAACAGTCTTCCATTTTCCTCTTCTTGCAACAATATATATTAATCCAGTTTTTCAACATATTTCACCAGTTTATCATACCACAACCTTTTCAGTCTACATCGTGAACTCTTTTCATTTATCATCAGTTACAACATTTTCTTTTGTCCCTTCTGACATTACCACCATCTTAGAACACTAGGAATTTCAATTACAACAAATCTAAAATCATATCAAAATCAGTTTGTTGAAAATCTAAACCCTAGTGAATCAGCTAATTGATCAAAACTATTCCGAAAGATCTGGATACTAACTAGTAAGGCAGTAATTATATAAGGCCAAAACTGAAGAAAAATACGTTAACATCATATGACTGTAAAAGAAACCTTTTTATGATTATTAACATACAATAAAATAAAATGAAATTGTTTATATTATTGAAAATATTTTAATAGATGTAGTGATACTTTTAAAATAAAAAATAATTGATGAATATTTATTTCTATTTTAAGCTGAAATATCTGAAAAATCATTTCCTCCTTAGGTAAAACTTTCACCATGACAATTAAAGCCAGTAATAACAATAAAATAACCTTCAAAGGCTTTACATATACAGAAATGTTGCTTTAAGAAATCACACACAATTATTGTACAGCACAGCACATTATTCTAATTTCACTATTTCTAGTTCAGTTGTTAGAAAGAGAAAGCGCTGCTACCTATTGATTAATTCAAATGTAATTTATTAATGATTAAGTCTTCCAGGTTAAAAAAAAAACAAATTTCTGTGTTATAGAATAATTTATGTTTGTTGGCATTAATTTTGCTTTAAATTTGGCAAACAGTTTAATTTATAATTATTAAATTTAGTTTTTTCAAATAGAATTGTCTGTTAGACCTCATTCTAGAAAATATTTTTAAAAATTAGATGAGAGACGGCATGGTCAAAGAGGGTCAAGACTTATGAAAATTTTACCTTTGGGTATTTTAGATATAAAAAAATCATTATCAGTAAACTAATACATCAACTAAAATTCCAATCAGATAATGCTAGGGTACAAAACTAAGCTTCTATATCTTCCCACTATTTCTCATGTAATAGTCATCTGTTGCCAGTCATACTTTCTTTACATCACTCTCTCTTTTCATTTTGTTCTCAAGCACTCTCTGGGTCTTCTAATATTCATCTCAAATTTCTATACCAACTTCAGTAATCTCTTAAACTTTAATGCCTACATTTCTCATTCTGTTTTTTCTTTTCCTTCTGTTATTCATTGGAATTTCATAGTTTTTCCTGCATTCATACCAAATGTTTAATAGCTTAGTATAATTTAACTTTTTACGCGTGCATCTTGTAATTTTAATCGATTATTTTACTCTTTTCGCCACACAATTTTAGTCTATAGATCTTTTACCTTAATCCAAGCATTAAATTTGTCTGTATATATCTTCCACATTTTCTCCACATCAGGTTCATCTACAGAAATTGTATTATTATTTATTTCTCATTCCATGCTTCAACTTGACTGTAACATTTCCTCCATTGCAATATTAAGGAGCAGTGATACCTCCTTGTTTTAACTCACTTCCTACACTAAAGCAATCGGTACTGTTAAAAGGGAACTTCATTCATCCACTATCTATAACTCGGTACATTTATTTAATAATCTATGCATGTATTTTTAATACCCCCCTTTTTTATTACTTGCTAAAAAAATTCCTCTTTCTTAAAAAGGATGTTTTTTCTATAGTAGTAAACAACATAATTACCTTACATATAAACTGGCAAGTCTTTTCAATCAGCAATCGGCAAAAGTAATTTTTACTTTCCTTCTTTCCATTCTATTACAAACTTATTTTCATCCTATTCACAGACTGTTGATTGTGCCACCTATTAAGATTATGTTATGTCCGAAGAATAAATTTGCTTTTAAGTAGCTATCAATTAATTTATCAATTTTAAGTAGTATCAATTCCAAGACAGAATGCTTACTGCAAAGTCATACTGCTGGTGAAGGTCAATTGGTGTACATTACAAATGCATAACTTGCAAACTTGCACCTTGTATGCTATGCATACAATTTCAACTATTCATGTAAAACTGTATAGAATATATAGCGAGGTATTTTTAATTCACACCAGAATGGAATAAACTGTTCTGGATTCTGAATAAATGTGATTCTCATCACCTCAACATTTTCATCAATCATTGGTCACCTGCCAAATGATCACAACAGTTCCTGTTCCCTCTCTTCTAATGTACCACTCTTGGTATGTAATGTTCCTTTCATTGGGCAGTTTTTTGTAGTTTGAAAATTTCTTAGAATTTCCAGACTTTTATGCATTTTTGAAAAAATGCAAAAAACCTTTTCTGGATTCAAGAATATTTTGGTTGATGAATGAAGCACTTTTCTTTCACCTTCTATCTGTTCAATGTTGGAAGGATTGAACTGTAATTTGGTCAAGTGAAGCAGTGAATTACAACAAATTGCAACCTTCTATACAGTAATATGTTTGTAATACAGTTTTTTAATCAGGGAAAGATTTAGGGAGAAGCTGTTATTTAATCTTAAAAACTCCTTTTCTTCAGTAAAATGGCATTCTATATTTCATTTGTTTTTTGTTAATATGTAGTAATCATAACATTTTAAAAAGTAATTGGCATTATTATAGTATATTTTGAGGCAGAATATACTGCTCAAAATATATTGAGAAAAAAAAAATTTAGAGGAGTAAATAAAAAAGTTTATGCGATTGTATAAATTAATGAAATCTATTATTTACAAATTACTAAAATTTATCTTCACCAAGCTTCTTTTGATGTTTGAAAAAAACTTGAAAATTAAGATGATAAACTTAAAAAACTACGGCTTTGTAATACAGCACTTACCTATAACTATTCTGGAATAAGTATCTCTCTTTTTAGGATATTCAGGATCAATTACCCAAGCTTTTTCTCTCAACGATTCATAAACCGACCAGAAATTTTGTAAGCTGGATATCACAGAACAAAATTTTCTAAATATTTCACATATGTTACAGCACTGAAATAAACCAACACTTTTATAAGAGATAAATATAGTAACATTACAAAAAAATTCAAATGATCATTATTAAAAGAAAATGCAAGATTACAAAAGAAAATAACACTGAAAGGCAATGTCCTATAATATTGGAATATTTCTGGATATTTATAATGTGAAAAAATTTACTTTCTAGTAAAATTAATTTGTTTTTTTTTTTAATGTCGCTACACTAAAAAGTTTTCATAAAAAAATTTTAATTTTTATGTAGCTTGATACATCTTTTTAAAAAAAAATGATCTCACAGACTTGCAATTTTTCCCATTTCCCAAAGAGCTAGCCAACTTAAATTTGACAAGATTATTCTTATGAAGGTCTTTAAAAAAAGTAAGCAAACACATACAAGGACATAAAGGATTAAAATAAATGGATGCAAAAAAATAAAAGCTAGAAATCTGAATCCTGAAATAGATGTCCCCTTTGATAGCATTAACATTATTAAGCACATTTTTAATTCAAAGATTAAAATTCATTAACAGATCTATTTTTAAGTAAATCATACCATGTACATCAAAACAACCACAAAAATCAGCATTTATTAAAAGCTTTTAATTTATTGTTTACTGTTTTGCTGGTTATTACAGGCCCTAAACACACATTTTTGAAAAATGTTGCAATAGTTTCATTTGACACCACTATTAAAATATTGCTTCGGCAGAATGGATTTGACAAGCTTTGATGGTGATATGCAAGATTATGTAAAAGTCATAGCTTCAAATTAAAAATTTGATATTTTTGCCAATTTATTCTTATGCGTGATGAATGGCCTAAAGAGTGGGGTGCAAACACGCATAAGAAAAATTGGCAAAAACATAACATTTTTAAGTTAAAGGTATGGCTTTCACATAATCTTACACATCACCATCAAAGCTTGTTGTCAAATCCATTCTGAGATACAGTCTTAAAATTTTTTTTACCTTTTAGTGCGTTTAATTTAAGAGTGGTGTTCTTTTTTTACATATTTTTTATTTTGTTATGTGATTGTTTTTCTTCATAAATTAATGAACTATAACCAAAAACTGGGTACTGGATTGAACCGATCACTAGCAGAAAATACCGATTCCTTAGTTTAAATTTCTAATTTAACTTTCGTTATATCAATTTTCATCATTAAAAAAAAAAATATATTTTTACACAATATATTTTTTTTTTGGACTCCCTAATAATCCCATTACGAGACGCCGCCCGCTAGGTCAACCCGTCGGGAGGGCCTGCAGCTAGTATAATTTTTTTTGTGGGCGAAAAACAGAATCGCCCGGAAAACAAAAATATGAAATATTAAAATTAAATATAAAATCCAATAAGACAACAAATTTAAAACAAAATAGAAACTGAAGGTAGAATTTTAAAAACAAAATTAAAACTCTAACTACAATATTAAAAACAAAGACAAAATAAAAAATTAAAACTAAAATGTTAAATACAAAAATATACACACCATACAAAAAGGGAAACTTTAACAGCACCATTAAAAAGTATGTAAAATGCTAATACTTAAATTAAAATGTTAAACCAAAAATATACAACTACCGTAAAAAAAAGTTTGTAAAATATTAATAGCTTGAAGAAATAAAAATACCCATTTCAGAACTTCTTTATTATTCCCAAGCAATTTAATTTACAACGTAAGACTGCATAACGAATGCAATCCAGAAAAATGTGGCATACAGTCAAGCAGCATTTGCATCGTACGCATATCTGCATTTTCTGCTGACATCAGGTGGTACCGGTGAGTAGCTCTCGTATATCCTATCTGCAATTGGCAGAGGACCACTTCCTTTTAGCGATATTTCCTGTGTCATCCCATGGCAACACAATATCTTTGACATGTCAAAGTTTGTTATCTACCGTAGCAATCCAGTCATCTTGCCATCTCACACGAAGTGCGTGTTTGACATGGTTAATAAAGTCGGATATAGTAACACAGGTGGTTGACAACATGCGTCTTTAGCGCACGTTCATTACCCAGAATCTGAACATGGCTAGGGATTCAGTAGAAACTCACTTATATTTTGCGATGGTTCAACTCGGCGATTGCATTGTAGATTTCGGTGACGATAGGATGTCTGGAATAAAACTTTTCTAAGGCTTGAGAGCACTGCACGAGTCGCTAAAAATAAGGATATGACGATACTTAGGGTTAATCATATTCAAAGCCTTATTTATAGCGTATAGGTCAACCGTAAACACACTCGTAAGACTGGGTAGACCAAATATGTTTGTTCGATCATTAACAAATGCACATCCAACGGTATCGTTCTGTTTCGACCCATCCGTGTATACTACTGCATCTGGGTTTCCCTTGGAGAGAATATGGTGAAACATTTGCTGAAAGAAAAAAGATGGCTTTGATTCTTTATTGTATACTGTTAGGTCAAACATAAAATTAATAAGATTGATTCTAAACGGAGGATACGAACACGGATAAATCGGAAAAATGGAAGGGCGTCAACATTTATAAGGTGTAGTAAACGCCGGGTATGAATACCTACAGGTGCAGTATAACGCGGATGGTCCTCATATCTTCAAAGGTAAAGATTTCCAAGAACTGCATCAAAAGCCGGGTGATTTGGCTATTCCTTAAGGCGGGTAAAATAAGATGCTAACGGTTCCGTCTATCCGAAAGTGATAGCTCACCGCAGTCTACAAGGATGCTTACGACTGGGCTTGATCTAAAAGCACCTATAGCAAGCCGAAGGAAAGTTCGATGTACAGCATCTAGCATTTTAAGCACGGTATTACGCGCTGAAGAGTAGGCGACACGACCGTAATCCATACGGAAACGGACCAAGGAGTAGTAAAAACGCAACATACACGACAGATAAGCACCCCAATTGGTATTGCTTTTTCAATTATTTGATGTGCTTGACCCACGGAAGGCGGCTGTCAAAAAATAAACCTAAAAATCTGACAGAAGGAGATCAATTAGCTCTCCATTGAGAAAGACGTACGGAACAAAGGGGTCTCGCAGGCGAGAAATACTGTTCTGTAGTAGCCTCTCCGCTGCGGTTGTTGAACGGGACCCAAATATGTACAGCAAAATCATCAACAAATAAAGAATATGAAACAGGCGTCTGAACACATAGCTATACCGTTGATGGCTATAAAAAATAAGGTAGCACTTAATACACTTCTTGAGATACTCCATTCTCCAAATCGGCGCTACCCGAGAGAGAATCTCCAACACGAATACAGAAAGTTCGGTCATTCAGGAAACATGAAATAAGACACCGAGCGGAAAATATACGATTGCAGGTCTACCGTTGCATCATCATGTATTTGCTAATATAGTTGTCACCGCAGAATATGATGAAAGGAGTTTTCTTTCACGAAGAAGCCCGAAAATAAACTGTTTTGGTGACCCACAAATCGCACGGGTCTTTTTCCACACAGTAGACGTAGGAGTAGTGCGTGAGATGGTGTCAACGTATTTCCTCCGACTTCTTCCCAGCGTCCAAAAATACCCAATGATATACCGCTCTAGCCTTATGGTACAAATTTAGATGTTCATCTGTAGGCCTGCAGTTAAATTTACGCAGTGTCTGCCGTTGTTTGCTAAAAGCGTTCCGGCAATCGTCATTCCACCAATAAGTGGAATGACGTGTGGGGCTTCCCGATGTCTATGGGATATATCTATTATCATTCTCAAGTATCATGGACGTAAAAGAGGAAAGTTGATCAAGGACGCCTGCGCCACTGAAAGACTGCGTGGGTTGGCTTTATGTTAACTGTTCCAATCCGTCTTTTCAACAATCCATTTACGTGGCCTTGTTCTCACCTCGTATTCGACATCAAAGGTAATAATAATTGGCCTGTGATCACTGCCGTGAAAGTCATCACAAACAGACCGATTAAGACGAGGGAGTAAACTCGGCGAGCATACGGAGAGGTTGATGTTGGAAAATGTACCAGATGATAAAGACATGAACATGTGTGACCCATCATTCAGTAGACAAAGGTCTAAAATCTTCTCACTCTGTTTACCATATTTCCTCGAGAGGAGCAAAACGTTGAGCCCCAGGAAACATGGTGGGCATTGAAGTCTCCTAGGATTAATAACGGCAGTGGGATTTGCGTGAGCAGATTTTTCATTTCTAGAGCACTGAGCCCTGAGTTCGGTAAGAGATAAAAAATTGTAGAAGTGCAATTTGAAGGGAATAGAGACCTTTACAGTAACAGCAGGAATAAGGGTAGCTAGTGATTCCTTCTAGCAGACACCTCGTTCCGCATGAAAACAGCAACACCACCACTCTCTTTACTGTCCATTAGAAAGTCATATCTCTCAGAGAAATAGCTTCTGAGCGTAATTGCATCGTGTTGTAGAAGATGCGTTTCTTGGAAGCACATGATTAGTGTGGTTCACACGCGCGCGTCCATACCCTAATATCCTCAATACGGGACCGAAGACCTCTAACGTTCAACTGGATAATGTTCATAAGTAAAGGTAGTTTCTAGTTCATTTCGTGTACACTTACGCTTCTGCATCTGAAACAAAATCCCTAATACGCATTTACATGGACTAGAGGAAGTTATATCCATCACCTTTAGTAAGGCATCCTCAGTGCTCTTGCCCGGTTGGAAACCATACTGGTTGTCCATTAGCAAATGATTAGTGGCCAATCTAACAATACGCAAATATAGGACCTTCTCAAAAACCTTGCCAATCACAGGCAAGAGCGTTAGTGGACGATAAGAACTAACAATAGGATCTTCGTCGCCACCTTTAAACAACACCAAGTCTCCACGCTTCCAACACGCCGGAAAGTAGCCGGCGAAGAGCAGTCTATTATATATTCTAGTTAGAGGACCAAGGACTACTGGAAGCGCTCGAACGATGAGCTCCACTGTCATACAATCATATCCGGGGGCCTTGTGCCGTGCCATACTACAGATCATCTGGCGCGCTTCCGTCTCGGTGATTTCAGAAGATTGTAAGTCGGTCTCGAAAATCGCGACTTCCCGCCTGACACGCCGGTAGTATGAAATCTCATCCACCATAGTGTCATCCGGGAGCAAATCATTCAGCAAAATGTTAAGGATACGGTCCTTATCAATTACCACACCCTCGCGGGTTGACAAGGCTGATAAGAGGACATCTTTTCTGCGCTTATGTCCAAGGGCTATATACACAACGCCCCAAGGGTCTGTATTCCCTTGCTACTGAACGAAGGAGCGCTAGGAATTACGCTTGGAGGACCTAATTCTATGAAAGTACCTAGCCCTCGCTCAACTGTAATCTGTATTTAGGGCCTCACGCCGATCGGGATCACCCTCTCGTTGCGAAATCCTTTTAAGTCAGTTCACAGACTGCTTCATTGCCGGCAGATTCCGAGACCACCAACCAGACATACGTTCCCGGCCAGTGCCTCTAGGAATGGCTGTTTCAGCCACCGCCACCACCGCAGAAGTGAAATTTTCTGCCAGGACATCTAATGGCAGGCCGTTAGAAAAAATCTCAAGTCTGAACTCCAACAAAGAGGAGAATTTCGGCTAGTCCGCTCTCCTATTCAGGAAGCGCCCCCGGTAAACAGGAAAGTATCAATCATGGCCATCGCGCAGCTCATCCACTATTTCAAAAAATATCAACCATCAACCAATGATCGCTAGAACAGTCGTCGACCACAGACCAGACAAGGACCCTGCCAGAGATGTTCCTACTAATGGTGATGTCAATATTTGTACCTGAAAAGGCCCTTCGTCCTTTAACCGTACTGACGTAAGTGGTCAACTGGTCTGCAACGTTAAAATCTCAAAATTGTGCTACGCGATGAAACTGTTAATTAGGCCACCACCATGATCAGTGATCCCAACTGTGCCAGAAAAGCGACTTCACATTAACATCGGCACAATAAGGATTGGACCATTACCCACAATACGAAGGACCACATCATGATACGCGTCAGAAACCTGCCGTATAAAGACACTATCAAGCGACTCCGTGCATACAATAGCAGACATACACGTATGCCCTACACAAAACTTTTTCCAGCTGTGAAAGCCTGGCAGATCACCCCTAATTATATATAGGGCTGTAGAAGGACAACATCGAGACACCGTCTCTCTACAATCTCACCTAACTCAACCTGGACTACATAAGCACCCTGGGCATTTATTTAGTTGACCAAATCTAACCATCTAAGGAATTAAAGTACAGCGCAAAGGACCTTATGTAACAGCCACACTCCTTACTAACAACTAGGTGCTCATGATTCTTGTGCCTCCTACAGTTAGCACAGGCCGGAGCCTCGGAACTATGCGAACAATCGTCACGTTTGTGGCCCTCCTCGCCACAATGGGCACCCACCATGGCAAACTCACAAAATTTATCCCTGTGACCATATCTGAGGCACTTGAAACATCTTTAGATATCCACGTACTCTTTTAGTCGGCAGGAGCCTAGATCAATAAATAGTCTGCCTGCGGACATAAATTTTTGAAAGAGACCAGAACTTACCTCAAAGACTCCGTGATATTTCTGGGTAGCACGCCTACCCGTTTTAAAGAACCTGCAGTCCCGCCAGAAGGCGGGTTCATCCAAATCAATGTTCTGTTCCCTAATGAGGGACAAGACATCTTCGTCGGTCAGGTTACAGTCCATAGACTATAATACGGGGCCTACGTGTTCTCTTCGGGTCTATTTTCACGCTTAATCGCTTAACCGCCGTGGAATCTCCAAATGCCTGAATGATCTCTGTGTCATCCGCTACCACTAATCCCTTGCTGGTCTCTTTAATATTCCTGATTTTAAGACCTTCCCGGTCACTCCGAAGGGCAACCTGGAGGTATTTTTTCAGCTGACTACTGGACACAGTCGAGCCCTCCGCCCTATTAACAAATGCAACCTCAGGTTTCTTAGAGGACTGGCTGGTTTCATGTTTGCCCATGACCACCTCAGCATACCTACGCGATTGCATCGGGGCCAGGGCTGATTTCTGAGCTATGGTTATTTCTTTAGGCTTTGAGGCAAGATTTTCGAAACCCTTGACACGAGAGCTGTGTAAGCCGCTCGGAAGAATTCGAGCCGAAGCAATAATCTCTTCTTGATAGCTGCACTAGTATTTGGGGTTAGCAATAGGAAGACATGCCACCAAGTTCCGTCAAAACATCACAAGCCAATGGAGCAGAACTGCCAGGCCTGCCCCCCGGCTTGCAAACATTCTTCATATAAATGGGTTCATACACTCCCGGGCTGTCATCCCTATATCTAATTCTGAACTATCGTTGTCAGAACCAGTATTCTAGGAAGTCGAAGGAAAAAACTCCGGCCCCCTCCTCCGGCTAGGCTTCTTACCTACCTCACTAACATCTGTCATCGTTGGAGATGACCTGACCTAACAGTATACGAACAAAATGCTTGCTGTATTCCTTCTATTACAGATATTGGGCACAAGCCCACAAGCGTGACGACTATCCGCAGCGAGCCACGGGCAGCTGGAGACCTTCCGTATTCTTCTGTCACTCTTTGCACCTCTTCGCCACTACTGGACCAAATTTGTGAAATCAAAGATCAACACACAGTTACAGACTACGGTCCTCGCTCTAAAAGAGCGCGAACAGGACTACAGGTAAAGGCCCCTTTGCTCGTAACAGGGGCTTGCGACCAGGAGTCGTTGCCACTCTTTTCGCCGCGATGGCGGGTGCTCGAACAAATCCTGCGCCAAAAATCAATGAATCCCCGCGAAAAGGGTATGAATCTTCTTAACAGCAAGGGCGAAAAACCGTTGTAGCAGTTCTCAGACAGCAAGATTATGAATCTAGGGAAGGTACACATTCGACCACTAGACCATTAGATGTTAGTATAAAAGTTGATGTTGGTTCTTCTGACCCGCTCTGCTGTTTCGTGATATGATTCACACCTATTTCTTCTTGGGTTTGAAGTTCATCAGCTATTTCTGTTACGTCCAACTCCAGGTCTCTGCAAAAAATCACTCCTCAGCTGGTATTCAAAGTTTTGTGGTACATCATACTTACTTGTATACTACCCATATTAGTAATACGTAAGAGAGATCTACATTGTTATGGGTTTCAATTAATATCAATCCATTTCTTAATTTTTTTATGTTCTTCAGTAAGCCACACGATCCCGTTACAACCTTGTTGATCAGGAAGGACCTTGTGAACAGAGCCACATTACTGACTATTTTGCATAACAACAAATCCAATGTTTTTAATCTACGAGGCTGCTTCACAATTCACATTTACTCCATTAATGATATCCTCATCAGACAAAGCTGATCGAGGCATTTTCACAAGATTGGATTTGGTGGTTTGGACTACCAACCATCATAAAGGTTTCTTGCAGGCTTTTAATTTTGATCCTTCGAGGACCAGTGATGTAATGGACTACTCCAGCAAAGCGAACACGTATTGGAGCGAGAACTAAACACAACTGGATTCGGACCACGTGCTCAGAGGACATTGTTCAAGACTCATTACGTAGAGCCATTCACTCATCAGCATGATAGTTTCCACCTTGGGTTACGGTTGCACTTCATAAGATGTCGCAACATCACCGAGTGTACATGTAGGAAGAAATAGTGTAGAATGTTGTAGTTGTGTAAGGGTACATATTGAAATTGTGTACTGTTCTTAGTGTATTGTATGTGTATAGTGTAAAGTGTTCTGCAGCTCAGTGTGTAGTGGGAAGAAAGCTGCAGAGGCTAGGCCCACGGGGACACCAACCCCCCCAAAGTCTTAAAGAATAAGACTCCCCATCAGAGAGTAGAATAAAATAAAGTGAAATATGTTATGGCATACCTCAGTCAGTTGTGGTAAAACTACATCAGGTAAATCTGCATATTCTAATAATGGTTTGCAGTTTGGATAATTATTTGGTAATTTGATATCCAATATATGTTCATAACCGTTATTATCCACTTGCTTTAAGCTTATGGTACTCAATGTTGCATCTGTTTTAATAACATTATCTATTCCAATATACTGTAATTCTTTAAAAATTGAATTGTATCGATAAAACCATGAATAATCTATTACAGTTCTGTTAATAGATGTCATGTTCATATCACTAGTTGTAGCTCCTGGTAATACCTACAATAAAAAATAATTTTATGAATCATACCTTGTCTAATCTTCACAAATTATAGCTGAGAAAAACTTTATAACATTTTACCATAGAAAAAGTAATTATGATCTAAACCTACTAAACAGCACGATAATTTCATTATAAATAAAACTTATAATTGCATTAAAAAAAATTGAATTGGCTTTCCCAAATAATTTCATGCATTGTTATGAGTGGGATAAGTCATGCTCTCATTTTTAACATACAGTTATAATTTAGCTAGCAGATGTCTAGGGATTTTTGCATCTACAACAGATACATTTTTTTGTCTACTTACAGTGAATTGTATTACCACTGATAAATAGTTTAAAGTCTGATTTATTTCATTAAATTACTAGAAAAATTTAAAATGCATAAACATGCTCTGGAAAAAACAATGATTAAATCAGCAAATTGTAAATAACTGAATGACCAAAACCTTATTAATTTTACAGATAACACTGATAAACATAATTTTTGTTTCCTAGCATGCGATACATGAATTTAATCTGTTTTTTGATGCTGAAAACGAGTGTGAACTCGGAATCTTTCTATCAAACCAATTTTGAAAAATTTTTAAATTTTAATTAAAGGATTTATTTTTATTTTTCAACATATAGTTAGTTAGCATTTTAAGCTCCTATATTATATTTTGTTAGCTAATTTTTTATTGTTTACTTTGTTAATATAATTTGTAAGCTATAAATAAACAATACTAGACAAAAAATTAAATCGCATCAAAATTAGTCACATATTATGACATCATATATAATACTGAAGAGTGAGCCTTCATGGAAAAGATTAATCATGTCTGTGCAGGTCAAAACATGTAGTTGAAAACACAGCTATGCTGTTTGTATTAAGCACTGGATTTAGGAATGAATTAATTTTGTTCAGTCTTATTGCTGTCTTAAGTTTGGTATTAGTGCAGTAACATAATGCTTCAAAATTGTGTAAATGATGTGGAAGCCTTTTGTTATGTATGTGGTGAGTTTACCATAAAAGCAAATAGAAAAAACATTACACCTTTAATTAAAAAAGCATATCATTTGTACTTTCAGTGTAAAATTTGTGATTAGGATAAGATGTGGGCTCCTTATATAGTATGCACTAATTGTTCTGTATATTCAAGGGGATGGCTGAAAGGTACACGGAAGGCTTTGCCATTTGGTGCCACCTGTGAATGTATGTTTTGAAAGCAGCGATGAAGAATCAGGCAGTACTGAAGAAGACAACAATGATTTTGATTTTGAATTATCTTCCAATATGCCACATCTTATATCACAAGGCGAATTAAATGACTTGGTTAGGAAGCCGCTATAAAGGGAAATGGAATACTTACATGCTAGCCGATTACTGTTGGACATTAATTCGGGATGTGCCTGAGGCTATTTACAAAAGAAAAGCATCAGCGTAGTCATTCTAACAGGTATGACCATGCAAAATTATAAATTTTAACTACTACATTTTTCCTTAATTTTTTTTGAAGCATAATATATTTAAAATTAAAGGTGATAGAAAAATTGTATTTACAAATCTGTAATGTACACAAAAAAGCAATTCAAGAAATAGTATTACACTTTAAAGAAACATTAAAAAACATTTTTTTTGTGTCTATCAGTGTAATTATATTTATTCCAATCTCTACAAAAGAGTTTTGTATGTTTAAGACTTTTATCGAGACAGATGAATGTTTGGTTAGGATGAAATGATTTTCTAGTCAGAGTTGCATTTAAATGCAACTCTGTTCCATTTAATTTACTGCATTTTTCAAATGCAATGAATTTCATCAGTTAGATGTAACAGTAACTACTGTTACATACTAAATGAGTGTGTGTGGGGAGAGGTGCAGGAGATTTAAAAGATTAATTAAAATTATCTAAGAAAAGATTTACGTATTAAAATAATGTATTTAAATAATAAGTTTGTCAAACTGATCCATCTGGAACACTTCTTAACTGGGAGTCATCCTCCTAACCATCAATTCTCATTTCTTTTTTTTCAAAAGAAAAAAGTTGAAATTTGTTAATGATATGATGAAAACAAAATGTTAGATAACTTTTCTGATACATATTCAGGAACCACTATACCGGTGGGCCAAAGATCACGTCCTACGAGAAAAATTTACAATTTTTTTTATTAAAATACAATTTTTTTTCCAGATTAAACTTAAATAAAAATAAGATTCATTTTGTAAAAGTACACTCTCCATAAAAAGAAATAAAAATAGTCACATTTTGTTTGGAAAATCAAAGGAGTGTTTCTGAAACACAATTCAAATTTTTAGTTTTACAAAACTAGAAAATCACCTGGTGCAACCATTCACACAATGGTTTTGAAATTTGAACAGACTGGATAGGTGGGAGATGCTAGAAGACCAAGCTTGCCCAGAAATAATGAAAATATTGAGTCTGTAAGGAACAGTGTATCAGTGGATGTCCCCACAGTCAGTTGGGCATTAATCGAACATCATTGCGTAGAATATTACCAAGGATTTAAAAGTGATTCCTTACAAAATCTACTTAGCCCATAAAATGGACTTGAACAATTACGCATTATGCCTGGAATACTGACAGCAGTTTATTAACATTGACGATTCCTTTTGCCAAATTTACGGATGAGTGATGAAGCCCATTTCCACCTTAGGAGGTTTGTCCAGAAACAAAATGCTCATTTTTGGGATACTGCCCAATCCCCAAGTTACACATGAATGCCCTTTTACAGCCACAAACAGTGAAAAGACACAGATATCAGTAAATGTTTGAGGAATTGTTATTTCCAGATCTGGAGATGACATCAAAGAAGCCTGGTTCCAGTAAGATGGAGCCAAGGCTCATACCAGCAGAGGCACAAGAGAATTTCTTAGGTCAAATTTGGGAAATTGATTCATTTTGAGAAATTTAGATTTTCATTGGGCTCTAAGGTCACCAGATCCGACAGCTCCTAATTTTTTTTTGTTTGGGGCTATTTGAAAGAAAATATTTATGTAAAAAGCCCCAAATTTATAAGAGCCACTGGAAATCAACACTCAAGCTGAAATAGCAGCAATACCAAAAGAACACTGTTTTGAACTATGCAAAATATATTAAAAAGAGATTAGATTTGTGAGCGCTTCAGAGGTCAGCATTTGAAAGATATTATTTTCAAAACCTAATACAGTAAATCATATTTTGAATGAAATTTAATTTAAAGATAAAAAAAATTAATTTTGAGTTAATTTTTAATTAAAAAACTAAATTAAGTTATTTTTGGCCCACCTGGTAATAGGAACTGATAACATTACAACTGCATATAAGAGATATATATATATCTCTCTCAATTATGTCCTTAGGTTTCATACAGAACAAGCATCATGTTACAAGTCTATCAAAACTTTTTCAGACAAAACAGAAAACATTACTAAAAATTGTAAAATTTAAAGATCCAGTCTCGATCACATTTTCTGCAAACACAGGCAAAAATTAATAATATACTTAATAATGCATACATTATTTTGCTGTAAGGCTATCAGTACATCAGTCAAACAAGAGTAGTGATTCTGTTCAACCTGCAAAACAAGTAAATAAATAATACAAAAATTTTATAGTTACAGTATTATTAATGAAATTAAGATTAAAATATATTAAACAGTAAAAGTAGATAAATAAAATAATGACCTTCACAATAATGAATCTACTAAACAACTATAAAAACGTTTATTGTTATAAGTAGTTATTGTAATATAATAACAACTATAGATTACTATAATACAAGAGGTGGATCAAAAAATAAGTTACACCCTTGCCAGGTTCTTGAACTGAAAGAAATATATTAATGTCTTGTGGTGGCAGCACTAGTTGTTTTGTTGTTTTCACGCTCCCCCAGCAGCAATTCTGCACGACATTCAGTACATGTGTAATATTGTCAATATAGCGGTGACCTCTAGAGGTTTCGTCCAGCATACAGCATAGAAGTGCATTCAGTAGTCAGATTTTTGTGGGCAAAAAATTACAATTGTGAAATTCATCGCCAAATTGTTGAGGCATATAGTGAGAATGCAGTGCATGCCCCATGAACACATAATGGTGCCAAATGTTTAGAAACAGACAAACAAATGTGACAAACTGTGTGCTGGATGTCCTTCAACTGCAAACAGGACAGGTAATGTGGAATGTGTGAATGAAATGATCTTGAGTAACTGGCGCATTAAAATTAGAGAGATTGCATGTGAACTTAACATCAGTTATGGTAGTGTGTTTGCGATTATTCACGATCTGCTAGGTTATTGTATGATGTGTGCACGATGGGTGCCACATCTGTTGACTGACAACCACAAACATCAATGTTTTGCATTTGCTCTTTCTTTTTTTTCAACATTATTCCAAGACTGGTCCACAGTTTTGAAACAAATCATCATAGGGGATGAAGGCTGGGTGCTTCATTACACTCCTGAGACTAAATGAAATTCATCACATGAATGGAGACACAGATATTCACTGCAGCTGAAAAACATGAAAACATCCCCACATGTTCCAAAGGTTATGCTGACAGTCTTTTTCGATTCTGAGAGAGTTGTTTACAATGAATTTATGCCTCGAAGAAAAACAATCAATGCTGAATCTTACTGTTGAGACTAAAAAAATTATTTTTATATTGGCCTGGCTGTATTTGAAAACTACGAGCATGTAACCAACAATATAGCAATACTGTTTCTTGATATGATTCTAAGAAATTTTCTTAAGTTATAATACTTGGCAAGTCCATGTTTATTTTTATGATAAATAAAATCACAATAGATTAAACTATATTTATATACATCAAACAATTATAATGTTAGTTAATTTATCATAAAGTGTTTGTCTGCTGATGTAATTATAATACTTGTTGAGAATAGGCTTACGCATTTTTATGCCATTTAAAAAATACTAAAACATTTCTTTTTATGGCAAAATACTTAATAATTTATAAAGTACAAACAACATTAGAAATATTTAATACCAATAATATAAAATAATAAGTTGTATTTAAAAGAAAGCAATTTGCTTCTGCAAATTGAAAACTAAACTGATGTTTTCAATTTGGATAACAGGCACCATACTAGCCGTCATAGTCCAAGCTTCAAGATTCAATGCAACAGCAGCTACAATATCTATTAGCTACCGGAATTACTTTTGCACAAAGGTAATGGAAAGTGCTTATTAGATATAGCTAGATCTCCTAATCTAAAAGCCTAAAAATTTCATTTCAAACTCTTAAATAAACTGCTAAGTGGTATGCTAACATTCAGTTATTCTATATTCCATTTTGAAAAAATCTCTTCTCAGGCAGTTTAAGGTTGATAAATCCATTCTAAATAAAAGTATTCATGGTTATTGAAATTAAAATGTATCAGAATTACTCCTTTTCTTGAATTTGAATCAGAAATCCGCATTATCAAAAAATTTTTGTTTTTAATGCACCAAAAACTAGAAAGACTGCTTGGCACTGCAGACTAGATATAACAATAATTTAATTTTTTCAAAAATACCAAAACTTAAGAAAACGTAAAAGTACACAAAATGTTTTACAAGTGTGGCGTACAAGGAAGAAAGCAACAATATGAGGATGTAACAGGGCAAAATAAAAAAAATTAAAAACAAATTTTTAATACGTAGGTAATGCACTCATACAATGAAATAATTAGCAAGTGAGTGTAAATTAGCAAGCTGTCATGTTTGGCATTTCTCATACACTACGAAACTTCCACATTACAATTCCACTTGTGGATAAGAATAAAAAAACATTAACACTTGAATGGTAAAATTGCTTCTATGAAATATATTTTTTAAACATTTTATGCTTTGAGTTTAAGTGATAAATTAATCTATATAAAAACAGAGTATCCACTTACAAACAATTGTGTAAATGGATACTCTATTTTTATATAAACTGTATAAATACCAATGGTACCAAATGTTAAGAAAATTAAAGATAAATTAATCTAAAAAAAGGCCTCCTCGTTTCTACACTGAGGAAAAATAAATAAAAAAACTATTAGTATCACAGATTTTTAATAATCTGTGATAGGTTCTTAAGCTGGTTACATATCCAAAAAACACACATCTAATTTAAGATCGGACCAAAGTGCTGCATAAGAGATAAAATTAAGGAAGAATACAGGAAGAACATTAATTATTCAGCCGATTTTATGGATTAATAAAAAATTAAGAAAGCAATGTAGCGGGTGTTGATTTTTTCAAATGTTAGGTACTAGATTTACTGATGACTTTGAATAAACACACCAATGCAATGTAACCTCTTGGGGGATCATTAGTTGAGCAATGGCTACTGCTGAGCAGCTTTCCTGAGACAGTTCACAAACCGTTTCAACAAAGACAACTCTCTAATCCACCAAGGGGCAATTCTCTCTCGGCCTGAGGAATTGAATTCTCAGCGACATTGATGAAAGCCAAAGAAAATCTTTCTGCCAGGTCTTCCAATTGATTATCATCCAGACTTCGATCTAAAATAGGGTGTCTAATAGAGAAAATATTAACAAATTTAGGCCAGTCCGCCTTTCTGCTGAACAGAGACAATGCATCTATAAGCATCTTGCAACTTACTTACCAACTCAAAGATAATTAATTGATGATCACTAGAACAATCATCAACAACAGACAAGATGACAAAAATCATTCAGTAACTTCTCGGTCTTGTTGGTAACTGTTAAATGGTCTACTGGTCTTCTGGTGCAATTGTTAAATGTTTTGTTTTTTCTTTATTGGGTTGTACACGTAGAATTTCTTATGAGGTTGTCTTATTTTTAATTATTTTTTGCTTTATTTTGTATTGTGAGTCTTTAAACTCTTGATGATGATAGTCTTCAAAAATCCTTCAGTTCGGTGACTTAAAGCCTTTTTTTTATGATTTAGTTATGATTCACATTTTTTTTAGAACAAACAACAACCATACCATGAATATTCCACCAACAATAATATCACCTTCCATCTACCAGTCTAGCATATGTTGGTAACTCACCAAAAACATTAAAGACCTAATTCATATTTCACAACAAAACCTTCTACTAATTCACCACTATCATCTGTAACTCAAGTATGCCAAAGCAACTTAGCATTTACATTTGCTCCTAGCCCTACAAGATGGTTGCTAACAAGACCAAGAATTCAATATTTTTTCTAAATGTTCCTCAGTGGAATCTCTATTTTGAAAATATGAACACAAAAATCAAGACCATCAATAATAAGTTTAGCATTGATGTAATGAGTATCAGGAACCTGCCTCAAAAAACACAGTCCAATGTCCTCCTACATAGAACTGCAAATATACTATTACTTCCAGTATAACATTTTTGGCAAATATTAAAACCTGGCAGTTCGCCCTATACCATATATGAATGCTACAGAAGAATTATATCAAGGGACCTCCTTTCAACAATTTCACCTAACTCTCTATCTTAACAATGTAAGCACCTTGAGAATTTATCTGTCCAAACTTAACCATAGAATAAATTAAAATACATCTCAACAGCTCTCAAATAACCACAGTCCTTACTATTGACCAAGTGCTTACAATCCTTGCGCAATCTTCTGCAATTTATATAAGTTGGGGTCTCAGACCTTTTTTAGGACACTTCACACTTGTGAACCTTGTCATCACAATGAGCACAGAGTAAAGCCTATTGACAGAATTTTGCCTTGTGACCAAATCTACAACACTTATAACATTTCTGAACACCGATGTACTCTTTGACTCTACAAAATGAGAAATCCACAAAAAACAAACTAACCTCAGCTACAAGCTTGTTAAAACAGACTAGATCCAACTTCAAATACACCCTGATATTTTTGGGTGTAATCTTTACAAGTTTTTAACAAAAACCTACACTCAGACTTGACTGTCACCTCATCCAAGTCGGTGTTTTGCTCCAGTATGAGAGACACAGCCTTTTCAAAACAATCTACATCACAGATAAAAACTCCGAGGCCTTCTTTCATATTTCTGGTCACCTTGATCTCAAACCTTTTACTAATGGCAGACTCTGAAATGACTGTAACCATCTCTTTGTCATCCGCTACAATAACCAGACCTTTGTGAAGACCTTGTGAAACTGACTGTCATCCAGACATTTTACGTGACACAAAAGATGGTCACGTGGAAAACTTGTTTGAAGTTAATAAGTGTTGTAAACAAGACTGTTTCAAATGCTCTGCTCAACAGTAAAACATGCACTTAAGTATGCATTGCTTTGTTATTTTTTTATTAACACCTAAATGCGCTAAATAATTTATGATAACCTGTATAATGGTACATTACCTGGCAGTAATGTGGGAGACATATTGAAGAATCATTATTAAAATGAGTAAAACCATTAAAAGGGCAAGAATAAATAATAAAGAGTAGACAAAGAATTACAATGTCATTAACTTGCCATTGCTTATTGTTATTTATTACCAAACAGTACTATACCCCACTGCTCACAACTGATGTATCATGAAGTATGAATAATCAGAGCTCTTCAAAGTTGAATGCAAGCTTTGTTGGTGACTACACCAGCTTGTCTGAAGTGCCTAGGATCTGAACTGCTGTGAAGCTGTTTTGAACTCGGCAAACGTCAGACATATCTATTGAATGAACCATAATCATGTAGTTGGAAGGATGCGATTCATGTAAGTGATAATGACAATCTGTTGTATTGTTCACCTAAAATATCACCTTTTCTAAAGAATTATGCTAGAAATTATATTGCACTATAAAAATACATTGTAAAACAACGAATAAATACCTGTTTTTCACATTCATTAACAAATAAATTTATTAGTTAATATCCTGAATATAAATAAGTAGATGTGAATCACTCTTATGTTTCCAGAACTGGAATATCAGTAAAATGTTTAGAACACAAAAACTATTTCAAAGGTGGAAGAATGCTTCCTGCATTTCATCTGCCAGTACATAAGAATTGTTTTATACAGAATTATAATTGCTGAGAATTAAAACAGATGAATAAAAATCAGAAATTATTGAATGCATAAGTACAACCAATACAGCTTAAAGTGCAGTCACTTAATTTGAGCACAAAAGAATATTGTGACATCCAATTACAAAACGCTGGAAACCTTGAATATGATATAAAGCAAAGCAGGAAATTTGGTGTTTGGTGAGGCAAACTAATATGTAAGGTTCTTTAATTAACTGTGAAAGCATAGCCAAGTGAATTACTCTGCTAATAACCATCAATACAAATCACTGCAACTGGATTAACCTGGCAAAGGTCAGAAAATTCTTGTTGTTCCAGGTGACTAATTTTTTAAATGTTGTCTCAGGGTCTAAAAACATCATTGGAAGTTGTAGTGGAAAAAGATTATACAGATGAATAGCACACATATCAGGTAATACTAAACAAGCATTTATCTTGAACATAAATAGTAGTTAAAAACTGGTAACATTTTGTGAACTGATAAAGCCCACTTCAAAAACATCATAAAGATAATACTTTGGCAGCATCATCAAAACATATATAAACCTCTAATATGGCCAAACTACCCAACCTTCTAATAATTTAATATAATGATTGAATTTTGAATCAAATATTTAACCATAGCCACGGTTGACATGTAATGATGTAGATTGTAAATTAAAAGAGAACAAACTGGGAGTTTTTGAACAATTTATGCAATGTTATTTACTTCAATAGTAAACAATGCTATACTTAATAAACTACCTGAAGTAAACTTATTCAACAAAAATTAACTGGTACTGTTGTTCCAAACAAACATAGAACTATCATTTGCAGAGGAATCCCTGAATAAAGTCTGCTACAGTATACTCCCTGAATAATATATGACAGTTCCATACCTTCAAGGTGTTCAATATAATAACATATGCCTTCTCCAGTCAAAGAAAACAGTAACAAGCTTTTAGTAAATAAATTTATTCTTCACAGTTACTTTGAGGACAATTACATGACAGGTGGATTGGAATTGTCATCTTCAAGATAAAACTGGTTTCTAAAGATATGACACCACTCCCATGCTTTACCATTTATATAGAGAAAATATTACTAGTAATATTTGTCTTATACGCTTTAATATGAGGATGACAATCTTAGGATAAAAACCTTACCAACTCTATGGTAAAAATATACTGTTAAAAAGCGTTGCTTATATGAAGTATACTAATATTACTGTAATATTCAGTAATTTTGAGAGTGCAAAAATCAAATGATCAAAAATGTAATTGAAAATTTTATACAACTTAAATCTTTTTCTTCTGCTTAACTGTGACAACATAAAAGCCAATAACTTTTTCTTTCTTTTAAGATTAATCATCAACTGCAGTACATTCTAGTAATCTAAAAAAAAAAAAATGATTTCCATATAGTAAACATACTTAACTAATGGTATTTAATAAATAACTGACCTGTTTCAAAATGTTATTTACAGCAGACTGAAATCCTGGAGGATATTTTATCTGAATGTCTTTAACAGAAGGATAATGAGGAGTACTGATAGAGAAAACTACTTCAATTCCCTATAGAAGATACAACAAAATAATAGTAATAGGCATTTTAAATTTGAATCATAAAATTAAAAAGGTTGTACAAATTATAGAATTAACGTTCAAACAACATTCTCTAATTGAATTTCACACACACTTTCAGGTAGGAAGGATTAACTTTCTCGCAAAGATACTGCTCATGGAAAGAATTTAGCTTTTAGTCTATTAAGAGCTTTTAAATTAACTAAAAATTACTAAGTTCATATCTGGAAATAGTATCTACACATTTTGAGTACAAACTGGTAAAAAGGGTAATTATATATAATTAGGGGTTCATCTTAGATTTTGATGAAATTTGTAATATACCTTATTTAGGACTAAGTTATTCATCAGAAACACCTTTCACTCAAGTTACGTCCTTTGTAAGTTACACAGTAGTAAACAAAAGTTTTGTAATTCAAGACTACAAGTATAATATACATTTTAGGACTAAATAATAAGTTGTTATATACAATTATGGACTCAATCTAACAAGCAAATAAATTTCACTTTGAGTTGCAGGCAGACGGAAGGAGGGGGCTTCACGGGTTTTAGTGCATGAGGTCCCCTTCGATGGCAGTGGGAGTGTGACAGTTCAGTGGATATGGAGATGACGGAACTGTGGCGCGATTGTTAGAAAGGCACCGAAAGATCAAGAAAGACACATCGCCTAGGAGGCAGCAACAGGCTGCTGATTTACCGGCTTTACCCATAGTGGATATTGCAGCAAGTAGAGGTCTTGAAGAGGATTTCTCGCCTCGCTAAGATCCGATGATGACATGGAGGTAGGGCAGGGACTCCTGAAAACATCTGGGAAACAAAGGTTACATCTCTCCCCCCTGGCGGCTGAAGAGAAGAAGAAATCCAAAGGTAGTAGTCGACGTTCCTTATCCACCAGTGGTTTTTCTCCAGCAGTCTCTCGAATGGAGGAGGGGGAGCAGAAAGTTGGTGCTGATAAGGATCTTAACAGGTGGATGAAATATCTGGCAAATAACACGGCAATTCTTTTACGTTACATTAAAGAGCTGAGTTCTCTAATTGATCGTAGTGACCACAAAATTGGAAAATAAAGTGTTCTCGAAACATGGATGGCATTAGTCAATATGTTCTGGGATATTCTTGATGACATTGATGTGGAGTCCCTGGAGAGGCACTCTATGCAGCCGGAAATAGTGGATGAGAGTACCCAAACATACTTTATCATTATGGGTGTAGCTTCACAGACCCCAGATGTGGGAATGAACCGGTCTGCGTCCTGGTCTGGTGTGGAGATTTGTAGTATGATTGATGACAGTGTTGCTGATGGATACCTTGAGAAGGTGGTTCCTTCGGGACTGGCCTGAGGATGTTTTCCAACCCTCAGTTCCGGTGGAGGACACTACTAGCATCGAAGAAGGTAACTTCTTCTTCAAGCAAAATCCATATTTTGCTTGGATGATTGACTTGGCGGCAGGGGCTGACCACCCGAATCACGTCCCGGTTTTCCGAAAAGCACGGTGGATCTGGGACCTGGCTCATTCGGGTAAATTGACGGTGGGACATGTCTTGTAGTTCAATCCTCTGATCGGGGCTTGTCCAGGGATGGTGGTGGTTCACAAATTGACATAGGTCACATTGATTACGCCCATATAACTGATTCGGCGGTCGGGGACCAGCAGGTGGCCACCACTCTCTATCGGTTGGTTCCCCGAGTTATGAAGGATGATCACAGTATGGCGGTGTGCTTTTCAGGTCCTTCGGGACGAGTCGGCCAACCTTTGCGTCGCTCAGTCAAGTACTTCGGTTGACGGATTGGGAAGAGTTATCTTGTCCATCTGTTGGTGTCAACGCAGAAGGATGTCAACAGGAAACGACCGGTAGGCCCGCCGATGATAACAGTGGTGATTAAAGCGGAGGGGAATACCTATGCCGATCTCCTCTGCTCAGTGAAAGCAGCTGTGTCGCCAGGTGAAGTCGGGGTCCTCTCCGCACGTAGGGGGCAGGGAGAGGGCATTCACATCCGGGTATGGGCCGATAGTGGTGCAGCTGAACGATTAAGTAAGGCCATTTCCGCGAAGGTCAAGGGCAGTACTATGGCCCTGACAGATAGGGGTGGCAGAAGGGTTCACGTCCTTGTCAAAGGTGTGGATGTTCTAACTACTCAGGATGAGTTTGTGACGAACTTCGAAAGATTACGGGAGTCAGTGTCGATGGACGTTCTGTCCATGCAACCGGCTAATGGTGAGATGCAGGTGGTCACTGTGGCCGTGCCATCCATCCTGGCAAACAAATTACTGACCGATAGACGTGTCCATATTAGATGGGTGGCTTGCAGTCATGAGGCACTAAATTGATGACCTTTGTTTCCGCTACTGGAAGCCGGGTCATAGAACCAATTCCTGTACTGGGCCAGAGCATAGTGGCCACTGCTTTACCTGTGGCTAGGCCGGTCACCTGCGGAAGAAATGCCGGGGGGCAGATCGGTGTCCTTCCTGCAGGTTGGATGTGCATACACCCAGGGGGCAAGGATGTAAGACTTTATCTGCACCATAAGATATGGCATCTGCTTAGCTCTGTTGGGTGTTTGTGGGAGACAATCCTATCCAGGAGGGGTGGGAGGTTTTGGCATCCCACCATCAATGATTGGCCAGGGACTCCTTCGCAGCACCTTTGGGGAAGGAATGTAAAATCATAGTCCCAGTGGGGGATCACTTTGAGGATTCCTCATTAGAGGCAGGGCATAAAGACTGGAGTCCCCTCATTAGAAGTGTGGCACACAACTAATGACCATGTCCTGGCTACCTGGATGGGACTTGTTTCTACCGAGGTAACTTGAGGCGATGGCACTCCTTTGGAACTGAGTTTATGCTTGGTTGCAGGTCTGGCAGGAAAATACAATGTAAAAAAAATTCACTTAATCCAGGTAACTTACTCCGTAAATAATGTATATTGCACTTATGCTTAATCTAACCTAATTTATTCTTACGAGAATCTATTCACATTCTTAATTTAACAAACTTAACCAAATTCTTTAGTCCAAAAATAATGTAAATTACATTTGTGCAGTGTTGAATTATGAAATTTTTTGTAGGTCCTGTGTAACTTATGAGAGATGTAACTTGGGTGAAAGGCATTTCCAGTGAATAATTTCAATTGTAACAAGTAACTTAGATCCTACATAAGGTACATTCCAAATTACATCAAAATCAGAGGCGAGTTCCTAATTGTATAATTCCCTACAAGACAGTTTTAAATAATTCAGTAATATCTGTACCTACTTGAACTATAAACTTGAATAAAGAAAGAACAAAAACAATAATCTTTACTAGATGATTTTGTTTTTTAGACACTACATAAAAAATACTTCTACCTTTCACGATTGGGTTAAGACTTAAAATAAGAATTTTCTCCACGTGTTGTATGACTACTCACTTTCTTTTCATGCCAAATTTTCTTTGTCACATCTTTGCTTATGCTTTTCTTCTTAAAACTGATGTAATAATCCTTGTTTCAAATCTCATTTATATCTTTTCTAGCTAAGTTAATCCAGTTCATATTCTTAACATTTTCTGAATCAGGTATTACCATGTAGGTGATTACTACAAACACAGTTTTACCGTGTAACAAGGCAATATTCTGTTGTTTAAACTTTTTTAACAATAGAAGGAAATAGACAGACTGTACTCCATCAGATCAGTAATAAATTAACTATACTTTTGACTCCCTCTATGAATCATGAGACCTTGCCGATGGTGAGGGGTCTTGAGTACTCAGTGGGAGTAGCTGGACCGAAGGTGCAACCCTATTGGAGAGGTATCTGTTGAGAGCCAAACTAACGAATCATAAGTGGGCAGCAGCTCTTTTAGTAGTTATTAAGGGCATATGTCAAGAGGACTTAAACGGCTATATCAATATCTTTCAATCTTCTGAGTATTGCATAGCTGAAAGCAATGGAGAACTACAGCTGTTTTTTTCTTTTCCAAGAAAATGTAGCTCTCTGCATTTTCATGTAACAAAGGATGAAGGCCTTGGTAAAATATTCCAGAGGTAAACTAATCCCCTGTTCAGATTTCCGGATGGGGACTACTAAGGAAGGAGTCACCAGAGAATTAAAAAATAACATTCTACAAGTCAGAGTATGGAATGTTGGAAAAAATGTCTTAAAATGTTGGTAGGCTAGAAAATTTAAAGAGGGAAATGGGTATGTTAAATGTAGATATATGTAAATTAGCGAGGCTCAGTGGGATAAGGAAAACAACTTTTGGTCATGTGATTTTAGAATAATTAACTCAGCATCAAATAAAGAGCAGGCAGTAGTAGGTTTCATAATGAACAAGAAGATAGGGAAGAGAGTAGAGTATTTAAAAAAGATTAGTCATAGAATCTTTGTAATCAGGATAAAATCTAAACCTAAGCTGACGATTGTTAGCATCTATATGCCTACAAGTAGTGCCCATGATGATGGTGAGGTAGAATGTGTATACAAAGAAACTGACGAATGAATTAAATACATAAAAGGGTATGAAAATTTAATAATAGTTAGAGTTTGGAATGCAAGTATAAGAAAAGGCAAGGAAAGATATATTGTGGGTGAATATGGGCTGGGCAAAAGGAATGAAAGAGAGGACCAACTTATTCAGTTTTTCAAGAAGAATAATTTAGAAAATGGCAACACATATGGAAAAAGCCAGGTGATACTGCAAGGTATCAGATAGATTATATCATGGTTAAGCAAAGATTTAGAAATCAACTCATAGACTGCAAAGCATATCCAAGAGCAGATATTGACAGCAACCGTAATTTAATGATAATGAAATGTAGATTGGGGTTAAAAACCTAAAGAAACGGTTCAGATGAATTGGTGGAATTTAGAGAAGCTTGAAGATGAGGAGGTAAAGGAGATTTTTGAGGAGGACATCGCAAGAGGTCTGAGTAAAAAAGGAAAGGTAGAAAATGTAGAAGAAGAATGGGAGAATGTTAAGAACAAAATCCTTAAATCAGCAGAAGTGAACTTAGGTGGAACAAAGAGAACTGGTAGAAAACCTTGGATATCAAAGGATATATTGGAACTGATGGATGAACATAGAAAGTATAAGAATGCTAGTGATGAAGAAAGTAAAAGGAACTATCAAAAATTAAGAAATACTATAAACAGGAAGTGCAAATTAGTGAAGGAAGAGTGGATTAAAGAAAAGTGTTTGAAAGTGGAAAGAGAAATGATTGGTAAAATAGATGGAGCAAACAGGAAAGTTAAGGAGAAATTCGTAGTACATAAATTAAAATCTAATAATGTGTTAAACAAAGATGGTACACCGATTTATAATGCGAATAAAAGGTCGATAAGTAGGTGGAATATATTGAAGAGTTATACAGAGGAAATGAATTAGAAACTGGTGGTGTTATAGAGGAAGAGGATGAAAAGGGAGATACAATATTGAGATCTTAATTTAAGAGAGTATTAAAAGATTTGAATGATAGACAGGATACCTGCAGAATTATTGCGCAGTGCAGTGAGGAAGCAATAGATAGATTATACAAACTGGTGTGTAATATTTATGAAAAAGGGGAAGTTCTGTCAGACTTCAAAAAGAGTGTTATTGTCATGATACCAAAGAAAGCAGGAGCAGATAAATGTGAAGAATACAGAACAATTTGCTTAACTATTCATGCATCAAAAATCTTAATTATAATTCTGTACTGAAGAATTGAGAGTAGAGTGGAAGAAGTGTTAGAAGACCAAGTTGGTTACAGGAAAAGTATAAGGACAAGGGAAGCAATTTTAGGACTCAGATTAATAGTACAAGTAAGATTGAAGAAAAAAACAACATACTTGGCATATATGGACTTAGAAAAGGCATTTGATAATGTAGACTGGAATAAAATGTTCAGTATTTTAAAAAATTTAGGATTCAGTATAGAGATAGAAGAATTGCTAAAATTTGCAGGAACCAAACTACAATGGTAATAATCAAATTTTATAAGAAAGAAGCCATAATAAAAATGGGAGTCCAACAAGGATGTTCCCTATCCCTGTTTCTTTTTAATCTTTACATAGAACTATAAGTTATTGATGTTAAAGAACAATTTAGATCTGGAGTAACAGTGCAAGGTGAGAAGATAGAAATGTTAGAATTTGCTGATGATATAGTAATTCTTGCAGAGACTAAAAAAGATTTAAAAGAAACAGCGAACAACATGGGTGAAGTCCTACGCAAGAACTACCACATGAAAATAAACAAGAACAAAACTAAAGTAATAAAATGTGGTAGAAATAATGTAGACGGGCCACTGAATTAAAAAATATGATGAGAAAAGACTATGGAAGTAGTAGAATTTTGCTATTTGGGAAGTGGAATTTTTAAAGATGGATGAAGCAGGTGCGACATAAAATGCTGAATACCATAAGCGAAATGAGCTCTCAGTTAAAAATACAATTTACTTACTTCAAAAATTAATTTAAACATCAGGAAAGCATTCTGAAAGTATATGTTTGGAGTGTAGCTTTATATAGAAGTGAAACTTGGATGATTGGAGTATCTGAGAAGAAAAGATTAGAAGCTTTTGAAATTGGTGCTATAGGAAAATGTTAAAAACACTTGGGTGGATAAAGTGACAAATGAAGAGGTGTTTCAGCAAATTGATAAAGAAAGAAGCAGTTAGAAAAATATAGCTTACTAGAAGAGACAGACTTATAGGCAGCATCTTCAGGCGGCATCCTGGAATAGTAGTCGCTTTGATATTGGAGGTACATGTAGATGGGAAAAATTTTCCAGGCAGGAATATGTAAAACAAATTGTTAGGAATGTAGGATACAGAGAGTATACTGAAATGAAATGACTGGCACTAGATAGGGAATCTTGGAGATCTGCATCAAGCCAGTCAAATGACTGAAGACAAAAAAAAATATTTTTTACTTGATATTCAAATTGCAGATTGTCAACACCATCTGAAACTGATTCAAAGAAAAGTGAATAAAGTTATCACATCCCTTTGCTGGACATAACTGAAAGTTTTCAGCCTTTTTTTCATCTTCCATTATCAAAGAAATAATTTCCATAGGTTTTATTTAATAAATAATATTTTTACCGAAACTGTATGATTTTGATCTTCAGGTTCAATTAATCAATTATTAACAGTAATAAACGAATAAGTATAGTCAGTTATTATCAGGGAATCAAGGTATTATCTGTAAACTTGTATCATTTACTGATTTTTGACAGCGGAGATTAGATAATAAGTATTTTAGATAATATGATTGCTATGCAGTCATCAGATGGACAACCCAATCCCTTAGTTTCACTACAGACAGCTCCCCTACCAGATATCAAGGTTTACAATGCTTCTTAAGATCTTTTCACATCAGCCTGGAGAATCTAATTGGGTCAGATTTATTACTAATGGAAAATAACATGACCTGTGACAAGAAAAAGCATGGATCGTAAAAAGAAAGGACTACCAACCCAGCAGAGTGTTCTGTTCCACAATGCTACCTATTGTAAAACACTTAGCCACAGGATTACAGTATTAAATCAAAGTATCTCTACAAACTCTCCCACTTCATATTTTTATACATTTTACGCTCCTTATCATCCAACAAACAATTTTTTTTTTTATGCCTCTGAAACCACTGTTAGGTATTGCTTCAGAGAATGAGAGGAAATGGCAATTTTGTTACTTGAGAAAATACCATGTCTGACGGGGATTTTAACCCGGGGACCTCCAGATGAAAGGCTGAGATGCTACCACTTGTGCTATAGAGGCCAGCAAACAAAGTATTTTAGTTGAACTCCTCGTAACGTAAGGATTTCACGGGGTCATACATTTAAATCGGTTCAGCCGTTGTGATACTACGGTGGAACATACATACATACGCACTAGGTACATTACACTACTTTTTGGACAGTCGTGTAAAAAATAAATCTGAAACTTACCCTAACATAAACAATTCCTTCCCAACATTTAAAGTTATTACTAGGCAGTAGCAAGGGGAAATGTTTTAGCATGTTCAAAGCATCAGACCCCAAAATCTCATTATCTTCCATTTATCTCACTAAAATTACAAAAAGATAATTTTTTATTAATCCACCAAAAAATAT
Source organism: Lycorma delicatula (assembly GCF_047948215.1). Taxonomy (NCBI): domain Eukaryota; kingdom Metazoa; phylum Arthropoda; class Insecta; order Hemiptera; family Fulgoridae; genus Lycorma; species Lycorma delicatula. The sequence goes on from NC_134459.1 coordinate 17,030,149, forward strand.
AACCACACTTAACCTTCAGTTTGAAAACGCTGTTCTCTCCACTTTGATGTTGCCATTACGGTGGGATTAATACCGTTTCGATTTTTATATCTTCCAGAAGCTAACAGTACTTTTTCTTATGATGAACGTTTTTTAAGTATTAAATGTTTGTAAATGAATCTGGATAAAGTTTAATTTAAGTTTAGTTTATTTAAAAATTTTTAAGTATTTAAAAATTAAAACTTTGTAACGACAAACAAAAATATAAAAAAAATTCAAATTAATTAAATTTAATGAAAACATTTAATTTTATATTAATAAAGATTATTAATAAAAATCATGTAAAACAATTTGTATCTTTACAAAATTGGGACGATAACCTCTTTGTAATCTAGAGGTTGTGTCCGAATGTAGTATTTTTTTTATTCGCAATCGAGCTTATTATTAATTGAATATGGCTTTGTGTGCTATTTTGCGGCGACAGTTTTCTGTCAGCAAAGGTAAATGATAATTTTTACATCTTCAATTTAATATTTATAGAATTCAATGTTATAGAATTTGACCTTCATCTAATAACGTTAGGGGAAAAAGATAATTTGGTTTGGGTTCGCCTCTACTGATCCTTGTTATTTGGCATCAGTGCCCATTATTTGACAATTTTGATTTTAGTTGAATTTAGAATTCAAACAAACTTAAGTAATCAAATTCGTTTTTTTTTCAAATTATGTCTGTTAGTTTTCGCGTAGCTGAATCTATTTTGCATGAATTAACCTTTAACTACCATGTCTGATAATTTTGTCAACGGATGTTTACCTGCTTTTAAGAGGTGTCTTTAATTTAGTCACTAATATTCTTTCCAAAAGGTACCTATGATCTTTATATGGATTTAATATGGCAGGAAAGGCAATTCTGAAAACATGATTACTAATCCAGTATAAGTTTTTTTCATTATGAATAGTAAAATAGACAACTTAATTGTAATGGTAACTTTGAATTAGACGACACAGTATTTGTGCATCAAGATAGATATTCCCTACATGATTCAATTACAATAATCAAACTAACTTCATTCTGAAGAGTTCTTGCAGAGAATATACATCTACTTGAAAGTTGAATTATAAAATTTAGAAAAGTTAAGTCATGTTTGATTTTGTATGAACCAAATGGCTTGAATAGATATTATTTACTGAAGAGAAAATTAAACCTTAAATGATTATTTCTTGATCATAATTCCAGAAAGTGATTGTTGTTAATTAAACATTGTAATGGTAAACTGTAGTAAACATTATCTAAAACTAATAGTCATGATTTCTTGTTTGTTAATAAATATTTTTGATTTACTGTTTAAAAAAAAAATATATTGACATATATTTTTTAAGTTAAGGAAATAGATCTCAATGTGTTTATTGTTATTACATATAGTTTAATTAAGTATTCAAATTAATATTAGAATGTATTAATAAGTAGAAAACTATTAAATCTTATAATAAAAGGATTGACTATAAAACTTATAATATAACTTATAATAAACTTATTATATATAACTTATAATAAAAGGATTGACTATATATAGAATATATTTTAATTCTATAATTACAATATATATATTCTAATACACTACTGTATTAGAATATATTGTATTCATAATAGTAAAATATTCCTTCACAAGATTTTTCTCAAAATCAAATTCTGCAACATCTCTGTTTAAACTCCTGAGTTCTAGAACTTTTTATTTGTAGATGTGTATTCTTACACATTTTATTAATTTAAATGTATTTTTTTTCTTTTATTAAAATCACTGATATAAATTTTATATTTCCAGATTTATGTGTTAAACCATTGAACAGATCTTATACTTGGGCTGTGTTACAAAACTTAAGAAATGGTACTAAAGCACCTCTAAGCGGAAAAAATGAAAGTCAGTTATTGCAGGTAAGTTTATAAAAGAGTGAATTTTTAGACATTTTTCCTATTAATGGTCCAAGCTTATGTGCTGAGTGATGTAATCAGTTTTTTTTAAAGGCATAACAAAGTTAATAAAATAGAGTATAATCTTAGAAATATGTTATTCAGTAAAAGGATTTAAGATAATTCAAGTATGTGATAGGCAGTAAAGAATTTGGTTCAAAAACTTCCTACAATAGTAAAATACACACAGTTGTTTAATTGATAATAATATTCATGTGTATACATATTTGTGCGAATAACCAATAGGGTGTGAATTATATTGTTTATTGTTATACATGAGAGATAGAATGAAAGATCACAGGGAAATTAAAGTTGTTACCAGAAAATAATATTTTTTAATTATTAAGTTGTAATAATACCAGCACATGGGGTAGATATGCTTTTGTAAGTCTGCCCCTGTGTATGTCATTAAAAAAATTAATTTACCCATAAATACTCAAGGTTATTGGGAGTGATTTACTTTTTGCTCCTTTCTGTTTCTCTTATTTTTTCATTGTATAAATAAGTGGCCTAACTTAATAATACATTATATTTTTGGAATTTATTTTTATCATTTAGCTTAAAAAAGAATAAAAAACAAACAAACTTAAATGTGTACTATTATTCTGTGGTGGTGAAAGAAATCAAAAGAAGACTTAAGACCTTTACTGGTAAGTAGCATTTGCATTTTTTGTTGAGCAGATTATTGTCAGAGCAATAACATTTCAGTATTCAATGGATTACAGTTTATTGCTTTCTTTAATTTGAAATTTTTTTTACAAATTTGTAATTTTAATCTATTTAATAATAAACATACACTGTACAAAAATAATCACATGAAAAACAACAATGAATGAAGGATTCAACTAGTAAAAATTATTTCTGAGGAATGGAATATTAAAATAAATTAATTATGATGTGGCGGCGGCGGTAATGTCATGTCGTACAGCTATAATTTTTTAAAGTTAAATCTTATAAAATAAGATTCTTTAAAAAACTACAAAAAAACTCCCATGTTTTGTTCAGTTATTATAAAATTTTATTATTATAAAACAGTTATCTGCAAGTATAGATTACAGGTTAGTTTGTTATTTATTTATATCATGAGTTATCAAAATTTTATTGAAACTTACTTAATTGAATAAATATGTTTAAGAATACAATATATTATGAATGTAATATTAAGTTAATTTCTAGAGAATTTCTCAAAATTACTTTGTAACACTCAACTTTAGAAAAGTAATTTAAATGCATTATCATGTAATTCAGTATCTTAAGATACTTTGAATCTAAGTATTGATATGATTTTAATGCAGTATTAAACAAAATTTTTTATGAGGTGTAGCTTGGCAAGAGGTAGGTAGCAGATAGTGCAACAATCTTCTTTTTGTATGATGGTTTCATTGTTTTAAATTTGGGTAAGATAATTTTCATAGTTTTTTTTTACAGTTTGTGCAGACACAGAAATTTTCTACAAGCAAACATTTATTGGCATCTCAAGGAAGCCATGATCATTCATCAATGTGGACATTGGAGAGAGCTGTTACAGTAGGATTAGTAGTCTTTGCCCCACTCTGTATTGCTGCTCCTAGCAAGCTTATCGATAGTGTAATTGCACTTTTACTGTCCATGCACATGCATTGGTAAGTAAATAACTTATTTGGTGTAATCTTAGACAGTAAGATAACAATATTACTTAATTCTTCTTAGGTCTTTGTTAAAAAGGAGGACAATGAGTGAGCCTTTAAGAAACTGATAGCTGTATCATTGGTGCTTGTTGTTAAGGCAGTCAAGGTTCCCTAGCTGCCGTTGCTAGTTCAAAAGTATAAAAATTTTATTACACTCATACACACACATATATATATTTATATATAAACTGGCATTTTCATAAAAAATACTCATTTTATGTCTTAAATATTTCAAATGAAACTGTAGCAAACAAGTCTACTACACCCAAATTCACCAGCACTTATTTGCTCACATTGCAGTGGAATAGATTTTAGAACTCTCAAAGAGCAACCTTTATCCCTAGTCATGTACTCTCCAAGTTGCCCATACAAGTTCATATGACTGATATTAAATTTAATTTCTGGTTGTTTGCCAATGGGCTGTTGAGTCATGTTTTATTGACTTTTATCAGTATTTATTTTATTAAATTCTGTTTGGAACTAGTTAAATAGAAGAAATAAATTAGATGAACCTAGGCATATTTGCATGTGGTAACTTTCTGAAAAATGATTTCAGCCCACTTTCTAGCTGTTGTGGTTGGTAACAAGATGGTTATTGTTATTCTTTATGATAGTAATTTTATTCTATATATTTTTTGTATTGGGTATTTAAAATTATTTTCTTTTTTTTGCTTTCTTAATTATATTTGAGTAATTAATAGATTAAAATTTGTCATTAATAGAGAGCATTTGAAAGCCATTATACTCTGATGTACAGAAAATTGTTTATTTTCAATGGCTGAGTAATATGTTCCATATTATCACAAATCAAAAATGTTCATAACAAAATAAGTGTACTGTATGCTAATTATTTTATTATAAAAATGCTTGAACGATGATGTTTCTGAGTCACGTTTATTTCATTAGGACAGTCAAGATAAGTATTATAAGAATATTTATTATGACAATAATCAGTGTGTGGTCATATTGTACAATCACAAATAAATATCATTGGGTAGAAAAAGACAAGAAGCCAGATTCTTCTATTCTTAAAGTGGATAGGTGTTCTTGAAATAGTTTTCGACAGCGTTTCTCAATCTTTCAGTATTTGCAACCCAATTTTCAATCATAATTTTCATTGCGCCCCTCCTCATACAATAACAATGTATATAATAATAATAATGTATTTTGATGCTAAAGCTACATATGACTTTAATTATAAACCTTACAAATTATCAAGAATAACTAAATTTATTGATATTTGCAACATCGATCCTCTGTATTGACAAAACCAGAATCGATAATTTTGCTAAACAATTGCAGTCCAACCTCTATCAAATAATACTGTTCTCGTTGAATTGGTGATATAACTGAAGATGTACAGCATCAGTTTTTCGGGAAGTTGTATAACAAATTGCAGTATGACAGTGCAGTTTGATGAGGCAACAGATAGCAAGCAATAAAATAAAGATGCTCATTTCATTACCTATATTTTTTTGTTATGGTATGTCAGCAGTAGAAGAACTACTTCCTGCAAACCAATAGAACTCAAAGCAACAGCGCTCGCATTATTTGCTATCTTAAAGAATTTATAAATAAGGCAAACATATAGTGGAAAAATTGTGTCTCAATATGTACCGGTGGTGCTCGTTCAATATCTGGAAGATTCCAAAGTAGGCAAGCACTTTTGAGACAAAAATCTACACTGTGTCTGGACACATTGCATGATCCACAGAGAAGCTCTGGCTTCCAAAGAAATGAGTCCTGGTTTGAATATTGTGCTAACGACAGTTGTAACTGTAGTAAATTACATAAAAATGAGACCCCAAAATCAAGAATCTTTTCTGCACTTAGTAAAGACATGGGTGCAAGTAGTACATTCAGTGTTACTATGTAATTGCAAGGCAAGATTGTTATCATGTGGGAAATTTTTGCAACATGTTTATGAATTAGAGATGAAATCGCCATTTTTCTAGAAGATATGGTTTATTTATGATGGAATTGAACTACTTGGTTGACATATTTGAGAAATTAAATACCTTGAATCTTCAACTCCAAGGAGAAAATACTTATTGTTGGCTACAAGTGATGAAGTTAACGCTTTTTGTAGAAAATTGGAATTGTAGAGGAGAAATTTAAACCAAAAAAAAATCTAGAAATGTTTGCAAATGTAGATGAGTATGTTAAAACTTGCAAGGCTGAAAAGTTGTTTTTGTAATCATTTAGCCGTGCTGGCAAAGGATTTTCAAAAGTATTTTCTCATTGACGAGAAAGCAAGTTACAAGCTTGCAGCAAGTTACAAGTGGGTTAGGGATCCATTTCAAAATACTCCTGAAGGACACCCCAACTGCCAAAGAAGAAATCTTCGTGACAGGATAGGCGAAATCAAAAGATAATTTAGTAATAAATCACTTTGAATTTTTTGCCAGGGGTGGACAATGAGTTTGCTGCACTGAAAACAAGAGCATTTCGTATACTATTACTATTTTCAACATCCTACCTTGCGAAACCAGATTTTCTGAGGTGGCTGCTATGAAGACAAAATATAGATCTCAGCTAAATTTAGAAAAAGAACTCATATTTGTAATATTTAAACCTTTGAAAAACTTTGCTCTGTAAGACAGGCCCAAAGGAGTCGCTAATAATCATTAAACTTGTTTTTAATTTAATATTGATAAGTTAATTATTTATTAAATACATTGTGTCATACTGATTTTATCATTTATTATGTCAGAATGTATTTTGTTTTGCTTTCCTTTCAGTAAATTAATACATTTTTTTATTAATATTTTCTTTTTGATTTGCTCACGCTCCCCATTTAGTGTTATCACATCTCGTTAGGGGGGCACGCCCTGCAGGTTGAGAAACACTGGTTTACGATCTTTCAAAAATAAAAGCAGAGTTTGGGAAATTTTTAAACTTTCAGAATAAAAAAAATTTTTTCCGTGAACTAAATTATAGTGGAGCATGGTCACTTTCCTTTACGGCTGCCTCCTTACCTCCTGTACTGAACCCCAATATTGTTAGTTATGTGATGAAATAAAAAGCGAAGTAGCTAAACTTAAGCCTTACAAAAAAAAGAGAATTTTGTTTATGCATTTTAGAAAATCTATTGAAAAAGTTTAAAAAATATATATATATTTCATAATAAAAAGGATATATTCTGAAAATGTCTTTTATCATAGAAGTGAAGTAGACACAAGTACATTACAACAGTAGATCTGAACTCAGAACCTACTGATGGTAGTTATAGTAAGGATGCTCTGTGCTTGAGTAATGGGTCCATCATAGTTGACAGCAGATTGCTTGTCTATGGTGGGGGGAAGAGCTACATAGTAATTGTTTGGCAAGTATTGTGCCTTATGTTTTTAATAGCAGTAGGATGCTTCAGTTGGTATTTCTTTTAATAGTGCATGGTTTATTTTGTTTCATCCAATATTATGTCCTTAACGCCATATAAAAGATAAAGTAATTATGGCTCATCAGCCGAAATATGAAGAATTAGTTTGGCCTAGTCGACAGCTATTTAGAAGGATATAGCAATCACAAGGAATACAAATCTAAGTCTGCTTCAGGTACTAGTTTTTCCAATAGTCATATATGGTGTTGTCAAGATGCCTGAATTGAAGAGGTGACAGGAGAAATGTTAAGGCACATTGATTTGATTGAGTGAGCCATGGTGGGAAATTGTCAGCAGGATGTGAATCAGCTCTCAGACATGAGGAGGAATCACTGATGATGATGATGTTGATGAACATATAAAGCTGATAAACCAGCACTACTTTTTTTTTTTTAGATAAACAATCCTTTTTAAGATTGCAGACATTACATGTTCTACATTCATACTAATTAAGTTAGTTATGTGAGCAAACATTTTATTTGACATATTCATTCGTAACTTGTTGAAAATTTTATATATAATATATTTATTTTTTTTTTCAGGGGGCTTTTACATATACAGACTGATTACATCAGGAAAGCTGTTTTTGGTCCACTTATACCTAAAGTTGCTGGAGTTCTTGTATATATTTTCTCTGTCATTACACTTGCTGGATTGTTTAACCTTACTTATAATCAAAATGGTATTGGAAATACTATAAGAATGTTTTGGAAGCTTTAAAATATTTTTTGTTTTTTATATAGATATTATATAATTGGTGTAGAACTAAAAAAAAATGTATGTATGATTGTATGTAACAAATAATAGTATTTATTGTAAAATTTGAAGTTGTTAATAAGTATTTTTCCGTTTATATACATGTCTTAATTTTTGTTAGCTTTACTACTCATTATTTTTTTTTTTATATTTCCTAACATTTTATCTGTCCTTGATGAAGTGTTTAACATGCGGATTTCCCTCACGTATTTTTGCACTACAAGCTATCAGCTCCATATGTTGAACTACTAACTACATATATGAACTACTAAGTGTGATTTAGAAGCCAAGATTCTGCTCCTGGAAGAAAAAGGACTAAAACTCTTATTGAGTTCATATTATGAGAAGAAGATGCTTTCATGATCTATGAATAAGATCTTTCCTGTGAAAAAATGTAATTATGATGGTATGTTCTCAAAATCTTAAAAAGATTTTGTTCTCTAAAAGACTTTGTTAAAAGAGTTTTAAAGGTGCTACAGAATTTTATAATATGATTGGCAGACCACGAATCTTTTTTACAAATTAGCTTATTTAAATTTCTTCAAAAACCCATTGTTTTACCCAGGGCTGTGCTAAGCTACACAAACAAGTTCAGAACATATGCTAGTGAGTAAGAGACTTCATAGTGTGTGGACGTTTTAAGTTTTGACCGGGTTTTTTGTTGATATTATCAATATGTTGGTTTGGAACTTGTTGGTGAAAATATTCTGGATATGTTTGTAAATGTTTTGTGATCGACCACCTTGTAGCTTAGTACTATAAGGATCATAGTCACTAGTTGCTTAGCTGTGGAAGTCTATACATTTCTATAAGTTTCTGCTGTTGAGGTGAGTGAATATTCTTAGTCTGTACGTAAGGGGAACACATTTTCCTGTATTTCTCCCTTCCCATACATCCTACCTCCATATCCCTCTGGATCTATCCGATCCAGGAATTTTTGAACCTGTTTTGGGGGGGGTACATTTTCAAACCCATAAAAAAATTTTTTTGGACCTCCCAAATTTTATTCCCATTTTTGACCTAATACATTTTACCTACCCCCCAAAAAAAACCTGTTCCCTTCCTTTTTTGAACCCCGTCATGTGAGGTACCAAAAGAAATGGAATTTGGTGTAGAACACGGCGGTGTATGTTGGAGCCATAGCTGGAAGAGGTCCGGCGGTGAGTCTTCGGTGACTGGTACTTTGCATCGTCCTCACTATACGACAGTTGAGTATGATCCGGTGATGTCACCAGTTTTGGAAGATGTAGGTGAGGTGATGGATGGTGGCCAGCTGAGAAGATGGAAATAGAGCATAAGCTAGAGAAAGGCTTGAAGCATTCTAGGCTGATTTCAAGGACGCTATCAAGGCTTTAACATCGCAATTGGGCAAATGCATTACAGTGCTACAGCAAAATCTGGAGTATGACATGAAAAAATACATAATTGACCATCAAAGGTGTTCTGCGATTTGCACAAAATGTTTGGGCTGTTAAGTGAGATGTTGCCTCCTATAGCTGGTATCAATCAGGCTACTCAGACTGCGGAGTCAGGGCTCTGAAGCTTAAATACATTAAGGAGACGATGGCTAGGAGTTTGCTAGTAGGAGGTGCGTAAAGGGCCAAGGATCTAACAATCTTGCATGTACCTACGCCAGGGAGCGAAGGAAGAGCAAGTAATTAGAGTTGAATGGTGCAAAAATTTTGGAGAACGAATGTTTGTCTGATCACTGCCTTATCCTGATTGAAGCGACGATATGCCTGTTGTTGGCCTGAGGGCTACGTTAAAGCCTAGATGTCGCAAGTTTGCAGAAACAATCCAAAGAAGGGAATTCAACTCTGAATCACAGGAGTTTGTACTTCAGGTTAAGCGGGAGTGTGCTGCATGCGGAGTCACTGTTTGTCATCCAAAAAGTAAGCATGCATACTGGTGGTCAACTGAGCTCGAGATCTCTCGGAGAAGGAACATGGCGGCACGTAGAGCTTACCAGCAGACAGGGCAAAGCGATGATCCGGTTATCAGGTGTGAGGCTTATCGTGATTACATAGAGGTGAAAAACCAATATCAATATGAGATATAGCAAGCAAAGAAGCGAACCTGGAGCAAAGTTCTTGATGAGCTAGACCGGGATCCCTGGGGTAAGGGTTACATAATTGTATGTGGCTGGTTTGGACTCAGACTGCCAGCGTTGCCGGAAAACACAGTCTGAGATTGCGTAGCTGTTTTGTTTCCTGTAACCCAGGTGCCGATAAGAGAAGTGATGTTGATGAGTTCAAACCCTTCACAAGCTTATTGCAGCTGGTAAGAGAACGAAGTTACGTAAGAGTCCAGGCCCTGATGGGATCCCGGCTCAGGTGATAAGAATTATGGTGGATGTTGTGCCAGTAACAGTTCTGCATGTTAGTATGGCTTCTTATCCTCAGGATGCTCCCTGCATCATGAAAGGAAGCTGGCATTGTATTGATAAAGAAGTCAGGCGCGGCTGATTTGTCTGATCAATGGCTTCTGTAAGTTATTGGAACATATGATTATGCCGCGAGTGACGGAGAATATACAAGCGTCGGGGGTCTGAGCAATAACAATACAGCTTCCGTGAAGAGCTTTCAATGGTGGAAGAACTGAGATGTGTAATATCTTCGGCGGATATTGCTGCTTTGGGCATCTGGAGGACGAGGAAGATACCGGTGCTGATTGTACTAGATATAAAGAATGCGTTTAATTCCCTCCGGTGGGTTACAGTCTTTCAGGTGGTAAGGGACAGAGGTGTTGATGGCTATTTAAGACGACTAATACAGAGCTACCTGTATAAACAGATTTTTATCCACAGAACCGCAGAACGGGAATTATGATTTCACATCACTGGCGGGGTGCCCAATGGGTCTGTGCTGGCCCCCTGTTGTGAAACTTTGTCTATGATCGCATGCTTCGGCTGGACTATCAGGATGGGGTGACCCCAGTAGCTTTAGCTGATGACCTGGCTTTATTGGTCACAGCACGATCTAAGGATCAGGTGATGGAACTGGCCAACGATAACATTAAACGTATGTCCAATTGGCTTGAAGAGAGAGGATTGTCTTTATCGCCACAAAATACCAAAATGGTGCTGTTAACGAGAAGGAGGAGGATAAACGATCTCGTGATTACTGTGATCATCAGGTGATACCCCAAACTAGTATCAAGTACCTGGGTGTTTGGATAGATCACAGGAGGTCCTTCTTGGCGTATGCCAGGGAGATGTTGACTAAGGCTGAGAGAGCTGCCAGAGAACTTAGTAGACTTATGGAGGCAACAGTAGGTCCCCATACATCTAAAAGGCACATCTATGAACACATTATCAATTCATTGTTGCACTGTGGAGTGCCAGCTTGGCACTGTGCGCTTGCAATTGAACGAAACAGACGTCTTCTAGAGAGCATACACCGACGTGTGACTGAAAATAGCAGCTGCGTATGGGTCAGTATCAACTGAGGCCGTTTTTTTGTAATAGCGGGACTGCCATCCCTATAACTGGCGCACCATAGATGAAGATTATATGAAGGATTATATAAAAGGAACTCTTATGAGCGAATGCTTGATGAATGGTAGGTCTGCTGGAACACGGCAGGTAGAGGTAGGTGACCCATAGCTTAATCCCTGACATCAGAACTGGGATCGGGCGTAGCTTCGGGGAATTTGGATACTGGTTTACCCAGTTTCTGTCTGGGCATGGGGCATTCCGTGCATATCTAGCTGGACGTCAGAGAGCGGAGGATGGTAGATTCTCTACTGCCTAGCAAGGGATACAGCAGAACATGTAGTCTTTGACTGCATGAGATGGGAGCATGAGCGATTTAAATGTGAGTTATCAGTGAGGCCTCTAACAGTTGATAATATTATCCAGAAAATGAAAGGTAGTACCTAATGATCTAGTTTGTTAGCGGTATTATACGGGCCAAGTATCGGGAGGGAGGAGGAGGTGAGGGACAGCCCTCAGTGGACTGTTGTCTGTCCACGATCATGTGGGACTCCCCCCTCCCCCTGGCTTTGACTTTGTGTCGTAAATGGCTGGTATCCCCCATCTGAGAGGTGGTTTGCGTTGTATGTTGGCGAGACAATACTGGGTGAGTACAGTTAAGTTTATTTTAAAATAGAATAAGACCAGTATTCTAAAAGAAGAGGCTGACAGTGGTGCTAGTTGTGAGTGCAGATAATGTAAGGTGAGTGTAGTCATGGTTATTGTTAGATTAAAAAGCAGCTAGAGTTTTGCATTGATGCGAGCTGCTGCGTGTCTGGTCACAGATTTTTCATCCTGCTCAAAAAAAAGTAAACTGTTAATCTAGAGGATTTCTTTTGAAAATTCATAAAAGAAGTTTTATATATATTAGTGAAATCCATCTACAACAAGACTATTATAATTATTAGGAGAGATTTCCAAACTAAATTATGAAATGTAAATTAAATCCAGGAATAGATATTGATTCTTAATACAATATAGTTTTGTCTAAATGTAAGGTCAGTTACAGAAATTAAAAAATAATGGGATAATAAATACAAAAAAAAAGAATATGAAATAAAAATGGGGCAAATATAAGATCATAACTATTACAAAAAAGAAGATATTGCAAAAGATGGATGGATAAAATTAACAGAGGAATTAATTTTAAGCAAGAAAGTGACTTCAAATAGAAATATGTCTAAAGAAAATTACGTATTTTACATTCACGTTTGAAATTTTTTCACCTTAACGTAAGCAACGTAACTAATAAGCACGATGAACACTTTCCTTAGAATATGTCGGTGATGGAAACATGCAGCAAAATGGTGCTTAAATATGGTTGCCAATTACTGCTGGAGAATGAAAAGGGGTATTCCTGAGGATGATTCAGAAGAAAACTAAGAAAAACACATATTAGGTAAGGTAATTTCATACTTTAGGCTATATAATTTGTTAATCAGGTTTTCTTTAAATTTGTGTTACTAAATACCCTGCCCTCTGATTTAATTTTGGTTTGCATATTTGAAATCGCACAAAAAGTACTATTCACCTTATTAAATGCAGAAAATTGGAGTAACATTTTTTTTTTTAAAGCTGTGGGCATCAGCAAGTTGTTGATGGTTATTTTTTTGTAATTTGTGGAGACTTCAAAAAGTTGACATTTTTCTTTAAATTGAACAGTATTGTTTTTTAGAAATCTTATTTGAATCTTTTTATTTTTTATTTTATATAACCATTAGAAGAGGGGTATATTTATTTAAATGATTTAGAAGTAAATTTGATATAAAATCAAGTCTGCAACACTTTTATTGAATGCTAGAATAGAAATTATTTGAATTGCACAAAAAACACAAGGTATTAAAACCATTTTTCTGTAACTTTGTAACACTACATAATGGTGAAGAAAGCAATTTGTGTTTTTTTTTCTCAAGAAGTGTAAATGTAAAATTCTCTGTATATTTAAACCAAATGTGTGATTTTTTTTTGTAATGATTATTTGACTTTGTCAGAAAAAATGAATTAAGGTGATTGATATCAATTATTAAATTCACAATAAGATATCATTTATTCTGATAAAAAATTATTAACCTTTTTCGCTGTTATGCTAAGGGCTTTGGCTTTAATATACTTTCTTTTTTATTTACAGCCCTGTTTTCCATGATTTTAGCCTTTCTTGTTCTTTAACTTTAGGGAGAAGAATCTGAAACAATGAGCAAGAAATTTTCACCAGATTACAGTTAAATTATTTAATATTATATGAGTTCTTGTACAAGACTACTGCACTGTTCTACGATCAAAAGTAGATATTTTTAAAATTATTTATTTATTAATATTTTTTAAATTTAGTAGAAAAAAAAAGTTTTATTTTTCAGTAAAATTTTTTAATACTATTGCAAAAGAGAAAGCGTTTCTTTGAAACCCTTCTTGATCACTGTCATCAGTTAAAAATAAGTAGTCTCTATGTTGTGTAGAATAGTTGTACACTAGGAACATTATGCTTACTACAAATATTTTTTTCTGCCCAGTATTATGAAGTGATGACCAAGATTGCAAACAGTTTTAGTGGAAATTCTTGATAGATTTACAGTCCTTTTTCATCTTTATCTTAAGTGAAATCGTGAAGCTATGTACAATTCTAAATGTTTATATACTAATTATGAATTTGTAATTTTCAGAATTCCTAAAGATTCTCTTCAAACTTCAAATAAATTGAAACTCAACAATAAATATGCACAAATGAACAAGTATAATGTATTATATCACAAATTAACTAGTATATATTATTGTAAATTATAACCTTTCAAATAGAAGATTTTTTGTTATAATGAAACTACAATTTATTTTCACCTGTCTGATGGCATGGCTTAGACCCAGTCTAAATTATTGCAGTTTCTTTTGCAGTACTATTTTAATAATATAAAAAATCATATATTTAAATAATTTTTCATAATCTGACAAAAATCAAAGAAATACAGCATTTATATTTTTATTAGTAGTAAGAAACAAGTAAACTCAATTGCACTTATTACATTTAATTGTTCTGTGTAATAATCACTTAGAAAACAAGTTACAATTTTTTCTGAATCCTTTCAAATAAATTTTTATTTCTTTGCAAGAGTTTCATTTCCATTTTTATAAACTGGAACTAAGAAACCTAAAAATTCTATAGAGTTTTTTTCACTAATGGATCACTTCTGAATAATAATTAGGTATTTTTTATGTTTGTAAATAAATTTTTATTATTTTTAAATTCAGGAATTGTCAGTATTTTTTATTATAGCATTCATTATTTTCAATAATTTTATTTATAGGTTTTATTTTTAAAGAAGCCATTTTGTTATGAATTCAACTGTAATTTGGTAATAAATGTAATCGATTCAACCTAATGGACAAATTAAAAAATAATACACAACGCTTTCAACAAAAGGAAAAGAAAAAAGACATTCATGTTTAATTAAAAACAAAAAATTATAAACAGTTAAACATTAAAAATTCAAAACAAATTAGGACATAGATAATTTGAATTCTCAACACGTTCAAATTTTTGAATATACAGTATATTATGATAAAATAACATTATCAATAGAACAATAAAATTAATTATGGAAAAATGATAAATACATAAGTCATTTATATATTTTTATTGTGAGTAGAAGAAAGTTACAGCTTGAACAATATATATTGATAATTTGAATAAATTGCAAAGAAATACCTTACAGCAGGCAACAACAGAATATTTTTAGATGGCCAGAATCATAATTAATAGACTATTAAAAAAATATTTATTTTTAACAAATGAAAAGTTATTTGAAATATTTGCCAATTTTTTGATGCATCATTAATTTACAATTTATTATTCCAAAATTTAATTGCACTAATCTTCTTGAATCAGAAGATTCAAGACTTCTGAAACTTCTAGTACAGTACAACCTTGACTCGAAAAACGTCAACACAAGATGGAGATAGATCAGAGAAATAAGAGAGGATCAGAAGGAAATTGGCCTTGCACCAGAAGACACCACAAATAACATAAAATTAAACAAGAAAATCAAGAACAAAAACACACAACACGAACATTTTTAACACTAGAAAGTACACAAAGAACGGAACATATTAAATAGTACTTTCTTTCTTTTTTCCTGTTTAGCCTCCAAGAATTACCGTTCAGGTATTACTTCAGAGGATGAATGAAGAAGATATGTATGAGTGTAGTCTTGTACAGTCTCAGTTCGACCATTCCTGAGATGTGTGGTTAATTTAAATCCAACCACCAAAGAACACCAGTATCCACGATCTAGTATTTAAATCCCTAATTTAAAAGTAACTGCCTTTACTAGGACTTGAACACTGGAACTCTCGACTTCCAAATCAGCTGATTTGAAATTAAACAGTACTGGGAGGACCGTAAGGTCCAAACAGTCCTATCGAAGAGACTTAGATAATGGATTGACTAAAATGTTCTTATGTGGTCATAAAAAATTTTATATATATATATATATATATATATATATATATATATATATAAAAGAAGTAAAAATATATATGTATAAAAGAAATAAAAACTTAAAAATTTAGAAAACATAAACATTACCACAAAATTTGTAATAACACAACTCCACTTTATTAGGGGTTTTTTTTGTTAGTGTTTTGTTTTGAATTTAATAAGCACAGTATTCAATATGTTTATGAATTATTTTAATTTTCAAAAAATTATTTTATTATTAGAATTATGATTTTGTAATACTGCTGTGATCCAGGTTTTACCACAGTTTTACTTGGTTCATACAGGCAGATTATGAGGTAGTTCTTTTTTTAATCCACATATAGTAGTATAATGATGTATATAATGTATTATTATTTACCATTCAGAATACAAGATTTAAGTAACTCATTTAAATAAACACTGTTGGATGCTAAAGACAGTAACGAAGCCAAGAGGAAAATGGTGAGACTTTATGGCATAAGCTATACTGCAGGATTGAATGTACGGAAATCAGTCAATTCATTCAACTATAGCCAACAAAGTCGATTTTTTGTGAAGGTAGATCCTGCCAATGGCTAAACTCATGCTTATGATCATAATGGTGTACAGACATCAATCGCATTGGTAATCGCACAGCTAAAAAAGAAGAGTTGTTAGCAGTAAATCAGTCAAGTCATGAAAGAGGAGTCTGTCCCTGACTTCTTTTAACTTTATTTTGTTTTACCATAAGGCCAAATTTGGTATTTTATATGATGCGAGAGTAGTCGACGTACATTTGACTAGAGGCTAATAGGCCGTATGAACATATTAATTATTTTACACCCAAATATAAGTTTTAAATATTTTCCTGTAACAGTAAAATGATTGCTATTGTAAGATTACAATTAGCAAGAGTTCCAAAGACCAGACTGCGGGTCTATATGTCATGAGGTAGCAGAAGAAATATTAGTTAAAAAAAAAAAAATTAGATTTATTAAATGTTATCTCCCTCACCTACAACTGAAATTAATTTGTTTGTTTATGTCATTCGTATGAAATGCACAATTCTGTGTCCTATTGATAAGAGATTATAGATCGTTATTATAATAATTTTTTTTTCCAGGAAAAAGAATATCAGATGTGAAAGAAATTTATAAATCTTAAAGATTTATTATAATTAAAACTGTAATACTACCATAATGTATAAGATTTTTTTACTTATCTCATATGTTTGTAATCTGATAATATATCATAGACATAAATATTGTTAGGCTGTTCTTATCAGGGTTTTGCCAGGGTTTCCCTTAATACAATAGGGCAAATGCCGGAACAGTTCATTTAGTTTTCCTTAGAATTTAATCTATGATATCCTTATTCACATTTGAAATAAATAAATATTATTTATAATTTTATTTGTTGTAATTTTTTTCATTACCTGCTTAATGCCCACTTAATATAACTTGTTAACCATTAAAACTTGAAATTTAGCTCAAATATTGTGATATATCTACATTTAATTATAAGGCATTGAAAACATAAAATTTTGAACTTATTTAAACGAGTGGGGTATGTATTGCCATTTAAAAATCTTTAATTTTTTTTAAGGCATCATACGATCCACAAATTTGGTACAATGCAATTCTAGTTGTTTACAGTGCTGAAGTCTGTTAGTCGATCGTACTTGTGGGTGGAAATATAGTTTAATTCTTATAGACTTTCTGTAATATATTTCCAAAATGGATAACAAAAAATTCATAAAGCAGGAAAAATATCTGTTTACATAGTTGTAATTCTATTAAATTTTATTCCTGGTTCGGCAGGTGGATATGGCTGTACCCCTAAGTAAAGTATAGTAAAATAAAAAATTTTTGTAGATGATTATTTATAATTTATTTAAATGTTTTCTTCTTTTTTTTGGTTAATATTTTTTAACGTCACCTTAAGGCACAAAACTTAAAAAAGACTAATTTTTTTATCCTTTTTTTGTCTTCAGTTATTTGACTGGTTTGATGCAGCTCTCCAAGATTCCAAGATCTAGTGTTAGTTGTTTAATTTTGGTATGCCCCCTACATCCTACATCCCTAACAATTTGTTTTACATATTCCAAATGTGGTCTGCCTGCACAATTTTTTCCTTCTACCTGTCCCTCCAATATTAAAGCGACTATTCCAGGATGTGTTAATATGTGGCCTATAAGTCTGTTTCTTTTTTTAACTATATCTTTCCAAATGCTTCTTTCTTCATCAATTTGCTGCAAAACCTCTTCATTTGTCACTTTATCCACCCACCTGATTTTTAACATTTTCCTGTAGCACCACATTTCAAAAGTTTCTAATCTTTTTTTTTCAGGTACTCCCGATTGTCCAAGTTTCACTTCGATATAAAGCTATGCTCCAAACATATACTTTCAAAAACCTTTTCTTGACATTTAAATTATTTGTGATGTAAACAAATTATATTTCTGACTGAAGGGTTGTTTCGCCTGTGGCATTTTATATCGCTTATGCTTCGTCCATCTTTACTAACACTACTTCCAAAACAACAAAATCCTTCTACCTGCATAATCTTTTCTCTTCCTGTTTTACATTCAATAGTCCATCTTCATTATTTGTACTACATTTCATTACTTTCATTTTGTTTTTGTTTGTTTTCACGCAGTAGTTCTGCATAGGACTTCATCAATGCCGTTCATTGTTTCTTCTAAATCTTTTTTACTCTCAACTAGAATTTTACTATATCATCAGCAAATCCTAGCATCTTTATCTTTTCACCATGTACTGTTACACCGGATCTAAATTGTTCTTTAACGTCATTAAATGCTACTTCTATGTAAAGATTAAAAAGTAATGGAGATAGGGAACATCCTCGTCAGACTCCCTTTCTTATGTTCCTCAATTACTACTGTTGCTGTTTGGTTCCTGTAAATGTTGACAATTGTTCTATCTCTGTATTTGAACCCTAATGTTTTAAAATGCTGAACGTTTTATTCCAGTCTACGTTATCGAACGCCTTTTCCTGGTCTATAAACGCAAAATTTTTTTACCCTTTTTTTTTGTCTTCAGTCATTTGACTGGTTTGATGCAGTTCTCCAAGATTCCATATCTAGTGCTAGTCGTTTCATTTCGGTATACTCCCTACATCCCTATTAATTTGTTTTACATATTCCAAACATGGCCTGCCTACACAATTTTTTCTTTCTACCTGTCCCTCCGATATTAAAGCGGCTATTCCAGAATGCCTTAATATGTGGCCTATATAAGTCTGTCTCTTTGTTTAGCTATATTTCTCCAAATGCTTCTTTCTTTATATATTTGCTGCATATATATATTTCCTCTTCATTTGTCACTTTATCCACCCATCTGATTTTTAACATTCTCCTGTAGCACCACATTTCAAAAGCTTCTAATCTTTTCTTCTCAGGTACTCTGATTGTACAAGTTTCACTTCCATATAAAGCGACTCCAAACATATACTTTCAAAAATCTTTTCCTGACATTTAAATTAATTTTAGATGTAAACAAATTATATTTCTGACTGAAGGCTCGTTTCGCCAGTGCTATTCGGCATTTTATATCATTCCTGGTTCGTCCATCTTCAGTAATTCTTCTTCCTAAATAACAAAATTCTTCTACATCAGTAATCTTTCCCCTCCTGTTTTAACATTCAATGGTCCATCTTTGTTATTTCTACTACATTTCATTACTTTCGTTTTGTTCTTTTTTATATTCATGCGGTAGTTCTTGCGTAGGACTATACCATTCATAGTTTCTTCTAAATACTTTTTACTCTCACCTAGAATTATAATATAATCAGCAAATCGTATCTACTTTATCTTTTCACCTTGTACTGTTACTCTCTGAATTTAAATTGTTTTTTAACATCATTAACTGCTAGTTCCACGTAAACATTAAAAAGTAACGGGGATAGAGAACATCATTGGAGGATTCCCTTTCTTATTACGGCTTCTTTCTTATGTTCTTCAATTATTACTGTTGCTGTTTGGTTTCTGTAAATGGTAGCAATGTTCTTCTATCTCTGTATTTCAACACTAATTATTTGTAAATGCTAAACCTTTTATTCCAATCTACGTTATCAAATGCCTTTATTAGGTCTATATATGCCAAGTATGTTGGTTTGTTTTTCTTTAATCTTCCTTCTACTATTAATCTCAGCGCTAAAATTGGCTTCCCTTGTCGCTATACTTTTCCCGAAACCAAATTGGTCTTCTCCTAACACTTCTTCCACTCTCCTCTCAATTCTTCTGTATAGAATTCTAGTTAAGATTCGATCTTTAATAAATTGCAAAGAATTGTTATCTTTTAGTTCATTACTCCTCTGATATTGTCAAACTATATTATTCCTAAGTCTGAGTTGAACATCATTTTGTTTATTTGTTTTTTGTTGCCAATCATTTAATCGATGTTTGGTTTGATATAATTCTTCTGAACTTAATTTGTGTACACGTTCTCTAGTTCTCAAATTTTCTCTCTCTTTATATTCATCATCATCTCTTTATCTTTTTATTCTTCCTTGATCTTAATGTTTTTTTCTTCTGTACACTTATCTTCTCTTAATCTTTTTATTCTTTCTTTGGTTTTTACACTTTCTTCCTCTTTATATTTATCATCTTCTCTTAATGTTTTTATTCTTTCTTTGCAACATTTTCTTCCCCTTCATATTCATCGTTTTTTTTCTTTTTTTATATATTTCTTCATGTTATCTTTCTTATTCCTGTATGATTGTTTATTTCATTTTTGATATATTTTGTATTATAAATAATATAATTATTTATTGTAAGATTCTTGAATTAATAATTGTTCAAGTATTTGATGTTAATAAAAACTAATATTTCAGGATTGTGTAACTCACTTTCAAATGAAATAAGTGTAAATGAAGTGTAGCAAAAATGTGTATATCTAATTTAATAGGCGTACAAGGAAGTCATGTGTATTCACATCAGATTTTTTAAAATTATATTTTACCTGTTAAATTAATCTTAAATAACGAATTCAGAAAGTAAGTTGTCGCAGCTTTGTTAAATGTATTTTATATCTGGAATGTAAATATTTATTTTAATTGGGGTCGCGTAACAAGCAGAATAAAATTATATATTTTATTAATGATGAGAATTCTGATTCAGCGTAAAGGATCAGAGGAGATAAAATTTAATAGATAAAACTCAATATTATAGTCTAAATTACAGATAATTTTATGAAAACCTGGATTTAATCATAAGTTTTGACATTTTATCTTTCAAAGAAAAAGGTTTTGGTAATTAAACACAAGTTTATTTTTTAAATAAAATTTTTATGTAATAACGGAAATTAATATAATGCTGTATAAATATCAAATTGTAATGTGGGATTAGTTGACGAAAAAAAACCAAGATAGCAATTAGGAAAATAATCAACTCTAGCCCAAATTTCACAAGATAAAACTGAACCTTTTTAAAATTTTGTAATATGAAACAAACGTAAGAAAAACAGCAAAGACTTCTTGGAAGACACAAATTAGTAGGCTCGACTTTCCTTCTGTTAATCTCACTAGATTTGATACTATAAAAGGAAATGTCTATCACAGAATTAAAATCAAACTACATTTTAGCTGTGTAATTACATAGAAAACATAAAAATATTTTTACTCCAAATAGAGAAAATTTTTAAATAGAAATTTTTGTGGTTTACATCGTAAATATGAGTAGAATGATTTCTACAAATTAATATAATTCACTCTAGATTACATGAGCTTTTTGGAAAAATAAAAATGAACAACCATATTCTTAAAAAATAGCATTTATTAATTCTTAATTAACAAGTATTACATCTAACCTCTAAATCATCATATAATAATATTGTATTTTGTTTGTGATTGAGGATCAGGAGTTAAAATTGTGGGATATATTTGTATTGGAAGATCCCAGACCATTGTTTCTATTGGTAGTGATGCTGGACCCTCATATACTGTAGATGAATCTGTATTTAATGTAGAATTAAGTGTAGCACTCACTGGATCAGTAGTTACAAATTCAAAATGAAGTCGCCATCTTAAAGAGACTGAAAAATAAGTAATCAAATTCATAATACACAAATAATTTTCATAACTGAGAAGAGTAATGCGACTGACTTTAAGAACAGCATGATATAATAGTGTTTACCGTTAATGCGTCAATTTCAGTAATGCTCAGACTGCCGAATGATAAACATTACTGGGTTGTTTCAATTAAGATTATGACAGTTGGAAGGAATGTTAATTTAAATTTCTAGCTGAAGTTTGTTTTTATTGGTTCTTGTGGTTCCAATAATTATATATGTTTTTTATAATTCCAGTTACTTTTTCTTCTAAGACAGAAATAACTCTAAAACCTGTAATTATGATGTACCAAAAAGTCACTAGCGGTAGTCATTTCACAAAAAAAATTGATGTAAAACAAGTATGAAATGGTTTCATCCAGGATGTGTTACTTTAAATGAAGAGGATATTGATTTTTATAAATTGAAAGAAATAGGTTTCAGATGTGATTTGTGGTAGGGAGGGAAGAAACAGCTTGTGGTTAGAGATGGCTGAACAGATATCATTTATTTAATTTACTTAAAAAAATATCAAAAGGTATTTGCAAATTCGATAAATATTTCTTTACTATCTTTAAATTCTAAATCAGATGAAGTTAATAATATTACAGAATCATACTGAAAAATTTAATATTTTTTCCTTGGATGTGAGTTCATAGAAGTCTGAAAACAAATTTTAGAAGACTGAAGTAATTAATTTAAAAAATAAATGTGACGAATTATTAAAAAAACAATCAGAATAATATGGACGAATTATCTAACGATGATATCATAGAATCTTTAACAAAGTATGAACAAAATTGAAATTTTCTATTGAGGACAAAATTACTGATTATATATCTTGTGTAATTAAGAAAATTAAAAGTAAAAATATTCAGTGAAATAACTGCTAATTTTTTAAAAATAAGTTTAAAAATTTTACAAAGTAGGAGGAATAAACATGATACTTCTATGAGGCACCATGATATAACAACAGATAATCCTATAGATATAAATGAAATAACTATATATAATGTACATATAATGAAAGAGTGGATGTAAAATATTTATGGATAGACTTATTAATTATTTATTATAATTACATACTTATGGATATTATTTTTATTAGTTAGACATGAATTTAAATTGTTCTTGAGATGTAGATTTAAAAAATAACTATTTATCTACAATAAATTAAAATGGGTTGGAATCAATGGTCAATGTATCAATGAGGATTAGTACATACCCTTTTACTTGTACTGATCATATGGTTTGTGAGATGGTAGATGGTTTAAGTATCGGGTGAGCGACTTGAATATTACAGATCATTGTTTAACTAAAGTTGAGTTAGTTTCAAAATATATAACAAAAATAGATGCAGACTGTGATTGGTAAATGTTAACGGTTGTAATTGTCCTGATGGTTTTCAGATTTTTTTAAATGAGCTTGACAAATGTAAATAGGAAAAAGGCTTTTGTAAGGCAAAAGTTAAAAAATCATGGTTAACTAATAAATTATTAGAACAGACTGGAATAAAAAATGCATTTTTTAAGATCTTATGTAAAGACAAAGATGATATTATGCTAAGAAAAGATTTACTGTTTACAAAAATAATTTAATAATATTAGAAATAGAAAGAATGAATATTTTACAACCTTTCAGAAGTCAACTCTAAAACCATTACAGAACAGTGGAGACTGATAAATGAAATTTGTGGTCAACAGTCAAATGGTGGGGAAATAACAACAATTGAAAGTGGTGGTAAAATATTTAAATCTTTTACTGATATTGTGAATAGTTTTTTTTTATAGTATCATTAAAGCGAAAAGGCAAATGATTCTTTAGATGATGTTAAGTTAATAAAATAGTTTTCTGCAAATGCTATTAATAATTTATTTTTTTTATATCCAGTTAAAAGATATTGAAATTCTCAACATTGTTAATGAACCAATTGAATCAAAGAAGAATTACTAGTGCACAGGACGATAGCCCTCATCCATCCACTGCTCATAAAAGTGAAAAAAAAAAACAGATACTAACACAAGGGAATCTCACCACTCCTAAACACACAACATACAAAATTCTTTTTGAATCATTCACAAGAGGATCAGTTTACAAATCAAGAAAGAACCACATGAATACCAGGAAGGTTTCAGACCCTGGAGAAGCTGACCACACCAGGTCATGAGTCAAACTAATAATAGATTACAACAGAAAAAGAAGCAGAGACATGGTAATAATGTTTGCAGACTTCAAGAATGTATAAAATTGCATCAACAGAGAATCCCTACAAATGATCTAAGATATCTCATACTACATCACAAATGAATAAACATGATAAAACTGACCCTCACACTAAGTCAAAGATGAAATTCAGAGGCAAACACTCAGAACCATTTGAGATCAACACAGGAGTGCACCAAGGCAATGGACTCTCACTGCTACTATTCAACTGCGTGCTCTGAAAATGGTAATGAGGGAATGACTCAATAAATGCCCCCAAAAAATAAAAATAGGCTAAAAAATCAAAACAAAAACTGCCTTGGTTTCGGCGACAACTTGGCATTGCCAACAAACGACATTGATGAAGCTAAAACACAATTGTTAGAAGTTTGAAACATTGCAAATAAAATTAGCCTCAAAATATCATTTGAAAAGACAGAAATTATGCCCCCCCCAAAAAAACACAATTAAAAGAAGTAAATATAATGTTAATAAAGTCAAAATAATAACAAAATTTAAATACCTCATAGAAATAATAAGAAACAAACTAAACGAAAAAACCTCAATCCAAACAAACTAGCTAAAGCACAAAAATTAACCTGGTACACCTACAGTAAAAATGTGTCTATCCATGAACAAAAAAGTAAGGCATTACAACATAGTTATAAAACCAGAAGCCACATATGCAGCAGAAATACTCTTCCACCTGAACGAACAATCCAAGATCGTCAGACTCCAGAAAATCAAAAGCATTGGAAGAACCTGCATCAACAAAAAGTACCAGAAAGATAGTCAGTGGTGGGTCGTATCCAACAAAGCCATGTACAAATAGTTAGAACTTGTCACTAATACCATGTATAAGAGGAGACTAAGATTCTTTGGACATGTCATGAGGATGCAAGTTTTGAGACTTCTGAAATAGTTGGTTCAGTACAATCTCAATTCAAAACACACCAAGACAGGATGCAGATGGATCAGAAAAATAAAAGAGGATCTGATAGAAATTGGCCTTACACAACAGACAAGATAAAATTAAATGAAAAAATGAAGGACAACAAGTCTTCACACTCACAAGAAAGAAACTCATAACACGAAAGAAATTTCCAACACTAGAAAGGGCATGGAGATCAGAATGTATGAAAAAGTACTGGGAGGACCACCAAGCCCTAAGAGATTTGGATAATAGACTTCAAAGAGTTTTGGATAACCGACTGACTAAAGTGATCGCATGTGATCACAAAAGATGAAAAAAAAAAATTAAACAAAGTTTGATGAATAAGGAGGATATGTATGTTTTTTCCATAAACTAAATGTATAATATTTAAAAGTAGTATATATATTCAACATTTATTTCCTACAATTTATAACATGTGCCAGTGGAAATTAATGCATTATTGAAATGAGTACAAAATTTAAGTGCTTTAAGAAATTGGCTTTTTAAAAATGAAACTGTTAAATTTTTATTAAATTCTAAATATAAAGAATGCCTTTTTCCTGAGTTTGCCACTATCAGCCACTGAAGTATAACATTGAATATTTTTATTTTTAGTTTTTGAATATATACTGACTATAAGCGATCATACATTTATTCTATTCTCATACATGTGTTTCCTTTGAGAATGATTTTTGTTTATTATAATGATCTGTAAATGTAATTTTTTTTTTTCATCTTAAAGGATTGAAATTATTTTTTTGATAAACATATTAAATTGCTGTTTAGTTATAATATTATGCATTTAAATTAAAAACAAGGTTAATGTCTATGTTAAGATGATTTTTCTTATAATGGTGTACGTTACATTGTGATAAATAAATTTCTTTCTTTCAAACCTACGACAGAAATATGGAAGAAACAAATTTTGATGTAACAATATATTAACCTACAAGGGTGGTTAACTCAAGGTGGGCTCCACTGTAATTAGTAACCCTACAACAGATAAAATACATTAAATGAAAAAACTTCCCAGAGTTAAATTACTTAAAAATACACCATCTACATTTAGAAAAACTGCCCTATTAGGTAGATTTCATAAGAAAGCTACCTACTGTAATGGGTACCATAATTTGATTTCCAGAAAATGTTTACATATCTTCCTGTTTCGCATCCCTCAGACCCCAAACCGAATCAGTTCAAAAGTTTATATACACATTTATACATATACATATTTCCTTTCTTGTGGACACGATAACTGCCATAATTTTGTGGTAATCACTTTCATATTGAATCAAAATATAATGATCCAAAATCTCTGTCAAGTTCGTTAATTGACAAAATTGGACCATAGGGGGGCTTTTTCGAAAAAATAAAATATCACTGTAATTTTCTTATTAAGTAAAATATTGAATTCGTTTAAAAATTTGTACTATTCTTTGGATAAGGGCCTAAAACTTATCTAAGTAAAGTTTTTTTGTCACCTACCATTGGTCCAGGGGATGGAAAAAATGGGATTTCAAAGACAAAAAAAATCATACCTCCCTTAATTGACACAGTATTGAGTCAGTTTAAAATGATCGTTAGCACCACATTACCTAAAACTTTTGTCTGAAATAATTTTTGTTATGACCAATCCTTACAGCAAGGGATGACCAAAATGTTGCTGGAATTGTAAGAAGATCGAGCTTGTCGTAAGCTAAATGCAACCATTGTCAAATTGAGTAAATTTGGAGTTTTTCTTACTTTAAGGTGGAAATCTTTTTTATCCCCTACTTGGCATCGGTGAAATCTATTACGCCTTCCGACATGCCAAAAGGTTTTTTTTTCAATAAGGTGCGAACTTAAATTTCTTCTTTGTAAACCTGATTTTTTATTGAATTTTGGAATGCAATCCTGGTTGATCATAATTAAATATTACATCATTACTTATTCAGTACTATATTGAAATTACCATTGATCTAAAAACTGTTATAGCTTAATACAGTTTTCTCTTAGGCAAGCCCTAACAAAAAAATATTTTTACTATTTGCAATGATGTATTTGTCTTTAACTTACATAAAAAAAAGTGTATTTAATTCAAATTGAAGATCAAAAGTAATTAAAACATTCTCTTAAATTTAAGTAAATAACAAATGTTATAGGATATAAATTTTAAAAACAAATTTCAAAAAAATATACGTGTATAAAAAGATTTTTAAAATGTTTTTCTACCCAAAATGCAATAAAAAGTGGAGATTGTAAATGAAAAAATTTAGGTGGATGTCTTGTGGCAAAATGGGACAGTCTTTCAAAATACGCTTAATATATTTCTATGTAAATCCTACACAAAGTATAACATAAACTTACTAAAAAATACATAAAATGTACAAGGTACATGTACACAGAAAGTATCCCATAAAAATATAAACATAAAAACAAATTAATGTTCTAATGGTGCTCATTTT
The DNA here is from genome assembly GCF_047948215.1 of Lycorma delicatula. Classification (NCBI taxonomy): domain Eukaryota; kingdom Metazoa; phylum Arthropoda; class Insecta; order Hemiptera; family Fulgoridae; genus Lycorma; species Lycorma delicatula. Next base: position 17,057,462 of record NC_134459.1, read on the forward strand.
GAGTTGATCACCTCCTAAAAACATTTTTATTGAGTCTTTATTGTTATTAGTTAAGATAGAATATGTTGAAATTTACAATACAGAATGTTGCAGTGTATACCTGTCCAATCACAATAATTACATTCTTCAGAATAATGTTATGAAGAAAACTATGAATGATACATTACATGTGTCAAATAACACATCTCAGAATAAAAAAAAGATAATAGTAATACTGTAGCATATTTATCTGATAAATTCTATAATTATGGTTAAAAAAATATCTATGAAAATATGACACCTGTAAGAATAAAAAAAATACACTTTTTTATTTAATTTAACATAAAATAAATGTTATGATATTAATCTTCCAAAAAAATAATAATTTAAAAAACCATGGTATACATGCTGCAAATTTAAAATAGGATATGTTGCAACTGGTTGATATACATATATAGTTACTATTTCATTATGCTATTTATTTCAAATTTTTGCGTTTCTGTAGCCTTTATTGTAGACAACATAAATAAAAAGTGATATCTCCAGGAAAAAATTCATATAAACTTTAAAAAATCACAATCATATATGTTTGCAAAAAAGTAAAACCGTAAATCAAGGTATGGCTTGGCTTGATTTACAGTATACATTCATGTAATACATTTACTATAAAATTGGAGAAAAACATGTTTCAAGTTGACGGAACAGGTTTATTGATCCTGTTCCTTCAACCAGAAGCAAGATTCCTGATTCCTTACTTTTTATTCCTCCTATCTCAGAAGAAAACCCAGGCTGCTATCCCATAAGAGTTGAGTCAGAAATCCTGGTTCAATCCATGACATGATGTTGCTGTTTTAGTAGCTGGCAGAGCAGCCACATTATTGAAACTAAATGGATTAACAATACAACACTTTGTGCTCATCGAATTGTTCATAGTTTTGTGTTTGTTAAACAGGAATTTTACAAAAAGTAGCGATCTGTGAGTCGTCTTAGGAGAGCTTCTCAATGTCAGGGTGACCCTAAGTGACAAGTGGAACACTTGCTTCGAAGCACAAGGATTTGAGGATCTGATATTTGCATATGATTTGAACAGTAAAAAGGGATAGTTTTGATGTTCTTTCATGCAGGATCACAGTAATAAGAATCCGTGGAATGTCGTTTATAGGATTTTGAGACATAAATGAAAGAAAGATATCCTTCTGTCTGCTCTCTCAACCTCGCAAGGTGTACTGACCAACAGGGCAGAAATACTGTGCACTCTGTTGAATGATTTACTGCCAGATGATGATGATATGAAGGATGATATTAGTATCATCTGCGTGTTAGGTGTGAAGTTGCTACTTTTCGTTTGGGTATAGCATCTTTGGAGATTACTGCTGAGGTACGGCGGCTCCTGGGTGTGATGTAATCACAGTGGAAGTCCTTATTTGCTTGTTGGGTGTACATTTCGGGAAACATTTGCTAAAAGATGATAGGTGGTGTTGAATGTTTATTGTATACGGTAAGGTCAAAAATAAAATTTATAAGGTTGATTCTCCACGAAGGATATGAACAGGGATACACTGGTAAAATAGAAGGTATGTCAATATTTATAAGGTGTAATAAACATTGGGAACAAAACCCATAGGTGCTGTATAATGTGGATGTTCCTCATACCTATGTAAATAAGGATTAGCAAGGACTGCATTAAAATTTGGATGATTCGAATGTGCTTTCAGATGGGCAATGTAAGATGCTAAAAGTTGGCCCCATCTATCCCAAAGTGATAGTTCACTGCAGTCAACAAGTATGCTTATGACACGGCTTAATCTAAAGGCCCCTTTAGAAAGGCTCTTTAGTAATCCTTATAATCCAAAGAAAAGCAAGATAAGCATCATCCAACATTTTAAGCAGACGTGCAGTAGAGTGGGCGACACAACCATAATCTGAATGGGAATGAACTAAGGAATAATAAAAACGCAACATACATGATTGATTGGCTTCCCAATTGGTGTTGCTAAGTAATTACAGCTTATTTAGAAGTTTAGAACATTTTGTTTTTAATTGTTTGATGTGTCTGACCCATGTAGACAACTATCAAAAAATAAACCTAGAAACTTAACATCATGAGAGATTGCAATTAGCTCTAAGTTGGGAAAGACTTGTGAAATAAAAGGGGTCCTGCAGGCAAGAAAAGACTACACATTTTGTTTTCTCAGATGAAAAGATATAACCAAGAACCAAGTTTCAAGATGAGAGATAGTGTTCTGTAGTAGCCTCTCTGCTGTGGGTGTTGAACGGGATTTAATATATGTAGCAAAATCATCATCAAATAAAGAGCATCAAACAGGTGGCTGCACACATTTGGTAATACTGTTAATTACAATAGCAAACAAGGTGGCACTTAATACTGTGCTTGAGCACTACATTCTCTATGGTGATGCTATCTGATAAATAATCTCCTACATGCAATGAGAAGTTCAGTCATTTAAGAAACCCCTAATAAAAGCAAGCATATAAAAACTCAATTTTTGCAAAAACTATTGAATTTTTGGAAAAGTCAAAAAGGTACTTATTCTACTCACAAAGGACTACGTATTCTGGAAGTTTCGTCAAAAAATCTTTTTTCATTTTAAATATATTAATAATTGAAGAGAATGTTATTTTTAGCAGTTTTTTCCAATAACTATTTTATTTGTTGATCAACTGACATCAGGCAGGGCTTAAAATGTTTGTTTTAAAAAGTTTTATAACTGTTATTTAAAACGTTTTCTTTTTTTGTAAAACGTCTAGTTTTTCTTTAAAACAAAAAAAAACTGTTTTTCGCCAACTTTGGATGCCATTTTGAAAATAATGCGGAAAAATGAGAGGGTGGAAAAGTAATTCATTCAATTCTACCGAATATTTCCTATTTTTTTACATCTCTTACCTAAAGGAAGTTAATTTTGGCAAAAAAACTAGCTATTTTCGACAATTTGATTGGCCTAGTAATTTGAATTGGCCTAGTACTTTGTTATTGTGCTTTGATAATAATTTTTTTTTAATGTTATAAATGAATAAAGTATTATATTCATTTTCAACCGATGTTATATGTTTATTTCATTATTTAACTTTTCTTTGTTACTACGTGTGTATTTGGTTTCTCAATCATATTTACATAAATGTTAATTTTATGACACCAAGGGTGATCTGATTTTTTATGAATTATTATATTATTATTTAAACCTTCTTACTATATGATTTTTTTATTACGTATAATTTTAAAAATTGATCTTTCAAATAAACTTACTTTATGAAAAGCTTCCAAGCTATATTGTGCCTTAGCTGTTTCTCTGGTCATTTGTACTTTTAATGAACTGCTTTACTCTAGTCTCAATCTTTCTTTTAGTTTGCCCAACCATTTCTTAAATTGAAATTATTAACTTACAAATCAGTTTATAGTAGATAGCCTACTCATTTGAAGGTTTAAATTTTTCTATAATGTTTTAAAGTACAGAGGTCAACTTTCTAAATAATGTTAAAGTTATTCTAAAACTAATTTTTACCTTTCACTATTATTTATAACAAACAAATAAAAATAAAATAATTAGTTTACATACTTATATCTGTATCAAATGCAGGAGTAACATACAATGGAATTGGTAAATTTAAAACACATTGCTGCATACTAAGACATACTTCATGGCAAACACTGTATGAAATAACTGCTCTATCTTGCTTAGCTAAACTTTTATAAGCATCAGATATTAATTCTTCACACTGTAATGTAACTGTAAACTGAAAATAAAAACAAAAAACAATTAAAATTAAGTATTCTAATCTGTTTGATTTCTTTGCACGTTAACTACGTACAAGCTTGTAGGCAGCACTCCAACCTTACAAGGTATTTTGGGTTTTTCACCACTGCACAATTTAAATCTTGGGCAAGTCCTAAACTGTGTAATTTCATCTTGTGGTTAGTTGTCAGGGATGATTTTTTACAAAATTAGGGTAATTGAGATATTCTGTAAATGTAGCACCTATGAAATGGTACAACTCCATATACTGCATACATATATAACCAGAATGTATAATTTGAATCAATACATCTACCTTCTTTTGGTAGTTCTCATCAGTGACAGAAAATGACTGACCACTGCGAGGTTCATCCTCAATATTGGTGTTACCAGCTTCTGATGCACCAAATCTTACTGCCCACCACCTACTCACAAAACTTCAATCAACATTTTATTACCATAAATGGCTTTTAGATGATGATGTCACTAGCATTATGTTTTCTGCAGTTAAAATTTCAATCTCTGCACACTTTTTTAGATGCATTGACAGAGCAGGTGTGCTCAACTCCATAATAATGCCGATTGACAGAAAATAAGAGGGTGTGATCAACAAGTTTTGGAATATTAATAGTAGGGGATGAAACTGAAAACAAATGATAGCATCTGTCCCTTTGTGTGACATTTTGCTCTCTGCTACATTTCATTGTGCACATTTCAGCCACTCCTTAAACAAAACAGAAATAAGTGTCGCTATGGAATCTGGATAGCTTTTAGATGCTAAGTTTAATTTAGAAGTGAAACAAGAGTACAGTTAGTTGCTGTATCGACGATGCAGTGAGGGAATGGAAAAAACAGCTAAAAAGTTTAGGTTTAACAGATAACATTAGAGATGTTAACTTACAATTATAATTTATGCTGATAAAGAAAAATGGTTGTAGCAAATAAAGACATATTACAGAAAATTGCATATAATTACAACTTTTAGATTTGCAGAATAATTATAAGTCTATGACATTCAAAGAATTTTTACCAATTTCATGTAAACTACTGGCAAATAATAGATTGATTGAAAGAGTGATCAGTTTTGTGTTTTTAGGATGTACTGTATCTGTTTTTTTTTTAAGGAGAATAAAGTGATCAGAACCTTCACATTCGATCAAACTTGACATGCTTTTTTCAGTCTCAGCTCTTCAGGAAGCTTCCATTGGGACAATTGGGCCTTATTTTCGATGTCATACCCATACAACCGTGTTTTATCACCAGTTATGACCTGTTTGAGCAATTCTGGATCGTCATTCACTTCATTCAACACCTGAGCAATGTTCATTTGGCAATGTTTTTGGTCGAAATTCAACAATTTTGGAACAAATTTTGCTGCTGTACGTTTCATGTCCAAAACATCTGAAAAAAATTGCTTGGCATGAGCCAAATTATATGCCAAAAACATCAGCAATCTATGATAGTGATTCAGCAACTTTTCATTATAATCTTCTCCACTTTTTTGACGATGTCATTGGTTGTTGATGTGTTGGGATGTCCAGGGCGTTCGTCATCTTCACAGCCAACTTGGAAACATTTGTACCACTTATAAACGCCTATTTTATTCATAGAAGAATTGCCAAAAGAAACATTCAATATTTCCAATGCGGTGCTGCACTTTATTCCATTCTTAAAGTAAAATTTAATGCAAATTCTTTTTTCCATTTTTCCACAAGTTAAAAATCACTGACACATTAAGTCGAAACACATGCAGTCTTTTTGAAAGCCAACAATAAACTAAGCATGCAATATGGCTACAAATGTAGATGTTTATTGGGACACGTGTACTAACACACAAAAAAAAAAAAATGTGACAACTGGACTTCTACAGCATGAAAAAATTAAGAGTTATTGTGAGAAGTAGCCACAATAGGTTTATCGAATGCAGGATGAAAAATTATCAAAATAGATAATACAAAATATTCAAGGAAATACACACAAAGAGGAGCTTTTAAAATGTTGTTCTAACCAATTGAATGAGAGATGAACTCACAATAGGCCGGAAGGTCTAATGCCTGAAGTGAAAGAACAAAAACAAATTTGTAAAATCATACACTGTATTAAGGTGGATCAAATATAAAAAAGAATTTGTTTCCGCATATCTTATTCATAACAATCAAAATCTATTATCAGAAAGTCTATTATCAATTGCACTACATTAGTTCTTGATTCTTGTCATTCAGTTATTTCTCACACTAGCACCATGCAGCTTCAATAACTTTGTCATTACATTAAATGTTTCCCCCTTAAATTCCTTCAGTGCTTTATATAAGTGATAACTAGATGGAGAGCTGTTAAAGCAAGCGATATGGTGTGTTGGAAAAATGAAATTATATCTCGACTTACTCTTTATCTGAAGCAAATTACTAGCTGTATTTTTTTCATTTTCATTCAATAGAGCAGAATAATACTGTGTAATTATTTTAGATTAGTAATAGTAAATTAATAATAAATAATCTTCTAGTCCTACCTCTTTATTTCTCAGACAGAAGAAGTAAAATTAACGATAAGCATTTAAAATTTTTGAATGTATTTTACTAACCTGTACACAAGGAACAGAAGCACCAACAAAATCAAATGTTCCAACAATGTCTTCACCAAGTTTATATGCTTGTTTAAAAAGGCAAAATCTTGCCACCTTGCCTTTCATATTTGTTATATTAAAAAAATTTGGGCTTCTCCTGGCAGTTATATTCTATGGAAAATAAAACCAATTAATATTTATGAATTTTCAATTAACCATGATAGCAGTATAGTAATAAACAATAACTATTATAAACAATAATAAAATTAATAACACCTACTACTTGTAAATTATTTATCTCTATAAGTGCTTCTGTAGCGATTTCTACTTCATCAAATAATTATGAAATGTTTTACATTAAAATATTAAAATTGAAAAGAAGGGTGTTTTTGAAACATCCTTTTTTTCTATTTTATAAATAAATACCATTACCATTTATAAATAAATGGTAATTTTAAATAAAATAATGAAAAATTAATGATAATTCCATACAGCTATTATTATTAGATAATTTTATATTAAATCACTTTTTAAACCCATTATATTCAAAATGTAAGTACTATTATTTTTCATTAAATGAATTTTTTTAAGAGACTGTTTTAATCTTATTACTATTTATTTCTAATATTTCCATGTCTTGTAAATTAATGAATTTTTGCTAATTATTTTTTATATGGTCTACATAACTAGATTTTTTGTTTAAATATTTAAAAGCCTGCAGTAAATGTTCTTTGAATTTCTTTTCAAGTGTTCTGCTGGTCATGCCTATATAAAATTTGTTTTAATTTTAATATGATGTGTTTATTTCAATTTAGAGCACAAATTTAAAGAAACATATACTAATAACAGATTAGGCTAATAACAGGTTAATAAGCTAGATTAATAAGGTGAAATATAATATTTATAAAGACATGTTTCAAAAACTACTTGCTGGAAAATTTTGGGAATTAATGAAAACCAAAGAAATATTTCTACGCAAAGCAATGCTTATTTAAAATTGTAAAACTGATATTCAAACAATAAACCACTAAGCAAGTTCCACCCTTATTTTATAAAAAAATTTCAAATCACTTCCTCAATATTAAAAATCTCAATTACTAATACATATAAAATACCTTCATATAGTATAGGCATTATTATAATGAATTCTATATTATCTAATGCAATTATATATTTTACAGGATTGCCATTTTGAGCAGTTATTTTTAAAAACCTGTCTAGTTATTTATTAAACTATAACCAATTCTTTCTATCTCTCTCTCTCTCTCTCTCTCTATATATATATATATATATATATATATATATATATATATATATACACACACACACACACACACACACATATATATATATATTGTTATATAAGGAGGAAGAGCATTATTTGTTCGGGATAAACAAAAAACTACCTGATCTATCGCTACTTAGATTTTTACCCTGTTTCTTGGCATAACTGAGAAGATTTTTGGATATATTTCATCTCAAAAAAAAATATATATATTTATATGCAGTAGTGGAGGGTTTGCTGGTTGAAGCAAAAACTTTCATGAATTGTGAACTAGGAGTTTCTATCACTGTGTGAACTGGGTATGAAATGATTGATTATGAACATCTAAAAATCAATTTCTAGATTTTTTGATTAATTTTTAGATTTTTTCAAGGGTTAAAATTGATTTTTGAATTTTTTTAAACCCTGCTATTTTTTTAATTTCTCGGTAACAAATGAAAACAACCTGATTTTTGGCGACTGCAATCTTCATGTGAATTAACCAATTTCTAGATTTTTTAAATTTGATTTTAAAGGGAATGAAGAAAGGTAAAAAACATTTTCAACAATGATTGTAAATTTTCCCAATCCCAACTATACATTATATAACAATATATTCAGTAGATTTGGGCTTGCTAATACTCTTCAGATAAATATTTAAAAATCATTTTCGGTTTTTTTAATTCTGATTTTTTTAAGGGGTGCGAAGGTATATGGCACTGTGGGTCAACCGCCACTGCCACCATCACCATTACTAAATGTATGACTGGCTGCACATGCCTCTGGTTATTTGACTAATAAACATAAAATAAAAAGATTGACTCCTATTGGAAATGCAAGAAACCATATAGTGCGGGTGAAGCTGCAACAGGGAGCTAGTACATATATAAGTTGTTTTTAATACATATAATATTTTCAACATACTTGCATCATCTGGACAACAATATCTTGTGCTTGTGTTTTATCATTACTCTCTAAAAATGGATTACTAGGAGATAAATCCACACTTTCTTCACATGCTATAGCTTCTGGAATGCCTATAAAGAAAAAAGTTTACATAATAAAATAAATGTAACCCTTAAAGGAAAAAATATTTATATATCTAAGAAAAAGAAAAATACTTTTAAAAAAACCTTTGATATCCTTCAAAATAAAAAACTGACTGATGAAATATTTTTGATTTAGAACAGTTTGTATCATAAAATAAAATACACGAACTCTACCATGGCTTTCCATGGCTTAACTGTTAATATTAATTGAGGAATTTTGTATCTTAACAATTTAAGTATTCTTAACAACAAAGAAAGTTCATTTTCAGGATTTACAAGGCAAGTCATAACTTAAATTTCTGTAAGAGTAACTTATTTCATCAACCTAATTTATGAGTTTAAAGTTAATTAATGAAAGATACAAGGAGACCATAAATTATTCAGTGCATTTTAGAGGTTAATAAGAAAATAAACAAAGGAAAGTAGAGCATGTTTATTTTTTTTCAAACATTAGCGTAGGTACTAGAGTAACTGATCTTGAATGAACATTTCAGCACAGTGTAACAACAGGAAGATCATCAGTTGAGCAATGGCTACCATGCAGGAGAAAGCAATGTGCATACTATGGTTGCATGAAAGCAAGCAGATCTTTACTGTTCACAGATGTTTTCATTTAGAGTACAACCATGATCCTCCTAATAAAGACTCTATCAAATGTTTGTATCAGCAACTTAAGGAATAAGAAGTGTATGACACAAAAAAGGCAAACCTCCTGTCTTCATGGAAGTTGTGGTTCAGGTAGGAGAAACTTTTCAGAGAAGTCTGGGTAAATTGACTTGCAGTATTCCCAGTTCTAAACTTGTATACAAGTTTAGAAACTGCAACTGACAACTATGAAGATTCTATACAAGTGCCTAAAACTTCATGCATACAAAATTCACTTGGTGCATGCAAATGAAGATAAACCACACCATTACAATACTGCCATAGACATTCTTGATAAAGTGAATGAATATAATGCATTTTTAGACACAAAATGAACATCCATTCCAATAAAATGCACAACACTACACTGAAGTTTACATGTTACAAACTTCCTTTTTTTTAACGAGGAACACCCTATTTACAGGCAAAGTATCAGACTTACTAACAGGCTCTATTAGATGTTAAATGAGAGCATATGTATGCCTACACCCTACCGACTAAACCTCATATCACACAGATCCTCCCCCCCTGAAGCCAGTCCCAGCAGCTAAGCATTGTGAAGCCCCAGAAAGTGCCACTGGGCAAGAAGGGATCTGAAGTCTCCATGTACCATCACAGTCGTCCATCCACGCAAGCACGGACAAATGACGGCTCCTTCACTCCCCCTCCTGATTGCCAGTCTAGCTCTTCTGCTTCTCAAAGGACTTTTCCATTACCTCCACTCTCTACTTCAAGGGCTGTTCACTCAAATCTTGTTCTAAAAGCCCCTTCTTCTGCTCTTGGCCTTCTTGCTCCTTAGAATCATCATAGCATATTGGTCTACTGCTCTCCAGTTCTCAAAGGAAACAAGCATGTGCTGTACCACTCCCCCGACCTGAGCCCATCAATACCAGCCCAAGAACAGCAGTCATTCCACTCTGGATAATGAAGTAGAGTGTGATCAGTAGTGTCATGAGCTTGACAGAACATATAGTTTGATGTGTCATGCCTATCTATTCTGTAAAGATAGGCCTCAAATTTCCCACATGCAATATGATGATTTTCCTCACTGTGGCCTCTAGTATACCAAGACTACAGACCCAAAGGCATTTTATACATCTAAAAGAATTAGTAACGGTATGCCTCTGGTCCACCAGGTACCACACTTGACCCTTGAGGCCCAGCTCGTCACCCTCGACAGTGCCTGAATTGTTGAGCATCCCCTCCAGAACCCAAACTGGTCTCGCTAATTCTAATGCCCACGCTCAGTTCTAATATCCTTTCCACTGCCTTCCCTAGCTTGTTCAATAGACTGAGTGGCCGGTACTCCACTACCAAGGTGGACATGTATACATGCCACCTCCTGTTTTATAATGTCTGAAAAAAATAAAATAAATAATAAAAAATATAAAAGATAATAATAAATATAAAATTAAAATAATATATATATAATATTTATTATTATATTATATATAATAATAAAAAATAAATATAATAATAATAAATAATATAAAATAAATAAATATGTTTTATAATGTCTGTTTGAAAATTGTGAATCTCTTCTCTAATTCTATCAGTCACGTTTCTGACTATCTTGTCAACCTGCTAACTTGTTAAACTTGGAGGAGGCCCACAGCCTACCAACCTGAAAGCTGGATCTCTAGTAGCATGGCATAATGATCACTATCCACACCATCAGGAAACACACTCCAGTCACAAGATCATGGTCCCATCATCCGTCCAGTATTGCAAGATACAAGATTGAGGTGTGCCCTCTGGCCTCAAAGGTTGGTGTGTTATCATTTAGACAACAGAGACCTGTTGACTGCATCATCTCTGTGAGTGCCTACCCCCTACGGTTGGTATACGAACTAACTGCCGACACCACCTAGCAATTGAAATCGCCTAGAAGAATCACTTTTTAACCGATCTGACAATCACCTCCTCCAGCCAGTCCAAGAAAAACTCATAATCAAATAACTCACTGTTTGGAAAGATACCACGGGATTGGCTAACTCAACAGCGATGAAACCATTCCCCTTCTCTAGGGGTTGACAGGCTAACCTACTGCTGACATTGTACAAGGCTAGATCGCCCATCAAATTGGAACATCAGTCGCTCCTTGCAGCTACACTCCTGTTTGACTTCGTAAATATTAAAATATCAACATCGTGATTCCTCGCTAAAACCCCCACAAGATCATGGGAAAGTGTGCTTCTGTTGATGTTAACGTGCATTACCTTAACCATTTTTGGATGTTCCGCTCGCCACACCATGCCTCCAGTGCGATGATCTTCGCTGCTACAGTTGACACTGACACTTTTTAGGTTCTTTGCACTCCACAACCTTGTGGCTCCTACCACCACAATTAAAACGGGTCTGCCCTGTCTGGCTCCCAACATTCAGAGCTCCTGTGACCCGAGCTCCAATACCTAGAGCATTGCTCATCTTCCTCCTGATGTGGGCTCTGCAGTGAACCCACCCTATCTGTATACACTCCTTCACTAGCTGCTTGGTATGTGGTGATAACGGTTACATTTTTTGTTTCACTGTAAGCTGGCCTTATCAAAGAGATATGGAAATCTTATGTCACCCCTGTTGCATGAGAGATGACATCACTAACCTTTTGTTCTGTGGTGTCTTGATCGACATCCTTTACATGCATAATGGCCCTCCTTACTCTGCGAGACTTTATGTCTACATGCAGGTCAGCCGCCTTACTTCTGAGCACCCCTGATCTGGACGTGAAGTTCCTCATTTTGTCCTTTCCTCAAGGAGAGAACATCTCCCGCCTTGTCTCTGGTGACCGATGACTTCATGGTGCAGAGCAAGTCTGCGTACGTTCTACCATCCCCCCTCACCATCACAGTTCTGCTGTCCTCCACCTGAGGGGTGGACCTCATGGCCAAAACTGCCTCGGATTGCGCTTGTTCTAGTAGAGTCTCCGCTCAAGGGGTGATCACAGTCACCTGATCTGACCGATTAACCACTGGTGGCCATCTGAAATGAATTAGCTCTAGTAACTCCTTGCCTGAAACTGCTTCCAATAGTATTTTACTAAGTTCACTCTCCTTTGGACTCTGAGTTGCTTGTGAAATCCCCATGATTGGTGGTCTAATTCTATCAGTGCTCGAAGCCCCTTAAAGATCTCAATCAGTTGGTTCTCATGCTGATGGACATATTTCATCAGCCCAGGCCTCAGATTCTGCCTGAGAGTCAGCAAGGCTGTACTCAACTGATTCACAAGGTCCTTCAGACTCCCCGAAGCAGGCTCCTCCTCCTTCTCCGCTGATGATGCCTACCTGCATCGTTTTTTATCCTTTAAGTCCTTGATTGCTGGCACTTTTCCAGCAGGTGCTGAGGTACTTTGTTCCATTTTTTCTGCTAATGGGAGGGAACTACATCTCTGCATGTCTTATGTTCTTAATCTGGGCCTGATTCTGAGTTAACAGAGTACCCAAAAGCTATGTTTTGGGGGGTTTGGTAATTTGTATCCCTTCAAATCTGGGACCGGAAATGGGGGGGGGGCGTGGAAGGACTGGATTTGTATAAAACCAGGAGGATACAAGGTTAGGATAAAGTAAATACAGGGACAGAAAGTTACCCAAGTCTAACTCAGAAAAAATACACTTTCACTCGCTTCATATAAATCAAGAAAAATTTTCTAAGTGGTTGTTTACTTTAATTGAAGTGATGTCAGTGTCTTGAGTAAGCCTGTCTATTTGACTTAGAATATTTTCCCTGTAAGAGGTTATGATCCTCTTACTATAATAATCCTATACTAATACTATGTGAAAATCACTGTACTTTGAAAAACACTAATATCTCTGTAAATCCGTTGTCTAAAAATCAGAAAATTTTCAGACACGTCCAGAATATTCCCACCACAAGACCTATATACATAATCAATAAAACAACTGAGAAAAACCACCCAAAAAACTGTATAAATACCTCGATCCCCTCATGTTATGCCACTCGATTTCTTTCTTTGGCGTTTGTCAAAGACAGGATGTATGCAACAAAGGTTTTCAACATCAGAGAATTAAAAAGAAGAATCGAGGTTTAATTAGTAGAATAACTTCAGATATTCTTTATAATGTGTGGCATGAAATTGAATATTGCCTAGAAATTCTACTCGTCACAAAAAGTGCTCATATGGAACTTGTTTGAAGTTATTAAGAGCTGTAAACAAAACTGTTTGAAATGCACTGTTCAACAATAAAACACGCATGAAAGTACACTACTTCATTATTTTTTATTAACACCTAAAATGTGCTGAATAATTTATGATCACTTTGTGTTATTTACATAATATAAATAAATACTGTTTTCCATTCATTCCATGCAACATAACAAAGAAAACATACAAGTAATATTATATATATACACACAGAACACTAAATTTGTAATAATTTTCATTATTATTATTAGCTACTATTAGTATGTATCTTTTTTTTTAAATCTATTAAAAATAAATTAATTTTGATTTATTTTAATTTAATGAAAACTAAAAAAAATGGGAAAACCAACAAATCTCTTGAACCTCACAAGGTACATGAGTTGTACAAAATTTGATCTCAGAAAAAACTATTTAATAAATTAGCACTATTATTATAGCTAATATACAAAAGCAGTATCAGTGTTTTATATGGAAAACATTAATAATAACATGAGAAATAACATAATAACATTATCTCATGAGAAATAAAGTAATGATAATGAGTCTTTGCAAACTTACCACTAAACACAAGAATTCTAAGAGGAACTCTAAGCTGTTTTATAGGACAATTTACTCTTTGTGTTCCAACAGTAATTTTATAACTGTACTTAACAAGTTGTCCTCTATATGATGGAGGTGACTCACTAGGTAATACTTCAGTGTATAAATCTGCAATTCCCAAAAATATTACGACCATATATAAAAATTAAACATTCATAAAATAACATGTATTGCAGATTTTTAATATTTATTTATTGCAGCCTTATTAAATATTAACTTTCAAACTGTAACATTTTAAAACTCGATTAATATGATACATGCTTAGAAAGCTTACATTATGAGAGGATTAATGTAACATTCTCCAAGGTGTATTGGAAATCTTCAATCATGAAATTAATAAAAAAATAATAATAATAAATGTGACATAAATCTAAAGTAAAGTCATTATGAACACTCTTGCTGCTTGGTAAAATTTACTGCTTTGATGATAATTGAATATTTATATTTACTTTGTACTTACAACTGTTAATAAAAAAGAGTAGTGGTCAGAAATATTATAAGGTTTTTCCTGCTAAGTTGAAACAGTGCATATAATGTATTGTTTTACGATGGAAAGAGGTATATTAATTTCTTGTTTTACACCATCTATCCAAGTCTTTCTTATAGCTGTGATGCATTTAAAACATCTGTGTACAAGAGACATCAGTCAGGGTTGCTTTCTCTGACAAAAATGATAACCAATCTTTGCAGTAAACAGAGTGAAGCTGTAACTTGAAAGCTCAAAAACCACCTACGTTTGGGTGGAACTGTCATGCTGGCACTCATCAGTATATTTGGCTCAGTAAAGAATAAACTCTGAAACCACTTCATCCATCATTTTCCCTAGTAAGCCTGACATGTGATGCTTGTTATCTTGAGATTAGCTATGTCATTTATGGGAGTGTGTTGTTCATCATATTACCTATAATAAGTACTACAATTAAACTTGTTATACAATTTTTACATACATAGTCACGTTAAATACTTTGCAATATTTTTTCAATGAGGACTGAACAGCAGTTATGCATCAAGTTTTGCTGAAAAGACAAATTATACAAACTGAAATGAAATGAAAGATTTAGCAAACATTTAGCAACGATGGTACAAATATCAAAGAATTAATTAATTAATTTGCAATTTAGATTATTACATTTTGCTTTCTGAATTACTTTTTACTTACAACAAATAACACTTACAAATAACACATTAAAATATGAAATTATTCCTTTAAAAACATAAGTCTGTGCTTTTGGGGAGAGCAATTACTTATTTATTACTTCTTTTAAAAAATTATAGAAATATAAATCATTTAATAATAAAAAAATTATATTTAATAATTAATTTAACTAGTAAACTAATTATCAAACCTATTAAATAACATTCAACGATAAATTAAACATTATTAGAATAATCTAATTTAATAATAAATTCACTACAAAAAATTATACAAATAGTTCATAATTATGTTTCACTACTACAATTACACCTAGTTAATTAGTAATTGATACAGAAAATGTATAACTATTCACAGAATATAAGTTTTTTTTTTTTTTAATTAAACTTCCTTTTTATAGTAGGGCAACAAATTTGATATATTAAAAAATAAAGAAAGTATATAACTGAAATACTAATTTAATAATGTACACAATACTATATTAATAATTAATTAAGGATGAGATTACAGTATAAAAGTACTTTGTATTATTGCCAAGCACTCACCACACATAGTAAGTAACCATACTTTGCTTAACTTACTTTGTGATTAAATCACTTCTTTTTTTTTAATTTGACAAAATATTAAAAAAACGCTTGAAAAATAAATACATATGAGAGACAGTATAATAACAACCTTACAATAAAAATGTTAAACATGTGCTATTCTCCTGTAAGATGGCAACATGATACTCATGGTTTGAAGAGCAGTTGACAGCTGAGAGCATAATGCCCAATCATATGATGGCACAACAGCAGTATAAAGATGGTGGCTTGCAACATGTCCCAAAGAAACAGAACTGAGTCACTAGAGATGGTGGAAATGATGATTGAAAACATTCTGAAGTAAACTGTTATAAATTTTATTTTAAAAATGTTTTACAATAAAATCTGGTTTGCCACTGTAAGTTAATTCAAGATATATCAGAAAGTTCTCCCAGGACTTTCAAAACCTATTTTACTTGTGAAAATAATGGAAAAAGTTCATAATAAACATATGTCCTAAAATGCTTTGTTTGCAAATTATGGATAGTGAAAGATTTCGCTCAGATTTCAGCAATCCTGATGAAACGAGGTCATACATAATTTTTAGGATGTTAAATAAGAAGCAGCATTATTGATTTCTTATGGTTTTTGACCTGAAAAATCGAGTAAAATAGATCCCGTTAGTATCTGCAATAGTTTTTGAGAAATCTGGCATGAAAACCAATAAATCGGGGTAAAAAACCCTGGTTTTTTATGTTTGTTATACAACAACATTTAACATTTAACTGTACACTTAACAAAGTTAAACTTAAAGTTAAATGTTAAGTGTATACTTAAGTACAAAGTTAAGTGTACACTTAACTTTGTTAATAAACACATCAAACTTTTAAAAAACTTGTAGAAAATTTAATTTTGAACAAAATGATGTAAGATAAGTTGAATAAACAAACAAATTCTATTTAGAGACAGTACTTTACTACATTTGTCAGAAAAGTACTTACTTAATGTAAACAAAAAACCAAATTCTTTTTTTTTAATGTGAAAAATTTTTTTAAACAAAATTTACTATTAATCGTTAAAAAATTAAAAAAAAAAGACTGGAAATTTCACAATTGTAAAATAAAAAAATAAAAAAAAATTACTTGAATAGTTTTTTTTATTAATGACAGAAATATAATACATTATTTGAAAAATTATTATTTCAAAAATTACAATAAAATAACAGCAGCTGATGAACAATGCGCAATATTTTATTAGTGTTTAAATCATTCTGAAAAGTTCATTAAGTATACCAGGTACTGTGAACTGTGTTGTCATTAGCGAAGGTTTTCTGCAAATTTTAGGTTGAACATGATTGGTTTGCCATACTTAAATAAGTAATGCTGTACTTATTTACAGCAGAGGAATATTCTGATATGGCATTCATTTTGGGCATGTGTAATGATAATGCTACAGCTGCTGCAGTAGAATATGAAATAATTTTCTGAATCACGGGATTCCAGATCCCAAAACAATTAGCTTGATTTTTCACAATCTTTGGGAAATAGATTCACTACCTAGTATTTATACCAGCTACAAATGATCTGTGCAACATGATGGTATTATTGATGAAATTGTTATTGATGCAGTTCAGTGCAGTCTAAGCATCAGTACACAACATATTTCTAAGTGGATCGGAGTTTTACATTTGATGGTTTGGAGGAGAATTAAACAAAACAAGTTTTATCCTTATCATAAACAGCCAGTTCAACATCTACACCCAGTCTGCTTCACTTGAAGTTCTGCAACTGGTGAAATACAAATCGACAACTCTTGTTTTGTTTATGTATGAGACAAATTTCACTCGACATGGCATCAACAACTTACAAAATGTGCATAGATGTGCAAAAGTTAACTTCATTTTGGGATGAATAAGGGGTAATTTTGGAGTATTATATACCTGGAAAGAGGAAGACACTGTTACTATGCAATAACTTCAGATCTCCTCAAAAATCACTTACATTATTCAATCAAGTCCTCAGAAAAACACTGCTAAATGATTCAAACATCAATGAGATTTTAATGTAAAATAATTTACTTCCAACTACACAAATCATTTCAGAAATAACTGATATCAATATTCTCAAATTTTCATAACTTTAAAGCATAATAAATTCCTATATTTCTGAATTTAAATCCTGGTTAGGCTTTGGCAAAGTCATTTTTCACAAAATTCATAATTCTTTTCTTATCGTATACGAAGGGAGAGGGGGCTGTAATTTGGCAACAGCCTAAAGCTGCCAGAGTGAATAATAAATAACTAAATTTTATAACTTACATGTTTTACTTTCACCAGGAGATAAGCGAAGATCACAAAATAATATTTTTGGTTTTGTAGATAAAACAATACGTCCTCTATCACCTCGACACGGAGCAAATGATGTATCTAAAAATGAAATTACTATAAAACTTCAAACATTGCTAAAGACTTTGAGTGAGTTAAGCAATTTAAAATAAAATCTACCCAAACATTCCAATGTTAATAAAAATTTTTACCTAGTAAACTTATCTATTACAATTTTCACATTAACATATTTAACATCACATCTATAATGTAATTATTATTATAGGCAGAATTATTATCAAAATCATTATAAAAATTTATTTTGACAAATATACACAATTTTATGAATTGCTATAAATATATATATATATATTTAATAAAATTATGTTTTTAACAGTAAAATGTTAGCTAATATAAAACTTCACCAATGTTTTAAACATTTTACATTATTATTAAACAATTATAATTCTACAAAAAAACCTCTATATTTAAATCAATAATGCATAACTCCAACATGAAAGCAACATCTAAGTTTTGGAATTTTATTTACTAACAGGAAGCAGTAAATCATGCAATGGGAAATTATTTAATTTCTCATAGTTAATCTCTAGTTGTTTAACTTCAGCGATTCATATTATATCAATTCATAAAGTGTGGCTATGACCACAGAATTTTATTTACTTTTTCCATAACCTTTTCTGCGATGTTTTATACCAAACTATTCCAAACATTAAGGATACAGTAGGTTGTAAGGAGAATAAATCTACCAACTCAGCGTACGACTGGCACCAGTCCTGATCAAGTTAATTAAAAAGAAGTTTTTTTTTTTTAATTTAAGAGCTATAATTTAAAAAATATATATTTTATAAAAAACACATCATTTTCCCTCATTCACTGAACACACTAATGGCAAAAACTAAACTTTGTGTCTGCGTAGTAAAAAGATTGATATGAATTTCTTTAATTATTTAGAAAACAAGACGCATGACACAACAATCTATTAGCCGAGACAAGTTAGCCGATTTTTATATAAATTACAATGCAGGAAAACCCTAAATGGAACAAAATAAGGTAACAGTAAGTAATATTAGTATGCAAGAATTGTAGCAAATACCTCATAAAAACTATAAAAAATTATATAAAACCAGTATTTTAAAGAAACAATGACCTATAGTGTTCTCTTTGATGAATGTCAAGAAATAACACCAGTCCAAAGATAATACTACTCCAATAATTTGAACTAAATTAATTTATAATTTGTATTTATGATTAATATGGATTCTGTAAAACATTAAACAATATTTTGTACAGAATATAGTTTGCAATTATTGATAACACCTTAATTATTCTAGGAATAATTAAGTATATTTGTTATCTACTAGGTTGAAGGGTTATATAGGTATTTTATGTTTTAAAAACAAAACAAATACCAACAATTTGTTGCTCAAAGGTAATCTCAGTGAACAAGGATACTATCTTGTAGAAGTTATAATAAATACATATATGAACTTGATTATAAGTATGCAAGCATACTGATTAGGCATGAACATAGGTTCAACCATCCGTTGCTACAATCAACTGCTGTGCATCAAATAAAGCGAGCACTTCTTTCTCTGTCACAATGATGAATTGTGACAGCTTAATTAGTCAAATAAAAAATACAATATATAATTAATATACATTCATTATGCTCAGGCTTGCTTAATTGTCATAAGACAGCCAAAGAGCTTGTAATACAAAAACAAACACTTTAAATGTTTCAAAATAATTTAATTAAGCCGCGTTTATAGTTTGCTTTAAAGGTTTCTAGGTAAAATAATATAATTCAAAAAGTAATAATTATTATTCATTGTAGCACGTTAAAAATATCTCAAACATATTTATAAACCAATTAAATTTATTTAAAACAAACAGAATGGTTACCTGGGAAGCCAGCATTGAATTTCAAATTAAATGTTGAAAAACACTGGAGAAACTTACAACTTCTACAATAAAATGTTAAGTAAATAAATTAAAACAGAATTTTTGGCCAAGGTATATGTGAAAATAAAATCTAAGAAAGATAGTAATTTAATAGTACATAAAGTGTTTTAAAATACATAACAAATTATTAAAAAAAAAAAATTGAATACAATACTTACATTAATGTAATTAAGATATTAATAATTAAAATTATAGTCTTAAAAATTTCTTAGATCAAACACAACTATGGATTTCTTAGACCAAATTGAACCACAAGGTTCAATTAACGAGACAAATTGATGTAAAGAAAAAACGATTTATTCAATGACAATGAAACTTACATTAAATTTCAACATAGTATACATCAAAATTTAGAGGCTTGTCCCACCGTTCTGTGAGCTTTCTGATTCCTACAGCATACAAGTCTTTACCTTGCTGTTTGAACCATTCAAGCACCGCTTTTTTGACTGCTTAGTTGTCATTGAACTTCTTTCCGCGTAAAAAGTCTTTGAACAAGCCGAACAAATGTAAATCAGACTGGAAACGGTCTGGGCTGTAAGGAGGATGTGCCAACACCTCCCAACCCAAATTTTCAAGTGTTTCTCCCATTCTCTGGGGGCACACTGTGTCATGCAAGAGAATCACACTTTTGAGAGAGCATCTTGACTGTTTTTGCCTTATTTCAGGTCTCACTTTCTGTTGGAACAAGTTAGAATAGTACTCACTCTTCACAGTGCATTGTTCTTCTAAATAGTCACGAAAAATGGGGCCTTACAAGTCCAAGAAGACCATCAACATCACTTTAGTGGCTGACACGTGAGTTCTGAATTTTTTTTTGGAGGGTGAATCCAAATGTTTCCATTCAAGACTTTGCTGTTTGGATTCAGGCTTGAAATGGTATATCCACATTTCATCACAGGTTATTGTATAATCTAGAAAGCCATTCATTACCTTATGCTTCAAACCGTTCTTTGAGCTCAGAACAAATGGAAATCCAGGTGTCTTTATTGGCTTAAGTCAACTGTCTTGGAACCCATCTTGAACACATTTTGCGATTATTCAGCACGTCATGAATGATTGAATACATGGTTCCAACACTAATATTACAAAAACTAGCAATCTGGGAAATTTTGACTCGCCTGTCTTCATGAATAAGATCATTTATGCGATTTTGGAGTGCATCGGTCAAAACTTCAACTGGTCTTCCAGAGCGATGGAGATTAGTCACACTTGTTCTGCCCAAATTAAACTGCTCCAACCATGTATACACATTACAGCAAAAATCTTATCACTGAACGATGTTCTTCTGATGTACACATTTCAAGCAGAGCTGACAATCTGAAACCAACAAAAGAGGTTATGTTTACATTAATTATAATCAAACAGCTGACTAAATGTCTGTCCAAGATTGCCAACTTGAGTCTCAAAAAGTTTCATTGTCATTGATTGAACCATTTTTTCTCTCATTAATTATTGAATGTACCTCGTATAAAGAAGTAACACAGAATATTAAATAAATCTGTGAAAAAATCTATATTTACAATTTTTAAAATAATTTAATAATAAATATTTTAAAAAAATCTAACACCCAAAGAAAAGAGAATGTGAAAATAATCTAAATCTATGATAACTACAAACTGCTATAAAATTGTTTTAGCTTCTAAATGCTTAATGTTCTAGGATATGTAGATTTTTCAAAATACACCATTTTATAATAAAGAAAAAAAATTATACTAACCGTAAAATATAGTTTAGAAATTACAAGAACTTATACCACAATCAAGAAGTGCTTAACACTGTTAATTAAAATATGACATACAATAGCACATAAAAATTCAACGTTTAATATCCCATCACAAATAAAACTTCTATAAAACCCACTGTTAACAGTATATTTTATTCCTAACAAAAACTAATTTTAAATTAAAACTTTCTACAACAGTTACTAGAATTGAGGAAAATATGTAAAATCATAATTCAATAATTGCAATTGTTCTTGTTTTTTTTGGCAATATTTAATGGTTGACAAAAAATAGTGGTTAAATATAATTTTTTTTTACATTAAATAAAAGATTTACACTTTTATTACAGACTTATTAGATTTACAAACCATTAAAAATAAATGTAATAATGGAAAAAAATTAAGTGTTACAGGGATTTCTTTAATACAGTGTTATGCATCAGGATTTCAGTCTTCCTGCTCCCTTAAATACCAGGATAGTATCCACAGGTTACAGTTCAAGATTCCTTTAAGAGCCAATACCATAGTATTAGTCACAATGCAAGACAAAATTCCAAACATATACAATGTAACATTTGGTGACAAACATACATTTATGAATAATTAATTAAATTTTTTTATTATTTTACAAAAGAGCTGAAGTGAATGAAAAATCATCACAAAAAATAGAAGAACATAATAATTTTTAAATAAGAAATTAAAAGGATCAATCAAAATCCAGTAAAAATGTCTGAAAAACATAGGAGAATGTTAAAAATCAGATGGGTGGATAAAGTGACAAATGAAGAGGTGTTGCGGCAAACTGATAAAAGAAAAAAGTATTTGGAAAAATATAGTTAATAGAAGAGACAGACTTATAGGCCACATATTAAAGCATCCTGGAATAATCGCTTTGATATTGGAGGGACAGGTAGATGGGAAAAATTGTGCAGCAGGCGATGCTTGGAATATGTAAAACAAATTGTTAGGGATGTAGGATGTAGGGGGTATACTGAAATGAAATGACTAACAC
This sequence comes from Lycorma delicatula, assembly GCF_047948215.1. Lineage (NCBI taxonomy): Eukaryota > Metazoa > Arthropoda > Insecta > Hemiptera > Fulgoridae > Lycorma > Lycorma delicatula. The sequence goes on from NC_134459.1 coordinate 17,080,188, forward strand.
TACATAGAGAATCTTAGAAAACTGCATAAAACCAGTCAAATGACTTAAGACAAAAAAAAAAATACTGTAATTTAAATTAAAATCTAATATAAAATAAACTAAACTAAGATTTTTATAAATTAGTATAATGTATATCTCTAAAAATAAATGGTGTATTGAAAATAAAAATAAATCAAAACAAAATAAAAAAATACCTCTTGGTGGAGTGTTTCTAGACTGAAGTGAGTCTTTACGACCTAAGGATGAGAAAAAATTATTTCTAACTTAATAAAAGTTTACAATTTATATGCTTTTCTTTCAAAAAAAAATTATTATACATTGTTAAAATATTTCTTATACAAACGTTATTTTATTTTACATTAGTACAATTATACAAACAAATTAACTGAAATTGAAATATTTTTAATTGAAAAAGAAATAGTGAAACAGATGATTCATTTTTTAATGGTAAACTGAAATAAATTTCAATTTAATCAACTTTTTTAAAGCAACTGTTAAACATTTGTAAAACTGTCATTAAAAAAATGATCATTTTGAATAATTCTATGACTGACTGCCATAAAAAATACCATAACATAACAATAAAAAAATATTGTTACTTAAAACTGAAAGAACCTACTATTAAGGAGAGTATTGAAAGGAAATTTGAGGATAAGAGACCAAAAGGATTCTTGGACAATATATTTCAAGATTTATTAGAAAATAGTGAACACATCTTCTCAAATCTGCTGATTTGGAAGTCTAGAGTTCCAGTAAAGTCTAGTAAAGACAGTTACTTTTATACGAATCTGAATACTAGATCGTGGATACCGGTGTTCTATGGTGGTTGGGTTTCAATTAACCACATATCTCAGGAGTGGTCGATCTGAGACTGTACAAGAATACACTTTATTTACACACATACAAATTATCCTCATTCATCCTCTGAAGTAATACCTGAACGGTAATTGCCAGAGGCTAAACAGGAAAAAGAAAGGAATAGATTCAAATTCTTACAATAACAAAGGAGTAGAAAGGAAATTAGCTGGAAGAATGATAAAAATAGACAGTCTTTATTGTCACTGAAGTAAATAGGTATTTATTCACAGCTTAAGAAAACTTCAGTACTAATAATTTACTTCAGTACTAATAGTTAAAAAGTTAAACACTTAAAGTTTAAAGTCAGACTGCTTAAAGTGTATAACTTTAAGCAGTCGCATAAAATTAAAAATAACACAAATATGTAAAATATGTTATATGAAGTATAAAATATTAGCAGAATATTACTTAATTCTAATAAAGGTAAATAATCATGTTCTTATGCTAGTATCTAACGATTTCTTAGTAGAAAACTTATCAAAAAAATATGCTCAATTTTTTTTCTTTCTTAACTACAAAAAGAACTGCATCATAATATTATAAGTATATTTTCAAATATTTAGAAAGTAATCATTATGTTTATGCTTAAAAAAAAGTTTTACCTTGTTTATAATTCATATAATAATAATTTATGATCTTTATTAGTAGTTTTCATTTTCTGTAAACAATATTTGCTGAATTAGAACCACTTTTTTATTATTTCATATAAAAACAATATATATGCAGAAGTATAAAATTAAAATATTTTTAATTTTAAAACAAACATTTTTATATAAGTACAATTCTTTAGGTAAAAACAAAACACCAGTCACTTATAAATAATTAACACCAGTTAACTCAATATTATACGATAATTAAAAAAAAATTAAAATTAAATAAAAAACAAATCAATTAAATAATCTATTTAATTAATAAACTTAAGGTAAACTGTATTCACCTGAACTAGATATAGAAACTTCTTCTGGTATTACTCTATCATGTATTGGAGGAAAATTTATTTTATCACTGGTTGATTGTAAACAATGGATCTGTGCACTTGCCCACGCCAACGTTTCAAGAACATCTCTAAAATTTTAATTATCACATGTTAATTATAATATTTTAAAAGAAACAGTTAAATTAAAACTACAATATTAAATACATGAAAAGAAATCCAAACTAGAAACTTTAAATACACTTGTGTCATAATGTGTTTCATAAATAAATGTACAAATCTAAGAGTAGCTAAATACAGCATGAAAATAGTAAGAATAGTCATTATCCTCAGCAATTTTTTTTTATTAGACATTTGTGACCGCACTGTTGTAATAAGATGCAAAACCAAAAAAAAGCTGTTAAAGTATTGCATGACTTTCTTGGCTATTAATAATAAAACTCAAGAATTTGAGCCAAAAAACAGAATAAAAATTTTTTTGAGGTGCAAAATAAATTTTAAGAAACATTTTTCTAAAAATATTCATACATAGGTTAAGCTTAAGAAAAGTTTTCTCTGTATCTAACACCTTCAATAAAGACTAAAATAAAATAACATTTTCAAAAATCTTCTCTGCATTTGGGTCCAGGTTCTACTATATAAAAAAAAAATTGTGGATGTTCTTGATAACTCTATGTATGAAGTACAAACTAATCAAAAAATTTTTGAAAAATATTTAAACCAAAGGATGGTAGAGCAAAAAAACAAGAAGCATAATTTCAATTTTAAGAGATGGGGATTGATTTTTTGAAAAATCTTTTATTTAAATTACGCATTGCAATTAACAAATTTTCTTTAATAAAGTTCTCTCTAAAATGCCTCTGAAGAAAATCAAAATTAGTTTTTTCATGATATCCCCCAACCCCCTAAATGGATTTGAAAAAAATTATCAATGCCCCCAAATATAGAGATATTTGAGTCAAAATCAGTTTTGTCAATACTGAGATATAAGGCCAAAAACAGTGAGACACATACATATGCACATACATACATGGTTTTTTGGTCTAGATGTACTAGTTGGACCGTAAAACGTAATAACTTGGAAATAGATCTGATACCCCATTTTTTACATGATCACCATAATTTCCCTAATTATTCTAGCTATATTTGCTGGGAAAGTAAAATGAAAATGACATGCAAATAATTCATTAATTCAAGTAAAAAAAAACCTTTTACTTTTTTTGTTGCTTTTTTAAGAACTAATATTTTACTGACTCACAAATTATCTAAGATCTTAACCCATTCTTATACAATCTACAATGTATGATAAAATAAAACATATAATGTATAATAAAATTTACATGAAGGAAGATTTCATAAAGTAGTACTTCGTATTTTCATTTCATAGATTCTTCAAGGTAAAGTGGTTGATGTTCTGCCTGTCTTTGGATTCAGCACGCTCTATTGCGAGCGGCTGGCAAGTTACACACTCGGTAAGATGAGGTCGAAGTGTACTCATCATATGGACATATGTGATAGACATGAGTATTAGCTTGATTATTCCCTCTTTCGGGTCATAAATGGTTATATTTCATTATTTGTTTAGAATTTACTTACAGACGATTTACATTATCACATATGTTAATTTACGATTCTATGTTCTGATGTTTTTATAATAAGTATTTCAATTAGTTTACAGTCATAAATGTATGCCTTTCACGCATTCAGTGATTTAGTTCAGACACCTAATACAATCCACCTTTAGAGTAATTACAATGCGTTTCCATAAAGCACTTAAAATTAAAACTGGAAGAAATTTCCAACCTTAGGGCAATTCTGCCATTTCTTATTTCCTCTCATTATTCAGTTACAAAAATTAATATCAAATGATACTCAACTTAAGAAAATAAGTTACAAGCATACTAAAAATGGTTAAATAAATATTTAGTAAATAAATTGGCACAACCTTCCAGTGATCACAGTATTTGCTTCCAGTTAGTGGAAGATAGCAATCCAATATGTGATCAATCTTCCAGATCTGAAAAATGATTTTAACATCTGTGTTAAAATCATTGTGGGCACTAATAAATTTTTCAATCCATTTATGCTCAACTTAATCTTCCCAAAAAAAATGTATCAGGACCATGTACATAAATATCAACATTAAGGCATCAATAAACATTCACTGTGGATAGTACAGAAGAAAATAATAAACAGGGCAATCAAAATTGCACAGCAATTCTTTGACAGCTGATTTGGAACAATACAAGCAAAAATGTTCCTATAAATATATGTCCACTAACACTTTTTGTTTTTAAGGTAAACCTAGCAAAATATTTTGCCCTGATTTCTACTTCAAGGATAAAGTGAGGCTCCTGAAATTCTTGGGATTAAATTAAGGATACAATATTGAGCAAATGTAGCAGTTTCATATGTTTTTCAACCTGTAAAACTGAATACTAGATCGTGGATACCGGTGTTCTTTGGTGGTTGGGTTTCAATTAACCACACATCTCAGATATGGTCGAACTGAGAATGTACAAGACTACACTTCATTTACACTCATACACATCATCCTCATTCATCCTCTGAAGTATTATCTAAAACGGTAGTTACCGGAGGCTAAACAGGAAAAGAAAGGAACTTGTAAAACTGAATAAAACAGGTTCTAGAGTAGTATCTTTAATACTTTCTAAAAGAATTGTTTGCAAAGCATAAAAAATTAGCATAAATGAAGCTTTCTTAACAAAGTTAATTTATAGCAAAAGTTTCACTTATACAACTATTTTATTTAATCTACCAGTATACCACTATCTGTTCCCAATTTCTTAAGTTTTAATCAATACTACAATATAATCAATTTCCATGTCTCCTAGGTATATACTACAATCTTATCAAATTTTGTTATCTCCTATACCTGTCCATTATGTAATCATTCTGATAGTATGCCATACTTTCTTCCTTACACATTATTTAACTTTCCATAATAATTTTTAACAAAATTTCTACTAAAAGCATAAATTACAGAATTCTAAAATCCTATTCATTTACGTTATTCTCCTATGCCCTGACCATCCCCAACTGCTGTCCGTTATTTACCTTTCCTCATCAAACAATATTCTCTCATTATTAAATCTGGCCCATTATTATGGCGACCCCTTCTTTTCCCATAAAATTATAATCTTCATCATTTGATATCACTAACAGAAAATTGATTATTATTTGATTGAAAAGTAATTATGTATTCAGAACAGTTATGGTACCTTATTATTAATAATAATTGCATAGGCATGTGCTCCAAGAATCAAGTCTATTATTTCGATCCCCACTATTGAAGCATTAACATTACAACAAACTCATAAAATTTTTACAAATAAAAAAAAATCTCTGACATAAATTTTCAGTAACCTCTCCATTTTTTATTGTCTAACCTGCTGCTCTTGTTTAATGTTACACACTCAAATATCAAGATTATTAAGGTTCTAATATTTTAATTATTTCACGTTTTAGTAAATCCTACCTGTTGATTTATAGAATTATTTTACCTGAAGAATATTATGCACAAGCGAATGCCCAAAAGGAAAAAGAAAAGTTTCCTTGAAATTTCAACTTATCCTTAAGCTTTTAACCACACAATACTCAAACCTTAACAGAAGTGAGGTTTTAAATGTTGGCATGCTACTGTTCAATCCATATTAAGTATTAATCAATTGGTGATCTCAAAAATTATGGACAGTTCCTTCCAGAACTGTTTCCTCTCAGAAACCATCCATAGTCTTATCTCTTTATGTTGAAGAAATGTAAGTTCTCTCAACAACAAAATTTTACATTCCCTGTTACAAAACTGTAAATGTCTTGTTTAAACCAAGTCACTGAAGGAATGCTGACTAAACCAGTCATTGAGGATGGTCATAAGACCAACTGAAATTTTTTGCAGCAATTAAAATTAATGTATTTATAAAAAGCAGTAAATTGTTTCAAATTTTATAGTTATAATAATTTTTCACCAACCAACATATGTAAGAGCATAACAAATTCATTACACCAGTTTTTCATTTTATTCTTGGTTACCAGTTTCACTGTACTGAAATGGGCATGCTTTAATCAATAATCTGTATGTTGGCCCTCATCTCCATACATAAGACACACATTTCATACTAGAAATCCACATGCATCAAAACCAAGCTATCCAAAATTTCTCATTGTTAGGTAGTTAATTAACTTCATATTAGCTAAATAATTTGTAACTCTATTATCAAAATCAAACGCAATAAACAAATTAATGCAAAAATTTTATTTCAAATACTACAGTAATTTAATTTAGGTTATATTAAATTTCTAAAAAAATAAGGAATATTTACAAAAATAACAATACCTATTACTTCTAGATCTTGTATCAGAAGGAACTGGAGGATTGGAAAATGATATACAACAACCAATACTTTCTCCAGGTAAATAAACGGGACCGCCAACCAATTTCGCAGATACTTCAATCATATTGGCTCACTTAGTTTTGTAACTATCAGAAAAAACACGATGATTTTAAAACAACTCTGAGTAACGGTAAAAGTTATATTAAATCAAACCGCGAATAAAATACGTTATTACACAGAACTTCTTATAACAAAACTAAAGTTTAAACTAAATTGACGTTTAAGGTTTCAGCAAACATGTTGATAGAAAATTGCTATTTAGGCGTATATCCTCACTATCGATAATCTTAATCGGGTAGCCATCGATTATTATTCAGTTTTCAATATTTTAGGATGGTCTCGCAGCTGTTTCGAAGTACAAATTAAAACCCCGACAACGGTTTGAGGTTATGAAATAAGCTTTTGCGTTAGGTATATTCATTATGAATTGTAAACAGTTGTATATGTTACGAAGATGTTATTCAACAGCAGAACACTTGAAATCAATTGGCAGTTCAAAACATCTTGATTATGATATAATTATTTCAGGTGGAGGGATGATTGGTTCATCCTTAGCATGTACACTGTGTATGTTTTTTATTATTTATAATAAATATTTTCAAATATTTATAGTTATACTTTTTATTTTTCAGATCTATGAAGAGTTAAAAGCTGTATCAGTAATAATGATCATTTTTATTTCTTGACTAAAATAAATGTTTGGCATTAAGCCAGAATGGAAAATGTTATGTACATTGATACAAACTATTATCTGTTTACTAGAAGCATTCTGTTTGTTAGTCTTGATTTATCAGTGATAATAAACAGCCCATTCACCATTTAAAATTAATAGAAAGTGGTGTTTTCTTTGAACAATCCCTTGCTTTGCTGCCTATTTTTCTACTTATTTGTTTCATTTGGTGGCAATTCTGACCAATTACTTGATCAACTTTAATTTTGTTCATATTTTAATATACTATAATAGATATGTTTAGGATCAGGAAAACACAAGATCTAAATGTTTGGATATACAAGAAAGCAAGTTTGGATAGCAGGTGACCCACGCTAAGTCAAAGTCTGTGCCCTGTTGTCAGCACTTTTGTCAATTAGCTATCTGTTGTGTGAGTTGTTGAGACCTGTTCAGATACTAATCTGTTCTATGTAGTGATATTAGGATTAAGGTTTGACTTGTTTGGAGAGAGGCTAGGAATAAATTACAAAATTGTGGCAATACTTAACAGTATCTCATAGATACTTGGCCTAATTTACATTTAATAAAAAATATAATTGCTATAGAGAGAGACTACGCCACATGCTACTAATTATGTGTGTGACAGATAATCACCTTACAATGAGCACAATCAGTTATCTTCAAATTCTGACTCTGATGACTATTAAGTTTAGTTTGTGGTTTATTCCTCTGTTCATAAAACTTTAACCTTAACCCTAACCTCTATTCAGAGAAAGATTACCATCTGAACAATTCGCCATAACTCACAAAACTGATTGCTAATTGACTAGAATACTGATAACATAGCACAGACTTTGACCTTGAATGAGTCGCCTGCTTTTGGACATTTAGATCTTCTATTTTTCTGATTCTAAGCACATTTAAGTTCATACTATGTTAAAGTATGAAAAAAAATTAAGGTGATCAAGTAATTGTTCAGAATTATCAAAAAATTATTTGAAAACATGAGATTATAAATTTCTCTATGGGTAACAAAATAGGCTAGCATTGATTAACCTTGTAACAACAACTTAACATAAGGATAGAACATAAGCATAAAACAATTTTACATAAAAATAGAATTTCTTTTTATTAAAATTTAATTTCCTCATTAATAAGATGATTTGTTTTCTCTGTGAGACAAGGCCTTTTATGCTAGCCTTATACCAAACAAAATCAATTATTATGGATTTAGTAAAAAAATAAAATAAGTCAAGGATACATAAAATAATCTCGAATTCAGAAAACGTGTACTACAAAGTTTTTATGTATTATTGACTTTTATTCGGTTGTAGGCCTATAGAAGAAATATAGGTTTGTTGACACTCCACCTTCATACTATTTTTCTTATGCTAGAAATCTACCCTTACAAAGACTACAAGTGCAGCTAAACAGAAATTTTAGCCCCTCTGTTGCATAAGGTGGGATCTCTTTAGCCAAAAATTGTTAGTTATGCCAAAAGGGAAGTTTGCAAGGGGTTGGAAATTTATTAAAACCACACTTTTCTTTCTGGAATCCTGGCAATTTTGAAATCTTTCCCATAAAGTAGTTTGGAAGTAAGAGGAATATTTATATTACTAATATTATTAAAAGGGTAGTTTTCTTAAATTCTGTTATTTATTTGAAGATTATGTTAATTTTATATTAAGTTTGTTGTACATTTTTTCAGCAAGAGCCCCTATGTTACAAAATCAAAAGATTTTGTTGATTGAGGGAGCTCCAAAGAAAAACTGGAAGCTCAGTAATAATTACAGTAATCGAGTATCTGCATTGAATCCATCAACTAAAAAACTTCTTGAATCTGTTGATGTCTGGAATCACATAAAAGCTGCTCGGTTTAAACCAGTGAAACAAATGAAGGTAATTCATTATTTAAATATTTATAAAATCCTCTCTGCTCTAAACATTTCTATCAACTTATATATTTTTTTTTATGTGGTTTGGAGTATATATAGTATTGGAATCTTACGCTCCAAAAACTTACGCAACTTATTCTTACTTGCAGTTGTATTTTAAAGAAATTGCTCGTTTACATTTTCTGATGATTTTGTTATGCACAATAGGATTGTGATTTTTGATGACATTATATTTGAAGTCTTTTTTAGATTCTAAATGGGACTAAATGCATCAGTAAGAAGTAATAAAAAATACGTAACCTTAAAGTATAATAAATAAAATTGTGAGGGCTATCTGTAATTTAACCTCCACTTGAGTGATAAAAATAAATGAAATAAATTGTAAAAAATTACTACTTACATAAGCTGCATAAATACTTATATTATTTCTTAACCAAAATTTCCATCCATGAGTTCATTACAACTTTTGAAGTGTTTAATAACTAGCCATTTCTTCAATTTTATAAACAGATAAAAATCAGACAGTGCCAAATCAGAAATGTAAGTAGTATGAGGGCATATAATGTCATGCAAGAAAATGATCCTCATTAGTTAGCATCTCCCTTCTATGCTTTATCAGTGTTTCAAATAAATGTTTGCAGTTATTGTTATGCCTAGCTTCATAAATTCTTCCTACAAAATTCCTTTAGAGCCCCAAAAACACTATAACCTTCATTTTAATGTTTGATATATATGTATAAAATCTAAGTTTAAATTAAATACACTAATTTTAAATTCTACAGGTATGGGGTAGTGGATCAGTTGCTGCAGTTGAATTTGATATTAGTGGTAATGTAAGTTCTGATTGTATTGCTTACATTGTAGAAAATGATGTACTTTTATCAGCTATTGATAAAGAACTTGATAAATCAAAGGATAAAATTACAGTTATTCATGGATCAAAAGTGAAAAGTTATCAGTTACCAACTGAAAGAAATCAGCCAGTTACTTTAGTAATGGAGGATGGTCACACATATTCATGTTCATTATTGGTAAGCTTTACTTCATGTTAATTCCTAATAATAATTACTATTATTACAGAAACTATTAATTGTATTATTTTTATGTTGCTATTACTCATTTCCTAATCAGTTGATAATTTTAACTTATTCAAAATATAGTCATTGAAATTATGTCATATAAATCATAAGTTAACACAAAATTTAAATACAATTCGTAAAGTACATATAACAATAAATTAAAAACACGAACAAGAGAATAGAAAAAATATTTCAAAATACAATCGCTTAGCACAGAAAAATGACGAAACATCTACTGCCTCATAGTGCTTAGTAAAACTTTATGTGGCAATTAGCTTAAAATATGCCTAGGCATTCATTAGTACTAGATAAATAACCATAATTGTTGTTGTCAGTCAAAAATTTATTTTATAAGAGCTTTTTTCTGAAAAAATTTCAACAGATTCTTTTTGAAATTTTTGATGAAAACAATTTTTCTAACTCTTGAAGGAAGCTTATTATATAATACTTATTCCTTCATAACAAGGGAGTGTTTTAAAATTAGCAGTTCTGTGGAGTAGAAATGAAAATTCATCTGATTGGTGGGTATTGTAATTGTGATTTTCAGATAGATACATTCAGATGGATTGGACTTACAAAATATAATTATATAAATAAATACTAGGATATGTAAATATATTTAAATGTTTATCATGGATGGATGCTATTACTCAAATGAACAGTCTTATATTGAATTCTGAACATGTTCTGGCTGTCTGTGGATGAACACCCAAAAAATGACTCTGTCAACAATGAATATACCGTGTATTTCAAAATGAATATTGGGGTTTTAGAGTTATGTAATATTTATTGAGCGTTACTTACATTGATAAATTATACATGAAATGAAGGAGCAATTCAAACAGTTTTCCCTGTAAGTGTTCAGGGTCACCACCATTCATCCCATGGCACAATTCCAGCCGATAAGAGAGTTCATCCCTTGTTGTGGTAATACTCAGCAAGTCTGGAGTAACTGATGCAACAACTGCCTCAGTCCTGTGTCTCAAGTCGGATAGGTCAGCTGATAATGGTGGCACATACACTTGATCCTTTATAAACACCCAAAAAAAAAATTGCACAGGGTCAGATTGAGTGAATATGGAAGCCACGACAAACAAGCTCTGTCATATGGTCCCCGGCGACCAATCCAGTGGTTGAGGAGAATTTCATTCAATCAATTATGTACAGTGTTATGCCAGTGAGGGGGAGCACCATCATGTTGCCAAATAAAATTCTGTGATTCATATTGCAGTTGAGGAAAGATTTCCTAGGGCTACGTACAAAAAACTCTCTTACGTGTTCAACATTGTAAATTAATTTTATTAATCATTGCCTGTCGGTATTAATATATAAATTATTTATATAATAGTTTCCACTTACCAACAATCTTAAGTAGTAATATTCGAGCGCTTTCGGATTATTAATCCATCCTCAGGAACAATGATGTGTTATACATAATAATTATTTACCTCAATTATCATTAATTATACTAAATTGAATTTTATAAAAATATAAATATAAAAATTGATCGTCAAATATGAAATAAAGACAACATTATCCGTCACATCAGTATGAATGTCTCAATTGTTATGTTTATTAGTATGAAGCACTATACCTACCTAAGAATCAGAATTATTGTTTAATATATTTATTTGAATATTACATAATTTTCAAACTATCCAAAGATGTCGTTCCCGAGCCCTCTCCAGTGGCCGGGACTCTGTCTTTTCGATTTAATTTTTTTTTAATCATAATCCATATACTAGCTTCCATATAACTTATATTATTGTGTCTTCTGTTTAATGCATCTATTTACTCTTCTATTTTAACTCTTGCATTTCACACTCTTTAGCCCTTCTACTTAATTCTTATATACAAAAATATCTATTCTGTTTTACTCTTCTACACAATTCTATATTCTTCTATTTATTTATGGTTGTCTTTTCTGTTTGTTGGCCTATGAGCTTACATTATCAATTTCTCATTCCTCTCTTTTCTACTCCCACCTAACCAGAGAGGGGCAGTCCAGAACTGACTACATCATTCCTGGGCCCCCCCAGTCACCGGGTCTCCAACCAATCTTCTTATATTAATTCCTGGAACTAGTTATCACTATCGAGCTGCTTCATTTCCAAAATTTCTGTTATCGTATTTTCGATCCGTTTCCATTCCCTTTTCCTTTTAACATAACATTTACAACTGTATCCGAAGTAATGTTCATCCACTGCTTTCTCTCTTTGATGTCTTACCATCTTTCACAAGTGAAGAAAGTATGTTCTGGTGAATCGATGTATCTGCATTATATACAATTGTTAAATTCTCTTCTTTTAAACCTTTGCAGATATACTCTGAATCCCCCATGGCCAGAGAGGAACTGGGAGGTGTAATACCTTTCTCTCTGTGTTCGTCAAATGAAATGTTCCAGAGAAGGGGACTTAATACAGTGTCCTGGGGGGCCCCCCCACATTAGGAACCTACATTCTTCGTCTTCAGCCTCAACCATCAATTCTCTTGCGCACAAATAATCACAAATAACCGCCCACAAGTAGGTGCTGATATTTCTTTCCTCCAATTTGTTTGCCACCACAGCCCATGGAAGACTGTGAAATGCATTGCAGACATCCAGGAGAACCATCAATGGAATCCGTCTTGTCCTTCAGGTGTCTGCTCTGCACTAATCCGCCCACGACACCACTCTTCTTAAGGGATCAACGGTCGACCTTCCCTTTTGAAATCTATATTGTGACCGAGATAGGCCTCTGGCTTGTTTCAGTCCCCTCCTATATGCGATTCGCCAACACTTTCTCAAACAGTTTGCCAACCACTGGCAGAAGATAAATCGGTTGATGTGATGCTGCTGTGTTATTCGCATTTGGTGTAGTAATTAACACCAATCTAATGTACTTTCAAGATGTGGGAAAGATTTTCCTCCCCAGAGACTCATTCAGCACTTCTAAGACTGTCCACGGTAATTTCTTGGTCAATCTTTCAATATGCACCCGGTACCCCATCTGGGCCTAGGCTCTTTTTTGGGTTGATGTGGGTAATTGCCCATTGCAGTTTGTCTATGGAGAATCTTCTCTTGTCAAAATCTGTCAAAACCACTCTCTTAAAATCTAAGTTTGAAACTTTAAATTAAGTGTACTATTTCCCTGAACCAAACATCATGTTTAACTACTTTTTCATTGATGTTTTTATTATATTTATTTTCTTGAGTATGTGATTTAAATTTATTGTTAGTTATTTCAAACATTAGTCAAGATAATAATGATAATGAGATTTGAAAACATCATTAATGTAAAAAAATTTGATAAAATAAAATATTGTTTCAGAAATAAAAAAGAACATAATTTAAACAAAAAATTAATGATAATTTAATTATAGTAAATGCAAATGAAGAAAATGTTCATTGATTATAAGTGAAGACTAACACTCGGGTAAAGTCAGTTAATTTCTAAACAATAAAAATTAAAAACTGACTGAACTAATAGATTTAACACAGTAAATATTAAAACTTTAAATAATTGAAAAGAATTAATAAAAAATAAAAAAATCCATCACCTCTCATATTCTCTGACTTATAAAAATTCATAAGATACTTATAATCGACCTTTGGTAAATGTCCTTTGATTGTCCTTCCTATAAAATTATTAAATTTTTACCTTAGTTAAAACTCAAAAAAATTGTATTTTATATTAAAAATAACATTGAATTATCCACAGCATTAAAACAAATAGAAATAAATCAGAACATATTTTAATCTGCTTTAATATTTAAAAATGTGCACAAAAATCCCAGTGTCAAGACACTTTTAACCTAATGCAAAAAATACTCAATAATATAGTACAAATAAATTGATCAATGATGAAGTAATTACATTGAAACAGTGCAAATTAAGATTTAGTTGCATTTCATAATAACTACTATTTACAAGAAGAATGCATAAAAATGTGCTCACTTCTAAGTAGCATAATGTCAAGTATTTTTATAATGTACGGAAAAGTAATAGTTACCAATATTGTAAGCAAACTAAAATTATGGATTAGTTGTGTGATGACATTTTGATAATATACAATAAACAGATTAATTTAGAATATGGAATATTATTTTATATATATAATAATATAATTTTATATGAATAGAATATAATTTTATATATTTTTTTAGAATTATATGTATAATTCTTAAAAAATTAAATAGTTTTTATAAAATTATTGAACATATGTTAGAAATATAAGTAAATAAAACATTAATTTTTTAGATACAGCATAAACAAATAGAAAGAGATTAAGACAGGGTATATATAAGAAACTGTACTACTGGTAACAAAAAATTTGTAATAAATCAGTATACCCATACCACCAAAATTAGCAACATATTGGTGCAGCAGAAACAGTGACCTATTTTAAACATTATATTTAAAAATAGAATTAGAATTACACATATTAGTATGCACTGTTTGAAAGAACACTTCATACCATTCTGTACATGTGTCCCTTTTTGTAAATTATGTCGTTCAGATGACCACCATTGTTAGGAATGCAATCTTTCGAACGAGCACACACACTCACCATAACCTTATGCAAAGTGTCTCTTGATATATGGCTTCAATTTCAATGCAAATATTGCTATTCAGTTACTGAATATTTGCTATCCTGTTAGCATGAACTTTGGATTTCAGGAACTCCCACAGAAAGAATTCGCATGCCAATAAATTGGGCAGACAGGGTCCCTAGTTGACAAACAGGAAACAAGGTGCTCTAAAAACATTCTTCGTAAGGTTGTCATGGATGTTCTTGCTGTGAGAGTGCTTGCACAATCCTGTTGGAACCACAACACCTTCATATTGATATTTTTATGGATCATTTGCAGTGTCACAAACTGTCGTAACATATCATAACGATTTACTGTGACTTTGATAGTGTCATCTGCATCATTCTCAAAAAAATAGGAACCAATAATAGCCTGAGAAGACACTTCACACCACACAGTAACGTTTGCACTATGAAATTATCATTCATAAAGCTAATAAGAATTGCAAAATTATAACAACTTCTCTATGACATGAAAAATTAAGAAAAATAAATATATACTTTCAGGAAAATTTATATGTATATAAATGTAATAAACCGAAATCTAATTTTGTTGATCATATTAGATGGTAATATAATGGCGTTTTCAAGTATTGATAACATGGAATTATTAGAAATAAGTAACAATAAATCAATCCCTTATTCTCAAAATAATACATAATAATAACAGCAATGAAATTTATGAACAAATAAAGTTTGGGTATGGTGATTAGATTTGGGAAATAATCATTTTAATTAAAATGATCAAATTATATCATAACCGCTAAATCTAATTTTTAAAGCAGCAGAATAACTCATTTTATATCAGTGAATGAGATGTTAAACGTACCTCTCTATATTTGAATTTTTAATTAATAATTTTTTAATCTTAATACTCTTTGTGAAAGCAATTAATATGAATAAAAGAAAAAATAATAAGCAGTAAGTACATGATAATTAATTGTAAGTGATTTAGTGAGGTTTGTTACTGTAATAATGGGCCTATTTATGGGTATATATATTTTAATATACATACCCAGATTCACTTACATAGAAAAAATTAGTTTTGCTTAATGTGTGAAATGAATTATTTAATTTAAACTAGTTCATTTATATAATTTAGGAATTGTCTGTTGATGAAATGAATTGATGAATTTTAAAATAAACAGATTTACAAGACTGCATTCTTTTGTAAATAATGTAAAATTTGTTTTTGTAATTAAATTTTCAAGAATTTATAAAAGTATCAGAAATTAATAGAATTAATAAAACTTTTTTTTGTCTTTTTTTTAGTTAGGTACAGATGGTGCAAATTCTAAAGTTAGAGAAACAATGGGAGTTGAGTATGTTAAGTGGTCTTATGGTCAACATGCAATAGTTGCAAATTTGGAACTGCAAGAGGTAATTTTTATAGTAAAAATTATTTTCTTTTTATAATGGAACATAAAAATTAAGATCCTATAATACTTAATTTCTGAAAATTATAAATAAAATTACAAATATAATAAATTACAACTAATATAGAATAATAATAAAAGTTTTTATTATTTACCCCCATATAATGCAGAAGCACTTTGGAGGTACCATCATCATCAGTTGTTTAAATATTAAATACACATAAAAATATATTCTAAAATGAATGAAATTGATTTCCATACAATTAAGAATTGTTTGTAGTTGAGTAATTTTTTCTAGTCAAATACTTTCTTTCAATATTTGTTTCCAGTCAGATAATTACGAATAGATTATTTTTCATTTATTTTTTGTTTACATCATCTGTTTAAAAATTATTTCACTTTGTTTTTCTTGGGAAGCAGCTAAAGTTAAGATGCAGGGATTAGCATATTGCTTCATCGGTAAAGTTAATTTTGCTACACATGTTTGGTTTTTTCTAACTTGACAAATGCTTTTGTCACTACTATTTTGTGTATGAAGCAGCATGAGCTGCTGAATTGCTTGATGCTTGTTTACCCAAACTGAGATGATGAATACAATTCAGCAATGGTATTATTCACAAATAAAAGTGTTACAACTGTTTAAAAAGATGACCGAAACTAATGGTAAGAGAAGATCAAAGTCAGAATGAAGTGATTTTTTTTTTTTTGCTTGTGGAATTTTACATCGCAAAAAAGAAAGAAACATTATTAAGAAATTAAATATTATTGTTATCTTCATGGTGCTGTTTGCTATAAAGACCAGACCAGCAGAAATCTTGTAACGGGAAACTCTTGTCATAATAATTTTCCCATCAATTCCATGAAACTCTTGTCATAATAATTTTCCCATCAATTCCATGTTCTGTACCTAGTACAGAACATTTTAAGTAGACATGCCTAGAATATGCCATGGAAATATTATAAATTGCTGTACATTTTCATGCATTTGGTCACTTAATTGAAAATGTTTGTAGTGAAAATATGATTAATAAAAATAGAGCATAAGGTGAATCCTGCTAACAGTCAAAATAGTTAGTTGCATTAGTGATATCTTGATCCAAAGACGAACATCCTGTTTCTTCTTGACTTCCAAGACCTTGCAGTAGATGTTGAATCATATATAATGTGACAATATATAATATATATAAATCGCTCATTTTATGACAATATACATATATATATTTTTTTTCTAGTATATAATATGACAATATATTCTATAAATGAAACAATGGAGAATCCATCATATCATGATGAACACTCACAGTGTAATTGCATGACTGTAAGAGCAAAGAGACATTGCATGACTCCTAAGAAGTACTGTCTGGTCAGTGTTGTGCCCTCAGGGAGAAATTCATGATGAATCGCTCCAGAAGCATTGAAAAAACATTCACAGATATGTGATTTCTGCAACCTGAGTTTCTTCTGCCTCGGTGACAATGTTCCATGCTATTCCATACTCTGATGTTTTGGGTCAGAATCTCTGGGTCGAACTGAAAACACCTTTGTAAACTTTGCAAACTTCTGATGCTGTTTTTTCTAATTTACAGTAAATTTTATCACAACTCTTTGATCCGTGATGCTACATTTGACCGTCGCTTCTTGCACAATGTTATGTTCACAGCTGCTGTGCATGCACTGGCTGAGTCATCAACTCAATCGAAGCATCTATGTGTTCAGCACAATCTAGCAGGTGAAATGGTTACCACATTTGGCACGTTTCTTTAAAGTGTTGTTGGGAAAAATCAGTCTCGTTACTTATTTGGCACATTGTGTATACTGATAGAATAAAAGATTTATTTATTAACGTTAAAGTCTTTCATTAAACACATTTATTTAGTTATACACATTTGCTATTTTTTTTTTTTTTTTTTTTGTCTTCAGGCATTTGACTGGTTTGATGCAGCTATCCAAGATTCCCTATCTAGTGCTAGTCGTTTCATTTCAGTATACCCTCTACATCCTACATCCCTAACAATTTGTTTTACATATTCCAAACATGGCCTGCCTACACAATTTTTTCCTTCTACCTGTCCTTCCAATATTAAAGCGACTATTCCAGGATGCCTTAGTATGTGGCCTATAAGTCTGTCTCTTCTTTTAACTGTATTTTTCCAAATGCTTCTTTCTTCATCTATTTGCCGCAATACCTCTTCATTTGTCACTTTATCCACCCATCTGATTTTTAACATTCTCCTATAGCACCACATTTCAAAAGCTTCTAATCTTTTCTTCTCAGATACTCAGATTGTCCAAGTTTCACTTCCATATAAAGCGACACTCCAAACATATACTTTCAAAAATCTTTTCCTGACATTTAAATTAATTTTTGATGTAAACAAATTATATTTCTTACTGAAGGCTCGTTTCGCTTATGCTATTCGGCATTTTATATCGCTCCTGCTTCGTCCATCTTTAGTAATTCTACTTCCCAAATAACAAAATTCTTCTACCTCCATAATCTTTTCTCCTCCTATTTTCACATTCAGTGGTCCATCTTTGTTATTTCTACTACATTTCATTACTTTTGTTTTGTTCTTGTTTATTTTCATGCGATAGTTCTTGCGTAGGACTTCATCTATGCCGTTCATTGTTTCTTCTAAATCCTTTTTACTCTCGGCTAGAATTACTATATCATCAGCAAATCATAGCATCTTTATCTTTTCACCTTGTACTGTTACTCCGAATCTAAATTGTTCTTTAACATCATTAACTGCTAGTTCCATGTAAAGATTAAAAAGTAACGGAGATAGGGAACATCCTTGTCGGACTCCCTTTCTTATTACGGCTTCTTTCTTATGTTCTTCAATCATTACTGTTGCTGTTTGGTTCCTGTACATGTTAGCAATTGTTCTTCTATCTCTGTATTTGAACCCTAATTTTTTTAAAATGCTGAACATTTTATTCCAGTCTACGTTTGCTATTATTGATAACATTTTTGGAAACCTTCCTGAAGTGCATTCTTAAAAGCCTTGATAAATTAGAAGCTTAACTTTTTAGATCAACTAGATTCATAATCAGTTTCACACGAAAAAGTAGTTAAAAATGAACTGGTGGCAAGTGAAGAAAGTAACAAAGGATATCAGTGTGCATTTCTTTGTTTGTAGTTCCAAATGAATGTGCAGTGTACAATACCCAATGAATAAAAAAATCTTCTAACATAACTTTTCCTTTGCTCTTATCTATATGAACCTGGGCGTAGCTTTTTACTCTAACAACTAATGTGTTATCTGAAAATTATACAAAACCATTCTTTTCTCCTGTGATTACTTAATTGAAAATCTTTATTTTGATCAGCTCTTTATTCATACGGTTCCCGCTGATGTCATTCATTTTTATTTTTAATCCCTAAAAAAAATATTCAGTGTAATGATTAAAACAATTCATCATCATGGAGAATATTTATCCAAAATCCCACAGAAATTACAACTTTTGACATTATTTTCTCACAGAATTTTTTCCTTTATTTCAAACATGTTCAATAAATTAAACACGTATAATTTGTCATGAATAATTTGTCTAGGTAGATGGATGTTCATTATAAACATCATTATCGTCAATGTGTTAACACAATCCTCATAGAGAAAACCTCCCATAAACCTTTGGTTTTTTTTAATTTGTTTCTTTGTATGCTTTTTGAAATAATATTAGTATCTTGTGGCAAATTTTTTTTTGAGCGTCAGAGAATATTTGATGTTTGTAAGCATTTTTTAGAATAATTTTAAACCATATTGATATTATCCTAAATACACATTTATTTTGAAACTTTACAAATTTGTTAAATAATAATTTTTATTGTTTTAAGCAGGAAGCATCGATTTCAGGAACTTTTCAGAAACTACATCATGTAACAGTGTATAAACATACATATTTATTATAGATTTTTTTTTCTAGGTTTCCACTAATGATACAGCATGGCAGCGTTTCCTTACTACAGGTCCTGTTGCACTGTTACCTGTATGTCATTAATAAATAATGGATGATAATGAAAATATATAATACATAAATATAATTAATAAAAGCAATTTTGATTATTTTATTGCCTCAGTTGTTATAATATGTTATGGAAGGAAAGTATTGCTGTTTGTAAAAATTGCTACCCATATTTTTGTATTTATTGACATTTCTGTATGTGTGTGTGTGTGTGTGTGTGTGTGTGTGTGTATGTGTGGATTTATTTTTATTGCTTAAAAATTATGGATGTGATTTGGTGTAAGAAAATGTTGTATGAGGGATGTTCAATAAAT
This sequence comes from Lycorma delicatula, assembly GCF_047948215.1. NCBI lineage: Eukaryota > Metazoa > Arthropoda > Insecta > Hemiptera > Fulgoridae > Lycorma > Lycorma delicatula. Next base: position 17,100,266 of record NC_134459.1, read on the forward strand.
GAGACAAGTTAATGTAGAAAAAACAGTTCCTTTAATAACAATGGAACTTTTTGAGAGTCAAGTTGGCAACTTTGGACAGATATTTAGTCAGCTGTTTGATCATAATTGATGTAAACATAACCTCTTTTACTGGCTTCAGAATGTCAGCTCTGCTTGAAATGTGTAAGTCAGAAGAACAACGTTCAGTGATAAGATTTTTGCTATCAGAAGGTGTGAAATCGGCAAAAATTTACTCAAGGATGTTGAAACAGTATGCTGAAAAGTGTTTACTGCAGTAATGTGTATACGTGGTTGGAACAGTTTCATTTGGGCAGAACAAGTGTGACTGATCTCCATCGCTCTGGAAGACCAGTTGAAGTTTTGACTAATGTGCTGCAAAATCGCATAAGTGATCTTATTCATGAAGACAGGCGAGTCAAAATTTCCCAGATTGCTAGTTTTTGTAATATTAGTGTTGGAACCATGTACTCAATTATTCATGACGTGCTGAATAATCACAAAATGTGTTCAAGATGATTTCAAAGACAGTTGACTCAAGCCCATTAGGACACCTGGATTTGCATTTGTTCTGAGCTCAAAGAACAATTTGAAGCAGAAGGTGACTTTCTAGATCAATTACCTTTGATGAAACGTGAATACATCATTTCAACCTCGAAACCAAACAGTAAAGTCTTCAGTAAAAACATCGGAATTCGACCACCAAAAAAAATTCAAAACTCTTACGTTTAGCCGGTAAAAGTGATGTTGACAGTATTCTGGTACTTGCAAGTCCCAATTTTTAGTGACTATTTAGAACAACGTACCATGAAAATTGAGTACTATTTTAACATGCTCCCGCAGAAAGTGAGAACTGTGATAAGGTGAAAATGTCGGGGTGCTCTCTCAAAAGGTGTGATTTTTTGCATGAAAACACACGCCCCCACGTCACTGAGAATGGGAGAAATGCTTGAGAAGTTGGGTTGGGAGGTGTTGGCACATCCTCCTTATAGCCCAGACATTGTCCCATCCAATTTTCATTTGTTCGGCTCACTGAAAGACTTATTATGCAGCAGGAAGTTCAACGACAATGAAACTGTCAAACAAGAAATACATGAATGCCAAACAGCAAGGTAAAAACTTCTATGTTGTGGGAATTAGAAAGCTCACTGAGCAGTGGGACAAATGTGTAAATTTTGCAGAAGACTATGTTGAAAAGTAGTAAGTTTCACTGTCGTGTAAATCATTTTCTCTCTACATCAATTTGTTTCATTAATTATTGAACTTCCCTCGTATTAATATATTTGGTATTACAGATCATTCTTAAATGGTGACAAATTGTCATGTTTCTTGTAAGTGAAAGTATCAAAAAGTAAAAATTTAATACAGTTTTATATGTTTTATATTATTACCACTTTTTTTTAAGATTCGTATTTATTTGTATTAATGAGTAATAATATCTTATCTACTAATTAATAGAATACGCATAATCTGGCAGAAAATGGCTTATTTGAATAAATATTGTGCCATTTCATTCAATGTTAAAAACTAAAAATTTTAATTATTAAAAAATAATCTTACTATAGTAATAGTTTCTAAATTAACTATCATGTACCAAAATAATAATAATAATATTAGTTGAAGAATTAACATGGCTTATATGAAAATATAAAATTTCCATATTTATTTATTTCATAGAGAATATCAGTTTTAAATATAAATATCTACTTTAAAAAACAGAAACATGACTTGATAGATAATTAGTTAATGTTATCAACAACTTATTAGTACTTAATTTGGCACCGATTTGAAATTAAAAAAAAAATATTGAAAAGTGTAAATATTTAATGTTACTGCATTTTTCTAAAAATTTGGTTTACTTTGTTTTTGTTTAAAATACGACAGCTTACAAAACATATATGTTAGTCATTTGAATTAAAAAAAAAAACCATTCATAAGTAATTTGAATTTTGTTAAAAATAAGAAAAGAAATTAGAGATACATGTAAATAATGTAATCTGGACTAAGACTATTTTACATGCAGAAGAAATGTCTTTCTAATTTTCTTATATCTTACTGTAAAGATACTTTGAATATTAGAAAGACTTTAGTCATTAAGCTCTAACTGTCCACTGTTAAGCAGATGATAACAAAAAAGTAAGAGATACATTTAAATTATCAATGTACTGCAAATAATCTTCAATTAAAAAGAATCTCCTGCACAACTTATAAAATTTGTGGGAAAAAACAGTAGGATGACCAGAAGAACTTTACAGAATAAAAATATAATAGAAATTGTAATTGTTAAATTATTTGCATTTGCTTAATGCTTACATTATAGTATTTATTGTATAAAATTAATCTCATAGTATAAATATTTCCTTTTAGATTTTATTATTTGTCTTAAAATAAAATAAATTTATATTAATATTAAATATTAATCATATTAGTCACACTTTCTAATTATCTGTGGTCAGGTGAAATACATAATTGATTTCCACATTTACTGTAATTATTTATGTAACTTTTTAATAAGTGTAAGTACCTTTCTTAAGTATTTGTCATGATCTGTTTATTATTACAATTTTTTTTTCTGATTTTCTTGCAGCTAAACAATGAGTTTAGTTCATTGGTTTGGAGTACAACGATAGATAATTCTAAAGAGTTGTTAAAAATGTCCGATGAGGAATTTGTACATGCATTGAATACTGCTCTTGTAAGTTCACATTTAACTTTGATTAATGCTATTATCTGTTATAACTGATACATTGAATGTAAAAATATAATTCAAAGTTTTGAAGTATATTTTTCTTTTGATATAATTGTGGTATTATTTTGTAGTAATATTTCAAGAGAACAGTTCTATTATTAATTCATTGTGTGTTTTTTGTCATTTCAAGGTTTTTGTTTCTACTTTTCCTTTAGTTCTCTGCTGCATCTGACATTGTTGTATATATATTTGCTTATTCAACTCTTCTGCTGTTTTGTTTCTTTATCCTTTTATATACTTATTAAAATAGCATCTATCCCCTTTTCATTAATTTTCATATTGCAGTCTTCTGTACTTTAAAAGTTAAAGAAAAAGTTTTTGAGATCTAGAGAAATATTTTTTTATTAACTGGGACTAATTGTTATTACAAGGCAAAACGGTTATTAAAGAGACAAATCACAGCTGTGGAAAAAATATTTAATATTGGGGTTGGCAAGAAAGTAATTTCAATTTTCATAATTATATAACTTTACGTTGTTTTGAAGGACCTCTGTCTTTGTTATGATTTTTTTCTTTTGGCATTTGATAGCTGTCACTTTTAACATACTTTAGAAGCAAATTGCACCTAACTTTGTTTGCACCTGTTAGTTTATGGTCAATTTTAACATGGAGTGCAAAAACAAACATTTTCAACATACTTTACTTTTTTATTTTTGTAAAAGCAAGAAAACTGCTGAGGCTCACAAAGAGATACATGAGGTTTATATTCTTGATTGCCTAACAGAATGCATATTTCAGAATCGGTTTAAAAAATTTTTTTGTGAAAATTTTTCACACAAAGATGACCTACATTCTGGTCGACCTATTGAAGTCAATGAAGACCAAATCAAAACCATAATTGAATCAGATAGTCATGTAACTTTACACGAGATCGTTGAGAGGTTAAATATCACACACAACAACTGAAAATCACTTCAAATGTCTTGAACTCGTTATGAAAATCGTTATTAGTTTCCATATGAATGAAATAGATACACTTAACACAATGAATCATTTCTGCAGGAACGTCAATTGAAAATAATCATAGTCCAAGCATGATGAACCAGCACAACTACATTGAAAGCTGAATTGCATCAAAAAAAGATTATGCTGTCAAATCAGTGGGATTACAAAGATGTTGTGTAATTTGAGCTGCTTCCAAGGAACCAAGTGATCAATCAGATGTTTACAGTTGTCTACAACTAATGAAACTGGAGGAAGCAATAAAAGAAAAGTGGCCAAAATGGGAAAATCACAAAGGTATTCTAGGTATTCTACCTAGATAGTGCAAGACCTCACACATCTTTGGTAACTCGTAGAAAGTTATTGCAGCTTGGTTGGGAAGTGATGTCTCATCCCCCATTTAGCCCTGATTTGCACCAGCAAATTACCATTTGCTTCAAAGTTTGCAAAACTTTCTGAATGGTAAAACTTTCACTAATGATGATGACCTGAAATCACACTTTGCGATATATTCAGTTTTTGCTGATGAGAACCAGAAGTTCTATGTGCACAGAATCATGAAGTTGCCAGAACGATGGCAAAAGGTCAATCAGACAAAATGGAAAATATATAATTGATTGAAGTTCATCCTTCGTATAAAAAAAAATTGTTTTATTTCACATTACAAAACCTACATAACTTTCTTGCCAACCCAATACAATAAATTAAAACTGTTTGGCTTTCAAGTTGCACTCCTACATAGAAAATATTGGCTTTTTGAAAACAATTCTATTATTGTAACTCTTTTGTTTATTTCAAATTCTGGTGAAATATGTATTGTGGAAGTACAGGTATGATTTTTATTTTCTGATGATGTAAAATCACAAAATATTTTTACTGATGTTAAAACTATGACAAAAAGGGTATTAACTGTGCAGATTTTTATAAGCAGACTGAAAACTTATGCATCAGCGTAAAGTAATATTAATGGTGTTTTTGGATTATAAAGGTTAAATTTTCTGCAATTATTTAGTAAAACAACAAACAATCAACAGCAAATACTATTATAATATGCTAGAAAATAATATAAAACCCACAATAAGAAGGTAATATCCTGTTTCTCTTTCAAAAAGTGTAATTCCAGAATATAGTAACCTTACAAATAAAATTTTATAAAATTTTAATTATATTATTTATACTTATTAAAATTTTAAATAGTTTAGATATTTAAAAATTACAAATTATTTAAGAACTATAAATGATGTACGAAAAACTAATTAATAAAGCCACTTTTGACAGATTAATTCAAAAATATTTTACAGTTAGCATTACCATTAATTAAAATAGTTATTAATAATAACAATTAATTAATAATACTAACGTGCACATTGTATTGCACGTTTTTGAGAATACTTAAGCTATTTATACATTAACTTTCAGTCAGAATTAAAAAACAAACCAGCTTTCATAGGCACATAGAGCATGCATAAGAGATGTCAGCTGAGTTTAATTATCATGACACATACAGTCAGTCCCATTTTATTCTTTACCAAAATAGGGTGAAATATGGAATCGATTTTTGTGGCTCCCTCCAGTTGCAAGGTCCACAATCATAATTCATTTTTTGCTAGCAGAATTAATATTTGCAGCTGAGATCCACCATCAGCTGTGCGTAGTTTATAATAACGTAATGATGATTGTTCTGTGAGAGAATGGTGCAGAAAATCAGAGAAGAGCAAACTACTATACCCAAAGAGAAAGGAATCGGGCAACATTCCATTGTGTGTAATGAACTTGAAAAAATTGAACATACCGTTCATGATAAACACCAATAAACACCACTTCCCAGTTATTGAACTTAGTGAAAATTTTCCTGAAATTTCAAGTCCCACTGTTTATAGAATTGTTACACAGATTGGATTTTCATAAGTACTGTGTACAATGGGTATCAAAATAACTTACAGATACCCACAAATTGAAAAGAATGGGGGGCGTTGACTTTTGTAATACCAGTAATATCAGAATAAAGGAAGGGGTTTTGTGACAGTATTGTTGCTGGGGATGACACATGTTTTTAGTTCATCAAAACTGAGACACAATAACTGTCCAAACAGTGCGATTGCATACACACTTGTAAAACAAGCCCAAAGATTCAAACAAAAATTGATATTACCATGTTTTGGAGCTGTAAAGGAATTTTGTTGGCAGAGTACAACAATAACCCAGATGTTTATTGTGAAACTTGGCAAACCTTAGAAGACCAGTACAGAATAAATGACAAGAGATGCTAAGGAAGGGGATTTTATTTTTGCATAACAACGCACGGCCTATCACACTACTGCTAGCACTAATGGTGTACTAAATAATGAGGCGATTTTTTAAGTTTTCCCATACAGCCCTGATTTGGCACCATCTGATTTTCATCTGTTTCATGAAAGTTGAAAAATTGGCTGGCTACTAAAAACTTCGAAAGCAATATTGAACTCGCGTATGGGTACTTTGGAGGTACTTTTCTCTGAAAATAAGGAAATAGAAAGCTGGTGTCATGATGTGACATGCTTAAATTTGGGCAGGGATTATGTCAAGAAGTAATATAAGTATTATGTAAATTAAATGTAGTAAATGTTTTCTGTTTATTTTTATTACTAAGAGATTAATTTATTAATAGCTCTCATATTTCGCATGATTAGATTAATCGTCCAAACTCATGAATTGCTAGTGTTTGCTATACATTAAATATAATACTATTAATTTTATGAACATTCATCGATCATTAGCTAATTTTTTAATATTACATTTTCAGCGTAATTTAGATCACTTTTCTAATATTTACAGCAGTCATTCTTTATGGTGTAAAATATTTTAAGTATAAGAAAGTATCAGAAAGAAGTTTTAAAGGGGGAGCAATACTAACTAATGTTCCTCATGGGTTTTGAGAAATTAACATTTTATAGGTAATTTCTAAAAAAAAATTACATTTTATAAATTTATTTATTTTTTGAACTGTCTAACAAATGATCTAAAAATCATAAATTACAGCTATTTTTTTTTAATTATCTATTTCTAACATATAAAAATACTTGAAATTTATGTCTGTGTTTATCTTTTAAGTAAAATACAGTAATATCATTTGTTATATACCTATTAATTTTTGTTTAAATACAGAGCTAGGAAACATTTGTTTGTTCGTAGATCAGCATTTTTAAATGGTAAAGAAAGTTAAATAGTAGTAACTTATTTTAAAGAGGTTTTCTTTTTTACTTTCATCAAGCCAAAAAAACCTTTATGGCTACTGGTTAATAGTTCTTAAATAAGGCAACAAAATCTGTTTTTAAGGTCAGATATCTCTGGACAGTGGGAAGCAAACTGATCATATAAATAAATGTTTCATTTAATTGTGGTATTTTTCCTGTATTTTATTTTATACACAATAGGTCAAATACTTTGAATTTCAGTTGAAAGTTGTAATTATTCATTGATTTGGATTAATGGTGAATGGTTAATGAATAATAGGAGTAATAATGAATGATTAATAGTGTTTGGTTATAATTGTTGTTTGAGTGATTTAAAACTTCAGTTTTCAGATTTTCTAATGACGAGTTTGACATATTAATATTTGTGAATATTTTTAAAAGCTTAATGTTGTGGCACACCAAACTCAAACTTCTATGATCTACTCTCTGTTTAGTTATATATATATATATATATATATATATACATATATATACTAGATAGGTGAGCTGAATCATTCTGTATACTGTTTTATTATATTTTTTAATTTTTACATTTTTCAGATGGAACCACCACAGAAAAATAGTTTAATTGATGTTACATCATATATAACAAACATAGTATTTAAAAATCAGTACATACCTCGGCCATCTGGAGTTATTCCTCCTCAAATTAAATCAGTGCAAAGTGGCAGTAGAGCTGCATTTCCTCTTGGATTTGGACACTCAACAAGTTATGTGAAGCCAAGTGTTGCACTTCTAGGGTTTGTAAATTGTTTTATTTGCTGAATTGGTATAGAAAAAATCATCTATTTATTTTCTCTGGTATCTACAGAGTTACATTCAAACACAACTTCCTCCTATGTTTTTTTGTTGATAACTGGATATTGTAAAATATTAAACATGCTAAGCCTGTCTGGGATTCAAATCCGGAATCTTACCTTATCAGGTGACCAGTATTTTGGACAGTGGTCTGTATTTATTTGGATGTCTGCTAGCTACTAAATCATGATTATACTAAAATTAGTCTACTAAAAGGTTCAATCACTCCCCAATAGTACTTTATTTGGCATCTGTAGTGTCATACTTCTCACTCTGATAGGGCAGTGGGTAATTATTTTACCACATACATTTTATTACTGAACAAGATTAATTGCTAATCTCACTGCAGGTATGAGGGGGTAGTTCAATAAGTCCTTAGAAAATCCAAGTGATAGCGCCCACAGTATCGAAAATGGTTTGCTTTTAGTCAGTGTCATTTGTCACTAGAGTGTAATTAAATTGTCAGCTGTATCCATCACGTGGTTTCATTGTCATAGTCGATTGAAGCAATAAGATATTGTTTATTTAGAAAAATAGAAAAAAGTGAGTTTTGAGTGATAATTAAACACATATTTAAAAGGCTTAACACTGAAAGAGATCAAAGCTGAGTTGGATGAAGTTCATGGCACATCTGCTCCTGTGTTTGCAACTGTTTACAATTGGGTAAATGAGTTTGAACATGGCTGTACAGCCACAAAAGATGAACATCGCTCAAGACATCCAGTGGAAGTGACCACCCCCGAAATGATTGACAAAATTCATAATATGGTTCAACAAATCAAAGTGCACGAAATAGTTGAGGCCACAGGCATATCGCAAGGTACAGTGTTTTCAATTTTGCATGAAAAATTTGGTTTGAAAAAATTTTGGCAAGGTGGGTGTCGCATTTGCTGTCAGTGGAGAATAAATGCAATTGTGTGGTAGACTCTGAGGCTGTTTTGGCAATTTTCCATCGCAATCCTGACGAGTTTCTGCATCTATACATAACTGTGGACGAAAGATGGTTACACTATTACACTCCAGAGACAAAGGAACAGTCAACACAACAGTGGGTTTTTTTAAGGCGAATGGGCTCTGAAGAAGGTGAAGACAGTGAAATTGGCTGACAAGGTTATGACCACGTTTTTTTTGGGATGCACATAGTATCATCTACTCTGATTACTTGGAAAAAGGACAAACAATAACTGGAGAATATTATGCGTCATTGTTGGACCGGTTGAGCAAAGAAATCAAGAAAAGACGTCCTTATTTGAAAAAGAAAAACATCCTCTTACATCAAGATAATGCACGGGTGCACACCCCTGTGCAGTTTCGACGGCCAAAATTATGGAATTAAAGTTTGACTTATTAAAACATCCACATATTCACTGAATTTGGCCCCCAGTGATTTTTTTTCTTTCCAAACTTGAAAAAATGGTTCAGTGGGCAACAGTTCTCGTCAAATGAGGAGGTCATCGCCCAAACAGATGCTTATTTTGAGAACCTTTCGAAATCCTACTCTTTGGACAGCCTAAAAAGGTTGGAGAAACACTTGGAAAAGTGTATAGAATTAAAAGGAGATTATGTTGAAAAATCAAAAAAAATCTACACAAAATAATTTGTTTTTCTATCTTTTTCTAAGGACTTATTGAACATCCCTTGTATTCTAGCTGCAAATCTTGCATTTAGCATATACCCTAAATGCCAGTCTGAAACCATATTATAAGAGACTCATTTAATACACAGGACTATTATATGGTAGATGTTGCATGATAGAAATCCTGAAAAATCAACTGTGCTTACTTCAAAAACGTTTTATGTTATTTCTTGCCAGTTTTTGATCAGATAATTTATCTGGAGATATTTTGGGTATAATACTTTTATTTTAGATTACCAAAATACTTTCTGAGGACACTAAAACTTTGTCTTTCTCTGCAGTGTAAATTTTTAGATATTACTGGTGTTTTAGAAAAGCATTTAAAACATAAATTTGACAGCTTACTTTGTAATATCTCCACATATTTTCATTGATGTTCCATGCGTACAATAGTTTTTGTTAAATAGAAATCAAAAATAATTTTAAAAATAATATTAATATCTGATATTAAAAATGTGTTTTTAATTTTTAATTTAAGCCTTGATATTATTTTTGTTTAATTTAAATACTATTATTAATTTTCTTTTTTAGTGATGCAGCACACAGAGTACATCCACTTGCTGGTCAGGGTGTAAACTTAGGATTTGGTGATATTGAGTGTTTAACAAGAGTTTTATCTAAGGCTGTAACAAATGGACACGTTATAAGTAAGCAGATTTTTCTGTGATATTTTGACAATCTTTTGAATTTATTTTATAATTGTTTGATATGAAGTTATTTTTTATTTTCAACAGCATTTATAAATTTTCTTTATTGTGAACTAATTTTGACAATAATTAATTGTATATAAACCTCATTTTCTGTTTTGAGAAGTACAAAATGAGATTGAAGTTTCAGCTATGAGCGTTCATGAAAGAAATCATTCTTTCAAGGCTCTTTCAACATCAGAAAATTGAGAGATAGATCAATACTGATAGAGATTTTTAGTGACAAGCAGAGTTAATTGCTTGAATACCAGCCGAGGAGTAATCTTTTGCTGGAATTTTCAGGGATTGACGTTAGTGAAATCGCTAATGAGCTTTGTCCCCAAGGTGTTATAGAGTTGAAGAGAATCATAAAACATCAGATCGGGATGGAGGAGCCTACTCCTTCCCTTATATTAACATTCAACCTTCCCCTACCACCATAGAAAATAAAAGTAGATTATCCATTGAGATATCAGAAACAGCAAGATCTACTGCTCCGCTAAGCATCAGAGCTCAGTGCCTTTTCTCAGCCCTAAATATACAATTACCTCCAGTTCCTCCTGTTACTCAATGTTATTACCCACCTTGGCGACCTTCTGTCATAAATTACTGCTTTAATTATTGTCTGTGTCATAGAAAGAACAGAAATCTGGTTATTCTGAGAAAAATTGTATAATATTATAAATAATGTGAATCCTGATGCTATAGTTTATAACCACAAAAACACAACCAACAGAATTATCGTTTTTAGAGCTGACTGTACGGCTCTAAAAATGTTAATTCTGTTGGTTGCGGTTGGCAATAAAACATATATGTTTGGCCTTCCCAGCATTGGCAGTGTTTTTGTCACAGAGGTGTATGCTATTAATTAGGTCTTAATATAATGAGCCCAACATTTCGATACATATTTGTCTTTTCAAATTCCATGAATGTCTTATAGGCAATTAGTGAGATGTACTCCAGACACCTTGTCTATGAAATACAGTCTGTTATTTCTGAAATGACTCGACACAACTGTGAGTTTCTACAGGTTCCCCTGCCGTATTGAAATTTCAGGTAATGAGCACGCTGATATTATGGCAAAAGAGGCTGTTTTGAGACTTTTTTCACTAATCGTGTTGTTTCTGATGAACTTCTGTGTTTTCTGAAGAGGGTGGTCCGTAATGAGGGGCAGAGTGAATATAATCCCACCATCAACAATAAACAATTTCATCCAGTGAAGAACAGTGTGTCATTGTCAAGCTGCACATGCAGGAATAACCATCAAAAGGAGGTTATAATTTGCCATTTGTGAATAGGACACGCTAGGCATACGCAAGGGTATCTCATGACTCAGACTAATGCATCCATTTGTATTTGCTATGACTGCCAACTAACGCTACACCACATCCTTTTAGAATGTGTCTTATGCAGAATTGCATCAGAAGTTTAAACTAGGGGCTAACATCCAAAATATCTTGGCAGATGGTAATTTTATTGTTTTACTTTAGATTTTTAACGTTGTATTTCACTGTGATTTTATTTCGCCTTTTGCATATACTGTAGGCACTTTACAACTATGCTGTACTGTACAAGGATTATTTTTCTTTATGATATTGTGCATTTTAATCATTCATTTTATTTATTATATTATTTAATTTTTAAGTCTGATTTTAAATACTTTATATTACTGTTATCTAAATTTTTAATGTTGTTTGGCTAAATTGCATACTGTAGTAATTCTGTGCCTGGACACTTATAATAACACTTCGTTGTGTGCCCACAAAAAAAAAAAACTATCATCCGAGTGTGGCAGATTTTTTAGATGTATTATTAGTCAGAATATTAAAATTAGTAAATGATTGTACATCATTGTACAAGTGTAACAGGAGAAATATTCATCCCTTCTGTGTAAGTAAAAAAAATAAACCTATTTTTGAATATAATATCTTGATCAAACATGTTAACCAAATAATGAACTCAATATTTAGCATCAAATATTAGTACTATATTAATTTAGTAGCCCAAAGATAAGAAATCACATAATAATAAAGTTTGGTAAGAAGAAAAAAATAATAAATTTTGTTAATTAGAAATTGCCATAATCACCTATTAGTACTAGCAGGATTTTTTTTAACTTTTGATTTGATTATTACATTAACTGTGTGTTGTAATTAAATATAATATCAAGTTATGGTAATCTTATTACCATAAGTCTCTCCCTCTGTGGTTTGTTCACACACACTCTATAGGTATGAAATCATTAAAACACTGTAAACATTTTACAATTTGTATTTATTTATAAACTGTGTAAAAGATAATGCTTTCTTTTTTCTTATCAGACCCTTACAGGAACTTCTAAGTTTCTTTATTGGATAAATCACATAGTCAAAGCTTATCATCCAAAATCTGCAAATTAGATTCTTTAACATACAACAGAATGTACAGTATATTTATTTAGAATATACTTAAGTGGTATATAGGCTTGTTAGGCTTTGTCAGCTTTTCCATTCTTTAACCATTGTTCACTAACTCCAAAATTGTTTGCAATTTTCTTCACCAAACATCAGTTATCCAATCTTTCTAACGCCTTTTTATCTAATGGAATCATGGCATAATTATGTTTCTCAATCATAATTACACACACACGATTTATTCATTAAAAAAGACATGAATAAACCAACTTAATACAAACACAAAGTAAAGAATAATAAAATATGGATGTAAACAGGTTTTAAACTAAAATACTAAATGGAGATGTGAGATAGTTGCATAGTGAAAGTTAGATGATTTGAAAGAGAGACAAGAATACTATAATTTAAAAGAAAAAGCTCGCACAGACCATCAGAGAGAATGCTGTTTTTTGATACCTGTCAGTTGATGGTTCCACTAAAGAAGAAGTTTCTAAGTTTGAGTCTTCCAAGATTACTTATTAAATTTTAAAATTCAGTATTTAATACAGTATGGACAATTATATAAATCAAAGTCCTTATTTATTATACATAACTTTTATATTAATAAAATGTCTAATTTTTCCAGATTCATTTTCAACCCTTAAAGATTATGAAAAAGAACGATTAAGACATAATGTACCGACTATGATTGCAATAGATTTGATGAACAAAGTTTATTCAAATAGTAATTCACTTTTGATGGCCTTAGGAGATGCTGCTATTCAATTAGCCAATTGCTTACCTCCTGTTAAGGTAATTTACTAATTGTTTTAATATTTTTATAAAACATATTTTAGTGATATAAAAAGCTACGAAAATGTATTTTTTTATTACACACCATTCGTTTTTAATGAAAAACTGAATCAAATTTATTTTGTTAATAGTTATTTTAAAGTAGTTAACAATTTACTTGAATGATAATTTTATTAACTACTGAAAATTGAGTAATAATTTTATTAACTACTGAAAAATCTGATTTTCAATATAAAAATGAATATTTTTAAACAATGTTCACACCCGATATTTATGTATAACATAACAAATTTATTTGTTAGTTACAGAATATTCTGTGAGACTTGATCCAGGTTCAAGTCTAGTAGAGGTATAACTATTTTTGTACCTTTAATTAATTGGTTAGATATTTAGGTATAATTGTTAAAAATTTCTCAGAAATGTTTGAACTTATACATTTTTTTACTCCTCCTTGAAGCTAGACCTGCTTTAACATGAACACCTCCTAGGTAGATTTAGAAGGAATTATTCACACCCGCACTTTCTTCCACCATTATTGTTTGATGATCTTAACCAACATTGTGGACATCGTATGCCATGATCATTTGGTTTGCAGCACATTCCCTGTGATATTTTCTAGGGTAAGCACACCGAATTTTGTCTGGCATGCTTTCCTATGCTTTGGGAACTGATCACACACAAACACCACGTGTTCTGTGGTATGTTCCTCACCACAATAATCATATTACATAGAAGGTCTCAGCATCCACACATACACTGGTATACCTTAAAACACTCTTGAACAGTAAGAAACTGGATCAAGTCATACCCAGTTCTTGTGTGTGCAGTACACCATCTCGGAGGTCAGAAATCAGTCTACAGATCTATCGCATCCTTCATCAACTAATCCCATCTCTCCTGCCATCTGTGGACAAGCAACACCTCCACATTCACCTTACCTGCTCTGCTGTACATCTCCTCCCTCTTCCGAATGAGGAGATCCAGGGGTAGGATTGTTTGGTAACTAAACAAGATCAACTGGGAACTGTAATTGTGTCTGCAGTGTGTTATAATGCAATATAATAAAAAAATTTTATTTTATTATATTTTTTTTTATTTATTCATTTCATAGCTTGTAGCTTATATGCAAAAAAAGTACAGAAGTTTTTACTATTTTTTTTAATATGATGATGAAGGAGGTAACTTTTGTACTGTGTGAAAATGTCTAACCATACCAGGAATTGAACCCAGAACATATCAGTGAAAGTTGTTGATGCTACTACTCTTCAAATGAAAATATTATATGAATTATAAAAAAAGATAATGTTGAAATATATGAGTTCTGTTCAAAAAGTAACTGAACATTTTTAATTACGCACCGATGAAGATATTTAGTGACATGCGGTTGGCAGCATTGTGTTCCACATAATCTCCTCTGTAATCACATGTTCTTGGATTGTAGATGTTTTGTTTAGTTTTTATGTTATTTTTATTTGAGTGCAATGTCTTTAAGTGGTAGTAGCGATTTTTGTAATGTGTAACTTTCAGGAGCAATAATAGAAGGTAAACTTTTGCATGAAACTGGAGAAAACTTTCACAACATTTCATCTTTTGCAACAAGCTTATGGAGATGATGCTCTGGGTCTTATGTAATGTTACAAGTGGTTTTCACGATTTAAAAGTGGTTATCGATCAATTGAAGATGACCCTCGACCAGGAAGGCCTTTGACATCAACTGATGACATTCACTTTTAGAAATTCAACACTTTGGTGCGTGCAAATCACCAATTGACTGTCAGAAAACTTGCAGAAGAGGTTAGAATTTCAATTTGATCATGCCATGGCATTTTGATTGAAAAATTGAACATGCATCGAGTCGCAGCAAAGTTTGTTTCTCGTTTGATGACCGAACAACAGAAAGAACATTGAGTGGATGCTTATCTGTAACTTCTTAAACAAGCCAATGACAATGAAAGATTTGTGCAAAGGATCATAACGGGAGGTGAAAGCTGGGTTTACAACTACAACATTGAGACTAAAGTTCAAACATCAAAAATTTGCACATTACAAAAATCGCTACTAACACTTACACACGTACATAAATAATAATAACATGAAAACTAAACAAGATATCAACAATCCTAGAACATGTGGTTACAGAGGAGGTTATGTGGAACACAATGCTGTCAATTGCACGTCACTAAGTATCTACTTTGGTGCATAATTAAAAATGTTCAGTTATTTTCTGAACAGACCTTGTATAAGGCCTTAGTATGATGATCAATCATCTAATGAATTATTACTTTGATGTTGTACTAGTTATATTAAGAGATTCATAGAATTCACTTCCTACTAACATTATTACGGTGATTGATAGAGGATTGTTTAAGGTATTTTTAAAAATCGTATCTTTCTAGACATAACCATAATTTCTTTAAAGTTGTTTTACTAAAGAGATTTTTAATTTTTTGCTTCATGAAGCAAAACATTTTCCTATGCAGTTTTTTGCCTAGTATTCTGAAGATTTAGAAAATTAATTCTGTAGTTTTTCATTTCTTTTCTATTTATCTGTTGATTGTTTTTAAGTAAACCGATTAAACTCAACTATATCTTTCATATAATTCCAGACTAAATTGCTCGCAGTTTGCCCTGAAAACTAACAGATTGAAAGCTGCATTCTAGCCACGCTACTATGGCTAGGATGAAAAGAATTATTTGTGGAGTAGGATGAAAAGAATCTCTCAATGTGCATACTTTATCTATATCAAAAGTAATTTTATTACCTCTCTGAATTAATTTACTTCATTTAGTAACAAGGGAAAAATTATCTTAATTATACATGTCTATTTCCAGAAGAAGTAGAAAGTGCTATTCATTGTGCTGATGGTTCAAAACAATTTTAATGAATTTAGTTAAACTCATGCTTTTTCTGCAGTTTACATCCAAAAATCTTAAAACTTTATTGTGTATTTCATTTGTAAAGGTATGATAAATGTTTATGAAAAAATTTGTTATAAATAGATTTTTTAGCCAAATGTAAGAGAAATATAGAAACAAATTCTATTTAGCATTGAATATGCTGCATATTTTATAATTTAAACATTTCCCCATGGTTTATTTTGAGAAGTTTCTAGAAGTAGAAGTTTTCTTTAAATTATGATTTAAATAAAAATTTCAGGATAGTTATATAAGTAATTTATTAATAATAATAATTGTAATTTTGTTACAAATAATTTAATTTGATTAAAGTGCAGCATGTACATCGTAAAGTGAACATACATTTTTAAATTACTATAAATTTGAAAGGAAACATAAAACAAACAAAATTAAAGATAAACATTTACAATCATACCCATTTTGAATTATTAAGTTTAATGTGAGCTCCTTGAGTCACCCTGCACACTTCAGTATAGTAATGTAATTCCTGCCATACTCCAGTAACATCATGAGTGACAGTTGTAATTACCACAATGATCTGATGTTTCAGATAGTAGAAGTCATTTATGGGTGCAAATAAACATTCTGCTTCATCCCGGAAGTGAAAGTCTTCAGAAATGTGATCAGGGGACAAATTGCTTCCATCCATCTTACCTTTTCTCATTAGATGTCTTCTTTTTTTTTTAAAAAAAAAAAAACAGTTTTGGACAGTGTAAAAGTGCATCATCCTCTTGAAAGATTATGTACATTATTATATCTTATTTGAAAAAATGTAATAATTCAAGCATATCTAAGTAATTTGAGATGTCATAATGGATCACAATACAATGCAAAAATGGTCTCAATAGTGGGTTATGCCCAAGAGCACACTAAATCTTTACTTTCAGTAAATTGAATTTATGTTAAGTGAATTCATATAGATTTTGTGGGGCCCAAAGCCGTTATTGTCTCTGCAAATATTAAAATGGCTTCATCAGTGAAAATCACAGACTTTTGTCTAAGATAATTTTATCTCTCTTTTTAAGAATATCATTAATAAGAATAGCAAATTCATACTGCTTTACATTTTTATGTAACTGAGGTTTATATCCTATGAGATGAAGGTTTTTTAAACCTAATGAACAGATGTTTTTGTTAATTTGAGCTCATGTCTATATGAAATTTTTAGGTGCTTTGTATGTGGTCGAGTTTTTGCTTAGATTTCATGTATGTTTAAAATCACCTCATAACTGTACTTTCATTATTTTAGAATAAAAAATTATATATAGCAATTCAAACTAATTTTACATAATTGAAGTTAATATCGACTTGTAAATGCCAATTATTTAATTTTATTATATTAAAAAATGTAACTTTAACAAGACCTATGGTCATGTCTAGAAAGCCGGTTTTCAGAAACTAAAGACAAAACTAAACCTTTTGATAATGGACATTTGAAGTTAATCCATAACTGTAATCTAGATTGTATAGGCAAACTAAAGAATTTAAACTAAAATGAAAGAGAATTTGGCACATTAGGTATACAAAGTTTAAACAAAAGTCCAGTAAATAGTAACTTGGTAATCAGGAAACTTAATCTATTAGTTATGATACAGTAAGTGCATTGTTGAGTAATAATAGAGAATTAATATGTAGTATTCTTCTTCTTTGCAGTATTCCAAGTAGTATTCTTTCTTCTTTGTAATATACTTCTTTTAGAATATTAACAGTTCTTAGAAAAGTTTTACGATAGGTTTTCTGTTATTAAAATCCAATTATTTTGTTAAAATTTTTTTCATGTGAGAAAAGATTTCTCTTTGAAATTGATGTTCCGTGCTGTTGGTCTTTCTGTGGTAAATTAAGGATTACATACATATAAGGTAATATTTAAAGCAAGATAAAAAACTAACAAGATGACCATAAAGTTAGACTATAAGGGAAGTAAACTAGAATATGGTAATCAGTTAATGGAGTTTTAATTAGTTTTAGTGCAAATTATTTTGTAAGTTAGTCTTTTTCTTTCATCTTAGACCGACCACACCTAATCTTTCTATCCAGGGGTTGAACAAAGAGTTAAACAATAGCTGAGAATTCTGTTAAGTAAAGTCAGTTCTCCTATCCTTCCTAAATATAGATTGTTTATGTAATTGAAGGTTCTGAATTTTCATTGTAAAACTGTGGAAAGAATCATTTAGATATAGCATCTAAGAGCAGAAATATCAGTTTTATTTTTACGTATCATTCCTGAAATGACCTGTGATTCCTAACAAAGTTATTGAGGTTTGAGATGGATTGTACATGTAAAGAGCGATATAAAAATGATGTTCTGAAAATGTAAATGAAAAATTTTGTAAATTCTTTATAAAATAATGTTAAAAATAAGAGGAATGAATTTTGATATGAGTATGTTTTATCTTTATAACAGTTAAAAAATTTAACAGCTTTTATCAGCCAGATTGTAATTAATGGTGTTTATTATATTTTGTTTCAGACGCTAATGATAAAACAAGCATCATCATGAAATAAAAAAAAAAAAACAGTTACTTAAATTAAATTCACCATATCCATTTTTCCAGTATTATAAAGATAGAAAAAATTCAACAGCATTTCTGAAATAATTGTTTAAAGACATTTGTATAATTATAAATATAGAAATTAAAATGTTTCTTAATGCATACTATTTGATTTGTAATATTTCATTCTTTTATTTCATCATTTACTTTATTATAGTAGTGGCAAAATACAACATCAATAAATATTAAAACTTAGATTTATATATATATGATCTTTTTTTTTTATCTGATGAGTGTTTGTGTTATTTAACACAAACACTGAGTTTATGTTTTTGACTGAATTTTAAAAACAGCATAATTTATAATTATAATTTAGCCGAAGATACCATACTAGGCAACAGTTTTTTTATAAATCACTTCAAAGGGATCTTGCATAGTTAGTACAGAAGAAATTTTATTTGGTGGTGAACTGATTGAAGTTGTTTTCAGTAAACCACTGTTGGTCTTTACAAAGAAAATACCCTTCTTCTTCTTGCCTGTACAAAATGTTATAATAGCAAATAATTTGGACCAATTCAGTCAGTTCTTTGCATGATGCACACTCATTCTCATTTTGCACATTGATAGAAACAGCCTGGACAAAACTAACATCAGGTTGTTCAGGATTCCTCACATTAAAGGATTTTCTGTATTCCCAAAAAGCCACAGGAAAGGATACTATCTGCACACTACTAATTTTTAATGTAGCCTTTTCCTCCTTATAAAGGAGGAAAAGGCTCAAGGCCTTGTCGAATGTGAAGCTTTGTAATTAATACCACTTTTCAGCTTCAATGCATGCGCTATCATCATGTCCTGTACAGTTGCAATGCACACAAATTTGTTACTTCGTGGAATCAATTTTGTTGTGACAAAAACTCTGACACTAAAAGCAACATGTCAGGTTGTTTTATATGGTCACACATGGGAAGAGAGATAGTCAGTTCTTATTCACTAGAGAACAGGTGAGGAAAAAGAGATTAGAATAAGTGAGGATGTTGGCACATCAGCACAATTCTCCTAACTCATAATTCTCTGCACAGAAGTGACTGTCACTGAAGAAGTGAATGTAACTGAATATCCAGAATACATCAGCTAGTGGTTTCTCTAGGATTTCAAAACATTCCAGTAGATTTTGGTGATATGATTATGTGATGTACTAATTGAGATAGTGAACTGCGTAATTTATATATTAATTTACACAAATATTAATTTTTATTTATTTACACAGTATTAAACAACACATAAATGTATAAATTTCTTGTGTAATTTGAACACTTTATTGGTGTAAATAATATTTATTAAAAGTGAACAAGTTTCTAGGGTTATTTAAACGCAGTATGTATTTAAAAAAAAAAAAACAAAAAGCAACATCCATCTTTTTCAAACCATCAGAAGCCAGAACTGTTTCTTGTGTTATTCAAAGCAATGAGAAAGGGCCTTATTTGGTGTTAATAGATTACCAAACATTAAAAATACAATTAAAAGATAATTTTTTTAATAGAAAAAATATTTTTAAATTATATACAAAAAAATTATTTAAATTACATATAAAAAGTATATGTAATTTAATAATAGTTTGAGATTGGAATGCAAGCATTGGAAACAGCAAGAAAGGAAATATACTCGGTGAATATGAGCTGGGTAAAAGGAATGAAATAAGGGATTGACTTATAGAGTTTTGCATGAAGTATAATTTAGTAATTGCCAATACCCAGTTTAAAAATCATAATAGAACAATATACACTGGACAAAGTGTATACAATGTCCCAGTACACAGTATACAAGCTTTGTCCAATTACAGTATACAAGCTTTGTCCAATTACAGTATACAAGCTTTGTCCAATTACAGTATACAAGCTTTGTCCAATTACAGTATACAATGGACAAAGCAAGGTGATACTGTAAGGTATCAGTTCATGATATGATATGATTGCTGTTTACTGTTAAAAAATTACTTTATATGAAATATTTAGGGCCTGCAATTCTGTGGGGGCCAATTTCGCTCGCGCTAGTATCCCGAGAACAGTGGCCTCTAGATGCATGGGACAAGGACCAATCTTTCCGGGTTAAGCCTTTCAAAATCGTGTTAAAAATGCTCTAGGAAACACCGTTTTCGAGATACGCCCCTTTTTTATTTTACGAAAGATATGTCTGAGAAAAACTGTTTATTATGTAAAATATAAATTAGTTTTGATCAACAGATAGGATAACTGATATGCTCTGAAATAGTTCAGGTTGTATTATTTTAGATTTTTTATCAACACACAGGAAATCTGATATGCTCTGACACACAGTTAAGGATGTATAATTTTAGAGTTTTGCTCAATAGATATCAAATCTGTTATGCTGTGACACAGTTCAGGGTGTATTATTTTAGATTTTTGCTCAACAGATAGCAAATATGATATGCTCTGACACAGTCAGGGTGTATTTTAGAGTTTTGCTAGACAGATAGGAAATCTGATATGCTCTGAGACAGTTCAGGGTGTATTATTTTAGATTTCTTATTAACACAGGAAATCTGATATGCTCTGACACAGTTCAGGGTGTATTATTTTAGAGATTTGCTCAACAGATATCAAATCTGATATGCTGTGACGCAGTTCGGGGTGTGTTTTTTATAGTTTTGATCAACAGATGGGAAATCTGATATGATCTGAAACAGTTCAGGGTGTATTATTTTAGATTTTTTATAACACATAGGAAATCTGATATGCTCCGACACACAGTTAAGGATGTATAATTTTAGAGTTTTGCTCAACAGATATCAAATCTGTTATGCTGAGACACAGTTCAGGGTGTATTATTTCATAGTTTTGATCAACAGATAGGAAATCTGATATGATCTGAAACAGTTCAGGGTGAATTATTTTAGATTTTTTATCAACACGTAGGAAACCTGATATGCTCTGACACACAGTTAAGGATGTATAATTTTAACGTTTTGCTCAACACGTAAGAAATGTGATATGCTCTGACACAGTTCAGGGTGTATTCTTTTAGAGTTTTGCTCAACAGATAGCAAATCTGATATGCTCTGAAACAGTTCAGGGTGTATTATTTTAGATTTCTGATTAACACAGGAAATCTGATATGCTCTTACACACAGTTCAGGATGTAAAATATTAGATTTTTGATCGAAAAATAGCAAATCTGATATGCTCTGAAACAGGTCAGGGTGTATTGTTTTAGATTTTTTATAAACATATAAGAAATGTGATATCCTCTGACACAGATCAGGGTGTATTATTTTAGGGTTTTGCTCAACAGATAGCAAATCTGATATGCTCTGAAAAAGTTCAGGGTGTATTATTATAGATTTCTGATTAACATAGGAAATCTGATATGCTCTGACATACAGTTAATAATGTTTAATTTTAGAGTTTTGCTCAACACTTAAGAAATGTGATATGCTCTGACACAGTTCAAGGTGTATTATTTTACAGTTTTGCTCAACAGATAGCAAATCTGATATGCTCTGAAACAGTTCAGGGTGTATTATTTTAGATTTCTGATTAACACGTAAGAAATGTGATATGCTCTTCCACACTTCAGGGTGTTTTTTTAGAGTTTTGCTCAACACATAGCAAATCTGATATGCTCTGAAACAGTTCAGGGTGTATTATTTTAGATTTCTGATTAACACAGGAAATCTGATATGCTCTGACACAGTTCATATCAAACACAGTTATATCATATCATATCATCACAGTTCATAACAAACAAAAAATGACAACATACATTTCTGTAACCCTATCAAAGATTACAGCTAATGTTGACTACCCTCAATGATTTCTATATCAAATCACAATATCAAAGCTCATAACAAACAAACCAATGATAACATACCTTTCCACCTCAGAATCAAAGATAACACCAAATGTTGAGGACTTCAATCAATTATATATCCAGTGAAATTTGGAAAACCGATAACATGTAAACTAACGACAACACACATTTGTAACTCAGTATCAAAGATTACACTGAATGTTGACCATTTCAATCATTTTTATATCCAATGAAAATTTGAAAACCAGTAATATGTAAACTAAAGACAACAAATATTTACATCTCATTACAAAGATTATACTGAATGTTGAGCCCTCAATCATTTCTATAGCCAATAAAAGTGGGATTACTAATAACTGCAATTCAATTACAACACACATTTCCATATGAGTATCAAAGATTGCACGGAATCTTGACCATCTCAATCATTTTTATATCCAATGAAAATTGGGAAACCTATAACATGTAAACTAAAGACAACACACATCCACCCAAGTATCAAAGATTACACTCAATGTTGAACATCTCAATCATTTTTATATACAATGAAAATTGGAAAACCAGTAATATGTAAACTAAAGACAACAATCATTTACATTTCAGTATCAAAGATTACGCTGAATGTTGAGCACCTCAATCATTTCTATAGCCAATAAAAATGGGAATACTAATAACTGTAATTCAATGACATCACACATTTCCATCTCAGTATCAAAGATTACACTGAATGTTGACCAACTCAATCATTTATATATACAATGAAAGTTGGAATACTATTAACATGTAAACCAATGTCAACCCACATTTCCTTATCCGTATCATAGAATACAGTTAATGTTGACCACTGTCAATGATTTCAATATCAAATCACAATCTGAGAGGTTATAACAGACAAACCAGTGGCAACGTATATTTCCATATCAGTATCAAAAATTGCACTTTATTTTGACCACCCGCAATGATTACTAAACCAAATCAAAATAGGATGGCCGATAAAATGTACTAATGACTAAACACATTTTCTTTCCCGTATTAATGATTACAGTTAATTTTGACCACTTTCAGAAATTACATTACCAATAACAAACTAGAACGCCGAAAACATGTTAACCAATGACAACAAACATTTCCCAGAAGTATCAAAGATTATACTTATTATTACCCACAACTAGTAATTATACATACAATCAACATTGGAAAGCCGGTATCATATATATGAATGACAACAAATATTTTCCTATCTGTATCGAAAATTACAGTTTACGTTGACCTTCCTCAAAGATCTCTATATTTAATCACAATATGAAAGCTGATAACAAACAAACCAATGCCAACATACATTTCCATCACAGTATCAAAGACTACGCCAAATGTTGACGACCTCAATACATTATATATCCAGTGAAAATTGGAAAACCAATAACTTGTAAACTAAAGACAACACACATATCCATCTCTGTATCACAGATTACACTGAATGTTGACCAGCTTAGTCATTTATATATCCACATGAAAGTTGGAAAACCAATAACATGTAAACTAAAGACAACATACATTTCGATCTAAGTATCAGAGATTACACTGAATTTTGACCTTCTCAATAATTTTTATATCCAATGAAAATTGGAAAACCAGTAATATGTAAACTAAAGACAACACACATATCCATCGCTGTATCAAAAATTACACTGAATGTAGACCACTTCAATCATTTCAACATCCAATAAATATGGGAATACTGATAAATGTAATTCAAAGACAATACACATTTCTATCTCATTATCAAAGATTACACTAAATGATGCCACCTTATTCATTTATATATCCAATGAAAATTGGAAAACCACAAACATGTAAACTAAAGACAACACACATTACCATCTCAGTATCAAAGATTACACTGAATGTAGACCGCTTATCATTTCTCTATCCAATATATACGGGAATACTGATGAATGTAATTCAATGACAACACACATTTCCATCTCGGTATCAAAAATTACACTCAATGTTTACCACCTTACTCATTTATATATACAATGAAAACTGAAAAACCAATAACATGTAAACTAAAGACAACACACATTGTTAATTCAGTATCAAATATTACACTGAATATTGACCACCTCAATACATTCTATATCCAATAAATATGGGAATGCTGATAACTGTAATTCAATGCAACACAAATTTCCATCTCAGTATCAAAGATTACACTGAATGTTGACCACCTCAATCATTAATATATCCAATGAAAATTGGAAACCGATTATATGAAAACTAATGACAGCACACATTTTCATTTCAGTATCAAAGATACACGTAATGTCGAACACTTCAATCATATCTATATCAAATGACAATATGAAAGCTTATAACAAATAAACCAATGATAACATATCTTTCCACGTCAGAATCAAAGATAACACCAAATGTTGAGGACCTCAATCAATTATATATCCAGTGAAAATTGGAAAACCGATAACATGTAAACAAAAGACAACACACATATCCATCTCTGTATCAAAAAATACACTTAATGTAGACCACTTCAATCATTTTTACATCTAATAAATATGGGAATAATGATAAATGTTATTCAAAGACAATACACATTTCCATCTCATTATCAAAGATTACACTAAACGATGCCACCTTATTCATTTATATATCCAATGAAAATTGGAAAACCACAAGCATGTAAACTAAAGACAACACACATTTCCATCTCAGTATCACAGATTACACCAAATGTTGAGGACCTCAATCAATTATATATCCAGCGAAAATTGGAAAACTGATAACATGTAAACTAAAGACAACACACATATCCATCTCTGTATCAAAAATTACACTGAATGTAGACCACTTCAATCATTTCAACATCCAATAAATATGGGAATACGCATAACATGTAAACTAATGGCAACAAAGATTTCGACCTCAGTTTCAAAGATTGCACTTAAAGTTGACCACCTCAATCATTTCTATATCCATTAAAAATGGAAATACTGATAACATGTAAACCAATGGCAACATACATTTCTTAATCCGTATCAAAGATTACAGCTAATGTTGACCACCCTCAATGATTTCTATATCAAATCACAATATCAAAGCTCGTAACAAACAAACCAATGATAACATACCTTTCGACCTCAGAATCAAAGATAACACCAAATGTTGAGGACCTCAATCAATTATATATCCAGTGAAAATTGGAAAATCGATAACATCTAAACTAAAGACAACACACATATTCATTTCTGTATCAGAGATTACACTGAATGTTGACCTACGTAAGCATTTATATATCCTATGAAAATTAGAAAACCGATAACATGTAAACTAATGACAACACACACTTCCATTTCAGTATCAAAGATTACACTTAATGTTGACCACCTCAATCATTTCTATATCCAATAAAAATGGGAATACTGATAACTGTATTCCAAGGACAACACATTTTTACATCTCAGTATCAATGATCACACTGGATGTTGACCACCATAGTCATTTATATAACCAATGAAATTTAGAAAACTGTAAACTGTAATTCAATGACAAACACGCATTTCCACCTCAGTATTACGGATTACACTCAATGTTGACGAACTTAATCATTTATATACACAATGAAAATTGGAAAACCAATAACATATAAACTAAAGACAACACATTTTTTTAACTCAGTATCAAAGGTTACAGTGAATCTAGACCATCTCAATCATTTATATATCCAATGAAAATTAATTAACCGATAACATTTAAACTAAAGACAACAGAAATTTCCACCTCAGTATCAAAGATTACACTGAATGTTGTCCACCTCAATCATTACTATATCAAATAAAAATTGGAATACACATAACATGTAAACTAATGGCAACACACATTTCTATCTCAGTATCAAAGATTACAGTGAATGTTCACCATCTCAATATATATCTAATGAAAATTGGAAAACCGATAACATGTAAACTAATGACAACACAATTTTTTAACTCAGTATCAAAGGTTACACTGAATGTTAACCATCTCAATCATTTTTATATTCAATGAAAATTGGAAAATCAATAACATATAAACTAAAGACAACAAACATTTTTAACACAGTATCAAAGATTACACTGAATGTTTACCATCTCAATCAATTTTATATCCAATGAAAATTTAAAACCAGTAATATGTAAACTAAAGACAACAAACATTTACATCTCAGTACAAAGATTACACTGAATGTTGATCCCCTCAATCATTTCTATAGCCAATAAAAATGGGATTACTAATAACTGTAATTCAATAACACACATTTCCATATCAGTATCAAAGATTACACAGAATCTTGACCATCTCAATCATTTTTATATCCAATGAAAATTGGGAAACCAGTAATATGTAAACTAAAGACAACAATCATTTACATCTCAGTATCAAAAATTACACTGAATGTTGAGCACCTCAATCATTTCTATAGCCAATAAAAATGGGAATACTGATCACTGTAATTCAATGACATCACACATTTCCATATCAGTATCAAAAATTGCACTTTATTTTGACCACCCTCAATGATTACTAAACCAAATCAAAATAGGATGGCCGATAAAATGTAAACTAATGACTAAACACATTTTCTTTCCCGTATTAATGATTACAGTTAATTTTGACCACTTTCAGAAATTACATCATCAATAACAAACTAGAACGACGAAAACATGTTAACCAATGACAACAGACATTTCCCAGAAGTATCAAAGATTATACTTAATATTACCCACAACTAGTGATTATACATACAATCAACATTGGAAAGCCAGTATCATATATATGAATGACAACAAATATTTTCCTATCTGTATCAAAGATTGCAGTTTACGTTGACCTTCCTCAAAGATTTCTATATTTAATCACAATATGAAAGCTGATAACAAACAAACCAATGCCAACATACATTTCCATCACAGTATCAAAGATTACTTACAATGAATGTTGGCCTCCTCAATCATTTCTATATCGAATAAAACTTGGAAAACCGATAACGGGTAAACCAATGACAACATACATCTCAGTACTTTCATCAGTATTTTCATTGGATATAGAAATGATTGAGGTGGTCAACATTCAGTGTAATCTTAGATACTGAGATGGAAATGTATGTTGTCAATGGTTTGTTCGTTATCATCTTTCATGTTGTGATTTGATATAGAAATCGTTGAGGGGGTCAAAATCAATGCAATTTTTGATACTGATAAAGAAATATACTTTATCATTGCTTTTTCTGTTATCACCCCTAATATTGTGATTTGATATAGAAATCATTGAGGGTGGTCAACATTAGGTGTAATCTTAGATATGGATAAACAAATGTATGTTGTCATTGGTTTGTTTGTTATTAGCTTTCATATTGTGATTTGATATAGATATGGTTGAGGTGTTCAACATTAAGTATAATCTTTGATACTGAGATGGAGATGTGTGTTGTCATTAGTTTATATGTTACCAGTTTTCAAATTTTCATTGGATATATATATATGATTGAAATGGTCAACATTCAGTGTAATCTTTGATACTAAGATGGAAATGTATATTGTCATTGGTTTGTTTCTTATCAGCTTTCATATTGCGATTTGGTATAGAAATCATTGAGTGTGGTCAACATAAACAGTAATCTTCGATACTGACACGAAAATATTTGTTGTTATTTGTAGATGTTATCTACAAATGTTGATAACATCTACAATGTTATGTCATCTGTTATGTTGTAGATGTTATCGGCTTTCCAATGTTGATTAGATGTAGTAATCACTAGTTGTGGGTAATAATAAGTTTAATCTTTGATACTGATATGGAAATGTAGATTACAGTTATTGTTTACCTCCCTCAATGATTTCTATATCAAATCAAAATATGAAAGATGATAACCAATGACAACATGCATTTCCATATCAGTATTAAAAATTGCACTTGATGTTGACCACCCTCAATGATTACTAAACCAAATCACAATAGGATAGCTGATAACATGTAAACTAATGACAACAAACATTTCCATCTCAGTATCTATGATTACAATGAATGTTGACCACCTCAATCAATTCTATAACCAATAAAAATTGGAAAATCGATAACATGTAAACCAATGACAACAACTGTTCATCTCAGTATCAAAAATTACACTGAATGTTGACCACCTCAATCATTTCTATATCCAATGAAAATTAGAAAACCGATAACATGCAAACTAATGACCACACACACTTCCATCTCAGTATCAAAGATTACACTGAATGTTGACTATCTCAATCATTTCTATACCCAATTAAAATTGAAAAACCGATAACACGTAAACCAATGACACTACACATTCCATATCAGTTTCAAAGATTACAGTTAATCTTGAACACCCTCAATGATTACTACCTCCAATCACAACTGGAATGCCAATTTCATGCATCATAATAACTATTGTAATCTTTGATATAGATAGGGAAATGTGTAGCGTCATTTTTTTTCCATGTTATTATATCACACACAATATGAAACCATGGAATGCTTTCATATTGTGATTTGATTTTCTAATCATTGAGGGCGGGCAACATTAAGTGTATTTTTTGATACAGATTTGGAAGTGGGTGCTGTCATTGTTTTACATCATATCAGCTTTTCTCTTTTATTGCATGTAGTAGTCATTGATGGCGGTCAACATAAACTGTAATCTTTGATACTGATGTTAAATGTATCTAATCTTAAGTTTACATTATATGGCCTTTCCTATTGTGATTGGATGTAGTTATCATTTAGCGTGGGGAACATTGAGTGCTATCTTTGATACTAATTGGGAAATGTATGTCGACATTGGTTTCCATGTTACTTTCCTACTGTGATCGAATTTAGAAATGATTGAGGGCCGAAAGCGTTAAGGGTAAACTTTGATACTGAAAGGTAAATGTGTGTTGTCATTGGCTTTGCTATTCTCGTTCGATATAATAATCTTTGATACTGATAACTAAATGTGTACTGTCATTGAATTACATGTTATTGGCTTTCCTATTGTGATTCGATATAATAATCTTGGAAATCAGGCAAACTTAAGTGTAATTTTTGATACTTTTAAGTGAAAGTGTGTTGACATTGGTTTACATTTTATTGGCTTTCCTATTGTGATTGGATTTAGTAATCATTGTGGGCAGCCAAAGTTAAGTGTAATCTTTGATACCGATAGGTGACTGTGTGATGTTGGTTTAACTTTTATCGGCTTTCCTATTCTGATTGTATTAAGTAATCAGTCAATTGTCAAGTAATCAGAGTGGTCAATACTACGTGTCATCTTTGATACTTAGTAGTGAATGTGTTTTCATGTTTTTTTTTATTGCCTTTCTTATTCGATTTAGTAATAATTGAGAATGGGTACCGTTAAGTGTAATATTCGATACTAAAAAATGAATGAGTCTTTTCACTCTTTTTATTTTATCAGAATTAATATCTGATTAACTATTCACTGAAGTATTCTGTGGGAGGTATTAATGTTAATTCTCATCTCTGATACTGAAGGGTGAATGTGTTGTCATTGGTTTCATGTGTCATTCTATCAGCTGTCCTGTTCTGCTTGGATTTATGTGATCATGGAAAGAAAACAACGTTAACCGTAATTTTGAATAATGAAAGTTAATGTGCGTTTTCTTTGGTTTATATTTAGCAGCTTTAGTATTGTGATATAGTAAATATTGAGTGTTAACAATGTTAAATATAATATTCGGTTCTGAAAGGTGAATGAGTGTTGCCATTGGTTTAAATTTTATTGGTTTTCCTACAATTACAAGAAAGTTACAGAAGTAAACTTTGTGGGTGTTGAATGTTAAGTGTAAACTGCTATACTGAATGGTGAATGTGTGTTGTCACTGGTTTTATCCTCTTGTCTCCTAAGTGCATCTAGAGGTTTGTAGCTGATTTCTAGTTTCATCTATTTTCAGGCTTTCCGGTTTTGTGTGTACCCTCCAGCAGCATCAGGCTGTTTTTTGGATCTAGGCAGTTATCACTGATTTTAAGACTCATTATTTCGATTTTTTGCATAGGTATCTAGGTGCTGATTTATCGACGCATACCCACCTTGTTGTGGCTGAAAGGTGGCAACAACTCCTGGATGTAGGTCCCTGTAACGAGCAAAGGAATACTTCCTAGTCCTGCTTGCATGCTTTTCAGAATGAAGGCTGTAATCTGTGGTTTTTGAATCGATCCAGTAGCAGCCAAGAGGTACATAGAATGACAGGGAAATACAGAAGGTCCCCATCTGCCTGTAGCTTGCTGCGGGTAGTAGTCACACCAATGGGCATGTCCAACTTTTGATGTAGGAGAAAGACAGTGAGCGTCTCGTTGACGTCAGGACAGGCTAGGGAATCACTGGCCAGCCATATCAGAATTCATAGAATTCAGTAAGTCCAGGTGCAAGAGAAAGCCGATGCCCATTCCTACGAACTCGTCGGCGGATGAGGCTTCAGAAATGGATACAGGGACACCTGGCCGAGGCAAGTCAAACCCTGTAGAGACATTTAAGAAAGCGGTGTGCTTTGCTGACATCGTTTGTGCCAAAGAGAGGCCAGCCAGGTCAAAAAACCGAAGGTCTTTGTCAACAAGGCAGAGGGATCGACTAAGGCCAGTTCTGACTTGAAAAAGGACTTCCAGGCTGCTGTTTGTGACAGCCAGAAGGGCCTGCATATTAGAGATATAAAAGAGACCAGCAAGGGTCTAGTTGTGGTTGCCGACAACAAGGAGACGGTCCAAGTCATCAAGGACTCTCCTGCAGTGCAGAAACTTGAGGTCAAGGTACACCCCAAACGAGGTCGTAGGCCTCTGTCAAAGTCTAATGACATTGACCGTGGCCTCTCTGATAAGGAGGTTCTCACCCTGATGAGGAACCAGAGCACTGACTTGGACGAGACTACATTTAAAAAGGAGTGTAGGCTAGTCTTCAAAACAGGAAATCATAATGCCGCTCGGTATCATGAAGTTTTTGAATTAGGTGCTGGTCTCTTCCTGAAATTCTTGTCAGAGGGTAGAATTTTTCTGGATTTCACATCCTGTCACATCAAGGAATACCTTGACTTGCAGCGGTGTTTCAAATGTTGTCGCTTCGGCTATAGGGCCAAAAGAATTCATCGGTCTGTGCGCATTGTGGTGAAGAGGGCCATAAGCATGACGACTATCCGCAGAAAAAAGTGGCTTCGATTTGTGTCAACTGTAAGAGGTTGCGCGAGTCATAGTGTGATTGTTACAAGAGGGCAGTTGAGATTTATTTCAAATCCCTTGACGGTTAGGTTCAGTCAGCTAAATGCCCAGGAAAGAATAAAAACTATTTTAAAATTTGTGTCAAAATGAATTTTCTTTCCTAATGCTAAAATTAAATAAGATAAATTTATTATAAGATAAATAATATTAGAAAATATTTTCATGAGATCTGCTTTTCTCAGATTATTAGTAACTTTTATATATATATATATATATATGTATATATATATATATATTTATGCAATAGTCAATTTACATTTGTTATAAAAATTGGAAAAGGTGGTAAAAAAAAAGTCATTCTAATTTTAGTAGTTTACATAAAACATTTATTAATAAGAAAACAAAATATTCAAGAATGGTAGGAACACAAAAAAACAATAGTATTAGGGAAAGATCGAATAACCAACATTTTTTTCCTTATAAATCATATTTCTCTTATAAATAAATTTACAAAATTTAAACCCAATCCATTGTAAAAAGCTGTA